>NC_139762.1:80756898-83649898 GCF_965231275.1 Zosterops lateralis
TTGCAGATCATCCTTCTACCCCTGTGGTGAAAGTCATAATATTGATTTTACATAGATAAGTACTTGTATGCTGTGAGAGCTGACCCTAGCCTACTCCAGAAAAACCCTGGGACATTAAAAGGGAAAACCAGAAACCAACTGAAACCAGTGGCTTCAAACAACTTACATAAATGGAACAGAGTGGAACAGGAGGAAGAAGGGGTGGATGCAATGGGGAGATGGCCAAAGGGAGTGATGATGACAGATTGAGCCCATTATTTTTTAGCAGCAAATAAAATCACAAGGGAGTGGAAGTGTGTTGAGAGATGTGAAGATTTATGGCGAAGAAGCAGCAATCACCCTAGTCCTGGTGCCTGTGAGGAGCAGCGGGTGCTCTGATCAGTGCAGGGAAGGAACATGGTCATGCCTGCCAATGATGCACCAGATAAAGCAGATAAGGTCACTCACTCCCACAGAGGACAGACTTCGGAGCCTTTCTTCTTAGACACATGGGAAAGCATGGGAAAGAGTGAGGATATGGTTCACTACTAATCAAATCACAGGATTCCTTAGAGAATTTTTGTCATGCTCCAGGCAAAGGCAGCCACAAACTCCAGAGAACCATGCTAGGTAAATGGCAAAGAACAAAACTGTAAGTGTAAGACTTAATTCTTACTGAGGATAAAGAAATGTTTGTACATGTAAACCTCCTGCCAACCCTTGATTTGCAATAAGAAGAACTGGCCTGATTCCCAAGGGTCTTTATTCAAACACTGACTGGACACACAAGACAGAAACCTGTAGTATTAAATCAGATTTCTTAAAATATATTTCTTTCCTCCCAAGTGATGACTCAGTAGGTACCTTTAGATGTGAACCATTTTACATGTCCTCCCTCCATGGATGGAGGGAAAGGAATCAGGTTAACATACAGGAAAGAAAAAAAGCATCAAACCAAGCTCCAAATTACAAGCTCAGTAGTAAGGCTGTCTTTTCAGTGAGGCTTTATTAGAAGGAATAGCTATGCTGCCCTCTTGAAGAAAACCAAATCCCAAAGGATTCCTCGTGCTATGAAGGCAGATGTTGGGTACAGAGTCCCCAGTGGCATTACAGTTGGCTCTGCAGAGCTGCATTTTGGCTCCATCCCACTGCACCTCTGCTGTGGTCCTTCCCAGGAGCCTCCCCACTGGGTCCTCACAAGGTACCTCGGCAGTGGTAACCCCTGAACAAGGCTGGCACTGTGCAGGAGGAGAGGGGCTGTCTCTCTTGCCTTGTCTACAGCTTTTAGGCTGCAATCCTGTCACTCAACAGAGATGCTTTGAACAGTTTTTTTCACAACATAAATAAAACCTCTGTAATGATTTCAGCTTTCTGGCAAGTCTGTTGTTACCAGCAGCACTCCAAATACTGTATGGGGTGACTGTAGATTGGACATGTTTAAACCTGCTCGTTGGTTTCTCCATCTGAGTGTTTCACTTCTGCACTAGATGCCACCAGAGTACCTGCCTTTCTGGGTTTCAGATATCAGTAGTCATCTGGAGAGAATACCTTTCTGTTTTGCCTCAGGGCAGAAAACTTCCATGTCCTAGGATCTTGTTTCTTTTATTGACATACAACTAAAATTGCAGCTAAGAGCTGTGATGATTAACTTTTGGGCTTTAGTCTATGTCCATTTCTATAAAACCAGGAGGAGCAATTGGAGAAGTATTGGTGCAAGCCTTAAGGAGCAAAAGAAGACAAACCAGCCAAAAAACCAGCTGTGTATCTCCAGTGAATGAGAAATTCCACCACTGTGTGTTTGAACAAGTAAATCTGTTTTCCTCATTCCAACTCCTATCTGTCTTCCTTTTTTCTTCCCTTTTTCTTTTTTTTTTTTTTTTTTTTTAACCCTTTAAATTAGAAATATTCACAGCAGGCATAAAAATTTAAACGTATAAGTTCCTTGAGACTGTAGGAAGTTCATGGATGCAATGATCTCCATAATCCTGAGTCCATTACAGAGGTGATTGCATCTTACAGGGAAAAAGACTGTCTCATCAAGCATGGGAGATCTGAATGATAGAGGGTTTGCAGGTCAAACATAAACACTCTCTGCAGGCAAAGGCTTCCATTAGAGCAGAGTGAGTCCTTTACTCTCCTTTTACCCTAACCACCCACAAGGCTGGGCACCAAGACAGGGTTTACAGTCATGAGATGCATGTGGGGATCAGATACAGCCTTCTGCTGGCTCAGTCTGTTCCAGGGGACTGCAGCTTGGATGAATCCACATTCCATGGGGGCAAGGCAGGAAGACAATACTTCAGTCTTGTGGATCTGAGTACAAGATACCCACCTGTCTAGGGTTGCACAAGGTCAAGCAATATGCCACTAATATCAAAGTACAAACTGGATCTTTTCAGTCGAGTCTCCCCACTCCCTCCCTTGCAACACAAGCAATCTTTTTAATGGTTTCTTGTACAATCCTGATGTGCAAATCTACTGACAGGTGTAACAGGACAGACACCCTCATTCTGGTCATGACAAAGCTTAATTTTGAGTTGTATGCAGCTTCCACAGCAGAGGTAGGACTCACTGTGCCTGGGTTATTATGCATTCAGCACAGCAATCTTATTGCTCTACTTGGGTCATCTAGGGGACTACCTATTTTCATTCAAAAAATACACCCATGGAGTGTGAATCATACTCTTAATATTGATGACACTGTGGGAGTGTAGACACCTTGCTGACATGAAAACATCATCACTGTAAATGCCTGAAGTTTGGTGAACTGAGTCCATCTATCACCTTTTGAACATAGTCCTCAGATTATAGTCCCTACCTCACAGAATACTTCTGAGCATCTGCTGGGTGACTGGGGAACTCATTTGTCATATACATCAAGAATAAAAATTTCCTTACTGATCTTTGTCTTGAAATTACATTGTAATTTCCTTTGAGCTCTTTTGTCTCCCTCCAACGTGCACACACCCCCAGACCATGTGTATACAGAGAGAAAAGGAGTGTATGTCAGACCGAGGGCTCAGTTTATGTTCCTTGCATACAGTGCCATTGTGGAAATAGGAATGGAAAATTTCAGTCAGGCACCACAGACTCAAGACTTTCTTGCCTGTCAAATGCAAGTCTAATCACAAATAACCTGGAACACTTTTCAACTTGTTGAGAATACTTATGGGTGTGGTTGTAATATGTTGTGTGTGCTAAGGGAGACTTAGTAAGTTTTTTGATTTGGCAAATTTGCCAGGACTGATTAATCTTAATCTGCCTCAAATTTCATTAATGACATTTATTATAGTCAAGAAAGAATATTAATATTCTTCAAGAAAATGCATCAGAAAACACACCACTGATGCTAAATATCTCAGTTATAAAAAAGTCTAAAGCCTCTGCAGTGTCTTAAATGTCTGCATCACACACATCATGGTGTAGTACAGTGTTTGGGTGCATCTTTCCTTCTAAACTCCTTAGATAATGAATAAATGAAAGGTGGAGTAAAGGCAACTGATGTGGAGCCTGCTGCAGACTGCCTCTCTGCATGATCTGTCCCCACCCCTTCCGTTCGGGATGACTCTTGAGGGAAGCCTCTCCTCCTCACTTTTCAATCCCAAAATCTGCAGAAGAGTTGAAGAGCACCTGAAAACTGGATGTGCAGCTCCAGGAGCAAAACTGTCAGCAAGAACTGGTTTTCTCTTTATGTTTAGAGAAATCTCACTGAGCAGAAGAAGCAAGCTGGGCTGAAACAGGATCCTGCACTCCAGGTATGTGAGGGCAAACTGGTCCATGCAGACTGAGTTGACAGAAGAAAAGGATAACTACTTTTACCTGTGCTGAAAGGGAAAATCTGAAATTGCTAAGCAAGTAAATATAGCTCTTGGAAAAGGCATTTCAAATCAGCAAAACCTAGTCCTTTAAAAAGAGACTATTATTTTGGTTTCAGTAAAAAATTGCACAAAGACAAGGGGCAGATAAGATGAAGATAAAGGCTGTTAGCTTTGGGAAATAATAAATTTGGGAAAGACTAAATTTCATTTTGAGTCTTTGCTACAAGCTGGGGTACAGCAATAGTTCTGAGGACACTGATAATTTATGTTCATCAAGTAGCAAGTTCACATTAAAGGACCATAATAATTTTTTCACCCTTATGGTAATGAATTTCCATTCTTTTCCTTGTTTGGTCCACTGAACCCTTGGCATTGAAGTGAAATGCTGCTGTAGCTTAAAATGTTATCACTTGACCCGGGAAAAGGGCAGAGATGTCACATCTTGGCATCAGTAGTCCAAGGTTCTGCCAAACAGCACAGCACTTGGAGATCACGTGCTCATACTCACTTTCTGAGAAGTGGAGATTGTTCTTAGTAGCATCTTTGCCTCTGTTTAACCTGACTGTTTTTAAATATACTTTTAACCTCACCTTCCAAGTAGAGATTTGTTTTTTCCTGATGAAAACTAAGACTCAGCAGAATACAACTATGTGATTTGTTGCTCCTAGAAATGCAGTAGTTTGGGTCTGTCCTACCACCTTTGGTGGAGCCCATCTTTGTGTTGTGTAAATACTCTCCTCAGTTTTTGTGTTACTTGCATGAAAGCTGAACGACATCAAGACACCCAAGGAGGAGCAGGACCACTGGAGAGAAGGAGAAGCTCTGAGAAGGCTTTCTCTTTAGGAGCAGTAGGTTGACACAAGATTCATCAATATCTGTGGCTTTCCCCATTAGCAGCAGTAACTTTTCCCCCTGTTCCCAGCAGGCTCCGCATCTCCTCTGTGCTGCAGTGCAGTGATGAGGAGCAGGACATAAAAGCGAGATGCTGCCTGCCTGGAACTGTGCCATGGGGAAAGTAGGAAAAGGAAAAGTGTAATGGCAGAAATTGGTGGGAAGAGGGAATGAGGTGAGACTGGAAAAGTAGGAAATATCCTGGCGTGTTGCTTTGCCACACCACATTGCGTGGGACAAAGCAGGCGGGAGCAAAGAAAGCTTCTGACTGAACAGGATCCCATCAAACTTCTAAGCAGTTCAGGTGTGGCTGACTATTTACTAACGTTCTCTGCTGCCTGATGCCTGGAAAGGAGCCAGCTGGCTGGGTCTCAGTCAGCACAGGCCAAAGAAATGGTTTCTGGGAAGTGGGTAGGGAGGAGGCTGGTTCACAACTATTGCATAGCTTAATGCCTCCCAAAGCACACTTCCTTGAAGGGGACACCATAGGTTGTGCCCTTCTGAACAAAATACCGCAGAGAAGTCAGACTCTGGCTGTCATCTCAGAAGACAGCAGTGTGAGCTATCTTTGGGAGTGCCTGTGGTTTCTTCAGGCAGCCTCCTTCAACAAGTTCATTCATCTTAGATTATAGAAAAGAGAGGTAGGAAGCACTTCTGTATGAACAGACCTCTCTCTCAAGCATTTTCAGGCATTTCAAGCTTTATAGGGGTTTTATTCTAGGGGATTATCTCCCATGTGTGTCACATCTTCAACTTTCATACAATGAAAAACAATGAAGGTCTTAATCCTGAAGATCAGGCTACTTCATGCTTCCTAAAACCAAGCCTGACAGATGTTGAGAAAGTTGAGATGAAAATTAACACATGTAATCAATTCTCTGTTATCAGCACAGGGGAATACTGATGATGAGAGATCATGCATCTCATGGATTTATCTGAATGAGCTTGATTAGAGCAGTAAAGCCATGTCTGCCCAGTTCCTGTATGTCTACACCACTGTCAGCCAGAGTTGTGGTTGTAATCAAGCCTATTCTCTCAAACTCAGTGCTGGCCCTGCCAGATCTGGTGACAGCAGCCCCAGGGCTGGGAGAGGAGGGGGAAGAACAGTGTCTCTGCACTATGCATTGTGGAGGTCAATTATCTTGGGTATAAAGCAGTCTAAATGCATATAAAATATGGATTCCTTTGTTGAGCCAGAGTAAATTATGCAAATTGGGAAGTGGTAGGGCATAAGCAAGTGGTGAGTCTTTGTGGCACTAACTCTGTTCTTCAGTCTGTCCGTACCATGCTTCCAAATGTGTCAGTATTGCCTAGGCAAAATTTCCCATTACTCTGTGAAATGTAGCCCTCTGCTATGCTAGTTAATGGAGGGCTGAGGAAGGCATGTATTTATATAGCAATTTGTTGCTCTTCCATGAAGATTAGATAGTTTTATGAAGTACATGTTACAACTCAAACTAAAATAATAGCTTGATGTAGAAATGGTGGAGACAGTCATAGTGAATGTTCCTGTGTACTGCACGCCCAAGGACAGTTTCAAAGTCAGTACATGACTAGGAAATGCTACTATTATCACTGCCCCTGCAGACTTAATTGGATTTCTTGTACAGATGCATTGTAACACCACTTTTAATTACAGGATCACAATCTACTTTTTGCACAGAGTCCATTCCAACCTCCTGACACACAGAGTCAGAACAACTTTTGCCATTAATCTGTCTAGCACATCTTTTGGCTCATTGTCTCTAATTGCTACTTTTGGAGAAAGGACAAAACCATATACTCTCAAATATTCTGAATGAGGCTTGCACATAAAGCTTGTTTTCTTGCAATCCTTTTCAAGGGCATAGGGGCACACAGCATTGGAATCTATTTCACAAATCTATATTGCAGTAGTTCACTAACTGTGCCCAGTACTTCTGCTCTCAGAAGAGCTGTGATGCTGCTACAGAAAGCACAGATGAGATACCAGGCACCAGCACTAAGAGAAGCATTGAACACTATACTTCAATGCAGCAGTTGAGTTCTGTAGTCCTTGCAAATAGTTCAGAGAAAACAGCACAGGATTCCCCATGAAGACACACATGATGGCCCCCATGCCTCAGGAGAGAGTGACATCAAAAGTCAGAGTGCTTCACACCAGTGCTGACAGAGCTACGTGGCAGGAAAACAAATGTGACATGAGTGTCAAGGCCTACATCTGCAGGTTGTTTGTAACTTGATAACTTTGATTTGGGTATTTCTCTTTATTTTCAGCTTAATAACATAGTAGACGAAGAGGCACTCTGCACTGGAACATTGCTTTTGCTTTTTTTTACTTTCTCTTTTCATACAAGGATGTCAATGTCATTTACAGAAGTTACTGAACAACTTTCGGATGACCATATTTGCCTTTTTGCCCTAAATAATTTTTGTTAACGAATTATTTTTTCGTTATTGCTATCTTTTTCTTCTTCTTCTTCTTCTTTTTTTTTTAGGTTTTCAGATGGCTGATCCTTTTCTATATAACACCGGAGAAAGGTCTAACTATGGATGCCTTGGACATGAAGTACAAATCGAGTACCTTAAGGCATATATTTGTAGACCATCTTTTTCCACGGACAAAGCTGTGATTGTGGCTCATGATGTATTTGGATGGCAGTTCTCAGATATTAGATACATAGTCGATTTGATTGCAGGTCATGGATATATGTAAGCAACTTTCTTTCCTATCTTCCCCTTAAATGCACTGATAGATGACCAGGCCCAAAGCCAGGCATGGCATATGATGTTTCCAATACACGTAAGACGACCATAGCATTTCAGTCTGAGCAAATGAAAAAGAAAACAGACAAAATATTTCCATGGAGCCACCAAAGCTACTAAAACTGACCCAGGAAAAATGGCTACCTGAGCACAAAGGCACAAGGAGTCTTGAAGTTCCTGTGTTTGTGCTTATGAAGCAGCGTGGGTGATCCAAAGAGAAACAGCGGTATCTATTTTAAGTTGTATAAGCTTTTCAGAATCAAACCTTTTGAACATTTGCTTTAGCTTGTAACAGCAAAGAGGTATATATGTGTTTATATAGAATCAGGAGGTTTGTTTAATCCCTTTATTTTTGTATTAAGTGTGTCTAAGGAACAATGAGCATCTATTAGTGTCTTTTTTTTTTTTTCTTTCCATGCAAAAACATATACTTTTAGCTAGCTGATTACCAGAATAGGATGAGTAAAACATGATTCAGACAGGGATCATGTAGATGAGTGCTCTGGACTAGGAGATATTAGGAGACATTTAGACATCCACAGATTCAGTGAAAACTGACTGAATTCCATATCTCGCACAGAGCCATCTGCCCAGACTTCTTCAAGGGGACAGCACCCTGGACGTCGACTGATCACTGGCCTGACTTTCCTGACTGGTTGAAAAATCATGATCCTACAAAAGTAGACAAGTAAGATACATATTTGTACTTGAACTTTAAAAAGCATCCAGCAAACAAGGAGAATTTAGATGAAATGATAGAAGTAGCATGTCACAGCATGGCAAGCTGGCTGCACAACCACAGTTTCTTATTCTGGATGATTCTTCTGTGGTCCTGGGCACTGACTTGGCTGGGATTTGAAAGGGATCATCTGCTCTGCCCATTGCTCTGCTTATTTTCCCCATCTTGTTTTCCTGAGCCCTTTTTTGACTATGTTATACTGGCCACAAGGCTCACAGTGTTTCACAGGCTACAAAATGCCCAGCACTCTCACCCACAAGTGCTGATTCTGGCCCAGTCCCTCAAGATAAAGAGGAAAATTCTTCTACAACTGCAGATGTTATCTGCCAATTGTCACATGCCTATCTTGCTTTCTGCCTTGCAGATAATGATAGATACTGATGAAATTCTCCTGAGCAGCACCACATAAAAATTTGCTAAGATGCATCTGATCAACTGTACTATTTTTTTCAGTGTGAAATAGAGGGATCATTATCTGTATGACCTAACAGTGCCTGTAACAAGGTTTCCCTGAATTATGGGAGGCACTGCTATTTCTTCAGCATCTCTCACCACAGCTGAAAGCTTCAGATAATAGTGAAGCAATGGCATCCTATTACTCAGCTACTATCCTGCAACCCACAAGCATTCTTCTGACCCTGTCCAGATTCTGACCCTATCCAGACATTCAGCAGCCATAGTCTATCTTCAATGTCTCTCAGCAAAGTTTTTTAACATATAATTCCAGAAGCTGTGGCCAAATTTTTTTTTAAAATACAAATAGCTAACAACTATAAAAAAAATCCAGCTCCAAAGAGGAGCAAATATGTGGGCACAGTCTTAAAAAATTAGGATCTCAGGACATACCTTTGCTGTCTTCTGAAGGATTGCTTGTAGGTGAACATTCCAGTTCAGATCCATTGCTTTTTCAGTGAACATGGAACCCAAAACACCCATGACTTTCTTAATATCCTTTCAAACAAACCAAATCTGAGAGAGCATGGCCACAGGCCAATGTCCTCTTCATGTCAATCTCATACTGGGTTTTTTTGGTCAGCCTAACTACACCTGAATGACCATACGATTCTACTTAATGTTTGAAAATATAGTTAATAGTTTATGAACTCTGCATTTAAACTTCATTTAAGACTCTGAAGGTAATGAAGAAGATAAAAATATTGAGACCTCAGAAGTCAGCAATTTAAAAAAAAAATACTTTTTCTCACCTACAATAAAAATATTTTTCATAGTTTTTTTTTTTTTTTTTTAATTCCACTTCATGCAGAAGTTATTTTTTTAAACATTGTAGTTACTGACAATGTAATTTGAGTAATTACTACTTTAGCATAACATTCTTGCATGTGAGCTTGGTAAGATATTTTAGTATAAACTCGTGTAACAGGAATGACATTGGAAAAACCTTTATCTAAATAGATGAACTCTGTAGTGATAGTACAGTGAAGCTTATCTATTCCTACAGTCCATAATGCAAGATATTGTTCTACTTGCAGATATGTCTTGTCTTTAGTTGTCCTGTCCTAGACAAAGTGATTCAAATAAAAAATTTACTAATTTTGAAAACAAAGGAGCAGGTGACAATTCAGGTAAGTATTTAAGTGCCTACACTTGTACTTCCCTAAACTAGGACCAGAGATGTTAACTCTCATTTAATAATAGAAGCCACTGCTCTTAGCCTCAAATGTGCTTTTTAAAGTAATCTCTGTCTTAAATGATTGAAGGTGCAAACACAGAAAAAATACCATGTATGTCTTTTAATAAACTTTTTAAATTGTCAAGTATTGGTTCTGCAATAGATTCCTTAGTTTACTTTTCTTTATATGTCTTAGGGAAGCTGATGTTGTCTTGAAGTATCTAAAGGAACAATGCGGTGCAAAGAAGATTGGTATCGTTGGGTTTTCCTGGGGTGGAATGGCAGTACATCACTTGATGCTGAAAAATCCTCAATTAACCGCTGGGGTGTCCCTCTATGGTAGTGTAGAACACATGAAAACTTACTTGGGTTCACATGACTGGGCATAGTTTGTAATTGTGCTTATCGCTTTGTAACAGTTTCTATAAAAACTCAAAGGTGAGTTGCAGATTTTGATTATGGTTATTTCAGCAATAGGCTATATTGATATAAAAATATGAAGGATGCTGTAAACAACAACAAAACCCCCTTCATTCCTTGTTTTAGAAGAGCAGAAATGCTCTCCTAGGATGCTTTCAAATGCTTATTTTCCATCCAAATAGCTACTATCCTGATCTAAGTAACGTACCTAATGAGTAAACTTAAATAGAAATGTTGTCTTTTAATTTGCCATTTATCTCACAGGAATACAAACCTCACTAATCGATTGTTTCTCAAAACATTTTAGGAATAATTAGAGACTCTGAAGAAAGATACCGTTTACTAAATCCCACATTTTTCATTTTTGGTGAGAAAGACCACACTATTTCTTTGGATCAGGTAAGTTGTTCTGGAAAGACTTCTTTTCCCATAGTTCATTTATTCTCCACAGAAATCCTTAGAAACCATTTTCAAATAATAATAAAAAAACAGACAGGTTGGATGGTTCTGTTTATATTTCAACTTCCCCCCTATCTTGTTTAGGTTATTCAAAGCTTCTTTTTTGAGGTAAGAAATACAGGAAAGAACAGTCATCAGTCTCTGAGTGGCTAGATAAGCAGAGTGTGAAACTGGGCAGGGATATCCAACTTGGTATGAGCCAAGCATCTCAAAAACTTGTATACTACTGCTATGTGAGAGAAATCAGGTAGTTAAACCACTGAATTTGGACACTGAATGGAAAAAAAAAAAGGTAGTTTCAGCTTAGTAACTGAACTTTCTGATGATGGGGACCAATGACTAACTAAGAAGACAAAATAAACCATGTCAAAAGAGAGGCCATGAATTTTAGCGGAGAAAACAACAACTTGTAGACTCAAATGTTTTGACTCCTGGCTGCCATCTATGTTCTGATATAACCCCTGCTGTAAGCATATGTGAGAGGCTGGATAAATATATGGGTAGGAAACTGGTGCCCTCTTCTGTGCATAAATTCTTTTTCTTCAGTGATAAGGATAACATACCACCTCTAGCACAGCTTGTTTTCTAGGGCAGGGTTAACGGGAGAACTGGCAGTGTGCTCTGGGAATGCAGAAGTCAGTCAATATTTACTTCCAACTGCAGTAGTCAGCATGTTCATCCATACCTCATATGTGTCTCCTCTGCAGAGGAAAACAAACCCTTCACTCTCTGTCCTCGTTTTATGGCGAGTGTGTCTTTCTCCCAGGGGGATTCTCTTGGCAAAATTGCATTTTTTTCTGTCATGTGTTACACACTGAAACCACAGCCTTTTTCTCCTGAAGCTTTCTTTCTGTGCAGATTGTATACATAAAAGTTCCTGTGTTAAAAAAACCAACAAAACCTTCAAATACAGAGTTTTCTGTACTGAAAAAAAAAGTTCCATATAAAAAGAACACAAACCAAAACAACAAAAACCCACAAAATAAATTGCAATGCCCTCTCTAATCTGCACAATGGGTTGAAGTAAGCTTGTGGGGAAAAATAAATGTTCATTCATCCATTTTCTGACTTTTAATGGAAAGAAGCACAAACTGTGCCAATAAATGTATATGGGTACATGAATACATTATTAGTACTTTGTATACATACTAATCACCAAAATGTTGTGCAAGAGCAATGTCTTTTTGTTGTTCAGTAACCTAAAAAAAAAAAAAAAAAAAAAAAAAAAAAGAACCCTCCATGTTGTCTTAAACTCTGTAACTAAGCCTATCAAACTGTTTTGGACTGATGGCCACTATGGTTCATGACATATGTTCTCTCAAGACTAGAGCTTCAAATGTAGGTTACAAGCCTGAGAGTCTGAACAGAAACACACCCCTTCCTTTATGGAAATGAGATTTACCAAATCAGCTTTGCCACAGCTGTTGAGGTTCTTAGACTCACCCATATGGAAAAAAAAAGTTTCAGTTTTACATGCAAAGAGGCATTTTCTCTACGAGAAACAGCAAATTTGGCAAACTTAAAAAATCCCATAATGTAATGGAAAAAATGCTTTTTTTTTTTTTTTTTTTTTTTCAGATCTTCTTATTGGAGGACAAGCTGAAACAGTATTGTAAAGTTCCATATAAAATTAAAGTTTATCCTGGGCAAGTTCATGGGTTTGCACAACTGAAGCCAGAAGATATGAAACCTGATGATAAACCCTATATTGAAGAAGCTAGAAGGGATATGATTGATTGGATCAAAATGTTTGTTTGACAATAGCAGAAAGAAATGCTAGGCTTCAAGATCAGTGATTGATTTGAGAGAAGAAAACAGTCAAGAGAAAAATATCTCATTTGGAAAGTTGTCATAAACTAAAATAGGAACGTTTTAATTTATAGCTTTAAATTATTTTTGAAAATATTTAGGGAAGATTGTGAAATAAATGTCAGACTAAAGGATAATTAGGCATTAAAAACTTTTTTGAAGTTTTCTTGCTTTTTATTTGCTTCATTATTTTACTTTATGACCTTGATAGTCATAATAGTGTTTATGCATTTTTCTTTGCTAGTAAGCATGACTTCATCATGACTTTACTTGAGTGATTTCAGGCTTTATTTTGGTATGGTGATTGGTGGTCATGGGAATACCCTGGGTTTGCATACAGACATTTTCTTTTATTATCTACAAAGTATTTTTCTCAGCTGTACTGGGCAGAATTTCCCATGCATGAAACAAACACTTGGCTATACTAAGGAGTTAGGAAGAAATTATGCTGTTAAGTGACACCTTCCAGGTATTCTCTTGGCAATATTAAGAAGCGTATTTCTAGTATTCCTTCATCAGCATCAAGGAAAAACATAAACAGTCCTTCCTGTGGACGTAACCCAGACATGAACACTGTAGAAACAGTGGGTTTGATGTCGTGGTGAAATTGTGCTGATCAGGCACAATGCTCATTCAATCCTGATTATATTTTTTGCTTCACATATATCCTTGTTCCTGTCTCAAGTTCTTCCTCTTTATCACCCTTATATCCTCCCAATAACATAATATACAAACAAAAAAAAGCATCCCCATGTACACTCTACCTTTGTGTGTTTTTTGAATTTCATTGCCTTGGTAATGACTTGGCAAATAGTATTTACACAGAGATTCTCTAAGGAACCCATGGCCCTTATTATTTTCTTCCTGTCTGTTTCTCACCCTGTCACCTTGTTAATGTTGCCATAAGTTAAGGCTAGCTTGTTGCTTCGCGTATCTGTCTCTCAGGTCAGCTCAGCGTCAGCTGGGCCACCCTGCTAGCTGTGATACGCCCAACAGTACCTTTGCGTGGGTTTTTGGCTCCGCAGCGCTTTTGCCTTAGCTGTCTCGGCCGTGGTTCGAAAGAGGGGACACTTCGGAGGCTCAGGGAGAAAGGTTTTATTCGGGTAACTCAGGGGCAGCCCCTGGTTCCAGGCCTGTGCCTCTGGGGAGTGACCCCCAGCCTCGGTTACAGGGGGTTTTTGTTCCCCCAAAATTTCAGGGGTGGATACAAGTTACAAGACCAATCACACAAAGCCAGGTGGGTAAGGTCAAAATGCAATACACAACATTAACAAATCAGGTGAATTTGGGATGTGGTCTTGTGAGACCCACCAATCCCTGTCAGACACCTCTCCTGAAGGTTTTGGGGTCTGGGGTATGCTGGACATGTGGGGGAGAAATACAATGGGATGGGGGAAAATACAATAGGATGATCGAAACCCAGGGCAGAGGATTAGAGTTGTCTTGGCAACTCTTATCAACCTTTGATAAGCACAATCCAAGACAGGAACTTTACCAGGCTAGGGTTAAAGTCCAAATCACATCAAACCTACAACTAAGAAACTTATGATAACATTTCAGCACCCCCACACTAGCTAGATACACTAATATGACTTTCCCTTTGATATCAGGCAGTCTGGCAGTTTCACACACTGTTATGCTATCAGTGTAACTATATGATCATGGAATGCTGGTTCTCCACACACCTCAACAGACTGAGTACATTAAACAATACTTGCTCAATGAGCCTCTTAAAAGAGCTATGCTTTTTTATGAGTTAAATGCAGGGGAGAAATCGCAACAAGATATTCTCAAGAGGCCAAAATAAAAAACAAACAAACAAAAAACAACAAAAAAAGCCTTCACTGGCAATATTCTCTGATAGAAAATCAGAGATCTTTGGCAAAAGGTTTAGAGCAGCATTCTGTCAACATAAAACATCTCACAAAGTGTTAACCTTGTCTATTCAACTTATCACACTCCAAACCCATCTAATCTTAAATTATTCAAAACTCCAAGAAGAGGGGATTAGAAGAAGAAAGAGATAAAGACAGAAAAGATATAGAAAAGAACAAGTGTAGCTACCATTTCTTGTTTCAGCAGTGTTCAGTCTCTCAGAGTTGCATGCTCAGCTGTATTCATGCCTTTAAATATTTTAGAGTTCTTATTCAATATGTCAGTAGCTGGTCTTGTTTAATTACAGGAAAGGTGTCATTTTTGTGTGAGAGATCCTGAGTTTTGATAATTATTTCTTCTGACATGAGCAGGAGTTCCTCTAGCACTGTTGCTTGCAAAAGAGCTGACATTTCAGTACCCTTTTCCTTGCACCTTCTATTACCCAGACACTCAGACATAGTTTGATCCATCCATATGGAATCTTTTTGTGTGGGTGTATAAGAAACATCACCACTGTGCCATAAGAAATCTGAAGAACCTTGCCTCATTATGGAACACAACCCTGGCGATGAAAGCATGGATTTGTCAGCAGTTGCTTTGGCTTGCCTTACCTTTCCTTGCCTTGCCCTGCCTTGCCAGGGAACTGTCTCTTAAGACTATTTGCTGCCTTCATCTCTGGTGAAGATGGTGAGCCATCTCTGGGCAATTGTGAGCCAAAGTCATAAAAATTATATTGTGAGACCACGTCAGATGGAAAATATTTATATCCATGAACTTCAGCTAAGAGGGGAATCTTATTTCTTGCTGCTTATTTCCCAAGTCTGAGGCTCTGCTTTCTAGTCAATGATTTTTCAGGCGGAAGAAGAAAGAAGATATATGTGTGTGTGTGTGTGTGTGTGTGTGTGTGTGTGTAAATAAGGGCATTTTAAGGTATGTGAACATAGTCATTCTTCCTTTCACTTGTATCAGGGACCTTGAAATCCATGACACAAATGGTTATCTCTTAAACTCAAGGACTGACAAAATTACACACTCAAGGTCACTGCTGTACCTTAAAATGTGCACTGTAAGGTACAGTACAATACATTTATGATCAGTGTGACTTGCTGCTATTTACCATCCAAAAAATGCTGGAACTGAGACTCTTCTGTTCTTCAGGCACCAGTAAAGAAGCCTAGTCTACTGGCTTGTTGTGCATGACAAAGAGTTAGGACTGAAGGCAGTATTAATTTATGTAATACTTGCATTTAGACAGTCCGTAGTCATGCAGGGGATTGTTAGAAATATCTTCTTTTAGTTCACTACAGTCAAGCACTTAAGATTTTGCTTTTTAATTCTGAGGAACAGCATAGAAAATGGATGCACGAATTTTCCAGACAAGCTAGGAAGATAATGTTTTCCAAAGGCAAAGGAGGAGATTAATGTGCCCGAGATGACTGAAAAATGGGTGTGGGCAGACATGCCTAGATCACAGTCCTAGGACTAAGCAGGCTTAATTCACAAAGGACAAAAAAGGACACACGTGTCCTGAAATGCTCCTGACTTGCCCTGGGAAGGTGGTGCCTGGGAGTGTGTTGGCACAAACAAATAATTTACTAGACCTAGCCACTGGCTGCCTTCATGGTTCTCAGGAATGAAAGAAGGCATCAGAAGCAGGTTATAGGCCAAAATAACCTTATGGCCTCAAAATTGCTAAGAGGGCTGGAGCACCTTTCCTGTGGAGACAGGGTGAGAGAGTTGGGGTTGTTTGGGCTGGAGTTCAGTAGGAGTGGGGTGAGGCTGGGGACTGGGGGTGGCTGGACTGGGGGGCTGCCTCTGTCTTCATCCTCCATGGCTGCAGGGGAGAAGGTCATGTCAGGAGGGCACAGGGGAAGGAGGCATTAGGGGAACCATGGAGCTCTGAGATGCTTCACAACTTCTCTGGGGCAAGCTGCCCAGAATCTCCCTCTCTGGAGAGTTTCAAGACCTTGAGGGTGAGTGAAACTTTGAGTGGTGTGGTCTCGTCCTGGCCCATGGCAAATTGGACAAGGTGAGTTCCAAGGGCACTTTCAACCTCCAGCCTTCTTTGATCCCCAAAATCCCCATGATGACCTGACCTGGTGCTTTCAGTACAAGTCTGTTACTCATGCCCCCAGAGGGTTGTATCAGCTGTATCTTGTGTTACCAAACATCCAGGCCCCAGTCCCACAATGTTTTCATGTGTGCCAAGGAGAGCTCCAGGCCCTTGGCACGACTCCTGTGCCACCATAACCTCAGAAAAATTCTACAACTGTCATGGCTTTGTGAAGGCAGTGCCATACATGATGTCATTTGTGTAGAAGACAAGGGCTGAGCATGATGAAGCTCTTGGAAACAGGAATTTGAGGGAGCTGTGAAAGCAGTGTCTGCTTAGTCTATCCTGAAGTGAAAAATTCTGGTTGCATTATTGGCATTAAAACGTGTTTGAAGTGGGATAGAAACATGCACTGCATGTGCAACAGCTTTTTTCCTGTCTGTTTTCCCAAATTCTAGGCATCTTCTTCAAAATAAACATTCAGTGGGGAACCTCTTTAGGTGACGCTTGTTCCTATGATCCAGGTGTTGTGGGTGTGGGATAGCGTGTGTGGGATGCAGCTGCACGTTGTGTAAACAGATTTTATAGGAGAGACATGAAAGCCTGCTTGTGCTCTTCTCCAAAGGCACCAAGACACGGGTCAGCAGGGCTGGCACAGGGTGTCTCCAGCCATCCTGGGCATCCAGGTTCTCCTGTTCCACATGCTCACAGCATGTGGCCACATATGCCACGGCCTCTGAGAAATTGCTGCTTGGGTTGGTTAGTTGACCTTGCTGGTGGTGGATGCCCCGAACTCCTCTCTGCTCATCCTTCTCTTTTCTCATTCCCGGTCTTCAGTGAGCAGGTAAGAAGTTTGCAAGTAACACATAAAAGTGTCCTTTGGGTCTTTCTTTAAAAGCTGTATTGAGGCAGGATGCCTCACACCTACAGAAAGAGGAGGGTGGTTTGCAGTGAGAGAGAGAAAGGAGGTGGTTTTTGCACTTCTCAGGCCAGTCACGACTCCAGAATGGGTGAGATCTGCTGCAGTTGGTTATCACAGCTTGTTACCAGCACTGCATTAACAGCACCGTGGCTAACAGCTTCACAGCCAGACCATACTTGCTGCAGCAAATGTTCACAAGATGGGGCCCCTTTCCTTGACAGCCACGAAGAAGACTTTTAGGGACTTTGGCTCTAATTACAGTAATCAACACTCTGAATGGTCCCTGTCAGATCCTGCAGTAAAAATACACCAGTGTCAAAGGAAACCTGGCTTCCTAGTAAGTGGAAGCTGTAGCAAGCAAAGCTGTTGAATGTTGTTGTCTCTGCGTGCAGCAAGGCACCAGCCTGTTGGGTTGTGATGAAAGGTGGAATGTCACCTGCTCATTAGGAGTCTGTAGTTATTCAGAGAAAACACTGGTTGCCATACAGCATCATCACATCCTGTGTTTTATTTTGCATTACTGAATATTTATTAGTTTATCTCCTGTATGTAGCAAAATTAAATTACCTTGGGATATCATTAGAGCTTGATAAGCCAATAAGTTGGAAGATGCGTGATTTGAATTTTAACCCAAGGGTACTCTCTTTATGCTTGCTCATCCTGAGTCAGATCTTTCTTTTTCCAACATAAGCAAGTATAAATAGAGGTACACTAAGCTGCTTAAAGGAATTTTAACTGTGGCAGCATTAGTTCCAAAAAACCAGCATTAGTTCCAAAATGCTGAGTTAATGTCCTTGCAATTCTCTGTTAAACTTAATTGGTCAAATAGTGCAAAATCACTTTAAAATTCCTCGGCAAACTAAAACTAAATTGAGAGGGGCAGCCCAAATATTTGTCACTGGAAGAGTAGTATTCAAAGAATAACAGCTAGTAAATCTGAATTTCTGCCATCCAAGCATCAATGCTCACTAGATGTAAGAGAAGCCTCTACTACAGAATGAAGAATTGTGGAGACAGATTTGTTTCTGGCACGCATATGCTGCATGAGGAAATGGGGTGTAGCCTCCTTGATGACATGCCATAGAAGAAACTGGACAAGCACTGATGAGCAATGGGAAGAACAAATAGATGGATGAAGGAGAAGGCAGAGAAGCATTTCAAACTAGCGCTGTTTGGAGTCTTGTTACCTATTTCTGTGTTGATGTCATAGCCTCAGACTCACGGCTGTGGGTAAGAGAACAGCACAGATGCTGTTGTGCTGGGGCTGCAATATTAGGAGTTCACAGATCAGACTCTGCTCAAACTGGGTCTTACCCAAATTGTTTTGCTATTTGGTTTATTTTCTAGAGAGGGTTTTTGTGGTAAACTAAATCTTGAAACTGTTTTTAATACCATTTACTGCATTACATTGTAGCAGAGAAATTGAAGAGGGATTATTGGAAGTGTATGAGAGGTCTTATTTGGAATTGATTTTAATTAGTTAGAAAATCTAGAATGGGATAAATAACTAAGATATATTCTGAACAAAAAACAGTTAAGCATCAAAGAGTGCATTTGATTTTTGTTGCCAGCATGCTGCATTTCACTTCAGCCAGACCAAGGAATATTGTTCCAGTACGTGCATTTACATGGGAATAAGCAAACAGTTCCATTTTGATTGATTAAGAGTGACAGCAGAGCAAGGTTAAACAGCTTCTCAGACTAGGGTGGAATATTTTTTTCTGTATGACTACCTAATGGCTGTGAAGGGGAAGAGTAGGGATCACCAAATGTTAGCTTGGTTTAAAAAGATGCTACAGTGGCCTGTCTCCTGTTGATAGATACAAGAAATTAAACTGAGCTTGAGGATTTCTTCTGACAAGACCTCCTAGGTCATAAACTCTATAGAAACCTTTCTTCACTTGAGGAGAAATGGAGTAGTTTCCAGCTTGTCCTTTAAAATATATACCTCTGAAGAAGTTATGAATCTGTGCTGTATGTGTTATATGCACAGCACTGGTGTATGTCTCTCTTCTTCTGACCACTCTCAGTTCAGATTGCACAGTTTATAACTTTGCAAAGAAACCATCTGCTAATTTACCTTCTTTAGAACCTTTAGAGATACCAATTAATGATGGGTTCCCTGGGAAAGGATTCTATGTGGCAGGGGATACAAGAGACCAGCAAAGTGCACGTAAGAAGCATCAGCTTTGGATTCCTTAAAGAGGATGGGAAAGGAGACATCTAGAATGAAAATTTGAAGGGAACAATAGTCAGAAAAACAGTATGATGACAGTGTCCCACAGGAGTTACAGCAAGAGGTTACCAGGTGGCAGCCTGTGAGGAGGAACTGTAAGACCACATGAGAGGAGTGGTTATGAAGCACAGTGTGTGGGGCATTACATGGAAATGTAGTTATCACATGCTGAATTGCTCCAGGCACAAAGCTAGGAGTGGTGGACTGAGCAAAAAGCCTTCCTCTGGCCTTAACACACTCATGAGTTATGCTGACTGACCTGAAATTCATGAATACTTATGGCATAAACATATCAACAGCCTGTTTACAATAAACACCTGGAAATTTCCCTTCTAACCTTGCCATACCAAGTGGGTGTTATGAGGTGTCTGGAGGGGGCTGGGGAGGACTGCATGAAGATTGACTCATAATCATAGTCGTTATTGCAGATAACAACTGGTTTTCATTTCTGCTTTCCTGCAGATTCCTAGATGGCTGATGAATGAGGCCCTGCCCGTGTGATACTGGAGGCAGATTTGACTATGAGGGTTGTGGGGCAGGAAGTACAAGTTGAGAACATCAAGGTGTACATTTGCAAGCCACCTGCCAGCACAGGCAAATCTGTGATTGTGATTCATGATATACTTGAATGGCAACTCCCAAACACCAGATACATGGCTGATATGCTAACAGCTAATGGATACATGTAAGAAATATTTATTCTCCAAGAAATCCCACCCTTAATGATTTCTAGCCTTAAATTAGAACTGTTATATGTCAAAGGAAACTATTACCAGGGCAGTTTGAGCAATATATTTCCATATTACAAACCCAAAGAGGAACACTGCTGTGGAGAATGGCAGAGTACAGCATACTTCCTTCATTCTTTGCTGTTTAGAGAAGGGACTGCACACATAAAATGTGTAGAATATTGAAAACACTATGCAGTAAAAAGTGATTTTGCTTATTTTCCCAGCGAAGTGAGATGGCTTTTAAAAGTCATGTGTTCTGAAATACAAGAATGTATTCTGTTTTTACAAGCCTTTTTAAAATAAAGTCACTTGATCTGAGATATATGATGGGATTTTAAAAAATTTTCATCAGCAGAAATATGAATGAATGTCATATATTTTGAATATTACATTGAATATGGGCATATGAATGGTTCACATGCACACATGGATATTAAATACAGTATCTTTCCCCCTTCAAAGTTTTCACATTCATTTTTAATGTCCTGCAAGAGTTAAATTCCAAAATGCAGGAAAATCTTGCAATAACTGGATATGGTGCAATGTACTTCATTTGCTTTAAATGTTACAGACATTCATATAGGGTTTGAACAGGCATGCAGTATCAAAAGGAAAACCTCCACATGATTCTGTAGAAGTCAAGTTTGGAGAGATAGTGCCTTTAATGCCTTGCGCCTGTGGAGCCTGAGGGAAGCCAGATGTCAGCAGATAGTTGTGGGGTGGCTGAGATCTGTCTGTGGAACTGAAAGGAGGAGAAACTGACTCTGGAGAAAAAAAACTCTACCTTTGCAAGGATTAGGGTTTTCTGATACACTGGAACAATGCAAAGGTCTATTGTCTGTTCCCTGTTACTGTCTTTCCTGAGGACTCGGCACTCCCTATTCTGCTGCAGGTTTGGAAGTACATTTCTCTTGTGACCAAATGCAAATATTCTCAACATGAGACTGGACAGACACCCCTCATGCTGTGCAGGATGCTGACAAATCACTGCTATGGCAATGTGCTGCTTTGCTACAGCAAGAGTCTGCTCTGATCAAAAAGTGTTCAGTTTCTGATCAATTGGTATTTTTCCATACTACCTTGTAAATTTTCCCTATGAGTCATGCTATGCCATATTTGTTTGGGGGATACCTTCTTTCCCTCCACCTGAACTGTTAAGAATGTGGTGGTCAAGGGAAGAAGGCTTCAGGGGAACTGAATGTTTTAAGGCAGCAGTGTCTGAATGAAGAAAAGTTGTATGTGTCTTCCAAGATGCTGCTGAACTGGTGCACCAATGTTTACTGATAGGAAAACAGAGGGATTTTTTCCTAGTGCAGAATGGTATGAGGAGCTATGGGAGCTCCATTTCAGAGACCATATTAAGCCTGATGGCTAGTGTCACCTTATTAGATCAGCTTGAGTGGGAAAACCCATTCCTCTGCACGAGTTTGCAAAGGTTCACTTTCAAAGCACTGGGTGTTTTTTAACCAAAGGCTGCACAGTTTTGCCCTTACATTTCCAAGTACATTAATGCTTTGGATGTCATTGTTGGGTTTTTTTTAAATAGAAATTATAGAAATGATCAAACAAGGCGAAGAAAAATAAATGCTAGCAACATACTTCAGTCTGATTTAGGCCAAACCAATCCAGTTATTTCACCATGGTCAATAATATCCATGAGGTGTGTCTAAGGATGGAGAGAGACAAAGACATTTTAATAGGATGATTGCTGTTTCCCAGGGATCTCATTGCTTCCAGCTGGGATGGACTTGGGAGAACACACAGCAGCACCTGGTGGTGACCTAGTGATGGCAGCCAGCAGAGTCCTTTCTGCATGAGGAAACTCTGTCATGCACTAGTGAGTGCATCATCACTGCTCTGCTGCTGGTCATGCAACACATTTCAGCCGAGGTCATCCTGAGACAGGGTTTCCATCTCGTGGTGCAGGAACTCAGTACTGAGCGGACTCTTACTGCACTTCCCTTTTCCCAGTCACCAAATGAGTACAACACTACTCCCCTTCTTCCCACACAGTTTCCCTTCACTTGTTCTTTGCTGACCTCAGTCCATCAGGAGTCTGTTGTTTTGGTTTTTTCTAGCTCATAAGCCTCACTACGTACTCTGTAGTAAACAACTATTTTATGTAATTATCTTGGTTTACATAGAACCCATCCATAATGGATTTATGTTAAATGCTATATGTTGCATGCAAAATGTAAAATTTCTGTAATCATGACATAGTTTTATCATCTTTTGCAAGATCATCTGTTGTTTTACAGTGTATAGTTTCAAATTATGTACTCAAATCCAGGTAAAATATGGATAAGAGTATTAATATTTTCCAGATTTGTATCACAGAATGTATTTTGTGGTTTAATCATTGAAAAAAGTGTTTACAGGTATATTTAAATGTTTTCTAATGCTCATAGGTATTTCTATGGAATAGGTAACAATGTTTTTTAAAAACATTACTTTCTCAGGAAAAATGATATCAAAATTATGCCTGGATAGAAATTTTCCATGCAATGAAGGGCCAAAAAAATCTCAGTGTATGATTAATTAATCTAATTTTGATTTTTGTGTCTGTGTGTGTAGAGTCAGCTGCCCAGACTTTTTTCAGGAAGAAAAGTTTAGAAGCTTTCTGGTGAGTGGTCTGAATTTGAGGATTGGCTGAAAACTTGAGATGACAGGAAAATACACAAGTAAAATGTCAGGGAGCTGGATATCGTATTGCCTGTTGCTGTACAGAAACTGCCTTTCCCCACTCTTTTGTTTGGTTTGGTTTTTTTTGGTTTGGGGTTTCTTTTGTTTTTGTTTTGTTTGAGATTGGATGCATCTATTTTAGCTACAGTAGCAAAAGTGGCCTTTTGAAGTGACTTCCCAGAAGTGGATGGAATCAATGATTTTGCCTTGAAGAGAATTCAAGGACAACTCTCTTAGCAGTGGCTTGGTGAAGAATTTTTGTCATCTGCTGTTGACCAAAGTTGCTTCCTCTGCTTCAAAAAGCCCAGTTTGAAAGTGCTCAGTGACTCAAAATCACGAGAAACCATAATTCTGGTCTGGTGTCTCACTGAGTCTAACAGACTGATCTTTTAAGACGTTGCATGGAAAGAAGAAAAGATTGTTCCAGAGAATTGATTGTTCCAGAGAACTTTCCCAGCATGGTGCAACTGCCCCCAGGGAGGCGATGGCTGCATCATCAGGCAGAGTGAGGCCAGTGGATCCCTAGGGAACGTGGTGCTGGGAGCCAGGAGGAGTATCACATCTTCCCCTCCTGTGTGCAACACTGCCCACACATTTATCAGCAAAGACCTGTCACTAGCAGGCTCTGCTGCCTTAATAACAGAGAGGGAAGCTGCTGGCAAGACAACACTGAGAAGGGGTCAGACTAATTAGAGGCCAAACTAATTAACTTTCCTGGGAGAGCAAATATCTTGGATCATTGGGAGTAGATGCATCAAACGTTGCTGAGCTTGGGTATTTGGTGAGAAGGTTATGGGAGACATAACTGAATAATTTCCAGAGTGCTCCTGTCTCAGAGGGGTCAGTTGTCTTGGAAACTTTTAGCTTGGAATCTGTCTGCTGCAACAGGAAGGCAGGGTTGGGTGCTGCCTGGCATTTCTTGCAGGCAATTCACACGTTTCAAGTGTCAGCTCCAGTCAGGAAAGAATTTCTTGGCACTTAATTTGCTTGTGTGTATTTGTGTGTTGGCAGATAACGTTGTGTTTTCAAAGCTCGTTTATTGGGAAATTTCACTGGTGCCCGAGGGGGTGAGGAACTGGGGCTGGAAACAGCCTGGGGGTGATATAAAAGCCTGAGGTGCCACCCTGCTCCCACCAATGCTTTCTCTGTACTGTCTCTGCATGGTGACACATGCTTCAGGGGTAAAAGGGTATTTTCAGAACACAGCATCTCAGCAACATGTATTTCAGGCTACCTTGTAAATTCTGAAGACATCTACCATGCTTGCTACATTGACTTCCCTGCAACAAATATCCCAGATTACAATTTACAGTTATTGTCAGTATTTTCACTGGCTAATAAGTAGTATTCTCTAGAGAAGTTTTTACTACTTCTCTATCAAAATTTACAAAGCAAAAATCTGTCCAGCTTCTCACAGAATGGTATGCTTTTTAAACTCTTAGATAGTTATGTAATCAATATCCATGCTTTTCTTATCCATCCTTTTAGGTTTTCTTTGCTGTAGTTATGTTGCCTTTTTTAATGAATCCCATTGAGATTTTTTTTTCTCTTTCTGATGATGTCAGATTATCAACCTCTAACATTTACCTGGAATAATTAATTATTAAAATAATGCAAAAGAAAATATAGTAGCAGCATAATATGGTGACAGTCCTAGGCATCTTTATATTTTCGTATTTTCAAATACTGGTTTTACTGTGGTTGCTTGATTTGCTTCTTCTTACATGTTCCAGAGAAGCTGATGGCGTCCTGAAATACCTAAGGGAGCAGTGTGGTGCAAAGAAATGAGGGGTCATTGGTTTCTGAGTGGGTGGTGTTGATGTAGGTGACCTCATGATCACACACTTGGAATTAAAGGCCAGTACATCTCTCTATGGTAGGTAAATCCAAGAATGTCCTACAAGCAGGTACACATGCATAAGTGTATTGTGTAGCCTAAACACTTGATGTAGCATCATTTTTTCAAATGAGGCTGTCACCTGATGAAGAGATATTTTTAGCAGGGTTGGAAGGATACTATGCTAAGAAGAGGGTGGTGAGGATATTCATTCCTAGTTTTGGAATGGGTCATAGCAGCCATGTCCTCATTTTGGATCTGGACACACATACACGTTGTCCTTGGGTCACTTTCCCAATTTAGCTCCCTTTTTCCTGTTTACTACTGCTCTGCATACTGCAGAGCCAGAACTTCACCCAGGAGCAGAGAGTGTTGTTTTTGTTGTAGCTGCTGTTGTAGTGTAAAATTAGATTGCAGGTATTTTAACACCAGCTTTCCTTTATTTTAACACCAGCCTTCCTTTTGTGCTCTTGCTCAAGATGCTGGGATAGCTGAGCTGCCCTTTCCTGATGTTCTCAGAAAGTACATTTTGGACTGCTTACTAAAGCATTGTTTTTCCCAGTCAGTTTGAAAGAACTCAAGCTTGTATGCACAGAAGATATCTTTGAAATCCTAGTTCAGATATTCAGTCTACATTAAGAAACCAGCTTAAATATAGTGTTAATCTAGAAAGGTATCCTTTGAGGAGCCATGATACCAACAGCTTCAAAGAAAAGCCAGTATCTATGGCTACATATTGTATGAGATATTAGAATTTCTTACTGCAGAAGCAGAATGCTCTATTTGAGTCTGGATTTCCCCTAAAATGTCAATCAAAGATTTTGTTTTCATGTTTTCTAGGACTAATCAAAGATTCTGATTATATATCCAATCTCATGAGCCCTAAATTTTTCATGTCTGCTGAAAAAGATGACTTTGTTCCCCTTCATCAAATATGCCAATAACCTCCATCATCTTTGATTTTTGCATGTTTAATTTTCATCCTAAACGGTGAGTTAAAACTCAGCCTCCTAACAGTGCTTGAAGATCAAAAAAAAAAAAAAAAAAAAGGCAGAAAAATGGAACTAGACATAGAAAGGCTAATGTAACCTAGGCAAAGAATGGAAAAAAAATATATATATATATATTAGTCTCTTTCTTTTGTAAAAGTATGATTACTAACCCAAGTAAAAAAGCTTTATCAAAATTCCACTGCTGTTTTGGAGTAATCTACTCAGAGACCTATCCTTTGCTGTATGACGCTTTTTTCTATTGGTCCTAGGAACCAATAAACCACATAGGATGTGATGAATTGCATCCATATGTATCTGTTCAAGGCTTTTTGTTCAGATATAGTGTATGTGGCCGTATCAAATATTTCACATATAGGAAATACCTTTGTTATGTCCATGTCTTTGCAATTGGGAGGCCTCCTTTTAACAAATTTTCTAGAATCTGACTGCAAAGGTGGATGTCACTCTTTAACATGCTTTGAAATATTCTCCAGTTCCTTGAGATTCACATGAATGCTTGAAGTGAGACTAATGGTAAATTAATCTTTGTATTATAATCCTTGGTCACCTATGTTCCAAATAAATCACAAGCCCAAAATTTAGGAACATGAAGACATTGTTTGGTGAAGCTCATTTAGAGAAGATGAAGCTTTTTTTGGGCTTGTAGCCTGGTGGCAGATCTGTATTTAGCAGGTGATGTAAGGGAGCACATCTTGTTTCAAAATTTGTGGCTAAGGTTATTCAGTGGGGAATCTACTTTCTTGGATTATTTGTGGCTCTGTGAAACACTATAGATTCCTAAACTGATCAGTTTAGGAATTGAAGTGTGCAATGCAGGACATTTTAATGTGGGGCTTACAACCATGGCTGCTGCCTGAAGAAGAAATCTTACATGTCAAAAACAATCCATGTTTTTGCATGACGTATCTTGTTCCTTGGTTTTTCTGTCAGTGATATAACAGAATTCTCCATGTTGCATCAGCTCAGGACTGCACCCCCTCAGCAGCCGTCCTCCATTTGTGTCCAGCAGTAGGGAATGTCCTCCCTTGCTGAACATCCTGGCAACCTGTGCTCAGGGGATTTCTGAGCTAGGAATTTCTAATGCCACTCCTGCAATTGTGTCAAATGGCCACTGGTGGACCAAGAGTCTGTGGATTTGCCAGACCCTTTTGGAACCTGCTTGAACTGCTGAGCTCTAGCACACCTTGTGACAGTGACTTCCATGGTTTAATTATGACTCATAATTAAAGAGGGAGAAGGGCTTGTGATCATTAGTTTAAACCCAGCTGCCTCATATCTTCATCAGGTGCTGGTACTTCTAAAGCTGTAAAAAACCAAACATTAGTGTGTGTCTCTTTTCACCTTTTCAGTGCTACAGATAAGACTGTATGCCATTTAAATGGGGAGAAAATGTAATTTAGGGGAAGTCTTAATTTTACTAATGACAGTCTCTCAAATTAAATATACTGTCAGAGAAATATTTATTTTGGCGTCTCTCATGTGAAGATAGTCAACAGTACTAATGATCTCTATTTCTCTTAATGGGATTGTGATTTTCCTCCTTTACATGCTGCTAATGGCCCTCCATCTTCTCCATGGGGAGGTCTTCAGAGAATTCTGACCTGAAACTGCTGATTAAATGTTGATTTCCATGTGACATCACCTATATGTAGTAATAGAATCCTGATGTTTCCTGGGTGATACAGCTGTCATAACACATATTTTCCAGGAGAATAATGCAGAAGTCTGGAAGTCTATTGTGCCTTAATTACCCCAGCATCAAACCTGGATAAGTCCACATTAATGGTGTTCCATTAGCGTTAGAAGGTTAGTTAATGTGGGAGAGGACGATCAGGACATCTATTTAGAGAACAGCAGTCATTCATAAATTCTGGAACGGTATGTGAACTGTAACACTAACACTGTGACTAAGCAAAAAGGAAAAAAACCCAAACTGACATGCAGTATTTTCATGAAATGAAAGGGTTGATAGCTACTGAGCCATATTATCATCATTATTTTATAAATCTCTATTTTATATACATGTATTATATACATATGTGTATTTTATATATATATATGTATGTGTATATATATACATTATATATATTATTAAAGTTACTACAAGTACAGCCAAATCTTCATGATCAAGATGTAGGTTCCTGATTAAGTGCTGGAAGTGTGGGATCTGAAAGAGGCACGTGTTTACAGTGCGAAGTGCAGCCAAATGCATGTATGAAGATCACGGATGTGTTAAGTTTTGACTTCTAAGTGAAAAATCACCATGAATTATCCATCAAGGAACATGAAACCACAGGAAATCAAATTAAAAGCAGTTTAGTTTCCAAAGTTTAATGTTAATAATAAGATAAAAGGGAATAGTCTTACATATAAAGAATTATTTCCAGGACCACATGAGTAAGAAAGTGGAAATGTGGTTAAACAGCTCTAGTGGAGTGAAGGTTCTGCAAGAATTGCTGCCATTTTTGTTTTCTAGGAATGATGAAAACTTACAGCTGTTCTCTTATTTATTTGACTGCTGTTCTCTAAAGTTGATATGGAGCACCTAATGTCCATGTGTGCTATAATTTGCAGCACAAGAGTGGGAAGAGCCAAAAACCTTAAAGGGTTGGGTTGGTTTTTGAGCCTTATGACTTTGCTCTGGAATTCTTTGATAGGCTTTTTTTCATTGGTTTAGCTTTATTTTAGAGATTGCAAACAAAGAGCACTAAAAAAGTTACTTAGAGCATGAGCAAACAGCTTATATATGAGGAGTAAACTGTAAGACAAAAGTGTGGTAGACTAGAATGAGTTTAGTCTACTTTATAGATGCACCTCTGAGGAAACAGGGAATTTTGGATTGCTAATATAATTAGCTAAAGGTCTTAAAAAAATAATCTTAATAATCCCATAAAAAGAAAATCAGGAGAATGGGAAGGTCAGACAGAGACTAAAAATGAAAAAAAAAGTATCAATTATACATTGTGATGCTGTGATAGGATAAAAATGCCTGAATTTTAAGCACTTATTGTATAGCATGGAGGTACAGCAATCTAGAAATTTATTACTTTCTTACATGCCATTTATTTTCATTCTGAAGAGAAAATATTTCTCCTGTAGTGTATAAGCTTTGTCTAGTATGCAGCTTTGAAATGACATCTCTACTTCACTACCTCACCTCAGTGACTTTAAATATGCCTTTTACCCACGGGTGAATAATTTAAGTAACTAACTATGCCTATGTAGTGTTTAAAAGTAGTGCGACCCCAACCTTCAAAAACAAAGAAACACCCTTTAAAAAAAAAAAAAAAAAAAAAAAAAAAAAAAAAAAGGAATTTTTTTCTAGATGGCTTGTTCAGCTAAATCAACAAGTTTTCAAACTGAAAGAAAAAGCCCTCCAGGGGTGAATACCATTTGACTTGGTACCCAGCTACAGCAGCTCCTCGTGGCAGCACACCCCGCCTACAGTGGCAGTGAAATGAACTGCTTTAAAAAGAGCGGCCTCGTCACTCCGCGGGCACAGAGATAAAGGCAGAAGCTTATGTAACTTTCTTTCAAAGGAACTTGCAGTCACCCCTTTCGTTTTGTGAGTAAGCGCCGTGCCCCTCCACGCTGAGCTCCTGCATCCCGCTTCTGCTGCTTCACACGGGCACTCTACAGGTACGTGTAGGTTCCTTTGGGGTTTTTTAAAACTCATGGCTTTTTTTTTTTTTTTTTTTTTTTTTTTTTTTTATTTTTTTTTTTTTTTCCCAGAAACCGAGAACAAATGCTGGCGAGGCGTGACTCAGCATGTTCGGGAGACTTTCATTTTTATTTATTTTTTTTGCAGGCAGGGTGCAAGCTCATTTAAATGCAATTTGGGGTAACTTTCTTCAACCCCCCTTTTTTTCTTTTTGAGATGATGGTTCAGAAAGCTTTTATTTTCCCTGCAGAAGTGGGGAAGAGCTCTGAGGAGGAAGACTCAGGAGAGTGTGTTGAAAGTGATGGTAGCACACAGCAGTATCTTTATATTTTTACTGGCTGTAGGTTCAAGTATCTGAAAATTAATTATTGTTTGGTCTTCCAATAAATTCTCAAGTGCTTGCAGGTGGAAATGGTGCTACACCAAGGCTGTGGGTTTCCAGATCCTCCTAAAATAATAGCTTTGAGAGATATAAGAGAGGGAAAATAATTTTTAAGTAATGTTTCAATAGCATCTTAGAAATTGAAAAAATGCTGTTTGTATGTATTACAGCAGATGCAGAAACACTGAATTGCTTGAACTGATCTGCAAAAATGAATCTGGTATCTGCAATCTAGCCCTGGTGATACTGCCTGGGGCATTGTAAATTTTAAAGTCTGAGAATCCAGAATATATTGGCCTCTAGAAATCTGTCCAATTTTTCTGGCTGCCAAGTTCTTTGTTGGCTTTCCTAAAGCTATCCTTTTTCTGACACAAATCTTTAAGTCCCACTTAAAGATTTGTCCAGGGACAGTTCAGTAATGTGCTTTTTCCTCTTTCTCTCTGTATTTTTGACACAGTCAAGTTTGAAGATCCTTGTTTCTTTACTAGCAAAATTTATATGGTAATACACATTATTTATCTGTAGAAAGCTTGGGCAAAGCTTTATCTAAATTCTTTCCATGTTCTTGAATCATTTGTAGATGCTCTGTGAATATTCAAAGGAATTATTCAGGTCTGTTCACTCGGTTAACCTAAACTTGATGGCAGAAAATCATTAACTTGAGTCTAAGGATCCACATCCAGGAGTGTTAGATTCTGCTGGTACTTTTTGACCTTTGTGAATTACTTGTTTATTTTCATTTAAGCAATAGTTTGAAAAAAATTAACCATATCCTATTCTTATCTTCTTGACAAAAGATTTGGCTCGACTTTAAGATTTTGATTTTTTATGTTCAGTTTCCTTTTTTCCTGTCTTGGAGTTTTAATGCATTCTTTATTTAATATTAAAGAAATACCATTTTATACTCTGACTTGTGCTGGTGCATTTTTCTTGGTATCTTTCTTAAGTGTCCTTCTTCAAAAGTCTGCAACATCTGAGGCAAAAGCTGTTTAGAAAAAGGGTTTATTGACACTGAAATTTTCAGTTATGTAATATTTTAAGTCCCTGGATGAAAATATAATGCTTAACCAATGTGTAATTGTATCTTTCTACACAGTAGCTCTTGTTTTTTTCTTTCAAAATGCTGTCTCTTGTATTAAGCCTTTGCTGTCTACTAAAGAAAGCTATGCATTCCTGACAGGAAATACACACGATGAAGAGTGGAAGGACTGGCTTCATCACGATGTAAATAGTTTGTGATGGTTGCCTTGCTGCTTGCTCATAACTTTATTTTTATTGTACTACTCACTGTAGGCCATGGAAATCCTAGCATGCACCAGGTCCCTGCTGAAGACTTCATAACATAAGAAACTCTAACAAGAATTTTATTTACATTAAATAACCCAATGGGCTTACTGACTAATGCTTCATTTTAGACCAAACAGTAATGAGCATGTTCATCCTGTTACTGTAGTGATTGAAAAATTCAATAGCCAATGATACTGCTGTTTTCTGCTGTTTTTCAGTGTGGCATGCTTTGGTATTTGCTATTGAATCTTTTTTATTCTTCAGTAGCAGACATGGCCAATGAATCGAGGCCCTGCCCATGTGATATTGGAGACAAGTTTGACTATGGGGGCCGTGGGCAGGAGGTGCAGGTTGGGCACATCAAGGCGTATGTCTCCAAACCTTCTGCAAGCACCGACAGAGCTGTGATTGTGATTCACGATATATTTGGATGGCAGCTCCCAAACACCAGATACATAGCTGATATGCTAACAACCAATGGATACATGTAAGAAAGTGTCTTTTGTCTTTTCAAATAATTACACAGTCTTTCTTTACCCCTTTCTCCAAGGAGCTTTCTGGTAAAACAGTGAAAGAAGTCTAAAATAATTCAGTAGTCTTACCATAATGAGTTAGTAAGTAAGCACAGAAGAAAAGAGAGGAAACAGAAAATTTTCTTATTCTTTATTTTTCATCCTCCTTGAGCCTGAAGCAGCCTGCTTCCTCCCTTCCTCTATGCAACTTGACTGTTATGGTAAAAATTCCAAAGAAGCTGAAGGTCTTTTTGTGAAGGGAAAGTGTACTGGCTTGTGCCAAATAGCGAAACAAATTTTCAAATATGTGAAAAGCATATTGAGTATCCTCTTTCCTGCATTACTGGGTTAGTGTTCCTTCTAGGCTAAATATATGTACCATGTAAATTGTAGTTTCTTTGGTTTGATTTTGGATTTCTTTTTTTTAAGTTTGGTAGGAAACCACCAAGGATTTTCAGTTACAGTGAACTATTTATCAAATTAAGAAATGAATTTTAACAGGGCAAAATGTAACTGGAAATTATACTGTCTTCTTATTAGATGTAGAAAATTATTGAGGGTTGCTGGTATAATGCTTTGGTGTGGGTTAAGTACTATGTATTCAGCAAAATGAATTTGTTGTGTAGTACATATGGTCTTCTGTTTAATCCTTTTCCAGTATTATTTCATGGACATAAAATATTTTCATATTTCTTGCAGAGCCATCTGCCCAGATTTTTTTGTGGGACAAGAAGCCTGGAAACTTTCTAATGACTGGGCAACTTTCAATGACTGGGTGAAAACACGAGAAGCCAGCAAAATAGACAAGTACAGCCATTGTTCCTTGTCCACCAAGGGGACATCCGTATTTCATAGGAATTTTTGCCTCAGTAAAACTGCAAAATTAGATCCTAAATTATTAGTGGGTGAAATATAGCTGGTTGTCCACAAATAGAAATTTCATGCAGTTCATGGGACAAGCTCGTGGTTATGTGAGTGGTGCTTTAGGGATAAAAGTAGACATTTGAATAATAAAAGTGCCCAGTGTTTGTCTGTACAGAAAGTAGAAGCAAAGTGAATAACTCAAAAGAAAAGAATCAGCAAAGGCTAGAAAATGCAGCTCACTCCAGCCACTTTGATCCTTCAGGAAGGCACAAATTCCATGGATTTTAGATAGGGTGCAAATGCAAACACTGTGCAACAAGGGAACATTTCTTCTGGTCCCCATCAGATCACAGCTAGTTCAAAGCATACTGCTTTCCCACTTTTCTGTATTTTCCCATTTTTATTTGACACATAGCTTGACTGCATGAAGTAACTGCTGATTTAGAAAAAACACTTTGAAATTTGCTTCCACAATTTTATAAAATATTTGTCATCCTTGTCAGAGATGCTTTGAATATAAGACACATCTGTGACAGCAGAATGTTTTTGACTGGCTGTGTGTCTCAAACTTTTATTTGTGTTAGCCCATATGATAACTATTTGTTAAATTAATTGGACTGCTGTTCATAAAATCACCTTGTGTCCTAGTAACAATGATCTAGGAAGACTGATTTTCTCCCTTGTCTTCTGCCCTGGAGTTTGTCATGTATTTTAAAAATGCATAATAGTAAAGTAGTGTTGTGGGTTGACCCCAGACAGCACCCAACAACCTGGACTCACTTGCTCCAATGAGAGAAACAGGGGAGGGAATAAGGGAAACAAAGCAAGAAAACTCATGGGTTTAGATAAAGACATTTGATAAGTAAGGGAAAAAGAAAAACCAGGAGTGATGCAAAAACAGTCACTCTGTCCCAGAAGCAGACTGGTGCCCACCCAGTCTCTGAGCGGCAGCCAAGGAGGCCAGAGAAACAGGACTAGAGCCTTAATTCACTTTCATTTGCATGTTTCAGAGAAGTTGATGTCGTCCTCAAGTATCTAAAGGACCAATGTGGTGCAAAGAAGATTGGTGTCATTGGGTTTTGCTGGGGTGGAGCAGCAGTGCAACATCTGATGCTGAAAAATCCTCATTTAAAGACTGGAGTGTCCCTCTATGGTAAGCCTGAAGTAACTGCTGCATTCTGGGCAGAATACCAGTGCAGGAAGCAATTCTGTTGATATTGCTGTAACAAAATTCAGTGTCACATCTAGTGGAACAAGCTGGTTTTATTATAAATAATCTATACGTGATTTGGTTTTGCATACTCACATTATTACACTTAAACGTACCCAGTATGATCTGTATATTGAAAGAGTGGCATGACCAGGATCACACCTGTGAACATTGTGCCAAAAGCCATGGCCACACTGTGGCTGAGGTTCCTCTTGGCTAGTAATGACAAAAGGGCTTCTAGGCACATCTTTTACATCTTTCACATCTTTTAGGCAGTGGTGCCTCATTACTAATAGGAACCATTTTTAACTCTCTGTTTTAGCTCTGTACTCTCACACATTACTCAATGCATTTATGCTGCCTTTGGTATTTTTCTTATTAACCTCTGTACTTCTACAGAACCCAGACCAACTTCTATTAATTAGAGGTGAAAGCAAATTGAAGGTATTTTTCCAGAAAGATTATTGAAATTGGTTTTCTGCACTGATATGCTGATCAGTTGAGTCAATTCAACAGTGCTACTTGTTAATATTTTACTTTTTTGTTGTAATAATCTCAGGAATGAAAAGAGTAGCCAGGGTGGCAAACTGGTTAGTTCTACTGTAACTTTTATTCAAACATATTTGAATAGTCAAAATTGCAACGTCAATTTGTCATGGAATCATATCAGTGTAAATATACGTACACTGAACTTGTAACCATGTATGTGGAATGATGAATATTTACAATTATCTTAAGAATGGTCTTCCCAAGCCAGAGGTGAGCAGTTCCAAAGTGTCCATCCCTTACAAAACCGTGATTCTGACAGTGGTCAGAAGCAGTTGTTCAAAACAACCAACCAAAATCAGGCAAGTATAACAATTCTTCACTGATTTTTTTTTCCCCAGAACTGGTCTCTGGTTTATTTTTCACACAACTGGTGTTATATTTAATGACATTGCAAACATTTCACAACAAAAGGGGCTTTTAAGCAAAGTGCGTAAAATTCCATTACAGACTGATCAGCTGTAACTGATGAAAATGTCTCGAAGTTTCACTGTATCGATTTTGTAGTGTTTTAGCTACTTTAGGTAACATAACTTATTCTATGTTTGTTTTCTTCTTCCTTAGGAGTGATCAGCCGTTTTGAGGACAAACACAGTTTGCTGCATCCTACCTTCTTCATTTTTGCTGAGAAGGATGAAATTATTCCATTGGAGCAGGTGAGTTTCCCATCAAAGATATTTGCTTTTAAAATGTTTTTCATGCTTGTTTTGTAATTTGGTTTTTAATGAACACAAAGTAGAAAACTAATTTGCACTTTTTCTTTCTCTTTCACTAACTCTTACAGTACTTCTACACAAATTTATGTTGTTTATCCCCAAATCACAAAGTTTTACCATTACACTAAAAATATTTTATGTTCCTGTTTGAAAATATGGATAATTTTCATAATTTCCTAGGAAAAGAACAAGAATCCAAAGAAAGCTTTCTGACAATTTGAGATAGGAGACCATTTTTAGTGATATCAATGTTCCATAAAACCTGTCTGTTCCAATGGAATCACTTGTTGCAGGAGAATTAAAAGGATCCTGTGCTATCCTTTTCCTTTTTCCACTGTCCTGCAGAGATTCTCTTTTCTGTCACTCTGTCAACAGCCTGTCTCTGGAGCCTGAGTGGAGAATGATTGGAGAAAGATAATTATCTGCCAAGGGCATCAAAGGGAAACACGTTTTCATTTAGTGATGTTGGCTTTAACTTTCCTAGCAAAAATTCCAGTCACTTTGAACTGCTGATTCTGTCTCTGCCCCTCCTCCCTCAACTTCAAATTAATTCAAACTCTTGCCTCATTTTCTTTTATGTGAGGGCTATCAGCAGCAACTCATACAGTGTTCATTACATGATAACCCTCTAATGATGCTGAGCAGTAGGTTTCTTTCCTTTACAGGTATTAATAGTAATCCATATCATATTTTATACAATATACTGGTATTTTACTGGGAAAAAAAAGCCTAGTTAAATAAAGCAAGTGCAGTAACAGAAATGCATTTAGGTATAACATTAGTAGAAGAGAAAACTGTGGCAAGGATAAATTATGTCTCTCTTTCAGAAAAGTAAAAAATGAGGACAGTTTTGGGACTGTAAATATAGAACATGTTAACTTTGTACTCAGCCAACATAGAATGTTCTGTGTTACAGGTCACCTTACTGGAGCAGAAGCTTAAACAAAACTGTAAAGTTGATTATGAAGTTAAAATTTACCCTGGACAGACACATGGGTTTGTGCATCGCAAAAGAGAAGATATCAATCCTCAAGATAAACCTTATATTGAGGAAGGAAGAAAGGATATGATCAACTGGCTGAATAAATATCTTTAGGTGAAATTAATGCCAATAAACAAAATCAATTGTTATAGGAAATCAGAAAATAATACAGACTATATTGCTTAAAATGTTCTTACAGCCATAAAAATATTTTGTAAAACTCTTCTGCAATAACACTACTTCTTATTTGCACTTACCTTCTAAGTAGAGGCTTAGAAATGGCTTTTCAAATGCTGCAAGTTATAAATGTAAAGAAGGTTTTTAACACTGGCCTTGTATATCTGAAATTTATTAGAATTTCATGTGGCATATTTTTTGGTACCTGAAAGTTTAATTTTTTTATATCAATGTCAACTTGATTAAAAATCATTGAAGCTCTGCCCTGCTTGAGAAATTCTCTCCTTAAAGCTGTGTTTAGTGCTGTTTAGTTGTGAGATTTTCACCTCCAAGACTTTCAGTTTTTAGGTAAGTATAGTTCTGGGTTGGAAGGTGGGAGATTTTCTTGGAAACAGAATATTCTATTCAGAATTCATTAAAAGAGAGCCAGAAAAGGGAAGGGGAAAGAGAACGGAGAGAAATGTATATGAACAGTAAGGGAGCTGCAAGAAGTTGGGAACCATGACTGAAGTGAAGAGATTAGAGGAAATCACATAATTTCATGATTATCTTGATGCAAATGCTTCATCTCTCATGGTTTCAGGCATGAGTTTAATCTAAACCAGCCTCCAACGTTACCTCCTCATCTCCACAAATCTTTCCTTTATCAGGTTTCTCTCTGCTGTGATTTAATTGGGTATTGTTATTGGTTAGGCACAGCCCTTCCCCAGTGACTGGGGAAACATTACCCCATTTCAGCTTCTTTGGACCCTCTCAGTGTAATTCCCAAAAACCATGTGGTAAGGTCTTATCTATATTTGTAATGCTGAGGGAATAGATCTGGCTGAAATATTGTACAGAACGTTGCTCATTTTCCTCTCAAGGAAGTATGTGCAAGCCCAGGGAGTTTTCACAGAATATTCCCTTTCAAGTTGCAGCCCCTCCATGGTTTCCATTGCCCCACAACATTTTTTCTTTTTGAGTTTGCTGCTGCCAGCCATGCCTGACAGCTCCCTGAGGAAGTCGCATTCTCTCTGGCTCTTTCCTATCTGGGGGCCTAAGAAGTCTGTAGCAATGTGTCTGAACTCTACAGTGTCACTTTGGAGTCTCCCACTGTGTGGGTCCCACCTCAGTTCCCAAATCCTCAACAGTGCTTCAACTATCCCTCCATTTCAACACCTTTTTCACGTCACCCCTTCTGCAATGGACTCTGTATGTCCCATGAGAAAATAGTTCTCTCTGCAACATACTGATTGATATTAAAGAAAATCTCCTATCTTTCAAAAATATTTCATGTGGGCCTCTGAGGCAAAAATGCAAAATCTTCCTTTGTTCCTTGGTTCATGCCCTTGGTCACTGATTATTGCTGTTCTGTGGTTTGAACACTGCACATTGTGTTTCCATCTTCCTGCTCAATAATTTCAGGAGGGATGAGCCTTGAGTTCTTACTGGGTCCAGCCAGTGCAGGGAAAGCCTCTTCAGGTCTGCAGGGCATTGTTGCCATGACTCATGTTGGAAGAAGTAGTCCCTCCACACTGGAGGGGAGAAGTTCCACGATGCCTCCCCCGATCCTGCCCTTGTGCTCAATCTGTGCAGATTCCCAGTGACTTACAGACATAGGGAAGGGCCAGACAGTGACTTCTGTGCTTCCTGCCAGTCCTGGCATGGTTCTGTTCTCAGCAGGTAGAAGAGGAACGGGAGAGAACTGCAGACACCTCCATGCATTGGCACAGGCACATCTAATGCATGTGCCTGCCCAGCTCTAGGGAATGGGAACATAACAGTGCACAAACCTTCCTGGAAGGAAGCAATGTAGGTTTGTGGTTCAGCTAATCTGTAAAGTGTAAATTCAATTCCCAGCTCTGGATTCATGCCCAGTTTATCAGGGTTGCAATGAGAGAGAATGATGAAACTGAACTCTCTGCAACTCTTTTCTCACATGGATTTTAAATAAAAGAGCCTTGGTTTCTCTCAAGGTAATGTCTTGGTTGGCAAACCTGTCCAGCTTGGTTTTTCATGTGAATGAACAGATGTCTTAGGGAATAGGGCTAAGTGTTGCCAAATTTTCCCTGAGACAGGGAAAGACTGTAAAACTGAAGAGTACTTTGCCGAAATTAATTTTCCTTAGAGAATTCAGAGTCTCTTGCTGTAGGACAGATGTTATATTTTATTATATATTTGTTTTTATAGGAAAAAACAAAATGGGTGCATTAGAAAAGGTCATTGCCAGCAGCTCAAGGGAGGTGATCCTGCTCCTCTACTCAGTCCTGGTGAGGCCATATCTGGAGTGCTTTGTCCAGTTCTGGACTCCTCAGTACAAGAGAAATATGAAGCCCCTGGAACTGGTCCAGCAGAGGGCAACAAAGATAGTGAGGGGACTAGAACATCTCTCTTACAAGGAGAGGCTGGGACAACTGGGCCTGTTCAGCCTCAAGGGGAGATGGCTGAGAGGGGACCTCATCAGTGTCTATAAGTATGTGAAAGGAGGGGGTCAAGAGGACAGAGACAGATGCTTCTTGGTGGTGCCAAGCAATAGGACAAGAGGCAATGGACAGAAAGTGTTGCATAGGGAGCTCCATCTAAATATGAGGAAGAACTTCTTTACTGTGCAGGTGACCATGGACTGAAGCAGACTGTCCAGAATGGTTGTGGAGTCTCCCTCACTGAAAGTATTCCAGGACTGTCTGGATGCAATTCTCTGCGATGAGCTCTAAGATGACTCTGCTTGAGCAAGGAGGTTGGACCAGATGACCCACTGTGGTCTCTGCCAAGCTTACCAGTGATTCTGTGATTCTATAAAATACACTATATGAGATGAAAGACTCAGAAAACTCAATACTGGCACAAGCATTTTGGGACATCAGTTATATTTAATCAGATTAATATTACCCTGGCTTAACTTCTACTCCAGTTTGCTTACCTTTCTTACATGCTGAATGGGAGATTTTTTATGGGCTTCAGTTAAATCTTTATGGTAACAGTTTTTAATCCACAAAATGCCTCTTCACCTCTGCTGCTTTTTCTCTCTGTCAAGTTCACTTTTTTTTTTCTTTCCCTGTGGTATCCAAACCATAGTGGGAGATAGGCACTGTTTTATTTTGTTAATTTTTCTCAGCCTCTTTGACTCCTAAACTGGATTGGGCTTTTAGTGCAGAGGCCATAGTCAGCAAAGACAAAGAAAAGCACTCCTGCTCCCATCACACCCCCCCTTCTGACACCTTCTGTCTGCCCCACCCCAGACATACTTATGAAGCAGTGCCAATATTCCTATAAAATAATATGCACTCAATCAGTATAAAAAAAAATGCTCTCCACCTTCTGGCCTGCTGGCAAGAGGGCATCTATGCTTTATGGTACATCATAAGAGACTGTGCACTTGCTTTAAAAATGTGACCCTCTGCACGGATGTGGGGAGCAGCTCTTCCTCAGCTGCAGCCTCTGACTCCAAGGAACTCTGCTGCTAGGTCTTGAAAGGGCTTTTGTCTTATTTTTTCTTCAAAGCAGGCCCTAGGGAAGGAGCTGAATGATTGCTATGCTGGATTAGTAAGGCTTCAGGGCTAGAAGCCTGACCAGAATTTGAACTTGATGGAATTTGGAGAATTGATGGATGATGTGATAGAGATGACTACACCAAATAGATTCAGGTCCAGCTCATCTGAATGCCTTGTCGTAACTCATTTTGGCCACATTCACAGGCATACTAAGTTTGCTATTTGGGACTGTAATTGCCTACATGGGCTGTGATCAAACTGGGGAAATGAGCAAGTGCTAAATGGAAGGCCATACCTTTAACTAATGAAATTTCAATGTGTTTTGTCACAGACCAGGAGTGGTAGCTGAGGCTCTAGAAAGGTGCACTGAGGACACAATTTTTGAGGTAGGTTGTTTTGTCACAGGGACACAAAACAATCTAGCTTCATTTTATTTGAGATAAGAAAAAATAAAGATAGACCCACTGAAAGCACTTCAGTCAGAGCTCCCATGGGAAGAGCGATGGGAATTTGAAATCTTGTTCCTCTTTACACCTTCAGAAGCCTCCAGCACACTTTGCTTATTTTCTGTTTTCTCATGTTTGGCACTGAAGTTTATCAAAGCCCAGTGAGTAACAGAATGCTAAATTTCAGAAAGTGAGGAGTGGAATGGGCTAATAAAGCTCCAAAACAAAGTTCTCCTTTCAGACCATCAGTGGAGCAGATGGTGACACCTGTAGCAATACATTTCCTTCCCTTCCCTTCCTGCCACTGCTGTATTAAGAGCTCGTGAGGAAATTTCACATCTGGGCTGGTAGTTTGCCCAGAACTTCAGCAAAACTATGCTAATGTTATTTGTTAGGGGGATTGCAAGTTATTCCAACTGCACTAATAAACTGTTCTTCAGTTTTACTTCCAGGTGTTGAGCTTATAGATTGTTGACAATTTCTTTAAAGTTCTTTCTTTTTTTGCCAGAATGCTTAGAAAATTAGGAAAATTGCTAAGAAACCTTATATGGGTGGCTAAGCCAAAGTAAAAAAAACCTGTGTCCTTCAGTAAAAAAAAAACAAAACACCTTTCTTTTTCCTCTGACTCCTTTGAGCAAAAAGCAGAAGGTATTTTTTAGGCATGGGTGTTTGCAAGAAGAAAGAGATGCAGGGGAAAGGGATAAGCTTGCATGTTGTTGTATATATTTGCAAGAATTGTAGTTGCAGTGTTCTGTGATGCTGCTTTGGAGAGCAGTGAGCTGTGAAAGCTCTCCCTGTCACTACAGCAGTAGGTAGCACATCAGGGTAGGTTAGCAGTGCAAGTTGATCCTGTTGAATGGCTTGAATAGAATGAAGGCTTGTTATTGTCCTGCCTTTCCCCCGTTTTCCTCACCCAGCTGGTTTAGCTCCAAAATCACTCAGAATTTTTCTTTCCAAGACACAGATACACCCTGGGTGAAAATTAAAGGTACAGACTCACTCATGTGTTATCTACTACAGATGAAACCAACTTCTGGCTCCAAGGGCAAGGTAAAGTAGAGGTGGCCTCCTGCTCAGAGGTGTTCCTGATGTGTACAGGTTGCATATCACACCTGTATTTTCAGATGTGATAACAAGAAGAAAGTTCTCTCTTTATAGAGGCACATAACAAATAGTGTAAGAAAAACTAAATAAGTAAAATGGTGGAACTTTCTTCACTGATATAACTGTGAAATCACATCATTAAAATCCCTCTGAGCTGGAAGAGTGGGAGTACCAATGTCCTGCAGCAACATTATTTGTTGCTGCTCATTTCCAGCCCACCCTTTGCTGATGCCCCTTTGCTATGCAACACCAAGGCAGAGGGCAGCACTGCTGTGCTTGTCTCAAGGCTGTTGCAAGCAGCCATGAACTCGTTCTGCTCACAGCCTGAGGTGGGCTAAAGCTGCACAGCCTCATCAGATGGGTGCTTTGCTTAAGCAATCTTAGCAGATTATATCAGCTTGAAATTATTATTCATAGCAAAGTGGGATTGGGCTTGTACTGCAGTGACTGGCAGCAGGGCTAGAGGACATAATGTTCTGCCTTTTTTGCCTCTGCAAAACACTGCTGAGGCCCAGACCTAATTATCTGTTTGCATAATATCTCATTCTTGCACATTTGTCACTTTTTGCAGATTAAATACCTGTGAGCAGCTACCTATGGCTAGCTAAATGACTCCAGTTACCTAAGTGACTCCATGTGGAGCAGCAGAGACCACAGAACAGGAAGAGTTTCAGGATCTTTCCAGTAGGCCTGGAAAGAAGGAAGCAGAAGGAGTCTGATAAAGCTGGAACAGACAAAAAGTGAAGTGTTGTTACCTGGTGGGATGAAGAAGGAGCACATAGTTGGCTGTGAAAAGGAAAAGTGTGGGAGGTAGCCACTGAAGAGAGCAGAGAGTGGTGTTGGTTGATGAAAATCAAAGTTGTGGCAAAAGTAGAGTGTCCCAGAACTTCAGCGTGAAGCAAAAGTGACACTGTGAACAGAAGAAAAGGAGACCTGAGCCTGACCCTTGAAGATCACTTTCACTAGCCCATGTTCATCCTACTACTGCTGGTTTTCCTTACTAAGAATATGTTGAATAAGTGTCTGTGAGGACAGCCAGATGGAAAATCAAATAGGCAAATGAAAGGTGGTACAGAAAAGAAAATAGAAAAACAAAGGTGAGAGGTTAGGCAGGAAATGCAGATGTAGGGTGCTCAGGTGGGGAAAAACACTGGCAGTGATGGTGTCTCCTGAAAGTCACAGGTATCCCATGCCTCTGCTCTGCTTTCCTGACTTAATGAACCAGGAATCAGCCCTGACTGAACACTGTTAGCAGAGACGTCTGCATTAAAGAGGAGCAAAAATTCAGCAGTACTAAGTGGAGGTAGAGCCTCTGTGGAGAGAGATAAAGGGAGATCTGCTTCAAAGGAGAGTCAGTGAGTCAGCACTGGAGAGGCAAAGCAGGGGATATTTCTATTGCTGGGTGCCCAAGAGATTTGAGGAGATAAACACTTCTTGCTGTCACTAAGCCTTTCTCCATCACACTGTGGGCAATGGCACTGTAAGAGACAGGTGGCCTTCTGTTGCTTCATGACTGTTGCTGGGTGATTTGTAGATCGTATGCCAAAGTTCAAAGTTAAAATTCCCAGGAATTGCTCAACCCAAGATAATGCCAGGAAGCAGTCAGCAAAATTGGCGATATGATAGAAGTTACTCCTCAATAAGACAAAAACTTCTCAGGGAAAAAATTCACCTGGAATTTTCTCACCCATCCCTTTCACTTGCTGAGCCCTTGTTTCATCGTCTCTCCAAATATACTGTTTCTGCTGGGCTGATGCCAAGTGGTACATGCAAAGGGGGCTGAAGAGAAACATGTCAGGATGTTTTGGTAGAAAGTCAAGGTACACAATTCAAAGCAAGAAGTAAATCAGGAATGATCAAGGAGGAAGAGTCTTTCCCCCATGTAAATGGGGAAAGGGGAGTCTGAAGTCAAGAAAAGAGCTGGATGAGAAAGGAAAAGAAAGATGTCTGTACTGATTCATGCTATACCCATAAGAGGGAGGTGAGGAGGGCTTGGCAGATCCCTGCAGGCTGATGGGGTGGAGAGGGTACCATTCCAAGACTTATTGCTGTCCAGCTGGCTCAGATTAATGGTGTTTTCTATTCCCATGATATCTCTGATAGCATCTGTCTGATGTACTAATGACAAGATGCTTCATTCACCACTCAAAAGAGGGATTAGGGCTCAAATCACCATTCCAGCTTGTCACTCACCAAGGAATTAAAATCTTCTTTGAATGTGGAATTTACTGACCCCGCGGGAGAGCCCAAGACTAAGGAAATGATGCTTTAAACATGAGATCACTGAAATAAAATAACTCATTAGCTGGAGCGTGTTCCTCTTTCCAAGCTGTGCCTGAGAGCCACTGGACAACATTACACAGGCACCACTCTCATGGTCCAGCCAGATCACCACAAATACCCCAGACGTTTCCTCTTCTGAAGAAATGTCAGAGTATAGGGCAAGAACACCAAAATACGGCTTTTAAGGAGTTTATGTGGTTGTTATGGAAGAGGCTTTGATCTGTGTCTTTCCTAATGGAGCAAATTATCTACTTCTTGTCCTGATTTGTCACTGACAGCTGGCCATGGCCACAAATCTGAGTCAGGAGCTGTACAGAAAATCACTTTGAATTTCATCTGAGCAGAAGACTGATGTTGATAGTGATGCCTTAAATGATCTTATATAGATGTGCCCACAAGGGAAGACAACTGTCCTGCACTACAAGCCTGTGATCTCTGCTAGCTCAGCTGTGCAATGAGGTTTTACATAGAAGTGAGAGGGTACTGAACTAAATGTGCACAATGGTGGAGAGCAGCAGTATCTCAGGAAACTAAATGGTCAGGCAACAACACACAGTCACTCTAGGTTCTCTGCATTCCTCCAGGAATTACTGATATCTGTGGTTTTCAAAAGTCTGAGGACGTTGCCCTTCTGCTCCCCTCCCTGCTCTCCCCCCACCCCTGCCCCCCCCAGTTTTTGAAAACATCTTTAGAATTGTCCAGGAAATAAGATCCTTTAGCAAATTAACAGTGAATTTCAGGTCTTACTATTTTGCAATGGTTGTGGGATTTTTTTTGGTTGGTTGGTCTTGTTTGATTTTGCTTTTATGAGTTGGGGTTTTTTTGCTGTGCTAGGTCTAGCTTCTCTTCATACTACACACAATTTTGTTGGAATAATTCTGAACTTATCACCTTTGGAATATAAGTACAATTTGAGCCAAAATATGCTGCAAGATGATGCAATTCTGTTGCAGTTGGTGGAATTACTATGGATTAATGGACAAGATATTACTCAAGGTCAAAATCCCTTCATTTTTGGGGTCCCTTCATCTCTGGAACAATCCCTGCTAACATCTCCATACCAGTGTCTCTCTCCAGTTCTCTGATGATGGAAGGCTCCCAGCCTCCCTTGAGAGAAGTCTGTTTCCATGTGATCACCAAGGCTGATGAAATCTCTTTGAAAGACTTAAACTCTCTCTTTGGAAGACTTAAACTGTATCTGAGCTCCCCTAGGAATGAAGCATAGCTGGGTAACCTAGCTTGTGTCATGCCCACAGATCATCCTTCAGAAGGCAGTACCCTGGATGGGCTCTGCAACCTGAAAAATCCCCAGAGCCCACAGCAACTGACAGATCCCAGAGCTTCTACAGGGCAGGATAGTAAGAAGGCAGGCCCAAGCTAGCAAAGATCACAGTCCTCCTCAAGTCTGCCACAGCTGTCCTGCCTCCTTGTTTCTGTGCAAAGAAGAGTTGTGGTTGTAGGGATGTTGAACTTGAAGTCCCCGCCCCTGCCATGTGTGTCCATCCAGGTTAAAGGGATTTTTTCTGCCTCTTTAGATTCCATCTGTATGTCTGTATATCTGCTTGCTGTTTTTTGTTGTCCCAGGTCCTCAGCCATTCATATACCTAGGTATTCACTTAGTGTCATCTCACACCAGAGATCAATCACAGTGGCAAGGGAAGCTGAAGCTCAGACTCTAGAAGGTCCCCAGTTCAGAAAAATGAAGTCTTGAAGCTCTTGAATGTAACAGGTCACTTCTGTGGAACTGAATTTCAAAGTGGCTAAATGAATCTGTTCAATTAATTTGGTTTTCTGTAGTTTAATATCACTCCCTAGTGTCATTTGGGTCCAGTTTCCACTGTTACATTTTCTCAAACCAATTTTGATTTCTTACCCCTTCCCCCCAGTAACTTTGCAGATGCAGGCTATAGCAAGAGACAGACCAGCAGCCATGGTCCTGGGAAAGTGACAAAGCTGTATTTAGCTCAAGATGTGAATTTGCCAAGACATCAGACTTTAATGTTTATCCCAAAGAGTTAAGGACTTTTTAAAGCTTTCTTTTATGTCTATCTGGAAGTCGTACAGACAGTGATACAGTTGCTTCTTCTACCTTCCAGCAGCGGAGTGCAGTGTTTGGTGGGAACAATTTCACTCCTGATGCCATATTTGTAGTAGATTGGTCAGAGGGAACAACTCAGTTGGAAGTAAGACTAGACAGATACTTTGATTGTAAATAAGTCACTTGGACTGCATGACATTTGCCTGAAAGTCCTGAAGGAATTCAAATGTGAAACTGTGAGCTGTATAACCTGTCTGTCATTAGTATCTCTGGGCCTGAGCACTGCTGGATTGCTGGTATAACCCATTCACTATAAAAAATTACTGGTGAGTCTGACTTTCATCCACTGTAAGAGACAGGTGTCTATTACCAAGGATAAGACTGAAGAATAGTCTTTGTAATAGTTTTGTGAGAAAGACTCAGTGTGGTTCTGTAAAGGGAAATCCCACATCATTGTTTCTGTGAGGGTCTCAGTAAGCACAGGAAGTTATTAAAGGGTTGGAGGAAAGGTTCTTTTATGGAATGAAAGCTGAGTAAAGGACAAGAAACAATGAGGGAGCATGGCTTGACCTCATACCTGCCTGACACTCACTGGACTGTGGCACTGACTGCCACCACCAGGAGTGATACTGACCTACAAACCAACTTCTCACCTGAACCTTGGACCTGCTTTGCCACCACAAGTTCACGTGATGTTCTGGACTCTCAGGTGAACCCAAGCCCATCCTGTGCCTGCCTGCTCTCACTTTGTAGGAAAGTGGGACAAGATTTGGCTGGAGAGACCTTGCCCTGCCAGCCTTTTCTCCCTTGTCTCCTGGATCCCAGATGCTTAAGAGCAGTTGTCCCATCTCTCTGCCCTGACAGAAGAAAACTTTCCCAGTAAAACATGTTGTCCCTGCCCCACCATCCAAGTCCACTCTTCTTCTGTAAGTCTATCCTTTTTTTCCTGCAAAACCTCACTACAATTCTTCCCTTCACAGTATCTGTCACCTGGCTCTCTGGAGCTCCAGCCACCTCAGCCTCCTGCAGTGGCACCACCTTACCAGGCTAGGGTGAGAGCTGCAAGCTGAGTTGCCTCCTGAACAGTCCCTGCTTGTAGCTGTGGTGACAAATAAGCCATTAAGTTTCAGGGAGAAGGCTGATGTACACCATGGTTACAGGATATTTTATATTGTTTTAAGCCCCGGAGGACAGGCTGGCAGAGATGGAAAAGGTTAAAAATACAGCTATTATGGATCCCTGTCCCTGTGCTGGGTTGGAAGGGCACTGCCCCAGCATTGCTCTGAGGCACTGGGATCAGTGCTCATGGATTCCATTGGATTAGCACTGCCTCTTGCAACCATTCTGCACCCAATGCACCTAACAGCAACGTGAAGGGAGTGGGTTGAAGTGGGACTGAGCAGAATGCCTTGAAGCAGGTACAGAGTTCAGTGGGTGACCAGAGAGTTCAGGTGTGAAGGGTTCTGACAAAGATGGGGAACATGGCTGGGAAGCCCTTCTGGGGAGCAGGGCCAGGCGCAGAGTGACTGTTGTGTTAGCTGGAAAGTGATGTGGGACACTGTATGGCATTGTCAGGACAGCAGCCAGCAGATTCCTCAGTGATGGGGTAGCACTGAATGACCTCAGAGCACAAATGGTCTGTGCAGCTGGTGGACTCCTCTGAGCACCCTGCCTGTGCCAAGGAGAGCCCAGGGCCCCAGCTCTCCTGGGAGGCAGCCCACACCTTGCAGTATCCTGCAGATTGGCTTGCCTGCCTGTCTGCTGAGGAGGGGGGGAGGAAAGTGTTGGCAGCTCACAGAATTATTAACGGAAGAAGCAGAAGAGCAATGGGGAAAGTCAAAGAGTGATTCCCCAGCATCAGGCACAAAACTGAATCTGAAAAAGGCTGAGCAAAATTTAGTGCTGGAAATGAAGGGATTGTGACTGTTCTGTAAAGCTGCTATTACAGATGTTCTGAATAAATGTTTTTGGTCAGTTTGAAAATATTGCCATATTCTAAAATATCAAAAGAGCAGTGCCAATTTAGGCCCTTTAGGTAAAGGAGCCTGACGTTCATATTTCAGCAACTTTCTCTCACACATACCCCTGCTGATAACCCTCTACACCTTTCAAGAGTGCTCTCTGGGTTCAAATGCCATCAAATCTTCCACCCCCTAGATGCTTTTGGTGCCTCTGATAATACAGAATGGGAACTAAAGAGCTGTGTGGGGCTGGGTAACCCTGAAATGGGAGTACAGACCTCCTCACCCAGCTCCTATGGAAATCATCAGAGTCATTAGCCTGGGATATTGTGGAAAAGGATTCATGCTAAAGCCAACACTTGAGAAACTGAGTGTCCTGCTGAATGTGTGTTGGGAGAGCTAGTTTCCTCCATGGTTCTTAGGAAACTTGCTGGAAGATGGTGGATTTCTATTTGAAAGTGCAGTGTTCCTTTGTAATCATACATCTGGCATCATCTGACTAGAGACCACTCCCTATTAGGAGGTCAGATCTGATCCTTTAGAGCTGTGTATGCCTGTACTTGAAGAACTGCTGCTGTTCTGATGTGAGTGTATGCTGAGGATGAGCAATAAGGGAAGAGAAAGAAGGATGAAAAGGAGATCCCTTCTTGACTATGTCCCTTTACTGTAGTTACTTTAGTCCATCTGTTCCTCATGCAGTTGCCACTGCTATGACTTTGTGACACTGGCTGCCATGTCTGGCTCTTTGAAATTTTCATGTACTATTATTTTCCTGTGTATTGCCTATTCTGAGCCAGACGTGCAAGAGCCAGAGTATTCATCATGCTAAACCAACCATAATTCAGAGGAGGAAAAGGATACATTTTCATACAGTATGTGTTACATCCATCCCCAATGTTTGTGTGTGTCACTGTAGTGGGCTGATACTACAGTGTAGACAGTCACCAAAACCTCTCTATCACTGCCCCTCCACTGCTGGACAGGGGAGAGAAAATATAAGGAAGAGTTCATGGTTTGAAATAAGGACCAGGAGAAATCACTCACCAATACTCTCACAGGAAAAACATGTTTGAATGAGAGATTATAATTGAATTTATGGCTAACAAAATCAGAGCAGGGTCTTGAGAAGTAAAATAAGACCTCAAAAACACCTTCCCCACACTCCTCTCTCCTTCTTAGCTCTACCTCCTCCACAGCCTGAGACCAAACTTTCCAAGACACTAATGCAGTTTTGGTTACATCAGGTTTCCATATTCTGTCAGTGTTGACTTTGACCAACATCTTGGTTGCCAGCTGGACAAAATGTGTGCAGCATGGGTGAGAGAGGTGTAGGTGTTAAATTACACGGGTCCTGAAATGCACTAGTGTGGACTTCATTAGTAGTGCAGCAGCTCTAGGGCCTCCAACAGCTGTCCTGTGCCCAGTGCTCAGGGAGTGGAGGTCAGGGATTCTCAAACATGCATGTGATACACAGTACGTGACATATTCCCTGTTGATGAGGAATGCAGGACAAACCCTGCAGATGTAGTGTCAGATGAATGGCAGATCAGGAGCAAGCCCTCAGTGAAATTGCTGCTTGTCAGTGCAGCAATTACAGGTAAGGCTGTGGAAGAGGTCTCTTCTCTAAACCAAACCCCTCAGCAGGTGTCCACCTCCATAGGAATGGATCATGTAGGGATTCTGTCTCTTGAAAAATTAACTGGAAAATAAGGAAGACTACTGTATTTTGTTCTTATGTTTAGATAGTGATTGGAGAGGAGAGAAGGACTGGGGGAGTCGGGGAATCTGGGCTGCTTTCCCAGCATTGCGTTGTTACTGTAAATTATAGCAAGTCCCCAGGGACATTTTTCAGTTCTGATTTCTCTCTCAAGTAGAGGCAACAGTCTCACACTGTTGCAGACTAGAAGACCAGAAGACTAGATTATACAGGGTCCCTGTTTCTGGAGAGCAGTGCTTAAACTACACCATTTATCCCAGTGCTGAGTCCTTGGATATTGGATAGGTTTCTTTGGTACACTCACATCACCCCTAGCTGTAATGTTCCTGCCTGGAGGGACTTTGCACAGGACTTTGAAGGCTGTTCCCAGTCACACCTTTCAGAACGGGAGTGAAGGCACAGCCTTGAAGGGCATAAGACCTCTAGGTCATCAGCAAAACAATCTCACCCCCCACCTCTTATCCAGAAGCACAGGGACAGCAGGGAGCCTGGCTGTGCCACTCCTCTTGCCCTCTGATTTGCACCATCTCTGAGTGGCAGCAGGCTGGCTCTTCACAGGTCTATGCCAGCAGTCCAGTGCATCTCACCTTGTTGTCCCTCCGTGAGGGGAGCAGTGAGAGACAAGCCCTTGGCATAATTATTCTTCCTTCTGACATCAGATGAGAAGGTTCAGTCCTGTGCTGGAAACCCAGAGTATTTATGTTTATGGGGTCTGCTCTTGTCATTCAGACTGTCTTTCACCTTTCCCAGCCTTTCTCCCAGTTCTTTGTCCCCAGGGAGTGCCAAGGCTCATCACTACAAGTGCCCAGCATGGCTCTGGCTCTAGGGAACAGGGAGGGCAGTGCCCATATCATAGCTGCATGCACTATGGCTTCAGATACACAAGCTGATCCACTTCCTTAAGAGAAAAAAAGCAGTGTTCAAGAGCCAAGATCCAGGGCCTGCATGATGTCCGTGCATGGAGCTGTTTTTATTTCCATGCTCAAGTGGAAGAAGGAAGACCTCGGCACATGAGCATGTTCTGGGGGCAGGTAGTGAGAATAGATGAAATGCTTGAAAGTCATCGTAGTTATCATTAATAATTTCAGCTTCACCTGCTCTGCAGTACCAGTGTGTGTGAGGACCCTGACCCACTGGGCCCCAAGAGGGGTCCTTGAGCCAGCCACGGCTTGTGCCTGGTCTCTGCTGCTCACTGGCAAGGGCCAAGGGCACCCTTGGTAGCCAAGGACAAGCACTGGCAGCCTATGGTCGTTCTGATCCCTGCCATCAGGAACGGACTCCTACTTGGCACAGCCCTGGAGCAAGGACCTCGTTCCAGCCCAGGGAGCTGCTTTGCTCCTTCAGCTGTAATGAGAGCCCAAGCTGGAGCAGACAGCTGAACAAGGTGGGTCTGCCAGTGGGTCCCCGGGGGTTTATAATGCTGGAGCAGAAACAATCCCACCCCGACACCCCCCTCCATTAAGAAGGTAGGTGGATAGTCCTTTCCACCCCCTTTCCCTGTGTTTCCCCCCCTCCCGGCGGTGACCTTCAGGCGGGAGGCAGTGTGCCCCCAGCCCGGGCCGTGGGGACGGGGCGGGGCGTCCCGCTCCCCCCGGAGCGCGGGCAGCCCCTGCGGCCACTGGCGCAGCCCGAGCCCGGCGGCGGCGGCGAGGGGAGCGGCTGCCCGGCTGTCCTGCGCTGCTGGACAAGGTGAGAGGCTTAGTGCCGGCCCAGAGTGGGGAGTTACAGCGCTGGCAGGATGAAAGACAGCGGACAGGCGTGTAGAAGGGCTCCCACCCCTCTCAAACTGGTTTTGGAGACTGGAGCGAGAGGTGTGCCGGCACAATGCGAAGTGGAGCGGGTTGATGGGGAGCTCCTTGGTGGCTTTGCCCAGGAAGGTCGCTTGTGTCCACTTGTGTTCGGTGGGTTGGTTGGGAGACAGGTGTGATGTGGCTTGGTCCCAGTGAGCGGGTTCTGTCCGAGGAGGCTGCTGTTGCGGGGCTCTCCGGGGAGGCTGCGGGTGTCTCTGCCCAGAGCAGCGGGACGCGGTTCTGCCACCGCCACAGCCGTGCCATTCTCTGCAGCGAGATCAGGCACTTTAGCTCCTTTCAGTTCTAGAAAGAAGCTCATAAATCTACCAGCAATAAGGCCACAAGCAAACATTGTGATAATCCGTTTTTATCCCTTGCTGTATTAAACGTGGTTTGCACCAGAGTGGACCTCTTAGAGGAAAAAAAGAGATGCCGTTCTTGAATCAAAATTTACAAAGATGGAAGGATATTATTCTTCCATAATGTTTGGTGAGAGTTTTAGGGGTAAATATCCTTCATCACAGAATCTGGACCACAACGGAGGGTGAAATGGCCTCACTTCAGCTTCATCTATTGGTTTTATTATAATGCTTTTACCTAACTGGGAGAGTCCACTTCAGTGAAATTCCAGTACTCAGAAAGGTGTTATACAGATGATCGAGTAACTTCACTATCTGTTTGATAAGCTATAAAGACAGCTCCACTAGACATTCCCCTGTAATTTTCAGCCCTCTTGCCATTGTCATGACTTTCTCTTGTCCTTTTTCTGTCAAACTGGGAACACCAGCGGTAGCTTCCTAAACCATGGGCTCACCGAGATCATTAAAAAGATAGAAAACATCCAGTAACTGGTTCTGTTGGTCTATCAGCCTCCAGAGGAGTTCAGGAAATTTACTCAGGCTTCCTTCATATCAATATAGTTTTAACATTTCAAGAAACACTGTAAAAAGGTAGATAAAGAAGACTACAAAGCAGAGCAAACAGAAAAATAAATTTATTATAAAAGTACAAATTCCACTAGTGTGTGATACTCTCATTTGTAGTGCAGAAGCTGTTAACAGGTGGCCAGCTTTCAGAAATACAGCTTCTCTAACTCAGCTGATTTTTGGAGATTAAATTTCAGACTGTCTCATGGCATCTGTATGTAGGAACTTCTGCAGAAACTGGAGTTCACTGTAAGAGGCACATTGCCTTGGAACAGATCTCTTCTTTTGTTACAATCATCTCAGCCTACGTGAAGCTGAACAGCTGTCTCTGACTTTTTTTTTTTTTTTAATGTTATTTGTTTGTTTACAATGAAGCTTACTTTCTTAATTTAGCATCTGGAAAATATTAGTTTGCCTCTCACTGCTGGTGTTTCCTGCAGCTGATTATTTTTGGGCATTCTCTTTAGCAGAGTGAATACAAAAGTAGAATCTGTAACATCAGTAACACTTGTTCTGTTATGCTCTTAGACTTGTATCTGCAACATTAAGATGTGTATCTATATCACTGTAGATTATTTCTAGTGCAGTTCTGTATCATCCAATGTCTTAAGGCCTGCAAAGATAGTGAGGCTATACCAAATCCACATTTCTGAATTTACACAGTGCCCATTAAGCAGCATGAAGAACCTAGATGTGTCTGATTAATATGACTTTTTTTTTTCTTTTTTCTGTCACCCATCCAATGCCAGACTAAAATACTGACTTTTTTGGTCATTTGAAACACTTTTGTATGTGTGTAAGTGCATGTACTAGTTTTAATGAGCATTGTCTACTCAAACCCTTTTTTTGCCATTTGCAAACATTTTCTGCATGATTTCAGTGTTTTCTTCTAGATCTTTGACAAAGGTAAAAGTATTATAACAGAGTTAGGATTGAAAAAAAATATATAGGGTGAGAACAACAATAAAATATGGTATTTTCCACTATATACTGGGCTTTTAAAAAAATATTAAAAATGTGTGGCTACTTGGTTTAGACCAATGCCAGGATGAATTTGTACAGATAACTTTCAGGAAACAACCAGTGAATGGGACATTTCTGGCAGGTGTTATATGAACCAATACCAGGATGAGAACTGCTTCAAACCAACAATTTAGAGGTTGGTGGGAAGTGCCTGGAGCTGGGGTCCTTACACAGCCCAGCAGAAGTGTGATAACAACTGAGTGAAGTGATCTGAATTACTTGTTACACTAAGTCCATTTGAGCAAAATGTGCTTTACTAAACATGGTGCAAAAATATTCAGGTAGAAATTAGGTAGGCAGCACCCATAAAGGAACATGAAGAGGCAGTTAATTTTTTCCCCAACATCCCCCAGTAATTTCAAAAACCTCTGGACTCAAAAAGGATGTATAAGGTAGCACAGCCTGTGCATCATTCCTGCAATAAGAGATCTTGAGGCCAGAGCATGAGGCAGGAGAGAATTCTAGCTGAATGTGTGTGACAGGAGGCATTTCCTCTAAGACAGTCAGGGTTTTAATGTGGGGGATGTGAGGAGAAAAACGATGAGGCTTTAAAAAAGAGCCATGAAACAGATCTGAGAGCTGGACAAGTGGGCTGGACTATCTGAGAGCTTGGTTTGACAATTAGAAAGTTGTTTGAAGGCATTGAACCAACAAGAAGATTGAGAGGTGTCTTGATCAGAGAGCACAGAGATGCTTATTCTCAAGTCAAAATGTGACCACACTTTGTGGCAGCATCACATCTGTTTTCCAGCTAACTGATGCAGCACAGTGTGACAGATGCTTTGTGAAGCCTAAGTAAAGCATCAGTTAAATGCATAGCCTGAGCTTCAGTCTGATAGTTTTACACAATGTAATTAATTGGAAAATATGTTCTCATAGTCTGGGGTCATAGTACTGACCACAGTGCATATAAACCCTGCAAAAGTCTGAAGAAATTTAACAGGTATTAGAAACCTCTTTTCTCTGTCTGAGAAACTTCAGCAGCACATTTGGTAAATTCAGATTAGCTTATCATATGAATACCTAACAGCAAGAATGTTCACACTGGCATTTATAATTGACCAATTGCCTTTGGATCAAACCTGAATGACTTTTTGAAAGAGATGCCCCACATGCTGTTTGTTATTTGGTTTTTAAGGCCCTGTAGAAGGTCAGACAAGAAAGTGGACCCCGCATGCCATATGCTCAAGGCCATTTTTAATAGAGTATCTTTGATATGAGAAGAGGTTGAAAGAGCTGAAACTCTTCAGCTTGGAAAAGAGAAGGCTCAGAGGGGATCTTATTGGTGTATATAAATATCTGATGAGAGGGAATGAAGAAAAGGGAGCCAGACTCTTTCAAGCAGTGATCATTGATGGGAATCTCCATCTATAGAGATATTGAAGACCTGGCTGGACACCTTCCTAGACAACCTGCTTGAGTTGCTGCAGCTTGAGCACGGGAGTTGGATTAAACACGTCTGTGATTCTATCATCATAGCACTGTCTCTCATATACAGAGATCACACTGCCTTTGGTTTTTGACATGGATGAAGTGCTTTTCTGCACTAAATATATTAATAATTTTGGTTGAAGAACCAGGATAACATTACTGGACTCAGACATTGTATCTCCATAGGTTAGATCCCCCTGAGCTTCTCAGGTGGTTCAGAAGTATCTTGTGATGATGCAAAGGATGTGAGCTTTTTGCTGCTATAGTTAGAGATTCTTTTGAGGAATTACAGTTTCTCACAGTCAGCAGCCTGGAAACAAGACCTCTAGCAGGGATGAAGAATGGAAATGATAGAGGAGGAAAAGAACAGTTTTGAATAGGACTCTGCCTGCTGCCTTCAATACAGCACAGCCAAATGGTGAATGCATCCTGGCCAGGGCCCTGGTGACCTCCTCTTCAGTGCTTGTCAATCTGCAAAGGGGAAATGACACTTTAGAAGGTATCAGAAGTAGGTGCAGAGCACCCAGGCACACTCTACTCAGCAGTGATCCTCACTTACCTTCCTAGCTAATCACAGTGGCATCTCAAAGAAAGACCTGACAACGTGAGCTATTTTCTCAAGTATGGACTTTGTTTTGTAATTACTGGCTTCAAGGGCAGCAAGGGCCAAAGTCTGCAAACTGTTCTGGAGTGGCTGCAGCTGGAGCTCCCTTCACAAGGAGCCCTGATCAGACCCAACATCACAGGCCCTCGAGAAATTCTACCCATATCCTCTGGATGATCTATTCTTCCAAGCTGGGTCATTCACTTTAATGCTCTACTCTGAACCTGGACCATTTGCCCTCCCATGCTATGGGGGCCATGGAAATATGGATCTGTTCCACCTATATTGCAGTTGACTTGAATTGTGAAGAAGGATACAAGAATTTTTGGGATTTGGGTTGTTGGTGGGGTTTTTTTGGGTTTTGTTTGTTTGTTTTTTAAATTGCAAAAGCTTATGGACTGAAATATTTTGACTCCCTAAGGTGAACTGAGAACCAAGAATATACAGAAAAGCACATCCTCCCACTCACAAAAGCAAGTTTTAGCATAGTAAATAGGAGAGAAGTAAAGAATCATATAAAATAGATTAATAATGTTAGTAATAGATTAATAATGTAAGTAATTCAATGCAAATAAAAGATATTAATTAATAGATATTTGAAAAGTATATAACTAATGAATAGCCCGTAAAGTTGATGCAGCAAGAAGATTCAACCTTTGGGGTAAATATCAGTAACAAGTTGCCAGCATACAAGGAAAGAATTTTTACCCAACTCAGGTTTGAGAACTTCAGTTATCTAAGAAGATTGTGAACAATTTTCTGTCAAGAACTTGTATGTCAATTCGATATAGGAGAAACATTCTCTTGCAGAAAAGATTTTTTGATTTTTTTTTCACAAATATTGATATATTTTCTTCAAGTACTCTTCAAATGACAAGCAGACATCTCTCCTGTTGTTCCACTCCACTTTTTAATGTGGCTTTAGCTTATCTAATATCAAAGGGAGGTCTATGCCTATCCCAGGGCTATTGCATTATAGGTTTTTTCTCAGTATTCCACCTTAATTTTTCTCTCTATAACACCTAAATGAGGAAGGTGCCAGTTTGGAAATATTGTTGGCAGGGTGGATCCAGTTGTGGGTTCTGAGATGCCCTTGCTGTCTGGAATTTCACAAGCCTCATTGGCTGGGCAGCAAACAGGAGGACTTCAAAGCAAAATCTTGAAAATACTTGTTCTCCCCAGCCTTCCATTTATCCCCTCCCATACAAGCACTTGTTCATTGTTGGACTCTATGGACCATGTGCTAGTACTGTGGACTGTACTACATTTGACTGCTGTTGACTCTCACACCAAATCAAAGCCTGTGCAGAAAAGTAGGGCAAATGACTTGTCACTTCTGAATTGGAAAAGATTTAGAAATGCAATCTAGGAGAGAGGAAAGGGAAAAGAAGGGGAACTTTCCCACAAATAGTCCCAGGCTCCTGGAGAAATCCAGCCTTGTAGATTTCTCTGGTTTAAATAATTATTTTTTTCCAAATTTCTTTATTTTGAAGAATGACTGGATTTAGCAGCAGTGGGTTTCCTTTGCAGAAGAGAGATATGGACATACTGGAACAAATCCAGACAGTGAAGACAGTTAAGATATGGGAGTATCCCTCATAGGAGGAGAGGCTAACAGAGCTGGGACTTGATCAGCTGCAAGAAGAGAAGGCTTGAGGGTATCATCTGATTGATGCATATGAACACCTGCAAAAATACACAACCAGGTGTATCACAGTATCAGATGATACTGAGTGGCAGAACAAGAGGCAGTGGGCCTGAAACAGAATTTATGTTTAAGCATAAGTTAGAATCTTTTTTACCATAAAGGTGATTGAGCACTGGAACAGGTTATCCACAGCAGCTGTAGAGTCTCCATCCTTGCAGATATTTAAAACTGGGCTGGGTACAACTTGTTCTAGTTAACCCTCCTCTGAGCAGGACATTTCAATAAGTGGTCTCTGGAAGTACCTTCTGGCATTGACCATCCTGGTTCTGTGACCTTGCTCCAAGGCCAGGAGGAACTCCTGGGCCCAAAGTGCCTTGTATAGAGCACAAGGAGTTAGACAGAGAGAGAGCACTGCCACAGAGACCTTAAAATCCTGCCTGGTAGCTGGTTGGGAAAAGTGAAAAACACTTCTCTATCTGAAATGGGTCTGAAGCAGCTGGCTATAGTTCAAAATACCACTGATGTTCCAGGTTACTTCCTAAGTTACTTGGCTGCACAGATGCATGACTTTTGGTCAGAAATGTCATCAGGCATGTGAGGTACTGAGCTCCCTTTGGCTTCCTCAGGGCACTCTGCCTTTTGTCACGTGCTAGCTGTGCCTCTGCCTAAGGGACAGGTTTGTCTTGTTTGCTACCTCAAGGACTTTCTCCAGTAAGGAGCAGCTCTCTCTGAGTAGAGAGATGAGTTCTTGCTGCAGTAGGCTAAGGAGAGCAAGGAGAGGTGCCTGGGTCACACTTGAAAATCTGGGGCTCTGCTAATGTTTTGCCTGTTGTCTAATATTAGGCAAAAGGATTAGAGGGTGGAGGAGGTTCCCTTCAATACAGAGACCTTTTCTATGATTAGGGGCTTTGCCCAGAGATGTGCTGTATAAAAGTGCAAATTCAACTTTAACACTGAAGCAAGAATGCTCAGGCTGCAAGTGGCAGGAATATGCCCTGCCATGGCATGGTTTGTGTTGCATGTCTGATCTGGCTTTCTCTGTGTGCTGTGATGCTCCTGACTCTGGTGTTTCTGCAGCACTCAGCGATGGCCGAGAGCTCAGCTGTGACTGCAGCAGTGCCAGAGAGAGCAGCACCAACCAAGCTGGAGGAGCTCCTGGAGATCACTGCTCAGAGCCTGGTGCGCGCCGAGGTGGCGGAGCACTATGAGGTTATCCGGGAGCTGGGCAGGGGCAAGTATGGCCATGTGATGCTGGTGACCCACAGGCAGAGAGGTAAGGAACTGGCTGTGCCCTGTGAACTACTGTGCCTTGTCTCCTCTCCACTCACCAGGGCATGGGGCATGGAGTGGGCTGGTGGCATGTCAGGGCCAGGCATGAGGCATGGCAGGGAGGATTCCCAGGGGGACCAGCAGACGGGGACCTCCCCAGCCTGGAACCATCCCATTACATCCAGCCAGGGACCAGGTGATGCCAGGGGGCAGCCCAGAATATCAGGCAAGAATACAGTGAGAAAACAGGTCCAAGGTCAAGCCAGGAAGTTAATCCACAAGTGAGGATCAAGAGAGTTCACGATACACACCAGCTGGCATGTGATATGGATGGAAACAGCAGTCCCACCACAGGGCTCAGTCAAGGAGCCCCAAGCCTGAGCTGAAGTGGTGCCCTCAGGCCCATGGACAGAGGGTGTGAATGAAGGTCCTGGGTTTGCCATATGAGTGCCCTGACACTGCTTGTCCCCAGTAGTCCCAGCTCAGACTGATGGGGCTGTGTATCCTGAATATCCCTGCTCTGCCCAGGGCTCCTGTGCATGCCCAGGGCTCAAAACTCACACCAGGGGCAGTGCCTGTTCCCAGACCTGGTGTCCACAGGGTATACCCACACAAACTTTGGACTAGAGACCTACCTGCCACTGTGACTGCCTAGATCTGTGGCTGCTCTGTCTTGCCTTGGTGTGCCTTGTTTAATTCCTTCCAGAGGAGTTAAACCCATTCTTCCCATCCCCAGGGACTCCTATGGCTCTCAAGCTGCTACCCAAAGCCAGTACCAAGCTGCACACCTTCCTGTACGAGTATTGTGTAGCACTGTCCCTCGCCACCCACCCTGCCATCATCAGCATGTTTGGAATTGCCATTGAGTCCAGCCAATACTATGGTTTCCTGTATGAACCAGCACTGCACAAAGACCTCATCTCTATCATCAAACCCCGCGTGAGTGTTGCTACAAGGCCATGGGGCCCGGGCTGTGGCGTCTGGCCCCTCTGAGGGCGGCTGGGTCAGAGGGAGGGAGGTGAAGGCAATGGGCTGTGGGTTCATCTGGGGTCTGCAGCAGCCTTGGGCTGGCAAGGCGAGGAATGCCAAGGTCTTTCCCAGCGCAGAGCACTCTGGTGAGAGCCCATGTGTGCCATCCCGCCCGTCTCTCTCCTGGCAGGACGGGATCCCCGAGCCGGCGGCCAAGCAGTGTGCCAGGCAGCTGGTGAGCGCGCTGGAGTTCATCCACAGCCGGGGGCTGGTCTACCGCGACATCAAGCCCGAGAACGTGCTGCTCTTCGACCCCGACTGCCGGCTCGTCAAGCTCACGGACTTCGGCCTGACGCGGCCCAAGGGCACCAAGCTGAAGCTGGTGGCCGGGGTGATCCCCTACACGGCCCCCGAGCTGAGCAGCACGGCCGATGCCCAGGGCGTGCCCATCGACGCCAGCATGGACGCCTGGGCCTTCGGGGTGCTGCTCTTCTGCCTGCTGACCGGATACTTCCCCTGGGAGCAGAGCCTGCCCGAGGACCCTTTCTTTGAGGACTTCATGCAGTGGCAGGAGACGGGCCTGGAAAAGGACGTGCCCCGGCACTGGAAGCGCCTGACGGCCGAGGCTGCGGGAATGCTGCGGAGCCTGCTGGCCCTGGACCCGGCCCAGCGCGGCCCAGTCAGCGCCGTGCTGCGCTACGTCCACTGCCCCTGGCGCAGCGAGGAGCCGGCCGGCAACTCCTAGAGCTCGCCCCCCACGGCAGGAGGGAAGGAGGGTCTCAGCCTGCAAGGGGCTTCAGGGTGTGGGCACCTGGGCGTGAGAGGCCATGACGCCTAAGAGAGAGCAGCTTCTGCTGCCACAGAGTCAAAGCGCCTGCCCCGGCCCATGGCCCTCACGCCATGACTCAGTGCTGCCCAGGGCCGCCTCCTTGTGGCCTCAAAACATCGTTCTCTGGGAAATGACTGACAGTGAGGCATCCACTTGTTTCCTAGACACAGGAACCCCAGGGAGCTATTTAGGCTGCAGCATCTGCCGTGTCTCAAGATAGAGCAAAAATGTGTACTTTTGCGTGTCTGTATGTGGCTCGTTTTCCTTCTTAATAAATGCCTGTTGGGATGCACTTGCTGTTGGGAAGCAGGGAGCGTGTCAGAACTTGCAGATCTCTCAGGACAAGCTGTCCAAAGCAAGGGCCATCTCTGAATGCTGCCTGTGCTCACTCCAGGGCCCCTGGAAGTGGTGGGGTGGAGGGGCTGGGGAGATCCCAGCACGTGGCCATGGATGATGGCTGGGGAATGGTTATGGTGTTGAGGTTATCTCATGCCAGCCCAAACACATCTCTTCCCTTGTACTGCCTTCAGATCCTAAGACAGTGTCCTTCATGCTCTTTTAGATGCCTGGTTACTCCTCTAGAAGACCTTCCTTTTCCTCTTTCCTGTCACTTCTTTAACCCTTCCCTAGACACACACCTCTCTTAATGACATCCTCCTAGGTGCACATTTCGATCCTGAAAAGGAGAAGTGAAGAGGGAATTAGGGGTTAGTAACCCTTTTTACTTTTCTACCTGTTTTCAGTCCCCAGGATTTTGCTGTTGATAATAATCCCTTCCTGCACTTAACCTGGTCTTTTGCTGGAAACATTCGTGGGTCGTTTTCCACTCTCAGGGGCTTCATAACTTCTAAAAATGCAGTGTCCCAGCACTATACTTTCTAGTGTCCCAGCTTTTTTTTCACGTCAGACCCTTTCTTCTCACACACTCTTTCTTCTATGCATCCCAAAACTCTAGCTCTTTTTTCCCAGCTTCTTCTCACCCACTGGCATTTTAGCATTACTTAACTTCTTTATTAGTACTACCCATCACCTGGTAAACACTTTTTGCTCACTCCTCTCTCAGTAACATTACCTCTGTACTACTAGTTTGTGCTGTTCCTGCTCCCTACATCACTTAGGCTTTGAGTCTTCCTTCCAACTCTCCAACCTACCTTACCAAACAGCATTATGCTCACACTGTCCAAGATACAGTTTTCTTCTGCTTACTTCCATCTCTTAGAATCTTTTGTTACTTGAAATCAAAATAAATGCTGCTCAATTCCAGGCTGCTGAGATTTGGCTTTAATTACTCTTCAATTACTGTAGGAATAGCAGAGGAGTGTTAAGATGCCAACACAGTTCTTGTATTTAAAGTGGAAAACCCTTAAGACCAATGGATTTAAAGTCCAGGTAGCTGGCAACTACCTGCTGAAAAATAATGGAAAATTTGTTACAGGTGCTTGCTAATGAACAGGAATGTGGCTTTATGGAATGAGACATTCAATTTTACAATAAAATCTTGTATGATACAGTAAATTCATAGCATTATGGTACAGAGTTTTCGTAAGGCATGACATATTGATAAAAAGAGAATTATGGTATGTTGTATTGGTTCAGAAAATGCACTATGCAAAGCCCATGAAATATGGATTAAGTGGATTGAGAATTTTCAATAGGCAGAAGAAACACTTGTCTGCTTGGAATGCTCTATTCTGTTTGGTTTCTGCAGGGATCAGCTGTTAAATGAAAATGATTTTAAGGAAAATGTAAAGCAGGTAAAACAGGTGACATGAGCATGAACAGAGTGGTAGCAAGAGGAACAGCCTTGTCAAAGAGATCTGGATAACTTGATAAGTTAAGTATATTCCAACAAAATACATTTTCTTACAGGCAGGAGAAAGATAACAAGATTACATGCCTTCTTATTCTGTTGTCCTGTTAAAAAAGGCAAATGGGCTCCTTGCATGGCTAAAGAGGAGCAGAGAGTAGGGATGGTCAAATCTTCAGCAAAAACAGCTAACAAGATTCCTGCTGGCCTAAAGATGAGTGTGGGAAGTAGGAGTGAGTGATCAGTATTTGATACCTCCTGGGCATGATGCCACAATTACAGGCAAACTGGAAAACGAGGCAGCTCAGAAAACAGCCATGGTGGGACCGTGGTTTAAGGCTGTAAGAAAACCTTAAAGAAACTAACAAGCTAAACTATATAAAATAGGAAGACTGTATAGTGAATTGATCATGGTATAGAATACTGAGGAGAAAATACCACCTATTAATGACCTTTTTTAATTTGAGAATGATCTAAGAGCAACCATGACAGGTTGAAGCCAAACACTCCAGCAGTGAGGTTCTTGCCTACTGAGAGAAACCATCGTATGAGCAGAGGTTGAAAGAATGGGGAATGTTCAGCCTAAAGAAGAAAAGAAGCAGGGTGGATCTTATACCTCTTTATACTGCCAGGCACAAGTATAAATTGTGAGAGGGTAGGCATTTAAACAAAAGAAAAAAAGCTTTATGGTGATGGTGGCCAAACTTTGTAACACTGGTTGTGTCTATGGTTTTGGAGAAGTTCAAAAGATGATTGGACAAGGCTCTGGTAAACTTTCTCTAGCTCTTTTGAGAAGGAGATTGGGGTAGGCAATCTTCATACATCCTGTCTGGTATCAACCATGCTGTGATTCCACAATATTTTTTATTTTGAAGACACTCTGTTTTATGGCTGAGGATGTTTAGGGCTCCCAAGTGTCTCTCCTTTGGAATTACTCAGCATGGTCTCACCAAAGCTGTGTGCCAAATGCAAAACTGGCTTGACAAGAAAGGGTAGAAAGGGTTAGCAAGATTTTAGGATTTATTCCAAATTAAAGTAAACCTGAACTGATGAAACACTGACATCTTTGGGGAAACAGATCAAGCTGTGTCATGCCATCAGGACCCAGGCTGGTTTTTTGCAGGAGCCAATTATGCCAATGTGGATCAAGGATTCAGTGCTGCCTGACAAAGGCAATGTAACAGGCTAATGGCAGTAAGAAGTGACAATGACCAGGATTGTTTCTCTGTCTCCTTTGTCACAGAGCCTTGAGACTTTGGTAGAAGAGGTTTCTGCTGCCATAAAGTTGTGTGATGCATAGTGAAGTGACAAAATCAGCACTGTGGCTGCATCATGCATGTGATGGTGGTGGGGACAGGGCTGCGATGAATCAAGCACAGTGACAAAAAGATGTACCCTGAGCCAAGTCCCCAACTCTGGCTTCTTTTCTCAGTAGCTTGTTCGTAATTCCAGCTGGATTTTTAAAATCAATGAATAAACAGGCCTGGCAAAGAGGGAATCTGGAAAAGGATCTGGTTGCCCCCATCACTCCTGGAGCAGCTGCTGGGAGAGGCTGAATGGAAGGGAGCTGTGTGGCCCTTTGCACACTCAGCCTACGGCTGCAGGAGGGCTGGCCAGGTGCCCAGCACTGTAAAGGGCAACATCTCAGCTAATGTAGGCACGAGGGATGGGATGGGTCTGGTGTCATCCCCAAAGGGGCATCAAGTGGCTCTGAAGAGGAGGGAAAAACGTGATACTTTTCTCCTCTCTGGGATGGAATGAAGGGATAAATTGGGTGATTACTGAGCTCACCACACTGTGTGAGTTCTGGCTGCAGGTCTAGGGAGTGTGACTCCAGGCCCTGGTGCCCTGATGCCTGCAGCACCCTGCATGCACAGGTTGGGAGCATGGATCCCATGGCTTTTGGTGGGATGTATGCTCTATATTTCTGGATCCCCTTGTGCACCTCACTATGGATTCTGTTTCCACTTCTGCAGTGTACAGTCCACATGGCTCCTCAACAGTTACACTCAGCAGCAGCCTAGGAAATGTGGTGCTGATCAGAGACTGCAGGGTGTAGGGAAAGTATAGGCCAGCACTGCTAGGAGAAGGGTGATGGGTTGAGCCTGGATCTGTTAACTGAACAGATAGTTTGATTGCAACTCTTCTCCCAGTTAGGAAGAAGTGAGAGTGAAGGCTGTTTGCTAGACAGAGATGGGAAAATTCAGGCTGATTTGAAAGTGATGACCCAAGTCGTGATAATGGTTAAGCAGTGCCTCAGATGAGTAATCTCAAACTTAAATACTGAATGCTGAAGAGAGACTGTAGGCAAATTATTTGGGCTAAAACAGGTCAGCAGTGTCCCCAGCATAGAGGCTGTGTTGTGATGCTGGCTGGACTCAGGACAAAAGGCAGAGTAGGACCAAATTGCACAGTGGAGTCAATGTCATCTCTTCTTTCTACAGGAAGAATAATGAAAGTCACTCTATTGGAAGCTGGAGCAGTGACTAAAGGCAGGGTAGAGACCCAGCCTTCAGAGATTTAGCAGTTAGGCTTCTGGAGTAATTTCTAGAAGCTTGCATATAATTTTTCTTCTGGTTTGTCAACTCCAACACTATGTTACTTCCATCTCTTCCCACTTAAACTCCCTTAAGTATCATTACTGTGACTGAATCAGTTTCTTAAGAAGGGTGGTATTCCCCAGCATTCCCTGAACAAGACCACATGCTGACCACTCTGTATGATCCTTCCCACTCTGCACACAAGTGGTTCTGAGGTCTTGAGACTGCAAAAGGACTGAGCACCAGGTACAAAAAATGAGTGGGGGAAAGCATCTCAGGCCAGAGAATATGATAGGGGAGATGCAGGACTGCATGATGTGTGAGCCTAACTCCTCCCACACTGCTTATTCTTGAGTTTTGACTTTCACTTCAAAGACAAAGCAGGCTAGAGCTTTTTTAAAAACCACAAAACATGGCCCTGTTCTGAGCAACTCTCCTAAGCACAAAGATAGGAAGAGAAACTAGGTAGGGAATAAAAATGGTGAAATCCATTACCTTTAATTCTTACTCATGTAGGGGGGTGTTGGTGACAACTGCAACCCAGCTGATGTCTTCTAGAGCTTCCTGTAGCTGAGAAGCCATGAGAAATCATAAAATGCCATTGTTGTGCCAAAGAGTTGCAGGATTAAAAGTGGCTGGAGCACAAGATACCTGGTCCCTGACATGGAGTTTCAGCTTTTAGCCTCTTTTTACCTCTATCCTGCATCCCTGGGTGGAGATGCAGAAACTGGTTGGATACTGTTCCACTCTAAGATCTACCTTAGACAGGGAGATCAAAGGAACTGCCTTGGTGTTTTTCACATCCCATAGCTTGCACAGTACCTTGCTACCCATGCTGTAATTTTAGTTCCCCTTGTGCTGTGCTGTGGTATCTTTGTTGCTGCTGATCACAAGAGGAGAAGTGACCACTACTAAATTCCCTAATGGTTGGTATTAGCCAGCATCCTGGACTTCCCTAGTTAGGGTGCACTGAGGTGTGACAGCCAGGCACACCAGCCAATAATCTGGGCTTGCCCATATACAGATCTGCCTGTTGCTGTGTTGCATTTGTTTTCTTTCCCCTGGGCTGACAGGCAGCTGGGCATGTTTATAACCCCTGTGCCTTGGCTCAGCTTTGTGCAAGAGAGGGAGGAAAGGGGATTTGGCCTGGCCCAGGGTGGTGACAGAAGGCGGTCACGGCTGTCACACAGACTAATTGCACTTGTAACCCTCTTTGCTGTTTACAAGCTGCCCCCCACCAAGGACTTGTGTCTCTGGCTGGCACCTGTGGCTCAGGGTAGACTCACACCAGGCTCCAGCTTCCCTGGTAGCTACCTTCTGTGTGCTAACTCAGAGTGCAGCTTCCACCTGTACTTTGCTGACATATTTCTTAGTGGATAGCTGGAAAAATGATTCATGACTGAACAGATTTATTTAAGTGAGGTGCTCAGGAGAAAATATATAGAAAATATATCTTCAGTGGTAAAACACTAGGTTTTTTTAAGTGTGTACCTGACATCTAGATATACAGAGCTGGCTTCAAGCAAAGCAGTCGTGTTACCATAATTAAAGGTGGTGCAGATGTCTTCAAAATGCTGCTTGAACTGTGTCCTTGTCCCCAGTGTTGCCCAGAGCTTGGCACAGCTGGTTGTCTTCCCTTCTGCTAGTGGAATAGGCAATGGAAGCAGAGCAAGGACAGAAATGTCCAGGCATTGGATGACATCTGCTAAATCTGCTCTTTCCAAATTCAGGTAGAGAAAAAGCGGTAGCTTTCACATCCCTTGTTCTGTCACTAACAGTTGTTGCAGCTGACATTTGCCTTGAGATACTATTGTGTCTTCCTCTTCAGGACAGTAAATCTCGCAGAGATTGCCAAATACAGAGCGAACTCACAATTGTCTTCCCCAGGGGCATCCTGGACAGGCTTAACTCCTGACAATTCCTTCAGCAGAGCCTCTCTCTGCCTTACCCTGTGCCACTTTCTGCAGTTGCTTCATGACTTTTGGCTGCTGAGCCCTCTTGGAAGAAACCAAAATGCATTTAATTGTTCTTACCTTTATGATTGATAAGCCCCTTGTATAGATCAGTTTCCTGAGGTGTGAATTTGTTTACCTGTCCAAAGTCCTGGAAGTGAGCAAGATGAGCAAATGGTAGACCTCCATGCCTTTGAACTGGACAATACAGATTAAGTGCAGGAATTTAACATAATGGATCAAACTACAGACAGACACATGCCTGTCCTAGTCCAGGACTCAGCATTGATACAGCCACACCTATCATGGAGGCATGATAGGAAGAGCTGTGCTATCCTCAGAGATACAGATTATCCCAGGTGAGTGGTGAGAACTGCTCCATGGATATGAGGCTTTGGTAAAATTACAGTGCTCACGCTGCTGGACTAACATCTCTTACACTGAAAGAAAGGAAGGGACCCTTTTCCTCCTTCAGTTTTGAGGAACTTTCAGGAATTTTCCTTCTATGGTACAGTTTATTTTCTCTCCCTTTCTTGCATTTTTTTCAATCTTTCTCACTCTTTCAGCCCTATTTCTGTATCACTTTTTCCCCTTGCTGGGGCCATCCTGGTGCAAAAGAAATATCCCTTTATACCAAACCCTGGAACACTTTATGTTCTTGAGAAGCAGCACAGGGCAGTTCCTGTACAATTCAGTGGCTCATTTCACTAATTTGGGAGAGGTGCCACTCGTTTGGATCAGTTCACATTCTTGCACCACTGATATGGGGACTGTAGCAAGAAGCAGCATGCACTTGTGTGCTCAGGTTCCCCTCTCTCACATCCATACTCCTCAGAGTATTTCAGAGAAGGCTACAGTGCCTTTATCCCATCAGGACTGTTTATCCCTCAGCTGGAAATGTCAGAGGACACTTGCACAAAGAGCAGCTGCTGTTTGGGTACTGCTGGTAGTGGGGTAGGAGGGGACTTTAGCAGGCAAGTTGGGTGGCTTCTATTCCCAGCACCGGAAGAGGTGAGTGCAGAGGGAAGCTGGACCTCCTTGTGATTCTCTGCATGTCTTTGAAGGTATCCATTGCCAATCTCTGAGTTTACTGCTGCTGGGCTGCCTTAGGAACTGCTCAACTGATTGTGGTCTCTTCTGTACTGCTCCATAATGGAAATATGGGGATGAAGTGGGAGTCATTATAGGCAGTCATTCTGCCCTACCCCTGAGCAGCCTGCCACCCTCCCACTGGTTCCTGGCTACACATGGGCATGTCAGGAATTGGATAGGGTTGGCAGAGATCTGGCTGTAACAGGATGCCCCTGTCCTTTCCTTTCTTTCTGTGACAGGAGAGATGAGTTTATGGCATCTGGTGTGTGGGGGCTGCCAAGTGGCACTGGTGGAAGGAATGGTGGCACCTCAAGGGGGTAGCTTGCCACCACCACCACCAATCTGTTTGGTTCAATGAGTGGAAATCTTGCTGATAAGTAGTTTGGATACAAAGGAAAGTCTTGAGCTGTAATGTGGGTCACCCAGCAGGCTGGAAACAGTATTTTAGTAATCCTGACTTCAGGTCTCATTAATCATTAGACTTACTTATCGCTGTTCTTCCGGAGTTAGGCAGAGAAATGCAAGTCTTGGCCCTGACTGCTCATTTTCCATTCCACTCACTCCCTTCTTACCTCATGTTAGGGAAAGTAAGGGCAAAAATATCTGTATGGACCCAGGTCCTGTTTCCTGTGTTTCCAGTTTTTGGCATGGCTACTCATTTTGCCAAGCTCTGATACAGATTTTATTGTTGCTGTTAAGTGGCTCTTGCTAGCAAGTACAGGATGGCTGGGTATCATCCTTATGTTAGAATTATGCAGGGGAGACTTACAAGTCAGGACCAATGCTCAGATTGGATTAGGCTGAATTTTGCATCCCTGCTTCTAAATTTTCAGCTTCTTCTTAAGGTTTGAGGAAAATGGCATGGGGAAACTGCTTTTTCCACATAGGTAATCCTAATTAGATGGTAAAGAAAAAGAAAGATAAATTAGAAACTCTTTGCTAGAGGAGAGGAACCTTTCCTTACCAAGAGCAAAACCAGTGCATTTGCAAAGCTGACTCACTTTAAGTTGGATACTGTTACACTCTTTTTTCCATCTCTTTCCTTTATTCTGGGGTCTCAGGGGATACTGGAAGAAATTTCCATGCTGTTCACAAAGCTGTTGCTTTGCAAATTTCCCTCATGACTTTGAACATGTGTTTACTTCAGAGATAAATCTGGTCACCATTTCATTGACATAATTTTCTTGCAATTAGGAGGCAAGGGCTACTACCTGGCAGGCTGCAGGCAAGGGAAGAGCTTATGTAGACACATATTGCTTAGATTAGAGGAGTAAATCTCACCCTTCTGTATAGCTTGTCAGGCAAGCACCAGCACACCTGTTGTATCTGGACAGTCACTAAAGCCAAGAATTTCTTGCCTGTGTTATGGGGCTGAAAAGAAGCATTTAAAAACAGAAAATCAGGCAATAAATGTCTTGAGACAGACTTCACAGCCTCAGACAAGAAAAATTTACTGGATTTTCTTCACACTCACATTTTCTTTCCTTATAGTCCTATCACTAGGCTAGTGATATGGGAATAACTGAGAATAGTTGCTGAGAAAGGGGTTTATAGCCTTCTCAAACCTTCTCAATTTTCAGGCTTACAGTTTTGCCCCAAGATTTAGTTATGTTAGTATGCAGAGAGGATAAATGTACATGTTTAATGTAGGTGAGTAAATTGAACACTAGATAAATTCAGCATTAGATTAGGAGCTGGTAAACTGTGGTAGTATGTAAACTAGGGTATGTGTAAATGATTTCCTGCACACCCTTTCTGTATCCCTCTTCTCTGATGGAGCACAGCCTGGGTGTGCACTGTTACTGGTCACTCCGGTCCTGACTTCCACAGAGGTCCTGGCACACAGAGCAGAAGCCAACAGGACCAGGTCTCTGATGTGGACAATCAGGACACCAGATCCACTGAATTACCCTCTGTGTGCTTGACAGGACTTCTGCTATCTCATCTGTGGCACTACTTAAACCCTCATAGGAGCTGGCCAGACTTCCTTTAATGACCTGGAGCTGAGACTACAGCCCAGATCTGGAAGAAAGGACTATACTCCCACACTAACTACTGATGGTGTGTGATCCTGTCCCCATTCTGCCTTATCTGCAGAGTAATTTCTCAGAGCAAGTACGATCTGCTTTTTGCATTACCTTAAAGGGACTGTTTTACTACAGGAATTCTCAGTGCCACATCTCAGTCCCTTGGATGCTCATACTGCTGCATTGCACTAGCTGAAGCTTCCAGTGCTGGGAGTGTGCCAAGGATTCAAACACCCATGCCCACTATAACTCCTGCCTCAGGAATCCAGATTTGCCTGGGCCTTAGTAACATGACCTGTTTTCCACCAGCTCTAAAGTGCTCCCTCCAGAACTGAGTTTCATCTTCTCTCATACCGTCTTCAGCCAAGGAATGAAATCCCTGCAACAGCCTCTGAGCTTTGCTGTCCCTGTTAACTTCTGCACTTCTACTCCAAAGCATTAATGTTCACTGCTCACTGCTCAGTTTTGGAATAGGTACATCCTCTGTTCTCTGCTCTTCCTAAACAATCAGGAGCTGGATGTTACATGCTTTCTATATTAGCAAAAGAAGAAATTGCTGCAAACTTTCTTTGTCAAGGAGAAGAAGGCAAGGCTGTGATGATCTGTCCATCTCCTGGGCACTTGCATGATCCCTGCATGAAATAGCAAGAGAGAGAGAGCTTGACCCAGATCCTGGGGAGTCAGAAATGGAGCTCCCATGGGATTTGTAGCAGTAGCTTTTCTTAGGAGCAAGTCAAAGTAGCTGAAAAGCAAGGCAGCACAGCGAGTGTTAAGAGGATGTACCATTGCAACCTTATGTTGAAGTTACTCAGCTAAGGATGTTTCTTAAGTGGATTTTCAGTCATTTCAGTCACTCCTCCTTCCCCACTGCTCACTTTACATCACCTTCTGTCCCTCTGTGCTCACTCTCAATCACTAGCACTTGCACTCACTTAACCTTAACTATTAGTGCTGCCCTTAAATCAAAGGCAGTGCTGGAAACTTGCCTTTCCCAGCCTTTGGCCTTCCTCCAATGACAGCGGACGCGTTAATGAGAAGACCTCATATCTAACTGTCTAGTCAAGGCACTTGCAAAATGCCAGCCAGCACAGTAGCTGGATGTGGAAAACAGAAACCAGCTAACGTCAGCTCAGAGCAAGACTCAAATTCAAAGAGCAGCAGAGAGCAGGGAGAATGCATGACCACTGAGGGTGAGCTCATCAAGACATGGTTCAAGAGTCCTTGGAGAAGCATTATTTTCATTGGAAAACCTAGCTGAGGGTGGGGACCATGAGCTCCTGCCAGTGGGTTTTAGGTACACACACCTGGCAGCAGGCAGCTGGGGAGTGAGTGGTGCACACATGGGGGAATGGTCAGGAGATTGCAGAGCACTTCTCACTTGTGAGCTGGGTGATGAGAACAGTCAGTGAGTGATGAGTGCCAGCAGCTGGTAGGGAATTTCACCACGAGACAGTTCAGTTTAGAGAGTGAGAACTCAGCAATTTTAATGTTGGGCAGGTTTTTTTAAATGATACTTTGAGAACTAGGTACCATAAGGCACATAAATCAAATCTTGAAACTGAGACAGTGTGAGACCCTGATGCCCTGAGATCAGAGCAGCTGAGGTGACACTAGATAGTTCCCTGTGTACATGGGCTCTGTTTGTGCCAGCAGGGAAACCACCCCCTCATGATCTGGAGTGAAAAGATAAATGACATTTTTTAGGAATCAGCCTGGTTATTTATGAGTTTTAGAGAAACAGACGATTTTCTTCACATGGTATAAAAAGGCACCATACTGTATCAGAAATCACAAAATCTCTAAATTCAAACCGTATTTTAAAATATTTGAGTTATACTTATTTTTCTTTTAGAACCAAATAATTTCAAATTAAATGTGAATTCAAGGAAATCTTTTCAAGACCATTCATTAATAATTCAATTAATCAAAATATTTAAAGAGGGAAAGCAATGCTGCTTCAGTGGCATTTCTGTAAATTTTAATGGGTTAAACTTTTTGTTATTGAACTTGTACAAGATTGCCCAAAATATAAAATTATTATTTTTTTCTCACAGAAATTAGGTTATGGCAGGATGTACTCTTTCTGTAACTTTGGACTGTGTTCCAGGAAAAGAGGTACATCTAAAAGTCTTAGATGTGCATCTTTAAAAGTCTTAGACAGCTTCATAGTTTTGACAATTGCCTTGTGAGAATCAGAAACAATCTGCCAGTTCACCAGTGTTAGCCAGTTACTCCTTGCTCTTTACATCAGCTAGTTTTATGTATACCACAAAGTTTGAAAAGCTTGTCTCAACATAGTTATAATTCCGCATTAGACTAACGGTATAACCTATTCCAATATCCTGTCTCTTAAAAAATAATTGTAAGAACAGGGGAAGCATATAATCACAATTCCTCAAAGACACTTCCCAGCTTTCAGAAGACTTTGATTTAGGAGGAGTCTGCAGATGGATGGAGACTAAGTGTAGAAGTTCGTAATAGATTTTTTTTCTCCCCCATGGATTGGAGAATGACACTACATATTGCAGTTTGTTGAATGGAATATATAATCCTTGGCAGCACAGCTGGTTCATGCAGAGGAGGAAGTTCCTCATTGCTGCTCCCTCTTTAGCCACTGCATTGGAATACTTTGAAAATGATACTGAAGAAGTCATTATCTTTTCTTGTCAAAAAACCACTGTATCCCATTACAGACCCTACTTCAAACAGAAAAATAGTTAAAATACATACCAAGTGTTTAAAATCCTGTGATACTCAGCTGCTTGACTTTTCTGGGAGGAGAGAGTGCTTCTGCTAATGCCCCATCCTTCAGAGCTGATGTCTTTAGCAGTCCATGATAGTATTACTCATACTGACATCTATTTTCCTAACTCTAATATATTTTTTTACATCCTTACTAAAGTTCCAAGTGCCCACCATTGCCTGTGATGAAGTTGTCTGACTGTGCTGATTTCCTTGAGGTTTCCCATCTTTCTTTTGCTCACTCTGCCTTTGCTTGAACAGACCTTCTTGCTTGTACACTGCAGGAGAGCCACCCATGCCAAAGAGTAATGGCTCCTTCAATGGCTGTCTGAAATTCTCTTTCCAGGCTTCTGGCCACTGTTCTCTTCCAGAGCTCCTTGGCTTTAATGTACCCAAAGAAAAGGCAGAGCAGGTTCAGTCACAGTGAAAAGTTGAGCTCACTAGGCAAGTCCAGCTTGATAAGGCAAGATTGAGGACAAGCCAGAAAGTCAAAACCAGCATCAGTATCAAGGCACAGGCATAGCTGAGACATCGTTCAGGTTCAGCCCCCAGCATTTTCCCATGTCCAGTGAGCACCCAGGTACAGAGAGCTGGCAGAGACCTGTTTCTCTCAGTGCCTATGCTGCTGTGAGCCAGGAGCCTCACCAACACACCTACTGGTCCCAAATAGCTCAGAGAGGAATTTCACAAGGAACACAATTCTAGAGCATGTACACCAGGCAGGTATCACAGAGCCCATGTCTTACAGAGAATGCACTACAGCTTTACTCCATTATCATTTGAGTTTAGCAAAGTGTCTCTCTTATGTCACAGGGATGAGTTGCTTATAAAGCAAACACTGTCAGTCCATTTAATTAGCTCTTTAACATGCTGAGAAATGTTGCCTGGCAGAGAGTTCCTGGGAAACCCTCCAAGATGTGACATGGAGAGGTACTTCTGTGCAGGAGGACAAACAAGGCTAGTCTCCCAGACCCAAACCTCATAACTGAATCATTGCTTCTCAGATGATGGTGAGTCCAGAGGGTGTAATAACCATGGCCTAGGTAACAGCAGTTTCTAATACTGCAAGGCACAGTCCTGCCATACTGCCACAGAGGAGAGCAGCTACCACGGTGCTCCCTTTCCTGTGCAGACTCTGCATAAGGACATCCAGCCCAGGTATGTTCTGGAGCCACTTTAGATTAGATTAGATTAGTAGGTATCCGAGTGTCTGGATATTAGAGGGAGAACTAACAGACCTGCAGATTAGCAAGACTTGCTTGACTTGCTCCACTTAAGATCCTATCCATAAAGTGGTCACATTGGATCATTGGGATGGGAACTGTTCACATTATAAGGCATCTTTCCCATGTAGTATGCAGGAATGATCAAAAAGCAAGTTTTTCCCTTAACAGAGGAAGAATGCATTTGTATTAAAAAGTGTCTGTAGAGAAACAAGAAAGCTGCTTCACAGCTCTGCTTAACCCCGTTCCTGAAAAAAATCCACTCAGACTGTGGTCCACCTGAAATCAAAAGCTCATGCTGAATGCATGGCCCCCCAGCTGCTGCGGTCTGAGTGTTAACAGGAGGGAGCAACAGGAGCCTGTGTGCTGTGCACTGTGCTCCTGGCAGCCTTGCTTTGTGCCCCTGCAAAGACAAGTGTCAGCACACAGGTGTGAAATCAGACGAGGAAAGCAGCCCAGGCTTGGGAATGCAGCAGGAGAAACCAACAGACAAGCCTGGGAAAAGGCAGCAGGTAACAGGGGTACTAGAAGCAGCAGGACATAGAGGCAGGGCCAGGTTAAGGGTCCTAAGAGGATGTGAAAACTTGGATTTAAGAGGACACATGGTACTTAGTACATTAGCTCAAGTAACTGAGCCCTTGAGGGGAAGTTGTAAAGATTCCTGCCTTGCTGATGACATCTGTGTGCCATGTCAATGATGCAGGGAGAGACCTGCTGGCTGTCTCAGCTCGCTTTTAAAAAATCCAGATGCAGTCTGCTACGGCAGCAATGGGTGGATGTTGCCCTCCCGTGGTGAACCATGCGTTTTCCCAGGAGTCATGGAGCACTGCATGAACAGTAGGGCTCACAGACCTCATTTCCAAACACACCACCAGGCCAGGCTTTTAGTTCCCACTGGTTACAAAGGCACCATGATTAATTTGAACATCAGTGTTTGTCTCTCTCAATCTTGTTGTTATTCAGATATTTCCTGTTTTGTTTGACCAGAGCCAGACAGCACACAAATTACCAATATGGATATTCCCAGTGTTCTGTCAAAGCACAAATTTAATTACTCCTGCTGTGAAAGTGTACCAGTTTGAGCTGCAGTTGTTTCCTTAATTTGGTTTAATAGTTCCAGTTGCATGTTGCATGCTGTGATGAAAGCCATTTGTCCTCCAGCTGTCTCTATGCAGCATTGACAGTGCTAATGCCACACATCTGTTATGCTGAAGTACAAACCCCTGAAAAAATTAGCAACTTCCATTTCTTACAATTTTATCAAAGTTCCATTACCAAGCTTCAGACTTCCATACTAAGATCTAGTTGAACATTAACAAATATTTATATATACAGAGCACAAAATGTTTATTTCCTGAAGCCAGATCAGTAAAGTCGTAATTTCAATTTTCAAAGTAATTTGTCCTGTGTTCCTAGGGGCTTCTGTATTAAGCAGCAGTTTACAGTCAAAACCTGTAACTACGTGGGGCTTAGATAGCAAAGGGGGTTAAACCAGGCCAAGGGACAAAAAATGAAAAACCAGTAAAATTGGAATAGCTGTTTTCTTTTTCTCACTTCCTTTCTATCACATGCACAACTTGACTATGAGGTGAAAGGGGTACATTTGTACAAGCACACTGCTCCCTTTTAAATTCTAGCTACAGCTGTTTTCCTTTTGTATTAGCAAACAAAGTAAGAGATGGGTCTACATGAGCCCAGGTATTTATGGGTTTTTAGTTACACTCACACCCCTGAACAGATTCAGAATGCCAGAGACGGGCAGCAGTAAAACTGATAAACCGTTGTTGTCCACTGAACTGCATCTAAATGAAGCTAATTTGGGAAAAGGCAAAAGAGTAATAAGAAACACCCACTAGTAATTTTTTATCAATGACAATAAAGCTTTGCACGATTTATCTTCAAACAGTTATGGAAATAAAACCAGTCCTGTAATTAGTAAACTTGTTGTTTCTACCCTCCTTCCTCTACCAGCACTCACTGAAGGGTTTTGTCTGACTCAAGTGAGGTAGTCACAGCAAAAACCAATCAGAACTTGACCTGGTAACAAACAGTGGCCAGTTAGGAGCTTCCTCTGCCCTATGTAACACAAGTAATGCTGAGTTGCTATTTGTAACTTCCTTCAGTTTTGAAATCTTTCAAAGAAATTGTACTTTAGTTCTGGTCTATCACTTGTTTCTTGCTGAGTTCCCCAGCACAGCACCTTACTAATCAGTTTTACTCCACCACTCTAAGATCATACTGGGGACCTTTTGAATAAGTGCACTCAACTGTGGTACTATAGACAAAGTTCTGGGAAAAATCTCACTTAGCTGAATGTGTATACCCCTGGGAAAACTTAACCCTCATAAATCAGGAAGAGGACAACAAGAAGAGAAAAAAATTGAAGTAACCAGAAGCATGGAATACAGTTCCTTTAAATCTTCAGATTGAAACTTCATACTTAATATATTTAACATATGAGAATTACTGGAGGCTAAAATAATTAGTTAATATTTAATTAATTAAATTTAGTGAAAATAATTACTTAAAATAATTTCTGCTAGCTACATCAGAGTGTGACAGACCTCTTAAAATAAGAATCTGTGGGTTTTCCCCATAAGGAGCAATGGAAAATGACCCATTAAATTTTATTGCTGCATTATTTATGTTTTTTTCCCCTATTCACTCAGGAAGTATTTTCTATGAATATTCACATTTAAGAAAAGACGCAACAACACTTCTGAAACAAGTCTTGAAATCATCAGTGCTAAATTGTTTTATTTCCAACAACTAGCCATTACAGTATGTGAAACAAGAAGTGTCCAGAATAAATAGCTGAAGATGAAGCATCAGAATACTACCGTCTTCGCTACTCCTGTGGCCCCTTAATGTTTCCTCTTTTTTGACCTTCACTCTTCAGATTCTCCAGGCCTACGGATATCATCGATCTTCAGGATCATCCTAACAACCTGAGTCGCCAGAGAAATCTGCTGTTTCTTACCAATCAAGGTTTCTATAACATGCTGCTGCTTCATATCTGCGAAAAGGAAGGAGAAGAATTAAACACTCTTGTGAAATCTAGATATAACACTTAACTTAGTAATAGTGAATTCCACATCATTTCAAAGAACATTTTGAAATTACTACTCTTGGCCACTGTGGTTTACAAACATAATTTGTACAAATAGAGGGTTCTTACCAAAGATCCTAAGACATTAAGATATAACTCTTTTCCCAATTAGGTTGTACTTTTCAAAAAGTAATGCAGAATGGTGAAAAGCAAAATTTCCATGCACATATATTAAAAAGCGCCCTAAAGGCTGAGCAAACGCTAAAGAAGTGAAAGGTCAAATGCCATCAAACAGAACACCTAAACAAAGGTTATGAATGTACATATTACAGTTTACCACATTCCTTTCTGAAAAAAAGACAGAGTAAGTAAGAAGGTGAAAAGTGTAGATCCAGTTGAAAATAAGGTTTTATATGCTGGCTTCTTAGTCTTCACATATTTGTTCCAGGTTTATATATGCAGACATACTGGTGTGAACATCATTGCCTACAAGTATTTCCAGCCTTTTGTTTACTTCTTCACAAGCTGTTTCTCAAAACAACTGTTTTTAGGACTGCAGTGTAACCTGGATCACTAAAACTTTAGTATTTACAGCACAGCCTGCTTGCCTCATTCTAAGAGCAACCTTCTTTCCTGTACTACATCATCAGTCAACATCTTCAACCTATCTTACCACCAAACACAGGTTTTCAGACAATTATACATTTTCCTCCTGGTCGACATACATATACTCTCCAAGCACATTCCCATTTATTATGGCAAGGCACAAGAGTTAGAATAACTCAAGTGATGCATAAGTTTAAAAAAAACACAGTGAGCTTTTTGAGCAAGAAAAGCTTTAATGCTACTCCTTCTCCATGTTGCAGCTCTTACCATTTGTTCCTTTCTGCAAACAGTCAATGCCCAGGGCAGGATTATTTTCTTTCACCTGCCTCGCTCGCACTTCAGTCATTGTCTGTATTGGATTCATACCACTGTTCTCTGAGAGGGCCATGGGAATTACCTCCAGGGCATCTGCAAAAGCTCTCACAGCATACTGTTCTAAAGATGGGCACTAGAAGAAAAGAAATTCAAATTCATAAGCCATTAAGCTCCAATGTTAGTAAAAGTAGATTTTCATACTAAATATAAAATACATACACACAATAAGCAGATTTTATTTGGAATATAGTAACTAAACAAATAGCTTAGCTCTGAATGATAACTACTTGAAAATTAAAAAAAAAATTAAATTGCTCCTAACACAGAAGGAGGAAAAGTACTGATAATGACTTTTTACAGAGAAGGATAACTTTTAACACTGGTTATCAGAGAACATCAGAAAGCGCATGTTACGGAACTTTCTGGAAAATCTTTGAAGTTCTTCTGGAGTCTCCTAGGGCAGGCTCAATCCTTCTTACATTAAAGAAAATACTAACTCCTCCTTTCTTACCTTATCTGCTGCCTCACTGACTGCCAAGGCACAAGATATTTCAGCTGCTCCACCACCATACACAATGCGATTGTCCCGAACGAGATTCCGGATTACGCACAAGGCATCGTGAAGAGAGCGCTTTGCTTCCTCAATGATCTGCAATTACACAACAGCCCAGGTTTGACAATACACACATCTGAAGGCTGTGAAGATGTAGTTCCTAATACAGATGTGGAAACTGCAAATAAACTCTTAGAATATTTTTGTGGCTCCAATGCAGCTCTACTATTGCTATGTTATACTAGTTAAAGAATGTTAGACATCCAGTAGCAAAGAATAAAAATATGCATAAAAACATACTGCTATTTGTTAAATCTGTAATTTGAAATAACAAAAACTTACATGAAAATAAAAAAAAACTTAGATGAAAAGGTTTTCAGTTTTGCATATTTACAAGACGCAAAACAGTGAACTTTAAATGCCAACATTATGGTCAGACTGCAGTTTCTATCCACTTCTCACTTGAACAGAAGTAGGAGGTTTAACAATATTTCTGCTTTCTTAAAAGAAAATTTCAGGCTAGAGAATGCTCTTTTTTCCCCGAAGTTTTTAATATAAAGTAGGACTTGACCTATAGTAAATATAATTTAGCACTAATAGTGCAACCAAAACCCAGTTTAAGTACATAAGCATTTTAAGTGGTCTCAATTCAGAGGGAATAGGGGATATGGGGTATGGGGATATATAGTTTGCAGTAGTTTGGGGGTTTTGTTTGAAATTATTTTAACTGGATTAAATCAGAAGTGATACAACTAGGTCTGCAATAAAACCAAATCTTTCAAAGATGCTAATATGTCTTTATTCATAAAAGTGACCATCTCATGAGAAAAAAAATAGGAGCATCTACAGGTAAAATTATTTATATATTATGAACTATATGGTCTAACAGAGAGAAAATTGAAATTTTCATTTAAAAACATAGAATGTAAATCTAACAAATTACTTCTGGCACACAGTCCTGACTGCCTACAAGTCCTTTCCTATTTGCCCACCCAGCAAGAAGACGTAGACAAAGTGGAGAAGAATGCACTACTGTTTTACAAAGAAACTACGCATTCTGCAACTATGTATCAAAGCAAGCATCTCACCATTTTATTTCCTCCCCTAATGAAAATGGTCACAGCTCTGGAGTTCTGACACTGCTCGATGAGGAGCATCCTGTCCTTGGTTGTTCCAAAGGAGATCTCTCGGACGACGCCGGCAAATCCCAGTTTCTCTGCCGTGAGCTCACAGAAGCGCGGCACGATGCGCCCGCCCGTCGCAATGGCGATTAACTGAAGTGAATCAGCCATGAGTTATTTTAACAGCAGTTTCCTATGGTGTTTTTCAGATCATAAAATTAATGGAAAAGCATCTGTCAAATGCTGATCCCAAAAGGTTATCTTCCCATCACTTTGAAGTATTTCAGCCAATGTTTTGTTTCTGCAAACAGCAGGACTCAAGTAGAAACTTTTCTAGACACCTAAAAGTTTTATTCAGTAATAAATATATATGCTCCAATTATAACCATAATCTTCTTCATGGTAGGCTCTTCTCACAAATCCTCAATGATTTTTCTCCAATACCCACCCCCATACACAATTATGGGGTGATACCCAGAAAGCCTGAACTTTCAACTGGTACAGCCAATTACTTCATAAATGTTTTAACAATTGGTACAAAGCCAGTTTTACGTACTTCTATTTCAGGTCCACCAACCCAACGAACAGCAGGCAGCTCATTCTGAAGCAGCAAGTGATTTGCCTCATCATCAAAACCCCACTGGCAAATGGCAAGGTTTGCACCAGTGTCTTTTATCTGAAAACAACACAAATCATCAACCTTCTGCTCAGAACTAACAAAGGAATGAAAAATGCTCTTCATGGTTTTAATTCTCCCAATTTTCCCAAAAGACAATTCTCAAGAAGGACTCTCTGGCACACACAGAGATCAAAATACATTTTAAACCAAGCTGTTATCTCTTTTCTTACATTAACTTAGATTCAGAGCATGACGACTGCTTGTACGTTGCTTCCCACCAGGATTAACAGCTCATTTACAGGAATAAATCAATGCACTATGCTGTTTTTTTTTCTAAAGGCTATGAAAGACAAAGAAAACAGAAATAATTCTGAAGGCTACCTGCTTCACCATCTCTTCAAACTTCTCTTTTTCGTATTTCTGCAGCGCCTTGTAATCATCCACAGATGTGACATCAAGCTTATGTTTGGTTTTAGGCTTAGGTGGTTCAAATGGACACGTGAGGATTGCAATTTTAGCATCTTTTAGCTCCTGGGCAATTAAAAAAAAAAAAAAGATGATTTTTGACCTCATTAACATCTTTTTCTTGTATTTGCAAAACATACAGATGTATTGTTATAAACACAGACATAGGAGGAAATGTGAAGATCATTTGACTTACTCTAAAGTTAACTAAGTATAACTAAGTAATTCTGTCAATAGTCTCAATAAACCACTTAGTACAAATTCCACAGCTCCAAGACACTGTTTAGGCCCTTAACAATCTTTACTAGTCATCCTTTTTATGGTTTAATGTTAAGAAAAACAAAAGGAAAAGTCAATTAAACCATCCCTATCCACTGTGACCACTGAGAACACTACTCATCTTTGTAACAAGTTTTCAACTATTACATGACTGTTATTTTCCACTAGTCTTCCTTTTTACAGGATAAACATTGTTACCTGCTAGATAATATGTTAGAACAGAAGAAGTTTTCTTGAAGTACACTGCCTAAAGACTTGGAGACCTTACCTACACCACAGGTAAAACAAGGACAGATTCTGGAGTGTTCCAAACAGGGATAATTATTTCAACATAACACAGAACCTGTCCTCACTTAGCAGTACACTAATTCCTCTCTTCCACAATTTCTCAATATTGTTGTAATTTCTAACTTGATCTCTTCCAATATGAAAAATTTCATGCTCCTTGCCCCTTCCTCTGTTGATATAAGAGTGAAAAGCCAAGCCAAACCACAAGACTGTGTAAATACTTAATAAATGCTAGGGCAACATTTGAGGTAGACTAAAAATTCTTATTTAAGCCATTACACACAAGAACATTCACTTACTTTAGGCATCTGTGGATGACTGAAATCTTTATCCACAATCACTCCTTTAACCAACTGTGTATCTTCCAGTCTCCCACCCACTTTGCCTTGCACTTTGATCAGCTCGAAATCAACATCTTTACGTTCCATGTCTGCTACTGTCAGTACAGCATTCACAGCAATCTCTGCCATTTGCCTGTGACAGCGGTTCACTCTGGGTTTGGAAAAAATAAAGTCAAGTTGGACTCCATTTCCACAATTTGGAAGAAAAAGGTGATTCTATCAATCAATCTTAAACAGCAAGAAGTATCACTACAGCAAACAACTTTTGCACACTGTATTAAGAGGGGGTCCTGATTGTTTGTTCAGAGAAATAAAGGTGCTGGCTATGGCAGGACAGAACACACAATATGTTTGGTGTGGGGAACCTTTGTCAATGGAATCTCAATACAGATTTGGAACAAGGCAGGAGAAATAAATTGCTAAAGAACGTTTAAGAAACAGAAACCACAACTCTGCAAAGGAAGCCCTTCCAATGTCCGAATTTATTAACTACACATAGAACCCATAAAGGAAAATGAACTTATGGAACCATCCTAAGTTAATTTTTTTTAGTGGGAAAAGACCCCAAAAGATGACATATTATTATTTTTAACAGATTTACATTGCTTTTGGAACCTATGATGCCGAAACCTGGAACTAACAAGTTAGAATGAAATTGATACTGCAGCTGTTTAACTTCATTGAATTGACCCTTTGGAGACAAAGGATTCACAAGTTCTTATGCTGAGACAGAAACCCACTGAGGAATTAGCCAAAACAAGACAGAAGAGCCTTCAGTAGCCCTCCAATAACACAAACAATTTAATAATCCATCAAAACACCAGGATTTCTGCTTTCCATGCAGAGGGTTTTCAATGGAAGGGTAAATATTCATTCAATATCCAGTCTTTGTGACTTACACTTTAGAGCCCAGAGTTGTCTTTGCTGTCTGGATCAGAGGCTCAATGTTCTGTGGATCAACTGGGAAGCTGTCACTGATTTTGTCTAGATGCTCGATAGCAATGCGTGCTGCCTGCTCGTACCCATCTGCTATTCTGATGGGGTGGATGCCTCGGTCCAGCAACTGCTCAGCCTGCTCCAGGAGTGCCCCAGCCAGAACTATTAAACAAATAAATAAAGGGAATTTTACTCTTGATTGGATCATAATTTTAAGTACATTATCAACCGATTTAAAAGCATGTTTTCTGATTTTTCTGCAATATTTTAAGAGTTCAAGGTTTTCTAAATAACAAAAAACAATGAAAAACTCCTACTTGCTTTGCTTAGCAAGAAAACCACTTTATGTTAACAACAAAATGAATTACAGGCATCAAGGCAGGACAAGATTACAGAAGGAAATTATGCAGAAACATTTTGAAAGTATCAAGGGAAGTCTCAGCAGTACCTTAAAATGTAACCAAACTTCGAAAAGACACAAAAGATTTCTTCCTGATTAGAAGACTTCTAATACAAGAACTGACAGGAATACTGCAACAATACTCCAAAGAAGTGCTACAAAAAAGCTACTGTTATTTCTCACAATTTTTTAAATAGCTGAAGCAGCTTGATTTTAAATTTAAAAAAGAAAGCTACATCTAAAATACTTTCTTACCAACGACTCCAGTAGTTCCATCCCCAATCTCATCATCTTGAGATTTGGCCAGCTCCACCATAAGTTTGGCTATCTGGTGATCCACATCCATCATATTCAGGATGGTAGCACCATCATTTGTCACAGTCACCTCACCATCCTTGTCCACCATCATTTTATCCAAGCCTAAAAAATATATGTTCAAAGGATGAAAGAAAATTTTGAAAATGCCCCCCAAAAATTACTAAGAGAGAACCACTAAAAGTTATTGTTACCATTGGGACCAAGGGATGTTCTCAGAGTACTTGCTACAGCCTTCGCTGCCATTATGTGAGACTGAAACAAAGGACAATAAAGACAAAGTTAAATCATAATCATGCATCCCAAAACCACAATATTTAGCTAAAGAAAACAGCGAATAGTGCAAATGTTGTAATTTAACTGACATCAATTACGACTGAAAAAGAATCAGTATGTGTGTATTGGTTTTATGACAGAAACATCTCCTATGCCTTTTCTTGTCTTGCTTGTGCTGGCTCTACTAATGCATGCAAAGCAGAGCAGCCAAACGACAGCCCTAACGCTCAGAGCAGGGAGCAACAGAGGCCGGCAACGCTAAAAGAGAAGGCAGTGCCATCGTGACAAGATGGTTTGGTTTGGAAGGGACCTTCAAGCTCATCCAGGTCCCACCCCCTGTCAGGGGCAGGAACACCTTACACTAGATCAGGTTGCTCAGTGCCCCATTCAACCTCCCCCAGAGCACCGCCAGGAATGGGGCATCCACACCCTCTCTGTCCCAGTGTCCGCTCCCTTCTTCCCTCGGGCTCTGTAGCATCCGCACTCAGCCGCGGCCTTCCTTTTCCTTGGGCGGCCGAGCTGCAGGCGGCGGTCCAGGGGAGGGGGCAATGGGGACATGGGCAGGAGCCACGGGAGAGGTGAAGGGCCCCGCAGCTCCGGGGCAGATCCATGGCACGGAGACCCCACGGACGCCGTGCCGCGGATTCCCAGCCCCGGGGCGATGTCTTCTCTCCTCCTCCATCATCTTTCTCCCGCTAACGGGCCTAGCCCAGGCTCCATCCGCCCTGCGCCTCGGGCGGGGCTGGAGCTGAGCGCGGCAGCGCCTCGCCTCAGGGGCTCCATCCTCACGGCCCTCAAGGCGGCACGGCACAGCACAGCATAGCACGGCATGGCATGGCGCGGCCCAGCCAGCGCGGGCCCGTGGGCGGCCCCGGCAGCCGCCCCACTCGCTCACCTTGAGCGCCTCCAGCCCCATGAGGCGCGTCTTGCGCTCCTGGTCCTTAAGGATGAGGAAGGGCCGCCCATACTCATCAAACGCCAGAGTCCCCATGGCCGACATGGCTGCGCCGCCTGCTCCGACCGCCGCTGCCCGCCCGCAACACCCGGAAGTCGCCGCGCCCGCCGCGCACGGCCCCGCGCCTGCGCAGCCGCCACATCCGCGCCTTATTTCGCGGGAGGGACCTTTGTGGCGCCCCCAGCGGAGCCTTCTGGAAGCCGCCCGGCGCCGGGGGCGGGGAGGGAAGGGAAGGAGGGAGGATGTACTGACCGGGGCGGAGTACGGGTGCCGGGAGAGGCCGCGGGGGGCTGCGCCGGGTGACGTGAGGGCGGAGGAGGGAAGACAGACACGCGGTGGAAAAAACGTGCGCGGCGCTTCTCCCCAGAGAGGTTTCGGTCCCCCACCCCTTCATAGTGAAGTGGTACCGCCCTTCCCTATAGACGCTGCAGGCCGAGCATAACCCGGGGTTGGGCATGGGCGAGTTGAGGTGTTTGGTGGCGAATGTCGCTGTGTCTCAGGGAAAGGTTACTGCAGAGGAGGAGCAGTAACTCCCGGACAGGTCCCCGTGGCGGGCTCCGGGCGGTCCATAGCGGGGATATCCCTCCCTGCGCCGCCCTTGGGCCGTCCCGGGCCGCGCCCGCGTGTGGGGGGCCGGGGGTTTCAATGGGAGCCGCTTTCCCGCCCCTCGCGCCTCAGCTTTTCAGCAGCTATAACATTTCCCTGCGATCGGCTGAAGTGTTATACGATGTTTTTTTCCCCTCTCTAACGTCCTAGCTCTCCGCTACAAGACACTGCCTTGTCCCGAGTGAGCGAACACGCTCCCCGTGTGTCCCGGGCGGGATGTCCCCGGGCCTGGCCAAGCAGGTCCCGCCGGAGCAGGGCGGGGCCGGCCCCCGCAGGAGCGGCTGGGGGCTGCTGGCCACGGCCGCTGTGGGAGGCTCCCTGCTCGCCCTCTATGCCGTGGCCACCCCCTTCGTCACCCCGGCCCTGAGGAAGGTGTGCCTGCCCTTCGTCCCTGCCACCGCCGCGCAGATACAGAACGTGCTGAAAATGCTGGAAAACAGAAGCGGCTCCCTGGTTGACATTGGTAGCGGGGATGGCCGCATTGTAAGTTATGGGTGCTGCCTTCCTTTTAGATCACCTCTTTAAAAAGTGCCCAAGTCCTGGCCTTTCTTCATTTCAAAATGTCTCGTCTTTGGCATCCGGTGGTTGTGTCTGAGTCTTACGAAAACGATCAAAGCTGAGAAAGGTTTGCATTCAGTTTTGATCAGTAATAAATAGTTTTTGCTGCCGTCTTACCGGTAGTTTGACCAAAGTAGTGGACAAATATCACTGTGGTGACTCGAGGGAATCGCAGTGCACTCCCTTGAAAAGACACAATCAGAGTCTTGGTACTGACAAGGAGCTGTGATTCCACAAAGGTGTGTAGCTGCAGCAAGTGAGGCTGTGAGATGCTTAATGTATAAAGGTGATAGAAGTGCAAAAAGAAGGGAGCATTGAGGAATGGATTATAAAAATAAAAATGCTGGTGTGGTTAGAACTGTAGTCTTCACACCTTTGTAAAGTGCTGGTTTCCCTGCTTCCAAATCCATGTCGTGAAACTGGAATAAACACCAGGAGAAATTGTGAGAATCGTGAAAGAAAAAGTGATACTGTGTTTCCAGGGTGTTGCTTGAGCCCAAATTTGTGAAATGTGGCAAGGATATAGTGGAGAATGGCATGTTTTGGTTTTTCTCTTGCTGCTGTGATGTTTTGTGTGTTTTTTCATAACTGCATGATTCAAATCAGATTTAGCAACATGGTGGTGGTTTTTGATGGAAATACGTGAGTTCATGAATGTTACCTTTGTCCACGTTTTATGTGAATGAGTCAACTATCTGTCCATGTGAAAAAACCAATTATTTGGAACCTCAAATCTGTGATGATTGCTTGAATTGTGCCTGGGTAGGAAAAAGACCCAAAAACTTAGGCATGAGATTACTGCAATTTCTGATGCTCTCTCTGTTCATCATTCTGGCTGCTGACTCTCATCAGAGGTATCTAATTTCAATAGGAACTGTGTCATTAATTCTGATATATTATATAGGTGCCTAAATGGAGACTGAAGACTATTTGGAAAGCCAGATGCCTAGAATTGAATGAATGCTAGCTGCTTCCTTCATGCATCTGTCTTGAAAAAAGTCTGTCCAGATGCTTTTAATTATTTAGCACTTTCTCAGGTGTAATCAGTGGATAAATAGGAAGATTTTTACCACATTTCCAAGTGTGGTAAAAATGTCAGATTGTTTTGGTGAATTTGCAAGTGCTCTGTGCGTGATGGAAGATGCAGTATTGTAAAAGTGTGAAAGATACAGTCCAGGTAAGGCTGTTAGAGAACTTCTGTTAAGAAATGTGTCCTTCTTGATTTCACCTTGCTTGTTTTGTAATTGATAGTTCATCAGGTGATTCCTGATTACAAGTTGGCAGTAACCTTTTAAATTATGTCTTAAACCTTTATTCTAGAAATCAGTGCATTTTTTTATTTTTAAAAAATGTAGATCAACAGATTACTTTCAGACTCTTTCTATTGGTTTGTTATTTTGGCTCTGATTCAGGGGCTGCTCAAGTGCTTATCCCTCACTGCTTTTCAAATAAGTGGTTTAATTTTGAGCGTTTTTGCTTGTTCTCTCTGTGATCAATGTTGGTACTCCTTAATTCCAAGACAGTGTCATGAATATGTTAAATTAAACTTTTATGTAAATCGTAGATGTATTGTAGGCTCACAGCTTTGCCCTGTGAATGTTTGTTTTCGTTTTGTTTGCCTGACTATATTTCAGTTGGACTAGTAATAATAGTAAAATGTAGTTTTGAGGTTTTGTTCACAATATAGCTAATCTGTTGGGCATTAAGACCAGGGTGACTTAGAAAAGTGCTTTCCTTTGATTTATATTTTAAGTAAAACTGTGTGCTCCTCTTTAGGTGAATGGACTTTTATGTTTCTAAGTGAAGATTTATTTCCTTCCTTGTAGGTGATAGCAGCTGCAAAAAAGGGATTCCAGGCTGTTGGCTATGAATTGAATCCCTGGCTAGTCTGGTACTCCAGATATCGTGCCTGGAGAGATGGGGTACATCAGAACACCAAATTTTATATTTCAGACTTATGGAAGGTAGGTAGTGAATTATATAAGAACAAATCTGAGATGATTGAGAGATTTTATAAGTTTGCAAGTACTTTCCTGAAATAGCTGAAATGCTGTCTGACCACAAGGTGCTATATTGGGCTTTGAGCAAAGTACTTTTGCTGGGAATCTGGTTTCTATGTATGATGTTCTGCTGCTTTTGTGCTTTATTCAAGTGCTTCCTTTACCAATAGAGGCTCCTTGAGCAAGCCTGGGCCAGCTTGAATTGATGAATTATGTGGGAGGGTTTATTTTGGCTGTGGGGGTGTTTGTGTTCAGAGAGGAGCACAGGAGAATTTCATGGCAGTGAGTGGAAGAACTCAGTCATTAGAATGCCTAGAAAGTTTTTAGAGCTAGCTAACATTTAACAAAAGAAGGGGAAAACTTAACATGATTTTATCATACACAGGAACTGTGAAAACAACCCTTTAGTTATTAGTAAAGTCATGTAGTATTTTCTAAATTAATGCTTTCTCTGCTTCTAGAATTGCTATTCCATATTCTTGGCCATATTCAAGTTTTTTGCTGTTGAGCAGTATAAAGTTTTCTTTATGTGGAAATTTTTGTGATGAAAAGTTGGTAAGGGATCTCTTTACATATTTTTGGTCTAAATCCCTGTTGAAAGAAGTACAGCTAGAGGGATTAGGAGAAAAGAATGGTGAGAATTTCTCTAACTATAAATGCCATTTTCCATAAAAATTGTTCTCAATTTTTCTTTTAGGTTTCTTTTTCCCATTATAGAAATGTTGTTGTTTTTGGAGTACCTCAAATGGTAAGCTTACTATTTATTTTTAATTTTTATTATATTATTCTATTTTATTTATTATACTGTTTAATTATTTGTTACGATATTTAATTATTTTAATGCCAAGGCATTCAGTGTTAATACATTTATCTGTGAAATGAATCAATCTGCAGATGGTCAAAGGTAGTCAATAATAACGATAGAATCATAGAATGTTAAGGGTTGGAAGGGACCTTAAACATCATCAAGTCCCAGTCCCCCTGTGCATGGGATACCTCCCACTAGGCCAGGTTGCTCAAGGCCTTATCCAGCCTGGCTTTGAGCACTGCCTGGGTTGGGGCATCCACCTCCCTGGGCAGTCTGATCCCTTGTCTCACCACCCTCACAGTAAAGAATTTCTTCCTAATGTCTGCCCTAAATTTCCCCTTTCAATTTTTATCCATTCTCCCTTGTCCTATCTCTACAGTTCCTGATGAAGAGACTCTTTCCAGCTTCCCTGTAGGCTCCCTTCTGATATTGGAAGGTTGCTATGAGGTGTCCATGTAACCTTCTTTTCTCTAGTTCCAACCCCCTGCCATGAGTAGGAACACTTTTGACTAGACCAGGTTCCTCAGAGCTCCATCCAACCTGGTTTGAGCAATTCCATGACTGGGGCATCTACAACTTCTCTGGGCAATCTGTTCCATCACCACCTTCATGTGAAGAATTTCTTCCTAATACCTAATCTAAACCTACTCTTTCAGTTTGAAGCCCTTCCCCCTTGTCCTGTGTGCTCGTAGAAGGTCCCTCTCCCATCTTATAGGCTCCTTTCAGGTACTGGGAGGCTGCAGATGGGTCCCCTGAAGCCTGCTCCTCTCCAGGCTGAACAAACCCAATTCTGTCAGCCTGTGCTTCTGTCTTGCTTGTTCCTTTGCTAAGGCAGGTGTGAGATGAAGTGAGTGAAGAGCTTTATGTGATGCCATACCATACAGCACACACTGAAAGCATTTCTGCAGCACTAACAGGAAACATAATAAACCTTCCTATTCTGTGCCTTTTTGTTTGCTTGTTTGTTTCTTCAACGGTATCAGAAGTAAATCTCTACTTCAGATTCCATTTGTAACCCTTATTGGAAACTGAAGTGGATATGGGTGGGGTATTAGTGGGCACCGTGGTGTTCCTCATGCTGCCAGCTCTGGGTGTTAGGTGCTCCTGTGCCTGAGTTCCGGCAGGGGGCACTGGAAACGTTTGGATGTTCGGTCAGGAATTCTGCTGAGGGGAAAAGTGCTGGTGAGGAAAGCTGGCTCAGTAAACTAGGAATAAACGATTGCCCTGGGAAAATGTGAGTAAACCCAGCAGATATACTGAACTAACTTTTAAATGTAATAAAGCAGGATATGTTAGTAATAGCTAAGATAGAAAGGGTGGCTGTAGGGCTCAGAATAACTTTCGTAGATCCAGTAAATACTAGGTTAAATTCTTTGAGCAAAAGTACTGTCATAAATGCAACAGATGCAAACATATGAACCTCTGTGTTTCCTGAGCATTCGTTGGTTTATGATCCCTTTTAAATTTACTTTGGAAGTTGTTTATGCTCAGCCTCCTGAATGAGTAGAATAATTTTCTAGAAACCTTTATGCATTTCTTCTTTTTTACTGAGGAACAATGGATCTCTTTTGCTTTTTTAATAATCCTGGCCTGATTTGATGCTTTCACACAGTGCATTTATTTCATATCCAAGATTAGGTTTAAAACCCTGAATTTATTGATCTTCAGGGAAGACTAAGACCTCTCTTGTTCTTGCAAGCGTCTGGGGGGAAGGTGTGTTTGTTTCTGTGTTATTGTAGAGAGAGACTTACTTGTGCAGGGTAGGATGGAATTCTTGCCAGGTGTTCATGTTTGCAGCTCCTGTGAATTTCAGTTGATTATATACTGTACAAAAAGTTTACTAAACTATGTATCTATGTTGACACGCCAAAAAATCCCCCTAAATCCTGGCTTCACATAAAATACAGTATGATTGTAACACCTAATGTAATTGATATATTTAGCTTAAAAACCAGTTTGACTGGTTCAAGGTTATAATTCTTTTTGGCTAAACTTGGCTGAACTATTAATGATGCTTTTTAATTTGTGCTAATATACACATGCAATATCGCTATTTTTCATAATTGCTCCTAGAAAATTAGTTCGTATCTATATTTATATTTTCTGTAACAAATTTTTTTCTGGTGTCTCAACTCAGTTTTAAGTAACAAAGTGGGCTTGTTTTTCTAGTTTGTTTAAGGTGCTAGTAGGCTTATTTTTCTGGGTGTTTAAGGTGGCAGAAGTGTTTAAAAGCATTTGCAGTGTGGATGAAATCAGATCCCTAAATATATTTGTAACTCTTTGGTATATTAAATCTATGACTGTAATTTTCCTAAAATATTCCATTGTTAGCTTGAATGTAGCTATAATAGGATATTACATCAAAGGCACACCCTGCATATATGTGATAGTGGAAGCTCTTTGCAGATTTTGGAAATATCTTTTCTTTACTCAGTCTTATTTTCTAATTATGTTCTTTTGGGTTTTGTTTCTTTTATCCTTTTTGTGAAATTTAATGGTTTTCTTTGTGACTTAAATTCAGCTATATTTTTAAATAACTACTACACTTTAATTTTTTTTAAATACTAAACATTATGTCATGATAACCAAAGTAAATAGAGTTTTGCATGTAACAGAAGTAACCTGTAGAGTTTTCTGTTAAAATTAGTCATTCAGATAGATACAATATGTAAGAATAAAAGGAACTCCAAATGGATGTGCACTGCTGATCTGCTTAAACCATACCATCAAACTTTTCCAAAGGACAAAAGTGGTTAAATCTGTTAGGTGGTGTGGTTTTTTTTTTTTTTTTTTTTTTTTTTTTTTTCTAAAACATAATCATTATCTATGATGGAAAGGAAATTTATTTTAAGTCTACCCGTGTTAATTTATTTCTCAGTTAATCCATGGCAAAATTCGCAAGGCACTTATTAGAAAAAGAGCATGCGACTGGTCAGGGTATTGCTCTGTTCTAGAAAAGTAGTGATATTTGCCCTGGCTTTCATGTCCTCTCAGTTTCTGTGAATGGAGGAAAGCTGGACTGTAGGTGTTCAGCCAAGGAGAGTTGCATAGTGGTATGTGACACGGCTCCCCTCAGCATCCTGCTCTCTAAATTGGGGAGAGATGGATTTGGTGGATGGACTGTTCAGTGGATAAGGAATTGTCTGGATAGCTGCATTCAGAGGGTAATGGTCAATGTTTCAATGTGCAGATGAAGATCAGTTACAATTGGTGTCCTTAAGGGGTCTGTACTGGGAGCAGTCCTGCTTTAATATCTTCATTAATGGCATAAAACAGTAGTATTGAGTGCACTCTCAGAAAAGTTTGCAGATGATACCGAACTGAGTGGTGCAGTTGATGTGCCTGCAGGACACATGCCTGAAGGACAGGATGCCATCCAGAGGGACCTGGACAAGAAATGGGCCCATGGGAATATTACGAGGTTTAACAAGGCCAAGCGCAAGGTGCTGCACCTGAGTCAGGGTAATCCCAAGTACTAACACAGGCTGGGGAATGAACAGATCCAGAGCAGCCCTGCCCAGAAGGACTTGGGGGTGCTGGGGGAGGCTGGACATGACCCAGCCATGTGCACTCACAGCCCAGAAACCCAACGTGTCCTGGGCTGCAACCAAAGCAGTGTGGGCAGCAGGGAGGGAAGGGATTCTGCCCCTCTGCTCTGCTCTGGTGAGACCCCACTTGGTAGTGCTGCATCCAGCTCTGGGGGCCCCAGCACAAGACAGATGTGGACCTGATGGAGTGGGTTCACTTTCCCACAAAGATAGGCTGAGAGAATTGGGGTTATTCTGCCTGGAGAAGACTTGACTCTGGGGAGATCTTATTATGGCCTTTTAGTACTTAAAGGGGGCTTGTAAACAAGATGGGGACAGACTTTTTAGTAGGGACAGGACAAGAGGTAATAGTTTTAAACTAAAAGAAGGTAGATTAATATTAGATATAAGTAAGAAAAAATTTTATGAATAGAATGGTGGAACACTGGAACAGGTTGCCCAGAGAGGCAGTAGATGGGGACTGGATGGGCCTCTGAGCAACCTGATCTAGTTGAAGATGTCCCAGTCCATGGCAGGGGTGTTCAACTAGATTACTTTTAAAAATCCCTCACAATCCAGACCATTCCACAATTGTACATTCTGTTTCGTGGAATGCTGCTGAAGGGATTCATATGCATACATTAATGGGGTGTGGATTTGACTAAGCTCAATTTCAATATTATTTAATGTAACAGTATTTTACCATAGAGTCACAGCAGAATGTTTGCTTTGGGTTGTTGTCTTTGTGATGTTTTAAGTGTCTCAGGATTGGTCTTGGGGTCAGACTGTAAATTTTGAGCAGTGATGACCTTTGAGTATCACACAATAGCTCATGAACCTTAGGATGTCATAAATAGCATAAATTCAGAGGGCTGAACTTTCATTCCCTCAGAGAAGAATCCCACTGAGGAGAATTGTGAATTGGAACATGCAAAGTCTGTTTCCTGCAGTTTTAGTTAGGATTAATCTATTTGTGTATTTATTTATTTATTTATAGGGTAATTATGGGGTTTGACTTAATTTTTAGATCTTAAAGTTAAGATTTCCTTGATCTCATGAATTGGGGCACGATAACCATTTTCTGGTTTCAGATGTTCTTTGTCAAGTCATCAAAGCCATAATATATATCATGAATGCTTTCCTAAGACTTTTCAGAAGAAATTACTCAAATCTTGGATTTCTCTTGAACATCTGAATTAGATTCTAAAGAGAATGCTGCTTTTTACTGTTTCTGAGAGTTTTTTCTTGTAACTCAACAGATGCCACAGCTGGAGAAGAAGCTGGAAGAAGAACTTGAATGTAATGCTAGAATCATTGCCTGTCGCTTTCCTTTCCCTTGCTGGATTCCAGATCATACTACTGGAGAGGGAATAGACACTGTGTGGGCCTACGACTTGAAACATTCTAGAGGACGTGAAACAAAAAGCTTGGAAAACACACCAGAGACAGAATCTTAAACATCTAATTTGGTTTCTTACAGAAATTTTTAGCTTTGACTGGACCTGTTGAAGATAAGGTTAACGTGGAGAGAGCCCTGGCATATGAAAATGTGTATTCACTGTAAGAACTGAAGCACAGTGGTTGTCTGAAAGCACACAAAGGTTACTGAAAGGTGTAGTTAAATGGCTTAATACAGTGTCCTAGATAAAACCCATCTAGCCGTGAAGTACCACACAGATGTTCACTTACCCCAGTCCCCAGACTCCCCCAGTAGGATGGGAAAGAAAACTGAAAAAAGGGTGATGCCCATGACCATGGATTGAGATAGGAATAGTTTAATAATGGAAATAAATTTACTACTAATAAGAACAACAGGAGAGGAGTAAAACCCAAGAAAGACAAATGATGCACAATACCCCTGCTTACCACCCACTGATGGATGCCCACCCCATCCCAGAGCAGTGACTGGTCCCTCCTTGCCAATTCTCCACAGTTTATATACTGGACGTGATGTTCTATGGTGTGGAATATCCCTTTGGCCAGTTCAGCTCAGCTATCCTGGCCATGCTTCCTCCTGGCTTCTTGTTGACAGAGCACGAGAAACAGAATGGTCCTTGGCTTGGAGTAAGCACTGCTCAGCATCAACTAAAACCATCAGTGTGTTATCAGCATTAGTCTTTTCGAAATCCAAACCACAGTGCCAGCTAAAAGGAAGAAAATTAACTCCCAGCTGAAACAGAATATGTAGTTACTTAAAATTACAAAAAAGTTTTTATAGAAGTGGAAAACTTCAATATGGAAAGTTCACTACAGTTAAGGGGAATTTATGTGTAAGTTCAAATGCTCAAATCTGTGAACTTAATATATACATTCTTTCTGACCCTAGAGAGCATTTGGTATTGGTATTGGAATGGTGTGCGAGTGGCTCTTCACATGAGCTGTATTTCCACAATGTCTGAATTATGTATGCCAAGTACATACACAAATGCTGCAGACGCAAAACTGATCCAGACAGAGTGTGATGATGACACTGATCTTTCACACTGCAGCCTTGAATATGTACTTTTAAAAGTTGAGATGACAAAATGGGTTGTCTTGGTTTGGGAAGACAGGTGTCTGCCAGGGAAACCTGGAGCTTCCCTTGGAATGGAGAATGTAAACCCTCTCCCTCTGAATTATTAGAATTTTGAAATTAAAGGGCTTTCACGCAAAGATATGGGAATATATTCCTATTCAGTTTTTTACTAGGAATATTAAAAATACAAATGTGGCAGTAAAAAAAAACCCAACCAAACAAAAAAGCACTGACAGAGTCAGAATACAGCCTGACACCCTGTTGGTCAGGGTGTTGGGAGCAGTCCAGTTAAGTCCTACTGGAGTGACAGATGTGGTTCTGTTGGAGCAGAGATGATCCTGTAGAAGGGTGAGTTTTCCTCTGAAGCTTCAGTGGTGGTGAGATGGATCTGGTCTTCCTCTGGGAATCCAGTGGAAACAGGCTGTCCTGTTCTAAATCTCAGGTTTTATTCAGGTCGGAATGCCTGGCTCCTCCCACTGGGTGGAGCATCTCCCAATGGGATGATATAATGTTTTCAGTCATGTGGTGAGCCTTAATGGCCCATTAACAGAAGATATCCCCCTGGAGGGAGGATGGGTTGTGGAAGAGATAAGGAACATTGCCCCACCTGGTTTTAACAGCTGGTTCATTAACAGAAGGCACCCACCCCTCCCCCCTGGAGTCACAAGGAATGGGTCATAGAAGAGAAAAACACCTCCCCAACCAGTTTCAACAGATGGTAACAGAATACATACTTTTGGTTACATCTTGTATTGCAACCCAAGACATGGGCAAATATAACAAGTTGTTTGTTCATTCACACAAGTGCCACCTCTGATTATATTAATATATTTTTATTTAACTTACGTTCTTTTTTAGCATCAGCTGGCAAATAAACTCCAAGTAAGCCACTTCCCTTCTCCTTTGCCTCTTTCAGTAAGGGAGGGGCAAATGCGGAAAGTATGGGTTGAGATAGCAGTTTACTGAAAGCACAAAGCAAGAATAAGACATGACACAGTAACAACAGCAACATTAATAGCAAAAGGATACAAAGCCAAGGTATTTTACTGACAAAATGGGTGTTTACCACTGGAAGCAAGAATAATGGTGGATGGTTCCCACAGACTGTGTCTACGTGGCTTCCTCAGACAAAGGCAGCATGGCGGCTGGGTAGGTAAAATGGCAGCTCCCAGTGGAGCACCAGGGTTTTCCTGCAGAAACCTTGCCCTCCACCGATGGCATGTGGTGTAGAATAACAGCCTGGTCACAGCAATAGGCTCTGGCCTCTCTCTGCAACCAGGACAACTTGTTAAAGTGAGCACAAGACTGCAGAAGGATACTCTTATTGAGCTGTTATTGATGTAGGCTGTTGCAGATGAGCACATTTTTTTTCTAATCTTTCTCATTTAGGAAGAGTTTCAAAAGTCATTTATTTCTCAGTGAAGTGCCACCATTTCTGTGTGCTGAATCTTTGGATAAAGATACAGATGAGAGTTGCTCACTTGAATACTTCAAGGCTGTCTTTGATTCCAGAGTTGGTTGTTCTGGCTAGTTTGGCTAAATCTGATTAAACTTCATTTAATTTGTAGTGGGATGAGAAAGGAAGGTTTTCAATCAGACTTGTTTTCCCTTTTATTTTTCCATACCATCTGATGCGTTCTCCAAAGTTCTTGTTATTGCTGTGTGGCTTTTCCTTGTAAGTGAAGCAAGTTCTCCCTGTACTTTTGCTGATATTGTGGTTTGCATTGGGGTACTGCCACTGCATTGATGTTTTTCTTTCCTGCTGTATAATGTCTTTTCTGTTGTATAATGGTCTGCTTACTTGTTTGTGGTTTTTTTTTTTTTTTTTTTTTTTTTTTTTTTTTTTTCCCCTGGTTTTTAGGTAAAGTTTTACTGTTTTCACCCATTAGCAGTCAAAGTTCATAGTCAGCCTCCCCTGGCCCCAGTTAACCTACACACTGTTTGTTAAGCAGTAACTCTGTAAGTTTTCAGATCTTTACATATATGTTACTCATAGAATGAGGCTAAAACAAGCTGGGCAATTGTCACTTGACTTCAAGGCAGTCATTACCACAGCTAAAATTAGCTCAGTTTAAGAGAAGTGCTGAGACCCTTCAATTTGAGGTAAAAAACAAAGTCTGACATTTTATCAAGTGCTGGGAAACCAAATTTGACTGGTCTGTAGAATCTGACTTCAGAAGAGAACTTGGGTGCTATTTGGGATGTGTAGTCTACAATTATGCCTACACCTTGCTTTTTGGTTTTGATGTGAGGGGACAGGAAGAAGTTAAAATATAAACCTACACTGAGGATTTGAAAGGGAGCATGGTTTTATCCTGAAAATGTACATGGAGCAGGAGATAAAAGGGGCAAATGTGACTGTAGTGTGCAAAGGAGAGGTGATTTCAGCCTTGCATGGCAAGGCACAACTGTGAACATGGAGACTGTGTGTACTGAAGAACACCAGTGTCTGGTAAGCCTTTCGCTGCAAGAATGCATAGAGTATCTTGTAAAACTGCACTAAATTTTTTCTATAATGATTTAAATGTTACAATCATTACACAGAGATGAAGTGACAGGACAGGGATAGAGTGGCTTATTTAAAATGCCTAAATTTAATATCCCAAGGCCATAAAACTGGAACTGCAGAAAAAGTAAATCTGAAATTATTTCTAACGAAAAGAGACTAACAAAGGGGAAATTGGCTAATTAAGCAAAGTGCTTCCCTGAATGATCATAAAGGAAAAGAGGAGGCAAAGTATTTTGATCCATTGGATTGTGTGTGACTCATCTGCAGTGCAGTGCTTTGACCCAGGTTTCTACAATCTGCTTTCGCTAAATTCAGTTTGTAGGGAATGATGAAGTTATTTACTTTTCTCCTGTATTTGACTATATATTTTTCTATTGCATTAACCTTTGCCTGTTAAAAGGTAAAATTGCATTTCTCATTTTTGCCTGTGGTAAAGGTTTTGGGATGTGCACTTCCTAGTTACCACCTATTGCTCCAGGAATACTTTTTGAGGAGGGCACAATGGAACTAATGATATGATGACCTGAGCTTTAGGGGTACTAAGTGCTGTCCTCGAGGCAAGGAGAGATTTATGATTTTTTTAAAGTAAAGCAGAGGGCTGTTTCTTGCTCTGTCTATTTTCTTTTGGGGGCCTACAATGAATTAGGCAGTAGTCTGAAGGTTTGGGATTCCTTATCATATAAGGAAATGTGCTGTATTTCCTGTTTCTGGGGCTTAAGTGTGAAATGGAAAGCGAAGTGTTCTAATTTACACAGGAGGACTGGGAAATAATTTTGTTGACATATTATGCTTTTCTGTTATTCGCTATGTTCATTTGATAGTTTTCAAGATTAAATACTTAACTGTGACTTTAGTCATCACTGTATGGATTATTATGTTGATACACTTCCAATTGCTAAGGTAATATATTATGATTTTGTTGATATGATATTTGAGAATAAAAAAAAATTACTTCTTCTGAAAACCAGGAAAGGGAATTACCATAATCAAATTATAGTGTAGGTCTGAAGCCAAAAGGAGGAAACATTCAAGCTGTTCAATACCAAAGTAATTTAAATACACAGTAAAACCTATAGTTTATCTTTGTTTGTGTGTTCTAGTAGAATCACTTGCCTTTTAGGAGTTGTGTTATTTTTTTCCTTTCCCTGCCAGATTTTAGCAAAAAAAAGGTGTTACATTACTGAATGACTAATGCTTTCCTTAAACACTGTAGGATTTAATTTGTTTGCAAATAGTAAAGGTCAGGGTCACACTTACAAATGTTTTCTTTGTTCTTTTGCCCCCTCCTTTTTTTTTGTAGTGAGACGCGTTATGTCCATACAGGTTTTGTGATGCAAGATGAATTGAACAAATGCAGCATCTTAGTGCTACAATTCTAATTTTGTAGTTTTCCATTTCTGTTTTGCAGAAATTGGCTTTGTAGAGAAATGGAGGAGCATATGGCCGCATCTGCACAGTCACTACTGCCAGTGTCAACCAAACTTGACCAGATTTGGTTGGGAAATGTACACATATTTTGTGGGTTTTAGGCATTCAAAATTCTTGGTTTATCCTCTGGTCTGATTATATGGTGCTACTTAATGTAGTACTGCTCCAAGGAAGTCCTCTGTCTCTGAGCTGCTGTTTCTGAATCCTGAGTGTAGCCAGGTAAGAAGATACTGATCCAGGTTCAAGTAAAGCACCACACAAACCAGTTGAGTGAATACGGTCTGTGGAAAAGAGTTCCAAACCCCAGGCTTTGGGGAAGTCTTTCACCTTTCATGAAGGACACAGCTCAGAAAGTAGCAGAGATCTCCTGAGTTCTGCATAATTTACCAATGACTTGAGCTTTGCTTTTCTCATGTGTGTATTCTTCAAGGAGTTTGACTACTGTAATACCATTTTAAGATCTGTAGGAGAAGTAAGCAAAAGCAGCATTTTGGTTACTGTTTATATTTGGAGTTAAGAGAGGAAAGGAGAAAGGGGATCTTATAGCTCAAGGAGGGCAATAGATTTTGATCTATTTCAAAAGCAGTTTGGCAGACTTGGATCATCTGTGTGTACTTCCCACTGCATTGGAGAATCCTTGCCATGACTGGGCTGTGATGAGCACTCTCACTCAGAAATGGGTTCATGTCCGATGCCATTGCTCTTGGATGAACACTAATTATCAATAGATTGTCTCATACTTCCACAGTTTCACTTTCTGTTGTTTACAATTACTGAAGCATTTATTCAAGAAAGAACGTGAGTCCTTCAAAGTTGAATTTTGGATTGTCCTGTGCAGGGCCTGGAGTTGGACTTCCATGATCCTTGTGGGTCTCTTCCAGCTTAGAATATTCAATGGTTCTGTGGTTGAAGAGGGCAGCCTAACATCAGATTTAATGCCAGTAAATTCTGCTGTGAGTGAATTGTTTTTCTTTTACATTTGCCAAGATTGCAGTTCTATAGTTTTAAAATGTAGCCCCAACTTGCTTTTCAAAAACAATATACATTTCTTGTAGAAAATTTCTTGGTAGGACAGCGTGGCATCTCTGTTTAACTTAAAAATCACCCTTGAGCAAGATTGCTGAAAATATTCATTCTGCAGCTTTTTTCTTTGTATGATAATCTTTCTGTTAATCCTTGTATGCTTTACTGAGGGAGACATACATGGATAACATGGATAACTACCATTTCCCTCTCTTTCTTTTCCTGAATTCTGTCTTGTACTTAAGTGTTTCCTTTGATTTTTCATATTGTCTTTTTACAATTTGACTGGCTTAATAAATGAATCAGTCTTCAAATTTCCTTTACATTTTTCCCTGTAAATTACTTTCCTTTTTTTTTTTCCCCCTAGCCACTTTGCAGGAAGACTAAATACATTAAGGAATGTTCTTTTTCTCTCTAACATTTTAACATGTATTGAACTAACCTTGATTTATTTAGCAGTCTGTGCTGACATAGCATGACTTTTGTTTCCAGTATATGAAAGAAAAACACATCCACACCAATGGTATTTAGAATGAAAAATAGTCTTGGTCTACAATAATTCTGCCTATTTAGTAGTTTTAAGTACCTAATTTCACATTTTTATTATATCTCATCACATGGCAAATGAAAACAGGCCTTTTATCCCTTTGGTAGTTCTTTGGGTTTGGGTTATTTGTTCAGGTGTGACTTTTGCTGATTTTTTTTTTCTTAGTATAATGTTGGTATTTCTATTAGAGCCTTTGGTTAAAATATCAGATGAATGTTTTTTTTCTGCAAGTTGGTGTGTAGAGCTGGAACAATCACTGTGATATACTCATATGAACTGCTGGCATTGGTAAAAATTATGTGAAACCTGCTTACCAGTAAATGCACAGGGATATTTTTCAGCTTACTGTGTATGTTGTGGTTTTTAAAAGTAAAGGGGGTTCTTGAAGTTCATATAAAACTTGTGGCACAAAGAGGTCTTTGCAAGGTCAGAAGCAGTAAATTATGGGCTTTCAACCTGAGGTTTGTGGCTACTTTCTGAGGACTCCACAAAAATTAATTTAAAAAGTAGATCTACTCTCAGCAGGTTTCTATTTGCTACCCGTGGTTGTGTTCTTCCACTGGAAAATTTTAATGTGTCTGAAATGATCATTTCAGAATCCCTCAACTAAAAATATGTGTTTATGTAAGTTACTAGCTAAGTGGAAATGAGCTTATCATAGTGTGGAAGGTTTTTTTTTTCTTTTTTCTGTTTCTTGTCTGGATTGTTGAGCTTTGAACCTCTGCAGTGTATGAGCCTCTCTGTCTCTTCTGATGAGCATGTAATTTCCTATTCTGCTATATGAGAGCAGCCTCATGGTTTTGGACATTCCCATTGCATTCTAAAAATTCTGGCTTTCAAGGTAATTATATTTTTTGGTTTAGGATCTGTTTAAACATTAAAATTACATCTTCAAAACACCTGATCAACTGCTACTGAAGCCTGTCTAAAAAGCCAACAGAGGCTGTGAAACTCCTTAATGCTGTAATGTCAGCAGCTGTCCATCCCAAAGCTTTGGTTCAGAGAGGCAGAAATGTGTGTCTCTCATGCATATGCTCTCTTGGTTCTTGACATTTTTTGAAAACGTAGGTGTGAGAAGACACCTCACACCTAAAGAAGTTATCAGGAGGACGGTCAGTGTGAGCTCTGTGAGACAAAAATGGGAATGGTGAGTGATATAGCCAAAATCTGAGCCTTCTCTGTCCCTCTAGCCCTTAAAATTTGATGCTGTCTTTTTTTCGTTTTCTCTGAATTTTTCTTCTTGAAAGTATACTTCTTTTTCTTTCCTTTGTATTCTTTTCTTCAAGTTTTTCAGAGTGTACACAAGTCAAAGTAATTTATATGTCCAATTGTGCCATTCTCTAAATTGCGCACGGGAACCCTCATCATTGTGTTCATATATATTTCATTGCTGCTTCCTTCTTTTCAGTACACAGAAACCAAACTTATATTCTGAATACCTTTATATCAATACATGAATAAGCCTTGTGGCTGTGATCAATATCAATTAAGTTTATTTGCAAGCACAGGTCTTACGCTGAAGCAATTCTAAAAAGAGTTTGAGCAGGGATGGGACAAATAGTGGTCATCCTGGGAAAATACTAGCATTGCTTAGGGACAGTGATGGTAGAGTCTTCTGCCATTGAGGTACTTTTAATTTCAGTCGGTGATGTGTCAAGTCAGGGAATGAAAGGCTAGTAGCAAAACAGCACTGTGTGGAGTGCTTTAAAAGATTTATTTTTAAAGCTGTCTTCAGAGGCTGCCTTCTGCCTTCATCTAAGCTGTTAAGTACAGTTGTTGCTCTGATAAGGGTTATGTTGGTAGGAGAGTATTATTGGCTGAGCTAATATAGCTGGTGAGCATCTTGAAGTGTATATTCTTGAAGTGTAAATAAATAGATAAACAATTCATATAATTTTTTACCCTTTTCTCCACCCCACAAATGAAAAAAAACAAAAAAACAACAGCCCTTTAGAGTGAAAACTTTGCCAAATTAAAATGGAAACTACCTTTATCATCCTTAGAAATTAAATACAAGGAAACAATTTTAATATGAAAAATGTTGTTAGCTTCAGCAGCTGGCTCTTATTTTCCAGAGCGTATTAAATATTACATAGGTCAGATCCAGAATAACTTAACAAATGGTTTATATTACTTAGAAAATGTTACTGCTTCTTGTGAGTCTCCTGGATACACACTCTGAATTAGGCTGTTTGCTTATTCTAATAAAAACTCTGATCAAATAACATTCTTCTCAGGATTATTTGTCTACTGCAGGAATATTAAGTAGTCTAATCACTTTCCATGCACAGGAAACCTGCATGCTGGATCTGTCATGAAGATTTATCTATAGCTGTTTTCTTCATGCTTTTCTGTACTTTGGGAGACTGTGAACGTCAGATGATTGAAGTGGGAACATTTTTCCACTTGGGTCATACTTGCATATGTAAGGACAAATTAGATGTTGAAGCATGCCTTTAATCTCTTCCAGAATATGTGATCAATAGTGATCCATTTTCCAGTATTGTTTTAGTCAGAATGGTAAAATTTTCATTTCCACAGGCATAAAACCAGATGTTTCTTATCATTCATCTTTCTATTCTGTCATATGCCTGAAGAATCTATGTTGGCAATACAAGAACATTTGAAATCTGTATTTCCATTAATGTGCAAAATACCCAGGAGATGTTTTATTGTCCTTGAGCACTTTTATTACTGTGGTGAGACAGTGTTTCCGTGCTGGTGTTGGATATGCAGGTCATTCACTGTCTGAGGTTGTAAGTAGCAATGTTATGAGTGCTGCTGCTTTCTTTTTGGGGTGCTCCAAGCAGCACTGAACCCAGGATACTGGAGCTCAAGCTCCACAGCAGATAATCCAATAAAAGTGTTGAACTTTGCTTTGTAGTTATTGTTAGGTCCTCTCTGATCACTACACCCCATCCCTCCTCCCCTGCCCCCAAATAAACAGCCTCACTCCAACCTCATCCATCAGAATGTGTTTATTTGCTGTTCACCTGCTGGTACAAATGACCACATTTCTTCTCAGTTTTATCTAAGCCATGGGGCTACTGAGACAGTTTATGTTTTGATGTAAGTAGGCTCTGTTTTAGCTTCAGCTCTCGGTCAAGGATCTGCCTAAGAAATCCTCAAAGTCTTTGAAGGCATTGAAATGAGTGAGCTCAGGGTGCTAAAGATTTCCTAAGTTTGCTGTATTAGCATCATGGAAAAAAGCACCAATGTTTTTCACAGGCTTTTATAAAGACTGCTTTAGTGCTGCTGAATTTTCTCCCTCTTCCAGTTTAGGAACTCTGCTAAGCAAAGGTGAAATTCACTTATTTTAATCTCTGACTAATAGTGGTAGAATATTGTTCCTTAATTTTTTTTTCAGCTGCAAGCCTTCCTCTTCAGCACAAACTTAAGAGCAAGGCTCTCGAACTGAACTTTTCTCTTTGGAAAAATCTCTCAGCAGCACAAAGATCCTGTACCAGTAGAGATGGGAAGGCTTTCTCTTTAATTCCTATTGCTTTTTGTCAGGACCACTGTTACGAACATCTTGTTTTTCCACCAAGATTTGTATAATTACCTATGGCTTTAGGTTAGTCCAAGGGGTTGATACTGGGTCTGGTATGGAGTCTCGGAGTAGCAGAACTTTGTCTATTTGCCTTTTGGGGGAATGTTAAAAACCATGCTTTGGTCCTCAGAGTAGCATAATTTCTTTTATATGCCAGTAAAAATATCATAATATATTGATATAATGAAAATATAAGAATAATCTTCTGATACTAATACTCTGGGAACAGACTAAGCTAAAGGCTACTGAATGGAGATTTCTAGGTTGGAGAAAGAAATTTCTAGGTTTCCCTTCAGTAAGTATGAGTTAAGCCTATTAACTTTAAGGAATTTATTTGCATGTATTTAAAAGAAATAAAAGTAGATGTAGAAGATAGCAGTTGGAATGCTAGTTATTTGTTTGCATTCAGCCCTGAAGTAAAACACAATGTTTATACAGCAGTTTCATTTTCAAACTGCCACTGAATAATAAATCTGGAAATACTTTTTTTTAGGATTAGCTCATATTATCTTCACCCTTTACAACTGCAAAAATCGTAGCAAAGAGCTAATTTGTTCAAGTCCACAAAAGTACTTGGTGGCAATGCTGTGATTAAAATGAAGCTGGGAACTGCATGGCCATGTGTGCAGCTGGAAGAATGTATTTTATAAATTGCTGCTCCTGAGGGTGGCAGTACCTGTGCGCTTTCAGAGCTGATGCAGATGGAGATGGAAAGGGCAGATGCTCACTTCTGCCACGTCGTGCTTTCTTACTGCTTACAGCTGTAAGACACAGCACCTGCAGTGGTTGTCTCTGTCACATTCATGATCGTGGCTTTGTTTCTTTGGTTTTTGTTAGCTCTTGCTGGATTTGGTATCTCATAGTTTGTGCTTTTAACTGCATTTGGATCATTCTTTCATTGCTTAGACACACTACTTCACAGCTAAACTTATTATTTGTATTAAAGTGTATGACTTTGTGTTTTGTACTACATCCTGGTCTATTTTTGGGTAAAACTTGATCTGGTTCTCTGTTTTGATGATTTCCATCTTTTGTGACAGAAAAGTTCCAGACTTAAATCTGTTGTTGATGTTGTTAATGTAAATTGTCTCGAATCCAGCATAAGTGTTGTGACTTTTGTTTATTACTGTTTAACTTGCCTTATAATTTTTTTTAACCTTTGTGCATGAGCTGTGTCTTAATTCCCTGAGGACACTTCACTATACATAAATGAAACTTGATTTTTATGAAGATATTAGATCTGTTATGGCCTATGTTAATAAGCCTACGTGTTCTTGCTACTCATTTTTATTTCTATATTTGTGCATGGGTACAAATCAGGTGATTTGAGAGAAGAACTATTTTCCTTAGGTCTTTAATAACTTTATACTTTGTCAATATGGCTTGTGAAAGAGAATGAAAAAGTTTTGTGTTGGTGTCACTCATCAACAGCTCTTGCTGCTGTAACTCGTGTGGAATCTGGCTAGATTATTTGCTTTGTCTGATTTCTCTAAAATAAGAGACAATAATTTGACACAATTTCTAAATATGAACAAATTCAAGACAGAATGCCTTCTTTACCATTCCCAGGAAAATGCATAGTGAGCAATGCATGAACAAATACACTACTTCTACCATGGCAATCAAATACCTTGTCTATTAGTTAAATCAACATAGTCAAAGTTTGTTAGTGCAGAAACAATGCAGCAAACAGCATTGCTGCATCTGATCACTGGATCACAAAAGAAATCACAAAATCAGATTAGTCATGCCAAATAAAAAAGCAATTCAGAATGGGTATATGAAAAAGTCTGCTTGAGGCTTTTTTCTACACAATGACATGAATTATTTGGTTGGGGTTTTTGTTTCCCCCTTAATGAAAGATTAGTGACAGCTCTTCACCAGCCCTGAGACTTAAAGACTTTCCTCTACATCACCTTATGCAGAATACTACTTTTGTTCAATATGTTAATAAATGTAATTAATACCACTAGAATTCCATTAAATAGGATAAGCTGCTGGAGAGAACAGTAGTTAGTGGCAATTAGGTGATGTTATCCAGCCGTAGTAATACTCGAGTGTTCAGCCTGTACTTCTGTCATGCCACATTGGGACAGCTAGAGCCCTAAGATCAAATAAAAATCAGTATGCTTTTTCAGCCAGGGCCAAGAGTGTGGAGTGGGCAATGCCAAAAGGCCAACTGAATTGAGAAGCACTAAATCTTCCCAGAACCTTCTACGGTAGCTGCTTTCAAAATGTTGATTGAAAGGTGATAGAGAAGAAATGTGTATCTCTTTATTTAAAGTGTTTCCCTTGTTACAGAGTTGTTACAGCATGTATTATATCTGTATGCTTTAGGGAGTATCTTTTCTGAAGACTGCTTTAATAGTGATTATGCTGATAAAAACTATTAGAAAAAATGTCCTACAGTTTGCATTAAAAAATGCTAGAACAGCTGAAAGCCTCAGTCCGGTGCATATCCAACAATTGAGGAGAGACCATTTGCTCACACGGGTTTACACATGGGCATCTGCCTCTTCTGGAAGGAACAAGTTCTTTTAACTGCTGTCTCTTGCTATTTTCTGAAATAGGCTGAATGTATGTCAGCAGGCCAAATCCAAACACAAGATGTGGTTACAAATACTACAAGCTATGATGAGAAGCCTCAGCCTTCTCTGAAGTCCATGCAGCAGAATTGGCTTAGCAATGTCCCAGAGGATTCAGAGCCTTTTTCTTACTATTGGAAAGACACTTTTAGTTGGCAGTATTCTTATGACTTACAAAGGAGACTTAGCTTTCTGTCTCCTGAAATAAATCTACAGGGAGGGAGTCAAAGTATTAATTAGCCCTTCCTGGTGATAAATCCCCTGAAGTGTCATTGGTCTGGACCTAATACTCTTTCATATTTGCTGGCTTTTAGCTGATTGAACAGTTCCTTGTCCTTTGGTCTACTGAAATTGAAGCTGATCTCAATACTAAGGTTGAAGATGACTGATGTGCATAGGGATTTACACGATCACATGCAGCTATGCTGAATCCTACTGAGCTGTAGTGAAGTCCTCAGATTACTCTGTCAGGTTTCAATGAAACTGTAACAAATTTGGAATCCCACATCTCAGTAACTGGTACTGAAAGACAGCTCTGGCAGAAAGATCCTAACCAAGGATGGAGCAATTTCTCTGCCACCAGGGGAGGAATCTTCTTTCAACCTTTGTGTCCCCTATGTTCCCCATATTTTCAGCAGCTCAGGGCTGTCCATGCATTATTGTGGTATAGAAGAGGTATGGAAACTTCTCCGTCCTAGAGAGGCTTTGCTGCAGCATTTCCCAACTGAGGAACAGCTGTCTGCTCACTGTCCTCCATCATGTTAAGGAAACTTCCCTGTCTGATCATTCAGGAATCACACTGTAAGTCACTCTTGCACCATCTGACTGGGACTGAGGTCCCTTTTCCACTACACACCCCACGCCCACACAGTCAGACCAGATTTCCTTATCTGCTAAACCCCAGTTTTCCCTCAGCAGAGTCTCACATGTCCAGATCCTTCAAGTAGCTTAATCCGAGTAGGGACCCAGAACACCAAGCTACCTGCAAAAAATACACTTATTCCTCAAAACTTCACTCCCATGGTGGATGAGGAATGCAGGCAAAGGTCACTGCTAACATTGGGCACAGTTGTCTTTGCTTTGTCCAGGTCTCAGGTTTTAATGATGCCACTGGTGATGAGGACAAACCTCTTCCCAAGGATATCTACAGAGCTGCACAAGCTGCTTGTTCAGGCTGTGTGAGGAGGTTCACAGAACCACAGAACATCCTGAGCTGGAAGGGACCCACAAGGATCATCAAGTCTAGCTCTCAACTGAATGGTCCATCAACCCACAACCATGGTATTATTAGCACCGTTCTCTAACCAAGCCTGTTCATTTTCTGCCTGTTATCACTTTAGGCAACACTAAGGCTTTGTTTTCTGTCATAGTAAATCTTTCTTTTTTGATTTAAGTGACAAACAAGAGACAGATAAATGTGTTACTGTCCAGTAAAGTGTCACTTTGGATCATGCCCTAAATCCATATAGCTCTGACTACCAATTATGTGATATGTTTAAACTGGAAAAGTTATCTTGATCTCCTGATCTTATGGTATGAATAAAATAATTGATATAAAAACTTAAATATGGAACATTATGAAAACCTTCTTAATATGCTTAATACGCAGTCCTTTATGATGTGTTTTATTTTACAGTCTCTTGCAATGTATAACTCAGTAATGCATTCTATTGTAGCACAGTGAAAACTTGCAATAGCGTGCTCATATATTTATTGTAGTCCACTATATTTTAAATATGTGGAATTTTTTCTTTCCCTTTTGAAATATTTTAATTTTTTAATGTCTTTTGAGATGACAAAGACTAAAACCTGACTAAACTACTACAGTGTTACAGCTGAAAATATTGTAATTTGTGGTAATTAACTGAAAAGTCTATGTTATTTAAGGCAAGAGAATGATGATTTTTTTTGAGTATGCTTGATCAGTAGATGGAACTAGGGCGCCTGTTTGTTATTTGCACAAGTTTGCATCTTACATTCATATGTAAGATTCATATTTCATATTTTGTATAATTTACTTGAAACTTTCAACAGTTAGTCATCAATTCCTTTCCACAAATTTAATTCAAAATCTATGATTGAATGACACTTAAAACCATGATGTTGCTTTATGAAGATGGATGTTATTTGAAAATTAATAAACCCTGATGCTAAAGAGAAGAGAGTTTGAAGTAAAAATTGAAAGAATGAGAAGTATGTTAAGATTTCAAATTGCAGTTATTGGAGCAATGAAGTGACTCTGTGAAGCAAACAGAATTTTGCAGCGCAGTAAACGTGCTAGTTACATCAATGTAAATGATAAGAAAACAAAACCAGAATAATACCAAGAAGGTTATAATCTGAAAATAAATTTTGCATCTCGCTTCCTGTATATTGTAGTGCTTGCTTTTTCTTATGAAGTGTTCCTATGTAAATCCATTTGTAGTGTAACTATTTTCACTTAATTTGCTCATCCTGACAATGATTTTCTTGTCGAGTGTTTGCACATCATGAAAAAGCAATGAGGATTTGTTTACAGAGTCATATTTTTTTCTGTAATTATTGATAAAAGTCTTCAGTTGCAAGGTTTTCAAGCAGTTACACTTTTTGGATTGTTTTTCTTTAAATGGAAAGCCAGTAAGTGTAAATGTATTTCTAAAATAGAAGTATTCATGTAGTCATGTTTTAGTCTTCTGGTAAATAGCTTTTTCCAAAATGAAATGTGGAGGAAACCTTTGCCTTAACAGCAACGATCTGAGGTTATGTATACATATACTTGCAAAAAGTTGATTTCAACTGTTGTCTGCTCAGTGCATTTTTTGTAGTTTATTTTCCATGAAATTGTGAAACCACATTGACATCAAACCATTTACTGCATTCAAATATGATACGTAAGAAAAGATCTCTGTTTTGATGTTGGTGCAGGGAAACAAAGGATTGTTATTTCTGAAGAGCAATTTCAGCAAGGTGATTTTTCTGTCTAATGTTAAGTTGTCCCGTAAGCACAACAATTGAAGAGAGTTGTTGATTTTCTCTCTGCAGAAAAATCAATGGATGCAACTTAAAACCAGGTAAAGTTTAAATATCAGCTTCCACATGAGATTCCTTTAAATTTTTGTCAAACTACTTTTTGTACTTTTTTGAATAGCATGTTCAGTTCTATGAAAGTGAATGGGCAATAACCATAAAAAATAAGCATGGCATTATAATGAGGACAAAAATAAGAACTTTAAGGCTTTTTCTCTGGAATGATGGAAGCTTATCACAGTATCTTCTAAATAATGCAAATTTTATAACAGCAGCTGTTGTTTTTTTAGTATGCTTGAGGATAATCTTTGATATCACCAGAAATTAAAGTTTTTAGTTGTATTTTGGAGATATGAGCTTAGCCAGGGAGAGATATCATTTGTTTTTTAACAAAATGGATGTCTGTCAGAAGACAGTTGTATTTGCGTTACTGCTCTATACTTTCAAGCAGTCATCAGAACATTTGAAGCATTTTTAGTCTTTAGGGTGAAAAAATGCATATAAGTAAATAAAGAAATAACTCTGTGAGGTTATTGGAAAAGTGGATAGAAGTCATCTTCTCAACTCAGTAAACTGCCAATAAGATCTATGAATATTGAGTTTGTGTTTATTTTATTTTATTAGCTTAGTTTATTTTTAAAGATGAAGATAGAAGATTACCTTATGCTACTGCAGGCAGGTGAATGCACTTCAAATAAATCATTAATAGTATTCAGATGATTACTGAGATAGTGCTATGTCTGGCAATTTGTAGTCTGACAAAATAGTAATTAGTAATTAATTAAAAATATATAATTACTCTTCATAAGTCTTGAATTTAATTATATAAGCATGAATAAAATTATACTGAAGTTCTTAGATTCATTATTTTTCAAAAGCCTAAATTTCAGCTGTGGGCAAAAAACTCCAAAAAGCAGAACAGCAAATACTTAACTACTTGCATATGTTTTTGTATTTCTTTTTTTTAAAGTTTATGTTTGAAATAGTTCTATAAAAGTCCAATGTTTTTCTTATGCAGTCATGAATTTATTTTACTTGGACCTTTGTTAGGACAGTTGGAAGTTCTTTGGATAATGTAAACTGTAGTGGTACTTAAAAAAAGAGGGGAGAACACAAAGGTTATCGAAGGTTAAGCGTCCTCTTCAGGAGCCATAAGCATTAAAGGAGATTTTACAGTAGCTGTAAACTCTCCATGGTACTTTCTGACTGCTGTAAAAAGTCTGGATAGCACGCATCCAACATGAATTACAGGTATTTCTTTGGCAACCATTGGTTTGTAGTGCAATTCTGTCAGTCTCCTCTGTAAAGCTTCTTGCTTTGGTCATTTAACAATCCACTCTGAAGTTTCTGCTGCTCACTCTTTGATATTGTTGAGTTACCACGGGATATGTGGGGAGCGCGCAGCCTGTGACAGATTTGAAAACAGGAAAACTTTGGGACACTGGGCTCAAGTGTAGGACTAAGTGGTCTGGCAATTATATTTAGACAAGAGTCTTCCCGTATTGATTATGATATATGCTAAATGTTGTACTTAGCCTAATCTCACATGCCACCAGGAGCTTTATGTTTTGTCAAGTACTTAGAGAGGCTGGAAGTAATCCTCACCCTCTATTGAGAGCTATGTATGAACCACTTTGAAGGGATGAGAGTGCCCCAGCTCCCACTGACATCAACTGAAACTGTAAAAATCAATACTCAGTCTTAAATATAACATATTTTACAAATTTTACATGCCCAGTGGAACCAGGTTCAGGATTAATTTGAATAGTCAGAGGGAAGCACTGCCTTACCAAACAAATCTTCAATTAAGACACGGATATCTGGAAAAAAAGTCATTTGGGAAAGCAAAACCTATTTCCTCAATATAAGATTATTTCCTTAAATGTACAGAAGATAAATCCTGATCTTTTACCAGCAAAATTTAATGATAGGCATCTTTACATAGTTCATGCATATACAGTTTTTTGTCTAATTACTTTGACTTTTTTTTCTTAAGATGGATTTTCTAACACCATTTCACTGATGTTTTATTAAATTTCAGGTAATAGGAATTTAACTACAAACTCTCTGCCCTTCTCTTCTTATATGATTCTTCATTGTTTTCCTCTTTTATTGAGTTTGCCTTTTATTAAGGAGCCTCCAGCTCTTCCAGTAACCAAATGTCTTGTGCCATTGCTGTGCATCTTGAGACAGTGGGACAGCTATTTGCCAGGCCTTGAAGACAGTGTTAAGAATTTGTGTTTGCTTTTTGTACATACATTAATCTGTTGTATGTAGTCTTCTGTTAAGAGAAATGATTCAGATTTTAGCAGAAGCTTTAGCCCAGCTCAGCTCTTGTTTGTTCTGCTGAAGATTGTCATGGGAAGGGGAAAGGTTCTTGAAATTCTTTGCAGCTGCAAGTTGTGCTGTTGAAATGTTAAGTGAGATTTTCCTCTTAAACCTAGAATGTTCTAATTGAGTTTTCCTTTAAAAGTCTCTAGAAAGATTTACTAGTGATGGTTAGCATGATACAGAGCAGATGCACTCAGGTCTTTGAACCACATTTAACTGCCTAGGACCAGAGAATGACAGGATCTTGCTGGCATCACTGATCATTGACTCCCATAGCGTATCTATTTCATGGTAATTAATACAACACTTTCCATTTAGTTTTCTGTCAGTGCAGTGCTACTGCCTGAGGCTTCATTTGCCTTGCTGCTCAGTGTTGAGAGTAGCTGCAGCACAGCCAGCAGCTTTCTTGCTGCATTTTTCTGATCACTGTTTGTGTGATTGCAGAAACCTCAGTATTCCTCAGCTCTGGAGAAAGGGTAAATTTACACTTGGAAAGTAAACTAATTTTCCTGATTTAGCTTCCTTGTTTCCCCTATTCTTATTTTGCTTGCAACCAGCATTCAGCTGGAATGCAAAGAGACTCGTCTCTTGGTTTGTACTTTGCCTTTCCTATAACCCTTTTTACTCCTGGGTTTTTATAGTATATTTCTGTGTTCCTGTAATTTTTATTCCTACTTGTTTCTGTTTTCTTTGCTTAGATGCTGAATCTTGGTCTTCCAAAATGCCTTGGTTTCCCCAAAACATTTACATTTTCATCTAAAAATCTCTCTTGAATATTTTCCAGTCTTCTGCTTTCACTTACATCTGTGTGTCTGTGGAGACCATTAAATGCTTCCCTCAGGTGTTTGTAGAGCTCATTTCTTCATCATCTTTATTTGCCTCAAGTAAGACAATGACACTAGTAGAAATTTGGCTCCTAAGTTCCTCTACATTTCAAAAATCATGTCTACGACATCCACACTTCTAAGCCTAACCAGGAGTTGCCCTTTTCTGGCACCACAAACTAATTTCTGAGGAGCACAGCAGGTTAGCATTGATAGTATAAACAATAATGTGAGGTGAAGAGAATATCTTTTATTACTCCAAAACGTCTAAATTCCACAAAAGGTTATGTTTGGTCTGAGATTCATCACATATGATTTCAGACTGGTGTCATATTTGTTTTAAATTTCCCCCCAAATTGGTTCATCTTTCTTTTCTCTAAATAGTTGCATGAATATGGATACCTGGGAAGAGGAAGAGAAGGAATACATCATTTTTTTGTGTTCAGGAAATTAAAAAACTGAAATGTTTGGAAAGATTAAAAGGTTTGTGATTTGAATAGGGGAAGATTGAGTTATTGTATCATCACATTGTATTCTGTGAAAACAATGTCTTTTGGTAATGGCTAATCGCTCTTATGCAATAATATATTTTTGGCATGAAACAAAGGAAACATGCATGGCTTTCCAATTAAGTTAAGGCATAGAATCCCAGCATATTTCTGCATTAAAAAATAATATTATTTGAACATTACACTACTTTCCAGATTTCCCATAATTCTTCAATTTCTAAAGAGACAGCTCTGATAGGTCATGTAAATTTATCAAGCTGATTGTGTGCTGAATAATTGCTTTGCCTATTTCAATAAGATGCTTCTTTGAACCATGTTTCTGTTGTATGTCTCTATATTGGATTGAATTTAGTGTGTTGAGGGTCAAGCCAAACAAGGAATATACTTAATTATGTTTGCCTCAACAGTTTAGATGCAGAAGGTAGCCTTTGTGTTGTGCAGCATGGTGTGCCAGCTGATGGATCAGAAGAGTAAATATCAAACCATCGTGCAGGTATCAGAATGCAAGCCAGTAGCTGTGATGAATGTGCTTTCTGGCATTTGCTGATTAATTTAGCTTGTAGTAGTAATAGTAGATTTGATTGGCTTGCAGTTCACAACTGTAGATAACTTCATAAAAGTAAAGTTGTTGTATAAGAGAATCTGAAGGTGGTGAAGACTGAAGAAAATGTAATTTCTAAAAAATCCCATGAACATTTTCCAAGTCACAGTTAGACCCCATGGGCAGATACTGAACTTTTGATATTGTCCCTGTGGGGGAAGTGTGATGGATGGGATCATAACTTACACTATTTTACCTAACTCCTTAGAAACCTCCTTACCTATCTAACTCCTTAGAAACCTCTGTTGTTCCAGCTATTGAAATTCACCAAGAGCCCTGAAATGAGTAAAGTGCTCTCTGTAATAAATATGACAACATAAACAAAGCTTTTTTTTAAAAAAAAATAAAAAACGAGAACCAAAACCCAAACCCCAACCTTCATTTTGGTAGTGTTTTTCCAACCTAACACTTGTGTCAATTAAAGCTAAATTACAATTCAAAACATTAGTTAATAATTAAGCATAAGCAATGCAGCCAGTACCAATACTAGTGGCATTTATATAGCTTTGTATAATGGGCTTTTTTGCTTATTTGTCTAAAAATTTCAGCTTTCAACTTTTCATGGATATTTGTGTTTACAGCCGATAATTACATTTTAGTAAGTGTGGGGGAAAAAAAATGTAGGCTTCTGTAATTCCTGGTATGGGATCTTGCATTCACAAGGTCAGTTAATGCTTTTGACATACTTTTCCTTTTCTCTTGGAAAAGAACATAAAGGTGTTTTATGACACCGGGGTGCTCTGAACTCAATTTCCTATTCTGTAAAGTTTTAAGTGCACCCACTTGCCTGTTCTTCTGTTGGCTAACATAACAAATGGATGTGTTAGTTGTTTGTGCTGAATTATCAGCCATAAATTTAACAGCACTGAATGGCACTGCTGGTGCTGTAAAATTAGCAGTGGAATACAAAATAAAGATTAAATTCTGTACTGAGCAGATTATGTCTATGTAAACCTTGCACTGCCCTCATGCCCCAGTATCTCTTCAAGCTGAAGAAGTTATCATTTTGTGTTCTGTGCTACATTTGCAAGGTTCTGTGTGCAACCATTAAGCTCAGCATCCTTTAGAGTGACACTTACAATGGGACAAACACATGACCCAGCTGCTGCTAATTGCCATTGATGGTGGTTCTGCGTGTTTGCTGATTTACCTACAGAAATCTGTTGCATTACTTCCTAGTGACCCATATGTGTTATTGTTTTTGATCACTACTCAGTTGTGTTGAATTTAAAAAAAGATCCGGTGCACAGATAAATAGTCTCACAGCTGAAATGTTATTCCACTCTAATTATTGTCTTGAATGCAAATATTAGGAAGATATAATATGCATTAAGGGAACAGAAAGCCTGATAATGTTAGATGTGAACCTTTACATAACCCAATGTTTCCCATGAAGAAAGACCTTGGACATTGTTAGTTTATTCAGTAAAATGCTTTTTTTTCTTTTGAGTTAACTTAAGCTTCTTCTGAGCTATCTGGAGAGACCATTACTCTGATGAGCCATCCAGGGCACTTACTAACATGCTAATATGAAAAGGGGAGAATATGGTGGAAAGAGAAGATCAAGTTCTATGCAAGCCTCCTGTCCCAAGTTTTACTTTATGAAAGTAAAGTACTGCTTCAATTTTTTCTAGTAGAAACAAACAAACAAAAGACCCCAGCTTGTATGTGGATGACTTTTATTGCAGTATTAGCCTTATTTTTCAGCTTTGGGGAGATAAATACAATTCTGTGCTGAAGGTAGAATACAAACCCATGCATTAAAGCAGATAAAAGCAATTCTCCTGAGTCTGTACATTGTAAAACAAAGTCTGTGAGTCCCCAAGAAAGCTAAAGAGGACTTAGCACATGGTTAATGGGCAGGGAATAGGAATGATTTCCCCAGTTCTCCACTTCACTGTAATGATAGAGTTGGACATGCTGTAGCCAAGCAGTTTATTTGTGTTTGATCATTGGTTTCTTGTACAATGGGAAATGCACAAAAAATTCCCTTTATTCCTTTTTATTTCAAAATTTCCTCTTCTCCTTTCATGTAAGTAAAAGGCAACTGTTCTATACCAAAGTATTTTTTCAACATAATTTATTTTTTTTTCTTGAGGTATGAGTAGAAAAAGGATGTAAGGTAAACTTCAATTCTTTATATTTCTGTACTGAAGATGGCTAAGAGTGTTCATTTAATCAGGTATTTTAAAATGCTGTGATAGTGTATATGGCTTATATTGATCTAGATCCATATTAAGAACTCTGTCACATGTTCTTGAACAAATTTCCATTCTTGACATTGTTTTCAGCAGGAGCTAGACATCTAAGGCACTGAGATCCAAGTCCTGTTAGGTGTCTGATTCTACTGGTGCTCCTCTTGTTGATGATGTCATAAACTGTGCTTGTCCTTATCCAGATTTGTCAGTAAAAACATAGAGATACAAGGAAAGATATTTGGAAAATGCTAAAATGCAAATTATAGTAATGAGGAAAGATATTTTGAGGTGTTACTTATTTTGGGAAATCTCATTTTTGCCTGTTTGCGAAATTCTAATTTTCTATATGGATAACATGTCAAACAAATTTGAGATTTAATTATTTTTTTAAACAAAACAATTATTTTTTTTTGTTACTTTTATTTTTTTTTCCTGGAAGACCTAGGAAAGTGTATTTAAATCTATGACAAGATGTCAGCAAATTATGATCTTTCCTGGAGCGTTAATTCGCCTGGGCAAAACATCAGATTTACTTTGATGAAATGAATTCCTTCAAAATATGTAGGACATAATAAAAATAACATAGTGTATTATTTATATAAACTCACATTTTGCAGGTTTATATTTACCTGTATGGACATGTTTTTAAATATCCTGAGACACTGTTAGCAGTGAATAAATTACAAGGGATTTGTTCATCTATTTGTCGTTCAAGAAATTCTAGAGTTAAAAAGATGGGTTTTTTTTTTTTTTTTTTTTTTTTTTTTAATGCTATTCTCAGAGATCCCAATATGGTCTTTTAAAGGCTTGACTTACTTAAAGAACTGATGATTCATTTTTCTACAACGAACCTGGAAATGGCATTGATTCATTGATCCTTGGCTGAAACCTCCACTCTCCAAATAGTAAAACCTTTGGGTTTTCGTTATTTTAGAGTTAAGGTTTCCTTATTATCTGAGTACAAAACCCTGGATCAAACCACACTCACATGAATGTGATTAAATTGCTTGTTGCATGCTACCAGTGGGTTTCATGTTATCTGAAGGATCCTTTTCTTGACTGGGAGACAGACAAATCTCATATAATCTGAAGGAGGAAAATGAGATAGGAGAAACCTCTTTCTCTCCAAAATCAACATCAAAATCTTGAAGAAACTTCTAACAACTGTAAGGTTGCATTTTTATTTGCTTCCTGAATTGGGTGTTTAGGGAAGGAACGATTCACTCTGAAGGAATTTTTTTAGACATCTCAGTTTCTCTTGGGTTCTGAGCTAAAGTTACAATTTCTAACTGCAGTTTTTCTTTCCCTATGAGCCCAAGTTTCTACTTTGCTCAAAAATGCTACAGTTTGGTTAATTTGTGAATTGCTGCTGGGATGGAAGTTTGGGTTGAGGTGTATCAGTCAAACCACATGGGAAAAAAAAGCATTTTCCCTCCTCTTTCCTCTCTTCTGGCTTTGCATAAGTTTTTAAAAGCTGACCCAACTCCTCTGAGGCTGCAGAGGTAGTCCCAGACACTTCCTTTGCAAAAAGGAGATCCAAGCAAAGCATACATCTTTTCTATCAGGCTGCTCAGTCCAACTTGCAAGAGGTGATTTCACATCTGAATAAAGTATAAGAATCTCCTGGAGACTGCAGAATAGGAGAGGACTGGTAAAGAAAGAGGTACAGAGATCTAATCTATACTGACTTTACTAGCAAAGTCTACTGGATGTAGATGCAGTTCATCCTTGCCAAAAGATTCTTTTCCCACATTGCTCAAATAGCTCAGTTACTTGTCTAAATACACTATTAAACTTTGTGTGTCTGGACTGAAAAGCAGGGGGGCTTTGGGGTACTGCTCTTTCTTTCCAACTTCTTTGGGTCCACATGCTTGGTTTTCTTCATTTATAACTTGGAGGGGAGAGGAGAGAGAGGCCAGATAATTGTCCTTGGGTCACAGTTTAACATGGAATTAAGGACACAGTGATTGCATCCACAGTATAAGTCATAGCCTGTATTTGCCTTCAGGACTTTGGCATATGAATATTTGAGTACTTTCACCCTGATGTTATGCCAAAACCTTTCACCAGTGCAGTAAACATAGTTTTGAGTCCTGAGCATGGTGGTGGATAACTAATGCCTTACTGGCAGATGAAAAAAGAGCAATATTAGAAAAGTATATTTGGACCAATGACTAAAACACTGCCATATGTTATTTGACAAACAATAAATCCTCTCACTAGAAATAAATCCCAAAAACTTGATAAATGAGCACCTCTTTTTTTGAGTTTGTTACTCAGTCAGAACCATACCTTTGTCCATACAGTAACAGAGACAGTAACAAAGAGTAACTATTAAAATAGCCATTTTCTTAACCAGTTGTGGGATCTAAGATCAGGATTTTTTTGCTGTTGTGGGGAAAGGTAAAGCAATCAACCAAACAACCATGAAGAAAAACTTGCATATAGGCACACCTTTCTTTAAACTGTCTGTGATCATGACCCAATTACTAAAATGCCATGCGCTCCATTTAAAATCAGTAAGTTTTAACTGGATGGTTTTCAGCTATCTTCCATAGCTGTTATTGCCACATAACTTTCCTAGTGTGCTGTTTCCACGTGCTTACTTATGCAGGCAGAAACTTCAGTGGAGCCATGAGCAACTTTGCTAAGTATAGGAAAGTGAGGGCGTAGGTCAGAAAATGTCTATTTGAATAATAAAAATGTGCTTGAGATGTGCACTTTCTTGGGTGAGTGCATTTTATTCCTTCCTGATAACTCCACAGTGAAAGAATAAAAAATAAAATAAGGCATTTTTCATTCAGGGGATTCATTTACCAATATTTTGAGAGTTTTCCCTGAACAGGTTGTGTGAATTCTCTTAGTCTTGTAGGACTTCATTTTATCCTGGAGAAACTCTTGGAGAGTCACATGTCTTTGAGAGTCACTTTGATTTCTCCTCTTCACTTAAGTGTTCAGTCACTGCAGTTTGAGCTTTTGCCAAAGGGGATGAAAGGTTTATATTCTTTAAGATGTGCTGTGAAGCTGCTTAAAGTATGACCGGCTTAACCAAAAAAAGTAAGAGCTAGATTTCAAACATTTTAGTCTTGCAAGCAGAGAAGGAAGAGTAGTTCACAGCTGAGCACTGAGTTTTCTGAAGCAAGTGAGCAAGCAGGTTTGGACTACTCTATCAGTATGATCACATGAATGCTTACCCCTGCAGCACACTGTTTTGTTTCCCTTTGCATATTAATTCCTTGCTCCCTGCCATGTGTTCCTGCAATTCTAAACATGAAGACAACATTTCTTTGTGAAACTAAAACCAAATTGAATATTCTTTTTGGTTCTTGGCTACTGGAATATTTAACATTTTTCATTTTAAACAGGTACATTGCTGTTTGTCTTTTCTTAACTCACAGGATTTGTGTTAAGCAAGCCTGGCTCTCATTTTTATAATTTCATTTTTATCTGACCAAGTGCATCTGTCATATTGGAAAATACTTTCATCTTGAGATTTAAAACTTTTCCATATTTCAGCACATTATTTTCATGGCACTAGATCCAATTCTTCCTTCTTTTAACTGCTTTTATCATAGCTGTTACTGGCAACAGAAACCATGGTCTTTCATCAGTCCTTCCAACTGCTGTGTGGTGAGTAGCTAGAGCAGGCATATGATTTAGACATGAGTAACTCAAGCAAATGTGATAAATGAACTGTTGATCTCAAAATCTTTATTGGCAAATGCACAAGTTTTAATTGAGATGGGATGAGTAGGAGCACATAAAATGTGAGTTACTGTGAAAGCTCAATCTGAACTTGAAACTAAACTCAATAGTTTCTAATATCCAAAAAATATTTCTCATTTCTATGCCCTTTTATATATTTTTTCCCTATGACATAAAGCTTGCTGAGCCCTAGGACAGCAGAGGTGCAATGTAAATAGTAAAAAGTTAGGAAATATAGAAATAAAAATTAGTTCAGCATTAGGATAATTTTGAAGTACAAACCTTACAATTTTCAGCAAACAGAAGTGAATTTTCTGCACTGATAGTTACATTTGAATGGCCATAATAATAATAATAATAAAAATATAGAAAACCCTCCATATCTCATCTAGTTCCTTATTTAATGAATAATTCAAATATTCTCCCGAAGAGACAATTTCTAAAACTAAGTTTCCCACTGTAGAATGAGTTTCACAAGTATCACAGAAATGGAGTGAAAAGAAAGGAGAAAGGAAGTAAAGAGAGGAAATAAACTGTCACCATTTTGCAGAGCAGAAGCAGAAGCAAGGTTAAAAGAGATTTAAACCTAAAATTGCCACATTCTCTAATTCTGTATGTTCTTTTAAATGCCCAGAGTACTTTGAATTTTTTTAATGAAAATGTAATTCCTAGTGTCTTTGGATGTACCTTTTTGCATAATCAGCATTTTTCTAAATCTGTATCTCAGCAAATGATGCACAGAATGTCCAGTGATCAGCTGTGAGTTTAGTTTGCTGAAGAGAGCTCCAGGACTGTGGAGATAAAGACCAAATCAGTCAGGTCTTTGAGGAAGGTACTGAACTGCCTTAGCCATACAACCATCCTTCTGTCTCCTGCAGTTCTGGGACTCGTTTGGTGCAAACATTCCTAAGTCCTGTAACCAAGGGTGTAGTTATCCTACAGACAGAAGCCTACTGCAAGCGGTGACTTGAGTCCCAGGAGACAAATCTTTCCATCTTGTGCATGGAAGAAATCAGGGTTCCTCTGGGATGAGGGAGAGGTGCAGAAAAACTGAATGATACCTTGTTAGAGTTGAATGCAAGAGTGGGAAGAGCAGAAGCTGTTAGAGGTTGAAGCATGGAATTGAAGAGATGCAGCATTGAAATAGTCTGAAATTTGGTGATATTTTATATTGAAGTGAAAAGGGTGCTTCACCTAACAAAGTGTAGCAGCCTACTTGCTGTTTAGCCTTTCTTCTTCTAATCTTATCTCTCAAAAGAAGACAATTTTTAGTTTCATTCTACATTATTGGGAAGTGCACTGCCCAGGTGTCCTGAGTTTTAGACCAGAGTTCTCTCTGATGGAGCACAGTTGGGAGCCACATATGGATGATTAGTTGCCTATCTACTAAACAGTATTTGGGCTGGCAGCCCAGTAATGCTGTGCTGTTATTCCAGGCTTAATTATCAGTTTGACATAATGCTAGTAAATGAGTGTAAACTTCTGAAAAATTAGAGATTTTGCTGCATAATGCACTTTACTTTCTCTGTTAGCTACCTCAAAGCGAATTATAAAACAGACACTGGGTGTACAGGGACAGTTCCAGATCACAATTAATGTACTATCTCATACATGCTTTTTGAGTAACAGTAAAGTTGAGAGCCTGTAATCATTACAGAAGTACACTCTATTCAAAATTCAGATGAAGAGATAGATTAGCACTGTCACTTCATTGATTAGCACTCTCATTTTGTTTGACTTTCAATGCTGAAATGCAATAAATGAGATGATGCAAAGAGAATAGTACATTGTAGTTGCTGTAGTTGTGGTGTCTGACTTTATGCCATTACACAGCAACACTCTGATACCAAGAAATTCTGCAGTGTAATTCAAATGCTACAAATTGGTCTGAGTTCATTGTTTCTTCATATGGCTAGGCTTTCCAAAATGAATGTTCAAACGTTTCGGCAAGAATTTCCCCTGTAATTGGTATATTGTTTTTCTGTTTAAGTGCCATTTACTAAAGTATTCATCTAAAGAAAACACTGTTAATCTCTTCTGATGTGTACATGAATTTATTGAAGTGCACATTAGGGAAAATATCCTGTCACCCAACTCTCTGAGTGCCATGGTGTGCTTTGAGTATGCAATATATCTGTCTAGAAAAAAACAACGCCCCTTCATTCTGCATTTTCAGTATACTCAATTCCACATGTAGCATCTATGTGAACAACCTTAAAATAATGCCTGAACTCTCCTTTACAAAGCCATTGAGATCATTATCTTGACCTCCCTGGGATCTTTGTTATCCAAACGACATAACGATAACCAGAACAGCCCATCTGCTGAAACTGGCTCATCTGGGACACTCTGTGAGCAGTTCCAGCCAGCTGAAATTCCCAGCTATCTTATGAGGAGAAATGAAAGAATGTGGCTGCTCACAGTATTTTGTTTTACACATTTTACACCAGATTTATTGAACTTAATTGCTGTCAGTACTGATCCAACCAACAATTTTGCAGCTGGCCAGGCATCGGGTTTGAACCACGAGATTACAATGTCTAATGTAATATCCTACAAAGGTGTGCAGTGAAGGTGTTGCCAGAAGCCTTCTTGCTAGACCTCATTCTCAGGGAATAGCCTCAAATAGCACCTTAGTACTGCTGCTTGCAATCTTCATCCCAGATGTCTTTGAGAAAAGAGGCCAATGATACCAGATTCCTGCTCTGGACATCTGAGGGAAGCAGCACCTGGCATCCTGAATATCTGGGGTGGCTGCAGAGAAGTCTGCCCCAGGTGTGCTCTGATGTGTCCTCAGCTGGATGGCAGCCTGGCTTCCCTGCCCATCCTGGACCTGCTGCTTCTGCTGAGCTGCCACCTGTCCTTCTCCTGAGGGCTTCTATCTCATGAGGTGTGGAAAGGCTTGATCTTCCATCCATTTCCAGGCTCTGCTTGTTTGCTTTTTCATACAAGGAGATTCACATGCAAGAAGGTAAGCAAGTGTTTACGCACATGAAACTGATAGTTGTAAATGGTTTGGGCTTTTTTTATTATTATTTTTTCTGTTCTTTGATAAATAATTCAAAGCAAAAGAAATAACGGTGTTAATATTGGAACTCCATAAATTTCTTGAGCTCTCTGGTTTGAAATACCAGACCTTTTCATGGTGCCACAGTGAAAATTTCTTCATTCCTGTGCAAGATTCGAATATGTGAAAAGAACTCATTTCAGCAAGAGTGTTACTGAAAGTGTAAAAATCTGCCACTTTTACATTTATATTTTCACCAGCACTTTCATCTGCAAGATCATCTGGTTTTGTTTTTGGGTGGGAGGATTCTTATCTTCCCACAATTCTGCAGCCCTTAATATTGCTCTAAAGCCTACAAAGGCAATAGACCATTTATCACAGAGCAGGATATTAATACTTTTAATTCCAGTCCCAGTTGTTCTCTCTTGGATCTTCTCACTGGGAAAATTACTTGCATATTGTTTAGTGTAGCATTTTAATAGATTGCCTCCTTCTATCTTTCCCCCATCTTCTTTATTTCCTTCCTGAATTTCTTTTATCTGCTGTTGTTTAGCTGGCTACTCTTCTCATAAGAAGGGCTATTCTTAAATAAAAATCCATAACATGCAGAAACAGGAATTTGCAATTTGCAATTTAGGCAGAATTTATTCCATTCCGTTAACTATGAATGGATCTATCATGCATGTGTAATTGAACATACCTTGATCAGAGGAGCACTATTAAGTTTGCATTCCTTTTAGGTTTTGAAAGAGATCACAGCAGTATTAAAACTGTAGTTCCAAAAGCTAAATAGAATAGCTATTAATTCAATTTTTATATTTTAGTAAAGAGACAAATTAAACACCCTTGGTCACAGTTTTGTTTTCATTTTCATTAGCTGTTATATGAGACTTCTTTCCTGTTAACAAAATGTAATTTTTTTTGTTCTACTTGAAATAGCTCCCTGAAAGTCTTCTGTATTTGTGGCAGAGGTTATTTCTTGTCATTTTAATTTACAGTTTTTTAAAATAACTAGTCTGCAACAGCTGCTATGTTTTTGATTCTTCAGGTAGCACAATAAATTCAATTTTGGGTCTGAAATAATCATATATTTATTTTTAAAATTTGTGCTGTTTCACAGACATTTGTGAAGTTCAGTTTTTTCTGACAGGTCTTTAATCAAAGCTAAACAGTCATCCTTCTGTCCCCCATTTGCACACTTGTCTGTTAGCAGAACAGATTAAAACATTACAATGCTCATAGCATAATGTGAAATCCTTTTGCTATTTTCATTCTTCTCATTAATATATTGTGGTTTCATTCCTTCCTGAACAAACTCTTATTTTCCAGAACTACATATACTACTTCTATAATGATACTGTTAGAAGATGCGATCTTTCCAATTGTGGTTTCAGCAAAGGAATGAATTTTACTGGCCACCCAAATGTAATGCATCTGTTGTAGTGCTTCTGTCTTTTATTTATCGAGGAGTATTGGAATGGTTCAGTGTTTAGCTGCAGGGCTTTCAGTCTCAGAACAATTTGTGTATGTGCATACAGTGATTAAGTCTAGAGGAGAGCAATGGCAGGGCACATTGAACACTTAAGCATCAGAAGCAATTGTGTTTTGAGGGGAGAAACAGATGTCATATTTTACTCAGAATGTTATTGAGAGCTAATTTTTACTCAGAATGTTGTTGAGAGCTAATTTTTATAACAACTGATTAAGAATTCCATCCTAAATTAACATACTGCAATCAGAACTGAAATCTCAGAACCTTAATGTTCTGCTGCCCATGAGTTAGACCTCAGCCAGGTTGAGTCAGGGAGAGAAGGTGCTCCAGGCACCAGAGCAGAGATTCTCCCAGAGCCCCTGGCACAGACCATGGTGAGGCAGCTGTCCCCCTGCAGACTGTGGAGTACCAAAGGGGAGCAGAGATCCACCTGCAGCCCGTGGAAGACTCTGCACCAGAGCAGGTGGATGTTCAAAGGAGGCTGTGGCCCTCGTAGGAAGCCCATGCTGGAGCAGGCTCATGGCAGGACCTGTGGGCCAGTGGAGAGAGGAGCCCATGCTGTAGCAGGTTTGCTGACAGGACTTCTGACCCTAAAGGGGACCCACGGTAGAGCTGCCTGTTCCTGAAGGACTGCATGGCATGGAAAGAGACTCACACTGGAGCAGTTGCTGAAGAACTGCAGCCTGTGGGAAGGACCCACACTGGAAAAGTTCATGGGGAGCTGTCTTCCATGGGAGTGACCCCACACTTGAGCAGGGAAAGAGTGTGAAGAGTCCTCCTGCTGGGGAGGACAGAGTGGCTGAGACAATATGTGATGGAGTAACTACAGATCCCGTTCCCTGTCCTCCTGCACCAATGGTGAGAGGTGGTAGAGAATTCTAGAGTGACGTTGAGCCTAGGAAGAAGGGAGGAGTGGGCAGGAGAAAGATGTTTTTAAGATTTGGGGTCTATTCTTATTCTCCTACTCTGATTTAATTGGTGATAAATTAAATCAATTTTCCCAGGCTGCGTCTGTTTTGTCTGTGGTGGTATCTGGTGCATGATCTCTCCTTGCCTTTATCTAGACCCACAAGCTTTTTGTTATATTTTCTCTCCCCTGCCCAGCTGAGGAGATGACAGAGAAGCTTTTGGTGAGTGATCATCATCCAGTCAGGGTCAGCCCACCAAAAATAGGGAGTTGCTTAGAAGCCAACAATTGTATTTCTCTCCATATTCCTACCAAGAAATTATCTTGAATTTATTCAGAGTGTTCCTGTGCAATTCTATATTCTTAATTTCTGAATTACAAAAGTAAACACCAGTAAATTTAAAAGTGAAATGAAGCACATACTGTTGAAAATGGGCAGAATACTAGTATATTTCAGCAAAAGATCACATTACAGAAGTGCAGCATTGTGACTAAAATGTAAATCTACCAATTCTAGTTTTATCTCAAATGGATGTTTACTTCACCTTTCAGATGCCAAACTTTCTGATTGACTAACTGAAAAGACTGATGTATACAGCAAAACAATGTGCACTGCATCTTAGAAAAGTGATATTAGTTCTGTTACTTGACTGAAGTTTAATTAAAAAGCCAAAAACTAATATTTTAGAAATTCTAAAATAAAGTTTTCAAAGATAGCCACGAATGCAAAAGCTACATGATACAGATATTGAATCAAAGATAGTTTAGAAAAGTTTTAACTGCATATTCTGTACATAACATGGTATTAAATGATGAACATTTTGCAGGGATAGTTGCATAATTCCCTATGTGGGTTTTCTTTTTATTTAAAATTCTGTAAACTCCCCACAAGTTGCCCTTTTCATTGATTTATTGGACTGCATTGCTGCTATCATTAAAAAAAGACTTTTTTTCCTACACAGGCATTAGCAAACTCAGTTTTTGTACAAAAATTCAACTCTTTTGTTCTTTGTCCTTTTAAAATTTCTCTTTCCTCAATGATTCTTTCCCCAGCTTTTAAGTGCCATAATGAAATTTGATGTACATACTGTCTTCACACACTCTATGAGACAGAAATATTTAATATAGTGGAGGTCACCCCCCCCTTCCCTCTTGCCATTTTTTGGTTTTAATTTCCCCTACCTGTACCTTACTGTGGAAAAATGGTATTTTCAGCAGCCGTTATATGCCCCTTCTTGAAGATGACAACACGGGAAGAAAATGTCTTAACCAAATTTCAGGGCACGGCGTCTACAGTGATTCTCACAAGGTGTCTTAATTTTGGTCTGTTAAGTGGTTTGGGATTTTTTTCCCCCCTCGTGTTCTAGAATGTCGTGTTATTTCTTTTATTATCCTTTTCTGCCAGAGGCAGGGGGGGCACTAAACAGCACATCTCTGTGGATGAAAGCAGATCTGTGTGGAAAGTGCTTCATGAAGTATTGCTTCTGGCTATGGTTTTGTGTCCTGCTTGCTTCTCCTGGGAAGACCTAAACTTGACACTTGCTTCCTGAATATCTGGTTCAGGTGGGTAGCTTTAGAATTTTTTAATTCTATGGGATGTTAATCAGAACAAGTACCTTCATTTTGTCTCTCAATATTTGAAGCCAGTCTAGTTTAATTTTTTTTTTTAATTAAAGTGCCTTCTGCTGCCTTGCTTACTAACTTTCAGAGGCAAAAGCATCAAATGAAGTCTGCAACAGAGGCATGCTGAACTCATCCATCTTCCTTCCTCTCCTCTCCCATGCTCTTACCTGAAGCACAAGCGAAAAGAGCAGAGAGAGCAGAACAGTCTGGGGAGCCCATATAGCTGGCAAGTAATAAAGACAATTTCTCTCTCTTCTTCAACATTTAGTGGAGGAAGGGAGTTAGAGGTTCTGCCAAGGCCTGCCATGACCTGGGAGAGCACAGTGAAGAGTTCTTGGAGAATAATTGAGGCTGAGTATAGTCAGAATTGGTGGATTAAAATCAGGGTCCAAAACCCTTGGAGAAGTTTGGGGTAGGACCCAGGTAGATGTGCAAATCAAAGTTTAGAAGGGACTTACATCATGATTATATCAAAAACCATTTTTATTACTTATATATGGAAAAAAGAAGGCCTAATTTGGAGGTTTGGCAGTAAAATAAAATGGTTAGCAGGGAGCTGATAGTATTTTGACCCTATTGACAATACTGAAGTTGTGTCAGGCAGCCTTGTGGAAAAACTGCATGTGCAAAGCTTTCTGATACATTGGGGCTGGCAGCAAGCCCTCCATGCCCTTGGCTGGGATGAACTGAGCCAAATGGTGCCTGTGTCCCTGTGTGTCTCTGTTTGCTGGGATGAACTAAGCCAAACAGAGCCCATGTCCCTGTGTGTCTGTGCTGCCCAGTGTTGTTAGGGAGGTAACAAGATAAATCTCCTCTTTGCATTTTGGCCCTAGTTTGGTGGTCAGCCTGTGTGTGTTGATTCTCACAGCATCCCCACCTGCTGGAGAGGTGAAAGAGAAGAGCTGGCCTCCAGTGGAGAGCCCCAGCTGCACTGGGGCAGGATGCAAAGATGGGTGAAAGGCATCCCTCCCAAAGCCCGGGTGGTGAACCAGTGGGGAACAGGCAGGTATCTCCACCCACGGCAAACACACTCACCCCGTGACAGGCTAAAGCACCTCCAGCCTTGGCAGTGCCAACACATCTCCACAGAGCAGCTGCTCCCACACTTCCAGAGCCTGCTGGAGCAGCAGGCAGTGAAAGGTTCATCCCTCTGACTCTCTTGTTCCTACCAGGGCTCAGCAGCCAAACCCTGTATGGTCTCCTGTGTGCTGCTTATGCCTCTCCTCCATGTTCTGTGACTTTTCCACATGGGCTGGGTTGTCACACTATCATATCCATGCAGCCAGAAGACCCCAAGCCTGGCCTGCCTCCTTGCTGTTGTCCATAATTTACAATGTCCAAGTGTACAAATGCCCTCTACATCAGGTAGTGTGGGGAAAACTCCGAGGGGAGATGGAGAGATTTAAGAAATAAATAAATAAATAAAAGGAGGAATAACAACATTTGGGGATTCCATTACTTAATAGATACTTCTGTGTCTTGACTAGAAATGTTCTTTAAGACTGCAGAAAATGCTGTCCAAATAAATTGTGTTGATTGCTGCTCAGGCACTCACTTTCTTTACTCTGCAAGAGGTTAATAGACTGAAAGATTTTTTCTGAGCTTCATCAGAGCTAAGTAATCCTATGGGCCTTTACATGTGAGAAGATTCATATCATAATTATTTTTATATGCCTCTGGGGCTTTTTTTTTTTTACAAGCATGTTTTTCATTGTGTCTTTACACATTTGTAGGAGCAAAGGGGAGACACATTTACAGAAAACCCAATGTTTTTCCCTTAACAGTGGTACCCATATAATATTTCTGTTCTTATGCAATATTTTTATGTGTATGCTGCTTTGAAGCACAGCAATGACCTGACTTGTTGATGATGGATTTTGACTTATGAAATTAGTGTCTTGTATTAGTCCTGCATAGATGTTTTCCTTTAACAATTCTGAATCCTATTAACTTTAATCACTTAGATGCTACAGATAAACTTGAATTTCAATTGGAGACTATTATTTAGTGTCTACCATAAGGTTCTTTTGTGGTTAAATTTGTTGAGAAAATCTTCATGTGACTTATGCTTATGATATTGTGTAATTCACTGTTTTCCTAGATGTAATTTTGGTGAAACACCATAAAATACAGTCATAGTATGATTTAGATTTTTATCTTGTCTTTTTTATATTCAGGTATCACCTTAAGAGAATTAATAATAATTTAATTACAGCTATTAAAAGTACAATTTTGCTAAATAGATTTCCTGTGCTTTTGTCATAACACATTACCTTTTTTATGTAGTTAGAGTTCTCCGAAATTACATTTTCTCCATATTTTGTTTAAGAAGAAATCTTACTCTCTGCAATAGTAAAAACTGTTCTTCCTGTGGTTTTCTGTACTGTGAATTCTTCAATCAGTCTCTTCTTTGAGAAGAACATCAAAAGCTTGCTTGACTGATTCCAAGTCTGTTTCAAAGGAGAAAGAAGTCTGATTCTGATTTTGGTCATGTTGGTCTGAATAAGGACCTCTTTTATCCCAATCAAGGATGAAACTAAAGGGAGGATATGATAACTAAATCAAAATACTATCAAACCATAGGTTTCCTGACTAGTAGTTATTTTTACTGGGTAAATCCAAGATTTTTGTCATAGGACAGTGTAATTATTTTATGAATGGATTGGTTGGAGGTTGTATGAAAGATGCGGTAAAGAAAAACTAGAATTAATGAGGTGAAATGAAAAACAGTTTGATTGTGTAAGGGTGACAAAAAAAATTACTTAAATTTAAGTAGTATATTGTTAGAGATTTCTGCTGTCTTGTGCTGTTTTGGGGCAGTTAAGGTACAAGATAGAATTTGTATGGGGTTTTGGCAGTGCTTTTTTGAGAAACAGGATTCCTGTGCTCCAGTGAGCCTATATCTGAGGATTTCCAGTGGTATCACCTAGCCACAGTGCTGACTCACTCATCAGTCTTTGTACTCTGTGTTACTGTTTGCAGGATTCTGCTGCACCTGGTAATGAACAAGGTTACATATTAACTTGTTTCTTTCTATTATCAAGAAAACAATTCTTAAAGTTATACAGTGGAACAGGAATTTATTGTCAAAAATTTACAAGTCAAGATGCTATCAAAAGTAATGTAGCAGAGAGAAAGTGACCTTTTTAGAAAGTGTTTATAATTTTTCTTAATAGTAGCTTCTCATCTATGGTGCAGCTGGAGTAACAGTAAATGGGGTTTATGGAGATCTAAAGAGTAGAATGACAGCAGGACAGAGATTTGCTAGATTATGCAAAGGAATGCATTACCATATGCAAGACAGCATGGATATTACTCCCCAGAATACCTGCAGACTTAGAGGTATATCTTGGAAGATGCTGAGGATTCTCTCAGAAGTGCTGTCAAGCTCCTTTCTGTCCTATTAACACTCCTTGGTCTGATCTCTAGCTATGCTCTAAGCAGAGTCAAAGCAAGTCAAACTTGGTGTGAGCATTTCTTTGTGCAATAGGAAATATTTGGTTGACATGGCAACTTAAGTATGTCTAGTGCCCTTTCCTTGAGATACCATCCAGATTATGGGTACCCAGGAACATCGATATATGCACTTGTCCTGGTCATTTAGTTGATGGTGAATGATGTTTTGTGAAAGCAGTTTCCTCACATTCACAAAGTCTGTTATAAGATTTAATTTAAAACATCGTCTCCATACAGTTTCTTGTGGGCACATTGCAGTATGTGTACTATGAGGTCAGAATGTGCCTTCTGGGTAATAAATTCAGAGCAGGAAACCCTCCTTTTAAGCTTCTCTCTGTGCATGTTCTTCTCTTCATCAGAGGTGATCTCAGTGATTGCTTTCGTGTCTTCTATTGGCTGCCACAGAGCAAATCTGAGTTGTATCTAGTTGTACCGAGGTACCTATGGTCAGCTCAAAACCTGTCACTCTATGTCAAATCTCTTTATTTTTCTATATACAAAACTTCACTTTTATCTTTACTTTTATTTTTAGAAATGAATGTTGTTTGCCATGTAACTCTCCAATCTTGTAGAGCAGATGTGTGAAGACAAAAACAATGCTGAACTGCATGCCCTTTATAGAGCTTGTTTGGGGGGCATTTTTTCTTATGCAGTCTTGCAAATTATTTCTTAGAATTGCCCTTCCACTTCAAGGTTCAAATGCAATTTATTTAAGAGACCCTCTGCCCAATCCCCCTTGAGGTTCACTCTCCAATTTCCTAACCTCGGTGTTAAATAATTAGTTTTGGAAGGCTGAGCAGAAAATAAAACTAAATTAATATATGCATTTGAATGGTAGCTTTGTGCAGTTCCTCTTCTGCAATTAGAAAATTGTCTCAAGTGCTGGTCTACCAAAGGTAATTATGAGCAAAAGGTTGAGTTCTCTTTTTTAATGAGTTCTGCCTGATGCTGAGAAGAAAATCTAGTCTGGTGTAGAGTATATTCAATAGTGCTAATTAAACCATTCCTCCCACTTACTTTAAGTCAAATTAGTTTGATCCAATTGAGAAACTAATGTTTCACTAAGGCAGCTCTTTAAGACTTAGTTCCATGTGACCTTAAATGTGAGGGCTTTTTTTGTGAAAGGACTACCAATCTCCACTGAGTGAAATGTAACTTTTCTTCTTTTCTTTTTCTTAGTGTTATAAGCAAAACACTTGAGTAGCCTCTGCTATTGGTTATGCCAATTGGAATTCTAGGTGTGTTGCATTTTTTCCCCATTTTTGCATAGGATAACTGTTTTTTATTTTATTAGAAGGAAAATGAAAAAATCAAGCACTTCTGGTGCTCATTCTAACTCAGAGGCATGACTTGTTTTAATCTACTTACAGGAAAGTAATAAAAACTTTATTATCAGAACTTCAGGAGATGACTTATTGAAGGCATCACCCTGAAAGCTCTTTAGGGTGTTAAGGACCAGAAGTTAAAATACTTAACAGTGTTGGATTTCTTTTTTTCGAGGCACTTAAACCCAGTCATGTACTGCTTACTGAATTTCACTGGTTTGATGGGATTATGCAGCATGAAGTATTTTTCTGTTATGATTATAGACATATTATCAGGAAGTGGATTGTTCATATCAGTATCACAGACAAAATTTGCCTTTATTGCTACTCAGTCCTGCTCAGGCATGTTGGTTTCAGGTAGGGGTGCTGCATTACTTTTTAAGGTACACTGTGTTGATGTGAATGTTCTGCTGTTGTGAGGACATGTAATGCTTTTCTTCCTGAAGGTGTATGATTGAATATCCACATGGTTAAAACTACTTCCTCTTTGCCCAACATCACTGGAGAAAAAAACCCTCTGGTGTGATAGAGGAGGGAAGTTTGTACCTGCCTGTTCACTTGTGAGGCTGACCCCCTGGGTGTGCTCAGTATTTGGGTACAGTTTGGGCCTGAGGAAGTGCCACTGAGGATCTCTGTCAGTGCTGCAGGGGCTTCACATCACCCTGGCTTCTGTTTCGCAGAGTCAGGTTGTGAGCTGTTCTCTGTGTGCCCCGTGAGCTCCAACCATCCTGCACTCCAGGGCTGGCCAGCAGCTGAGAGGAAACTTTTGAAGATCCCTGGCTTTTGAAAGCTGGACTTTGTGGTATTCCTGTGTTATAGCAGCTGCAGTTGGCGTGAATGAGTTGAGTTAGCTGGAAGCTGCTGAGCTCAGGTACTGTCAATACCACTGCTGCAGCAGGAAAGCCACACAATGGAAACTGGTTAAAAACCCTACCCAGTGAGGTTGGCTCTTTCTTGCTGTGGCTGCACTGTCAGCAGTACAGTACCCAGACTCTGCATTTTTGACTTATCAGAATGTTTTTGTGAGCTGTGGTTACAGCAGTGAATGCCAGACATGCTGCTCCTTGAAGGAGCAGTATAGTGTCGTAAAGACTACTGGAGAACTAGTTCTGGAGTAATGACAAACTTGTTGGATTTGTGCTACCTGATATCATCTGTGGTTTTGATATCCATTCTGATTCTGAGGCACGGGAGAGTGTAATGTTGATTCTTGTTTTGAATGGCTTTCTTGAAGACTCGAGGGTTATGCCCATGGTAGAAAATAGAATGGACCGTGGTGCATTTATGTATTCACAACACACTGTCCCTGACCTCTCTTATCCTGCAGACTGTACTTAATCTCCCACTGTCTGGGAGAATATTAATTGCCAACTGTTGATGGAGTATACAAGTTAGCAATTAAATGTTATGGATGAGTGGAGGCTGGTATTTGAGCCCTTGCCTTGCCTTTAATTTATTGACATAAGCACATGCAGCTAATTCAGTACTTTTTACGAATTCTGAGTATTCTCTATGAGTTCCAAGGATTTTTCTATAAACCATTTTATAATTCCACTGCAAGTGGGCTTTTTTATTCCTGTTTTCTCTCAATATGTTGCTTTATATACTATTGAAGTCTGAATGGCTCCAGCAGCAGTACTAAGTATCTCATTAGCTTTGTTAAAGATGAGTGGCTTGATTTAAGTGGAATGATTAAAAAGAAAACTGTTTTGCTGAAGGAGATAAGGTGGATCCCACAAATTATGCAGTTTACATACCAATTTATAATTTTTTTATTATATGAAAACACTGATCAACAGCAGGAAAAAACACTTAAACATTTGGCATAATACTGGCATGTGCAGATATTAAGTAATGTGCATGGTAAGAGGCAGGCTTTTTAGCTGAGAGTTTGCCAGGACAAGCATCATATCCATGGGTTTCCTTTATAGTCAGGAAGAAGAAACCAAATACAATGATATGTGTTCACTAGTTGATGTTTGAAATGTAACACTGTCCCACAATTTTATTGAAAGAAATGAGCAAAATTCAGTATCTTGTTACTTTCTTGCAGATTTAAATGAACCGTTTTGATTTGCAGTTTATTTTATTTTGTTTATATTTATTTGGTGGCAGACCCTTCTCAATCTCATTTAAAAAAAAGTAAAAAAAATTCTTGCATGGGAAAGCTGCCAAAAAGTTGACAGAATAATGTTAATGATTCTTTTCTCTGAACAAATATTAGACACTTTTGGCACTCCTGTGTTGAAGGTGCTATAACTGGAAAAACAAAAATATGTTTAATACATTATAGAAGGTTTCGGAATGGCATTCCATGCTGTTCTCTGATTAAAGTCTTTTCTAGTAAGTGCATTCTTCCTTATTACCCAGGTTGCTGATGAAGATGAGGAACAATATCATACCTAGAACAAACTCTCTGATTTTCATTGTGTTATTGACTGCCAGCTGGCCTTTGAGTCATTGATTACTGTGAGCCCAGTGTCCAGGCAGATTTCAATGTATCTAACAGTTCAGTCAGCCCATAGTTTCTCAGCTTTTTGAGCTTCTGTGGAAGATTGTGTCAAAAGCCTTATGAAAGCCAAAGTGGATCATATCCAGCACTCTCCCCTGTCCATGCAGCTCATCATTTCATCATAGAAGGCAATCAGGTTGGTCACAGATGATTTCCACTTGGTAAATCTCTCCTGATTATTCCTGATTATTAACTTTTTATCCTTCATATACTTGAAAATCTATTTCCTTTTATTTTAATGTGAGTTAGTGGAAAAAGAATATCATCTCTTTGAGACAAAGGCACATGAATGCAATGTTCTACAGTCAGCAGCAGAGGTATTTCATGTCCAGAGGAGAGAATCAGGGATAAGCTGCTTAATTGGTACAGATAACTCCTATTTTAATGAGGAGGAGAGATAACTGCATATATACTAGATATTAGTAGTTGTTTGGCTAAGGTAAGATTTATCCAGGAATAAAGTGACACCTTAGGAAACTTAGCTACCTTTGAAGAGAGTCCTAGGAGAAATATAAAGTCTGTGTTTATAATTCACTTAGGAAACATTATACTACATGGTAGATAAAGAAGAATTCATTGACATCTCAATTATAATTATAGTCCTTGAGTTGTGAAAGCAAAAGAGTAAATCTCCAGATCTTTAGTAAGAGCAATTATAACTTTCTCTATTTTGGCTGAAATATTGGCTAGAGATCATGAAATTAAAAGTTAATCAGTTGCTAAGTAAATCATTTGGCACTTCAGGTGAGAAAGTGTAACCCTATTTGAGGGAGAAATATACTGTCTCAATATAAAGAAAGTTGTAATTTTATTCTGTAGTATATTTAAAATTCACCTTCCCAAGTAACTTTAGGGAAACTTCTAAGTCCTTCTTCCATATTGTTTAATTAATTGGATTTTTACTTTCTTCTATGCCTGTGTTAAGGTGAGCAGAAACTATCTTTCAGAATGTATGAAGACAAATGCACAAGCGGTATCAAGTCCCAGGTAACATTTCAAAATCAAAAAAGTCTCGATCTACTCTGCTATTAGAGCATTTGACAATTCCAGCCTGGGGATCCTGGGGATCCTATTTATTTCTGGTTACTCTACTCAACACAACTACATATGCTACAGATATGTTTCAATGAGTTAAAAGAAAGTAAGTAATTGAAAGTTTGCCTGAGACCAGTTCATAGAATATATGCGTCTTCACTTTACTCATCTTCTGTCAGACTTTCACAGTCCTGGGACTTCACCAAGTTTGTCAGGAATTCTTAATGTATTTTTGCTGCTCTTCAGATGAGACGATTGATTGATTTCTGTGTTGGTATTTGCAGGCAAAGAAGGCACTGGATGCCCTGGGGTTTTGTTTGTTTTGTTTTCTTTTGTCTTGTTTTAAATAAGGGTTTCTGAAGAGGAGAGAAATTGACTTTAATAGCAGAGCGAGTGAAAATTTTCTATGTGTAGGTTGCTTTTCCTGGGAAGCCCATTCTACCTGAGCCAACTTGAGCAGAAAGGAGACTGCACAACTTTTCTAAATAACCTGTTCCTACGACTATATGCCCTTGTGGTGAATAAAAAAAAATTCCCTTCAGCCAGTCTCAGTCTCTCTTCTTACCATCATGCATCATTTCGAAGAACCTGTCTCCATCATCTCTGTGACCTCTGTGCAGGTATTAGAAGGCTGCATATAGGTTCCTCTGAAGCCTTGTCTCCAGGCTGAACAAGCCAAATTAGCTCAGTTTCTGATAACAGGGTGAATTCTCCAGACCCCTGAGTGTCTTAGTAGCTCTCCACTGAACTCTGCTGAACTTGCTCCAGTTCCTCAATGTGTATATTGAGGGGGGGGGAAATGTGGACACAGTATTTGAGATGTGATCTGTGAAGTGCTTTTGTCTACTAGCTATGATACTACAACCTAGGATGCTGTGACTTCTTTTGCTGCCAGGGTATGCTGCTGGCTGTCTGCCCAGGGTCCTTTCCAGTACAGCTGTTTCCCACCCTATCACTCCCCTGCCTGCCTTTGTGCAATGGGTCATTTCTTCCCTGGTGCAGGACTTTGAATTTTTCATTTTGGAAATTAATAAAGCTCCTGCTGGCCTATTCCTCTAGTCTGTCTAGATCCCTTTTAACAAAGTCCTGCTCTTAAGCATATCAGCTCTTTCTCTTTGATGCACACGTAAACGATGAAAGTGTGTACAACCACTTACCTCCAAGTCAGAGATAAGTATATTAGAAAGGACAGGTCCCAGGATAGACCTCTGTGGTGTTCCACTTGTTGCTAGCCTCCAGATACAGTAGGATGGGCTACTACTGTCTTCTGAAACTGATCATTCAGGCAGGTTTTCTCATGAAAAAGTATTGTTTACCAATACAGATGATAACATCATAAATTGCATGTAAGAATGTTGCGAGAGTTGAGCATATCTCTGAAGATGAAAGAAAATTACATCCACTGCTCTCCTTTCATCCCCAAATCTAGTAAGCTTTTCCTAGATGACAATCTATGCTAAATAGATGGTCACCTCATCTACTTCATGTGCCCAGAAACACTCTTGAAAAATACTTGCTTTGTGGTTTTTTTTTGTTTCCAGAAATCAAAGTGAGACTTCAAGTTCCCTGGGCTTACCTCTTGACTTTTTTGAAGATTGATACATTTGCCCTCCTCCAGTCATGCAGGACCACTTGATCTCATGAGCTTTCAAAGATAATAGAGAGCAGCCCTTGCAAGGATACAGCCCATTGGATCCCATGAGCTTGTGTGGGTTGAATTCTCTCAATTAATCCCTGAGTCCTAATGGACTGCTGGTAGATCTCCAGGATCCCTTTCACTAATCACAGAGGTATAGTAGACCTTAGTGAAGGCTGAGACAGATGACATTAAATACACTGACATTATTTGTTCCTGCTGTTGCTAAATCACCTGTCTCTTCCAGCAGCCCACATATTCCTTGTTCAGCCTTACAGCTATTTTTCTACTTCTAGACTCCAATGAGACCTTGTCTTTCACTGAAGCCACAGTATATCAGTACACTTCTTACATTAGAAAAGCAAATTTCTAGTGTAAAAAATGTGAGCACCTGTAGCGAGATGTTACAGGGTTTACAAGTAGCAAGTCAAATTTTATTAGGTAGCTGTGAACCTTGGAAAATTTAAACCAAAATCTGCAATGTGTTCCTTGTTTACAGTCTTTGCTGATGGTGTTGTGCAAGTTGTGGTGGCCCTAGGGGTGGCAGCAGCCTTGACTGTCTCTGCCCAACCCTGCCTCAGTAATGCCACAGCAGAGTCTGGTCTCCAGCTCAGTACAGCCCTGCCCTGCTGTGCCCAGTCATGGACCACACCAAGCTGAGGCCACATCCCAGCTCATCTTTGTCCCATCCCCATGGAGGGGCCCAGAGCTGGGGGCTCCCTGGTACCCTGTAGCTGCCCTGCTCGTGGCTGGGGTGGTGGGATGAGCACACACACACCCATGGGCAGCCACTGTTCTTTTGCTGCTCATTGCCAAAATTGTCTTTCTAGTGGGGTAATTTAGGGGTCCACTCCTATTTTCCTCTAAAAGCAATGAATTCAAACTTTTCTGAAGAAGAACCTGTTACCAGGTTCTGCATCTTCTGTTTCAACAGAGTGTTTTGAGGACATTGCTGAAAATATCTTCCAGTTTTGTTTGACAGGTACTTTCTACCACCTGAGGCATATGTTAGCTGTTTGTGTCATGTAGGAAATCTACTGCATTTTGTATTCCTGCTTCTCAGTTTAGCCCTGTGCTGGGAAAGAGATGGAATCCAAACCCAGGAGAACTTGCTGAAAGGCAGCATTTAATGCCTTCAGATCTTAGACCTCCCTCTTGACCTCTTTACTTTGATGATGTCACATGTTTTGTAGTGTTAACTACAGTCCTTGTACTGTAAGCAAGGGCCTTTCCTTAAACAGGTCAGCTATCACATTGCCTTTTTAGTACTCATCTCAATAATACAGAGACATCTCAACTTCTGGCAGTAATGATGAAGGCAGATGGCCTGTACAGCCTGGCCTTTTCAGCTTTGAAAATGCTTGTGACTCCTGTGCTATGACTACCATGCATCTCTCCTGCCCTTCTGATGGCAGTGCTTAACAGGAGATGGAATAAGGACGAGCCTTGTAGGATATCTCCATTGCACTGTCCTTGAATGCCAAACACTCTAACTTCATCCAAACTGGATAAAAGAAAGTTATTTTTCATTGGGAACCTCTGCTGGGCCTGTTAATTTGCAGCTTTAATTGATGTGTTGCTCATAGAATAACTTTGCCAGCCGTGGATTTGCTGCCTGTGTGCACAAATGGGATTGTGATTCTTCTGAACTCTACTTATCTTGAGACAGAGTTTTTCTTCTCTCCTTCTCATCCTGCCTGGGACTTGGCCTGTTTGGTACAGTGTGCCTGATTCTGCCCTCTGGGAATAAAACAGATGAAGCCCACCAGTACAGAAATCTTTTTACACAGCTTTAGAATAAGGCCTTCTACCTATGACTAGGCTTCTGAAGAAGGATAAGCTGTGTCTGAAAGTCACAATGTCCCTGCAGTTTCTATTGATTTCAGCAGTATTTGTGGGCGCTCAGCAGTTTTGCTCTGCTTGCTGACTGTACATGCATGGGCTAAATCACACTCAGCTGCATAATGAGACAAGCTATAGAGCCAAAAATCCCCAAGCCTTTTTGCCTGCATATTCTCTCACAAATGCAAGAGAAGAAAGCTCAGAATTAATTAGTGGAGAAGCTGCAGAACACCCAAGAGCATGTCTTGATTCATTTGTTTTAGAACAGTTAGATGTAGCACAGCTCATGGAGAATGACACTGAAGTGGGTGGCTTCTAGGGAGCCAATACTAATTTTTCACTAAATGCTCAAAATTATGCACATTTTTAATATCTTTATTAACTGTATGCAGTGCAGTGAATCAGAGCCTGAGATCAATGTGAGTATTGCAAAAAAAAAATCTCTCATGTTTTTTCTGTTTTTATTTGTTATGATCTGTTAATCTTAGCAAACAATACAACATGTTTTGAGACTTCCTTCTTCCTCTTCTCCTCTGCCTCCCATGCCTTCTGGACTCCTTCCCCACCCCTTATATATTTAGATATTGAAATGATGAAGTTCAGAAGCCTGATAACTTCCTCATTATTGAGGCAGAAGATATTGTAAATATTTCTCTCTGCAAAGTACCATGAGGTAGGTACTTCACTCACTGCAATATCCATTTTATAGCTTAGATGTGAATAAAGATATGTCTGAACATATGATGCACATGCATTGACTGTGCTCAAAGCCCTCAGCCTATGTAAAAATACAAGTCGTTGAGTGCTCATGATTTGTTGTTTTGTTTTGTGTTCTTTTTTAATAACAATAAACTGTGGGTAAATAGTTTCTGAGGTGCCAGTCTGATCTCTGCTGGCACCAGGGTGTTAAGTGTCTTTCGATAGAGAGCAAAATTTTGGCAGCAGAAGTAATAAATATACTGTGAGTGTCTAGTATTAATCAATTAGGTGCTCATGAAACAAAGTTTTCTTCCTAAGGCCCTCCAGTAGTGGCCATAGTTTTTTTCTATATAAAAACAGTTTCTGCCAGCCAGAAAGAGGAGAGAATTTAATAGAGAATTTTAGATGTTTTTCTTACACTATTTCCTCTGAGTTTTCTCTTCTTTCTTATCAGTACGTTAATGTTCAAGGAAGGCTTTTTCCTTTTTTTGAATGTGTCCACCATGCTCTTCACTTAATTCTAGTTTTCTGCCTATTACTAATTAATTTTCTTAATGATTAGGGCTGTGTATAATGTATATTTTGTGCTAAATGGTTGAGAAATGGTATTTTTACTGAGTTAATTTTTTAGAACTTCTGGGAAAAAACCATAAATTTTAGTGTTCCCTTCTTCATTGACTGAGTTCACCAATTCAAACATGCTGCTAAATAGATATGGATCAAAATTTATCTGCAATCATCGTAGGTTGGGTCAGTTTTTTCAGGCCTTAAAAATACAAAAATGCCTTTCAATGCTGGACTTTGCCAAACTGAAGTAATGCAATCTAGTTCTGGAAAGATCCTCATTTAGTATTTCCTTAATCCAGAAGCCCTCAGCAGGTGAAGTAGAGGAAGAGAAGACAGACTAACAAGATTTATCAGGGAAGAGAGTAAGACCTCAGCTTTGATAGAAAGTAAAATACCGTAGTTTGAATTAAAATATTAACTCCAGTGTAATTTGCCCTGCATTTAACTCCTCCTACATTTAATTCATGCATCATTCTGACTCTCTTGTATTCCCTTCATTTAGGGATACATGGTTTACTTCTATTGCTTTTAGATTTTGAGATTAGAAAGATGCATACCCTGAAGCAGAATTATTATTCACTCTAAGGGAATGCCTAGCAGTGCTCTCTGTGAGCAGATGACTCACAGATGTTTTGCTTTCTAGATGACTTTGTGGCTCACAAACTACAGAAACAAAAATGGACTCTAGTATGAAGAGGTCACCAACAGGCTGGGGCACAGCTGCCTTTTTGATATCTGGAATATGTTGTAAAATTAAAACACAATTCCATTTCATGTTTGTTGGTCAGAATATGTCACTATTGTGTCTCTGAAATGGGGAGAGAGAGAACTGCCCATCTTTCAGACATATCCAGAAAGCCACAAGTGGTGTCAGGGAGGGAAAGTGCTATTGCATTCTCTTCTGCTTGATTCCATCAGGTCTTTTATTGTGGATATGAGCTATTGCATCAGCAGCTGAGGCAAAAAACAGGTGTTGTGGAGTGAAGTAAAATGGGCTAGCTTATATCAGCTGTGAAGGTACCTAAGTTGCCTTGCTCCACTGAAGGTTTGGCCTTTGCTTCTCAGCAAAACACTAAATAGCTGCTTAAAAAGTTAGAAGTCCTTCATACCACCAGCATTGAAGAACTATAACCGGACAGTCTCATCATTGGAGTGGGTATTTGTAAGTATTTTGGACTTGTTCACTGGACTTCCACAAATAAGAATTCCTTTTTCCTTCTTTTCTGTAAGATGATGAATATTTTAAAAAATTTGTGCTTTGTTATCAGGAATATCCCATTAACATGATTTTAGTTTCAAAGATATATAACTGGGGTGTTATTTGATTGGGTGGTAATTTTTGTTGTTGTTTTTCAGAACTTTTTGTCAATAGTTGAGTCTGGGATTTTGGGATGTGAAGTCTGTCTAGTAATTCTTCCTTAAAAGATTAGTTGCTTAATTTGCGACTGGTAGCATTTTGCATCCTCCTTTTACACTAACTCTTGATGATTAAATGGAAATTTGAATTCCTTATATGTCCAAACTTTCAGCTTTGAGGTGCTTTTATTATTATAAAACGGAACACACGTACTGAGCTTTTTAAAAGCTTTAGAAGAGTTTCTGAAACTGTTTCTATATATTAGGACATAAATGCCCCAAATTTTCATTGGTAATTCTCTCTTAGTTTCAAATGACTTGTCACTGAGAAGTTGGGAAATCTCCTAAAGTTTACCTTCTCTAGTAAAAACATCCAAAATTCTCCTTATTTGGCAGTGCCAATAGTGGAGTGTATTGGAGTAAGCCACAGTATACTGTAAAACTACAACATAAAGTAGAGAAACTTTAAATTATTTCAATACAAAAATTAAACAATATGGATATTAAATAGCAGGTAAATAAAAAAATGTAAAGGTTCCCATAGTAGTAATTACTTGGCTATGCTGAGTGATTTATGTAACATTGTTGTATAGTAATACATGCATACAATTGTTTGTGAAGTGTGTTCAGTGTGGTTATATCAGTACTGCCCTGGGTACAATAACCTTGTATTATCTCGACCTCTGCCTATCAAAATGTTTGCCTTTACTGTTGCAGTAAGTCTATTATAATTTTCCTGGATTTAAAAAAAGAGAAACAAAAGTGCTGAAGAGGTGGGACAGGGGTAGGGAGCAGGCAAACCCAGCTCGGTAGGTGACACAATTATAAACCTTAACGGAAATGAAAGTAAACTAGGCTTTAATGCTGTAGGATTGTGTGTTTTGTGTTGGTGTTGACTTCTCACTCAGTAGTTCCCTGATAGGTAAAATCATGTTGCACATGAATTACATAGGTCAACAAGAAACTGTAATTTTTTTTTTTTTAATGTGGTGATGGAAGTAGTGCATCTCTTGGAATCTCATAATTTTAAAGTGTGCCATGACAAATGTCCATCATTTTTCAGTGATTCTTAACTAAATTACTGAACTGGATATGGGATGTCTAAAAGTAGATAAGAACAAAGTGTTACTAGATTTGCTTTCAGCCTTCTAGCTGTGGTTCCCATGAATTTTGGTAGGGTCTACACTTGTATAACCTACCCAAAATTGTGATTGTTCTACTGTGCTCTTAGATGCCCTAGTTTTCCTAATGGTTAATTCCATGACCATTAAATACGTTGCTTTTACGTACTGGATATACCTTGTCGTTCCCTCAAATATTTGTGGAATAAAGTAGTTTTCAACCTGGAAAATAATGCAGAACATTTTCCTAAACTCATCAGTGGATATTGTTCTTTACAGCTTTACATTTCCCAGTACAGGAAAGAACATCCACCATTGTATCTTCAGGCACAAGAGCAGAACAGAAATACTTTATGGGGTTGGTTTTGTTGGGTCTTTTTTTGTTTGGTTTATTTATTTTTAATAGAAAAATCTCAGTGTTCAGGGGTTTGTCAGCCTGTGTGTTTCCCTATCTTCTCTTAATTTTTGTTGTACTTATAAAACAGCCTTTTTTGCACAAACAGAAGAAGCCATCAGGACACAGCTATCAACTGTCATGTTGATTACTGCTAAAATAAAGAGTTCAGTACCTCAGTAATTTAATATAAATAATATTGATTAAATGAGAGTCAGCCCTGCACCTTGTCACAGTAATTTAGACTCTTAGAAATGTGCAGGGTGAGTGGACATGTAAGGTAGAAAATGACAGATTTGAATAATGACTCTTGAATTTTCAAACATTCAGATGCAAGCCACAAATCCTTTCCCACATTACCATAGATCCAGAGTTTAGAGCAAAATCAGCATTTGTGGTCTCTGACTCATCTTTGCTTTCTGTAACAGAGAATCCTCTCCTGTGACAGACATCCTTTCCTCAGGGGCAGGATCCTAAGGTGACCCTGAAGCCAGTTTTCTTCACAAGGACAAGAGCATGTGTCACTGGATTTACAATCTCATTTTGAAAAAAAATCCACACAATTAAAGCAGGGAGAAGGGAACAGCTCATGACTGAATAGAATTTAGATGTCTTAAACCTTTAAATTTGAAGACATTTGCTGGTTATTTCACCTTCCCTTGAAAGCCAAGGAGCATTAACGGGTAATGAGTACAGAAGACAGTTTTGGGGCAGGAGCTGGAAGGAATCTGTGTTTGCCCTCTTTTGTTCTACACAAACACACCACTGGACACACCTTTTGCTTCCATGTTATGTCTTGCCTTTACACTTTGACTATTTCTTTGCTACCAATAGCTTTTGTTTCACAAAGAAATTATCTGGCCTTGCTTTTGAAGTTGCTTTATGGATAATGATAGCTGGCTCTGTTCTGTGCAGAGAAACAGCTGAGACTAGTTTAACTCAGGACACAACCATTCTATTTTTTTTTTTAGGACAGGCAGAATATTTGATGTGTTCAAAGTCCACCAGTGCCTATTGCATAATCTCCCACAAATTATAAAGAAGTTTCTTGTAAGTGATAAGGAAATCCTCAAACGAACTCTTCGGAGAAATGGGCAAGTGAGTGAGGTTGCAGTGACACACATAGAGCTTTTCAGTGGGATGTTCTTGCTTGTGATGAGCTCAGGAAATGGGGGCTGCCCAGTTTGTAAACTCTCCAGTAGAATTATAAACTCTCCTGTGGGGCTGAGACTGAGCTTTAAGGAAGAAGGGAAGGAGTTTGAGGAGCTGTGAGAAATGGGCTGCAAACCCTTCCCTAGAAGGCTGTAGGTACAACTGTGTGCATCCATATTTTGTCCAAGCCAGCTGCTGGAGCAGGATTTAGGACCCAGTCCAATGAAGCAAAATGGAAACAACGAGCACACAAAAAATATAAATAAAAGCTGAATGAGAAATCAAGAAAATTCTTTGGTGATTGAAAGGATTTTTTGCAACCTTAAAAAGACTGTTTATTTTGTTTACTTGTAATAAAAACAAGGATAGAAACAGGAGGTCAAGGAGAGGGCAATGGCCTGCAGAGAGGGGCATTAACAGATGTCTGAACATGGAGTGTCTGTTTTGCCCTCTGAGCAGTTAGATTGGTATCCATGCCTCCAGGGCGAGGGCACTCTGGGTGTAATGCTCTCTGTACCTCACCAGTAACGCATTACACCAGTAATGCAATAGCCCCAGTGCTGCTGGAGGTGTCACTTTTTCACTGGCCCCTTAAACAGCCATCACATATAAGTAGCAAAGACTAAGCCCATTCCTTAGAGTTCCTCTGGAGGAATGAGAGATGTTGCATGCTTCTCTTCAGATATTGGACAAAAGAATCCACATACCTCCTATTAAGGATGGAGCTAATGGGAATGCTTGTCCTCCTCAACTATAACTTTGATTCTTGCTGTGGATTTATTTTATGTGACTTCTAGTAGAATTTTCTCAAAATATTTTGAAAAATTCAGACATTCAAAACATTAAAAAACCCCAAAAAGACAGAAACCCCCATTGAGGTTACCTAATTTTTCTTCTGCCTCTGGGAAGGTGTTTATTTATTTATTTATTTATTTATATATATATATATATATATATTTTTTTTTTAGGGGGTGGCAGTTATTTTTTGTATTTGAATGGGAAGATTTTTGTTTTGGACAGAAATTCTTTCTTTCATGTAGCCACACATTTTACTTGAAAAAATGTTCAAACATGATATGTAGAATGTTTTCAGTGAGATAAAATTATGATGTACTCTGCTGTTTTCTCAAAAACTATCTTTATTTGTTTTAGAATTTTTTTTTTACCCTTTCTACTAAGGTCTTCATTTTGCTGCTAGTTTCTGATCAGAAACCCAGATAGCTGAAATAATGCTTTGTGAAACATTTGGCACTTTTTATGTTTCAACAAGAAGGAAAAATTTGGTGTTTAAACATTGATAAGAAACAGAGTACTCCTGCTGGAATAGGTGTTATTATTTAGTTTGTGGACCAAATGATGATTGACATTGTTTGTGTGATTTTGAAGTAGAGCCTAAAACTCTGTGGCAGCTCTTTTGTGGTAACATGCCTTAATAAACAATTTTTGGTTTTTCACATACCCTCCAGTGTGGTTGATCTCTATTGTTTCAAATAAGCAATAACAGAATACCCTGGGGAAACTATTCTCATGGTGTTTGCTAACTTAGCTAAATGAACTCACCATCACAAAATGTGCTTGAAGAGGAGAGAAATGAAATATTGTTTGACTGCTGCATGCTGAAAACTCTGCCATTAGTAGCTGAAGGATTTGTAGTGTTCAATAAAGAACTAACCTGTTGTAGTTATAATTGTGCATGGCACTGTGAATTATGGTGAAGTGATCGCTCACCTAAGGCTGAAATTGCCAGTGATACATTTCTTGGGGCAGCTCCACTAGGAGGATAGTTTTTATAGGCCCATAAAAGATACCAGGTATGGGAGTAGCCACAAAGCAACAACAGGAGAGTGGTGTGCTGTCATAAAATGTATGAAGGAGCAAAGGGAGTGGGACAGAGGCAGAAAAGGACCATTAGTTTTGCTGTACTGTTGGCAGAAGAACTATACTGATAGATGCATATGGCTCTCCTTTGCTCCAATTTGAGGAGCAATCAGCAGAATTCCACTTTCTGGAAGTCTGCTTCTGTGGTGATAAGTCTGTTAACTTCAGAAAAAACACTCAAAAGAGAGCTATGATTCAAAATGCTCTGCGGGTGATGTCCCTTCTCTCCCAGAAGCACCATTTTCAACACCACTGCCTCTTTGTTCATGAGGCTATTAAACAGAGGAAAAAATCAATACATAATTTATCTTTCCACATGTGGCAGAGTTCAACAAAGTGAAAGAAACTGATAGTAACTGAAGGAAAAAGCAGTGGTTTTGGTATTATGCTAGGAAGGAAAATCAGTTTTTGTAGAAGCAGTTTTAATGTGCTTTTCTATCTGTTGCGTATGTCAATGTCATATGTGAAAGTGAATGTTGCATGCAAACATCTGATAGCTGGCTTTGTGCAGAGGTTTCAGGAAAAAAATCAGGAATGATGTGCAGTACTAGGAATGTAGTAAGGAATAACAGTAATACTATTCTAATCAAGAGTGCAAATCTCTGTTCCATAACATAATAAGCTGACACTCAAGTCTTTCTCCATCTAATGAGGTTTTAAAACTCATGTCTTGCCTTCCAGGAAAAAAAAAATCTTCAGAGAGGCAGGTTTTTTTTTTTTTTTTCATCTTATATCTTTATTGTCCTGGATTCACATCCATGGGTGTGATGTAGTGGCTGAGGAACAAGCTCCATGGGAATTCTGTATGCAAGAGTGTTTCTCTGGGAAGGGAAATAAATTGAAGGATCTCCAAGTGGCTTCCTCAGAGGCTTGTTTTTGAACTCACAAGCTCCAAATTTTGTGGAGTTCCAGAACAACCTATGGAAAGAGAAAGGTTGTCAGCTCTCCAGACTTTTAAAAATCCCTGCTGCTGCTAAGAGAAAGGCTTCCTTATAACTGCCTGACAATGACTGTGCCTAATGAATGAATAGTCCTTTAATTGTGGCTACTGCAGATGATCATTTCACTGCCAGCTGTAAATCATTAGGAATTGGAGTTTGTGCATTGTGTGTGCTCTCAAGCTCATTGGCTAGACTCAAAATTAAAATGGTTTGTATTTTATTTGGCTCATTGTACTTTATGCAGCAGAAATGTTTAACAACATTTGGCTATTGTGAAAAATGCTACCGTGTTTATTCATCTTTGCACATCTCTGTTCAGGGACACAGGAGACATATGCCTGGTGTATCTTGGAGTTTCTCTTCAGTTCTGGGCAGCTGGTGCTGCAAAAGTCAGGTCAGCTTTTCTGGCAGTCAGTTGCCATGGCAGTATCACTTTACCTCCAGGATTTCCTCATTTAGGTGTATTGTTTATTGCTGTGTGAGGTCTCGAGAGCTTGCTGCAATGGTTGCTCTCTAACACAAATACCTTGACTATGAATCTTCATCCTTTTCTTGCAAACACAATATAAAAGTTGAGGTGTAATAGTTCTTTATATGATACTATCTAATTCCCTTCACTGATGTTTTGAATCCAGGTAAACAAACTCATTAGACTGGCAAACTGATGTTCTGAAATAGGTGTGGAGTGTGGAATTTATGCCAGACTTTCACTCCAGGCCCTGGCTATGTTTAAATCCTGCAATTGGAGTTTACTGGTTTAGGCTTTGCAATTATCTGAGGATATTTTGAGGACAAGATATTTGGATTTGGAAACTGTTGGAAAATGAAACAGTTGCTATCCTTTATCATACAGCCTTAAATGATTGAAGGAAGAATTTCCTGTGTTTCTCATGATTAAATTTAAGGATTTTTCAGATTGAGTGACTTGGTGCCAACATCCAACTCATAGTTGTGGTTCTGCTATAACAGTAGCATGATCTCAGCTCAGTGAGTGCAGTTTATTATTCCACATGCTTGAGTGATTTTCAGCCTCACTACTGAAGAAATTTAGACCTTCCAAATAGGCTTTAAATATTTCCTGAGATAAAACCTATATTTACATAATTTAGGGCTGTTGTGGTTAATTCCACTTAACTGATGTATGAAGAGAGATCTTCCTGTATCCAGCCATGATTAGAAAACTATAGCACTTTTCTTTACAATTAGGAAACTTATTGCCATGAAATCATCCAATTAGGGTTAATTGTTTAGGGAGTGCATCAATATGCGCCCCTTCAAACGTTTATATTGATTTTCCTCTGTGTTTAGGTGTCAACATTTTAAGCAGACAATAGATCAACATTGATCTTGCTCTCTGAGGCTGAGTGTACATTAGCAGTCAGGTGTCAAGCAGGAAAATACATTTCTGAAGCAACCTTCATGATTGTCTCCATCATCTCCAGTGATCTTAGTTTTCAGGATGGTCATGATGAATGTGAACTAGATATCTTCCAGAGGAAATGAATCCAGAATAACTCCTCAGACACTGGAGGCCCTTTGGAACAGCCATCATGATCTAACCAAGAAATACGGCAGCTCACCATGAAGTACCTAACATAGAGCACGAGGTTCTTGAACCACTGAGAACTCCTTCAACAGGCTGGAGATGTTCTTGCATTGTATCAAGGACTAAATGCCATCTGTAGCTGTCCTTCACCAGCTCTCAGTGCTTTGTTTTAACTGATGCTCCTTCCTCATCCACCTACACTTTTTCTGGTGTATAATCTACTGTCCTTTTGTCTGCTTTACCTTCTGCTCCCCTGGTCCTTTGCCAAATTCCTTTTTAATATTTTCACAGTTTTTAAAGTTATTTTTTCTCCTCACAACTCCTCTTCTCCTTTGTCAAAGTCACATATAGAGTCTTTTAGTTGAGATTTACTGTTCAAAAGACATAATATGTTACAGCCAGGCCCTATGACCTGTGTAATACAGGAGATGAAAACAGACTGTGCTAGTCTCTTCCACTGGTATGCCCAAATCTGGTTTAGATGGCTGTTTTATGGTATTTTAGATGGTTTCTGCTGCATAATCTCTTTTTTTAAAAATTATTTTTCCTTCCAATAAGGTTGGAATGATTGTATCACTGAAATGTGTTACTCACACAATGTAATTCACATTGTTAAATGGTTGTGCAGGAATCAGGAGTGTGTCTATATATGTAAAAAAATAGAGAGACTAAGTGCCTGCTGCCCTTTGTTTCATCCTAAGAAACCATGAGAAGCCTTTTCATTTGACTGAATAATCACTGAAACTCTTCTGTTTATCCAAATCATGGTCTCAGAGAAGATGCAGAAACTATGTGCTCCATTGTAAAGAAAATCCCAACCAGGAAATACTGGCAATTTAATCATTATCTACATAAACCCTTTCTTCTGTTTTTTGAATCTTCTTGGGCCTATCAATGAAACCTAAATAAGAAATTAATGATGCCATAATGTCTGTAGCTTCTCTGTTTGACATGGTTAAGGTAAAAACTGTAACATCTATTTCCCATGCGGAGGGAAAAAGATTGGTCTGTAAGGGCTTTCTCTTTCAACAAAATAGCAGAGCCTGCTTTAAAAGCAAGTAAGTTTCTTGCTTTGAGATATTTTGTATGCCATCTTTGTAGCCCTTTGATTTTATACAATAGCCTGCATCACTCGCAGAGGATAACAGAAACTGAGAGAGACTGGGGAGAGCCAGAGCACAGGCAATCAGCTCTGCCAAGCCTGTCAAATGTTGTTTGTAGGCATGCACCAGTTTAGTACATGTAAATGAGTTTTGAAACTTTTTGTGTCTCAGCCATGTCAATTTAAGGCATGTGTTTCATGATGGTGCTGCTGTTCCAAACTGTCTTAAAATATTGTAGGGAAGGATAAATGTGGTCAGTAGAAGAATTTCACAGCCCTTACATGTAGGAAATGGCACTTTTTTTTTTTTTTTTTTTTTTTTTTTTTTTTTTTTTTTTTTTTTTTTTTTCATAAGAAAGCTATACTCATCAGAAAATGTTAAGGTGCTTGCCATGCTGCTGAGCTGAAGTGGGAAAAACAGGAAGAGGAATGGAAATTGCTTGTGAATTATATCTGTGGCAGTGATCAAGTGTGATCAAGAATGACTCCACCACTAGTAAATTCTGCTGTGCCAAGCTTTGACATTAAAACATAGGAAAGGCAATGAAGTTTTCATTTCACTAGTATAAGGCAAGGAATACTCATTAATTGTATGATTATTGTGAAAAAAAAAAATAAATAAAAAACAACAACAAAAAAACCCCAACAAAACCAAACTCCCTCAGTAAATGTTACAGTGTTGGAGGTTGCAAACTATTTTAAAAGATAGTGGTTTGGGAGGCTCTTACAGGTTGTTGAACCTTGTTTTTCCATCAAACTCCAGGTTCTTCTAGTACATTGCTAAATTTTCTATTTATTCATTGATGTTAAGGCACACTGAGGGACAAACTAACAGGTAAAATAGCACAGGTGCTCTTTCAGGCACACAGAGGCAGTTTGTGTTGATTGTAGTTATCATGTGCAAGAGAATTTCAGATTGTCACTGCTCTGGCATGCCCAAACAGAGATGCTGGCATCATAGATGACAGCAGTGCTCCAGCTTTGACTGATATTGGATATATTGTGCTGCAGGGTATTCAAAAGGAACCGGGTTGTCTGCTTAGCTCTTGGAGAGAGTTGGAAGCTTTTCATGTCACTTCAATCTCAACAGCCTTCTCCACCCAAAATATAGCTGTAGGAAATCAGAGATTTTGAACTGCTGCTCTGATACTCTGATAACTGTCAATTTATATTGATTTCTTTTTTTTTTTTTTCTTGACAGCAGTGCCTGCCAGTTGCTGACCATTGTTAGAAGCTGTGATTTGCAAAGTGTTACTAAGATTCTGAGCAACCATTACTGTGAAAATGTGATGCTACTGTCTGAGTAGTAGGGCATGATGCTTCATTTATGATCTTACATTTTTCTCCTGAATGTTGTTTTTAGGTGCACTAGGGCTCTTTATGGAAAAAAGATATTAATAAGATAAATGGGCAAAAATATTTTTTATATGTAAGCATTAACAAAGAGTGTATAGACTATTGATTTAATAAGAAAATGACAAAGTTTTTATGGCCTTTCTTTTGTAAAACAAAATAGAAATGTATTAATTGATTAGTAATTAGAAATAATTAACACTTAAACATGAAAAACTCGTTTATGTATTTAATCTAATCACACTGCCACAGAGCGTGGGATTATATTTTACAACTCCTTACCTAATTATATTGATCCAGAATATAAAATTACAATGCCTTAACCTGTGTAAATTATAAGTGTTCATGTAACAGCCTTTCATATTTTGACTGCCTATGAGATACAATACTGTTTGGAACTAGAAAGGTTCAATGGTTTGTTCTTGCATTATTTATATTCTTTCCTACCAAATGAAGGCAGCATTGATGATTGCTATGAAAGTTGTATTATTCTACTTCATTAATATTTAAATTTGTAAAAATCTTCAAATTGATATAAAAGTTCTGCATCATCTCTTCTTTATTAGGTAGACTAACTTCACATTTTCTTGTTAGGTTTGAGCTGTTTAGTGGTTTTTCTTTCTATATTTTAACCTACTTTTCCACTCAGTTCTCCAGTTATTTTACTTCTGCAGATCGAGTGCTGATCTACTCTGTCTCAATAAAAGTGCTCTTCACACTTTTTTGGACTTATTGGATAAAACAATGTAAAGCTGTTAGGGAAATTCTCATAATTAAATTAATTTCATTTTCTCAGTATGTTTTAGACATTATTAATTAAGGATGGCTTCTACTGCTGGAGCAATGACCAATAAAACTTGTGTCTAAATTAGCTAGTTGCAAATACTCTATGACAGGTTTTTTGTTTCTGTTTAGTTGTTTTACCAGTAAGTGAATCAATAAATGTACCATACTTATCTTATTTGTTATCTAACCTTATGTAGTTTTTATATTTTTGTGCTCTCCAGTGAGTGTCCTTGTTAGGCTTAAATTAAACCTGAAGAGTGAATGTATATGCAAATCCTGGTTGGTTGTCCCTAACCACCATGAACAGTTTTAATAAGCAATTAATTAGATTTCATTCTAACCCTGCAGAGGGTCACAGGCAATTTTGCTTACCACTTCTCCAAGTCCTATTTAAACATGTGTCATTACTGTTGTATTGCATTTCATTATAAAGTATAAGCTGTGACTGGGTAAAAACATCAAATGGACTTGAGCTGGGTGTGGTAGCGCTTATCCTTATAGATGTTTATTCTTACCTTGGATATAACATGGAGGTAAGGAGCTGAATTAATTTAAAGTTTTCTTATTCTGTGCATAAGACTGGAGCTAAGAGAAAGCTTCAGACACCTTAAAGATATTGTTGATTTTTTTATTTAATCATATTTTCCCTTCATTTTACTTCTAAATATCAAAAATCCCAAAAAACTAAAGAGTTGAGAACTTGAAAACTCTCCCCATACAAAAAAACCCAAGAGCCATATTAGACATAAGGAAATAAAATTCCCACTTTCCTAGAATAATTAGAAAAGCAGTAAACTTAAATGACCATTGAGAACTAGGTTTTACTAGTTCCCACAAATACCACTGAAGGAAAAGAATGGGTTGTGAAAACAAGATAGCTCTGGAAAAATGGATAGCCACTTACTAGAAGATAAATGAGGCTGAAAAGAGATTTTTACAGTGAAGATATGACATATGAAAACTGAAGAAAATCCAGAGAGAGTGAAAACAGATCCTTCAACAAATTTCCCCATTAAAATATGGTATCTTGATTTGTCCAATGGGAGTAAAGTGAATTGTTTTCAAATAAGGCTTACTACAAAATCTGGGTCTAAGGGGACTTTATGTTAATCAGTATAATCAATCCCTTATCCATGCAGGAGAAAGCTCAAACAAATTAGATATTGCATAGACTCATTTTCATGGCCCTGAGTTAGGCGTGTCATTTTGCTCCTGGATGAAAGGCCTGTCCTAGATGCTGAAATTCAACAAAACTTCCTCATCAGTGCACAGAGGAGCACAGAGAAAAGTGACACAGTGTGCTTTAGACTAAAGATGGGTGTCTCTTCTTCCAGCTAAATCAGAAACATTGTATAAAATAACTTTCTTTGAGTAGGTGTTCAAAATTATCCATAAATATCTCTTGATCTCCGACAGGTTTCAACAGAAAAGGCAATAATTTTAGATCAAGTGTGCTTAGGGCAGTCAAATCTCCAGCTAATAAAAGGGGTATATTTCTGCAAAAATGAATTACACTTTTTTGGCCTACAATGTGAAGAACATCAACATTGCTTTTTAACAATAAATCTAATAATCTTAGAACACTTTTTCCTTGGTGTCTAGTTGAAGGCACTTATAATGTACCCACAAACCGAATGTTGATTTCAGAGATAAATAAATTTCCTGTAGTAGGACAGAAAAACTGGTTATGTTAAATGTGACTAGACTAGATCTGTCGATGCTTACATCATCCAGGAAACTTTCCCTGGGGAACATCTCAAAATGGAGACGCCTGGCTCATGAGAATGGACACTTATTTGTCCATTGTATGGACACACATGTATGGTGGCATTAGGGAGGATTCTGTGGCTTAGCCAATGGATCTTTTTGGTTTTTTTAACTGCTCTAGTCATGGAGACTAAGGACTTATGTTACATGCTATGCCAAAATTCCAAGCAGACGTAGGAAGACTTGACTGCTGTTTGTGGACACACAAGTTATTTAAGGCTATCTGATCACATGACTAGGTTTTTCCAGGTCCTGCTGCAAATTTTGTGTATGTTTGACAAATTGTTGCAAGATGAGGTCTCCAGGTTAGTTAAACCAACATTTCTCATCCATACAGCCTGCACGAAAATGTACCCTACTGAGCTAGGAATCCGTCACAGAAACAAAGTGTTCCTAATATTTCTTGTAGCAAGGCTCTCCTTCAGCGTTGTTTCCTTCATCATCAATAAAAAGATAGGACTGGCACACATCTCAGGAGGCCAAATAATTCACTCTCTTTCCATAATAGATTTTCCCCTCTTTAAGTGGATTTGGCTGTATGTTTTAAACTAACAGATGATCAGCTGATCTATTCTAGGTTGTCTCCAATACTAGTGATTCTTCCATGGGTTTTCATGCCTGCATATTCTTAATGTTTTTCTAATACCTAGACTGACTCTTCCCTGCTGTGGTTACTTATTTTACTGTTTGCTATGGGCATAGAGAGACGTTTGTTCTGAGTAATGTTAATACTGAGATTATCTTTGCTGCATTTATTTTCCCTTAACAAGATGCACATATACACACAAATACATATGTAAATGAACACACACAATTTAGTCTTTTGTCTAATCAGTCTTAGTTTTTTTTTTTTGTTTTTTTTTGTTTTTTTTTCATGAAGTCTCTTTTTAGTTATAAAAAAGGTGATCAATACAAGACATAGTACTTTCTTCCCAATTCTGGAGAGAATGTGAAATTTAACTTTTCTTTGTAAATATGTCCACACTGGGACTGTATCAATATGTAAGCATTGCTGAAGATCTTTTTCCTGGGAATACCTGTGGGAGAGATCACAAGCCCATCTCTCTCTCTCTGCCTGCATAATCCATGAGTCACCTTTAAGAGGGACAAAATAGATAGAGATCCACTCTAGATATAGGTGCTCTGAATGTGATTTAAATAAAAAATTATCCTCACAGTACAAGCTGTCAGGTGGTTTTTTTGACTCCCCCTCCCCCCGGTTTTAGAGAGTACATCTAGGATAAAATTTTTCAGATTTGAGTTCAAAGTAGAAGTATGTATTTCCTTGTATACTTGACTTGGGTGCTAGCACTTCTCTGAATTTCACTATGGAGACATTTTTTCTCCCTGTGAGATTTTTTTGTGATGTCTATTGCATTTCTGGGGTCACTGGGCCCCAGCACCTCTCTGGTTAATCTCTTCATAGAGCTGAGCACTAAGCTCAGTGTATTGCACTCTCCATCTCACAGTGTAAGTATTTACAAGAACAACTGCATCTAACTTGTGGCTGAAGGCCTAACATTATGTATCAATAGAAAACAAAATATAAGCTGAATTTTATATGTAAAGCATAGATCTTTTAGCAGATGCACGCTGCATCTGGAGAAAGGATATCAGTGACAGCAGTTCACTTACAAGCATCTACAGACTAGAGCGTATGTGGAAATTATGATAAAATACCACTTTGGCATACATCAGTGCCTGACAGATATTTTCTCATCTTCTTCTCATCAGTATCTCGTCCTCTACTGCTTGCAAGCTGTAATGCTGGAACCCGTCAGAGAATAGACTCTGAATAGTCATAACTTTATACCCTTAACCTTATTCTGAACAGCTGGACATTAAAGTGATGTGTATATATATGTGTGCAAACACAGATGTGTATGTGTCCATTTAGTCTTCAAATTTTCTCAGGTAAGTTCTGTGCTGCTCCTTAGTTTGGCTGTAAGGTTTTAGGGAATGAGATGAGTCTATTTTTAGAAGAATATTCTTCAACATGATGAGTGGTGTAGCTGCTTCTTTTGTCTTATGAGAAGCACATTAAGTAAAACTTAAAATAGGAAAGATGAGCCTCTCCTTCCAATTCCTTCTATTAGCTTTCTGAGGGTCTGGAAGGCTTTTTTGATTTTTTTTTTTTTTTTTTAATAATAGAAGTAAGTCTCTGGTTTTTGGTCTTATTGCAACTTGTTTATTACTTGTTCTATGCATTATAAAAGCCTTTTCAAATACATAGGTTTCTCATCCATTTCATTTAATTGCAGTGAATGTTCTCATGCCCCCCAGAAAATCCTTTGAACATGGATAATCATCAACTTTGACAATACTTATTTGTCCCAAAAGCACATCTTTTCTTACATGTGCTCATGACCTTCCCTCATTTCATATCTGAAAGTGGGAGAATGAGAAGTTCAAATCTGTTTGGTGTTTTACATGTCATTTTTTTAAATTAGGTGGGCAAAAACAATCAATAGATCCTCTAGTTCCTGTGATCTTGGTCCTACAAGTTCACTTCTACTCATCAGAAACCAGTGCTGGTTGCAATTTAAGGATAAATATGCGTGCATGACTGGTGTAAATGAACTTATCAGAGTATTGACAGAAAATCTCTGGCCTCTATAACCATTAAGACAAGCAGCCTAGTTTTAAGTAGTAGAAGTAGAAGAAGAATAGGAGGGAAATCCAAATGGGAAGGTAAGGGGCAGTCTTTTCATGAAGGACAGATAGAGGAGGCGTCTTGGCAGCCTATGTTGAAATATTATTTTCCTGCCTAAGCAGCAGGCTTTCCTGTCTGAATGCATGTTAAAGATAGTATTGAATCAGGACAGGTCTTCACAGCTCCATCTCCTCTGTTTTTATTAATTTTTAAATCCTGATCTGTGTTGAACACTTTTTTCTGTTTGTTCTGTTTGTGTAGGGTGACATGACAGATCTTTTCTTGGTTTGATGCTATGTTTTCTTCAAATGCCAAATTACTTCTTGAAGCTTTCCACTTGTTAAAAGTGATTTATTTTGTTCAAACGTCTATTCACCATTTCTTGAAATATCTTGGGTAGTTTCTCTATGTTAGCCTTTTCCCAGACTGAAGTCATCAAAATGATGTCTAAAAGAAACTACAAATGGAAACTGTACTGGAAACTTCCAGATGAATGGGTGATATCACCTAATTCTTCATCACAAAACAGGTCATCCAGCAGTAACCTGTCAGATGATGCATTGCACATCTGTGATAACACCATTTGTTCTTGGGACTACTTCTGAAAGTGTTAATGTGAAGAACATGTTCTTTATCCTGCTGTATGTGTGTATCAGAGAAACTGAAGATGCATGAAGGGAAAAGGAGGGTGTTTTGTGCGAATATTTTACTGCATTCACTGACTGCATGTTAAGGCTTGTAGAAGTTTAGAAATATTTTAGGACTTTCCTGCTGCTTTGAAGGAAAAACGAAGAAAAAGGTGCTCTAGGTGATGTGGGTATATGGATAACTATTCCAAAACAGTAAACTCCCAACCTGCTGAGCTATGACACAAACCATAGCATGACATTCAATTGCATCTCTCTGCAGAACAGACCTCGACAGTGCTTCTACCTTTTCTGTTTTGCAACACCAAGAGTACAAATTGTCATCAAACTCTTAGGTTTGGAGAAAGAATCATTGAAATTTATGAAATGTCATCAGCATCATAGTCATCCAAATGAAAATGATAGTAAACTATTCAAAGAAATAATTCATGTTACTATGTACACTATATTCACATTCAAGTGGCAGATGTCACAGGTTGCAGTGCAGAAAAAAGGTCAGCTCAAATATTTCATATTTGTACTCACTCATAGACTGAAACATTTGGATGACTTTATGTGAGAAGTACATTTGTCAGACCTGTCTGTGAACCAAGTGTCACTTCTCATGATTAGAATGGTATTTCCAGACCTTCAGTGGACTCTCTTCCTTTCATCTCTGCCACATTTTTTCTGTGTTGACAGATGTGTTTGCTATGATGTCTGCTTGGTCAAAAATTGTTGTATTGCCTCTTTACTCTTAGTCTTTCTCCACTCTTCTTCCAGACTTAGGGTTTGTTTGAGGTCACTCCCGTTGCCAAAAAAATCCAACCCTCAGGTAGCTGTTCGTTGTTGATTTTTTTTTATATATATGCTTTTTAAAAATATGTAATTTATTCTCCAAGTTCAATTATTCCTCATGCATCTGAATTTGTAGATTTTTTGGAAGTAATCATGGCTATGATGAATTCATATAAATCAGCATCTTTATTGGGCCACTGTTTACATTTCTGGTTTTGCATTTGAAATACAGCATTTAACTTGGCATTTGAAGTCAGGCTCTGATGAAGTTCATAAGCAGCTATGAGAGTAAATGGCTGTTGAGAAGCAGGCATTGAAATGCGTGGCTCTCAGAACACACCACTTCCTTCAAGTAGCGTTTATAGATTGATGAGCAGCCTGAATAAATTCCCTCCTCTTCTTAAATTCTTAATTTTTTTTCTCTGATATTCAGCTTGCTTCTTTCATAATATTTAAAGAATGATAATTCTAAGCTCTAGCTGGGGGCTTCTTAATCTTGGGAGTCTTCTATTACTTACAAATTTAATGTTGGCTTAGCTTTGTTGTGTGAAAAATCTTTCTTTCTTGGAGGTCTGGTGTTGTGAAGGGGAAAAGGCATATGAGAGTAATTTGAAATATTATTTTTATTTTTTAGAACAGTTTCTTGGGGTTTTTTTTAAGGCTTTTATGTCATGATACTCAGGTTTTGGTATTTATTTCTTGAATTTTTAATCTGTGCTAAAAGGAAAGCAACTTTATTTGTAAGACTTTTCCAATAGCATTGAATTCTACTTATATACTATTTATTCTAATTATAATAGGTGGACATTCTGAAGGAAAGTAGTTTTCATAGCAAGATTTAACACAGACATCTATGCATTCCTGTCTCAGTTTCAGGGTACTGAAAGTAGATCAATATATTTCTGCCATACTGCAATTTTATAACAGCTATCAGTTTACTGTCTGTAAGCTTCAAAATTTATTTTCTAAAACAAGAAGAAAAGCAATTTGAGACACTAAATTCTGTAAAAGAAAGGTGCAGTTAGGTTACTGATTTAATACTAATACTCTAGTACACTGTGTTACATGAAAAAATTGAATTACAGGACTCAAATTTGTCAATAGGCAGCTTTTACAGTAACTACAGTTTTTTCTTTTATTATTTTAGCAGATATATACTTTTAAGAACTCATAAGTTCTCTTTCTTTTCTCAATTGTCTTAAATGTACATTCAGTATATCTGAGAGATTCAGGGAAAAGATAATGTAATACAGATTTCCTCTCTGCAATGTAAGAAATAGCAGTCTCTGTCAAACTCTTAAGACAATTTCTCACAAGGGCACTGTTTGACAGAAGTGACAGCAGGAGTTCCTGAACCAAGTCTCTTTTGGACTTGCAAGTTGATCCTTTCTGGGCCATCTGGAAATAAACCTGAGCAATATGTCATCCCTGTGAGCCCAGATTTTTATTTTTATTTTTTTTTTAAGCTTTTGGTTTTTAATAAGTCTTGCTAAGAACTGCCAGCATTATGCTAGTACTCCAAAGAGATTTATTTGCTCTCCCTCTAAAATACTGATTATATGAAGCGGTAGTTTAGGTGTTGAGTAATGAAACAGCAACAATCTGGCGTGTCAGTAGAAGGGTACTTCTCCTGGATAATCATAATTGGCATCTATGTTTGAAATGGTCCATTTTTCTCCACCTTTTTTGTTCTCTGGACACATGAATTTTAGGAATCAGGGTTATCAAAAGTGCAAAAATTTACTTTAGAAGATAAGATTTCTGGCATCTTTTCCTTGACTGAGTTCCGTACAGCCAGATTTTCACCAAAGCTGCAATGTGAATTGGGAGTAAACTTGGCATAACTTCAATAAGTCGGCAGAATTACTGCCGGTAAACAGACTATTAATTTGGTTTGAATTTGTCCCTCCTCTGAATCCATCCTTTGTGGTTCTTTGGACAGAAAAGGTGACTTGTGGGGGATAGTTGTTTTTGCAGTTTTTTGGGGTTTTTTTTAAGCAGACTGTGATTGACAGGGTTTTACCCACGGAAATACAGCTGATACATATGCCTTGCCCAAAGCAATGTGTCTATGAAGCACCCAGCTTCAAAGCATTCTGGGTCTGAACATTTCCAACCCGTCCCTCAAAATGGGTTTTGATGCAGCGTGCATATCTTTGCCATTGGGTAGTTATTTGTGAGCATTGTTATGCTGTGCATACAGCCTGCTGTCTTGAAGTTGTTCTGAGAATTGGGCTGATGACCTACATTGGGAGGCAACATTTGATTCCAGATTTTTAAATGAGGCATGCAATTTATAAAATTTTTGTATAAAGTTGCATTCTGGATCGATGTGAGCAAGGAGATCAGTAAAGCTCCCATTTATCTCTTCCAACACGTCCAAAAAAGAGTGAGAATTAAAGGTCCAAAAGCCTGGGATTTATTGTTTTCTGTGCCAATTGAAGGCTGTCTTCATGTGCAGTGTACAAAAGGCCATTTGGTTGTTACTGAAATTGCTGACTAAAATGCCCATAGCTGACACATTTGTCAGAAGACTGACAAGCATCTGATTCAATAAAGTTTTCCAGCCTTTTGTTTGACATTTTGGTGATTGGTTATCATTGTGAAGGGAACCGTTAGTGAATTATTTTCATTCCGTACTGCATACAGATAGAACTTATTTTATAGCTCTGCCATTGCTAAAACCTAAAGCAACATTTTCTTCCTCTCTACATCCACTTAGATGTGGACTTAGATTTTTTTTTTTAGCGCTACCATTGTTTTGAGAGGAAATACTTCTTTAAAATCTGTAAGTTCTCAACACTGCAGACTACCATCATCACTGCAGGCAGATGATAGCTAAGTCTGTGGCTTATTGCCCAGCATTTCATTATTTCAATACCTTCATTTGAAGGGACAAGTACTTCATGACTCCCACAGAAAGCCCATGACAACTAAAATGAAATGTAAGCCCCATGCAAATATGATACCTCTTGTGGTAATCTTTGAGGTTCAACAGATATTGACAGATTTTAATATATCAGCTAAGTAAGCATTTCTAGAGTGGTTTAATCCTTGATGCAATACAGCAATTATGCTGGGGATTGTAATGGGCTTTTTTTTTCTTCTCCTAACAGAGCATCAGGTCTGGGTGAAAAGTATTAACACAAAGTATATTAGACTGTATTAAATTAAGCCATTAAAAAAGAAATCTCTCTTCCTATATTCTTATACTGTGCTAGATATGTCTGGTCTTCAATATATTATTTGTAGGCAATCTTCTACTGTGTGAAGAATGCAGGAAAGGTAACTCTGGAGGGCATAAGAAGCATCTCTTTCCAATAGTACAGCATTCTGTGTGTACAACCTAAGTGACAAAAACCATTATTCTGCCTCTGAGTGTTAGTGTGGCTCCAGTTTAGACTTTGAACTACAACCTTCAAGGATTTGTGTTCCAGTTCTGTATGTCTCTCTCAGTGGAGATGATCGAATCATAGAGTCATAGAATTGTTAGTGTTGGAAAAGGGCTCTAAATTCATTGAGTCCAATGGCTAACCCAGCACTGTCATGTTCAACACTTAATCTTATGGTCAAGAACGACATCCACGTGGTTTTTGAATATTTAATTTTCCTTAAACTAATTCTATGAGGTGGTTTATAATTTAGTCACTGCTCTGTCCCCACTATATTTCAAGATGGGGTGTACTTTTATGGTGTCTCAGGGTTACTATGCATTCAGATTTTTTGGTGAATTTGGTTAAGAACCACCCATTCTTCAGACAGGCATCATCTCTATCAAACACATCAATTCTCACAATGCTGCACTCCAGATTTTTGAATAGCTCAAGCCAGCATCAAAGCCCTTTTCACCATCTCCCACAGTCCTGATTTGATGTGCCAGACCCCCACAGACCTTCTGTTTTTGTGATCTATTTCAGCAGCCAGAACGATGACACTGGTTCTGAGGAGAATGAAAACTCAACATGAATATGCAATTTCAGAGCACTTTGGATCTGCTTCTGGGGTTGTCATGTTTTATGCTGACAATGCTGTTATGTTCAATGCTAAGAAACTGGTACAGGATTCCTGCTTTTCTTCAGGTGCAGGAGAACATCCTTTGGCAAAATGGGAATCTGAAATGAGTAACCTGGGAGAGGGAACCCATCTGATAAATACAAAAAAAAGTGGTTAGACTTTCAGATTCTTAGATCAGATGGTGTCAAGAGTAATCTCAGATGTATTTCTGACACCAAGCCTGTGTTTTTGCTTCTCCTTTGCCTGCTGCCACCTAAAGACAATATTCAAGGCTATATTTAATTCCTGTGAGAATGAAGTCACACCTTACAACTTTGGTTTTAAGAGAATTTTTTCTTATTATGTTTATGGTGCTCACTCCTGGGCTTGGGAAGTTCTGTTTCTATTAATATCTACAGATCCAAAAGAAAAATCCATTTCCACACAGCCGAAGCTGTCTTGAATTAACCTGGATTCTAGTTCCCCCAATTCAAATTCTCTATTTAGAACTTGTTAGTGTCTACCACTGATTTAGTTTCTTATCTCTTTCTGGTTTTGTTAACCATTAGGAAAAAAAACCCCAAACCAACAAAAAAACTTCAAACCTGTAGGCTTGAATCCCATCCTCATATTTCAAGGAATAATCTGCAAAGTTTTAGAAGCTTTGCTTTTTTCAGAATCATGTAAACTGTTGGAAGATTTTATTGATTTGTGTCAAAGATACAAATTTATTCATACTAATGTATTTATAGAAAGGCCTAACCCTGAAGTTACATCTTCTCCCTGATGAAGAAATGCAGCAGCAGTAGAAGCACTGTGGTCATATGATAGAATGCCTAGTCTTGTGTTCTCACTGCATTTCAGCCTGCTGACCTGAGTGCTAAGCAACCAACTAAATGGTGTCAATCACAATGCTGCCATCCTGCAGTTAGACAAAATGAATTTCTTCCATTTGCTCTGTTTTGTGCTGCATGGTTGGCATCAGATATTTTCCTTCCTTTCTCCATCATTTTCTGGCTTTCTGTGATGTTACAAAAGGCAAATTTGCATAGCTAGTGAACAAAAACAGATTTGTGGATCTGCCTGTACTCCACATTATTAGCGAGAAAATTACTTTTGTACTAATTCTACAATGTCTTGCACAGAAAATGGTGCATTGTTGGAATTGTATATGAGTGAGTAATAGCCAAGACACATGTTTACATTGACTGTTTCTCTCAGCCCTGCTTTCTGTTGTACTTCAGGTAGTAACACGACTCCTGCTGCTATTCTGTTCTGCTAGTTGAATAATTCTCATAGTGTTAAGTCTTGGAATGATTGCACTTTTAGTGACTTCTAGCTTAGAATAAATATTGCTGTGCCTTTTGAATACAAAATGTAAATGACAGGATTCTATTAATATTTTAACTTGAGTTTTTATATAGAATTACTGTGTGAGAAAAGTAACAATTTCTCATATTTAAGCATTATTTAAAAAACATATCTACATGTAAATATTAAAGGATTGTTTCCTCATAGTAGTCAACCTTGAGAGAGATGATATACATTAATTTTATTGATCTAATAATTTCAAAAAATAGCTTCAGTATGATTTTTGACAGTTTCTTTCTCCATGTTATGCTAATCAAGGATGTTAGTGCACCTGATTTTGGTGAGTATGAATTTCTTATGAATTAGGGTGTGGGGATTTTGTGTGGTACTAATTCCCTGAGTGAATGCATTGAAACATCTTTGAAGATTTTGTTGGTAGGTCCTTTGCAATTTTTTTTTGTTGTTTTCTTTGTAACACTAGAGGTTCACAAGTATTTTCTATAGAAGACATGTAATTTTATATTGTGGTTTCACATGTTTTTCTACAGATTTATATCTGTGTCCCATATCTTTGTAAAATCAAGCATTTATGGCTTGAGATTAAGACTTTTACCTGGGCTACCATAAGATATAATATCATGTAATAAGCAATCACTAATGAGTGTAAAACTGTTGACATTGACATGGAGTTTAATTTAAAAATATTCATATTCTCCACTTCTACAAGCTACAGCTTTGTAGCTAAAACGATACCAGGTGGGATTTTGTGTAATGATGTACTATGAGTACAAGACTCCTCATTCAAACATCCTATTTAGACAAACATATATAAAGTTAAATATTTAAGTGTTAATACTGAATGTGCCTCCACATAATGGCAGGTACCTGTAACATACAGGTGCAAAAGTAAAGGCAAAGGTTAAAAAAAAAAAATCTGTATTTCTTTTATCTCATTAAAAAAAGCTGGAAACCAATGTACTCTCCATTTTTTTCTTCTTCTTTTTCTCCAAAATACTTTCTATGCCAGTGAATTTAAATTCTAACACCTCTCACCATGTGAAAATCTAGGCTAATCCCTCAGCAAAATGGATATAGATTTTTTTTTCCTGTAATAGTAATAATATTTGCAGAGATGAAATTGTCAAGATAGCTATTAATATCCCAAATTAAGCCTTTTCCATAATCTTCAACATGCTGAAGATAGTTCTTGATATATCCTTTGGGAAATCCATACAAAATACTTTGCATTGTTTATGTCTGCGGAGTTGTAGCAAAGCTGCACACTTCTTACTCTACTTCCTATTAACTGCTCTTGGGCAGTTACAAATTTTTGTAGCCCTGTGGAATAGTATGCATATCTTAAGCTGTGCTATAACATCCTGTATTTGGGGTTTATTCACATGTGTTAATTAGAAAGGCTCAGTTCAGTCCATTTATTTGGGAGCTGCTGAGAAGTGGCAGCAATTGACAAGTTTAATGTTGGGAAAAAAGAAATGGATGTACTGGGTTTATGAGTAGATGCATTTGGGACAAGAAAACCGGCCTTTTGTTTATTTCCCCAATCAGAGTATGGGTTTAGAGTAGCAAACTGAAGCCATTTGTGAACATAATCACAGCACTCATTACTGGCTGCTAACTGATCTGAATTTTAACTGTAGAGGGATGTGTGTGTAGAGGTTTAGATGTCAGCAAAGTTCACCAATAAAAATAATCTATTTAAGATATTTTCAGCATCTAGTATTGTTCATTGAGGCATCTACCTCCCCTCTGCATATCTAGGTTGAAAATTTCAGTGGAAATTTTACCCATCAGGTGCCTTCTCCTCTATGCAAACAATTAAGCAGCTTTAATTTTCAATAGCTGTTATCATCTCTCTGTGTCTCACTCTCTTATGTATTAGAGATGGTCTGGATGGTCCTGATAACATAAGATACAGTTTAAATCTTGAAGTTCAAGTCAAATGTTAATTGGTGGTTGAATACTTTTGATTTAATTTTTTGGTCTGCCATATCTATTTCAAAACAGATGCTGCACTAAGCAATGCTATTCTTTTCTGTTGATATGATATACTTGAATTTTTAAAGTAGAACCTTCTTTTCATAGAATTCTGTCTCCCTTTCTAAGTTTAAATTTCATACACTTCTGAAAAAGCATGAAAGCCAGGCAAAAGTTTGAGTTTATGTTTTTCTTCTATGTAGGATGGAAGAATAAATGTATAGTATTTTGAAGAGAACAATGTAAATATTATACAATTCAAAGTGTGTTAACATTCAGCACTAGTTTGAATTTTCAGTACTGAATATTCTGAGTTCTAGAAATGTGTATGTGTGCATTTAGTGGCCTGTCTATGCAGGAAAACTTGCAGAACTAAGTCTTTATACATTTCAAGGATCTCAAGATATGAGTCAAATAAAATTGTACGTTTCCAGACAATGTTAATGAAAATGTTAAATAATTCACACAAATCATTGCATAGAAAATACCTAGAATAGATTTTGTGAAATTTATTTTCAGTTTTTAATATACCCACTGCCATTTTTTGAAATTTGTAATTTAAAATGCATAATTCAGTAATGCTTATAGGAGTTATTACCCTGAATTAATACTTTAGCATTTTAGAATGTTCGGTATAAAACTTTAATGTCTTTGTTTTTATTAAAGTGGTTTCAGAAAAAAAACCCCAACATAATTTCCTTCTATTTGAGAAATCTTTATGTCTACTATTCTTAAAGAAATAAATTAGTACAATGCCTTTTTCTGTGAAAAAAGTAAGTCATTATTTAAGCCATGGTCTGGCAATGCCCTACCAACTTGAAAAGTATCTCTAGTTCAAAAAGTCTTTGCACTTTCATGACAGAGTTTATTGTATGGGTCCAGTGTGGTGAGGGATTACTACCAGAGTGCACTGCATTTATTGCTGTCAACATAATTTCTACTTGGCACCTCTTGGAACTTAACTCTCATTTGCCCTAAGGTACATAAGGAGCCATTCCACTGGCAGTGGTTTGAAAATATCTTCAGTTTAATTGCTGAAATGTTCTTAAGCTGGTTTGTAAGAAATAAAATCATGCTGGTAAATTGGTTATGAACAAAGACTCAGGTGTAAGTATCTGCAGAAATTGAACCAGCTCCTCCTGGTTGTATTTAAAACACGGACAACCCTTGTGCAGGGTGTTATTTCAGCTTTGAATGTCTTCTTTTAGGTTCCAGTGAACAAAAGATTTACAAATAGAATTGAAATCTATACAGAATAGAAATAAACCTAATTAAATAAAAAGGCCAATCAAATAAAGCATCAAAGATCAGCCACTTCCTGGGTTGTATCAGCACGAATATCCAGCAGTTCCAGGGAAGTGATCTTTCACCTCTGTGGCACTTGCGAGGCCATATCTGGAGTATGGTGTCAATTTTTGGGTTTCCCAAAATAAAGGATTGACAGACGGGATTGAGTCCACTGAAGGGCCATCAAGATTGCTGGGGAAGTGGAGCACATGAAATATGAGGAAATGACTAGGTAAGGGAAGGTTTGAGAGGGATCTTCCTGTTCCAGTTAGTCAGTTGACTAACTGGAAAGTATAGAGAAGATGGGCCCAGAGTCCTCTTAGTGGTGTGCAATAACAGGATGATTTGCAAAGGACAAAAACTGAAAAATGGGAAACTCATCAGATGTAGTTTTTTTACCATAAGTGTTGTTGTACACAAGAACAGGTTGCCTGGAAGACTCTAGAATCTTCGCTGTTTTCAGGGCTTGTTGGGTCACAACCTGAGCAAACTCATCTAATGAGACTTGCTTTGAGCAAGTGTTTCGACTAGATAACTCAAGCCTGTATTGTTCTGTGTTTCTGTGAAAACATGCTACTTGGAAACTGAGTGACCATCCATGCTGTGCTCTGCTTTGGCAGAATGATCTTAAAACCATTGTAATTTTATGTGTACTTGGGATCTTCACTAACTTTTTTTTTTTTCACCTGTTTTGTCAAGTCAGAAGATAATAAGAAAGTACTTTTAGGTTACTGAGCAAGAATGGAAAGTTGGAGAGCTTTCTCTCCACATTTCACTCTGACAAGTGCTTTTCATTCAGTGGCTGTGATTGCATGAATTTCCCAAACTGACTAAAGCAAGCAGGGGTGTGGGCAATGAGAAAGTAATTTGGAAAAAAATGTGGAGTATGAAGCTTCCAAACTTTGTTAACATAGCATGTGTGATTCTTATGAAAAGTTGAATAGGTCCTGGATAAAAGGGTAAATTGCAGGCATGAGAACTTCTTTTATGTAGGACCCAAACAATGTTGTAGCAATGTCAAAAATATTTGGTCTCCTTGCAGATGGTGTCAGTCAGGAAGAATTATAAGCAGTAAGAACAAGGGGCATAAATTTAGGCAGCCAAGGGTACTGTCCTACTTGCTGCATCTGCATTTCATATCTAGGATCCCAATTCTAGGATAGGATGATTAAAGCATACTTAGTAAGTAGTTTTGTATCACTAAAGATAGACTACTAAAGCTGTACATGACCCAGAGACCTGTCAGCCTCTCTGGGGTCTATAGGAAATTGTACGGTTTGGACTCTAACTTGTGCTGCCCCACCTTCTGTAGCTTCAGGCTGCCAGGCTGAGGCAAAGATTACCATACCTGGGGGATATCCCATTCCTCTGTGTTTCTGGTGCTGCCAAGAGCAACCCTGACCAAAGCTGTTCCACCAGCACTGACTGAACCCGCTCCTGGCCTGTCTTTCACTGGTCTTTGCTGAGGTGACATTGTCCTTCTGTTCCACAGTATGGGATCTCAGACCATCAGGGAAGATGCCACCTCTGCTCCAGTCTGTCATCTGAGTAGCTGATTCTCCTCTTCTATTTCACACTTTGCCCCCAGTCAATTGATACAGATTCTCCTTGAAATATTTATATCATTGCCTGTGACCGGTGTGATGCTGTTTACTGAAATGTGTTTTCAGCCTTCACCCAGCTCTAGACCATCCTGAAGTTCCACAGTTTCACTATCACAATTAATTATTCTCCCTTTCTCTCTCTCTCTCTCTCTTTTTTTTTTTTTTTTTATTTTATTTTATTTTATTTTATTTTATTTTTTTTTTTTTTTTTAAATTTTATTTTTGGCCTTGTTTGAAGGAGAAATCCTCCACTGAAAACAGAAAATTCGCACATCGTACATAGTGAAATTTAATTGCAGTATGTCACTAGACAGACACACTAGAAGCACACTCACATAGGTTGTCAGAGCAAAACGAGGGGCATTTATTTCTTGACCTTGATTTATATAGATTTCAGGCAATGACCAGACATTGGAGGATGATGTTGACACCTCTCCGACCCTACTGGTCAAACTAGAAGTCCATCAATTGTCCCTTCTTCAGAGAGGAATGTACAGTTTTCCAAAACATCACTTTTGTTTACTTAAAAGTCCGTGAGAAACTCCGCTGCAAAAATGCAAACATCAGAAGGCTGAAAAAGATCAGGGCGACAGCAGTACTGCTGTCACCTTTATGCAGATTCTCTATCTTGGTCCTGCCCTCAAGACTCTAGACAAGTTCCTTGATGTTTGGGTTTCTCTCCAAGCATGCACAAGAATTGCTAGTTTATATTCTCTTGTTGGATGAGCAAGCCTTTTTCAAAGATTTATTTGCTGAGGGTTTTTAGAGCACTAAAGAAGGTGCCTCAGCCTTGTCTTGTGAAAGCAAATACTCTTCTGCTTAGCATTTCTTACTGACTGGGAACTGCTCGCCCATCAATGAGGAATCACTGATCATGTGCAGAGGAAGTTCCTTCATTCAGTTTTCTGAGGTAGATATGAACAAGCATTTTCTCATTTAAGTTGTTAACTGTACACAAATGTACATGACATGCCATTTTGCTGGTCACTTTTGCAGAGGTAGGGTGTACTGACATTATTAAAAGTGACAAATATGTCATGTAAAAGCATGAAAAAGCTTTGGAAAGATTGGTGTTTCACTTAATAGTTCAATATATTTGATAATCAACTTTTTGGACAATATTTTTGACAGTATTTTATGCTGGGTTTGGTCTTTTTTCCCTAATATTTTCCTGAGATCTAGGGCCAACTTTATTTAACGTAAAATGACACTAAAAAATTATCTGTGAGCTTTTTCACTCTTCCAGAATCTTCTGGGACTTGGCTTCCTGTCTGTTTTCATATCAGGACTGATGTAAGAATTTCTGCTCTAACAAGAAAGATGAGATTATAAACAAGAAAATAAAAAAATAAATGCGTGACAATAGAATATGTTTGAGCCTGTTTATGGTGTAAGTTAAACCTTAATATTGCTGACCTTTATCTCACTGTAACAAAGGCAGAAAGCAGCAGGCACTATATGACTCATTTTACCTCCCAGAGCTTGACAGTTTCTCCCCATGCTGGCTTTTAGCAGGGAAGAGGGAACATTAACACTTTGCAGGACAAACATTCTGCCCCTAATGCCCCGAAGTGCAGGGCAGGCAGGTTCTGTCTTGCAACACCTGTCACTTCACACAGGTCATGTTAATTGCATTGTTTATGTGACTAACTGTTGTGGGTTAGGAATGGCATTCCCCAGTTTAGTGCTCCCACTAAGGCTCTCTAAATCACCATCACTCACTCCCCGTGGTGGGATGGAGAGGAGACTTGGACGCACAAAAAGCAAAGATCATGGGTTGAGATAAAAACAATTCACTGGAAACAGCAATGAGATAAGTAACAGCAAAAATATGAATAACAAAAGTGTACAAGAGAGAGGTGAGTGATTCACATTCAAAATGCTCAGGATTGGGTTTACCCCACTTCTCCCTTCAGCATGTTTATTCCACCAGAGGGAACTCCTTCTTCCCCCAGAGGAGACTCTCTTCCCCATGTCCTCGGCATTAGCATGATGTAATAATAATCTGAGGGTCCTGGCCATGGCCCCTCCTGCCTACTGCAAGAATTGAACTTGTCCTGGCCAGAACCAGGACACTAATTTAACAGTAACTTTTGATGAGAGCAGGAAAAAATGCTGCTGGCAGCAATAAGCTTGAAAGATCGCAGGCAATTTTTCCATGAGTTTCTTCCTGTACCCAAGATTTGAGCAGCAGAAAAGAGATGCTTAGTCATATGTCAGAGGGTGCTGTGTTTTAAAATCAGTCCCTGATTGCTCCTTTTTTTTTTTTTTTTTTTTTTTTTTTTTTTTTTTTTTCAGAAATCCATAATAATGAAGGAAATGCTAGAATTTATATTTCTTTAATCAGCATATTTATTCATGTACTCCAGAAATAGGTTTTAAGTTTTCTTCAAGCTTAGGTTTGAATTATTTCACCAGCAGTGCATCAAAGCATCACCAGTAGAGACGTGAAGCTAAAAACCCAAGGCAGTGAAAGCTTAAAGGAAGGAAAAGAAATGTCAGTAATTTTGTTGGCAGTGTCTGGAAATTTCTACCTTCCCTTTCCTCTGCAAAATGTATTCAGAGAAATGCTCCTGAAGCTGAGTGCTCCACACAATGTGTCCAACTGCTGTTGGAAGAGATTTGCATTTTTTAACTGACCAGAACAACTGCAGTCACTGTATTATATGTGTTTGTTAGCAATTCTTCAACTTAATAACAGATGCAAACTTCATGTTGTCAGTTTTATCCTAATAATATATATATATTTTCTTTGCTTGTTCCCTTCAGGTATTTTTTCCCTAAAGAATATAGCAGAACTTTTGTTTGTCTATTTGTTTGCTTTTGTTGTTATTTATTTTTCCCTGGAAGATGACCAGTGTGTTAGGAATGCAGATTCTAGCTAATTTTGACTACTGAGACAAAGGCTCCTTCTTGCAGGCTTTAGACTAAAGCCCAGCCATATCTAATGACAGCCCAGTTCTTGAATCAGGTTATTGAACCTGGCTCTGTGACATTGTCATGTTTAAGCTGATCTATCCAGAGCTGTGGCTGCATCCAGATCTATATTCCTGCAATATTTCTAGATGAAGTTTATTATTGCAGTAGCTAATATAAAAAGTGCTTGAGGTTTAAATAAACTAATGAGCTACCCTCATTTTGTTTTTGAGAAAAAGGATGAAATACTTTCTTAAAAGTTTCTAAACATTTAAGATTTAAACAAATTTGATGTTAGATATCTGTCAGAGATACTGTGATTTCACTTAAGTTGTAGCATCTCGTTATTGTTGAACTTATTGTTTTTCTTTCTTAAAAATTGCCCTTGGGCATTTTTACCAAAATACTTAATTTATGCTTACTTTGTATTGCCCTGTTTCACTAAGCAGTGAGAAAAGTAGAAAATATTTGCCAGCTTAGGAATTCCATAAAGTAATATAACTTTTAAAGATCCATTTGGACCTTTAAAGTTATGGAAGAATGCTTCTCTCCCCTTCCCACCGTGAAGTTATTTTGCTGTGGAGGTACAAATGTCTGTACTACAATGAGAAATTGGAATTTTATCAGAGATGGAATCTCTGTATGAAAATACCTGTGATTTTCTCCCTTCTGGTATTCTCAAATCTCTTCATTTCATGATGAAAGAAATTACTGAATGTGAAAATTAGAAGAGCTGCTGTAAGGGATCTCAACTTCCGAGGCAAAATAATATTATTTTATCCTATTTCTTAATCACTAATGGCTTATTACATTTATGGATAACTTTATGGATAAGTTTAGTTACTTGAATTGAGTTCTGCTAACATTATGAGATGCATTGAAAAGAGCAAAAATACTTATGCCTGGATATGTGCAAAAGTGGATCCAAATTAATGCTATATAATTATAATTTAAAGTGTATATGTTGATTAGGTGGTACTGATATGGTATAATCCTTCCAATATTTATCTGCAGTCACTTTCTTCCACTTTTGTTTTACCTACTTATTCTTAAAGCAGAGCACCTTTAGGAAAGCAATAACTTCCATGGCAGACATCAAAGGTCTAGTTACTTCAGGTAGCTATTTTGTATTATAGTCAGTATGGAATGCAAAATGAAGAAGAATTGGGCAAGTATGGAATTACATATTCTTTTAGGTATTGGTCATTAGGTACAGAAACCTTTTTTTCAATTTCGTGCTTTGAAAGAGGGGACAATTGATGGTAAACAGTCTTCTGACTGCATACATGGGGAAATTTTTTCATCTCTCTCTGACTGACCAGTATCTGGAGAACCTCCATTTTCCTGGGAGTCTTGGAATCTTTCTTAGACACTCTTTGAGAAGACTGAATTTTGTGTGTGGAGCAGCATCAGGATTACTTCAAGTTCCTCTAGTGTATTCTTTGAAAACTAGGTGTGATAATTACTCCAAGGCAAGAAAGCAATACAATATTGGTGAGAATTTAAAAATAAACCAATTCTTCATGCAGGTATTTGTTGTACTTCAGAGTTTTTTTTGGATGATTTTAACAGCATGACACTAAACCCCAAATTTTTAACCCACAGCAGAGCTCTCTATTTCTGCCACTGTGCCAAGGACATGAGTGATAATGCCTTGGGAAATTAGCAGCCCAGTACCTCCGCTTTCCAGGGATCATAAGTTGTAATCATGTGTCTTTACTTATCTTCAGAAAAGAGGGGAAGAAACCATTTATTCGTCCTTTGGGACCATTTTTTCCAGGCACTCAAAATCATGCCTTTTTCATGTATTCTGCTGACATAGCACATAACCAGTATCTGGTGACATGACTAGATTTTTCTTTCCCTAAGTACAGAAAGTATTGATATTGGGGTTTTATCTGATTTTCAGAAATTCGTGCCTCTAAGAAGAATGGGCCACTGTGAGGAAAAAAATAAATCTAAGGTTGAAATGTTCATAAATAGTATATATTGTTGGAAAAAATGAAGGGAAAAAATTTAATCAAAGAGAAGATATCTAAAAGTAAAGTCTCCTATGAAGGTCAAAACCTCTACTGCCAAGGAGATATACACAGTGGTCAGAACTGGAGCTATGGCCCCAGTATTGCACAGCCTCATCTTATTCTCAGAAACCCACTCCTGGATATTTCAAGTGCTACTGTTCTGTACTTTACTTGCTGTCCTACAATGTTTCATGCTGTTGCATGTATGGTCTGTAAGGTTAAGTTCACAATCCTTTACAAAGTCACCCAGTTTGCCTTTAAAATCAGGCAAAAATTTGTGAAGCTTCATTTGTAATCCTGCATTTCACACAGGTTTCAATAATCCTTTATAGCAAAGGGTAATGTTTTATGTGTTACATTTACAGACATAGTTGTCCTCAGTTCTTCAGCACATGAATGAAATAGGAGAAAAGATGACGTGGTGTGTTTGATTTTATCTCTAAAATCACTGTTGTAGATTTTTGAGGTCTTGAAGTCAATGAGAATTGGAAATAGCTGTTGTATGGAATTAAAGGGATATTTATAAAACTACTCCTGAAATACAGAGTGTTTTCTTGTCTCACCTACAAATTGGGAGTATTAGAGAAAAGCAACCATGGATATTCCCCAAACCTCCCACTTGGAAGAACTAGCTCACTTTACCTCTGAAAACACAGTGATTGAAAGTTGCACTCAAAAGTGTGTATCAGTAGCAAATGACATAACACGAGAAGACATTTTTCTGAAGAACAGGTGGCAGCTGTTTTATTCTGATCACCCTAAGGTGCTGTTGAATGATTTTATTACCCATTTTTTTTTGTTAAATATAAATTTTTATAAGTTTATGACAATAGTAGAGACAGCAGTTTGTCTCTATGGAAAAATGTATGTTAGAGAGGAACTTGGGAAGAAGACTCCCTTTTTTGAGTTCTCTGTCTGTACAATGCTGAACATCACATGTGGTGTTCATCCATGCCCAAAACCTGTGTGAGTGAAATTTCAGTGCTACTGAAATCAAAGGCAAAACTGATCTTGCTGGGAGAGTTTGAGCAGTCCTAGCCATGTTACAAAGAGCCACGAGAATGTTGCCCTCTCCCAAACCATCTGATAGACAAGTGAACTGTGTCAGAAGGGGATCAAACAGGGAACTTAATCCAAAACTAGCACAGAAATCAGTGTCTGTAATTGCAGAAACCACAGAAAGCTTAGAAGGCCAGGGATGTAAGCTGTGTACTTTGGAAAAAAAATGAGCTCAGAGCTATTGAGGGACATTTTCCACTCTGCATGACCTTCTTGTACCAGCTTCTGCCTACCTGGAAACAGAAATCCAGACTGAAAACAGCAGCCTGAGGTCTTCATTTGTTTTGCAGTAACCTAGATTTATAAAAAAAATACCAGAACTGTGTCACCACTCTGATGTTCTTCTGACAATGATTCAGAGCCTCTGCCTAAATACTGAGGACAAGGCAATACTTCTTTAGCTTCAGGTGCCTGGGTAGAGCTATTTGTGCAGTCTCCCTTATGATTCATGGGGAGGAGAGTACAGGGCTAGGGCATGACCAATGGTCAGGTGTGTATCCTAGGACGAGACAAACTCTACTTTGATGTGCTTGTGTCTGCTTATTGGCTATAAAGGTGCCCTAGGCAGCCATCTCAGATGTAATTTTGTGTTCAGCGGAATTCTAAAGGTGAATGAGAATGAGTTGTATCCTTAAGCCTGTCTTAAAGCCATTTCTAAGTGCTTGCTGTGACCTTGTATTTCTGTTTTATCCTCATTTTTGTTGATTAGACCAGTATATTACATCAGAGCATGAGAGCTTTACCCAGTAATTTTGGAAACAGCCTGAAACACAGCATAAATCTTGTGTGTTTTTGTATTGTACTTTCCTCCTGTCAGTGCAGTTTGTATGAAACAGAAATGAACATGACATTAAATATTTCGGTTTCCACTTAGCACTTTTGTAACACTCTAAATACTTCTAAGATTAGCATAGTAAGGATGCTTATACTGAGGTTTGCCATCCCAGAAATTGCACTGTACCACTGGATATTAATCACTACTGAATAGGCATATCTTAAGATCCTTTCGAATCCATTCATTCCTGCAACCCAGCCTACTGATGTCTTTGAATTTAGTAACAATAGACTTTCTCTTGCATTATTTAGATGATTAATGAAAATCTCCAACAATACTGAGAAGACTAATATGGAGTCTTGTTAACCATGTAGCGGTACTGTGACTATCAGTTTCACACCCTTTGCAGATTTTGATCTTGGTTGCTTCATATCCTTATGAAAATTCAACATGAGATCTTGCCAAAATGTTTATAATTTATAAATTTTATTGCCTTTCCACTATTTGCAGGGCATAAAATTCTGCTAAAGATGCATATTACTTTGATTTCATGTGACTTATTCATAGAAGGAACCTGTCCTAGCTATGATTTACTTTTAGTGCTATCTTTGCACTTAGGATACTTTTTTATTCTAACACTTCTCTAGGAATTTATCCTAATCAAAAGTCCCCAAAATCTTTCCTTATATCCTTTGTAAAGATATGTGCTATGGTTTTTTTTCCTATATATTTTGTTTTTCCATGAGCTCCTAGAGATAGTAATTTAATTGTTGTACTTTAGCCAGGTTTTTAAGTATTTGTATATGAAATTTGTCCAAACTGAACAGCCGGAGAGTATTTAATTTAGCTGAGCTCTTTCATCTCTCTTTAATGCTGAATTTCTATGCTACTGATATAGCCTCTTCTAAAATGGCACAATTATCATGGATAATACCTTTTTTTATTTGTTTTATTAAAATTTTCTCTTTTCTGGTACCATATGTCAGTTATTTCCTGTCTTGTGTAATGAACTTGTGGTATAACTATTTTTTTTATTATTATTAATAAGAAGAAAGGAATAAACTGTTTACTGTGTCTGGAAATGGTACAAATGGGCCTAAATTTCAGTGAGGAAATTCAGAATAAATGTTAGTAATTTTTTTTAATGATAAGGGCACTGAAGACAAGGAAAAGATTGTCTAGTGGGGCTCTAGGCAACCTCCCACTATGTATCTTTGAAAACAGGCTGGTCAAGTTATCTTCTATTTTTTCTTGTTGGTTTGTTTGGGGATTTTTTGTTCTTTTGGGTTTTTTAATTTTGTTTTTGTAATGGCAAAGGAATGGATTGTTTACTGAAGTTCTTTTTCTGTGGTTCTGTGAAAGCTAATCTAAGTTTTCTGGTGAAAAATCAGGCTGTAGATATTGTGAATACAAACTGGGAGCTGTAAGGTTGTATTTTACTTCTTTGTATTCTTCAGGCAACTGTGCAAAAATCAGCCAGTTTGTCCATCTGCCTCTTGTATGACACTCCTCTGGCTGCTGAAGGCAATGTCAGGTTACATAACATAGATACTTCTGCTGAGGTGGCCCATATATCCTATATCAGATAGTCTGAATCTGTGGGGAAGTTGAGATATAAGAAAGCACAAGAGAGTGAAGCCCACAAGAAAAGTGCAAAGACTTGTAAAATGTTTATACCTGTGACCTTGACAGATTTGCTTTGGTTCCCACAAACCTCTTACATGAGACCTTCTTTTCAGATCTCCTGAGCAGGAGGCAATGAAAAGGTCACATTAGTCCCTGTTCAGCCTTCCTTGTGCTAATAATAAAATGATCTTTTCCAGACATTTTAATGCAAACCTACATGTTATCTGCTACACTTTTAGTCTTGGCAAAGACTTCTGCAGTAATTGCTGCATGAAGTATTTGATTTTGGTAACATCTTCATTCTACATCTTGATTATGTATGGATATACAAACCAGCTCCTTAGCTCTGCCATGTTTGTGTTGATGTGTGGTCCAGGCACAGAGAGGTCACCAATTGCGTCCACCTCACACAGAGGGGCCACAAATTGTGATGTGGGTGTGGACCCACACAGAGGACAACAGGCAGCAGCAGGTCAGACATGGAAAGCTTCATTATTTTTTTGGTTCTATCAACTTATATACACTTTTTATAGAAGGCAAAGGATCGGTCGAGAAGGTTGTGACCTCATGGACCTCATTGGTCACTCTGACTATCAATCAAATTCTCCTCTTAGAGAACTATGCAAACACAAGATACTTTCTAAAAATACATATAATTTACACGAAACAGTGTGAGAATCATGCTGTGAAGATTCAAACACTTGAAAGCAAGAAAAATTAAGGCAACATCAATGTAGAGAAGAACAGCTCTTTTTTTTTTTTTTTTTTTTTTAAACTCATATTGTTGTCATGGTATGTGAGACTGAAACAGAGCTCTTCCTTGTGGATACCCACAGGGAAAGGAGGATGGAGGGGACTCCTACTTCATTACACTCTTTGAGAGCTTAGACTTGGTTACAGCCTTTCCAATATTTAGGACACAGGGAAAAGAGCTGTGTCTTTCCTGTGCTGACCTGGCCAGTAGAGCATGCTGTTCACTTGGAAACATAGTAAGGGTATTCTTCCCCATTCTGCTTTTGCCATGGAACTCAGTAGCTTAATTTCAGGTTCAGCAGAGAACTATGGCTCAACAGGCCTGCATTAACTTTCCTAAAGTTCAGGTCGTGACATTAATCAGGTTTGATCATTCCTGAATGATTTGGAATTCTTTCTTAAATATCTTCTATGCTTTTAGTGACTGTCATTGTTGCATCCTATTACCATTTAAAAATCTGCTATGCTTTTGTGTGTTTCAAATAGCAGAACTCCATGCAGAAAATTAAAACAAAGGGAAAAATTGGCATATGGGAGGCCTGTCTGTCCTGTAAAACACTGAATTGTCGGGAAAAGACAACATCTTTTGTGTTATTTTGTATGACTCCTCAGCATCTCTTGGAAGACTTTTCCACAGACTTTAATGTTTTAGAAATTCAGCTGAATTCCTCTCATAATTAACTGTCAATCAATCATATGAAGTATCACAGAATTTTTTATTTAATGTTAAACCTCTTTTGAAAAAAAGTGAATATTTGGGGGCATGAGAGCATTAGGATTTATAATATTTAAATATTATCATAATACATATTTAGAAGTTCTAAGTGGACTTTTGATGGGGGGTGCACATTAACTAAAGTTTGGGTTGGGTGGAAGATTGGCTAAGTAAACATGTATCAGCTTAAAACCTGTTGTTACAATACAAATTTCACTTATTTCAGAAGTATCCACCATTATCATAACAATTGCTCACCATTCTGTGCTCTTAAGTATGATGTGATTATTTACCACTTGAGTATTCAGAAGCCACAGAGGCTCATTCTGCCTTCGAACAGACATTCATAACTTTATAACTTTCTGGGTCAGAGGGAAGAAGGACAGAGGGAACAGTGAATAGAAGTATTTGCTTTATGCAAATCATCTGTAAACTCAGTCATGTAAATAAAATCTAGGACTCTTGAATGTTTCGAATGGTTATTTATCAGTGGCTTAATAGTGGCAGGATATGCCAACCCTTTTGAAATGTTTTCCATGTGCATAGTGGCTGTTTTGCCTAACAATGTAATTTATTTTTTCTTCTTCATTTATTTTTGATCTTTGATTCTCATTATAATGCTGCATTGTATTTCTGGTTTTATTCCTGTAAATACACTATGCATTTTTCCATAGCAAAGACATGTATATCAATTAAAATACTATCTTAGCACTGTTTGTAGTCTAAACATGTCGCTGGTTCATTTTGAGATCCAACTCAGACTCCTTGATTTTCCTCAGTTCTCCAAGAGCTCAATCCAGACTGTGATATCTGTGCCCCATGCACTGGTGGAACAGTAGTTGTACCAGAAGATAAACAGCAGAACCTATAAATTTGAAGATGTAAGAAGCTGAAGGGAACATATATCAAAGTATTGTGGTCACTCTCTTACAGCCAGGCAAAACAGGATTGAGCCACAGTCCAGAAACATTGTTTTTTGTGTGGACTGCTGAGAGTTTCAGGTCACGCTTTTCTGCTTCCTTGTACACCTGGTGTGTGCCAGGGCCTTGAGGACACTGATGGGCCTTCATGGCTCTGGCCAGTGTTGCTCTGTGCCTGAGCTGTGCTGTGTGTGTCTGTGCAGAATCCTGTCTTCCGCTATTCCCAGTTTGTCACTTGGATTTCCCAGTTTGACACCAGACCTGATGTGCTGCCTTGCCCTTATCTGGTGACTGCTGGTGAATTGTGCAGTTCTCTTGCTCTGCTCACTGTGGACCTGTGCCAGAGTGAGGGCAGACCCTGCCTATACTGTTATCCTCCTGGCTCCTGGCTGGTTGTCCCTCATGGATCAGCAGCACAAGCCCTCCCACCACTCCTGTGTGACCCCCAGATCCTGCAGGGAGCTATGGCTAGAGTACAGCCTGTAGCCTGTCAGCTCTCTTCAGTACCCTCTGCACCCAAACTATAACCTCTGCTTCTTCAGCTCATTTTGGGTGAGATCATGGGGACTTTTAAGTTGCCTGCAGCCAACCTTTGTTGCCTTCCCAAAGCCCAACCTAAAGGATATTAGCTGCTCAGCAGAAATTACTTTACAGCCCTTAGTGATGGTCCTAGACCAGGCCACCCTCTGCAATGCAGCTGCTCAGTGGCCCCATGCTCCAGGAGTCTGATGTCCTGTTCAGTCCTTTAGAGCTGCTTTCTGGGAACTGTATTCATGCAAGTGTGTCTAAGGCTGTCTTCCTGGAGCTCTAGCAAGGGAGTCACTTGGCTGCTGACAGCATTCATGAAGCTGGATGTGGAACGTGCATCTCTGTAATTGCTGGAAATTGTTGCTTTGCACCACAAGCCCCTATTTTTCACTTTGATGCAGGCTTCCTTGCTCAGCTCGATAATATAATTATATATATGAAGGCAATTTCTTGTTTCCCAAAAGTGGTCTGTTTTTTTCTCAGTGGTGGGACATTTGCTTTAAAGGTTAAGCTGCAAAGCAGAAAGATAATTGATTTACATCTCTTCACTCATGGTTGATTTTATTCATAAACCTTTATGACTTCTGTTCTTAATGTGCTCATTCCTGGCATGAAATAAAACTGTTTACTTTAGAAATTGCGTACTACGGATAAAACTGTCCAGCCATTAAGCTTGCTCAGGTACAGCTGGCTTTAAACACAGCAAACAAAGATTGTGAAACTGTTATTACTTGATCAGATAGGAATATCTTAATTTTGCAGATATCCATTAAGTTACAAGAGCATTTATTAGATATCTTTTCACCCTTAAAAAATTTTAAATCTTTACAGTTCGTGTCTTTATTTATTTATGGATTAATTTCACCAATGCTGTCTCTGTTTCTGTATAAAAAGAGATTTGCCTAAATGAGGAAAAGTAAATTCTTTGTAGTAGCATACAGAATTTGAAAATTAGTGGCCAAACTTGAATTTATTAACTTTGGGAGCACATTGTAGTGCTTTGCAAGCTGTTTCGATGTACTAGGCAGGCTTCCTTGGCATTTCCAAGAAATTAATAGCTTAAGACTGTAAGCTAGGATCAGCTTCTATTGTGTTGTCATGGGACATTTTTTATTTATTTTAGCCCAACATGAAAATATGAAAGTCTATTATCCAGCTGGGTCTGTGAGGGCCACTGAATGTGGCATTGCATTGTTCATGAAGCTGATCAGTAATTATGGTTCACAATGAAGTGTTTCAAATTAAAAAGATACTGGTTCATCATTTTTATACTGCAGTTCTGTGTAGTGATATAGTTCATTGGTACTTGGAAAAGATAGATTTAGACTGTGATTTTACTCCCATAAAAATCAAAGTTAACATTCCTCCACCAGTTCACCCTGCCCCAGTAAATGGGTACGTGGGAGGGCTCTTCATCACACACTTGTGCAAAACCATGTAGTGTGACATATTCTTAGATAATAAATGCATACTACAAAGGAATAACATTACATAAAACCTTGTGTTATATTTGTTAATATTAATATATTTAACTTTGTCTGCGTTTCAGAATTGCCGTCCAGTAACTGATTTTAAAAATGTCAAGTCAGAATGTCATTCTGTGACTAATGCTGACTGTTGCTAGGGTTGGGTTTGCTTGTTTGTTTGTATTCTAGCAAATAACTCCTTATTTCTCCTGTAGGACTCTTCTTTCTCTGTGTTTTTCTCTCAGAGTGCTGAAGGAATTTGCTCCCTCCAGTCTAGGACAGAGACTGAACATCTGCAAAGAGGAGGAAGGAACTTACTGTATGTATATTAATGTTCTACATGTGGAATGGCAGAAATCACTGAAAAACATGTACTAGAAAGTTATTAAAAACATTGTTTGTAGGTGACAGGACTGGAATATTATTTGTCATGCTAAACAATACACTCTACTCTTCTGTTTTGATGATGGCCCTTAGTGACATCCCTTTAAGTCTTGGTAGCCCCTGCCTCAAATCACCCTCCTTTGTTGCACAGTAAATGTCGTACACATGTTGTATTCTATGTTTGTAGTATCAGGATAAACATGAAGTTTATTTTTTTTTAAAATCAAAGATATGGATCACTGCAGTTCTATAACAAAGCTGGATTGAGAAAGGACAAAAAAGCCATTTCATTTGCTGTCTGCCCTATTTTTCTTTCACTAGGATTTAAGGGTAATGCATATATTGAAAAGATAACAATGTTGTCTGTAAGAAGGTTGATGACTTTGTCCATTAATAGCAAAGGGGGGAGCAGGAAGTTCCCATCTGAGTTGCAAAATAGATTGCCATTCTGCGCCATGATTCTGCATTGGGCTCTCACTTTCTGTACAATGCTGATTGCCTGCTAGAATGTGTTTTTACCTTTGCCCATGTTAACAGGCACAGGTAAAGATTCTGAGAATCTCCAGAAGTGGTAACTATTTGTGGACTAAATTATCTTAGCAAGAATAGGAGCATGCTGAAGCTCACTAGGTGGGTATCACACCCTCTTGCCAGCTCACCTTGGATAGATTGTTCCTTGGCATCTCTTAACTCTTGCAACCTTACATCATAAATTCAGTGTCAGTTCCTGTCTGGTTCCTTTCCTCACAGCATCTTTTCATATTGTTCTATAAAAGGTTGTGGACTTTTGCTAATGGTCTGGCAATTCTTTCTATAAGGCATTGTCTCCTCAGTCAGCAGTTTTTAAATGCCAGCTTGTGGTTGCAGTGGACTCTCTGGCTTCTCATCCTTCAAGCAATTATCTCCTTCCCTTCACCTTTCCTGCAACCTCTTTCTACAGCTGGTTGATGACAGATCATTCATGTCTACCAACCTGGATTACTCTTCCAGTTTTCCAGACAATATGTTTCTCCCATAATGCATCCAGCAAATTGTTGCTATTAACCAGCAATACCTACATGGACTGGCTCATTCTGAAACATCTGAGAGCATTTATTGTTGAAAGTTCTCTATCCAGGACAGAATAACTGTTTTTATTTTATACAGAAAAAGGTAAATATTGATATAATACAAACGATATAAAGAAATAAAAATAGATAAATAGTTAAAAGCCCTATCACTCAGCTCTATCATCTTCATTCAAAATAACTTGTCCTCCAAAAAGTCAGCATTTCTCTCTGAACCGTGAGAGTCCTGTACAGACATCGGATCAACTAAACCTCTGTGTTCTCATCTTCCTTACCTTAGAAATAATCATGGAACCACTTTATTCTTTTTTTGTGGGAAGACTATGTAGAAGTTTGTGAAACAGCTACTCTCAGACCTGTTTTTGCTCAGTGCTACTGTCTGTACACTTAGTTAACCTTCCTTCACAGCCAAATTTGGGCATGTCTCAGGATTTTATTTTTCAGATCAAAGTGAGAGCTGATTCAGGTACAGCTGCCACTTTTAGCCACATAACCTCTAGATCTGTTCATGCTGGACAAGTACAGTGCACTTCACAACTGTTCTATCAGTGAATTCAAGAGTGGGATGCTGAGGATTACAGTTTTGTCTTCATGCCTGAAATGACTTAAACAACGGATGTATCTTTTCTTAACAAAGAAGTGCAGATACTATTTCAGAATAGGGAAAACTTTTGATGCTGCTACATTGCTCATTGAAAGGGATCATAACTTTATTTCTTGCCTGATACTGATGTGCACTTCTTGCCACACAAGTCTTGGGTAAGAAACTTCTTCCCTCTAGTTGCATCTCTACCAGTGCACAACAAGGAAGGTGACCTTTTCTGGATGTGAGTGAGTGAATCAAGGGGCAATTAATGTACAATCGATTACCTAGTAAAGGTAGGACTTTAGGTGCCACCAAGTGGGTGTTAATTCTAGGCTGGTGTTGGAACTCTTCCACAGTCCGTGATGGAGTGAGCTAGTCAGCAGTGACTCATGTGGGTCAAAACCCACGTGTCTGTTGTAGGATGAGTGAGGTGCTGTCTGGAACCCTCTGGCTGTGCTGCTTAGCCCCTTCTTGACTACAGAGAAAACCCAGACATTTGCATTGGAAAATAAATTCCCTGCTTGGAGTTCAGCTGGGAATGCATAGCCTTTCTGTCCTTGCTTCCAGGTCAGTTTCTGTATTTTCTCTGAGGCCTGCTCAACACAAAATTCATTATAAACATCCTCAAGCCAGGCAGAGAGCTACAGTTGCATTCCCAGAGTTGTGGTTGTTTTAGCATACTCAGAGACAGTAATCATGCTATTGCTCAGCAAACTGGAGTAGTGCAGAACTCCCACTTTCTGAACCTCCTTCAAGCTGTGGCATGATTGATGTACCCACAGGAGAGCTGCTATGGGAAAGGCTGCTGTACACACCTGGGACACTTCTGGACATGCAGTTAGTTACTCTTCCTGGATTTGAGATCAGAGACTGAAGTGCACGTAGTGTTTAGATGTCTGGGAGATTAGGTGTCAACAGAGTGGAAACCAGAGAAGGCACAATTCTAGTGGCTTTCGGTTTTGCTTTAGTCCTATTTTAAGTACCTATATTTTTTTAATTTACCTCCAGAAATACTAATCTGCAGTAAATAGATTTGTTATTAAACATTTCACTACCAACACCTTTCTGGAATGTGTTCTTCAATGTTTTTCCACTGTGAATAGCTTTATAATTTTTTTAAAGTTGTGTTACGCAGTTATGTCAGAAAGTATTTCTTCAACCTTCAGTGTTAATTTAAGGCAATAGTGAAAAACAAGAGATCTTTAAATTGTCTTCTTTCATCTCAATTTTATAGATCATAATTCACTTTTCTTTCCATTCTCCTGTTCTCACTGCTGCCTTTTATGGGCTTTTTCCTTTTTTGTGATGCTGTCACACATCACATTCTCTACTCTTTTGTTTATTTTTATATATTTTCTTATTATTTGGCTAATATTTGCCTTTGAAGCTTTTAATTACGGTTCCACTTTTGTGCTGCTCTTACAACCCTTTTTTTTTTTCCCCTGGAGAGAACTATAGCTCATTTACTGTCATTTCCTTACATAATTTTTTTTCAGAAGGTTATTTCTTAAAAAAAAATAAGACATATATTTTCATATATTTCTATTCACATTATTCAATCTGGTGGGCATTACTATTGTCAACTATTGATTAAATTTTCTTTGTAAATAGTTCTTCTGGATATATTTGGCATGATGAGGTACTGTCTAATTGTGATGCAGATTTTGCTCCTCAATACTGCTTGCTCTGTTCAGATGACTTAGATCATCATAATTTTTTAAGTGATTAATTGAATTAAATAATTTACAATTGTATGCGATCAGCAATTTTTTTCTGCCTTGCTGTTTGGGCTCCTTTTTTGCTGTGTATTATAACTGTAATCACCAAAACACCTACTGAGATGATAGATGGGCACAAGGCCTGACTCACCATAGGGGAAATAATTGTTGGATATTCTTTTCTTCTGAATTTCTTTTTGTGTTGGGCTTGGGTTTTATTTGAACATTTTTGTTTTCTTTTTGTCCTGGTGGATATAACTAGTTATGCAACGTGGACAGTATCTTGCCCAAGGCTGATTTAGATTTGGTTTGGGAATAGGAATATTGTGTGTTCTCTGGGCAGAAGGGTTTCTGCTTGACAATGCTGACGTCCTGGTAGTAAATTCCAGCTCCCTTCTACAGACAACCTTTCTATGGAAGAGAGGCCATGGTAGTTTTGAGTGTACGACTTCTCTGATAAACACACATTTAGTTTAGCTTTACAGAAATACACTTGGATATGTAAATTAAGGCTGCTTGGAGCCAAGTCTAAGCTGCTTTCTGGATGTTATGCAAGGTTTACGCAGTGATTACTGAGCATTTCTACAGAAGGGTAGCAATTACCACCGCAAGCCCTACATTAGATGACACATACACAAATAGTGAAATACTGGAAGAGAAAAATAAACCTAGTCTGAACAATACCCACAGATTAAAACTACTATGAGCAATGCATAATGAGGGGATCAGTGAAAATGAGGTGCTAAACCTTTAACTTATGAGTAGGGGACAGCTGTGGAGAGGGGACAAATATCTGCAAGTTTAGGGTGTAAAAGCAAAATGCAGTCACTTGACGGCAGATCATTCCTGCTGTGCTCCTCTGTGCAGTCTGTGTGCATTCCCTTTCCTATGGCTGTGCTCCTCTTGGAAGAGGAGTACACCTCTGATCAGATTTACAGATTTAAAATGTCAGAATGGACAGGATTGGGAGCTGCAGGAAACAGTCCATTACCTGGACCAGTGTGCTTCCCTAAAGTCTTAATTTTAATTGAAGAAGACTGAGAAGAAAGGGAATAGGACATCACAAACTGAACTGGATCTAGAACCCATCTTCTTGAGAAATGTGAAGGTATCTATTGGTCTGTGCTAGCAGGCTTCCAAGGAAGGGCTGAGGAAAGGTCTGAGCTGGAAACAGGAGGATTCTTTGACCCAAGTGGGTAATCTGGGTGCAAAACCAGCTTCTTCCCTTCATGAGCAGCTAAGAGGAGTTTTTATTGCTTTGTTTTAAGTACTAGCTGTACTTTTGTTCAGTGCATGGAACAACATGTTTTACTCCTCTTAGTGGTTGTTATTTGACTTCTTTCCAGATGTCTCCTTGAATTTCAATGCTCTTCCTTCTCAGACTTGTAAATACACTTCAGGGAAGCTATTTTTTTTTTCTGGTGACGTTAGGGACAGGAAGGCAGAGGAAAATGTGGCTATTCCTAGTTATCACTCACTCCCCCTTGTTAGTGTCTTTTTTATCTTTTTTGTTTAAAGCTGTAATTTAATGACAAACAAGTTTTGATCTGGGAGCAGATGCAGCTTTCAGTACCACTAGGCACAAAATTGTGCGTGCAAGAGAAAAAGGAAAAAGGGAAACAAAGAGGGTAGGACTGGAAAGATACTCTGCAACTGAGAGATACTGATACAACTAAACCAACTCTAAAGATTTCACCCCTTGCAGCCTTTTCTAACTGAAAAGGAGAGTTCATGCCATGAGAGATACAGAGAAAGAATGGAATTACAAGGCAGGTTGAATTCTACTTTGATTCCAAACAAAAAAAATGTGTTTTACTTCACATATATGGTCCACCCATTTAAGCACTGCTTTTTTCACTTTTCTTTTGTGCATCAATGCAGGGTAGTTTACCTTAAAGCTGTAGTTTTAATATCTACTGTTTCTTGGGAGAACAGGGAAAAATCTTTACCTAGGTTTGGCCTAGTAAATTCAATGAATTCTACATAGCTTCTAGAAACCTCCATAGTGTATTTTATCAGTGATTTTGTGCATTATAAGTGAAGTGTTATTTTATTGAATGTGCTAGTAACAGTCATTTAGGGTACTACTTAGAGATTTTGGCAATTCAGCATCATAGAGAAATTAATAAGCTAAGGAGATTAGCTAGGACTGAGCAGGACTGACAGCAGAATGATATTCATTATTTGAGCACTAAACAAATTCTAGTCATATGAGGTTTTAAATTTACTTTTCTTCCTCTTACAGAAAATTGGTTAAAACCACTTTTTATCTACATTCAACAAGTTATATTGAGGAAGAATGAACTGACATGGAGCTCGCTAACACCTTTTACATTTTAATTTGAATTTTCCAACTAATTTATTTTTTAGCTCAATGGATATTTTCAGGTGAAAATAAGTTTTGATTTCTGATTAAGTTAATGCGTTTCAGTATCTCTGCTTTTAAACATAATTCCATACATAAGTATAGATATGAAAAATACAAATCAAACAAATTTATTTTCTAAATTTCCTCTCAGATATTTTTTAAATAGAATTCCCTATTTACTGACTGAATTTGAAAGCAAGCAGAACTTATCTCTATCTAACTTATTTTTATAGTTTTTCTGGGGACATTTACAGGAAATTGGGGAGAAATTAATCAGGAAGTGTTTGACTAGACTTGAAATATTCTTCCTTCAGTCATAACATGCACTCAGAAATTATGAAAAATTGAGAGACTCTAAACGTGACAGTAAGAAACAGGATACAGAATTTTAAGCAGTAAGTAATTTTCTGGTTTCCTTCTCAGAAAAATCTAATTTTGAACTATTTACAATGACTAATTTATATATATATATTTAATAGTCTTATATCAACCATTGAAAGCCTTGGGAGATCTGACTTGTGCTTAGCCTTTTGCAGAAGATACAAACCAGTCCAGTGAGCCAGCTGAAATAAAGGGATGAATAGAAGATATGGTCAGTTAGGAAACTGGACAAAGCAAATGTTGCCAACTCATCTCAGAAGTATTCTCATCTGGCTGAGGGATTCTGCCCTCATTTGCTGAGTGGATAAAGATGCTGTTGCATCTACTTTCCCATTCCAGAACTTGCCATCACCTCTTCAGACTTGGTGAAACATGTGTGTACAGCATTTTTAGGTTCAGTTCATGGTCTGATGTCTTAGCACAAACCACACCTTATTAGTGCTTTAAGCTGATATTCTGCACTGTGAACTGGAATAATTGAGTCATGCATTTCCGTCAGTTACAGTGTGCTAACCTCTACAGAAGAATGACATGGGGAGCTAGGAATGGGGATAGATTAAAACTGCTAATTTGTCGAAGGTCATCAGTCAGAACCCCAATTCATGATCTAAATCACTCTACTCTTAAACCCCACTCCCCAGCAATGAAAAAACCACCAACAAAAACCCCACAAGATATCATCCACCCCCCCACCATGTGTCTGTTCAATTAATTAAAATGTTTTCTAAATGGGGCTTGATATTACATCTTTATATGATATGGCATCACGAAAAAGCAGAGGACAGTATGGAGATGAGAAAGTTTCAGGATCACCTTACAGCACCTTCCAGTACCTAAAGAGGACCTACATGAAAGCTGGAGAGAGACTTTTACAAGGGTATGTAGTGATAGAACAAGAGGGAATGGCTTCAAACTGAATTAGATCAGATATTAGGAAGAAATTCTTTTCTGTGAAGGTGATGAAGTACTGGCAAAATTTGCCCAAAGAAGCTGTGGCTGCCCTGTCCCTGAAAGTGTTCAAGGCCAGGCTGGATGGGGCTCTGATCAACCTGGTAGTTAGTTGAGGGTGTCCCTGCTCATGGCAGGGGCTTGGAACAGGATGATTTTTATGGCCCCTTCCAACCCAGGCCATTTTATGATTTTTTGATGCTATGATTTTATGATTAGACCTGAAAATGCTCTTAAGGATGGAAGAGTCAATGCCACATGTGTAATCAAGTTTCATCACAGTTTTTTCTGTTTCATTTATAAATTCTGGTTACTTGCATGAATGTTTATCTTTGGGCCTTATGAGTGGTTTTTCCCCTTCAAGTTTCAGGTTATTAGAATTAACACCAACTTCTGTGTTATAAGAATTGTTTTCCAGATGTTTTTGAGGTTCCTGAGCTACCCTAAACTTTACCACTTGCACAGGTGACCCCATGAATTTACTTTCTTGTGTCACAAAACTTTCTTTAGCAGGTCCTTTTCCATTCTATTGACAAGTGTAGTCAGAAAAATTTGATAGTTCCCAGATGGCTTTTTTTTTATAGTGCAGCAAAAACATAAGCCTAACTATGGTAGCTCTAGAAAGCGTGCATCAAGAAAATTGCACTTTCAGCCCTGCACCAGAGAGGGAGAGTGAGGGAGAAATTCGAAATGGGCTGTGTTGGCGGGCAGGACTTCCTATCACCTTCAGCCTGGGTTCAGCTGGACCAGTTACTTATATTTCTCTAAGCGTATCCCTCCTCCATGTTTTTTAGCACAAAGCAGCATCTTGGACCTTTTGTGAGAAATGTAAGCCAAATCCTAGGCTGAACTGGAAAAGCATCCATGAGTTTCTGTGATGGCCGGGTAGATGCCCCACACTCTCCCTCTGGCCCCAGTGGAGCCTGAGCATCCATTTGCTTCCATGTTCTACTGAAACAGTCAAACTGAAGCTGCCAAATACTGCCAGGAGAAAATCCTTGGGAAAATAGATGCTCAGCTGAATGGGAAGCTGTGCAACAAGCAGGGAAAGAAGGTAAAGCAAAGTTAGGAGGAAGGCAGGAGGAACAAAATCTAAGTCGTGTTTCAAACAGTTCTTTTGGAAAGCTAATGGTAGTTTCTGAAAGCATTTAGACCAGCAAAGTGCTTTGAAGTTTATTTCAAGATATGAACTCAACTAAACGACCAGCCTATTCATGGGGACTCACTTTAACTACATCTAACTGATATTTTCCAAAGATCACATTTGTATCCTCTCTGTAGAAAGACTTTACATTGACTTATTTTCAACAATGCTTCCTTGTAATGACAAAGATGTCTGTTTCTCCTGTTTCATAAATCAGACACCATTATTTTCTTTCTCACTTGTGCCTGTGAATCTAATATTTAAAATGGTCTAATTCTCCTCACAGTGAGACAAATAGGCTCCAGGAAATGGATAAAAATGACTAAACCTCGTAATCTTGCAAAGTAGTTCTATTTTTCTTCAGAAATTTCTGCCAACAAAAGCTAAACACAAAACGTCTATACTGACTTTCCCATTTCTTAAAGTTGGGAACCATAACTGGAACTTTGTATGAATAGTGATTAATTCATAAGATGTAGTGCATGGTTTGAAGCACAGGTGTCATGGGTTAGAAAAGGCTGGAAACCATTCTTTATTGCATGATACTCCAAAAAAGTCTGCATGAATAAATTTATTGTAGATATCAAAGTACCTTGGCTGGAATAAAGTCTTTACAGCTGTGTTTAGATTGAGTTAAAATAATACTGCCCATCTGTTGTACTTTAATGTAATTTAACCAGTTAGTAAAACTGAAAGTACATTATTAGGAACATATCACTTCTACTGTACAGCTTTTCCAGAAATACCCAGTACTGTTTATGCTGATAAGATATTGCATTAACTTTTCTTCATAAAACTAAAACCACAATCCCTCTCATTCTTTCAGTCTCCTTCATACAATAAGATAGGTTTGTAACTTTTAGTTAGATGTGAATACCTCTTTCCTCCTTTTTTTTTTTTTTCCCATTTTGTTTTCCTTTTACTTGCTGCAAACTTGGTGGATAAGCATGAAAATATTTACCCTTCCCCTCAATAGCTTCCTTTTCTACCTCTGAAAAATGAAGAAATGTTTTGAACAAGTTCCTTACAGACTACCTTTCTTTTATGGTCCTGTTGTAGCTCTTTGAGATGTGTATCAAAATCAAGCAGGCTTTTAAAGATGCTCTTTCCTTCTCAGCTGCTCCGTTCTGAGAAAGTAAGGTTATTGTGCTCTTGTCAAGCTTTGAGGAAATGGTTGAATCACTAGCTGAAACTTACAAAAGAAAAGTCTGAAAATGTGTGGAAAATAAGTATGTACACGTGCATGCAGTGTTTATGTGTGGTGGTTTTCTGTTGGCACATTTTGTTGTTGGTTTGGTTTGTTAGTTTCTTCCATTTGACTCCATCGGTTTGGTCTTGTGGTTAGTTCATTTATCTGCAGAATTAGAAAGCAAATTGTATTTTGGGGAAGTGCAAATTTTATGTCAGGGCATGTAAGGTCTAACAAAATTAAAAAGTACAACTTAAGATTCATTAAGGGAAGATTTACATATATTTGTGGCAGTCTTGCAGATTAAGGAGAGCTTGCTGTGATTTTGTTTGTTACTGGCATGAAGGCATTCATTAGTCAGCTTAGATGTCAGGGTGGCAAGCAAAGATACACTTCAGGAGCTGAAGCAAAATACTCTTGTGTAAAAAAAAAAGTAGTTGAGTGAAGGTTATTTGTTTCTCAAGCCGGGAAAGTGCATATACAAATTATACCTCTTGACTGTGCTCCTCACACAAAGATTTTGCAAGATGTGTTGCTGTGTGTGTAACCAATGCACAGCCATAGGTAAATAGGTATGTATTGAGAATTTTAAACAGTTATCAGATGAGTGTACCCGTAACAATCCTTATAACAAAGGAAGACAAAGAAAATAGTGCTTCTGACTTCATCAACTAAGGCAGAATAGTAAATTCAATTAGTACTGCAGTGCATGAGAATATTAAGGGTCAGCATTGCTCAGCTTTTCTTATAATACAAGATTTTTTTTTAAAGACCTCCATTTAAACTAGAAATTGATAAAGTTTCCCTTGATTATTCTTATTAAAACTTAAAATGAAGCCTCAAGCCTATGAACTGCCACAGAGGCCATTGGGGGAAGATACTGCTTGAGGCATACTTGCCAAAAGCCTACATTTTTTAAAAATAAATTCCTGGAATTTCACAAAAGCAGTAAGAACATGCAGTAAACTTAAAAGTTTAAATTCTTTCATTCTTTTCTGTCTGCTCTTGCTGGGGAATCACAATCAATCATGCTCTTATTTTTACCTCGGATATGGTTGCTATTCTTACAATTGTAACTTACTGTAATGCTATTTTATGTAACTAGACAAAAAGGTATCTCTTCATGATCTCACAGATGTGGGCTCATCAGGTTGTCCCTGTTATCTTAGGAAATATTTTCTTTCTGCAACAACTTTCCGCTTTTATTTTTTTCTCTGATTTGTCAATTGCAGCTTACCTCTTTTCAAAGACATGTTCTGTAACTGAAAAAAGCCAATTTCTGATGATCTTCTAGGAAATGGAAAAATAAATGCAGATCGGGCTAAAATGCAGAGAGCTTTGAGAAATGATATAAAAACCACACGAAAATCACAAGCATCAGAAATGCTATTTTCCTCTCTTCCCCATGAGAATCTTGCCTAAAACAAAATAAGAAAAATCCTACATTTATATAGCTTTTTAACTTGGTCTAAGCTGAGAAGAACTATTCTATTTTAAGTTTACCATTAGAGAACAAAGATATTAATCTATATTTAGATCCATGGTTTGAATTCATGTTAATTTACAATTCTGGAATAGGCTCACAGGATAACAACCTTTTGAGCTGACATCCAGATGTGGGATCTTGGCAGGTATCAGGACAACAAGGCCAGATTTTCTGGCTTCTTCCAATTCTTATGGTTTTTACTTCAACATAACTTACATTCCATTATTATATCCTCTGTAAGGCTGTAGCAAGTGTAATATGGGGTCAGGAGCCTGCCTATGTTATTCCTTGTGTGTTTCTTATCCTTAGGTGTTTTCAAGGGAGAATTAGGTTGACGTGACTGCAGGGAAAGTTTTCTCAGTATCAGGGTTATTCCTAAGTATACTGACAGCTTTTTGTAATCTCTTCATGGTGGAACATGCCCACTGTGTCCCTGAGCTGCTCTTCTGTGTTTGGTGAATTCACCCAAGGATCATGCTAAATTTTAATAGAATTGTTGCTTTTAATGAACATCCAAATGCATAAATAAGGATTGCATTTTCAAGACTTTAGGTTTGTGCAATTTCTATCAGTAAAGATCCACTTTAGCCTGGTTCCTCCCAACACAATATTAGCAATTTGAAAAAGTGAAGAATGTAAAAATCTGGAGATTATAAACAGGAAAGATGTTTTGAACATAAGTAAAAAAGTCACACGTTTCCACTAACACTAATTACTAGTAAAATATTGTTAGAGATAAAGTCTAATTTTAAATTCTGGGTGCAGAATAATTGTCTTGTTTTAGGGAAAAAGAGACAAAGTACATCTATAAAATCCAACTGCAAATGTTTTCCTGTGCTGCCTCATTGATTCACAATGTCTTGCTGTGCATCCTTTATGATTAGGGATTTACCAACTGTGTGGGTCACAGCATTTTTCTCAGCTTTAGTTAATTCCTCTCTGCTGAGGGTGCCGGGTGTGCTGTACACCAAATATCCTTCGGCTCTTCAACTCTGAGAGATTTCTGCAACAGCTTTGTATGTTCGCATTATAGTCTTTAGCAAAACATAATCAGCATATCTGCTGAGAAATTCAGTTTTACTTTTTTGTGTGATTCCACTATGTCTTGAAACTTTTGACTGCACCATAAAAAATGTTAGGTGAAGGGTAGCTGAAGACATTGGCAGCTGTTTGTGTTTCTGTTGGATCTTTCCTCAGAGAAGTGTTAGAGGGAGTTCACTTTGGACTGTGTAGTGAGCTCACTGGTAGAATGCTACTGCTAAAATCATCAGCAATAAAGAGGCCAAATTCACAAACCCCATATTGTTAACAGGCCATTAAAACTGACAGGAGCCATATTTATCTTTTTTGCCTCTGCTGTTTCAGGCTCTCTACAAGTGAATGACACCCTGAGTTGATTTAGGCAGCTGTTGTACAAACCTAATTTAATCTTAGCCTTTCTCTTCCCATTCCTGCTGCTACCTAGACTATTTCCACCACAACAGAATACTGTTGCTCTGTTAATTATCTAGTGGTTTGTGGGTTTTTGGTTTTTGTTGGGTTTTTTTTGGTGACACCTGTCTGAACTGTTCCACGAAAACTGTCTGTTTTAAAAATAACCAATAAATCACTCTTTCTTCTTAGGGACAGACTATGCATTCTGCACTGCTTTTTTCTGAAGACATAATAGCAGTTCCTTCCTCTTCTGTGTTTTTGAATGTAAAAGATTCTTTGCTAAGGCATGATGCAGGTCTCAATAATAAAATGTAACTTGTTCTGTTATGTGCAACAACTCTCTTGTCATAGGGCAGGCATGCACTCAAGGTTCATGCTGCTCTCCATCAGGGATTTATGTAGTACTGAAAATTATAATTACCGATTCTATGGTATTCTAGTCAATTTTCCTAAAGGCAGAAGTTAAATGTCTATTTATCATTTAGCTTGAAATATCAGACTGTGTTGATGCAGCATTAGTACAGTATCACTAACACAGGTCATGCCAGTTACTGGTTTGCCAAAAAGAAGAGGAAAGCTGTTACAGTTTGATAACTTCTCTCTTTTCCCACTTGCGTTGCATCATCTGGTGCCAGTCACCTCTCCTCACATGGGACTGCTGCCTACATGCATAAAGATCTATTTTAATAGCCTTGTTGAAATTATCAAGGGTGTAATAAGAATTTGAAAATATAAGTCTAAGTCAACTAAATGTTTCGATAGTAACTGTACAGGAAAATGAGTTCCTTCACTGACAAAAATACCTGGTTTTGGTTGAGATTGTAGAAGATTAAGGTACATTATGGTCTGTAAGATTTAGAAGCAATGTGTTTTGATCAGACAGAGGAGGAAAACAAAGATATCAACAAAAAGAAAATAAAGACATCAACAGCAAAAAAAAAAAAGGATATAAAAAGAAAAAAAAAAAAAAATCCAAAACCCCCAAATCTGAAAACTCGTTATAGTTACAACAAACTTTAGACACTTACAACCATTAGCCAAGAATTACTCTTCTCAAGGAAAAGTTATGACACTTGTTCATGTTGTCTCAGCCCATCAAAATGTGCATATGAGCAGCCTTCTTTTTAGAGCTGTATTTAACTTTAACACTGAAGATAACTCTCTTAATTAGTATTCTATCTTCTGTTGGCTAAATGATTACCTTGCTTCCTATGCTAGTTAATCTGTATGCTCAGTGTTTCTGTTCTTTTGAGTCACTGTGTTTCTTGGGTCAGTGGTCCATGAGTTGGTGGCCGCAATCTGCCCCTGCCAGAATTACCTTTTACCCAGACAGAGCTGATTTCAGCACATTGCTGAGTTGGCTTTGTTAGTTTCTTCATTGTCTTGGGAGTTCTGCCAAATGACCTAGTGGCTGTAAATTCTGCATTCTGTGTGTCCACTATTAGTGGTACATCCTTCTCCCCAAGCTTTGTCAACCTCCCCCTAGGTCTGAGATCACTGAAGCATGTCCAGCCCTAAACCTTAACAAAGGAATTCTGACATGTTGTTTATCTTTCTAACACCTGGACATTCAATCCCGGCTGAGACTGGGACAGAGCGGGAAGGGGAGGATGCTACCTCTCCTAAAGGGTTTTCCAGCTTCCACATTGCTCACCATGGGCTGAGGGCTACTGCCTCAGCCATTGACAGGGTTTTACTGTTACTGGAGAAGAGCTCTGACCAGTTTGCTGACAATGTTCCCTGTGGAAGGCTGCTCAATGGGAATCATGGGACAATGCCCCTGTTTCTTCCTACTCTTGATCCTGCCTTCCGAAGGTGACTGCCCATGGCTCTTCTGCAAATTGACACAATTGTGTTTGGCAAGCATGGATTTTGGTGAAGTAAATAGAAGTTGTTTTCTCATACTTTTCTTTGTTTTCTTCTGCTGTACTGGTCTGTGGGACACTAGTCCCACTATTAACTAGAAAATTTTATCCTAGAGCATCTTCAAACTAGAGCAGAGAGGCTGTTGGCAACTCCAGCTGAGGCTGCATCTGGTCCAGGCTTCTCTCCTGCCATGAAGCAATTTAAGTGGCTTCCTGTGAGTCATTACCCGAGGTGAATCGATATGTACTTCTGTGAATGTTGGAATTAATGAAGATTGGTCTCTGAAGGATTTGTGTCTTATGTCTACATCCTCTGATGTCTGCTGGAGCACAAACACCAAATGAAACTGCTTGTGCAACTGAGGTCCTGATAATTTCTTTCTGGGCAGATTTTTTTTCTGAGGATCACTGCATGTTTTAGCTTGTCCTTTAGTAGAGGCCTCTTTTTCTTTATGCTTTAGAGGAGGCCTCTTTCCAGTTTTCTAGTTCCACGAAACTTAAGGATATAATGGCTTTGGAGATTTTTATCCTCCTGTTTAATGTGTTTAAAATTGGCTAATAGGTTGAAAGATACCTGGGGAGTGGAATGGAAAATTCTCACATGCAGACATGGTGTAATTGAATGAGATTTGCTACTTCCAGAAGCCAGGTTAGAAAGAGGTGAGACAGGTTTCCTGCAGAAAGTTTGCCTAGACTGTGAGGACCCCAGAGGGCTGGGGTACAATGCTATTTGTAAATAGAAGCTACACTCAAATAAACAAGTAGGCTTTAACTCTACACAGCCCAAGATTTCATTGACAGAGCAGATTTGGAAAGGCAGGGCCTTACTACTAAAGCTTTTTTGATGAGGTTGGGACACTCTGAACATAATATTTAATGTACTCATAACTGGCAGCTGCAGCTCAGGAAGAAGCACTTAGAGTTGTCATGACTGTGTTCACAGTTCTCTGAAATCCATTAGCTCGTTTTGAAGCAGAGGCCCAAACCAGGTTTCTAAAAATATAAAAATCCTGGCCATCATCAAGACGGATTTTAAAGATAGAATGGGCTGCATTATTTTGCTGTTGTGTAAGATCTTCATGCGCTTGCATCCTGAGTACTATCTGCAGTTTTGGTCTCCTGACCCAAAAGAAGATAAAGTACCACTTCAGAAGGAACAGAGGGAAGGGCAACTAAAATGACAAAGTGGATGAAACAGACTGAGGAGGAACTTAGAAAGATCCAAGTTTCTTCAGTTTGGAACAAAGGTTGAGATGTGAGGCCACCAAAAAATACACTGTCACAAAGACAACACATACGAGTTACTGGAAGTGTCGTTCATCAAGTTCAGATTGCATGATTTGAAGGACACTAGACAAAAATAGCAGTAGATAAATTTCAAAAGAGAGTATTTTGCACTGAAGGTTGCAAACTTTTGGCATTTACTAGTAGAGGAAACAGTGGAGATGGATAGTACCAGCAGGTTCAAGAAAGTTGCTTGAGTATATGAACAACAGCTCCATAGATGGATAGTAACAAGGTGAGGTTAGTCCTGTCCACCATTTCTAATTCATGAGGTTTGGAGGCTGGAGGAGGGAATAGATTGTAGAAAAATCATCTCTTACTACTCTGTTGTAGAGACAACAATGGGCTTGATGAACCATTGTTGAGAACTGTTGGGACATTCCTTAAGTTCTTGTAGTGTCCTGAGCTCATATGTAAGATGAAAATTAGACTGTAGATTTGAAGTGACGGTGTGTGAAACAACAACTAAATTCCCTAGTTTTATCTCTGGTCTGTGTCTGTTGACCCTAAATGTCAGTCTGGGATGATCATTAAGCCAAGAGGCAACAAGTGAAACCGTGTTAGGATTATTGTTTGAAGAATGGATTAAAGATTTTTCTCAGTCTGCTTTTGCATATTTTTCAGAGCTGCATGTTGAACTGTGGTTGATAATGGAAATAAGTGCAGAAGACAAGTGTTGATGACAATTTTCTTTTACGGTGAAACCTGTGAATTTGCTTAAACACACACTGTTATTTGGATTTCCTACTTTGACAATGAAACACCCTCTGTTCCATCAGTGATATAGGATGGTTTATTAAATGATGAAGTATATAGAGTAGAGTGACTTATTTCAGAGAGATGAGATAATTTTATTCGTACACTGGTAAGCTAACTTAGCACAATACATTTTCCATGTGTAATCATAACACTCAAAGTAAAAATGCCTGATAGTTTGGGGGTGGCAACTATTTCTGAAACAACTCTTGAAGCATTTCTAAAGTGGTATTACAAGAAGTAGCAAAAAAAAAAAAAAAAAAAAAAAAAAAAAAAAAAAAAAAAAAAAAATTATAATCTGAGTGGTGAAATAAAATAACAAAATAATTTTTTAAAAATCTGTTTTCTTATGTATTGGCTCTCGAGGTTGTTTTATTTTCTCAAAGACAGCAAGAATAACAATAGGTAAAAACTTCTTTTTGTATGTTGTACATTGTAAGAAGTTACTTTGACTGTCTTACATCATGCTAATTATTTAATGATTTCTTATCAAAATGAGTTCTTCATCATCTTCAATGACCACAGTATGGTGCATTTAAAATAACACAAAAGACTAAAATACTTTGGAAATGTCAGTGGGTACAAGTCTCTAAGTCCTTATTGGCTGACACTTTGAACATTCTTAGGGCTCAGGAAAGTCTTTCACCTTTTACATAACCAGGTACTTTATATGTTTTGAGCATTTTTTGTCCTACGCAGTGAAACTTTACATGGAGTAAATTAAGTCTTGGAGAAACATGTTCTTTCACAAACAGCTGTTCTCTCTGCAAATGTTAGTCCTCCAACTGTTCTTTGCTATCTATCAGTCCATTTTAGGGCCAAACTAGGCTGTCTTTACACTGGCTGGTTGTTATTGCTATGAGTCATTCATTATAATGGGATGTTGCTAAGGTAAATAAGGATACAGATCAGAAAGGAAGCATATGGTTGTTGCTCTATTTTCATTTTTTTTAATGTATATGTCTCCTGGAAGAACTAAAGTAAAGAACATGAACAAAGAAAGAGAGACTGAGACGTGGAAGTATGAGAAATATCTGTATAAAAGGATGCTTCAGAAAATAATTGGAGGGGGTCAAGGGTAAAAAAATAATTTGATTATAACAAGACATTTTTAAATATTTATGGTGAAAGAATGGTATCATGAAAGTGGTATCATGAAGAGTAAGTGGTTGACCTTGTCTCTGAGATGACATACAACAAAATAGGACAAAAGGGGGTCACTGAGAGGCAGAGGGCAAAGAAGACTGAGGACTGAGATCTGAGAGGACTTTAGCTATGGAAGGGACAGTGCTATGGACTTTAGATCTGAGAGGACTTTAGCTATGGAAGGGTCAAGCACTAGTTCTTACTGCTTGACCAGCCTAAAAGTCTGCAAAGAGCAACAAGCTCCTTACTTTTCTTGAGATACCAGTGTCATACCGGATCCTGGCATGCCTTCTGCCGTCGTGATTTTCCTTAAATCCAGCTGTTTTACATGAGATATAGCCTGTAGATCTGGTCCAAAGTGTGCAGAGATGATTAGTGCCATGGTAGAGGCTGGGCAGTCTGCCCCTGGCTTGGCAGTAGTGTTGATAGGGGGAAGCTGAGCTGCCCCACTAGGGCAGCAAGTCAGGAAAAAAGGATTAGTTAAATACCAGTTTCTTTCTACCAAAAGAAAAATGTTTACCGTCAAGGCCAAAATTCTTTTGCTCCTGATGTTTACATCAGCAGTAAGAATCAATCTTCTCTACTGAATCCTTGTATGACTAGTGCAGGGCTGTCCCTCTCCTGTTATGGGTATAGCAGTGTGGGTGGGCAAACACAGCAAGGGACTGGAATGGTCCATCTAAAATGTGACCTAAGGTTTTCAGAAGCCTGTCCTTGCCTTGAGGGGTGTGGGAAGCTGTGGCCAGGCACAGGGATGTTGATGGTGTTGGTATCAATGAGAAGTGTGTGTGCTCCAGGCTGGTTCTGTGGGGCTGTTGTGCTGTCTTGTGAAGGTCTGGAAGGGGTCTTCTATGGGACACCAAATCCCAAGGATTTCCTCTTCTCAGTGAGTTATTCATGAATGTGCTCTGCTCTTGCCAGGCTGGCAAGCTCTGCTACACAGAGGACAAGATAGATCTTGATGAAGAAGGATTGCAGCAGGGAAAGAAAATCATGTTCTATGCCTGTGGATGACTTTTTGTAGAGTTAATGGTCTCAAAGAAACTACTGCTGGCAGGCAGAAAGCAGAACTTTAGTTTGGGTCCCTTAGGATATGATGAGTGGGAAGTAGGGAAAGCAACTGCAGAAACGGCAGGCAGCAAAGTAAATGAAGAGCCATGCTGGGACATTGCTCTCACAGTTTATGGAAAATAGCAGGGAAATACATACAGTCAGTAACCACAAAAAGATGTGAAATACATGAGGACTGAACACAGATAAGGAGGCTTAAAAACATTAAAACCAATTTTGGTTGAGTGACATTGACTGTACTACACTTTAGATTACTCAGCTGATAACTAATAAAAAGCAGAGAAACAGATTTTGGAAGTATAAGTGAAAGGAAGCAGAGGTACAGACACATGTATTAAGGTAGGGTTAATAGGAACTAAACGAGGAAGAACATGGTTCCAAAATGAGTAAGGAAAAGGAATTGGTAGAGGATGATATAGTAACAGTGAGAGTGAGAAGACAAGAACAATAATTTGGTAGTTTGCTAAAAAGCAGATTGAAGATATGGACTGGATTAGAATTAGCAGCGTTATAATTGATGAAGCTGTGTTCAGTAAGTAAAGCTATCTGCCTGGAAGTTAAAGTGATTTTTGTGTTTCTCCTTTGATTGCTGTTCACCTTTTCTCTTCAGTCTTAAAAGCCTTAAAACATCTGATTTGATGTATCCTCCATGGCTTGAAGGTCTGCAAGCTGCCATATGTATTTGCTACAGAGAATAGTTCTCTGTCTATGTATGTTCCCATATTCCTGTCAAAAGGGAAATTTCAGGCATGCTAAGTATGACTTTATAATTTCTCATGGAGGCATAGTATCTCTAGGTAAGAAAGGATTTAATCATAGAAGGAATAGAAATAATGGCATGGGATTGTTTTATGTGTAATGTAAACCAGTTGAATTATTTATTCATTTACTTGTACAGATCAAGTTAAAAGGCCAAATTATTTCTTCTTCTACTCATTTCTCAGAAAGAATAAATTTCTCTGTGAATCAGTGCATTCAGGCATCCAGAAGGACTAAAGTTATAATCCAAACCCCATATAATCTACAGGTGCCTGAATCCTATTGAATTCAGTTGGTTTTATATAAAGTGTAAACTGGAGAGATAAAGTTTTAAAATCATTCTTCTTCATGATAAATTTGCTGCTGAATGTCAATCATAGTGTTGCTTTGCTCAGACATTGCATTGGCTGTATGCATGTTGTGGGGCACACATGAAAAAATTTATCATTTTTTGTTTGGATTGGTTTCATGGCTACCACCAAAACTTATCCAAATTATCCATTTTTCTGTCATCAGTTCTAAAGGCAGTGAAGTTAACCTAATGTTTTGTGTAGTATGAATCTGCATTTTGAATCAGACTCTGGCAGGTCTGATGTGTGTGTGTCTGTTCACTTACACAGTTACCTCAGCACTGCAATGAGATGAAGGTTTTATGTACATGAAAAAGCATACAGATGAAGTTTTGTTCCAAAGAGCAGTGATGGGTGTTAGGCAGACTAGTGAAACAGAACTGTTCCAGAACATATGTGAGTCTTCAAGCAAGTGATGTGGACAATATCTATTATTGTATCCCATGCACCATGAACATATTGCTGGTATTTATAAAAGATGTATCTGGAAAAAAATCATAATTTTTGCCTCCACTTTTGGGTGAAATTCAAATGTAGAACACAAAAAATGATGAAATCATAGCTGTTATTCAAACTCTAAAAGTTTAAAGAATCTCTACTGCTTTGGAGGTTTGAGAGAAATTATATCTTAACTCTCTTTTCTCATGTAAACAATTCAGGATTGGAGGAGAGAAGGAGAAATAGAAAAGTGAAACATGATGTATATGTCCAACTTAATACTGACTTTTGAAATGATCTTTACTCATGTTACTCTTTTGGGGCTTGAACTTTAAGTTTCAAAGTATAATCAGTATGTATTTCGGTCTCATAATCTGCTGACAACATGGAATGTAAAACACAGAAAGAAGGCCATGAGCTGTGTGCATTTTTCTGTGGAAGAAACCACTAAGGAGAGAAACCAAACAGAGAGCAGACAAGCAATAACCCTTATCCATTGTGTTACAAGTATCTTCCTCATTCACTTCCCTGTCAAGTGATAGGGCAAAGAAAAACTTGAATTCTGCTGCCACTGTTCAGCTGTAGCCATCAGGGAAGGTGTTAGGGATGGGACTCTGGTCTGTGTATCCACACTGGGGACTTCTGTATGTGTTACTTCACCTCCTCTTTTCTCCAGTCTCTGCTCAGCCAACAGTAGAATTTTCAAGATGCTGTGAATTGAGTGCCCAGCAGCAGGCAGCCCACTTACTGTGCTGCAAAACGGAGCTTCAGGAAGGGAAGAGTACTGAGGGTAGACATGACCAAAATGAAAGCTAAAAGATAAAATCCAGGAAAGATGATAGTGTATTTCTAGAGTTGCATATAAAACAGGTAGTACATTTATCTAACCATGAGATGCATTCAATGGATCCTGTTTTAGGGGCTGATTAATGAAGCACATAACATTGGAAGGAGGATTATGGATCTCTTGTCACCGGAGTGCTGTGACATGTTGTATTGGCTTTCTGTAAGTGGCAATAAAAATAGGGAAAAAATACCCTCTGTAAAGGAAGGAGATGTCTTGCACTAATCCTTACTGCTTTTGAAATGGTATTTGGTAAGCCTAGGAAGTCAGAAGCATACCTAAATAGTCTCTCAGAAGAAACCAGCTTGGATAAAATTTTGGGACAGTCTCCATAAGTTATATAGAAGTTCATAACTTATTTTTAAAAGCTATTTTACTGGTAGATTTTCAGCACTTCTTTGGTTGAGAAACAACAGGTAGTACCGTTGTGGTTCAAGCTTAAGAAGAAATGTTTTTGTTAACATGTCTGGGCTCAACTGACCTGAACAAGAAGAAAACATGCTATGATGTAATGGAATTACTGGTTTTAAATTCTTACTGTCTGGATTCTCTAGGCCAGAAGCAAAGTATTTTATGTGTCTCTGGAACAGTACTTTCATTTATATTAATAATTATTTTCTAGAAATATAATTTTAATTATTTTCTAGAAATATAATTTTGTTCAACAAGAACTACCTCAAATTCTATCTGAAATAAAAAATAGTTTAAATGGAAAGCCTGGGAACCTTCTAGATAGCAAAACCTGAAAGATTGTATTCCTTTATCCTCCTTATACTCAGTGATTAGCTCAATCACCTGGGGTATGGAAGGACTGCCTGAGGTGATCTAAAGTTTTATTAGAGTGCAGCAGTTGGTGGTTTCAGCAATTTCCCTTGGTTAAATAAGCTAAAATGAGTGCTTTAAGTGCATCTATTGAAGAGCCAGGAGTATATTTTGGAGCTCAGCAGAAGTAAGGAGCCCAAGGTCCAGGTTATAAGGTACATGAAGGCACTCTGAAATCTGTGCTTAGGAGAGACTAGGAAACAGCAGTCCCATTCCTCATTTGGACTCTTCTGGTCAGGGGCAGTGGCACCAACCTGGTAGATCCAGTGCCCTCAGAGCTGAGCCCGATTTAATTTACAGATTGCTCTGGGTGGAATGAAATATTTCCTTGTTATTATTGCCAGGGTTTGTCACGGTAATAATTTAGATTTACAGTTTGGACCTAAGTGAACTGAGGTGTGTGTATAATTTCTGTGCAGGCTAGTGCTTGTTGGTGCACTCATTGCATCAGTTCAACCACCAAACCCCACAGGTGAGTGTTGTGTCTCTGGCTCTGAGCTGGTTTTTGGTGCTTGCTGGTGAGTCAGCCCTTACAGCCCTCACTGCCAGGATCAACATCCAGCTCTCCATCCTTGACTTTAGGTCCATTTCCCACACTTTCTGGAACTGAACTGTCTTATGCAGCTCAGGGTTGCATTGTTATATAGGTTTAGGTTCTAAGCTAGATATTGTTTGAAACAATTTATAAACAAAGAACTTCTTAGTCCTAGTCACTCTTTTGGTAACTGATTTACAATATATTTTATCACTACTCTTACGCCTGATGACTACTTTGAATAACAAAATAATATGAGCATTGCTTCATATTTTTGTAACTAGGTTCAGGTTTTATGGTATTATAGAAAGAATGTAAACAAAGCCCTACCTTACACTTGTAATTTTTCTGTTTGGGTGTGAGTAAGAGGAACCTTGGGAAAACTAGTATTGGCACAGATACCTTAATTTAGAGGTATAAAGACTGCAAGGTATGAAAACAGATACATTTTTGCTCTGTGATTAATTTTGGTCCCAAACCTGTGAATTTCCCATTAAAACTCCATAAATAACTGACCCAAGTAATATATAATTAAATAAGTTAATTTCTGTATGATGACATTGATTTTAGCAGCTTTTTGACATTAAGAAGCTGTACGAAATAAAACCAAAGGGCCTTGTACTCAATTTTCTCCCGTTTCTTACCAAATTTTTGTGTGGTTTTAAAGTGAAACAAACTTGTAATTTGATTTCAAAATATACAAGAAGTTTATGTGATTTGAGAAGAAACGTAAAAAAACTTTCTCTATTTTGGAGCAGTAATATATAACATGATTAAAAGCCATGGACATTAAAGGAAAGATTTTTCACAGACTTTTTCAGGCTTTTTGTGAGACCCTCGTGTTGATAGTTAATCTGCAGAAATGCAAAGTGTAAAATGATTCATTCTTCAACATGCACAAAAGGAGGAATGACTATTAAGATGCATAGTGTCACCTCTGTAACGCTGTTCTCAGGTGTCACGCTCACTTCCTTGTCAATAAAGAGATGTGACAAACAACACAACATTTAAATGGTGCTATGCAACCTTAAACAGCAGCAGAACTGCATTTCCTGTTCCTCATTATATTTTAATTAAATATTGATGGACAGTTTGTTTACATCAGGATTTTATTCTGTTAAAAGTAATGCCAGCTTATGACTATCGTTAGTAAAATAGCTGGAGCAGCAAGTTGGTGATTAGCGTCAATTTCTCTGTTGACCCAAGAAACATGATATAAATAAATTAATTTCTACTTGTCAGTTAACTGCTTTGCTGGGCTGGAATAGATCTAGTTTAGCTATAGCTAGTTGAATAACACTGAAACATTTTACTGTATGAACCTTAAGTGTATTGTAGTGACTTGTGTGAACTGTGCCATATAGACAGTGTATAATAGAAAAAACAAAATCTGCAAATGTTATTCAATGCATACTTTTAGGTACAAGTCTGAGCCCAGGAACACAGCTTTTGATGTTCTTAATTGCCCTCCTGTCTACTGGTTACACTGCATGTTTTAGTTTTTCTCTGACCACCTATTGCATTCCTAACTTTCCTGAGATTAGTATCTCGGTTCTTAAATTACTGAATGAAATAGAAATAAAAAACCACCCATATTACAGAAAATACAACTCTACAAGTAGTTGAAACTGTCTATCCTACTTTTTTTTTTTTTCCTATCTAATTCTCATCATAATTTTTCAGGAAATAAATCCTGGTTTCAATATATTGATTTAAGTGGTAGCCCAGAAGAATTTGAAATGCATGACAAAAAGAGAAATCCAAAGCAAACCAGAAGAAACCCTGAAAACACAAAATTACTAATGGAAAAAGAAGCATTTGTCCTGGGCAGATGAAAGTAGTGATATAACTGAAAGTAGTTTGTAATATAGAATATAATTCAACTTCCTCTATAATGACATTGCAGATATCGCTGTACATGGAAATATTTGTATTGTGTCCTGGGCTAATTAAACATCTTGTTCCATGTTACAAAATGTACAGTAAATAATGATGAAAGGAAGATGAAGTTTTGAAACAGAAACCCCATTTTCAGTTTGTTGAAGAATTATTTTCTCAGGTAGTAAGGGAAAAAATATACATCAACCATAATTCTCATAATCAATCAGTGGAGTTACTTAGGAAACAAGTGCCTGTCCTTCTCAAAATAGCTTCTAAGCCATAGAAGAACAGCTTCTAACAAGCTCAGTCACCTTTACAGTTTAGTCTTTGCTCTTAAGTGATGTAATCCTATTGAGCAGACTAGATGCTAATGGATTCCTTAGATGTCAAATGTGCTGTTCACTGGCATGCCAGGGTGCAGAACCACAAAGAAGATTGGAAAGAACTTTTCTGATACAAGAAGGTGCTTTGACACTTCATGTAAGAAGCAAAACTAAAAATGAGAATGTTGGAGAGATTTTATGGGGTTTTTGGTTTTTTTAGTGTTTTGTTGTGTTCTGGGGTTCTTTTAAGCAAAGAAAGTAAACAGAAGTAGAAAAAGCATTTATCTGAAAAGAAGGGTGTATGCTAGAGAATTTGAAAGAAGGGTATTAGTAAATTGCTGTTATTATCACACACTGATATTGATTGGAAAGGGCCTATGAAGATCCTATTTGAGGGTCCAACCCTCAAACAAAGAAGGAAAAACTGAGGTGAGGTTGATTTTTAATAGCTTTGTTTAGCTGAGGATTCAGTGTCTCTAGGGATGGATATTTCACAGCATCTCTGGGCAACGATGCCAGTGTGTAATTAACTTCATGGTTAGTTTCTTAATGCTTCACAACCCGTCTCTGGCTCTTCTTGGATGCCATGTGTTCTGGCTGCCCACTTATCTCCTGGCCATCTCTCAGGCTGATTTCAATATGTCAATGGCTTTCTTGTCCTGGGAATGCCAAAACTGGATGTGGGACTCCTGGTGCAGTCTCAGGGGTGTTGACTAGAGAGGAATAATCCCATCACTTGCCTTTTGGTTGTTAATACAGCTTTGTCCATATTTGGCCTTCTTCAGTACAAGCTGAACTCAGCTTCAACTTGTGAACTTTTCTGCAGAGCACTTCCTTATCCAGCAGGTGCCCAGGCTGAGGATTTTTCTCTCTTGGCTGTGGGATTTTGCTTTCCCATTGGTGTATTGCTGCTGAGTTTTAAAGCTAATGTCAGCTTTATATCCAGCATTGAGGTGTGACAAAAGAGCAGCACTACCCTCAAGGCTGTTGATCACTCACTTGAGCTTAGTATCTTTTGATGGATAAACCCAGTGACACGTATGGTTGATGGCTCATGCTTACCTGGATGCTCAATTATTTCTCCTGTCTTAGCCTTAGAGCTGCATATTAAAAATGTCTCATTTTTTTTACTCTGTGTGATGAACCAAAAAAACCAACAAACCTCAAGCCCCCACCACTTTGTTCTTAATGTTCTTCATTAAGCTTCATCTGTGAAAATCTATAGTGTCTTTCTTTAGGTGTCACTTTTCCTGCCCATCAGAGTAGAGATATGAGGCTTAGGAGAAAAATAGTTGTTATTTAGATAAGTGGACTGGTTTTTAATAGATGGCAAGGCAAGAATGATAAAGTTGGGCAGGATTTTGAACTCAAAAGAGGAAAAAAGTCTGAAACTTTTTATTTTTGGGATTCACTATATCCTATTCAATGCCATCTCAGCTCTGGTTTTGGAATGGGGAAACAAAATGGTTTTGAACCATCACTTAGAATAAATCTTGTGTGATAAGTTCAGTCATGGTTAGTTTGGGTTTGCTTTTTTCTTTTGTTAGTGAGCTCTCAATAAATACAAAGGGCTATTTTCACCCTTTCTAATTGAAGTATAATGTTTGCTTTGGTGGGCTTATATAGCATGCTGCTCTTAGGAGACTGGCAGTGGGACTCAGTGGCTGTGCTGGCCTCTGCCAGTTTCTTTGGTTTTTTTAGGAGAGAAGGAACAGGAGTCGTTTGTAGGAAAATGTACAGTTTTTATAATCTGACCCTGGTTTTGCTTCTCTTTTCTGACAACCACTTGCTTCAAGCAAACTAAACTAGGTTATCTCCCACCTCTTGTTCAAACTGCTCATGCTAATATGCCTGACTGCCTGCAGCTGGTTAGAGGATGCCCACAGGAACCTCACTGCTGGCAGTGGCATTGTGTGGCTGACACAAACCTTTATGTTATAGCCAAAATGGGTCTCTGCTGCCCAGCCACCAGCAAGTGCTCACTTCGCTTTTAGGTCTATCACTGCAGGTGCTGTAACCCTTACACCAGTGGTAACTATGCATTTCCTGATAAAGCTGTGGGTATGTGAGCTAGTGAAATTAAATCAGATGTGGCAGCGTGGGCTTCAGTGTTGGTTTTTACTATAGTACAGATGTTCCTTCCCAGCTAGTGCATGCACCTTCTGAATTAAGTGCAAAACAACCTGATTTGTAGATGTGAACTTTCTCCCAATTTGATAGGAAGAGGTAACTTTTCAATCAACCTTCTCACTGTCCCTTTTGAATCATATGGCAACTGCCCCTGACAGGGCTGCTGTGTGTTTGTGTTGGCTGTTGCACATTTGCCTCTAAATTTTCATTAATCTTGTTTTGGTGTACCTTTATATGTTGAGCATGTCAGATGATCTGGAATATCCCTTTGGTCAGTCGGGGTCACCTGTCCTGCCTCTGTCCCCTCAATCCCCCCAAGCACTCCCAGCTTCTTCACCATTGTGAGCCATTGTGCGCCACACATTTGTGGCAGTGTGGCTGTATGAAAAGCAGAGCCTTGACTCTGAGAAAACCCTGCTCAACAATTACAAAGACACTTCCATATTTTCAGCTCTGTGTTTAGCACAAATCCAAAACACAGCTCCCTACCAGCTAGTGTGAAGAAAGTGACTCTACCCCAGAAAAAATCAGCACACACCTTTACTGCTCTTGCTAATGTTTTAACATTTTCAAAACATTTAAATTCATTGACTTTTATGGGGGATGTATTTGTTACCTGCATTGTCGCTTACCATGCGCCCCCTGTTTGTTCTTGCCCAAACTCGTACATTAGTAAGCTGTGTTTGTTCCAGGGTCAGCTACTTCCACTTCAGGTTTTCATGCCCTTTTTTCTGAACAGCATATTTGTAACAATAATCTGCAAGACTACTAGGAGAGAAAAAGAACATGATATGAAGTATTCTATGCAAATATGGTTAAAATCTATAATTAATTTTTCTAATTAGTATTTAACTTACGCTCTTAGAATAATATGAAATTTGGTCATGCTTCTCAGGACGAGTTCTAAAAGATCATCCTCAAAAACATTAGTGAGTATAATTGAAAATTATATGTAAATTGCTTGAAATTACTTGGAGCAAAAATAAGAGATAACAGTGGCCAGCTGGAGTTAAAAAAGAAGTTCAAACTAATGTCCTCAAAAAAAAAAAAAAAAAAAAAAAAAAGTTAAGAATCCAAAACCAAGCCTCTTAAGTTTGCTTTAGGTTTTCATGGTTTCTTTCTTGAAATGTGTTTTTGCTTCTTCTCATTAGATCTGGGAGAGGATATGTGTACCGATGCATTTGTATATAACTTTAAAAAATTGGTAAAATAGATTAGAAATTCAGTGTTGGCCTTTCGTTGTCTTTATCTTTGAATTAACTTAATAAAGTCATACCAAGCAGATGTTCAGCACTGTGTGATTTCAGCATTATTGAAAAAAGCTCCCCATTGAAAACTACAGTGGATATAGCAAGCATTATTTTTCTTAAAACTACTGCTGCATTTTCAGTATCAATGAAATCTTGAAGTAAATAAGTTTTAATTTGGAAGTCTATCTTAGATTCAGGCAACTGAGCCGGTATGGATATCCGGGGATGATGGTTGTTCTTTTGCTTTAGAATTATCTCCCTTCCTTTCGCTTTTTCCTCCTCCTTAGTGCTTTTCATGACATCACTGCCAGTTTCAAATGAGCCCTTGTCATGTGGAGCTGAACTCTCACCAGAGCATCTCATACAGTAACAACCACAGTGAAACTTTAATTTGGTCTTTGGCATTCAATCTATCATTCCTTGTAAGGTAAATTTGTTTCTTTTTGAGGGCAATCTGGAGTCTTTATTCCACATATACAGTTGCTGAGATCTGTCATTAATTTGAATTTACTGTTCAAATTGACTCTATATTTTCATTTGCCAATGAAAGCATGCCACATTCTCTACCATATAAATATAAACATATCACACAGGTATTGTCCTGACATAGCATATTAACACTTTACATTTTCTACTTATGAGACAAATGGAACAAGAGACAGGTTAAGAAATACAAACACACTTGTTTTAATCATATTTGAACTATGGTAAGTTGACTATTTCATACCGGTATGTTTCTAGATCTAAAAAATAGGCATCTTGATAGATGTGTATATCAGGACTTTGATATATTTTGTTCTATACTTATATCTAAGGATACATAAAACCATCCTTGGTATGCTGCAATTTTTACAAAATACATGTCTCTTCCTGGGTTTATATTTTTATGAAGGCTTGAGCAATGAGCCTGGAAGGGCAGGTGACTGTAATCTGGATTTTGTAATATGTTTGTTTCATTGCAACATGATTCTCCCAGCGTCCTGCAGGCTAAAAGTATACACATCACATGGGATCTGTAGGTAAATACGTGATTCAGAATCATATATACCAAACTGAAAATGGCCCCCAACAGGTCCCAACAAAGTAAGGTTGCATGACTTAGCCGGTTAAGTTTGTTAGAGTAGGAGAAAAGAATGAGTTATCTCTTAGAAAGCTAAGTCATACTATACAGGAATTTATAAAGGCAGTATTAACTCAAATTTATGTATATGGGGAATATACAACTAGGAAAATCTAGAGGGACTTGGTGTAATGTTGTTGGAGTTTAATCCCAGACAAAACTAAGCTCCACACAGCAACTCCTTCACTCCCCACGTCCACTCCCAGAGGGATGGGTAAAAGTGAGAAAACCCATGGATTGAGGTAAAGCACGTTTAACTATTTTAACAGGTAAACATGTAAGCAAAGCAAGATAAGGAACTCATTCACCTCTTTCCATGGGCAGCCAGGTGTTTGGGCTTTCCCAGGAAAGCAGGACTCCATCACTTGTAAGAGCGACTTAGGAAGAAAATGTTATTGCTCCATTTACCTTCTTCTTCCTACAGCTTTATATACAGAACAAGATGCCATCTGGCATGTAATGTCCCTTGGATAGCTGGGGTCAGCTGTCCTCCTCTCTGGTGGGCTGAGGAGAGGAGCCAAAAAAGCCCTGGGTCTGTGTAAAAAACTGCTCAGCAACAGTTGAAACATTCCTGAGTTATTAGACCTATTTCCGGCACAAATCCCAAACATAGCTCCATATTAGCTCTTAAGAAGAAATTTACCTTTTTTTTTTTTTTTTTTTTTTTTTTTTTTTTTTTTTTTTTCCAGCTAAAATCAGCACAAATGTCAACCCAGTATCAGGGAGGGGACCCTGTTCTCCAGCAGCAGTGTCACATTTTTCAACCAAAATTAGAACTATCAAGTGTTAGTAAGATCTCAGTTGACAGAAAAGCAGACTATTTTTTTTAATGGGGAAAAAACATATCAAAAGTATATTGTTGCATACAAATGGACCTAAAATATTGCATTTAGTAGCTAATAAAATTTTCCTTGAGTTAGGCGGTTGCATGGTGATAGACAAGACCCTATTATTATTAGGAAGTGAAATCTTGGCACATATTCTCAAGACCTTCCTTGAATAAACAAGACATTGCTTATGTAGCATTAAAGTACCTAATACTGAAAAATGTACTTCAAGCAAGTTACCTACCATCATCCAAAGACCACATGGGCAATAAGACATCTCACGGAAATGAGATGCAAATATAACCAGACTGTCAACAGAGACCAGTCTCCTTCCTCTATCATCTTCCCATTTTTCAGAAAAAAAAAGAGAACGTGTATTGAGCTAAATGTCATCAAAAGCTCAGAGAATAATCTTTTGGAAATCTTGCAAAGAGGAAGGAAAACACAGAGACTTCTGTAAAAGCCACCTTTTAGATCTGTTCTAATAGTTCTGTTTTAACTTTCACCAGTTTACTCAAATTAGTCCATCATTGTCTCAAAATAGGCTACTCTGTCAGGTTCATTTTATAGGCTGATGATCAGTAAAGAAGTATTTAATTCATAGATCTCAAAAATGGTCTCTTTTTTGTAAAATATTTAATCTCTGTTTTGTAGGTGAGATAATTAAAGCACAAAGGATGTGAGGGAGTTTTGCAGTAAATCAGCAGCAGAGTTAAAAAGGGGAGGTTGAAGTTTTCTTGATTTTCAAAATAATGCCCTGGCTACTGTGCAGTGAATAAATTTCTACTGAAACTGTGTCCCATGCTAAATTTCTATGAAGTATAAAGTGAAAGGGTTTTATAATGCTCCAGAAACTCCTCCTGATTCCCCTTCAAATTGTTGCACCTTCCCTCTGTGGGAATTGTTGTCGTAATGAGATTTTTCAAATCCCCTGCTGTTTATTTCAGTTGTGGAGCAAAAGTAATGTAATTTTAATTATAAGACCAGTTCTGCACTTCAATTTCAAATTCAGAGTATCACGTGCTTCTAGATATAATCCTGTTGGATGCCTGCAAGTTTGCAAAGCTAAGCTGTTTGCAGAAGATTTGGCTATTCCTTCACGGTAATTCCACTTTACAGTTTCCCTCAAACTGCCATAAGGATTTCTTGAGCCAGTGTTCATATCCCTTTATGTTTGTAGTGGTTTGAAAACAAAACCAGTGAGACACTCCAAGTCAGAAATACAATTTAATAGGAAGAAAAAAAAAAAGTAAAATAAAAGCCATCATACAAAAGACCACTGACAGAGTCAGAATACAACCTGAGCAGGGTGGTGGAAGCAGTACAGGTGAGGTGCTCTTTTTGAAGAAGTGATCCCATAGAAAGGTGTGGTAGCTCTTGTCCTCTGGGAATCCAGTGAGTAAGGGCTGCCTACACTGTCCCAAATCCCAGGTTCTATCCAGGTGGGAATGCTTAGGTCCTCCCCCTGGGTGGAGCATCTCACAATGGGATGATGAGTTGTGCAGTGGGTCCTTGATGGCCCGCTGAACAGAGATAACTCCTGGAGGGAGTTACCTCTGAGTCATGGGCAAGGCGTTGATTAGCAGAAGACAGCCCAAAGGAAGAGGGCCTGGGAAAACACTGCTCCAACTGGTTTCAACAGTTCATGAAGATGGTGATAGAACAAATACTTTGCACATCCTACACTGAAACCCAGGACAATGTCTCACTGTTCAAGATTAATTTTTTTCCATTGGTTTGCCTAATTCATGTTTTTTGAAATAATTTTAATATTCTAGAAAATCCTAATGCAGTCAGTCTGTTTGATTACACTCTGTAAAAAGATTACGTAGGGATATTTGGTTTGAGCTCAGTGACTGACATTTTTCATCAGGTGACAACAGCTCTTAAATTGCCATCAGTGAATAGCTACTCCCTATTCATCCACTGCATGCTGCTCTTCATTATACAAATTTCTGTTATATCCCTTTTATCATTCTGTTTTCTCTCTGCAGCATATAATTGTGTTCCTTTGGGTTTGTTTTTTTTTTTTTTTTACAAAGAGGTGTTGTTATCTTTTTTTCCTTTTTGTAGTAAATAGTCTATTTGTTGAATGCAGAAAAGAAGATAATTCTGGATTTGAGCACATTGCTGATCTATACTATAGCATAAGGGTCTATGTTTTATGTCCTACTTATTTCCTAATGTTCTGTGGTCTTTCTGGTCACCAGTGAGCCTTTTGCCTTTTGTTTCCACAGAGCTATCTGCAGGGACTATAAGACCTTCTTGAGAATAGCAAGCTCATTTGCTACTGCATGTGCAGGCAGGCTTGCCCATTACATATATTTATTGACACTGGATTTCAGCTGCTCTTCTATTGCCCAGTTGCTCATCATCATGAGATGGTTCTGCAACAGCTGGCAAACCCATGAATGTTTAGAGCACCAAGGAAATGTTAGATGCAAGGAAATTAGCTGCTTTCTTAAATTCAGGGATTATGCACAAAGTAAAGCATGTCCTTTCATGTCAGGTTTCCCATGGAACTTTCTGGATGTGGACAGAGTTCTTCTTTGACTCCCATTGCTGCTGAACAAGATGCTAATTTTTATTTAGTCCTACTCTACTGTAAGTACAGCTTTTTCTGAACTTCTCTGTCCATCACAGAGACCCTTGAGGGTATATGATAGAAGAAACCTTGATAAACATGGTTTATGTATTGGCCAGGAGGTAGGGTATTTTGTCTCTGACGAGCTTTGAGAAGTATTAGATCAATGTGCAAATTGCTGTAATCAAGGCTATGCACTTCACTGGCTCCCACCTGCCTTAATAACAGAGCTGATTTCAGTCAGGCACTAAAATTGAAGGTGAAATGCATCATAAGTGAGGTAAAAAAGCAAAAAATGGTTCATGAAGTACATTTCAGTAAGTTGGAGGGTAATGTTGCTTTGGGGCAACTGATGATCAGATAATGCCAAACAAGTCCATGTCTCACAAGCTCTCCTCACTAAGACTGTACATTGACCATATTATTGACTAGACCAATGCCAGATTTTAGGGAACAGGAGTATGAGATGTTTTCAAGATCATCCTGTCTTTTATCATGGTTCTTGAAGGCTGTGGATATAATGTTTTTCCAGTGGCTGTTGTTTGGGGATCCTGTCATGTGCCTAGACTCCTATCGTTGTGTTTTGGGCAATTTTAGGTGTTGTCTGATCTCCTAGTTCCAGCTGCTAGACCACAAGGTCTCCTGGAAAGCCTGTGTTATTTTTGCCTCCCTTATTTCTGAAACAATGATTCCTTCATGACAGTGTGGATGACTGTGGAGACTGAATAGTTATAGCCTATTCAGTTGCACAGAATACTTACACAGAAAAACAGCTTGACAACGACTCCACAGTAACAGCAAAACACAATTCAGAGAAAACCTTTAATGCGTGGAAACACTTGTGTATTAAAGTGGATATTTAATTCATATGAAGTAGAATATATTTGGTGAGAATTACAAGATTTAGTTACTGTGATCATTTTCCTCAAAAGACATCTTACGGCATTTTACTTGGGTAATTTTCCTCCCCTGCACTCCCCAAATCTTCAGCTCCAGTGAACAGTTTTTCCTCTTTAATATGAAGAAGGAAAATAATCCCCTTATTCTGGGCAGGAACTGACTGGAAATTCATTCACTCACTGGAAATTCATGTATAATTCTTCTGAATTTTCATAGTGAATGTTCTCCTCTGAGCACAATACTACATTTTTCTGCAACAGTTGTAACAGAAGACTCCCTTCAGATTTATTTCCATCTTTGTGTAAGTTCATTAAAAACATAGCTTTGAAGATTACAACATCTTGTTATTCAGAACAGTGGGAAAAAGACTCCATTTATGATTTATGATGATTCCATTTCCAGTCAGAAAAAAAAAAATATCATTTCCACACACAATATTTCAAAGGGCACAGTTGGTTTGATTTTTTTGCTTGGATTTTTTCTTTTTCTTGTTTGTTTGTTTGGTTTGGTGGGGTTTTTGGGAAGAAGGCTGGAGATTTTTTGTATTTTCACAAATTTTAGAAAGGTTATAGCTCTGATTATTACATGTCAATGGTTGGTCAGAAGGCTTTGCTTCTAAACTTTTTATTTAAACCAGACACAAAACAAATCCTGGGCTGCAATTTATTGGATGCAGTGTGTTCCATTGCTCAGTGTTAATAAACAAAAAAGATACTGTTAGAAAAAGATATTGTGACTGAAATTACCTTCACAGTCTCCGGCAACTTCAGCTGTGACAGGGTATGTTTTGCAAACACAAAAGCTGTCACACAACCATCTTTTTTGTTTGTTTGTTTGCTTGCTTTACTCGGTCTCTGCACAGCACAAATCACGTAATGGTTTCTGTAAAATCAAGTAACAAAAAACTCGGGGTTATATCTGCTCAAATCCTTGAGATAACTTAGCTTGCAAAGAGAAGGGAAAGAAGGGATTGCAAATAGAAGAAAACAGTTACAATGCTCTGTGGCAGAGACTGGTTGTAAGGGAGGTAGCTGGGCTCCATTTAAATTTATTCCAAGTGTTTATGCAGATCTCCTGTACATTAGTTTGCATTTTATAGAGACTTTCTTCAAGAAAATTGAGAATTTTAGTAAATGGTTTGCAGCTTGTTGAAAGTTAAGTCTCAAATCAGACCTCCTTCCCCCACCCTGGGAGCCTAGAGAATTAGGCTGATAATACCAGATAGAAAATACTGAAAAGAAAGCTGGAGTACTGAGATTTGAGTTCCCAGAAAATCAGTCACAAACTTAAAATTAGAGCCTGTTATTCCAAACTTGTTTTTTTCAACTTATGATAAGTTTTAAGATTGGCATTAAGAGCAGAGAACAACAGCAGTTACCCCAGGGCTTTCATTTACTCTTGTTGATAAATACCTTTGAAAATATAAATCTAGGATGTTCAGTTGTTCTGCCCTTGTGCATTTTAACCTGAAGCTGCTCAGCACAGATATAGAAGAAGAGAAATGGTTTTACCACTGTCTCAGGAAGCAAGTGTCTGTCTTTATATCACTAACTTGTTAGCAGAAGAGCAGCTGAAGTAGAGAGCCACCGAATTAAGAGTGGCAACCATCATAACTTTATGTCAGCAATGAAGTTAATGAGTATGTCCTCCTTTCATAGCCCATGGAGGGAGCATTATGTACAATTACTTGCCTTTGTGACTAAAACCAAAATATGACAGGTAAAGAATTACAATGGAATCTCATAAAATTATGTTTCGAAAATCTCTGACATGTTTGCTGAAAGGTTTCTTTTCTCCCAAAGTACTTAGAAATTGCTGGTGAGAAGAATTATAAGACAAGCTTGAAGCAAACTTTGGAAAAATTGATAGCTTGTGATCCCTCTAACCAGCTAATGACTTCTCTGCACCTATTCTATGAAAAAACATTGTAAGTAATTATATTTGTTAAATAATGTAATTAACCTATTTTAAATCAGGATTATTTTTGAAAGAAAGTTTGTTTTGGTAAGTGAAAGAAGAATATTTTACTTTAGTCTTCACGTGTAGATGAAGCTTAAAAATAAGCATTGGACTGTATTGTATATAAAGAAGCTTCAGTTAATGAAAAAATATATAAATTTGCCTATACTCCTTCTAAGATCTTATTTTAGAGATCTTTCCCAAGTGAATGCTTTTTTCTCACTCAACCTGTTTCAAGAGTAGAAGATAAACATTCTTAAGCAGAGAGAGGGCAGTTTTCAGAATTGGATGATATACTCACTGTCTAGGTGGAACATCATACTTAAAAACCGTGCTCTCTCTGCAGAGAAGCTATCTATCACCAGCCTCTGAACTGGTGCCTGGATGAAGACTTTTTATTCTTAAAGTGTGCCCAGGTCCAAAACCTTAGAGATGTTCTGAGCTAGATCATGAATAGCTCAATCTCTAGGAAAAGGAAATTTAATTTTACCTCAAAGTGCTGACAGGTCAGGTTCTTCAAATCATAACTCTGAAAAATGTTGCATCCTGTATAATCTCTTTTGAGTGCCAGTGCATCAGAGACAAGCCCTGAGTTACAAGCCCTTTCTTATACCTTCTGGCAGCCAGATCCCTTCTTCCTTGATATTTTTGCTTTGATTTTTGTACTTTTGAGGCATTGCTTCCTTGCCAAACACTTCATAGCTGTATTATGGTGGGGTTTGTTCTGTGCCATTCAGCTTGGAAGAGGAGATTAATATATTGTTCCTAAATTCTTTCTCCTTGGAGGAAAGGCTCTTAGTCTTTCTGCTGGCAGTAAGAAAATGCACCAGGATCCTTCACACTGGACATGTTAGCATGAAGACAAAGCTTCTGATACTATGGCAGGCCATTCTAGTTCATACAGTTATTCTCCCCATTTTCCAAAGCAAAATAGGATATGATTTCAGAACAAAAGGAACCTGGAAAGAGTAGAAAGCTTGTAGTCTCTGGAGCCCCAAGCCACCCATCCTATTTGATGCTCTTTAACAGGTCTGATGTTCTAAATTGCCGGTGCCATGAAGTTGATTTTATTCATCCCTGGGTAGAAGAGTTTAGAGCAGCCTTCTCCTGTTATCAGAAAAGTGGCCAGAGTGTGGCATCAGACTTAAAAGGTTTATAACTTGACTTTCCTCAGACAAAAATTTAAAACAGTACCAGCACTATAAGGATAGATAACAGAGGAGGGAATGTGTTGTGGGCCACAAGAAGGTCTGCATTTGAAATGCTTTTGCTTCATGATGGTCTAATGCACTTATGATGTTTCATTTCATATCTATGTAATCCTTGGAATTTTCTCATAGATCCCAGCATTAGACAGCACATCTACAGAAAGAGTGTTATTTCAATCCTGTAGACAGCTGGTTCTTGCATTCTTTATTATACTTTGTTGTTGTTTTGAAGCGTAGAATAAGGACTCTACAGTTAGAAAATTGTAAAGCAGGTATGTTTTGTTTCCAATGAGGACACATGGGGACATATTTCCTCCAAACCATGCATACCTGGTAACTTTTTCTTAGTTATTTATCTTCTAAAGTATTATATATGCATTAAGTTTCACAATATGTCTATACATATTCATTACCTAGCCCCACTTAGCCTCACTTTGTATTAAAATTAGCTAGAAGATCTTTCTGCGGCTGCACAATCCCCTCTGGTGGTCATGGGCTGGGGTCTTCTGATGGAGTAAATAGTCTTCCTCCTGACATCCCCTTCTTGGCCCCTCCTTCTGGGCAGGCAGCTAAGGATTTGGCTACTTCTCAGGTCAGTTTGCCCTGGCCAAATCATGAGCCTGGTTCTTTCTGGTTCCCAAGCCCAAAGTTCTGCTTTATCAATTTTTGACAAATCCGTAGGTCCCAGTTTGCTGAGTTTCAACATGATACATCTTACTTATATGACTTCTACCTAGTAACTACCTAACCAAGCTTAATAGCTAATCTTCTATGTGTTCTCAGCACAAGCTGTTTTTCTACTTCTACAAAATCAGCAAAAGCTGTTTCTAAATTTCTACATTTTCATATCCATAAACTTCCTCCATATCAGTTTGGTTTGTGTATGGCTTTTTATACATGTTGCAAATAATTATTATTTTTTTTTTAATCTGAAGACTACCACCTTTACTTCCCAGCTATCTGAGTTTAGACAGCTATGTTTGGTGTTTTCCAATATGATATGGAGCGTTGATCTCAAATGTAGATGACAAGTATGAAACAACTTCTATTTGTGTCATGGAGCAGGTACAGATACCACCCAACAATCTATTTTATGAATGCACACCAGTAAATATAAAATATGAATGCAAAATTTTGCATGTTGTGAAGTTCTACTGATGCTGGCCTGATGAATATTGAGGCCCACCTTCACAGAATGCAGTGAGGAATAAATTGGCTTACCATTTTTCATTGTATTTGCTCCTTTGGGAAGAGATTGGAGTTGGAAGAGTTACTTGGACCAAAAATTTTATGAAAGTTTCTTCACAAAGGAGATTCCTGTCTGAAACTCTATTGACTCCTTTTATTGACAGTTTGGAGAATTTGGTATTTGGTGTAGGCTGGGGATTCAAGTCAGCTGTTCAGTCAAGGATGAGAGTTTGGCCTCCAGCTGCAGAATGGCTTAGTCTAGTCTTTAAAAAACCCCAAATAATAGCAAAAGCCCCATTCCAATTGCAAGTGAGTAGTCTTCTAAATTACATTTGATGTTTGCTCTAGTTTTGTGGTTTCCATAAAAAGGCAAGACTGTAAACAGCTGGCATTTTCAATGAATGTTGAGGAGAACCCAATATTTTCCAGACTTGAGAGTTAATACTAAATGGTATTAGTTGGTAGGTTTAGTCAACTACAATATTTTGAACTATTCCATTTTGAACTGCAAACAAGTGTTTTGCTAGGGCAACTTAAATATTTTAGTGGTTATGTCCCTTGTCACCATATTAATTACTGGAAGATCATTAGTTGTTTTGTGTCCTGTTGCTTTTGGAGTGAGTAATGACACCAAACTGTGAAGTTCCAAGGCATTCTCTGGGCATCAGTTGAATGTTCTTATTTTCTCATGGTCAGGAAATCCTGGTGCTCTGTCAGTACTTCTGTGGCTTTTTTTCCTTTTTTTGGTAGTGGAAAATATATTCTAATTTTTTCTTCCTTTAAAACAACATTTCACTTGTATATTTCCCTGGTGAACGTCTGGGCTGTAGTCCTGTTGCTCGTGTTCTCTCATTCTTCCAAGTGTTGATAAATCAGCTTTGGCACCACTTCCATAAGCAGCTAAATCTTGCATGCAGGTGATTCCCTTAGCTTCAATGTACTTATATGCTTAGTTAAAATTAGATATTTGCTGAGGCCTCTGTAGGTTTTTGTTTATTTGTTGGGTTTTCTTTGTAAAAGTTGTAAGAGGAGCAGTTTAAGTCAATCATCACAAAACCATGTTAAATAAGTACCACGGGTTTGGACTTTCAAAAATAAAGCCTTCTCTCCTAATTTTTATGGAAAATGTATTTTGAAATAAATCTTCATTAAAATATAGAGATAATTAGTAACAATATTTAATGATATAATTTTATTGTTTCCTGTTAAAGAATTTAAAACTTTTGACAAATGTTAACCTTATTTACTTCGGGTTATAAAAGCAATTGTGTTCTCATGGAAACAGCAAATTATTGTTATTTCTTGGGACAAACTACAGAAAAAAATAAATGACAAATAACCCCCAGATATTTTTCTAGAATTTTAATTTAGGAAAACAAAATACTGCTCTTATTGAAACGCCTGGCAGGATTATTTTTTGTGAGTCCTAGTTCTAGAGCTGTGTCCTTGAAGTCAGATCTTGAAGGCTGCATACAGTTCAGCTCCCTGTCTCTCCAAAGGAACACTCTGGCTGTGTGTCCATGAGGGCAGGCTTTCCCACATGCATTGTTTCCCACTTCACATCAGGGATGCTTCTGCCTTTCTGCCGTAATCTCCTTTGTGCACTGTGCAATCTGCCTGCCCAGCTTTTTTGGCAATCTGCCCTCTGCTTTGCCCTAAGGCAGCTCTGATCTGAAAGTGCTGTGCTGGAGTGTATATAATCAGCACTTTTTGAATTGGAGCTGCTTCTGTCCACCTTGGCAACATTGCCAGAAAATCTTGCAGACAGCCCAGCTGTTTGCTAGTGTGCAAGCCCTCAGTCTCAACTTTAGCTATTCAAGGCTCTGTTGGAGGGGATTAGAATTCAAAATTTGGGGTGTGAGCATTATTCATGTTTAGTTTTAATCACATTTACACTGCTCTTTTCATAACTCATCTAGATTAATTGCAATGAGGTCAGTCAGCAGCAGGGAATATGTTCTGAACAAGGTAAAACTTCACACCTTCCTGCTTGGAAAAGGGCAGAGTATCACAGAGAGCCATAAAATCAGGCCTGGCATGAAAAATGGGAGTGTGAAATAATTTAATCACTGTTTCTCAAAATACAGGGACTCAAGTCAGTCAATGGAACTATTTGATTTAAAAATAAATTAAGTACTTTTTCACACAATGTACCATTATGTTGTGAATTCATTCCCAGTGCAATCCTGAGAGGACTAAAAGCATAAATGGGTTTCTAAAGCAATTCCATGAATTCATAAAGAATAACTCAATTGGTAACTAGAAGAAAATCTGTTTTAGATGCAGACTCAGAAGGCAAATGTCTGGCTACTTTGTAGATACACAGAGACCTTTTTTTATAGCAATCTCCAGACATTTTCAGCTGGCCACTTTCAGAGGAGAAGATCCAGGCTCAGCAGACAAGTGCCTCTCTATTGTAGTTTTTCTTGTGCTTCCTGAGTCTGTTTCTGCTCTGGCCTCTGTCAACACAGTCCCTAAATGTGTGTGTGTGTGTCTCTGCTTGCTGCTGGAAGGATCCAGATGAACACCCCAGAGCAGAGAGTGTGATGTAGGGCTAGACCTGCCTGCCGTGTTTCGAGAGGTGCAGTAAAAACACAACCTCAGTGACAATCCAGCTTTTCAGGCTTTTAAGGTGAACCTTCAGAAAGCATTTTTGTTGAGTTGTTTAGTGAGATGGGTGAGGTGGAAGATGGCACTTGATTTAACCCTCAGATGAAGGTGGTTTCATTTATATGTTGGTTACCAAGAACTTTGCTGTTCTATGCTAGACTGGGAGATCATGATGAACTTTCTTTTGTAAATGGAACTGTACAAAACAATGTAGTTGCTACAGGCTTCACACCTGCTAGACGTGACTATGACCAGTGCATGCCTGAATAAATAAATTCACCGTGTTTAGTGAATATTCCAGCTGCGTTTATCCTTCTAAATGTACAGTTTGTACATTTCCTGTTTGTGGAATAAAGTTTGGAGAAAGAAAATGTAAACGATAATAATGTGGGAGACGTGGATACAGAATTGTTCACTTTAAGGCTTTTGGGGAGGAACTGTGATTGCTTTCAAACATTAACTTAATCAAGAAAAAGTCATTGCTTGCAACCAGCTTTGTCTAATCTCTCCCAATTTACACTACCAGGATTAAAAATAGGTAATGTTGAATGACTTACCAATAGCTCTAATAATTTCTATATTCAAGGCATATATATTCAAAACTAGTATATTCAAAATATAACTCACCTTGATTTCAAAGCATGCTTAGGCACACTTGAAATCTTCAGTAGCATTTTCATTAGGAAAAACGGGACCATGGCAAAAATGGGAAATGAAGGTTTCTTCATGGAAGTTTATTTTCTTTACTGTGCATTATTTATTTTATATTTTATAAATTTTAAAGTGTCTAGAATTATGCTGTGTACATTATGGAACAAAATACTAGCTCTGTGAGGTTATTTGTTAATAGGAAAGACTTAAAAGAGGATCTAGGTGAGCCAGGGACGTTGAAGTTCATCTTTTAGTTGGTCTGAAAAACTCTGCTTGTGGTAAGGTAATCCCAGAACTATCTCATATGACTATCTCAGATAACTGGCTCATCAGTAGTAGATACTGATGCAGTTCTGCTGATGGGAACAATCCATGTTGGTCTCACAGCCAGAAGTTCCTCCCTCCCTTGGTTGGACTGGAACACTGAACTGGGCCATATCTATCCTGATGTAATTTCTGAGAGTGAAAGTTGCTCATATGGGCTCCATCCTTGTCTGTGTTGGTGCCTCACCCCTCCCTCAGAACTTACTGGTAGAAGGAGCTTTCCAGTGAGTTACTGGTTACAGCACCTAACCAGGAAAGAGGGGCTATGGGCTCTGCTTTGCTCTTTATCCTGAGGGTACTCCCCAACCATCAGGGCTGGTCCTGGATGTTAGGCTGCCTTCTGCACTGAATGCAAGCGTTTTCCACTTCTTCTGACAACCTGGACCACTGATGAAGGAAGGAATTTAAAAAAAATTCTAACTCTACCATAAGGCATGGGAGGACATAGTGCAGTATTTCAGGTAGTTGATTGAACAATGTGGATCTTTGGACTCCAACCACTGTTCACAATATCCTCAGTTTTCTATTTCTGGACTCTTTATGTATTTTGTTTTAAAATAGTAACTGGATAAAATCCTTTCAAAGTTCTTTAAATATCTGCCTTTCATGCAAGCATGAAGGAGAAATTTGTAAATATATGTAAAAATAATTAGGGTTATTCTCTGTAATGAGCAATACTTAAAAACTACACGAAGTACGTAGCTTCATTGTCAAAACCAAAGTTTACTGCAAAGAAATATGTTTCTAATTGGTTTTCTTTTTTTATTAATCCTTAACAAGCTGTTGAGTTGTAGTGTGTGATGCTTACAATAAACAGTGGAGCCATATTTCTTGTGATACAAAGTCTACAGTCCTCAGTTTGCTGTGTGTGCCCTTGTTCAGCAATGGATACAGAGACTATGCTGATTAGAGAGAGTGAGGGCAGAAACATATGGAAAATCTGCTGTCTCAATGCACATGATTCTAGTGATGGCTAGGGCAATAAAGTAGTGCCAGGGCCCCATGAAATGAAGATAAATGCATGCCTTTGCTTATAGTTTGAAAAGTGAAGTTATGAAAAGTGGAATTTTCTGGCCTCAGCCTTTCCAGTTGTTGGCCACCTGGATGCAAAACCACATGACTATGTCTGATATTGCATATACCTATATATTTGTGTAAGAGTATGTCATGCATATATAAAGATGTGCTAGATCTTGCCTAGTCTGTGACTAGTTATCTGGGATATTTTTTTATCTTTTCCAGAGAAAATGAGAGTTCAATAATTCAAACACATAAAATGGAGCTTTTAAAGATTTTTTTGCTTATAATAACAGGGGCTTGGACATTGGTTGGTTGAAAAGTTCTAAAAAGCAGAATGAAAGGTGAACTTACAGAGAAAAGGTCTGAGACATCAAAAGACACTTGTAAGCAATAGACGATGCTGTAAAAGGGAAAATCATATTGCATTCAGAAAGACCAGGCACCTTTGAGAGAAAGAAAAAGTGAATACTATGAAAGACAATGAGCTAAAAATATTAGAAGAAAATTAAAGGGAAAAGTGTATGTACTAAAGGCTACAAAGAAAATGCCTATTGAACATCTTTTACTTTTTTCCCCTTAACTCTATTTAGGAAAAAAAAAGGAGTTCAGACACCAAAGCTGAGATAGGTTTCACACTATCCTTTTTGAAAAAGGAGATGGGAGTGAAGATGAGTTTGAGGACCAAAGAAAATCAGAGCACTAAGAGAGGCTAACATGGAAGAGAACACACATAAAATGGAATAATAATAAAAGGGTTGATTTTCTTTTTTTTTTTCCCTTTGATATCTGAGAAGAGTATTTAGGATTTTTAAATAGTCTATATAACTAGTAGTGAGAGCAGTAGTGAGCCTCAGTAATTGAGCTTCTCCATTTTCTTGTTTTGAAAGGACATTAGAAGCAATCCAGTTCCCTGACTCACTACTTCAGTACATTATAAATCTCGACACAGAAATACATGCAAGGCTTACAGAAGACTGCTTGTTCATCAAATGGGAACAGAAGGAGAGTGGTTCATGATTCAGGTTATCAAAGAGAGGCTGTACATATTAGCTGTCCCTGGTAGAGCTGTGGTTTTACAGGCTCTCTGTGTTCTGTGTTGCCTTGCCACAGAAAGTCGAAGCATAGGGACTGGACATGCTTTTCAGAAGGTTCTCGTGAAAACAGAAATGGTGAAAAGCTGGACTGGCACCAGTCACTGTTTAAAGGCTTCTTGTCGGGCTGTTCTTGAGTGAATGGTTAATTTCAAGTATGCTTAGAACTTATATATAAAATTTAGAAAATAAAGCAAGTGATTACTGGGAATGCAGAAAGATCAGGAGAGCAAGGAGAAGGAAGCTGTCATATGCTACTTTAGGGAGTTGTTGGAACTGAAGGATAAATGCAAAATATAGTGTAGCCTTAAATAATTATTCATCAAAACACACAAGAAGACAAGAAGATTTTATTCCTTGACTTTCCCTTCCTTTAAAAATGAATTTTCATTACTTTAAAAAATCTTTTTTATATGCTGTGAGAACTGGAGGAAATGCTTATTAAATGAAATGGGTCTATCTGACTGGATATAAGGTTGGTTTGTGTTTTGTTTTCTTTTGTGGGGATTGCCAGATACTGGAGCAGGTTGTGCAGAAGGGCTATGGGGTCTGTGAGGTTTTAAAAACCCTGAGGTACTGATGTGAATTCAATGTTAGCTTTGGTTTGTGGAGAAAGCAGGACCTCCTGAGGTTTCTTCCAACCTCAATTATTTTGTTAATCTGTTTATTACATCACTGTTCTCTTTATCATGCAGGAAAAAAGTAGGACATGGGACCTTGTGGTTTTATTCACACTATCTTGCATATGGAACTTTACATGCTTTCAAAAACAAACAAAAAAAAGAGAAAAAATGACATTCCTTTTCCCATAATCTATGATTATCCTTGTTTCTCATACATGAAATAAATGCAGAATAAGAGACTATTTATTGCTTAGAGTTGATTTAGCCTGATCCTAAACCCACTGCAGAGCTCAGAAGTTTTTCTTTGGAGAGCTTCTCTGTAAAGGCCTGTTACAGCAGCCTAGAAAAATCAAAGGATGGCAGTCATGGAAAACTTTAACAGCACATTTGTGGCTGACAATGCCACTGCTGGTGAGAATTGTCCCATCTGCCCACTTACTCTGCTTGCATGAGGTATCAACAATGCTAACCTGTAGAACAGAACCTGGCAGGCAAAAATGCAATTGAAAAGGTGTTCAGGGGTGATAATAGGGTAGATTATTTTATCAGAGCTATCTGGTTATGTAGAATAGTGACCCTGATTTAAGAGGATACTGTGGTAGTGCATATCCTTGATAAGCATTGCCTGATGGCATGCCTATGGAGCAACAAGCAGAAGAAAATATTAAAATTTCCTGAAAAAAAACCCCAAAACTCTTGTAAAAGAGATTAATGGAAAATAATGTATGCATTCCTTGGTGTGTCATTTAAAGGGCTTTAGACTGGATAAGGAGTCAGAGGCTGTCACATGTGAAATATCTCAGGTGGTAAAACCCGAAGCTGATCTTTCTAAAGAGCTGAGTAATTCACTAAGTGCTTTCCATTTCAGAATATGGGTTAGTGAAATCACACACCCTTTGGCATTAGTTCCCTGTGCATAAAAATCTTCTGGTCTTTATGGCACATTAACATATATGAACAACTGGGCTGGGAAAGAGGATTAAGTGTAAGGTTTTGTAAATTTTATTACAATTACAGCACCTAGGCCCTTTTACTGACAAATGCTTTGCACCAGGAGACTTGCATAATTGCATGATAGGTTTTGTCAAGGACTGGTCCAGAAATACCCCTATATTTTTCCTGTGACAGTTCCAAAACAAGAAGACGGTTTTCCAAGACAATTTCCCTCACCTTTACTTCTCTCAAGAAAGCCACCACTTTGAATTTACTGTTAGTGAAATTATTGCTGTATTTTTCAGTTGAAACCTAGAGGATATCTTAACAGAAAATCCCATTTTTTTGGTAGAATAGGTTCTGATGAAAAATCATTGATCAGCTTTAGTTTTTATGTCTTTCTTTAAAGCATCCAGTATTGACTGGCTACTCCTGCATACATCATGCTTAGCTCGGTAGAAAAATAACTCTAACAAAAACCTATGTTCTTTCATAATGGAAAGGTTAGCTGTATACCAGCCAAATTTCAGATGAAATTCTTTAAATTTCTTTTTGAAAATAAGGGTTTGATTATGGGTCAGGGGCAGAAAGCAAGAATACCAGGCTCAAACAACAGCTGTCTTACCAACAAAGAGAGTAAGTCACCCTCGGTCTTACTAGAACTACAGCTATTTCTTCTTCCCTCAGTCAAATACTGCTAGTAAATCCAGTATCACTGTCCAGCTGTGATAAACTACATCCATGGTATAGAAGATCTTTTACCAGAGGTGCTTTCTGATTTGATAAGGCTGAAATTATTTAAAGATGAGAGAGTAGAGGGAGCGATTATTTAAAAGGAAATCTGCAAGCAGTTCAGCGTTTCTCATTGTACTTTTTTTCCACTTTTCTAGGAAATAGAGTTGTAGCAACAGATATTGATCTAGTTTTTGACACAACTTCTAGTTTGCTGCTAGACTGAATGTTGTGGGTTTCTTAATATGTAGTGGTGTTTATCTTTTCACAATAAGGTTCAGTTTCGTTTGGCAAAAGGTCTTCAGTCTTCAACTAGACTGAACTTTTGGATGTGTCAAAATGTAAAGCCTGAGGGGCCTTTTGCATGTTTATGTTGCTTTTGCAAACATGCACAATGCCAGCTGTGCAAAATGTCCCTTCTGCCTGAGGCTGGACAGGAAACTGCACCCTGTCTTCCTACGCTTGGCTATCCTAATTTCTGTTTGTGATTGCCAAGTGTGATTACTGCAACATGTTGCACTGAAAAATCAAACTTCTAGCCAAGTCAATAGATCTAAAGGGAGAAATGGAAGTTTACAGAGAGGTCTCTGGTCTTATTGAAATACTAACCAGGAGTGCTAAGTCGAGTGTTAACAAGAGACATGTCTATCCCATAGCAACCTCCTGGCTTCTGCATGAGCAGTCTTTCATGAGTCTTAAAAACCCACTAAAACCAAAATCAAATTGAAAAACTCTAATTCTATTAAATAGATTTGCTATATCACAAATTAGCAGAGAATTCTTGGGTGTTTTCATGCTCTGTAAAACCCAGCAAGGAAATGTGGCCTTCTCTGCAGCTGCTTTGCAGTTCTGTTACTCATGTAAGCCTGTAATTATTCTTCCTACACTGATAAACTTGACAGGAACTCTGTAAAGCTAAACCATGTTTCTTGGCTGGTGGACTCAGCAGCTGAACAATGTAGGTGAAACCAGAGGTACTAATATATTTTTATTCCCTTACATTTCATACATGATGTGTTTTCTTTTTGACTCATCCTGGCAGATGAGTTGCAGCCCCCAGCCCTACTTGTGTCCCATGATAGGCAGGAGTAAGCCTTTCCTTTTCACAGCGCTGTATTTAGAGCCATGAATTCCTGTGTGCATTTTTAGCTAGCTGAAGTTTTCTTTATTAAAAAAGTTATATATATTCTGGACTGTCTTGCTACTGTTGGTGAATGGATTAATTATTTTACATACATCTATTACAGAATCTTCTTTCTGTAAAAAATTTTGAGTGAAAGGGCATGCAAATAATCTTCCCAGTGTGAAATGAAATGCTGTGAAAGAACACTGACAAACAGTTGAAATGTTCTCTTGACCATGTGAAATTTTGTGTGTCACGATTGTATTTGTGACCTTTGCTCTTCTTTTTCTTTTATGTTCTGTGAATGATTCATATTTTTCTCGTTGCTGCCAAAAACTCAGTTCTCAGTGCCAGTTCCTAAGCTATCATCCAGTTTCAACTTACTTTTGCTCATATATAAAATAAGTTTGAACTGTTGAATATCCTTGTTTAATTTCTCACCCTAGGAAGTGGGTTAAACATAGCTAACAGGTCTCATGCAGCTACTAAGGAAACAGGTTGGAACTTTGAGACTGTAATCAGTTTAAATTGCTACTTTTTTGTATTTTAACCTCTATTTACTCCCTGCTTGTCTTTGGTCTCCTGTTCCCTCCAGAATACTTTAATTCTTTCTAAGCATTCACTTTTTTTTCCACATTAAGCTATGGAAAGAGAGCATGCATAGACACTGACAAGATATAGTTGTTTGTGACACATGACATAAAATGTGCTGTCCACTTTTAATATCCTATTTTTGTGAAGGTAGTATCTCAGGAACAACTGGTGAAAAATGGCCCTGGTTGGCTGGGAACCAGGATTGTATTGTGTAATTATTAGGCAGTCATTTCTCCTGGAAGGTATTAATTTTACTTGTGTGTATAGAAACTTCAGGGGTTTTGACCTAAGGTGTCTTTCACTTGAAATATCTTAGAACAAAAATACTTTGAAACAAATATGACAATCAAGCATGAAGAAGTTTATAGGGTTAAAACATCAAAATACTTTACATTCTCAGTTTGATTCCTGTCCAGCAATTTTTTTGTTTTTTTAGGTAGAGAACATAAAAGATAATCACTTGGTGTTTCTGCCTAGTAAAATTTAGGATTAATATCTATCAAAGAATTGCTATGGAAGCATATTTCAGGAAATGTTTATTTTCTCTAGAATGAAAAATAAACTGAATTCCAGTGTTGCTCTCATTTGTCTAGGGGCTGTCCTTCAAATTCTGTCTTTTTTTGCCATTTTTTTTCCTCTGTGAGTACTCATGGCAGATGGCTGGAAATGTGTATTTTGTTAAATCAAAGTAATACCAATAGCTACTATCACACCTTTTGAACATTCAGTTGAAAGTCTTATGCCTGGTCTACAGTTTATGTGTGCACACAATTCCAGGTTCCCGTGTTATACAATTGATGTCTGGGGTATGGTACTTAAAGAAGTTAAACACAGAAGGAGGACAGAACAGGAACACCAAGACTCGAATTATTTACAGTTTTTTCTCACTTAGGAGTTTTGAGATTTTTTTTCCAGTCTAATAGAACCACTGTTTAGCTCCTTTATGTCATATCTCTTTTTAAAAAAAGTTTGAGTTTTAAATGTTCTAGTTATCTTGCCTTGAAATGAACCACAAAGTCTCTTATTTTTCATAATCAAGCAAAACCATGTAAAATGAATACAAATATCCTGAAGCTATATGTGAATGTCAATGCTACAGAGTGCCAGAAGTCTGTTGGCAATTTGTGTGAAAATGTCCCAGCTGTGAGCTTTCTGGCTCAGGTGCTTCCAGCTGTGCTGCTGCTGCTGCTGTGGCATGAAGTGCAGTGCAAGCTGCAAGCTCTCCAAATCTGTGTAAATACTTAACTCAAAGCTGCACCGTGCCTTGGTGCTGTGTCTGCATCACTACCATCCAGTGCAGACAGTGCAGAGCTGGTTTTCCAGTTTCTACATTAGTTGTAGTCATACTTTTTATTACTGTGTAGATGTATTACTGTAATGCTTTGTACCCTCAATGTAGTTGGTACAAGCTAAAACAGGGAACAACAATTATTGTTCATTATATCTGTTGCTTTAGGTTTGCTTTTACTTGTGTTTTAGACATCTAATTCCATATAAAAGGAGTTGCTGTGGCAGGTTGTCTCTGTTTTACAAGGTTAAAGTTAAAAATACTCATAATGAGATAACCGAAATGAATCCTTCAAACATGAAAATAAAGAAAAAAAAGAGTCTTTATTAAGTTCCACTTATTTATCTGAAATTGTGGGGCCTTGGTGCCACTTTCTTCCTACTCTCTCGCCACCAGTGGTGAGGGATCAGATAATCACTGTGGGAAAAGAAACTATTTTCGTAACATACTTTTTTTTTTTTTTTCCCTACCTTTGATCACTTAGTTCTTTCTCAATGCCTGTTATTAAAACAAAAATCTAGTAAAGATTGAGATGATTCAGTCACTGTGCATTTCTGCTACACCTTACTTGGTGGACATGACTGTCTTTTACTGGGTTCTGTGAAGTACTGATTTTCAAATAGCACTGATAAGATGACAAATTTGTTTTGCTTGTGGGTTTTTTTTTTGTTGTTGTTGTTGTTATTGTCTTTTTGGGTTTTGGGGTGGGTTTTTTTTTGTTTTGGTTTGGTTTGGTTTTGGGGTTTTTTTTGTTGTTGTTTTTTTGTTTGTTCGTTTTTGTTTTCTTTGCCCTTCAGTATAGAGGTTGCTGGGAATGCAGGTAAAAGGAAAGACTCTTTCTGTCTCTGTCCATCCATTTTCTTTTAGGCAGGAAAACATATTCATCTCAATTGTTATGCTTTTGTTTTTGTTACCGCTGTTAAAGTGCAGTAAGCAGTCTGTGCTTATTCATCTTCCGCAAAAGAAAGAGTCTTCTCGATTGATCCCTTTATCTGGCTGTAAGGCACAAAAGAAAGTGTTTCAGTCACCATCTACTTAACCATTGCAATTTAGATTTGAAGTGTTCATTACATTTTGGAAATACATTATTCAGCAGCTCATCCTAAAATAATGTGTTAGGTGCTGTGTTACCAAACACTCTTTTTTGTAAAATTTTCATGGTTCTGATGGTGCTTTTTCTCCACATTTGACATGTTCTCAGTGAAGAACCTTTCTGTGATGTGCCACCCTATGCCATCTTTCGAGTTCATTTTCTAGTTCCATGTAGATATTGTTAACTACATTCTGCAAACTTTGTATGGGATTTAGTGGGATCTTGCAAAAAATAAATGCTCTAGATGGGCTAAAGTTAAACAGTATTTCTGTAGCAGCACAAATAAGATGCAATGTGTATGAGGTGGCTTATGCTAATGATTTCTCTCTTTGCTCTTACTCTCTTTTCTTTGTTTTTTCTGTCACCCTTGGTGCTCTCTGGTGCCTTCTACTGTGGCTCACAAAAATTTGGGTCCTATAGGTGCTATGTTACTAACAGTGCCCTAATATAGTCTGCTTTTGGTTTTAAACAATTTTTTTCATTCCGTTTCTTTCAGCTCTTGCTTCCTAGCTTTTCATAATGCCTTTCTGTGAACTTTATTTGTGTCCTCCACTATTTCGGTTTTTAGTAAAAGTTGTTGATTATCATTACATAATTGTTGATAGGAGGATATCTTTTGCTTTAATCCAGTACAGACCTTTCTCTTGAATAATTGAAGGCTGTTCCCCTAAAAAATCTTCTGCAGTGAGAAGACTCCAGCTGCTCCTTTTCTAATTCTGAAATTGAGATAGTGTCTTCACCCATGAATTACAAACTTCATTTCAGAACAAACTGTTTATGTTGGGTCAGAAGATGTTTATCAGGAGTGTCTGTGTGTCTACTTTTCTATGTAGTTAAAACAGAGACTGCATTTCCCTAAGAACTGACCTCAGGAAAATCTTAGTAGGAAGAAAAAAATCAAAATAATATTAATGTATAGGAACTCCATTTAGATGGTAGATAAATGTACTCATGGATTCCTCTTTGCACAGCCTTAGTCTGGCAGCAGAAGAAAGGGACAAATGAAGGAGAGAAGCAATACCTCACACATACCAGGCTCTAGAGGTAGCTGGGCATGACAGTAAGAGGCAATTTTGTACAAAGCTACTCCCCATGCCAACCATTTATTCTGCTTTCCTCAACATGTTCCTCTGTGCTCATCAGTCTGAGCAAATTTAAAATCTAGATTCCTGGTTCAGAATTGTTGAGGAGCACACCAGGGATTGGTGCCAGCAGAAAGCATGAACACAAAGCAGAATATAGTCCAAGGCCAGTAATGTCCACTTGGATACTCCTGAAGCCAACAGCTGAAGATGAAGTGATAGCAGCCCGCTGGAGACTGAGGACACAAAAGTCTCAGTCAAGGGAAAGAAAGGGAAGTGACAAAGTCGAGATTGAAAATCAATATAGCCTTCCTGCTAAAAGTTTCTAGGAATAATTAAGACTTTTTTCAGTGCCAGGACCTGGTTTTGAGAACACCCTTAATGAAGCTGCTTAAAAAGAAGAAATGAGGAGCTATATCTAAATACAAATAGAAATTACATGAAAACAGCTACTGAAATCTCATAATTCTTGTAGCTGGAATTCTGTCAAGGAGATTTCCCTGGCATGACAATGGAGCTCTTACTAATATGCCTACCCAGTCTGACCATCTGAATTCTGCTGAATTAATACTGATGCACACCAGGATAATCACGTGAGAGGGACACCTGCCTGAAGCTTCTCCAGAGCAGCATTTATTATGTTCAGGGAGTATTAGAGCCATGAGTGTTTGTCAGGTGGAGGATTAGGAGGAGAGCCATTTTTTATCTTGAGACCACTGGCATTTCTCTTGGTGTCTCTGGGGCTCTTTGATTCTTCTTATTCATCCAGGACAAGATGAATACAATGACAGATGATATCTCCTTGGTTTTTTTTCTCTTGTGATCACTCTACCAACCATCAGTCACTGCTGTTTGTCCTCTGTTGTTCAGGTTTCCATTTGACTATCCACATTGTTAATTCCCATCTGGCTGGCCTTTGGTCAGCTCCCTTTTTCTTTATGCACTTATACCTTCCATGGCTGTGTTGAAAAATGTTACTGATGTGGTCATGAGACATTTTCTTTCTCCAGACTTTGGACCATCCTCTTTGAAAAAAATAAAATCTTGGCCCATCATAAGTCCCCAGTGACCTTCTCTGGGCTCCCCAAATATCCTGTAAATTTTTCATGGCTCATTTTTGCAAAATTATTGTTCAAAATAAAACCTCTCCTCATGCAATTTATTGATACATTTTTTTCTTACAAAGTTCAGATGGAAAGTCTGCTCAAGATATGGTGGGTCATTCTCTTAAAGTCTTTCTAGTCCTCCCCATAATTCAACTCCACCAGTGCATTGCTATCATCCAGGATTACTTTCTCCATCACAACAATTATGTCCTTCCTATCTGATTCCTTCAAACTGACAGAAGGTTTTCCAAGTCTGTGAACTTGAAAATGAGACCAATATTTCCAATTACATTCTGTCTGTTCTTTTAGAAATATCTCTATAAGTGATTTCATCACAACAAACAAATGGAATTTCTTGTAAACAGTGGCGCAGAGTCACAGTACATGCATGATTTCATCATATGTGGTCTGATTTTTAAACCACAGTGAACCATACTAAAGCGTTCTGAAGAAACTTGGTTTAGTATTTTCAGTCATTAATTTCGACAGCCTGCCCTAGCAAGTTGGATTTTAAAAGTCAAATCTCTCAATTGTGTTTCTTTGGCTATGTTTAGTAACCTATATTTAGAGAAGATTTTTAGCCACATTTTTGGCAGCCAACGAAATGAGACTGGAGAGAGACTCTGAGGAGCAGCATGGAGCTGTCACTGGGAGGAGGTGATTGGGTCTTCTGATCCATGGCTACTCTTCAGGGGGGCTCTGTGTGTTGTTCTGAGCATCTGTTTCAGTATTGATTTCTATGGAGTCTTTTTTCCCTAACCTGTTATTACTTCTCCATTAAGCATACTAACAAAACTCCCAGTTATACAGTAAGAGCAAATTTGAATCCTAAATTAAATTATTAAATTATTAAATTATTAAATTATTAAATTATTAAATTCAGTTTGATGTTGTTCAGGATATTGCCTTGAAAGCTTTGGTTGAAAGATCTTTTTCCTCTCCAGGAAGATCTATTGCACCTCTCACTGTTATCTCCAGAGTAATATAATTATCTATTTAATACTTATGTGAGAAAAATGGCTCTTCAGACAATTGGTCATTCACATCTGTGACCACCAGTGAAATGGACTTGTGAATGTCAACCTGCTCTAATTATGTGCCGCTGGTAGTGAAACGCATCATGATTTAGTGTCATGTAGCAAATTAGAAACCCAAAGTAGGTAAAAATGACAAAGATAGTTATGAACTATTTCATTCAGAGAGTCTCTTTCTCATCCTGTTTCCTAGCTTTTATGGGAAAAAAAATTGCAATTATGGCAACCAAAAGAAAAAGACCCAAACCACACAAAACCTCACACCTCAAAAACCTAGAGACTGCAGAATTTGAAAATATTAAAAAGGACATATTGTAAATGTATCTCAAATTTTTGTGACTGAATGCAGATCCATAAAAAAGTCTTTTCATTTATGTCTCACTATATTAATTATAAAAAGTGGTTGTATATCGGTTCTTAATTATATCTGAATACCCACACATATGTATGTTAACGGTGCTAAACAGATTTCTAACACCTAACAGTGTCTGTGGGGACACATTGTGCTGAGTGTTCAGAGAGCCCAATTCCATAGACCATTAGAAAACATACTTGGATCATCATGTAAAATGCTGCTGACAAAGGAGAAGATGGAGAAATATTCTCTATTTTAAATAAGGTGGCATTATCTGGAGAGATCATCTCCTGTATCGGTTCCTTTATGTCTTCATCCTCTGTAGAGGTTTAAAGCAATGTGTCCCATAAATGCTCTAGTTACTGAGTTCTAGTGATTGCAATTGTCCTAACTGGGCTTTACAAGGAGCCATGGTTCCTTCACTCCCTGTTTCCTTCCCACATGCTTTAGAGGAAATGGTTAGGCACTTCACTCTTGAAAAGGATTCTTCTTATTTTGCTGAATAAGGATTCTTCAGCAAAAATAGGTGCTTTCTTATTTTAAGGAATTAGATACCAAAGACTCTGAAAGAGGACATGCTAAGTCATAAGCTTCATGTTTGGTGATTTCTGCTTTCTGTGGACCTTTTTCTGTTCAGTCCCCTTTTTGTAGCATGGCTGCAGCTTCCACCAAACAGAAGATACCTGGGTCCATGATATCATAATGCTTAGTATAAATGCAATTTTCTGTCTAAACTTCAGTCTTCATCATTGAGCAGCTACTGCTTATGACAATTCTTCTCTTTTTTAGAAGGAACACCTATGAAAGTTCTTCTCTTTTGAAAATGCCTAGCACTTCTGACCTCTTGAATCAATTTCAAATATGCCCATTGAATGTCATATTTGACCATTTAAGAGACACATTTTGAAGGCTTTGCAATAGTATTTAGAAAGCCCTCAGGCTCACCAGCACTTACTTTTGGAAAACACATGGCAGTTTTCAGGCCCTGGGGTATAAACTGTCAGGATACCTCAAAGGTTTAGAATAGTCCCTGACAGTACAGACTACAGTATTTGAACTGAAGAAGATTAGATCATTCTGTCTGACAAGAGTTTGGGCACTTGTAACCAATCCCAACAGTGCTATTCACTAGTGGCAGACAACTGAAATGTGTTAAAATATTGCTGAAATAAAAATGTGTCAGAAAAGGACACTGAAATGAATACTTAAGGCACTGTAAATGTGAATTCTGATAAATTTCTTCCTCATGGGTCATTCAGGTACAGCTTTTAATTGTTCTTTGCAGAAAGTTAATTTTGACCTTAAGTCACATTTTCTTCTCCTTTAATGTGCCCTTTTTTTATATTTTCTTTCTTAAAGTTAGTGTCAGTAGCATGTCTGTTAGTAATTCTCCTACTGTAGTTCATATGAAGAGTCTTTAGGTAATTTCAATTGTCTTTGAATTTTTCAGGCACTTTCTTAATTCAGCAGACAAAAAAAAAAATGTAATTTCTCACTTTCTTCCAACTCCAGTTTCACTCAGACAATGAGGATAAAAAGCAGCAAGGTTTTCCTGGTGTGAAAGCATGTTCAGTAAATGACATTACACTTCTAAGTTATATTACCACTTTCAGTAGTACTGCATGAATGATTGTGATTGTGGGATCAAAGGCTCAAAGCTTTATGCATTTGGAAACCATGATTATGTTTCTGTCCTAGAACACCATAAAAATCTAAACATAAAATTCAGTGGCTGATGGATAAATTACTGCAGGAATTTAATGTGAATTGGTCTTAAAAACAGGCAGAAATTATTTTATTTTTCTCTGTAAGTATCTGGGTAGAAGTCTGAGTGACATTGATCATAGTATTCGAGAGAAACATAATTTCCCATAGAGCATTAAGGGAAAGTGACTTATTTTGTGTTCCATATACAGTGAAAATCTTTTACATGAGACACCAAAAGGCACAAAGAAGAATAAAATACCACTACCAAGACTTGCTTTGCCTAACTGGAGCAGGAAACATTATTAATATCCTTTGATTCTCTTTGAGACAATCATATTTCTGCACAGAAGAAAACACAAGTTTTCTTTACTTGCATACATCAAGAAACCTGGATTAGGAAACTTAACAGTTCAAGCTAGCATATCAAAAATACTGGAACAAATCATATATACTACAGGAAAAAGCAGCATAAACTAGCAGTTGAGTAAATTTTATGGGTAAGACCCTGGAGCACTGCATGCTGATAAAACTGACTCAACTAATCTAACTGGTAACCCCAAGTGAATTATGTTTTGACTTGAAAGGTTTGATCAAGGACTTAAACCTGAGTAACACTTCAAATATTTGAGTTGTGATCACCCTGTCCTAAATAGGTTCATGGATCTCAACTGTGGCAGTAAACAATTTGCCATTCTTTAGGCTATATTTATCATAGATCCATAGAATTTAATGACAGAAGGGAGCACTGGATCACACTGGCTGATGTCCTGTATACCTTATTACCCAGATCTGTGGGTCTGTGTTGCGTATGGTATAGATGCTTTTGCATGCACAATAAATCCCCTCCACTGGTCTCACCTTCTGCACAAGAATCAGGTGTATATCTTGTGCAACAGTTTCATCAGACTTACTGCAATCAAGTGCTGGAGCACTTTTTGCAGTGCAGTCCCCATGAGCCCATCCTGTAAAATGACCCCATGGTGCACCTCATTCTGTTTCATTACCTACTGTCTCTCTTGATCTGAATAATCCATGTGTGAGGAAATTTACACTTGACTAATGTATGGTTTTCCAAAGAGGACACATTGGGCAACAGCTGTCTAATTTCTATTTTTAATTTTTCTGGTATCAGATTCTGAACACTAGTATACTTCTTTTCCTTTCCTTTTAGTGTCAGAGCTTCATCAGTATTCACTAATTTTTCCACAATAAAGACAGTTGTACTGCATGCAAGTTGCCTTTCATTTCTCACCTGTGATGAAGTGACAGTTTGAATTATTTAAAACCCTTTTTTCCCAAACTACAGACTGATTTTGTGTCTCTTGATCATCTTCAATTCTCAAAGCTCTTTTAGAAACACAAATATTGGCAGTGGTTGTGTAATCTGAATTAGTTTACTGCTAGTTTCACTAAAGTCACAGTCAGGTGTAATTTCAGCTTGCTGCTTACTGATCACAGCTTTCCTCTCTATCTGTCCTTTCAGCATAGCATGACACTGGGAGTTACTGCTGGGCCTTTTGTGCTCTCCCACGAGGCTTGTCTGATGTTTCTTGTTAGCCAGCTGACTTAGTGTGAAAATGGGTCTTGTTTGAATGGCCTGCTCTGATGTGGGGCTGTTTGTTCTGTGTGATGGACTCTTCTTCATTTTGTGTTCCCTTACATGGAAAGAGCGGCTTTCCCAGCCAACCCTACAAGCCAGCTCTGATCCAGTCAATCAATACTGCTTACACTGTATTGATCTGATTAGGTGAAGTATGGGCAAAGGGACCCCCCATGTGCCAGCAACCATGCCCTCACCATAGCACAAAAATGTGTCTGTTCTCATTTGTCCTTTTGCTGGCTTTTGTTTCCTCTGAATTTGTTACAGCAGTCCAGGTCCTCAGTAAAAAGTTAACAGTGTGAAGAAAGGTCATTTTACAGTAGTTTCCTGCCAATTCTCTTAAGGAAAGAAAGTTCCCTACTATTCTATGAGATTTCTGTAAATCTCTGTCTCTTGTTAGGTATTTCTCAGTTATCTCTTTCTTTTTTTTTCCTGATAAAGTATGCATAAAATTATACTGTGTAGCACTGGTTGCTTGATTAGTATGTCACAGGACACTAAATAAAATGCCTTGCAGAGTTCTGTGTTTATGAGCTCTCCACTCCCCAAATTGTTATCTCCTAAAAGTACAAAATGAGACCTGGGAAGGACTATATTCCACTTAAAAAGACTGTAACTCTTATTTTTCAAGACTCAACAGTGTTCTCTCCTTTCTTGCTCTGGCATCAATGTCATATTCAATGGCCCATTGAAGTATAAACAGTAAAAAAGTGAAGTATAAAAGTAACTCATTCTTTAACTATGCAAAGGGCAAATTTATTTTTCCTTTATATGCTGTGGAATGATGGATTTGCCCTTTTGTATTAATATTTTCTGATAATTTCTTTTATTTTGCTGGGGAATGAATAAAAGTCATACAGAGATAAGAGATGGGATAAGGGATGTGACCTCCTGCCAGGAAGCTTGAACTCCTTTTGTACATGTTACTCGAGAATTGCTGCAGCTGATTTGCTGTGAGTGAGCATTGTAGCAAGAGCCATAATGTTTCAGAAATATCCTGTGCTCATTTCTGCTGCTTGATGTGCAATGGCCAGCTTTTAGGAGAATCAGTGCAGAAACTATTTTCAGGTGCATGAGAGGGCAGTGTTTGTCTCATCCTGCTGTGAAATGTTGCGATGTAAAATCAATGTAGCTTGCCATTGAGCAGCCCCATAACAATTATTGGCTCCATAACATCTTTTGCTCTGCAGTGTCTGAGACATATGTTGCATTACAGGCAAGTGGCCATTTCCATATGCAGATAAATATCTAATCAGAGCAAAAAGGTGCCCTCCTTGAAGCAGACAAGTAGCTTGTTCCCACAGAAAGGCTGGCAGGAAACAGCTTCACAATCTGCAGCTGTTGAGAGTATCAGCAGTAGAATGTTCAAATGACAAAAGGGCTCATGGTGATCTTTACCTCAGTAAGAGCCTCTGTAGTTCCTATTACACACATTTTTCATAATGTGATCTGTGCCACCTCTGGATAGTGCATGAAAAGCTGGATGAGTACATGGCTTTCTTTTTGTCTATTTTTCTAGACAGGGGAAGCTGAATAAATTTGAATGTAGTCAAGAATCTTTATAGAAAATCCCCTCTGTGAAGGACAGTTCTGCACCAATACCTCTGTTAAAGATCTGTCAGCTGATTCTTAATCAATAGCGTGTGCATAAAGTGGGATTCGGCCTTTATAAAAACACATTAAATTTGCATTTGAAATAAGTGCAATTCATCAAGCATCTTCTTATGCCACCTTTTCTCACTTGGATCATGGTGTTGTGCTTTGTAGTGAAAGGAGATAAAACACTTCTTTTGAACACTGCTTTGGAAGGAGCCCTTGTGTTTGAGCTCCAGATTAATATGCAGCCTGTCCTGTTAAAAAGTATGGGAGTTGTAAAGCAACTGTGGCAAGATCAGCATCAGGGAAGAGTCACAAGAGGACTGAGACAGAGATATGCCTCATTAGCCCAGCACAGCAAAAAAATCTCTTCTCTAGCCTTGCTGAGACAGAAAGGGAAGGGGAAGTGGTGATCCCTCTGGAATCTGGCTATTAACAGCTATCTGGACTGTATGAGCTCCTTTAAAGAGAAGAGCTTGCCTCAGAGGAACTTTCTCCCCAGGAGTGAGATGATGATGAAACACACTGAAGCTCTTTGGAAAATTCTTTTTGTATAAGGTCTCATTTATACAACAGATGGGGATCTGTAGCTGATTGAGGGTCAGCAACACGCTGGCATGCCATGCTGGATGCTGTCTGGCTGCATCTGCAGGCACAAACAATCTCCCAGCAGTGCTGTATCAGAATAGACACCTGAGACTTGTTACTGAAAGGTGACAACCAGGTGCTGGCCATGACTTGGGCCTTTCAGTCTCCATCTAATACACGCCATTGGTGTAAGTTGCTAGCTATGTGCTACACTTTTGTAAGCTTTGTTAAGAAGGAAAATAATTTTTTAATTAATTTATCAGGCACGATTCCATTGTGCATGAACAGGTGAAAGGACAAAAATCTTTACATTTTTCCTTGGTAAAAAAAAGGCACGAAGCCTGTTCCACTGCCTGTGTAGGAATGAAACATGCGGTAAATTTGCAGCAAAACAAACCAGTCCTATGATCTTGAATCAAAGAAGCATAGCTCAATAGTTTAATGTGAGTTGATTTTGTGATATTTACATCAATAAAACATGAACCTTGCTAATTTTGCAAAGTTATGAAAAGTCCCTTTTCTGATATAAAGCAATAATAGAGTATGAATTGAGCTTTGAAATTCCTCTTTTGCCTGTGTACATAGTTGCTATTGCTTGCTTTGGCAAGGGAGATGGAGGTGGTCCAAGGACTGGGATATATGTTCTGGATCATTGACTACATTTCAGAGAAGTTTGACCATAATTAAATATTGTGCTTGACTTCCTTACTTACAGAAAAATAAGAAATGTTGCTTCTCTGGGAGCAACTCCCTCCACTCACTCAAATGTGGCTTTGTTAGAGATAACGGTCTTATGGCCAGAGCATGAAACAGGGTAGCACAAGAATATCTGCCAGTCAGTCCTCATCCACAGGCAAATGGAAATGATGGAATGGGACAAAGAACGTGGAGCTTGTGCTCTGATCATACCAAGCATTGCTTTTTAGTTGGAGGACTAGGCATTAGGAAGTTAAACATATTTTTAAGGAATATCACAATTTTTGTGATAATCGTAACACCTTCCTTTTTCTAATGTGGTGTAATTCTGATGTAAATAGTTGGAATTGTCCAAGGCAACCTGTCCAGTTTTACATCATTTGTGCAACCTACACCACCAAAAGAAGAGTGGCCAAAACTTTTGTAGGTGATGGTGATAAGAGGCTGAGAGAGAAGTACCTCTTCTGCCATTATTTGGAAGAGGATGACTATCCACTAAGATTGGGCTTGGACTTGTGTTACAAGTTCAACTTTTCTTTTCTTAGGAATTTTTCCTTAGACCCTGATTCTTCAACCATGTAACTTATGGTGATATTTAATTGTTGTTTCTGTGTTATTTGAAATACAAATTTTGTAAGTAGGTTATGCATAATTGCTCTAAGTGCATTCTCTGTGCTGCTATGCTGCACCAGATCATTTGTGTGTTATGGTTACCTTCCAAAACTATTAGTTGTCATGGCTTAGGAATAGTACTCCCCAATTCAGTGCCCTCACTGGGACTCTCCCAAACCAAATGCCACTTACTCTCTCCCTGTCCCTTCCTCTCTCTCCCTCTTCCTGCTCTGGGAATGGAGTTGAGAGTTGGAGGCACAAAAGATAAAATCATGGGTTGAGATAAGAACAATTTACTGGAAAGAGAAATGGGATAACAAAATGAACAGTAACAATTTTAATAATGAAAGGTATAAGACAAAAAAATTATTTACACAGAAAGTAAAACAGTACTGGACCATTTTGCCCACCACACTTTTTCCCCCAATGAGAAACAAGAGAGAGAATCCCTTACTCTTGCCCTGGCAAGTGACCTGAGAAAGTACTGAAAAACATTAAAGTCTGGCCATATTCCACTCCTGGCTACTGTAAAACTTACCCTGTCCTGGCTGAATCCAGGACAGTAGTGAAATATAAGCTCATCAGAAATATAATTCAACTCTCCTTTATCTTATCTATGGAAAGTTCTCTAGGACATACATGCCAGAAATCAGACTCTTTACAAACTCTCTGTATAATTCTGAAAAATTACAAGGAAAGATCTTTGATTTATTTAATGAAGGCTCTTCAGATTTTTCATTTGGAACAACAATTTGTCATATTAAAATAAACCAACAAAGCAAAGCCAAAAACCAACCCAAACTGAAGCCCAGCAATCTGTACAAAGTCAATATCAGAAGAAAAATTGGCTCAAGGAGCTGAGCTGTCAATGCTGAGCTCAGTGATATAGAAAAAGTATCTGTGTAAACCTCCTGCTCTCTGAACAGATGCTATTTACTTTGCAGAAGGACTTTTTCAACCTTTGCTTTTAAGTCTCAGACTCCTTGGTTCTTCAATAAGAGCTCACCTATTTAGAAACCACTCCAGCTATACTTCAGTTTATACTACACTGAAGCTTTCAAATGGTACTGTTGTTCAGACCAAACGTATGATCAGTAATTTTTTCAGCCCTTCATCCAGTGAGGTCATAAAAGAGAGAATGACAGCAGTTCCAGAACTCCCTCACAGTGCCCCTGAATGTCTGCTCATCTGTCGTTCTTTCTGCAACCTGTCCTTTTCAAGCCGACAGACATTAATTCCTTGTAAAATCTGCCAGTTTTAATTCTGATTTTAAATTTTTTTTAAAAAAAAATATTTTTCAGCACATTTGGCATCACAGTGATTTCAAAAGTTGGATTCAAAACATGCCTCATGCCTCTCTCAGAGAAGCAAAGTTTCTGTCTACATTGTTTTAAGAAAAAGCACTCAGCTGCTTCATCTGTCAGTCATTCTCTTCCAGGAGAAGAAAGTACAGGCACTAAAAACAAAATGAAATTGCTCTCTGAAAGCAAAAAAGTAAAAACTTGAAGCTTTTTTATCTCTCCCTATGATCTTCCATGATCTGTCTCTTGCTGTCAGTAAGGATATAGTTCTAAAAGCAGGGAATTGGACAAGCTTGGTTTTTCGTGCTAAACTTCCACTGCTGATATAGAGAAAGTACAGAGGTAAAAAAACAAACAAACACCCCCCCCCCCCCCAAAAAAAAAAAAAAAAAAAAAAAAATCATAAGATCATAAATGCCTATATTTCCTGACTGAGAACAGAGCTCAGAGGTGTTGCTCATTTTGGTAGTAACACCACTGAGGATTGCTCCCCAGCCAGTTCAGCTTCTAAGGGTACTCTAGTCCCTATGCTTAATACAACTTCTTTATCCCTGAACATCTGAACATAAGAATTGCAACACTGAAACAGGCTCTAAATGATCATCCTAAACTTAAATCATCATTCTAAAAATGACTGTAGTAATTTATTGCTGATGCAAATTATTTCCTCTTCAGAACTATCCATAGTAAATATACTGCTGAGTTTATCAAAGTGTAGAAGGAAATTTTCTTCCCATTTATCTGCAGTGTACTGCTAATTAAAATGGCCTAATAGTCCTGTGTCCTCAGGCTTCAAGTATTCTCAGATAAGCTTTTAGGGGCAGAAATGATGAACATCCAATAAGCAAAGAAGACACAGATCTTGAATCATGAGGTCATACCCTGCAGGTTCTCCCAAAAACCCTTCATCTTCATCATCATGACGTGAGTACACACTGTTCTGCTCTTACATTGCTCCCAATTGATATCAAATCTTTGCAAGAGGTGCCATCCATAGCTGGTACTACCCTGAAGACTGAAAAATCAATGATCAGAGAAAAAGGGCCATCAATTACCAACCCACTTAGGTCTTGGAGAAAAGTTAGTGATGTTTTTTAGAGAAGACATCTTGAAGTAATTTTAAAATGACACCAGGTACTATCATTCCAGATGCTAAGAGAACTGAACAGCTTTCTCTAATGACAGCTGTTCCCAGGAACAAATAATTCCAAAGTCCAGACTAAAATAAGTAAAGTACTCCTCTATTTCAGTCCAACTGTGCCTGGCAAACTAACATTATGTAAATACTGCTCACTGAGAACAAAGCATCTGCCTTTGTGAACAGATTTCAGTCTCAAGCTAAATAATACAAGCCTTCATTTTCTGAAGGGTATTTACATTTCCATGAGTAACACTAGAAGTTTAGTCCTTACAATTACTATTTTTCCATATAATTTGCCATAATGATTGTGATGATAAAGGGTCCTTCAAAAATTCTGAAGATAACTCAGTGCAGTTTTTCTACTTTGAAGGCAGAAGTCTTTCAAGCAGCTTAACATATTGAATGCAAAGTCCTAAGAAAAATATCTGCACAAATATATCTTGGTTTTTTGGTGGAGGCCCTTCAAATATCAGAGCCAGACAACTACAGAGTACCAACATGTTTGCAGTGAAAACACAACTGGTTATGTTTTAAGAAAATGGTTTTTGTTTAAAAAAGCTGCCATCATTTACAAAGACAACCAATTTGTGAGATAACCAAGATAGCCTAAGGGTTATAACAGTGACAGGGTTTTTCAGTGTCTTCAAATTTCATCTTTACCTTTGTTTTAGGTTTGAGATAGAATAATCTTTAGCCACGTCCTAGAATTCATCTCTTTTGGGTATCCTCATCAATTACAGATATTTTTTTTTTTGTGCTTTTTTATCCTTTTCATGGATGTCTTTCATGAATAGCATGTGAAAAAATATAACCTTGCTTTGTTGGATACCTCATTGATAGGTAATGTGTTTTGTAAAACAAGGGGAAAAGTCTATTTGTGACCATTAATTTCTCCAAAATTAATAGAAATACTTATTTATTTATTTCTGTCTTTGGCTTGAGAAAACTGGACTGCCTCAGTCTCAAGATACTTTCCTTCTTTCTCTTTTTATAATGCTAAGGACACTTTTTAGCTCCCTTCCAGGTGCATGCTTCCATACTGTGAGCTCTTTCTTTCCCATAAAATATCTGTGATTCACAGCAAAGTAATGGTCAGACTCTCTGTGGTGCTAAGGATGTTTACAGAAAGTGTTCATCAACTACTTGTGCATATGGAGTTAATGCAGTTAAGTCTGTTCCATTACTTACTCAAAGCCATAGATTTCTGGGCAGCACTACAATCCTTGAACTTCAGTTTTGTTACAAACAGCTGAATCGCATGAGAAACTGAAGCAAATTGTCACTGGAGTTCAAACGGACTACAAATAGCAATTGCATACCTTCCAGAGGAGAGATTTCCAGTCCATCTGGACGGTCATCTGTAACCTCAAGATAAATCTGTCAGAGACAGATTTCAGACTGTTTCAGACTGTTACACCACATGTCAGCTTGCACTCATGCAATGCCTGAAGCCAGACCTCACCCTTCCTCCTCTGCAGAGCTGGCAGAGGTTGGTATATCAAGCTGTGGAATGCCAAACAGCTATATATGTCTCCTGTCTTGGCTTAAACTGACAATGTTCACAAAGATGCATCTTTCTCACAAAACCTCTGTTACTGGATTACATAAAGAGCTGCTCACTGGGACCATTGGATCCCTGCTACATGATCCCTGCTACGTGAATCCAGGTGGAGACAATACATGAACACTGAAGGCAAGGAAACTGGTGGAAGATATTCTGTCTTCTTTTAAAGATTTCCATAGACCAGATGTTCCCAGAAAATACATCACTAAGTCATAGTATGCACAAATATGAAAGAGTCTGTTAGGTTTGGGGTTTTTTTCCAAAACAATGGCTGGCAACAACTTATATTCTGTTTTCCTTTCAGGAAATATTCTCTTGTCAGTTTATGCTCTCTTTCATGATTTGTCCTTGGATCAATGTCTCAGCTGTAAGTCCAGTTAAAGGCCTATTCACTATCAAAAATACCTCAAGTGTTTTGTTTGTTTCTTTCTTCTTTTTGTTGTTGTTTTTGTTTTTTATTTGTTTGGGTTTTTTTTGTTTCTACAGAAAGAATCTGATCTCAGAACACTTGAAAATACAAGGAATAAGGCATAATGCATGAGTTTCCTCTGATGCCCTACCAGAGTATAAGAAAAAGGAGAAGGAAGGAATTTGACTATCTTTAGCCTAATAGCTTCTAAGTGTCTGGGACAATTGTACCTAATGGATTTCTTGCAATTCATCCCAGCCTCTATAAACAAAAGAGAGGAATATTTTCCATGTAGCTTGAGATGAAATAGGTATAACCCTGACTTTTCATTGCCTGAGAAAGCCTAATCAGTGCAATGCAAATCAGGCCATGACACTGACTACTTAATCAGGAATTAGCTATCAGAAGAAACAGTCCCAAGGTGTATAATAAGAGAGGCTTTTACCTCCCTCCTTATGACTGGATTCTTTCTTAAAGCTCTACCAGTAAATTTTCTGGAAATGAGTATTTATTTAAGTTATGACGCTTGCTGGAAAACCCATGCTTCCTAACTTCACCTTATTTTTACTGTTTTTTTTTCCCTAATTACTAGTATTCCTCTTTGAGATGTAGAATACCCAATATATGTTTACTTTTATCACTTAAGGATATATTTGCTTCTAGGAAACACTATTCTTAGAGAAATAGGTTTCATGATTACATCACTATATGAAGTTAGGTTACCATATGTAAGGGGATCTGCAAGTGTATAGAAATAAGTATTACAGTCTGAGGAATAATAAAAAAAGCATAGGTAATGGAAGTTATATGAGACTGGGAACAGGAAAGCTGGATTTCATGGTAGAGATCATGAGTAAGATACAGATAGAGGATGTAAAGGCCTGAATCTGCAATACATGCCACTAGATCCAGGCTACTGCAGTTCCTCCAAGAGAAAGCTTGTGGAGAGCATGGACAACTGGGAGTATTAAAATAAAAAGCCCCCTAAAAATGATACACTTAAAATAGGCTTCTATTCGGTAGCACAGACTTCTTTAATCACTTCTTGTATGAGACGCTACACTCTTGAACACTCACAAGTGTGCTGGAATGAAAGTTGTGGAAGTAGACTTAGGCTCTTAAGTTTTGGAAACAGGAATGAAATGACAAATGAATAAAATATTAATGAATTCAAGGATTAAGGAAATATGTAGCATCAGATACAAGGCAGATCAGCTGAATTGCTTAGAAGGCCTATGTGATTGGGAACTTATTTGGTAACTTATGTACTGTCTCTATTCATTATTAGAAGATTTTTTTTCAGGAAAAAGAGAGAAACATACTTCAGTAAAAAGGCCTTTGCTTTATTTGCAAGTTGATGGTGTAAAACCTACTGAGGATATGCAGTCCAGGAAACATCTGGTTCTACCCTTCTGACACATTTTGTGAAGTCTGCCAACATCATTTATACATAATTATACTAGTTTTATCAGGACTACTGCCTCTGCAACTCTAATGAGAACAAATATATTGCAATGTTGGCAGACATATGTGCTTTTCTAAACTTTCTGAACTACAATGCTTCTGCAAGAATCTAGCTTAGGAATTTATTTGCTGGGTTGCATCATTCAATTTCTGTGTGATACAATAAAAGTATCAATTTTGTCACCATTGTTTTTTCTTAGGACACCCAAGCCCAGGTCAGGCACTCAGTACATAATAGAGCATGTTGTCCATCCAAAATAAAGAGTAAAAATCTGAAGACAAACCAGTGTTCCAGGAGATATGGGGACAATGTCAATTAAATGTGCTTGTCTTTGACACAATAACAGATTAATAATTATCTGTTGTTTTTTTGAGGAGGATTATTAGACACTACAGCAAAGATGTGTGCATGAAGAGACCATGGAAGGGAAAAGCCTAAAATTATATATATTTATGGAGAGCTTTTTGAACAAATAAGCAGATGGGGAAATAGGTGGACTAATTAAAGCTTGAACCTCATTCCTAGATAATAAATGAAAAATTATTTATGGAATGAAAACAGCTGTTGATTTCTTTAAAGATGATTTTTTGTTTGTTTGTTGTGATGTCAACCTTGCAAAGAGATGCATGAGCAAATCAAACTGGTGGGTTTTGAAGACAGTCTTGGCAGCAGTGTATAAATAGATGTGATCAGGACAAAAGTGCCTTTTCTGAAGCCAAGATGTTATAATAAGTGAGCTGTAAAATAACTGTGACCTTAATGAAAACTTTAACAGCATGAATGGATGAAAAAAGCCAAGTTTTAGAGATGGTTCTGTGAGCATAGCAAAGAGTCTAAATTAAACCTGGCATCTAAGTTTTATTTGAAACTAGCAGGACAGTAAGAATCTTTTCAGAATCTGGAGAAGAGGCAGGGAAGAGATGGCTTGAAGAAGAGAGACAGCACTCTGTTTTAGCTGTGCTGAACTTGAAATGACAGCCAAGGGCATATGAGCAAGGCATGCCTTGATCTTACCCTATGAAGATAATATTTTGGCGAAAAGAAGTCTGGAATGAAGCAGTGTCTGAGATATTCAGGTAAAGATGATAAGGGAGTTTGTAGGTGAGATGAAACCATGAGGGAATCAGAAAGAAAGGGACAAGAACTATTGGAAGTGCAGAAAATGTGATCTATAAGAAAATGATGAAATAATAAAGTTTTTTTTTCCTTTGAAAAGAAAAAAGAAAGTTTTGTTACTGTCTACAAAAGCATTAAGAGTAACTGGAAAATGGAGAAAACAAACTGCTCCCAATCCCAACTGAGAAAAGAACATGTCAGTTTAAGGTAAAGGAGCACAAAAACCTTTGCAATAACACCTGTAGAAATCCATGAAGATTGTGATGTCTCCTTAGCTGGATGTTTTTAGAAACAGATACATATCTGCCAAGAAAAGCTAGCTACAGCTGAATTTACCAAGGTAAGGTGGTTCTAATGGTTTCTTGCAGTCTCCTCCAAGTTTGACAAAATTGAAGGTCCATGAAAAGTCTAAAAATGGGATGCCTTTCATGTACTCCTTGCCCTATGAGATGCTCATTTGCTTCCATTATGTGTGGGTTTCACTGATATTTAGGACTTTCCCCCATCTAATATGATTTGAAAGGCTAGATGATACTTACAATCTTCTGTAGTCATTAACCAATAAATGTGATTTTTACCATCAATAGCAGAAGGTCACAGGCTTGGTGGGCACCTGGCCAGGTGGGGGCTTGGGATGTGTCTGGCTCTGCCTTGATGGGAGATGATTTTAGCTGTAGTAGAAATTGCCTGATGGACATGGGCCTGATGCTTGCCTACATTGGCTCCACTTTGGGAATGCCTGGGCTAGGGGTATAGATTTTTCTGTATGTTTTCTGATTTTTATTATTATTATCATCATCATCATTGTTACTATTATAAATTCCAGTAATATTTTTACTAGGTGAATTAATAACAGTTAGGCTCATCATAAATGGCTAGTTCCACGTATGTGGTATATTGCCTCTTGCCTGTAAGCATTATCTTGTCATATAAGAGTCTGATACCTTCCTCTGATTCAGAATTATTCAATTTATTCAATGCATTATGGTTTTAATTTTGATCGGATACTTTATGGATAAGATAGAAAGTTTTAGTGCCATATCCCTGATAGGATATAAAAATTCTTTGAACATTGAAGAACTGGGACCTGGATATATGTGAGTGTTTTCTGTGGCATTCCTATTTATTAAAAAAAAACTTTGTAGCCTAAAACAGTGGTATTAGAAGCCTATTACATCATGACTGATGTATAAATTGCTGGAGCCTTTACAGTATGAAGAGCCACAACTCTTCCACAGAGGCCACAATGAATTAAACTGATAAAAGGGAACAACTTCTCTTAAAAGCCCAGCCTTGTCCTCTGGCTAGTTGTTAAACATAGAATTTGATTCCCAAGTCTGTACAGATTTTTTCTTAAATCTCTGAATAATGGGGAAGGAAATGCAGACAGCTGTACACCCACTGTATCTGCTGGAAAAAAATGACCCAGTCACAATTTCATTACACACTCATTAACTGAATCCCTCAAAATAGGAATTATAAGAAGATAATCCAATACCTTGAAGGGATATTAATCCTGTTTTTCTGATTGTTTTCATCAATATTCTCTTTTCTTCTAATTTTCACAACTCTTTATGTTTCTCCTTTTGTTTGTAAAGATTTATGCCAATTTTTTTCAACGTGTTCAAAAGCCAGAGAGGTTTATTACACAAAGAATTTAATTAAGCTCTTCCCAAAAACAATTATTTCTTCATCCACTATTTTTTTCATCACGACCTCTTCAATAAGTTTTCCTTATTTACCTCAGATAGTACAGAGGGGACTTTGGAAATTGTATTTTTATATAAATTATCTTACTCGTATTATTTGCTGTGTTAAAATGAAGAAAAAAATGGAGAAGTGCCAACCTATTATCTATGAGGTAAGGGTGTCTGAAATTTTAATATTTAGCAGACATTGAACAAAAGCATTATATTATGTGTTCCTTACTTGTTTCAAATTATGGCCAGTTATAGGTGTAACCAGAAGCTGAAATAAGCTGCAAGTTGTGAGCTGGTCTGGCACTGTGCATTCACACTTAATTGTTTTCACTGGTCAGTTCTGTCATTGTACTACTTGCAATTCCTCAACAACCTCAGCAGAGCTCTAGAAATAACCAGATTCATTGACTGACCATTGTTGAAAACCCTTGAATGCCAGTTGAATACTTCCGGCTTGTATTTCTTTGTCAAAATATCAAACTCAAAAAAGCCTTGTCAGTATTCATCATCAGATCTTAAACTTGTGGCACAAAGTGGTCAGTTCAAGCTGAATTGGCAATAGTCTCTTACTTTCTGACTGATCAAAGAAATAATCAAAGTTGTAGAAAATTGTTTGGAAACCAAAACTGTTTGTGTAAAGATGGTCATCATGACAAGTTTTGTAGGTATTTTCCAAATCCACCAAAGATCAGTGGAATGCTGTTTTCATTTGTAGGCATAGCATTTTGTTGCATTTTTCTCAAGTGCTTGTAATTTTAGCTTTTCTGTTTAATACAATCTGATGAAAATTCATCTGTTATTCTTTGTGTACTGCAAGAGGTACTTAAGCACATGCAGATGATATGGAGTTATTTTGAGTAGCAAAGATGAAGAGCAACAACAAATTCTGCAGAAAGACCTCAGAATGTGGAGTGAACAGATGATAAGAGAGGAGGTGAAATTCCATGTATGCAACAATAATGGGACACACAGAGGAGGAAGCAATCCTAACTTCACAAGAGTGATGGATTCTGAACTTGCTGTTGTCACTCAGGAACAAGATACTGGAATTTCAATAGCTACTTTTGTGAAAACATCAGCTCAAATCTCAGTAGTGGTCAAAATAATTACTGAATGTGTAGGAAAAGGATAGAGAGGAACCAAGATAACCTCCTATTGCTTCTATCTGAGGTTTGGTACTATGCAAATCCATAGCATGCCTAAGCCTAAAAGGCTGTTTACACTTTTGATTCTTCCTGTTTCAGGACAGAGAGAAAATTGAGATTTTGAGGAGTATATGTGGTCTGGAAAGGGAAAATAGGTAATGACTAATCACTTTGCCTTATGATTGAATGATGAGGGAAACTAGGTGGGAAGCTGTTCAAAACAAAAGCAAGTGCACTCTTTCAAAGCACGCCTCAGCTGTGGCATTCCTCAGCCTAAGAGGCGGTAGATGCATCAGTGATGGAAGAAATTTTGGAAATACAGGTCTGTGAAGGACTGTTTAAATGTACTGGCATCCTGCGTTACTGGATGTCTGTAAGCCATTAATCACTGATGGGGAGCTGTATGCTCGCCTTGCTTAACTCCTTCTTAATAATCTCATATGGGTGACCATCAGAGACAGGTTAATTAGGCTAGATAGACCATTGCCCTATTCCATCTCTTACACTAAAGAATTTGAGTGCTCTGTGTGGAGGCACTCTCTCAATATTGTTTGGAAAAGGGTGGGTGGATTTCAGGCATAGTACTGAGGAAACCTTTTATTATTCAATTGACACAATAAAGGGCAACATAATTTTGCCTTTTCCTTTTTTCCTTACCCTTCAGTTTTGTTTGTTTTTTTTTAATCCTTCTGCTTTTCCTCATCTGCTTGCTTTTAATCTCTGCTTCTCTTTAAATTATTTTTCCTTTGTACCAAACAATCCTCCGGCCATAAAGAAAAACAGGGCTAAAAAAAGTAAGCACCCACACTGGTGAATAAACTCTGTGAAGCATTTCCAGCTTTCCTTCTTTGTTCTTGGTTCTCTATTGTGGAGCTGAGCTCAGAGTTCTCCCAGCTATCAGACAAAATCAGGAGATGCCATAGGGTGAGATTTGAAGAGAGTTATTATTCTTGTTTAATGTTGTTCTCTCTTATTAATACCTACTGAAGAACTTGCAGTTTGTTGTACGCTTGTTCACCAGTTATTTAGAGATCAGGTTAAAAAGTGGTTCCAGATCGACACCACTGTCTGAGCTCCTTGTCCAGCATTGGTGGGATGCTGGTGGAGTCAGCCCTGTTTGTGCTGGATCTGTTGTGCTTTCACTGTGTTTTCAGTGTTAAGATAGCAATAACAAACATTTGGAGATATAAAAGTTTTTCTGTTTTGATTCAGACAGTGATGCAAGCCTCTTGTTTTTTCCAAGATGAAGCTTTTTTAATCAGGTCACCTTGAATTGAACTAACATAAACAAGTGGGATATTGATGAATTTTCAGAACTGCTGTACTGCTTTCTTTCAAGTGGGTGGAATTGAAGTCCATGACAAGCTCCATAGAAAACCCCGAATTTCTTGCTACGCTCTTACTAATCTTTTTAGAAAGTCCTTTAAGTGATATATACATAGCACAACATTTCCCCTTCCTCTATTCTAAAATAGTCAAAAGGACTTTGGTAAAAGGGAATGTGTTTGAAATCAGATATGACATGTTAATTTGGCCTCTACTCCCCTGCCTTGGCACTGAAATAGCAATTCATTGGCAAGTTAAAACATTCCCTTTTAGCTCTTGATGACCCAAACTAGTTTGAGCCCCCAAGCCATCAGTCTTTCTCCATTTACCCTTCCTTCCTTGAGGCCATTGCTACTGGTTTTATAACAAGCAGGGTCTGGTATCATCAAACCCAGCTGTACACATGCTGAGTGATTGCTGTGACATAACAAATTATATTTCCACAGGCTTTAGTAAAATGCATTTTTATTTATAATGTTACCAGAAAAAAACCCTCAAAACAATCAGCAAGACTTGTTCTTCAGCACTTCCAGTTACAAGGGAGGGAGTTACAGAGAAAAAGAGGACAATAAATACCAATAAAAGGTGTATGTCTGTTAGGTAATTAATTTCTGAGAAACTAAATATACCCTTAAGGATATTTTAATCAGATATAGTTAGACACTCCATTCCTAGGTCTTGGCAGTGTTAAGGGATTCTCAGATCTCTATATCTGATTATAATAGCTGAACATCTTTGGCGCTTTTTTTCTCATCAGATTTGTAGAGTTTATCTGTAGCAGCCTCCACAGAAAATCACAGTGTGTAACTTTCTATCAAACAGAAGGGCTGTCATTGATTTTTTTTTTTTGCTATAACATTAATGCCGTTGGTAGATCCAAATGAAACCAGAGTCCTGTTGTGCTAACCACTGAGTAAATACACAGAGTTATAAACTCAGTGGTTTCCTCAGGTATGGTTATTTGTAGATGACAACACATTATCAGCAGTAACCAGTATTGTAGAGCTCTTAAATAGATAAAAACCCCCAGGACTCTTGATGTTGAACAGTTAGGCAACATAAGATATATGTGAGTTATCTGTATTTTTGGATGATTGATCTGGATTTGAGAACTGAAAGGAAAGCTATCATTTAAAATGAAAAGACTCAATTTTTGTTTTCTTTCATGATCTCAACTAACAAATCCAAGGAGTTATTTGGCACACTCTAAGTTCTTCCCTGCTCATTTTTCAGTTGTATTTGCTATACAGAATATGTATTTGAATTTTGGCATGTGCAGTTCTTAATAGGGAGTTCCAAGCAGAATGTAATTGATTCAGGTTTAAAGGATACTTTTCATGCTGTGTCACTTTTAAGAGTTGCAGTGTACTGCAAGATGCCACTAAATACATCAGGAACTTTGAACTTTATTTATTTATATTATCTATAAGTTTTCCTCTAATTGCAAATTCCACTGATGTGCAAGAAAATTGCAGGCACTTCATTTCCTTAAAAGGCTCTTTGCTGTATCAACCCATAAATGCTACAACCCATTTTTGCTCCCACTCAAGTCAGAAAAAATAATATTTCCCAAGTATTTGCTGTAGAACAAAACTTCAAAATGCTTACAGGTGTTCTTACTGCATGTAGTGAAGAACAATCCTGTTTAATCAGTCAAGTGCTTTGCCTGACAGTCTGCTGTAAGGAATATCTAGGGCATTCCTTATGGCAGCTCCACATCTGCTGACCCTTGGAACATCCATTAAATATTGAGTACAAGTGTTTGGAAATTAACTTCCTCAAACATTGTGAAACAAAATTATAAAACAGCAGCATTCTGTCCATTCACATTGCTTTTGATCACAGCAGCAGAGGGAAAGCGTTTATGACCATACAGAATTTTTCCAGTTCATACAATTTTTTCCCTCAAATACTAGAATATCTCTCCAGTTTCCTCCCTAAAACAAAAGAAGTAACAATGTGAACAGTCTAGAAAACTTTAGACAAAGCCTGAGCTCCTTTACTGAGCAACGTGAAGAAGCAAAAAGGCAGTAAGATTGATTATACCATGTGCCCAGGGGACCTGATCTATGCTTATTTTCTCCTAAGATACCAGAGGACATGGTGAAAGCACCAAGATCATGAGGGATGGAGGAACATAGTTCACACCTCTTCCAGGGTATGGAAAGCAGGAGGAGCTGAGGGTGCCACCATTCAGACATAGGAGACAGCCAAGGGGAAACAGTCTTCACTTAGCTCTCCACACAGCTTCTTGCTTCCATGTGTAGCTGCTGTGACATTGCACATGCTTTTGTCTCATGAAGAAATTACTATGTAAAACTCTCCCAGAAGCTGATGCTAAGGAATATGTGTCAGTTTTGTTTTCTTTTGTTTTGTTTTTTTCCTTTTGGTTACATGATTTATCATGCTATAGCCAGAAACTGCCATGTTGAGTGACTGCTTGCTATCGTCCCATGCATACCCACTTTGAAATGAAAGTGTCTCTTCCCTTGTGCTAGTTCCAATTTTACTCAAAATGAACAGCTTTGGGGAGACTTTCTCTCAGAAAATCCCTTAACTTCTGAATTAGTTTTTATCTCCTGATCCAAGCTTCTGTGTCTTTGGGACATAATACATATCCTATTTTTGTGAAAAGCCAAGGATGTTGGCAGGCATTGGAGGCTTTGGGTTGAAGGTGGATCAATGTTATTTTTTTCTTGGGATAATTCAAGGGTTTTTTTCCCAGATTTCAACTGAGTCCTATTATCAATGCCTTCATTTTGATAGTACAAGAAAGTGATTACTACAATAAAGAAGATAGCATTACTCATGTAGCTCCTGCACATGTCTTCCTTTACTCACTCTTGTCTTTTTAACTAGAATCTCTATCCCCTGCTGACAAACCCGATTGAAATCTGACATTTTTATGCAAACTATTTCATTAACAGTTTTGTTGTGCTACAACTATTTTTAAAATTTTAGCATTTGAATTCTTTGTAAACATATGGCTGATGGAAGAACAAACAGTGAACAGCCTTATTTTGTTTATTCAGCAGCATCAGTGCACACACCAGTCCCCCAACCATCCCTCAGCTTCAGTTCTGGATTGAGAATGTCCATTAGGAACAAGAGGCATTTCAAGGTGTGTAGACATTAGCCCTTGGTCTCCTTTTGTTATCTTCTGCTACTATTTAAAGCATGACAGTGGACTTACAAGGCTAAAATGGGTTTTGGTCTTCTTCCTCTCAACTTGTGTCTTTAATGAACATCTAAATGTGAATAAGTAGTAAAACCACTTAGTAATTGAATTGGAGCTTGACCTAACTGCAAAAAATAGTGGGTTTTTTTCTCTCTAATAGCATGTCTGCACATCCTTCCTTCTGCTTGAGTGTTCTGCAAACTTCAGGTTTCAAAAATCAGATTCTGGTTTGCTAGAGCAGAGTCAGGCTAGGTGTTCCATTCTGAAGCAAAACATCTTACAAGTTTTCAGTGTGTTTTCAATAATTTCAACAATTATTATGCAATATTTTAACAAAGCAGCTTTTATTATGCAAAACATAAAGAAAAAATATTTTAATATGATACTTCTGATTTAAATAATTTCAATAACTACAGAGTTTTCAGGCTATGGAGAGGAATAAGAGGGTTACGTATTTAATAACTGAACTTATACTTTACAGAATACTAATTATTGCTGAGGGCAGTAAGTCAAGCACTCAAATGTTAAGTAGTAATAGTGGGTGACTAGCTAGACACTGGGCATGCACCAAAACCACTCTGTCACTCCCTTCCTCAGGTGGGCAAGGGAGAAAAAATTATAACGAAGGGCTCATTGATTGAGATAAGGACAGGAAGAGATCACTCACTCATTGCTGTCACAGGCAAAGCACAGGCAACACAACTTTGGGAAATTGACTGAACTCTTTATTTATTACTTACTGTTGCTAAGCAAAATAAAAGTAGCATTACAAGAAGTAAAATAAACCCTAAAAACACCTTCCACCCACCACTCCTTCCTTCCTGGGCTTAACTTTATTCCCGATTTTATACTGCAGCCACAGCAGTGCAGGAAGATGGGGAGAGGGGGTGACATACAGTTCATGATGTTGTTTGTCCTGCCACTTGGTCCTCAGGGAGAGGAGCCCTTCCCTTGCTCCAGCATGGAAACAGTCCTCCACGTACTTGTCCAACATGAGTCCATCCCATAGGCAGCAGTTCTTCACAAACTGCTCCAGTGTGAGTCCCTTCCATGCAATGCAGCCCTGCAGGAACAGGCTGCTCCAGTGTCACCTCACAGGGGCCACAAATCCTGTCAAAAAACCTGTTCCAGTGTGAGCATCTTTCTCCATGGGCCCACAGGTCCTGCCATGAGCCTGCCCCAGCATGGGCTTCCCATGGGGTCACAGCCACCTTTGGACACCCCCTTGCTCTGGAATGGGCCCTCCAGGGCCTGCAGGTGGATTTCTGCTCCCCTGTGGACCTCCACTGGCTGCAGGGGAATCTCAGATCCAAGAGCTGGAGCACCTCCTCCCTCTCCTTTCTCACCTGCCTTGGTGTCTGCAAGGCTGTTGCTCTCATGTATTCTCACTCCTCTCTACTCTGGCCACAATTACTTTTGTGCAGTAATTTTTTTTTATTAAATATTACATCCAAGAGGTGCTTCCACCTTCACTGCTGGGCTCAGCCCTGGCCAGCAGTGTGTCTATCTTAGAGCCAGCTGGCACTGGCTCTGTTGGACACGAGGGAAGCTTCTAGTAGTTTCTTAGAGAAGCCACACCTGTAGCCCCAGCACTACAGAATCTTGCCATGAAAACCCAATGCAACTGAAATTAGTATCACCAAATGACCCTATTTCCATTTTCCTGCAATGCAACTACTTCCAATTTTTGTTCATTATGGAATATAACCTTGCTTAGACCCTGAACCGACAATGTCACAATGCAGGTTGATATAGATATACAAGAATGGAAGAAACCAACCCATAGCAGAAAATAGCTGTGCACTTTTAAATGGTCTGCCTGCAATAAATAAATAAATAAATGTGCTTTACTTTGCCAGAAAAGTGCACAGCTGTTTGGGAAATGGTGGGATTTCTTTAGTTTGGGGATCACTATGGGACAGAGCACAAAATGAAGGCTTAAAGTTTGACAGCAGAGAGTTCAGCTCAACACAGATTCTTAACAGATTTTTGGTAGTGTTTATAGGAAACTTTTGAAACACATTAAAAAAATGACACTTGCTAAATTCTCAAGTGACACCATGATGCACAAAAACTTTGTAGAACAGTGGTCTGGGCTTCCTTTCAAGTCGAGAAGGACATAGGCACATCCTTATACTCCCATTGCTCTAGTCCAGCCTGAATTAAACTGGCAACAAAGCAGAAGACCAGACTGCAAAGAGGGTGCTTTAGTGTCTGAGTAAAATCATCAAAGTAACTCAGTTCAGTAGGGTTTGCAGAGTGCGTGTTTGTGTATGTGTGTCTTGGTTATTTGCTTTTATTTCTCAGTAACAAACACTCACTAGTTTTTAATTTATTTTTTCTTTTGTCTTTGCCTACTACTGCTTCTACAGCCACCTTCAAGTTGTTAAACATTTTGCCCTGTAACAATTCCAAAGACTGGGTCTAAACAACACCATTTAGTTCTTTCCTAACAAGCAACTGAATACAGTGTAGGAGCAACTGAGGAAAATATCACTTCAACTGACTTGTAACTTTTATTGCTGCTATCAAATGATCTGACAGGAAGTGCATGGCTGGAAAAATGCTTACAATATGTCACACAGCTTGTTAAGATGCTGACTCCCTTCCTACAAAAACCCCTCTTGACAAGTACATCTACCTTATTGTGTTCACTGTCAGTCTTAGAGAGTGAAAAGGCAGAGAGCAAGATCTTGGTCACATAAATATGCTGTCTGTGCCTACACTAAAGGGGTAAATGAATTCTCATTAAAGACAGTCAAACTCTTTATAAGAAAACCCATTACTGATTAGTCTTTTTTTTTTTTTTTTTTTTTTTTTTTTTTTTTTTTTTTTGGTTAATGTCTATTTAATTTACATGCATTTTTTAGTGGATTTATTGTTTTGCTCAAAGCAAAACAACAGGGTTCATATAGGGGTTTGCACTAATCTAGATAAATCACTTTTTAAAAGTGACTTAGATGTTAGCCTACTTTGAGAATTTACTATTAAATTAAATTAAATTTAATAGCATGGACAATTCCACCACCACTTGGTAAGCTTGCTATAGGGCTCCTAGTGCTAGATCAGTGCTACAGAAATGGTGTCTGAGTCATGAGGACTTCACAGCTGGTTAAAATTCCTTTCAGAAATTGTGAAGGTCTAATTCTATGAAAGCAGGAGTTATGCCAAGTATCCTCTCTATCCACTCATCCCCAAAAAGGCCAGTGCAAAACTGAAGTCTAGGTGAGTTCTGTATCCTGTTTTTTTTCACTTCTTGGCAGTTATAAAGTCATATATATTTATGTACATGTGTATGTGCATGTGTGGTGTGTTTGTGCGTGCTCTCTATCTAAATTCCACTTGTACTGCTGGGTGATGTAGTAACACAGGAATTCAATATTAATGATTAGGGACAAGCAGACAGAGAGGAGCAACTAATGGATTGGTAATAGCTGATTTAATTTGAAGAGCTGTATTGAGGCTAATATCCAAAAAAAAATGAAAACTTAAATTGGTCTGTATAAGAAAGTTGTCAAAGGCAGCAGAATATCTTACCATTCAAAGTAGAGGGGGAAAAGCAAATATTTTAATTATATATTAATTTAAAAATCTGTGAATCTTGATTCAAATGTAATAACCCTTAGGTCTCAGGTTTGTAACTTTACATCATTTCAGCCTAAATTCTGACCTATATAAGAAAAGAGAGTTATTAATATTTCCTATTATTTCTACTTCTCAAACTTTATGACTGGATTTCTCCAAGGCATTCTTCATTCCCACTCCTATCTTCCTCTTCATTTTGAAAGTAGCAGTTCAGGGAATTGGCTGAAAGATAGAAAAACAGACAGATAAAAATTGTTTGACTGTCGGTATTCATTGTAAATTTTTTTTTTCCTGGAGTAGATATGAAGGTGAATCAGGAAATGGATGGCATTTTCAGATCACATGAATCAGTACCCAAGAATTCATCATTTTCACCAAATATCTAACTACTTTTAGAGACTTGAAGTTAGATGGCCCTTATTTAGAACTCATATCATAATTTCTTTAACTGCCTTATCTGTCAGAGACTTTAATGGAAAGAAAGCAGCAATTACTAAAAATCAGGTCACAGATTTATAAATTTAAGTGCACATTTATTTATATAGCTGTGTTGAAAGTATCTTATGCATTCATGAAAATAAACCAATTTGTTTAAAAAGGGCCTTAATAATAGAAATGCCACGAGAAATTTACTGTATTATCTTTTGATCCAAATGGTAAATATAAACTCATCAGAAGAATGCATAGTTCTCAAAAGTCAAGTTTTAGACTCTCACCTAGCTTTTCCTAATTCATAGATATTATGGAGACCAGTCAGCTTAACCTTTAAATACAGAACATAAAGCAAGACAGTGACTTAATGGAAAACAACAAAGTTTGTAACTATTGACATTTACTTCCCTATTATTTAAATGAAGAATTGCAATGGTGTCTTTTATTAAGACAGTTAAAGTGATGCTCAGTCTGACCTTGCCCTGTGTCTGCTACTGGGCATACATAGCTACATCCTTTCCTGGCCTGCTTTTTAACAGTGTACTTCCCTACCAGACCCATCTGAGGATGAGGATGGCAAACTTAAATCCTTTGGGTCCTCTGCTTTCCTGGGATGAAGGTCTCATTCCTGTTTTTACACATAACAGCATCACAAGTCCCTGGTATTTAAATATGGCAGACTCGTGATGATCCAGCCTTGCAAGATGATGTTGCTCAATGCAGCTGGGAATGCTAAGGGCTTGCTCAACTCAAGTGCAGCAGGGCAAATGCCTTCCTGAACCTCAGTGGGAAAGAAGAAAGAAACAGTAATGTAGATCTGATGATTAGATATTTCAACGTCATGTAAGCCAGGTAAATTTAAGACACCAGGCTGCACAAACTCTCTGTTCTAGCATTGATTCAAGAAATGGTGCTTGTTTGTGTGCACCCTTCTCCTGCCTGGTCTGCTCTGGAAGGCTCTGGTCACCAGTAGGGTTTCTCCTCAGTAATAAATGATGTGGTTAGAAAACACAAAAGTAAGCAATTAACTGTGAGACTTCAAAGTTTTTCTCTGCCTGTTTCTCATGAATTAAACAAAAATGACTAATGTTTTCAATGGTCTGGAAAAAGCAACATGCAGTGGTAATAAAAACTTTGAACTCTGTGATCATGAAGCAAGCAAAGTCCTTTCCCTATGATGGATGCATAACTCAAGGTTCAGTTTGATTGAAGCTAACCTTCTTTTTTTTTTTTTTTAAACTCAATTTAAACTTCCAATTTACTGTATCTGACTTTGTTTTTCTAAATGGTGAAAGAGATGCTTACTATCCAAGGTGTTTTTGATGGGTAATGTGAAGACAGGCCTTCCCTTACACTGACTTTCCCACCTAAACAGATGGAAATCCACCCCCTTCACTGCTTTCTAACACTCCTTATATCCTGCCACCACAGGAACGAGCTGAAATCTGGCTTCCCACCAAACTGGCCAAAAGCCTGAAGGTGCTGGGCAGCCTTTCCTCTTCCAACTGCAGTACCTTTACTGCTTCCACATGCTGCTATCCCTTAATATGCTGAGGCTCTATTTTGTTGGAAGAAGAGAACAAAAATAACTAACAGTGAGAAATATAATGTCAGGAAAATAGAAGGCAGAGGAAGAGGGCAAGCTCCATACTGGAAGAAAAGCTGGATGCAATGCACTTGGTCTTCTGAGAGGTGTTTTTTTTTTTTTTTTTTTTTTTTTTTTTTTTTTTTTTTTTTTTTCTCTTCCTTAAATCAGACAGCATAGCAGAGCTTCTTCTGCTGCTTTCTCCCTTGCCCTCAGCATCATATTCCTAGATTATATTAGAATATCCTTATTTATTTTGGATACAGTAACACTCTGAGGCTTAGCCTAAGATTGAGACACCACTGTGCAACTTGTGAAGAAACAAAAAGTGCCTACTTGCAACGGTACATCTGGGGATTGCATCACCTAAAATTGCTGGGCACACTCACTCAACTCATCTGGTTTAACTCTACAACTTAGACATAGCACAGAGTTACACGTAACATTGAAAATGTTACATTTTGTACCTTTATTTCAAACATGGTTAATCTCACAGGCAGTTCCAGACATCTTTGCCCTTGAGATTTTAAAATACAATTAGATAAAATTAAGCATTGACATCATGGCAGCTCTTCCATGAAACTGGTACAGAACTGTAAAGTGCATGACTTAAATGCTCTGTGGGTGATATAGAGTCAACATGATTCCAGTGGAATTTTTCTTAGAATGTACTGTATGTTGTTAACACAGTATGATATAAAGATATAAATGTGGTGAGTTTGGGGGTTTTGTTTATTTTTTTACTTATATGCCCATTGTTTCATAGCCAAACTGTAGAGGAAATTTTAGAGGCTAAAATGTACATCACTCAAGGGGCTAGAATTTTGGTAGGTTTTTTTGCTGGCAGTTGGTTTTGGATACACAGTGCTTATATTTAACAGATAAAGTAGGGATGTTTTATTTTTTTACACAGTAGTCGGGAAAACAAATATATCTCCTCTTTAAAAAGAAAGTCTAAATGTATTGTAATAGGTGGAGGAACATAAAAAGTATAGGACTTGTTGATCTGAAGAGAGATGTCTTAATAACACTCCAAAGAAGTTAACAGTGTGGATATGTGAATCATCTCATATCTGCGCTTACTTTGACAGCAACTTTTAGATGTAAAATGAATTCTTATATTTTCTGTACAAGTATTCTCTAGATCAGAAGGAAATCATATGAGAAAGTGACCCCAGGCATTACAGTAATTACAGCAGTGGCTTCTAAATCTCTATTGTTATAAATAAGGAAATATCCTTGACTGTCAGGGTTACACAACTTTATGAAAAAAAAAAAAAAAAATGGCCTTTAGTGTTTGGTTGTTTTTTTTTTTTTTAAATATCAACAAGTAATCAGAAAGAATGTTCCAGATTCCAGGACTTCATTTTAATGATAATTTCAAACTTTTGTTAATGTTTTGTTACTTGAACAAGCTTCTTTTCTATCCTAGCCAAAGTAAAATTCTCCCTTGAGTTGGAAGTTTAAGGCAATTTGGATTTGCAACATTGGGCTCGCTGATAAGTTTTGATGCTAGTTGTTTTAATTAGCTAACTTTCATAGGATTACTCTAGCATGGATGAATTCCACGGTTTTGTTTGTTTTAATAAACTCTTACTGCTTTTAGTCTCCTAAATGGAGGTCTTGCTGCGAACAACAAAAGTCAGTTCCTGCTGCAGTTTGTAGCAGAAATACAGAAATACACTAATGCTGTCATAAAAAAAAACCCCAAACACAACAACCAAACAACTCTGACGGAATTAATTACAATGCACACATGAACAAAAAGAACCTCCTGGTTTAATACAGGTGAGCTGACAAAACACAAAAAACCCCGGTGAGCGCAAAAATGCGAACGCACGTACCTGGGGGAGATCCCTGGGGGAGATCCCTGGGGGAGATGCCCGGGGGAGATGCCCGGGGGAGACGCCTGCGCTCCCCGGCTGCAGCCCCGCACTGCCACGTCTCACCGTCCCGGGACCTTTATAGGGGACTCTCCCAGGGCCTGGAAATGAACTTTTGGGGCTGACACGTCGATCGTGCCATGGGGGGAGGGAGGGGACTGGGGCGGGCGGAGAGGGACTCGCCGGAGGCTCTTACGTGGCGGCAGAGCTGTCAGCACCGCGCTTCCCCCGCTGGCGCGGGGCTCCTGTTGCCTGCGCGGTTCCCGGCCGGGCCCGGCGGTGCTGGGCCAGGACACCGGGGCTGCTGCCGTGAGAGGGGTGCGGAGCCGGCGGGCACAGCCCGGCAGCTCCCGGGGCGCTCCCCTGCCCCTCCGCCCCGGGGCAGTCGCTGGCGCCCAGCTCTCTTTAGCCTCCCCTCTCTGCCGCTCCCCGGTTTGGGTGCATTCCCCCGCCCCGGAGCCCCGCGGGGTCCCGGGCATCAGCCAGGGGTCCCTGCGGCCCCGGCCCCGGCGGCGCTGCCAGTGGAGCTCGCTGTAGCTCGCTGCAGCTCGCCAGGATTTGTTGTGCTTAGTTGTACTGATGCCGAGGCGCCCCTGCTCAGAGCTGATGGCAAAGGAGCGGCCTCAGGTCATGTTTTTGTGAGCTGCGGTGATTAAGGAATAAAAGGAAATCAAAATAAAACAAAACCCCAAACCCCAAGGACAAATATTTGAACCAGTTGTAACTTCTCAGCTGGCCCGGAGGGGGGAGCGCGGGGAGGGCAGGGAGCAATGCGGGATCGCCCCAGCCCGGGGCAGCGCCGGCTGCGGGACCGGCCGAGCCCCGCACGGCACCGCACCATTAGCATCGCACCGGATCGGCGGGGCCGGGCGGCTTCGGCTGCTCCGCCCCCGCGGCGGGCGCTGTGTCGGGCGGGCGCTGTGTCGGGCGGGCGCGCGAGGCGCAGCTGCCGCGCCGCAAACTTGGTGCGAGCGAGCGAGCGAGGGGAGCGGAGCGGAGCGCGGCCATGGCGGCGTGAGGCGGAGAGCGGGCAGCGGCCCCCGCCCGCACATCTGCCTCCCTGCCCGCCCGCCTGCCTGCGGCCAGCACCCGCGGCGCCTCCAGGTAACCCCTGCCCGCCCTCTCCTCTCCTCTGCTCTGCTCTGCTCTCCGCGCCGGGCTCGGGCTGCGGGCGGCGCTCTCGGAGCTCCGCGGGCACTGCGCGCTCCCGGCCGCTCTGCCCGTGATTCGCTGCGCCCCGCGGGGCCGCGCCCCGGTGTCCGCCGGGCGCCCCGGGGGGCTGGGGGCCGGGCGGGCCGGGGGCCGGGCGGGAGCGGTGCGGGGGGAGCCGGCAGGGGGAGCCGGCAGGGGGAGCCGGCAGCGAGGAGGAGCCGCTACCGCCGGCCCCGGTGCCGGGAGCGCTGCCGGAGCTCCGAGCCCGGCTCGGGCACTGCCCGGCCCCACCCCCGAAAGTCCACCGCGCCTCTCAGAACGGGCGGCCCTTCTCCTCGAAGGCAGCGCTGTTTGCTCGGGACCAGAAGAAACAGACTGAGAGGGAGCCGCATCTCCAGAGGGGCCGGCACCGGGCAGCGGGACCCCCGCGCCGCCCTCGCCCGCGGGAGCGCCTGCTCGCCCAGCAGAGCGAGGTGCGTGCTGTGCCTGAGCCCCCCGGGTGCCGAGAGGCAGCCGCTGGCTCCAGAACCTTTCGGAGGGTTTTGTCACACTTCAGCAAGTGAAGTTTGCTCAGGCTCATCTTCTGGTGAGCGTAGAAGTGGCGTGAAAGGCACCGGCGGTTGTCTGAGAAACGTGGGTTTTCAGTGGGATGTTGGCGTGGTAAGATTTGAACCCCCGATGTGTTTTTGTGCTCCCTGTTCTGTTTAACTGGACTGTCTTCGGTCTGCGGCGTGACTGCATTTCGGCACTTTCTGAATTGGGGAGTTAGAGTTCACCATTCCGCAAGGATGCGGATGGAAACACCTCAGTCAGTTGTAAACGTCTATCGTTCTGTGAGGATTGCTTGCCAGATAAATGACAACTATTAAGGTTTGTTGTATCGTTCCAGATGCTGAGCGTGCACTGTAGATTGACACAATGATAATCTGCCCGGGATTATTCCTGGGGGGAGCTGTCAGTGCATCTGCTCCTTCAGCAAACCGGACTGTGGGCAGGAGAGGTCTGTGTGTGCAGGCACATGCAGTCCTGTGAAGGTGGTCAGAATTTTCAAGATTACAGCTGTGAAAAACATCCCAAGACTAAAACATGTTGTTGAAGTTATAGTGATAGCATGTTCCAGGAGCCCTATGGTAGTGCATCTGAAGGTCTTACTTTCTGAAAGCTGACCACCACTCTTGGTTTGAATTTTGCTGTAAAAGCCTGATGTGATGCTAGCCCAGCTAGAGTGATGTAAAGTAGATTACTTTTCATAGTGGAAATTGCACTCAAATCTTACTTCTAGAAGTTTGAACGTCTCCTGGTTGTTATATAAGGCTGACTCAGTTCAGTAAAGTTTGACTTAGAATTGTTGAACTTGGTGTTGTCATATATATAACACATAGTCAATCAAAAGTGTATTGCTGCCTTGAAAGGCTGAGGTATGGCCTTTGCTTAGTGTAGTGAAAGATGTTTGTGGATTTCTGGTTTTTGTGCTGTGTTCCCACCTTTCTCTCCAGCAGGTACCAATAATATAACTTTATTACATTTACTAACGAATTCATCTCATTTTCTCATTTTAATGCTGAACAGCTGTGAGGAGTCCTGCTGAGAGCTAAGGTTTTGCTCTGGAGTGTGGCAGTTTACTTCTCTGCTCGAGAGGTTGTTTTGAACTAAGCAGTGTAAACACTGGTTTCTGAGCTGTACTGCTTATTTCTCAGGATGCTGTAACAGATTTGTTTTGGTTGAAAAAGCTGAAGGCATTAATATCTGAAGTGTCTCATTTCTTTTAATCTTTAACTAGTGCTGTTTTCATAAAATACTTACAGGTAGTAGGAGTGCCTGTGCACTTTGTAATGATCCATAAACGTGGTTGTAGTAGGTTTGTTGTACTCATTTCCTGCTGGGCAGAGATGCGGAGGGTGGTAACTGTGTATTGCTGCAGTTTTCAGAAGAAAGAGTTGTGTGGTCGTTTGTTTTTCACTTTCTTTCCCCCAGCTACTTAGGGAACCCACGTGGATTCTGACTTCTGTTGATATAGTCTTGTATAAATACAGGATTTTCAATGAATGAAGTTCATTACTTTTCAGGGAGTAACTGTACACTACAATCTATGAACTGCAGAAACACAATATAACTCTCCTGCAAATTTTGGCTTTTGTGTTAGAGGTTGCATGCAGGAATTCAGCCAAGGGAGCAGCTGAGCTCCTGGGGTGAGCAGGAGCAGCAAGACCCATTTCTGCCCTCTGGTCTGCAACAGCTTTATCAGCAGTGTTGGCTGGGTCTGATTTCTGTGCTGTGGGACACGTAAGTGGATTGCTGATACTACTATCAGTTGATAGTAGGTGTGTACTAGCAGTGCTATCTGTTGATAGTGGGGAGGAGGGTGTGTGAAATCTGATACTGTGCTACTTCATGCAAAGCAGTATCTAGTGATTGGTTAGTATGTTGTGATGATGGACTTCTGAATAGCAATGAAATACAATTTAGCTTTAGATTTAACATCTGGTTTATAAAATTTTTATATGCTCTTGATGTTTAGTAATGTGTGTTCTGAAGTTACTATGGCTCCTGAGATGAATTACTATTGCTTTGGCCATAATTATAGGAAGCAGCACTGAGGAGCTTCTCTTTTTCTCTAACATCATTTTATGGAAATGTTTAATGGGCATTCTTGTCAATGCAGAGTTCTCCTTATTATTGTTAATCAGTCTGTTTCTCTTTATTATAATCCTTTTATCCATTCTGGCATGTGTATGCATTCCAATTTGGAAACAGTGTTGCGTTACAGCCTATATGTTCCTTCTCTCCTAATGTGTTTTGCAAAGCTGTAGCTGCTTCAAAATAACAAGTTCTTGGGGCTTTCTGTTTGGTGTTTTTTTTTTTTTTTTTTTTTCCTGTTTTTGTCAAACATCATAAACATTTTTCAAACTGACCCTTTTGAGGTATGTTTGGCAACTATTGGCAGTAGGCTGGATTTAATTTCCAGGCTGCAGCATTGCAGCTGTGACCCGTGAAAGGCAGGTGGCACTCTGCTATCTGCAGTTCTTACAGACACCTGGGGAATGCCACAGCCCAAGCTGTGCACTTCAGGTATGGTTTGCTAAATCTCTTGTTGCTAAAATGGCAAATGATTTTCAAGAAAAAAAAAAAAAAAAAAAAAGAAAAAAAAAAAAAAGAAAAAAGAAAGGGAAAAAAAAAGTTGGGGCTTTTATTTCAGTTTTCTTTATAAATATGTCCCAGGATTTATTTAAGAAATTTGCCAGTTTGCATCTAACTATAGCACATTTGGTTAACATTTGTCAGGAAGGTAGCAAATGTAAACCAAGTTAATGATCCCCAAAGTGCAGTCTAATTAGTGTTCTCTTGATTTTTTTTTTTTTCCTAGAATGTATATTCCAAAGTATGAAGCATGCAAATCTTTTGTCATTTAGTGGATTTGTTCATGCATCTGTTAGCAAATTTGTGTTTCCTTGGGGAACTTTGATGCAATCCAATTGTCTGCTGTATAGTATGAACTCTTTATCTCCATACATAAACATATTAATAAAATTAATTTCTGTGGAGATGGAGTTTGGAAGAAATTTCCAAGTGTCCCAGTATATATTAGAAAGTCAGGCAACTCACAAAAAGCTGATGTTTGTCAGTGATAGTAGCAGAAAACTGGGGTTGATACATAGCCTGCACTTTGCAGTGAAACTCTTGAGTTTAATTCAACTGTTGAATCTTATCTCTTCAATTTTTTTTTGCCAGCAGTTTGAATTACTTGTTCAGAAAGTTTAAATGCTGCGTAGCCTTTTAGCTGTGCTATCATTTCCAGACTTATCTCCAATTAGCTTATCTGAGTTATGAAATTTCATGCATGATAGCCAGCTTTTCATTCCTTTTCCATTTTTTCTTTCTAAAATCAGGGTATATCCCTGAGCTCTAGTGTTTCTTACAATTGTTGGATCTTAATTTCTGACAGAACTGGTCAATCTTTTAATGGTTACCAACCTCACTAATGGAGATCAGTTTCGTTTAGGGGATGTTGATTGAGTGGCTCTGAATCTTTGTTATACAATATTCTGATTTTTTAATCCCTTGCTAGATGAATAGCAACAGGCATCCATTTTGCAGTATTTGTTTGGTTTAGGAGAAGCTCAGAGAAATTATAACTTTGAAAAGGCTGAAATGCAGCCTTTTACTATTTTCTCTCTGTGTAATAGTGGGATACATTCTTAGGCATTACTAAATATGTGTGATGAATGAATTAGAGAACGTGTGATGGCTGCAGGATTGGCTTATAATGTGAATGTGGGCTGAAGAAATGGGCTGTACTGTGAATTGCATTGATTTTCCCAATTCTTTTCCCCACCTCTCTCCAAATTTCAAAATTGAACTGCTGTCTTTGGTGCTGTTGTCCTTCTCTGAATTGCTAGTCTAGTTGAAACTCAGAATGCTATTGAAATGTGCTTCCTTGTTAGACTTAGATTTAACTGGGGATCAGGAATGCTTAATATAAAGTTAACTATAAGGCCTCTGTAGCTAGGGAGATAATATTTTAATAATTTTGGGCCCTGTTCTTCTGACCCACATAATTTTACTGCTGAATCAGCCAATTATGTTACTGGTGGACTCTACAGACAAAGGCATGAGAATAAGTATTTGTTTGTAGTTTTAAAAGTTATTAGGCAGTTGTTCTTTACTGTGTTTTCTTCAGAATATAGTCTCTTCAGGAATTCCTGTTGCATTTTTCTTTCACTGTTTCTACATGTTTTTTCCCCATCTGTGTCGTTTCTGTGTCCTACTTTCACTGGAAACCCACTAAAATATGCATTGGCAACTCCCCCTAGTTATGAAGGTCACAGTAGGACCATGGCTGAAATGACCTTGTGGGAGAAAATGTACAGGATGAAATGATTTCTGTTGACCTTGTTTGATAAGGAAATGGACTTTTACTTGAGGAAAAACTCTTGGCTTTGCCAATTACAGAAAGACAGGTCATGTGTATTGCTTTGTGTCTCTCAATGTCTGGCAGAGTTTTAGGGCTTCTTTACTAAGTCCTGGTCAAAGATGAAGACTGTGAAAAGAAATTATCCACAGTCATTGGGCTGTTACATTGCTTAACATGAGTTCAGTTGCTGATGGACTTTTCTCTTGATGGTCTTGCTTGATTTCTTATTCTGAACTAGCAATAGAGATATGTGGTTGCTTTCTTAGTTTTTGTCATATAAACTGTGTGTTTGTAGTCCAAATTTCAGCTGCTTCTCATGCTCCAGTGCATGATTTTCCTTTTTGCTTTTTAAACCTAAGCAATGATACTGAAATATCTAGGAGACAGTATGTACACAAAATTGTTACTAGTGTCAGATGTTATATTACCCAATGCTGCAAAATGGAGCTCCTAGCTTAGCCAAAAGATAGAATTTCAGCTTTGGATAGCTTTCTGATACTGCTCTTCAAGGTGTGTCAGCCTGGGGTAGGCCAAGATCCTAATGACTCCTATGATCCTGATCAGCTGTGATGCTGAAGTTGCTAAAGATGATGTTGGTACTGTTGTTTGTTGTGATTTTTTTCTGACCCTATAAATCCATGCCCTGGCTCTCACTTCGTAATATACTTCAGAAAAACCCAACCAACCAGAAAGCCCCCTTAATTCCAGTCCACTATTAGCAACTTCTCTTTGTGACCTGAACACCATGGTATGCCGTGATTCCCAAAGGCAGGCAGACATAGATGGAGAATGCTGGAGAATGCATCAGAGAGTCAGAGAGTGCTGTTGTAGTTTGTTGTCCACTTTGGAAATCCTGGGACTGTGTCAGTCCATTGGCTATTGGCTCCTTTTAGTTGTGCCAGTGTAGCTATTCATGTGGAATCACAGTGTAAACAGTGTTAGGAAAGTGATGATCTTAAAACTTTGCCTTTGAAGTACCCATGGCCACAGATCCCAGGCTCCACAGGCACTGATTTCAATGTAACTGCAGGTGTGCAATGACTCTTGTCAGGTGAGGAAGGAGGGGAGAGGAGGATTATGTGTGCAGAATAAAATTCTGATTGGTCCCTCAAATAACAATGAAATGTGGAAGATGTTGCTTCGGTGTTTTAGAGTGTAACCAGAGAGTTTTTTGCTATGTCAGCTTTATAATATGCAGCAAACTCTCTTGTGGAGGCTGCAAATGGACTGAGGCACAGCTATATGCCTGTTTTCACCAGCAGTCTAAACTCACCTCCTGAGGAGTGAGGTACCTGAGAGGCAATGCCTCATTGCACTGCCCTTGAGTGTGTCAGAAGTGGGGAAATTCAGGGGATTAATCTGTTAAATACTGAAGTTCAGTCTTCCAGAGCTTGTCTGCCAGACCTTACTCTACTGAAAAATGATAATGGATCCTGATACATGCTGTTGGAATTGATAGTAGAAAGCCACAAAACCTTTCTACATTTATGTGCCAGGAGCATGAGTTCATGTGTACAGTTCTAGAGACACACAAGAGGTAAAGTTGGTCTTTGTGGGAAGAAGAACTTCTCTTGATGTATGTGGGTAGAAGTCTGAAAATGCTGCTACCCTGGGCTCTGGAGACTTGTCTAGATGATGTAATTTTGTTTGTAAGGCTTGGTCAGAGTTTACAGACTTTCTTGAATTGTCCAAGAAAGCTACTGGATTTTCCAGTTTATCTTCTGTTGCTGTCCTAAGTGAGTAGTGTAAGAACCTTTACCTAAGCATTAGTTAAATCTTTAATATAGAAGGCAACCCAGTGAACTCTGAGCATCATGCTTTAATGGCTGGTTACAAAAAAACCCCAACAAACCCATGAGTGTAATTACCAACAACAGCAAAAAGAGTTTGGGGCTCTAGAACTGAGTTGCTATTCTTTTTGCCATGGTTGTCTATTGTTTTAAATTAAATTAATGGTATGAGTGGAGGAACTTGATTTTTTCCTCCAGTATTCTTTCTTTAAGTGAATTTGCAAGTAGCTTTGATTAGAAAATTCCATTTTTGCTCACTTATCTATAACTGTCAGGGGAGATTGTTTTGCAAATTTATTTAATCTGAAGGCCAGTGAGATCAGTATCGAAGTTAGAAGAAAAATAATCTTGAACTAGAGGTAAACACTTAATTCTGATATTTAACTTGAGTCTTTATATTTTTCTCTCAAACCCATAATCATAAAGTGCTCTTAAAATAACTCAAGCAAACATGTTATTTTTCTTAGAGTACCCCCATGAACTCATTGCTGGCAGTGGCTGTCTGCCTCTTGGGAAAAGGACACATTAGTCTTTTTATAGGATGACTGTTGACAAAGCTTGTCCTTCAGCTTCACTTGTAGAGCTGGTGTGTTGTAATTGTTTCTTTTTATGAGAAGGCTAAAAAAAGAACTAGTTTGCTGTGGAGGCCTAACACTAATATTTTAATAAGAAGAAATATAGGAAATCTAGGACTTGTTTAACTGGAAATATAGGGAGCTCCATTTGTTTGTGAGGAACAATTCATGTGCTTAAGTTACCTTTCAGATTTACTGTGAATTCTGTATAAACCAGACCTGATTTATAATTTCATGTGTTTGTTTATTTTTGGGATTTAGCATTTCCCTGAAAAAAGTAATTTAAACAGGAGGTTTGGTTTTTTCCCCCCTGCTACTCTCATCAACCTTGATCTTTTTTATAAGCCCCAAATTTCTAACGATGCCAACACTGAAAATTTTGGAAATGGCATTCAAAATAAGTGGACCAGTTGACACCAGGCCTGTTCCCAGCTCTGTGCACACCCTGACACCTTCAAAGATGTATCTGTAGCTGTAGATATAGTCCAGAGAACCTGATTACAGATGAAACCTGAGGATCTAGAGATTTCTGATTTTAAATAGCAGCTTTAGTTTGCTTCTTGCCAAGTCACTGGTTACTTGTCTTCTCTTGCCCCTTTCTACATTGTGAAAAGTGTTGCTTTATGACGTCTCCCTTCTGGAGTATTTGGGGACTAAAGCTTTCCAAGCCTTACAAGAGATTTTGCATGTGTTGCACGTTCTTACTTCCACATAAAACCTTATTTCTACAAATGAATCTTCATTTGAATAATAGTGTTTCTGTGTTTATATTAATATCTATAGATTATTGGAATGATCAGTTTTCGAAAAAAACCCTGTTCCTGAATATCATTAGTGTTGTCTTTTAGGTACTTCTAATGCCACTTTTCATCCCAAAACATTAGGAACAGAAAAAAACCATAACCTTTGGCTTCATTGTGGCATCTGAGTTTACTTCCATAGTTGTATTACTTGTCCTAAAAACATTAGGGTTGTGTGGACTGGAATGCTCATAGGAGCCTTACTTTTGTGACTGAGTGGTAAGGACAAGAATTAGTATTATATTGTTCAAGTTTACGTGTCATACTATGACTGAAAGGAGTTTGGAATTGCTCTGTCAGGCAGCTGACTAGAGAGAAAGTGATGAGCAGAAGATAATCTCTTCAGTTTTAGCAATGGCAACTGATACATAAACTAGTCGTTTCTTCTTCTGAAATGTTTAATTTGGCTTCTTTTTGCCACAGTAATTCCCAAGATTCACATTTAAACACAATTTCAGCTTATAACTGTAGTCTTTATGTTGCCAAATGTGGAATACCTAAAATTTTCTTAAGAAAGAACATTTGTTGATGTTTCATCTTTGTATACTTTTAAGCCTAATCAACCAGAAGGGAGATTTAACCCATGAAACAGAGAGCAGCTAACAAGCAAACTCCAAGTCATGTCCAGGTGTTAGAAGAACAAATTACTTGTTGGTAGAATTGCCTTGTTAAGGTTTAGGGCTGGACGTGCTTCAATGATCTCAGACCTAGTGGGAGGTTAACAAAGCTTGGGGGGAAGGATGTCCACCATTGATAGTGAACACACAGAATGTAGAATTTAAGGGTCATGAAGACATCTGGCAGAACTCCCAAGACAATGAAGAAACTAACAAAGCCAACTCAGCAACTGTGCTGAAATCAGCTCTGTCTGGGTAAAAGGTAATTCTGGCAGGGGCAGATTACAGCCACCAACTCATGGACCACTGACCCAAGAAACCCAGTGACTCGAACAGAAACATTGAGCATGGGACTAATTAGCTTGGGAAACAAGAGAATCATTTACCAATAGAATACTAATTAATAAGAAAATTATGTAACTTGTAGACGATGAACACTAATTCTTTTGTTTGCTAACATGTATAAATAGTAAAAAGTTTCGATAGTTGGCATGCTTGATTTGTGTAATATCACTGAGCAACCAGGTTTGTGCAACTCTGAAATAAATAAGTAATATCTCTCTTGAGTGTATAACTATTGGCTTGTTGCACACTGGGTAATGAATCCATTTTTTCTAGACAACATTTACATGTTGGTCCCAGGAACTCATCAACAGAGGAAGCTGTTGAATCAACTTTCCATTATACAGTTTTTCTGGGGGTATACCTAGCTGCTCAAAAATGAATGGAAATATAGCATCCTTGCCCCAATACATCTATGGATGGAATTGGTTTTGTCTGGTAAGATCACTCCCAGTGCATTCCACTGTAGCTCAGCATGGGAAGTGGAGGATGCAAGTCAACATGCAGAATCATTGAAATGGTAAGATATTACTGCCAGAAGTATGAGAAATATTTTCATACTTGCAGTCCTATAGAAAAGATTTTGTAGGCTCTGTAGTTTGTAATTAAATATCATCTCTGAACTATGTTTTCTTTCAACCTTCCTTGCCTAAAGTTCTACTTCAGTAAGTCCTGAAAGATTTACTGCTAAATCTTGCCAAGTTTCTAATGTTTCCAGACCTGTTGGAATGAGTCCAGAGGAGAGCAGAGCTGGAGCACCTCTCCTGTGAGGACTAAGAGACTTGGAGCTGTTTAGCCTGGAGAAGAGAAGGCTCTTGGGAGACCTTGTGGCACCCCACAATAACTAAAAGGGGCCTAAAAGAAAGCTGAAGAGGGACTCTTTGCAAGGGAATGCAGTGACTGGACAAGGGGGAATACCCTTAAGCTAAAGGAGAGCAGATTTAGATTAGCTATTAGAAAGAAATTCTCTGCTGTGAGTGAGAGTGTTGAGGCACTGGAACAGACTGCCCAGAGAGATTGTGAACTTCCAGTCTCTGGGGGTGCTCAAGACCAGTCTGGATGCGGCTCTGAGTATCCTGGTCTAGTGGAAGGTTCTCTGGCTATGGCAGGGGGTTTGGGACTAGATGATCTACCTTGAAAGAAGGTTGTAGCAAGGTAGAGGTTGGCCTTTTGTCCCAGGCAACTAGCAGCAGGGCAAGAGGAAGTGGCCTCAAGATGGGCCAAGGGAGGTTTGGGTCCGACATCGGGAATAATTTCTTCACTAAAAGACAGACTAATTAGACATCGGAATGGGCTGTCTAGGGAAATGGTGGTGTCACAGTTTCTGAAAGTGTTCAAGATGCGACTGGATGTGACAGTTAGTGCTGTGGTTTAGTAGATGAGGGGGTGTTCCATCAAATATTGGAGTCAATGATCTTGGAGGTATTTTCCAATCTTAATGATTCTATGATCTTTAAGGTCCCTTCCAAACCTAATCATTTGTGGTTTAATGATTCTGGTGTCTTATGCACTGTGGCATAAAGAAAGCTGGAGACACAAGCTAATTGCCTTCCTCTGGCATTTCTGTTACAGGCAGCTGCCTGTAACCTGTAGGTGACATGTTCCATTTGCTCAAGGTTCTGACCCATCAAAGGAAAATGAAGTATGACACATCTCTATAGTAAAACTACAGTGTTGATAGGTACTTTAGTAATGTGTGACAAATGTATATGAATTAAATGAATGTTGTGCTAGACAGAACTCATTTGAGCAATAATTTCTGTGTAGAAATTGTTGGGTGGGGCTCAGTGACCAGAATTATTCTATCCAGATAACTGGTTCATAGTAATGTTCCCTCCTGGCAGTAAAGCTTATCTATAATTCAAAAGATTCATAATAAAGTAAAATTTATCTGTGACACTTTTAATTTCCTAATGAACACTTTCAAACAGAATTTGTAAATGCTTTCTGGTTTACTCTGTGAATGGTCAAAATTAACCTCACCTTACAGTTCTTACACATATTTGTAGGGGTGCTTGCTTGCAGGTAGCCTTTTTTCTCCCCTGTCTACACACGTGCATTCATGACATTTTTACAGTCTGTTCCAGTTTGTCAAGTAGTGGCACTGGCTTAGATAATAGGTAATAATCTCTTCATTTGTATAGTCAAATTAATGCTGTAGTACCCCACAGAATAATAGTGCAAGAACAGGCAGGCCTTTCTGCTGGGAAGAACTTACCAGCTTCAGTCCAGTGGTTAGTGCACAAGATTGTTCCAAAGACAAAGTGAAGTGAAACATAGATAAGAACACTGTTCTCATAGCTGATAGTTCTATTTTCAGCTCTGAAGAGCTCATCTCTTTGAAGAACAAAGAAATATTGGTATCAAATATTGATTGTGTAATATCCAAAATTCATAATCTTTTTAACTTTAGTCTGGCAAGCTGGACTGCAGGGATAAATGCAGCAACCTTTGCTGGAGAGTGAAAAAAAGTTAATAAAAGAAATGTCATTTGAATTAATCTTTTATGATTAATTTAAAAGATCCCACTGGATCTTTTAAACCCAGATGTGATTAAGTGATTTATCTGGATTCAGAAAATACAATTAAATCAGAAGAATTTTTTGTAAATTATGAAGTTGTGTTAATTTAGATGAACCAGAAACATGGACAGGATAATTACAATACACACATGTACGCAGACACTTGAAGTTTTAATATACTTTTCTGAAAGCTGATGAACGCTTTGCAAGTGCAAATATTTCTCCACGGTTTGCCTCTGATTTGCTGGTATATCTTGCCATACCCTCTTTCTACAGGCTGTGATTAAGTCTGTGTTCTGTAAGGTTTAACTGCAGTTATTATGTTTTAATTTCTAAATTCTTCAGGTTTTGCTACCTTAAGCTGCAGCCGTAGTTCTGAAAGTGGCATCAATAGGTCCTCGTATGGTATTTCAGATAATGTGCAGTAATATGTTGCTTTTGTAGGGCCCTTAATTAAAGGTTAGGTTGCTTAATGGTGACGAAGAGGGGTGGAATATTGAGGGTTGACATTTTGCACTACTTCATTAAAAAAAAATTGAAATAAAAGTTCTACACTGTTTGCTATCTACATTTCAGATTAGCAATGCTAATAAAATGAGCTCTTATGTTCTGCTGAGTTCATTTTTGCTGTGTGGACATTTTAAGGTAAAGCCAAATCAGACTGTCTCTTGCTTTACTATTTAGTAATTTGGCTCACTTCTGCTATATCTGTCCTGTGCAGGACAATGCCTAAGGTGTAAGGCAGGCTGGGGTACTCTTGCATTCTGCTTCTGAGTTAAGTGTGTGTAAATGTATTAATGAACAAATGATTCTCTAGCAGTGCTGGTGGAGTTAGCTGATCCCTTTCTGCCTAATCCATCAACAATAAGAACCTGTTGTGAATTTTGTAACTAGGTGGAATTACTCTTCTCTGCTTTCCCTCAGCAGTGAGTCAGCCAAGACTGTGTCCCAGCAGGGGAAATTGTGTCTGTGAGCACGCTGAAGGTTGCCATCAGGAGGTTGCCAAATGTCCTGTTGCTGCTATCACATCTCAGACATGCAGGTCACCTTTCCTGCATTCCTGTCGCCCAGCTGAGTGTATTGCTGTCACTGAACTCTGAGCAAGCAGGGTGCTTGGGCTGCCAGGAGCCTGCTGGCATTCATAGAGCTGTCAGTTTTTTCCTGCTGCTTTGTGTCCTGAAGCTCAGGACAGAGAAGGGCAACTACTGTTGTGTAGGTGGGTGGGGTTTTTTCAAGGAGCAAAGATAGTGATGTAGGTGGTGGGCAAGAGGGGAGAAACAGCTGGTAGAAATAACAGGTGGGATTGGATGTTTTGGGTGTGTGGGAATAGAAGGCTTCAGAGGAAACCAGAGCCTGTGTGCCATAGGAGAACAGTGTAGTGGGAGCTAGTAGATGGGCAACTGCAAAACTGTGAAAGCCTTTTTCCTTTCTCTCCAGCACTACATACCTGGCACCCCAGTGAGGACATAGTGCTACCTTAGTCTCACCCTGACTGCTACAGCATCAGGCTCCTTTTGGGCTAGATCAAAAACCAAGGTTCCAGCTAACCAAATCCAGTGCTACTGCACTGCTTTTCTTAAGTGCTTAGAGGTATTAGCTAATGAATTAGCTAATGAACAATTAGCTAATGAATGCTTAACACGGAGTTTTTCACACACGTAACTGTGTGAAACTTCATGCTCGTGTTGATGTAAATAATTGACAGACAGGAGGACTTGTTATATAATAGGAACTACAGAAACTGAATTCCAAGTTGGAAAACTGGGTCAGGTTAATTGAAGTAATGTCACCAGCTCTGAGGGTGGACACTGTTCTTATTTGCATGTTGAAGATCTTTGGATCTACAGGGCTTTCAGCTGTTCTTCAGGTATGAACTTCCATGTACCTTGTTTTTTTTATTTGTTTTGCGTTTCTTTTGTGAATTTTAATCTGTTTTGCAGTAGAAGTCTAATGTGGATTATTTGATCCCATAGATGTGTTATGGAAATAGACAAGTTAATTTTTCAAACTTATAAAATGCATCCTGGTTTCTGGAACCCAAAAGAGATCAGTAAAGCCATCCCATTAATTAAAGCATGCACTCAGATTGAGATGATAACAACTTTGTTTTATGTCTTGGACAGAGGTCTTTGGTTTAGTGTGTTCACTTCATAACCCAGACTTTTCACTCTCTATCTTTTATTTTTGGAAAAATAAAAATGTAATGCTTTGCAAAAGACATCAAAAAGCCAATCTTTTCATTGTCTGAGAACTTATGATCATCAGAAGACCCATGAAATATTAATGCTTAGTTTGGTGTGGGAACACAGGTGAAATAGGTTAGAAAATCATAATGGACTTCTGCCCAAGTTCTATTTATTGTGGTCAATATGGAACACAAAATATTTGTTTAAATTATCTGTAATACAAAGTGTACTCTGGGATAATAGTAAAAAATTCAATGTAGCTTCTTTATTCCACTGTCAGCACATCCAGACTTTCCTTTTCCCCCGTGTCTTTAAATATCTTCTTGAAAACCTTTTAAAGGTAGTTTTATTAACCTAACATAATGCAGATGTTGCTAGCTTGAGAAATAAGTCACAATGACTTCTAGCATTGTGTCAAAAACATCATTTAGAGGCTTAGAATGAGGGGAGCAATTAATGAACAGTCTTCACTATGAACAAATGTCAGGGACTCCTCCAGGGCTAAGCTGCTTCTGTGCCATAGTCATTAATTGCTCTTTTGAATAAAGTTGGTGTTGATGAGTGGGTTTAATTAAGCATACCTGAGAAAATCCACAAAAACAGATCAGAAGTATTAGAATTAAAGATTTGCATTTTATTTAATAAATAAAGACCTTTTCATTCTCAGGGGAGTTTATGCTTCATGTAACTATTTCTGGCTGACATTTCTCCCTGACTACTGTGTTGTCCTCACTGGAGAGTGGCAGAAGACTTGTATGGTTTGCTTCAGGATGCATGCCAAATACCATGCCCATATTTAAGTCTCTATTATTAAATATGTATTAAATCTGTCATAATGGAAGGCATTTCTCAGAACACTCTCAGTCTACCTGCTGAAAAATGGCAGGAGAGGGAAGAAGCCCATGTGAGTAGAAGCATAGAAATCTTATCCTGCTAAAGCTCATTCCAAACTTGCTGACCCTATAACTTTGATAAAAAATACCTTCTTGGGAAAAAAAAAATCTCTGTATTCATATGTTAAAAAAAACCACAAACAAACAACAAAAAAAACCAACCAAAAAACATACGTAAATCTGAATTGTTCAATGTATTTCATGCCTTACAGGTCTAAATTGAAACTGGATGAATGGTGGCCCCCAAAATCCATGTTGTTGTGTGATATACAGTAATACACGTGTCAGCATGGGCTTTTTGTTACATTTTTGATTCTATTTTGACCCCTGGGAGAGTCTGCCTAGAAGGAGAAGGCTATTTCTGTATCTTTTTTCTGTGCATTGAAATGAAAATTGGAATAATAAATTAAAAAAAAACCCTGTTATTTTTTATTTTGATGAGAGGGTTTAGGGGAAGGAGGATATTTTTTAGTTATACTGCTTTTAGGTACTTATTTTGGTTTTATTTGTAAGTTCTATTGTGTAAAGTCAATCAGAATGTAAAGAACAGTTTGGTGAAAGGACTCATAGTTTGCAGTTTTGAGCCAAGTGGTAACTGGAAGCTCTAATAGCCTCTCAGTACCACTTCAGAAATGGAGATGTGCCATTGGACAGACATGTCAGAACTTAGTAAAAATAGCATATCCTACAGTTGGCATTCATCCAGAAATCTAAAATTAGCATTGTATCCTGGATCTAGTACTGCAGGTGGTCACAAGCACTAAATTGTATTCAGCACCCTCTGTTATTCAAGCAGGTCTCAACATACTTATTTTAAACATTTTATGGTTTTATGCAAGGCTACCTTTCTGTTATTACTGCTGGTCTTTATATGGCATCAAAATGTGAAACGTGTTTCGTAGGAATTAAAACAAAGCCTTAGCCAGAGATGTTTAGCATCATGGTTCTGCATGAATGGAAGTCAGTGGCACAATTCCAGCTGACTTCAGCTGGGAGTATTAGTAGATCCTGACTTCTTTCTGATAATATATATAAACATGCAGCCAGTTGGCAGGTTTGAGTGTGATTTATTTCAGATTATTCTGATTTGCTTGTAGCATTCCCGTAGAGTTTGGCCAAATAAGCTCGAAGAAAAGTTCTATCCCTGCATTAGGGGGATGTAAAGCTTGAGGAGAAACAGAGCTAGGGTATTATGGTTTGATTAATTACTTGAATATTTATTCAAATTACACTAGGTTCTGATGAGTATCATATGGGGAAAGTCTGTACTGACCTTTTCGTTCCATTATTCTGCATTCTTCTTCCTGCTTCTGGAACAATAGCAGGACATAGGATTTTTAATGACTGTGGACAGCAGGTTTCTTTAAAACCCACTGGAATGACCTGTAGAAATAAGATAGAATTTTCCTATGACATAATTACTGACTACAGGTGTTAGTTATTGTGTTTGTTTTCAGATAGGGTAACAAGAGCATATGTTTCTCACTCCCTCTATAGATGTCTGTATGTGTGTGGGCAGGGTGTGGGAGAGAGACGACAGAACTCTATGTGTATATAAATATTCTCCTAGAGGACAAACACTTAGGAAAAAGATGGTTTCCTTTATTTTTTATATTTGAACTATATGTGATCATATTTTTTTTTTTAATTCAGAGGGTATTACTTAGTATTTTGGAGCTTATAAATAGACTTCTGACTTTTTAACACGGCCTTAAAGTAAGGTGAGAGACTGCTGCTTCACATTTTCAGATTCATCTGCAGATCTTTATTGCTTTGGTCACAGGCTTTTTTTCTACAGCAATTCCTTGTCAGATTGAATACTTGTGAGTATTCCAACATCTTCTTGACTGACAAAAGAAATAATTCATTCTTAATTTAGATGACGTCTGATATCTTTATTACTTTCACTTGTAAGAGTTCAGGTAATGCCGGGGTGAAGAGGCTGGATTTTTAGGTGCAATATTCATGACTACAGTAAAGAAAGCCATTCATGTGTACTGAAGGGGACACAACAAATACAGGGGGAAGACAGAAGTGTAATTTCTCCAAAGATTCTGAGCAGAGGCTTATTCTGTTTATTTGCCATAGTAGATTAATGGCAGGCTTCAAAACAGTGATGAGATTGAGCAGTACTTGTGCTTTGAAAGCTGATGGGGAAAACTCCCGCACATATAAAGCATTTAATAAAGGTAATTTTAAATGATAGCAAATGCATCATGTCTTTATGGAAATGGAAGTGTTCAGTAAACCTAAACCCAGTGGCCTAAGTAAGTTTGCTTTTTTAATTATAAGTCTTTGCTATGGTAGGAACAATTAGTAAGAAAAAAAATCAGGAAGAAAAGTAAGCTTTTGCCCACCAAAATAAACCTGTCATTAATGGGCCTGCAGTGTGGTGTGGTGTCACAAGGATCTCTGCTCCTTATTTGCATCTTGGAGAAGCAAATGTTACAGCCATGAAAGCGAATGGTGTCACAAAGGCAGCAGCCAGAATGAAACTTAGTGCATTTGCTAGAAGCAGAAATGAGTTCTGGGGATCTGGTTTACTTTCCAAGTGAAATTGATGTATGTGTGTAAATGCAAGCACCAGAAAGAGCCCTCTAAGAAAGTATTCAGTACAGGATGAATTCTGGGAAAGCTGAATGCTGAATGAGATGTAATGAAGTTGCAGTTATTTTCTTAGCATGATACCCATTTTAAAGGCATATAAATAACAGATTAAAAAAATACGGACCTATAATGCCTTTCTCCTGTCTAGGGGAGAAATTAAGTTGTACAAGCTCCTTGTTAAACCTTTTGTAAAGGAGTTCAGACTGTTTCAGTGGAAGGTGCTGTATGGGTAAATAGGTCAATTCACCAAGCTAAGTGAATTTACTTAGAAAATAATTTTAAAAAATTGAGCACTAATGGGCTTCTAATACTCTGATAAAGGAAAAAATCCCATGCTGTTGCAGTGTCAACCTGGACAGCAACATAAACAGTTGGAAATCACATTTAAGATAGAAGAATTCAGAACAGTTTTGATTTCTCCAGTCTTCCTTTTTATAAAATTCTGGTTATGTTCTAAGATATGTTCTAGGAAAAAAAAAAAAAAAAAGAAAAGAACAAAAAAGGCAACAGCACCTTCCACCCTTTCCCGGAAAAGGACCATTTTAATGCTTGTTGTGCCTGCCTAGATGGTGGCTAGTGAAAAGAAAACTCTTGAAGGCTGAGCTTGTTCATGGACTCTGCTTCCCCCTCAGCTTCTGTACTTCTCAGTAAATGCATCCTGCGTGGGCAAGGCATCCTTGATTCTTCTTTCTGAACAGCCACATCTGTGGCTTTGATGGTTCATTTCTTTTTATAAAAGGGATTTAGGCTTCACAGAAACAATTATTCCCATATTGTTGTTAGTTTTTACACTGATTTTAGACAAAGATGCTTTAGATGTGGGGAAGAAAGTTCTCCATCTTGTTTAGGTGACAACTGGAGACTTGCATGAGAAGTAGAAAATGTGACTAGCTCTTTATGACATGACATTTTAGGACAGATGACAAACAGCTTGAATGACATTTGAAATGTGAGTGTTGTAAGAACTCACTGCCTTTGCTGTGTATGTAAACACTCCTGGGAGAAAAACAAGCTTTTATTTAAAAAAGAAAAATGATGAGGGAGAGAAGAGCAAGTTATGCCTTAAGCTGTTTCCTTGTATGATTAACACCTGGACTGTCTTCAGAAAATGGCATGTCTTTCTGCTTTTATAATTTCAGAGTGGTTATTGACTGAGCAGTAGGGGGCTTTTTTTTCTTTATCTGGTGCCTTACTGAGTTCTTTGCAGCCTCCTGACTGTGTTAGGAAGCTAAAATTGCAATTTTAGCTATCAGACATAGAAATCATTAACAACATTTTTTGACTTCTAAACTCTTCCGTTATCTCGATGCTGTCAGATCACCCTTGCCCACTTTCTACAAAACATAATTGAAAACAATGACATTTCTCAACTTTTGTGGACAGGTTACAGACTGGAGAAGATTTTTATCTGAGGAAACATCATTCAAGATGAAGCTATAAGAAGGTGCATCTGTGACTGGTAAGAACAGCTTTAACAAAGAAATCTTAACAGAAAAAAAACAACCCTGTGTGCCTTTTCTGCTTTGTCCTTTGCATTAAACTGAGGGATGTTTTGCAGAGGTCAAATAAGAAAGTTGTAGTGGAAGTGACACAGAAATCCATCCATGCTGACTTCATGACTGAGTATCTATAGCTTCCTTGCAGAGCTCAGTTCCGTTTTACAGTAACAATTAATGCTATGGTTTTGTTTCTTTAGGTTTGATTTATGTATGAAGCTCCTTTGAAAGAATAGGGTAGATAGCATTCCAACTGCTTCAGGTGAGGAAATGAGTGAGAATAATTAAATGCAGCTTTAGAGTAGTCTTATTTATCTAAGAGCATTCTCCATGAAGAGTAATAATATCCTGTCAACTAAGAAATGAAGAAAGGGTAAAGAGAAGATAATTTAAATTAAAAAGGAAAGAAATCTTTTAATAGACCAGAAAGTAGGACACAAAGCTTAAAAGCTAAAAAAGAATCATACTGCAAAAATGTAAACTCCTTTTTAATGCATTAGCAAGTCAACATGTTTCTCTTATATTTCACTTTGTATTTGGAACCAAAGCTACACACAGATATTATGCTGGAAATATGTGATTATTTTAAATTAGAACCTTGCAAGTTTCTTTGCATATTAAATACAACAGAGGAGTTAGTAAAGTGATATATTAGAATATTAGAAATAAGGTAAAAAGTAACCTGGATGGTTCTAGTTGTTAAATACTGACTTTGACAGTCTGGATATTGTAAGTTCCCTCATGTTTTGGAGTACATGTGAAAACGGGGAGTGATGAGAAATATCTGCTTTCAAATGCTATATAATAACATCAATTAGAGCAAGCCTTTGGCTTTCTTGATATGGATTATATCTGTTCTGAGGATCACATTCCTGGAAACTTCTTCCCTCACCCTTCCTTACATTACGTGTTGATAAAGAAAATAAAATACTAATACTGTTTGCTAAGCTTTGTTTCTTTTTGGCACTTTTTGTGTGCTTTTCATCTCATAGATTATCCCTCTGTGAATTTACCAGATAGTAGCATCTTCTACGTAGAAGTCCTGTACCCCGAGACACTGGGAGCTTAAAATGCTTATCAGATATATTTGTATGTGAACTGTATTATTTGTCCTGATCTGGAATCTCTCTTTATTATTATACTTCTTGAATGCTCAATGTGTCATACTGCCAAAGGAAAATAATTCTCCCTGCCAACCATTGCATTTTGTTCAATTTAAGCAGGTTTTACCAAGTTTCTATCAGGTTGCAGTGCTGTGGCTGTGTAGATTAGATACTAAAAATTGTGTGAGAAGGATAAAAGAAAGGTTGAGAGGAGTGGTCAGGAAGTAGCAGAGTGTTAGGAGATGGATTTGGAGTGAGTTCAGAGTGAAGAGGCTGATCAGGATGTGTGGGAAAGGGATAGGTTGTTCTCAGACATAAGATGTGGAAGGCTGGTATCAATTTGTTGGGAGGAATGTGATGAAAAATGAGGCTCTGATAACTGTTTGAAGGTTTGAAAGCAATCTTTGATGTATTGTGAAATACGTGTCTGGTGACATTTTCTAAAACCGAGGATGGCAATGCTGTCAGCTCCACTTTAGATGAGGTCTTGTAATTTTTAAATGTTGCTACTCTGTGAAAGTAACACTTCTGGCTAAGCAGTAGAAGTGTTAAGGCTGTGGGGTGCACAGGGAAGGTGCTTGAGCCATGCTGTGAAATGGCACTTGCAGGTGTGGTGTGGCCCAGGTCTCACAGCCACTGCTGCAGCCACTTTCCCAGTTGTCAGGGACCAGGGCCGGTGTGGGAATTAACACAGAGCTGGTGGTGTTCACACTGTAAATAGCTCTGAGGCACCGTCCTGTTGCATCACTTCCAAAAGAATTGAAGTGATCATCAGGCTGTGCCCACAGTACACTTTGGGCAGAGGTTTGCCCTCAGCTCTGCCAAAGTGCCTGGGTTCTCCCTGTGATTTCTGAGGTAGTTCTCTGTCACTGAATGTGTGTGGAGCACAAAGGTAGCCATACACTCACTGAGGTATTGTGAACTCAAATTTGCTGCCGGAACACTGAATTCCAGTCATTATGGGGCACCTGATATTTAAATGAAGAAACAAAATGCCTCAGCCTTGATAATTCAACTTGCTGCATTAATATTCCTCACTTTGGTTGTACAAGGGAGGGCAGGAAAACTTGCCTTGACATGAAGTGCCAAACACAGCCGGACAAACTGCAGCAGTGTTCTCGAGAGATGAAGGACCTGCAATTTGCAGGAGGCCTACTTGGGAGGAGTAGAGGGCTGTCTGCTTTTGAACAGCAAATTTGCCACTACTTGCTGAAACTTTTGCCCAGTGACTGTAGTTGCTATTGGCCTCTTTGGAACATACAGAAACTTGCTTGCTGTACCGTGGTGATTAGAAAATATTAATTTTGTTACACACGAAAATCCCTAATGAAAGTTCCTAATGAAAGGTTGACCATTTTCTGCCACTGTTAATTTCTAAACTTTTTTTTTGCAAATGTAATTGCTGCTATGATTACAGAATGTGAATTGAATTTGGGGACATATGCAATATTCTTTTACCAGTAGTCTAGTCAAATAATTTTTAATGAGACAAAGAGCTCGTTGAACACCCAAATTGGTTTGTTTACTTCAGTAGCTTAACTGCATTAAAATCAAAGAGCTTTCATGGTCAGGGGGTAATCTGTGTCATTGCTGGATGCCATTAATCACCCCCTCGACTGAGTGCAACACTTTTGAAAAGTGACTTATAGATGATTGAATAACTTTACTCTCTACACCATTAATGGTTCCCAGCAGGCTGCTAGCGTGCAATCACAAACATCTGTGCATTTGAAAGTTTCCACTTCCCCAGACAGAGACATATTTTACAAAGGAAAAAAGAAAAGGGGAAAAAAAAGGAGAATTTGTTTTTGAATAAGTGGTCTTTGGAAAAAAGGGCTAATGGAAAATGTTTGTGCTTTAACTCTTGTATGTTATAGTATCATCTGAGTTTACCTTGAGATCTTTATGCTCTTAATGGCATTAGAAGAATTTTTTGGTTTTAATTTGTTTTTGTTGTTTTTACTCTGTAGGATCTTTCTGACATTTGATATCCAGTAGTGAAAGAAAATGAATCCTGCTTAACTCATGGATGTCTTTGTTTTAACTGTGTTTAAAGTAAATGTAGCTGCTTACCCCTAGACACTGCCGAGTGTGCATTACTTATTCAAAGCTGGTGATTCAAGCTCTTTTGGAAATCAGCTTAACAGAACAGAGAACAAAAATCATTTCTCCAGGCAGTCTGCTGCTTCTGAAGTCTTTTAGACAAGAATTTAATTACTCAGGGAAAGAGAGCTAAGCATTGAACTTGTTTCCTCTCTACATGGTGTCACTGTGGTTCCTCACCTCACCTGTCCCAGGTGGGTGCTGCATAGCTGTTGTGACCATCACAGAATCACTGAGTGAAGGTTGCTTGGGACTGGAACAGATCATCCAATCAACCACCCGTGTTCAAACTATATTTCTTTTCATTTAGCCTCTTCTAGCACATTTTACAGATTATCTCAACTTTTTACTTTTGAGGAATTGCAGTACTTGTCCTACATATCCTGTACAGTATTAATCCAAGACTAACATCTTAAAAGCATGAGATTGATGGTGCTGTTTCACAATTCACTTTTCACTGTTCTTGCAGTGAAAAGACCTCACCTAAGAGGACTTGATAGGTAGAAAAAAAGAAAAAAAAAAGGATGACCCAAAGGAAATAAGAAGAGGGAAGTATGCCTCCTTTATCGGTCAAAGATAATTGGTTCTGTACTGAATATGCGTTTTAAGTTATCTATGGGTGAGGATATGACAGGATTAATCAGTTTCATGAAGCAGTGAAAATTTACTGTGTAATTGAAAGGTGAAAGGTTTCCATCTGTTAATCAGATTGGTACTGGGGTAAGATAAAGATAGCCTTGAGTTAGAAGTCTAACAATTAATAATGAAAAGGAAAGTGAGATGAATTGTGTGTGTTCCCTAAACACTATGCAGAATGGGACTCCTAGGTAAGTATCTGTTACTCCAGAGTGTGTTATAACCAAAAGTTGATGTATAGTGGGAGAATAGGATGCCCGAAGTTTCTGTTAAGTACCTCTTTGACAAAGCTAACTATGATTTTAGAAGAGTGGCATCTTTGGCATCTTTGCCAATTCCAGCATTGCTGCTGGGAGTGAGGAATGTTAGATGGATTCAGAGTTCCCACTTCACTATCAAGTGGGGAGGTAGATTTTTCATGCTGTCTCAAATAACTTGTCCAGCTACTTAAATGAGGCACCCTGTTGTTTGCCACATAATGGGTCCTGTGTACCTGAAAATTCTTCCTATCAGATTTTGTTTGTTTGTTTGTGACTTCTAATCTGCCTAACTTCTGTGGCCTGTGGTTTAAATGTACTCATCACTGGTGTCCTGAACTGAGCACCCAAGGGGTAATGTCCAATTCTGTGCAGAATATATGAGTTTTGAACTTCCTGGATGTATTCTGCCTTGTTATCTGAACTGGTAATTCCTTTTGATGGTAAGAAAATGGTAGAAAAAAAATGCATGGCTGGGAGAGGGATTATATTGTGCAATTTTTTTTGCCCACTACACTCGTATGTTTTATCTGTACATGTGTACATGTATCTGTACATGTTTCCTTTTTTTTAGCTGCAGAAAATTACTTGATAATTAAAAGCAAATCCACAGTAAGAGAGAACTGTCCCATATACAAATACATCCCTGCAGAATATCTGTAGCCAGAGGAACTTCAGCAGCTACAGTAGTAGTGAAGTGGCAAGGATTGGTCGCAAAACTTCTTTGCCAAAAGGGGATTTTGTTTGGCCTTATGTCTGGCCATGCTGATGGTCCTGATCTGGTTGAATGCTTTCCACTACCCAAATTATTTTATATATATATATTTGTAATATGCAAGAGAAGGGCTTTATCTGTCAAGATCAAGAAAATGAGTTTTCATCCCACCAAGTCGGAATCGATAACAGGAGGATCATTAGCTACTGGCACTTGTCCTGGAACATAAACTACAGTTGCTATTAAAAGAATGTGGCTGTAGATTAAACCTGTCTTTAGTGTGAGCATCCAGTAGAACATCATGAGGAGAGCCCATAAATCATATTTAAGTTTTAGAATACTCTTCCTGTATAAATTAAAGGAAATTAAGAAATCTTATTTGTTCTGTGTGATATTTTTTCTCCCCTCCCACCTCCCCTAGTACTTGTAGGTAGTATTGGATTATTCAGCTGCAAAGAGTTGGTTGTGAATTTATCCCCAATATTCAGACTTCCATTTATTCTTTTTTAGTTTTCATTGTTAATGGCTGAAACTTGGTTACTTAACTGCTCTTTGAATTCTCTGCTGCCACTGTCAATGCCGGTGCCCAGTTCTGCTTAGTGCTACAAAGTTGGGCTTCAATCACCAATGTTTTCTGTAGGCAATGGGCAAATGGTGATATCCAGGAACCATAAGGAGCTGAGGCTGGACCTGTGCAGACATTGGTAGGCACTGGCTGTGGATACTGTGTTCACTCTTCACTTGTGAGTTGCTGGTTTATGTCAGCTCTGAGCTTGTCCAGTGACATTTTTCATTGCAGCTTCTGAGCTCTCCCTGTGCCAGCCCCAGTGCTCTGGCTGCACCTCCTGCCGTGTCTCCATACAGGCAAGACCTTGGGGCTTAGCTGCAGGAAGCCTCTGGGATTTTGGCAGACTGCAGTAAGTGAAATGTGCTCTACATGGGTCTACAGGTCCTCTGATTTGGAGTTTGCGTTTACAGACCATGATAACTGAAGCTAAACAAAGCCAAGCAGCCTTTAAGAGATGTAGTAAAAACAAACAAGTGTGTACATCTCTCTTCCTAGATATCTTCATTATGGCAATGGCTTGGAATGAGGCTGTAACTAATCCTCTAAAGTGTCAGTCTCCTTTGTTTATAACCTGCTTTCTCATCTGAATGATAGTCCCACCCTCTCTCATGCTTGCAGCAAAGTTGATATGGGTTTTTTCCCCTGCTTCCTAAGTTGGTAATAGAAAAGTACAATCATATCTTGTGCTCTTGACTAAGTTTCCTCTGCATCTATATTTGTTGACATCAAGCATTAATAACAAAATGTTATTCTCCTGTTTTTGTAGAGAATTATCTAGCTGAAAAGTAACCCGTGTAGGAGCATGGGGAAAAGTAGCATGTGTGAGCAAACCCAAGCCTAGATATTTAAAAAAAATTCCAAAGCTTATTAATAATTAACTAATTACTAATCACTCTGAATGACACATAGATGGAGGTTTTGTATTTTGTGACAACCTGCTTATAGTGTTCTGAATCGTTTTTCTTTACTTATTGTCTGGCTTAGGTGTGGCAGCAAAAGCTGTTTGCAGTTTTGCACCGTGGCACGGAAATGGCCAGAATTCAACAGGTTTTATGTATCTCTGCTGAATTCCACCTTTTAAAACAGTAGGTTTGTGTTGATACATGAGTCAGCTTCTGATAAACCAAGGGCCTGAGTCAGCAAGGTAAATCAAGAAACAGTTTTTTCTGGAAACAATACTTGTAAAGGACTGATTGAGGAGTAAGGTACTAGTTGGGGCTTTTGAAGAATAATATGTTAGTAAGAGTTGCCCTTTAATAAGATCAACTGTGTAAGATATATTTACAATATAGCTCTGAAGAGTGTATATGTTCCTAAATCATTACTGACTGTTTTATGCTTTTCATCCTTGGATGTGAATTTTAAGTACAAATATCTGTATTTAATACTTAGCACTAAAACTAAAATGTATGTTTGGTCAATAAAGTAAGGAATTATGAAAGGAGTTTTGGATGGTCTGAGTTCACGTGTCATACAAAGATAAAATGGTCAATTTTATATGAAAAAACTTGATCTTTTTTCTACCAGAGGAAGAAGAGTAACTTCTAATCAAAACTATAGTGGGATAGTAAAAATAAATAAATTGGGAAAACTTATTTTGCTATGGGTCAATTATGCCACATTAAAAAAAGGAATATAACTTTCCTTGATGTATCATTATAATACAGCACTCAGGTTGTCGTTAGTGTTCACTTCACACGTGCTGACACCACTTTTACCTGGAAGCTATTCAGTAATGACAGAATCAGAGACTGTCCTGAGCCGGAAGGGACCCACAGACATCCTCAAATCCAATTCCTAATAATAATGGTATCCAGTAGTGGTGTGGTGTTTTGTTTTTTTGTTTGTTTGTTTGGGTTTTTTTGGGTGGCACTGTTAACAAAAAAACAAAAAAAACAAAACAAAACAAAAAAATCACACTGATTATTCAACAGGGAACAGTAAATTTGTTCTGGAAACTAAATACTGTGGTACAGAAAATTCAACACTTTTCATGTTGTGGTAAGTGTGGGGAGATCCTTCTCACAGCTTTGATAAGCATCCAGGGAAGTCTGGCTTGTCTGTGGTGTGAGCCAGTGATGCAGAGCAATCTGCACTTGTGTTGCAAGGTGTTGTGCAGATCAGCCCAGTGTTGCAACCATCATGGGTTGTGTAGCAAAGGAGCTGGGAGCCCTTTTCCAGTGGCAGCTAGAGTCCTGGCTTTTGGGCTTATGCATGGAGATGTCAGTGAGAGTTTCCTGGCACAGGAGTTTCTTTCTGGCAACACTTTAAGCACTTTTTGTTTTCAGTTATGTAAATTGTGTGAGCTGCAGGACAAGATCAACTATGGTCTAAAAAATGGGAAAAGAGATTAAAATTTTCTGCTTTGCTGAAGAAAAGGTAGTGGAAACGACACACCTAGCTATTTTGTGCTATTCAGAATTGGATTGTTATCATCTGGTTTGCATTAAAAGCTGTAAATGAGACTGGTAAAAGAAGTGAATAGAAGAAATTGGCATCAAAGCTAACTACTTTCCCATAGCTTAAGGTAGAAATTAAAAACTTACTTCTTTTCATGCTTACAAGGGTAATTACAGCTTGACTAGTATCCTTATTGAAAACACGTTTTCGGCCTTGGGATACTTTGGATTGTGGAAGATGGCCGTCCAGAATAAAAAACAACATGCTCAGGCATTTAAAAAAGTTTTTTCTAAGAATTTACTGTAATATTTTCTTAGCTTCTAGACTTTAAGATAAAAATTAGATACAACAGTGAATTGAAAAAGTCTTTTCTGCCCTGGCCAATGGGTTAGTGTCTGCTCTAAATATTTAGCTGTATACAAACAAAGATATGGAGATAAGCCTTCCCCCTCCCTCCCCCCCCAAAAAAAACCCCACAAAAAACCAAAACACCCAACCCCAAAAAAACAACAAAACTTTGAAGGGTGCTGTTCTTTGTTTCTGAGTACTCAGATTCAAGCCTTGGCTGTCATCTCTTTTAGAGTGTATGGAAATATTCCCTAGCTTCCAGGAACAGACCCGTGAAATCTGTGAGATGAAGACTGTTTTTTTAACAAATGTAGTCCTGGTATTGGTTTGTGTAGTTGTTTAAGTTACATTTTGAGTGTAAGTTCTTTGTTTGCAAAGAGCAGAACATAATTTGTTGCTAAACAAATTATAAGCCATTGTAGGCTGTTTTTTTTTTTTTTTTTATTTTTTTGCATCAAGTAATCTATGATGCTCTTATTTATTTATTTTTATATCAAATACCATCTGTGTTCTTTATTATAATACTGTAGTTTTAGCAATTAGCTCTACATTGCTAGATTTGTACAACATATGTTAATAATTTCTTTACTAGTTAGAATTGATCTTTTGTTCCATGCTGTTAGTTCTGAAATCTGGAACTCTGTTGCTTACCTCCAAGTTACTGATCCTTGAGCCATGAAATATGTTTCAGGTTGTTTTGATATTATGTAGATTAAGCTTAGAATATTTTAAACCCCACAACGCTGCGTGCATTGATTTATTTATTATTTAAATACAACACAGCTTACCTGAGATAGTGAAGTTTTTTCAAATGCAGAAGACATTTACAGTGTCTTCTGCACTGTCTTTCTGGGAGTTACTGCTCCTTGGATTATTACTGTGGAATCATTCATTGTAACCCTTTTGCAAGTAACTTCTGGATGAATTGGTGCATTTTGTAGTCAGAATTCTTTGTTTGCTGGATCTACCTGAGAGAGAGGGTATTTGGCATTTTGAACAGGAGTGTGTCTCATGAATTATCCACCAATAGCTTCCTCTGACCAAGGAAGAAGTGATACTGAATATGGAGGGGGATTTACGGTCATCTCAGTTCTACTCTGATTTGAGTATAAAGTAAATTTGAGCTATTAGCTAATTATTGGGCTAATTCTGTTAACGTAATTCATTCCTCTTGAAAATTAATCTGAAGTGATCAGAAAAATAAAAAAGATGACTCTTCAGGAAAGTGTTTGATTTCCTCATCCCACTTCTGTAATACTGAAGCTGATGGCTGGTTAAGGGCACTTAACTTCCAGACATTGAAATCCCATTTCCATGTTGTTTGACTTGGCTGCATTGAATGCATCCTGGTATTAAACAACAAAACAAAACAGCTTTGTATGATCAGAAGCACAGAGGTACAACTTCTTTCTTGGTGTCCTGTCATCCCTTTCGTTATCATGTTCTGAATGTGCCCACACAACACTTAAAGGCAGAAGGAAGCTTGTTCTGTTTGTGGTTCAAGCTGGCTGGCAGGGAGCCAGCTCCCATCTGAAGGCAGTGCGAACTTTTCAGTTCAATGCGGCGTCAGACTTAAGTTAACACAATTCTGCTGTGTCTACAAGTCTTATTTTTCCCCTGGGTTTGTTGGGCAGCTTGGAGCTCCTGAGGTATGACCTTTTCTGCAATATATGATATAACCATACTTTTTATCACATATGCCTTTTTTTTCTTTGGCAAGCGATGAATTGAGAGTTCTCTTAGAAACTTTGAGGCTCTTCACTTTTTCTGCTCTACCTACATGCCCAAACTCATTTGCTGTTTGGAACTTTTAACAACAACAGTTAATGGTTTTGACTTTTTTTTGTGTTCAGTTGCTCTGTTATTGCAGCACTTGAAAAATGGGGTATGGAAGAAAGCCAAAGTAAAGAATTTGCAATTTAGAAAATTTGTAGCTAACTTCAAATTTGGAAAATCTAACCCGGAGATTTTATATTTGTGTTGTGACCATTTAATTCAGATTCCGCCCTGCAAGCTAGGCACCCAGAAAATAAGGGGGGCGGGTGTGTGCCTGTGGGAAGTTACGTATGTGACTTGCTAATCAAAGTGGAGTGAAGGGGTAGTACTGCCCTCAAACTTCGGCTGGAAACCTCAGCTCCTTTGTTCTCTCCTCTATAACCCTCAGTGTTACTGAAGTGAGAACTTACCTGTAGATGGCCTCTCCCTTCTCCAGCCTCTCCAGCTATAAATAAATGTGTAATAAAAGTGCAAGACTTAACGTGACAGTAGTTGGACAGAGCATCAACAGTCTGGGGAGTGAAACTGTGAAATTCAAGCAGCTTCCAGCACCGGCTGATGAGCTTGTGCACGTAATGCAACCAAGTCCAAGCATCAAGTTGTAGCTGTACAGACCAGTAGTAGCTGAGAAAGAGAGAGTGGAAGCAGGAATCTCAAGTACCTGTTAGCTTGAGCTCTGCGAGGGCCATCATTCAAATATGATTTTCTGCTCTGCATGAAAATTTTGGGTCTGTGGATTGGCTGCACTCTTTCCATATTTATCAGAAAGAACTACTAGTTGCAGGAACTGAGTTGGTAGCAGGCCACCTAATTCCTTTGACCCTTCCACTGGAATAGCAAAAGAAGCCTAAGTCACATTTTTCTTACTTTCTTTATTACCCCTCTCTCAAACAGTTGCGATATTCTTGAGACTACAAATAGAATTCATTTCTATCATCAACATTAACTTTATGCTGGTTTCAGAAGCTTAGAAGTGATCTTTATCAGAAACTGGAGGTTGATCCTTTTGAAAAAAGGTGTGATGAAGTCACGAGGGTACAGGCATTAATCAGACCTGCTTGCTGTCAGGCAGGTTCTGTGTTCCCTGGATAATCGGAAACCTTGCCGCTGCTTTGTCTCTTAGCAAGGCTTTTGCAACTAGAGAAGAGCGAAAGTACTTTTTTCTCTTCTCAAGGTTCATCGACATAGCTTTGGTAATTTCTACGCATCTGTTAGCTGGAGCTGAAAATCATTCATTAATTGGCAATGTTCTCTGTATCAAGGAAATACGATCCCAGTTGTAAGATTAAAGTATGACCTGCTCCTTTTTAGCACCAGACCTATATTTCAATATTTGTAGTAATTTGTTTGAAGGGCTTGGCCTGGAAACCCATTAAAATGCATTTTTTAACACTTGCTCCAAAACCTTATAACTGTTTCTTTTTTAAAAATGTGCAAGGCTGTGATTTACAGCCCCTGCTCTCCAGCTCTGGTGGCACTGTCAAGACCTGTGGATGTTTCAGCACGTGGGTGGGTTGGCAGGTATGATAGTGCCTGGACTGTCTTTTGATTCCACAACAGTTTCTTGACAATCGAAGATAATGTTGACTGTGAGTTTCATTTTAAAAAAGGGGTTTTTGTGTGTGTGTGTTGGTTCAATTTTAACACTTTTAACTTTGGATTCTGAAAGGTGTGTTGTTATTGTTGTTACTTATTTTAAGGAAATCTACTTGAGATGAGAGGTTGCTAAGTAGCCATTCTTTTAATTGGTTACCTATTTTTAGTTTCTCTTTTATTGTTGTAGTTGGAGGAATAGAGCTGATGTGTGTGCAGGATCAGCCTCTTGCTTGTCTTTGGTTCCTGTGTGTGTAAGAACTCAGGGGAGTTGCAGATTTAGTGGTTTGTTCTGCCTAGTTGAAAGATCTGATGTTAACCATGATAGTTATACATATAACTTCTGCCTGCACTCCACACCAAGGAAGAAGATAAGCTATGGGTTTTGGTTCTTTGGCTTCAACTGGGGCTGGATTAGAGGACGTGGAAATCGAAGATTACCTCGTTCCTCACTGTTGTTTTTCTTTCACTTGTCTTTGTGATGGTTTCAAATCTTTGTGTGTCTCAAGACCAAGTCTTCAGTGATCTTGACTTTGTGGCTGTTTTGTGACTGAAATTTAAAAGTTTTTGATTCAAACTTCTTTAAAAGTTCTTGTGGGTGAAGGAGGTATTAATCATATCTTTCAGAATTTGATATTTGGTTTTGTAGCTTAGTTGTAATGAGTGTTGCAACCTCTTGCAGAATTTAGTATATTTCTTTTATTGGAGATTATTGAATGCATTTTATGGTTGGGGAAGATGAAGCCTCAGGGGAGTACATTTAATTTTTTCTGCCACCATGTCAGAGGACCTAATTTCCCAATCACAGGGCTCTCTTACCATTCTTCATCTCCCATTTTTATTAATTGCATGGCTACCACTTCAGTTTGATTTGGAAGACTTTGCCAGAAACTGGCAGTTACAGGAGGGATGCTCCTTCCTGTCTGTCTGCCAAGGGCTTGTCCTCACACATATCTCTGGCACACTGTTTGCCAGGTTTGGTGCTGCATTGGAAAGGGCCTTGCTACTGCAACCTGAATGTGCTCTATCTGTCTGTGGCATTTCTAATTTGTATTTACTTTCCAAAGCACCCAGTCACTGGCAGATTGCAGATTTTGATCAAAAAATCAATCTGAATTCCTTTTCAAGACATGTAGCTTACATTTATGTAGCTTTTAGTCTCCTCTCTAAACTTTACAAGAAGCCTGAAAATGTAGAAATTTCCTTAGATGATGATGATATTATTATTACTATTACTTGTTGGTGGTGTGTTGTACTAAATTTTAAGCACTGCACAGAGTAAAGGACAATATAAATGTGACAGAAAATGCATGGGGTATAATCAGACAAAATATATGCAGGTGAGGATTATGTGACTGCTAAATGAAAACAAAGAGTAGGTAAATAAGGATTGTTTTATAAAACACTGACAGGAACCTAACTTATCAGAATGGAAAATCATACATAACTATGGAGAATGTTTCAAGGAGGTTTTTGGAGTATCTACAGAGTGAACGTAAATACGTATTATGTGCCAGAGGAATGTTTTCCTGGTGCCAGGTAATTTTTAATTCTCCTGACTGTTTTTTTTTTTAATCCTTCTAATTTAAATGAGATTTTAAAAAAGCCACAAAACCCTCTTGACTACATTGTTTTCAAAGTTTTTTTTTCTAACTCTGTCTATTGACATCCCTATCTTATTTTGGCTCTGAAACTCTGGTGTTGTCTAGTCATGTCATTGAACTAAACAATATATTTAAGCTTACTGTAAGATTTAAGACCAAGGGTGACATTCACAAGAGGCCAGTTTTCCAGTGTTACAGGTGACTCTTACACTTGTGAAACTATTATTTTCCTTCATTTATCTGTGTCTCTCTTCTCTGCAATAAAGTGTTTAAATCCCACCTTTGTTACATCTTTTTTTTTTTCTTACTTTTTAATCCAACATGTCTGCTGTGCACTTCAGGAGAGAGGCATTGTGTGTGTGTGAAAAGTGTGTGATGTGGATCATTATCAGTGATGAAATCTGTCATTCAGGCTATCCTTACATGAGTTACTGGAGGATATGATAAGAAACTAATTTGCTGCTCTGTGAATCAGCTTTGGGATAGACCAGAACACAGCCAGTGAATTTCAGGTTTGCAAAAGGGACACAGAGATGGAAGCAGGAAGTCATTATGGAGTCATAAGTGGTAGAGTTTGAAGGAACCCTTAAAGGTCATCTTGTCTAATCCCACTGCTGTGGACAGGAGCATCTTCCACTAAACCATCTTGCTCAAACCCATCCAGACTGACCTTGGTAACTTCCAGTGATGGAGCACCCAGAACTTCTCTGAGCAACCAGTTCCAGTATTTCACTCCTCTCATGACAACAAATTTGTTCCTTATGTCCAGTCTAAATCTTTCGATTTAAAACCATTGCCTCCTGCCTGGTCACTGGACATCTTGGTAAGAAGTTTCTCTCTGTCTTTATTTCAGCCCTCTTTATATACTGAAAGACTGTTGGAGAAGGGAGACGCGACACCATATGGTCATCAGCAGAACTCAGTTTATTTAAGTACAATCTTGAGTTATATACTTTGCTTAATTAACTCATACATATTGCAAAAGCTAAGCTCCTAATTGGTAGTGACTATACAATAGTTTACTTCATGTTATATCAGCATATTGCAACAGTTTATATCACCTTGTAGCATTTAACTTCTCTTTCTCAAAAGACCAAAATTTTGGTTTCCAGTGCAGCTTCTGTATGGAATTTGCTGTCAGGGTCACCAATTATTGTTTTGTTTGTTGCCAACACAGCCCTGTAAATATATTATATCTCTATTGTCTCTTCAGATTGTCCTCACTTTTGTATTGTTTATGTTCTCCTAACCATCCTGTCTTGCCTCTGCAGGCTTTCTGTGCATGTCTGCTCTGTGTTGTTCAGTCCTGACCTGGCCTCCTGAAGCCTTGCTGTCCTGTCTCATAGTCCTTCCTTCCCTTCTGCTCCAGCTCATCCTAAATTCATTACCCTTGATAAGCTGTTTTTTTTATTCTTTATTTGTCCTTCAGTAACAGAATATCCTTAAGACGTTTTTCACAGACTAACCTTTGCATTTGTTTTCTGTTTAGCTTCTGTTTTCTTGTCAAAATTGTTTTCCTCCTCCTTCCCTTCCTTTTATCTTAGGTCTAATGGACTAGCAGATCTGATTACATTGTTCCCTCCCTCTCTTGTGCTTTTTTTCCTGAGCCTTATGAGGCTGAAATGGTCTCTCTAACCAGCCAAAAGAATCTGATTTTCAAATGAACCCATCTTGTGGGGATATTTAGTCCTGGCTTATGTTGGTGGTGGTTTTTTTTTTTTTTTTTTTTTTTTTTTTTTTTTTTTTTTTTTTTCAAGAGATAGATACTTCCTCAATTGAACCATTTTGGTCCCTCTACATAGGTCCTGTCTCTCTTCTTCCTTTTTCTCCAAGCAGCTTCTTTCTCTCCTTGGGTGCCTCAAGAGAGAGTCCCTGCTAATACAGGAAAGCCCCTGCCTCCCATTCTGAGTCCTTTCTTGTTTTCATCCTTGGTGCAGCTGGATCTACTGGGCTGACTTCACCGGTGCTCGCCTGAGGGAGTGTGCTCTGCAATGTCCTCATATCAGCAAGCTGGCCAACTGCTGCTGCTGAAAGATGTGATTTATAATAGATATATTTGTCTCATAGCGTTTGACTTCGGCCTGAAGAGAGAGCTAAGTGGAGAAAGGATAGACTTTAGCTGAAATACAATGTGCAGCTGTTCTCCAAACGTACTGTGTTTATGATCCAGGATAATTCAGCTAAAACGATCTGGAAACCTTCGGAGATAAAAATGCGTCATTTAGTGGTTATCCTTCTTATTTTCTGAAGCAGTAGTAAGCTTGCACTCTTTCACTTTTTGATAGGTGAACCAGCTGGAGCTTGGCGTCTTGGAAGGGCTAGTTTTTAAGAACAAAAACATGTCAGTTTATCTGGACAGGCTGTATTTGCTCCAAGAGCTGGGCCATACACCTGGGGGATTGACAACTTTTCCAAAGGAGCCAGAGTGTGACTGGAAAACACTTCATTCCACCCTGTCGAGTAATAGTGTTGTACTGACAGGGGAAAAAAATCAGCATGATAGATACCACTCAAGATCACTCTGGACATTTTTGTTTTCACCAGCATATGATGAGGGATCAACTCATAGTGCAAGGACTGGAATGTGGCCAGGACCATGGAGATGGCTAGACAAGTTACTTACATGTCTGAGACACGTGGCCTGAGCCTGATGTTGCTTTTTTTTATTCCTCTGTAACTTCTACAGAGTGGAACTGACATGCTTCTTATTAACAGTGCACTCTAACAGTGGTATGTAAAGGAGGTAAATAACATTTGTTCTCCCATCCCTTAATGCACATATTCAATGCAAAATGCCAAAATATGTGACTAATAAATGATGCAAAGTTTCTGTGAAGAATGCCAATAGGTTTTCTGTGTTCTCATTTCCACTTGAAAGTGATTTCTAATACTTCAAACAGAAAGCACTGTGTATGGCAGTATTTTTCTGTGTGTTTACTAGAACACTGCACTGTTGTATCTGTTTATAACCTCTCTGTCAGCTTCAATCAGAGGTGCTGAATTTTAACCCTAGAACATTTTGACTAATGTGGAAGATTATGATCTCTGGCCTGTGCTCCAGAACAGAGGGAAATTGAAATGGTGGACTTGTAAAAATATTATGTCAGTCAATATTTGTCTTTACACAAACATACTGAGGTTGGAAAGTGTTACAGATGTTCAGCTCTAGGAGATGTTTAGTAGTTATGTGGCAGTAGATTTTGCTTTTCCTTCTCCAGCTTGGCTCCAGATACTGCCTAACAAGATTATCTATGTGCTTGCTCCTACTAGGAGGGCAGTGCTAGTTCTGGCTCTGTGCTGGGTTCTGTTTATTGAAGGTGACCTTAATTCACCCCAGAAGAACAGTTTTCTGTTGCTCAGAGGAGTAAACTGACTTACAAAGCATCCCAGTGAACTCCAAGGAGTGGACAAAGAAGGGTGAAGGTGGAGTGGGTCCATTTACAGCAGTACACTCTTTGCTTAGCTCTGCCTCCTTGGTTGACGTAGCAAATTTAGGTGGAATTCAGAGCAGCAATAGGAAGATGCTTAGTGTCCCATCCTTCCCCTGTTGCCAGAGGCAATAGGTGTCTCAGAAAATAGTCTAGAGTAGTCTTTGCAATGCTGCAGTGTGAACAAGACCCTGTATTCACCGTGACCTTGGTCCAGGCAGTGGCTGAACTGTTCAGCTACAAGTTCCATGAATTGTTCATTCTGCACTGGCCACAAGATGCTGCAGTTCAAGTGGGTGAAAACTGAACCTGATCCTGTCAGGTGCCAGACAGCCTCAATAGTTGGCAGGGCCATCCCACTGGCTCTAGCAGCTCTGCTGGTGCACAGCTCAGGCAGGAAGGAGTTGGGTGTTAGGGGAAGGGAGGGAGAAGTGAGGAGAGCAAAGGGTAGAAGGAAACATGGCAAGGGAAGAAGTGAAAACAAATGGTGACAAAGAGAAATGGAATAGAAAAAAACCCTTGCAGGAGTTTTATGTTGCCTTAAGATTTTGTAAGGACAATATAATCAAAAATATTATAAGAAAAGGTAGTTACTGAGATTCCCAAAACTTTGGTCTGATTGCCCTGCACTGCAGTGCCTGATGGATTCTCCTTCATATTTTACTGAAACTGTTTTGAATGGTCAGATGTAGATTTGGTTTTGGTCTGAGTTGGTAGGGAGGGTCACACTGTCTGTGTGACAGCTGGCAAGAGCACCCCACACTGTTGCTCCTTCAGCCAGCCTTAGGTATTAGACAATACTAGAGTTACACCTGACCTTGTTGCTTGCTTGTTCTGTTGGCCACTATGGGAACTGGGCATTTGGGATGTCTTTTCTTTCTCCTTTTTAGGTTGGTTTGTTCATCAGCTGGCTGGAATGAGGATCAAGGAGAAGAGTGCATATTTTTAAACATGGTAGGATAAGATGTGAGGTGAGAGAATTTGTTATGTACCAGTTTGACCTGAAAAAAGACTTGATGTCCAGCAGTTAGCTTTGGGGGAGCCATTTGCCATGGAAGCCTACTGAGAGGGCTTGTATCTAGATTACTGTTCTAGCCCCTGGCTGCTTAACTGAAGCAAACCTTTTACTACAGTTTTAATTTGCATTTTTAATCACAGACCTTGAATCACAGACACTGGATTCCTTGCCAATAAAATAATAAAAAAAAGCTCTTTGTCTGCTAATGAATGTTCATGCCACAAGACCAGACTAGAAATAGAATAGAGATAGAATAGAATGAAGTGAAACACCCCAAAATATATACGGTATATTTATGGACATTGTGTTTTTATTGTAGGGAAAAAAATAATGCAGAAAAATAGCCTCTGTATATTTCTTGTTCACTAATTTTCAGTGGCTTATGTCCTTCTCATTTCAAGGGGATGTGGCTGTAGTTACAGATGGTGAAACTTAGACTGGGGAACAGCCTGGGGAAAAAGGGCTGCTGGTAGAGGAGGTCAATTTCTGTGTGAAATGGCTATTCCAAGTGGATCCACAGGGGCTGGCAGATTTCCACAGGCTGAGCTGGGTGCTACCTGATCCCTGTGCCAGACAGCGAGTGTCGCCATGTTAGCGTGTGTTTATACCAGCATTCCAGTTTTGACTTTGTTATTTATAATTTGACTATATTGCTATAATTATTAGTTGCTCTTGGCCCAGTAGCTGTTGCACCAGATGGCAAAAGTGATCATGCTATGACTCTGCTTTGCCTTGTTTAAGAGTTCTCAGCATCCAACTCTGCCTGCAGAAAAATGTGATCCATTTACTACTGAGTGCTTCTGGAGGCTTGACTGCTTTATTGAGGTACTTTGCTAAGAATAAAGTTCCAAAAAACCTAATTAGTTTTTTTAATCTACATCTACCATGCCATATGAATTTGCAGTGCAGCTAAGCTTGATCTGTCTATGCATTGTGGAAACTCATGTCAGTTATTCTGAGAGTACCCACACTCACGCAAGATCTGGTCTTAGTTTTGTTAACATATGAAAATATAAGAAATTTTGTTTCTGGTGTATAAGTGGATGAATTGTGAAAAAGTTAATTTGATTTCAGTGCATGGGAGTATTCGCTGGTACTGTTTAATCAGCTTGTGCAGATGTAGTGTTGGCAGCTTCTATTAGATCACATACAACTAGATAAAAATGTTGGAACAAATGATAATTGTGTTCCAATGGCAATAAAATTGCAAGTGGTACTTTCATGTAATAAGGTGCTACTTGTATATTAGTTAATTTGGGCCTCATGCCAAACTATAGTTGTCTGATTTTAGCTCCATTTTTAATAGACTGGTGTGTTCAGTAGGTTGGTTTGGTGCGTGCATGTGTGGCATCTGTGCTCTGCAAAGTCTTCTAATGGAAATGGGTTCAAGGTGTGACTGAATTCTCTGTTAAAGGTTAGTGGTGTCTCTAAATGAAACCATGTTGTTTTCCTTAGTTAGATCCTCATAATTCTAAATAACCAGTGAGGGAGTACGTACCAGGTATTTAGACAAGCTAATCTTCTGCATATATTTCACAGGATTAATCTATTTGTGTGAAAATTAAACTTCATGTTATTCTTATTCTTTATTGAAGTACATGAAAAACCATAATTAAATTTGAAGTGTTTCAACTTGGTTTTATGGTAGGAGGAGCTTTGTGGACAATGTGTTTTTCGAGCTGTCCCATTAGGAGCTGCAGGGAGGCTGGTCTGGATTATAAATTTGTGCATCAGGACTCTGCTACGCTTTTTCAACCTGGAAAGAAGGATGTGAAGGAGCTTTGGGTGTCAGCACCTTATGGGAACAGAGTTCACTGTATGTTTTGGAGAGAGATGCTGGAGATGTCCCCTTAGCAGGAGGGGTGATGTGGAAGGAAGAATGAGGGGAAGGAGGACACTTCACCCCAACAACAGGAGCTGTCAGAATGATGTCAGAAGAGAGGTGTAGTCTCTTGCGGTATTTAGGTGAGTGCAGCTTTTGCCAAACTGGCTATGCCCTCTGCTACCTGTATGTGTTGTTTTTGTTGAAAAACCAGGGAGAAGAAATTGCAATGCTCTTAGTTGTTCTCTGAGACTGTGACTCACTTTCCAGAACTACTTTGAAGCAGTTTCCAAAACAGCATTTAAAGATAAAATTGATTAAGGTTTCTATTAAAAAAGCGTAACAAATTTCTCTGCTTAATTTAATAAAATGCAAGCAGGTATGCATTTGAACCAGTAAAATATTATATTAAATTTTTATATCTGTGCTGATCTGTCTGAAGGGCAGACAGGGAAACAGAATAGCTGTCACTATGCTCTGTCGTCAGGGACTAGTGTTGCACATTTCAGAGCTGTCTCCAGGCCACCATTGCAATCAATATTTACTGTAATCACAAATGAAATGAGGGAGTCTGAAAGTGGTGGGTGCATTTAATAAGATGTTATAATAACACAGCAATGAATTGAGGATTAATCGAAACTTTTTAAACTGGTGCTGAATTGATTTAGTGATTTGCAGTTGGCTTAGTACTGTATGCCTGTTGACAATAATTTATTAAAAAGATTGCATTGCAATTTCCTCCTAATTGCACATGGTATGCTTCAGGGTGGCAGGGAAGATATTAAAATATGAGTAACAGATGTGATGTTTGCTTATGGAGCATCACATCCTGTATATTTTCCTCATCCTGTTATTTATCTTTTAGAAAGGGAAAATCCACTTCTTCCTATGAAGTATCTGTGGTGTGGTGGATTTTTTTTTTTTTTTTTTTTTTTTTAAATTTTTTTTTTTTTTTTTTTTTCTCCAGAGGGTTGAACTATTCATCTTTTCTTATAAATCAGTAAGAGGAGAACAGCCAAGTATAGTGGTTATGTACCATAACATTATTATTACTGTAGGGTTATTAAGTCTCGATTCGGCCTTCAGAATTTTAGATGTGCACCACTGCTTGGAATCTGAGCTAAAACTGCTTGGAGAGGACAAAAACTTTTGCATTCATCTCTGTGAACTCTCTAAGAAATCCTTTATAGCTGTATTCTGCCAGATGTGTTCTGTTGCAGATGTGGCCAGGTAAAGTTGCTCTTGTCCTAGGTTAACTCTAGGGGAATCCTGTTTTCAAGGGCTCTGTTCTTATATTGACCAGCTTTGACAACGTGTGCAGATCTATATGTTCTGTGTCCTGTTGCTGCTGACATCTCAGTGCAGACATTGTCTCTCTCTTGTGCCATGGGATGATGCAGCATCTGAAGGAAGGTAGAGTTCTTTTTTATTTTTATTTTTATTTTTATTTTTTTTTTATTTTTTGGGGTTTTTTTTGTTTGTTTGTTTGTTTGTTTTTTGTTAAAGCAGGTGCAATTTTGGAGACCTGGTGATGAGAAGGTACTAACCATGCTTCCCAGGCCCTTCTCTTGCAGTCTCTTACCCTTTCCCTTAAGAAGAGCTGTGTCTTCTTTAAAGACTTGAAAGAAATTGTAACTTTAACTCATTGTTAATTCAACTTGGATTATATTTCTTCTAAGATAAATTGATGTCTTTTCCTAAAAGTATGACAACTTGAGATTTTCGGAGTTTTTTTTCCCTATTATTTAAGAAAAAGGAGAAAAAACTCCAACCCCCAACATGTCTCCCAACCAACCATTACTAATTATTGATTAATACCAGTAACTGTTGTCTGTGCATTTATTTCTTTGCTCACGTCAGAAAGCTTGAAAAAAAAGTGTTAAATTAAACTTTGATATGAGAGAAAATTACTTTGCTGAAAGCGTAGGAACTTTAAGCTCTTTTGGTTTCCTGTTAGTTTTCTCTGTTGGTCTTATTGAGAAGTAAAATTCCCTCTAAGACAGAGAGCTAGTCTTGTGGTAAGATAATATCCTTTAAAGTCTTTTTCATATTCTCTATAGGAGTTGTCTATACTGCTTCTGCTGATACTTAGAACTGTAGCCCAGTTCTTCAGCTGGTGAGAACCTGGTGTTTCTATTTTGTGAAAAATAATCTCAGTGTGTTGCAGATCATCTTCATGGTCCATGTAACTTCTTGCTAAGCACACATATTTTAAATACTTTTAATAGTTTCGGTTAGCTATTCCTGTGTGTTTCCGTTGAGAAAAAATGGAGCTTTTGAAATAGTATTTTTATGAAAAATGCTGCAAAGTTTTGTGCTCTCTTTTGTTAATAATTCCAATTAAATCCTGTTAATTTCTAAGGCATCATATTAGTTTTCTGATTTATTTCCTTCCAAATTATATCATTCAAATTGTCATAACCAATTCCTTTACCATTCCTTAATGGTCTCTTATGACCACAAAATGCATATTGCATGAAGTTAAAGGGAGACAAGCAGGTACTAGAAATATGGCTTTATGCAATGGAAGTTGGGAGAACTTTGACCAAAAAGATAGTTGCTACACCTGAAAATGAAAAATAACTTCTCTGTTGCAATGATCATCCACATAATCCTACATGAGCTGGATAGCAACACTCTGTGCTGAGACCAATATGCTGTCTTAGAATAGTCTTAATGTAATCACCAATTTGTTGTTGAAGAATCCTTCCTACCTGTTGTAGACCAAATCAGTGTGATAGTTGCCAGTGTTGAGAAGATAGATAGGATGGTATGAGGTACTTCCACTCATGGACTTTGTGAGTTTTAGGCCAGCCCAGGCTTGGTGCCCGGGTATTCATGTTGCTTATGTCATTGCTTGATGGGATGCGTAACAAATGATAGGACAGGCTGATGTTTAATATCACCTTTATCTACCTCCATGAGCTCTGTGTAGCATAGGAGTGATTTAGTTGTGTAGAAAGATGGGAAGGTGTGCTGTGTTACCAATAGATTTTTGCTAGGAACAGCCTTTAGAGCATGAAAATTGAATCTAAACTGGCTTTCTGTGGTTTGTATTACAGCTTTGCTGTATTGATACCAGAGTGTAATACAGAATATAACATCCCAAGTGAGGCTGCCAGGTCTCCATCCTTGGAGTTACTCAAAAGCTGCTTGGACGCTGTCATGGCCCAGCTTAAATAGGGTTTTGGACCAGATGACCTCTAGAGGTCCCTGCCAGCCTCAGCCTTTCAAGTGATTCTGTGATATCTTTTGCCAGCGTAGTTGCCTCTTAAATGAAAGGAGTAAAGTTGCTACATTGGTAAGGTACTCCTAATGTAGATCTGACCTGTAATCATTTTGTGCATGGTTTGCTATACTGTACCTTTTTTTTTTCTGTATGGCATTGTAGTAATTGCTTTGTCCCGTCAAGAATTTAGGGACAGAATGAGGGTACTGTATAGTAAACTGCATTTTGGTTGTTTGTGCATTCACTGGTCTGAAATTTAATAGACCTTCTTGTTCTGACATCTGGAATTTTTGTGACCACAACATCCAAGAGAACTTAGAACCCGAAAAATATAAAAGTACCTATAGGTGAAAAATACTGAGGAATTTTTATTCTGTGTTGTACTTTTGGTGGTGGAAAAAGTATTTCTTGAAATTGTTTTTTGGCAGGTGTGTGGCAAGTGAAATCCATTAATGTGAAAACCAGTAGCATTTGTGTATAGCTGATAACAGCATTCCAAAACCAAGATTGCTAGCTTCTGATAAAATAACAGAAATACCTGTTTACCACTTTCCATTTTGACAAATGGACAAATTTTACTTAATTTAAGTGAAGTGCTTCTCAACTCTACTCTCCTGCATCAATAAACTTCAGTAGTTGAGCCTTGCCAAGGTGAACTTTTGTAGTGTTCTTAAGGTCCTAAGTAGAGTTGTTCCTAAATTGACCAGCTTTTTTTGGAAATGAACAATGAAAATAAAGATGGACAGGTAGTAGTTAGATGAGACCTTAAAATAGAGTTTGTTTTAGGAACAAACTGTCCTTGACAGTGCAGCTGCTTTTCTCATAAAAACTCCTGCAGACTTTTCTGGGTGTAGGCAGTGAATGAGTTGTGAATCTTTGATGTTTGTGGCCCTGATGCCTGGCTGGGTGTAATGCTGTCTGGAAGAGTAATGAGAGGGGCTACAGTTCTCCAACCCAGATCCTGACCCCTCTTTAGCCTGCCAGCGGGGAGACCACCACATCTGCAAGTTGTATCCGGCTGCTAAACATCTCCAGGGTAGATGGCAAAGAGGTTCAAAGAAGGGACCTTAGTGTCTGCAGGCACTTCCTGGGCAATTTTTTCCTTGACTGCAGTGCCTATCACTTTGTTATTAAAATTTGTCTGTTTTGTGCTGCATAAAACATTAATGTGTGTTGTTTTATGGACTGCTGTGTTCAGTGCAATCTCATGTAAAATAAGCACAGAGCTCTTCACTGAGCAAGGTACTTGTGCAGCTGTTCAAAAACTGCCTATGCAATACACACAGAGACAGGAGAAAAGCTTATTTATTTTGTCTTAGGACATCCAGGAATTGCTTGTCTAGCTGACTTCAAGGAAAATAATTTCTGCTGGAAACATTCAGTTCCAGTTACCCTGGGTGTCTGAGTTTCATAGATAATTTGTGAGTCTTTTGAATTTTGTCTGAGGTGAAACTGGACTCTGAATTGCATCATGCACTTTAGTGCTAATGTGAGTAGCACTTCTTGCATTTTTATATTCACAAAATAAGACACCTAAATTAACAGTTAACACCTGATCTGGGACAAGTCTTGGTTAGAGAGTGCTAGGTGAACCACCCAGTCATTTCATTCTCCCAAAAACCAATACTGATTATCTTTTGCTAGAATGTTTTTCTTTGTACTTGCATAACTATTTATTTTTTATGTTTTATCATACAAACCCCCAAAATTTAAGCCATCATTCTGCAACTGGATAGTCAAAATAGAACTTTATTTAGACATTTTCAAATAGAAGCTTTCAAATATAAGTCTTTGACACTTTTTTAAATAAAACAAAAGCATGTTGAAATGAATAAAGTGATTTTAGAGTGAAAATAGGGCAAAAGAAGTTTTCAACCTCCCAAATGTGTTTATATAAAAAATCATTTTTCTTGACTCTTTTGTAACATCATGTGTCAAAACTAGCCATTTAGCACAAAAGTAATCTGATTTTATGGCCTTCAAGGGAAAAGCTATTTGTAATTCTAAAATATTAAAAAAATTAGTAGAGCTTGGGAATATGCATGTGACAATATAATAGCGTATTGAAGTAAAATTTGTTGATGCAATGAATGAATAAATACTTTATTAGATAATGGCTGATCAACATGTTGGATCTGGCATATCTAGAAGTGTGTACTTGAACCAGAAGGATTGTGAAGATTTACTCCTCTTTGTACTTCATAGAGAAAGTATTTTAACCTGCCAAATGTGCAAAATGTCCCCAAGTGAGAATTATGTCATTTTAGGTTCAAAGTAGCAACTTGTATGTTCTTCCTGAATTTGTAAGTTTAAAAAGTAGAAAAGGCTGGGATCAAGATTTTCACTAAGCTTTTTAATAAAACAGGACAGGATCAGTAATTTCTAAATCACCAAAATGGTCCTCCTAGCAAAAAGGTTTGGAGTTTTCTTCTGCACACATATTTATTACTCTATTACTCACTATTAATCATTAACTTAAAAGTCTGCCTGTGCTTTCAAAGTATGTCTCGACAGTTTGTGCATGAAGGAATACAAACACAGGTTTTCTAAAATGAAAAATAATTGAGATAAATGTTCAGAGAGGAGCCAAGTATTTGAATTTGGCTTCGGTTGTATTACTACTGTCTCAGGACCTGTGGCATAGTTCCTTTGCGTAATAAATTATTCTGCCTAATGTGTTTAATTTATATAGAATCATAGAATATTCTGAGTTTGAAAGGACCCACTAATCATAATATTTGAGAACTAGAGTTTAAGCACACATTAATAAAATGAAAATAGTTGTAAAGATGGTCCTCAGTAATAGCTTAAGTAACAGTTCATTAATGGTGGGTCGTGCTGAGTTGCCAAATCTGATTTCTCCAGGTACCGAGCTGTGGGTAGGACCATACTGTATTGGAGAAGTGTGACTGACATGCACACATATTCCCAGGCTGGTTTTCCCACATCTATTTCAGGGACTGATGGGTTGGAAACATTGGTGACTTGAGCTTCACCCCTAGTTTAGATTTGCTGGGACGTGATCAGATTCATGCCTGTTCTGCTATTGATACCTATGCTAGCCAACATAAAACTCAATTGGTATGTCTGCAGCAGAGACAAACTTGGAAAAGAAAGTTTGGTAAAACGCTACCCTAACCAAATTGACCAAGGGTTTCCACTGGCAAACAGTTTGCAGCAGCAAGTGAGGAGAAAGGAACATTTTTTCCTGATTTATTTACAAGAAGTTCCACAATAACTATAGCCACAGAACTCTGTGGGCATTTCCTTGTGTAAACAGGCCCTGCCCTCTGTTTGAAGAGGGTAAGTGTGCAGTCTTTTGCTATATAAGTGAGACTTTGGCCATAGAATTTTGCAGATAAGGAAGTGTTTATCCTATATCTTATATTTGCCTTGTGAATTTTGAGTCACAGTTTAATTTATGGGTATTTAGGGAGTGAGGAATAACAGCATTTGGTTTATAATTCAAACTTGAAATGATTTCTTTACTGCTTGTTAATTGTGAATGTTCACATAAAGAGACTGAAAAAATTATGTTGACAGGAGCTTGGAGTAACTTTACCTGGAGTTATAGGTGTTGAATGTACAAATTTGATTAGAACTGAGTCACTGGTTAAAGGAGCTCACCTTTAAAAAAAAAAAAAATTAAGGAGATTGTCTTATAGAATGAGGTAAAACATTTAGATTTCTAGCTGATGATGTTTTTTTGGTCTAAACTACTATTCTGTTTCACAGAACATAAACATTTATTATCCTCCCGGTGCACAAAATAGTTGGGTGCCCACTCTGTGGTTCATGGGAAAATGGTTTGACCAGGAACTTGTTGTTTGGCCAATACTTATCTGTACAAAATAGAACATCTTGCAACATTACTCATTTTGAAAAAATTTAATTAGAAAACTAGGAAAATATTTCTAAAATTTTATATTTAAAGTCATGTGAAATTTCTTTTATGAAAAAAAAAAAGTCTACTGTGGACTTGGCACATGCAGATATTCATGTAATTAAGTTTTTGTTTCTATTCTACTTTAAGTGCACTTCCCAACTGCCAAAGTATTTTTTGCTTTCCAGTTTCTTTTAAGGGCATGAGTGTTCTTTTAATCACAAGCTGGCTGCTCACAGCATTCTTTAAAACACTTGCTCAGCTGCTTCCTAACTCAGGATCAATAACTTCATAGATAATTAAACTAACCATCTCTTAAAAATAGATGCCATCTTCTATATCCCTTATACCCCCAACCTCCCACTTATCCTATATGACAATCTCTGCTTATGCTGGTTTGCCAAGCTGAATATTGATACTCCAGTGCCAGAATGCCTGGCCCGAGCCAGTGAGGGATCCTGTGCAGACAGCTGCACTACTGTAACTTCATAGCTTGAAATGCAGGGACTTATTTATTTATCCTAAATATAACTAACAGCAATAAAAATGCATTTTTTTTAAAAAATTGCACTTAATTATCAGCCCAGCTGTTGCTGCTATGAACGTTTTCTAGGAAATACTGTTTCAGAAGTTCTGATTTAGATTTTTTGGTTTAAAAGTAATGTTAGCATGCACTAACAATATTTTTGAACCTTTAGACACAATATTGAACTTGTGATTTCTGTTAAAACACAGCTTGATGACTGTCACAAATGTATAATCTTGAGCAGCTAAACTGACCTGAAATTTATAATTCTTGTTATGAAACATGACACTGTTCTGCAACAAAAGACATTAAGCTGGTCTAATAAATGCAGTCATAATTTACCATTCTTACCGAGTTATGTTTTCAGCTTTCCTGGAATAAATCATAATTTCTCTATTGATATTTTCAATTGGAAGACACAGCAAGTGTATTTACCGTTAGATAATTCTCATGTTCTTAGAATTTTTACTTTATAAATTTTAACATCATCAATTTATATTGCCTCAAAGAAGTATGAAATTGAAATCCAGACTTTGTCTTTTTAGGATTGAGGGATGTTGATAATGGGGATTATCAAAAATCTCTAAAGTGGCTGTCTATAGATTATAGGCCTTTTGGTCGTGTTTTGTAAGAGTATAGATATTAACCTTTTTATCTGCGAAATGTTAGAAAGAACCTTTTGCAAATGCAAAGAATGTTTGAGGTGCAAACCAGAGTGGTGTAAATTTGTACAGGGGAAAAAAAAAAAACATTGCTGTGCTTCAGTTTCAAAACTGTACTTTCAAGTCAATGATTGCTGATCAGTGCCATTTTACTTTCATATGGCTTGCTGCGATGCATAAGATTTCTGGGGGAAAACACTGCACAAGACTGAGATTATTCTTAAAAGGCATTTATGTACTTAAAATTTTGCATTCTGACATAGAATGCGGAAGTGTTGCTTCCAAAGTGCCTTGAAATGTAGAGGTTTTTATCAGTGAAGCTCTAAGTTTGTGTCATGTAATTGAAAAGCTTTTTTTTTTTACTGTTTGTAAAATTTGGACAAATAGTAGAATAGTACGTTTAAGAGTCAGTATCTCTCTCACAGGAACTCCTACTTGATTTCTCTGTAAAAAACTCTGTTAAAACAGATCAGAGTGGCTCCTATGTGGGCCATAATCAAAGACCTTGGTAGCATTTGAGTTGTCTTAGTACTTAAAATTACAAATGACACTGAATAAAAAATGATGAGAAATTATGACTTAGAGAATAGTAGGAACATAGATTTTATAAAGGCACTGTGTGTTTTGATATGTGTAGACAAGTTAATGTTTTTTTTTGTTTATATACAGTTTTCTCAAAAAGCATTCTGGAACAAATTGCCAAATGTAAAGGAAATATATATTTAATATGTTTAATAACTGCATTCCCATTTCTCTACTGCATCTTTTTTAGTAGTGGAACCCTTTTTAATATTCCAAAATACTGAATCTGACACAAAACTAATTTGTATAAATTACTCCATGAATACATATTCGAACATTCAGATATAGTGTGAATATTCTTATAATTGTGCGGTTGGGGTGAACTCTTATTTTACTCAATTGAATTTAAATCTAATATAGTCATTTGGACCTAAGCTCAGGAGGGAGGTGGGATGAAGGGAATCAATTTTCTCTGTAACAAAATGGACTTGTTTTTCTGCTCTGCTCTCTCAGCTTCCTCGCAGATTAAATTTTAATAAAATGTTAGTAACATAGGAACGTTTTAGACATCTTCTTTTTTAAAGTACTTAACTATTAGCACAATTCCAACGGACTTTAAAGAAACAGTTGAAGAATTTCTAATTAATAAGTAACTTTAACTCAAGTGCTGCAGCTTCTTAATAAACTTTCAAGTAATATGCAACAAAATATATTTTATTCCCAATATCAAATACATTAAATAAAAACTATATTAAAGAAATTAAATTAATGCCTTAAAAATCTTATGTATTGGACTAGTAAATTAATAAATACCTACTCATGGCTTATGTTAAAATTCTGATATGACTCTGCCAATACTCACTTGTTGCAATGATGGAGTTATTTTCTGAGACGGTTGTGTTTGTAAATGATAGTGCAACATTCTTCAAACTGCATTGGCAGTTGCTCAATACATTTCTCCATGAAGTCTCTTTTACTAATGGAAATACTTGGTAGTGGAAAGGATAAATTATTGTTTGCTCAGATGTTTAGAGCTCAGGCTAGTAAAAGTCAAATTAGTTTAAAAAGTAGTGGAAACGCCTGGCTTTGGATACACATAGGACTAAACCAAACTGCTCTTTCTCGTGGGAGAAATTTTTCTTACCCTCTTGTGCCAGAAGTGTTTGGTGGGTCTCAGCATTTCCAATCTCCTCCCTCCCAGCACTGGGCAGCAGATGTTCCTGCATTGAAGAGACCCAACAGCGTGTTTACAATTCCCAAAATATTTTTAGCAGCCAAGTACTATCATACTGAGTGACTTGAGGAAGATTCTAGGAGCATTGTAGGAGTAGATCATTAATTCTGCTGGGAATTCTTTTGGGATAGCAGATTTGACAGAGGGCACAAGTACCTGTAATACAGGTGAGAGTAATCTTCTCTTGAAATCAAAATCTTATTTCATTTTAAATTAATGGTATTTATGATAATGAATGATGGACTTTAGTAGTGGTAGGCTATGAACTCTTAAAAGGAAATAGGGAGGGGAAGAAGGAAAAAATATAGGGTTGTTATTTAAAAAAACCCCACAAATCAACAAAATACTTTTCAATAAGAGATACTTGGGAAAATGTGGAAGGTGGGCTGCAAACAAAGGGCTTATTTGTTTGAGATCTAATGAATTTCATATAGTTGCAAATGTTATATGTGGTCTTGAGTCTCTGATTAATTGTTTGTGCTTTTGTAGCCACACTATTTCTAGTAAGAACAAGGAATTTTAGTTAATCTCTAAATTTGTAAAATTGGGATAAGTCCTTTAAAAGCCAGAGCTATTTTCCATGCCATTTGCCAAAACTCTGACGGCTTAACACAGAAACCCGAAATTATCTTCTTGTATGATAATTTGATGCTGCACCTGTGTTTGCCTTTGAGTATCTATGGATGATGACCCACAAGGGTGAACAGCAACCCTGGAGTGTGGTGTAATGTTTTCAGCATTGCTTTCAGCTGGTCTAGGGGTGTTTACCACAGATGTGTGGTGGGTTGACCATGACTGGCTGCCAGATGCACATTCAGCTCCTGCTCTTGGGGTCTCTGTGTTCCTCCTCTGTGTTTGTGGCTGGGTTCCCCTGGCTCAGCCCTGGCTGCCGGGCAGCGTTTTGCCCTCTCTGTCCCAGGCTTTCCCTGGGGCTCTTGCCTGCCCGCCCGTGGCTGAGGGGCTCAGCCGGGCCCTGCACTGGGGCTGCTGCAGCTGTCTCAGGTATGGGGGCTCCACACAGATGCTCCTACAGAGGCTGCCCCTTCAGCTCTTGCTGCTACAAGACACCTGCACCCAGGTAAGCCCTAACAGGGATGGCTTCATCCCTGTCCTCCTTTTGCTCCCAGCCACGGAGGCACCAGCCTTGCCTTCCCTTCCCCTGGCTGAGGTGGTTGCTGTGCTGTTGTTGGTCACTTCAAGCTGTAAAGGCCACTTGTGGAACACCCTGCAGGTGCCAAAGCACCAGAGAGGAGCAGTTGTGCCTGCAAACTGTGTCTTCTCAGGGCATACTTGCCAAGCAGCAGTGGTCTGCACAACTGCTGATAGATGCTGTCCCTAAGGGCATTTTTGTTCATCTCTAGAAACAGGGAAAAACAGGAGCAGAAATAGACTAGTTTTCAGCTTAGTACCTGGTCTCCCTGATTTTGTGGCTTTGTCAGTGATGGTGCCTGGCCTGCCTTGGCTGGTGGTAGCTCAGGATCAGAGAGTTCCTGCCAGTTTCAAGGACTTCTTTTGGCAAGCCTTGCCCAGGGCAGAAGGTTGCTGGCCTGCCAGAGCTGCTGGACCCTACATCTCTGTATGTAAGGTCTCTGTTCTCCAGTTCGAGCATTTTTCATCTCAAGGACCTAAGTGGATACATTTTGAGTCTTGTTCTACCTGCTTTGCTAGATTTTTGTGCAGTGTTTATCTTGCTTGGTGGCACTGTGCAGCTTCTTAAGGTTCTGCACACAAAAGTAGAGTGTTTCCCCCCCTAAACCCTGATTTTGAATTTCTAAGTACACCTTCTGGAGAACAGAAGACTTCACAAATGTGGTTAAAAGAGATGATCCTATTTTTCTTGCGGAGATAATGCCGCGTTAGGACTTCAAAGAATGCTTGTTGCTATCAGGCTGTGCTTGCGTAGATGCAATCCTTTGTTTGCATGTGTTTGGCCTGAAAGCGTATCCCAGTTGTCACTATGATGTGTTACTCTGTTACAAGCACGTAGTTATTTTGGAATGGAATACAAAGTTCTCATTGCGTTTTAATCAAAGGGATATGCAAATATTTCCTCATGGCTGCAGTGTGAAATATTCTCAGCACCCATATGGATGCTTTTCCTCTTTCTATGGCCATTCATCCAGATTGCCAGTAACATGAACAGAAGCTCAGCAGAGATCTGCTTTGGAGTGGGCTCAGTTTTGGAAGGAGAGCACAAAGCTGCAATGCTTTTCTTTCTTTTCCCACTGGCCAGGTTGTTCTTATCTTGCCTTACTGGATCATGGTGTCAGGGACATAAAAATTGCCTGGAGTAAGAATTACTTCTCTTATTTCATATAAAATGGTATATGGGTGTTGAAATTGTGGAGTAGTAGTTTTGGCAATACAGACCTCTGAAAATGATTTGGTTTTAATGTACTCAGAGAATGCTAGATGTTTAAATGATTAGACTCTAGTTTAAGAAAAATAAGAGAAAAATAGTACTTGCTTTTTAAAAAACAGTATTTGCAGTCTGATGGTGTTTTTTTATGTCAACACTTTTGAGACTAAGATTGTGATTTGTTTGAAGTTTATTGGTCAGTGTAAAAATTTACTGTGAAAGCTGTCTGTGTTTGTCAAGGTAATTTTTCTGAGGTATGAAATTCAAACTTTGCAAGTTTAACTATTTAGCCTAGAGACTGGAAGCTAGTGCACTTCATATCAAAAATGTAACTCAAATTGTAAACATAGTGAATTATTCCAGAATTCATATGGGTTTTTTTTTTTATTCTGTTTATGTGATTAATTAATGCTTCTTATGTTCCAGTGAACCTCAGGATGCTAAAATGAAGAAAAAATATATTTATTGATTTAAGCTGATAATTTAAGTGTATTCAATTAATTGAATTAAGAAATTACTTGGATGTCTTGAAAACAATACAGTTTAGTTCATCACATTTTTTTAATCTATTAGTCTTCAGAATATGTTTGCATGTTTGTTAAATTGTTAATGATTTGTTCAGATGTCCCCATGCTTTGACATTCTTTGGAATACTGAAATTGCTGCGCGTTGAAGTGGGATGACAAAGCTCTCCAGAGCTTGTCAAATGTGAGTGGAGAGTTATAAATTGGAACTGTTTAATGATTTATGCACATGCGGCTCACCAGAAGTTTTGTAAAAAATTTTAAAATTTACAGACTCTTGTGAATGATTACTTAAAAATTAATTTGAAAATACTTCTGCTGCTGAGAAATGTGACTTTGACTGGAACTGCAAGGTGCTACAGTACACAGAAAGTGATATGGTAACTTGGGTTCATTTCTCCAATTTGTGGTCAACAAGATCCTAATACTGTAAAACTGTAAAAATCAGTTTAAGGGTGCCTGTTGATTTGTAAAGTATTTGGTTTGTTTGTCATACTATACCTTTATGTTTTGGTTAGTTTTTGCATTCAAATAACTCTTTCTAGACTAAATGTTTCTTAGTTCTCTTAGCCAGCCTGTTCTTTTCATGTGTGAAATAGTTTTCATTAAATAGTTTATAGTTGAAGTTCAGTATATCAATTTTTCTGTCTAGGAGTATCTGGATGAATATATAGATCGGCATCATTGTGAGGAGAAAAATCATAATGCAACTGAGATGTCTTAGAGTTAATTGATCTGGGGGTGGGTTGACAGAAGTCTAAACACAGCCAGCTGAATGCCCTGACAATGTTCTGGGTTGCATCAATGGGAGTAGAGTCAATTGGTGAAGTGATTATTCCCCATTATTCGACACTTATTAGACCACGTGTGGAATCCTGTGTCAGGTTTTGGCTCTGCTGGTACAAGAATGCTGATAAGCTTGAGTGAATCCATGGACAGGCAGTAAGATAGTCAGAGGACTGGAGCATGGAAGGGAGGAAAGAGTCTGGGTCAGTCGTACTTGTTCAGACTGCAGAAGAGGTGGTGTGAGAAGGTCTAGTACGTGCAGATACATGCAGAAAAAGTCAGAGGTAAGTCCTAAATTGAAGCATGGAGCTTCCAGTTCTGAGTGGGGAAAAAATCACTATAAAGATATTTAAGGACAGGAACTTGTTGCTCAGAGACAGTGTGAGCTCTCCACACTTGAAGGCTGTCAAGACCATGCTGGACGAAGCCGCGAGCAGCCTGGTCTAAATTCACTGTTGTCCCTGCTTTGAGCAGGACATTGAACTAGGTCATCCTGAGGTACCTTCCAAGCTGAAAGGTATTGCGAGTCTATGGAATACTAAGTGATGAGTGCAGGGCAAGACATGCTGTAGCTACTGTGAAAGTGCTGTAAACTGCTGAGAAGAGTTTGGTGCAGAGCGGCAATAACTTGTTAGAGCAAATATGCCAGCAGAATTCCTGTTGTGAGGCTTTACAGTATGCAGTTGTAGAAATCTGAGGGAGAAGTTCAGATCATTCAGAATAGATTTTGCATCTAATAAATAAAGCTATGTGATTACTACAAGGTTTTATAGGAAATACCTGCAAATTCTACTCCATACTAAAGAGTTTCCTGTCTTCTTTTCTCTAAGGTGAAGAATATATTTTTCTTTAAATCTCATACACATGCACATTTGAATGGTTTTGGTCTATTTGCATTTGTGTCCTTTCTAGGTTTCTATTCTACTTCTGCTTCTTAACGATCTTCCATCTTGACAGAAAGTAGCTCCCTGGGTGCCTGATTGCTTCTGATTTTGGGCTGCTTCACTTTTTTCACTCCTGTTTGACTTGAGATAGATGGTAGTTTTTTAGTTTTCCACTCACCATTTTTTTCCACTTAATTATTTGTGTTTGTCTTGATAGATTGGTTTTTAAAACTCCTTGCTGTCACACCAGTGACTTCATGGGCCAATTTTGGGGTGCAAGCTACCATGTTTGTTCAGCTAGAACTAATTTTATTGTTAAAGATTTGTCTCCTGCATGCACATTTACTGCTTGCTTGAGCAATTATTTTTGCTGATAATAAGAAAAAGAAACGTCTCCAAATCACATCCAGATTAATCAGTGCTACTACAAGTAATCACCTTTATTATATATTTCATTGTTTCCCTTCTGTTAATGGCTAAAGGAGAGAAGGAAGAAAATCCTGTATGTCTCTGCCACTTTATGGCATGTAATAGGATCCCTGCAGAACAGGAGATATTGAATGGTGAGGAGAAACAAAAAAAAACAGGAATGGGAAGGAAGGTATTTTTGGACATGGAAAGGGGGAAAAACTGCTGGTTGACACATGGTGTTGGTGAGTTGAAAGCTTCAGTTATTTGTTCACAGGAGGTATGCACACTTAGTTTGGGCATCACTGAGAAACAGGACAGAATGAATAATCATTTTGCAGAACAGATGCTGAAGATCAGTTCTGGAATCAGCATCACATTGACTCAATCATGAGAGAGTATGTTAAAAAGAGAGTTTAAAAGCCAAAATATCTCCTAAAACACCTGTGTACTTTGGTGGCTTGAAACACTATACAAATATATTGTCTCTGTGATGCAATTTATTCGGCTCTTTGCTTTTTGTGTTTTGCTTTTTGTCATAGTTCAAAGTTACTGTCTTCTGTTGTGGTCGTGGGTTTTGTAGTGAAACTATATAATGTACTTCCTAGATGCCTGAACAATCAGTAACAATAGTATTATTTCTGTGACCTGTTAAATGTTTGCTACATTTCAGGCCTTTGCTGACATATCAGGGTTGTGGAATTGCAGGTGTGTTGTGCTCCTGCTTGGGTTTACTGTTGTGAATCTGTTCATTATTTTCATACGTCTCACTCAGAACTCACACTCTGTATCTTCTGAAATCCTTATTGGAGAAGAGAAATTTTGGGTGTAGAATATGTATGGATTTCTTGTTCTGAGATGCTAGGAATTACTACACAGTTTCAAAAATACCAAGTCCTTATTTTATACATTTGAGATTTGAAGCATTTCCTGCCTCTTCTTGCACAGGGGATTAATTAAAAAAACCCAAAAACCCAACGAAAGCTCACAACTGTTGGTTGTCTGAAGTAATACCAAATTTTTAACTGAGGGCTGATTGAATATGTAATGAAACAAGCAGATTAGTTTTAAATAGGAAGATAATTTTTTTAAAAAAATTAGGTGTTAATTAATTTGGGGAAGCTTTTCTTTCACTAAAGTTGTTTCCCTCTGCATATAGAAGTAAACGTCTGGAAGTTTGGGTGTTTTTAGTTGTAGAGACCAAAAAGTCCCCTGTTCATGCTAATTGCTCAGAAGTTTCCTCTCAGAAAACTGGGATGTGTGGATAGGTGATTAGATATGGCTGTAGTATAGGCATACCTTCTTGATTTAGAAAGGGACAGTGTTGAAATATGTAATGTTTACTTAAAAAGAGCAAAACAAAAGTCTGTCTTAAACATGTTAAGGCCCAAAATGTTACAGAGAAATGAGATATTGACAGTTAAAATGAACTTAATGTCCCATCACCTGAGCCAGAATTAGGAATCTTACTGGATTAAAATAATGTAAAATTGTTTTGTGGTCTAATTTTAGTTTACTGAAAAAAAGAATGGGAAAGAATGTAGATGTCTTTGGTGGGTTTTGTTGTGGGTTTCTTTTTTCTTTCTTTCCGTTTACTTTTGTTTTTCAGGTCTGTATATAGGGTCTATATTGAGTTAGCATTCATTGATTTCTCTCAAAAGCAAGTTTGACACATCTTAGTCTATTTAACGAAGGTGAAATTTTCTTTTGAAAATAATCATTATAAAGATTGTTTTTCAACTTGTGAAGCATTACTTCTGGGATGACTAATATTAAAAGTAAATAAACATCACCTTCTGTTTTTTTGTATGTAATCTTTAAATGTCAGAAGTTTAAATGTCAGAAGACTTGACTATAAGAACACAACTTCATAATGAGTTGTGGAAGTGATGGTTATCTTTTATATTTCTCTTTCATCCATTTGCTAAAGCCATTTTAGTTATCAGATAGAGGCAGATTGTTAGATTTATAATGGCTAATTTTAGGTTTTGTCTGAATAAGCAGAGCCAATCTGAATCTCAAGATACATCTGATATTATATCTGGAAGATATAAAAGAAAATTGAGCATTCAGCTTGTAACTCCAGTTGAGGGTGCACTCTGGAGAGTTTGTCTTGGTGAAAAAGACTAAAATCAGGGATTTTGAATTGCACAGAATTTAAAGAATTTAGAATTTATAGTAGAGAATTAATTGTTTATATGGCACATGAGACATGCACTGATTTCCTGTAGAAACACCAAAACTGAATCATTCAAAACACTGAACCCCGTCCCTGCCCTTGACTTTAGAATGCCAGGGTGGTAATGGTTTGTCACAGTGAGATTTCTGAATAAAATAAAGCTGTTAATAAATGACATGCATGGTAATTCAGTATAGTGTTCTAGTTAAACATTTGCATCTTTCTGCCACTCTCGTAGATTAGAGGGGATCGTTGAACATTAGTGGTAACAAGATGCAGCTCATATGCATGCTAATGGATTATACCTTTTTATAGGTGCAATTTGTACCTGTCTCTCAGTGGATTGGGGAAGTGGTGCATGAGGAACAGATCGTTAAGCATCAGTAGCCAAGCTTTGCTAATTAGCACATCTTCTAGTGCCAACTCTCTTTGTCCACAGAGAATATAAATTATTCTTATTTTCTCCCTCAATCTTTTGGGCTTCTTAAGCAATGCATCTCTTCGACTGGGAGATAGAGACTGCAGATTTGTAGTTTTCAATTCTCATGATTAATTGAAGAACATGCATGGTTTATTCAAAAGCAGGGATGCTGCCAAAAATGATCTAATTGGTTAAATAAATAACCCTAAGCTTTTATTACTCAGTGTATTTTTTATTGAATTATTAATGCTATATCGCCCTCCAAATCAGTAAGAGTTAATGACTGATTTGCCTGAGGCTATTAATATTTTTCCAATCAGTGGTAAATTGCTATGATGACTTCTTTTGCTGACTTTTATCTCACTGTATTTGTTCACTTGGTAAAATGGTGTTGATGGTAAGAAAGGACTGAAAAATAGCATTCGAATTTCAGTTGGTTTTAGTTGGTTTTTTTATGCCTGGTGAAATATGTAATTCTGTTCATCAAATAGATTATGAAGTACCTTTTGGGACAGGGAAAACAAGGAAGAGGAAATATCTTCTGAGAACCATTTGTTCTAAGTGGGATTCAAAGAAAGAGAAGCATAATGCATTTATTTAGCACCTTTGCTGTGAAAGAGGAGGAGGAGTTTGAGCATTATATAATTTTGTAGTGGTAAAAAATATTCCCATATATGAACAGAGGTATGCACAAAGAAGTGCTGCAATGTAGTATGGAATGATTCTGAGCAAGTGCCCAGAAAAAACAAAAAAGATTAAATAGGCTCTAACCTGTGCAAGCCACTAAAGATCTTGAAAATTAGCTTTGAATCCTGTTTCTTTGCATCTGTTTAGTTCTGAGAAAGACAGAAAACCATCACTGTCTGCTTCTATGTTCAGGAATAAGATAGGTAATCATACGGTTAAGTGTATCAGATAGCCATTATGAATATGTATGAAAATGTGGGTGTATTTCTGAAAAGTAATTAAATAAAAATTCTTTTAAAACCAGAAAAATGTTTTTGAGTACCAGTGGATGATACTACCGTGCGTATCCAAGATGATGTTGCTTAGACCTTTTTTGTTTGAAATGTTAGCTTTTGTCTATCACTTGAGGTGTAAGTCAGGTGGATGAGAAATGCACTTTTTTTCTTACCAGATATTCAAAATTTTCCTTTTGAAACTTTTCCAAGTGGCTTACACTGCAGGAAATAACTGAGCCTCTTCACCTTTCTCAAACCTTTCTTTGAGATAAATAGTCACTAAGAGATGGACATATACAGTTGTCTTGGTTTGGAAAGACAGGTGTCGGCCAGGGAAAGATGGAGCTTCCCTTGGAGAATGTAAATCCCACCCTCCAAATTATTATAATTTTGCAATTAGGGATTTTCAGGCAAATATATGGGAATAGGAATAAGAGTTCTTTACTAGGAATATTAAAAATACAAATGTAGTAGTATAAAAAACCAAGCAAACAAACAATAAACCTAGGAACTCTGACAGAGTCAGAATACAACCTGGCACCCTGTTGGTCTGGGTGTTGGAAGCAGTCCAGTTAAGTCCTCCTGGAGTAACAAATGTAGTTCTGTTGGAGTAGAGATGATCCTGTAGAAGGGTCCAGTGGTGGCGAGATGGGTCCAGTCTTCCTCTGGGAATCCAGTGGAAAACAGGCTGCTCTGCTGTTCTGCGGTTTTATCCAAGTAGAAATGCTTGGCTCCTCCCGCTCGCTGGAGCATCTCACAATGGGATGATGTAATGTTATCAGTCATGTGGTGAGCCTTAATGGCCCATTAACAGAAGATATCCCCCGGAGGGAGGATGGGTTGTGGAAGAGATAAGAAATAATGTTCCTCCGGGTTTTGACAGCTGGCTCATTAACAGAAGGCATCCACCCCCTCCCCCCTGGAGTTATGAGGAATGAGTTATACAAGAGATAAAGAAAACACATCCCCAACCAGTTTCAACAGACGGCAAATAGAATACACACTTTTGGTTACATATTGCAACCCAAGACAACAGTAGGAGGAAGGAATAAGGCTTTAGTGTATTCATGATAGAGAGAAGCAGACTGTGTGCAGAGGAGACAGCTGAGTTTTAGGAAATCACAGTATGGAATTCGGGGAACTGTCATTTGTTAATTTCTGCAATACAAGAACAGAGAGAAGCTTGAAACACGATGATATCCAGATGACAATGAACTCCTGGCATTTGCTGCTGCATGAGGCAGTGGAGGCTAATGGTGACAGATAAGACCAGAAGGGGAGTCTGTAATTCACAGTAACAGCTCTGTAAGGAGGTGTTAGAAATATCGCCTTCCAGCATCACTAGTTTAAGAGCTGCAGAAACTGGCTAACCTGTGGTATTCCTGAGCCTCGTCTCTAACTACTGTTGGAGAGGCAGCACTGGAGTAAACATCCCTTTGGCTTCACCCTATGGGGCATTTCCCAGCCACTTAGGGACAGTAGCATCGATGCATGGAACCCATTTGTGCAAAGAGAATTTGAAATTCCCTCAGCTGCTGCCCATTGAAATTTCAGATGCCACTGTAGCTTCTAACATGAATTTGGGATTGTCTTTGACGGAAAAGGAGTAACAGTGCTTCAGCATTCTGGCAGTCTGTTAGCTTCCAATGCAGGTTTTTGGCATCATTGAAAAAGTGTATGTACCACAGAGCAGCTTGGAGGATGTGGAGTCAGAAAATATCCAAAGGCTGGGAGGGGGAAAGTCACTTTGTCACCTTTGTCGTTTTCCATTCTTTTCTTTTGTATGTGTACGTGATAATACTGTTACTATAAGAGGGTATTGGAGTTTGAATAAATACTCTGAGATTAAAGCAGAAGCAGTGAATTAGATTAGAGGTCCTATGGCAGTTTTTGTGCATTTGCATTTTTCATGCAGTCTCTATAAACTATTATGATTTTTTTCTATTTCTTGTTGCTAGGTGAAAAACCCGGGGGGGGGGGGAAAAAGATGGTGCCTGTCCTCCCAAATTATAATACTCAAGAAACAGTAGTTTGGTGTGTGGAGGGAAAGCTGGGACTGATCTCTAATATTTTTTTTTTTTTTAACCTATAGCCTAAGTTTATTTATAACAACTAAATAGTGTTTTTAGAAATAAATACTTTTAATTACTGTTTTTAACTCTGTTTCAGTAACAAGCTGAAGTCCATTTTCCAGTCCATAATCACAAATCTGTTTTTTACATTAAGAATCAGGTCTGGTTTTGTCACAGAAATCGAGTCAGGGTGTAAAATAAACAGGATTTTATTCAGTGCAACAAAGGGAGTTGTTTTCTTGGCTTTTATGAGGATAGTTACCTTTTGCACAGACTTTTATGAAGTTTGCATGTGTAAGCCAATCTAATCAGAAATGTTCCACATTAGAAAAATATTGCAGTGGCTGTCAGAGAATCAGAGGTGAGGTTTGAAGACTTGATACGTCTTTTGCATTTTCAGTTTAATATTTATGGTTTTGTGATGTAGTTTTGCCGCTGGAAGAAAGTGATAAGTGTGTGTACAGGGAAAGAAACAAGGCATGCTGTGTGGGGGTTTTTTTATTATTTTTTTTGGTTGGTTTTTGTTTTTTGGTTTGTTTTTTTTTTTTTGATAGTGCAGAGGTAAGTGGTTTTTTGCATATTCAGTTTCTTGTATTATGGAGTCTTACAGCCTTTTCATCTTATAGTGAAACTTAGCAAATGAAAGTAATGTTTTTATAAAATAAAGGGGCTGGATTTTGAGTTGGAAGACCACTGTTGTCATCAGCAGTTGATTTGCTGGGTGATCTGCCCATCGGTTGGGAATGAGGACACTTAGAATGCAGCATTCTACAAGAATTTTAAACTCTTGCAATGGATATTAAAGAAACAGTTTTACTTTTAAGATATTGGCTATTGCAAGATTACATCTGCTTGAGAAAGTAATATCTTAGTAATGTCTAAGAGGACAACTTCAAAGAGAAATGCAGTGATATGGTCACATATGTGAACTTTTTTTTAAAGTCACATCCTGGTGGTCCATGTGTAGAAATACTTCTGAAATTCCCACAGAATAGACTTTATCATCATGAAGAGGTGGATTGTGCATCAAACTTGTAGAGAGAGAGGAGCGTGTACCAATATTTACATTGCTTTTGCATCAAGGTTATTGTCTGAAGGGACATCTCTCTCCTGAGGAACAACAAATTATTCAGCATCTGTGCTAGGTTCTGTCCAGCTGGCACCTGGAATTGGAAAAAAAAAAGCCCAATAATAATATTAAAGAACCCAACAAAAAAAACCCAAAGAAACAACAAAAAAAAGCCAACCCAAACTTTGTTGCAACTTGCTTATTTTAAAGAAGATAGTGGGAACTTTCTTAAAACAAATAATGAGAATGAACTAATTGACATGATGGATTAGTCATAGCTGCAATACCACTGAGACTTATGAATCTGGAAGCCTTGAATTCAAACAATGGAAAATGGCATGCTGCCTGTCCATATTTGCCCTGTAAACATCATGATCTGTCATCTTTGTATATGACTCTGCAACTGATAAGAATTTAAATCTCCATTTGTCTAATGTTTGGCCTTACATTTTGGGGAATAATTCTAATAAACATATTTATTATCAGACAAAAATTTGGCTATGTATTTTATTATATTATTTATATTTTTACTTCATAGTGATTATTTGCCCACCATTAAACACATAGCATAATTTCTTTTTCCCATATACTAATGTGGGAATTAGTTCTAGTATTATTAGCCACATGTTTGTTCAGGAAGAGAAGGTTCATAAAGCCAGTAAGTTATTCTGCACTGAATTTTGCTCAGTACTTTAAAATGAGTTTTTTTTATAGCTACATCAAAATTCTAGTAATAGCTGGTCTGGTTACTTCACCTATTTCTGTGGAGCCCTTTAACAAGTCCGAGTCAGAACTTAAACTGAGGATTTCCTTTCTGTGACCAGTGACTTGGCACGGAACCATTGAGTCCATCACAGAGTTGATTTTCATCTGCACTTGATCAGTTGACACTTGGCCATGCCCTCCTAGCTGCTCCTGTGAGACAGTGCAGGTAGGACAGCTTACTTTATGTTTTGCCATGGGATTTATTATTTTTTCCTGACAAAATGGGAAAAAGGCTTTTCTATCCCTTGCTCACCTCCCTCCTCTTGATATCTGACTAATCACATTTATGCTATTGACCCACACTTTAAAGAGCAGTTTTTCAGTGCTTGAAGGCTGATTGTTTTCATGCATATGAAATGGCAATAATGTGAAAATCTGCCTCATGTGCCTCGTTTCAATGAGTTTATGTGAGGGTAGGCACTTTTCCACTCACTGTTTTACTGACTATATGAAAGGATATGCCACAGAAAGCTTTTAATATTTCATTCTGAGTTAGTAGGAAATAATGAAGGAAATTTGTCCCAGGCTGTTGTTGCTGTCTAAGTTAAGGGCCTCTCTGCTTACCTGGAAAATTTGTTTTTCTTCCTTATCTTTGCAGGTGTCCTTGCTGCTTGTGCTGCTGAGGACCCCACAAGAGAGACCATATCTGGGTATATACAGACATAACAGTGTCTGTGAAATGAACTTGTGTTTTTCTCTTGCATTTTAGAAAAAGCAAGTCATATCTCACTTTTAATCTTTCCCTCTGATTTCTTCTTGTTAGTTTTGGACTTCTTTGTTTTTTCTGTACAAGTATGTGCCCTCTTCTGATTAGAGTAGTGCTGACTAGCTAAGTTGCAAGCTGGGGTGTACTGAATGCAAAACAAACCTATTAACTTAGTTCAGTGATGTGCAAATGCTTTTGCTGTTATTCTGCTGGACACAAGCTATCTGTAAGTATAACCATTTGGAGTGTATTTTCTAGCGCTCTGGCCTTTTGGAGAAATTGATTTGGGAATGTTTGGATCTTTGCTGGAACTATCAAGACCTCTAAAAACTTTTGTGTTTAAGGATAGTGGGAAATGTGAAAAGAGAAACGTGGAGATTAGAGATACCTGCCAGTTAAGAGCTAAAATCTGATTTGAAACTTCAAATATTAACTTGGATTAATTGATTTTAAAATACTTTTTTTTTTTTTTTAAACAAGTGATGGTATTTGCTTAGACTTCAAAAACCAATGAGCTGGCTGAGTTCTACTCTCGTCAAAACTGGATGAGGTATTTAGTCAGAATTGCTATTTCTGCATACTGGCAGTAGTTCAGGTGTTGGCATGTGCTCTACTGTCCCTGCTTGAACTGTGGCCCTACCAAGAATTGCGTCTCAGCATGGACTACATCAAACTTTGTGCCTTCCTGTGAGTTGCTGGTTGGACTATTCTAAATAGTGAAACCTGTATTTGTAACTTCACTAATTAATTTTAGGTAGGTAAAAGCTGTTTTGAGTAAATCCATTTAGTGGTATTTTTTATCTTTTTAATTTTTTTCCCCTGTGATGATATATTTGCATACTTTTTTGATGAGTAAATGCTTCCTAAATTCAAAAAATGAAAATATGAATATCTATATTCATTATTCATATAGATTAGATTTTTTTTTTTTAGATTCTCATCATGGTCTTAAGTATTGACACATAATGACTATTACCTAATTTCTTTTAAAGTACAAAAATGAGTTCAGGAATGGTGACTTTTAACCTTGTTGTTTTATGAACAAGCAACCCATTCCATTGTTAGAGATGTATTTTGGATACTCTGACGCCAGCATTAGTCAGAAGCAAATATGCAGCTGAATGTGTTATAATATAGGCCTAATACAGGATGGTGTTAGTACCTCCGGAATGCTTTGGCACATTCTCAGATTTATCAGCTGGAAATCATGAGACAAATGAAAATGGGTTTATTACTACTCTGTGATAATTGCATCTTCCTTCCCTCCTTGATTTCCAGCTTCAAAAGAATGTGGTTGCTGGTCTGCACATGCATCTCTTGGGTTATACTTAGTTCTTTCTCAGTCATATGCATTGGTTATACTGCTTATATCTATATTTTACTGAAATATCTGCTTGAAAGAGAGATGTTTGCTCTGATATAGAAGGGATAAGATAGTAGAGTTGAATTAGAGGGACTTGTGGCTGGTATGTTTTGGGCTAATTATGCAGTGGTTTCATGGCAGTAAACCAGTTGACTCAAAAGGAATAATGCTGTAAAGCTGATTATCATAAAAACATGGAGTTTAATAAAGAATTTTGGAAGATAAGAAATGATGGAACCAGTGTAATGTAATCTTGTCCTTTGATTTTTATTCTTGCTTTTCAATGCAAAGTCGGAAGTGGTAAATGTTATGTTTACAGTGAATTTTTGAACAGCTTGAGCTGACTGGATTTTATTTCCATGTATATAAGAGCTTTCTCCCTTCTAGATTAAAAGGAGGCAGAAAGCACTTTGTACATACTCAGAAAGGTACCAATCTGTCCATTGTGTGTGTGTGTGTAGGCTTGGTGTGTAAAATGGTTGCGCTGCAGGGATGCCAGGAGAGGTGAACACAAGGTGAGCCACCTTTGTCTAGAATCTCCTGTGATGTTTTAGAAGTTCAAGATGTTGGAGGAGCAGGGGATGCAAGATTACTTATGACTGAGGAATTAGAACTTATACAAAAAAAGTGAAGCCTTTTAGATTCCTAAGTATCTGATCTGTTCAATATATGAAGCTGGAGAAAAATTAAACAAGGAATGATTTTATGAGCTTCAGTCTCAATTAAAAGAAAAAAAATAATAATAAAAAAAATTAAACAGGATGTGGGGGAAAAGCTATGAAATAACCAAGATAGTCAAGTTGGAATAATTTGTGTGTGAGTCTAGAATAAGTCTAGATAATATTGATGCAGTAAGGTCATTGTACAAGCATCACAGATCAATTTCAATTGTGAATAAGTGTTAGTTCCCAAGGCACTCTTGAGAAGATTTAGTCGGAAGTTAAATTTGTGTTGTCCAAGGTGAAATTTCTGTGGTCATAATAAATATCAAATCCTTCTTGTTTTGTTAATGGAAAGAATCAGGCTCCCCCTCCCATTCTCCCCATCAACCCCTGAAAGAGAAAATATACCTTGGTTATTATTATTTGGGAAGTCAAGATATAAATGTCAGTGAGCTGCTATATCCATATTGCTGGAAATGGAAATGATAGAGTGTGATTTGCTATATGAGGAATAACTGATCTTGTCTTTCCCACAAACTGTATGTGGACTTTGGAAGTTTGCAGGGCTAGTTCTTTCTCTGGTATTACTCACACCACAGGGGCACAGTTTCTAGAAAACTGGTGTTGTGTTCCAGACTTAAATGTGTGTTCTGAAGATTATTGTATTATTTCATAGCTCTTTGCGTTTCTCCAGTCTCCTCCTACTGTTAGAAGACCAGGAATTGCTGTTTGTTTTGACTGGCAGGTAGTTGTATTAACAGGCTGATGCTGTTACAGATATTTAATGAAGAATATTAATGGTTGATAACACTACAGTCAATGCTTTACATTTTATAAGCGTTAAGTAAATATTCAGTATTTAGTGCTAAATGTTAGGGGAAAAATAGTGAAGCCTTGCGTTTTGAAAGGGCTTCTGAATGAGGAGAAAATTTCTGTGGTTATTCTTTTGGTTGTATGGTGATATAAATGCTAAACAACGTTTACTTATTTTTTACCCCCAGTATCAGTTGCTTTATGCATATTTTTATAAAAAAAACCCCTACATGTAGATAATTAGAAGTACATTATACTTGCCCTGAATTAGCTATGGAATGCTCTTTGTATTAGAAATTGTTAGATGCTGATCTAGTTTTCTGAAATAAATACTGTAGGTATGTAATTACTTATGATGAGACAAATTTTTAAAAATAGAAATAAGTTTAATTTTCATATTACATGCATCTCAGCAAATTTGTGTTTTCTGTAATTATATAAATTGTTGGGTATAACTCATTTTTGGCTGTCTGCCTCATAAAAGCATGCCTGTTCCTGTTTTTCATAATGAAAGCCAAGATGGGTAGTTTAGCAGGCAATCTCTAAGCTGACAGAATGCCAGCTTTATAGAGAAAAAAACTTCAGATGCATAAGTGATGAGCAGAACACTTTTTTTATTAAAGCTGGGTAAGTTCAATGCATAGGAAATGCAAGTTTGAGATAATTGAATAATATCTTCTTTGTAACCTTTAAAGCAGCCATCACACTGAAAACTCTGTTACTGTGCAGAGAAACAGCCCTGATGTGGCATTTGTTTTCACCTGCTGTACACTTAGAGTAGCAAGCCATCTGTGACTTTTCATGGTAGATGGTTGCACTATCTTAGAAGATACAGAGGGAATTTCTGCAGCTCTATCTCAGCTTAAAAGCACAAACATGATAAGTCATGAAGTTGCTATCTTTTTAAATAGAAAAATTACATTGAAATTGGAAATATTTTGAGCTGTATTCTCCTACATGCTCTTCTAATAAATGCATTACATTTATATTTAATTGAGTTGCTTAATGGCAGAGAAGATGATTTATTTTGATAAGTTAAAATGGTTTATTTTATTTTAATGGTTTTGGTTGTTTGTTTTTGGGGTTTTTTTGCATGTCAGTGTTAGGTTTTGTATATACATGTTTTTAGTATGTTACACATATATAGTAAGTGAGTAGACATTGTTTTACGTAGGAAAAAAGTACCATAGAAGCAGAATTGTAAGATAAATGCTAGCAAAGATAGGTGGTGAGCTGGTTAGACTTTTATATTGCATTCTTGGTTCTTGAGGAGAAAGATAAAGAGGAAGGAAATAAGCAAATCCTATGTTTCTGCTTTAGCAAAAAAAAAAAAAAAAAAGAAAAAAAGAAAAAAAAAAGGGTACTGTTGTACAGAATTATCAGATTATATTTTTATGTAAAACATTATTTCCTGGAGACAGTCTTATAAATCTCAAAGCCTTGGAGTATTGTCTTTTTTCTTTGCTCTAAGGTACATGGAGAAGTTGTGTTGTATGGCTTTCCTGGCACATCCTTTTGCATATGCCTGACCTTGCTGCATTGTTAAAACTGGAGACCTGAGTGTCCAGAGCAGCTGCTGTCTGTCCTGTCTTGCTTGGTGCCATTCCTTCCCCAGCAGCCAGGTCTCAGCCTCTCTGTCCTCCTCTTTAACTTCTCTTAAGGGTGATCCTCTGTGACCCACTCAGACACATAATTTATTAGTTTATGGACTGTAAAAGTTTAAATGTCTGTGGTTTATAGGAGGTCATTCTCTCTGAATTATTACTTTTTTTCTGAATTACAGCTGGTCATTTCTAATTGCACAGGCCTGTTGTACTAAGCAGTGTGAGTCCAGTTCCATAGAATGAGTAGCTCTTTTCCTAATATAAAACAGCTACACTAAATAGAATACTGAGCTTGAAATCAGTAACATGACTGAAATGCTTAATGCTGAATGCAGAGTTGCTTTTCTTTCTGATGTTCTTGTGATGGTTTAAAATGCTTTTTGTTGAGATAGGGGTGAAGTTGCCTCTCTCTAATGAGTACTTAATTAATATGAAACCACTTCATCTTCATTGTTGTTGAGACTTTCTTTAATCTTTGTGGTAGAACAGTAGAATAAATAGGAAATAATAAGTCTCGTTTCTTGCTTAAAGGAATTTTGGATTTAAATTGAAAAAAGAATTACATTCTTTATATGAAGAATCTCTCGCTTGTTATTTTTCGTCTTTTAAGGATTTGGACTAATTTACTAGGAATTTTAATATAGGAAAGTAGGGTCTGGCAAGTGTGAAAAAGCACGATACTTCTTTTTATTCTGATAACTTTATTGTGTTTTCTTGCCATGTGCAACTTAAGTTTTATTTAGATGATACATCTCTTTATCCACAATCCAACCATGTATTTACAGTGTTCTGCTTCCATGAAAAGTGAACCTTTTCATCTTATATGACTGTAGCTCTTCAAAGATCATATCTTTTAACAAACAAATCAAATAGGTTGCCAGTATTTCCTGGGTTCCTCACTTATGATGGTAACTGAAGTCAGTCTGCTGTGTTCCTGTGATTTCCCTTCTGACATACACTGCTTATGTTGGGTCACTTACGCTTACTGGATTTCTCACCTCACACTCAATTGTGTTGACATATATCCATGGAAACTGTTTATTTTCTGCGTGGACATGCTCACTACAAATATTATATGCACATTTTTATTAAGGATATTTTATTATTTAGTATTTTATTTTGAAAAGGTAGTTATCAGAATCAGGTAGTTATCAGTTATAAGTCAGAATTGGTCTCTGACTGTCACGTTTGTGCCCTCAAGCAGAGGAAAAAGGGGAGATGTTTAATAATAAAGAGCTGCAATGAGAACTGCTCTGTTAACCATAGAGGAAAGCAAAATGTTTCCACCTTAAAACAAAGCAATGGATGATGAATTGAAAGGAGTACGCAGGAACACTGAAACAAGTCTGTCTTGTGTTGTAAACAACTGTGCTCTTGCAAGTTTGTGTTAAGGCTTCAGCAAATTAGAGTAGGAAAGGACAGGAGAACAGGGAAGGGATTTGCAGATCCTGATGTGCAGCTTCTCTGAAGAGAGATGAGTTGGAAGGAAGGCCTGGTGATAAATTAGCAGCAGTGGCTGGTTGAAAAGGCAGGTTGGAGGTAAAACAGGCAGTAGAGAGATGTGCTAGGAAAATTCTCGTTTACAGTCATGGACCTGAATGTGAAAGAACAGGCCACAGCTGCATTTCCCAGTTGTGAAAGATGGTGCAATAATTTCACTTTGCATTTCACCTCTCAAGCATATTTGGCATGGATATCAAGGATCAGGCTTTAGAAAATGTGTGTACATTAGATAAAAGGGCTTCAGCTGCTTTGAGTATTTCAGCATGAGAGAATTGCCTGCATGCAATGTTGCTGACCCTAATGTCTGCCATGACTGTAATCTGCGAAAGCCTCCAGCACATCAAAATATCAAGTGGCTTTGGCAACTGCCCTATTTATGAAGAGTAAATGTTGCATGTTTTTCTCACCTGCTGTGTAAAGGTAGTGGAGGTGACAGGGTGCTTTAAAAAAGAGGCTGCCGAGGTAATAAGTTACTCACAACTGCATTCTGAAAGAGGAACATCCTTACCTCTCCCCCCAAACCCCCCAAATTAAAAAATACTTTGAAAGTTTAAACAATTCTTGTGCATTTAGACAATTACGCCTTCAGCAATGACAGTCCTCTGGGAAATTGTTTTATTTCCTAGGGAATTTTCCCATGCGGTAATATTGTTTCACAAAGCACGTTTAAGTAAACTTTTCAATGTGTTCAGTGTGGATTTAGCTATAGGCTTTTGTGATTTAAAAGTCACATTTATGCACCTTTTTCACTTTGCTTTTAAAAGCCTGTTCTACTGTTGTATGGAACAAACAAACATAGTTGTGTAAGCAAGAAATTCTGTTTATATAATCTGCATGAAGAAAATGATAAGTTTTTTAAACCAGTGGGTCTTTTTTGAGTAAAAAATCATTGAGTTGTAAGCCTGTGTGGTTTTGTTATTACAGCTGGGTCAGTTTAAGCTTGTTTCTGACCTTAGGTTTCCTTCTTCCCTCTAACCTCTTTGAGGCCTCAGAGCTCTCTCAGTTCATGGGAAGTATGGCAGAGAGGAGAACACTGGCAGTGTTTGGACAAGCACTCTGAGTATTTCTAGATATCCAACTACCAAAAATTGTTCTTCATATAACTAGGAGGAGACAAACTCCATTAATTTTTCATAAATATTTTATCCTCCCCTCCCCCCCCCCCCCCCCTTTTTTTTTTTTCAGTTTTCCTTTTTAAGAGGAAGAAAGTTGTGAAGTTGTGTTTTGCTTCAAGTGCCCTTCTGCTGGTCTTGCTTCATCTGGTGAAGTGCTGGACTATTGAAGACTGTGACCAGTGCTTAGAAAAAGCTTTAAACCATTAAGGAGTTGTTATTTATAGCCATTTTGCTGGAGAGTTTACCTTTTTCAAAATCCATCTTGAAAAGCTTGTGTTCATGTTGGCAAAAGAGCAGCTTCTGTATAATATGCCAAGAGCTGCAACTGATTTAAAACAAAGATTCATAAAGTCCAACAAGGTCTATTCTAAATAGGCTCTGAGTGTAAGTATCTCTGAAGCTGAGAGACTTGCAACTAATGATCAGGCCTTCTGTAGAAGAGAGTACAAAGGAGTAATTGCTGGTGTTTTTCCTTGTGTCCAGGATGGCATTTTTGCATGGCATTTACAGACTGAGGACTACTGGCTGGGAAAATAACAGATCAAACACAGAGCAATGACAGGTCCTTGTCATTTCGCCATTGGTATTTCATAGGTTTGGTGGCACCCGTAATCAGATCTCAGTCAATTGTGATTTGTGACTGGTACTTCGCAAATGAATTGCATTAAAAATCTTGATAGTGATGTGGTTAATCATTTATCATTCTTACAGGCTTAATTTTGGGATTATTTTGGAGGAGTTTTTTTTTAATTATTATTATTATTATTATTTTTTAGTGCTTGGCACAGAGATTGTGGTCCTTTCTGTGGCCTCTTTTTGCAGTATTTGCTTCTTCCAATTGAAAGAAACTGTTCTTTGTTCTAGTTAACACCTTGAACCGTCCCATTTTGTTAGTTATTGTTGTTTCTGTTGTCCCTCCATTCTTATCTTCAGTTTCCAGATTGTTTTGAATCATGGCTGTGACTTTGATATTTTTCCACTTTTCTCTGAAGATGTGCTCTTTATTTGTTTGGCAGTTTTAATTGTAGGATCCGTGATGTTCAGTTCTTCACAAGGAAGGGATTTTAATTTGCCTGGTACAGGAACAGAAGGCAATTGTCCTGTGGAGTGACTTTGTTCCTTGACTCTAAATGCATCTAAGATTGTGAATTTCATTATCCTGGTAGCATCCTAGACAAGGATGAAGTATTGTCTCTGGAGATACTTTCTATGTTAGAAGCCAAAGAGACACTGCAGTGTATGCATGCCTGGATATTAGAAAACTGGTGTTCTCAAAAATATTGTCTTGGGACTTCTGCTGTTGCCTTTTTTAATATATGTGTACTGCAGCATTTTATTTTTAAATGAAAAATGTTTATTGGTGTGAGTTCTCAGCTATATTATATGTGATGCCCATGACTAGAGATGAAAGTTAACTCAATTTTCTAGCATCTGATTTTTCCCCGCTGTTTTATGATAAAATATTTAAAGATTGGTAATGGTTTGGATAACCATGATAAGTGATTCTATTATTGTTTTGTATTTTGTATAGGTACATGTATATATGTGTGTTAGAATACTTGAATTTTAAGGGCGATAGGTGATTGCCCAGTTGGAAATAGTACCTACAAATTTATTCTCCTGTTTAAGTGTGAATTACCTATTCAAGCACACACAATAAAGTACAATTAATTGTTCTCTCTTGTGTTTAGGATTTGTGGTAATGATTTTACTTGTACATTCTTTTGCTTACCTACTCCTTAGTATTAAAATTGAGGTTCTAGGAAGGGGAAAAACAGTACAATAAAAAGGTATGAAATCCCTGGAAATAATTGTAAATATTGTTTTCCTTTCGTAGCTGGACGTGACCAGATTTTCTTAGGACTTCAATGAGAGTTTAGTAAAAATAAGTTGTTTAGGTAAAATAAATGCTCGATAGGATTAAAGATGATGTTTATCAAGTTTCAGATTTATGTTGCATTTTAAACATATTTCTCCTTTTGATTCAATTTAATAATCCGTGACGTAGAAGTTCTTAGAGCTATTTTGCAGGACTAAGCTATGGGGTTTCTTTTAATGAAAAACCATGAGGGAACTCAAAGCTTGTCATCTGCAGGATGAGGTACTAGCATTTTAAATTAAGTTTTGATTTGAGTGTGTGCTGGAGAAAACTCTTTCTAAATATGGCAGATGATGTATTTAAAAAGAATTTCAGAAGAGTTTGCTGTGGTCTTTTAAGTCTACTTTGACCAACCTTGCTATTGAGAAAGTGTTTGAGGGCTCCATGAGACAACTTTCCTTTGTTTTTGTTGCTCTTTGAGATGAGAATCTAAGGGGGTAATCCAAGATAAATAATGAAGAATTACATTGTAAAATTAGATAATTAAAAGAGGGCAATAAAACTCTGAAAAGCCTTGAAGTGTGGGCCATTTGCCACTTTTACTATACGTCTGAACTTCTAGTAGACCAATTCCTAGAGTTAATATCAAAACAGAATCAATGCTACAGTGTGTCTTTGAGCAGAAGTATTAGTTCTGTGAAAGCAGAACTAACATTCAGTAAATATAAAGAATTTTGCATCTTGGTAAATTTTCTTGAGGATCAATTAAAACTCTTGCAAACAAGAGTTTAGCCATATCTTCATGTCTTGTATAAGTGTCGAACCCATTTTGAGGGGTAGAGAAGCAGTTGAAATGATGTAACTTGTCTGAACTGAGCAAGGCATCACATCCATCCAGAAGTGTTCTTATGTGATAGTTCTCCCTTCTTTATGTCTCAAGTCTAATTTGTTTCAGAGACCTTATTGCATTTTATAATATATAAATAGAACCATTTTGTCGTACAGTTAATTTAAAAATAGGACTGTCCAGGAAGAAAGGCCGAGCAGATGAATGCTCTTCTGATGTAGGATGAAATTATTGGAAATGTTGGATCCATTAAACATTTAGTTCCTTCACCAGTTCTCCAGTATTTTAAGGGTGAGCTTCATCCTGCACTGTCAGTATTTCTTATGAGATGGACTACTCCTCGTTAGTCCTTTGGGAATATTTATAGGTATTTGAAGGCTGAGATTGGAATTTAAACACTTGCAGTCCTGTTTATTTGGTGTTTTGTAGAGACCACTGGGAATACTTAGAGTAATCTGAATGAAATTTTTACCACGGTTGCTACTCTCCAACTCTCCTCATTCCTTTGTCATCAAGGAGACATCTCTGGCATCCTTAACCAATCGTTTTTCCCTAAGGAGTTGGATCACGCATCACAAGTAGTATGTCTGTAAAAACAAATTGAAAGAAAGTAAAAGCTGCTCCCCTTGGTTATGCTGTTGCAAATGAAGGTGTTTCTTGTGAGGCAATTATTTTGGAGTACATCCTAAAAAAGGGATGTTATTTTTCTGACTTTTTGCATCTTTTTTGTCCTTTGACTCTCTGATACACAAAGGCAAGTAAAAGAGCAAAATATGCTTGGTGGAACACAGGCTAATGCAGAATGGGAGAAAACACCTGAAGAGATTTTGTTCCTGTGCAGTATATAACACACAGAGTTAGCAGGACTAGATGGGCAACTAACTTGGGGTTTTACACAGGTTTCCCCACAAGATTTCTACTATGCAGTTTAGGGAGTCAGAACTGAGGTGTTTTTGAGCAGCTTTTATTGGCTTTTCATCCAGTTGTACTGATAAGATACAATGGGATGCAAAAATGAGCTTTGCTAATTTTGCCATACTGCTGTCAAAAGACTTTGACATTTCTAAAGGTGTCACTGAAAAGGATGTAGGGAAGATATTGTGATAACTGTAACTTTCTTCTTGAGCTTCCCCTTATCAATTTTAGCTTTTATTTAGAAAACTGATTTTAACTTGGATAGGAGGACAAGGAATTACTGAGCTACAGGAGGGCAGGTTCTTCTTTGTGTTTTGTGCCTATAAGCTGCATTCTAACAGCTGCATATCACCAGCCTGCCATAACAAGATGTGCAAAATCAAGTAAAAAAAAGAGTGCTCATCTTTTTTTCCCCCTGATGTTTGGTCTCTGCCTTGAGAACTGCCCTGTGCTGCATCCAAAACCAGATTTAACTGATTGTCTGCTCTACAAACTTTTGAGACTTTAGCTGTCAAGTAAAAGGCCCATAGGTGTTTTGGGGAACAGCATGTTCCAACAAGGAAATAGAAAAACTTTTCCCATTTTTTTTCCCAGTGTTTCCCGGTAGTAGCACACAAAGCAGTGCAAAAGATCTATTTCTGGGTAGAGAAAATTTTCTTCAAATGCTGCATCTGAACCATGACCTTAAGAGTATTTTTTGGGGAATGAGGAGGGACTGTAACATAGGTTAGAATTGTATAAAGAGGAATGTTTTCCTGAATTCAGAGCCTAATTTTGGGCAAGGAACACTGGGGAGGTGTATTTGATCTCTCAAAGACCAAGTTCTCTAGATGTAACTCAGTTTAGACTATGACTTGACTCTTACTAGAGGAAATATCTGAAGATAACTCTTTGCATAGAAATGTGTGGACACAAACTAAAGCAAAAGGCATCTTTTAGCTTTATTTTGACTGGCAGTGGAGGGTAAAAATAAACTGATTTTAGTTTCTTTTCCACCACCAAGAGAGGAGAGGGGGTATAAGAAATTAACAGAAGTGAAGGAGGGAGGGTATTGCCTGGTTTTTTTTTTTTTTTTTTAATGGATTGATTTTGGTGAAGAAAGGACTATTCTATTAACAGCAAAATTTAGTCCTCAGACCAGTTCAAACAGTTGCATAATTTTTAGTTGATTAACACAGAACAGAGCAAAGAAGCTTATACCAGTGTATCTGGTGAGTGCCCTGCTAGGATGCACATGTTTTCAGTAAGTCAGGGTTCCATATCTGAAAGTAAATGTTCCCTTTGCATTAAGTCCTTCTTCCTGTGGTGAAAAGGAAGAAGAAGTTTAAGTTGAAATTCTGTTTAACTGAAGCCTTCACTATTGCTCAATTTCTGAGGGAGAGAACCAGAGGGGCCTCCTGGACATGTAAAATGATGTGCACTTCTGGGCCAGCACTGACTGCATGGTGTCATGATGGCAGAATGTCTCCCACATGCTTACACATTTGTGTTCAGTTTTGTCTCATCTGCGGTGATGGTAAAAAATACTTTTTTTTTTTCAAAATGTTATATATTTTTAAAATTCTATTAATTTAATGTTATATCCATTTTAATGTTAACCCCATTTTAACATTGTGTTTCTTTAGGAAAATTTAGTATACCCTTCTGTGTGGTCTAATTTTCATTTGTGATCTCTGTCTATCAGTACTGCCTCCAGCATAAAGTAATGTGAGAGCCAAATTAATTTGTTTTGAAGAAATTCAGACCTTGGGCTAGAAAATGAGAGAATAAATTGTGTGGTGGGCAAAAGCCCTGACAATTGCAGCAAGGGTATCATCTATATATATTAAGTCAGTGGTAGAGTTTGAAGTTTTTCTTAGTCAAAGTGGGATTATCTCACAAGTTTATCTGCGGTGCAGCTTCTCTTTGCTTTGTTGCATTGTTTAGGGTTATCTTACCTTTGAAAGATGATGAGAACTTTGGAATATGGCAGCTTTTCCAGCAGGATTGTTTGTATTTCTGAAGGGAGTACCAGTCTTAAAATCAGGATTTCCATATGAAGTTTGGGTGTGTCTTTGATGTTTCTTCTGCTTGTTTGTACTATTTATTTCCTGCAGTTGATCTAGGAAAATTGTAGTGTCTTGCTCTGATGCAGGTGTTCTAAATCAAATACCTCTTTCCTCATATATAATTACAAGAGATCAGAAAAAATGGAATAATACAAATCCTTGCAGATAAATTTAAACAGGACATGCATCCTACTATTCTGGCCTAGTAAGCAAAATCTTTGTTTCACAATTCAAGGTCTTGGACATTCCTAATGGAGTTTCCAATAGGAGTTTCCTGTGAATTAGTGAGTTTACTGCAGTTAGTTCTGTATGTATTACTGCTTCATATTTGAAGCTGCATTTTAACATCAGAATTGTAAGTGTTGCTTGGTGAGTTGGCAAAGATAATGAGAGCCAATAACTGGTACTGAAGTTAACACTGCATTTTAATAAATGTGCCTCAGGACAATGTGCCTGTGCCTCTGCATACTTTCCTGTGTAAGTTCTCCCAAAGCTTGAGTACCAAAACTCCAGATCAACCCCAACACCAACTACCAAAATCTCCTGCTCTCTTTCACATTATATTTTTGTATGAAAATGAAATCTCAAAGTTGAAATAGAGGAACCAAAATCAGATCCAGGTGTTCTTTCTCAGCCGCCTGAGCTGAATGTGGAATCCTGTACTTCATGCTCTACTTACTGTGGATGTAATAAGTTAATTGAAAATAAGTGTAGATTCTGTGGATTAGAGATACAGGAGAAGGGAGAGCTGTGAAAGGAAGTTCACTGTGGGCACAGTTCAGGGCAGTTCTGGGATCCATTGCCTACTTTTTTAAGCCTAGGACACAGCAGAGGATAAAAGGCATTTGTTTTCAACAATGGCTTATGACAAGGTAGGCATTGTAATCAAAATCTTGACAGAGATCCTACTTGTATATTAAAACTCTTCTTCCTTAATCTTGTTAGTACTGAACACAAGAAAAAAAATCTATTGAGGAGCTTGGAAATTATTGTGTGCGTCCTCCCTGGGATGGTGCCCAGGACTGAAGTGTTTACCTCTCTCTATTTGCGTAGCCTGAGGCATTTGTGATTGCTTCAGCATGGTGAGCAGCCAGGGAGATGGGAGTTTGCGTGCACGTTGGGTGGCAAAGAGAGGGATAGGCTGCTAGAAGAATGCCAAAGCATTGCATGCTTCCATTGCTGATGGGGAAAACATTTGGCCCTAGGTAAGAATATTTCAGACAGGCTTGGAATATGTCCGCATCACAACAACCATATTCTTGCAATCTCTGCAGTCACCTAAATGAATGAACCCTAAACTCCACAGCAATCAAGTTCATGCTGAAGAGAGAGCAGAAGAGCTAAGATTCATGCTGGGGGAAGCAGGGAGCATCTATCACTTTGGGATTTATGGTACCAGATGGACTGTGCTGTGTGTTCTGGCTCCAGTGATGGATATGTTAAGTTTTGTCTTTCTCTCATGCATGCTGAGATGGAAGAAGGGAAAGCATCCATCACTGAAGGAGAACAATCAAAGCCAGAAAAAAAATGACACAGAATATGAAAGCACCACAGACAAAGGAACTGTTGTTACTTCTCTTTCTCATATCATAAATGATTTCAGTACATTTGGGCTGGGAACCTAAACTGTATAAACTTTGTTGATGAGTTGTACCAATCGATGTACACACACACTCCCCTCCCCACCCCAACCCCCCTTCCCATAAGGTTTAAAAATTCTCCCCCCATTGGGAAAAGCAGAGTACAAGTCAATTATTTTTTTCCTGACACATAACAAATAACATTTATAGACTTACCTAGGGTTTAATATGATCTCCTGTATTTAAAATGGAATGGACATGATTTCTTTAAATCATATTGGAACACTTAGACTAACAAAGTGGATAAGCCAGCTTTTGGAATAAACTGACGTGTAAAAACTGGCAGAGTTTTTAAACACTGTACATTGTAATTGCATTTTGTTGGGGTATTATTACTTCAGCTGCGCAATTATGGGAGCCTGCTGCATATTAGCAGACACTTTTCCAATAACCTCAGGCAATATGCACTGAGTTGGATTTTCCTCTTCAGATGATCATCTTGGATTCTCCCAGACTACATTCCACTGGGTTTTTTTTTTTCTTTCTTTCTCTATAGCAGTGCATGTTGTAAGCAGTAGTGAGTGTAATACTTTCTGCATTGTTAGGCAGTGAACATTATCAGCAGCTGCAATATTCAGGATTAGACTTTTTGTTATTATTTGGCATCTGCAGTACCTACATGAATCTGTTCAGTCCTGTTTCTCCAGAAGGCAGCTGGGCTCTCTGACTGAGAGAACACAACCATAAAGGTTTCCTGTAATTGTCACTATCCTCAGGAGTTCAGTCTTAATTGGAACTGTGGTGTTTCCAAAGCAGTTCACTGAGATGTATAAAAACTTGCATTCTATTTAAAGAACATGGGTTATATTAAAAGACATCTTCACATTTTATAATGGTGAAATGGGGTCAGGTCAATGTTCTCAAAGATACACCACAAATCAGTTCCTGAGTGAGGACTATAATCCAGGTCTCATAACCCCAAGCTCCATCCTTGGTCCGCTAGCAAGCAGATGTCTCTGAATTAATTATGCTACAGAAAATGTATCAGCTGGTATCCTGCAGTACAGCAAATGTATTTCAGAATAGTCAATAAAATCTAAGACTTCCCTGGGGCTTGTGGGCTTTTTCTTTCTCTAGGAATTGTCTGTCATCTAAGCTTCATCTGAATTTTTTAAAACTGAAATAAAAAGGTTCACTGACTTTTGCCAAAGGTCAGAGAAAACAATATTTTAATGGTTATATATTTAAAGATGCATTTGTTAAGGACTAATCTTTCATGATACTCATAGTTTTGGATTTACCTTTCTTAGCTTACTTGCTGCCTTTGGAAAATAAGGGAGCCATGTACTGGTTAATGACAGGAAGGAAGCAACTGTTTTATGCAGACTAAATTACAGGGGATTCAGTTTTGCTCGTTTTCCCCAAATGTTCAAAGATTTTGGGAAACATGATAATCAATGAAATTTAAGATTTATGTGCTAGCATCAGCTACCAGCATGTGACTTTAATCAGAGAATCGGTTAAAACATGAAATTACTTGGAAGAATTCCAGAAAAGGAATGACATATTATTCCAAGAATAGTTGTGCTCCTGTCAGGGTGAGTGGAGTGATGTTGAGACTATTTGTCTTACAGGTGAAAATTATAGAAGAGGTGAAAGCAGTATAGTGTTGCATATTGGGGAAGAAAGGAGATCTCTTCAGAAGACCATTGCACGGTATCCTTCTGCAATATTAAAATGCAAATGCACACTAACAAAACCAAACCAAATTGAAGAAAAAACCCCAAACCAAACATAATACACCTATTGAGTTTCATCTTAAGGACACCCAAAAATGCTAGAAACATTTATTTTTATCTAAGTCTTGTAGAGATACACCCAGAAACAAATCTTGTGTACATATGCTACATAGCTCAATATTTCTTTTCTTTGACTTGCATTATGAAGTTGATTTCTCTAGTCATGACACTCTTGGCCTTTTGTGTCCGCAGTACTAACACTGAATTTGGCTGAAAGGTACTAAAAGGTGATATTCTTGTCAGTATCCTGGAACTGGAAAAGTCTGCCTGGATCATCAACCCAGTGAAATTCAGGTTCAGAAAACCATGTAAAAGTTTGGAGACATGTAGGCAGCAGATACCAGTGGCAACAGAGCACTTGAAATGTCCTATAGACTTCAGTAAAACACGAGAGAAGCATAAGGATAAATGGTGTCACACTAAAGAATAAAGATTTTCAGAAGTTTTGCTGTCAAACTCAAGGAGATCAGAGTTGTATCAGAACTGATTTATTTTAAATAGAATTACCCAGTTGTGTAATTTGCAGAAAGTTGGATAAAGGCCATGTTTTCCCTGCTCTTTGAAGTCTCCATGAAAAACATGACTTCAGTGGGAGCAAGACCACAATAATTTCTCTTTTATTGCTGTTTTTCTCCATCTCTACCATTTTAAACAAGGTAATACTGTTTGTTCTGTCGTCAGTCTTAACAATGTATTATACTTTAAAAATTATTATTTTAGGATCGCGGTGGGGTTTTTGTAAGAACTAAGTGCTGCTGATCTTAGACTATAAATCTGTGGTGGTTAGTTAAAAGACTAAATGAACATTAATATGTCCTGTCACTTTGACCTCAATGGAGTTAAAGGAAGTAGCAGAGCAAGTTCAATGTCTTTAAGTGAGTTGTTATTATTAGTCAAATCCCTGCAAAACCAGATAAATGTTATGTCATTCTATTTTGTAATTTTCATCCAGAGAACTCTGGCTGACTGGTGACTTCACATACTCTGGTCTATGCTTTCTTGCTAGCAATATGTTTCCTGACCTGGCACTCGAGTCTCTGCATTTCTCCTATTTTGGCCTAAAGGAGTCTGTTCTGATTATTTTGACTTTACCATGCCTATGGAGTCAGCCTGACAAACTCAGGATGAGTCAGATCAACTGCTTATGTGATTTACATGCACCTGTGTGTGTGTGCACATGTCCACAGTTGTTCATGCCTGGGAGCCTGTGCTCAGAAAGGCGAGAATGAAGCTGGAACTAAAGAGAGCCCTGTTTTGATTGGATGCTCCTGTTTTGATTGGATGCAATTTCTGGGTTGAACCAGAAGACACATGTGTCAAGACCTGGAAGTTTCCCAGCCCTGCATCTGAAGCAGGAGCAGGCATAGCACTCTGCACTTCTGCTCTGCATTGTGTGTCTCCAGGTGTCTGTCTGTCTGTTTGGGATGCATTTGTATGGGCTGGTTCTGTGGTCTCAAGCCGTGGTGGCTGGGACATGTTCAAGGATTTTATTGATATTTTTCCATTTGTTCTGCTCTTGCACCCTAAAAATCCCCACGTTTATTTTATTTTGGTTTTATTCTGCCCAATATTGTGATTTGGAGAGCATATAAACAAAATGCAGATTTATAAGAAGGCTATTTGTATTTCTTTCATGTTTCTTATGCCTAGATTCTGCTCAATAATTGCCATCTTCCTATGTACGTGTTTTAGTCAAGCAAATAAGCTGGATTTAATGAGATCTTTTTCCTTATGCAAGGACCACTTCAGCATGAAGAGAGAAAGATAAGTAGTAATATTTGCTAGCATATATTGTAAGGAGAAATGTTAGTATTTGTAGAAAGAACACAAGGTTATGGATTGCAGTTGGAACCATTCATCCTTTATTGATTCCTGAAAGTAGGATATATTTGCATAAAGCAGGCATGTTTTGGAGGAGGGGGAGAGGAAGCAGAATATTTTTATCTTTTTGCTATTACTCTTGTTTTCCTCTCTCTTTCTCAGTTTTGATACATCTTCAGTTTTGACATGATTTTTGCTCTTGCCAGATGTCAACAAAAGCAAATTATGTGTTCAATAGTATTTTAGGCAGTACGTGAAGTTTGCTTGTATTTGTCCAGTTCTCCTGTGCATAGATGGTGAGAACACTGAAGTGCAGAAAAGCCCCATCTACCTGGTGTCCCTAACACTTCTACTTTAGCTCCACTAACATCATCCACAGTCACTTGGAGCAACTTGGAGCAGCTTCCTTAACTCAGGTTGTCAGCTTTGTGGAGTAAAAAGCCAAGGCTGGCTGGTGAAATGGTGTGGAGCTGGCATGTTCTTACCCCATTCAGTGTCCTTTTTTGTCTTGTGAGGTGAGCAGGGGTTGTCATTAGGTGTTGTGTGAAGATCCTGAATGGCTGGGCAGAGTCCCAGCTGAGTGAGGGTGAGGTGGGGTCCTGCTGTGGCACACTGCCTGAGCAGAGCCGTGCAGCCACAGCAGAAGTGGGAAGCCGTGGCATGCAGATGAGCCATGGTCTCTAGACCATGGTTGTTTCTTTGCTCTGTTCAGTGTGTAGCCAAATATCTTTTCAAGTGTAGTAGACACATGTGAGGTGGGCGCAGTGCCTGCACCCATATAACAGCAAAGGTGGTAACTGCACGTGTGCTCTCCGCAGTGCCCCTGCCAGACTCAATCACACTGCCTGATCATACGTACCAGTGACTTTAGCACTGTGCCCTGTGGGCAGCAGGAATCAGGTCTCCCATGTGTTTAGCTTTCAATCTTGTGACTATTTCTTGAAACCTTCCACTAGTCTATACACCTGTGTCTATTTTTATCCATTTGCAGAGGTCCTCTCACTGCCCGATTCTTTTAAATTAGTGGAATTCTGAAAAATGAAATGTACCATGGCTCTTGTGTACTGGTGTTTGTCAGTGAGAGTAGGTACAAACAGCTGTTTGGAAACTGAATTTGTTTGCTGTTTTTCCTGAAAAGTTTCATAGATGTTTTTGTGTTACACTGAAACTGATCGTCTTTTGAAAGGAAAGAAGGGGAGACAGAGGCATGAAGCAAAGCCACTCTAGCCTTTTTGCTTTAGCAACTGATGCTAAACCAAAGCAAAAGTAAACTAAAACATGATTGCATACCTTCCAGTAAAATAATTGATGTGGTTTTTTTTGCAGTTAGTAGACTTCTAATTTTGGTTGCTTTATTTACAGTTTCTGTAAGACTGGTTTGGTGTGGGCTGTGTAGACTGAGTTAGAGTAATTTTAGCTTAAATTAGGGAATACTCAGGGTAGTTTCTGGTGTTATCCTACCCACAGTATGTACTGTATTGTGCTTAATGAGAGTGCCACCAAAGTCATAGGAGCAACAGAGTTGCCGTATGAAGAAATGTAAGGGCAGCAAGGTGTGAAATCTGTGGAAATCTAACTTTTACGTGTTAGTTTTTGTGTGCATGCATGTTTTCCCTAAATCAATAGGATGGATTCATACTCTGCTTTCCAGTCTTGTTTAGGTAATTATGAAGATTAGAATAAAAGTAAACTTGCTTAAGCTTTTATTTGATTGAATACAATCTGATATGTTTATGTAGAAATAAGAATTGTGAAGTGAGTGGTGGGGAGACAGTGGGCAGGTTCAAGTGCTTATAGGAAGCACTACTTTAGAAAGCACTGTTAGGCTTGTTTAGGAAATTGAGGTATACAGCCTTCTTTGTAACATTTCAAAGTCTAATAATTCAGCTGCTCATTCTGGTGTAGTGGGTGCATGCATAAATCACTTGCACACTGCATCTTGGAGATGGGTTGCTTGTAGTTGTCTATAGAACTTACTGCATGGTAACAGTTATAATTAATTACTTGACAGACTGAATGTCTCAGAGTAGTTTGTCATCAACATGCTCTGGTGACGGGTAGTTTGAGTGCTGAGGAATTGGAGTTTTCTCTGGTACATAGTAGTATAAAAAGTAGAATTTGGTCCTCTTCCAAGTTTTAAAATTGTCCTTGCCTTTCTGAAAAGTGGGAGGCAAGGAAAAGGTGATGCAATGTCTTGTCAAAAATATAAGCTTCTCCCACCACCTTGGACTATGGAATTGAAAGTGACTTTCTATCCTTTAGCATTGATTGATCCTTATGCCTTGGAGAATACCGTCTAAATCTGCTTTGGCAACTTCTGCAGCAGTTTGACATCACTGAATTTCATGAAGGGGTGTGTATATGTGCACATATGATATAAATTTTATAAATTCTTAATTTAGGAGAAAATGTGTAAATTGTAATCTGAAGTGCTTGATGATAGGGAGAATGGGATTCTTGAGAAATTTTGATGTGGTAAACATAAATCTGAATCTTTGACGACCAACCTGGAAAGTTCTTCTTGTTCATATGATGTTTCCAAACATTTCTATGCTTGTGCATTTGACAGATTTCCTGAGACTTTCATAGGTCAGGAAAGCACTGGAAAGAAATCACAAACACTTGCAGTCATCTAGTACAGTCATTTCATATAAGTGAGTAAACAGTGTGGAACAATGACTCCTTTTTTGCCTCATGTCTCTGTTTAGGTTCAAGGGTGAACTGTTGATTGCTGGTGTATTTGTTCTGTTCTGTAGACGTTCCCAATCTAGGAAACAAATGCTTAAATTGGACAGAGTGCTACTGTTTTTTCTTGTGAAGGGCTTTTTTTCTTGAGGTGTTGAGAGCAGGAAACTGCTATGTGATTCCCGTCTTGCTGTTTCAAGTAGAGATAGCACTTGATCGATTAGCAGTACTTTTTGTATCAATAAATAGAAGAAAGATAATTTTTTAAATATTTATATTGTATTTGTCTTTCCTACAAGATGGGTTAACATCTTGAAATGTGCTTAATGATGCATCTCTTTCTTAAAAATGCCTTTTGTATTGTTTTGAGATATTAGAGAGTAAAAGTGTTTTTCCCTTGAACTTTGTGTTTTATGGAAAGGTGAAAGAATACTGAAGTTTTATTCATCTGAATTTTGTCAAGGATTTTACTCAGGGACAGATTTAAGTCCATGTATTAGGTATGTTTAATTTTAGTGGTGTTAAGGCACAAAGGCAAAATTTTATAGTAAGGATTTTTCTCAAATTCATGTCTCATGGTTTTCAATAATTCTGCAACAAGTATTCTCCTGATTCTCATCCCAAGCTACCTGTTATTTTAAAGAATTTTATTTTTTTTTTGTCTATCTCTTTCCATTTGGTTCTTGTTCACACTGTGTAGTTAAAGTGCCTTACATTTCTAATTTATTGACTTGAGAGACATGTTTTATGTCTGCAATAAATGAGAATTGCTGATGAGCTGTCTCCTCAATACCTATTATCTCTCTTCTGTGTTTTCTTAACTCTTAGGAGCCTCCAAGGCAGACCCAGGACCCCACTTTGGCTCTGCACAAACACTGAACAGAGGCGTATGTGATTACAGAGGGATGGTGACTAAAAGGTGAGTAAGAGACTGTATTTTGTTCAGTCAGTAGATGATGATGTCATGGACAGATTGTAAGAGGATGTCTGGGAAAAAAGATTTGTGACTATGTGGACCATTACAGTTGTTCTGCCTTTCTCTTTTCCCTAAGCTAAGGAAATTCAACCAGTGGAAATGGGAGGAATAAAAGAAGAAGAACCTGCAATTCTCCTCTCTTCTTACCTCTTTTAAATTATGCTCAACTTCAAAAAGGGAAACTGTGTAAAAATGGGAATGTTTGTTTGACAGTAAAAGGGTAACTGTAAGAGTGACATGTCTGTGGGTGACTATTTCAGGATGCTGTTTTGGAGGCTCCACACAAATGCTTACCATCAGTCTAAAAATGTCTTAGGAAAAGGAAGCTTGTATAGCTAAATGACAAGGTAGAGGAGACTATTAAAAGCAAGAGGACGTCTTAAAAAAAGCTGTGTCTGTGTTCAAAGAAGGAAATAAGACCAAAACATTCACCTATCAGGCTAAACAGAAAGTTAATAAATGCTTTTTCAACCACACTAAGAACAGGAGGCCAGCTGGAGACTCTGTGTGGACTGTGTATAATGACACTGACAGGAATGATCTGAGATAAAGCCATGGCAAAAAACTGAGTAATTCTTGTCTTTATGTGCTCACCACTGAAAAGTGTGGGATGGTTCCTGTTTTGGAAACCTTCTTATGGAAGTTTTAGGAGGTTGCCTTTCTGGAACAAATTTCATGTTCTCAATTTAACAGGTCCAGGTGTAGTTTACCCACTTGTTTTAGGAATGGTAGAGTGAAATTGACCAGCAGCATGCAGCCCCTTGCTTTTAAGCATCTCACCAGTTGAGTACTTGAAGATGTCCAATTTCATACCATATTTTGGGAAGCATTCATGTGGACTCAGGGAGTCTAAAAATCAGTGAGCCTTGTTTAAAGTGAGTGGATTAATTAAAAATTAGATTAGTATCTCTGTTTTAGAAAGAACATTGAGTATTACGGTGGAGATAGTGAGAAAGGATTGATTTCTGTGAATAAAAGCCTGATTAAGAGGATGTTTAAGACCTAGTGAACTGGTTAATATTAGCTTTCAGCTACTTGAGGGATGTTTACAAAGATGATGGAGCCAATGTTCCTAGTTGTGGCAAAACAGTAGCAGGAGGTCAATGTACACAGATTGCAAATTGAAATGTCCTGATTGGACATTGTAGGTAAATCTTTTTCTGTAGGAGTGTAGTGCAGCACTGAATGAAACTTGAGTTTGTGGTGGAATGGCACCTCTACCAGTGGACCTTTCAAGTCTCAGTTGGACAGTGCTGTGTCTGACCTGATCTTCAGTGACTTTTAATGGCTAGCCAGACTGTCCACCTGGAAGACTCCCAGAGATCTTATCTAGCCGGATATTTTGTAATTTGAAGTCAAATCACAAAAATGGCCTGTGGTCTTTGAAGGGGACAATTTGCATGCAGGTGAAAGACATAATTGTTCTACTTAAATTATGAAAATTTATTTCGTATTCAACTTCTCTTGAAAATTTTTTAAAGGAAGTAAACAGGCACAAGTTAAAGAGGGCTGCCAACTGTGTAAATAATTGTTTAAATGGTAAGTAAAAAACTTCAGGAGAAAAGTGTGTTGGAAATCACCAGTGGATATCCATAGATATCTCTGTGAGTGTCCAGGGGTATTTTCATATTCATAAGTGACTTGGGACAAAAGTGTGGTGAAAAGATTTTTTTCTCGAACTAGATTTTTCAGGACAAAAGAAGGTAAACAAAAAGGGAGCAGACTGAAAGAAACGCAAAAAAATAATATAAAACCAAGTGGCCATTACAATGATGGAAGAAAGTCAGGATCAGTAATGTTAAAGCATTTTGAGTTAGCTTGAGGTTGTGGGGCTATAAGCAGGAATTTATTGAAAGAATCATCTCTATACTTCAGTAGCAATCAGGAAGCAAATTTATATCAGGAATTGCTCTGAAAGAAGAGAAATCAAAATATTAGACCACTTTCTAAATCTGTTAAGTGTTTGTATCTTAAAGATGGTGTGCTGTCCTGGTCTCGTCATTTCAGAACAAGTGGAGTAGAACAGGAGAAGTTTCAGAGAAGGGCAACAAAAATGAAGAGCAGCAGGATGCAGAAGACCTCCATGGAGCAGCATTCATACAAGAACAACTAAGTGTTTGAGAGTTTCCAGACTGGAAAAAAGAGAATGGCCAGATGCTAATGCTAGGTGTTCATAGAATTATAGAAGCTGTGAGGTGTGTGAATGGGAAATGAACGCTCAGTGCCACCTAATTTTGTATTAGAAGAGAGATGAGGTGAGACAGGCGGGGAACAGTTTTAAAGCTAGAAAAAGAAGTGTTTTGTTTTGGTTTGGTTTTTTTGCATAGTGTGTAAGTCAGTTCTCTAATTCATTGCCACAGCATGCTGTGTGTGCTGCATTGGTATAAAGAGCTTCTGAAAGAGCTTTGGAAAAGGAAATGGAAAATAAAAAGGAAGGGAAAAAAAAAAAGTTGATAAACAAAGATACTACCACTGGGTAAGAAAGTTACTGAGCCTCAAATTATGGAAAGTATGAAGTGTTTTGTGGAGAGTGGAAGAGTATTTTTATAGTGGCTGCTCTAAACATCTGCTCTTAGCTGCTTCTGAAGACAGAGTAGTAGGTCAGGCTGGATGTTTTTGTCTGAGTTGGTTTTGTCATTTCAGTTGGGCTAAACAGCCAGCCTGACCACTGTGGTGGTTCTTCAATGCTATTTTATAAACAGCAAGGTTGCAGGGTGCAGTCCCAGAAGAGAACTCTGTTACTAACACTGTTTTAAAAAATGCTAAGCTGTTGTGTAATTTGAGGTCTCCCACTGAGCTTGGAGCCTTTACCCTCATTGTAAGATAAATGCTTTTAATCTTATTTTGGCACTTGATAAATTACAATTAAATTTGTTTTAATATGTTCAAGCTGTTTCTTTGAGAGTTCAATTCTTAGTCCAGAAATCTCAGTTTTCTGTTTACCCTGTTCCCTGTACAGTCTGTAGTGCCTGTCAGGCAGCGAGGAATTACCAGAACACCCTTTCTCAATCTGTGAGTTCTAGTGACACCCATTTTGGTAGAGACAGTAGACTTCAAGGAGAGAGATAAGCAAGATGAAATGGCAAAGCCATTCAAAAGGAACTACAAAGAGAATGAGAAAACACTGATAAATTTGGAGATACTTTTGTGCTTGCAAATTAGCTTGAGAAGCAAAGTGTCAAAGTTATATTATCATGATCAAAGGGAAAAGGCTAAAAGTGACAGCGTTTCATAATGGTAGCAGTTTAAATGGCTGGAGCAGATAAGGTTACTGGAAGGAAGATGGTCATGGCAGAAAATTAGAGGAAAATAGGTAAAATGATCTTAAGGAATTGAATGGAAAGATGTAAACAAGGTTGAGGAACTACTGAGTAAAGTTCTGAAGAATTAATAGAATTTTAGGAGCTTAGAGAGAAGCAGATAGGGGAATAAAAGCAACAGCATGTTTGGTTTTCCATCAGTGGTTTATGGACGTGAGATGGATGGATCCATGCAAGTATTAAAAAGTATTCCAACCTCTGTGCCAGTATGTGTACTTCCTCTGGGAAGTTTTCCAAGAGGACTTGAAATTAAAAAAAAAACACTCTGAAGGAGAATTTTTTTTTTTTTTTTTTTTTTTTTTGTATTAGGTGATGGAGGTTAGTTGCTCTTGGCAAAAATCAATTTTGTTAAAACAGTAACAAAAGTGAATCTAAAGAAGCTGAAATGGAGACTGAGGATTTCTAAGTAATATGGCCAAGATTTGCAAAGACAAAAATGATATGAAAATTTCAAATAGAGATGTACAGTCCTGAGGAAAGAGTATTTTTCTTGCAGGAAGAGTGTGGTTTTAGATAAATGGATGGGAATTGCAGAATAAGAGCAGTTAAAAGGGAAAGAAGAAGAATTATATAACTTATTACCAATTTAAAGTAATGCTTAGGTCAGCCATTTCTCCACCCACCTAATTCTTTGACCTCATCCATTTATGAAGAAAGGTTCTTCTTCCTGGGCTTCTGACACTTCTGGTGTCTTTGTTGTGGCACTGTGTGTGTAGTGATGAGGGTTTCCCTTTTTGCAGGACCTGTGGAATTTTAACAACTGAAACATAACAATGAAAATCTCATTGGTAGTAGTTGTTTGTTACAGGGAACCTGCATTGCTTTAAAGCAGCAACAGCAATTGCAGAGTTGTAGGAGCTGCATTCTCTTTCAGAAACTTTGTGCCTGGTGTGTAACGTAACTGCAGATCACTGAGCTGCAAACAGCTTTGTACTGAAATGATGAATTGTGCTGGGCTTAAATCTGCATATGAGGTGAGGAAGGATCAGGGAGGGATGGATGAGGTCATTGTGCCTAATGGAAGAATCTTTGTTTCTTACTACAGAGAATGAGACTTTTCCCATTAAAGCCAGTTAAATCTCTGAGATTAATGGCATCTAGAAGCAGGGTTTTAACACCTGGTGTGAAACTAAATGGTCTTTGATTTATAATTTTAATCTCTCTGTTTTTTTCTTATGCTTAAAATTCTAGTTAGGGGTGAGATTCAGCTTCCCCCCCCCACTGGCACAACCGCCCTCCTTCAGGTCACACTCCTGGCAGTGGAGATACTACCTTTAATTATTCCAGATATATCTCCTTTGTCTAAAGTCTCATGGGATGCTTTCTCTTGTTGTGATGATCGAAAATGTCAGAAGAATTTGTAGAAAAGGGCACTGTTTTGAGACCTTTTGAGCAGACTCTGTTTATCCAAATTTGGTGGTGTTTTTTTTTTTTTTTTTTTTTTTTTTTTTTTTTTTTTTCTTTTTTTTTTTCACATGACAGAGATCTTTATATTTCCAGTGTATGCATTAAAATATGTATAATCTGTTTTCTCTGGAAGCTCTTTCAGCAGCACCACTGAAACAGTTTGAATTACTTTTCACTCAGATTCAGATTGTATCTTTATAAAATGTGGTGAAAGCCAGTGCTGGAAAACATGCAAGATTGACAGCCCTGGAAATTGAAATCCCTGTTAATCCATGTACTAGCTAGCACAGCCTAGCTGGAGCAGACTCTCTATCTTAGCAGCATGCTTCATGGTTAACCTGATGAGATGACCTCTGTTTCAGTTATTTATTGTTTACAGAGCACTGAAGGTTTGCAAAGATTTTTCACAGTGAGAGCAACGTGTTTCAATTTCTGTTTCCAACATCTTTCTATATGATGTGTTTATTACAGTATAAATACAGGTTTATGTCTTTTAAAAAAGCAAAGCTATGACCTCTGCCCAGAATTTCTTCTGTAAAAGAGGTGTTTGTGTATAGTTGTATTATTAGTTGCAGAAATTGGTTGGGCTGTAGTGAAAGAAACAGAATGCATCATGGTGACATAAGCAATTTAGGATTTCTGCTAGATCACTCTGCAACTGTCCCATCAGCATCATGGTGAAAATAAGATGTAACAGGAGAAAGAGTTGGCCACATATGAAAGGATGGAGGGAATTTGTTCTGTATCTGAAGCATGTGCCTCAGAGAGAGTCCCATCCTCTCTCTGGGGTAGGGCATAGCAACCACATCATGCTAGGAAGTTTGGTGTTACTCTTTGGTAAGCTGAATTAAAATTCACACTTTAAATGTCTTCTCAAGTTACACATTTCCTAACACTGCCAGAATTTTTTTACTTGGCCAGATGCCTACAATATATACACGTTTCCTTGTTTGGTGTGGTTTTGATGTGGGGGTTTTGTATGTCGAGTCTCTTTCCTTTTTGCCCCTCTCTGTGTCAAATCCTGCATTTTATTATTGTACAAAGTACCCAGTGGAAAGGCATTACATCCTCAGCACTTTTTGGGCTCTTTATTTTGAATTCCAAAAACAGATTCTGTAGACTCTTCTCATATCTGTGATACTTGTATCTATTTGCACCACCGCTGCATAAAGTGACAGACACTTTCCTGCTCTGACTTTTCAACACCATACCCAGAGGAAAAGGGAAGGTTTTATTTGTAAAATATTTTATTTTACCTTGTGTCATTAATAGACACCATTTCCAAGGATTCTTTATTTGTTTGCTTGTTTGTTTCATTTTTTGTTTAATGGCCATTTTCCTTGGTATTCCTTCTAAAGCACTGATCTTGCACTGTTATCCTGAAAGTAGATTAAGCAGCATGTCTTTCTGTAGCAATATGCAAATGGCATCAATGCAGAGACCTAGTCAATAAAGGAGAAAGAATATAACTGCAAAAGGCTTACAAAACAAGAGAAGAGATGGAGACTGTGATATTTTAATATTGTAAGAGCATTTTTTAGTACCACTGTCAAGTGAAGAAAAAAAATAAAGCAAATGTAGGAAAGGAAAGGCGTATTGGCATTTTATTGGTATTTTAATGAACCCTTTTCTGCTGATGACAGCGTGTTTTGGTTACCTCAAAAAGGAGAGGAACTGAGGTCTGCAAAAACTGGAAGGCTGAGGGTGGATGGACACAGAGGAGCACAAAAAGGGGTACAGGCCCTACTCTGTGGGTTTTGGGGGTGTATATATAAAATATATGTTTTTGCTAGTCTTGGGCAGCACTAAGGATCTTGGAGACTGCACGTCATCCAGCCTTGGCATAAAAGAAATGGATGGTCAGGAAATTTCCCTTTAAGCAACTTTTAGGAGTCTAAAAAATTGGATACAAACTAACCAGTCCAAGAAAGCTGAATCTGTGCCTTTACTGGTAGAAAAATCTAAGCAAAGAGGCAATCATTCTATGTGTTTCTATTTAGGAGCTGAAGGTGACCTTGACACATTTGGTCACCGAAGTGTAGGCTCCTGAAAAGGAGCAGTCAAAGCTATGTTACAATGCATACAAACTGTGCATACATACTGTATGCTTATAAGATTCCAAAGTGATAAATGAAAAATGATGGCTACAAAGCTACCAAAGTGATTTTGGATATGATGGAGACATCAGTGACACTTCATGTAATTTAGTCTGTGACTGATGAAAGCTGTCAGCCACTGAGAAAGCATTGGGATAGATGTCACTTAAGAAATTGAATTTTCACAACATTGTTAGTTTGTGAAATAACTTTACGGAATAGATTTTTTTTCCTGAAAGCTTGTAAATGGGAATCATTAAAAAGAGCATCGTCATTAAGAATTAGATTAACCATGGAATCAAAGTAATCTAAGTAAAATAAGAGGTTATTTCAGACTGGGAAAAATAGAGTATATTTATTTTATTATTTTTGAGACATAAATACGTGGAGCAGCACAGTGTATGCTCTGAAGAAAAACCACAAGAGGATTTCCTTTATTGAAACAAGTATATCAAGAGCCATTCATTTTTCATTTAACTTTAGGTTATTTGACATCTCTTTATTTGTTGTTTGACAACTTCATTGAGAGCATTACACCAGATAGTATATGATTTCTGTTGTGTCAAGTTTTACTACTTTTAAACAGACTTAAAAATAGAATTTAAAATTTTAACCATTGTATTGGAGGAAAAAAAAAAAGATTTATTCTCTTTAGAAGGACTTTTTTTAATATATTTTAGGATCTAGTAAAAAATAAGCAAGTTTGTATTGACAAGGTTCAGGCATGTGCAGGGATGTTCCTTATATGTGTAACATCTCTGCATGTGAGTACATGGGTTCTTGAGTATAAGCATTATAGTAATAAGGAATTTGGCCTTTTGTTTTGGCAAACTGATAGTTGGACATTTTAGCTGTGGAATGGTCTTTGAAAATCTTTGTGCCTTCCATCATATTTAATTTTACCTGGTTTATTTTAGGAAAGCATTTAATAACTTGATATTTCACAGAAACTTTAAAATATCTTTAAAGTATCTTACTTCAGGATTTAGTGAGTAAGTAAAAATGTGGATGAACTTCCAGGAAGAGCTAACAGAAATTATTTTCTTTTCCTTCTGGCTTCTTGTTCCAGGATCATGATAGCTTTGTCAGGGTTCCCTATGTTTCTGATTAACATTTTCAAAAGACAGAACTTATACAGAGAGGAGCTGTCCAATTTTTCTATTGCACTTCTAATTGAATCACAGATCTGTGTGCAAAATCTGATATGGAAGAGTATAATTTGCATTGGTGGAAGCCCCTTTGCTTATAGTCATGGGAGTTAACCATGGGATTAGAGAAAACATTACACAGTGCTTTCATGTGTGTGTTAAATCTTTGTAAGTATGTGGAAAAACCTTGTTGATTTATAAATTGTATAAATCATTATCTTTGCAGTGATAGTGTTAAAGGACAACAAAGTGAAGTAGCAGCCTGCTTGTCCCTTATGCAGTCTGCTCTGGTGGGGGTGTCTCTGCCTATGGGACACCATCACCAGAGTTGGACCTAGATGATCTTTAAGGTCACTTTTAACCAAAAACATTCTACCATTATCTGATACTAACTGTATGTTATCAGTACTGATTTGTATAATCAGTGCAGACTAAACTGTTGAATGATTCAGGCCACCTATCCCATTGGATACTCTATTGCTTATCCAAGAACTGGTGAAATAACCCACAAGCTTGGTGAAATGTGTGTGTGTTTTGAATGCTTGCCTTGATAGAAAAGCTACATATAAATGAATAGGTGGGGAACAGAAGTGTTCTGTAGCAGTGATGTGGGATGGGAGCTCTGATCTGCCTTACCTCTCCTTGTCCTTCATATCAGTCTGCTAAACCTTGCTCTCACTTAAGCTGTTGCTGTGAAGGCAGAATATATTGGTTATTGCTGGAAAATAAAAAATCAAAAGCTGGTAATTAGATGGTAGTTAAGAGGAATTGGGAATCTGAAATGCGCTTGCAAATGGGGCCACGGGGCTGAGTGGATTTGCCATAGAAGTTGCACGCTCCTCCACTGTATTTCGGTTGTTTTAGCTGTGACCACCCTACATTTACTGAGAAGAGTTTATATAATACCCAGTGCCCTTTTAAACTGTACCAAAGAACTTCAGGACTGAACCCACTGCAAGGAGGTAAAGTTGCCTTCATTATCTGACTGAAGCAGGCTGACACAATAGTCATTTCATGACACTTTGGAGCACATCCAGCAGGTCTTTAAGGTAGTAACTGCTTTAATATAATCTTTATTTTGGAAGTTTGCCTAGTATTAATGTGCAGAATACCCACTAATAGTTTTGTTTGGACAGTACAATTTTTTTCCTTTAGATTGCTGATTCACATTTAAAATGTATTATATTAAGTTTCTATGAAAGCTAATACCAGGTACTATCAAGTACTTTTATACAGTGATATACTAAATGGCAGAGAACTGTTTTAAGTTGAATATATATTTTTTTAAAAAAACCCCAGCTATTTGAAATTGCTGTATCACTGTCTTCCTTCTGGTTTCTCTTTACATCCATGTACAAATTTTGGCACATCTTTTAGTACAGTTTACAAATATAAAAAACTATGTCCAGATGGCTACAGCAATAATCTGTGATGTGATGATCTTCTTTTTTAATTATTCAACACATGTGACTCCAATCTCTGTGTTGCCTTTTCCCAATTTATATAGAACACAACAGCTAAGCTTGCATTACTTTCTTATTGACTCTTTCTTTACTGCTTTGATTAACTTTGCCTTTGCTTGAAACTACTTCTATACATCTTCAAGATTTGACCAAAACTTTTCATCCAATGCTAACCTTAATCTTCTTCATCCTCCAGTTAAGTGATACAACTTCTCTCTTCCCAGCTAGTTTTTCCTATGGCTACCTCAGTGCCTTATTATCTGCTGCTCTGTTGCAATGACCTCTCCCAGTCCTGAACTTTTGCTTTTAGTTCAATCAAGCCATGTTTCTAAACTTTTTTTTTTGTGTGTGTGTGTGGGGGTTTTTTTGTATTTTGGACAGCTTTCAAAACACAAGCTTTTGTAATTTAAGATTATTTTATATATAGTGAAGTTTCAGCACATTGTAATGCAAATTAAGTCACAGCTTTACTTGTAGTTGTGACTCTGGTCCCACACAGATTCCTAATTCTCATTGGTTAAATTTCAAAATTGACTTTTTCTGTAACTGAAAAGCTGGCAGTACAAGACTCAGACCTTAGCAGAAGTGGTAACATGGCTCTGCTTGGTCAGAGGGGCATCCAGCCCAGAGTCTGGTCTTAGTCAGGAGCAGACAGCACATGGCTCAGGGAAAGAGGGTAAGACTGCAGCAAGCAGCTACTGGGATTTTTTCAGAATATTGTTGCAGTTTCAGGCACAGGAAGTTCCTGAATTTCACACTGCAAAATGGGAGTTTCTAGATATTTTATAGCTATCAATGGGTCCATTTTTTGAAGGTCTTCCTGACCCCATTTTAGAACTCTGTAATTTTTCTAAAATTACCAGAGCCCTGTTATATGGACGCTGTTCTGACCTGTTATTACTCTCAGCACTTGAAACTGTATTTCTACTACAGAACAGCTTGTGTTCTATGTCGTTGATGGTGTTGACAGTCTGTTGGGCCCTAAGAAAATGTGTTTGGTTTGCCAATAATAGTACCAACTGGAAAAGGAGCAGGCAAGTGTTGTGTAGAGAGAAAAGAGAAGATGAAATGCAGGGCTATGTGTGTTGTGTATGTGTAGCAAATCCCTTATTTGCTACAGTTCTTCCTTCTCCATTTCCTTTTCCTGCCCTAGCAGACACTTCAGTCCTTTCCTGGATAATTTTCTTTCACTTCATGCCTTTCCCTTGTTAAACTTCTTCTGTTTTTTCTTTCACTTTTCAGACTTTTATTTGCAAACAATCATTACCATTTAATATTTCTATTAAAGTTATTTTGTAAAAAAAAACCAACTTTGTTGACTTTGAAGTTTGTCTGAGGTGGAGAATCCTTCCTTTTATTACTGCATTTCTGATGGCTAGTCTAAGGATCAGAATTGGATGTCCCAAGCACTGCATGGGGAAAGGCTCTCTCAACGACTAGAACAAGGCACTAGATATGAGTGGAAGGAAACTTTAAGTAGGAATCTGTGTCTTGGGAGGATATCAAAAAGGCTGAGGACCTGATGGACAGCTAAGAAAAAAAAGGAATTTGAAAAAAGTGCTGAGATTTTATTGGGACCTGGGCTTAGTCTGTGCTGATTTGACTTTATTCCTAAATTGCCTGTGTTTCTTTTTTGCGTGGTCCTGCTGGGTTGGCCTGTGCTTGCTCAGGGAGCTGAGGTCCACTGGCTCTACACCCCACTGATGAGGCAGAGAAGCCCACAATGTGATAATTGAGTTCCGAGGTGTTATTGCCAACTCCTGGCTTCACTCAGGCCAGTGTTCTTGAAACACTGCTTCCTTTGCTGAAATCACAAATATCAGCTCTATGAGAAGTGCTGGAGAACTGGCTTTGATGACAGATTCTTGTCTTACGAGTTGTCACCCTCATCTACAGATATTAGCTCTCTTTTGGCAAAATGTCATTATGAATTCAAGGATTGATTTTTGACTGTGTTAGTCAATGACAGCTGATGACTGTCTGCCTCTTGCAGAACTTAAAATTCATGGCACTGCAGAAATGAATGACAATATTAAAAAAAAAGTTGAAGGAACTCAGTAATCAGTTTTTTAATTGAAGCTGACTCTCACTTTATGCAAATACAAATTAGAATATGCCACTCTGCAGCATAGTAAACAGTCTGCATTGCTGGGTCCAGTGATGAGTCTTGCTGATGTACGACTGGATTATTTCACTGAAGATCTGTAGCCTCCAGTCCCGTCTTGATGTTTAGTGAGGTGATCTTTGAGCTATTGATCTAATTTAGTATCTGACTGATATGCAAATTGTTTTTCTAAAGGTATACTGAGTAAGGGATGTATTTTGAGGTAATTATACTATAAAGAGTATGGGTTTGGGTTTTTTGTGCATTTGACAGGAAACAGGATGTGCTGTAGTAAAAACAACTGCTTGAGGATTTTTTTTTTTTTTTTTTAAAGAGCCCTCTTGATGCCTGCTTCTGTCCTCCATCCCTTTTTCCTTCTGAGCTCCAGGGTTTGTTACTACTGGTGAATTGAGAGCATACACATTACCTTAGAATTTAGCTCAATCTTCTGGTAAGTGTGGTGATAGAGTCTTTTTCATGTAGTCCTTTCTCTAACAATCTTCCTCTCAGATGTTTTGTATGAGTTTGAGGGGTTTGGATTTAGCAAGTCCAGAAAAATTACAGAAAGAGGCACTGAGCTACATTGTAGGGGTATTTATGATACCCTCTTTTCTGATTTGTCTACATGCTTACTAGTGATACACAACAGTGTGGCCTTTTTTTGGTGAAGAGGAAACAACAGTTCTCCTTGCTTTCATGTCACTTGCAGCAGCAAGCGTTCTCTTTTTTTAATAAATTGTAAAAAAGGTACCAGTAGCAATACAGTAGACAAATTAGGTATTTTTCATAAAGTTGTCATGACCAAAGATGAAATAATTATTACTATTTTAAGGTGTGTGCAGTAGCAATATGGGACAATATCATCTTTCTTTGTACTCCTAATTCTGTTCTAATGAACTCACAGAATATACAGTTTGTTTCATTAGTTAAATACTTTTTTTCCAGGTTTGTGCTAGTGCAAAAAGGTCATCTTGAGTAGTTACTTCACATGAGCATTTTTTTTCCCAAATCTTTTCTGTTTTGCAAAGATGTGGAGCAGAGTGCCCGGGGAAGGTGGAATGAGTCTCCAGCAACAAATTACATGAGCAGCATCTGCACAAGTAAACACTGGAGTGCTGTAGAGAAACCCCAGGCCTGTTCCTGAATGCCTGTACCCAGAACCTGTCCTGAAATTGGCATCTTTTAAACATGTCCTGCTGTTTGTATACTTATATTGACATAAGCTCACTTCCTCTTCCACTAAAAGTGTAGTTTTAAACTATCACTTAAAGAATCAGCAAAGATAATTATTTGAAAGCATCTTTGCTTTGGAACAGCTGCAGCTAGTGTGGCAGTTCTTGCATACAGTGGATTATTTTGATTGAACATAGGAAAATGTAGTTTATAATTCAGAGGTAAATTGTACTTCAAACACAGTGTACTTTAAGTGATCTAGAAATATTGACATACTGATTATTTGACTTTAAATATATGACTTCAGTGCCTGGAGGGAATAGTCTAAATGAATCTGCTTTCACCTAGCAGTAGCAGGTACCTGCCTTGCATGCTTAGCTGTGCACACTTTTCCTCTTTAGCAATAGATGTCTTTTTTTGGTTTGTCTGAAACAGAAAATCTTGAATTGCAGTTTTTTTCTTCATCAAATACTACTGTTGGAGAAACCAGAGGCTACATTTGTAAAATATAACACCTTTGCCTAATGGGACTCATTCATCTTTATATTTCTTCTAGGCAAGCTGGATCAAAACTAAGGGTATAAGGGATAGAGTAAGTGCACAAGACCCTTTACATACAGGAATAAAAAATATATTGAAATAAATTGCATCTTATAGCACTGCTTATTCTGCTTTCTTTTTCATTTTTTATCTTCAGATTGTTTTGTAAACTTGTAAAATGCAATTTTTTGAAAGTCTGAATAAAGGTCTCTCCTAGAAAAGTTATGCAAATAACAGATTGATGTGCAGTCTCCCCAGATATTTAGGAATAGTTAGAAAGCTGGTCAGTGTCACTATTTGGATATGTGTTTTGAAGAGTTTTGACCTGACCATTATTGTCATTGTTGAGGGAGATTTACACATGGAAATTTTACAGAAATCAAGGAAACCAGCTTAATCTTTTCATGTTTAGGGTTCTCTTGGCTTTGTCTTGTCTTGTCTTGTCTTATTGCTTCAGGCTAGCTATCACTTCTTGGCAGGAAAGCTGCACTTTCAATAAGGAGAAGGGGTGATTTCAGGAAAGATTACTTTGTCTGCTTGAGGCCTTCTGACTTGTTGCAGTGTTTCAGGTCTGTGTAGCATGCTGCCACAGGCTCACTCTCACAGCTGCTGTCTTGGGCAGCGATGGAACTTGGGCAGCAGTCCTTACTCAAGGATGTACAGAAGGGAGCAATCTAGCCTGTACAAATTCTGTGGAAAAAATTTGGAAAACGATTAGCTGGTGCTAGTAATATTAGGGACCAATGCTTACAATCCATTCTGCCTTCTGAGCGTGGCTGTTAGAACACACTGCTGTTATTGTGGAGTGTCATTTCATGAACAGCCCTTTGTTTTATGCATTTAGGATGGTTATTTTACGCAAATAGAAAGTTTCAACCTCATTAAACAGCACACTACAATTCAGTGAGATCAAACATATTAGAAGTCAAAATTGCTGATTTTCTTTTCCTGAATTTCTCCATTAATTAGCAGGGTGACATTTCTGCCTTTGTGGAGTTGTCTTAAATCTCTGGTCTTCTCCCATGAAAGGCAGTGATGTCTCTTATCTGCATGTTGTCAGCACACAAGCCTGTGTGACTCACTAAAGCTACTGGTGGTGAAAGTTTCTTTTGGGTTGTGTGATTAGGTTGTTACTGCTTGTCACGTTTTTAGTGATGAAACAAAAGGATTTGGGTTGGATCTAAAATTATATGAAAACCATTGCATTGTTGATTGCTATCTAAATTTTACCTGAGAAGGGTCTTCATCATTTGAGTCTGCAATTCACAGCTTTGTCATCAGTCAGGAAATGGATGAGGACTAAGCCAGTGTCAGAACCAGTAACCCTTGCTGCTGTAAAGCAAAAGTGTGTGTCAGAGCATTGAGGTGATTCTTATCCTACCCCTTTCTGTACTGTTCCATACAAACTTTACAGATAGACAAAAAATACATGCTATAGGACTGTTCTCTCCAAGTAGTCATTCATATGAGGGAGCAATTATTTTTCTACCTTGTACTTGCAGGAAGTCAAAGCACTCTTTCATCTCTGAGGAAAGCAGTGGATCCAAGTGAACAGGGAATATAGATTTAAATATGTTTGCTCTATCTAAGAGGATAAAATAAAATAAAAAAAAAAAGTTGGATAATTTTCTTTTCCCCACACATTAAAAAAATAAAAGAAAGGGGGTAATGAATATCAGTTTTTTTTAATCCTGCTGGGTGATAGATCAATTTTCCTAAATTGGGTAACTGATGATAGGTTTGTGAAGTAATTAGAGGCGTGGCTGACAGCATATTTTGAGTAGTCAAATGCCACACAGAAAGAAGGCAATGTTGTTTTGATTTAAACTTCAAGAATTGTCTATTATTTTCTGTGGTTTGCTCTTGTTCTTAAATAAATTTCTTTGAATTCTCCAGGTGCTTTTCCCATATGAGTGCAAGAAGAGTAGACAGTTAAAAGAAGTGACTGCTGTGGAGGACAGCATGACCACCATGAAAGGAAGCTGTTTCCTCACACTGCTCTTGGCAGGACTTGGGGTGTTAGGAATACTGGAGTCAACAACAGAAGATACCCACTGCCACAGAGCTGTGCATCCAATTATTGCATACAAAGGTAAGATGTAAATGCCAAAAATCTTTTCCAGAAGTAGGCTAAGGTGTAATGACTTCATGGAAACCTCTGCTTTTGGTGTAGAATGGTATAGGAAAAAAGGTGCATTCAGTGCTGTTTTATAAAAATCTGGGCTGTATTCTATGCAAGTTAAATACGGCTAGGCTTCCAAATTTTGTTCAGCATTTTTGCTGAATGTATCACTTAAAGGTGGGTGACTCATTTTCCTTTGTGGTTAAAACCAGCCTGTACCATTGCATGGAGTTATTCCTTTCCAAGTGAACAATTCTGCACATGTGCAGTTAATTTCATGGAGTTGCTCTTGTCCCTTTTCTTCACTCCAGTCAGGCCTCTCTGGATGGTAGCCCTGCCCTCAAGCTTATCAGCTGGTTCTCTAAATTTGCTGTTATCTGCAAACTTTATAGACCTCGTTCTGTTGTCTTCCCTTCTTGATTAAGGCATTAAACAGGATGGATCCCAGGATCAACCCTTGTGTTATTCCACTTATTACTGGCTCAAGTGGAGTAAGGGTATTAAACATTTACTCTCCAAACAGTAGTTCTTGAACCCCTTCTGCTAAGCAGCAGATGCCTTTGATATTATAGTGGTGGTATTGAGTCCTCAGCAGCATCCATTTCTGCTACCACTAGGTCATCTGCCCAAGTCAGCAGCAGGCTGGTATTATCCCTGCACAACCTTTCATCCCTGTTCAACCTTCCATTACTTTTGAAGCAGTAGAAGCTGTTCCTGTTGCCTTTGACATTCCATGCAAATCGAAACTCCCACTGAACTTTGTTTAACCTGATGTAATCCCTGCATGCCCATATGGTCTTTCTAAATTCCTCCTTGTCCATGCTAATGCCTGATACAACCCTTTTTGTACTGGAGCTGTGCCACGAGTTCCTTCCTTCACCAGGATAGTTTCTTCATACATGTGGTTGTCATCTTGAGTATTGGGGTGGAACACTGAAGAACAGTTGGAACAAAGCAAAGAATACTTGGAGGATGTTTTCTGTAAAAACCTGAGGCAGTTAATAGCTTATTTGACTTTTTTTTGTTTATTTGAATTGAGATTTTTCCATTAGAGTCACAACTTAGAATGAGTTCCAAATAGTTTGTAGTTATGAGGATGTAGGGATTAAGATGTATTATATTACACACTGCATTCCTCCTGTTTCTCAAAGATCGCACATGTGTAAGTTTTTTGTTCCAATGAATAAAAATTTATTGAATTTTAATTGAAAAAATATTTGTTTCCATTCTTTTCATAAACTTAGAGAAAATAATGTTGTGTTTTTTGCAGAAAGTATTTTATTCTGGCACTTTAATGGTTTAATAATAGTAATGGTACCAGCTGTCCTGTTCTTCAATACACTGGAGAAAGAACTCTGTAGCTCAGAACAGCAAACCACCAGTGTATTGTGAAGAAGGGACCTTTTTCACTCGCTTATTGATGGGCTAAATAGTATGAGTTATTCTGATGAAATACCTGGTTTCCTTAGCATTCATATTGTGCATATAATTTAGTTTAAAATGCTATTTTTTATCAGGACATGCATACACAATATTCTAAATTAAAGTAATTAAAGTAGCACAGTTAAAATTCTGGCACTTAGGCTTCTTAATTTCACAAACTAAGAGATCACTGCATGTACTTTTTGATTTGGTATATGCAACGGTAAAACAAAATGATTGAAACTCATTAGTAGTGCTATGTTCTAGGAGTTGATTAAAAATGTGTCGGTTTATGAATCTAATTCAGCCAATATTTAGGAGGGTTTCTTGAATTTAGACTGATCCTGCCTTCTAGACCTCTCATGTTCTCTGTCATATTTAACTTCTAGTGATATCCTTCCATTTCTAAGTCACTATGATAAGGCTTTTTGGGGATAGAGGACATATTGTTCCAGTTGCATCTTTTGATATAGCCAAATACAGTGTCACGGTTAGAGTTTACAAAAAAAAAATTCCCAATTTATTTTTACTGTAAATATATGTTGGAAATATAATTATATAGAAACATTTATGGTCAGATCTTTAATGTGAGATCTAGTAAGACTTTAATGCAAGACTCCCTCTTGACCTTTATGGTAAAAATACCATTAATTAGTACATATCCGTGACATACATTTGTGTTTATGAACTGACATCTCTTGAAGAATATTCTGACAAGCTGTAGTTCATACTTCACACAATAATCTGTTGGGAGTTCTTAAAAACTATTACAAAGTACATGTAGAAACACATATGCAATGCAGTATACAGCCTGTGATAGCTGGGTAACCTAGTTGGTGTGGGCACACAGGATTTGACTTGTAGTTGCAGGACTGCCCATTAATGGAAAACAGAAGTTTTGAGACCCCGGGAAAAAGTGCCTGAGAGGTTTGTCTTTGAATCTGTATGTTAGGAATGGATTAATTGGGGTATCAGAATAAAAGAAGAGAGATGTGTGTGAGAAGCCACTCTCTGAATGAGTCTTGCAATAGGAGTTGGCAGGTTTCAAACAGCCACCTTACTGATATCCATGTTCTTGTGACATTTGCTGACTTCGTGAAGGCCTGTAGGAAAATACTCTCTGTATCTATTGATGTCGTTAGCACTGCTAGGCCAAGGTCGAGTTGAAAAATCAATTCGTAACAGTTAAAATCCCTTTGAGTGCTGCTTTAATGGCCTAGTCTGTAAAGTCATCTTGTAACAGTATTAGATCCACCAGAGCTAAATACTGTATGGGATGCTGAACATTAACCAAGGCTGAGTGCTATTGAGTTGTAGGTACTTTAAAGCTTGTAAGTAAACTCAGTACTAAGTTTACAGAGATATCAACACTTTTATTTTATTTATAACTGATCAAAGCACTTTTTTTTTTTTGTAGTTTCTGGTATGCCAAAGTAGCAATGTACTTATTTGATTTGTCTTCCTTTGAGAGGTATGGTAGATGAAGTATAAACTATTAAATAAAACTAATGGAGTGAGTGTCTGGTGTAGCGTATGGATGAACAGCTGCAAAAAACCTAATAAAAAGACAAAATAGTCCCCAGGAGTTGTCATAGTGAAATATGGAAGGGGAGTATATCTCCTGAAAGAGCTTGCTTTCTTTTCCACTGCCCATCAAAAATTGCTCACCTAGGTGATGATTCTGTCAAGATACCTTGTGTAGAGATGCATATACTATTTCTAGCACTGATTTTTCTAGCTAAATAGTTTTAGTTGAAGACTGTGATATATCTTCTGATAGCAAATGGCAAGAATTTTACCCACCAGCTAAGAACTTTTGCTCAACTACTTTCTTTGCTAGTGGAAGAGGAAAAAGAAGATGCAATAGCAGGAGATGCACATACTTTGAAAATATTTTTTACATGACCTCAAAGATTTCATTTTATGTCTCTCATACACAGTATTAATAACCATGTTGTAATTTGTTTATCTGCATAATTAATATTAAGACTGAATAATGCACCTTTTTGCTCTCCCAGAATCTGTAAGTAAGAAAGTGAGCTATAGATCAGAAAATGTTGGCAGCTCTAAAATTTCTTGTCATAGAGCATCCTTCAACTAAAATAAGGCGCTTTGTGTCTTCCTTGGAAGCTGAAAATTTCCTTTTCTCATTATTTAAAGTTGTTAGGAATTATCACAGAAAACAGATTTATATAAATAGACCTCTAAGTATTGGAGAGATGGACAGGATCAGTCCAGGAGTGCGTAGTTCAGTGTTTTATGTGATGAAGCTGACTGATGGTGCACGGTCCCTGTTTGAAGTTCCTTTCTCTCTCTCTCTCTAAGGAGGACTCTGCATCTAGAAGTGCAAAAATGTGCTAATCTGTTGAAATGCAGGCTTAATAAAAAAAAAAAAATAAAATCTGTCTGCATAAGCTAAGAATTCATCAGCTGTCCTAACTAATTCCAATAGTTGCAGTCAAGGGCGTATAAATCAAGTGTAATTTAGAACTGGGTAAAAGGAAAAAAAGTGCAGATTACAGAATGGATACAGAGAGTCTCTGTGTGAGATCCTTGATCTTTACACAAGTTTCCAAATGTTTACAATGTAAAAAAAGAGAAAATTATGCTTGAAGTAGCTTAAGAGTTAAAACAGAGAAAGGGCTTAAATAAGCTACTCATTAAAATTAGTCTTACAAATTTTATTTTTATTAAATTTTATTTTATTTGGATATACTTTCATTTGCATGCAGATATGAAATGTTAACTCTATAAGTGCATTTAAGGGTTTACTGATTGTCAGCTACTTGGAAAAACCATTGTAGTAAAGGGGTTATATTATAGTGTTTAACCTGAACAGATAGAAAATGCTGTAAAAACCACATTTGCTCTATGAGAAACAATGACGCTTTATAAAGGTTGAACTATTCTTAAGCAAAAAACCCCAAAGCAAAACATTTGATTGGTGTAATGTTTGTCTAAATATTTCCAGCATTTTGTAGTCCAACTGCTTTACAGAACCTTTGTGGTAGGTCTCTGTGGACCTGACCTTTTATTAGATTATATATTAAAATAACCAACCAAAAATGAAAACAATCAACAAAAAGGATAAAAGCAGTTACAGTTTCTCCAGACACATACATTTGCTGAACTTTGAAACACCAGACCTTTCAAAACTCAGTTGAAGACTCGTTCTGTAGACAGACACTACCCATGATGTAGAACTGATCACAACTGCTTAGCAGCGTGTGAGTGAACTGGAAAAAAAAATTACCCACTCTAGTTTCAGATGTGAAATTTTAAGTATTGACTGTCTTGAAATTTACCTGTATAAAGTTTAATTTCTTTGGCTTTTTAATAAGAAATAAAGTGCAGTTGTGAACTTGACTTAATTGATGCTGGGAAAAAAGCAGAGATCATTTGCTCTGGGGCAAGTCTCATTCTTCTAGGCTCCCATAAAATAATCAGAATTTAAAGTTGTGCTGTCTCAACAAAAAAAAAAATCAATTTACATAATTTTAGAAGCTATATTTAGTGATAATTTAAATACATACTGTGCTGTTACAAAGTTATCTGTTGAATAAACATGCTCAAAAATAGCACGTCTCAATCCATAGAAGAAATGAATTTAAACCCTTCATTTCAGCTTGAGGTTAACCAGAAATGAAAAATAGCACAATTATTTTTGATTTCTTGGTTAGAGAATCCTAAGAAATATGTTTTCTTAACCTTATTGTCTGACCACCACAGAATTCCCTCACTTGATGTTTGTCTAAGTAATATAGACTCAGTACATTGCTCTGCTCATTTTATCCTGTGGTTTGTGTATGGAGTGTATGCACTTAACATGCCAAGAGGAAATAATATGTGGGCTGAATGAAGGAGGATAAATAGCATATGAACTTGTTTTTGTTTGTACTCTTCTCTTTCTCCTAATCTTGCTGTGAGTTTTCTTTTAAACTAATAGTAGTCAGCTAAGCTTTTTAGTTTTTCCTGTTTTTTTTTTCATTTTCTTACCAATTTTTCATAAATAAATAAATTTCAAAGATGATCTGCCAGCATCTGCAGTGAGATTAAGGTGTATTGCGTTCTGTAACCTATCATCTTTTGAGTTTTTCTTTAGATGAAGATGATTCATCAGGGAAGAAATGTTGATTGCTAGATGCTGCTTTGTCTAGATGACAGGACTACAAGATTGTTTGTGCTACCTTGCCAAAAGCCAGCCCCTCTTAAGGAGGAAAATAATTCCTTCATCCGTTCTATATTTTTTGTATTGAGTCAGGTTTGCTTTTACTTTTGTGCAGGAGATTAAGCTTCTGATGGGGAAGAGCAACCTTCAGCTCTTTACTTTTAATTAAAAAAACCCATCTTTGGAGATGGAAGGTTACTATCCTATGTTTCCCTGAATCACCCAGTGTCATTGCTGCCCATTCCCATAGAAATGAGGGAATGGCAGGGGCTGAATTCTCTAAGCAAAGGACTTGCACACCAGCTACTTTTTTTACCCCCTGACAGTGATCATGTTTTAAAGCAAGCATCAATTCACAATTATTTTGGCATCCCAGTCAAGTGCTGGACCTTCATAGAATGCTAATAATTTTCATAAATTTCGATAATAGAAAATTAGCAGTGGCTACCATGGCTAGTGAGCTGTGCAGACATGTCCTATGAGCCTTTCCATGGCTGATTTGTTACTAATTGCCCTAATGTGGCTATTTAGAGCATGTGCAGTTCTCTGGTTGTTAACAAAGCAGCAAAATGCGGGAGATGCTCCTGGTGCATCCTACCGTCTGTACAAAGTGGGCAGATGGACTTAAAATCTGGATTTTTTGTTCTTTTTACTTTTTCTTCTTCTTCAAAAGAGCTGTATTTTTGCTAAAAGGTTGTAAACCATCCAAACTGGGATATGTTAAAGAAACAGATCAGCAATCAAGAAATAGAGCTCATATGCAGATGAAGTTTTGTCAATTTTTTTTTTTTTTTTTTTGTGTGTGTGTGTGTGTGTTCTTAAAGCAAGAGGGAGCAAAATATTGCTCTGGGTTTTTTTCTATTTAATTTTTCCTCCCACCAGATATAATTTAAATTCTTTTCATAAGAAAAGACTAGAGAAAAGGGGGCTCAGGTGTGACCTTATCAGTCTACAACTACTGACAGGAGGTTGTAGCAAAGTGTGGGTTGGTCTCTTCTCCCAAGCAACAAGTGATGAGACAAGAGCAAGCTGCCTCAAGATGTGCCAGGGAAGGCTTATATTGGATATTAGGAAAAACTTTTTCATTGAAAACATTGCTGAGCATTGAGCCAGGCTGCCCAGGGAGATGATGGAGTTGCCATATCTGGATGTATTCAAGACACATGGAGATGTGGTGCCTAGGGAGTTGGTTTAGTGGTGAACTTGGCAGTGATGGGTTAACAGCTGGACTTGATGACCTTAGTGGTATTTTCCAACCCAAACCATTCTATAATTCTAAGTAACTTAAACTGTTAGTTCAGAAAGATGTCAACAACTGCAGTTACTGGCCATCTGATCCTGGGCAACTTTGTTTTCACACTTTGTAGTGGCACAGTTACTGGAAAGACTCATTCCGGCGGACTTCCCTTCCAGATCCTGTGCACTTTGTGGGGCTTGCATTGCTGTCACTTGATGACACCTGCTGCCCTTACTGCCTGTCACTGAATGTCACCTCCTGCTGCATATCACTTTGGCTGAGATATTGGGGAAACCGTGGCCCATCCTTTGGCCTTGCTTCGAGCTCTAAAGTTTCAAGAATCTTAAGAGGTGTGGAGGAAAAACATTACTTGTTTTTTTTATTTTCTTCCTAATTTCTTAAATACCTTACCAAGATACATTTTGTTTATTAGATAGATTGGGTGGAAGAAGAGAACCATAGTCGGTGCTTCTTTAAACTGTGGGTGTTTTTTTTTGTTTGTTTGTTTTTGTTTTTCCATATGCTTTCTTCCCTTTCTTCTGTGGAAGTGCTTGTCTGTTGTTGACAAGACTTTATGACACTGGGTAGCAGCTGATTTTGTATGGCTGAATGTGGTAGATACTTGTTACATGACAATTTGGCACATTCAGGTTGGACCGAGCTTTGACTCATCAGAAGCTTGTCTTTCCATTTCCAGTGCTTACTTCAGGTTTTGTTTTGATGGATTTATGGCTCTTTTCTACCATATCTAGGAATGAGGACCTGACTGTTTTACAACCAGCTCTACAGTAAATCTACTAAAGTAGTTGTTAATAGTGACAAAGCCCTGGAGTTTAACAGTGCCTTTTAGAACAAAAGTAAGTTCTGCAAAGAGAAGTGTTGATTGTAGTGTTGTGGTTCTTTCTCCTTTTTTCCTTGCTTTTTGCTTTCTTTTTCTTGGCTTTGGGGCATCTTTTTGTTTTTGTGGTGGGTGAGTAGAGGAGGTGGGGAATATATTCCTCTTTGAAGTCCTGGCTCCAAACTCTTACAAGGATTAGTGTCAGGCTTTGCTCTCTATACCCTTTGTTTTACACTATGTCTTATTTTGTTGGGTTTTGTATTTCTTTATGAAGTATCATCAGACCTATATTTTGTGAGCTACAGTTTTGGATAGAATTGATAGGATCAAGAAATTTTATTTTGCTGAGACAATGTAAATAAAAAAGGTAATTATGTTCATAGGCCAACATATGTAAGAGTGCTTCATTGCAGGATGGTCAGTTCTAGCTAAAGAGGTCTTGCTAATTGAAGCATAGGTATTTCCAACAAAAATTAACAGTCCATAACTGTCTATGGGCAGTCTGGTTTCTGTTTCTGCTCCCTACAATACATGTATTAAAATTGAGCAGATTTCTTTACAAGACTCCATCTTGAGACTAAATAATGATTTCCCATAACTATACAATATGATTTCCTTCTAAATGAATTCTTTGGCTGGCTGCCAAAGCCAGCATGTAAGCATTAAAATGTGAAAGATTAAACCCCTCTGAAGAGAGTGCGTGACTGAGGATGTCAAATGTTTCCCCTGGTCAGTCTGTCCCTCCATCACGTTCAGGAAGATTGGCAGCAGCAGCACAGGGAGCAGAGGTGGTAACTGTAAGGAGTAGCTGCTCTCCCTGGGAAGAGCATTAGGGCTCTGTGCTGGATGAGGTGTGAAGTTAGTGGTTTTTAACTTTGCTGGTAGCGCTGAAACCACTTTCATCTAAGTGGGAGTTCAGTCTTTTTTTCCTTACACTTTCTTGTATTTGTATGCAATATGTGTGTTTGAACAATGAAGCATAAACAACTCCAAGCCCTTGTTCAGAAAAATAAGAAATAAGTAGACGTTGCAGCAGATGTTCCTGTCTCTTCCCTGAGGGCACAGACAGTCAGAACCCAAATTCCCTTTAATTATCCCAGTAATAGACATATGCACACACATAAGAATGCAGCAATATCTACTTCTAGCTGGGGGAGCTCTGGCAGGGCAGAGAAAACAGGAACGCAGGCTAGATTTTAGACCTTGAAGGTTAGAGTGGATTATAAAACCAGGTGAGGGAACTGGGGCAGGGAAACTGCTGTGACTGTGTCTGCTTTGCCTGGAGAGCAGTAGAGGTGGCTGGGGCAGCCACTTTGTGTCTACTGAGAGAATCAATGAAAGAGGAGAGGAGTTGGGTAGAAGGGAATAAATTTACCATAGGCTTAAGAAAGAAGTTCAAGTATTCATGCATTTGAAGTCAAGAACCATATACCTGGTAGGAAGTATGCTTCATTTTCTCTTTTCCCCATTAATAATAAATTACTTACAGCCTTGCCTCATTACTTCCAAAATTGTTCTGAAGCTGTAGCTGTTGATAAAATGAATGCGCAATAAACAGGTGGTGAACTTTCTGGAGAATATCAAGAGGTTTATGGTCTTGGGATTTGTTTTATTACAAATGATTTAAAGTGTGTGTGAGAGGAGTGTGACAAGCAGTGCTTCTAGACAAGACTAGGTAGAGATATTTCTTGGCTTCTGCAGTTCTCTTTGTATGGAAAAGCAAGCTTCAGGATTGTATTAAGTTTTACTGGTTAGTAGAAGGAAGGCAGCTGGCTCGTTTGTGGGATCTGTAGTTTTGAGGTTGCTTTGTCGTTTTGTTGGTTCTTTTCTTTTCTTTAGTTTTTTTTCTTCCCCCTCCTTATAAGCAAAGATGAGCTCTGAACTGCAGATGGAGATCTGATATGTTTTCGTGTTTCCAAAGGAGAACCAAATGTAGTGTGGTAAAACTTAAAAGAGGAATCTTTTCGTTTGTGGTTGCTGATTTAATCATTCTGGGCAACTTTGTAACTTCATCTTCTCCTTTATGGTGGACTGGATTGCATTAAATAACCCTGCCTAGACAAAAATCTTATTTTTTTTCCTGGAAGGGAAGAAGTGATGTTTTGTTTTCATATATCTTCCTGGACACTTTTTTTGGAAACTGTAGAGTGCCTACTGTCTAATCACTAATTACCAGAATGTCTATATTTTTCATTGTATTATTCAGATGAAAATGTTTTCATAATTTCTATAAGAAATGTTTTGAATTTTTGATTTTATTAAAAACAAGGGCTTAGCTAAACATATAAACATATATTCTCTCATGTCCCAGTCACGATGTCCATCCACATACTCTTAATTCTGTACACAGCCCTGGTGTAAATGAGTTCTATATTGCAAGTTAAATATCTTTTTCATTAAAGTGAAATACTGAGTAGTGTAACGCATCCATCTGTCCAAATCCTTTCACTTTACAAAAAAGCATTAAATGGTGTTGGGTGGTGCTGTCTTCTTGTTGTTGAACTAGTGCTTTCTCCTCATATGCTGTGTTCAGCCTGCTTCTGATGTACTCCATTTGGATTGTTAGAGCCTTCTGGTAGCACAGACCATTAGATCTATTTCCATCCATGACTCTCCTTAGGCCTGACATGTGGATGTTTGAACCTTATCTATGATGAAAAAGTGGACATGCCAACTACATTCTAGTAACAAGTGGACCAGGAATTTTGCTGGAGTGTTGAGCTGGGATTGTCTTTTCAATTTGTATTTTTTCTTCTAGAAAACATTTGTCTCTTTCTGTGATGTTCAAATGTTAGAGACTTGCTTACTCCTTGTTTGTTTATTTCACTAAGGTTATCAGTGTAGTAGTTTTTCTTGTGTATGAAAAGTTACAGAAAAAGCACCTTCCTGGTGCCTTCTAATTCCTCCTGGTGCACTATGAATTTGCCTGGTACTTAAGATCGTGTTATTTGGGCATTTTCTTTCTCCTTCTACTTAACTTCAACTCTGGAACCAAAATCAAGTGTAGGTCCTACCTTTAAGCTCTACTATTTTAGGATGCATTAATAATTATTTTGTCTGCCCCTGCAATGCATGCTAAAGGAGGATAGCAGTAGGAGCATGTAGAAAGGGTTAATGAATGCCCAGACTGTTCACCCAGGGCTGTAATTGTATTGGGTGTGCCTGGCTTTATATCCCACAGCACCTCTGGATGTGCAGCCTAGGTAAGGGGCATTCTGCACAATCTCCCTGTGGGATTTTCTCCAGACCTGTGGAATAAAGCTCCACAGCATGGGCAAGGCAGTCACCTTGGGGATACAGTTCTGCAATAAGCATAAGCAGACTGCATAAGCAGTCAGGGTCATAAAGCTGAGGAGGTATATGGAAGCAGGTCTACCAACTTAACACTGCATACCGAAAACATGTGTCTGGAATTAAAGGAAAAGCAGCCTGTAATGGGCAGGCATTCTCTGCTTTGCAGTGAGCTGTTGTCTTCCAAGTGCTGGGCTTCTACCATGGGCATTATGGAAGAAGAGTAGGATAGAGATTTGTGCTTAGATTTTGAAATGAATATAGTTTAACATATTTTTTTTGCTGGAGTATTGTAACCCAGAATTCACAGAATGAATCTTCTGTAAGAGAAATAGAAAAAAATATTTGCTGTGTTAATTATAGTTGTTCGATGAGGGTTGGTTTTTTTAATGAATTTTTTGTCATGTCTTTGAATTTTTTTTTCAAAAGAAATGGCGCTTTTAAGGATTTCATGGTTAATGCATCCAGCAGAAAAAAAAACAATTGAGAGAAGTCTGCTCTGGCCTGTTTTGCAACAGAACTAAGCTAAGATTAGAGTAGGAATTTGGTTCAAAGTAAAAATAAAGCATGACTTTACAAGTATCTAAAGAACAAGTTGCATTTGTATGGGTTTAAATACTTTGTACCATAAATAGAACCACCACAGTTGTGGTGGAGCTTCATGGAACTGCAGCCTGAGGGGTGTAGTTTGTTCAGGTGCAGCATAGGTTTCTTTCCATTACAATGTTTGACAACCAGACAAACCCTGATGCCTAATCTAGAAGTTTGTTTGCAGCTGTGTTTTCAGAAGCTCACCTGGGGAAAAAAACCTGTACCTGATATCTTATATTGTCAGTCACGTGTTTGTAACTATAGCTGCTTTCTGCACAGTATTTACTTCTTTTTAACTTATTGATCAAGATTGGAGTCATTGCACTCGAATGCTGAGCAACACATGCCTTGAATAAGTTCTAGAAAAATAAGTTATATTTTTGACAAACTAGGCCTCAACCCCTTTCTGTTAAGGAGGGGTGTGAGTTGTGGTTGGTTTCATAAGTAATACAGCTCTTCTTTAGCTGAACTTTCTTAATGGAATCCTCTTTTTAGTTGGAACCTGTGGAATGGTGTTGGCATGTGTTTCCTTTCTTCACTTGAGCTATGGCACCTTTCTTCCTTTCATCTGCAGTGAGTCAATGACTTACCAGCAAGGGTGTGTTTAATGCATTTCTGTGAGGAGAGAATACAGTGTGAATGAGGTAGGAAAACTGGTGGTTGGAAGTGTAAGAAAAAAATATAGACAAAATTGAATCATGAAAGTTTCTGCAAAAGGCTCTGCCATGCCATTTTTCTTGCCTATTTTCCCAACACGGAGCAATGCTTGTTAACCTGAAGTTGTTCTGAGTCAAGTTATTATTCACAGATATATTTATAATATAATGTAGTTTTAAAAAGAGAACTTAACAGTCACGCTGAATCAATACTGATGATGCACAGAAATTGCTGAAGAAAATCTTGTTTTTCTCAGTTCTGTTGTTAAGATAGTTAGAGCCTGTGGAGTCCTGAAGCATCACAGCAGAGCATTTACAAGTGGTCCTAGCTATGTCCTTCAAGCACAAATGTTGCAGATAAATCCCCAGACAGGACGTGCTGAATGAGTGAACAGGTGGATCTCCTCTTGCCAGCCCTGACACATTGCTTAATAGATTCCCCTGGGGTTAATGGGACTGTCACCAGGGCACGGGGGTGATGTAACAGAGTCAGCGTGGCACGTCCCTAGGGAGACCTCTGACATGTCTCGCTGCCTTTGAAGAGGATAGTAGTGCAACTTGAGTATCGCGGGAAGAGATCTAAGGCTAAAATTATTACACAGCTTCAGGAAGATGGAGTTATTGTATCATCCTTAGATTAGATAGGTTTAATTATAAAATAGCTCTAGCATGTAGAAATACATTTTAATTTTCTTCTGATAAGATAAGTGAGTTTGTTGTACTGATGCCACCCAGAGACTTCTGTTAATATTGCAAATCTGCTAGTTTTCAACTATGGTGTTATTGTTGCTGCTGTTATTGTTATGGTGGTGTTGTTGTGGTATTGTTATTATTGCTATTGTTTTTATTTTGCTAACAGAGTTTCTTCAAGGTGCTGCTGTACATATGTTTAACTTTGTGCTCACTATTTTTAAAAAGGACACCATAGCACAAAGTGTCACATACATACACTATAAGCACTACTGAAACTTTTAATATCTATGTTAATTTTTAAATGAAATTAAGAGGTCTTTATTGTCTTTTGACTTTGTTATTTGCCAAGTTGTATTATTATTAAAGGTCCCTTCTGAATTTGGTTCTAAAGATACCATTCTATTCATTGTAAGTAATTTCTCAATTTATTTTACTGTTTACTGTAGCTCTGCTTTGAAGTACTGAATAATGAAACTTAGGTTAGAGGGAACTTTACAATTTCATTTGCAAAGAACTGCAGAGTTCAACCCTTGGCGAGTGCTTGGACAACATAAACCAAACAAGTCATGGGCTGTTGGGCAGATACTAAATTTAAAGTAAAACAGAGACAGGTTTCTGGTCTTTCATTTTTTTTTTTTTAGTATGAGTATCTAATGTCCTTCTGCCCAGCTTTGATTGTTAACCTCTTTTGTCTTTAACCTGTTGAAGAGAATTCTTTGACCTTTCCTTGGAGCTGAGTGGAATCTGCTGTGTTTGCTTTGTAGATTTATGAACCACGACAAACTTTGTTTTATATTAAATCTAAGCTATTAACCCTCTCTCCCAAAACCTGGCTCTCCCCCCCAGGAAAACCCGCAACATCCGATTCCCAGCGTGTGAAAGAGAGCTGTAGCTTTCTCAGAAAGATTTTTTTTTTCAACATCCGTCTTTTAGTTCTATGAGAAAGTGGGGTTTTTTTTGAATATTTATGAGTTATATCAGTCTTATAATAGCAATGAAAAATTTTTTTGTTTGTTGTTGCTGAGGGTAAGTATGTCTTGAATGTACCAAGAGGACACAATGTGTGTTGGCAATCACCTGCTGTCATGACTGTATGTACACCATGATAGTTTTCCCTGGACAACTTTGAGTCTTAGACCAATGTCTGCAGAATGGCAAACATGCCTACCTGATTTTAAAGGAAAAACAAATCCAGGTTGAAGGTGTGTTTCAATAAGTGTTCTCAGTATCAGCAGTAAGAGGAGAGAAGTCAATAAAGGGCTTGGTGTTTAACTGTAATTCACATGAAGTGAGAGCAGAGGAAAGGGAGGAGAATGCTGGGAAGGGGAGGGTTAGGGCTGGGAAGGGGAGGGTTAGGGCTGGGATGGGTAGGGATGTTGCTGTTTGTCACCTGTGACCAGCAAGCAATACTATTAGGTTACGTGTTGGCAGGGCAGCTTAATTGCCTTACACATTTATTTATGGTACTGCTGTAGTACACAAAATGTGCAGCTATGTTATTGTGTAAAGCTTGTCATGTTGCATCTGCATTAATAAATTAAAAAGCCATTAATACATTTAAATTATTACTTCTTACTACTTTACTGTTATAGTTTTAATTAGAAGAAAAATAATTTATAGGCCTTAAGTAGCTAATTATGAGTTTTTTGACTCTAAGGAGATAATTCATAGCAAAACTAAAAAGTCTTGTTTCACCTATGGGTTTTCAGCTAGATTTCACTGTTTTGGTGAAAAGAAGTTTAATTATTCTGTTAATTAGTTACATAAGCTTTTACTTTTGCAGTATACGTGGGGTTGGGTTGCCTTTTTTTTCAGGCACTGTTTATTTGTTCATTTTCCCTTACAAAAGTGTCCTGAAGTTGTAGCTTTATCTCATAAATGCTTATTTCTGTGTGACACATGCTGCCACTTGTGACACACAAGAGGCACAGTTTCAGAGTGTTTTCTGAAAAAGGAGAAGAGCTCTAGCAGCCATTTGCTCTTCCTGACCTTATTCCCTCAAGCAAGAGCCCTGCTGAATGCAACAAAGATGAGATAAAATAATTTATGTTTTGAGGAGGAATCGGATTTCAGAGAGATTTCTTGAGAAAGTCCTCATTCTTGTTCTCTAGTCCGGGCTTGCCTTGCCCTGCCTGGCCCCTGCTGCCTTGCTCCAAACCTGGAAGTGATCTCAATCACCTGCTTGCTGTACCTTGAAGCTTTATTGTGTATTGTGAGGCAGCAGGACAAGTGGAGGAGATTTGACTCTTTGAATCTCAGTCTTCCCTGTAGCCTTCTGGCACTGCCACAATTCTGTGTACTGAGCTGTCCCTGGCCTCCCATGCTGTGGGGAGCCACTCCTCTCCTCTCATTTCAGAAGACCAAAAGTCTCACTTGGCCTACTAATATAGAGCTGAGGTAATTCCATTCTCAGCTGCTTACCTTTTCTCTCAGAGGCTGATGTTTCCACTGTGGGTCTGGCTTTATTTTTGTTTTGTTTTATTCTTTTCTTTTCTTTTATATCCTTCTTTTGCCAGTAAGTGAGATTCTTCATGATGTACCTCTGGATTTCCTCATTTCCATGTCCTACCTAATTTCTTAACTTTTTAGAGCTTTGCAATTGATGGTTTCATATGAAATGCCTGACTGAAAAGTTAAGGCTGCAAAATCAAGTACAAAAAGTTTAAGAAACGCGTCTTTTATGCTTGCTTGAGTAACCTTTTATGTATATATATATATATATATATATATATACACATAAATAAAAATAGGTAAGTAAGTATGTATAAGGCTATACAGGCCTGTAATGTATATGAGTGTTTTTCCTCCCCTCAGAATCCTGCTGGGTTCTCTGCAAAGCATCTGCAGTAATGGCTGATGGCAGCTGTAATCACAGTTATCTAATATGTGGCCACATCCGCTTTCCACCCCAGTGTTAGAATCCTGATTTGAGCATCCATCCAATGCAGATGGAAATCAACAGTGAATTTACTACAAGTACTGCAGAACGTGTACAAACTGGCATTGTGAGCCTGAAATTGCCCAGATGCATACAGGCTGACATTAAAAATGCAGAAGTTACTTTTCTGACACCCAAGTGATTCTACTTCACAGTTCCATCTGTTTTTCCAAAGTATATGATGATACAGCTTCTGCACACTGCATTTAATGGCTGTCTGCATTGGCTGAATGCATTTTGACACAGAATAACATTTTTCTCCTGGGCCCATTCCTTAGGAATGGATAGCCCACTTGTGCTAAAACTTTAAATTAGGAACAAATCATCCTGAAACAGGCACCAGGCATGGATTATTTCAACTGCGACATTTGCAAAAGCAAAAATATGCTCATGAGTGAAGAAGACAGCTTAGAATGAATGTTGTTAACCTGAGCTACAATTAATGATAGCAGTATCAAAAATTGCATTTCTGCAGCACCCTCAGGGGGGTTGGTTTCGACTCCGTGTTCTAAATAGTCATGACCATGTGCTCACCTTTGGTCTTTCAAGTGACTGTTTGACTCCTGTAATCTTCAAATAGACAGTCCCACAGCCTGTTGTGCCATACACACACAGCCCTCTTCACCTTTCACGTAAGTTCCAGACCACTGGAAAAAAAAAAAAAAAAGATAAAGCTTCAATCAATGTCTTGAGAATTCTGGAATGCCAGAGGATGAGGTTTTCGTACAGCTGGACATTTTTTAGAGACTTTACTACCATTTCTATTGTCACAGCAATTTTGTATATTCTATGTGTCTATTTAAAAAAAGTAATTTTTTTTTTTTTTTAATTATGCTCTGTTGCCACAATATAGTGTTTGTTTAGCCAAACTGTTGAGTGTCCAGTTGGTGGTATGAATGAAAAAAAATAGCTACTGGTAATGAAAATTTAGAGATTTGATTTGCAACTATTTACATGTGCTTAAGTTTGAAAGTAGAAACAAGTTTATATTCTAAATACAAGTAATGCTCCTTGCTGATTTTCAGCAACTCACATGCTTGTCTGCCCTGCTTAATGTAGCACTAAATTGGTCTGAGAAGGGAAGGTAAAAAAAAAAAGTTCAATGAATGTCAAGCATTTTTCCTTTTTCATCCCTCATTTCTCAACCTATTTATTGTTAAAATGATGAAAAATAAAATTTGCTTGTTTTCCCCACTGCTTTTCACTTAATCAGATCCTTTTGTAAAGAAAATAAATAACTAAATAGCTAACTAAATAAAACCCTCTAGTGCTCAGCTGCTTTTGATGCATGGATATTTAATCTAACTTTGCTTGAATATGTGCCAGTGAATTGCAGTTCTACTGTGGTGTTTTCTGTTTTACCCAAGGAGGAAAAACAATTCAGAACAAAATATGGATACTTGATTCAAGTGTGTATCAGGTGGCTGCCCTATATATTTTACAGGCCTGTATTATAAATTAAATGGCATGGTGGTGAAAGTCTCCTATGTTTCCTTAGAGGACCATAAGGAGAAAACTTGCAGACCCATACAAGATATCTGCAGATTTAATGGTGGCTACCTGATATACTACACCTACATCATTTATAGTAAAAGTTGTATTTCTTGATTATTTTTAGATATTGCCCCTTGGCTACATGTGTTCAAAGCAGAAGATGCTGTGGACTTCTCACAGTTAACATTTGACCCAGGACAAAAAGAGCTTATTGCTGGAGCAAGGTGAGAAATCTATTTCATTTTTTGTATTGCACCAGACTGGATTTTGTTCTTTGTTGATAAGTGATATTTAGCCAAATTCCAATATCAGTGTGCTCTTGTGTGACTCCCTTGCCTTCTAGACCCACTAAACTGAATGTTACGTATCTTTATTTCTCTTATCCCTGACTGGAGTTACAAGATGCCTTGATGCCTGCCTGATATCAAGGTTTATAATGGCTTACACTTTTCTAATTTTCAAGAGGACTGTCCTGGAGTACACAATCTTTATGTGCATACAATAGAACAAGCAGATGTCATATGGCAGTGTTACAAATTTACCATTGCATGAAGCTTAGGATGATTCCAAGTTTGGCTACACAATATGTTTTTTTGTGTTGGGATGTTTCTAATAATTATTCACTGTAATGCCAGGAGTGATCAGTTTAAAGACTGCAGAATTGGTGGTAAAGTTGGTGATAGTCACTGTTTGCACAGTAGGAGAGCACTCTGCAAGCTGTGATCAACAGTGACACTGTCTTGGATGTCAACATTGAAGCAGTGGCAGTCCTTGAGCACTATTTTTTTTTTCCTCCTAGCATATGAGGCGTAGTAAACATCTTAATTTGCCAAAAAAAAAATTCAACCATTTAAACTTATTATTCACGCCTGCCTTCTGAATATATTTTATTTTTGAATTAACAAAATTCTAGTCACTTATCTAGAAATTATTCACTTATCTGTTAGGTTTAGCATTAGAATATATTTCTGTTTCCCAACTAGCTTCTTAGCTGAAAATGAGGTTCAAAATACAGTCATAAAATGCACTGCAAGAAAACTTTTTTCATGGGCCAGTGGAATTTGCTTATCTACAGAGGAAAACTTTATGAGTGTGGAAATAGGTATGTATGTGTGTATACGTATTTTTATATCTCTGGCCCACATGAAGTGGGGTATTCTATGCCTTGATGTTGATTTTTCAATTCTGTAAGCTACCGAAGGAACCAAGGTATGATGTTATCAACTGCTGCTACTCTGTAAGGGCTGTCACCATAAGTTGTTTGTGCTTCTCCCCAGGCCCCAGATCCATGGAAATATTTTGGGTCAGTGCGCTCTGTACAGATATCCCAACAGCTGTTAAAAAAAAAAAAAAAAAAAAAAAGAAAAAAGGAATACTTTTCCCTCCTTCCTCTCCTATTATATTCTCCATACTGTTAATCTGGAGTCCAAATCTCAGCAAAAAATAGGCTTATTTAAACCAGTGCTTTTAATGAAGCCTTTTGTATCTCTATGGGATAAGCTTTGGATCATTTTGTTGAATAAGCAATGGCTACAAGAAAAAACAGCTATTAATTCTGCTTTTTGAAAAAGATTCCATACATCAAAAGATTTTTTTTTCCTATCAGATGCTTTATATCTCTGGTTCTGACTAAAATTAAAAAAAATAAAAATATTCAGGATTATTAAAATTGCAACAGCAATTTTGTTTTACACAATTCAGTATAGCTGGCTGTTATTTTTTCATAGAAGATATTGATTTTCCCTTTCCTTATTCTGTATTTCCATTCTAAATTTTAACCTTTCTGGTGTTGTATTTGGAGATCTTCCTTTAGAATAACTAAACTTGCCAGCAATTTCTTTGATTGTATCTATTATTGCTATCGGTACATCCTTTTCACTACACACCTTTCTGTTCTTTAGGCTTTGTGCCCCACAAGGCCTTGTACCTCATGGGGTCTTAGATTCAGGGACTAGCAACCAGTTGTCGGGGTACTGTAGTCCCAAAGCTGCAAGTGTTGATCATACTGATAATCTTACTGATTACACACCTTCTGCATACAGTCCCCACTGCAGGTAGACCAAATCCATTCACTGTGTTTATCATGTCAAGTTCTCTCCTTATTCGCAGGAATGGTTTTTGCAGCCTTTCTTAGTCTCAACTAGCCATGTTGATTTTTTTTTTTTTTTCTTTTCCCTTAATGTGCTGTTTTTAGTTACCCTTCACACAGAGCCATCTGAACAGAGCATTAGTATTACCATACTTGTCCTATGGCCTGTGGACAAAATTTTAGTACAAGTTTCTTGAACATCTGCCTCACTGGATTCACATATTCAAAGACCTGTTTGAAGAATTTATTTTCTGTCCTAAGCAACACCTGTGCTCTTGTAAAGACAGCAAAGAGAATGCACTGTTAATTTGTTCTTCCTGATGCCTTATCTTTTGATAGGTAGTTATTTCTCTTAGAATATTTTAACTTTTTAAATTATTGTCTTCTTGTACTAACACTTCAATACTGAAGAACTAATAAACACGTGTAATGTGATTTCAGTAAGATTTGAACAGTGAAAAGTTCCTGTTCAGTTGTGAAAATGATAATTTGTAGCCTTCTAGCATGGACTTCTCTTTGCTACCCAGTCACTGGTAGAGACAGAAAATGGGACATTGGTCACATGACAAAGGTACAATTATCTTATATTACTCTATACATTGCCAAGAGAAGTATTCACATTATTATTTACTTGTTCAGCATCCACACAAGAACAGCTATACTGGGTTTGCCTGGCAAGCCTCTGGTATGGAAGGGTGCTACTGAGGTGGCTTCTGTGAGAAGCTGCTGGGAGCTTCCCCCATGTCTGGCAGAGCCAATGCCAGCTCAGCAATGGCAGCGCCTCTGTGATAACATATTTAAGAAAGTATAAAAGTTATTGAGCACAAATAATTATGCTCACAGAAGAAAGGAGTGAAAAAATGTGAGAGAATCAACCTTGCAGACACCAAAGTCAATGGAGAAGGCAGAGGAGGAGATGCTTCAGGTGCTGGAGCTCAAATTTCCCTGCAGCCCGAGGTGCAGATCATGGTGAAGCAGCTGTGTCCCTGCAGCCTGTGGAGATTGATGGGTATGCAGAGATCCACCTGCAGCCCATAGAGGAGACCCATCCTGGAGCAGGGGGATGCCCAAGCGAGGCTGTGGCCCTGTGGGAAGCCCACCCTGGCAAGACCTGTGGCTCCATGGAGAGAGGAACCCACACTGGAGCAGGTGTGCTGGAAGGACTTGTGACCCTATGGGGAAAACCAGCAGTCTCTTCCTGAGAGACTACATCCTGTTGAAGGGATCTCTTCTGGAGCAGTCTGCAGTGGGAAACTGCAGACTGTGAGAAGACTCCATGTTGGAAAAAGCCTTGGAGTTCCCATGCTGGAGCAAGGGAAGGACTCCTCTTCCTGAGATGGAATAATAGGAGAAACAATGTGTGAGGAACTGACCATAACCCCCATTTTCCTGTCCCCCTGTGCCACTGGCAGGGAGAAGGTAAAGAATCAGGAATAAAGTTAAGCCTGGGAAGGAGGGAGGAATGGGGGGAATGTGTTTTTAAGATTTCTTTTACTTCTCTTATTATACTCTGATCTTGATTGGTAATAAATTTAATTAATTTCTTTAAGTTGTTTCTATTTTGCCCGTGAAGGTAATCAATGAGTGAGTGGTCTCTCCCTGTCCTTATTTCAACTCATGCACCTTTTGTTATATTTTCTTTTCCTGTCCAGTTGAGGAGGAAAGTGGTAGAACAGTTTTGATGAGAATCTGGTCTTCAACCAGGGTCAGCCCACCTCATCTTTGCAACTTCAGGATTCTGCTTTAGTAAGCTGGTGATATTCTAATCTAGAGGAATGGTTTTTCGCAGCCAGGAGCTGTGTTCTGGCTCAACTTATGTTCATTATTGACTTTTTCCACCTTAATGTCTTTAATGAAGTCTTCCCAACATCCTCTGTCTTAGAAATTAAACAAAATACTATTGTGAAAGTTTGACACTATGGGAAATTTTTTAATCCCCTTTCCATTATTAATATTCATAGCAGGTGACTCTTTTTCATTGATGAAGTTCTACAGCCTCTAAAGATATTTATGATTCATCTTATTGAGAATGGTAGCAAAGATCCCAGCTGGGATCCAGTCTGCATTCCTGTTGGGAGTTGCCAATGTCATGCAGCTATGTGGAAAGACAGATATGATCCTATGATACCCCAAAAGGTGTCTTCCAGAGTAATAGAGAAATTTTGATCTCTTTGCACAAGGTTCTTTGGAGACTTTAAATTATGCTAGTGTGTACTATTCTGTTTATATATGCTTGAACAAGGTTTAATGAAATTAGTTAGAAATGTAAGGAAGGACTGCTAAAGGGCAGATGAGAGGAGGGTTGGAATTGTAGTGCATAACAAGGGCTGTGTGTGTGCACAGCACCTCCCCATAAATCCATCAGCAGGACAATCTAGAAAAGGATGTAGCAATATAAATGGAACAGCAGTGTTGACAGAAAACCAGATAGTTTAAGTTTGCCATGAGTAATTTAGTCAAGAGGCAATGAGTTTTGCCACATTTTGCTGAGGCAAACAAAATAAGAACAGAAATAATTTGATATAGAGGTCTCTAAAAATATGCAAGGGACTTTATTCTCTAGTATTTGCCATAGTAGGCAATAACTGGGAATTTGACCTATATTGCTAAGATTGGTCTTGCTTGTCCAGTTTTGGAAGTAAAGATGGTCTTCTGATGTCTGTGGGCATTCTGTTGCTGTGGAAAAACAGATGGTTTACGATTGTATCTGTCCCCTATCCCCGCCCTCAGCTCCTGCAGGTTGTCTTCCACTCCTCCTGAGAAGGTTATAACTGGCTGATAATTTTTTTTTTTTTTGTTCTGCAAAGCATCCGGTTCTCCTATAGGTATTGAGTTGATTAAGCTGGAGTCCCATAGCCTTGTTTCAGTTTCCTTACAACATCAGCAGCAATCTGTGAATAGTACCACTCCAGCACTAGTGTATGCCTTCACATTAATCATGAAATCCATGCTCCCATGGAACTGTATCTTTAAAATTTGCCCCAGGCGTTGTTCTTAATATTGTATGTGACTTGGCAGATAAAAATAAATGAGTTCTATTGCAATCTGAAACCTTCTTGGGAATTCATTTGTTTTCATAGAAAAAGCCAACCCATATGGCAGGGCAAAATTTACTTTTACAATTAAGTGGCACCAGCAAAGGATTACTCTCAGGGCATTAGCTCCTCAGTAAGCTCAAGGAAATGAGAGACTGCTTGTTTATTTTATTCTGATAAATTCTAATAAAATATTCAGACAAAATATTTCTCTGTGTGTTACTTGGTGGACTGATTTAGCATGTAATAAAATATTATAGTGATTTCTGTATTTTGAAATACAAGTAGGCATAAAGTTTCATGGATTTTTCCAAGAACAACCTTGTCTTCTTTGCTTTGTGAAAGTGCTTTGCCATATGTTTCTTTGGAAAAAGGTCAGTTGAAGGGGAAGAAGACCAGATTAGGGGAAGGATGCAAAGGTCTATGACTTGATCAGGCAAATTTGCATTGACTTTTTTTCCTCCTCGTCTCCTGACAATGTATGTAACACATAGCAGCTCTAGTTTTGATAAACCAAAAATTGCTAAAAGTGTTTCATCCATTTTGGCTAAATGAGAGTTCACAAAAAGCATGTCTGAAACTCAGTAGTTTAGGGCAAAAAATAATTTCAAACCATGCAAGAAGAATTATGTCTATTTTTAAAGGGAAAATGAATCTTTTCACATTCCTCCTGTTGAAATTTTGAACTGGCAGCAGCCGGGATTGAGTTCATTCCTAAAGTGTTGAATTTTTTTTTTTCTTTGTTCAAGTTATCCAGCTCAGCTATACTTTTAAATTATATAGTTAATATCAGAAATAGGTCTCAAAGCTATTCTACTTTCTTTTTAATTGGCTAATATATATTTAGACATACTTTTTTTTTTTTTTTTTTTTTTTTTTTTTTTTTTACATAGAGTATCCTAATACTGGTGGCTTTCTCCTAAATGTTCTCTTGCAAGTTAATTAAACTTGCTCTTTGGGATTATAACTTGCTTTGAGGTGCTTATTGTCTCAGTCACTCCTTATCTCACTGATGAAGGACTGCAACAGTATGGCTTCTCACTTAATTAGATGTGTGTTTGGGAACATTAATTTGAACCATTACTACTACTTGCCATAATAACAGAAAGGCAAATTAAAGGATTCATTAACAGTGGCTTAAGGATCTCTAATAAAGGAATAAATAACTACACAGGTTTGCTTCTTGCTGTTGTCTGCTCCCAGCAGGAGAATCTGAGAGCTTCTTGTTAATAAGGTGCTCTGAGGGCTACATGTGCAGGGAGAGTATGCAGGCAGAGGGAATTGTTGCTCTATTCTTTGAACATCCATCTGGGTATCACTGCTCATTTAACACTTGGCTCAGTTTAATCAATGTCTGTCCTTCCACTGATTGACCTGGGCTAATCTAATCTAATGTATGGTTTGATGCTAAATCTGTGAGAAATTATCGTCTTACTGCTGCAGAAAGAAGGAGGTTTTATTCCCCCTCTGCTTGTCTTTCCTACCTTGCTAACAGGTTCCTGAATATTTTTTAAAGCTTCATACCTCTCCTGCTCATGTGTGGTTCCACTCAACAGTTTTCACCTTCTTTGCACCAGTGCCGGTAATAGTCTGGTTGCACAGTGACACTAGTCAATTCAGTAACTCCACAAAATTCCTTCTTTTTCTTGTGGTGATTTCATGTCTCAGCATTTTAATTAGAGTAGCTGACATGGTGCATCATCATGGGAGCCCAGAAGCTGACTCAGAGTAAGAACAAAAGGGAAAGGACCCCTTTTTTAGGGGTAAATGGAATATCTGCCACCGTCATTGCAGTTTATTTTCTTAATTAAAAATAAAAGAAAAAAAGAAAAAGAAAATATCCAAACTTTGGATACTTTAGACTCTTTACCTTCTCCCCCTGATCTTTCTTGCACCTCACCTCCAACAACTCAAGCAGACTTTATGTGCCCAAGTTGATTACTGTAAGTAGGAGATCACAAAAATATTGAACTATCTAAAATTTCTGGTTTTAAGCCCATTTCCACTGTCGGGGTTTTTTTTGGAGGAGATGTAACAGCAATTTTTAACTTTAATTTCAAATTAATCTTGAAAAGAAACAGAAGATTAATATATTGAACAATGAAATGATAACAAGACCATTTAGAATTTGCATGGCTCTTAATGGGAGTGAATACTGTACAGTATATGTAATACCTGCCAAAAAAGATAAAATCTGGGGGCATGTACTTTGACATATGTGTTGCAAAAATAAAATAGCATTAAAGATTCAGTTAGCCACAGTTATTAACTGCAGGATTAACATTTTGGTTGAGCTGATATTGCAGGATAAAGGTGTGTTCAACAATAGCTTATTAAATAAATAGCTCAATAACCTGACAAATTCATCTGGACTAAAACATAATATTCAGAAATATCCTTGACCTGCATGCATCAGAGGCAGACAGGTGTCAAATATTGTGAGGCCATTGCCAGCTGGGGGGAACTTGAGTGCTGTGTGTGAAAAGTCAAGGCCAACAGGGGAAGATGTTGATGCAAGTTTGAGATGACATGGCACGACTTCAGGAGGAGGGTGACCTCCAGAGCTGCAGGGACCTCTGGTATTTTTCTGCTTTTTCTGGAGAAGCCCATGGCAAGAAATATGTAGAAGTGACATCTGGCTGTTGTTGAACATCAGGGCAGGAGTGCTGTATTCTAGGGTCTCCAGCATTGCAAGGCTGTATGAGGAGCCACAGGGAAGCAAAGTAAGATTTACTAATCCAGAGGAGAAAGCATCAGAGAAGGAAATCAGATTTCACAGGACCCTTGAGTGGATTAGTTCAATTTTTATTGGGACTCTATCATAATTTACTTCCATGGTGTTTTTCTTATTCTGTTTAACAAGCTCATTGTCTCACTGGTCACCTTATGATTATGTGAGTCTTCCCTTTGCCACTTTAAATGTTAGTAAAATGTGGTTAGTCTTCATTCCTTGAGAAAACCTGTAATTTTATAAATAATCTAAAAGAGCAATAAGAACAACAAAAATCACTTCTCCATAATTTTTAGGATGGATCAACATGAGCTAGTCAGAAAATATTTATCTCTGTGCATAAGCTGTTTTCACATCTTTAGCATTTATTGGTAAGCCTCTCATTTCATTATACTTGTTTCCTGTGGCTTCCATTTCATGTAAAATGAAGGTAATATATAACTTCTGGCCATTCTGCTTTTTGTTATTGTAATTTGACCATTTTCATAAATGGTTCAATGAGAACACTTGGATTAGGTTTCTTTGATTTCCAAATGTATCATTCTTGGCTTTTTGAGATATTTTTCCTATAGATTCTTGATTAAACCAAAAATCTTTGTACATAATAGTTGTATTTATATTGAATATCTAATTTTGCCCTTAACATTATTTTTTTAAATTTTCTTTCCACTTGATAACTTTACTATAGTGCAAAACTAAAGTTGCCTTTCACCCAGAACTTTATCATCTTAATTGTGGAGTTGTAAAATTTTGCTTAATAGTTGACTCCTATAGAGTTTATATTTTACGTTTTCAGTCTTACTATTTTTTCTCCCAGAGAATTGAATAAAATTTTCTTATTTCATATGAATTTGTTTCTTGAAAGAAGTGAACAGGAAAGAATCTTTTTTAGTTTATTTCCAGGAGATTTGGCGGCATGTTTGGTCATACCTTGAGAGTCTGAGTTTGCCGCAACCGCTATTTATTGATTCAGGCTTTCAATTGCAAATGCATGTGGGGGCTTAGGAAGTGTTATGGAGATTTTCTGTGATATTATGATATACATTTTGCCATCTTTTTAAAAAAGGCTTAATCTTGAATCCATGTTTTCCTGAACTGTCTGTGCCATCTTAATGTTCTTCTTATTCATGTCTGTGTCTAATGCAAGAGTATTTATTGTTCCATTCAGCTTTTATAGCTTGCAGTTTCACAAAGAAAAGAGTAAAATGATGGATTTAACAACCATTGCTAACACGATATACTTTTGAATATTTATGCATTTTCAATTGTTTTTTGACTTGGACTTGTTCAGGAGCATACAGAAGATTGGTTTTACAATTTTAGCTGTAGTCATACTGAAGGCGTTCACTGCAATAGATTGAAATATATTGTGAAGGAGGTGACTGGAGCATGCTTTTTGTGCGCTTTCATTCAGTTCCCGCTGGTACCAGTGGAAGTGTTTACCCTTGGGTTTGAGTAGGCTCTTGACTAACGGGTTTTAATTAAAACAGCTGAGCTAGAAGAGCTGTTCAGTGCTGTGAATGTAAAGCAAAATGCTTGCTGCCTGCTGGATCTCTGACGGGGGAAAGGATGCGGCTTTATCTCAGTGTTGTGTTTTCTTCTCATTAAGTGTCCTTCTGTTTGCAGATTTATGTAACATATTTGCTTTCCTCATTCATTAAGCACCAAATGGAAACAAATTTGCCAATTACTGCCAGTGTCAGATCAGTTTAGTTCCAGTGTGCAAAGTTGTGTTCGTCTTGCTTGTTGCACCGTATTTGGAAAAGAGGCAGGGCTGTGTGCTAAGAGGTCAGATCTGTGCTTCAGAAATGTAATTTCGTTTTTCTTTTTCATTCTTTGATGCCTTCAAACCATAAATGTGCTGGAAGAAAGCTGAACAGAGGTTGAAAAATTACAGTCCAGGGCATAATCTCAATAACACTTTGAAAAAATGTTGTCACCTGTTTCGTGAGGAACATCATGGCTCTGCACATGTCATGAATATTGGCAATGGCTTTTTCTTTGGACTGCTAGATTTATTAATACTACCTTTCCTATTTTTTTTTACTGTCATGCTAATTTATTAATTTTCTTTTATTTTTTTCCTCATATATGTGCTTTCTAAAAGAGTTCTCACATGCTAGTGATGCATGCTTTAGGATGTTAAACTGTTGAATTTGTAAAGTGAAATGTAGTCCTGCAAGTTTTACTGAAGTGGGCACATCTAGGTACGAATGGCTCTTATTGCTCTCTGAGTGCTAGTTTGACACTTAGCCCAGGATTATTTATATAGTCACGGTCAATCTGTGCTGTCCATTTGCCCAGTTTATGTTGCTAAGGTGTTTTTACTGTCTCTTGCACATTGCTTTTCTTGTTCAATTTTCTCTCTGCCGGCTTTATAAAGCTAAAAATATTTTAATTGCTTATTGGCAGCCACAGGAAATTGAAATATGTACACTAATTAGCCTTGCCTCTTGATCATTCACATGAATATAGACATTTTAGTCTCCCTAACACTTATAGGGTCAATTTTTCTAATTTCACACCGAATATATTTATGTGTAGAAGTGTTGTGCTCTACTGAATAGGATAAAAATCTCATTTTCTAGGAAGAAAAAGACAAGAAAAACATTGAGTGTCTGTTTTTCTTCAGGCTGGCACTGTGTTTGTGCATTTATTAGTTTAGAATCTTTACAGTTGGGGACAATAGCTTACTTTTTAATAGGCTGGAATGATGTCAGAATGGGAAATGACAAAAAGACATTATTAATTTCATAATCTGTCCTGAAAAGGCCTCATCAGGCATAAATTTTCAGCAGATATCTGAAGATGAAGTACACATAGCAATTGAAATCTGTATTAAGTAGTGACCCAAAACCTAAACATGTGAGACCACTGTCTGCTCACATATTCTGCAACAGAGGCTGCATTTATTTGTGGAGTGAGATGGGGCATTTATGTGCCATTCCTGTGAGTCTGATACCACTGATTTAAGAAAGCAGTTTGTACCTGCTGAGGATGCAGTTCAGTTTCTCTGGAAGAAAAAAAGAAGTAGTTTTGCAATAGCAGTGAAGTTGGTTTCTTTGATATCAGAGTGAAAGGAGTACAGTGATGGGTGATGGTAGTTTAAATGCACTGAGATGAGGAGCAGGCCAGACCAAGTATTTATGCTCCCTGCTGAATACTTCTGGCCAAGACATTCTGCAGAAGTGAAGGTATTTTTTATCATTACAGAGGGAGTTAGTTAGAAAGACTACAATGCATTGCTTCCTGGTGTTCTGGTGAAATTCTTTCAAGTCCTCTGTCGTGTAACTTGATGAAGCTTTGTGTGCACATTGTTCTGCAAAGTACTGTTTTCGTTTATCCACTTCGGGTCTCTTCGTGACTCAAACCCAAATATTTTAGCTATTTCTTTGTGGTGATTTTCCTGTCTAATAAGACATATTCTGCCCTTATTTTACTTTCGCATGGATTCTTGCCCTTAACAACCCACCTCCTGGATTTTGAGTAACTCCTGTTAGCAATACTCCTAGGAAAGACTCATGACATGAATCCTGTGCAGCCACAATTTAAGTAGACCATATATGTACCAGAGTCAATAAATAAATACTCATGGCTCTTTCTGAGAGTCCATAAATAAAGATAGCCATGATGGCCGTGGTGGTCATGTTTCTGAGGTAGACACAATTTGGTTTTGTTCTTCTCTCCTTCTCTGCTGTCTCATTAAAAAAAAAAAAAATAGAGATGTAAACTACAGGTTCTGACCATCTGTGCCCATTGACAATACCTCATACCTCTTTTGAAAGAATTAGAATTATTATCTTAAAAAATTTGGCCTAATTTCAATTTTGATTACATGCCTATAAGTTACATGGACACAATATTGCAGAGAATTCATGAATATTGCAAATATTTAAAGTTCAAGTTTAAATTTACTAATTTCTTTATCATCTGGGTTTTTGTTACTTTAAGTGAATTAAAAAAAATCTTATAAATTGGTGTTACATATTTGCTATGAAGAAATTAATATTGAAATAATTTATATAATTATTTAGAAATCCTTTTTATTTTCATCTCTAAAACATAATCACTCTGTCGTAACATTGGAAAATCAGAATTGTTTTAAATAAGGTAAAAAGTAGGCAGGAAAAGGGCTGAAAGGCATTAATTCTATGAAGATGCAGTAGGAAAAATTAATAATGAAGAAACTAAGAAAAAAAAATAATGATGGAGGAGGAATATGTCTTGCTTGTGGTTTACCTGGACTTCTCCCAAAGTCTGTAGATCCAATAATGCTGCTGTAGAGAAAAGGCAGAGTGAGAAATATTCTTGCAATAAATGCACAGGCTTTCGAAAACTGCTTGATTGGTCAGCATGTAACTCCTGCTGTCTGTGGGAAAAAATTCTTCGGCTTTAAAGAAATTAGACCTGACAGGGCAAGACTTTGCTCAAAATGGTGACAACTCTGGGGCTTGTACAGATTTACCATCATACTGTGATTCTGTGCTTCAAACTTTCCACATGTATGGCTGAGCTAATTGCATGAGGTTCCCATCTTTGTGGGGAGAAATGGAGAGCTATAGTTTGCCTGCCGGTGTATATTCTGATGTAGGCATCCAACACTGGTGGCATGAATCTGCCAAAGCACTGAATAGTCCTTCCCAGTGGTTCTAAAGGAAGACTGGAGCAATGAATCAGATCTACATATATCTACTTTATTCATATTCAGCCAGTCCTTCAGACTGAAAATCTTTTAGAAATTAGGGTAGTCCTTATCCCAAAGGGCTGTATATTAAGATGGCTTCTGAAATAGTTTGAAGTCCTGAATACCTGTCACTTCTAAATTTCTTTCTGCGTATATAGTCATTAATCATATTTTTATTTAAACAGTGGTAACATTTGGTTTTCTTACTGAAACTTTAGTAACAATTCATTTTTATCTGCTATTTTTTTTAACCCCAGAAACTACCTCTTCAGATTGAAGCTTGACGATCTCTCTCTAATACAGGTATGTTTTATTTCTGTTTTCTCTGCAAGACATAGGTAACCAGATGTTTTAAAGCAGATAATCAAGATATTCATAAGCTTCACAGCTACATGTAAACACGCATCTGTTTTTGTCCTTTTTCTGGCCCCTTATTATATAAGTCTTATTATCCCTTTTAATGCCAGATTAGCCTTTGTCCCAGGCCATACAGATCTGATGCTGCCTTAGTCTGCTGTGATTTTATTAGTGTGGATTTTCATAGTCTTCATTAATACAATTTAAAATTAACTGCCTTTAGATTCAGTACTGGCCCTATTAATTCATGAAGTAATAATATACAGCTGAATACAGAAAAGTAAAATGCTTTCAGGTATGACTATCCTTGTGATTTGTAAAACAACTTGTATATGCTTTAATTAGGCTTTCAGATTTTATTTGCCTTCCTAGACTACTAGAAAGAAGATCTCATGTTAGCCTTTATTTAATCAAAATTGCAATATTAATAAATATTCAATGTTGTTGCTGGTGTTTAAAGCTGTGACACACCAAGGACTTTTAATGTACTGAATTTGGGCTGTCTATTTTCATCTTCTGTGCCATATTCAATATCCTGACAAATAATTTAAGTCCTGAAGACTCTTGTTGAGAAGCTGCACTCAGAGGTCTCTGATGGTGCCATTGTAGTTTATGCTGCTAATTCATAGATTGAAGTTTATAACTTTCCTCTGTTAGGACTCATATCAGTAGGCTGAATTCAATAGTGAGGGAGAAATCTGTAGATTACATAAGTTTATAATTGTGCTATCTGATTCAACCACATCCCTTCTCACTCCAATCAGAAAAGAAAAATACAAACTGAGCACAGAAGTCATACTGTTGATGTTCTAATAGGTTACTGGATTTCAGTCTTATGCCTTTAAACAGTCTTCTGAAGTTGACTTGTGGTGAAGTTTCTTATTTTGTCTTCAATGTTTTAGCACCACTGGTTTGCCTCTGTCTTCTAACATTCTTCAACAAATCTTTAGAGAATTGATGTTTCTAAATCAAGTGTTCTTTTTTTTTTTTTCACCAGCATATCTTTACTATCCCTACACCTAGTATTCTATTTTTTCCCTTTTTTTTCAAGCCTACCATTATGACTCCTTCGTATTTTTCCTTCCCAGATCTTCTCTTCCTCTTCTTTCTCTCTACTTCACTTATAGTTCTGTTAGACTGCCTCAGGACAGCCGTTATCCAAAGGCATGTTTCCTTGGATATGCCAGTTTTGGCAGCTCAAAATCAGCTGTGAGGTGGCTGAAGCCTTTGTTTTAATTTGTAGGGCGAATTGTTCAGAATTTCCAAACTAACTAACAACACATTCAGGTCTTGTGTTGTAATCTGGTATTATGGTTGAAAGAAATAGGAACAAAAGTGGGAAGCAAAGCAAAAGCTGTATGAAATCCTTGCAGAACAGACTGGTGGAATTTCTGAGGAGAAATAAAGCTTGCTGTGGTTTAACTCGTTGATACTCTGTGTGCTAATTAGTGTTTGTTTGGCAAGGAACTGAGCACTTTGACATTTCATGTAGGGACAGAAGAAATTTTCATTTAAAATTTCTTTTTCTTCACACAGTTTTTGTCATAGTAATGATGTAAAGAAATCTCATTTAATTCTTCTACTTATGTTGCTTGATTTTTTTTTTTTTTTTTAATAAGCCAGCTTTTGTAAAAACACGCAGATGTTTCACAAGCTATTAACCATGTTTTCACATCTGGAAGAAAAGGCACCCAGTGAAGTGCTAGCTATGAGAGGCTTTCAGCATAGCTCAATAACAAGACAGAAAAGGCTGGAAACAAGACAATCTATATACCTGTTGTTTAATTATCTTAGAAAATTTCTCAAGCTCTAGTTTTACTATTGTGTGTGGGAATCAGGAGAAAAATTACTGACGTTTTCTCTTGCACAGCAGATACTCCCAACATGGAAGCAAATTGGAATAATTTGCATCCTACTTTTCTACAGTTTTCAATTAGACTTTTATAACTCTATTTCCCTTGCACTGACACGTGGATTTTTTTTTTTTTATTGATTCATCAGTTGAATTTTTCTTATTGTATTTTGCTCTCTGGAAACAAAGGGAATGCCTCAAACTAAATTTTGACCATTGACGCACTTCAGTTATTTTTGTCTAAGTTCATTTCCTCATCTCTCATGCCTGTCTGTTGGAATATATTAGTTTGTGCACACACTGCCACTGGGAAGACAATAGGCTTCATGTTGCAGGTAATAAACTGCAACAGTAATAATCTCATATTTATAGCAAAAGCACATTTGAAAATATTTTGTTTTGCAAATTTCCCTACATTTTTTGGAAGATAGACATTTTATAAACAAAGAGTTCTTTCAGAGTATTATCAGACTTAGCAAGATTACCAGATATTGTTTTGTAATAGGAAAGTTTCTGAAGAAGGAATAGATTAAATAATGACTTCTTGTTTGCAAATGTTTTCACTAATTTATTTTGGCCAAAATATGTGTATGTCCTGTCTTTTACAAGTGTATGCCTGGAAAATAGCTGGTAAACACACAATCATCTTCCTTGGAAAAAAACCAAACAACGAAAACTCAGACCATAACCAAAACCAGACATCCATTTGAATTCAAGTTATCACAAAAGAAATGCAGAACATGTATTAAAAGGATACTGTTTCCACCAGTTTAGTAGAAGTTAATCCCGTGTAAAAGTGAGGTTAGAGTGCTTCCAGAGTGCATCAGACAGGATGTGCGTTTAAACATGAGCTGGGGCTGTGCACTGAGACATCGTCACCCATTGTGGGCACATCAAAGTTGTCATCCCACATGTCATGGTTCTGTGCTCTGTACTTTATAGGAAGAGCATGTTGTTTGAATAAGCAAGTTTCATATGATAATATCTTTAGCAAACCAGTATTTGATGTGTCTCAGCAATTTTCTTTGTGTAGCAGAATAAAGAAGAATAGAGCAAGTGAAAGCCTTTTAAGCTCTTGACGGAGAAGCCGAAGAGTCAAATTGTTCAAAGCTGCCTGTTGGAACAATGCGTGCATAATGATTATGGATTAGGGAAGAAGCACTCATTGGGGTTGTAGAAGGGCAAATATTTTATTACTCTCTCTGCAGCAATAGTAGGCTCACAGACAGAGAAGGCCTGACTCTGCATGGATTTGTTTTGTGAGCTTTGCTTTGTTATTGTTCACCTCAAGTAACAGGAGAATGATCCATAAAAACATTGGCCAAGATGAAAGCTAGATTTTATGAAAACTTTTTTGTATATCTTAAAATATAAAAGCAGAAATCTAAATAGTAGTTTTTAAATGAGTAAATTTATTTTCAAAAATTTACTTTAAAAACCATGATATCTGGAAAAGGTCAATATTAATAGTGGGGCTTTGACATTATGTGGTGGATGGCTGTCACAAGTATCTGTTCTCACCTTTTCTCTTTTCCTAATTTTTTTGAAAAGGGAAGATTTATTTGTTTCTACTTACATGACAAATTTTCTGATGTGCCTGTAAAGAGTAAAAAGCTAATACATGCTGGCTTATAAAAGTCTTTATGCTACAGTTGCCAGAAACAATAAACCAGCCTGCATAATCTTTTCATAAATCTCATGAAAAGTGTGCATCTTTTTTTCTTCCATAAGATGAACTTTATAAACTCTGGTTGTTAAGGCATTTGCAGGGCACATGCTTGAGTGTGTCTTTCTCATGTAAATGTTCCATCTATTAAGTCTATTTGCTATTTGAGATGCTCAGAAAGTTGAATATGAGCCTATTCCAACTGCTTCTGTATTTACATGGTTCTCCATAGGTTTTATTCTCATTCAGAAGCTGCACAATTTTCAGTCAGAGCAACACACGCCTCAGAGTCCACTTTTAAAGGCAATTCTAGCCCATTTTTACTTTAAAAATAAAATTAAATATTATACAGACTAAGAAGATCATAGTTTTGTTTTTTATGTATTATTCAACTTTAAATTCTGGAATCTTGAGGATTTTGGTGTATAGATGTGTTTATACACATCTATTAACAAGGCATTCAGGGAATTAAAGGCAAGATTGGAGCTATGAATTTTCTGGAAAATGAGCTACTTTGGAGAACGAATTTTACCTAAGAGAATTCTTGCTATTGTTTGCATATGTCAAGAGTATTTGAAATACATATTACATATGATAGTTCACTTTGATATGAGACATTAGTGGCTAGATGGTAGGCTAAATAATGAGTTAAGTAAAATATACTTTCTTTGAGTATATATTTTGTGTGTACCTATGTGAAACAAAGAGGGAATTTGATTCTATGATTGAGGGTTTTTAAAAATTCATATATATAACTTGAAATGCTTTTTTAAGCTTTACCTGAATTTTAATACAGAGTATAATTATTGAAAACATTTAATTTTTAATTTTTTAAATAAATCAAATCCTCACCAGGGTTGTAATTCCATTTTGAAAATAACAATTGTTTACTATTGTTATGTACAGGTTTTACTATATCTTCTGTGAGAAGCCTTCATAATCTTAGTTTTTCTTTGGTTAAGGTGGTACTTGGCCAAATCTATAAGAAATGGAGGCACAAATCACTCGAAATTTCCTTACAGTTAATTTTTGTGCCAGTGCTTTTGAGTTCCCTTTGCTAGGAACAAAATGAAAGTTGTAAGTAGCTATGCAAGACCAAATCTTTAGTTTATGCTGATGTTAAACACTTGTAATTATAATCAAGAAATTCAGACATAAAGAGAATGAAACTTTAATTTTTTAACCCCAAGTTTTTTGAGTCACTAAATAAATAGAATCCTTAAAAAGCTGCTTAATTATTTTTCTAAAACTTTTATTCATTGTATTTCAATCCATTTATTTTCTGTATTGTATGTTACTTGCAGTCACTATTTGTGTAACTGATGTCTGATTTGTGAAATACATTAAGGAAATCTGATGAATCATAATTTTATTTTGGAGTGAAGCAATTGTGCTCAAAAGGAAAATGCAATAAATATTTTCTCTGATATCACACTTAGAGGCATAAAGGACATCAAGTAAGGATGTCCCTAACTGATGACAATCATCGGTGAGCAATATTTAAATGCCAAGAAGACTGAGATTTAACATTTTATTTGAGTGTCTAAGCAGGGGAAAAACAGACAAAACAAATGAAATTCTCTTTTGGGTTCTTCTGTTCCTGGTATCTATTTAAGGATGAGAGGAATACAGAGTATTCTTCCCTTTTACAGGTATTTTTCTCTCTTTTTTATGTGAAGGTAGCATCAGCCACCAAAATATTGTTTCTTCTCAGGCCCTTCACATTTGTGTCTAGGGTACACAATGGATAAGCAGAGTTATTATGCATAAGTTAGTGTTACTTTTGATGCTGTTCCAAGTTCTTCAGAAGGTTGGAAGTGAAGGGAGCAACTTGTGCTTGTAGAACTTCTCCAAAGACTGAAGTGACCAAATCACAGAGTGACCAAAAAATAATAGAGCTGATGCAAACGTCTGTTTTGATGCTAGGGATGACCAAACGTGTGCAGGTATTTGGACTGTTACCTTTTGTCTAAATTGGTGCTGAGAGCAGATTTAAAAAAAAAAAAAAATAAAAAAAAAAAGGACAGTACATCTACGTATCACAATGCCACAGCTGTCAAGTACCTCTTCCTGATACCTTTCTAGTGGCAGATTCTTGGATTTGATTATATGATAAGTGCACAAATAATTAAATTAGTGTATTGGAAAATTAAAGAAGACTTAAAAGTGTTTGGGAGGCCAGAGCTAGTCCTTTGTAGCAGGTATAGATAGACCTGGTGGCTAATGTATTCCAGTTATTTTTCTGTGCTCCCATTAGTATTTTCATTATCTTGTTTTTTGCTCACATAACAATAGTTTCTTACCAAATGTAAAACTTTATCGGAGCCAGAAAAGGATGAATTCAGCTATTCAGTATCTAATCTTTACCCAAATGACCTCTTTTACATGGAGCTGAAAGCTAGATAAACCGTGTTACATCCTAAACCTTGATAAAACATGTTAAATCACACAAATCCTGATACTGCCTTTACAATATATTTGTACAGAAATCAGTTACCAGCAGACAGTGCTTCATTTCTGCTGAAAAAATTGTGTTATTAAAGCACACTTTAGCTTCACCTATTTATTAGTCAGAGGATGGCTACAGTTCTAAAACCATTTAGGTAATATTTGGCCAAGTTCTGATTCACTCTGCATTCTGAATTTTCTTTCCATGTTTGGGATTTTTCATCTGCAGAGGTGTGGTTACACATATTAGCTAATGGTTTATGGGTTTTTTCCTGTGTAAGATGTTCTAAGTTCATATGCAGACCCCCACTGAAAAACTATATAGAGGGCATGTGAGGCAGCCAACTGGATGTGTTACTCTTCTGCTCATTTCTGCTATTTATTCATTTACACTTGGCTTCTACAAAACTGGAAGGTTATAGTCTCCAGAATTTGTAATTTCTCCTTCAGTACAGTTGAAATTTGTCATGTAAATTCAGAAAGCATCTAACTGAAGAAAAAAATTCTGGCAAATTTGCAGGGCTTTGCTGCTTCTTTAACTTATCTGTATGTGTTAGTATTTTCAGAGATGGAAGAAAAGAGTAGAAAAAAAAAAACCAGGCTGAGATATATTTGTTCATTTATTTGCTGTATCTGTCATTGTTTTGTGCCAGTACTAAAATATGTATGCAAGTGTATTCCTAGACAAATGAGTCCATTTAGCCAAGATGCTTAGCTTTTTTTTATTCTTTTTTTTTTCCTTACCTCTGCTTGTTAGGCTGCATTTCTTCTATGTTTACAGTAATCTTCTGTTCTGGTTCTGCAGCAAAGAAGCAAAATAGGTACTAAAATTTTTCTCTTGCACTGGAACAAAGCTTCTGTTTTCTTTAGGTATTAAACATTTGTGGATTTGTTTTCATTTCATTTGTTTGATTTTTTTTAAGAGAAAGGGGAAGCCTGACAATATAATATGAGGGCATTCTTTCTCATGAAAAATAGAGGTGATATTAAAAAGTATGTGTGTACATTTTACAGGTGATACTCCTGAAACAGCTGATTTGGGTTTTATAGTGGAATAATTTCACCTTTCCTCATACTTTTCTCTGATATTATGTATGGTGGTCAGCCACACTGCATTACATGCACAAAATATAATTGTGGAAATGTCTTTTTTTAGAAGGTGACACTCATCCATGTCTTCACTAAAACAATAAATCATTACAGTTACACAAGAGTAATCACCAAGTATAATCTGTTTGAAAATAAATTAGGCTGCTGCTTTCCAAATCTCTGGACAGTATACAACACTGGCATACTTCAGCTAATTCTGGACTCAAGCAGCATCCTGTGACAACTGGGTGATATTTATGGAGGGACACAAGCTCTCTTTGACTATCAGCCTCTTTCAGTGTCACCTCTGTACTGAGAAAGTTTAGAAATAACAGGTAACGGTAGAAAATGAGAGCAGAAAAGTTAATATAGAGACTCAAAGCAGATTGTCATAATTCTTATATTGTCTTGCTCAGGTGAAGAATTTGCCACAAGCAGTTGCTGATAGAGAGTTCCAGCTCTTTGGCAACTGGATGCTGCAGTGCTGAGCAATTTAGAAAATAAGTGGAATATGCAGGATGCCCTGGAAGACATGATATCTGTAACAGAATGTCTGAAAACATGTTTATTGATTCTTGCATACCCTGATATGGAACTTCGTTGTGTGTTCTGGCCTGGAACAATTAATTAAAGTTCCAACTACAGTTTTATGCCATGCATATTCAAAGAGCAAAATTAAAAACCATTTTTTTCAGCCACAGGGGGAATTGCCTTTTGCAGTAGCGGAGAGATCCGTTCAACAGTTCTGCAAGGTTAGGTGGGATAGGGCATAGATGCTTTCAGGTAATGGTACAGAGAGGAGAGGAGTTCAGCTTACCCCTCCATGTTAGTGGTCATCAGTACCTGGCATAAAGGCATTGTTTGGTCTGTAGTATCCCCTGCAATTGGTTGTTTAAATTAAAAACAACCCATGAAATTAAGACCAACATTTAAACTTTGAGTAATAGAAAAGTGGTGGAGCAGCCTCATGTTCCCTCACTACAGGGCAGAAAAGTTTAAGATACACATCTTGACCCTCAGCTCTTGAGGAGCCTTTGACTCCTTAAAAGGATGCATCCAACTGCTGAACTATGAGAAGAACTGTCTGTTTCCATAAGGCAAAAAGTTCTGTTCCCTTCATTCTTAGGGAAGAGGTGCAAATATTTTCAAGGCTAGGAGACTTGTTTTTTGCTCATATAGTTAAGGAAAACTCAGGATTTTTAAACTTTTAAGGAAACAAAGCAGCTGTAGTGAGGTTGAGAGACATGGACACTTGTTGCTGTAACCTAAGTAGAAGGAAGGACTTGAGGAACTTGCAGCAAGAACATTGGTTGGTGAGGATTTCATGCAGGAATGTGTGGGAAGGGCAGGGCACAAAGAGAGGATTGCTTCCAGTATGTTACTTGCCTGGTCAACACTACTAAGCCAAATTTATGAGGTGGATTGTTGCTCCTAAATGCTTGAGAGACACTGCTTTGTCACAGCAGAGGAAGCTAGTCCTGTTCTGAACTGAGAATAGACGAGTAAAGTTGTTTTACCCTGATAAGCTTATCCAGTATTTTGGGATATCTTTTGCCTTCATTTTGCCTTATCCTTATTTTTCTGCTGCCTCTTCCTTACTGTGTTTTTAGTTCTCTTCTGTTTTGGCATGCATTGTTTTACCCATTCCAGATAGTACCTCGATATGATGCTTCTGCTGTCAAGTCTGGGAGTGATAAATCATGTCAAACTGTGGAAATCAATCAATTTATTAAAATTGAAAGCTAAATGTCCTTTGAAATATCTGGATTTAGACACACATATGAGTTTTTTTGTATTAATTTTTTTTGTTTAGCTGTTATTTTGGATTTATTTGAAAGCAGGCAACTCTAGACCCCCACAAACCACAAGCAATTCCCAAATGCTCAGTGGAACAAATTGCCCTCTGAAGGACATAATCTTACCCATAAAACAATTAAGAGAAATAATGTTGCTGTTTATGATGCCAGTATTTTACTTAAAGTTTGTCTGCCTTCAAATCACAGTATTTTTAGGTGTTTATCCTTAAAATGGAACTAGGAGTCTGAGCTTAGGTGTTTAGGCTCTCTGGGGGATGAGGATAGCTCTACACCCAAGCAAGAGATCCACTGATATCTGACTTCTGAACTTTCTGATCCCTCTGAGGAAGAATGTTGAGTGCACAGGGAAGAATACATGAATAAATGCCACCTTTTTTTTTTAAGTGTCTCTATTGAATTTGAAAAAAAGATTTTTTTTCTACGTCATCCATATACAGCAGGCTTCCATTCTGAGTAAACTGTATGCAAAATGTGTGTCAAGCTCTTTCTGTCATGGTTTCTAAACTCTACAAGCAGTAGAGTTGGAGACTGTGTGATCACTACTTTGCATTCTTAAACAAGACTGAATTAAATATGGGCTAATCTATTACAGAGTTAAGTTTGTTATAGGTTTATGTGCTGTATGTTTGGCTTTTTCCTTTTTTTTTTTTTTTTTTCTTCCTTCCCTGATTTTAATACTATCTTCTTCAGTCAGTACTTCTGAATTTTATACATTTGCTCTAATGCCTTGAAAAAATTTATTTGCTTCTCCAAATCAGGGCTGTAAGGGTGGTTGGTATACTGATTTTCCATACAAATAATCGAAATACCAAAAGAAAAGAATAGACCATTACAAAATTATGCAAAAGGAGAAATTACAGGGTCTGTTCATATATATTGAGATATTTATAGCAAGTCAGATTGATATAAATACGAAAACTAAATAGTTCAAAGAAAATAAATTAATAAAAATGGAGTTTTACTAGAGGTTAATATTTATACCTGCAGTTATGTCTATATTCAATTTTGAAAATTACCTCCTTGATGAAAACCTACGGTTCTTTTTCCCAGGGTATAGCTACCATTTTAGTAGTCAGAAATAGCCGCAAAACTATTTGTGTTTTGGTTTAGGTTTTAAACTGTCTAATTCAGTTAGGCTTATTAAAAATCAAATGAAAGACCTTAGAAAAATCTCAGAATTTCATATTTATGTGGGTACCCAGGATAAATCAACCTTATGGAAATCAGTTCTAGGAGAAACCAGTAACTGTGTCAGAAGCAAAACATATTTCTGTTAATTATTAGTTAAATAACAACTTCATTGTGGCATTGGCCATTTTTATGTGCTATGTGATTCAGTTTCTTAATACTTTAGTTTCTAAGTGAAAACTAAAGTGGACATGAGTTTTTGGAATTTTGAAATCGCCTTGGAGATAATTTGATTAATTAGTAAATATTTCTGTAGGTAGGATAGAGATTGAGTGGAATGTTTTCTACTGCTTTGGAAAAAAAGCCAACAGATTTATGCTGCTATATTTTTACGACTTTCTGAGCCTTTGAATTGAGCATTTTAAATTCAATAGTGTCTGGTATGTATGTGTACGTGACATTGGTTTCTGTTAATTGCATTTAAATATGAATGACAGAATGAATTCATTCTGAAGCCACATGGAGTGGAAACTGCAGTAGCTGCCCAGTATTTGTACACAGCATTGCTTTTAGGGTATCTGTCTGTGGGAATCCTGCTTGTAAGGGTAATAGCTCATAAGCTTCACGTCTTTGCCTAGATATTGGGGCAGTTCTGGGAGTGATTCTCTGCCTCCTCCCACTTAACTCAGGGACCTGAAATGATGAAAGGTCAAACTGTTCTTTACTTTTTCCCTCACTTTGTTACTATGAGAACTATGAAATCTGGTAAGAGGAGAGACTTTGAGGGAAATGGAACTGTGGAAGCTTATCTGCATGAATGTTAAGACTTTGCACACGTTTTACTTTCCATTGATGAGATGAAACCTTTCTCAGTGAAACTTTCTTACTCCTAAGTGCATAGTTATTTTTGTTACTTGGTGAAATTATGCATGCTCTTTTTTTTTTTTTTTTTTTTTTTTTTTTTTTTTTCTGAATACCTGGGCAATAAAAATATCTGAACTAAGTTTTATACTGTCAAATGTGCACAAAACCTTTCAGAGTGGCATTTTTTTCTTACTTTAATTAGGCAAGGATGTATTAATGAAGCTTTTACAATATGTCAGGACAGGTCTGAAGAAACAGTAATTCTGTGTGTTCACAGAAGATCAAAAATATGCCATCGTATATTTATGAAGACTGCTCTAGGCATGATTCCATGGTCTTTTCTCACACATCTGTCAGTGGTGTTACTTATAGAGTATTGTGCTATTCAGCATGAGAAAATAAAGCTGAATGAGTTGTACTTGACAAAACTCTGCATATGCATTGACAAATTAAAGCTGAGTGGAGAATTTCACATGCGAATGTATATGTAGACAAATCCTTTGTAAACTGTTTTCTTTTAGTTTTTTGACATAAAATAGTCCATACTGAAAACAGCAAGGGCATCAGGAGACATGCATGGACATACAATGAGTTTCCAACCAAACTCAAGCAAAATAAAGAAATATTCTAGTGGCAGAAACAGGGAGAGATGACTAGGAGAGTACAGAAATCCCTGTCCAAGGAACCTCGGGGGGATGAGGAAATCCAAACCACATGTGCAGTTGAATCTCATGAGTGATGGGACGCGCAACAAGAACTTTATTTTAAAAGAAACAAATCACACACGAATAGGCTGTTTTTGTATTTCCTCTTGAATTTGTATTTAGGTTATTATATTCTAGCTTATCCCATAAAGGAGGCTGAGAAATAAATTTGAAACTTGGAAACTGGTGCATGGAAAATTATGTGCAAATAATCTACAAAAGCAGGCTTGCTGTGTAAACCAAATATGTTTTTCCACTAAAATTTGTAGTTTCATTGATTTTTCTGCCACATGCCCAGCTGTGACGCACAAAAGGAGGAATTGCTTTCATTTTCAATTGTAGAGGGAAAAAAAAGTCCAGTCATTCTTGTTTCTATAAAATTACATAAAAAAAGGTATGAAGGTACTATTCATTGTACACTTGCACTTTAATTAGTTGACCTTAAAATGAGGGAATAAAAAATGGTAAACCTACCCAGGCAAATGTTGAAGAAATATTTGTATTTCCCTCACCAAACTTGCCGAAACTTCTGTGGTGAAATAACAGGTAGCATGATGAAACACTGGTTTCTAGTAGTTACATTCTCACTGGGACTTGCCAGTTGCAGAGAAAAATAACTGGACAGGCTGGAACACAGGTAAAAATATATTCCTGTGAATGAATCCAATCAGAGTGAAGCTCTATAAATGCGTTTTAGAGTTGGTGCAACATACAAAGCTCACTGATAACACTTTGGAAGGCTTCTCTTTGCTAATCACCCACGTGAACTGGGAAAGAAAATATATCTTATAGCCTGAGAAATCATACTGGAACAAACACATCTTGCAGATGAAGTGAGGGAGTTTCCAAAAGGGAAAGTTCAATGTTTACTGCAAGAAGTAGGTAAAAATGTGTTATTTGTTTTTATCTGTTAAGAATAAGTAATATTTGCCAGACTTTTTCAGAACAGCAGGTATATGGGCAATGCAGAACATAACAGAAAGGATCATGAAGTCCTTGCTGGGAAAACCAGCCATGCATAAATGCCCTGCTGATTCTAAACAGCCAGTTGAAGAAAAAGTGCCAGGAAACTGGAGGTTACCTCTTCAAAAAAACCCAGCAAAATCCCAAAAAAATAAAACACAGATTGAATCTGGTTTGTGTAGAAAATCAGAGCCAAGTAGATGAAAGAGCTTTAGTCAGTGTAGCACAGAAAATGGAGTCCTGAAAGATAAAATCTGAGGAGAAAAGAGGATTAAAACCAGTAATTTCTTCAAGAATAACATCTGGTCTGGCTAAGTACAGTGCACGAAAAGCAGCCCTTTTAAAATGGCCACAAAATGGTCACAAATCTAGAGGATCTCTGGAAGCCAGCCAACAAGAAAAAAACTTCATTGAAAAAACCCATGAGATCACTGTGGCAGAGAAGACACCAGGCTCTGGAGCAAGGTGGAGGCAGTGCAGATGTATGATTAACAGATTGCAGGAGGAAGGCCAGTGCTGTTTACCAGGCTGTTACACAAAATTTTCAGCCAACATTTTTACAGAACAGGTGATTGAGATTCTCCAGATGCACGTCTCTGTGAAGATCTGCAAATGGCTTTGTGGATCCTGGGTGCAGTCATTCAAGTTTCTTGGCTGAAACATAGTCTGCTACGACTTGAATAAGGCCCAGGGAGTATCTGAAGTCATTCAAACTCCTAAATCTTCAGTCAGGGCAGCATGTTGGTACTCTGCACCTGGGATCACACAGCCCCACACAGCCTCTCTGCTGCCTGTATCTGGCCCCTTAAATGATACAAGACCGATGCAGACAGTGAAATTAAGTGGCTAAATAAAAATATCTTCAGTCCCAAAAGAAGAAAGGGGAAAATGAAACAAAGAGCATTTAAATAAAGTGGTTCTCAATTTGCTCCTCCTGTAAGAAAACACTAATTTTCTTATGTGTAATGGACTTAGTACAGCTGATAGCCAATGTGCTCCTCTTATGCAGTGCAGGGTGCAGCATACAAATATCAAACTCCATTTTTAGAAGAGTTAAATCTATCTGAATTGAAACCTATTTTGGGGCCACCACAGCCACAAACTAAAATGTAACTAGAATGAAATTAAGATCATTTAATTGGAAGATTGCATTTATCAATCAATCCCATTCCCAAAAATTCCCTTAATTCTGAGGTAAAACAGGATGGAGATCTTCTAGGGAGATAATACAAACTGGCTTGGATGTGATCCTGCACACCCTGCATTAGGAGAATCTGCTTTAGTAGGGGAGGTGGTCTAGATGCTCTCCAGAGTCCCTTCCAACCATTTTAAAGAGATAGCCACTGAAAACATATAATGGACTGCAATAATAGAAGAGATTGACTATTTTATCTCATTCAGAGGAAGTTTTTCATATCCCTAATAAATATTTTGGATTTTCTATATGAAGTAGAAAATCTCAGAGGCAAGTGAGAGCTGGAAAGTGAAATAGAATTAACAGTCTAACAGCTAGCGTACTGTTTTTGAGTGTAAGATTTACTAGTGTCTTTATTTGTCATCTGATTCACAGCATGGATTTGGATCTCTCTTCTGCAGCTTGAGTTTCCTAAGCAGTAGGACTCAGAAGACTCTTTGGTTTTTCTCATTTTGCAGATATTTAATTCAAGCTCTGAAAAGCTTTTTTGGTAAATTTGTAGTAAAGCTTGGAAAAGCTTTTGGGAACGGTTCAACACTTTCCATAGGCATTGTTGTTACTGTTGTTGGAAAAGTCCTGTCCAGATTTGATGTGTAATACAGGCTTATGGTTTTGAGAGAAAGGAAGCCCACAGGACTTCTCAAACTTGTCTGTGGCATGCTTCTGGGGCAACAGGGCGATGTGCTGTTAGAGCTGGCTAGTGTTGCTTTTCCTGACACTCATGTGGTGTAGCTGAATTTCTGAAACTCTTCAGGTCTATCATTTGAATCACTGATAGATGAATGAGTGGGTGGATTTGGATATTGCTGCTCTGCTACCCTCAATGTAGACCTTGTTGGAAGTGCTGTAGTGCCTGTTCATATGTGTGGCACACTGGAGGTGCATTAGTCTGGCTAGCATGTGGATTGATGGCAGCATTAGCTGTAGGAGCATGGACTTCTATGCAGACTGTGCACCAGACTTCCTAATATCGTGGGACTGGAGTAGCAGATGTTTGTGTTAATTGAAGCGTATTGAGATATCCTTTACTTGTCTGTGGTATAGACATTGCTTTAAAATGACTGTTGAACAGACAGTGTAATTGCTGTGTGGAAGTTTATAAATACTGATGTTACTGATTCTGATGTTAATGCGTTGTTATAACAGCCACGGGAATACTGGTTGAGCCTCTTTTCCCACTGGAGTTTGTTTCCCTTCCTATTTTGTTTTCAGAAGAGGAACACAAGAGCAAATCCTGCAAGTCTACAGAACAGTCAAGGCATATTTGGTATAAGTCACATAAAAAAAAAGGTTAAATCTACATTTTCTTGTCTTGAAAGTAAATAGACTGTAACAAGTACCTACAGCAACTTTTAGAGAAGTGGAATGACTTCTTTTGTATTTGTCACCTGCTTGATTAGTAGAGACATCCGTAACGTGCTTGAGACCCTGAAGAGGGACTAATTCTTCTGGACAGTGGAAAGCAAGGTTCTCACAGGGAGAATGTTTGGTTTCTTATAAAAGTTCTGCCGTTGCTGCTGTCATGAATACTAGGATGGCTGGACTGCTAAAGTAGGCTTTTTCTTGAAGAAATGACTTGAAGAGCAGAAATGTGTCCCTTTTGTCATCTGAGTATGCATTATGCAGTGCAGCCTCTCTGCAAAGCTCCTGTAAAGAAAAGCAAAAAAAATTGCCACCCTTACAGACTCTATCTAGGGTATATTCTTCCCTTCTTGTGCCTTACTGCTGGACCAACAATCTATCAGATTGAATTATATGCTTGGAAATACTCAGAGAATCCTGAAAATAGCTTATAAAAATGAGCTGACTGATTGAAAATCTGATGAATAATCCTGTTGGTAGACAAAGCATATCTGAGGTTGCTCTTTCAGTGAAGAACAGATGGGGATCTTATTACACACATGTAATTGATTTATAAACTGATTAATGCTGGGAGTAGGTTTTTGCTTTTAATAGGCATAGCTATTTATGTCTTGATATGCATTGGTATCTACCTAATGACAGGCTTTTTTTCAGCACTTTTTCTTCTTTCAAGAGGCTCTTAGCATTATTTTGAAGGACCTGAGGATCAATACTTCCATTAACAGAAGCTTTTCAGCAGTCCCCATAGACAGTGATTACCTTTTAGAAAAGAAGTTGTATAACATTGCATGTTCATATGGATGCATCCTCCTCACATAAGTCAGTGGCAAGCCTAAATGCTTACTGTCTCCACAAATTTTGTCTATTGTAAGTTCTTACTTTTTCCAGGTGTAAAGTATGAATCCTCTAATGCCATTTCTGGAATGTTTATAACTCCTGCTAGTACAGGCCTTTTTGATATCACAGTCAATTTTAGTGTAATCTTATACAATGAATGTTAATGATATTGCTTTCTCAACTTCACAAACTCAATAATGATAAAGATAATGGTGAAGATAATAATAATTACTATTACTTAACAATAAAAATGTGCAACAACCTCTTTTCTTGAATTTCTCTGCAGAATGATTCTTGGCTTCCATGTATTATAAGACTGAACTGTTCATCTAGGTCTATTTTTGCCATTTTAAATTCTGAGATCATAGTCAGGACTTCGATCAAGCACAGAGGACATTTTTTCTGGGCTTAGGAAGAAAACAGAGGTCTCAGAAACTTAACTCTTAAATAGATGAAGGAAAATGTAATACTGAGAAGATGATAATGTTGCTTGCTGTATTGGTTCTAGATGAGACTAGATAAGATTTATTTTTTGACAAACTCAGAGCCATGTTTTTGTGAACAGATATCATAATATGGGGCAGAGCAGAGCAGCAATTGTATTTTAAACAGAAAACAGATAAGCTTTAAAAAATATTAAGGAAGAGTAGAGAAGACATTTTGCATTAAAAGTAGGTGGCCAGAAACTACTATGAAAGTACTGAGTCAAATGTGAACTGGACTGTAGTTTTTTACCAAATTAGTTATGTTAAAAATAAATTGTGAAAATAAAATGTTACTTTGGGTACAGAGCTTCTCAACATGCACATTTAAAATCCCCTATTGGCATTATTTAATGAGAAGCTGCATATTGTCCTTAGGATTTGTATTTGTGTGGAAGGAAGTGCAAGCACATTCAGTATGGAGAGGAGAGTTAATCAGAGTAATGATTATACCAACAAAGTGATAATGTCAGAAGTCCATACTGCACGTACCAAAAACTGCATTAAATCTGTGACCCTTTGCTAATTTTTGCTTGTAGGGGAAACAAAGAACTAGAGGAGAAAAATACTAAACTTCTATACAATACATATGCCTTAATTAGATTTGAATTTATTAATTAAAAATTCAAACTAGACATTTAAAACCTGGGTTTTTTTAAAGGTGATATCAGATGTTGAAAGTAATCTTGAAGGGCTTGTCAACACAGATTTACATGTAAACATAATGATGAAGCAACATAAGTGATATTTATCTATTTCTAACATTCTTCCTTGTGTGGCTCAAGGCTTATTATTTCTCTTTGAATAATAAACATTTATAATGTTTAAAATTAGAAAAGAAAATTTCATTATAGAAATCCTCTTTCGCTGATTTAATGGTATCTAGTGTCTACCTATACCTGGGCTGAATGTTTTTCTCTTCTTACATTGGAGTAAGATCTTTCCAGTGTTTGAAAGTGTGGTGAAGTTGAAACCATTACTGGGAAGGAGATTTCACAGAGCACTGAGCCCAAACTTTAACAAGAATTGTAAAATTACTGTCAGTGTCCTGCAGTGTATACTAATAGGAGCAAACTTTCCACAAAAATCTGTAGATTTATTTGTTTGTGTTTTTGCTCTTGGTCTTTTCTTCTCACTTATTCAACTTCCCTTGTGTGCAAGAAGTCTGTAGAGGGTCACCCATTATTGTTTCAAGGTTGTTAATGAAATCTTGCTCAGGTTCTAGACCATTTATTTAATGGAATGATGGCATACAGGCACATCAAGCTGAATTATCAGCTGCATCTCTTATAACAAGGTCTTTATGATACAGTCTTCAGGCAGCTTGGTTTGAAGTTTAAATTCTGAAGGTTTGAATCAAAAAATGTGATGTCCCATATACCTTTTTAACTTCAATAAATGGAGAATTTATGGCTCCCTAGATATTATAGTCCAGAGACAATTTCTCTTTTCCCCTATCTGAAAGCTATAATACCCTGACAGTGTGCATGGCAAAGATTAGAGGAATGGTGATGATAGTGCTCAAATGTTAGACTTTTTATTCAACAGCTTGATAGCCTTTCAGGAGCTGCCGCATGCCACTGCCTTCTCTCCTTTCCACCGTTCACTTAAAAAGCTTGCAACATATGAAAGGTTAACTTCAGGATAAAAAAGTGTACTGATCTTTTTCACAAACTTCATTCTTTCATGATATACTGAAGGTTTTAGCATGTAATCCTGACATGGGCAACATTCACATTTGTGTCAAAAGAGGCTTTATAGCTGCAGGATCAAGAAGTCTGGATATTCTGCTGCCAGAGTGTCATATAAAGAATAGCCTTATGTTGGATTGCTTTGACTTATCATTTGGCATTTTCAGATTCATAGACCAAATCCTAAATCTGTTGTTAGACAGTGAACAAGAACAAATGCTGAGTTATTTTCTGTTTTGTTAAGGCAGCCTCCTTCAAACATTATTTTCCTAATTTTGAGTACCTAAGCCTCATATTTTCCTCAGGTCTTAGAACTTTCTTTAAAAGAGCACCAATTTTTTTCCAAAGAATTAGGAAATAAAACTCCTTGTGGGGTTGAGAGTGATGGTAGTGTTACTCTGACAGATCCCTGAGGGGCCAAGCTCCTCATATTGGCAACATGATCTGGTTTAATTGGTCATGTCAGCATTCCTACATATGCTCCATTTGTGGCTGAATATTGCCTTCCTCTCCCACTCATCACTCTTACCTTTCTGGTGTATAAGAAAAAAGTGGATATCTTTAGGCCATTTCAAGTGATGTAAGCAGTTTACTGTAGTACCCTGCAAATATGATGGCACAGAAGAAGAGCCAGGAGTTTGCTGGTAAAGCAAGAACTTTTTGGGCTTAAGGGGAGCACTGAAGGGGAGAACTGGGAATAGAGAGGGGAATCCACCTTTCAACTTACACCTGATTACCAGACATGAACTGAGGCTCTTAAGCCAGAACAAATAAAACCACGTGTTTTGACTAACCGTCCTAAAAGGTAAAAAAAGTAAAGTTGAAAAAGGTAGAGAAAGTAAAGGTTAAAAAAAAAAAAGTCTTTTTGTTTCTATTTATTGAAAAGAGAAAGGGGAAAGAGCTGTGATTTGTTTATGAGTAGTAGGTAAAATGCGCATGCTGATAAAGAAAACAAATCAAACAAAAACCTCAGAAGAATCTCAAGCCTCTCAAGAACACTTACTCTTTTAAAATCAAATTTAAGAGACTCTGAATTTCTGAGCTGCAACTAGTAGGGATGGGGACATCTTGGGAAGTAGTAGTATGGCAGAACTCCTGTGCCTTTCAGCTGCTCTTTTACAGTATTTTGCTAGAGATCACACCACAGCCTGAAAGGCCAAAGGCTATGACAGCTTAGAGCTTGGGGGAGAATAAATAGCATTTTTTTTCATTACTTATAAGATTCCAAAACCATACTATCACTTTTCCTCTTAAATCTTATCTCCTTGAAGGCATTTTTGCCTCTGCCGTTTTGTCTAATCCATGCCACTGAATGAAGCTGGAGTGAAAAATGGTATTAAAATAGCTAGTTTCTTTTCACACAGAGTTACTTCAATTGAAAATCTAGTCTCCCAGTTTATAAATATGTTCTTTCTACATCTCCATTTGAACTGAAGTTGGTAAACTACCCTTGGAAGTTTCAGCATTTAAACTTGGAGGTTTACATGCTCAAGAATGTAGAAGAGGGGTAAGGAAATAAAAAAAAAATAATCGGAAAGTAAACCCAACTCCAAATAAAGCTTCTGGGCACAACAGAGGAAAAGATTCTCTTAACAGAGAGATTGACAATGCTGGGTAATTTTGCAGAGTGCAGTGCTGATATTGACACAGGGCTGTTATTCAGCTTTCCCAAATCTCACTGTTAAATTAAGAAATGTTCTATGGATGACACTTTTCATCATGTGAGTTGTATTCTATGGAGCTGCATGAACTTTTATGCTAATGAACAAGTTATGCTAATGAGAGGTTTTATAAATACACGACTGTGGAAAGATCAAATCATGGTTTTGAATGTGCTAAAGAAAAATAAATGAGGAAAGTCACTTCATTTACATTTATTTACATTTATTTTACAGTTACTTTCAAAATAGGCCTGTAATTTCTACCGGGTCTCCTGCGTTTTTTGGATTGATTCCCATCTGCTCCCCATGCTGCAATGTTTAAGCAGTGTCTTTCAGGCTATTCAAATTGTATTTTCATACATTAGCCATCAGATAAGGTCCTGTTTTATGTCTGAAGTTACACTGTGTCTCAGTATTTTATGTTGAACACCTAGCACAGAGGCTGGATAGACACCTAGGAAAATAGTTTTATACTTAAAAAAACCCCAGTTGCAGCTGGTTCTTGGCAAGCCATTCCATCATTTTTACTGGCAGAACTTGAAATTGTGTGTGTCTTTTTCTTGTGCCTAGAAGTTTGAGTGACACTAACCTCTGACTGACACTAACCTCATTTAAGCCCTACTACTTTTATTTCAAAGATCTACCTGGCAGACTTTTGTCTGATAATAAACTGGCCCAGAGTGATCTTGTGAGAAACACTGGCTTGATCATAGCAGCATATTTCTCTCTTTAAATCTGCATCATGGCTTTCAGTATTACAAGATCTCAAATGGAAAGTAAATAGTAACTTGCCTGATGCCAAAAGCCAGCATTAAAAAAAAAAAAAAAAAAAAAAGGAAATAAATAAAAAATTCAAAACTGAAATGCCATGTTACATGGTTCGTGACTGAATTTTAATAACTTGGCTGTATTTCAGAATTGTCACTGCTTCTTGGGCATCTCAGCTGGAAGCCTGAAACTACTGCAGTATAAAACAGTACTCATGTGAGTCTTAGAGCATTTCAATAATGCATCACTGTATCAGATGTGCAGAGCTACTGATGAGCAGAATAAGAAAGATAGGATTTTCTGTTTACATATATACTTATTCATATGGGAAAAACTCATCAAGTATAGTTTTTCCAGCTGAGATACTTAGCCATGCAGTGGGGTTTTTTGATACTTACTTCAGCAAGTAATTATTTATCCAATTTTAGGTAAATTTTGTATTACACTGATATCATTAACAATGCCACACAAGGTGATTTGGGGTAATGTTGTTAAAGGAAGAAAATGGGAAAGACCTGCCTATGTTATAAAACTTGTAAGCTTGTTCCAACCAGTGTAATAAGCACAGGACAAAATTGTGATTTATCTCTCAGTCTCCTTCAGAGTCTCCCTCTCTCAGCTTTCCCTCAGTGACAGTTACAGCATTTCTTCTTGGAATCCCAGTGACCAAACACTGATGTTTGCTCTTTGGACCAATAAGAAATTCTACCCCTGTTTGGTATTATGTAATCTTTATTGTGAATGAAAGACTATCAAGATGGGTGAATCTAATCAGAAACAGCAAAATGGAATGCTTGTTTAACCCTATTCCTAAACATATAAGGCAGAGTAAAGACTTAAAACAGTAAAAAGGAATTTGATCATTTATCAATTCTAATTGTAACCTCCATTTTTCTTTGTAATTATTTGTTTCTTTCTTTTTCTCCAGCTAATTTCCAGTTGTGAATTATCTGGATTCCTGTGAGATCTCTTAATCTATATGTCTCCTTTTTTGCCTGATAGTACTTGCTGACTCTAAGCTGTCTGTAGTTTCCCAATTGTCTGTCTGGTTTTAGGCTAGCAGGTCTTCAATATTTTCAGAACGGTTTCCATTCTGGGGCTTAGCCATGAAAAGGATAAATCATTCCCTGCTTTACTGGAGATTGATAAGGGACATTTTCCACTAATCATCCCCTTTATTTTTAATCTGGAATAGGTCTATGGCTTTTGTTCCTTGCTCTTCTCTGGTTTTTCACTGCTTTTGCCATGGGCAAACACTTGGGCATACATTCTGTATTGATGAAAAGAAGCTTTCTGAAAATTCTGTAGTTTATTTTAAATATGATGGTCACAGGACTTCAAAGTAGGAAAGAGAACTATTAGAGAAATCGTTGAAAGACAATTCAGAAAGGTTCAGAGGAAACTGGAGACTACAGCCTGATAATTTTTCAGGCTAGGTGAGAATTTTGATGATGAAAGAAAGTTGAATTCTGTATCTAAGTGAGCTGTAGTAAGCAACATTAGGGAATCTGAGATTATTTCATAAAATCTCAGCATATTTTCAAATTCCTTGAATAAAATACTTTGATTTTTTTCCATCTAGAATAACTTATTCTTTGTTTTCAAAATGTACCTCAGAAACAAATCCTTTCCTTTTTTATTTGGAGGGTGCTTCAAAATATAGGATGTTACTTTCATTATCCTTGTGAGAAATTGAAAGTTCTGACTTAAGGAGAAATTTCACATAAATAAAGTATCTGATACAGGTATACTGATGCTTCTTTTTGGCAGGTTCATAGCTAGTTCCTTGGGGCAATGAACCTGTTTATTACCTGGATGAGGACAAGGCACAGCAAAGGCTTAAACAGAAACAACAGAGCAATGTGATTCCTGGACTGGTGCTATGGAAGTGGAGGCAGGTGGATGGCACTTCAGTGCAATCATTGGAGTGACAAAGTACTTGAGCAGCAGAAAGTGAATACAGAAACCGAAAACCTTCATTACTAATTGGAAATAAGGTTGGGTTTTTTTTTCCTTCCCTGCTGATGTCATGGTTTAGGAATGGTAGTTCCCAATTCAGTGTCCCCACCTAGACTGCCCAAACCATGTGCTTCCCAGTTTTCTTCTCCCTCTTCCCACTGTGACAGGATTAAGTTGAGAATTGGATGTACAAAAGGCAAAGATCAGAGCTAGAAATAAAATTTTACTGGAAAGAGCAATGAAATAAGAAACCAAACAGTTACAGCAACAACAATAATGACAGATGGTATAAGAAAAGAACTGATTCACACAAATAAACCCCCCCAAACAGACAATATCAGATGGCTCCCTTCACCACGTTTTCTTGACCCTGAGGATTCTCTTCTCTCTGGAAGAGAGTCCCTGTCCCCTGTCCCTGATTATGACTGATGTGGTATAAAATAACCTCAGTGTTCTAGTCATGCCCCTTCCCAGCTACTGCAAAAAATTAAACCTGTCCTGGGTTAATCCATGAAGGTAGTGTACCTGGATTTTTACTATGAATCAACTGAAAATGGCAAGTTGAAATGGATGTGCATGGAAGACCATGAAAGGAGCAAGCTGCTCCTAACTGAACTCAAAAGATGTAAAAACGAATTCTAAAAAAGATAAAAGATGAGGCTGGTGACCCAGGAGAAAGGTGGAGTAGTTGACTGATCTTGCAGGGATAGACAGGAGAGCAAAAGTTGACCTTCAGTTAAATCTGGGGAGGGATGTTAAGCACAACAAAGGATCCTACAAGCGCCTCAGCAGCAAAATGGAGACTGGGGAAAGTGTGGTCACACTCCTGAATGGGCACACGGTGGAAAATGACAAAGAAAAAACCAAGGCACTTGGTGCTGCCTTTACCTCAGGTTTTGCTAGTAAGACCAGACTTCATGAACCTCTGTCCCCCAAGACCCGTGGGAAAGTTTAATCTCTTCTCTCACTCCTGTCTTTTCTTATTATCCTTATGGGGCAGCATCCAGAGTATCTCACCCTTGGCCTTTCTTCCTCTCTGGGTTGCGAACAAAAGTCTGTTCCAACCAGATCTAAATGTCAGCAGTGGATATGCATTACATTTCCCTGACTTCTCCTAGCAGGAGTGGCAAACTAAAAAAGGCCAGTGTTGATATCAAGAATGTGTTTGTTGCATTGGCACCATCATGGACGCAGAGTGTAGCCAGGCAACAGGAAAACAGGACATTCATTTATCAGACAGGACACAGAACTCTAGACATTCTTCCCTCTGCTTTGAATCAGGGAAAACAGTTTGCAAAAGGATATGTGCAGAATATGCAAAATCTTGCACAGGGGAAATTTCTGTATCAAGAAATATTCAAAAATGGGAATAACCTAGGTAGAAACACATACTCAGATTCAGGTGACAGGTATATGAGTGCTGACTTGCAACCTGCCTTGAACAGAACAGATTGTAAGTCACTGGAAAAGTGCTTTTAGTGTAAAATAAATAACATATGAGTGAGGAAAAGGCAGCGTGTGCTGCTTGAACCTGGATGTTATAATAAAAACAGAACGCAATTTGGCTGTAGAGTAGGCTTAAGATTTTATTGTTTTTATTATTTTACTTTGAAAAAAACCCCCAAACTTGACCCATTTTTTATAAGCATTTATTATAATTTCCCTTGCTATGAAAATAACTTCAGTGATATTAATTATAAATGATGCTTGATTTTCTTTCATTTTTACTGCAATTCTTTTTAATGAGCATCAAAATATATAATTTTGATGAAAGTTTATTGCTAATTTGAAGTAAATTAGTAAATTAAGATAATTAGTGGGTGATGTCTCTCTATTTGGAGTTACAATTAGAAGATTGCATCAATTCCTCTACCAGATCAGACCATACCCGTTGTACTGTCTTGTTTCCAACCTGCAGCAGGTGCCTGCAGAAAGCCTAAACTTGTGATGATAGTTCCTTTGAAAATTTTCTCAGCCATCAGAATTCAGGAGCTTCCTGAAGTGAAGGTAGGGTCCTGGATGGGTTTTTATCCAGTCAGCTGTCACAGGGGATTTGCAAAGTCAGGTAACCACAGGAACAAAATCACACCATTCAGTAACAGAAATTTTAATAATAATTAAGCAATTTTCTCTGTTTGATTAGGTTTTATAGCACAAAACAAAATAATGTATTGCCAGCAGGGCAGATTTAATCAAGACCTCACTTCCCTGAGGGATATTTTCATATCAATTTCACCCTGTGACATTTAACTCATTTTTTATATCTTTGTTGTTTTATGGAAGAGAGTCATTCAGCTCATCATGGGAATTAAGAACTTCTGGGGTTTAAATCCTTAGATATTCTTTATAATTCAAAGAACAGTGAATACACTTTAAATTCACTGTTTAAAATCAGTGAACAATATTCACTGTGCACCTTTTTCATTGTTGTATAACTGTTATCTCTCTCCTCAGATGCCTTTTTTCTTAACCTAAGGAATCAGTCTATTTAATTCTACTCTGTAAAGAAAATACAAAAAGCTGGAGGTCTTTTGTCACCTTTCTATGCATGTTTCCTAGGTTAACTTTCAAATTTGAAATTATAGGTTGGGACTGTAATGCAAAAAACTGTTCAAAGTAAGGGGGTAAATGGATTTATTCCATGGTACAAGGATGTTCTCTAGTGTTTTGTACTTCTTATAATTTATTCTTATTTATTTTATTAATATAAGTCAAGATCTTGTTTCTGAATAATAATGTTCAGTTCAGAGCTCATCAATGAATACATGAAAATAAATAATTTGGTTTTTCCTGGTGTTTTATTAAAACCGCAGATTAAATTCAATATAGATAACTAGCCATTCAGATTTATAAGGGTTTCCTAGAACTCTATGCAGTCAGTTCTTTGCTAATCTCAATAACTTGGTTTCTTTAGCAAATATTGTCACATAACTGTTCATTCCCTTTTCTGCATCACCGAGGGATATGTTCAGCATTTATGAGTTCTGCTGTAGGGCTACTGTGTACCTCAACTACTCATGCTCTCCCCTGTGAAAATCAACCTTATACCTACACACTTACTTTTTAACCTCTTTATCCAATGAAGAACTTTCTCTCGTGCCCTGATTTTCTTGAAGAAGTTTTTAAAGGTCTTTTGGTAAGAGACCCAAAGGACCAGTACATATTGCAAATCCACACAGGATGCATCTTCTGGATATCCTGTGATCATATTTTGTCCATACCCATATCTATTTTTCTAGTAATTTTCTTAGGATTTTATTCCATTCTAGATGCAGGACTTGGCCTTTATTGTGCTTAATATGGCTCCTGTCAGCGTATTTCCCTGGCCTGTTGAGGTCTCTCTGAGAAAACAGAGCATTTTGGGCTCTCCAGCATTTTGATCTCCCATATTCTCTTGACTATTCTGTAATTTATGAAGCTGCTGAGAGTGTAATGTTTCTCATTTCCTGGGTTATTAATAAACCCATTAAATGATACTGGCCCAAATACCAGTCTTCTGACTGATCACTGTTGATCAGTTGGACTCTGTTCTGCTGAATGCAACCCTTCAAGCCTTGTGATTCAGAGAGCTTTTCACTTTTGTTATCATCTATTAATCCAGTCAGTATCTCAATGGCTGGGCTCTGAGAATACTATAGGAAACACTGCAAAAATATTACTAAAGGTAAGCAGTAAAAAAATAAATAAATAAATAAATGAAATTTAAAAAATAAAATAAATGGTAAGGTAAAAAAGCAGGCACTGTTCTTCTCAAAGGAGGCAATCATGTTCGTAAGGGGTGAGTTTTCCTTGTCAGATACATGCTGGTTGTTCCCTTGCAAACTTGCTAGATAATGGTTTTGCAATGTCTTCAGTCCACTTCTTCAGTACACTTAGATGCTGATCTGGTCCCATGGACTTGTATGGGTTATATTCAGTTATATTAGCTAGTTATATTCAGTTTAGATGTCTCCTAACTCTGATCTTCCTCTGTGTTTGGTAATGCTTTGCTTCCACAGGCTTTGCCAGTATGCTCAGAGATATTTCTCTGGACAGTTCACACCCAGCAGTCAGGGGGGTTGAATTCACACAGCAGGCCTTGCGTCTTTGTAAACTCTTTATTATTTATGATACAGGTTTTGATAATTTGCTTGATACAGACATCAGCACTGATGGTTTCTTGGATCTTCCTGGAGCCCATTTTCGAAATACGTATTTTCTGTTTTACAGACCTCAAGTACCACAGCAGTTGTAAGCTGAAGGTCATACACTGTTTAATAGTTCAGCACTTTCCTCTCTGAATTACTTTTAATATTCTCGAACAACTCACCATGCTGAAAATATGTTGCTTTTCATTTTATCTCTATTCTATAACCTCTTGTAACAACACTATGGTTTGAGATGAGAGTTTTTTATCAGCAGCCCTGTGTATTCTGGGATGAGAACTTCCTTGAGCTCTACCATGATGAACTTGGGCAGGGGGAGAAATACGGGGTTTTTTTGGTGTGACTTTATCTTAATTACTTCTTTGGTCTTTTATTGCTTCTTTGAACTGTCAAGATTCCCGATTTTAATGTGTTTGAAGGACTTACTCATAATATTTATGACTTTAGTAAATTATTCTTCAGTGCTTTGTTTTTTTTCATTTTGACACTGCTTTAGGTTTTTGAAAGATGCTTACTTCCTTTTGTTAACTACTTCTGTCCTGTTGTTAATCTGTTCCAAGTTGCCCTTTGCTTCAGTTTTATGTTATTTTTTTTCCTTTTTGCAAGGTAGTGTTTATGTGTCTCCAGCTAGGTATCCTTAAATGTTGCCAGCAAAAAATTTAACTCTCAGCTGCCTGACCTAGCTCTTTCTTATCATGCTGCTTCATCCTGAAGTTCCTTTTCATGGAGCAGACATGCTCTAGTATCCAAGTACATACTGGTTGCTGTTACACTGCTATTCCTGCATGCTACTCAGAGCTAGGTCAACAGCTGCTTTTCCACTCTTTAGCATTATGTTGTTGCTTCATAAAAACCTTGATTTATGTCTAAAAATTTGCTCTTGCTGCCAGGCTATAGTGTTATGCCTGTCCAGACTTTATGAGGGTAGCTGAAGTCTGCCACTCCTGTACTCTCTGGCCTCATAGCACTCCTTACAATATGTGTTTGGGGAAACTACCTTTTGCTCTGGAGAGGATGCCTATCTATGTACCCATGTCTCTTCCTAGCAGGCCACTGGAGACAGGTCTTCCATTTTATCTTTCTGCTTCTATCCTTATTTTCTTTTCATAACTAACTTTGAAGATAATGTGTAGCATGGGCTATGGATCCCTCTAAACATGTCTCAGCTTCTTTTGTGAAGCATACAATGATCAAATCTCTACTTAACTTCATTTTGTTGGCATCTTTGCTCCCATACATTAGTGTAGGTAGAGAGAACCCAACACCACATCATTTTCCTCTCCTTCTGCTCACTCACCTGCAATGATATCACTGGATGATCTTTCTTGAGCATAGTACTGTTCTGGAGTGTTCCTGAAGGTCATCTCCACAGACTCCTATATATCCTTATTTAGTTCTTCAGCAGTTCAGTGCTCTCCCCTTGTAGGTTTTAAGAGTGAACCCAACTGCAGCATGTAATTTTCTCGGAAAAGACTGAGGGATGCTTGTTCTCTCTGCTCAGTAGGGCACATACTCATGTGTGGTAATGACTGATACTCTGCCCAGATGTAGCATATTTACTCTGTGTGACTGCTGCTTTTATTAGCCAGTGCCCTCTCTTCATCCAGTCTTCTTCCACTTGTGGTCTTTGGGTTGAGGACCATGCATGAAACCTGCAATGTGAGAAAAGAAATTAAAAATTGTTTTAGTTTCTTTTGCTAAGATACAAAAGATATTCCCTCTGTAATCCCTGTGCAGCAAAATACATTTGCCTCTTGTGTGCAGAAATAAGCCAACCTGTTGACATTTTTGGTTTGCTCTGTGTTGCTTTGATTTATACAAGTGCATGTTGCAGTTTGGAATTGAATCAGACTAGCATTTGTGGAGAACTGACCTCCTAAAATAGACAAAACTTTGATAAAAGATGTTATTGTGGTGGCCACAGTGGGAGGGATTTCCAAGCATGCATTTTAAGTACATTCAGGCTGTTACCAAATCAGAATTGTTATCTGTTCTCTGCCTTGCATCACATCTGCATTAACCAAACCCCCCCCCACCCAGGATTGTTAAGATAACAATCACTCTTCATAAAATCAAGAACAAGAGCCAAATGATTGAGATTCCTGCTTGGCTTATCACATTTGGAAAATTGGCATCCTTTTGACAGTAAGACATGACAAGCTACGTCTATACTAGAAAAATAATGTGTGTTAGAAAATAACTTTCAGCTAGCACAACATCAAACAAGATTTTGTATTTAATTTAGATTGAGATTAAAAACTTCTATTGCAAATGCACTACTCCATTTATTGAGACAAGTTTGTGGCTTTCTATGCTACAATTACTGTATACTAGAAGTTGCTCCTGTGACTATTAGGAGGACTTTGGGGGGTTATGGACTGGCTAGGTAAAATGTGCTAATTAAGTTAAATTGGGTGAATTAGTTCCACTATAGAGGAGGTCAGAGGTATGTGTGGAAGGAAGGAATTTAGTGTATAAGCAAAATATTAATTCATAATTGCCATTAATCCAATGCAGCACTTTTGCTGGTAGTGGATTTGTGACAGTAGAGTAAGAGGAGAGGAAAACTGGCAAACAAAGCCTTATGTCTTCCTCTCACTCTTCCTTTTATCACTGATATGATAGCTTTTATTTTGCATTACTTTTATTTTAGGTGCTTTCATATTCTGTTAATGGAGCTGTATTTAGTTCCAACTGTAAGGGAGGCAGTTGCTGCTCTAAAATGAGGCATACAGCCATCTCATTTTGTGGTACACCTTTTTTCTTGTGTCATTTACTCATGGGCTTCAATATTGCTATTACTGGTTTTGCTGTTACTGTTGTTACTAGTTCTAGCAGTTTATCTTTCGGGCAATGCATTATATTCTTGCCAAGGGCATTTTATTTTTTTTAATGTGCAGAAGAATTTATTTTGAACAATTGAGTTTTCTTGCCTGAGGACATCAGCCATCTCTACAAAGTTATTGAGATGTCATTTAATTGTCCTAGAAAAATGGGAAAAAAAAATACAAGATCCATCTCACGTACATTCAAAATTTTAATTGTTATGCTACCCTAATGACTTTGTAAAAATCAGAAGTTTTTTTCCAGTCATGCACAGAATACAACTTCTCAAAAAGCTGCCTACTATGTTGTCTTATTTTCACCCCAATCACTTTGTGATTGTGCGTGTGGAATAAAGGGACAGAATTTTTTTACAAATAAAACAACTGAAAGATTTTATTTTTCTGTACTCTCATTTTTACAAAAAAATTTACTTTGCTTGTATTTCACTCTCTAGCAGAGGAAGATTTAAGTCTGAATGGTGGAGGTTTCAGAAAGTTGGGAAGTACTAAGAAGAGCAAGAAGTAGATTATTTTACTAAAGGTGTATTGATTAGTCATAAAAATATGATGTGTGTTAATGGATGTTCTTAATTTTCACTCTGATTCAATCTGTTGTATAAGAATAGGAACAGGCATATATTTTTGGAAGAGTGATTAAAGTTGAAAGAAGGGACAAAGTGTCCATTAGAATCAATACTTTTAAGAACTAAAGTGTCTGTGAGAACATTATTTTTCTCCTCAAGCTGATTTCTGACAAATGGAGAGCATCATGAATGAAGATATTCACATTGGATTTGAGGTGATTTGAAGACAGCAGCATGCACACTATTACCAAAAAACTGCAAAATGGAAGTAAAAATGGGCAAACATATATATAATAATTTAATTTTAAAATTGCCTTATTTTTATATATACATGTATTTAATGTATTTCTGTAATGCACACAAACATGTAATAATTTTAGTATGGAATGATATAACATTCAAATTTTTAGGGTGTTTTGTTTCTTCTCTTTCTTGGCAGAGTGCTTGCTTGCACACAACTCACACTGAAATTTATTTGCCACATCTCACTGTAGTATAGATTTTGTGGGATTAATGGGAAGTGTTTTCAAACAGAACTGCAGCTTTTGAAATCAATTTGGCTTAAAAGAAAAAGAGTCTCTAACTATGAATATTGTACAGAGTAGGGAAAATTGTGTGGACAGCAGAGTGGCAGGTTATGGTTCCCCATTCCCTAAACCCCTGTGCTGCTAGTGAGGAGGAGGTAGAGTCCAGAGTGAAGGGATGAATTTGTTCCTGGGAAAAGCTGGTCGTAGTTGTGGTGGGAAAGTGCTTTAGCTATGTCTGTTTCTGACCATCAGACTCTATTCTTAATTGTCAATAAAATGAATTCATGAGAAAACAGCTGGGTGGGCATCTGGCAGCCAGACAAGCTGCCTACATTCTAGCATACTTTCTAAATGTACACACATTCCAATTTCTGTCCTGCCGTCCCTCTGCTTTTTCCAGAAACTGACTGATAATAATTGATATTGAAAATATCTAAATTCAGAGCATCACATTTAACAGAGAATACTGATAGTCTGGATGAGTGTAACGAAGAATTGTGCTATTTCTAGGAACATGGGTAGGAGAGAATACATTGTTTTTATCCAGTCTTAATCCTAGTCTTATGATGCTAATGTGAAATTTCTATTGCACCTGAGAAAAGGGTTATGTTGGTTCTTAGTCACAGTTAACATCCTGGCAGAAAGGATGTCTCTACTGAGGGTTTACTTTGCCATACAGAGCAAACAATGTAGTTTTTTGGGTTTTATTTTTGGTTGCTTTTTTTGTTGGGAGTGTGTTTTTGTTTTGTTTTTGATTTTTTATCTTGGGGTGGGGGTTATAATTTGTTGGGGTTTTTTTTAATCACTTTTATTTTAATTTTTTATTTTGGTTATTGTTTTTTGTTTGGTCAGTTGGTTTTGCCTGAGGTTTTTTTAGCAAAAATAAAGATTGCCGTTTATTTTGTTCCCTTAAGAATACTGAGCTATATTCATTTTTATATACCTTGCACTTAAAATAGAAAACTAATTTTGATTTTTTGGATTTTTTTCTCATTTTCTCATGTTCTCTTTTTGACTTTGGAGTCTTGTAGAGGTGCTCCCAGAACAGCCTCATCTGAGTCTCAAACCCATTTCACAATTCACAGTAAAAACTAAAATAAGTGGACTTTGGTCTAATTCTTAAGTTCTTCAATGTTTCAGACCTATGCTAAGGGAGTTTCCTATTCTAAACTACTATGTAGCTGCCCCTTGTCTGTAGTGGATATTGAGAATGTTTACAATTTCTCGCCTTTCTTCTGTTCTTCTTAGACAAAACTTGCTTTGATTTTGGAGTGCTTTGCTCTAGTAAATGCTCTGGGATTTGTAACACTGACTTCAAAAGAGTTTCAGCAGAAAAGGCACAGGAGAATTTTTAAGAAATAATTTCTAGTAATAGATTTTGTAACTTTCTTGTTTATAATTTTAAACTAGCCTCCAAAATAAACCACTTTTAAAGAGCTAAGAGCTATAGCATAGCGATCAGGGGACAAATTGTTAATGAGGTGTAATCTAAAAGGGGAAAGCTGATGATATCTGCAAAAGGAAATAAGAGCCCCAAGGCTGCATAGAAGTGCCTTATTACCTGTTGCATTGGGCATTCTGATGAATGAGTTTTATTTACCATGTTTTTATAGTTACTTCCACTGAGCTTTCAGCGACATTGGAAGAAAAATATCAAAGTACAATGTCTTTCTTCTAATGTAGCAGTCAAAGTGTTTCTAAATCAAGAAATATGGAAGAGAGGCTACAGGAGTAGAAGAATATTATGTAGCTGTTTCAGAAATTGTTTTTTAGTTGGCCTCCCTGTGTGAGATATTTACTAAAATTTCTGTGCATCACTGAAATTTTGGAGATACTTTTCTCAACACTTAAAGGGACCTGAATCTAAAGGTTGACTAGTTTCCTACGAGTCTACAAGGTCAGCAGGGAGGAAAATAGGAGGGGAAAAGTTGCAGATGAATTATTAAGATATGATGACTATTTCAGTGACTGCTTTCCTAAGATTCCTTGTCAGTATGGAATGAGATAAATACCTTTATATGTAAAGGGATATATTTTTCCTTTAAGCAGCTGTTCCATTGTCCCTGCAAAAGTGGCCAATTTGGATCTGAATGTTTGTCTTTTAGAAATTGCCTAGAAATCACCCACCCACTTAATGTAGCTGCTGCGAGGTTGCTAGATGTCACTGACCTCCACTAATTAATAACTTGAATGATGTTCAACATATAACCTAGAGGTGCAAAGTTCTGTCTGCCGTTGACATTGCTCCAGACTGTTCAATTGTGTCAAAACAAGAGAGAAGGGCACTCACAATCAGGCTTTTTCATGGTCTCACTGTTATCTTACATCTTCATGATGAAGTTGTCACTTAGAGTTGGATTACGGGCCCCCTGGTTCCTACTGCTCCTCCTGTTGTGGCTGGAGTACCTGATCTTCCTGTGGAGACATTTTCATATTCTGTGCAGATACCCTCCTTAGTCCTGAGGCTCCTGTTTGCCTTTCTCACCCTTGATTTCTGTATAATTTAGCAGTGTAGCTACACTCCAGTGATTTTTCTATTAGCTATAGGTTCAAGATTTCTGATTTTAATAAGCATCTTTTGCATTTTGTGTCTAATGAGAATTTTTCTCAGCCTGCTGGGTTTTTTTTTTGTCCAACTCCACAGCTCATATTATCTATAAGTTGATGACACTCACTTATGTGCCTCGCTACTTTTTATTCTTCTCCATATTTTTGCTATTTTGTTTCTCATGTTATTTTAGCATTTGTCAAATTAAAGCCAATTATTTTAAATTAAACATAACAAAAATTGAAATGTCATTCCATCTTTCTTTTTGTGAACTGTCAATTGTGCTGTCATTAACTGTGTTGCCAACTCTTTGGAAATTTTTATTATTTTTTTTCTTACTGTGTTCAATTTTGCCCAGTCCACTTTCTAGATGTCTTATATATTTATGTATTATCCTTGAATGGAAAGAAGAAAACTTAAATGTGATTTCACAATCGCCCTTCTGGGCAATTAATGTAACCAAAAGGATGGTAGAATATGTGTCTCATTGCTGTTGAAACATATTTTTCACTAACTTTTTACTGGTCAAGCTGCATGAATTTGGTGCCTACTGCATTTCTTCTGTCAATAACATTCTACTTCCTCTGTGTTTTCATCTATCTAAAATCTTCTTATCTGATTTTTTTGCATATTTAATGGAAAAATATGTATTTTAAATTTCCTTCAACAGATTTGTCTCTTTGCTGTTTTGAGAGATACCATTTTTAGATTAACTTTAAAAATATTTTTTATTATTGTGAATAACGGTTATTGTAAAGCATGGTATTTTCTCTAGAACTGCAGATTGGTATTACTGTTGACAGAATGAAGCTTGCCATCCGTAAAGCGTAATGACAAAGCTATGTAACTAAACAAGTGAAAAAGACAAATAGAAATTGTGATGAAGTTGTTCTTTTCTTCCTAATGTGACATTATGTACAAAATTATATGCAAACATACAGTAATACATTTCTTTGGTAGTCTCAGTTATTCATTATGACTTAGAAGGTGTTACAAATTTTATCCTCCAATGTATCTTTCAGGTGCATCTGATATTTTTTTAGCTCATAGCTGGAAGCTGTAATACAGCTATCTTTGACATCCCAGGGGAAAGATACAGTATGTTGGCCGTGTCTCTCAGAAATTATTTCAGGAAGGTTTTTGATTTGCACAAAGTGCTCTGAAGTGCCATGGCTTCCTTGGCTGCCTGTGGCTGAAAGCTGAGGGGGGGTGATTGCTGGGCACCCCACATCAGCATGGCTGTCTTGATCAGCAAGTCAGCATTGGGCAGGATTTCCCACATTCCAGTGATGTCTCCTCCTTTAAATTTCCATGCAACTTATTAGGAATGAGCAGGTGTACAGGAAAAAAAATCTCCAAACCAGTGCTTGCCTGTGCTCAAGGTCCAAACCAACATTTTGTGGCACTCCAGTGCCAGAGGACTCTTCTCACTACTTTGTTGTTAAACTTAGGGGCTTGAGAAGTATGAAATTATATTGAAATTCTTTTCATTGCATTGGAATAAAGAGAATCCTGACATATCAAGACCTAATAAGTTTAAAACACTATTTCTAAGAAAAATAGCATACATCAAAATGTTGCTTTCAAAAGGTCTTGGAGTCTACTAAAATCAATCTTATTTGCAAAAAACCCACAAAACTTCAAAACTTAGTGTGGCAACACAGATGTTAAATCTTAAAGGATTCATATGTAATTTATTCAAAACATTAAATTTACTATATGTAGTATAATTTCAGAATATGTGTTAAAGATGTGCTGTGAAATCTCATTCCTACCTGCTGAATGGCTGCCAAGTTTGGTAGTGCAAGAACATTTTGTTGTTTTACCCCTTCAGCACAATCTTGCATTCAATTTTTAAATGTCCATAAAAACTGTAAAAGCCTCAAAATGCCAGATTGGAACAATAAAAACTTTGAAAGTCACAGTGCAACAGTTTTGGGTTTCTTAGTAACTCTCTGAGAGCAAGATTGAAAATCATAGTTCCAAACATACTCAAGTTTTGAATTGCTAGCTTCTAGGTTTGGAACTTCATTTTCCTCTCTAAAACTGTGTCTGTTACGTGTAAAGCAAGTGGATATTTTGTGACATTTAGAAATCCTTGCAGAAGGCAAAGAAAGAGGAGAATGCACAGGTGGATGAGTAGCTGGCATTTGTGAATGTTCAGTCTTGGGCAGAGTCCTGTGTTACTCAAGTCAGTGGAGTGGCTGAACACTGAGGGTGTGTGAAGTCTTAGTAACTCTGAATTCTTCTCTAATATGGTTAATTTTTTTCTTTTATCATATTAGCTCTGACAATTTTCAACAACTGTTTATTTGCATAATCTGTAAATCAAATGATTAAAACTTTGGCTGCTTCATGCATTGGCAGGGTATGTACTTCTACTTTTTTATATACTTCAGGATAGTATATTTGGAATAAAATTAAGTTGACATCAGCTGCTTGAAGCCATATAAAGCTTCAGCTATTGCTTGGTTTAAAGTACAGAATTATATTTCTATCAGGGGATCTCAGTTCTAACTGAATTCCAAAGCCTGGAAAATTCAAGCATGATTTTATGTTTATTTCCATCCGTTTCACAGTGCTTACTTCATAAGAAACTGTAATTTTTAAACTGGGGATGAACAGTAAAAGCTGATTCTGAACAAATTAAAACACACATGATGTTATTCCCAGGAAAATTGGCTGTTACATGTGGCAAAAAAAACTTGGAGGGAAAATAATGTAGTGACTGTAGCCAATTAGTAAAGTTGTCCATATGGTCCATGTATGAGTTCTTCTTGTTTGAGCTGCTGGCCTATCACTTCATGTGAAAGCCTAACCTGGATGCCTTAAATCCTCAGAAACCAGCTTTTCCTCTTTTCTTGTGAGCCAGAAGGGGAAGGTATATTAAAAGGAAGCCCCTTTTTAATAATTTAGTTTTTCATTTAGAGAATGATAGTTTCCAAAGATATTTGTCAGGAGCCTACTGGCAAGATAGGCAGCTCTAGCAGTAACGTCTGCAAGGATGATGCAAGGTCATGGCTCCGTGAAAACGAGGAAAATAGTTCCTGTGAAATAGAGACAGGTATAAATCTTCCCTAAGTGGCTTTACATGTTTGCTGGAAGCAAGGATGCCATTACACCAAAGCATGCCTTAAAACTTCTGGTAACCATCAAAACCTCCACTAACTCTGCGGCTGCTAATTTGCTGCTAATGTCTTGCTGGTGTACTGCTCCATGGCTACATTCTTTCTTTGGGTTTACGATCCTGACACTTTCTTTATTGCCTCTTTAAATTCAGCCTTTGGAATCCAACATACAGAGCTAATTAGGCAGGCTGTAAGACACCCTCTCCAAACAAGTCAAAACATTTTGAAGCCATTCCATTGCTGGACTTGATGTGAACAGTAAGGCGATATTGCTCACGTTTGTTGACATATATTATTATGGTGATTGCCATTATACCCCACGTCCCCAGAGTATTGTTTAAATACATGATACAAGAAATGAAAGCAAGCAGATAGTGGAAAAAGAAAAAAAAAACCAAGGAAATATCATGTAGTTGTTAGTTTTTGGCGTTGTGTAATTAAACCATCTTCTTTAATGTTATTTTTGCCAGTATCTAATTAGCAGAGCCATCTGCCTAAGAAGTGCTGGACCATCTGTCTGGAATACTGTTCTGTTCATTTCTTGGTTCTTGACTAATTAACTTCTTTTTCTATGAAATGTAATAGTACATTCTGTTTCTAAATTTTAAAGTTCATATATAAATATATTAGTATATATAAATATATAAGTAAATATATATATATACATACATATGAATGCATACCTATCTACCTGTATATGTTTGGAATATTTGTGTAGCTACAGGAACACTGTTCTCCCAGGAGGTGGGATTGTACTCAGTTATGTGTGCAGCTTTCACTGTAGGTGAAATCCACACTTTTCTTGTTGCCCTGTCAATAAAACTAATACGTCTCTCACTTAAATCATTCTAATTGGCCAGTCCTTTATTGAATGTGTTCAAATTTCAAATTTCCTGTCTATGTTTACTAATTAAAGTAAGAATTATAGAAAAGGGCCACATTAAAGTTAAGCACATAGGGCTCTGATTTTTTTTTCCTGTTATATTTTGTAATTTTTCTGGAAAAATATGTGATAATTTAGATTGGAAGGGACCTCCAGATGTCTTGCCTGGGGACTTCTTTTGTTGCTGCATGTTGGGCATGTAAGAGAATCTCTTGACAGTTACTTCTGTGAACTTTATTTACTGTTTCTACACTTCCCATGTTTCTCTTTTAGTGTTCTTCAAAGGTATTTGTATAAATCAGTTTAAATTAGAGATTGTCTTTCAGATTTTGTTGGAGTTAATTTCTTTGAAGTTATTTAGTTTAACTTGCTGAAGATACAATAGTTTAACTTCTAAGCAAGACTCTTACTGTTCATGCAGAGAAGATACTAAAATATATCTGTTGTTCCAAAGAGTATTATTAATTTCAAGAATGTAATTTTTAACTTAACATATATGGGTGTTGAATGCACATTTTCCTTCCTTTTTTAAGATAGTAGTTTCATTACATATTCTCGAGTTGGAAGTTTTTTTCTTCACTGGCTATAATTTCTCTCCTTCTACTACCCCTTGAAAATGCCAGGAGAGATTTCATCTGAAGTTTTGAAGTCCTTTACAAACATCAATGTTTAAAACACTTATACAGTTATTTACAATTGAAGTTTTTCAAAAAGCTGCCTGCCATAATTTTGAAACTTGAGTTCAAGCTTAGAGTTAAGTGTGTGCCAAAGCCTTGGCTTTGTTCAGTCTGATTTTATGTCAAATCTCTATGGAGCTTTGTGGTTCATGCTTTTTTTTTAATCGAAGAAAACAATATGTGTTCAAAAGTGAACTGTGAAAACCTCATCAGAGTACACTGGGTTAAGTTCAAGTTGTATCTTTCAAGTGCAGTCTTTGGAGTTGCTCACATTGACTTCTGGAGCGTTAAAAATCTCACTACTTTACATAATTAAGGTTTATTTATGTATAAGAGAATGTATTTATGAAGGAGATTGGGAAACTAGGAGCACACTAAGTCAAGGTATTGAATTTATAGTAGTGCTTGAAGGACAATATTGATCATTGTATTTATAAAAGCCATGTCATTATAAATATTGTCAGCTTGCTATCAGAAACAGACTGGTGTGCCACCTTAAACCCTCCTCCTTAACCTATGCAGCTGTGTTCGTTGTAGAAATGTGTAGTAGTAGCTGTGTATGACCTGTCCTTATTTTCTATGACACTGACTTTCAAATCCTTGTTTACTCTTTCCCCAGACTGAACAAACCTGAGTGTCTATAATTTGGTTCAATGAACTTTGTTGCCAGCTTAAGTAGAATTATAATATTAATTAAAACCATTACACTGAATGCTGCAGGTTGCATTTTTAATGTGAAAAATGAAGGTTCTCTATAAAGAAAAACAGAAAAAAAAAATATCCTGTTTGGATGCCTTAGCTGTAAAGGTCTTCATAGAGAATCAAATATCCAACGTGGTTTGCATGTCATATCTGCACTCCTTTGAACTTCATGGAAACATCATCAATCAGTATTAAGCAGGAGAATATGTCAATTTAAGGAAAGCAGTGGATAACAGTAATATCTGTAAACATGGTTTTGCACTTATTTTCTAGAATAATGCAATCCATATGTGTCCATCTGGTCTTTCAGAATGACAATTTTCAAGTCATAATCTTCTAATGGCAAAACCCACACTGTCATTATTCTGTTGGGACATTTTGTTTGTCTTAGTATTATGAAGATTCAGGACACATTTTTATTGTTTTTTTCCCACATTGTAATGAGGTTTATCTTAAAGAGTTTTCTACCTGTCTTCCTTCGGTATAGAAGTAGTAGACTGTGTTGCATATCTAAATTTCCATTTTGTGGGAAACTCCCCTGAATTTTTGAAGATTAGAAGGTAAAAATAAAGCAAGCTCTGTATAGAAATGTTTGCCTGCATTGCTGAATTATGTGGGAGCCTTAGGGACCAAAGTACAACAGATTGAACTACTCAGCTCTCTTCAGATGCCTTTGTACTCTATTTCATTTGCAACCTCCTCTATTATTATTTTCTCTAGCAGTGGAACCAAGGGCTACAGGACTATAAGAACACTTGGTTTCAAGGATGGGACTTAGCATTGTTACCAGTGTTACCACTGCATTTATTTCTCATCCACATAGTATTACTCCTTTTTAGCAGATATTGTCATGAATAGAGCTTCCCCAGTGAGTTGGCCATTTGGTTAACTTGGAAACAAATAGATTTATATCTAGTTGAAGCAGTTTCTTCTGTTTGGGTTCTTGTATGTGCTGTTAACTATGATGTCCAGAAATATTACATAATGTTTTAATATTTCACATCCTTCTCCTTCAAATTACTTATACTATGGACTTAGACCCAATTAATTGAAAGCTTGGTATTTTGTCACTGAACATTCATTTATTGATAAGCATTTTGTATTTAATGCCATCTTTTTCCTTCTGTTCATGCTTGACATATTTTTCTCAGTTCAATTTTGACAAGAACTTTGCCTCAAACCTTCCTTTTAAGTATCTATATTTCACTCTCTTTCTACTCTGACCTCCTCCTGGTACTACCTAACTTTTGCGTTTCTCCAGGTATTTGAAATTTTTTGAGATAACATATTCAGCACTTGTATCTAGTGCCATATGACATGGAGGTCCAGTGTGTCCTAATGGATTGATTAGGAATTCAGTTGGTTGTCCTACGTTCTCTGTCATGGACATGAATTGCTTTTTGTATTACCGAGTCAAAAGAGTTAGGTCATTGCTGCTTTTTTATCTAACTTAGTATGAGATTTCTTTTATGCTGCTAGATACAGTTTGTTATAAATTCTAGGGTCATTCACAAGTGGATTCTTCCAGAAGTTTTCAATATATTCCTCTATACACTATAGTCATTTAGCATTGCAAAAGCAAACGCTGTAAACAGGAAAGTTTAGGATGAGGAAGAGAAGTAATTACATTAAATTTCATAAGTCATGTTTTTTTTTCCTGAAGTGAAAAATGTTCATTCTTGGGCTTGTTGAAACACAAATGCTCTGAAAGGCATTTACCCCCTTAATTTAGCTAGGCTTTCACCCTGTTATTAATTAGAGAGTGTGCTTGCTATTAATACAGTCTCGATTAAAAGCCAGGTACAAAATAGTTCCTATATTAAATCTGGATAAATGGTCTTTCATTATTTCCTTGTAAATAAAAATGAAAAGGCTGTGGTTTCAGTAATTAGGCAGCATATTACTGGTTACAGCATGGTTACTTCAGAAATCTCAATTCTTCTTGATAAAATGTGAAGTGCTTTGTGGCATTTTTATCTAAAGAACATATGGATGTGCACTGCTGAGGTGAAAGAATGCAGCCTGATTTAAAATGCACTTTGACTACACAGCATATATAGGCATTCAAATATGTACATGTATTGGCACATTAACACCAAGAATGCAACCTGCTCCACTGAACAGCAAAGTTTGGAAGTCATAGCTGCTGAATGATAAATATGGAAATAACTGGAATTAACTCATGGAGTGAAACTGTAGTAATGCAGACTAGGCATTACAGTCCTGGCATAAATCTGTTGAAGCAGTGAGACAGCTCAAAAAATGAGGATAAATTGCTTCTGCTTTGCAGTGCACTGTTTCACTGTTGTCTTGTATGTCTCTGCCCATTGCTTCTTTCCTTGAATGGATGTTTTAGTGCTTCTGATTAGTGCTGCAGTCATACCTTTAGAGACTAAAATCTCCATTTGATGCTTGAGATAAATACTTCAAAAAGTCCAATAGGGCACACTTCCCCATTGAGCAAGGTTTCTCAGCAAAGCTGATCTCAGATGCTGTGCTGATGCAGTCCAACTCTGCTGGAGAAAGAGGTATTGGCCAGCTTTCTTTTGGATTAAAATAATAAAAAACCTTCAACAGCAAAGCTACATTTCAAAGGAGAAAACTCTTAAGAGGCATTTATGGATAGGATAATCCACAGCTAATCATCACTGTGTCTGAAACACATAACACAAACATGGGCTTAGACAGCTTGGAGGCTTATATTTTTGTGTTACCTGCATTTCTAACAAATTCCTTTTGGTTGCAGGCAGTGGAGTGGCAATGTGATGAAGCTACTAAAAGAGCCTGTTACAGTAAAGGCAAATCAAAGGTAAGCATGAGACAGCTGTTCTGCTTTAATAAAAATTTTATGTTAATAGCAGATGTAATTCAGTATATAAATCCCTACCTTATGCATTTTTACTGTCTCCCTTCCTGAAGAGAGATGTAGGAAAGGAATCTTACACTGATGTGTAAGCACAGAAATAAAGAGCATATGGTGAGAGATACAGTCATGTGATTCCTGTCTGAAATGGCCATGAACTTTACCTTCCAACAATTCACTGTTTTGACACCAAGGTTAAACGTGGCATGTCATATGTAGTGAATTGTATTCTCACTTCATTTTCTGTGCTGTAAATCCAAAATAAATCTGTAATTACTTTGTAAAATTCTCAGTTTATGTCCCTATGTTTAAGATGCAGTTTTATTAACTTTTTTATTTCCTATCTACTGGTGCTATGAAGAAAATAATATTAAATTCACTAACTTTTTAGACATTGAACTTGGTGTATTTTGTATTTAAAACTAATTCTTTATCTGGCCAACTGCAATTTCTATTATTCAGTACAGGTAAATGTAGTGCTTAGATGGAACCTTCACCTGTCCCAACCTGTAGCTAGTTATCAAGTTAATTATAAAAGCAATTAGAATTACATGCAATTTATGTTTTTAAATTTTATACTGTTTAATGATTAAAGTTAATTCAGCTAAAACATAAAGGGAGAACATATCAAAAGTGATAATGCAAAAGAGCACGCTTTTATTCAGTAGAACGTGTTGTATAATTTGTTGTTGAGCAAAACTCAAAAAATCCCAAGGTTCAAAAAAATATTCCAGAAACTCTATCATCTAGTAGAGGAGGAATCTCTTCCACATAGTTATCTAATCACTGACTTTTAAATCTCTCCCATTAAACAGTTAATTTCCAGCTCCTTTTTTAGTAAGTGCTGGGAAATAAAATTGCAGTGCATGATTGTGTATTTGAGATTAGAGAGGAAGAATGGCCTCACTTCTGAAGCAGTGCCATGTTACACTGTGAGGTATAAAAAAGGAAGGACTTTTGGAAGCTCATATTTTAAGCAAATGTTTAATTTTCTAGTTGTTACTTTTCTCTAGAAAACTTATGCTTCAATATGTATCAAATATGCTTCAATATATCCCTCAAGCCTTTATCCTTGGCTTTCAGATGATGATACTTGGAAGTAAGGGAATAAAGCATCAATAAAATATCACAATGCATTGATCAAGGGGCATATACAGTAGAAACAATCCTGGTAGGAATGCTATCTGTAACTAAACATAAATGGCTTTGTTTCACAGTGATTTTCTGAGCTTAAGGCTGTGAGAATAACATTCAACTTGTGTGAAAGTCATAGTGCAGTGACTGTGATCTAACATGATGGATGGAAGTAATTGTAAATTCGAGACTATAGCGGTGTACTTTCAAATAATATGTTGACAACACTGTTACCACACATTTTATTCAACAGTGTAAAGCATCTGTTGCTATTAAATAATTTTATTAGGAGAAATGCACAACACTGGTGATACACATTTAAGAATGGGCCGTAGTGTAGTTTTTATTCATGCAGTTTCATTTATGCTCATCACACCCTTTTGAAGAAGATGATGATTGGAAGTTAAGCTGTCACTGTAAAATGGTATATATGCAATTCAAATAATGACATCTGGGATTGTTTCTTAGTATTGTTATTATTTGTCCAAAGATTTCATTTGTACCCATAGCCATGTTCCTCATTCACAGTCTAGAAGAGGAGTATAGTCTTTATGCTTCATTACATTAAAAAGAAATCCTTGGAGTAAATACTTCTCTTCTTATTGTTACCATTTGGGTTGCGGGTTTTTGTTGGTGTGCAGACTTGCTGGCCTGAAAGCTTCATATGGGAGTTGCTGGAGAATGCAGAGGATACCGTCTGAGAAAACCTACCCAGCTGGAATGACAACTGCCTTTTTGAACTTTCATGCCTTTTTTGTTTTCACTGATGTGGTCAAGGTTAAAATCGAAGATAAATTTATGACCAGAGAAAGGATAGCCAAATGATGTTTGTCTTTTATTGCCTTATTTCCAAGACTAAAGCAAGGTCACTATACTCTCTGTAGAAGGAGATGCATACAGAGCCTTCCCTTGGAAAAACTGGGAATCGTCAGATCAGGAGGAATTCATTCCAGGGCTACATTGTCCCTCTTCAGAGGAAATCTCTTTGCAAACACATTTCCAGTTACTCTTATCAGAAAAACTTGCTTGCTTGCCTGTTGTATAAATAGATGCAGCCCAAATTGCAGAGTGGCAGAGTTTCTGTAACATTTCTCAGGTGAATTCAGGTTTCAGGGCGGGCACATGTAACTGTAGGAAGACACAGGAAAGACTGGAGTTAAAATGTGTTAAGGCCAGCCCAGGCTGTGGCAAACGAGAGAGGAGGATTGCAGGGGAATGGCTGTGGATGGGTTATTCGGTCAGATCCTGGTTTCTCTAGAAGCTCTACTGACCACAGAGCAGCAGGAGGCCAATAAGTTCAGGTGGCAAAACCTGAACTCATTGCTTGAAAGTCACTTTAACTGATGGAGTGAATGCCCTGAGACCAGAAGGTGACTTTGAACCCTGAAGCAACTCAAGTAGTTTTTAGATAATGGTCAGTGAAACACAACTCTTTTTTTGTTCTTGAGAAAGAAGCTGCCCGGAATTTTTGCCTGTGGCTGTTATCAGTTGTTCTGAGGTTTATGCTTTAGAAGCCAACAAGGGAAAAGAGCTGAAGGGGAAAATATATAGGGACATCTGTCACATTTGACAGTGTAATGTGCACTTGACTTTTGAAGGCTGATGTTTGTTACTCAGACTTCAGACATTTATCTACCAATTTAAGCTTTTGCCTAAAATAGCTGGTGGCTACAAGAGTGAGCCCTGCAAAATTATATCCTTGTGGCCAGCATGCATTAGCATGTAGAAGTCTAGAACACCAGACACAATTAAGAGAATAAATTTCCCTATTCGTACTGACACTTGTGGTAGGGAATGCTAGAAAGGAAAAAATACAAATGCACTTGTTGAGAATGCATAAACCAAAGAGAGATTTAAAAAAAAATAATTCAAATTGAAATTAAATCCCATCTCTTGCTTATTTAAGATTATAAATCTGGGTGTGTTAGTATCTGAACCTTCAATAAAAGTATTAAAAAACTAAATGCAGATATGTTTAAAATGTTAACCTATACAAGAAATAGTGCTGAAAGAGGATACTTATTTTGCGGTCAGATTGACCTTGGACTCTCAAGGTAGTCTTAAGTAACAACCTAGCCTGCTTGGCTGCTGAATTGTTTCCTAATAGTCATATTTTGTTTCAGATATCCTGATACAGAAGTAGAAAGTGCTTCTAAATGTATTTCTTTGTTTCAGATATATTTTTTATAGGCAAATAAGAAAGTATATGACATAGAAGTTGAGAAGAGCTGGAGAGTAAGACTACATAAAAGATGACTACCAAACTTAACACCACACCAGACCTAAAAAATACTTTGACTGGAAGTCCTTTGCCACATCTACAACATACATCTCATTTTTGCATGTGTCAGAAGTGAACTAGTAGAGCCAGACTTTACTTTAGAGCTAGAAAAGTATCTCTGAGCAATACAAGTGACTAAATAGTGAAATCCTTCTTCAGTATGTTTTTGGGTGGTGATAGTTTTATTCACAACCATTTTATAAAAAAATTCTTTTGCATTAATGTGGATAGTTTTTTCGAATTAAAAAAGCAGACAATTAAAAACAGTTAGGGTTTTTCATTCCAGTTTTTGTACCATATTCCCAACAAAAATTCCATATGAGATGTCTTATTTGCCCTGTTGTAGTATGGATTGTTGTCAAGTTGGCACAGGACTCGGGAACATTAAAGGAAGAATCTTGTGATTCCCAAGAATGTCAGAGTTTAAGAAATTAGCATTATTTTTGAACAAAATGAGTGGGTGATCAGCGTGCAAGTAATTTGGAAATGATACTTTTTCAGGGAGCTCTGGATTATGAAGAGGAGAGGTTGGATGGATTGTAATGTCAGAACCCACTTATTTTTCCTACACGTACATTCCATGCCTTTTTTTGCAAAGGGCAGAATGGAAACAGAACAATGAATAAATTACTGTCTTACATTCTGTGAACCTCCTTGAGCACCCTTCCAACAAAAAAAAAAAACTCAGAAAACAATCCCCCAAAATAAGTTGCCTTCTAGTTTTGGGTTTTTTTTTTTGGTGATGGAGTTAAAACAGTCTAATGCAAGGAAACTACCAAAACTACCAACACTGCCAAGTTGTGAAATAACTACTTTTTAATGGCTTGTTGCATTGCCCAACTTGGTTATATGGTTGTGTATTAGCTTCTTTGTGGTTTAAAGGATATTAAGTTTTATAAGTTTCAGTATAAAAACTTCATAATTTTTACCCACTAGGAATCAAATGCTACTTCTAAGATGTTTGTCCCTTGCCCTTAAAGTCTCAAAGAGAAGCATTTAAAAGCTACTTTTTCATGAGAAAGTAATGCAAATGTGGGTTTGAAAGGTATTTTTTCCAAGAGGTAATTTTTTTCCTGAGATTTTCCAGAATTTTCAGGGGTTTATTTTTAACTTGACTTTTATAACGAAAGGCATAGAAGATGAATTCTAAAAGTTTTCTGAGAGACCTTTAAAATATCTTCCCCATCTTCTTTTGCAGTCTGTTTTGTACCTGTTCAATTTATTCAGGATTATATTTGTTGTCTTCCAGGATGAGAGTCTATTTTCAAGATAAACAAGCAATCCATTTAATATAACTGTGGGCCAGATAATGGGGCCTCTGTGCTATTGCTGTTATACGGATTTACTTACATGATTTCACTTAATATCGGCTAGAATTGCATACCTGTATTTTCACAAGGTTTTTTTCAGACTTTGTATGAGACTTATTTTGTGGTGAATGCTAGAGAGCATTCAAATCTAAGTTTCCAGGAAACTTTATTTTCTCCAAGCATATTGTTGATCATTTTGTTGGATATGGACATTGATTTTTTTCAAGAGATGTGTTTGAATTTTTTCCCCGTATAGTTCTGGAAGATTTTTAGTATTGCAGAACAAAGGTTTCTGTTTGAATTAACAATAGAAATTGCTGTTGATTTCTAGCTCCTGAAATGAGAGGTATGAACATCACAAAACCTTTGAATTAAGAGGAAAGGAGATGTTTCTAATAAAACACATAGGATAAATTATGAAATTAATGGTAACAAATCTGCATCTGAACATGTCAAGAATTTTATTTTTACTAGTCTCACTATATTTTTGTTACTGACAACCTGTTCTTTCCTCACAACTTCCTTTCTTGGCCTAATCTGTCTTTGAAGTCAACATCTCATCTCCTGAGACAGTACTGTATTATTTAAGTTGGCGTCTATCAGATCATCTATCTGAACTATCAGTTCAAAATTTAGGTAAGCCTTTGAAATATATCCTGAGAGGAAATCTTCAGTACTAGAGAGGTTTATTGTTATCCTATTAAGAACTTTTCAGAAAGGTAGGTAGATGCATGTGTGTGAATAAGAAATCTGTGCATATTGTGATTGTTAACTCAGGTATGCTTAAGCCTTGTTTACCTAAAATTTTTCTGTGTGGATAAACAACCATGGAAAGCAAAGTGTCATTATTCCCTTCTGTACTCTGCAGTATCACTGAATATATTCTTTCTTTTTTGTGTGGCAGGAGGAATGCCAGAACTATATTCGAGTGCTTCTTGTTGGAGGCAACCATCTCTTTACCTGTGGAACCAATGCATTCACTCCGATCTGCACCAATCGCACAGTAAGAGTTGAATGTTTTGCCCCACAAGCTGGAGTCCCTATTCTGAGCCAGCAGATTAAAAGGCAGAACATGTTGTGGCTGAGAACTGGCTATTTGTGTATTGATGGGTGAGCTGAGGTGTAAAGGGCTGATTTAGCTGGTGGCAGGAGGGCTAACTGGTCTCTTTTTTGCAATCTTTTCCTCAGATGTGGGAGACACAGCTATGAGCAGCTCAGTTCCTCCTACATGCCAATTTTTATGAACCCTGGGTGTTTGTTTATAAGACTTCTGCCACTGTCAGTTTTGATTGGCATCAATAAATAGGTTTAGTTACCAAATGTGGTTGCGTAGCTGCATAGTGCGTATGTGTAATTCTGGAGGAATGAGAGCACCTGTATTAGTGATTTCTGACTGGTGAGAATGAGCAATCTTGACTGAGAAGATCTGTCATTCTGTGTTCAAAAAAGCCTAATTATACCATCAGTAATAGTCATAATAAGTATCAAAATGTCACTGTTTGGACTAGGCTGCCTATTGGTTTCAGGAGGGGAGAAACACTTAAATACAAAGAATAGCTTTATTATTAAAAAACACATTAACAGATTTATTATATTTAAACCCATTGCACCTTCATTTTCAAATAGCATATTAACATCATGCTGTGGTTAATGGCTGAAAGTATTTGGGCTACTAAATCAGAGAGAGTTCTGCTGAGTTTGAAAGCTCTTTTTCTTACTCTCATTTTTCATGTGAGATTTTTTCCTAAAACACACCAAGAAAAAAAATAAAATATTTTTTGTTGTTGTTGTCTGCTTTAGTGGATGCCTTATTGAATCTGGCAATCAGGTTTGGTTTTATTTTTCATAATAACAATTTTTGCAAAGGTAACTAATTTTTGAGCCCCTTCCAATAGAAAACATTTAGGCATAATGAATAATGACTGACATGTATGCTTTACATATCAAAATGGCAAAAGTGAGATCTGACGGCATTACAAGAAGACTTTCTATATGAGACAACTTCAGATTGATGTAGAGGTTGGCTCATCTCTGTTGTACAATAATGAAGTAGAGAACAGGTGTTTGTCATAGGACTTTGTTCAGATTGATGCACCTTGGCCGAAATGATAATTTTCAGGTCATTTAAATTCTTTTTTCTAATTCTTTTGCAGTTAAGCAACTTGGCAGAGATACATGACCAAATCAGTGGCATGGCTCGTTGTCCCTACAGTCCCCAGCACAATTCCACCGCTCTTCTCACTTCCAGTGGAGAATTATATGCTGCTACAGCCATGGATTTTCCAGGAAGAGATCCTGCTATTTATCGAAGTCTGGGAGCCCTTCCTCCTCTCCGAACTGCCCAGTACAACTCCAAGTGGCTGAATGGTGAGTGCTGGTGTACTGTAAGGCTCATCTTTTTAACTCATGTTCATCACATTCATAGTATTGAAATTCCATTCTGAGAATCTGAATGTTTTTGGAGTATTGTTTATTTAATTCTTAAATTATTTTGCTTTTTTATATATATTATTTTCCCAGTTATAAGTATTATGGAATTCAGTTAATATAGCTGTTGCAGGCACTGGGATGAGATGCACATACAGTGCTCTTACATGGCAAAGCTGAGTCAGCTTTGAGCAGCAGCTTGCATTGAGCATGTTTTTCTGAGTCTCTCAAAAACCTAAGGCAGAAAATAAACAGTTTAGAATGGACTGAATTCTCCTGGCTTTCCCTGCAGGTCACAGCCTTGACAGGCGGAAAAAGTTTGTCTTTCAAGCTGCTTAGGTGGCAGATTGACATTTTTGACACTTATTATAGCCAAAGGATAGGGACTAGTTTACAAAACATATCATAAAATTCTGCTCAGCAGTCAGTTTTGTGTCACAGACGTTAATCACGTGATGAGGATTTCAGCTGGGAGAAGCTGTAAACGGATAGGTATTCCTGAGATGTGACAGACTGAGTTGCCATTTTGTTTATTACCGAAAAAGGAAGCAGATTCTTCTAAAATGAAAAATATTATTAAACATGAAGTGTGAAATTATGTATATTATAATTTGCCCATGCCTGTTCCAGAAGGAAAAAAAAAAAACATAGTGCATTATATGTGACACAACAGTCACTATTACTACAGTATATTTCATGTTATGATGGGATTATTCTCATGCTGGAAATAAAATACAAATATAAATCCTTCTAGCTTCAGAACATTTGGTCAGCAGCAAGTAACAGATTTTAGTTTGAGTATATCAGTTTTCGTATAACATGAATGCTGAATTGTGCTTATACGATTGGTATGTTTTATTTTAACAATGAACCCATCAGAGGTAGCTCACAGAAATTTGTGACCTTTTCTGAAGGTTGGATGATTTTAGAATGTTAATTAACAAGAAAAGAAAAAATCCTAAATCGCGTGGAACATAACAGAATTATAGCAGTGCAAAAGTGAAGGGAAGAATGAACTCATTATACATATATCCCTGTTCAGGCACACTTTTTCCACTCAGCTTGATATTGGAACTAATTGCTGTGCCACACCTGTGTGCTTTTGTCAAAGGGGAAAAAGTCTTTACACAGAATTTGCAGCTTAACTGCATATTTTTATGCCAAAGGCATGCTAAAATTCGCACTAGGCTTCTCTAATTAATGATATTCACTGTATTCACATTTTGTCTATTAAAAGCTTCAGATGTACTTATACATTCTCCGTTAGAGTTCATTGTTCTGACTCAAAACTGTTTATAATTAAGTTACCAGGAAACTGTAGCTTTTATCTTTGGGGAGGAAGAACAAGATGAGTTTTGTAATTGGAGCCAGATAAAGTAAGTCCAATAAAAGACTGAAAGCAGCCCAGTAAACTATATTAAAGGAGGGGAGAATATTTTCTTAGGTAGCTAGGAGTGGGGGATTCATCTGCTTGAGTTGGGGATTCATCTGCTTTTATGTCAATTTGCATGCTTTTATGATTCAGTGCCAAGCAACCACATCAGTTTTTCAGTGCTTGGACTGAAGGGAAGATTTTGCTATTTTCACTGACAAAGTAACACAGATCAATAATCCTGCAAGAAAAGTAAGGCATCAACTGGAATGGAAGCTCCCTAGTCAATATCTGTTATGCAGCAGTAGTTCACAGTTACCGTAATTCAGCCTCATTTGAGGCGTTCATGTGCATGTCTGTCAGTGTTTCCCATTCAAAGTTTTCTGTGGAAGCACCCTGTATTTTTTCATTTAGATTTTCTGCTCCATGAATCATGTTGGACCGAATCAAATCATCTCTGGGGGTGATGGTTGTACTCTGAAACACAGCTGATTATCTTGTTCTGTGCTTGTTCTGTGCTATGCAATAAAGGCATTGTTTATTTTAGTGGCTAGCACAGCAAATTCAGAGATCTTCAATCCCATCAGTCAGGCAAAAAGGACATGACTGTGTGCCTAGGCAGTCTTGGTGTTCACTGCACCTTTTGGTGCAGGATGTTGACTTGAAAAGCTCTGAATCTTCATCACGGGAGAAAACTTGTTCCTAATCTTACTTATCAGAAGGTCTGAATTCACAGGAACAGTGCAGTGGAGGAAGGAATATACAGTGCAGGAGGGAAAAATGGAGCTGATGTGTGGTAGTGGCTCAGGTGAGATCCCATATTACTGTGAGGTGATTTCAGCTTCTGGAATCACAGATTTCACAAATAAAACACATGTTGTTGACCTGAGTTCAGGTTCAGTTCTGGTTCAGACAGAGTCATGTATTTATTATCAGATCCTGCCTTTTCCTGGGGGCTTGGTAGGCCTGGAAGCAATCCACATTAGCCGAGTACATAAGTTAGCAGCTATTTACTGAGCATCATTCTGATCAGTTGCTTAACATTAGAAGATTATGGAGAAATCGTGGAACTTTCATTTCTGAATTATCATTTTCTTGATGCACTCAACAGTTAGTTGTCTGGGGGGACAAAGAGTTGATTAGTTCAGTTAAGAGTATTAATTATTCAGTGTATGCGTTAAATTAACCTACAGAAGTCTGCTGAGAGAATATAACTGAAAGGGAAAAGGAAAATTAATGTGAAGCACAAAGATTTTGAATGGGCACAAATCCAAAACTTTGGATGGATAGCACAGCTACCCTGCCAACATAGAAACCCTGTTTCTGACTGGAGCTAGTTGTTGTGGAGCCGTCTTTGAGGCTCTCCGAGCATACTGTTTGTTCACCTACTAGAGAACTTGCTTCAGGATTTAACTCCGTGAATTTTGTCTGGTTTAAAAAGTTTTATTGGCAGAAAGGACAGTTCACCAAATGTTACAGATATCTGCACACTTCCCTAAAGTTTTTTCCTATTTGCAAAATTTTAAAGTGTGCACAGTCATGCCATCTTCATTGATGCAGGAAAGAAGCATCTGGTGGTACTTACTGAACTTAATCTCTTTTAAGATTTACAGTAGTAATTTATTCAGCTCTTGAATATCTCAGAATAAGATCACCAGTTAATTTTTCTTTTACTTCAGAACTTCCTTCTGCTTTTAGAAAAAGAAATTGTGTTCCACTTATCTATGCTATTTCTGTCTTTCTGGTGCTCCTGTAGACAAGATCAACTGCAGCTGGCCCAAAGGCAGTGAGCAGGTTTTTGACCACAGCTGTAACCATGCAGAAATTCTGCTCCTCTCCATGGCAAGATGCCCCTGAAGCACCAGGCTGCTGTAGTGGTATGACCTGAGCACTCACCTTAGTTCAACAGGGGTTAGGCTGCTCACAAAGAATTTATCAAATGACAGTGCAGGGAGAGACAGGCCCTGCTTTATCCTCTTGCCAACCCTGTTGGTACTTTGTACCTATGTCACTGTTCTCAAAAGGGAACACAATCACCCAGAGGAGTTAATGAGGGCTGCAAACCAGCTCCCTCCCCATCCAATGGCCCAGCTGGCTCTAGGATAGTAAGCCTACAAATGTGAAATAGAGAACCTAACTGTCCTTCCCATGATGTCATATTTTGGCCTTCTCTTTCCCCATGTAAAGGAAAATGTGTTGCCTGAAGTTACTCACCTGAATATGTATATGTGCACAAACAGATAAAGAAAGTGGAAAGACTGCTTACCAGTAATTTACTCTGCAAGGTGTCCTGTTCTGCTGTGTACCCTCTCTTTCTCTCTGAATCCATGTTCAAGTGTTTCTGTTCTTAAGAGAAACAATTCAAAGCGATAGAGCACACACTGAGGATTATGTCTAAAAAAGACATATCTCCCACTGATATCTTCTTCTGACCAGAGCAGTCAGCAAGGCCCTGAGCTTCAGCCAAATGCTCAGGTCAAGAAAGGGCAGCATGTTCCTGGAATGTCTTAAAATTTCCCTTTTAGTGGTTCATAAGAAGAATAGTCTGCCTTAGCAGTCTGCTTTGGACATTATTAAGTGATAAAAAATAAATTATTCTTTCATTAAGCTGGCATGCTGTCTTTTTCAGTGTCTTTAAGCTCTCAGTATAACAATGTTTAAGTCATATCTAGAGTTGATGTAGTATGCTTCTTATTAGACTTTACTGTTGAGTTGATCTGCAAAGTGCAGCAGGGGCATAATTTGTCATAGTTTGCTCTAGAGAACAGAAGTAAATCTATTAGCTATGTTTGCAGTCCACAGTTGCAGTGTGTCCAGATTGGCAAGGAAAAGTCTTCACTATTTAAACTTAGAAACCTTTTCTCTAGTCCAACATTTGCAGTTAGTAAAGGTATTACTCCTTTAAATCACTAAACATGATCTGATACCTCAGTGTGATAGTTGGCCTTAGTCTATAATGTCTGTTTGCTTCCCTCAGCCAATAAAAGGGCAAAACATTTAAAAAAAAAAAAAAAAAAAAAAAAAGGGAAAGGAAATCCCTGTCTGTTTCATCATACAGAGAAACACTATGACCATTGGTTTCATGATATGTCTAATGCCTTTCCTTGCAATTTCATGTGTCTTCAACTATCTTGAAATGATTGCAGCTGTTTTCTTTACCCTAGACATGCAGTGATAGATGCTTTTGGAACATATTAAATTAATAATAACTGTGTTCTAAATGTCACATCATTTCATCAAACCATAGATGATTAAAATGTAATCCTACATCAGGTGTAGCGATAAAATAAATAACATAACTAAAATAAAATAAAATATCTTCCAAATCAGAAGCCTTTCCATCTGAGGAGATGAGTGTTTGGATTGTTCTGCTTTACTGGTAGACGTAATATTACCATTTTTCCTCTTGCCGTGGTTCTTCTGAGATCACTTTCTTAAAAACACTTATAAAAAGGTTATTAATCCAGAGCAGATACTTTTAGTCTTCACAAGCAATAGTAAGACTAAAGTTATTACAAAGGTGGATTGGTTAGTGGGGTTTAATACACTTCTGAATCAATGTCTATTATTGTTTGTTAGCTGACTTTTATTATAACTTTTGCTGCTTGTAGGATGTGTAGGGAGAATTTATGATTTAAGAATAAAAATTAATTCTTTCAATTCTGTCTGTAAGGATTAATGGAAATGGCTATAATAATTCAGTGTTATCCTTTCATTTTTCTGGGTTTTAATGAAAAGCCTTGTAATTACCTAGTGCAAGCTTTTCTTTATTATGTAATATTTCATGTAACTCAAAACCAGCATGTGCTTGAATGTGCAATGTACTCTTTCAGATAAGAGACAATTGAAAATGTGCAAAGCACATTCTACCAGTTTTGCTTATTTTGTAGGAAGATAAATAATTACATTTCTTTGGTTGTGCCACCCATAATGTTGGTCCTTTTCTTTTCTGTGTATCATCATTTTTGCCAGTATCCTGAAATAGGAGAGAAAATACCTACTGTTTTTGAAATCTTCTCCCTGATGAGAGTGACAGGTGGGAGAGCAATAAGTTGGTGTGAGGTGGAGGTGCCTCCCCTGATTTCCTTTTTCCAATACCAGATTGTTATTACAAAACTCCTTCATAGCATTTCCTTACCTCTTTGAAATGGTCGACAAGAAGCACTACCCATGGAGTAAGGATATTTTTACTTCTTATCTACTCTAGGTAAAACAGCAAGGTCCACCTAACATTTATTAAAGACACTAGGAGGCTATTGATGACAGCCTGTTCTTTTATATCTCATCTAGCCTGGTTGTGTCAGGTGCCAGTCAGAGAGGCAGAATGAGGAAGGAGGACAGTTCTGCAAGCAGATCATCTGTTCCCAACTGCAGAGAGGCACAACAGGAGAGTGAGCCTCATTAATGCACAAAACTATGATACACAGTGACCCAGAGAGAATGAAAGAACTTTGGACTGAAATGCATATCAGTCAGGGGAAGGTGGAGAATTTCAAATTTCAGGGAACATGAACACATGAAAACTAGCATTTATCAAAGAAAGGAGGGGATTGAAAGGTTACCTGAATATGAGGAATAATGTCTTTACTGCATGAGTAACTGCACACTGGAACACACTACCCAGAGAGGTTGTGGAATTTCATTCACTGGGAATATTCAAAAACAGTCTGGACACAATCCTGTCCAATGTACTTTAGGATGACCTGACTTGAGCAGGGAGGTTAGACCAGATGACCCTTCTAACCTGACTCATTCTGATTTTGTGTGATCCCATGACAGAAATATTGGATGGAATTTCAACAGCAGACATACCATGCCTTAAGGTAAAAGGGGAAGAGAATGATTATGAAATTGGTTTCCTTTTTGTTATATAAAAAAGAGAAAAAAATAGAAAAAGAGGAACAGGTTGCAATGTGTTGATGCTGTCTGTATTCCAGGCACTTACCAACAAAGCCTCTCTGTCACTCCCGTCCACAGCTGGATGGGGGAGAGAAAATATAACAAAGGATTCATGAGTTGAGATAAGGACAGGGAGAGATCACTCACTAAATATCATAATGGGCTAAACAGGCTCAAATTAGAGATATGAATTGCTAACAAAATCAGAGCAGGATAATAAGAAGTAAAATAAAACCTTAAAACCCTCCACCTTCTCCTCCATTTTGAGTGAATTAATGAAATCACTATGTATTTTTCACCCTTGCCCCCTTGCCCCTGCATACACAGGTGTCTATACAGTGAACATAGGTGACAAAATCCACTGAACTCCAGGTGTGACTTTCAAGGGCTTCAGTGAGTAATAGGCTAGAGTAGAGAATGGTTTCTGTAACTAAGTTTGTCCCTGGCAAATTTGCATCAGCAAAATGATATAATAAATTGCAAAGTATTATGCCATGTAAGAACACTTTACCTTGAAAATGAAAGAGATTTATTTAAAATAAACAACAGGAAATACAGCAAGGAATTTTGTAATACCATATTTGAAAACAATTTTTCAGAAAAGAAATAATTGCATTTCAGAATTTATTAGGGTACATCAGTAAAAAAGTAATGAGTGCATCCACTTTTATGATTATGCTGAATTGTATTATAAAATCTATCAGCAATATAACTGGAGATTGGAAAAAAAAATGTCTGGGATACACAGTTTTAGTGTATTTTGCTGTCCTTGCTCTTCCTTACCTATAAAATTTTCAATTTAGCAAAAGGAAATGAATGTAAAAGAAGTCATGGAGAGCTAAGGCATTGCAAAGGAAATAGTCAAAATAGATTGGTAGCCAGTTACTCTATGGCAGGTTGGCATTTTTAGAATGCATCATAGGTAATTGTGAAACACAGAGGAAAAATAGCTATTAATAAACCATTTCCAGCAGTTTCATACAGGACTTAACATTTTACAGTTTAGCTCCTGAGGGGATGGATATAACAGTGCTGACCACAAGTTATGTATTACTTTTGCGACATATAATGCTGTAGGAAACTTTTATTCTGTGTGAGTAAAATTTGCCCCTAAACCTTCATGAGCGGTGATTCCTTGATCAGCCTAATGCAAGATCTGTACTATTTTTCCAACAGCTGCAAAGGGCCACAACTAGATGAATATACTTAATGAATATACAGAGATGGCAGAATGCAATTGCAACTGGACTTTTTTGATTATGTTAATAAGATGAAAAGAAATAATACTGACTGGCACATCTGAAGCTTAAATTCTTTCCATTATTTAAGTGTCCCTTTTGAAAAGCATTTCTAGCTGAAATGTGAAATTTATTCAAAAAAATTCAAATGCATCTTTCTAGAATTTAATGCTATTAAACATTTGGCTGAATACAATTATTTGGAAGAAATGTGTCTTGAGACATCAACAGTATGGTGTGATTCATTGATCTAGTGAGGTCAGTGAACAAGTGAACAAGTTTCAGAGAGGTGTCATTCAACATTAGAGCAGTATCTAGATTCCTAAGATCTTGAATATATTATGTATTCATATATCTTTGTGTGTGCGTCTTATTTTGTGTGCAAATATACATATATAATCTGATCTGTGTCTAAATCCAAAAAAAAAAAAATAAATTTCAGCTTTCTTTTAACATTTCTGGGGTTAATTTCAGTTTTGATTGGGTCTTTGAATGCCTTGCACTTCAGATGTGAATGGTAACATCTCACAGGGATAGACAGTGGAAATCACAGCTCTTACTTACTTAGAGTAGGCTTTGGAGCTTTAAATCCTTAAGGTTAATTGCTGTTACCTTCTTAAAGAAAGTTGGATCATTTCCTGTCATTTGGTTCACTCTGGATGCAGTACCATCCACTAACTATGTAAATTAAGCTATGTTAGATTGCTTCAGAAGAAGTGAAGTTACATGGATTAAAAAGCACCAGCAAACTTTCTCGCCCTAAGTTCAGACAGCAAGAAGCAGCCAAAACTACCTCAGGTGCTCTAAGGGCTCTTTCAGACCCCTGATTCTCATTTATATCCACAGAAAAATTCCTATACAGTTCGTCTTGTCCTTTTACCCACTCAGACAGTATCCACATCATTAAATAAAAAAGGCACAGGAAATAAGCTTATGCATGACACCTTTGGTGGGTGGAAAGGGAGAATAATCTAAAAGGAATCATTGTGTCTTCCTGTTAAGTGCTTTCACATTAAGAAGAGAGACTGTGCTCCCCAGAAGATGAAGGTTTGTCTCCAACCTCCAGAAAAACAATCATACTATTTCTGGTTGAAGCACTATCTTAGCTTCATATGGTTAAGTTGTCTTTTCTGCAGTAACTTAGAAGAGTCTGTGAGCAAACTTCCTTGTTGGGCAGTCACACTGTTGTATGAAGGAAAAGGTAGAGTAAGCAAACTTCAGAAATAGCAGAGTAGTGTGTTTGCCCAGGGGCAGTACTAACTAGCCACCCAGCGCTTTCAGTGCTTGGGCTTGTGCTCTGTTTAGCACTGCTCTGTGATGTACACTGGAGATATTTTTTGGGTCACATCGACAAAGTCATTTTCTTGCTTTCCTGATTCCACTGGTTCCATTTAATTTAGGAAAGTCTAGTCAGCCTGACACATCTATAAATTGAGTATATAAAAAAACCCTATAAAGGTCGTATACAATACTTGTGACATTATTACAGGTTGACATTTTTGTACTAACTGTATCGTGTTGCATACCAGAAGCCTTGCACTTGTTACAGTGATCAGAAATCAGAAATGAGATGTGTTTGCCCTTCCAAGAACTATTTGCAAAGTCAGCATGAAACAAGATTCACTTAATTTGCTGCATTAAAAACTTACATGGTAAGGCCTCCATGTCAACAAATAGCAGTTCACAGCACAGTGTTTGGACACATAAGAATTGATTTTTCCTAGCTGAGAAGCTACTTTTTCCTTTGAAGTTTTGAAGTGACCCTGTTCATTTTTCCCAAAGAGAGAATGAAATACACAAAGTTTGACATAGTAATCCTTCCATATCCACTGAATTCCCTAAGGTAACTCTGAGATTATTACATTTAATACAAATGAAAGCAGTTTTCACAAGTTTCAACAGCAGGTCACAATTTCATCAGTTCATAATCAATAAAGTATGGGTGTTTGCAGATGTGTATATTGTTTCTCATTTTTGAAACAATGAAATATGAGTGCTAGGTATTTTTTATACATGTATTATAATTTCCAGTGCAGATTTAAAAAACTGTCTTTTGAAAGGTTGACAGGGATTTTCAAGAACCCTGAATACGTTCTGGATACATTTCATATTATTTTTACTCGTACAGTCTGTGAAGTTTGTTTTATTTTTGTAGTTCATCATTCTTTACGCTGAGTGCTTCCAATAGTGTTTTTTTAACTCTGCAGTGGGATCCTGTGCTGGCAGTGTAGAGACCTTTTATATTAGTGGGCCTCCAGTGAGAAGTATCTTCAGGCCTGATTGCAAGATAGAGCATCCTTTTTTAATGGTCATACAAAATGTTTTTTGTGGGTGGATCAAATTGAGTATTTACACAATAAAGCCTTGAAGCCTTTGAAACCTTTGAAGCTAAATCCCTATTGTAATGGAAGTTTTACACAGATGCGGAATGAAGATTTAAGGGTCTAGCAGGGTTAATAATTACTAAAAGTTTTATTCTTTGTGTATTGTCAGTAATTTTATTTCTTATGATATCATAAGTCCTGTCCAACTATTTCGCCTTTTTTATCCCTTTTTTTTAAAAGACACAAATGCACTGATTATATGTAACTTATGAAGGCTCAGGGCACCAAGCTCTTAAAATTGTTGGTTTGTGATCTGCCAGCAAAATACCTGTGCAGCTCCGAGTGTGGAGAAAATGTGGTGTATTCCAGGCTGCTCTCAAGGAAGCACTTCATAAAATAGAGAGTGAAAGTTATAGGGAGGAGTGAGAGCACTATTGGATCTGCTCAGCTTCATACATCTGAGGCAGCTCATAATCACTGCTGCCAAAAACCTACCCTGGGAACTCTCAGCACAGCAGATAGAGATGGAAGCAGCACAAGAGGCCACATTAGCTGGGATCTGGTCTGCCTTTGAAAAAGAGTTTTCTGAACGTTTGGACTGCTGTGAGGCAGTGCTAGCTTGCTTGCCTTTCTAGTGCCCCTCCAAAGTTCTGATAGGTTTGTGATACTCCTGTAAAATGCTGACATCGAATCATGGCAGCCTTTTTCTATATAATAGTGCTGTCAAAAAATGTTCACCTATTAATTTTATTTGAAGTGTTTCCTCACAACAGATGTTTTCAAAACAGTTTTGTTTATTTGTTTTCCCACTTCAGAGTAAAATTTGGAAATGAGAAACAAAACTTTTCTTGTTTCTCAGAGGTGTCAGTGTTCTCAAATGGTTCCTTGCACAAGTGGGGCTCTTCTTCACAAATCTGTGTATCAAAATTATCTTTCCTTTAAGAACTTACCGAGTTGTCAGCCTCCTCTAAGGTCATGGACTTTCCTCAGTTCTAGTAATCCTTACAGGAAATGGACCACATGCTTATTTTCTATGGTAACCACTGTTCCTTTTTTTCTTTTCTTTCAAGAAGAATTGCCATCTGTTGCTTTCCAGATTTTTTTCTTACATATTCTCTAATTTCTCCTTCATCACCATCGGGTTTTTTGATCCTTTTTTTGATCAGTTTTCAGTCATTTGTTTAAAGAAAGAAAAAAGAAATCTGTAATGCTCTCAAAAGCATTAAGCAAGATAGGGTTGAAATGCACTTATCTTACCATCAAATATTCTTGTGTAGTTCTCTTTTCTTTTAATTACAGCCTCTGAGCACATTTTTACTCACCATCAATTACCACCCATTATCCTGCTAATCTGGAGTAATGACATGGTGGCAAAGCAGAAACAGAGTTAAAAGATAAAGCAATTGCATTGTAAGAATTCACTTTGCCCTTATGTGAAGAATGAAAACTCTGAGACGCTTTTGATGGCCGAATACAGTGAGCTGGGCCAAGGTTGCCCAGCACAGTCATGTTCTATAAACAGAGCAAAACCTGTCAGGACACATGTTGTGGTTTGACCCCAGATGGCAGCTCAGCTGTTTTTTTGTCCTGGTGGGGTGGTCTGAGAAAGAAAAGGCCTTGGATCTGTATAAGTGCTGCTCAGGGATAACAAAAACATCCCTGAATTACCAGCACTGTTTCCAGCATAAATCCAAAACACAGTACCATGCTAGCTACTACAAAAAAATTTAACTCTACCCAGCCAACCCCAGCACATCATGATCATGTATCTCATAATCCCAGCTGGACATGAGCTGGCCTATTCAGATGTCATATCCCTAAAGGATATTAAAAAGTGTGTTTATCTAAATATAATGCTTGAAGGTAAATCCAACTTCTACATTAGTACGAGTGCATAGATCACAAGAAGGCAATAAATGATCTTTTCTTCTGTTATTTTCAGAGCCAAATTTTGTGTCATCTTATGACATTGGGAACTTTACCTACTTCTTCTTCCGGGAAAACGCAGTGGAACATGACTGTGGGAAAACAGTTTTCTCTCGTGCTGCTCGGGTGTGCAAAAATGATATTGGTGGCAAGTTTGTGCTGGAGGATACCTGGACTACCTTCATGAAAGCTCGTCTGAACTGCTCTCGCCCTGGAGAAATTCCATTTTACTATAATGAACTTCAGAGTACTTTCTTCCTGCCAGAACTGGACTTGATCTATGGGATTTTTACCACTAATGTGTAAGTAAACTGAATGATGTATTTTATTTTCTTGCTGTTTGTGACAGCAAAACTTAGAACTTCTGAGCTACTCTCTTCTGCATATGCCAAGTAAACATCATAAATTCAAACCACTGTTTTGCCTGATCCAGTGTTTTCTGTGAGCAAGTATCAGTTCCAAATGTTTCCCACATGAATTGTTGAAAACCCAAGAGAAGGAATAAATTCTTAATATTTTCTTACTGCAGGGAGCCAGTTGTATTTAAGATTATTCTGTCATATTCTTCACTTATTGTTAGAAAGTAATTAATTTTTATTTTTAATATTGAAATACATAAATTCTATATATATTTATGAAATAAATAATTTATAATTGTAATGTGACACGATCATGAATTTGACGTGATGGAATTCAACCATGCCATAAAGAACCCATATTACCTAAAATAGTACAAACGCAAGAAATTGTGTGTTTTGTCCAGCTGCCATTTATTGGTCTTTATTTTTTAACATGATATTTTGTAAGCAGTCCAAGTTGTTTCCTCTTGATGGCTTCTGCAACTTGCATTCTTATTGCTCTACAACATCTCTTGGAAGACAGGATTTTTGTGGACGTGTCTTATCCAGGGATTCTGTAGGATCTAGAGACATACCATACGTTTAAAATCCTTACTTATCTCATGCAGGCATTTTTTTTATGGAAGAAAATTTATTGAACCCTGAGAATAATATCATCCTGAACTTTGTTCTGAGAAAAAAATGTCCCTAGTGCTTCTGATTATGTGTGGAAGTGTAGCAGTATGGTATTAGAAGTATAGTATAGAGCAGCAGCAGAAAGTAGGAAGTTCTGAGTTCTTCCCCACACCAGCTTCTTGTTAAGGCTGGCAAATATTTTAAATGCAATGACTATGCTAAATCATGTATCATTATCTTGAGATATCATCTCCTGGCTGATCATATCTGCTTCATTAATTTCTTGAAGGATTGAAGAGTTACTGCCTTTTTTATTTATTTTTCTGCAATTTGACTTCTTAATGTTATTACATAGGTTAATGTATTTATTTCTTTTGCAGGAACAGCATAGCAGCCTCAGCAGTTTGTGTTTTCAATCTGAGTGCCATAACTCAGGCCTTTAATGGACCCTTCAAATACCAGGAGAACTCTCGCTCTGCTTGGCTTCCATATCCAAATCCTAACCCTAATTTTCAGGTATGGATCCATGGGAGAAGGACAATATTTTATATGAGCTTTCCTCTAAGTACTGTATGATTCATAAATTATAAATCCAGTTTTGCACTATGTTGTAGCCTAAGACCTTAAAAAACCCCTAAATTTAAAAAAGTGCTTAGGAGACTTATTCAACATTTTTATTTTTATTTTTACATATTTATTTCAACATATTTAATTTTATTTTTATCCTTCCACAAAATAATTTGGATTGAAAAACAGATGTACTTTGATGGATAAGAGAAAAAAGGCTTAACTTCAATCTTCTGTCAAAATAAAACACTATAGTTATCTGTCAAGGTGACATTAACTCCTTGTCTGGAGGATGATCAAACGGCTATTTTCTTTTACATTGCATTTGTGTTATTAGGACTTAAAAAATGAAACAGTGTCTGGCAGAAAAAAGAAAGTGAGAGGGAGGTGGTAAGGAGGAATGGTCATAATTTTATATGTTTTCATGTGCAAGGTGGTCTAGACTCCTTGAAGAGTCAGATTAAAAGAATTTGTGACATGTTCTGCCCCTCATTTGAACTTGTTGGCCTCAGAGGGTGTAATAATCTGCAGCTGGCTGACAGAGTAAAACCACTTAGTCCAAGGTGGTCATTTAGAGGAACTCTACAAAAAGAAAGGGGTATTTCAGTAAGCACATATGCATTGTTTTAGTCTTTTGCAACGTCACTGCTCCTACTAGGACAATTGTAATGCCAGGGAGATGGAAGGAAAAGCAACATTAATGTAGTGATTAACAACAATAGCTTTTCATCAGGGTATTTAAGTGTAGTCACCTCTATCCACCTTTCACCCTCCCTTAATCTCAATGCAATTTCACAAGTTCACTTCTGCTCCTGGAACAGCCTTCCCTAGCTTGTAAGAGCTGTAAGATCTTTGCTAGTGTGCAAAAGAATCACCCATTGGGGAATGTCAGTAAATTACTTCCTGATCTTTGCAAATGAAGGAAAATAAGGTACAGTTTACAGGCTAGAGCCACGTAACCTTTCCTAAGTAGTATGTTTATCATCAGCCAAGTGACAAGACTCTTAAGTACACCAGGATCCTGCAGAAGCAGGCAGTATTTGTATACAGCTTTTCACCTGCTATAGAAGGTACAATACTTGTATTGTCAAAAAAATAATAGAAAGAGGGTCTAAGAGAGGTCAGATTTTTGAAGGAGAAAGCCTGAAAAAATGCTTGTATGTAAAAATCTTACCGCCTTTCTGACTAGGTAAGCACATCCAATAAAACTTATTAAACTCTCCCTACAAACGTTGCATTAATGTGGTGTTAATTATTGTGAGAGTAGCCCATACTGAATGGTACTTACAAAGAAAGATGACAGCCTGATGGCTGTGTAAAAACAGTTTAAGTCTCTGCTGTACTGTTAGTGCACGTTTCCAAGTCCCAGTCAAGACAGGTGTTGAAATTTATTTCTTAGATGGCCTGGCTGATTTTAATACAGCTGGTACTTCATCCAATTTACAGGAACAGTGACAACAGTTCTATCATATCTCACTGAGCTACAAACAGCTTTGAAGGCAGAGCTAGTGTTAAAAGCTGCAGTGTGGCCTTTTACAATACAATATTGAAGGCAATTGATGTCAACTAATCTCTAGGTATCTCTAGTGATGTCCAACTTCTCTTCTTTTGCCGATGCTGCTTTTTATTCCCTGGAATAATTTTCTGCTACATTTCTGGCTCCATAACTGCAGTAAATGATGCATACTAGAAGCTAGTCTAATGCTTAGAGCTTGAACCATTTTTTGTGACTTGATTTTGTGACTATAGAGTACACACCTCACATAGAGGAAATATATTCCTTGACTGAGTCATTGGTTTCCTTCCAAGAAAGGACTTATCTTTTGTAGAGTCCTTATGATAAAGGATCAGAAGTTCTGTTTGTGTAGTCCTAGAAGTAGATTTATCCTCTGAGTATTCACCTACTCAGTAGCAACAGAGAGAAGTATGTGATTTGAAGGAAGACTACTGCTGCATAAATATAGTTATATCAGACATCGTATTTTTGATGCTGGATTATATCAATGAAATATTTTTTTTGTTTTAGAATACTATTGGAGTCCCAGTTTTGAGGAACATCATTTTCTTCAGAGATTGTTGCTTTTCTCTTTAGACAGGGTCTATCATAAGGCCAAGGACTGTTTGCATTTCAGTGTACTATGAGTATTCAGCTGGAATTTTTCCTGCTTGATAGATCCAGAGAACTTTTTTGGCGTGGTTTATTTTTTTCACTGGTCTGACATACAGAGCAAGTAACTGTTTCCTGACACTTACTAATTTATCATTCTTCATCATCTGATCTCCCATTATGAAATAATTTGAGTTTTTTTAGCATTTGTGGATTTGGAACAATCACTCAATTTTGGATTGAAAACATGGTAATACTAAAATAACTGGTACCATTTTGCACACTATTATTTTGTTCATTCTGTATTTCATGGCATAATTTATGACACAGTAAAGCAGAACGAAAATGGTGACATAGTTATGCCTTTCACGTCACCCAAATATTTGATAAATGTTGTGAAGTAGTGCTTTACTTCTCTGATGCAATTATGCCTGAGTAAACATGTGAATGTTTATATATTCCCATGCATTAAAAAGCTTTCTCTTTTATTTCCTCAGTTGAATACAAATATGTTAAAATTAACTCCCACTTATTTTGCTTTGTTTATTTGTGTTTGAAACTTATCCATGCAGCTAGTGGATGTTTTCCTGTAAGAAAAGAGCAGTTTTCGTTTTTAAAATATAGTCAGTTTTAAGGCAAAAAAAGTCTTTGCTGAGGTTAATATTTAATAGAGCTCTGCACTGTTCATTTTTGCTACCTAAGACAGAGTCTTAAGAACCTTCTAAAATTTCATGTTGTGCTTTCACCTGGGAATCCTGTAAGATCCTGGTTGTGGTAGGACAGGGGTTTCCTCTGAAAATTTGTAATGTCTTTAGCACTGAGTATAAAGTTCTTTAATATTCTTTAGTATAAAGAAAATTAGTCAGAAAATAATTTGAGTTTTTGAATGGTAGTTTTTCTCCTTCCTGCCCTGTGAACATAGGATGTAGCAAAGTATATCCATAGAACACCTGTGCTGGTCAGTCTGGTGCTCTTCCATATTGTTTAGAATTAGGGAGCCTCTGTAGTACTGCCTCAGGAAAACTGAGCTTCCTGAGTCCTTGAACAGTCTGGTTAGCACCAAAATGGGACCTGAAGGTCAAATTCCACATTGTCATTACAAGATATGCGCTTACTTTTATTTTCTTGTGCTGTAAATCAGAGGGTAAATCTATTGTTATTGTTGGCACATAGAGTCATGCTGCTTTTCTGTCTTTGCAGTGTGGGACCATGGACCAGGGTTTGTATGTAAATCTGACTGAGAGAAATCTTCAAGATGCACAAAAATTCTTCTTAATGCATGAGGTTGTTCAACCAGTTATTCCAATTCCGTACTTCATGGAAGACAACAGCCGATTTTCCCATGTGGTTGTGGATGTTGTGCAGGGCAAGGACATGCTTTTCCATATCATCTATCTTGCCACAGGTATGAATCTTCATTGCTGCTATAACTGCAAAAGTTTATGAGGTCTTTGAGTTTTAATGTTCTGTTAATTACTTATAAAATATGTGTATAGCACCTTGATCATCAACTTTTCTTCTTTCACACAATCACCTGTCTATCTTCTACATTTTCTGAATAGATTAATTTAGCCATTACAATGTCTTTTATGTTATTTTGTGAACTCCAATTTTGGTGTCTGTTTCCTATTCTCCTTTGAAGCTGTGAAACTTATGTGCTCTTGAGGTAATCAAATGCTGGAAATTTTACAAACGGGACTTTCCAATTTTCACTGTCCTTTGTTCTTTTTACCTAGTTAAAGGTACAAATTTAAGGACCCAAGATAAGATTGTTTAGGACCCTCTGATAAAGAAGTAACTTCATAAATAGCAAATACAGCTATTTCTATTTCTGAATTTTCTATCACATATATTTTATTAACTTTCCTTTTCATCTAATTTTTAAGACATTCATTATGCTATTTTATACCCTGTCTTATTATTTGCTCATTTATATGTAACCATAGCAGTGAAAGAAAAACAACCCTCTATCTTATATTGCTTTGGTCACAGCTATTACCTTCTTGGTTCAAAATTTCAATCTTCTCAAAAATAGCGAGAGTGTTGGAGAACTGTTTTTGCAGAACAAGGATGTCCCCAGCTGAGACTGAAATACTAGATTGGACTACTATGATTAAAGCCTCATGGTATATAAAACCTAGGAATAGTTGGGCCTCTGCACATTAGTAGGGAATATCTCATCAAAGCAAAGGTTTGTTAATGTTCAGTTTATCTCATTGTGCTCCTTGAAAGGTGAGCAGTAACAGAAAAGCTTTTGTTAAGTTAAAACTGTACTTGGATTTGACCAGTTCTAGTCAAAACAGTGTGGTTGATAAATCAGTGCATTTTAAGTGAAATCATGTCAATACTAAGTAATGTTTGTATTGTAGAGGCCTCCTGAAATTTGTATTTTGGGCCAAACCTGAATTAACAGAAACATACACTAATTTGATTTTATATGAAGAGACTATCACTCACTGCATTGTAGGATATTTACATTATTTACCATCTTGGAAGCACCAAGAATAATGACTTTTGTCGTAATTCTGGTTGTCTTCAGGTTTCAGTTTCCCTTGGTGTTACCTTTTACATTCAAGTCAGTAAATGAGGATCTAAAATTTTACACTTCATGGTTCATTAATAAATTGTTTTTGGGAGTGAGTTAGTGTTCTTTTCATGCTGCTAAAAAAAAGATACTGTTCCTATGCTCCTTGTGATGTATGCTTGCCTTTCACTTTCATTCTTCTCTGTGTCTGGTTTTGATCATTCATGGATGCAGGGTACTTATCTTAGCTGGATCTTTAGTCTAAATTCAGCACATGCTTTCCTGTAACTGGACAGCATGTTTCATAAGTGTGAGAAAGCATATGATAAAACTCTTGGTTTATTCTTACAGTTTTCTTAATGTAGTCAATTCTATTTCACATGTATTTCATTGAATGACAGTGGGGTTTTTTTAACATTTCTTCAGTCCCAATTGAGTGTAAGTGTTAAGACTTACTTTCTTATTAATTTTAACCCTCACTTTTGGTAGAATTTGAAATTACCACACATTTATATACAAATACCACTAGTACAGTATATAAGTATAATTTAAAAATCCCAGGATGTACCAAATTACACAGTGTAAGTTATTTATGTATTACGATTGTAGGAGAAAGGTGGTACTTTGCCTTCTTTGGGGTGCAGATCATAATTTTAACTTCATCGTATTTTTAATTCTGCAGCATCTTGCTCCTGAGTCTTGTCTTTGCTTATGTAGAAACTGTGGAGTAGTTAGCATTGAGTTTTCATCATAAACTGAATATGGTAAAAGATTAATGAGAAAGATGCCGCTACTTCTGTAAACAACAGAAACTAGAAGGCAGAGGCTTTAACTATGAAAATAAACAATAATTTTGGAAACAACCCAAGTTTAAGACTTTTGAATTTCCCCAGTGTCCAGCTTTACTCCCACATAGAAAGTCCTCTACCCCTAAGCTCCTAACATCATAGAGCATCTGCATGTTTGGGAGAGACGAAAGACTGGGCTGACAGTTACTACCAGTCTGAGAAATGTTGTTATATATTTCCTGATTTAATTTATTTACATTATTAAAACTGGTGGTAAATTAAGTTTGGAATTAAATTTTTACCACAATGCTCCATCTTCGAAAAAGAGACAAAGGAATAAAAGCTGACAAGCAGAAAAGGCCCTGGAGGTGCTGATCAGCAGCAATGAAACATGTGTGCCAAGCTGACCAAGAAGGCCAAAGGCATCCTGGCTTGGATCAGGAATAATTTGGCCTGCAAGACCAGGGTGTGATCTTCATGCTGTACTCAACCATTATGTTGTATGGCTGCCCCTTAAAATCTGTGTTCAGGCCCTCCAATGAAAGAAAGACGTTGTGGTGCTGGAGGGTGTGCAATGAAGGGCAACAGAGCTGGTGAAGGGACTGGAGCACAAGTCTTGTGAGGAGTGGCTGAGGGAGCTGGAGTTGTTTAGCCCACAGAAAAAGAGCCTCAGTGGGAACATTATTGCCCTCTACAACAGCCTGAAAAGAGATTGTAGCCAGGTCAGGGTCAGTCTCATCTCCCAAGTAAAAAGCAATAGGACCAGAGGAAATGGCCTTCAGCTTTGCCAGAAGAGATTTAGATTGGATACTAGGAAAAAATCTTAATTGAAACAGTATTCATGCATTAGAACAGGCTGCTCAGGGAAGTGGTGGACTCACTATCCCTGGAGGTATTTGAAAGACATGTAGATGTGGGGCTTAGGTACATAGTTTAGTGGTGAATTTGTCAGTGCTGGGTTAACAATCAGACTTGATGATCTTAAAGGGCTTTTCCAAGCTAAACAGTTATATGATTCCATGACCTGGGGAGCAACAGTCTAGTGGGCATTCAGTCCCTGGGAAAGTCAAGGAGCACACCTCCTTGGAGCACACTTCTTTGGATACATGATGGAGAAGAAGGTGATTTGGAACACTCAGCATGGATTACTCAAGGGTTAAGCTCATCTGAAAATCTGATTACTTTCTGTAGTAAAACATCTGGATTTGTGTGTGAGGAGAAAGTGGCATCTCAACTTTAGCAACTTTTAACACTGTCGGCCACAATATTCTTATATCTAAATTAGGATATAGGGTCTATATGGGGGGGCAGCTGGATCTATAAAACCTGCTAGGATATCAGGCTCAGAGTAGTAGTTTTAATGTGATGTATAGAAGTGATAAGGAGCCAAGTACTGTCCTATTTGACATTTTTTAATCAATGACCTGGAGGAGGACAAGGAGTGCACTCTTTCATGTGTGCAGGTGACACCCCACTAAAATATCAGTAGTTACACTGTAGGATGTGCCATCCAAAGGATGAGGCATGCTGAAGGGATGCCATCACTGCAAAGACAGCCAATAGCATCTTGGGCTGTTATCAGGAACACAGCTAGGAGGTCAAGGGAATGGGTCGTTTCCCAGTTTTAGCCTCCGGCAGTTCAAGAAGGACATGGATAAAATGGAGCAAATTCAGTGGAGGGCCACTTTCTGTTGGAGGCTGGAGTCCCATGCCCTAGGAAGAGAAGCTGAGGGAGCTGACCTTGTGCATCCTTGAGGAGAAAAGGCATTGTGGGGAGCAGGATGCTGGTAGCATCCTGCCAATACCTACAGGGAGTTTACATGGAGAATGGTGACATGCTCTTCACACTGGTGCATGATGGGAAGACAAGAGACAACAGGCAGAGAATTTCAGAATGGATATAAAGAAAAACATTCTCACTTCTAGGACAGTCAAGCAACAGGTTGTGCAGTTTCTATTCTTGGAGGGTTTTGAGACCACACAGCAGCACAGTCTGTTATAGCTAGCTGTCTTTTGAGTAGAAGGTTGACTTGAGACCTTCTGATCTGCTTTTCAAGCTAAATTATCCTGTGGTTATAGTATGCCAGTATTGTGTCAAATTGCTTGGGCTAAATTGCATTTTTATTCAATGCTGTAATAATAGATGTCATTGCACGTTCTGCTGCCTAAAGGAAATTGCATTCAACTCTGTTCTGTCAGTAAGCAATTTGCACTTAGCAGCATAAAGCAGGATGGACTCACACCATGCTGTGAGATACATACACCACATAACTTTTGTAGTTATAATTCATTCCAATGTTCTGAAAAAATTGTATTTTAAAATGCACAAAGCTTCAGTGGAAAAGTAGGAATAGATTGGATTTAATAAAAATGAATGTTCTGCTTTGTTATTCAAAGTAAAAATCCCATTTTTTGAAACAGATGGCCAATAGTTAAGAGAAAGTTCTTCCTCTCACCTACCCACCCTGTTGTTAGAATATAAATATTACAGGGCGAATAACCCTGGGAGTATGAAAGGATAATTTAATTTCATCAAACCTCAGACAGATGTAGTGTTACTGATGTAGTATTACTTTAGGAGAGACTGGGAGTAAGCAAACAAATGCATTAATCTGCTGAGTCAACAGTCTTCATTTCCTAAACCTTTGCCAAGTCATCATTCTGCTAGGAGATTCTGGAGTGCTAGGGCTTAGCAGCTACTGCTTATATAAAAATATACTTTGGTACTTTGGAGAAACATCTTAATCTTTCACAGTGCTGACTTCTAACACAGAATGAAGGGATATATCAATCCCTGCACATTTTGTGCTGCTGGCTTTAGGCAGGAAGAAATCCCTGGAACAATTTTCCATGATTTAAAAAGGAAGATCAAGGAAACCATGCACGAATGTTCTGAACTAAAAATCGTCTATAACAATACATGAAACATAGAGCAAAATATAAAAACACTAAATATTCTTAAAACTTTTTAAGTTTGAAAGGCTCTTTCTTTGTAAAGAAAAAAATAAATCAATATGTCATAATTTGTTTCCCTCCCTTTTGTCCCTTCTCCCCTCTCTTCATATTTATTTCCTTCCTACTCTATAAGTGCCTAGGTGTCCTAGGGTTAAAAATGTTGCTGATACATTTCTGCAAAATAGGATGCTGCAGCAAGAGCAGGTAGCCCTTATTCAGAGGACTGTTTCAAAATGTGTTTACTCAAATGAATAAGAAAATTCTTGGATATAGTGTCTAGTTTGAAGGCATTATGAGCATATAGTAAACTTGAGAGTTCAGAAAAGGTAATACTTGCACTGTCTGGTAAAAAACTTAAAGGCCATCCTTAAAAACTGCTTGTTGAAAAATCTCCTGTGTTTTCTTCTCTTCTTCAATCCCACTGAACAGAGAATGTCCCCTCTGTATCCTGAGTAGAAATGGTATATGCCCTGGGGTAGATCTTAGTTACTGGGATTTATAGTACAGCATTGATGAAATTGGGGTATGGCTGACTTAGAAAGAAAGTATGAAACCTGAAAAAAGATTTATTGTTGGCTACATTGCGTGTCTCTAAAGAGTGGATTGTTCACTGAAGTGAGCCACAGTTTTTATGTCATAAATCCAGGTTTTATCTAAGGCTTAAAGGTCACTGGAGGATGTTACAACAGGTTTCCAAGAAGTTCTAAAAATTGCAGGCAGCAATGCAGAGAAGAATGATGAAAATAATTCTGATGAAACGCATTTAGCAATTATAATGAACAAGTAGGCAGATTTCATGAAGAAATTTCAAAAGATATTTTTGGAAAATGTGGATGGATTTTTCATACATTTGCCTTTAGAAGGGTTGAAACAGTTAGTAAATCTCCACAAATGTAACTTTTTTTTCTTTTTTTTTTTTCTTTTTTTTTCTCATGAAGCCCTGAAACTGTAGATTATACAGAAACTAGTCCCATCCTAAAGAAGAGATTTGGAAGTTTGCTTGAAACTCAGTTTGAGAATGTGATTGTAACAGTTTGTATTTCTTCTGTTTGTCTTGCTAGATGGGGGTAAACTGATGCAAAGTACTCCCTGATTTGATTCCTCTGTGATTTCTGTTACAGTTCTATCTTGAACATTTTGATTTGTAATCAGTACACTAAATTTTTTTTCTAGGAAACAACCCAAGGTCTTAGCAAGAAAAAAAATTGTGCGTGTTGTTACTTAAAAGTCTCTGATGAAATATTGTCATTTTCCTGGCAACCTACAGCTTCTGATCAAAGTGTGCAACTTTCACATTTTAATATGCATGGTTTCAGAAAATATGTTGTATCTGTGCAGTTGCCAACCTGAAAATTATAGGCAAAAATATGTGCTTATATATGTTTCATGCATGGTAAGAGAACAACAAAGCTTAAATTTGGCTGCATTTTTTCCAATTTGATGCTATTCCTGACTGCATTATCTTAAGTGCATTGAGGTTCTTGGAAGCAATCTGTAGAAAGGAAATACAGATTTTTCATCTCAGTTAAGAACCACTGTCTTCACCTAGAAATTACAATATAAATGAAATAATAAGTACCAAAGTAGTTGTAATTCGACCAGAAGTCAATTATGAAAGTAATAGGTAGTCTATTTGTGAAATGTCACAGAAAAGAACCCCACAACTATTATTAGTTGTTAGAGCAGTATGTATTTATCGACATCAAGATGCGTGGGGAATAATTTCACCAAAGACACGCATACCCCCCCCAGGGGATTTGCCCCTTTTCTTATTTCCTGAGGTCTTACATATGCATGACATCCCACAGACCCTCTTCGTACATATTAATTTCCTGATCCCACCCATCCTCACTTGGTATGGTAATTACTCCATGCCCTTCTGGGCATACTCAGTCCTTAGTGGTGGTGGTCTCCAGGCTGTGGTGGTGGTCTTCTGACGTTCACCTCTTCACCTTTATCTTTCCAATGTGTGCTTTGGCCCTCTTGGCACAATTTCAAGAGACCATATCATCTTAGAGTCCATGCTCTTCTCTTTATCTGTGCCCTTAACCCTGTTATTCTGTTGTTTAGGCTAGTTCTTCTAGTTCATCTTCTGATTATGCTGAAGGTTTCATACTTGTAATGTTTAAATATATGCAAAAGGGTAATAGGCACAGTGTTACTAAATGCCATCTCATACATTCTAAAATACTACTTGGAATATATTCTAATAGACCTGATATGCTCTTTAATCTACTATAAAGGATCAGCATAGATTTCTCAAATCTATGCCTCAATTTGTATGTATTAATTCTTTCTAGCTCAAAAACAGAAACAGCAGAATCAGAGTACAGATGGATAATGGGACATATACACTGTGGCACAGAGTTGTCACTTTTAAAAACTGTTTATTTTTGTTGTTTCAGAAAACACAATTGTTTTGTTTTTTATGCCTTTTCTTGACAAAGGTATAGTGCACTTTTACAGAGTTGTAAAGAACTCTTGTAGTGATTTTAAAACTATTTCCCTGTAACTTGTTACCTTCTGGCCTCACGCAATGCCATTTTAAGAAGCTTGAAGCAAGGATATTCATCAGTTACTTTGATGGAGAAAACTGGTGCATGTTGGAACTGGTGTGTGTTGCCATTTCTAGCAGCAACATGATGATCTTGAACATTTGTTTCAAAAAGTCAAACAGTGAACCATAAAATTAATAACCTTACTCTCCTGCTTTTGCAGTGACACCTATCTCTGATAAATGGAAACCCTAGCTGAATTCATACTTTGTTTATATGATTAATCTTTTCAGGTAACATTTTTCTGCAAATTTCAAAAAAAGATGTAAAATATTGTGTGGTTTTGTCTTGAAGAGTCTAATGATCACTCTGGGATTTATTCTAGCTTTTCTAAGAAGGCTTGCTATATATTACTGCTAACATATTTATGTTATTTTCCATGTAGGATATCTCTAAAGGCAAAGAAAGACAATGCAAACCTTTTTTGTTTTTCTATGTGATTTAAACAAAGAAACGTTGATTTTTCCCTGCCTTATGTATTGTGTCATCTGTACTGTGCAAAATGGTTTTAAAATGGTACTAAATGAGAGTGGCTACATCTAAAGTCAAGCCTACAGAGTTATAAATGATACTATGGGGCTCCAAAGGATCAAACAGGGCATTTAAAATGTCCAGCAGTACCGATTTCCCTTGGCTTTATCACTGTGTATAGAGATTAATCCTTCTGCCAGATCCAGCTGGTAAGCTTTCTTAATAAATAGATGGCTCTAACTAGAGCTGGTTAAATTATTCATTGACAGCAATTTATATGTGAGAATTGTGGCCCTTTATTTGGTTCACAAATTACCCAGCACTTATTTGTAGTCATTTTTTGTTATTATAATCAACCCATAAATAGGTCATGATTTTGATTAGTTTGTTGCTGCTATTTGCTCACAGAGTTTGTTCGTATTTTGATTATCATGTTCATGAATTGCCTGCTGCAAGTAGATGGTGTTCTGTTTGCTCAAGGGACAATTTTAAGTAGGAGAAGCCCTTTTTTTCTGTTCACAAATTATCATTATGTCTTTATAATTGCCCAGCTCTGTCAGATAAAGACTATAAATAAATGTCCGAAGAACATACGATGTGTGCACTTCTGTGCTGCCTCTGGAAATCAGAATTGCTGCAAGAAGCTACTGGCTGAAGAACAGCTGGCTCTGCTTGGATGGAAGTGAGATTAATGCATGGGCCAGGAAGGGAAACAGATTGTAAAGAACTGGAGACCAAGTCTCAACCTTCCATTAAAAAAAGAACAGCTCCTCTTTATCATAGTGATGCTGAGCTTTCAAATCCTGTTTGACTACTTTATAAACTTAGAATGGCCAAGTAGCCTTTCCTTCTTCCTCTTTCCTTTTTCTTTTTTTTTTTTTAAATTTTACCTCTTCTTCCTGGAGAAACTAGACTTGACAACCCCTATGTTCATTGATTATTATGTGATTCTAATGCATGAAGTGTGAAGCTGTGAGCAAGAGAGGAATCTTACATGGCGCTCAGTGTTGTCCCTCTGTCTTCAAAGCTGAGATCTATTATGATCTATGCCTACCTTCAAAACTCTCATTTTGTCCCTATATGTGCACTGCCGGTCAGCTGGCTTGGTCTTAATTTTGGAAACAGTGTTGGACTTAGCCTGGTTTTGGGGTGAAATTTGATCTTTGTACAAACTGTGTAGCCCTTCTGTGAGTACACAGTACTCTCAGGATTCTTCCTGAGAGATATGGGGAAGAAGCTTTCCCTTTGAAGGGGCTTGACTTTGTCACATGTTGCTCTTTAGAATATTCTGCAGGTTTTACTTTTTTTTACTTTTAAAAAACCTCTTTCTTTCAAGGTGGACATGCATAAGGATGTCTCAATAAACCCATGCTAAACAAAGAAGAAAGTGGAATATTTAAATCATGGGAAGAAAGAAAAGTTTGAAACTTACATGAAACTCAACTTAGACCCTTAAAAATCCCAAAGTTGGATCACAAGTATTTTTCCATGATACGCACAAGATTTAGTGTGAGCTGTCAGGAAAGCAGCATTAAATGGGGTATTCTACTCAACTCCTGGTTTTGTTGATGTTTTGGAGCTTCTTCATTCTGCATCATTTTTCCTGGTAAACCTCAATAAATCCAGAGGTTTTTATCCAAGCATTTAAAGCAGTGACACTAATTATCATTGGGATTCTTTTCCCCTTGCTCTTACCTAGCTCTGGTCATAGGACATGGCAAATCTCAACAAGCTAAAGAATTTCTCAATAATGATATGTCTTATTTACTTTGGTATGTGTCTTGTAAGTCATCAAAATGTGAAGATACTTTATTATATTATTTTGTGTTATTTGTGTGAGGAGTCCTGTAACCTGCAAATTATATCACAAATGATGGATTAGGTTCTATGCATTTTATTCCAATCAAGTCACTGTGTAAGAGTCATAATGTTTGGAGCAAAGAGTTACTTGTTTACAGTTTCATTCTTCTAATTTTTAGGGTTTTTTTTTTTATTATTTTTCTTTCTTATCCCATAAACCTTGGAAATTTGGTTCTATGGCTGTACACGTTTAGGAGGAATAGCCATGACTGCAACCAGAGTAGCGGTTACAATCACTTGCCTAGGGAATACAAAAAGATTTTCAGCTAACGAGCTCTGTGAGACTTTCTGGTTATTGCCAGATATCCTGGCTCCTAGACCATTATATAAAGAACATAGCGCAATATGATTGTAGATATTGTATACCGTTGCTATGTACTATGGCTATGGCTACTTTAATGTAGTAGGGAGAGTAATGAGATGAACGACTTCTGGTGAGAAGTTCTGAGATTCTTTTCTCTAATTTCAGCTTTGTTTCTGTTTCTTGTCCATTTAAATTCTTATTTACTATTATTAGAAAAAAAAATCAGCATCATTCTTTCCTTCTGTATTTCTCACAAAAGATGTGCTTTATGCTGAAATTGCTGCTGAGGTTCCATATGGATATATGTACTGGATTTGATTCATTTAGGGACTGGAACATGTGCTATGCAAACTACACATGAGATAGTTCCTGAAACTTTCTCTTCAGTCAAGGTGGTGATGCTTCTGGATCCGTACAGTAGTCAGTTGTCTTTCTGATGCTTCCAGTGAAAATAACCACGTATGACTAGGATAAGAAATCAGGCAAGGTATGTTGTGGGTTATTATCTGAGAAACAATTTTCTCCACTTCTGCATCTAAATGCTTCTTTGATCTGGGCACTGAAAAATTTATTCAGTGGGAAAGCACTGTCATATTCATAGCATGTGTTGGGTCTTACAAAGTATTTATTGTTTTGGTGGTACAAAGTAAGGCAATAAAAAATAATAGGAGCGGTAAGCACTCCCTATCGAGTCAGATCCAATCAGAGTTTATATATCTCAACTTTGGAAGACTGGCAGGGATCCAAGGCCTCAATTGGATAGTAATTTTTTCATTCATGCACAGTGTGACATTCTTCACTGCTGCTCTGTGTCAAATATCAAGCCTTAAATCCCTTCATCTTGCGATTAATATCTATGTTTATTACCTACTCTATTACTTTATTTAGAGGTTACACAACTCTTCAGAGGTGCTCATCTCCATTATCTGAGAAGCCCAGTCCTAGATATTGATTAAACATTTTAGAGAATCTCTTCAAAATTGGAATGCTTTCTCTTCATGAGAAGTTTAGGGGAAATTAATATAGACTTGTTTGTTTCATAGTCAATTGCAGCAACCAGTCCTCAGTAACAACCTTATAGTTTTATTTCTTTCTCTTTTTGAAATCCAGGATATTGAAATTGCACGTCTCTTGACAAATGTAATGTTTCCCATCTAGAACCATAAGAATTCTTGCGTCTTCTTTGCCTCAGGGCTTCAGGTTTTGTGTGTGTATGCGTCATTTTTAGTGCAGTAAAAGCTGGATATTGCAAAAAAAAAAAAAAAAAAAAAAGGGACTGTAATTTCAATATATTGCCAAATGGGCATTCTCTGGGATAGGTGTTATTCACCCGTAGCTCTTGATACTAGATCTGTTTAGTTGTCATCTAACTGTACTTAGGGAGTAAAATTTTGGGAATAAAAGTGTGTTGTCAGTCACAGTTTTCTCAGCTAGTTGTATCTGAACTGCTGCCTAGCTTGTCCTGGTTTAAGTCTGGAAGTACAAACTAGGTAACTCACTATCTAGTGAGTACAACCTGAAGTACCTAAGCAGCCCTTACATAATCATTTCTTCTGATAGTGTTGATTTAAAAGGAGGATTCATATCCAACAGACCAAAACATTTGAGACTTCTCTAGACATCTGACAGGAATCTTGGTACTGATAGTCACACACTACATGCTAACGGGTCAGTGTGGATATTGGCTGCATCTGTTTGATTCAGTTGTAATAATAAATGTACAATCAACACTGATAAATACGTACAATTTGTTTTGTCTGTAGGTTTGATGTCCCAAAATGGTCTTGGTATTCTATGTAATGTTGAAACTGACATTATTGGAATCCTTTCCTTTTCTAAGCTGGAAGAATGTATCTTTATATGGCAAGTTATTTTATTTTTGTGATGCAGGATTAAAAAAAAAGTGTTTTACTGGCCTTCTTTGATGATGCTGATATCATTTTTCATGATCCTTGTATTTTTTTTTACTACTGAGTACTTTTGTAGACAGAACTTGGGTAATTTAAATAAGAATTCAAAATGAGAATATTGTTTGGTAAAATCAAGGAATGTTTGTTCGATGTTGTTACAAATCATTCCTTGATCTACCTGGCTGGCTTGACATTTCCTGACACCTCCTCGAGGAATAAAAAAGAAAAAGAGTGTGAGGTACTAGAGCCAAGCTTGAAATTCTTGTCCATCATCTCTTTGCCAAGCACTGAGAAACAGATTTTCTTTCCCCAACTCATTAAAGCTTCATCTAAAGATTTTATGCTGTAGTTTTATCCATATCCTCTCTGCTTAAATAGCATTTCTTAAACCAATGGCAATACTAATACAATAAATTATTTTTATTGACATTTTTATATGGCTTCCTGAAGGAGTTAGGAATGGTGATACCCTGTGTAGGGACATGATCAAGTAGCTATGCATTAAGAAAACTGGATACATTTCTTGGGGATTGTTATCTATAATAAACACATCAACACAAGAGAGAAGGGTCAGTTTCTAATGACATCACCTAGATATGTGCAACATTTATTTGGAGTATGTAGCACTGAGGTTTAATTCCTCACAATGTTTAGAGTTCAAAGGCATTTCTTGCACCTCCTTGTTGAATGGTTGATCCAGGAGAGAAGGGGCTCCTGTGGATGGGGAGGAGCCCTCTCAAATGCACTCACTGATGCTGTTTAATTGTGCATGCAGAGCACAGAGTTCATGTGGCCATGCGGCTATCAAACCAAGTACGTAGAGAATTCAGCTAGAGAGATTATGCATTTTTCCCTTCTCCAAGGACTATTAAAATATTTTTCCAATGACTTTTTAATTAAGCAGTAACTTCCCAAAAAATCCCTAAGGACATGGAAGACAGCTATTCCTTGTGGGGCATTAAAAAAAAAAAAAGTTTCATGATTTTTCTTGGCTGCAACTGAGACTTTTCTGTCTTTGGTCCAACTGTCTCCTAAATACTGAAGGAGAATAAAGTAACTACCTGTCACTGGTTTTGAATTTGTCATGGAATCAAGTCAGTGGCCAAGGAAACACCATAATAAAAAGAAGTTTCACTAGGGAAATGTACCTGTTAAAGTATTTGTGATTAAATATTGTTATAGTTAAATAAAACAGTTTCAGAAAAAGTGAAGTAAAAGTGAAGTTTCAAGTTTTAATTTTTTTCACTTTAAGTGGTATTACTGTTCTGAATACCAGTTTCACACATGAAATATAGAGGAAAAAAAGTTGGCAATTGAATCCAGATTTCACAAGTCTCCGAATTGTTCAATAAAACCAAGTTTCTTTATTGTATATTATTTTTTTATTTATTCTTTACTAAAAATTTTATAAATAAAAAAAATTAGATGAGATTGCAAATAAAAGATAGATAAAATAAACCCCTTCATAAAGTCTTAAAATAGATAATGGTTTATCTTAGCAAGTAAAAGGACTGTATCACAGAATGAAACATTATTAGATGTTTTCTTATCAACTATAGTCTGTTAAGAAACTGTAGCTGCTATAGCCTTCATTTACAGGTATTCTACAGATACATGTTACTTCTAAGTGGAGTGCATGAACTGTTATGGGTAGATTCATCTTCAGTGTAGACAAAATGTTATGAATTTCTCTCTCAGCTCTAAGGCACATCTTTGGCAAGCTGAAAATTTTCCATAAGACTGGAAAAAGAAGTAGTAGATAAAGGTGGGCCAATGAGCATGATTCATTAAAAATATATGTATTTCGAGATTGTCGAAATTACTTTTTTTTGGTCGGGCAAGAAAAAACATCTGGTCTAGATCTTGTAAGGTTAAAACTTTCCCACTAGAGTATATGAGACTCAACCTAATAATCTGAGATTGTTTAATTTTCTTTATGAAAGAAACAGACAATTGATGTGGTAGCTGAGACATGTTCAGCTAATTCAAATTCAGCTAATATAAATTCAGTATGTACTTGTTATTTAGTATAGGTTTTTGCTTTGTCTATTCCAGAAGACTGAGGAGTTAAAAGCTCCAGTTTGAGGAGTTAGAAGTTTCAACTTTATAGAAATAGTCTTCCAAAAAAAGGCATACTGTTTGGTTTAGCTGCCAGTTGCTTTGCATCTTAGTCTCAAGTAGATCTGAATTTCCTTGTAGAGCTTGAATTCTCTATTTGAAAGATTTTTGGATGAGTCTGACTGGAGCTGGATTTAAATTTGCTACACAAATTGCCCTATTTCCTAAACTTTTTGATTCATCAGAAATCCTACTAGTGAAAACATTATTTGTACCAATTTATAATCTGTTTATCTGTTTTACTTAATGGAGCAGTGGATGTTTTCTGTCCTAAAGGCAGGTGTTTAACTCTTTGCATGGTAGCTACTGGAATAAAGCTTTTCTAAATCAACTGGAAACTGACTATATCCTTGATGCTTTTGAGACACTATAAGACATGGCAATTAAATCTATAGTGGACAGAAGTATTCAAAAAAATGTTACAAGTTTACAAATTTTCCTCTGGAAAACAGTAAAGAGAGGATTGAGATGGTGATTTTCCTGTTTTCCATTGATAGATACATCTCAAAATTGTTCTATTTTAAAATGGAAACAATTTTTTTAGAATTTTATTTTATTCTTTCTTAGAGAGGGGATTTTTTCTGCAATCATTATTAGGCTGCACATGTTAGTACTTCGTATGTTCTTTCTGTCCTCCCAGACACATGGCTTTGAAGAAAAGTCTTTATTTTTTAATAACTAGTACCTAGATCAACACTTTTTTGTTCAAAAGGTTCTTTAAGTCAATGGTTCAATTTTCTGTGTAGAAAGAATAGCCCAGAAATATTCATAAAATAAATATATATGAAATTTTGACATACAACCATGAGAAAATCCTCTAGTTGAAGAGGTACAACTGAATTTCTCTTGGAATAGCCACTGGGGCATTAAGAAGCTTGCTAATAATTTTAGAAAGTATGCAAATATTTTTTGGTTAAAATTGCTCCTTTCAGATTCTTAATAGTGGATAAATGAGTCGAATTCTCTCCCCTGCATGGAAGTCTGGGGACGTGTAATAGATCATCAGACCTCCTTTGTTGACAAGCATTATCAAAAATGTATCTCATTTCAGTGTTGATTTAAAATAATTTCCAATACTATAAGGAAGAAAATCAATATTTACTTGAAATATAATAGGAAAGAGGGAATATGAAGGAGTCAGAGCCAAAGATAAAGATCATAAATCTAAAATATTATGTGCTTGCTTTTTATAGACTGTCTTTCAAAACTGCTGTCGTTGCATCCAAGAATTGGAAAACAAAACTGCACCAGATTGCAGAAATACTCAGGGTCTTACTTAGATGAGAATAATTTAATATAGAGTTTTTCTGTGTTTTTCTTCTATTGCTTCCAAAGCTGTCTTCTGAGAAAGACTCAAACCTTTCCCATTTCCTAAGTTAAGCAGCTGTTCAATGTTTGAAACTATTAATACCCTAAGCACTGTGTGGTGTAGCTGTTTGCATATAATTTAAAATTCGCTTTTAATAAATATATTAAATTATGCACATACCTTTTTAACACTTCTGATTTTTTCCTTTTTAATTGCCAAGACACTGGACAACTGAATGTCCTATTTTAAGATTGCTATGTATTGCATATAATTTGACACAAAACAGGAAATTTTATTTCATTAGTAGTTGCTTTTTCTTAAATTTAGTCTTAACTTCTCCACTAATTTTTGTTAACTTCTCTGTCTAATAAAATACCAGCAGAGCAACAGTGACCATGAGCTTTCCTAAAAGCTTTTAAACTGTAAAATTCAATGTTGCTATATGGCCAAAGATCTATTAATTTTATCTATCTATTAATTGAAGTACTTATTGAATATAATTTTATAAATTGTATTTCAAATTAGACTTCTTGAAAATATACATAATTCATATTTGTTTCAGCTACACTTTAAAATACATTCTCTCAAGTCTCCATCTATTAACAGATTATTGTTGTTCTTTAGCAATAGCAGTACTACATAAACAACCTCTGAAATGCAAAGCCCTGTGATAATGAGCATGGGGAAAGAATGACTTGGTTTAAATTCTGGAATGATAAAAAACGACACACTCTGGGGTTTTTTTTCCTGGAACACCTAGAAACAGACACGTTTTCATGCCTGTTTTTTAATTCAGGGGACGAAAACTCCAAGACCAAAAATATTCATGATTTTGTACTAAGGTCTCACATGTAAAAACTGCAAGATTTTTCAAGTCCCAGAATGTAGCTTATTATTATTATTATTATTATTATTTCAGTTAATTTAATTTACTGAAATTTAATTAGATGTCAATGAGCAAGGATTTATGAGAGGTTTTTTTTGTTTTTTTTTTTTTTTTTCTACATGTATCGTACAATGGAGTAAGGAAAACTAAGAGACCTGAGTAAGGGAAAACTTAACCTTGTCTGTTTCTTGCAAGTGATGGCACAGAGGGTAACCAACATTTTGTTTAGCTATTTTGGAGTTTAAAAATAAATCTCCATATTGATAGGGCAGAACAATTTGCAGTGTTTCAGGGGAAATGCAACAAAGTTGTTTTTTTTTTCTATTTCCAGCTGCATTATTTCATAGAAGGTTTTGTTATATGGTTAAGTAATTGCCTTTTTGATCCAATAAATAAACTTTATATCTCTATTTTTCTTAATATCCACCCTTGCCTTGTTATCATCACAATGATAATGACCTGTAATAGTAAGAAAATCACAATGGACTATTGTTTGAATCTTTCATAAGCTTATCACATTTCATTCTCTGTTAAGCTCAAAAAACAGAACATTCAGATCTTTAACCTCCATTTTTGTCTGATACTTGTAGAAAAATCACATCAATATATTTTATTACACCACGAAAATATATTAAAAGTAGAGAAAAAGAACAAATTATCTATCACACTAATCAGATTGTTCCAACAGTGGTTTAGCTTCAAATAGAGAGACAAAAACATAAAACAGCTGTGAAAATAAAAGAAGAAATTTAGGAAAAGTATAAAATCTACATCTTGATAAAGTATCACAATTCCATATTCATTTTGAGGTTCACCATTTTCCTAAAGAAATAATGAATATACATCTAAAAATATAAAAATACCTAAATTAAAGTTGCAAATTAAGGTGGGAATTTTAAAATCAAACTGTATTTTTTTTGTTTTCTGAATTTTTATATAAATACTATGGTTACCCCAAGTATATTTTTCATTTTTAAAGAAGAAGAATTAAAGCTCAATCTTTCACTTGTCCTTTAGACTGGAGCACGATTAAAAAAATGTATTCTTGTATTTCAATTATAAGTATGTATCCCAGAAAGCTGAAAGTAAAAGAAAAATGAAGTTACAGAGATACTATCTTATCTTCTAAATATGCCTTTCCTTTAAATCAAATTGTACCCTACCCCATGTGGGAAAACACATAATAGCCAAAGCTTTAATTATCCATATTCTACTGATGATTTAACTAATTTTAAAGTTATTTTTAGAAAAGGCAGAGAAGAGTAGGATTTAAATCCCATTGCATTCTGTGTACTCTGTGTATCTTTTTTGATGTTACACTGATTGCCAAACCATAAGTCCTGGGCTTCCCCTTCTTAGGCTGGACCAGCTGCTGCATTAGCTGTTCCTGCGTCCTTTCTCTAGTGCTGAGCTCTAAAAAAGCTGTGTTGAGCTCACTAAAGCCCTTATGCAACCTAATACTTTCTGGTCATTGGAATAATTTTCTGCTGTTAGCCAAATGCACATTCTACTTTGTGGTAGGGTTTTTCCAGTTCCTGTGCTGGAGGAAAGCAAATATTGATGATACGTTTTTTCACGGTGGTTGAATAGTTATCAATCACCTTGCACATTCTTCGATTTTTTACTATTACACATTCTGATAATCAATTTTATATTTGGTATTTCAGTTTATTATTCTGAAAGATCTCTTCTTTGAAGATGATCCTAATGCCCTATTTCTTTTTGTTTCTACAATGTTTAATACAAATGCTATATGATTACTATAAACAGTATTTATATATACATATGGATATTATTTACAAGATATTTAACATTAACAGATCTTTTTCCTTTAATTTCAACAGTCTTAACACTGTCTTAATGCTTTTATTTTCTAATGGGAAAAATAATTTGTATGCAATGAATAATATGCATAACCAGTGTATAATGGATAAAATTACATATTGAATATAATTTTCCAAAGTCTATTTCAAATTAGACTTCTTGCAAATATGCATAATTCATATTTTTTTCAGCTACATTTTGAAATACATTCTCTCGAGTCTCCATCTATTAAACTCCCTGATCATTGTGCTGCCAGATTGTTAAGTTTATCAATGAGTCTGTTTTCACATGTTATGACATACAGAATAGAGTACTTCTTGCATAGGTGGTATCTTATTCAAGTTTAGCTACAAGGATCTCCTAAAGTTCTGAATGTTGCTTTGGAATCTGTGTGTTGTGTTGACTACCCCTTCCCATCACTCTGACCACATCCTTCCACATCCACAGCTTAAGATGCATTATTATTCTGAAGAATGTTTTATGGGAATTTTGAAAAACAGGCCCATAATTACACTGACAGTTTATAATCTAGATCAGATTTTGCTGTTTCTTGATGGTTTTTGTGGTATATGTGAGAAGATTTTCAGATCTATAAATGGACCTTGTTGTGCTCAGAAAGTGAAGGAATGTTTGTTAAGTCTTAAATATAGGCATGCAGCTGTCCTGAAAGGATACTTCAAACTATTAGAAGTTTCTTTTGCTTACAACTCTTATAGCTTAGAAGACAGCAATGATTTTTAGTACATTAATGAAAGATGATACTCTAGGCTTCTCTTCTGAAAACCATTGGTTTGGACTCTGTCTCCTGGTGCTGGTTCAGTTGCTTTTACTGGAGACCAACTCACTCTCCAAGGTACTATGGCAAGAGTTAAGATTGAAAATGTTTCCCTCTCAAAAAGGAATGGGTAGAGATTTTTCCCTTATTTCGAAGAAGTGAAATGCATTTACTTCTATACTGCCTTGTGATGATTTGTTAAAGATGTGTTTACTTGAACAAAGCAGCAATGTTTTGTAAACATAACAGCTCATGTAAATATTTATTTTTCTCTATAGCAAGAATTTGCTAAAGCTGAGTGGTTTTATTTCTGTTAGGAAACTCAGGAAATTATGGGTTTATTAGTTTGTTGCATCTGCTGTTTGTTTTGTATGTTCATTTTCTGTATTGCTTTGCAGGTGTCACCAAAGATGTTATAATGATTCCACCTGCACTCTTGCAGTGTTTTCCATTGCTGGCTATGATTTACATGACTTACATTTTAAACTTTATTTTGCATTTTTAGAAATCATCCTTTCATTTTGTCCAATTATAATTTTGTTCCTTACAGACTTTGTTGCCTCCAAGCATGTTCTCTAAAACTCCGTATCAGGTTCTCCATGCAGTTCCTCATAGCCTCCTACACATAACATAGCAATATTTCAACAAGAATTTTTCTCTTCATTCACAGTGATTAGATTTCTAATATTCAGATGCTGGTTTTGCAAGGCTCTTTAAAACTAGTGCAGTACAAGCTAGCAAATCACATTATTTACTCCTTCTGGCCAATGTCATTATCTTTTACTACTCCTGTATATGGTTGGCCATCCTTTAAAAAAGGCTGTCAGGTGTCTGGATCTATCCCAGTATGTCTTGCTTACAGTCAGGATGCAAAGATGCCATTCATTTGAATTCTTAAATGGCTGTTAGGCTCAGGCTTGACATTTGTGATTACACTGCAGCTTTCCCTGTGTCCATGGCAATAAAGTTACATCCATTAAGATGCTCTGTGGTTACTATCCTTAGTAGCTGTTTCTTGGCAGAAGTGGACACTTAGTTTGATTATATAATTAAATATTCACTTGAAAGATTATGACAGGTCTGAAAAACTCCATGCCCTAGAGCCATGTTCCAGACTTATTTCTTTCCCTACTTTTCCCTACTTTTTTACAACCTATTTTGCTTTGCAACTGTGGTGTGAAAATGGCCAGACAGACAACAAATTCTTTAGGAAATCTGCAGTCTTTGCTGGAGGCTGTGCATAATAATGCACACCTTGTAGTAGAATTGGAAATTCTGGACCAAAACACCTGGCTTTTGAAAGCATTGGAATCAATGGCTATGAATTTCTGCTGTAAGGAAGCCTGACATAGCCATTTTGCACGCTAGGATATTTTAAGGACATTGATACCTACACACCCAGTCCTGTAAACTGGTGAACATAACACCAATTCAGTCTGTGCCTATCTCAAAGTTGTGGACTGAAACCAGATCCTCCACCCTAGTTTGGCCTCCCAGGTGGTCCTTGCAAAATCAAAGTCATACGCAGGAGGAATTTAAGGGCAGAGAAGATACAGAAGTCAGAAGCAGGAGAGTTTATTGAGGCAGAAGTAGATCTCAGGTAACATTCTGTTCCTTTCGGTTGAGTTTGCATATGACCCACATTGCTCCTGAGAAGAGCAGTGTTTCTTCCTGGTAATCTGTGGGACCTCAGGCACTGTTTCTTCACTTGAAGCTCAGTCACTTGTGAATTTAAACATTTCTGATCTTCTTAGACAACAAATGGAAAAGGAATAGTTTTGGAGATGCTGAAAGAGACCAAAAAGAAATACGAGGAATGGAGAATGTATGGCAAGATAAGAAAGAGGAAGAGTAATGACAGATGTCTTGGGGAAGGCATTAGTGGTGCAGTTCTCAAAGTGAGAATATTTTATTTCTTTCTGGGGTGGTATGCTGCTATAACCATGATCTCCAGGTCGCAGACTTGAATACAAAGAACTGTAAGCTTGCCATCTATATAAACAAGCCACAAGAAACACAAAGTATTTGTGTTTGATCATATTCTCCTGTCCAAAGCTGTATTTCTGAATTGAATGGGTATGTAGGCATAGGAGAGGGAGACCTGCAGTCATGTGTTTTTTTTCTCTTGGGAAAGGTGACAGCAAGTGATTCAGTCTGTGGAGGCCAGACCCAGCACAGTGGTAGGAAGAAATATTAGTCTGTAGAAGAAGCACATGCTGAATGCATACCTGATTTTTGTCTCATGCAGGAAAACTCTGACAAGCCAAAGACAATGCATCATGAATCATACTGAATCTGTTGTCTGCCAATTAAGCAAGTGATATAGAGTTGCACTGACTGATCTATAAAGCAATACCAATTAATTTACATCTGTAAAATGATCTCACTGCTCCTTCTTCTTCATTTTCTGACTTCTATGCTCAAAAGAAAATCATTCATCCTTCACTCAGTAATTAACACAGTGTTGTTTTTAACCCCAGCCAGCTGCCAAGTACCATGCAGCCCCTTGCTCACTCCCCCCACCAGTGTGATCAGGGAGAGAATCAGAAGAAAATATGTGGGTTGAGATAAAGACAAGATAAAAGGAAAAGCAAAAGCCATACACACAAAGAAAAACAAAGAATTAATTTAGTCCTTCCCATGGGCAGGCAGATGTTCAGCCATCTCCTGGACAGCAGGGCTCCATCAGGTGTAACAATGACTTGGGAAGACAAACGCCATAACTCCAGATGCCCCCCACCCCCCCCCCCCCCCCCTTCTTCCTTCTTCCTCCAATTTGTATCTGAATATGATATCCCTTTGGTCAGTTTGGGTCACCTATCCTGGCTGTGTCTCCACCCAAACTCCCAAGCACCCCCAAATTCCTCTCCAGCGTGGCAACATGAGAAGCAGAAAAGGCCTTGGTTCTGAGCAAGCTCTGCTCAGGATAACAAAAATATCTCCATATTATCAGCCCTGTGGTCAGCACAAACCCAAACCATAGCCCCATACCAGCCACTGTGAAGACAATTAATTCTACCTCAGTCAAAACAAGCACATACAGGCACTGAAATTTGGGACATGTTTCAAAACCATATTTTGACCATGAAAATTGCTGTAATTATAGTCAAGGTTTTGCATCCAATAGTTATCAGTGGAAACACAGCTTGTTACATTGTTCAGCTGAGCTGGTTATTGCTTAATTGTGGGGCAAAACTGACTGTTGGCAAAAATTTAATTAGGTTTTAAATATAAGTCTGTTTTAGGTTGTTTGGGAAAAAAGTGATCATAAAATTAGATATCATAATACCAAAACAGTTAATAAAAATTAAAATTGTAATTTACTAGAAGCTTTTTTCCTAAAAATGGTCAAGCACATTTATATCAAGAAAGGAGAAAAATGCACAAGTACCTTAAGGGATTATATTAAAACCTGAGAGGCTAGGCAGAAGATTTTAATATGCATACGTGATTTGATATTATCAAAGTTTTTATGGCTTAAGAAGAATCCATTTTATACACTGAGCGAAACTCCCAGGGCATGATTGGACCCTTTTGAGTTTCCTTGGGACTTTGCCCTGATGGCAACTTGATTGAGAAAGGCAGCCTTGATCCTATTGTCCAAAAAGGGAATTTTAATAATGCAAAAATGAAAAACAATAAAGCGTACACTGTATTTGGAGTGAAGTAGACCAAGGCAGTAACAAGGGGCCAAAGGCAGGGTTCAGGGTTGGACAGGGGTACTTACACATCCCAGTGTGGGGAGGAGTTAAGGCGGGGTCTGACAGAATGGTCCAATAGGAGATAATGACTTAGAATATTAAAATTTCTGCACCAGAAATCAACCTGTGATAACACAAAGAACTAGGAACTTTCTAGTAACAATTTGCATACTTGAACTTGATTACTATACTTAAAAGGAGGCTTCCCCTGGGCATTAGTCCAGGGTTTTCCTCTTCCCTGGGGAAACCACTCTCTACAATTGAGCTAATCATTTATGGTTTATGTAATTAGTTTTGACTGTTTAATAGAATTACATAATATTATGTATTATTATTATATCTTACACATAAATTTTCTATTAACTTTCCCTGCTATTCAGTGTACGCTCTCCCTTCCAGTATTACTCTGGGTTTTAGCATTGAATACTCACTCTTAGGAAAATGAGGAGCTTTTAACAGTAACTGTCATCTTGGTTCTCCCTCTTCTCTTTAGTTTTGGAGTTTATTTGATGCTAGTTTTTTGTATTTTCTTAAAGAAGCTTACTTGCTGTTCCTCACCACTTCCCAACCAAAATTTGGGAACATCATATTGCCCTCCCTCAGCCCAGTTATCCTGGAGAGTACAGTGACTGTACAGAGGTGCCAGCTCCTGGCCTCAGGTGTTCCCAGGGTGGAGCTGGTGTAGGAGGACACAGGCACATGGCCACCAGCTGTTTCATGCCATGGATAAAACCAGTACTCACCAAGCCAGGGCCAGATAGGTCCTGAGAACCTGCACTGCCAACTCTGAGCCAAACCTTGTGCTAGTGATGGAAAACCTGCTGTTTTCCAGACTGCAGAATAGACCTTCACAAACATTCCTCTTGCCATTATTACCAGCTCAAAAGGGAAGACTTTCAAGACTCCAGGGCTTATCTCTCTGTGTGTTTGCAGTGTTGGATCTTTAATACTTACTGTTGCTTGCACATGAAAGGTTGCATAATGCTGTGGCTCCCTAAAATATTTAACATTGTGAGAGTGTGATCCTTTGTGTTCAGAACAAATGTACTTTGATATATTTTTAAATTATTTAAAAACTTTGCAGGAATGAATCATAAATCTTATCATATGTTCTGACATTGGTTTTCAGTGCGTTACTGTCTTTCCTGAGAAATCACATTAAGAATAGAAGTGAAGAGTTAATGCTAAAAGCTATGATTTTTCAGAGGTCAAAATCAAGATAAATAACAAGAAGGGGTTAAGCCTCATTCATTCCTATTCACCTAGACTCAAGACCTGCATATATTCATATACATGTGCTTTATTAAATGAATGTGATGCGTATTTAAACCCCATAATTTTTAGCACATAGAATATTAAAACAAACTTTTTAAACTGCTTTAAGTATAATAAAGTATAAGATAATCCAGTAGACTGAAATCAGTAACCCTCAGCGTGAATGTGCATTTATAAAGCCAGACTTTGAAACCTTGTTTTCTTGTAACTACTGCTGTGAAGGCTGTTCTGCACTAATAACTTTTTAAAATTTTTCCTTTTTTTTTTTTTTTTTTTTTTTTTTTTTTTTTAATGTACTGCATCACATGAAAACAGACTTTAAAGTTTTCTTAGTACTTTTTACTGTACTATAATCAATTTAGGAAACTTCAGTCAAAATAATCCTGCATTCCGAGGCTTCACTGAAAACATCAAGCACAAAGATATTTTTCACTGAAGGACACCAAGCAGGTAGAATTGCTAGTGTGATCTTTAGTAACTCATTTTCCTCTTGCCTTTTCAGATTATGGCACTATTAAGAAAGTACTTGCCCCAATGAACCAGAATTCAAGCAGCTGCCTGCTTGAGGAAATTGAACTCCTGCCGAAAAGTCAGCGAGAGCCCATCAGGAGCCTTCAGATCCTGCACAGCCAGAGTGTCCTTTTTGTGGGCCTTCAGGAACATGTGATTAAAGTCCCCCTGAAGAGATGTCCCTTTTACAAAACATACAGGTATGAAGAATCAGCTAGCTTTATGTGACCGGAGAAAAATACATGCAGGGGGTTGCAGAAAAATGGGAAGGATAAGTGACTGCAAGTAGGAATCCAAATTAATTGTCTCTCTCAACAATGACTTCCTGTGTACCTTATTTATCAGAAGTGTCTCTGACTACTTGTAGTAACTTGTTAAGACTAGATTAGGTTCTCAATGAATTACATTCATATTGAAGTGTCATTATGCAGATTCTGAATTGTGAAGTTAAATAGTAAGAAAAGCTTTATATAGAAAACAGTTATCTGGTAAAATGAAATATAGCTGCTGGTTTAATATATTAAAGCCTGTGACTTGGACAAATTTAAGAGGTTTTGTTTATTTGTTTGTTTTTAAGCAGTGTTATAATTGAGTAAACAATGTCTCTAGATTTAGAAAGAAAATTGGGTTGGATGACCTGCGAATTAAGAGTACTTGCAACAGGGTCTATTTAAAGGTAGTGTTGGATCAGCAAACTCTAATAAATGTAAATATGCTACTAAGTAAAAGGCCTATGCAGCCAACAGTTGTTCAATCAAAGAAAGAGGATGACTTACAAATTATCACTTGGTTCTAAACTGTATTATGATAGTTAAGGATTTTAAAATTCAGCACACAACTTTTTCAATAGGCTATCTGAAAATGTATCTGGGTTGCAAAACATGCTATTAGAGATTGCTAATTTTATCTAGTTAGTTGTATCTTCCATTTGATATGTGTGGTCCTGGTAATTCAGTACAATTGTTTTGTGTTACATCAGATATACACTGAACCAGTCATGAGGTTTTGGGAACTGTGACAGAGGCATGTGATTGGCTTTTTAGCTTGTTTTAGCTTCACCTTGATTAAAATCCGTTCCTCTGAAAAGTTGGGCTGTTGAAGGAGGGAAAAAGGCTGCCAGTTGCCTATTTTGGCTGCTGCACTCATGCTCACAGAGACATTATTTTTGCAGCAGAGATATTAGAAATATTTTTGCAGCAGAGATATTACCTCCCATAGAAGGCAGCATGACCATTCGCAGGTAGAGACAGTTCTGCCCGTCACAGGGACCACATGGTTGGTCACAGCAGGTGTAGTAAAGCTGTGGCTTGGTGTTGGTGGAAGGACATTTCCAAGGGACCTGGCTCACCATGGGGATTGGTACCATGCAGGAAACTAGTGAAAGGCTACTGAAGACTGAAAGAAAAGGTGTGCCCTGGAAAACAAGTGTACCAGGGAAAGGAGGAATTCTACCTTTTACAGTTTTTACCAGCCCATTTTTCGTTTATGCTGTCATATGTAGCATATTTTTGGCATTTTCTATTGAAATAGAAGAACACTTGAAGCTCCATTTGAAGTCCTGCACAGATTACTTTAGGGAAAAGTTTTATATGGGCAAGTCTCTGCTTCAGGAGTTTTTGTTGATTTAGTGGCCTACATAGGACAAATTCCAGTTTCCTTGGAAATTTCATGTTTCCTTAGTTCAGAGAGTTGAAAAAGGATGTGTGGTGGTGAGTACTTACACCAAGCCTGTAGTCCTCTTGGGATATTTCAAGCTTGGTGCCTCACCTTGTTTTTAGTGAGGTGCGAATACTAGAGGTCTCTGGTATCTCTGCTTCTCTCAGGATAATTCCCAAGGCATGGCAATGTTATTCCAGCTGCAGGGCCCAAACATGCTTTTGCCCTTGCAGGATAGGACTGCTGTTTCAAATCACAGGCCCCACGCATGGCTACAGGCTATTCATTCCTCTCCCCGTTTGAGCAGTGGGCTCTAATTGTCTAATTTTTAAAATTTGTTTTAGAACAAAAGAAAACAAAACAAAAAAATGGTTCATTTCCCATTTTACAGAGAACAGTAGTTAAATGCCTCAAATACTGCTCAAATGATAATTTATTCCTCTGCCCAGAGGTATATGAAGTCTCATATTCCAGTGGAATGACTTATTTAAAAGGAGATAAAATAATTCCTTGTGGAGTTTTTCAAGCATGTCTTTTGTAGTTGTTTGATTTCTCTTGTAGTAATTAAATATTCATTGCACCAAAAGGCTTGCCATCCTTGCTTTCTTCTTGGTTAAAGAGTTCACCAGCAATTCTACCCCTCTTTTGTGAAAAAGGAGAGGATATACAGATGTGATCCAGACAAAAAAAGAAATTTGTCATCTATCATTAGGGATTAAGATTATTAGGAGAATGCAGATGTAATCTTTCTCTCACCTTAAATTTAATAATTTATTTTTAGTTATTCTAGTTTGACTAGTTTTTTCCTGGCTTATGCTTTTTTTTTTTTTTTTTTTTTTTTTTTTTTTTTTTTTTTTTTTTTTTTTTTTTTATGCCTGCGGAGAGAGTACAAGTTCATTACTTGGGGGCTATACATTTCTCCAGCCATTGAAACATCTTAAACTTGCTCACTGCATTTCTGGGTGTTTTAATACCCACATTCTTCTATAATGTTGCTATTACTTCTATGCTGTAGCAATGGGTAAACAGAATAATGGGTAAACCTTACCTAGGGTAATGACTTGGGACACAGTGTTTTGGGTGTTTGTGCATTATTTTATTTCTTCACATTTATCATATTTAGGGCTAATATGTGCCAAACCTACATTCTGAAATTCCATCAATGATAGCTAGAGTCTCTTCCCCAGATCAAGGAGTGTACTCTCCAGTATGCGTGTAATTATTGAGGAATAGGGCATACTTGTGTATGAATAACAGCCTTAAAAAAGTCAAAAGGTTGAAGATATGCTCCCTCACCTGCTCTTTTTCTGTAAATGGCAGAGTGCTCAGTGCCTAATCTTATCTAATCTCTTTGTTTAGGTTTCTTGCTGAGTTTTCAGACAATACAACTTCAGCTCCTCAGTTGAGCAGACTCTTTCATGAGCTAATACCTCAATGTCAAGATAATTTTCTTGAGACTGGCCATTTTAATTGTTTTTCATTATTCCTTGTTTCATCTTCCCACAGTAGCCTCTAAAGCAAGTGGTTATTGCTTTTATTTGTAGTTTATTATATCTCGTTAACAATCACTCTAATATGCTCTGCATATCATAAATCTGTTCCTCCAGCACTTTTCAGTGGTGGAGGAACCCCATGACCTACTGCTGCTCTGACAGGTATTCTATCTGCTTCAGTGCACTGCAGTCATGACTCTACTCCCATAAACACTGTTAACAAAGGCTCTTGAAAATACATTTGGAGGGTAATTATGTTTTTTTTTTTTCCTTCGGTGTTTTAAGTGCAGTTTGCTGCACTTTATTACTGTGACAGCAGACCTTACCATGGGCAAAACCTGTTGTCACACCCATAGTTTGGGTTGCTCAGCACTTTCCATTATACTCTAATGTTTCCATAATTCATGAGTTGCCCATGCCAGTTATTTGGATTGCCAGTTTCCATGGCAGGCAGGTGGAGGGTATCTCATGCAGACTTCTGGTAATGCCTGTTTTGAACATCCTATCATAATTGTGCTGGTTTTTAAAGTCAGCTAGAGAAAAGTAATTTGAGGTGTGTCAGTACTTCGGAGAATCAGTTCTCCAGAAAACCCTGCCATCTTCAAGGTGCAGAAAGCAGCAGAGCAGTTACATAAATTCAATTCTCCTTGGGGAAAATCCTTAAGGTTTGATCAGGTTATTATCACCTGGGTATTGCAATTTACACATTTATCAAACTTTTACAGAAGTCCATCAATGATATTCACTGGAGCTATTTTCATAGATGAATTCTCCATCTCTCTGTACTTCTTCAGAGTTGAGTAGGCCAAGTGTGAAGCACAACTGACTTTTATATCTGCTAATTAACTATAATGTGAGATAAATAGAATAATTATCACAAGAAGATAACTATTAAACTCTCTAAAATTTCAGTTTCTGTGTTTCACTTTGAAGGTTCTGTGCATCTGTAATAAGGAATAAGATGTGGGGGTAGAGATATGGGAATAAGGGATATGGAAATAAGATATGGGGGTAGTATGTGGGTAGAGACTCTGCCCCCTGAAACAAACAGTTGGCTTTCTTTTGTTGGCAGCTGTAGCCTTCAAAAGCAACTCCTGATGGCAGTGATTTTTTGGAGACAAATTTGTCGAAGTTATACTTTGTACTGGCAATTTCAGTGCATTAGTTCTGAAAGGACAATGAAAGGCTGTATCACCTCAAAGTGCTTTAAAATCTTACCAAGCAAGGGTCAAGGATTGGTATTTCTGACTGAAGATAGGTTTCACACACTTAGAGGCTTGAGAACTAATCTTTCTATAATGTTATGTCTAAGTAAATAAATAGTGCCATCTGCTAAAAGCTGTACAAATAGTGACTTCTCTGACATGAAAAAAAACCCTAAAAACAACAACTTCTGAAAATTTTTTAATATTTTTTTACAATATATGCCTAAGATACTACTGGGTCACAAGGTCATGTTGCTAAGTAATGTTGTCATAGCTTTGTACTGTAACTAACCTTTTGCTCTTTGAACTTCTTTATTCTTATTTTGGTGTCTTTGTGAGCCATCAGTTAAGCAATCTGTACATACACAAGAGAACTCTACGAGCACAGTGCTCAAAAGGGTACTGAATGAACTTACATAAGAAAACAATATACTTTATTTCATTCCTAGAACTCCTGCAAGATTATTGGATCACGTATTTCAACCACTTTTGCATTCCTTTATTTTGCCCTAGCTGCAGATTTTGCATCCTCAGAAGTACCCTCACACTCAGTAGGAACCTGTTTTCCTAGTAATAAACACAATAACATTAAATAGTAAAATAATTATTCCTATATACTGATATTATACAAGTTAATAACAAGTATATGGTGGTCTAAACCATTACAAGGTGCTCATGTTTCCAGAAGGACTTGCCAAAAATGGAATTGAAACTTCTGTTTGGAAATAATAATTCCAAAGTATTTATTTTTGGATATTCCGGTGGATTTCCTGATTTCAAAATATTCAGGCTTTATTCCAGTCTAAATATGAAAAATCTGCTGTTCTGTTATAATGTCAGAACCACATGAGGACTGATCTGAATTAGTGATTCCAGAATAATACTCCAGAATCAGAATCCTCATAAATTTCCCAGAGTGATATAAACCATGCTCCTCTCTGCAAGCCTAGATTATAAGCACATATTAAAAATGGCAATTCTTTTTTTGGGCAGTAGATACACTCAAAAGTTGTCTTCAGTCAGGGTCAACTTATGAACACTTTTAAAGTCATCAGAACTATGAAATAAGTACATGTGTAAGTTTGTTGCACTCAAAAGAAATAGAATATTAGTCCCATACAGCAGAGAGAATAGCTTGACCCTTTCTGCCTCTGTGAAGATGAAAGCTTTTGCAGAAAGTGTCTATCTGTCTTGCAAAATGCATCAAACTGTTAATTTATATTTTGCTGCCCCTGAAATATTTAGTGACAACTCTTCAAAGTGTGATTTATGTATGGATACCTGATTAGAACTTTCATATTCATATGGGAATATATTCTCCCCCTCAAAGGAAATTTAAAAATCTCTTTGAAATTAATGGTATCATGATACAGCTATTAAACGTAAGGGTTTTTTTGTACTTTGGAACACACAAATTCTTTTTCTTTTTAGTCTAAAACTCTATGGGATCTTTAACGTATTTTACTCTGAATTGTGTTCAATTCTGCCTTATTTTCTAACTCAATAAATCATCTCAAATATAACTGAAGTAGGACAATTTTTCTGGCCTACTTGGGGATAATTATAAAATAGCTGAAGAAATAACCTGCTTTTACTGACTTACTTTAGAGTGAGGTGGCTCAAGGTTCTTTTAGTAGTCAGTCAAAACCCGTTGCTGAAGAGTAGCACCACTGTCAGCATGCACACTGAGCCATCATTGCCAAATGGGAGCCTTGCAGGAGACACACTCTGCCACCTATCATTTACATTTGGTAAAAAAAGTGAAGTGACAACACAGGGCAAAATTAGAATCAGTCAGGAGAAGCCAAAAGCAGTTGAATGTTTTTGCAGAGAGTGCTGACTCGACAGGGTAAAGTGGCATCAAGGGTCCTCAAATGAACCAGTTTAATTTTATTCCTGAAATTCCTTCCTGCACAAAATTGCCAGTTTTAGCAGTGCTGGGACAAATCATGTGAAGTTTTAGAAGTCTTAGAGATGTCAGCTGGTGCCTACTGGGATTAACAGACAAAACATTCATTCTTTGCTGAAATTGAGATGTAAGGTATGCTTCTAGAGACAAGATGACAAAATATATTATCCAGCTCTGCTATTTGCAGTGTGACACTGAAAGGGCCCTGTCAAATGAAAGGCCTAATACCTACTTTAAAATTTATCTAATTTTTCAACAGTAGCATCTAAAATTGCTTTAATTTAGACAGAGATTTGGGAGGAAAAGGAGATGAAGATGTGTAGTGGTATCTGATTTTTGACTTTCCTTACTTATATATTTGACATAAATCAGACAGCCATGTTATATAGTTTCTTTTGTTATTTTGTGTGCACATTTAAGCATTTCCTCTTACTGCTGCCTCTTGGGAGAGGGATTTATTAAAAAAGAATTAAAACAGTGTGAAATTTTCCAAAGGACACATAATTGCAAGTCAAGAATAGTCCCTTTAAATTTCCCATTTCAGATAGCAGCTCTGATTTTTTTATACTTACAAGCTTTATTCTATCTGATTTTTTCCTCTTAACTTCTTTTGTTATGTGTTTCTTTGTTTTATCTAAGCCTAGTAGATAAAAATAATTAGCTGGCGTTACTAACACATTAAATCAAAGGAATCATCCCTCAGAAGAAAGAAAATGGTTTTAAAATGTGACATAATTAGGCAGTAAGGATAAAAACTTACCCTTCTATTACCTCCCTTTTAACTTTAAAGAAACTATGTACACTTTTCAGACATACAAGTGATCTGAAAAAAATAAATAAGAAAACCATCTGGGATATGAGGCAGGGGAACAGAAAAGAATTGTTGTGCCAATACCTGAGAACAGGGCAGATATTTAAATCAGGTCCTGCCACAATTCATGAGTATGTCTGACACGGTGAGCTGAAGGAAGCTGATGATATTGAACAACAGTTTTGTAGGTTTTTGTGGGTTTTTTTCCTGTCTGTATATAAGAATTAAAAAATTAAACTTTTTGCAATATGAGACTTAGATATAAGGACTGGGATAATGAATTAGCACATTAGTGAAAGAATCCCAGGAAAACTAGAGTTTCTCATGAGAAGAATATTTCTCTGAAAAAAATTCTTGTTGCTTTATTTGGAATAGTTCATATGTTTAGAGGATTAATTTCTTATTATAGTGTAAAGAAAAACATTATTGAAGAATGGTAGTACCTCTAATTGTGGAGGAAGTTATCCTCTTCTCATCTGCATTAGGTTAGTTGAGTTATTAACTTCTTAAAATTATAACTTTCTCATGGATCTTCTCATTGGATCTTCTTAACTGAAGATTCACCTCATTTTACCTTGCTGCAGAGCACTCCAAACCTGGTCAGCTACTGAAAAAACCCTGTTCAGTGTTCAGAGTGATCAAATATTCTTTGTCGTAGCAGTACAAGACCTTTTTTTTCTTCCATGTGACTAGGATCTGTTCTGATACCAGAAAATTGTAAAGACGGTCAAGATATGTTTCTAGGACCTTACTTTAAACTTCTGAGTGACTTGTAATGAAAGGTGCAAGTAGTTTTGATTTGCTTGAATCAAAGGTAAAGTGCAAACAAAAACAAAAGAGGAAATGAGGTCTATGACCAGAGTGAGAGAAGGATCAGCTTACTCCCACTAAAGAGGGAGTATGGTTCTAAGTGAGACAATACTTCAAAAGACTTTGAAATATTTTTGCTTTTAATAAAAAGTTTCTAAAGCATAATAATGAACACTTTGAAGTTAGAAAATCAAGCAGTTCAGCTTTGAGGCACAAGTTCTCATTTCAGTGTTATCATTGCTAAACATTGCCAGTTGTGCATTAAGTCAGCCTTTAATTATTTTTTTGTATTCTTTTCTGATAAAATGCATGCTTTATCAGAAATACTCAGAAGGAGAACACTGAACATTACATGTTGCAAACATTGGAAGACCAAGACACTTAAAACTTTCCGTAATTTGTATTAATGTTCCTTCTCACTTTCTAGATAGTTAAATAGAAATGTGTAGCCTGAGTTAAAAAAATTCTAAGTGCTCACAGCTGCAGGAGCCAACAGTGGGAACTCTAGTGTGAATAGCAAATTCCCTAAACCAAAGGCTTTATCTTTGATATGGAATCTTGATTAGGGGTACCCATGGAGTTTTGACTGTTATGCCTCTTACATTGTGCCCTTTTTGCAGATGAGAAATATGCTCCCACATGGTACTGGCAATCCACATTGGCAAGTGGAATGTGGAAGTGAATTCTTTGAAAATTGTAATTATGGTATTTTGGAGTAACACTCCAGAGAATTAGTAAGTCTGTATTTGGTCAGGTGTTAGCATGGAAGTACATGAGGAATGCCAGAGATAAATACAAATATCAATAAAACAGTTGATGAAATAGTCGATAAATTAGTTGTTAGGACAGACCACAGAGGTTGTAAGGATCTCTGATGGTCATCTAGTCCAATGCTTGCTAAGCCTCCTGAACCAGTTTTCCAGGGCCATGTCTGGGTGGCTTTTGAATATCTCCAAGGAAGGAGATTCCAGAAGCTGGGCTGTGTGCCAATGCTCAGTCACCCTTTCTGCAAAAGTGTCTCCTGATGTTGAAGCCTCCTGTGTTGCAGTTTGTGCCAATTGTCTCTAGTCCTGTCACTGGGTATTGCTGAAGACCCTGGATACTCTTCTTTGCATGCTCCCTTCAGGGTTTTGTACACAGTGATGAGATCCTGTCTGAGCCTTCTCTTCTCTAGGCCAAACAGCTCTCCCAGCTCCCAGCCTCTCCTCACTGGAGAGATGGTCCAGTTGCTTGATCATCTCTGTGGCCCTTCAGTCAACAGATGTGATGGGAACAGATAATTAAAGAGAGAAAGATAATGCTGATGGGTTTGAGTTGAACAAAAATGATAAGTCTAACATTTTTTACAATCTAGACAAAATGTTTGAATGCATGATTTTTTATGTATAATTTATAGGTATTCTTACAAGTGTTAAACTAATTATATTGTGCTTCTCTATAATGGGAGTTCCACCTCCTTTCTTATGGATCTTTATCTGTGAAGCTGCCAACCTATTGCCTGGACTGTTAATACTAGACCTTAGCAAGAGAAACCTGCTATTTATTAGAGAAATGAACTTCTAGTTTTGTACAGTGGATCTTTCAGAGTCTATATGAAACTGGACTACCATCCTTCTCTGTAAATCTTTTCTTTCCCTCTTCATGTGCCACTAAGAGGGAGTGTTGAGGGCAGCATGTGAAAAGTAAGAGGTGTGATGGCAGCCACCAATGCAACTGAACTAACTTCCAGAGGTTTTATACAATTGCAGAAAATAGATCAGAAGGTTTTTTAATTAATTTTCAAAGAGCAGACGTTGTCCTCTGATTTCTGAAAAAGATGACAGCTACAATTCCAAAACTGACAGAACAAGACTAGGAACTGTAACTGCTGAATTTTTTACTTGGAGCAGATAATATACCCTCTTTATGAATTTCTGCAATTTTCTAGTAATTAAGTACAACAATCAGCCTAGAAACATACCATCCATGCAGACAGAAATTCAGCTATGCACTTAAAAGAAATCCTAGCTTTGTGTAGGCATTCAAATTAATTTTTCCTCTGGTTTTGGTTATTTTGTCTGTGCCATACCAAAACAGAGATAAATTTCACTATCTGCCTATGAAATACCAAGAAATAGTTATTTAGAAATCTTTGGTCACTACAGATGAAGATAAATGTCCTGGTTATCTCTGATTGATTTTCATCCACAGTGCGTGCATTGGATCCCAAGACCCTTATTGTGGCTGGGATATGGTGTTGAAGAAATGCACAACGCTGGAAGAAAGTCTGAGCATGAGTCAATGGGAGCAAAGCATTACCGTGTGTCCAGTAAGTCCAAATGCACTCATCTCTTAAAGCCTTTGATTCTGTGTGAATTTCATGAAAATGAGTTGGCATAGATTTTTCAAGCTCAGAAAACTGTATTTAAAGTAATTTTCCTTAGGTTTTAGCAGAATACCTAGTTTCTTTTCTATTTCTTATCAAACTACTTACATGGTAAAATAATTAAGAGTAATTTCAGAGGATTTTTTTTTTATCTGTAGAGGATGGTTGTTTTTTATCTGTAATGTCTGTTTTCCCACCTTGAAAATAAATGTTTTCTAAGACTAATGATATTGACATATTTTTCTCTGCAGAATTTTTCTCCATTATGTGCTTTGAAAATCACTAATGATATAATCTTTTCTTTTAGGATTATTATTGCTAATATAAAAAACCAAATAACATCTTGTAGAGTCCATGAATTGGAAGGCTGACTTCCATGAGTTAAGTCTCATGGATATTAACGACAGAGGCGATAATTACAATAAATGCATGGTTCATATTTACAGTGGCTTACCACTTCTCTTCAAAAAAATATTTTGAATAAATTCAGTATAATATAAAAAAAGCACCAACAAAATTGACTTGTATCTCTCATTTTTAATTTTATTCTGATGTTGTTTAAATACCTTTTTTTTGGTGGGTTTTTTTGTTGGTGGTGGTGTGGTTTTTTAGGGGGGGAGATTCTTGCTGCTTTGTCCTTCTGCCCATGTAGAGGTAGCCTTTCCAACTCAATTCTGCTTTCAGTCCTAGTAAGGACTTCTTGATCTTGTCCCTGCTCACCAGTGGGGCGCATGCATCTGTGAACTTATACTCACATGGCATCCATGTTCTAATCTCCATGTGTTTACAAGCTCCCTTTAACATCTTGATGACACTTTTCTCTCCTAAGCTGGACTTTGTTTAGTGAACTAAAGATGCGCAAAATCAGTATAAAGTTCTTCCAGCTTTGACTTAAGCTCTCTACACGTGTTGCAGCAGCCTCATGGATACAAAGACTACACTGATTCTGAGGGCCTTGAGAACATGCTCCTGTATTCTGACTGTGTTTGACATTAAATAGCAATTTTTAAAACATTTTTTCAAAATTTTAAAGCTTTAAAAAATGTTTATGTCTTATCCTGTCCTTTGCATCCACCTTCTCACATTAGAGGACTAATAAAATAGGCTGTGTTGGATTCATCTGCATCAGCATTTGAGCTGAAATCAGGAGCAACTTTTGGGGGAAATAATATGATTACTGAAATGCTTTATTTTGTTGATATTTGCATAGGCAGTCAGCCTGCTGTGCTCAGTTTTTGAATTATGGCACTAGGCCTTATTTTCTTTTGTAGATATAGAATGTGAAGCCAAGATGGGGTGGAGGGAGGAATAATTTAGAAAGCATAATTCCATTCTGTTCCGTTCAACTGGAAAAATAGTTATTTAGTACCTATTATATGATATGTGCATAGGATATGGCAGTCTAGTCAAAGCAGGGGAGCACCTAAGTCTTGCTTAGAAATTTATCCCTAGCCGTGAGACTTATCCTGCTGATCTGAAATTCAAAGACCTAGAGAACCTCCAAAGAAGTTTTGTCCTTGAGCAGATTGAGCTTGCACAATATAAGGAAGATTTTAGAATTATTTATCTAAATTAAAGAGTGTGGGTTTACATCTTTACTGTTTTAAAGCCTTATACACTAAGTAACACATTATTGAACAGATTGGAAAACTTTATAGAAACTTTCCTCTAAAGGAAAACACAGTATTCTGGCAAACTGCAATCAATTACAATTTTGCTTAGTGAGGCTTTCAAATATTCGTTTTTATAGCATTTTTATGTGCTGTGCTCACAGGATATATAAGCCAAGCTGTAATTAATTTAATTTTGTAGGCAACTGAGCTATGTGCATCCTTAACATGTGCTGGATATATTTAAGACACTGTTGCAGGCAGAACATAACAGAGTATTCAAAACCTACTCTCCCTCTTTTGGTCCCAATTGCTTGCAATATCTTAATTGTTAGCAAAATTACTCAGATCTTTTTGACATTGTAGAAACTTTTTTAGATTAATGAATGACCAGTTTCTTCTAAAATTGGGTCAGAGAGGGGTCTGTTTATTCAATAGTTTAGTCCAGGATAAAAAGTGTGACCAGTTTCCTTTGAGAAATAATTTCCCACAGAATTATTCATATGGCTGAGTACTTATAGGCATGTCATGGTAAAGGAAAGAGGTGAATAGGACAGATAAGTGAGCGTCTGTGCTACCATCTATGGACTTTGAAGATCAGTTTTGAAAAATGTGGTTATTTTGGTTATCTTGCTCTGATTTAATTCTCAATTTGATTTTTAGGTTATTGTTTCAGTTGGCATCAGTACAGCAATTGTGCATAAATATGGACACTAATTATTGCTATGGCACATTTGATCTTTTTCCAGTTGGTCATGTATCCCTATTATTCATCCAATATTTTTTATGGCAATTAAAGTTCATTGTTTTTTGAAGTATTTTCCAGTGGGACAGCTTACAATCCATCACTTAAAAACATACTGACATTATCTAGGAGCTTTTACAAGGAAAGGAAAAATAATTTTAAAAAATGTTTTTCAGGATTTCAGTTTTGATTCTGGTTTGGGGTTTGTTTGTTTAACAGAAATATGCAACATGAAATGGCTTTATTTTTATAGTTATTCTCAGAGAAAGTGTAGTATGGGGTCTGAGTTCATTAGGAGCTTCAGGAAATTCTACAGACTCACTAAATTCTACAAAAAGGAATCTCAAACCAAAGATCTCTTGACAGAATTATAAACTGTAACCTTTACTCAGAGTGCAGAGACACAAAGCAGGTAGATGAGGAGGGTGGAGAGAGACTTGAGACAAAGATGGATAATTGGAGGACATTAAGAAGAAAGAAAGGCCTAAAGGTGTCTGCAGAAGGGAAAGGGTGACAAAACCAGGATGCTAGAGAGGGAAAGCAGAGTGTAGCTATGCCAAGATAGTCTGATTGACTGTGATTTTGCCCTTGAGGTGTCAGATTGTGAAAGGTTAATGGGCATGGATTCTAGTGAGGGCTGCAAAGGCCCCTCATCAGGACATTTTGCTTTCCTGCAGTCCTATGATGAAATTGTTTGATATCACTTCTGAAAGGGAGATACTCACAGAGAGACAGAGCAGGTGAGTCATGGGAACAGCAGAGATCCCAGTGGGATGATCTTTGCAGGAGCAAGGAAAAATAATGAAGAAAGAGAATATGTCATCAATTTATCTTTCTGAGTTCAAGCATTCAGCTATGTTTTATGTATGCTTTCTCTGCCACTTAATATGTATTATGGTAACCATGGACAACTGTTAGCTTGTCTAACCATAGACAACCTTTAGTTTATAATTGTAGATACAACAATAAAGATGCTTTGATGCAGCACAGAAACAGAAACCAGTGAAGGCATTTTCACATCTCTGACGTAATTAGATTGAGGACATAGAATTGTTAGTTTGTGGACTATAAATATTTGTTAGACCAGCAGTGTAAGAGAGAATGAGCCTGCTTTTCACTTAAAAAGAAGTGTTTCTTGTTGTCTTACAAAACCCAACAATGTAAACTCTACGTGAGCAAAGGTTGGTGAGTTTTTTTCAATAAATAGCTGTCAATGGATTTTGAAATGATGAATTATGGATATGTTGGTTGTAGCTGACAGAATATATACATAGCTGTTCTTGCACAAGTGATATTTGTGAAAAAATACTAATTAATTGTAATTAATTAGTAGTGAAATTATGGTATCTTTGCCACAGTGGGAAGAATCAGCCAATATCTAGAGTGTCCGTGGAAACATGCCTTATGTTGTAATTGAATCTCTTGTATCTTCAAAGTATTTCTGATATGTACACTTCTCTCACCACTGCTAAAATACTAAAAGTAGCAAAGGAAGATACCATTTCAGATTGGTTATGACAATCTACAGCTCTAATTTCTATTTCAATATATAAGCAAATATTAAAATGTTATGTTCTCACACATTGGGTGAAAAATGAGTGACTACAAGTGATGTTATTAATACATCACTTTATTAATATTACATATTAATTCTTACTAAGAGTGAATTTAAATGCTACTTAGCCTGCACTTGTTGGTGCTTGACTGAAAGTTAACATGTGGCAAACAAAAAGCAAATTCCTTAATACTTAATTGAAAAAGTGGCCATCATTTCCATTTAGGATCACAGATTTGTCAAGATTAACACCTTGCTAAAATATTACGAAAATCTGTCTTTTTTTGGGAGCTGAATTCCTCATATCCTGCGCTATTTTCTTTAGAAAAGCTCATTTTCTAGCTCATTTTGTTTCAGCTAGGCAATGAAGATTTCATATTAAACGTGTTACAGCTGCTTGGTGGAAACATTCCAGTCAAGATGAGAATTGTCTGAACCTTCCAGCCAAAGGTGTTAAGAATTGAATACTGTGGGAGCAAACTCTTTCATCATGCAGGGTTAGGTGCTGCTTTTTGGAGATATTTCTAGGATTTATACATATAATTTCATATAACACTTAGAGACTGTCATATTTAAAACCACATTTTGTCCTTATGAAATGGTACTGTATGACATACACTTCAAAAGCTATTTTCAACAAAAGACACTCATCATGGAGATTTGAGTTGGATTAATCCAGTTTTGTTACCCTGGACTATTTCAGCATCTGTTTTTAGAATCACAGAATTGTTTCACTGGAAGGAAACAATCTTCCACTGGGCCATGTTGCTCAAAGCTCCATCCAACCTGGCCTTGGACACTTCCACAGACTAGACATCCACAGTTTTCATGAGAAACTGTTCTAGTGTCTCGTCATCCTCATAGAGAATTTCTTCTTCATTTCTTCCTTACCCTCTGCTGGCTCTTCCTTTTGATCTTGGGTTTTACAGTCAGTCTTCAGGTTCCATTTTCACCAGAAAATTTTAGGAAGTAGGTAACGCAGAAGAAAATTGAGAGGTAGGCAAGCATGGTTGTGAAAGGTAGCAGTTAGTTGTGATTTCTGTTATTGCTCTGGTGGTGGTGTCCAGTGGCTCAGATTGGTCAGAAGTTGGGGAAGTTATGCAGCTATAGGAATTATAAAGGGAGATTACTGTCTGGAAGATGTATCTCTGCCGTGGAGGCTGCTATTGCTGGTGGCTGAAGGCTAAACCTTCATGCACAGCAGAATAAAGTGGTTGTGTGAAAGAACTGTCAAGCCTCAGGTAAGCTTTTCTGTTTTGTTTGTTTCTAGATGAGGAATCTGACAGTGGATGGACATTTTGGAACATGGTCACAGTGGAAACCTTGCACCCACACTGATGGTGCCAGTGTTGGCTCCTGCCTCTGCAGGACACGTGTGTGTGACAGTCCTGCTCCTCAGTGTGGAGGATGGCTGTGTGAAGGACCAACCATGGAGATTGCCAACTGTTCCAGGTATGCAAGATTTCAGCTTCTATCATTTGTGGTTTAAATTTAACTTAATCAGAAGCCTGCCCTTTGAAATCTCCCCTGAAATCTACTGATCCTGTTCTGTGCATGAAAGGGCAAATGGGACATTATAAAGTATCTCTCAGACTTTGTAGAAGAGAGAATGAGCCAGAGAGCAAAGAGTCATTTCAAATGCTGTACCAAATAACGTCCTCAGGTAATTTTAACAAAAACACTGAAAGAAAAAGAAAATTCTGTGTTAGATGATATCCAAAGTAGGATATTTTTTCTAAGTTCTGTAATTCATACAACTTTCTTTACTGGAAGTTAAAATGGCTTACTTTTTTGTAGATCTCAAATTGCTATTGTGATCTCCCATTCTGCGCTGGAAAAATGTTTTCATTGTATCTTTCAGCTGTATCACAATAGCGAGTTCTATTATCAGTCTGTATAGAACTCTTTAGCCACTCTTTTGTCTTCTTCAGGAACTTAACCACTACCAGAGAAAATCAGTGAGAGCAAATAATTTCAAATAGACTCAGAACATTATGTATTTGGAACTGAGTCAGACGTTCATGTTTAAAACATTATACACATATACTATACATACTTTAATTGCAAGATGAAACATATATTGTGCATTCTGCTTCTTTTCAGTGATTCTTTCTGGTTTTTTGTCTTCCTTTTTTTAACATCACAATCACATGATGGTAGTGAATAAAACTGATTACATTTCTGCACAAGGTAACTGCAAGCTCTGTAAGTGAAAATAGTCTATTTTAGGAAAATTATTAAAAATCTAACAATATATAACATCGGGTCTGGAGAATGATAGCAAAGACAAACATGAGATACTGACCAATCAAACAACAAGCTGTCAGGTTTAGAAGGGAATTTGGAATGTGATTTGGGACTGGATTCGCATTCTACCTTTGGCATTATTGTACTACTGTTTTAATATCTTATTTCTATTAACACTGCTATATTAGTAAGGCACTGTTTTAACTTTTGCTTTCTTTTGCTTTTATGATGAAAAATCAAAAGCTCAATATAGTGTAGTTTTATTTTTCTTTATTTCTGTTTGTGTTCTACCAGTACAAAAACACAAAAACTGCAAGGTTGCCATTAAAGCTTTGGATAACAGCTGAAGTACTTTTTTTTTTTTTTTTTTTTTTTTTTTTTTTTTTTTTGCTTAGGACAGGATATGAAATTCCTTTTCAGATGCTTGGTCTATATATAATATTTTAATTATATCTGTATAATTCTATAGAGAGATAGATAGATAGATAATAGATAGATAGATAGATAGATAGATAGATAGATAGATAGATAGATAGAAAAATAGATCGATCAGTCTATCAATAATATTTTTTCTGGGGTATATTAGAGGTGGTGGGAGTCCTTTCTGAAAGTTCACAAATGCAAGGTGCAGCATGTGAACTCTTTTAGCTTTTTTTGTTACATTACAGGCAAGGTATCGAGCTCTTATCAGAATAACCTGTTGAAATTGAGAACTAATGCATTTTAACAGTTACTTTAGTGTCGTAGAGTCATTTAGGCTGGAAAAGACACTAAAAATTGAGTCCAACCATTAATAAGCACTGCCTAGTCCACTACTAAACTATATCCCCAAGAACATTTGTGAGTCTTTTAATACCTCCAGGGATGGTGACTCCACCTCTTCCCTGGACAGCCTGCTCCAGTGCTTGACAACCCTTTTGGTGAAGGAATTTTTCCTAATGTCTAGTCTAAATCTCTCCTGATACAACATGATGCCATTTCCTCTCATTCTGTCCATTGTTAAAATCAAGAGATCAATGCCTAGGAGGAGAAACCAACCCCCACCTCATTATAGTCTCTTTTCAGGGAGTTGTACAGAGCAATATGGTGTCCTCTGAGCCTCCTTTTCCTCCAGACTTTAATCACTTTCCTTTTAGACAAGGTGGCAAAATTTGACATTTTAATCTCCCTGAAAATGGTATGTAATTTAAAGTTAGGTTCAGAATACTGATATAGGGGTTTGCATGTGTAGTTTACCCAGAACAAAGGGACCAAAAGTAAATACATATCTTCATATCTTTGTAACTCTTGTATAAGGATGTAATTTTAGCAGTTGCTGATTACAAAGCATGGAATACGGAATATCAGAGCACCTTTATTTTGGTTCAGTATTCTTGAAGAAATGGAACACGATGCAGTATTAATGACTTCTACAGAAATATTAATAGGCCAGATTCTGCTGTCAGTCACACCTAATCAGCCATTCGCTATGTATAACAGATGACAGAGCCTGAGCTTTTTATTCTACCAGAAATGGAGGCTGGACACCATGGACTTCTTGGTCACCTTGTAGCACCACTTGTGGCATAGGCTTTCAAGTTCGTCAGCGTTCCTGCAGCAATCCAACCCCTCGACACGGAGGACGCGTCTGTGTGGGACAGAATCGTGAGGAGAGGTGAGTTGTCTTTCTTCTATTTTCTGTTTTAGTTTCTTCTGTGCAGTTGTATTCCATAGGTCATTTTCTCCTTTATCTGCTCGGTTTTCCTTTCCCTTTCCTTTCACTCTCTCTTTAACTTCACTGTTGTACAGTACAGTATTCCCATTAACGAGGCTGTGGGTCTGCAGCAGATCTTTCATCTTTCGCTTTGCTTCATCCCTCCTGAGCCACCTGAGAGCTCCTGGTAGAGCCAGAGAATTGTGCTGAAGCAATGTGCTGCTGTCCCTTGAGACCCTGAAAATTGATTCTCTTTGAAAATTGATTGCACTGTGTTTAAATTGTAACTCATCCAGCCTCAAGACCTGGAATTCAGAACAAAATATAATAAGGTCACAGCACTATGTTACTGATGCTGTGAGTTCATTTTTTCTGTTGTAAATAAATTAAGCATTTCTGTAACATGGAAGGAAGTTTCGAGGGCTTTGTTTTCCATTCAATAAATATAATATACCTTAAACTCAAATGTCTTTAATAAAATTTCAAGCTTGTTTTTTGTTTTTTGGGGTTTTTTTTTTTGTTGGTTTGGTTTTTGGGGTTTGTTTGTTTGTTTGTTTGTTTGTTGTTTGTTTGTTTGTTTGTTTGTTTGTTTTTGTTTTAATTGTATATATTTTTTAACCCCCAAACTCAAGTTAGCTCAGATTTTGATTTCACCATATACTGTTTTGGCACCAGACTAAGTATCTTGTCACTAGCTCAGAATGTCAAGTTCAGGCCTTTCATTCTATTTTACATATACTCTAATTACATCTCTAATTTATTTGGACCCTACATCTCTACATCTCTAATTTTTATGTTTGAAGTTTTAGCAGGAATTAATTTTTTTCAATCAGGCTAGAATATGTTCTGATAAATTGCAACTCTCGCGTGCATTGTGTTGTTTCCAGAGGCATACCAGAAGGCTAGATGGCAGAAAACTAGCATTGGTGTGAAAATTTGGAGTCCTGTAGCCACCTATTCTAAGAGACGTATGCAGATATATTTCCTCCCAATACGCACTTATGGCTTACTTCAGTGTTTCTGTGTGGATGATGTAGTATCCTATATTGCTGTTGGATGTAAACTAAAATCAGTAACCTTTATGAAGAGTTTCAGTGAGGCATTTAATTAAACACCAACTCTAGCATTTTTTCAGATTTAGAGGTTCATTGAAGCAAGGTTGCATCACACATTCACTTATTAACGGATCACCAGGGACCTGGTCTAACTCCTAAATGTAAAGGATCAGTATCACAGAAAATGTGAACATTTCTCACTGTTTCAAGGCCATGAATATTTACCATTTCATTCCAGAGGAGAGGATTTTGTTCTTTTGTAAATTGCTTTCTGAAAATAGGTTGCCCAACCAGAAAGCCATCACCATCAAACATAGATTGTATCTGCTGTTGTTTAGCTCTGTCCCAGCATGAATAACAGTTATTGATTTTCCTGAACTGAGAGGTCAGTCCAGGGCAGGACACAACAAGACTAAACATAGGAAAAAAAATCAGTTTGGAGAGGCTTTAGAGTGATGGACTAAAGATGGTAATAATAATTGTTTATTTTAGTTTAACATGGAATAAAAGTTTGAAAAGAAGTTTCACAGAAATAAAGAAAATCATGAGAAATACTTTCTTAACTATATGAGCATTAAGATAGTGGGTTCACTGTAAAAGCAGTTATAAACCAGAAAGTGACTTATGATAAGTTGAAATAATAGCAGTCCAGAAGGATTGAATTTGGTATGTAACAGTTCTGAAGAAACAATAAGATTATGTTGCTTTGCTTTTGCAGCCTGCAGCTTATTTGTCCTTTCTATCTCCATCCAGTTCAGCAGCAATCTGGGATGAATGTGCCTGTGAGTTTACTGCAGGATGCCTTTTTCTCTCAGAGTTCTTCTGTCACTGCTTCCTGTCTCTTTGAAAGACCCTTCACTCCTAAAAACCCTGCACCTTTCTCACTCACAGCTTGCTCACAGCTGACCTTCCTGCCTCTACCTTGCTTTTGTTTGTTATCCTTGTTATGTCCTGATACTTTTAATTATTTTTTAAGTGTCTTTAATTTTTTTTCTAGAGGGTGCGGTAAGTTAGGAAATTTTGTCAAATAATTTGTAAAGCAGCTAAAGGAATGAGGCATCAGTTATTTGCCAGGATTTTTGTCAGTGTTAAGCCAAGTACTTGGATAAATCCTTTCAGAGCTGTAAAAAGCAGAAAGTCCTGGGATATTTGCCAGCCAGGGCCCATCCCATCACCCACAGCAGGGGAGCAGGGCAAGCCTGGGGATTGTGACCAGATCCAACCAAGAGTCTAGATCCTAGTGACATCATGACAATGAGAGAAGTCTGAAGTCCAGGTAGGAAGCTAAACCACAGACTAGAGTTGGGATCAGGTTAAATAGAGCTCTTTGGCCCATTGGTGTGGGTGGAGGACCCAGGGGAAGCTGGCTGGGGCCATTAGAGTTTTATGAGTGTCCTCATGACTCTGCCAGCTTGTAGAGTTTTGAAATGGGAGGGCAATGGAGTACCAGCATTTACAGTAGTATCATTTCACTGTTTCACTCTCATTGAGTTACATCAGCACCAAATGGAAACAGTTCCTTTGAACCCATAATATTTAGGCAGGCTGAACAAATATTACATGTGCAATAACTTCTGAGAAACATTTACTGGTTTTGTATCCAAAGAGCTGAGAAGCAACTTCTCAGATTTTCTTACTTAAATCAACCAATGTCTCAAATAGCCTAACTGTTTACTTTTTTGATGATCCAGCTCATATGTAAAACTAATATATATTTAGTATTAATATTTATTATTAGTAAAAATTTGAATTAGTTGGTTTACACATTGAGTGCCTTTGTCTTTTTAAATGTGTGTACTCTAATCACCTTCACATGTTCAGGGGTATAAAAATAGGATTCAGTTTCCACAGCCATCTGCATGCCAAACTTTGAAACAGCTTTTCAATAAGCAGAAATCCAGTACATAACTCCATAGAAAGCAAACACAAAAAAGGCAGTGTATATCTGAGGTAAATTTACCTCCAGATGTGGATGCATATTCAGCTTGAGAGTATTTGTTCATGTGTTAAGAGCTAAATGTTTGTCTAGGTTATATTTGTTTTACCTCATGAAAGCCACGATCCTATTATGGCTAATGTATCAGGCAGCTCTGTGCTTGCTGGCCATTCCCTTGAAATCAATGGCAATATTTGCCAATTTAAAGCGTTGAAGATAGGTTAAACTGTTTCATGCTCTGCTGCTAAAGGGGTGTGTGGGAAGGGGGAGAAAGCAGTTGAGAGATAACAGCAAATACTCATATTACAAAGCAAATTCCCCTTGTAGAAGTAGGTCAAAAGTGCAGCTGATGTGCATTTAGACAGAATACAAAGAGGGAGTAAAAATAATATTGTAACAAAATTTGCTAATCAGATAATAATTTTGTAGTTAAGACTCCAGATTGAAGACATCTTGATGAATTCCTTAGGGGCTTAATTTTTCTGATTTTTTCTGTAAAATAAATATTCACTGAAGCTGCTGGAAATTCTCTAGATCTTAGTTTATAGAGTCTGCTGTATCCTGTCTTGACATTATGGAGTGAGAATGTTTTTCCTTTCTGTGGAAGATGCTATAGATATGGCCTCATTAAGTCCACTGGCCTCCCTCCTATCTGTGCAGAAATAAGGGACATTAAAATGAGAATTGCTTGCTTTCAGTGGATGCACTTATCTTTTATTACACAGGAAAGAGTAGAAAAAAACCCATGGCAACTAGAAAAATAAATTGGCTGCAGACGAGGAGTAAACGTCTGAAAGCCCTGGATATTTTGGGGTCTATAAAGCAATTAGAAGCAGGACATATTGTTGCATTATTTTGTACACAATTCTCAGCAAACATTCAGCTTTTGGGCTTGTTTCCGTGAGAAAGAGGAACTGCTGAGAGTCAAGTGCCTGCTCTGTCTGGCACTGCTTGTTTCTGAGCGGTGTGAACAAGCCCAGTCCACTTCAGCAGAGCAGCTTAAACACCGCAAGGCTTTAGGATTGCTTGCACTCCCATGGATGTCGTCTGCTGGGAAGTGTCTGTTCCCACTCTCCTTGCTTTCTCTGCTCCCTCCTCTTCCATGGAAGCCCCTGGGACCACATGCCACCTTCCACAGTGTCTTGGATGGGTATTTCTGTTAATGTAACAATCTCAGTCCAGCAGGGCATGTGTGTGTCATGTTCCTGCCTTACGTTAAAGGAATCTGGCATTCCCATCAGCCTCAGTATACTCTCTGCATCCCAGAAAATCACCAGCTACCAGCTAATCACAACTACCCACAACAGAACAGTACATTGCACAGGAAGGGGCAGACAGCGATGAAACTTAGTTTATTTTTCTTAAACACAGGGTGGTATAACATAGTTCAAAATTACAAACTATTTGTTTAAATAACATCTCTCTGTGGAATAAAAAGGGCATATTTGTAACTGTCATGCAGTTAGCCTGTAGTACTCAGTGCTGGGTAGCAGCACTGAAACAAATTGAATAAATTGATGTCTTATTAAGGGTTGAGATCTTTATAGAAACAAGAATAGTAATGCAAGTTGCATAGAAATTGTAGTTGTAAAATTTGCTGTAGGCACTAATAGCTGTGGACACAACTGGACAGAGGATGTTCACTCTTCCCCTAGTATGACAATTCCTTTATTAGGGCATTTGAACTTGGGTTCACTTCAAGGGAAATGTGAAGGGTCACTGTACAAAACCCACATTTCTCTAGGCTGTTCTCCACTCTGACCTCGCTGCAGTTAGGTTAGGGGAGAGGGCAGTGGTTTCACAGATTCAAGTTTCTTGCATTGCATGTTTTGTTGAATTACTGTAAAACGTTAGCCCTGTGGGTCCTGAGAACAAAATTAAGAGGGGAAGAAAGAGCAAAAGGGAAAAAGGGTTGCTGAGTGACTTGAAATGCAGCCAAGAACAGATATAATGAAACTTGGCTCAAAGCCCTGTGCTGTAGCACAGTTCTCAAAGATCAATTGCAGGGATGTCTCTAGCTGTGAAAACATACCTGATGTTTTCAGAGGCTGGCTGGCTGAAATAAGAATAAAATTCTACTTGTATGCTGTGTTAGTTTTTGGTTTGTTCTGCCTTTTTATTTTTTTTTCCTGAAAAAAAAAGGAAAATTGATGGTGTTGACTTTTTTAAAAGAAAAAACAACTGTTTCCTAAATTGAAGTAGTTTGCATAGAGATTTTAGGGCTTTTTTTCAGCTGCATTTTTAATTGGAATTGGATAACAGAATTGCCAGCCCTTTGAAGTACTCGCTGTGAAGGATCACTGTTATTAGGTTTCTTTTCTGTCTCCTGCTTAAGTGGGAGAGTGGAAGGTCAGGCACGGAGACACTGGAAGAGCCACTGCATAGTAGCATGACTGTCCTCAAAGTGGGATTTGTCATACCTTACTTCAGGTGTTCAGTAATGTGAATGTTTATGTGTGAGTCAGTGTCTAAACTTCCACTGTGATCTGTAGAAATTTAGTCAATACAGGCTGTGGTGATCAGTAATTTGTGTCCTTCTGCTGTATATTCCTTAACTTCTTCAAATCCATCATTCTAGTCTCCTGAGTTTGTATTGACAAGATTTCCATTGCCTTTAATGGCGGCTTAGATGTCTGCCTCTCATGTAGCATTTGTAGTCAAAGAAAATCAATCTGTACATTGAGGGGTGTATTTATATGACCTTTGCTTTAGGGTGACATAAATCGTATTTTTAACTGGGCTGTTTCCTTCCATGAGCTGTTGCTCAAGTTAGATGACTACTTCATTTTTAGATAGTTACACTGTACATGCCCTTATTTTAAGGCAAGACAAGTTCCTTAATTTTACTTCTCCATGGCTGAATATCGGTAATTCTCAACTTCATGGCAGATTTGCTTTAGTCTCAGTGTGTCTCCCAAATTAACTTAACACATCTCCATTAAGAACTGAAATTATGCAAAGTTTGAACTAGTTTGACTAAATGAATGCTGATGTTACATCTATATTTGATAGACTACACATTCTCAACAAATGATCTAGAAGAAACTATCACACGCATTCACATAATTGAGTGCATGTGACAAGGAATGTGTGCAGTTGGAGTTCTAGGGGAAGAATATCCAGGCACAGAACATTCCTATGTGTCTTTAATGACGGCATAATGTGAACTATAATGTGTGTACCCAAATCACACACTGAAGAATTCTGACACCATATTCATAAATATTGAGGATTTGGGCATTTTTTCCTGTTTCCAGAGGAAAGGTCAATATAAGCTGTGAATAATTTTCTTGACTCTACAGAAGCAGAAAACTAAATGTCACTCCCCTATTAATCCTGCTCCCAGTCTTTAGATTTTAATGGAGTTGCCCAGACCTAGGGACAAACTTTGAATTTTAGGCTCCAGCATATGCGATAAATTTACTTTCATATGTTGCTAACACTACCAACATTATTTTTTTGCCTTACACAGAGTTCCAAATGTTCAAATTCCTTGTAATGAAGGATAATAAAGAATTAGAGCTTGCAGATACTGGGGCTTTCTGAAAACAAACAAACAAAAAAAAAAACTGTTGTGGTTATTTTTGTTGAAAATGACAATTGTTCATACTGTCATTTGTTGTAGAAAATGAACAACTGGAGTATTAGAATCAGTTTCCATTGTAGAAGAGTGTCAGGAGATGAGAATTTGTTAGAAGGGCAAGAAGATATTAGATTTTGAATGAATGGTGTAAAAACTGAGGAAATATTGTATCAGATTGATTTGTTCATTCAGGACAGTCTTGTAACAAGAGCTACCCAGATGCATCCATAAAATATCAGAGAATATCTTCAGGGTTGTCTGTTTTGTGACCATACTGTGTGTTTGCTTTATCTAAGCTTGGTCTCTTAGAGAGAGTGCTGGTCACACTTGCTGATGGCCCAAATCCTTTGGGCCTGTGTAGAGGTTCCATAAAAAGCAGCATGTGCTAAGGCTAGAATTATTGGATGGCACACTCAAAAAATCAGGAATCTAAGGTTCTACAAAAATTGAAAAAACTCAGCTGAAGGTGGGACCTTCTCACTTGTCTGAATGTGTTGTTAGGATAATGACAATTCAATAGGGCTTCCCTCAAGAACCTCCTAGGCATCTGAATCAGTTTGCAGCCTACAGGAAAATCCTTCAAAGATAATAATAGCTAAAAGCACCCTTTAAAAGTTAAAGTTGGAACATTCTAAACAAGTGCAGTTCTTTAGGCCTAGAATCAATGTTTTAGCTTTTATATTGCCCATAGAAGCAGAGACACTATGAAAAGCAAAAAGCAAGTGTAGCTGTCTGAAGATGAGAGAGATGGATCCTAATCAATTCTTAGCTGGAGACTGATAAAAGACTTCCTGCATGAATGTTTGCCTTCTGTTTGGTTGACTGCCACAGAGGGATAGCCACAAGTGGTTTTAATAAAGTAGTTTGCAATCTTGCTTACGTGACCGCAGTACAATCGCGTGGCTGCATTGCATGGAATGTATAAAGTCACTGAATAAAGCAAACAAATGCTCCACCCACACAACTGCAACCTAAAAAAACCCACTCGAATGTTTAGACACTCTGTGTGACAGTGTGACAACTGTTAGTGCAGTGCTTAATGAGCAGAGAGAGGCCCTTTGTATAAAATATTTCCCTCTACAAATATCTATCTGAATTAGGGAGGTTTTAGGGAAGGTCTTGTCTTGATAATAAATGGATTCTTTGTCTCCTTATTTCTCTTTTCACAGGTACTGCAATGAGCATTTGTTGTGCCCCCCTCATGTGTTTTGGACGGGCTGGGGACCGTGGGAGCGCTGCACAGCTCAGTGTGGAGGAGGGATCCAGGCACGGCGTAGGACATGTGAAAACGGTCCTGACTGTCCTGGCTGCAGTGTGGTGAGCAATTTGCAGCTTTCTCTTCATCAAATATCTATGGCCATATGCCACGGATGTCTCTATGTTATAGAATCACAAAATCATTTAAGTTTGAAAGGACCTCTAAGGTTATAAAGTCCAACCATTAACGCAGATCTGCCAACTCCTCCATTGAACCATATTCCCAGGTGCCTCATCTATGTGTGTTTTAAATACCTGCAGGGATGGTGATTTCTCTGGGCAGTCTGTTCCAGTGCCTGACAACCCTTTCAGTGCAGAAATTTTTCCTAATATCTAATCTAAACCTCCTCTGGTAAAACTTGAAGCCATTTCCACCTGTCCTAACACTAATGCTCTATGCCCATAAAGCATCTGTATAAGCTCTACCACTAACATGAGTAGTCACCAGATTGTTTTTGTCTCTGTGTTGCTTGTGTGTGCTGAAATCCACACAATTTGTCAATCAGAAATACATATAATTCAGCTTTTTTGTGGTATCATCAAGAATTTAAGCTTCTTGAGGTGAAATTTGTGCAGATGTAGATATGTCATTGCAGGTTTATAATGGGTTTTATTTTTATCATTAGAGTGCATAGGGACCCTAGCTATGAGCCCAGGACTCTGGTGTGCCATGTTCTGTGCAGCAGAGACAAAGCTAAGTTTCACGTCTAAATACATAAGGAGCCAGTCAGTGAATGCATGGAGGCACCAGGAAAGTGCTGAGGTGAGATTGGATAGCGGTGGTGATCTTGGCACAGCAGCAGCCTAGCAGATCTCAGGCTTTGAATCTACAGTGGGATGATTTGAATGACTAGAAGTGCTTTACTGATACCCAGTTCATTAAGAGAAACATATGGGAAGACTTGTAGGGGATTTTTCTCTTCTCTGAACAAATTGAGGTGTGTAGGTAAAGGGGTAGAAGAATTTTTTTTTTTTCTTTTCATAATCTTTAGCTATGTTATTTTCAGAGAGGCCTAATTCTGAGGTTTGTCATAGTCTGTGGACTATGTTTGTTAGATTTGCTGTAATTCAATACTAAAGAAAGGATAATTTATTACCTGTTTCTAATTTGAAGATTTTGTGCATTTTCCCAGGATTTGTTCTCTTTTAAAAATTTATTCTGATAATAGAATTGCATTTTCAGTAGATTAAAAGCAACCAAGAGTCTCGTTTTTTTATTTCCGTAGAACTTTAAGAATTAACCCAGTAACTGAGAATTCTATCAAGTTTTCCAAAATATTTGTCTCTTCTGATGGTACAACAAAAAAGTAGACATATGGTCTAGATCTATTGTTAAACCATCCTGACTGGCATTGAAAAAAGCACAACATGAAGGTTTTCTCCCTCATTTGTTCCTATTTATCCTATAATAATGTTTGTGAAATATAGTGGAATTTTACTTTGCAGAGAATCTTCCCATGGTCTTAAATCAAAAATATGTGGCTCTGATTTTCTTGGAAAGCTCTGTGAGGAATGTAGGAAAACCTTTAATGTAAAAATTCCTTATTATAACTACTTTGAGATTAATGGCACTGGGGTTTGTAATTTATTAACAGTCTTAGCACGTACTCTGCTGCACCACAGAATAGTTACCAGTTCAGCTTTGGAAATGTTCTGGAGATTTTTTATTAATTTTTAAATTATGGTGTTGATGGTTTAAGTTCTGGAGTACATTCATTGTCTTGCTAAAACATAGGCACCAATGGAAACCCATCCAGTGTAGAAATCTTCTATAAACCTTAGTTTTCTTGCAAGACAAAGGACTGTGGTATAAAGTCTGTGTTCTGTTTAAGTTTCACTGAATTTGAAACTTTGAGTTACCTGTCTTGAGTCAGAGGCTTTGCAACCATAGCAGGGCCTAGTCACTAAGTGTAGCTGGAGAAAAAGTACTTTATTTCTTCTCAGAGTTCTTTTCACTAATCTAAGAAAGTGCACTCAGAAATAATTTTATGCCTTCTTGTAATTATTGAATGGATTAAATATTTAGATTAATAAAGTCTTATGAATCAGGAGCACAAATATGAAACTTGTTGGATGTTCTTCTCTTTCAACCAAATTTTTGGTTTTATTGTAGTAGGTATGTATTTTTCCAAACAGAATTATGAATTTTTACTGTACTGAATAAAGGAGAGGTTAATGTGTCTTCTTACTACTATTTTCCATACTTTACTGCTTATAGTGATCTTCAGCTTAGGTTGTGCAAGGTATTTAGTGAATTTATTTTATTCCAAAAAACTTTTATCCCAAATATCTCTGAGTACTTGAGAAGTTAAAAAATCTTGTGTTGCAGTGAAAGTAGTAGTAGTCTATGCTATCTACTGTTTGTTTTGTCTGGAGTAAAAGATGTTATAAGCCAAACATTTATCACTTGAATTAAAGGCATATTTTGGAGTAGACTCAGGGACTTAAAGTGCCTGGTTCTCTCAACCATTAAATGATAGCTTTAAACTATAAAGAGACTCTCCAGCTTTCTGGTTTACTTTCTTCAGTGAGGATGATCTCTGAAACCTTCACAACATTTGAGCAGCATGAGTTGCAGCTGAATAGTTCAGTGTCTGTGGCCTGTGAAAAGGAGAAGAAAAAAGGGTAGAGGACTGGAGAACTTATTATTTAAGAAGATAGTAACTATCTTAGGCTTCATTTCATCTTGAAATGAAATTTTTGATCCATCAGAAGTATAGGATGGATGAAATACTGTCTTGGGACCCTTTTCAACTGTGCCAATTCTTTGTTTTTAGAACTTTGTTTGTAGGGATTCATGGGAAAACAAGAACAACAACTACTATTTTTATAAACTTAAGAAAGGAAGTCTTATAGTATGCCTGGCAGCGGTACCAGGGGACCAGATTTAATTTCTTAGGAGAACCTGCCTGTTGTGTTTTCCAATCTACAACCCAGCTGTGAGACTGCAGTATAGCCAATCCTAATCTATTTTCCTGTCTTGTTTTGCAGCTTTTACCGTATTAATGGCTATTTTCTGTGTCCACCTAATGATTTATACCACATAATTTTTAATGAACAGTGTTTCTTCCTTTTAGTTTTGTTTTATTGCACCTAAACTACCCTATCACAGCAGAAAGATACTGCCTGTGCTTGTCTTTTTGCATGTTTCTCATCAGTTTGTTCCTTGACTTTATCTGTCTTATAGCAGATATCAGCCAAGCCACTCAAATATTTTTTATCAGGACTCAGTAGAGTTCCCTACCATTATTTCCAAATTATTTTATAAAATAATAATGATAAATGTTTTGAAGCATATAAATATTCCACAGAGAGAAAACCATGATGGTATCTTAAAGATGCATCTGTTGCTTAAGTGCACTCAATACATGAAAATGGATAGCCAGAGACTTAGGACTGAAGGCATTTTCACTGAATATAGAAAACCATAAATCAATATGATACAGGAGAATTAGACCATAGAGACTCATAAAGGTCAAAAAGATGAAGTTTGAAATCAAAATCTGAAGTCATAAGGACCTGTCAAAGTCTTTAAGTTAATCAAAGCTACCAAAGAGTGCTTAAAATTGTCTAATAAGAGATAGAACCATCGCAACCAAATTTAAGAGCAGCTAAAATCTGGTAATAGAAAGCTTAAGCAGATCACAAAACAGGTATTGACCTTGTGTATGCAGGTGATACAGGCACTATAGAAGGAACTGTGGAATTCTCTGGGCTGTGCTAATGTGACTCAGAGGACAAACATCTTCAGATTTTACAGCATACTCAGATAAGTTGTATGTTTCCTTCAGAAAATGCTTCTTTTCCCTTGAGAAGCATAATCTCACTTGAATTTGCCTCAGGCCAGTAATAAAAGAATAACTTTTTTAAAGCATTATTAATAGAATGAAGAATTTAGTTTGAGGCTCAAGTTGGGTGACATGCTTTATGTGTATATTTGTCTATGTTCTCATTTCAGTCATACTAACATATACATTAATCTTAGTTTTTGTACTGGGAGACTGGTAAAGGGTATACACTTTCCACATACCAGAACAAAACATGCTGTGTTTTGCTGTGGAATTAAATAAAAAAAGGAGGAATTTTCTTTGTTTCTTAGAAAGTAATAGATATTTCTTTTTAATTATTAGTGTTATTGTTTCAATGTTCTGAAATTGTTCTGAACACAAAACTTTTTTTCAAAAAGTGTATTTGTATTCTAGAGTTTTTGTAATAAAACAGGATAAAAAAAAAGGTGACCAGAAAATAATATTGTTATTGTGCTTTTTTAATAGTTCTTTCTTAAGTTTCCATTTGACTTAAGAAAAATAATCTATTGCTAAACCAGAAAACAATCTCACAGGCACCATGCATAAGATATTGTACTGTTTATATGATGTTTGCCTACTTTAAGCTCATTTCCTTTTTCAATCCTTTTTTCTTCTGTAATACAAACTCCATTGGGGTATTAACTGTTTTTTTTATGTTTTAAAAGTTTAAAAAAGTAGAACCTTTCTTCTTTTGATGCTGCACATGCTACTGCAATTGTAAGCAATAACAAGGGTATTTTGCCCTTAAAGAGGGTAAAACGAAAAAAAAAGCCCACAAAATCATAAGAAATAGTTTCAGAAAATGCTAAAACATATTGATCACTGTGCATATCTGCTTATCTTGGTCAGTAAAGTGAGTTATCAGCTTGGCATTCATGGTCAAGGTAAATGTGAAATATAAACTGGTTGGGCTGATGTGCATATATATACAAATGTGAGCTGTTTCAGGTGGTATTTGGTCACATATCCAGCAATAATTTTGTTGTTTCATTTATCTGATTTTGAAAAAGAGGCTAAACGGTAAGGTGCTTGCTTTCTTGCTTTGAATAGTGTGAAGCATCCCTTTTCTGAGAAATGTAATTTTTGAAGTAACTTAAAGATGTGAAATACATTTTTAGCTGCTAGGAAATTATCTCTACTTCAAACTGTTCAGTTCAACCTGTGATAACTGGTACTGGCTGCAGTCCTGTTCTGAGATTCCCGTAGCAAGCTCTTTAAGGGACTTCCAGGTCATGTAAAATCACTTCTTTCATGGACCAATGCCATCTGATTTTTAATGTCTTTCAAATCTAATGCAAAGGGTTTGCCAAAGTGAACACAATTCAAGAACTTTGTATTTGGCATATGTATATCTGTCAAAAAGGTGATGAATGTTTGATTCAGAAGTCCAAATCTTATCTTGTGCTGTAGTTTTCATTATTGTTATTTAGATGTAGTACTGTACCCCAGCTCTATGAGGCCCTGTGTTTGAGTTGTGGTCACTGCTGCCTCTGATAACCACAGAAGTACCTGAAACCCTCTTCAGTCTGTGCTCAGCAGGCAGTGCTGGGCTCATGGACTCACAGTTAAAAGACTGTGAACTTCTACTTTTCCTTTGATTGGATAAGTTTTGAATGTGAATGAAAAAGGAGAAAAATAGGAAGAAAGAATCTTGGGTGCCGAAGTTCTGTGCTGCACTAATTTTAAATTAAATTGATGAGTGAAACTGAAACTGGAGGATATTTCCAAAGGACTTGTGCTTCATTGAGCCTGAGATCTTTTCATTGCTATGGACCTAGAACATTCAGTTATCTCTGGAAAGTAATCCGTAACTGTTACTGAAGACTAAAAACCAGAACAAAAAAGTAGATAGCATAGTTTTAGCTTAGTTTTATCAAGTAATAGGGTTTACAGGATCATGTTGTGGTCTGTCAGGTGTTCTTATTCTTCTGCAAATAAGTAACAGCACCCACTCCTCCATTACAAACACATTTGATTGGAGAGTGGTCTTAGATGACAATGTGGCATTGAGACTAGTTGCATGAAAAACAGTGGCCCAGTAGAAGGTAAAAAATTAAATTAATTTCTGCACTGAGAGACAGATTTGATGCTGAGTCCATTTTTGCTTGGTCCAAGTGGTGTCAGGTGCTGGTCAATGAGTGTACATATCAGTACACGTCTTGTTTGGGACTAGGCACTGTATCTCTTAATTTTTAGCAGTCGGACTGCTAAATCCTATAGGCAGGAGTATGGGAAAGGGGAATGTGAGAAAAATAAATGGATCAACTTAAAAGAGTTGAAATATAAACTTATAGGAAATCAGGCTTCATTATTTCCAGTGCTTGTGGATCTAGTTTTTTTGTTAGGGTTGTGTAGCTTTATTTGGTACATAAGTAGTATTTCCATGAAATCACAATTGACATAAGCAGGGAGAGCTGTAAAAAAAAAAAAAAAAAAAAAAAAGGTCTGTCCTGGAATATTAAGCAGCTTTTGGAACAACTAAAACTGTATTTAATGTAGCGTATTTTTTCTTATGTTTTGTTTTTAAAAAGAAAAAAGAGATAGCAAACCTCTAATCCGAATTCAGGAAAATAAAAAAATTGATGTAGGTAAAAACATGCTGCTTCACCTGATCTTTGATTTTCAAATTGCTGAACAGCTCCAGAGTAAAACATATTCCTGATGTAAATGGAAAGTGCAGTGCAGTCCTTTAGGATATTACTAATATAGACCACTTCATATCTTTCTGACATTGTTCTTCAGTATGATAGGAGGAGTTTCTGACAATCAAAATGGAGCAACTTAAAAGTAAATTATATTAAATTCATGATAGAGGGGTTATATAGAGTTATTATTAGTTATATTAGTTTATATAATTATGTTACATCCATGTTAGCTTTAGCCACTGGACATACTAGTGGCTTGTCCTAGAAGGAGAAACATCAGATTATTGAAAGGTTACTTTACATCTCTTAAAGGAATGCATTTAGGCAGATTTTACTTATGAGTGCTGTTAGTCAGTTTGGAGGAAAAATCTGGATTATATTTTCTGATGATCTGAACTTTTGGGGTATCATAGATACAAAAGTTGATTTGCATGTTGTATGGGAGGCACTTTGAGGGCTGAAGTAATAGAAATGAAGAGTTCATAATTGCAGTCATGAACGTAACAGAAGCTCCTGCTTTCACCTTGAAGCACAGTGAGGAACAGGACAGGAGAATGACCCTGGTGTGTGAATTGTTTGTGATTCTAGCTATAAGCCAGAATGTTTGTGCAGTGGTGAAATAAAATTAGATTCAGTTATAGCATTTAGGAAGTTTCACAAAATATTCCCAAAGGAGACAAAAAAAGGTAGTCTAGAGATTCACATATAAATTAATCTCAAAAGAGATGATTGTAGCAGTCTGGACTGAAGCTGGATAAAATCACAGTTTTTGTTTCATGTATTGCAGTAATGTGATTTCTCCAACACTGCTGTTATCTTCAAAGCTGAGCTTATTTTGAAGCTGAATTTATCTGACAGCTTTGTGTCAATGTCTAAAGTCATGAAAGCTCGTTATGATTTCATCCACAGATTTCAAAGTCTCTTCTATTACAAAGATATGTCGTTGTTAAGTATGGACAAATCTTAATTTTACTGTAGTCAGTGCTGTAGCAACCTTCATTGTACAGTTGCAACCAAAATGGGAAAAAAGGGTGCATGAAGCGTATTGTTGAAAATTACCTCAGAAACCTGATAGAGCAGTTACATAAAACTGTTCTGTAGTCATGCTTACTGTTCTTTAAGGATATTGCCCATGGTGGAAGTGGGCTGAGCTCAGGAAAATGTTCCAAAAAAAGGGAAAAGATTGGGATTCTCGTAAATCAGAGTATGCAGTGTTCTAGTATATGAAGGACTAATATATAAATAAATGACAGGTTTAGAGAGAGAACATTGGGGTTTCAGTGTACTCTGTACTGTAGTATACTGAGTTTTAAGGAAATGTGAGGCCAGTGAAGGGAATTTGTATCTATCCAGGGCATTGTTAAATGATGTAACTTGTTGCAAGACATTGTTGAGGCTTAAATCTTAAGAACCAGTAAACCTCCACACAACTAAAATTGTGCAGGATATCAGGATGAAGCAAAATTATAATAGGCAAAAGAAATTAGATTTTTGTTAGCATAGTGAATCAAATTTTAAAGTTTTAAATCTTTCTCCTGAATTATAAGAATCAGATTTAGAGCTGTGCTTTTTGCATTCTGCTTATTTCTGTGCTGCCATTTGACAATAACCAGGGAAGGCATGTCTGATCTAGAATGGCATTTCCAATGTTCCTCTTTGTAAGGGAGTTTTGAATCAGTTTGCAACAAATTGTCCCCCTGATTTATTTTATTCCTTTCAAGATTTGGTCACCTTTACTTAAAATGGCACAGTGCAAACACAGTAATTGTGTTTACACATTTTATACCGAAAAGTCTGCTCACATGTAGACCTTAACACAAAGCAGAGTTTTGTTTCAGTATTCTTCAATTTGACCTCAGTAAACTGAGGTATGGATGAAGCCTGAATAAGTAATATGCACTGTTGCCATTTATAGCTTCACTAATGCAGCAGCTCTTGAGGAGTGTGAGACTGATTTGTTAGCTGAGCTGACTGACAGCAGTCCTTAGCCATCTGAGTGCAATTAAATGGAACTCCATCCAAATTAATTATATTTATGTGCCAGCTTTTATTTTTACTTAGTCTCAGGGCATCATAGAAATTTTTAATTTATTTGGCTCTTGTAGGATTTTAATTTCCATTGAAAATAGTGTCAGGCAGCCCTGTTCTTACACAAGTTATGTGAAGTTGAGAAATAATTTTAAAAACTTTGAATGTTTATTGATGGAGTTATCAAAACTTCTTTTTTTTTCTTTTTTTTTTTTTTTTTTTTTCCTTCTTGGTTCATTCCATTCTCCCTTTCACGTTAAATTGTTGACTTAGAATACTTCTGCACTAATACTGCAGGCTCCAAATGAAAGGCATTTATTTATTCATAGTCTCTGACATTCATCTTGAACAAATATGTTCACAAGCCTTAAAAAAGGCAAACATACATTATTATTGTGTTTATTTATAACTTATTTTGTATCTTCAGGATTATGTGACTCAGCCTATTGCAGCATTCTTAAATAATAATATTTACTTCTGAATACTCCAGTAGATGGGATTGTATTCTTCTTGTCTGAAAATATAAACTCATGCAAACACTGAGCTCATTTACCAGAATACACAACGATTTGTCCTTGCAGGTTGAAGGGTAGGATGAAGTGTCACAGTCACCCTATCAAGAGCCCTTTTATTACTTGAAAGCAGCAGCATGCCACGTATTTCTTTCAGCTAGAGAAATGCAGCTGAAAATAAAAGTATTAATCCTTCCAGAACAGAGTTTTTCTAATTCAACCACACTTGTTATTCCATCTGAAGTATCAGAAACCTGAAGTCATAAAACCAGGCCTTTCAGTTTATGTTATGAAAATCTCCAATCTTGTTACTTATGACAATTTCTAGCATAAGAGATCAGTGAAACAAGTTATTACCTTGTTAAGACACAGGAGTTCATTTTTCTATCATTTGAAATTTGTGATGCCTCTACCTAGACTGGGACTAGTCCAGTAATAGGTCAGCCCTAAAATGCAGTTTTTGCTTTGTCAGAGAGGCTCCAGATGAAGAAAAGCAGCTGTAACTATACCTGTATTTTTTCAGCTGTCTGGTTCAGAGGAAGGAAAGATTCCCTTCTATCTCTTTATAATGTAAATCAATCTCCAGAGGGAAAAGTGGGCAAACCCCCTACCCAGCACAGCAGAGCTGACCTGCGGTACTGCAGATACTTTACCAGTGACACAGGCTGGATTGCCAGGCACCAGGTCTGATACGGGACTGTTCCTCAGCCCACATCTGTGGGCTCAGCACAACACTCTTCTGTGTTGTTGCTCTGTTGTTCAAAAGCAGCCTCATCTTTAGTTCATGAAGATTATTTATGAAGGTAGTGACAGATTCCAGAATTCTTTATAAAAGGCTGTTTATGTGTTGGTCATTGTGGGGACATTGTATGTGGCTTTGTCAATTTACTGTTCTGGTAATATCATACTACTGTGGATATACCACTTACTAGCAAAAGTTTCATTTTTCACAGCTGAGTTTATTCTGCCCCCATCCCCCTAGTATAAACTCCATGAAAAACATGAGAGTTTGTCAAGATCCACATCTCTTGGCATTACCTGACTTAGCTAAGTATTTTCACTGCCTAGGATAACATCAGCAAGGACAAATCCAGAGATTATATCTGGCTGTTACTCTACCTAAAAAACCTGTAATTCTGCTTTAAGCTGAAATGAAATATGCTCACTATATTTAAAGCAGGGAAGAGATTAATTCAGAAGTTTATGAAATTTTCAGTTCACGAAACTAGAAGTATACTCTCTGTTTTCACATAGGAACACATAAACCTCTTTGCAAAGGCACTAAAGCTCCCTATTAAACATAGTTAATTTATGTATCCTCTCCCTTATTGAAAAGCTGATCCAGAGTCCCAATGCACATATTGAAGCATTTGTGTGAGATAGCTTGGCAGAATGAATATTTTGTTAAAGAGTTTTAAAGTACTTAGAAAAAGAAGTAATAGCAGTGTGTATTATCTTCTTCTGAAATGTAGGGCTAAAAGGAGTATTAGACATATAGTGAAATCTATCATCAGCAATTTTGTATGAAGTATAAAAATGATCCATTACATAGAATGCAGGGGAAAAAGCAGCTGGTGGATTAGAGGAATTAATCCATCAAAAATCTTGCTGGGAGTCATATGAATGTAATTTTGAAAAAAAAAAAAAAAGTAAAAAATCAGTGTTGTTTGGTATCTCTAGTTAGGGAAATGTTTTCACTTCTTTCTTTTGTTTTCAGAATGACTGGTGTTTTGTTTGCTGCTTAGTTTTCTAAGTAAAACTGAAGTATAATAATATAAGATGCCTTATCTCTAAAGCAAAATCTGGCTTTCCATTATAGTCCCAAGAAAACTAACTAATGTTGCTGTAAACTTCATAGGAAGAAAATATATATGAGTAGAATTTCCTGTGTTGTGAGGGGCAGGTAGTATGAAATGTGGAGAAGAAAGGAAAATTTAAATAACAAGAGCGCAAGATTCTACAAAAGTGTTTGTTCTTTCTAAAGCTACAGAAGAGCTTTGCCTAATATAGTCAGACAAATAGAGATGAAAATGAACTATTAATCTTTTGCCTTTTGTGAGGTACTACCTTTGATTATTAGGGGGAAATTTATGGATAAGTTTAGTTCTTAGAACTGCATTCTCCCTGCAGCCTGATAAAAGAGCATATACTTTTTTAACTTTATACTCACCCTTTCCTTTTTTCCCTCCGCAGCACATCCTCCAGATTGGTTTTATTTTTTTAAATGTAAGTGCCATCTTAGGTACAATACTTTCCCTGCTGTTGAATCACTTTAGCCACACAGGTTTACAGCACAGACCATGCTGAACACCATTCATTGGGAAAAACTGACAATTTTTTCCTCTCTTCCATTTACCATCTTTTAAGCAGTTAATTATCTGTGAAAGCATAATAGATTTTTGTTTAGCTTGTGGCTGCAGGTCTCCTAAGAGAGAAAAATTCCTTTGAGATACATTGTGAAATGTCTTTCTGAATTCAAAGTAAACTGCATCAGCTTACCACCTATATCCATAAGTTTGTTTCCTCCTTCAGTAGTTCTGATAGATTCCTAGTCTTCCTATTAAAGAAAAACAGAGCATATAATTTTGTTCTCCAGCAGATCATATTTGTTCATGTTCCACTAATTTAATGCTGTATTATGATTTCTCTGATTTGCCCAATTTAGATGTCAGGCTCATTTTTTTAGTTCCCCTGAGCTTTCTGAAGTATCTTTTAAAAGTGATGTCGCATTTAGTATCTTCTAGGCTTCAGATAGGAAGGTAAATTTAAGCAAGAATCTGTGTGTCACCTGTATTAGTTTTCTTATTTCTGCTTCTGTACTTACATTCTTTGGTGACATTTTTTGCTCTTTTTATCTATTTGTGCCATCATGTCTTCAACTAACACAGCCTGCTGTGGTCTTGCTAGTTCTACTGCAGTTTGTATGCTGTGCCTATAGACTCTGTAGCAATCTTTCTGTCCCTAATGTCATTGAAGTAAGACTCCATCTTAGTCTTTAGACCTCACAAAGTGCATCCTTAAATTCTTTTCTGGCCTTTCTCATTATGTTTTTTACATTTATTATACTAGATTCATTATTATTTCCCTTCATTCTTTGTTTGTACCCGAAACAAAGGGTGGTGTCATCTCCCTGCTATTTAGTTCTGATGATTTCTTTTTGCCCTTGCTCATATTTCTTGACTGGCAGCAAGCATTTGCTCTCTGCCTCTAAAACAGTGCCCGTGGTGAGCTTCCCTGCTGTAGTGCTCTGCTGGGTCACATCCTCTGCAGGTCCCTCATTAATAGTTGTACTGAACCCAGCTATCTTCTTTGTTCGCTTGTACTGTAGAGGAAGGGTCAGGAACTAGCCCCATAATACCTTTCTTTTGAGTGGAGTCACCTCTCAAGGCAGCAGAATTCAGCAAAAAAAAATTCTTTTTAAGCTTTTCTGGGGGAAAAAATCCCAAAACAATCCAAACTGTTGGCCAAAATATATGTATTTTTGTCATTTTATTCATATTTCTTAACCTTGGGCAGTTAAACCAGTAGCCTAATTTTCTTAGTCGAGGATAAAAGCTGAGTTCCTGCAGAGGACTTTTTACAGCTACTGAACAATTATATTACGTTTAAAACCCCCAAAATACCTCTTCTCCCCCACTTGCATCCTGATAGCCTCACACTTCCACCCTAAGGGTGGTCAAGCAGGAGGACTCAGAATCCATGATCTTTGAAATTTTTGGAAGAAATACAGCGTTTGGTTTCTATAGCTGTTCAAAATCATAATATATTTTGTATGCAATCACAAACTGACACATAAAGTGGTTTTAGTGCTTGATTGTCACTGCTAAAATAGGGTCTTACCCAAAAGGCAGTGAAGTCGATTTAGTCTTCCTCTGATTTCATGGATGACTGAGTCAGCCTCAGACTTTTTATCATTCTGACTGCTTTTTGAAACAGATAAGTACTTGTTCATAAATGGATTCCCAACAGTTACAGAATTATTTAATGTTGCCATAAGAGATATTTATTATGAATTGGATGCAAGGGGCTTTTGTTTGTTCCTGGATAATTGTAATTTTTAGGCATCTTTTGCTCCCTAAACAGTTCAATGCATATATATATATATATATATATATATATATATATATATATATATTCTTTTTAGTCTAGCTAATTTTTTTAAATTGTCACTTATCAAATCCAGTAAAAAAAAGAAGTCCTTTGAAGCTTCAAATTTGACATGTTCTCTTGGGGAAATGACTTTAAAGGCTGTGGGAGTATGAGCAGTCCCTGATGAATTAACTTTCCAACTCCGTAAATGCACAGAAACAAGTACTTAGTCATTGGAATAAGGAACGTGATTAAGAAAGCAAAAAGCTCTAAACCCCGCAGCTGGAGCACAGATGCCAACAAACATAACTTTGATGCTTCACAGATGATTTTGAACACAAAGCTGTTCCAATTGATTCCTTCCCTGCATTTCCCTTGGAAAAACATTAAGTGCTCTGTGGTTTGTTTGTTGGTGTTCTTAAGTGGTGAAGGGATTATACAAGTTCATAAAGAAAGGGTTTATCCTAAATGGATGCGTGCTTGTTCAATTCTATTAATTAAAGTTAACAAACCATATGTCTGTAGATTTTTAACTGTACAGTACAAACAGTGCAATTTTCAGTGCTTTTCTGGATGTGAGTTTTTAAAGGCAAATGAGAGCATGATACACTTTTTCTGTGATAGGAAACTTGAAGTTTTAATGCTAGAAAGTTTGTACCATCTCAGAAGACCTTTTTTGAGCTTCAGAAAATCAGAAAAGCCTCTAAAGGCCACCTCTAACACTTGCCAATTAAAATCTTGCAGTGGAGTCTAACTTCCAGTTAATGTTGAAGTTACAGAAGGTATCCATATACATACAGGTATATCTGTGGCATATTCTGGGTTGTAAATAGGTAGTTTTATAGGTGTGTAGGTGCTGATATCAATGTTAGCTGAGCGTTTTCTAAAGTTTTATTAAGAATCAACTCAGCTCTATTGGGAGTGCAAAACAGACACCAGACACCTGTGTGCTGGAGAGCAGCTTCATCCAGGTTTGTCCAAGTGACTGCCTAAGGTAAAGGATACAGAAGGTAAAGGGAAATGATTGAAAAAGTATCTAAAAAGGATTTTTTGAGCTCTGACTTGACTGAATCACTGTTGGTCCTGCTGGGATCAGGCTCTTCTTTGGAAAACTCAAACTCATCTAGATTTCCTGAAAGCCATTTTGTTGTGAAATGGTCGTTTACGTAAAGAATGACTTTACTTTTTCAGTTAGTGGTTTAATTCAAGTGTTGTTCTAATTTCTCACACCTAGAATAATACCAATCATTGCATGAGCCTGGATTTGTTTCATTCATCAAAAGCAGTAAAGCATAAATGGCTTCTCTGAATTATGACCAATACAATTTGTATCTTCATCACCGTAAGTCCTGCACAGTCCCAACTATAACTAAAAACATTGCAGAATGGGACTTCTGAATCATGTTGGCAGGATTCCAGGTTACACAGACTGATTAGACAGAAAAAACTGAAACAAAACATTAGAAAACATAAAGGTTTATCTTAAAGAGCTTGTTTAATAACAAAGCTGTTATTTTCAAATCAGAAAATAACTGTAATGTGTATTGGATGGAAGAGCTTCTTCCTGACCTTCTGAATTATTATGTCTTCATTTTCTTATACTTACATTGTCTCTAGGACAGATAGTGCCCACGTAAGGATTTAAAGTATTGTAAATAATGCAAAAATATTGCAAATTTTGAGGAAAGAATTCTCAACATTTTTTTTTTTTAAATTCAGCTCATCTTTAAATGGTCTCAAAATTACAAATAAACCTTGAAAATATGTATTGGTGAGGGAGAAATAAATGAAATAAAAGATAGTGTATGACGAAAGCATACCCATATTAATACATTTTACAGATTAACAGTTCACCACTTCCTTCTGTCACAGCAAAGTCCTGAACTGTCACAGCAAAGTCCTAACAATTCAGAGCTGAATTGTCAAGGACCTTTATTACTGTTCTCCTCTTCCTACTACCTAAAATTCTTAAATTCTTGGGCAGTTTTTGGTTGGTAAAAATTATTACATGGTAGATCTTCACAATGCAGCAAATGAAGTAAATAATTTCACTCCTTTCAGAAAAGTAGAAAAATAAAAGAAGAAAGGGAAAACCATTTTTACTCACCACTGACTAAGCCTTTGATGGGATTTGAAATGTTGGAGAACTTCCCCTCCCACCTCTGCTAATCTAAGCACTAATGACTGGCTGCCTGCAGATGAGAGAGTAACTCTACCTGATTAAGGCCTCAAGTTCAGAACTTAATTTTTGATTTACAATATTCTCCATGACTTGATGCTGATGAGGTCTCCTTTCTGTCGTGTTTATTTCCCACACCAACACTAAAGAAGCATGCTATGAATGAGAAGTCTGAGTTTGATTCTTTTCTGAAAAGGTTATCAAAATGTAAGTTTGAGGTTCTGTGGAAAAAACTGCAACAAATTTAAAAAAAATGAGTGTCAGTCTCTGCCTCAAACAATTCCTAGACTGTTAGGAAAGTATCCACATACTAAGAAACAAATTTTAAACCTTTTCAGTAGTTCTGATTATTTTCCTGGGGCTTCGTTCTAAAGAGCTTTCCATTTTACAGTCTTATTTGCACCCTGTATATCAGATGAGTATAATTACTGTATAATCACAATCAGGCCTTGACATTCATAGGTCTTTGCTGATATCACATGATAACAAAGATAGCTTACATATAGAGCATCTGGATTTTTGTTTCATATTTTCTCATCTCGTGGTCCTTAATTCAAAGATACCAGTGGTAAATAAGTTTCATAATAAGTTGGTTGATATTGGTAAAGGCCTCATCACAATTACCTCTAAGAAACATGATTTATTTATTTGTTTAGATTTAAGGAAATTATGAAGTTGCAAACTCAATCATTCCATTACAGGATCTAGTAACAATAGCAGAGTTAAAGCTGCACATGAATATTTGAAAATATTCTTAACTAGGAAGTATTTTATGAGGAAATTTGTTGCAGTCAAGTTAGAGAAGAGATTGCTTGGATTCCCACCTATTTACTAACACTTGTAATCCTGTTACAGGCAAAAAAGTATACACCATTTGTGTGAAGCCAAGAACTTAATCTTAGTCTGATTACAGTCTTAGTGTTTCTTACATTTATAACAGCCTTATCAAATAATTTAAATTATTTGCTGGTAACATAAATACACAAACTCTTTAGTCTCTGCCTTTCTCTGGTGTTTGACTGCCCCTCGATGTGGGGGTTGATGGTTTCAGCCTGGAGGAGGGTTTACAGGAAGTGGTCAGTATCTTGAGCCCTTGGCCAGAAGTATGATGTTGATATTTGTGATTTCTTTTTTCTCAATTTAGGATGTGGTTGAGAACTTTTTAATGTTTGTTAAGAGGCTTCGTGGCTTGCTTATTATTTGCTGACTTGCAAGTCCATATTGCAGCTGAATTTACTGTGTGTGTTTTACATATGTTGGGTGCTTGCTCTTTGTTCTCTCTGCTACCCCAAGACTTAACAGGAGTGGCTTGACTGACCTTGCTCCTGAGGTTGCATTCAATTGATGACCAGTAATTGGCCATCAGATATGTTTAAGGGCCTTGGGCCTCAGGTATTGCTCTCTGACAGTTCTTTCAAGGCTTCCTTTGTGCTGTATTTTATTAAGGGGGTCTAATAGGTCATTCTGCTCTCAGTAACTACATAGTACAAATGCCCCTTAGTTATAAAATACATATTGGTGTCGACATTACATTATACAATTATAACAGAGCAGAAGAAAAGTTAAAACAAAGCAAGTAATAGAGATCTGGTAATCAGATAATTGCTATTGCTTGCAGAAACAAATCTTCAGGCAAACCAACACAAGCTCAGGCACAGCCCAGCAGATGCTTTAGCCTATTTGTTAGCTGAATGCAAAACCTGTGGCCTGGTACAAATAGCACTTACTCCCTATTTACTGAGCTACAAAGCTAGAAGGCATGATAGTGGTTTAGTTATGCTTAGGTTTCAGGTGGACAATTCATGCTGGAATGCAAGAGGGGCTCCTCAGATGATTTAATGGCACTTGCCAAACCCATGAAGAGAAAACAAAACACATTGAATTTTCAACCCCAAATGCCTTACTATGGACATCAGTGTTTCAGAAGTCCCATTTCAGCTAAGGATTGGGGTACCTGTCCCTGGATTTTCTGCAGTAGACTTAACATCCACTGGAATAAATCACTTATGTTATGAGCTTATGATTCTTAATGCTAGGCTATTTATCTTATGGGCAAATAAAGATACATCTGGGTTTTGCGGTCCTGCTAGGGAACTTTGGACATTCTCATTTAACTGCTGATTAGTAGGAGACTCCCTTGATCAAATGCAACTGTTGTATATTCATATCTCACTGGCTGTGGCGCTGGGCAGGTCCACATTTGTTTTCACTTTGCCAAAAAGAAGATGATACACTGTACTGATGAAACTACACAATCTTAACATGATGTGTTGCTGTTCTGATCAAAAGCTCCTCTGAGCCAGATGCTTCTGTTTATTATCAATTAAAGTAGATATAAAATACACATCTCTCCTTCTCATCACGTTTCTTAAGCTCCTGTGCCTAAAATGATATATTATTTTTAAATTAATAATCTTCAGTGTATGAAAGAGGCTCATGGGACCTCATTAAAGGAGTCTCAAGGAAATCTAAAGTTGGCATAATGTGAATCCATGTGACCCTCTAGCAAGAAATTGCTTTGTTTGTTAGAAATACAAGCAATCTCTGCACCCACTTATCCTTCCTGCTAGAAGAAAAGATCTCTTCTTTTCAGATAAAACACAATTTTAGAGTGTAATAATCACATTTAGTATTATTCTAGCAGAAGATGTTGGTCCTGTATCTCACTCAGTTTCCTCCTGTGCTAAGAATTATTCTCTGAGGCTAAATTGATGGAAGGAGTGATGGGCATGTAAAGTATTTGAGGATGGTATTCTCATTTGACTTGAAATACTGAATGATTTAAATCTTGAGTTCTAATGTCACTGAATCCTACAAAAACTAATTGCATTTTCTGTAATGTTTTGTATCTTTGAGACATGTGAGCAGCCATATGATTACAGACTGTGTTCAAGTGTTAGCTAAATGCTCTTTGGAACATTCACACATACAAAATGAAATGTCTTTTTGCCTCTGAGCAGGAGATGGCCTGACACATTGGACTGATTCTTTCTGGAACCCTTGTTTAAAAATAAAAAATTACCCTTTTGCATCTGCCACAGATTCTTTCAAAGGAAACAGATAGTGAACTTTCCAATTTTTTAAATCAGATACTTTCTTTGTCATCCTGTAGAGTGATCACATTAACTTTTTTCCTTTGTCATGAGATTTTAAAAAACACTTCCATAATTTAAGAAGTGGTTTGGCTATAACAGCTAGAGTTCAAGGAACGAGCAACTTCAAAGTTGTGACTTCTCACAGACTTGTCTAAACATGAAGAGACAGAGAGGCAATCTTAGGTGGCAAAACAGCTACAAAAAATTCTTTTGCTTGTGTGAAATCTAAAAGAAAGAAGGCAAAGTAAAATAAAAAAACCCCTCTATTCCAAAATGGCATCTGTTGAAGCAATTTGTCCAAGTAATATTTGATGTTAAGATTAAGAAAGCTCGGTAATGATGTATGATTTTGTATACCTTAAACAAATCCTTAGAAAACTTGCATGTACTGTTCCTGCCTCCTGAAATTGTTTTAGGCATCTCTCTCATGCCTCTCTCTGGTACAAAATGGGTTGAATGGCTTAGGTTTCATATAGTATTGGGATCCATTAAGACAGAGAGTTCATGTATCATTCAGTGTCTGCAGAGTGATTGCTTTTATAAACCAAACCTAAACTGAACAGCATTTTCTGTACCTCATCATCACTGATACTAAAATATTTACTAAAACACCTATGCCGTGATGAGAAGCCACTATGTTAAGAGGTACCAGAAGATGTGACCAAAACTTAAGTCCGACATAAACACATTTATGAATTACAGAGCTAAAAGTTAAAAGATAGACCATTTCTTGTGCTCTTTTAAAACTGGAACAGTATGAGTAAGTAAATTAGCATTTAGGAAGCCACATTTGAGGCTTCCCTTTAGGATTTGTGAGAATTTTATCTGCATGAAGATTATTAAAAATTCCATTCTGTCATCTTCTTCATTATCTCTCCCTTGGGATCCCAGGGACTGCTTTCACCTTCACACTTTCATGCCCAAATTCCTACCAAATGCCTGCATTTCCTTATCAATGGAATTTACTTAGCTGTAGCTACTTTTATTTTATGTAGTCACATTAAGAACTTCTTGTGGGTATGCAAACACCTCAGTATCATTATTTTTTATTTATTATCTTTACTGCTTTTCTTTTTTTCTTTTCTTTTTTTTTCCCCCTCCCTTTAAGGATCTTTTCATAGCCTTCTTAAGGAAAAGTAAGAAATAAAGCAGACTGCCTGTCCTACCTATTTTGGCCCATTTTCTACCTTTACTGGTCTTACTGGCGTTGCCTTGTCTTTGAAAGTCTTCTTTTCCTGAGAACTTCTATATTTTGGTGACAAACTCCTGAGTATCAGAGAAGGCTGGCAGAGAAAAGGATGCTTTACCAACTTGTCCAATCAAGAAAAAAACTCAGAACACAAAAATCTTTAGCTATAATTTCCTCTTTGTGTATGTACAACTTCAGGCTACCTTTGCACCCCTGCCGTGTCGTGTATTGAGGCTTGCTGGATGCCAAGGCTGCCCTGTTGCTCCTCTCCTCATCCTGGCAGACAAGAGAAAATATAATAGGGGCTCTTGGGCTGAGATAAGAACAGGGAGAGATCTCTTTCTAGGTTGCTCACCATGGAGAAAACAGACTTAACTGGGGAAATTTAATTTTATTTTATTTTATTTTATTTTATTTTATTTCATTTCATTTCATTTCATTTCATTTCATTTCCAGTCAAATCAGAGTAAGGTAATGAGATTTAAAAATTTAAAACCAAATCGTAAAAATGCCTTTCCCCCGCTTCTCCCTTCTTTCCAGGCATGCTCCTTCCTCCTCAGGGTTAGAGCTCCTCAGTCCTTCCCTGCTCCTGCTTGGGGTCCCTCCCACATGAGACAGTTCTTCATTAACTTACTCAACTTGGGCCCTTCCCACAAACTGCAGTTCTTCAAGAACTGCTCCACCATGTGTCCCTTCCACAGTGCAGTCCTTCAGGGATTAGACTGCTCCAGCAGTGTAGTTCTCATAAAACTTATCTTGAAAGTTTTATTTGATAGGTCAGAATGTTTATAAATAGCCAGACATTTCAAATTTAAAATCACAGTGTGAATACTTACACAGAGCATCTTGCCTGTTCTAGGAAAATAATAACACTAACTTATATTTTCCAGCTGTTAATGTCATTGTCCTGAAAATGACAGAGTTGATGGTATGCTTACAGAACTGTCCAAGTGAAGCCTGTATTATAAACCCTACAGTGTAAATTCAGGACACCCATCCTGATCCTAAAATTCTGTCACATGAGTTTCACTTGTATATTCCAGCCATGATTATGTAGTTAGAGGCAGTAGATCCTCTCCACATTGCTAGGAATATTAGAAATACAACATCATATATTACCCATCCCTATTTTCCAGTAAGTTAACGTGGGTTTGTTTACATATTGCTTTGATAAGCAAGCACAACATTCCTAAGTACCCAATGGCAGTCTGCAGCCTCAGCATCCTGGACGCATGTGTCACAGTTAAATTTTCCGATCTCTGGCATGTAACTTAACTCTTGCAGCTTTTAGCTATTTATGTCCCTTTTCTGGTGTGTTGAAGAGAAAAGTTTTAGGAGATGTCATATTCGCTGAGTAACTGGGGGTTTTTTCTGCCCAATTTGATCACCGCACTGTGAATCAATCCTTGCTCATCTCCTTTTTTTCTTTCTCTCATAAATGAGTTTATGTGAATATTATGTCAAGAAATGGGGCAGAGCCGGCCTGCAGAAATTTGATTTGCAACTAGGCTGAAATGAGCATAGCTGTGTATAAATAGAAGATAAAGATCCTGTGTGTACTTTAAGTAGTAAAGTCCTTCTTTAAGAGTTCTCATGAGTATTGTGTTAAGAAAATACATTGTTATACGTCCAACTTGTTGAAACTCATAAAATGCTCCATTTGAACTGTACTTTGATTTAGTTTTATCAGGAAACCAGACTAGGTTCCTGGTCAGTTTATTTTCATTACCACAGTATTTTCTTTTGTATGATTTTTTTTACAGTCTATAATCTCCTTCTCCTTTTGTTTTCTTCATTAACCTTCTGGCTTCAGTGTCTTTAGCAGTGCCACCTTGCCCCTATACAGTGCTAAGCCTTTCTGCTGAGACGTCAAACAAGGCGTAAAATGAAAGAGCTTTAACCCTAAGGAGTTTCCCCAGAGCAGCAGAGCATAGTGTTCAGAAATCCTGAGCTGAGACACACAGGCTATTGTCAATTAAAACCTGATCTGTTTTACGCCAGGGTCATGCCACCTACAGAACAGCTCCTATTTGAGAAGGTGCAAAGGAAGCCCACTGTGATTTTTGCTGTATCTTCCTCATACTGGAAACAAAACATAATATGAAGTCAGCATACAAGTATGCTTTTTTTCTTCCCCAGAAACATCTGTCTTACCAAGAATTGGCTGAGGATCAAAAAGTGTTTTCTTTGCAGACACAGAGTTTCAAAAATAAAACATAGCCAAATTAAACACTTTGTAAATAAACTTTATATAAAACCAAGAGCATTAAAATGTCTAAAAATAAAAGTGTTGTATGAGAGACATTGATTTATGGGGAGGTTTTTAGATTGGCACAAATTAAATTGAAAATGTGAAACAGGAGGTTCAGTTCTGATGTGATTCTGAAAAATGACATGCACCCTTGATAGATACAAAGGCAGGATGCAGATTTGCCTACACAGAGGCATGTGTTGCTGTTGGGAAGCTAGAGGGGGTGTGAACTTCTGGGTGAAGGTTATAGTGAAGGTAAATCAGAGGCCATGTGAGAGAACCACATGCTTTTAGAACAGTTTGGAAGCTGGGTGAGATAACCCACAGCATTTAGTGACAACAGAGCCATACATTTGGGAAATTCTATCCTGTGTTAAGTGTACACAATTTGAAAAAATAATACCCATTAATGAGAAAATGACAGACAGTTGTATATTTATAATTGTCTGTGCAATTTCTCTTACTGAGCATGTTAAGCACAAAAGTGAAAATTTGTAGGTAATTTGAATTTATATTTATTAACACAACTTGAGGCATAGTTTTCAAATATCTGTTTCTATGTTTCTGCTTTTCAGTCAGCAACTTGTAAAATTTTATGCAATTATTTTGATTGTCCTTCTACTTTTTGTGGTATTTTTTTTCCTACATAGCCAGAGGCTCTAATGAGTTAAATTGATGCTTGCCACAGCAATTTAACTAGCTCAGGTGTCCCCCTTTACTAAAGGTCATGTTTTCCATAGCAGAGTTGTCAGAAACAAATATGTTGGTTTTTTGGTTGCAGTGCTTCTTTGTCCCACTGATTACAAGCTATAACTGAAGATGATTTTGTGTTTATCTGCTTGACTGTAGCAGTAGTGATTGAGGTGTGGGCACACAGTCACATCTGTCAGCTCAGCTGTAACTTCTGCCCTGAGGAAAGGCAGATGTTTGTGGTATGATAAAGTATTAAATTGTGCTTAAGTGCATTTTTGGTTCAGTTTGCTTCCATGGGCCTTGGTCAAGGCCTGAAAAAGATGTTTATAGCACAATGGAATTTTTTTTTTACCTACCTTCTATACCTATTTGCCATAGATGGTGTCCAGTCTCCCAACATTGCTTTAAAATAATTTGGGGAATGGGAGTTGTATTTGTTTCTCTCCTTTGACTTATATACAGAGGAGTAGCCTTTGAGCTATGAAGATACAGATTTTCATATGCACATTAACTTTCCATCTTTGAATTTCCTCTAAGTAGATGATTGGAACTTTATGGTATTTGGCGTTTTTGAAGATGAGATAAAAACCGTCTGGTGCTGGATGGATCTGGCAACTGTATTTTGCAGTCTTCACTGGGCTTCCAATCCATACTCACATCCCTTACTAAGTGACTTCACTTTCAGAAGTGCAGATCACAGCCTTTCTACCACCTCATCAGAAAGTGCAGTGATCAAAATCTCTGAACCTGTCGTGTCTGTGTGACTAAATCAATTTCCAATGGGTTTAAATAATTCCACAGTTTAACACATTTCAGCAAGCAGTTCTGCTTTTTACTGCAGCTCCTAGGTTTGGACTGGCAACTCTGAATTAAAGTTCACAGCTCCTCATCTATTCAGTTTTAACATTTCCATCACTTACATATTTGTTACTTAGTAACTGTTCTAACATTTTAAGTGTTATGTCAGGAGTGGTGACATTATTGGATTTTTCCCTCCAGTGATTGGTCTGTCACTTAAGTCATCCTTTAAATGAAAATAAAGTGAGAATGTTATGATTTCAGAGCAAAGCCAGGCTTCAATTCTTCCCAAAATTAGTTTTCTCAAATTTTGCTTCAATTTTTTTTTTATAAAACACAATTTATTGATCTTTTTAATTAATGTGGGAAATCCCCCCAAAAAATAAGTAAATGAGCTGCAATTGAATGCTTGTTGTCTAAATGATTGCATAAGCAGCTAATACTTTCACACTATCAGGTCAGTTTTGATGTACCAGTGATTAGCAGCTGCATTTTTTTCCCTTAGATTTTGATCGTAAAATGTAATAGTTCAGCTGAACCTAAAAGATTGTCTGGCTGTAGAAAAGAAGATCAATGATGAACTGTAGGCTGGTAAAAGCATTACTTGTAATATAAGGCTGCACTGATTATATAATGAATGATTGAGGATAAATTAATAAGTATCTGAAAGAGCGATCTCTGGATGGATATAAAATAATAATTACTGTTTTAATTTTCTGCATTACTTGGCAGCAGGCTTTTCACACAGTTGATCTTTCAGGTTTAAATATTATGGAAATAAATGTGTCCTCAGTATGTAGATTTCAACTACTTTACAGTTGTGCCTAATATGAAACTGCCTTGTTAAAGAAAGGAGCCATTTTGCCACATTAGCAAATATTGTAGCTAGCATTGGGTGAATCTAAGCATCAGGTATCTAAGAATTAAACTTTTTCCAAGTCACTAAGTAGCCAAATAATTCTGGCATTGCCTGTGGAAACTGAAATTTCAGATTTTCTTCCACCTCTGATGTTTAAAAGTTTGTTGTTAGGGATCTCCTTTTACAAGAACATAGCTCTCTTTGTCTATCTAGAAACCTACATGAAAAAAACATGAGGTGAAGGTAATTTATGAGTGATAACAGATCTGCAGTGATTATGAAGCAACACTCTCTAAAATTGATGAGTTGATAGCCTTTTTATGCCTTTTTGGATATTGTATTATCTCCTAAAATTCTTACTCTCAGTTAATAAATACATGGATAGCTGTGATTTCCAGCAGTTTAAAAAATATATTTTAAGTTAATAATAACTTTTTCAGCAATTTAGAAGATTTTTGTCAGGAATTATAGGGCCTACATTAAAAATGTTAAGTTTCTCAGTAAGAGTGTTTGAAACTAATTGCAAACAATTGAGTTATTACAGCAAAATAAATCACCCATTTTCCATCTGACTTAATCCTCCTTCCTCTGCCTTTGCATTTGTAATGAATGAAGCCACATGCACAGATCATTAACATAGCCCAGCTGGGTGGTAACTCCTTGAGCTGCAGGAACTCACTTTTTTCCCACTCGTTGATTGTATCTCTCAAAATGGAATTTTGGACAACCTCTTTTTCTGCACTTCTAAAGTACTGAGTGATCAGGGAAGCTACATCTCTTTTCCTGGTCTTCTCAAATGACACATTCCAAGGCAAAATTGAATTCCCTCTCTTCATAATTAAATTTATAAATATGTGTTTCAAGGCTGCTATTTACATGCTGATTTTAAAAGCTGAAAAGATTAACTTTGATTCATTTACAAGTGACACATAATTTACCTTTAATGATATTTATATTTCACCATCTACTTCTCATGATGTTACTCTGATTCCGGTCCTGGCTTTCCTACTGCAGTTGAGGCCTTCACTATGTGGCAATATAGAAATCACTTTTGAGTCAGTTTTGGTAAATCCATGTAGTCATTTGTAGGCGGACAAACCCTTCAGCCTTACAGCCTTGATTGTTTATGGTCCTGTGTGTTATATTTTCATCAGGTCAGTAATATCTTATGCTTCCTTTCTTTGCAGCCGTCTAAATGACAATACTCAGGGCAAAAATAATTGAATCCTTAGTCCTCTGACAGCCCCTTCTGGTTTTCTCAGATTTTACTGGGTTCAAGTGGTGGCATCCCCAGGTTCTCATCCCCCACGTTTTGTGGTTCCCACCTCACCGTGGAGCTGCTAGAACAAGAGGCATGTTTATTGTGTGCCAGATTGTAAAACTGGATACAAAACCACAGAAAAGGTGGAATTTACAATAAGATTCCTGACCATGAACTGGAGAAAATGACCCCTGGACACCAATCTCCTATGCAACAACTTACCCGCAAAACAGTAATTTTGGGTAGTAGCATTTTCCTTCAGAAAAGTTTGATGAGTTTTACATAAAATGTAGCTTTTGAGCTGGCAGTTACACAAATGGCTGGCAGAAAAAGGAAAGTGGTGGCTTTGTTCACTCCAAAAATGGATGGGTTTATGAGGAGGTGATGAAAGTAGGAACTTTCCTTGTCAAAGTAAAATTAGTGTTATTGAATATAGGAAGGATTTGAGTCCTGAGCTGTCCTAATCTGCTGATCTGCCCACAAGGCCTTGGACTCCTCCAGGGGAAAGGGATCCAAATTCAGCCTTTAATTCCTTATAAATTGCCCTTTACATCAATGGGGATTTTCCAGTTCTTTTCTTTAAAATACACAAAATTGAAACAAAAAGTTGTGTGGAGTCAATATTTGCAGCCAAAACCCTCATCTTTTTTGTTCAGAAGAAACTTATTTTCCTCCCTCTTCCATCAAAATATTTTAAAAAACCCATTCTGGACACAACCTCTTACTCTGATTTACATTGCTGTAGGACTGCATCTGCAATGAGCAATAGTCTCTGCAGTCCTGGTTCCTTTGGAATCAGTAGAACTTCTCCTATGGATGTCAACTGAAGCTAAACACACTGCCTACAAACTGTGATGTCAAAGTGTGGTTAAAATACAGTGGGGATCTCAGAAATTATTTTAGGGTTTATTTTCCAAGTATAGCTGTGAAGTTTTCAGGGTAGAAGATGTTTTGTTTAATGGATTGAAATTAATGGGGCTTGAGTGTTCTTTCATGTCATGCTTCTGGAATACAGTTGTAGCAGCAAAATTACACTCATCTAAGGTTTATCTAATGGTATTTGGTTGAAGAACCTGGCTTTTTAAACTGTGGAAGAAATAGAAATATGATCAGGGAGTTGTCTTTTGTTTGTTTTGGTTCAAAAATGCTTCTTTAAATAGACAAGACTTTACATTTCTGTAGTAAAAATAAATGAACCATTTATTTGTTAAAATTCAGTTAGTGATTTTTCTGTGTGTTTTTCAACCAAGGGAAGATAAATTTTATCTATCTTATGGTTCTTGGAGAGAGAGAGGGTGCATTAGTCCTTCAGGAAACTTACATTTTGACATGTAAACAAGGCACCCTCTACATGGGAACTATTTTTCTCTGGAGTTTTATAACCCTGTTGTATTTGGTTTGGCCTTTGTTTTGATTACATGAGAGAGTTGTCCTTTCTTTTAACTACATACTGCTGTGGCAAACTCAGAGACTGAGAGATGGCTGAGAGACTGAGGCTCTCATATCTTACAGCCCTGTCCTGTCTCAGGTGACAGACATTCTGCACCATTCCATTTATGAATCAGTGACACTCTTTTCTACTGGTGTCTTAATACCTGAAGAATTATTTTGGGCTAGTCTAACTGAAGTTTAACATAATGGAACAAAAAGCAAAAATTTCTAAGTATTTTTTAATCAATGGATTGTATAGTGATTCCAGAAATATTAGAGAACTAATACAATATATTGAAAGACAATAATAAAAGATAACTCATGGACTGAAAATATTTTAATGTACTGTCAATGTTGGTTTAGCTGCTTTGTCTATCACACTAACAGGTGAGAAAGAAAAACACAGATGAGAACTAAAGAAGTGCATTCCACATAGACATACTATATGCATCAAAGGCATAAGAGCTTGTTAGGAGAACATCCCTCCATAATATAAACATGTAAATGGGAATAAAACTCTCTATCTGAATTCTGGTTTTAATGAAAAAAAATGTACTTCAAATGTAGATAATATTTTGGTCTATTTTTTTAAGGAGATATCAGAGTATCATCATGGTTAGTTAAAATCAAACTTAAGCTACTAAAAGTCTCAGAGATTCTCAAAATTTTTGGGAATTTGACTAAAGTAGCTATGCAGATGCAAAAAAAAAAACAAAAAAAAAAAAAAAAAAAAAAACAAAAACAAAAAAAAATAAAAAAAAAAAAAAACAACCAAACAAAAAAAAAAAAAAAAAAAAAACAAAAAAAAAAAAAAAACAAAAAAAAACCCAAAAAAAAACCAAAAAAAAAAAAAACCCCAAAAAAAAAAATCAGTCAGTTCATGTCTTCCAGGAGAAAACAGTGAGTTTTGTTGTTTGTTCAGTTATTTAACTGAATATTTAACAATATTATTTAACAATATTCCCCTTATTATTTAACAATCAGTTATTTAACAATAGTCCCCTTTAGTTTGAACTTACATTTTACTTGTCCTTTTCTAAAATATTATAACCAAATAATTTTAAATAAATCTTAGTAAAAAACATGACATTAATATTCTTTTTCCATTATGCAAAAATACTAGGGAATACTATTTAAGGACAGAAGCAAGGTAGCTGCTTAATGGAATAATCATTATCTATGATTCCAAATATATTATGATTCCAATTTTTCTTTTTAATTTATGATGACTTTTCTCGTATTACCACCAGTATTCTCCATGATAATTTTTTATTTAAATTTATAATTTTCACGGACATGTGTTTTGGGAGGTACACATTTATTTGTGTATTTTGTGTAAAAAATGCAGTGTTGAGTTGGTGCCTAAAATTTAGTCTTTACAAGTCTTACTGCATCTTTACTAGGTATGGCCAGGTCTAAATTCAACCATCTCCACTGTCTAAATTCAGTCCAATCTAAAAGCCACAATATGGTGAATTAGACCACAAGTTTTAGAGCAACCTGCAAAGAGAACTTTGAGAATGTGGTTAAGCTTGAACTATTGCAATTATATTTTTGGAGTCTGTAAATGGCCTCAAGTAATTATTGCTCTGAGTCCACAAGTGTACCCTATGGGTTAATGTGCATAACACATCACTTGAGCCTCTGAAGTATTTCTCTGAGTATCTAGAGAATACCCCAGGAGAGCTTGACCCCATCTCTCTCTTCAGTCCATGTGGAATGTCAGAGGTGGAGTTTAGCAGCTGCTGTCTCAATTCCTCTCAGCAGTGCTACTGAAGCAGAGTGCTTCACTGCTTTTCTAGCTCTGTCTTACCACTGAGTTGAGACGTCAGTGTTTCATCTGAGACTTTTATTCATCTGAGACTTACATGTGGTTACTTGATTTATGTGCCCGTGATTCTAGCTAGTACAATTGCTTTGGTCATATTCTTGAAATCCCTCTTGGGTAAATTGTTCAAGCATTGGACAAGGGGATAAGAGGAGGATAAACCAAGCAGAGGTGTAAGTTTCCATATTCCCTCTCTTCCCTTTCAAATATTTCCCATTAGACATGCTAGCAGCATTTAAAATATCCATGTGTAATCTGAACTATGCCTTTTCTCTCCCTCTTTCCTCACATCCACATCTGAAGCAATTCAGAGCAAGTTCATTGTTCTGCTTTTACCAAGATTTTCAGCATCAGATCACATTGATGCTCTCAACAAGCACCCTGTGGTTTTTGATTCCTACGTGGCAGACGTGGTAGTCAGTAGAGCAGTGCAGCACTTGCTGTTTGTGAGAGCAGCCAATGGGCTCTGGCAGGTCATTATTAGTGCCAGGACTCCAAGGAGTCGTCCATTCTGACGATGGTGCTCTGAATTTCCTCTTGGAGAGGTTATTTACTGCTGTAAATATTCTCTGGTTTAACTGTATGTACTTCTGTTTCCCTGGCTTTCTGAGCCTTTCATGGTTATTATCCAGTGGTTGAATAGACAAGCATGACAGCAGACAAACTTTTGCATAAGCTATGCAGCAAGCAAGAAGAAAGGAAAAAACTAACAAACGATGTTCACAGACACTCTTCAGGAACATCTTTCTTTCTATGCTGGTAACAGCATAGGAGAATGCTCTCTGTCAGGGTGTATGAAGGACTACACATCCTGAAGCATACTGAGCACTGGCAGTCTGTCTTTCTAGAAGCGAGGGAGCTGACGTGTTCATCTCAGAAGTGTGTTAGCAAAGCAACATTCAGTACATTGCCACTAAATTAACTTCTTCCTCTACTAGCTATATTTATTTGACAAAGGGTTCATTACACAGCTCACATATTCTGCTTTACATGACCCTGACCTTTTAATGCCATGTCTAATAAAGAAAGCCCTCACATTTCTAGCAGCTTTTGGTTTTACCTGAAAAATATCAGTACAAAAATCAATAGCAAATAAAGAACTGAAACTTTTGGTCTATTGTGACTATATTGACATAAACATTGTTGTAGCTACTGTACTGGTTGATTTTTATTTTTTTTTCCCTGCTTACTTACTAATAAAAAAGTGTTTGGGTTTCAAAGTGTTTGAAAGTAATACAGCACATCTCCTCTTCCAAGACATTTACCTTTGCAACAGAAAATAATTTGATTCAGAAAACTGAAAAATGTGATAAATGTTAAATGGATTAAAAGCTGGTTCATTGACAAATTGAAAAATGTGGTGTCAATGGGCAGATATAAATTACTGGGATATGTCTAGCAGAGTCTGCCTGAAATCAGTTCTTGGGTCAATAGCTCTTAATATTTTTATCAACAGTCTAGACAGTGATATAAGACATTTTCAGTAAAGCTTGAGCAGGACAGAGATTGGCAAGGTAGTAAATAATATGTTAGATAATTGCAGAAGCTAATAAAACATATTTAAATATTTCCAAATACTACCAGCCTCTTGTGTGGGATAAAAACTATAAGTAGTTGTTAGGCTGTGATTTAGAAAAGGACAGGTTGTCAAAGATAATTTGGTCTACTTAGATTCTCTGTACAATGTTGCGGAAGGAAGAAGCACTAATGCAATAATGTGCATATTAAAGTCAGACTGTCAGGAAAATGGGGCAATGACTGCCTTTCCATGCTGTATTGATAAGACTGCTGCTAGAATGCTGAGTCAAATTTTGGTGTCCAGTCTTAAGAAAAGTGAGGAAATAGGGCAAGTGGAAGACATTGGGGTGCACAGGACTTGGAGATCAGGTTTTAAATCCTGTGTAGGTTTTACAAGTTGAATTTAGCTTATTATGTATGGGTACTTGGGCATGAAAATTTTTTCGTAGATTCGGGGCAAGAAACACTCTCAGCATCATTGATAAATGCACAGCAAAATTCACTGACTGGAAAATTAAATTAAGGGGAAAATGCAGCCTCATATTAATCTGCAATTTGTTAGCTTTGCAGATTACTAAATAGCAGAAGAGCTGATCCGAGGAGGTGATAGACTCATCAGTGCTAGACGTCTTAAAAAAAAAAGAAAAAAAAAAGGAGAGGGAAAGGCAGATTTAATGATTTCTTTTTTTACACTTCATGTGCTGCAAGGAGAATAGTCATATGTATTCTTTCCTAAGTCTAAAACATACCTGATTTAAAGAGTTGACTCCTGAGGAGGCATGGAAATTACTTCCCCCGTTATACCTAGGACCAGATATTTTGCTTGTTCTTTGCTTTCTTCTGAGCCCAAAACCAGACCAGGCTGACACTCGAATCCCAGAAAGGCTGATCATCTTTCCTAACTGCTGCCTGAGTATGACTTGTGGTCACCATAGAAGTGATCAGCAGGTTTTAAGGTAGGAAAGGACTTTGCACAGCCCTCAGGAGGGAACAAGAGTAGTCCAGCTGAAACCTTTGGGCTAAGAGCTCTTTATTTCTGATGTAAAACAAAACTGTGAGAGCACAATGTTTTCACAAGTCCCTGTGGCCTCAGAACTTGAGAATCCTGAACATAATGGTGGGTTCTCCAGTGTATTGCTGTGTTAGTGGGACAGGGATTTCTAGGGAATTTTTTTTCCAACTCTAACAGATGGAATAATTAGAGAGGCTTTTAGACAATAATCTTCTTTTAGATTTCAAATAGCAACACAGGCTTTAAATTAACATATGGTTTGAAAGTGATTGCTTTAAACCTAATTGGGTATGTCCATAAGGTAGACTACCTATGAGAAGAGGCAGTGGGCTGAGAAAAATATGAGATAAAAAGGACATTATCACCATGGGAAAGAGAAGAGCAGATAATCTATTTCTTGTTGGAACATGGTGGTATCAGCTGGCGTAGAGGTTATTGAAAAAGGAGGTTATGCTATATGATAAAACTATTATTTCTTTCCTTGTTTCTTTAGTATTTAGTGTAATTACAAACTTTAATAGGTCCTTTTCAGAAGGAGCTCATTTACCCTTTCTTAACAGGCAGGAGATAGAGAGAAAATTTAAAAGTTTTCCAACTGATGCCTATTTCTTTTTATCTTTAATCATTTGTCAGTGTGAATTTATTCTGATATTCAATGGGTGTTTAATTTCATCCATATATTTTACAAAGAATTTACATTAGATGGAGTGTATTTTGTTCTGGAAAATGAATAGGCAGGACCTACAGACCTTGATGACACTCATCAGAAGACATAGACTGTGGGGCTTGAGAATACTGACAAGTCTGCATTTATGAGAATACTGGCAATTCTGCATTTTTTTATTTATGTCATCTGTTCCTTTTAGTGCATATCACTCCACAGGGAATTGGCTTCTGAAGATAGGTTTAGCAATTCTGGAGCTATGAGTAACATGCACCCCAGGGAGCCAGAAACTGTAATATAAAACATATTTTTTTCTGTTGTCCTTTTTGAAGTATGTAAGAAATAAAAAATGGACAGTAGTTTGCTTATTCATATGCCACTAGATGTTACCAAGGAATTATTTGCTGGTTCGTGCCATGTATTTGCAATTTATCAGAATTCTTCTTAATTAAAAGCTTTAGCATATTTAGTTTCACCTTACTTGGGGCTATTAATTTATAAAGGATATGCTTTATTATGGTACTTAGAATGTTTGATTTACTGTTTTTATGGGTGTAATAGATCTAATTTGTACCAGGATATTATTGCTTTTAGCATCGAGGTACTGTGCTTGCATTGGAGCTGAAAAAACACTTTCAGCTTGAGACTGGTATTAAAAGTTAATTAATGATCAGCGCTACTGGAAATGTTGAAAGTGTATCAGAAGATACTTTTTTAAGGGGTTGTGTTTTTGTCTGTTTTGATCGTTTCTGGGGTGTTTTTAAGGGGCCATTTGATGATCATGTTTCCAATGACCTTTTTCTTTCAGGAATACCAGCCTTGTAACACCAACCCTTGCCCAGAGTTAAAAAAGACAACTCCCTGGACCCCCTGGACGCCGGTGAACATTTCAGACAACGGCGGTCACTACGAGCAGCGTTTCCGGTACACCTGCAAGGCGCGCCTGCCCGACCCCAACCTGCTGGAGGTGGGCCGGCAGCGCATCGAGATGCGCTACTGCTCCAGCGACGGCACCAGCGGCTGCTCCACCGATGGTGAGCAAAGCCAGGAGGGATAACCATGCCCCCTGCTAGGGACAGGCCTGCAGTGTAACAGTGTAGCAGAACTAATAATGAAAAGGAGGGCATAGTGATCCCAGTAGGGAACGTAGCCTGTATTTCATCTGGATGTAGCATCGTCATTCAGACTAAGCGTCTTTCACCACCAGTTATGAGATTTGCCAGGTTATTTTAAGTCTCTTCATAATAATCCTGTTCTTGTAAGATTCTGTTACCCATTATACTCCCCCGAGCTTTTACTAAGGGTGATTTCGTGCAACATTAACATATTTCCAGAATATTTTGCTAGAATATAGAATATTTTAAGAAGAGCTTTTGCTCAGTAGTTTGAAAGTAACAGACGTAAGATTCATACAGATGTTTAAATAAATAAGGAGTTTATGAACTGGATAATTTCTATTGTAAAAGTTTATGTTGAGCTTTTGCTAGTAATTTACAGTTCTGTTTATCTCTGAGATTGAAAGACAAACTCCTTCAAAATCTTTTCAAATTTAGATGACTTTAAATTGGAATTAATTTTTTTCAGAATTTTCTTCTTTTCCTTTCACTAATACATAGTTTTGTATATGAATAAAAAAATTAAAACTAGGAGAAATTGTGACAGTCATTCTAATTTTATTAATGCATTTCATTGATTATCTAATTTTAATTGTATATCAGTTTATCTTTTAAAGTACTATATTTTAGTCATATAATCTAAAAATATTGATTTTTATTATTATATTTTAATATTTATAGGCCTGTTTTTCCCTTACGTCATCTTTTTTATCTTCACAAGACCCAGATTAGCTGAAAAAAACAAGTATAACTGGCGGCAGTTGGCTTATCTAAGACTACAAAGAGAGAACAGTTTCTGAGTCCCTGGACTTTCTAATTCTCAGTATTTTTCAGACAGATGAACTATTGTGAAAGTTAGTTTTAAGCTCCTGCCTGTACTAGGTTTACATGTCAAGGTTTTAGCAGTGGGGGAGGCTGCAGAGTTGGCTTCTGTGATAATATTTCCCCCCCATCCGACCCTTCATCCTGTACAAAACCTTTATTGTTTCACTTGGCATACGTGTCTCTTTGGAGGGGGACAGGATGTTAGTAATTTTTTGAAGAAATATATACTAGTGAAGTGTGTTAAATCATAAAACAAAACCCATGGTACTCCAGATAAGACTTCTGTGCTCTGTGTCATTCCCTTTTCACACAATCTACAGTGTCAGATGTGGGGTTTCGTTTAGATCTGGATAGCAAGGCAGATTTTGTCATGGAGCAGGTCTTGACAAAAGCATTTCTTCTATTCTCTTTTCATCCAAACTATATTTCAGACTTGTATTGAGCGAAGATTTTGCTTTGCTAGGATTGATGTATGATCTGTGTCTTGTCCTTAATGAGACTTCAAGGTGGTGCTGCTGCTTTTTTCTGTCTTCCAGCACTTAGACATGGATGACACATTTTTAAAATTTCTTGAGATTAAATGAGAAAGAAAATACTTTTTTCACCAGGTAGAGCAGACTTGGTAAAGTCTAGTAGAAGTAAAGCTACAGAGGAATCTAGGTATAATCTGGTCTGACAGCTGAAATGGTAGCATGTAAGAAAGGAGTATACAAAAGCCAATGCATGACAAGAGAGGAGGTCAGTAGGGCAAACCAGAGCCAGTTTGTTATAGATCATATTGCTGCAAGAAATTTAAATTTGCCACAGAGACACCTCTCTCAGCTCTGAAGTCATGATCATAAGACCTCTCCTGGAGCTGGATGCATAAGCTGACTCCTGCAGAATATAGACAGAAGTAACAAACCCTACAATTTGTTAAATGAAGCTTTTTTTCAGTGTGCAAGTGATAGGGCCAGGTATGGTGATTCGGGTGCATTCTTTGCCTGATTAGTTTGAAGATTATTTATTTTTTTGCTTCTGAGCATAATACTCCTGAATTTCCTGGCATTGTACCTTTTTTGTTGCATCTTGCTGAAGCTTCTGCTTTGATTCATTTGGAAATAATTCATCACTGGAGCAATGTGCATGACCCCAACCCTGTTGCATAGTAATAGAAATGTTCATCTGGGTGAAGGATTTTTGCTGACTAATCCCAAAATACTGAATATTTAAGTACTATTTATTGATTACTTGACAGGACAGAAACTATTATACATCTGTCTGTTCTTCCTAGTGAGTGCCCTTATGGCTTTGTCATTAATTTGCACTCATTCTTTGATTCTTTTTGGCCAGTGAGTATTTTAATTATTCTGTAATGAAAGGTGAATCTTGATCGGTGTTCCAAGTGCTGCATTAACCAGTACACTTCTGGTGAAAATAGCACATTTTATTTTGAGACTGTTTGCTTAGTCATTTTCTGATTATGGATGTCAGAGCAGAATGGAGGGGAACGTTTGTTGAAGGGAGGAGTGAGGGGGCACCATTTTGATTTGCTAATGAGATGAAACTTGCTGACTGCATCTAATCTGCAGGATTCAGGAGCGCTTCCCTGCTCCCAGGTTTAGATTTGGGCCAGCACACCACCACTCTAGTGCTCCTTGATTTCACAGGAAGAAAATACATGAATAAGAGTCGAGTAGCTGTAGCTTTTGGAACAGAGAGAAGTCTTGAGAATGGGAAACTGTGAATTGTGGCAGACACCTTCACCATTTCTGGCTAGATAGCAAGAAAACATCATAACTTACTTCCACCTTACCAGAGCCTGGATACTGTGAAACATTATTTTCATTATCTCCATGTTGAATTGTAGCAATTTTCTGGCTTTTACAGAAAGATTAATTCTGGTACAGAATGCTTGGCATACCTCATTACCAAAGATGTGTTCTGCAGAGATCAGTTCTCTGTTCCTTGCAGATAGGAGCCATTTGTTAGAAATTTTCTCATTGCCTATAATCTCCCACTGTGCAACTATAGTCATGCTGTGTTAAACAGAATCATGTTTCACTGTCAGATGCTAGCAAAGCAAACTTTCTTTGCAGTCTGAGCTTAGAGGTAGAACTTCTTGCCAGAAACCCACTAGACTCCTCCTGAGTGTGGTAAGATTTTTATCTCAATCAAGTAAGCAGTAGCATTTGCAGACTAGATTCATGCTTTTCTGATTTGAAGTTTGATTAAGAGGAAAGAAAAATAAATCTTGTTCCCTGCCTCTGGGTTTTCATATAGTGCTCAGATAGGAAAGAGACAGCTATTTCAAATAAACTGAAAGAGATTGTGTACATTGTTGTACGTCTTAATGCACTGTCTGTACAATCCAGCATTCAGAGTATAGAAATTACATTACCCTAGGCTTTAATATGTGCTTATGAACATATTAAATATCTACATTAAACATGCTTGTTCTCTGTAACATCATCTGATACATAAACAATAATAATTTTATTGAAAACATAATTTTTTTAACACAGGGATGAATATTTCACATGGTATTAGGTTGCCTAATATTTTAAAGTTGAATTTATCTTACCAAAATCTAGACTTTATAGTAGTCTACATAGAGAACTTCAGCACCCTGTGGAATCCATTGAAGATAAGCACCTGATACAATGGGTGCAGTTCACCCTCTGGAGATAGATACTGCCTTCTTTCCGTGGTGTACAATGCAGACAGCAATGATGGGCTTAGACAAGGCACTTGACTTTGAAATGGCCAGAGTTAGACCAGGTTAACTTCCAAAATACCTTCTGAAGCAAATTAACAAAGGAAATACTTCTAATTTCAGTCATTTCATTCTTAAAGAGTCTTTTGTTTGCCTTTTTTTTTTTTTCTTCCCCAGGCACCTGGAAATCTGCACCTAGACTGTTAGCTGTTGCTGCTTCCTCTATCTCAAACCTCATAAAAATAGTTATTTTTGAAGGCAGCATGTGATTTTGTCTGAATTACTCTTCTAGTGGCTATATCACTTGTGAAAAAATTGATTTAACCTTTCCTGGTGCTACCCATAGGAAATCTTTAGTGCACTTGGAATTTTTTACAGAATAGAACATGTGCTGATAATCAGGAATGTCCTGTAGTCAGGAGGAGTACATTTTGAGATGTTATCCCTTATACTGTTGTACTGAAGCTAAGCTATGGTATTCTGAGTAAGAACAAAATGAATTCTGGAAGTTAGAACTGAATTTGATGACAAATTCAAGTTTGATTGACAAAGTACAGCTCAGTGGAACTTTTTGGTTAAATACTTAAACACAGAAAAGCTATCTACAAGAAATAAAGATATGATGCTAACGTGATATCCTCCATCTACATACTCTTTGGATTTTTTAAACATGCCATCTTTGCATTGCATCAATGTTTGCCATTACATTTTACTATTTCAATTTTACTATGTTTTGAAGGTTTATAAAGTTTTTATAAGTTATAGGTATTTAGGCCTGAAGTTATGTAAGTTTTATGCTTCAATAATATTGTCAAATAACTTGCAGACTATCTTCAGAAAGTGACAACACTGAAACAATCTTTGCTTATCCTTGTTACATCTGCACTTGAAGCAGTGTTTTATGCTGTCATCTAGAAATGATTCAGGATACCTGAATTTTGGCTTCAGATCATCTTTTCCTAAAGTCATGAACCTAGACTGCTTGGATAATTGAATTTTCTTTGTAAGGTTGGAACTGGAGGACATAAGTCATAAATCAGTCAAGTAATATAATTTATCAGGTGTCACAGCCTCTTCTCTCTTACTTAGGGCTGTATTACTTAGCTACAGGCTAGACTAGGGAATTGTTATTAAGCTATGTGCTTTAATAGAGCCACACTTTTACAGCAAATTAATTGAACTTGGCTGAGAGTGTTGCAGTTTTCAAGCAGAATCAGGCCAACCAAAGCCTCATTACAGGCTTTTGCAAAGGCAGATTTTTTTTCTCCTGTGCTAGTCAGGGCAGGTGACTTTCATGTTAACATGTCTTCAAACAGGATTAATTTACTGTGGATTTATGAAGCTATTTCAATTCAACCAAAAAGTTTTCAAAAATCTACTTATAAATCATCAAATCATCTTGGTTCATATCAGAATTATGTCAATTAAATGGGCAATTGTTTTCAGGTGTATTTGCGTTAAGGAATAAGTAAATCATCAGTAGAGAAGTACTAATTTCTCTGTAATTTTACTGATATTGAACAAAGCAGAAGTGCTTAAAGTGAGAGAAAAGTCTTTTGTTTAGGTGTCAGTTCATAACTTCTGTCTTCCATGATCTCAGAAGTTGATGGTTATTTTGTCCACAAAATCACTGTGATTGCTTTTACTGAGGTTTTTGAAGTACTTGCTTTTACTTGTGGAACTTTTCACCTTCAAGAAGCACAGCTGCCTTTTTTAAATTGTACTGGGATCAAGTAGTTAAATCCCCTTTTCTAGCCACAGTGTGCAGCAGTTTATTACTTGAGAACGACTTGCTCTAAGTCAGTCATAGGCTTTCTGAGAACAATTTAATTTAAAATGTTTGAATGATGAACCTGTCAAAAAGGTTGGATCGGAATTTGACTTACAGATGTTCTGTCTGTCTTGGGAAAATTATTCATTAGTTTATTAATGATAAATAAATGCTGTGACTGATCATTCTCTTTGCAGATTTACAACTATTTCTGTAGATGGGCTTTAAATAAGGGGGACTAAGATTATGTTCTGGCTACTTTTGCTGCTGCCATGCCAAGGGCATTGGCCTGGTAGCATCCTGGTTTATATATTTATATATATTTATCTTAGGAGCAGTAAGCTGAGAAAAGCAGCTTAATCTTGGATTTTGTTGGGTGGCACAATCTGGTTTCTGTCCCGGGAGTTGGATGTAGAGCAATCTGAAAGTGGCCCAAACTGCGAACAGAAGCAGCAAGCAAGAAAAACACAGTTCAGAGAGACAAGTTGGAGTTTTCAGTTTTGTGCCACTTGCTCTGAAAGATTACAATGCTTTTCTATTTATGCCTTCTTCTTTCAAACTTGATGTAAACTGCGATAAGGCTAAGGCTTAGTTCTGTGTATACAGTTACTTTCTGAAGAATTTTTGCCTGGACAGATTCTACAATGTAATCTTTTGATTAGTTTTATATTGCCCCCTGTCCCCTCTACCATTTCAGTTAATAAACAGGACTTCTCAGCTGAAGGACTCAGAAACTAGGTCCAGAGCCCCAGACAGGCACTCTATCAGTGTTGAGTGGAGGGGAAGGATCCTTCCTTGACCTACTGGAAAAACTCTTCCCAATGTAACCCAAGAGCCTTCTTTTCCACACGGGCACATCACTGGCCCACATTAAGCTTTCTATCCTCCAGAACCCCAAGATCCTTCTCTGCAGAGCTGCTTTCTAGGTGGTTGGCCTCAAAGTAGGGTTGCATGGGGTTTTTCCTGTGCAGATTCAAGACATTGCATTTTCCCCAGTTGAACTCCACGAGGTTTCTCTCTGTCTTGTCAAAGTGTGACATGACTCTTTGGTTTATCAGCCAGTCTTCATAGTCAAGGCAAACTTGTCCAGGTCATTAATGAAGGTGTTAAACAGGATTGAAGCTCATGCCTTTTCTGCAGCTGACCTCTTAATGGTTCATCACTGAGCAATTAAGGTCCTCTGGGCCTAGTTGCTCAGCCAGTTTTCATCACATTGCACTCTCCACTTACCTAGCTCAGATTTGTTGACTTGTCTAGCAGTAAGTTATGGGAGTCAGTGTTAAAACCCATACTAAAGTTGAGATAAGCGTTAATCCACTGTTCTTCCCTCATCTGTGCACCTCGTCCCCTCATTGTAAAAGGCTATAATGTTGTTCAAGGAATATATACAACAGTATTTCCAGAATGCAAACTGATCTTGTCACTTTTCATGCTGTTAATGGCATAATGTTAATTTCTTATTGTGTAGTTTCTGTCTGAACAGAAAATTCTAAAAGCTCCTTTATGAAGTCTGTATTAACTGCTGTAAAACTGTGAAAAGACTGGTCCTTATAATAAATTTTTTAATGCTTTGGAAAGAAGAAAACTCAGGGGAACACTTGCTGCAGAGCAAACTCCACACTGAAAAGATTCTTTGGAATATTTTTCTGTTTCAGAGTTAAACTATCTTAGAGCTTTCCCTTAGAAGATTCCACTCCCCAGTCTCCAATTTAAATCACAAGAAATCTAATACCATAACATCAGATAAGGTCACACATTTTCATTAGGACTTAAAAAGCTACATGTAACCTACAAAAATATCTTCAAAATATCCTAGTATTCTTATGAAGTGGTACACCCTGCAGTGATTTATGAATGGCATGACTGGCAGTCTGGTCAGATTAATACTTTTTTCATTGTTTGCATTGCTCTTAATTTAATAACTTAAAAACCCCTTGATTTAGAATTCTGCTATAAAATACACTATTATTTTGTTCTCACAGCTCACTGTGTACATAAGCTGAGAATTTCCATGACCAGAGTGATACCAAATTGCAAAAAAAGGGTCTTATAGAGCAGGAAAATGGACCCGTATTCATTATTCACATTCTGTTTCTCTGTACTTGCTCCCTTTTTTGCATTTGAATATATGTCATGTTTTTTGAAATGCTGCTTTTAATATCTGTGTAATAGAATCTGGCTCAGCAGGAGAGAAATAGTTACCCTCTACTATTTCTGAAAGGTTTTGTCCAGTTTTAGTCATTTTTATATTGCAATTCGGCTGCTTTCTTATTAATTTCAACAGTTTCTTATTACCAGTGTTTCTGTGTCAATGCATCATCATTCCAATAATGCACGTTATCAAGTGTTGAATAAAAATATGCAAACCCTCATCTGCTTCGGGATGATTGTGAATGCATTTCTTGGGGAAGAAGTTCAGCAGTGTTACTAATGCCATAACCACGGATAGAAATAGGGTGGACACTGCAAATAAGAGGCTTCTCCATCATGGTTATGCAGAATGCTGATCCTGTTCAGTGCAGGACAGCTGTTGGGCAGACTCTTCATGGTATTATTTCTGTTTTCATGGCATCGTTCAGTAAGCCTTCTGATTCTTTATCTCCATTTCATACTTCTACAGTGCCTATGGCTGTGGGTAGGGGCACAAAATAATTTCTTGCAGTTGCAGCTGCAAACAATCCCCTGTGTTTCTCCGCTGTTGATGATACAGTTCATCTGTACTTATGTTGGCAATACTGAAGCTCTAGCATAAACAACCAGCCATATCCTCTGCTGGCTGAAGTACCATTCACAGGGCCTTCTGTCATCACAGCTACTTAAACAAGTACTTGTAATAAAAGCACTTGTGTTGGTCCATAAATCATAGTTTCCACTGGGAAAGGTGGAACAGGAGTAGGAATTCCCAGTAGTGTTGGTGGAGGTGCTTAGTAGTGATGCTTAGAGGTGAGGCTACAGCTCAAGAGTGACTTCAGTGTTGTGCTTAATACAGTTGAGGGATTTTTTTTCCCATGCAGGACCAAGCCCCAAAGTGACAGAGGTACTAAAATGAACTGCAGATTATTAGAACTTCACTCAGGTCTGTCATTTGAATGCTGTGAACAAGATCTGTGTGCCCTTCTCACTGATAAATAGCAGACTTCATCCATTACCATTTAATCTAAAGCCTTTTCTCTGTACTAAACTTACTTAGAAAATATGTTTTCCACTTACCAGATGATTATTTTAAAAAGGAATTTTCTATGGTATGTGTGTGTGTCTCCAAAGGGCTGATTTCCATAGCTTATATTTGGCTTAGAACCCTGCAAGTCAGTGGAAATAAACTGGTTTCTATAGTGGCAAAACATTGCTTTTCACAAAAGGGTAGTTTTGCTAGACTTTGTGGAATTATTAGTGGACACTATGTAAAGTCTGAATAGGGCTAGGGCAAGTACAGTGCATAGGATGCCTGTGAGCCTCTGTGCACAGCCAGCAGCATGAAGGCTGGGTGGATTGAGTGGGCAGAGCCCTGCAGGAGGTGGTCACAGGAAGCTCAGTCCTGTCTCCTTTGTCACCTTCTTCCTGTGAAACAGAGGCAATTATATCTGTGTAATATATTTGAAGATTCTCTGATGGTAATCCCTGTGCAAGAGAGAGATAATTTTTATCATTCTTTGGTGGAGTAAATTGTTTAGTTCAGTCAATGTGGCCATTGAGTTTTAAGTGGAGTGTTGGATCCAACTCTTCGCTAGAGTTCTGTGTAAGTGAAATTTCCATTATAGAAACTTCTGTAATAGAAAAGATTCTTGAGATGAAATTAGGGTTTGGATTGTAAGGCTAAAGGATAGGACCCTTTTGTTCATATTATTTACTATTAGAAGCCTAGGAGTAAATTTGAAGAGGAAAAGGTTGTACTGGGATGAGATACCGTTTTAATTCAGTATTAATCTTTTGATCTTTATTTTACTAGGACTGTCAGGGGACTTCCTGCGTTCTGGCCGATACTCTGCTCACACCATCAATGGTGCCTGGTCACCCTGGTCCCCGTGGTCTCAGTGCAGCCGTGACTGCAGCAGAGGGATCCGGAACCGCAAACGGGTCTGCAGCAATCCTGAGCCCAAGTACGGGGGACTTCCTTGCCTTGGCCCATCTCTAGAGTACCAGGAATGCAACATTTTGCCTTGCCCAGGTAAGTTTCAAATGAAATGAAAGAAGTTAAAACTAAATAGCTCATCCTACAATTTATATCTAGCCATATTTGGTTGGTTGGGTTTGGTTTTTTTTTAATATTTTAGTTGGTGAGTTTTGGGTTTGTTTTGGTTCTTGAATCAATTACAGCTCAAATTTACCTTTATACTGTGAGTGTATTTGGGTAATATTCCCATGTGATGTCAATAAATTTATCGTTGAGAGTATTAATAGCTATATCTTTTTTCACTTCTGAGACTGGCTGTAAAAATATAAATTTAGTATTAAACTTATAGGAAAAAATATCAGAATTCTGGCAAGACATAAGAAATCTGGCCTTGTCTTTATTTAAACTCAAAATATTATTTTCATCACAGTGGTTTCTGGCATTAAATCTGTGTTAGCTTTTAAGTGTAGAGTTGCCAGCAAATAAGCTTTACATCTGATCACCAAATTAGATGGTTATTCAAGTAGTCCATAAAGATTGTTCTTGCATTCTTGAATTTCTTCTTAATTTCAAGTTTTTTTATGATTCTATGAAAGGGATTATAAGCAGAATATATGTTTACAAGAAACTACTTTGGATTAAAAATCATTGTTGTATCTCCAACATAGTGGAAAAACAAATCTTGGTTTCAGTCACATCTCTCACCCTTCATAAAATAAACATTCAAACTGAAAGGCTTTTGAGCTTTGCAGAGGCTTTGTGGGAAAAGAAAGGGGAACGGTGTAGGAGAACACATGAAGAAAAGAAGGTGCTATTGGTTTAGGAAGAGAGAATTCATGGCAAGAAACAATAGAGAGGAAGAAGGAAAGAAGACTGAAAAACTCAGTTTGTTCCAGCAGCAACAAGTAAATTTAGAAATAAGCTTTCATACATCTTTAATTGTATTAATTATGTATAGCAGTGCTTCATGTTTTCTTGTTGAAGACTTGGAGCTTTTGTCATTTATTCATTTGTGGACCTGAATAATTACTATTATGTGTGGAGGTTTTGGTTCAAAACCAGGCAGAAATACAGTACGATATATATATAGTATGTATGGCAATATACCTACTACATATGTGCACCACCATTTTAAAGCATACATGTGTATTAACATATACATATATGGTTTCAAATTAAAACTCTATTCCTCATGGATACACTGGTTTTTTTATAATATGATTGTTTTTCCCAACCTTTTTGCAGTGCTTTTCCTAAACTTTTAAAGCCCTCTAACAGTCACTGTTCATCCCTTGCATCAGAATTGAAGCAGAAAATCTGTGCAGAAAACAACACTTCCCTCTCTGGCAGGCACAGTTTCTTGAAAAGCATGTTTCTATCTTCAGTTTAACCTAAGCAATATGTTTTAGCACACAACCCAGAGTCTGTGAACATTCTGGCTGTTCACTGAAAGCAAATTTCTCTGCAGTCTTATTGCTTACAGGAACAGTAGAACTGTTTGAAAACTTGAATGCTCTGAGGCACTCAAGCCCCCAGCTCTCCTGCTGGTGGGACGGATCCATGGAGGATTTCTATTGCGGATCCCTGTTTTGATCTGGGGAAATGCCCACTGAGCCACTGAAGTTCTAAAAGAGGCACTTGGGCACAACCAGCCAGTGCTTTCTGGTGAAATTTTCTTGCTGCATCCAAGGAGGAGCTTCAATTGCTTCAATTGCTCATTTTGTAACTTCTCTGTCTGGGGGTGCAGACATCTGAGCAGATCAGGGGAAGAGATGATGCTTCCTTTTGAGCTTAGACACGTGACAAGTGAAGTGCATGTTGTCCGTGTTTTCTACACTAAGTGCTATTGGAGAGAGGTGAAAGGGAACCAACAGAGAGACAACATTTTGCAGAGAATTAGGATATTGTGGTCCAAGTCTTCTCCATGTGGGCACAGCCCTATTGCATAGTCTGATTCATTAGTTCCCAAACTAGAATCATAGTGCCTTGCTTTTTCCAGGAAAGTAAAAGGATAAACAATTTTGTTTCATGTAACTGCACTGTTCAAGTAGTTTGGCAGTAATTCATTGCATCCAAGATGTAGAAGACCATTGCACCAAAGTATGCAAACCTCCCCAGGAATATATGGAATAGATGAAGCTACCTATAAAATGGGGCTAGATTTGGTTTTCAGCCCTTGCTGTTGATTTTCAAATTAAATGCTGTCTTGAATTTTGGGCTATTAAGGAGACACAATGGGGGGAGCCAGACCTGTTACGAAGTTAACAACAGTGATTAAGAAAAGCCGAGTGGGGGTAGATGAACACTTACAGAAACTGGGATACAAAAATTATACAGAAATTAGAAAACCCAAAATGCACACCACAACAGTTTAAGTCATGCTGAAAGTCAGTAGGACTTTATGTTTCTCGATTAATTAACCTGGCCTCAGTGTCATCCTGGAAGATACTAAGTGCTCTGAAGGACTAACACAATGAAAAAGCCCATGGAGCAATCAAAGTGTACAAGGCTGTCTTGTCTAGTTAAGTGTCTTGCAACACTTGCAGCATCTTAAATATACTTATTAATATATTAATAAACAGAAAATGATAGTTAAAAGCAGGATGCCAGAATTTCAAACAGGTGCTGAAGTCATCTAGACTCTGCCTTCAGTAAATTCTGTTAAACCTTTTTTAGGCCTGCAAGGGAGAGAGAAACTGAATTTTTTTTCTGCAGTAGTAAATGGTCCGCAGATTGGTAGCAGTCACTGGGCCTTTTGCTCATAGTATTTGAAGGCTGAATATATAATAGTAAATTGAACAGTGCCAGAAAATTGCCAGAAATTGTATACAGGTTCTGGAAGATGATTTGTCTGTATTATTCAAGTTTTAGAATGATCCGTCATACAATTTTGCCTTCAACTAACACACGCTCTCCCAAATAAGCTGCAGAAATAGTTAGTGAGCCAGTGTAGGGCAAAGGCAGGCTCTCAGTACTGTTTCCATCTGGCTAAGCTACTTTGAGGGGTAGGAGAATTTGAACTATTGTCTTGCACTAGCAAATTATGCTTTGAACCTGTGCCTCAGCTCTTTTTTTTATGTCTCAGAGATGTGAATAGCATTAAGCTGGCAGGAACTGAACTGAACAGCCTGAATAACTGTGGAAAGGATCTGTGAATACTCACTGACATTTCTGTTTTCTTTGAGTTACTAATCTGCAGTCAATAATAAAAAGAATCTAAAATCAGTCATATAAGGGTTTGGTTATCCTTTGGAGTTTGCTAGATACGTACATTATGAAGAGAAATAGATGATGAAGAGAAGTTTTCAAATTATAAATCCTGAAAATCTAAAAAAATTACAGGAATTTGCTGGCTATAACAGATCTGTTTGCCTGACAATAATACAACCAAACGTAAAAAACACTGTCCTAGTTCACAGTATTGCACTTCTCTTCAGTTATCTCTGTAGGAAAAGACAACTTTTCTTCATTTGTGTTTTGTTTTGTTTCTTGTTGCCTTCTCTTATATTCCTTTGCATAAGGATATGGGGACACTTGGCTGATGTGCCTTAATTAGACATTTAAAGCAGAGCTCTGTGAGCAAGCCTAAGAAGCATGAGCTACAGGAGTTTCTCTCTTGCCCTCAGGGCATGGTGGAGGATTAGGGGGAAAGGACAGTTGCCATCTCTTAGATTAGAAATTCTGATACCTCATGACAATATTTTGGGATTTTACCAATTTCAGATTTTTATTTATAGTGGTTCTAGTTTAGTTTAGTTTTGAAATTTTAGCTGAGAAGATCTGAATAAATTCATATATCACTGAACATTCTAATAGCAATAATGAGTGTCAGATATACAAAAATCCCTGGAAGATTATGTAAGTTATTTATGCATCCCCTAAAGTCAATTACTTTTTATTGGTTTTATTTTTTTTCTCTTTTATTGTTTTCCTTTCCTCTTATTATTTTTTTGTTATTGTTTAACTCATGCTTGGCCACAAGAAAACAAGAATGTATTTAAAAGAATAAAATTTATCCTGCAGTAACTTCATAAATCAGGTGGAAAAAGGAATTACTCCAGTAAATGGAGGCTGAAGCCCATCTTGTAACATGCACTGATCACTCTAGGTGCTTCTATAGCCAGCAAGAAGAGGGATGAACTGCTCTTCGAAGCAACTGTTGGTTTTCTGACTTAAAAGTCTCAGCTACAGACTTAAACCCAAATGGACCCTTAGATTTTGTTATTGTTCTTTTCTTAGAACCATTTGTTTGCCTTGTGTTTCTGCATTGCACTATTTTGACTGTTTCTTTCATCCAGCATTGCTCTTATGAATAAAAGGCATCACAGAAATTAGACTTTGCCTTTGTAAACTATGATGTAAAAATTACTCTTTTCCCACTGAAACATGCAGCAGTATCCCACAGGATTGGGAAAAAGCAGTAGACTAAGTGATGTGGAATGGGATGATCCCCAGGTGTCTGGAAGGGAGCGGGAGGCTGCCCAACATGCAGACAGTTTATAAAGGAGGCTGCAATCCTATCTATGTTCTCATGAAAGCAGGTGATGTCAGTGTGTCTGCCCCCACTTCCTTGTAAAACCCAAAGTGCATAGCAGGGTATCCAGTTTACTTAATTGTCTCTTGGAAATTCTCCAGTTGTGTGGATGTTTTGTTGTGTCCTCAGGAGATCCCATTTCTGTACTCTGTTTCTTCCTGGCACATCCTATTCCCTATGGTGTGTGTTTCGTTCATTACAGTGAAGAAATACTTATTAACCTCAACAACGGCCAGTAGGCAAAAAGTTGTTTGCTTTACTGAAAGTGCACTGTTTGATAGCACCCTTGGAGCTAAAAAGAGTCTTCTTCCTAAAGGGACCAACCTCAGCAATTGTCAGAAGATGTAAAGACTCTAAATCTTTCATTGTGGAGCTACTTTAATGACTTTCTTTTGTCCAACATCTCTACAAAATTGTTATGTAAAGAAACTGTAGTGACTGGAACTTTTCTTGCTGCTGTGTATTTTTCCTCCTGTAAGAGTCAGAAATAACATTAAGGGCTCTATGACAAAAGGAAAAAAAAGGAAAAATAAAAAACAAACCAGATGGTGCTGTGTTGCTAAGCAACTTAAAGAAAGATGAAAGAAACCATAGAGCTCTATTTAGGTCTTTTAAAAACTCAAGCAGTAAATACCCACTCCTTTGATCTTATTTAACCATGACGATGCCTTATTATCTTCTGTTGCTGAAAAGAAAAAGTTCTGGTGACTTTATTGAAAGAGGTAGTTACAACAGTCCTTGAAAGGTTAGACGCAGTCTGTCAGTAAATAGTTGCTAAAAAAATCAGTTATAATTGCACTGTCCAGCTCAACTAAGATCAACTCTAACACTGTCTATTATATTTGTCCTTCCCCACCTTCCCCAGACCCACTCCTCCTTTTACACCTGAAGACAAACAGTACAGCCATGATCACTGCAGCTGGTATGTCACATTGGTCTCTGTGTTCTTGGCCACCTGAAGATCAATGGCAATTTCAAATGCAAGTGCATTTGTAATTCTCACTCTGGTCCATGGAAAAATAAGTAGGAAAGTGTGGGGGGTCATTGTCTCCATTAGAGTGAACAATGCACTGGCAATGTCTGCAGACAATTTATGTTCTGTGTAGTTAATCTCAGGCAGAATCAATTCTGTTTCATGAAGATATATATGCTGCAGCAGACATGCCTCTGATCATTCATTTGAGCTAGTCAAAGATCACTTTTAAAGAAAAAAAATAAAAGAAGAAAAAGGGAGTATCTAGAAAGGTAAAGCTTTAGTATTGTATGAAATAAATAGGTTGGGTAACAGCTTCTGCTTTTATTTGAAGTATGTAAAAAAAAAAAAAAAAGAGGAAAGAAGCAAGTTCTGAATAAAAGATACCGTGTCTTGAAATTGTTATAAAATTGCACAGTATATTTCATCTGCACTGAAGACAAATAACCTGTGGCTTTCTTTGATATGAGTTTGCATAATACTGCATTAATAGAGTTAGCTCAGGCAAAAAGACATATTTGTTTTCCAGTGAAAAGTATGAATAAGAAAAATACAAGTAGGAGAACAAGTCAGATACTCTACCAAGATACAGTATTTATTTATGATAGGTAGTATAAAACTCTCTCATGCATGATGATTTGTTGTACGATGTAGCAATCATTAAAATCCTTAATAATGGAAATAATTTATTTAAATTGCGTACTTGGAATATAGTACCAGATTATAGAAATCCTGTCTGTCAAATCAGGCTTCAGAGTTCAGATAAATTAGCTGCAAGAGTTTTCACAACTACAGGTCTTACCAAGGAAGTCCCAAGTCCATGCTTTCTTGATTTTTAGGATGGTGTTGCAAACAAACAATACAGGGAATAAAAGGCAATATATTCAACTACTGTAGTAAAAAGATTAGTAAATAGTCTTTGGTATGCAATAGTGAATTATCTGTTTGATTAGCAGTTGAGAACCTGAAGCTGTACTGTATCTGAAGTGACATTAAAAATGCATGCATGTATAGCTTTTAATATAAAAAAATCTCCTAGCTTATTTTCTCACTGTTGGAGACTTTACATAGAAATCACTCTACTCGACTCACCAAGTGCATTTGTGATATGCAATCCTGTAAAGCCAAAACAAATATTTTTTTAAAATGTTCTACATCTCCATCTAAGAGAGAATCTAAATGCAAATAAGACATAGATATTTTCATTGTAAGCTAATTTTTTAAGAGTTGCAACCTTTTTTTTTTTTATGGTAAGAGACAATGATGGAATAGCATTTCAATAAACCAGTAAAAACTATCCCTTGAAAAGCTGTTTCATTAATTGAATGGGAAAGGTTAAAAAGACGTGGTAAATAATTTACGTCCGTAAGGATTCAAGTGATAATGCTTTAAATAGAGGTTTGAAGAGAAATTCATTTTTTGAAGGATATGAAAATTTTGAAAGTTTACGGTTTTGTCTCTTAAAAAAAAAAAAAAGGAAAAGATAAATGAAGGAAATACTGAGATTCTTGCAGAAAGAATACTTCTCTGGGAGTGGGAGAAGTACATCTTACTTTGTCATGTGACTACAGGTGTAAAGTCTTTGGCAGATGGGCTACAATGTGGCTGTAAATACCAGAAATACATTCTGGAGCAATAGTTTTAAGGACAGGGGCTCAAAGGAGCCAGACTGGTGCAGGCAATGAGGTGAACTTTCATTTAAATCTTGTCTAGTAGCTGTGTGTCATAAATCATATGACAAATGGGTCTCCCATGAAATCCAGCCTACATTTCAGAAGAATGTTGTGAAAACTCTGACTGGAGAATAGTCTGATATACTTGAATTAGTAAATGCAAAAAGGGGAAGGGAGGGTAAGATAAAAAATAATATTTATTCTTCAAAAACTTGTTTTAAAAACTTAAAGTGGCAACTCTTTTTTGTCAATGTGTGTTGCTTTCTTAAACTTCTGCCTTTGTTCTACTTCTGACATCAGTGGTAGTGCTGTGTTAAGACTGTAACATTATATTGGCCCATCAAATCCTACAACTGTATTAGATCATTTGAGATGGGGTTGTAGGGTTAAGGCAATCCACCTGAAATTCTGGATTGCTCCATCCTTCTGTTGCTATTATTTGGCTCTGTTTTATTTCTATCAATAAAAAACTACTTTGAGCTTACAATATTTCTGCTAAACGAGCTTTGGCATTTTGTTTCCTCAAAACTGAGAAAAGAAAAGGAAAAGAAGAAAAAAAGATTTTTCCCCTAAAGATGTTATAATACCCACTAAAAGTGTCTTATATGTATGAGTAATTTTGTTAGGCTTTTCCAGCATACCAGGGCCCTTTAAAATTAAATTGCATTGTGATTAAATTTATGGGAACTATTTTTCAGTGGCAGCTAAAAAATCCAGTAGTTTCAGTAGGGCATGAATTAGATCCCCAGAATATGAGAAAGATGAGCTGGATTATGTCATGTCATGTCATCAGCTTGGAAAAATACAGTATTCTTTGTCTTTTCAGTGGATGGAGGCTGGTCTTGTTGGTCATCTTGGTCCAAGTGCTCAGCAACGTGTGGAGGAGGGCATTACATGAGGACTCGCTCGTGCACAAACCCAGCCCCAGCCTACGGAGGGGACATCTGCCTTGGGCTGCACACTGAGGAGGCACTCTGCAACACACAGCCCTGCCCAGGTACAGCCAAACAGCCCATCCTTCTTGTTCTTTATGTGCCACAGAATAAAGCATTCCCAGTTAGGCAACATAGTGTCCTTGATCTATTATTCAGAAAGAAATAATTTCTCTCCCTTATTATGCAAACAATCAGCTTTTACATGTTACAATGCTACAGTAAATCAAGTACTAGCAGAATATGTTCTACAAGACACTGCCTCCTTCCTTCCTCTTGAAAAATTAAAATCTAAGTTACTGTATCTGAATCTGGATTAAGCAAAATTGTGTAATATTTGAAGTGGACCATGCAAATGGTTTATGAGACTTTTAATAAAAATATCACAAAGTGCTCTTGTTACAACACCAAACATTCACAGCAAGCATATTGCTGAGGTTAATATTCAACACGTGTTATCACTAGGTCTTTCAACTAGATTTGCCCTGTTTTCATATAAAACACAAAGAAAACTTTCATGGTCTTTGTAAAATTCCTTCTTCAACTTTGGATGTTAAGGAACAAAGACCTGATCTTTTTAAATGACTGTAGTGTGCTTAATAGATTAAATGTCTCAGCACTCCTGCGAGTTGTATGATATTATGGGTCATGTCTATTTCTGTAACTTTGACTCTGCCTTTTGACTCATATTAAATGAAACTCCTTTTTTTAAAATTAAGTGAGAAATTGAGATTAAAACCATATAAACTTTCATGTATTACTGATTAGTGGATTGCAAACAACAGCAAAAGGAAAGAAGCTCTGATGCCACACTGTATTACTTGCTTCACTTAGAGCTGCTAGACATCATAGCAAAGGTCTTCTGCTCATATGATGAGGCTGTGCATGGCACAAGCACTGAGGGCAAAAGCCCCATGAGTCTGAATGGGTCATATTACTTGTTATGGTTCTTTCCTTTTCTAGGTACTACATATCTGCCAGCAGAATAAAAGTACCTACCTTGTCAAAATTAAAGCAGATTGGGTTAAAAATCCCCAGTTGGGTTTAAAAAAAAAAAAAAAAAAAAAAAAGCCAACGACAGAATCAGTTGATTATTTGATTTTTTGAGACAGACAGTGTACATTTCTATGTAGAAGTTGCATAGCTGCCTTGAAATCCTTTAAGGCATCTTTGAAAGGCCAGAGCTGGCGTGTTCATTGTGCTAGTATTGTAGCTCTTTCTCTTGTGGTGCATTTATTTTCTACCACCATTTTCTTATAAATGATAGTTTGCCAACATTCATAAATAATTTCTTCATCTTGTTTTGACCTGCCTATGACACAAAATTTGGAACAGATGCAAGATGGACAAGGAGGTTGTTTTTGTTCATCTTGGTTCAAGAAAGTGGAAACCCTTATAAAACAATAGCACTTCAGAGGCATAAAATGTATTTTTCACATTCTGTAATATTTTATTGATATTTCAATCTCACTGAAAATTTGCCATAGATTTTTAAAACAACACATCATCCACTAGCTGTGAGAATGGCCCTTGCCTCATGTTTACAATATGGATTTCAAAACTGCTTTTTACTGCTCTTATTTCACATGGGAATGGGTCAAAAAAAACCCACAGTGCTTCACAGATCAAGTTTGGGCAGATGCCTGAACACCTGCAGAGCCATTTTCTTGTGGTAAGGACCAGGTGAAGAGTGGTTCCTTGTGCAAATCAGAAAACACCCTTGCTGACATTCACTGCTTGAGTGACATACTCAGTATAAGAGAACAGTACTGACACTTGGAATCTAAGAGCAACTAACCAGCACAGAAATGAATATACAAAAAGTGGAAATTATTAGTAACGTTTCTTAAGTTGTGAAAAGAGCAAAGATATTTTGGCATTTGAAATACTCTTTTTTTTAATTCCCAATAAAACTAGCAGAGAACTAAACTTTCTGGAATCCTGATACTAAGGATTTGTAGAGGATATAGAGATTTAATAGCAAATCCAACTGAAAGTATTCAAATATGCACTTAAAAGAAAGTAACAGGCTCGTGTCTGCAAAACACATCAATTTTTCTCATCATTCATTTTAAAAGCTCTGTCATTGAATTTGTAGTTTTTATTTTAATTTACCCAAATGCAATCACAGCAATATGAAAGGAAGCACTGCAGTATTCATCAGTAGTGGCTGATTATCAGTAAGTGTAACCAGTTGCAGTGGTGTCTGCAATATGTTGCATAAAACAGTGTTTTATACCTTAAGTATTTACAGCTTCTGTAAGAGGTGAAAATACATTCTGTCCTTGGCTTGGTGACTTACACGTAAAAATAATGGACAAAGCACCTGAACATTTAGCAATGGTGGTGTAATACTGCATGAAAGAAATTTAAATGTTACATTGAATAATCTGATCTTTCTGCAGTGCTGCCTTCACCAAGGGATTTCTTAGGAGCTGCTTTATCTTAACCTGGTTTCAAAGGCCAGCCAAGACTCTGTACAAAGAAGATATAGCACATCATGATTAGAGGTGAAACGTTAGAGGTGAAAAGCCAGGTTAAACACCTCTCCAGTCCACTTTCTCTTCTACATTCTCATCACTTGTGCACAGAACTGAGGAGCAAGTTGAGAGGAGCCTGCCTGAGGTGCAAGAGAGCCTCAGATACCTTGAAGATACAACAATCAGAGGAATGAGGCAAGAGAGCTGACTCAGTAGAAGAGCATGCAAAAGCTATGGGATCACCTTCCCATGGCACATCTGACAATTTGAAGTCATACATCTGTTAGTCTTGGGTGCCTTACTTCTCTGCAGCTCCTGAGCTCCCAACAATGTCCTCAAAGTACAGGTTTGGTGTGAGGACCCACCACTGCAGGGGTGAGCCTCTATTTCATGCTTGCACCAATGTGCCCTTCTCCTCCTCTGTGATTCTGTGTGCCTGATGGAGCTGATCAGCTTGGCAGCAGGCCCACAGACCACCTGTCCTGTAGTGTCTGAGTGCACTGCAGGGCTCACAGTTTCCTTATGGGTCCCCTAAGGAGCAGGATGAAACAATAACCTTGCCCAGTCACCTATATATGGCTTAGCATGATCCCTGTGTACTCTGGAGTTCCTATTTCACCATGGGATGGAGCTTCTTCAGCAAAGGATCTAGCAGGACAAAAGCATGCTGCACAAGATGGGGCTGCAGAGTGCACCAGTCAACAAGATGCATTTAGGATACCCGCAAGTATTTTGGCACCTGCTGCATATATCCCAATTATACCAGGACTGGAGAAGAATCTTGGCTCTGGCTTAAACATGCTCTCTGCCACCAGTGAAAACTGGGCCAAAACTTATAATGGGCAACATTCCTTTAGGCTTGAATGAGCAGGGCTTTATTGTTACTAAAAAGGGTAAAGATTCAGATATTTATTTTACTTAGATCCAGCAGCTGACACTGGAGGTGATAACAGCAGCTCCTGGATGTGCCACACTAAGTAAGCAGAAGAAGCCTGTCCATTTGCTTGACTCCCACCTCAGCTCTCCTACCCCCCTGAATTAGGATTGAACTACATTTTGGCATCTGCCTCTCTGCTCCTAGTACCCACTCTACTAATGAGCCCCTCCAGGGCCTTTCCTAGGAAACAGAAAAACTAAAGGACAAAGCTGAGTATTTCTGCTGCTCATGAGAACAAGATCTTACAAGCTAATTGTATCAAGGTATTTTTCCTGTTGTTCAAAGAAGGCCTCATCCAGATAGTTACAAATTGTTCATTAAATATCAATATCCTTGTTCTTAACTGACCTGCTAGGTAAATCTATTTAATAAATAACACCTATTGCTTGGCATCTTTCAAGACTGCAATCTCAAATATTCCTTCTGCAGTCTGTTAAATTTTAGATGACTGAGAGTTTTAACTTCTTTCCCGTGTGAACAAGGGGAAAGTAATGAGTAAATGTGAACCTTGTATTCTGAAATTATACAAGGCATTGGAAGGGCCCCAAAGTGTGTAAAACTTCCTTAACTTTCCACCTGATTAACAGTGTAGAAAAGCTTCACTAATTCACAAATTGTAATGTTCTTCAATCTAACTTGAATCAAATTTAGAAAATACACAGCTTTTTATTTCAGGCAAAATGAAAATACTTTTTATTGGCATAAAATTATTTAAAATTTTGAAGCAGAAACAAGTTTGGTTTGGAATAGTAGGGCACTATTTATTCTATATCAAAACCATAAAACCTATCTCAGTGGGAAAGCTGACGGAAAAAAGGAACTTTATCTGAGCTCTGTCTTTCCTATATTTGCCAAACTCAGAAGACTCCCATGAAGGGAAGGCTTGGCCTTGGGTTGTAAGAATGCTGAGTGCAGCAAACTCACACCACCTCATGGGAATGAGATTAATTCACTTCATTTAAGGAAAGTATGTGAGATCTCGCAGGTATGAAATAAAAATATCTTAATCAAAGCTACATGAGGAGAGGAAGAAAGAAAAGAAATAGAAGGTGACAAATTGAATGGGGAAGAGAAAATGAGACTCTACAGCCAAGAAATGAACCTGAAATAGCAAAAGCTGAAAAAAAAAAAAACTTTGAAAAATCTTCAAGATGCTTCTGTTTTTGTGGTTAAATACACATCCATTTTCAGATTGGAATATATACTCTTATAGTTCTCATTGCTTCTTGTCAGGTACATAAAAAAGTGCAGTGCCCTTGTCTACACTAATGACCTAGACTGGAATTAATTCCACAGCTATCATGCTTTCAGTCACCTCCACAGAATTCTCCAGCATCTCACTTGCACACACAAAGGCCATGGCAGAAGCCAAAACCATGAGATGTCTGTGGCAAATTTACCATTACATCCACATTTCAGAGACTTCTGCCAAAGCCAAGCTGCCTTTGTTTCATTGCAGTGAAGGAGCTGCCCTCTCTCTGCAAGATGGTGGTAGCTGGGGAGGAGGCTTTCTGTCCTAACTCAGAAACACAAGCTATTTTTCTCTCACTCAGTGCCCTTGAGCTCCTTAATCACAGTGTCTGCACGTGTGTCCCTCTCTGCCTGTTGCAGACAGCTGGTCCGAGTGGTCCGAGTGGTCTGACTGTGACTCGTCTGGCGTCCAGACCCGCGCCCGGCAGTGCGCCCTTTTGTTCCCTGTGGGCAGCCAGTGCACAGGCAACACCACCGAGAGCCGAGCCTGCGCTGCCGACTCCAACTTCATACCAGGTGAGATCAGCCAGCTCCTGGAAGGGTTTGTGAAATCTCTGTTAAATCTCTGAGTCATAGCACTGCTTCAGACTGCACTGTGCAGATCCATGAGCTGAAGCAGAACTGGACTTTAGTCAGCACAAGCATGTTGGTCTACTGTGTAGAGACAATGTTCTTAGATCTGGTGTCTCCATAAAAATCTGACCCATGATATCCAGTGCTGTGGAGCTGTCCCTACTGTCACTGCCTGGGACTTTGTTAGTCACTGTCACAGCATTCTACAGGTCTTCCCCATTCTGCTTGGTAACAGGGGATGAGTACACACAGCAAGCAGAAATAATTTGCTTTTTGTCTTAAGTGTTTTTGAGACTAGGATTATTAAAGAAACATTGCTGTAGGTTTTGTGGTTTGCATGTACAAAATGAGTGCTGTGGTTGTTAATCTGGAAATCATTTCATAGAGTCCCTTTCATTAATAACTGCTCAGAAAGGCAAATACTATTAGCTTTGCCTCCAGTCCTTATCTCCCATGACTGCTAAGTACCTGATGGATAGTCATGTTATTATTCTATAGTATTTGGTAAAACTCATGACTGTACTTTTGTTTTTAAATCACAGGAGTTATTTAAATCCACACAACAGTATGGGTGGTCACATTGCATTGCTGTTAACAGTTGACTTTCTCCCTATGTACATTAAAAAAATCTAGGGGGCTTTTCACAGCCAGAAAAATTTACAAATTCATTGCATTTCAAATGTATCCTTTGAAATGTAGCTGTGTTTATTCAGTGCAGCAACCTTTTCTTTGTGTGACTATGCAGTAAACTATAGTACAATGTAACAAAGACATCAGCAAAGTTAAACTCTGTTTTTATGGATAGTGCATGAGGCTTTAACTCCCAAATAGTATTTTCCTCTAAAACCAATGTGAAAAATGTCAGTATGAAAGCAAAACCTCCCACATTGTATTTTCTCTTTTCTAAGGCTTTTGAAGCTCTATTAATATTCACATTCTGTGACTCTGCAGCTTAATCTAATATAAATTCTACATCTTGTTTTGGAAGGTAGGCATTTTCAGAATCTGAAACAAGCCACCACATCTCTTTCCCTTCTGCTTTGTTTGCTGCTCCTCCTCACATTACCAATAACACAGCAGATAAGGTCATGCTCATTACTCCCACCTTAGGGAATTGAGCTTGCTTTCTTTGGTTCATTTGGCTTGCTTTTACTCATCCAAGTCCTATAACTCAGGGGTTTCCCCCCTATCTCTTGGCTGAAAAGACTAGTCCCTACAGAAGTGGCAACTTTCCTCTGTTGTAAGAACTGGACACAGTACTAGCTAATTTCTGGATCTTTTCCTTCCCTTCATTTGTTGCTTGGAAAGACGTTATCAAAAAACTTTAAATTCTGCTTTTTTGAAATCCATGTATACTGTGTCAGCTAAACCACTTGCATACAGGTGATCCTTGACCCTTTCAGAGAGGTTCAAGAGACTGATTTGTAAGGCAGAACTTCCCTTTATAGAAATTATGGTCTGGAAGTAAGGAGTGGAAAAGCTCAATTGCCAACAGATTTTATTCTGTATTTTCAAAGAAAAAATGGTAAGGATATAGGCTGGAATTGCATTTTATTAGTTTACGACTGAGACCTATGAAATTTGCAGTCGTTTTTTTTTTGAAGATGCATAAATTCCCACTTTTCACATTAGTGCTAGATGAAACTTCTAGTAGTAATGAGCACATTTGAACACAAAGTAATTAAACTGCAGTTAATTTTGCTTCGCTAAATCAACTCTTTCTCCACAAGCCTAAACTCCACAAAGAATGTTTCTATGTGCACATCATCCTATTCATTCCAGAGATGTTTTGAGGCACTAATTAAATATAAGTTGCTGCTTTTGCTTGGGAAACTAAGGAACCAGAAGTTATCATGGGTCCTTTCTATTAATTCTACCACATAGTGAAAATATTTTTTATCTTGAATTTGAGGTGGATGTAATAGAATGAATTTTTAAATCCTTATTGTGTTAATTTAACTAGAAGTTCTTTGCAGTACTTTTTCTTCTTGGCCTAAGTGGTTTCTTTATTTTTCTAGAAATATCTGTGGCACGATCCAGCAGCATAGAAGAGAAACGATGTGGCGGTAAGTTTTCAGCTCAAGATATCTATTAAATGCTGAAATATTGATTCCCCACTTTTTTGCTTTTGTTTCACCTTTTGCACTCCCTTAGTATTATTCTACCTTCTAAATGCTGCATTCTCATTATTTACACTTGTCCAGAAAAAAAAGTAGTTACCTGTACAGAAAAATGTAGTTATTACAGGATTTCTCATTAAATATCCATCTGTCATTGGTGACCTTTGAGAGTAGAACATGCATTATTGGATGTTTGTATTTTCTTTGTCAGCGTGGCAGTCTTTTTGTACTCAAAAAGAAATACCTATATTAATCTAGTTATCAGAAGGTCAAAATTTGTAAATTTGTTGCTCCGCTTTTTTCAGGATAATAAATCCACAAACTTCTTTTAGACTTCAAATAAACAGCAGAAAACCAGCCTGCTAACAAATTTAATAGCCCAGACTCTACCTGGGACTCATTTTCACCTTCATTTCCAGAGACAAAACTAAAAAGTAAAGAAAAGCTTCCATTCTGGAGAGTCGTGATGCTAGAAAACTAGATCTTGAAAGGAAAAACTTTTAAAACTACTAAACAAGAAGAAGAAGAAGAAGGAAAATGAACTTTTCTGTTTTTTCTGTGCTGAGCTATCGCGCTTAGTCTGTGTCGTCATGGTAATAGCTCTGGCCAGTTCTAGTATTCTTCCATGCACAGATAAGCTGCATTTTCAACCTAACAAAGGACAGTGAAAACACAGAGGTTATGCAAGGGTATTTGTGCATATGGTAACTTGTTACGGGAGCCAAGATAATGTAATTTGATTTTTTTCCTAATTAGGAAAACATTTTGCCAAGTTCTACAACACTGGGAAAGCCTAATAAAGGTGTAGAAGTATGTTTTAGTGATAGATTGATATACAGACACACTCAGCTGAGTCACCTAAATATTGGTTCATGTTTCTAAGTACTCAGGAGGCATGTAAAGGTCCTACCTTAGATTTTACAAAAAATGAGACCCATGTAGTGGCCCATTTTTCTTTTATTACAATGAAAAAGATCTAAGAGATATTTTCAAGACTAGCACCAGTATATCAGTTAAAAATCCTTTATTTGTACATTTAGGCAACAACAAACAAATTTTCAGTCATGCTAAAATTAAATTTCCAGCATGAGCTTTTCAGTGATACTTCTTCCCTCAAGTAAATCAAAAAGCGCAGCTCCAGTCTGAAATAACAATGAAAAGAAGTGCAACTTGTTTATTTTGAGCAAATCCTACTGGTGCCATATCTCATCTGGTATCTCTGTTCAGTAACATGAAGGGATAATTGTGCTTTAGCTTCCCTCCTACAGTTTCATGCTGCAGTGGGCTTTCTCTGTTTTAATCCTTGTCTAGTTGGAGAGGAAGGGTGCTGGGCTCTGAGTTGTTGACTTTGCACTCTCTGGCTGCCATGCTTGAAAGTGTATTGAGAGTCAAGGAGTCCATCTCTTGCCACTTCCCATTTCCCCCTAGAATGCTACCATTTCTTCCTCACTCTCCCTTAAATGAATAAAAAATTCCAAGAGATGGAGAAGGCAACAAACTGGCCAAGTTACAAAAAGAATGGCAACCAGCAAGAATCAAAGCAGGGATGGAAAAACGTTTGCTGCTGCTTCTGGGACATGCATGCAATAAAAGGGATATGGAAAACATTTATGGAAAGCAGAAACGGGCTTTAAAGATATCAGGATTTTGTCAGTTCTGCCACGAGTCACTACGTGTAAGAGAAAAAACTGTAACAGCAGCAGAAGAGGTGATACCGTAGTTCACTGAAAGAAAAAAACCTATTTATGTATACTATATACATAATTTATGTATAACAAGGCTGTGTTATACAGTCTGAAAAAAACCCCCTGATGAACTACTCAAATATATGGAATGCAATTAATTCTTTTATTTGTGTTCTGAACTTGTTTAAGCATCTTTCAATGATCTCTACTTACAGAGATGTATGGGTATCTAAGATTCTTATAATGGTCCCTTCAGGGAGGTAAAATGAATTTGCTACCGTGGGTTAAACTATTGCAATTGAGATGTTTCAGGGAAACACGTGAAAATTCCATTATCCTTATTTGAATCAAACACTTGTCTACATTCTTCCCCGAGCTGAAGCTTTTACTGCTACTGCCTTTAAATTAAGATTGCCACCTTCTCTCCGCTCCACAGAGTTCAACATGTTCCACATGATTGCCGTGGGGTTAAGTAGCTCAATCCTTGGTTGCCTTCTCACCCTTCTCGTTTACACGTACTGCCAGCGGTACCAGCAGCAGTCCCACGACGCCACTGTCATCCACCCTGTGTCACCCGCCCCGCTCAACACCAGCATCACCAACCACATCAACAAACTGGACAAATACGACTCTGTAGAAGCCATCAAGGTGAGCAGAGGGCTGGGAGATACTCTATACACCTAGACAACACTTCTCCAGTATCAAAAGATATCGAAAGAGTTCTCCTTGCTACTTTTCCGCAGTGGCATTTGAGCTCAAATTATGCTGATTAATGACGAAAGTAGATTTCACTTGAGGTATTGTAATTGCAGATCCATTCACTTGTCAATCCCTGTTAGGCAGGAAGTTGAATTTTGCATGTGTCCATAATTTATACAGCACGTTTTCCTGGGAAAAAGCAAATCACTCAAGCTCTTTTGTGTGATTTTTTTCCCGATTGTGTTCCCTAGTGGCTTGTTCAAGAAGTAAATAGGGCCATTCACCATGGCATCTACTGAAGAAAATCCTTTGACTCTGATGATCCAGTGTCAAGGGCACTCTTCATCTTCCTGTGCTATGTCTCTGTATGGAAGATGTATCTGGTGAATATATTCTGGGTCAGACTCTTAGCTAGAGTTTATAGCCAAAGTACTCTGTGAAAAAGCAGTAAAAATGTACTGAGAGTCTATAATGATACCCATACTATTTCATCATTATTCCCAAATTGCTGTTTTCTTTTTGTGACCTTTTAAAATAACTCTGCATTTCAGGTCCACTGAATTAAGGAAGGACGTGCATTCTGAAAATACCTAGTTCAGTATCTTCAGATTACAGAGTTTATTCATGCAGCTGCAAAGCTTTTTTGCAAATGAGGACTTTTCTTAAATCCTACCTGGATAATCCAGATCTTAATTTCTGCATTTTTCTTTCTAATTAAAGACATTTTAATGAAAATCATTAAAAACAGCAAGAAAAGTCTGGATCTTCTAGTCAGCAGTGGAATATGGACCTAATTTAAAGCTTTTTCAAATTCCACATCATCTCTCTAGATGGTTACAGAAACAAAAAAAAACCCAAACCCGATCCTTTGAAAATTCATTTTCTAAATATCCATATTACTTTTTTTAAAAGTTTCTTCTTCTGTTTTAAAAACAGAATTAATGCTCTTAAGGCCTTCAGATATTTCTGCCACTTGAAAATCAGGGAATTAAGACAGGAATTAAGGAATAAAGAGAAAATAATACTTATTCAGTAAAAAGATAGTAAGTGACTCATTCTAATAGGAAGAACTATATATGATTTAAAATATTCATAGAATCATAAAATTGGTTTTGTAATATTGGGGGAAAATGTCTGGTTTTATTAAGTAGAATTGCTTTCTATAGGAATGTTATTACATAAGAAGATACTTCTTGCAACTGCAAGTTTCTGTAAATGTACAGGTATTTCTCAATGCATTTTCAACTGGCTTACTATGCACAGATATTTGCCACAAAAACTACTTTGGTGAAAGAGCACTTAGTGGTTACTTTTCCTATGTCCTTTTCATTTTCTGATTTCTTTTTTTTTTTTTTTTTTTTGTCTTCCCAGGCATTTAACAAAAACAACCTGATTCTAGAGGAGAGAAACAAATACTTCAATCCACATCTTACTGCAAAGACTTATTCTAATACCTATTTTACAGATTTCAATAATTATGATGAGTACTAATGGGCTTGTGTATTTTCTGGCCTCCTGTAACTCCCCAGTCCCCAAGGCCTGTGCTACTCGAGTGCTCATGTGATTGAGGCTTCAGAGATGAAGTTCAGAGACATTTCAAGCACGATCCAAGCCATCAATGTCCCATTGATGCCAAAAGCCCAAACCGCCTGTTTGTGACATGATGTTTCCTTTGCAGAATGCAAGGTTGGCCTTCAGTGTCAGGGGCAGCTGTAGCCCCTCAGTGTTGCTGGACCACTCATGAGGATTGCATTGCTTCGCTCAGTTTCATAAATTTCCACTTATGTTTCTCTAACAAGTGACTAAGTAATTCCAGAGTTTTAAAAAGAGATAATAATGTTACCCCTTAAACCTGTGCCAGGAGTACAAATCTAATTTTCTTTTTAGGCGTTGTCTCTTGTTTCCTTGAGGTTTAAAAAGGGACCTTTGCTGTTAGCCCTCTCTGCAGTCTCCTGAAGCTCACACTGCCAAAAGGAGCTCACAAGGTGCTGGGGGTGACAAGAAGAAAAGTGGTGGTTTAGCGATCCTCTGCAGCAGCTCTGGGTTCTGTAGGCTGATCTTTCTGGGCTGTAAATCACTCTGACTGCAGTTCAGCTGCTCAGAGTGCAGAGAAGTACTAAGGCTGTACCGAGGGATACAATCTTGTAATTAACCAGGACACTTCCAGGGTCAGTGGTTTCCAGTTGCAAGCCGAGCCCAGTCACATAAAGCCTTCACCTTGTTCAGTTTAATTTTTGCAGGTCTGTGGAAGGGCATGTCCCACAGTGATACCAAGGGAGGAGGGCAGAAGGGAGAGGCACACTGGGAGGTTTTTCTCTGTGTCTTTAATAATCCAGCCTTGCTGCAGCGTTGGGGTTTGTTGTGGCGTTCCACAGGCTTCCTCTCCCTGGTGCACGCCCGTGGGACACGCTTGTCTCTGGTGCTGTGGCACTGGTCACCGGGCTGGCCACAGAACAGTACAACTGCACCGAGCACTAGGGGCTGTCTCTGGCTCCTGGGGGTATGTAGGCATAATCATAGGTCTGCTTTTTCTTTCCAGCTTTTACTTTATATGCATGTGTCCGACAAACAAAGCTGGCTCAGAGAATATAGATACTTTTGTAAAGGGCTGTCTCATCTTGCTGCCATGTCTGACCTGCATCAGTCAGCCCCTAGAGGAACATTCTTATGGCGTTTCAAGAGTTGATCTTGTTGGACTTCATTGATGTAAATACTTAAAATACTATTTGAGTTTTAAGTTATCAGTTTTGATTCCTTTTGTAGTGGTAGATGAGGAAACACAAAGTTTTATACCATTTTTCTTTGTCCTGTCTGTTTTCACCCACATTCATGACATTTTTATTTTTGTATCTGAAATTCCATATGTATAACTAAAAAGAAAATTGCAGGGATTTGAGTCAGATTTTACAGAGTATATAGTGGCAAGGAAGCATTTGCTATTCTCAGAAGCTTGTGAGAAGAAATTAAAAGTGAATATTAAGGATTAAAGAACTAGGCTTTCATTTTCTTGCTAAAAGCAAAGACCATTGCACTAGAATACTAGGAAGATATGCAAGGAGAAGCAGAGTGGAAGTGTTTCCATTCTGTTTAGAGCCCTTGCTAATTAGGTTGTGGTATGATAGAAGAATAAACATGTACAGATTATAATGATTCATAACTATGTATGAAAAAAATCAATAAGTATCAATAAACACTTCCATAGCAATGGTAAATGTGATATCTACTCATGGCAGTGAGCTACATTTTTGAATGGGGATAGATCTGAATGTAGCACTATGCTTCCAATCTGCTCTACAGGAAAATGAAAAGATTCAAAGTGGTCTTTAAAATGCTATGCAGTAAAATGAACACACATTTACCATCTATGAAAGTAATTAAGATCCGCTGCCTATTTTTTTTCCAGCTGAATAGTTCTCCCTGTTACTAACTCAGTCAAATGAAAGCACCTCACCTTCACACCAGCTCATCTCCAGAAATATAATAATGCTGGGTCTCTATAATTTGTGATTTTTCACTGTACAATAGATTTGGTTTCCCAGGAATAAATAAGCTGATTGCCCTGGGTAAGAGAAAATTTTCTTTGCAAGAAAGAGAGGGGAGAAAAGCTCTCCAAATCATAACCAGTATGGTATTTGAATTACTGTGTTCATGGCAAAAGATAAATTTTATATTTAAATAAAATAAAATAGAATCTATATTGTTGCGACTGCCAAGAAGAAGCAGCACATGTACATACACACATATGAACAACATTGTTCCATTCTGCCCCTGTATTAAGAGCACATTAGTCCAACTTCTGGAGTTGATATTTAGACTATTTGTTTTGAGACCAATACCTTTGAGATATTTGAACTACGTACTTTTATTTTACCTTTTTTAATTAAAATTACTGAAATTATCTTTTTTTTTTTTTTCTTAAACTCTTCAGTAGTTTGAGGTGCACCTATCTTTATAGTGATCTATTTTTCATTCTTTTCATGGATAAATACATATGTTAGATACATGTTATATATGTGGTAATTGTACCCTAGGTTAAGTCTGCATGGTCATAGGTAGAAGTCCATTTACCAGATGCTCAGTCTGCTCACACTTCCCTCTCCTAAAGGAGTATTTCAGGCATTCCTGAAATACTTTGAGATCTTTGAGCAGCTCCCATGCCAACATGTCAGGAAAGTGTTTCTTTTAATTATTTTTCTTTGTCATTTAGCATCCTAAATTTAATTGTTCTATATCACAGGTAGAAATATATTCAAAACTCTATCTGAAGCAGCTGGGTAAACATGGAAATTTCACAGCACTTAAATGTGAAAAACTTGATGGCAAGATCTCCTTGTCAAGCTAGGTTGTGAGACAACAGGTTGTAAAGGCTTTAGGTATTTGTGTCTTAGGTAATTTTAAAAGACCCCAGCTGCACTGCCTGTATCCATATTTCCACCTTCTGAATTCTATGCAGCTAGAGGTAGTTTAGTACAGCTTTTTCTAGTACATGGAGTAAAGCAAAGTGCAGTCTCTATTAATTTTAAACTTAGTTTATTTAGCATTTTTTCTAAAATAGGCTACAAAGCTGAAAAAGCAGGTTTTGTAGAATTGTTTAGGTTGGAAGATCTCTAAAAGTAAGTCCAACAATTAACCTAGCACTGCCAAGCCCCCTATTAAACAAAGTCTATTTCTTCTTGAAAGCTCTTCTTTTTCTTTCTGTCAAACCTTGTATAAGCCAATAGAGCTCTCAAATTTTCTCAAGGATAAAATTCAGTTACGAATGCATTGTTCTATTCTTTGAAAGGGAAAATCAAGTCCGTTGTTCATCAAATGCCATACTTAAATATCCTTCATCTTTTCTCTTGGATAAAGTGATCTATTTTGGATAAATAATTATATTACCTCTGATGCCATTAGTTAATATTACTAACCATGCTTACACTGATCGTATAAATTTAAAAATGCTTCTCTATTTTGAATGCAAACAGTTTTTCAGACAAATGAAAACTCTCTAAGTAAAGCTGTTTCCATGAAGCCCTGTTGCATGGAGGGAGGAGGAAGCAAGGCTGTCAGTCACATCCTGCACGGTGTGTACACTCATTGGCCAACTCAAAGTACCTCTATGCCTGAGTACACTTTTTGTGCTTATTTTTTATGTCTGAATCATAGCATATGTTCCTCAGTTGCTTAGAAAATGGACTCTTGTGCTTGCAGATATATCTTGGACATTGATTTGAGTCTGATGCTCTTTATGGCCTTTTAAAGTTACTCTATGTAGAACCTTTTCCAGTCGTTTGCAGTCACCTGATGTTGAAGCAGTGTGGTTTGGCTAAAACTAATCAGGAGATTTTTTACTAGGATTAGGAATTTCATAAGAGAGTGGAAGAAAGAATGGGGCTTAAATGGCTTTGCTTTCCAGGCTATTAAGCAGTACTGATTAAAGTCTCACATGGATGTAGGATACTGTGCATTGAGTTAGCTCCACCAGAGATCCACACCAGACTGGGAAAATACCATGCCAATGTAGAAATCAAGAGCTACTGAAGCACTTATGTTAGTGAAGAAATTTCTCAGAGCATCAGATCATATGGCTGTTCAAACCAGAAAAGAATGTAAGAGGTCCCAGATGTAAGCAAAATGTTAATAGGATTAAATGCTTCAATATTTTTTCCCTCATAATTATAGAATGAATATATTCACTTCTTTAAATGTGGGACCAGTTTTAATAAAATTGGCACAACATGAGCACATTCCTAATGTTGATTGTATGCATAATGGCTTTGCTGTATGAGATCAATTCTGTAAACAGTTTTGTCCAAGCTTATCTTGCTCTGCTTGAGGCATCTGGCCAATTTTAATTGTAGCTGCCATCAGCATCATCTATGTCTCGTCTAGGAAAACATACTTAGATGGGCAGAGTTATATCCTGATGAGGGCTTGTATCTCTCCACCAACACTGCAGTGAGCCTGGAGAGATATGCTTCTAATTTTCAGTGTCATTTCCATGCCTAGGTTGGCATAAGCTAGGCTCTTGAGTATAATTTTACTCATCACGTAAGTAGCCACACCAAGATCAATGGTACAGATGTAATGAGTTACTTGTTTTTATGTGTTTACAGAATTGAGCCCAAAATGTATTGCTTCTGCACAAATCCATGCACAGTACCAGATGACTTCAATAGTAAAAAAACAGATTCATTTAAAATTGTTCACAAGCAAATCTGCATCTTGATATCAGGGAATAATATGTGTTCATTGTGTGGGGTATTTGAATTCATTCCTTTCTTTGCTAAATAAATGAATGATAAAACAAGATACTGCTTGACTTCATTTAAAAGCCATTCTTTCAAATAAAGAAGGACTGTGGGATCTGTGGACATTTTCCCTTTTTTCTGTCTACTCTTCTCCATAAAAATCAATCCATGTGTGGCTGAAATAGCCTTTAGCTAGATTGTTCTGTGTCACTAAATGAATGCTTTGCATTGTGTTGCCATGCGACGACATTCTCTAACTGGGATTGTACAAAGAGGGAAAAATGCAAACCTGGGAGGTTTGGCAACAATTTCAACCCCAGCAGAAGCAGGGGTAGGCAGAAGTGAAAACAAAAATGTAGGAGAATGTGACTGGAGGCTTGGCAAACTTGTCAATAAACTCAAAGGAGCACAGAGGCTTTTTGGGAACTGCCAAGGGTGAGGCTATCCAAACTGTAAGCTCCTGGATATTCAAGCCAACTAGTAGCTCAGGGAAAAGCAGTCTGATTGCAACAGGTATTTGTGCAAAGTTGTGACTGTTTCTCAGAATGGAGCAAGAAATTAACTGGTGATGCTGTCAGCACCAGGTTAACCAGATGGGGTGGAAATGCCCTCAGAAGCAGCGAGAACCACCATACAGGTGACATTTTGACAATACCAATTATCCTTCTTGTTGCCAGGAAGGATAAGGCAAGAGGAGCAGGTCTGTAGAGCTGACACAAAACTTCTGAATTTTGGACTAGCTCCAGGCTAGTTTCACAGGCTGAGCACCCACAGCCACTTAAGAGTGTGTACCCCTTTAGTTTCCCCATTTATTAAAGAAAAAATGCACTGTAGAGATGGCATTGTCTTAGACTACTGCATGGTGCAAGTTAAAGCACACTGAGAGATGTACTGGGAACTGATAAACCTTTTGTTTCCTTATGGCTTTTTGTATCCAGGTTGGATACTTTCTCACATACTTTTTCCCTTGCCTTTTCTGCTTGTGGGAAATTGATCACAGCTTCTACCTTCCTGAGTATTTATCAATTTGAAGGAGAGATTTTATGCCAGTAGTGAGGTCTGCTAATTTTTTTTGCTGTAAAATTGACCTCTAAGGTTGTGTGAAAACTGCTATAGTGATACAAGTCTGTCTGTAATTAGTTTTAAACTGAAGGTACTATAGCAATTACTCAACTGAAATAATAATCTGAGCAGGGATGGTAATTTTCAGAAAGAGATTCAGTGTAACTTTCAGTATTCTCATAATCCAGTCTTAGAGGCTGAGAATGCAGAAGGAAGGTGTTATTTGCCCTAGGGTTTGGTTTTGTTGTTGTTGTTGTTTTGTTGTTGTTTTGGTTTTGGTTTTTTTTTTTTGGTTTTTTTTTTTTTTTTTTTCCCCAAGTATTCACCCACAAACCTCATCCAACAGTAGATTTGGATTTGAAAAAATCATGGAAGGAAATTAACAATAATAAAGTAGTTTTGTTCACCACAATGTAAGAAAGATATTAAACTACTAAAGAGCATCCAAAGGAGAGCAACAGACATGGTTAAGGGCCTTGAGGGGAAGCTGAATGAGGAGTGGCTGAGGGCACTTTGTTCAGCCTGGAGGAGGCTGAGGGGAGACCTCATTGCAGCTACAACTTCCTCATGAGGAAAAGAGGAGGGGCAGACACTGACCTCTGCTCTATGGTGACCAGGGAGAGCATCCAAGAAATAGTCTGAAGTTGTGTCAGGGGAGCTTTAGGCTGGATATCAGGAAAATTATTTCACTCAGAGGTTGAGCACTGGAACAGGCTCCCCAGGGAGGTGGCCACAGCACCAAGACTGACAGAGTTGAAGAAGCTTTTGGTCAAGACTCTCAGGGACATGGTGTGACACCTGGAGTGTCCTGCACAGGGCCAGGATCTGGACTTCGATAATCCTTATAGATCCCTTCCACCTCAGCATATTCTGTGTTTCTGTCTGATTCTCTAATATATTCCAAGATTCAGCAATTATATTTCCTAATCCACTAAACCCATGGTTCTGAATGAATTCGCACTTTTGTTAATTACAGCAGTAGACATTGACTGAAAGTGAAAGAAATGTAAAATTTGAAATAGATAGGAAATATAATGTCACAACTTTTAAATAAAACTTAGATGACAGGAGAGCTGCAGAAGAAATTGCTTTTATATTCTTGTGCTGAAAAGTGCCTTCTTTTCTCATGGTTCTGTGAAATAACCTGTACAATGGAAAATTGTTTATAATTATGATGTATCCAAGATAAAATAATTGATATAGAGCTTGGAGATTTTTTAGCAATAGTAAACATTTTGGTTTGGTATCATGACAATGCGGTTGTTTATTGCAATAATGGGAGTAAATGATCCCTATACAAATCTTTATAGGGAATCATTTTTCCTTTCCATTAACTTCTTCAAAAACAGCTTTGTTAGCAAAACTTTTTGTGAGAGATGCCAAAGATACTCACATTTAAGAAGAAACATTGTTGTGGTGGCTGGAGCATGCAAACACAGGTGCAGAAATCTAAGCCAGTTAAAACTGTAGCCTCTTTCCACTGGTGTTGAGCTTGGTTTGGATTTACACCTATTCAGACAGCTTATCAAATTTTTCCCAGCTAGTCAGATTTATCAGCCTATCCATTGACTTAGTTCTCCACAGGTAATGTAACATAATCTTTTACTGATCATTTGGGACACAAAGAAGAAGCTCAAATGATGGATGGTGATTGTTTTTCCATCTTACATGCCATCACATATTGTCCTCTCCAGTGATTTTTTTTGATATTTTAAATAATTTAATTTGATGAATTATCTTTTATCAAATTGGATTCTAATTTGTGGAAGGTGGGGATTATATCCCTTTTCTGGTGTTCATTACTCAGGTTTATATTATTTGACTCCTTTTTTTTTTTTTTTTTCTCCTTGATTTAGTGTCTTTTTTCAAACTTTGGTAATAAGGATTTTCTGCCTCATTCTGCCTCATTCAGGTATTTAATGTCATCATGACCTGAATTTTGTCTTTTTGTGCTCATCTAACACTTTTCTCCAAATCAGAACACTTAAAATGTGTACTCAAACCTTAGTTACACATCTGTGGTCTTCTAAGCCATACTTGTTGTTTGCCTGTTTTTTGTATAAGTGGAAGCAGCCCCAGCCTGGAAGGGAACACCAAGTTCTGCCGTGATAAATTTGGAGTCTGTTCAGAAGAAAAGAAGAATCAACTTCTTTACTGTTTTATATTCCCTTTGAAGCTTCCTTCCTGATATTATTCAGGTGCCATAGTGTACAAGTATATTTCTTTCCCAGTGGTCTTCAAAATGCTTACAGTAAATGCCACGTTTATGAGATTTCTTGATCCCATGAAATGTTGAAATGTGTCTGGTACTAAAACAGACATAAAACTTGCCATCAACCCATACCACACAGATGGGTAGAAATGTTTTCAAATCTCATGATTTGGCCCCAAATATGGATTTCGTAGAAATACTCATAACTTCTCAAGAATGTCCCTAGTCATGTTTTTGAATCCTTGTCAATTACTTGTCCATGCCCATAGTAAGCCCACCTTTGCCTATGATTTCCCATGAAATCTGAGCTAGGACTTCTCCTAAGATACAGATTAGAGTGGAATATACTTTCTAGTAGTAAAAATGTTGCTCTTAACATATACCTGTGCTGCAGAAGGGCACAGGTTGAAGAGGGGATTCTAGTATTCCCATTATTGGAACTTATGTAAAAAATGAAAGTTAGCAGCTTGGCTTGCTGAAAGTGGTTTTGGAATATGAATTCCTTACTTGGATTACAGCAATTAACATACCATAATTAAAAGTCATCATGCAAGGTAACACCAGAAGTATTTTCAAGCCTCTTTCCTGGGAGAAAATGGGTGCATCTACATCTTGTACTTCTGTTTTTCCTTATCTGGATCTAATTCTTTTAAAGGATAGCCTTTCCTTGTTATGGGATCAAATATTTCTTCCTTTTTTCTTTTTATTTTTTTGCCACAGGAACTGAAACCGTCCAAGTCATAATGTGGTTACTTTCTGCATAAAAATTCTCCTCTCCACCATAACTGAAAAGCCCAGCCACCTGTTGCCCTGTGTGCTACAACACTAAGTTTGTGCTCTCCTCCAACCCCTATTCCAGTACAAATTTCCAGACACTTTTGCAGTTGCCTCCATCCTATCTGTTTCTAGTCAAAAACTGGTTTTTGGTTATGAATTTTAAATCTGATACCTGTGTACTCTCCGGTCATCTGTGATTGGTTTGCTTCAGACTCCACCTGACATGACATCTCAGTTTCTCAATGAAAATGTGATTACAGAAGGCTCATGTGTGTACTTAGGGACAGACATTATTGGAATGTTGGCAGTTTTTCATATTAAGGTAAACATTTTTTTCTGAGAAAAAGCACAGTAGGTAAGTGAGCAAAATTCTCCATGTTAACAATCATTTATGACAGGCAAATCTTTGAATCAGATCTCAAAATCTTACCCAGCCTTTATGATTAAAATTCATAGCAGAGCTTGATAAAACAAACCCAAAAAGCAGAAACCCCCTAAATCTTAAAAAAACACATAGAAATTTGAGGCAAGTTCATCTACCATATCTCTTCAGCACATGCACTTGATCTAGAATTTAGTATCTATTAAAATTTTTCACTCCATTTTTAAATGCTCACAAACACAAAGTAAATACTGAGCACTCAAAAAGTGTCCTACTATTCAGAGGAGCTGCACTCCTGTCCTTTTGCAAGAACTCTGTGATGACATAGCCAGTTATCAATGTGGAAAATTCACAGATAATAACATTTAAACATTAGCTGGCTGTTACAGCCCACACCAGGAGCCTTCCTCAAAGCTTTCCTGGGAAAGCAGAAAGACTTGTGCTGCTGAGGAGGTCATGATTCAATTAGTTTCATCTGCACATTTTCTATCGCCAATAACAGGTGGGATTCAAGGCTGTTGTTTTTTTACATAACTTGAGTATGTGTCTGTGGATGAAAAGTCCCTGCTGAAAAGACAAACTGCTGTACAACTGCCTTATGGCTTTCTACCTGCTGTTTGTAGCCTGGTTTTGAACAAAATATGTATATTCTTGTGTTTTTGGGCTCACATGCTCTCTCTCCTGTGCACATGTACACAAGCACATATATATCCATCATGACAAACGGAGATTGGGACGAGGATTGCTGAAGTCACTGTCAGATCACAGTTTTAGCTTTTTTTGTGTGTGATGATATTTTTTTCTTCCTGTTCCCTGTGATCATGTTTCTTACTGATGCTTGAGAGCTCATGCACCAACTGAGACCTGGTACATAAGCACGAAACAGCAAATCAAGTTTCTGTGTGGGAGTTCTTAATGTGAGTTACCTCAGTATTTGAGCAGTAGTTGCTGTCAGCTTTTGGCTTAAATAAGGTATTATTATCTCTGAAGAAAAACGTCTAGAGGGTTACTCAGACAGTCAATACAAATTCAGTTTAATATCCTCTTGATTTCCTCATTAAAGAAAGCAATACCACGGTTGCAGGGGCCAAATAGTGATCATCAGCAGGGGTACCACTGCCTTGCTAACAAGCTAATCTGCCATTCCTGCTCCAAAACATTGTTCTGTGAAGTTTCAATGAGGGTCAAAAGAGATGCTAATAAAAACGAAAGCGTGAGGTACACAACTTCAAGTGTGCCCACTCACAGGTGGATTCTTTTCCTAAGAACTTCAAGACTCTGCTAGGCATGGAATCTAAGTTAAACTAGTGTTTCAGGAGGAAAAATGTCATGCTCACCAGCAGCAACAAAGCACCTCTAGGCGAGGAGCCTTACAAGTTTATGTCTAATGAAATGGGCCCAATATAGTGAACTCAGAGCTATCATTAAAAGGTGGGCAGTTGCCAGCAGTGAAGCTTCACATTTCCTTCTAATAGCAGACCCAGAAATAGCAACCTGGAGGTTCTGTTTGTTAGAGTCCTGTGTCCAGATGGTAGGCTGCAGTCTGCTTTGTCAGCATGATAATAAACTCCTGGTTTCTTCACTGCAACAAATAAAATTTCTACAAGAATATTAGCCACTTTAACCAGTTAGTAATTTAAATTAACTTCAGCAATAGCCCTGTAACCAGACTGTAATGACCTTTTCCTCACCAAAGCCTAGATTACTAAAAAATAAAGAAAAATATTATTTTTCAGTCAGGCTTCTATCTACACTACAAGTATTAAAGTTAAAATGTTCTTGCTCAGTATTTTTATCATGCTATCTGCTTCAGCCAAATCAAAAAATAAAACAGATGATTGCCAAGAATTTTTATCTTTGTGAAAGCATGTGAAATGGCATTTATCTTAACTAACTCTGAGCAAGTGTTAAATTTTGAAAGCTTGTTTAAAGAAAATAAATGTAGTTGCAAAATATTTCCAGTCCAAGAAGACTGAAGCACAGTTTAGAACATTGGTGGTAAACACAATTAGAAGTCGTAGGATGAGAATTAAAAACAAACAAATAAAAAATGGAGAATGTTTATGAAGGTCAAAAGGAAACATGCCATGTAATAGGCAGGAATACTTGTGGCTCTTTCTTACCTGTGCCAGTAGGTGAGATGGGTTAGTGACCTTTTGCTTTTTTATAGTTGGAAGGGTTGAAATTATTTATAAGTTTGAATCTCACCCAGATCATAAACCTAGTCTACAAATTGTTGTGAGGGATAGTTTTTGTTCCAGAAAAGCTGTAGGCAGCTGGCAAAAGAATAAATTCTTCCTTCACAAGAATAGATTAAAGGTACACCTTGGTTTTGCAACAAACACTGCAGTACTTTGTAGGACATATTTACCTGTGTATGGTTAGAAGCCCTTACAACACTTCATCTCTTTTAAGCAGACGGAATCCCATTTGTTCTGGCTGGTTAACTCAAGGCTCCCAGCTGCTGAAGGCTGCTGAATGAGGTCTGACAGGTGGGATGAGCTGGTCACAGAACTTTCTTTCTGTAATTTGTCTTGGCTGGGTGGTGCTGGTTGCCCACACCAAGGCACCAGTGGATGTATTCACCCTCTGGTCAGCCCAGCCACACCTGGTCCTCCCTGCTGGCACGCAGCACCTGGGAACATTGTGACATCTCACCTACCAGTTGTCTGAGCATCAGCAACCAGGATGAACAAGAGATGGTACAATCCGTTTTTATTGGTAGAGGCACAGTGGCATGGCAATATTAAGGAGCAGTTTTATCAAGGCACAGGGCTTGAATGGCTCTCACTGAAGGGAGTCTGAACATTAAAATTTGTAAATTTTCTGAGATGTAAAACTTGTCTTGTGCAAAAGCAGGCATCAAACCATAGCCTCTGACCTAGAGATTTATTCAGAAAAGATAATCCTTTATGTCACAGAGACAGTTTTGAGTTAAAAATTTCACAAGGCTCCACATCTCACCTATAACATCCCTAGAAAAGGGTGGGGTCTCATTTTTGCCTGCATAGTCTGTTATCAGAGAAAGATCTGATACAGGTCAAGCAAACTCTGAAATCTGGATGAAAGCATGTCATATTTTAGTGTTCTCTAATTTTTTGTCATGCTGTAGCTCATCAACAGTTTTGGCAAAACCCACAGATTTTTCAATCCTTTTTTCCATAATGTAGTGCAGAAATATTCATTGGCATTATCCATCTCAGCAGTAGGAAATGTGAGAATACTTGAGCAAATATAACAGTCCATCATCTCTCTCAAGCTTTTATGAATTTACCTACAGAACTGGGATGTTATAAATCTGCAGATAATTAGGAAAATTCTAATGTAAGCTGAACTATGCTGTGATCCTTGAGAAAGGAATAACCATTAACCTGTAGGAACTTGGACACGTTGTTTAGTGTGCTGTTATTCCCTTCTCACATTCCATGTGCTATCGCTTAGCAATTTCTCTGCAATGATAAAACAATACCACTGGAATGAAACACATTAACATCGGCTAATTGGTAGGTCACTAGAAAAGAATTTTCCTCTGGATGGAGAGAGTTTTTTAATAGGATTCCACAGAAACCTATTTTCACCCCCATGCTGTTTCATGTATTTTGTGTTAATCAGGATTAAGAAAAAAATAAAAATAAAAATAAAAATAAAAATAAAAATAAAAATAACCCAACAAAACAATATTGAGGTTGAGGTTGTGGACACAGAAATACAGAATTAATGACTAAAGACAAGGAAAAGCTACAAAATTAGAATGTCATGCAAGCAAGTAGACCATGCAAACTGTTTGCAGAGTTTTGTGTAACATTCCTTGGACCCATGCTTTCCTCCCTGAATGTAGATCTTGATGACTGCAGCTCATTGTACCTAGCTGTGAAGCCAGATGTCCTTGGAAAGCTAAGACCAATCCCTGTGTCTGTGCAGTTGCTGTGTCCCACAGAAGGAGACTATCAGTATCAAATAAGAGAATGGGGAATAAGGAGAAAATGAATATGTTTTTATAGGGTTATTCATGGCTTTAATAGACCAGAGGAATCTAAAAGTAGATAGACATATTTTTCTGTTTTATCTGTGCTGTTCCTTGCAATTGCCCTGTTCCAAGCTGAATGGATGGATCATTTATTCTATAAAGAGTACTGTAACCTTGGAGTTCTTTATAAACTCTACTTGTGTTCCTCTTGAGTCTTCTTTCTTTCTCCTTTTTTTTTTTTTTCTTGTGCAATAGCAATTACATAACTCTCAGATTTAGGCAGATAACATTGGGTGTTGAAAGATTAAGCTGAGGCATCATTCAGATTTCCAATGGGCAGCCCATTCTGAGTGCTCACCAAGGGGTGATGCTGCCATGTAAAATGCAGTTGCTAAAATAAAGTAATTTTAACTCTCATTTTAGCTTTATTTAATGGGCGTTTTCTAATGGTATAGAGTGTGTCCTTAATTCTCCTCTCTGTAATGTGAGATCATTGAATAAAAATTCAGAGGCAAGAATTTTAATTTTGTTTTTCCCAGGAGTATTCTTTATTATGGAGGCAATCAGCATTAAAAGCAAGACTGTAAAACACACCAATTTTTTTGGATATCTGTAGTGGCAAAATGTCAGTTTGGAATGCACGTGCCCTCTAGAGAATGACCCATTAAAAAAAAATCTACACACAAACAATAATAACAATGTTAGAGACAGGGCAAAGAACAGCCAAAGTTTCTGATATGAGATTTGTAAACCATACAGAAAAGTTAGAAATTAATATGCTTTTAGTGGAAGCAGAGACAAAGGATCACAAATGAAGTTCAGGGCAAGATCATTGGAACAGTGGTCTCTGCCCCCATCAATACAGTTCCCATCAGGAGGTCCTTCTGAGATGTGCAGGCCTTTGGAACAAGTAATTCAATTGCTCCTCTGGAAGCCTGAGGCACCCATACACCTGTAAATGTAAAACACAGGCATGGAAATAGTATCCGTGTCCATGATTTTCTCTCCTCTGCCAGGAACCATCCAACAGACCTGCCTAAACCCCTGAAGGATGTTGGTGGGTGGATTTTCCAAGGGTGGGTGTGAACTGCTGCTGTAAAATCCAATCTGGCAGATTGCAGTCAGTCCATGCAGCTGTCAAAGGCAATGAATGGCAGAGGTTACCAGCAGCCCTATTTTCTACAGGCAGAAACAGACTGACAAATGAAAGGCAAGACCTGGATTGACTGAAGATTTCAAGCAGAGCTATTGGAGGCAGCCTGATACTGGGAACATAAGAGAATGACGGCTTTGCCCTCAGCTGCACATACTGAGGAAGTGCTTTTCGTTCTGACAAGCAGGTGGGGTTTTCAGACACAGGGCAAGACTGGCTGCAGTGTAAAATTGGTGGAGGTCGTGTGAGGTAGCTCCTAAGAGGGGGCGGATGCTTAGGAGTGGGTAAATAGTTTGCCAGCCTGTTTCATGTACTCTGGTTTATTGAGCTGCCAGATTTCATGCTGAGAATGTGACAGCTTCCCTCCACCTCCCTATAGCCCAGCTTGACCCACTGTTCATGTGGCTGTACAGTACCACTGTAGTGTATTTGCTTTAGTCAGCTGCCAAGGACCCAAGTTGTTGGCTCTGCCGAGTCCCACAGCCTGAGAGCTCCCTCCCTCCTTGATCCTTCAGCTCCCTCTCACAGCTCCACAATAGAATAAATAACAGCAGTCCTGAGAGAGAAAGATGGGAACTGTCAGAAAATGATGAGAGAGAAGGGATTCAAACACAGGAAGGTGGAGAGGAGTCAGTGCTCTCAGGGTTGATGCACAGGGAGTGATGATGAATTGCAGCCCCTGGACTGTGAGATGTCTAATCACACATAGTTCTTGAAGCTGATGAAAGAAAGGTGCCTCCAACACCTAGGCTTCATATCAACTAATCTGTACTTTGGATATGCCTGGTTTGGCTGTGGAGTCTCTGTCTGTTCTCAGCTGAGACAAGCCCGGGGTGTGTGTTGTGCTCAGAACTTCTGACAAAAGCAAGACAGCACTGTAAAGAACAGGCACACTTTAAAGACTAAAGGTCCAGGTCAGAGTCATGACTGCATGTGCAGGTCCTCCTCTGAGAGCACAGGATGACAGAGATTACCAAACCTCAGCCTAAAGAAGTTATTTTGATTGTCAGCTGTTGGCAACTCAGAAAAGAAATCACTCTCCTCTTGAAACTAGATAGAGGTGAAGATGGTTTGGCCTGGCTTCCTTCTTCACTCTCTTTCTCAAAAATGTGATGTGTTAACAGGTAGTGCGTAAAAGGTAGGCCAGACTAATCAAGTATATTGCAATGATGTTGTACCTGCTTGACATTTTACACATTACTTTTGTATGTGACAGCTTATGATGGCAAGAATTTGACTAAATATGTATTCTGTTTCCAGCAGCTCCCATATTAGTACTTAGATGGACAATAAATATGTCAGATTAACATGATGATTTTTACTAAAAAAAAGTACAAAAGCAGTTCGGGGATAAAAGCTGTAAGGCTTCTCAGTAATGCCTGGACTGCTGAATATTGGGTATGGTGAGTACTTGGGTGCCATATCCTTCAGAACACATTTTTGACTCAGCCTGTAGCAGTAAGATAAAATCTCATTTGCAGAAAATGATTGTTTCTGCACACCCTTGGTGTCTATCATTCTTGCTTTGTTCTGGAAGGGAGCTAATCACAAACCCCCAAAATTAAAATAAACTCAATAGGGTCTGCTGTTCTTTCAAAAAATTCAGTAGATTTTCATCTGGTCAAAGGTTGAATAATTGACCTTCAAAATCTCCCTGGTCGCCCAGTGCAAATACAACCCCTGGAATAATTCTCCTATTTATATAAAAAATATTTCTCCTCCATCCCAGTCTATCTGATGGAATCTTCTAACTCCCAGCTAAGGAGTTGCCCATGGTCACGCTGGTGATGGGAAAGAACATGTTTTGTTACACATAACAAAGCAGGGTAGAGGGACAGGTAGGCCACCCAGCTATCCAGATTTGGAGGGTAAAATGAAAATGAAAAGAGAAGTGAGTGAAATATGGGACATTTAGGAGGGAGCCCAATAACTTTGTCAGATGTCCTCATTATAGCAGTGCCTGCCAAGCCCACAGTAGGGATTTCTGGGCACAGCTAAGGTGTAGCCTCACAGGTAAGAAGCCAGAGGAACATGTACCCAAACAGGCCCATGGGGAAGCTTGTTACAGACATGAACCAATAAAGGAAACAATGGAGCAGTGCACTGCAGATCCTACAGCAGTGGCACTGCAATATTGTTTTCCCTAGGAGATGTTGCAGCAGGGTGGAGGCAGAACAGTTGCACATTTCTGAAGGAACAGAAAAAATCAAAATCTTTTGTAAGAAAATGTCACCTTTAAAAAATGATTTGTCATGGAAAAATCATGGAAGTTTTGAAGTAGAGCAATAATTCTGCGCTGACTTAGGCTGATTTTTTTTTTTTTTTCACTTTCCATTTTCTCAAATTATTTCAGTTCAGATTTCTGCATTCTTTCCTCGTGCCATTGCTCTTCAGCTAGGCAGCAGCATTTAAGCCTGCATAGAAATAGTTTTGTATCAGTGTGACTGGTTGATCTTTTGGGGGTTTGCCCCGTGTTTCTATTTCAAAGGACATGCAGTTTTCAGATTTACACATTTTACAAGAGGCCACTGTGGTGGGCTGGCAGCTGTCACTTAGCCTAGACTCAGTCTTTGAAATCACTAACAGGCGTCTCTCTGGATCTGAACGTGTGGCAACAGGAGCTGCAATTGACAGTTTCTGTGGCCGACTCTCAGATGCGGATTTAAACAGTGAATACTAATCTATTTCATTATATAGGGTCTATCTTTCTTTCATGAAGGGATGTAGAATGAAATTCAGGTATTGGGAGTTATCTGATTTCCTAGGCAAATCTTAATCTCACCTTACAATGGGTGCTGCTGAAGTGCTGTATTAATTGGGAAGATGACAACCCAGCTAAACTCAACATTGTTCCACCTAAATATTTCAGAAAAGAAAAAGAAGAAAATATAGCTGGAGAGTCTTGACCTTTCTCATTGTGTGTTTGTTGTTGAGTGCATGTTACAAACCACCTTTGTGGCAATCCACAGATGAGATGAGGTGGCACAGCTCTTACTCTGCAGAATAAGTAATATTCTTTGAAGTGTGCAGATGCCTATCTGAGTGTTAGTATATTGCCTCTGTGGAAGAGCAACTGTGGAGACTCAGCATTGAAGGAGTGGAGGAGAATCATGGCAAGATTTACAGCCAGCATTCCTGGAATAATTTTCTGTGTCATAGCCAATGGCTGTATTGTAAAAAATAAGTAAACAGTAATGTGTTTCTAGTAAGTCTTAGGGACTGGCCCTAAGACTATCTATCACAGGTACTTCTAAAATATTTCTCTACTTCTTTTTAGGATAGGACTTAGTGAAAGCTGTTGTTATTCATCATAATCTAAAGTTTAAAAGAAAAGCCACTTTATGTTTTTGAGAGGTGTTAATGAATAAAATGCGTGTTCTTTCCTTTCTTCACTCTGACATCTGTTTATCTTCAAAAAGAAATTAAAAAAAAAGAAAAAGGAAAGATACGCAAAAAAGTAGCATGCAGATGACTCATACAGTTTAAGATGATAACAAGGCATTTTCTCTTTCCACCCCCACTTGGTCAGGGCAAGGTTTCATGGGAAAAGGTAGAATAGTTGGGATAAATGCATAGACTGGATTCTCAGAGGGAGTGATGCAGGGATGCAGTAATGCAGTTTTATTCTCTGCTGTGTATGCTTGGATCTGCTACTGTTGTCAAAATCATTCATTTCAGTAACACTGAAAAATGCTACTTAAATTAATGACTTTAATTCAGCTATATAACTATAATACTATATATCTATAATACATACACAGATTACTGATGACAAGAAACTGAGGGGAGTGGCTGATACACCTGAAGGCTGTGCTGCCATTCATCAGAACCTTGACAGGCTGGAGAATTGGGCAGAGAGGAGCATTGTGTGGTTCAACAAGCGAAAGTGCAGGGTCCTGCAGCTGGGGAGAAATAAGCCCAAACACCAGCACAGGCTGGAGTAGGTTTCCTACTGGAAAGCAGCCCTGTGAAGGACCTGAGAGTCTTGGTGGATGACAAGCTGACTATGAGCTGGCAGTGTCCTTGTGGCCAATGGTTTCCGTGTGTGCATTGGGAAGAATGTTGCCTGCTGGTCAAGGGAGATGATTCTCCTCCTCTACTCAGCCCTAGTGAATCCACATCTGGAATATTGTGTCCAGTTCTGGGCTCCTCAGTGCAAAAAAGACAAGAAGTTACTGGAGGGGGTCCAGCAGAGGCCACAAAGATGGTTTGGGGTCTGGAGCACCTCTCTTGTGAGGACTGAGGGAGCTGGGCCTGTTTAATCTGGAGAAGAGAAGACTGAGAAGGGATCTCTTCAATGCATAAAATGTCTCATAGGCAGGTATTAAGAGGATGATGCCAGACCCTTCATGGTGCCCAGAGACAGGACAAGAATCGATGGCCATAAGCTAAAACACAAGAACTTCTATCTCAATGTGAGGTACAACTTCCTCACACTGAGGGTAGCAGAGCACTAGAACAGGCTGCCCAAGGACATCATGGAATCTCTGTCTCTGGAAACATTCAAAACCCACCTTGACCTGTTCCTGTGTGATCTGCTCTAGGTGACCCTGCCTTGGCAAGGGATTTGGACTAGATGAACTCCAGAGATCCCTTCTAACCCTAACAGTTCCATGATTCTGTGATTTTCTAATACTATAACATGCACAATATACTTTACATTACCATATTGCACATAGAATTTTATATTTTCTCATATACAAATGCACATCATGTATTTATCTGTGATTTAACATATTACAACTTCCTATTGTATGAATATAAAATTACATAGAAAACAATTTATTTTATAAATCACAATTGTTTGTAAATGTTCTCACATCAGCATGCCCTTGTCCAACACATTTGACACATTATATTTAGTCATGGCACCAACAGATACTGAAATGTCATTATCTACTCAGATCTACTTTATAGGAATTAATAAGGAATGCTGTACAGGAAAAGCTGGAGGACAGCACAGTGGGCTAGGTGCCTGACTTGGGTGAGTTAAAGGTATGGTTGCTCTGACTACAAGGCCTGCAGGAAGGGGTATAGATATAGATATATAGATATAGCAGCAACCAGAAAATCAAACCTCAGACACTTTCTTCATAGTCTAGATCTCTTAGTTAATACATTTCCCACATTTAACACCACCCCTTCCAAATGCTTCCTAAATGTTTGGATGAGAGCAAATAATTCATAACCCTGCTGCCTGCCTTATACCAACACAATGCCCACAAGCAACCTGTACCACTGCAGTGCTGACTTCTGCAGTAAGTAGTCTCTGCAGCCACTTTGTGTTGGCAGCCCACTGACAGCCCCTGCTGCCCTCTTCCCATCCCTCTCCAATGGTGCTGTCTCAGGTACCAAGCTTCAGCCAGTTGGGAATACCAGCTGATCCTGTCCATCCTCCCGTGGTGCACTGTGGTGCTCTACCATGGGCCTGCCTCACCCCTGTTGGCCCAACCCTGCTTCTCCAAGATCATCCTGCAAAAGGGATCCTTGTTGAAGCTACTAAGCCCCTTCTGCAGCAAAGTTGAGCACGCAGGTGTCTTGTCAAAATATCACACCAAGCTCTTGGCTGGGGATGAAAGGGAAAGGGCATTGTGGGGGCTATGGAAGGAGAGGGGGAGGTAGACATGCTGGTTGGTGTGTAGAATACACTTCTGCAGCCCACCTGCCTGTCCTGGGGCCAGACACTTCCCTTTGATCCCTGGCACAGCTCCAGGAAGCAGCCTTTGGGAGCCCACTGTCAGCCTGCTGATAGTCATGAACAGAGTTCCCTGCCTGCCCTTCTTGACTACAATGAACTGTCTGCCTTTCTCAGGGGTGGCAAAGATACATGAAAGCTTACACAAAACCTTTTTAGGGGATCTTTTTCCTTGAAATTAACCAGCTAAAGTATCTTGACTTCAACTGTTGATGATTTGAAATGAAAAGGAGTAGGTGGGACATTGCCAGTGCCTTTCAGCCAGTCAGTCATCCTTGTTCCCACTAGGTAGTGCAGCTTTTGTTCCTCTCATTAAGGAAAGCTACAAATCACTGCCCATTTGATCACACCCTTGTCATAAAAACAAATAAAATCAATTAAAGCTCACACTACTGCATGCTGCTCTTTCCTTTTTAATGATAGTTTCACTTGGTATCTACTTCTTTTAGCTCACCAGGAGGACTACATACCCTCTTTTACTGCAATCTCAGTGCATTTCATTCTGTGTGCTATCCCTTGTTGCTTCGCGTATCTGTCTCTCAGGTCAGCTCAGCGTCGGCTGGGCCACTCTGCTAGCTGTGATACGCCCAACAGTACCTTTGCGTGGGTCTTTGGCTCCGCAGTGCTTTTGCCTTAGCTGTCTCGGCCGTGGTTCGAAAGAGGGGACACTCCAGGCTCAGGGAGAAAAGGTTTTATTCGGGTAACTCAGGGGCAGCCCCTGGTTCCAGGCCTGTGCCTCTGGGGAGTGACCCCCGGCCTCGGTTACAGTGGGTTTTTGTTCCCCCAAAATCTCGGGGGTGGACACAAGTTACCAGACCAATCACACAAAGCCAGGTGGGTAAGGTCAAAATGCAATACACAACATTAACAAATCAGGTGAATTTGGGATGTGGTCTTGTGAGACCCACCAATCCCTGTCAGACACCTCTCCTGAAGGTTTTGGGGTCTGGGGTATGCTGGACATGTGGGGGAGAAATACAATGGGATGGGGGAAAATACAATAGGATGATCGAAACCCAGGGTAGAGGATTAGAGTTGTCTTGGCAACTCTTATCAACCTCTGATAAGCACAATCCAAGACAGGAACTTTACCAGGCTAGGGTTAAAGTCCAAATCACATCAAACCTACAACTAAGAAACTTATGATAACATTTCAGCACCCCCACAATCCCTGTTTGATCATGGAAGACGGAAAATCCTCCAACATTTTTTTTTTTTTCACGGAATATGGTCTGAGCTAAGTTGCTTAGCCCTTTCCTGGTGAGATGCTCCAGGTTACTGCTCACTGTTGATCTAAAGAGAAAAAAGACTGCACAGTGTATTTTGGACAAGGACAATAGGGAACTTGTGTTAATAACCAGCACTTCTTCAGGGGTAAAGAAGTGAAGTTTTGAGGCTGACATCAACATCCACTGCACAATCAATGTACCTGGAATTCCCAAAGCAGTATAAAAATAGTTTCAACTGTAATTGATTTCCTCCAAACAATGTTTGGTGTAAGTCTCCGTCCAGTTTTTAATTCTCGTTTTCTCTAGAATGTTGAGTGCAGAAAAAGGAAAATACTTGCCAAAGAAACCCTTGAGTATATATTTGCCTCTCATAAAATGTGACATGGCTGGATATAAATTCAAGCAGAATTTCAAATAAGTTTCTAATATCAGGGTCTTCTAAGGCTTGCTCCATAAATCAGACCTATTGATTAAAGCTGGTTGGGACTTCTTAAGAGAAAACATGAACCTGGGTCATGTTTAAGCACAGATTATGCAATGACAACAACCCTCTCTAGAAATATACGGCCAACTAGGGATAAAGTGGACTCAGGCAAAACTTATCAGCTTGAAATCAGATTCATTTTAGGGTTTATTCAATACAGAAATGAGAGAATAGTTACCATGGCTGCTGAAAAGCTGGTTTTAATTTGGAAATAAAACATAAGAGGAATTTTCAGTGAAATTTCAGCTATTTCTTTGCAAGCACTCTGGTCTGTGATACCTTCTCCCCCAAACAAAACCAAACAAAAAACCAAAAATTAAACCACCACCCCCCCTCAAAAAAAACCCAAAAACCAAAAAAAACCACCCAAACCCAAACATGAAAACCCAAACATATGTCAACAATTGAAGTATTTATATTGGAAAATTTTGTCTGGCAAAGTTGGCTACATGTTTATTGAAGTTTTGCATCTGATGCTTTGTGGCCATATTCTCCTCTGCTGATGTGGTTGCACACCTTTATAGCGAGTGTCCAGGAATATAGCACAGTCTTCCCTCTTCCCAAGGCATCATGGTGCTACTGCTAATGGAGACCTGAGGCAGTTAAAATCTAATTCCCAAGAAATACTTCACAGCAGTTCTGAGAAGATTTGGTTTGGGTTTGTTGGGGTTTTTTTAGTATTCAGGTATTCACATTTTCTGACAAAAGCAATATTTAATCTCTTGCTGAAAAGTGTCCTGCTATGACAGCTAACCCCAACTTTCTGCTGAAAGCAGTTCTGGAGGAAAACTTCAGATATGCTGCCAGACAGAACTACACAAAATTGGGGGGAAAAAGGAGTGTTAAGAACTGTAATCTGATGCACAGTATGTCATAAAGTATAATAATATAACGTTTGTCATTTAAATCCATTCAGGATTTGTTACAGGCTGAAATCCACTCACTGTAGGCTGCTAGCATAAACAGCAGTTGTTTCTGCCAAATGCCATGTTACGGTCGTTTGTGTTTTGGTCTAATTTTAAGTGTATCTGTACCTAGAAATGCTGGCATTTGTTTCTGCACTCTCTGTTGTTGAAGATGAGCAATATTTAATTTTAAGCTCCAAAGACAGTTCCCGTGTCAACAGATAAACTCCCAAACCCCCATATCTATTTGAAGCAGAATCCTTAGTGTGGCAGTGCTTAGGGAAATTAGCAGGAAATGTGACATACTCTGTACTTTTGAAAACAAGTTTTATTTAGATATTTCAGAATGGATTAAACTGCCTCTCACAAAGTTCCTATCTTTTAAAACCTGATGTTTAGTTTGTAAAAGAGAGTTTTGGTTCATTCTTTCTCTGTAATATATTCATCCAAATCATTGAACTTTCTTGGCTTCTTCAAAATAATTTTTATTGATGCAAACAACATTTGGAAAAACATTTGCAACTGTTAATACAGGCTAAACAATAATGGCAACATCATCAACAACAAAACCCTCCCATGTCTGTAATTTTACCTGTAAACCAGACACAATTGGTCAGTTTTCCTTGCAGATGCCCAACTATATCTATGGATTAAAAACTTGGGTATTAGTTAGGTTTCTTAGTTAATTATAAATATTTCTAAATTTTAAAAGTTAAATTGCACAACTGGTTGTCTCAGAGTAGGATATGAACTTGACTAGATGGTTCATTTCTCTCATGGAAGAATATTTCTCTCCTGGCAGAGGATACATTGTTTCAATTTCTTTTTGATGCTGTCAAAATAGGACTACATGAAAATGTTTAGAATATTAATTTTACATTGAATTAAAATATAAAAGACTTTGAAAACATTAACTTCTTGAACTCCCTTTCAAAAAATAATTACACATTCCCCTGCTTCACCCCTTTCTTTACATTTGTAGGAATTTATCCAGGAGTGTGTTGAGAGCAATAATATCTTTTACAAGATTCAGAAATGTTGCGAATAAAAACCAGATCATGTCCGACCCATAAAATTTAAATTTCACATTTTAATGCTACATGAGGTTATGTCTCTTCTGGTGCAACTTGTAATCTTTTTTACTTAATGGATTATGTGTTATTAAAGGGAGAAATGAAGAAAATAAGGTAGATGAATGCTCAGAACCTGCTTTCAGAAAGGTGGGTTTTTGTGGTGTAGCACCTCACAGACCAGCTGTTTGCTTTCCTGCCCCACTGCCAGGAAGGTAACATCCCTTCCTGTGGAAAACCTTGAACCCTTCAGGGAAACTCCAAGGGCTTTGCCCTGGGAGAATCCACCAGAGAGTTTCCTCACCGATGTGGTGGCCCCTGCCTCTGAAGAGGACATTGAAAGGGTCATGCACCCCGCACTCCCTTGGAGAGCAGACAGTGCATGAGCACCCTCCAGCTATGGATTGGCTACCCCAGTCCTGTTCCCTGGTTGGTCAGTTCTGTATCCTTCCCCTGACTGGTCCAAGTTTCGATCCCCTAATTTGTTTATTAATGTTCTCCCTGATTGGTCCATTTCCTCAGCTTGTAACCCCATTGGCTGTTGGTAAAACCACACCCCCTTTGGTAGGTGCATAAGGCATCCTGTTGCTGTCCCGGCTGTTTCGGCTGACTGACCCCTATCAGGTGGTTCAATTGCTGCAGCTCTGCAACAAGTACAGAGATGATGGTGAAGACTGATATCACTCTCTTATGTGCAGAACACTTGTAAGCAGATCCCGTTGCCTCACACCTTTCAGCAGAGTCCCAGACAAATTCTCCTTTTCTTAGTTCTTTTTTATACAAGAACCCATGTGGGAAACTGCTGCCAGACATCAGTGTGACTGCTCTTCCTGCCACACGTGCACATCTGGCAGGGCCAGGCCCTGGTGTGCTGCTGCAAATCACAAGCAATTCCCTTCTTAGGATAGGCTTCCTGTTTTGAAAAAAATGTTTCTCTACCATAATTAAATTACATAAGACTTAGGCCCAGTCATTCAGCCATTGGTCCCTTTCTGTTCTTTTTGTTTACCATCAGATGTCATAAAAGGAATTAATTTCCTTTTTTGGGAAATCTTTGGGTAGATGGAAGGAAAAAATCTTCTAGTCTCCATTACAATTAATGTCTTATGTTTTAATAATAGATCACTTTCACCATCTATTACAGAAGTCAAAAGGCACAGCACTTTTTACTTTCAATCACAAACTTGTTACTGGGCAAAGATACAAATGAGGGATGACTAGGCTTTGCTTCTGTGGATAATGAGGGCAGGGCAGTTCTCCTCTGGGAAATGCAGATTATAGAGAAAAGTAGTTCTTATCAAAGGGAAAATGTTTCCACATAGAAAATATTTGAAGGCCACATCAATTTTGCCTGCTAACTGTTTCCAACTTTTTTCCAGTAGTTAACAACTATCTGAGATTACTCCTCATGCACTGGGCAACAAAATTGTTTTGGTTATGGTAGGAAATAAAGTGACAACAAAAGGGAAGCATCAGCTTTTGATCTCTCTTGCACTCAAAAAAAATTAATCTTTCTCCAAGCAGTGTGAAGAGTTTCTACAGCTTCTGTGAACCCTAGAACACCTGATGGGAACCTGTCAATACTTTGCTCTTGAAAAAGCGCAACACTTATAAAGTGATGTGGCAGAATGTAGACTGTAAATTTCTGTCTTTTGAAGGCAGCTGGATACGACATTTGGTCTGACTGTGAAAATTTATTCCTTTGTCTACTCCCCTGGATAAAAAGAAATTGTTGACAGCTACTGAGGGGTGGAATATGGAAGGAGAAATTGAAGTAGAGGAAAGGAGAAGCAAAGCCTGAGTGCAAAGGCTTTAATTAAAAAACACATCCAGGCTTCTTTGGCTAAGTATGCTCCTGGAAGTTATATAGGAAAACAGTAACCTACTTTAAGACTGAAGGAGGTCTAAAGGGGAGTTTTACCTAAATGAAACAGTTTTCAGCTTCTCTGAGAGGATAAATTATGAAGAAATCAATGAACAGTATAGAGAGTGAAGCAGCTTTGGCCAGCATGACATTGACAGCATACTTTAATAAAAGTATAAATGTGTTCTCTTTTTATTTGTCAAAATTAGGCACTGCATATCCATAAAACCACTCTAATATTTCAGCTGTCTCATACTTCACTTGCTGAATGTGTCTCTGTGTATGAAGGACTGCAGCTGAGCAATTTTAGGAAGTTTTTCTTTGCTAGCCAAATTTGTAGGCAGGTGGTAGTGATTGGTCTGGAAATTATATTCTCCTTATTTCTCAGTATTTCAATCTGAATAAAAACAAATCTTTTTTCTTTTCTTCATGCTGATCCACTATTCTTTTCACAGCCACACAGGTAATAATATCCTTTTGATACAATATTATCGTAAAAATATTGGATAAAATAGCTCAAACCAGAATCAGCATGTGTTATAAAAAGCTTTGAGGGAAAAAAAGTAACAGTTTAAAAAAACAAAATTCTTGTATTTCTGGAAAGACAAACACAACTTAAGACAAAATAAGAGCAGGTGACGACATCTACTTTAATCATGCTAATTCAGTTTTCTTGGGTCAGTCTAGCTGAGATAGACATCCAATATTATGTAAAGAAAAAAATTTAATTGAGCTGTACACTTTTTTAAAAACATTTTTCTGGCTTATCTTGACAAAGTTAGAAAGCATAAAAGCAATGATAAGCTAATGGAGATTTATGGTTGACATATTCCAATGGTGTAAATGGAGTTTATGAAGATAATCATGAACATACTACTTTTTCTTTTCTCTGCCTGTCTCCTCCTTTTGTTTGTCCCTCTGATATCTCCCATCTCCAATAATCTACTTTTTTGCTGCCTAGATCCTATCTCAAATTCCCTGTTTATTTATCTGGATTTTTTTCTCTTTCCATATTCTCTTTCTAATCTTTTCAACCAATTTCCTCCTCCTTAGGCTGGATTACAACTAAAATAAAAGCCTTACATGAGAAGAAAAATCAAAAATGCACTGTACCCTAAAAGATTCTGTAAGCCTCTAAAGCTATGTTTGAAAGAGTTTGGTTGCAATTGTTCATGTAGCGTACACCTTTGAACTAGCTTAGCTGCTCAGGATAATCTCTAGCCTTGTCACTTTAATCCTTGTTATTCTTTCTCCCCCTCAGAACCTTTCAGTGCCTTTTGCATGTTATTACACACCCTTTTCTCCCTTTGGAATGCTTTTAATTAAATAGGCCATCATAAGATTTCCTCCTTGAAGCTGATGCCAGGAGGTATGAGTGGGCAGTACTAGGGGGGGATGAAACTCATGGGCATGTACCAGTAAGAGATGGTATAATCAGATTATTGCTTCATTTTGTCATCAAATTTCTGACCGATGTAGAGTGCTACATTAAATACAGAGAGACCTGTGTGAGAGAGCCATCCATTCATGTGGTGAGAGAAGATGACGTTTTTTACAGGCATCTTTGAATCTTTGTAACTTAGTTTAAGATATATGCAACTGAAGTTGCATCGATGTGTGCTGTGTTCATGACATCTATATTCCCAGAAGAACTATCTAAGAGTTTATTTAGGAATTACTTTAGGAGTAATGAGCCTTTTTGCTCCTGATTAGGTATTTACTGTGACCCAGTTAGTCAAACAATTACATTGTGTTCGGAGGAAAAAAATGCATACACACAAATAAATATAATTTTTTTAAAATTATATTCCTTTGGGAATTCTCATTTCACATGCCTTTGAAGAATTCAAATCTACATGTGAATGAATACATTTCTTTAAAGAAATCCTCATGATTCTGGGTGTGCATCACACTAATTTTAAAGTTTTATCCTTCTTAGTTTTATTCTTTATTTGTGTTCTGGAGTTGGCCAAACAATTGCATAAACTGGATCAATGTTCAATGCTTTGTCTTTCCAGTATGGGGGCTAATATCATTGAGCAACTATGTATTTTTATTTGCAACAGAGAAAACAGAATTCTTTTGTGAGTTCTGACAACCTGGACAAATAACATCTATTCTCACAGGTTTTCTGATGTTCAGCAGTTTGCTAACAAATTCCCTCATCAGTATGCAAGGAATAAACTGAAATTCACAAACTAATGCCCTCTCTGAGTAGTGTTCTACACCTTTTAATTAAGAATGGCAGAATATGTCCCTAAACATATCTACAATATTTTTCTCTACCCTTTTTTTTGCAGTCCGTTGTCTTGATAGATTTCTCATATTTCACCCTCATTTCGTTAACTGGATGTCCAAGTTCCAAGGCTATGCTTATAATTTACATACACTATGTACTTCTTTTGTATTTTTCTTTTCACATTTCACATACACAACTGTGTTGTGACTTCACAGTGAAGAAAGCAATGTTGGTTTACTTTCTATAGCTTCTTTTAGTTTAAAGATCTTTGCTGGTTTTCACATAAATATTAAGCATAGAATTTTTAATACATTAAAAAAAAAAAGAAATTGAGGTAAAACAATCCAGGGAAACTTATAAGTAGTAAGAGATTGCTCAAAAAAAAAAAAAAATAAAAATAAGGTAATGGAAATCTTTATGCTTTTTTTCCCCAATGGAAATATTCTATTTTATCCCTTCTCAAAATAGCATTTATTTTGAATATATGAACAACTTTTGGAGAAAATGCAAATAAGCTTACTGTTTAATTGCAAGTAACTTAAAACACCTTTAAAAAGGTATTAATTCTGTCAGTATTTTGTTTGCCCTGAATCAATGTGATAGGATAGCAAAGACATTTAAAATAACCATTATCATTAATACATGCTACAAGTTTCAAATGAAGATAAAGGTATATAGGGATACCTAGGGTGCTACAATGGTAAATGGGTAATAGATGTTCACTTTTTCTCATTTGTGGGCTCCATAAAAATATTTGCACTACATCTTGGCGAAGCATTTAGGTTTATTTGCATCTTGACATATTTCAGGCTACTAGCAACAGATTGGTGGGGCTTGTCCTGAGAATATTTAGTTATTGTTTGCAGAGTACTTATAAGAAAGGCCAGAAACTCCAGTGGTCCACAGATCACTATTTTGAGAACCACAGATACTTGGCTGTGGGCTTGGCCAGAGCAAAAGTCAGGTGTACTTTAAACAGGCTGTTTGTACCATCATCATTAAGGCACTTGGTTACCCCTAACTCAAGATGAAGCTCTCAGCAACAATACCACAGTCAGATGATGAGGGTTGGCCACATGCACCAGAAGTTCTGGGAAATCGCTTCCTCCGGCAATCCCAAATATTTAAAGACTCCATTTGAATATTTGCCACTCCTTCCACAGCTCTCCAAGCCAGGAACTTAAACCAAAGTGCATGGCTGGGCTGCCTGCTTTGTGCTGCTCTGCCAAGGTTTGCAGATGACTTCTATGCCTGTCCCCATGCTGGTAAGGTGAAACCAGGGTGTGAGTGCTATTCCATATGGAAGAGGTGTGGAGACAGGAAAAGAGGGAGAGAAGTGGAAGCAGCTGCTTTGGGGTGTGGAAGGATTCTTCCAGGACAGCTTTCTGCTCCCTCACAGTTCTGCCAAAGTCATCACATTCTTGCAGGCTCTGCAGTGCACTGCTGCTGTGGAAAATTCAGCCTTGGGTGTTTGAACCACCAACATAATTTAAACTAAATGTAGTAACCTTAACATCATTCTTTCATTGTCACACTCAGAAATACACTTCAGTAGTGTTTGGGTTCCATTTTCAGTACTAAGGAATAACATATGTTAGTTTTTTTTCCTCTGAGGAAGAAATACTGAGAAAAAAACAGGCAGATAAAATGAAGCAAGTATTTGTGTGGGCATGAGGAAGTATCTAGGTGTTAGAAATTTCTTAAAATCAGCATTTAAATCCAGGGAAATCTGAATTTAGGTTTTGCTACAAGCAAATCTTGTTATGTTAAGATGAATAGCATACACACAACCTTTCTTCTGGCTTACACTGCCCTCACAAGTCGGGGGTGCCGGGGGAGGAAGAATGCAAATGCCAATCTCGAGACTTTTAAAGTCTAATTTAATACCATGAGCAATGCCTTAATCACAGTTATACATGGATCATAACCCATAAAATTATTATGGGGTGAGTGCATCACTGCTCCAAACTGCTGTCAAAGAATGATTACAGGATTCTGTCAAACTAGAGGGCATATCAAGGAGGGGCCCACGAGTCTCTCTTCTTGACTCAGTAATAGGCAATATCAGCATTAAAAGTTAGGATGATGGACAATAATCTTCTACAAAAATCTACAGAAGACACTAAAGGGGAACACAACTGCAAATGCTTTTTAAAAAGTGTTCAATTCAAAGTGAACTTGATAACTTGGAGAAATAGCCCCAAACCACTGAGGTGATATTCCATAAAGCTGAGTACAAAGTACTGCTTTTAAAAAGAATAACAGAAGTTAAAATAAGAGGAAAAACTGGTCAGGCTGCAGGAAGTGTGCAAGGTATGGATGTGTATTGTGGACTGGAGGCTAAATACAAATTGAATAACACAATGTGTATGCAGAAATTGGAAACTCATTTTATTTTCTCAGCATTAGTGATTTCTTAGATGGAATACTGATGTCCAAATGCTCAGAGAAAAGCCAGACAAATTCACAAAGAATAATGTTTCTAAGAAAAGACAAAGAACAGAATCTTTAAAAAAGAAAAGTTGATAAATTATCTGATTTTTATCTGTTTTAAACAGATGAAAACTTGAAGGAAACAATTTTATTAAGTGTTATAAAAAGGAAAAAAAAACATGACTGGGAGCATGTTTTACAATATTTTAGTGTATAAAAGACTCCTATGAAGGAGGTGAGCTCAGATGTACCTTTATGTCCATACAGAGTAAAACTAGAGATAGCATGACTTAACCATAACTGGAAAACAGGGTTCAGTAGAGATGTATGGAGGCAGGAAACACCTGGCCAAATCAAAGGGTAAATGAAGGTCCCAGCTTCTTTCCCAAATGCATCCTTGCACTCACCTGTAGCAATGCTTTGGCAGAGATTTGTATTCAAAGAACGTGATCTTTGGCGAATTTTGTGCTGCACATGGATACAAGATTTTTTCACGGTTAGTGGATTGGTTGCTCCTAAATACCATTACACAAAGGCATGTGGCCCAACTATTTTTCAAGGACACAAGTAAATAAATGTTTGTGTGTAAGGTATCAAAACCAAAACTTTTTCTTCCAGAGAACAGTGTCAATGTAGCTGATCACAAACCACTGGTGGTTCAAGTGTGTGGTAATCAACGCTACAGGTAATTTCTTGCTACTCTCAAAGTTCAAATGACTTAAGCATAACAAAATTTAAAAAGTACTTGCTGAGCAACTTGATGATGAAAAAAAAATTCATTATTGAAAAAGTTTTACCATGTGCAATTGTGTATCACCAGCTGTTTCCTTTCATTTGTATTCAAAGGGCCTGCAGCCCTGCTGTTTAAATTACTCATGGTATTGGCTAAGTGGATGGAGTGGGACATGTTATTTGCATATTGATTTGTTTTGTATGGAAATAATTTTGATGAGTTTTTACCTTATTAGATTGTGCATTGTCATAGTGTGTGTATGAATACAATAATCTCACAGTGGGGAGAAGTTTTGAAAAATGAAAATGCAAACACATATAAATTCTATTTAATTAAAAAGCATTTAATATTTAATTAATAAACTCTCATGAATTTAGGGACTGGAAATCAGAAAAACACAAGATTTAAGAACTTGTAGGTATTAGATGTGAGCTTGTATCCTCAGTGTGTAGTCATCAGCTACCCTCAGCTTAGCTCAGAGGTGCAGGCTGAGGTCTTTTGGGCTGCTACTAAAGCACCATGACTGGGTGCTTAGTTCTCATCCAGCATGCTCTGTATTCCTGCTCATGAAAATTTTAGACTTTTACTTAAAGTAACCACCACACAGTGTCTTACATAAGTGACTCCAGCAGTCTGTGAAGGGCAGCATATTGGTAGTAATACCTGGGGATCAGATTTGACTAACAAGTTCTTCTTCTGATTCCCTGTATGCAAATAAAAAAAAATTAGCAGCTGTTTAATCTTGAAAGTAATTTATTACCTTATGTATATAAATATATATCATATTTTTGGCATTCCAGAGGTAGATGCATTAGTGACTGTTTAGCTATAAATGTCTTTCCACATAAAGCCAATGAGTGTTTGCTTCAATGAGCACTGACTCAAGGCTCCTGGGGATTTAAGGACCATACCCGCAGCTGTTTGTGTCTTTAGTCACAGTTGTCAGGGGGACCATCTAATGGTGTCATGTCCAAGGCACAGCCATTCTGGCTAATTAGCTATTAGTCTGGCGGAAATCCCTCCTCAATGAACTTTCAGTACAGCTTGTCTTACTTGCAAGAAGCAAGTCTGATACAATTTCACCAGCAGTGACCATTTGCTTGTTTGCAGGGCATTGTAAGAGCCTTATTTCTTGCTTTACAATGTTTCTGTCAGACATCAAAGGGTAGCTGACCAATTGCATTTATTGTTTAACAGAGATGCACCTCAGAAAAACATCAGAAGATGAAAATTCCAGTCACACATTGTAGAAAAAAAGAATGTTTATTTATACTAAATAGATCCTTCCATTCTCTAGGCTTCCTAATTATTTTGTTGTTAATGTGAAACCTCAGGCTTTATTAGTAGAACCTCTGCATTTCTATTGTTCTATTTTTTAATATGTTAACTAATTATGTAACTGCTGCAGAGTTCAGAAATATGTATTTTGTATAATCTGAAGAGTGACCCTGTAGATCAACAAACTGCAAAGCTCAGAAATCTGCCAGATGGTCCAAGCAGAAGAAGTACATTGCTCCTGCACTTTTCCCAATTACCATTGAAATAGTGTGATTTGGCATCAACTTGAAATGACCTCTTGGGTTCCAAATCTTATAAAGAAAAAATAAATGGATTCATTATTAATAAATCAGTATTGCTGTTGTACTCCATAGCAACATACACTTTTACCACTGATGATTTTTTGAGAGAGAACCGTAAGGCTTGAAATTTTATATTACAAACTGGCCTACTCAAAATTCCAGGACCCTTGCCTTTAACCTGTTAGAAATCCATTTCAGAACCTCATAGTCTGCCCCTCCAGAAATTTATGAAAGTGTGCTTATGCCTCTTGGGGAGCACTCTGGTACTCACTCCTGATGACAGGAGAAACAAGAAGGGTGTGTAGTGGATTGATGCTGGCTAGATGCCAGGCACCCACCAAAACCTCTCTATCACTCCTCTCCACAGCTGGACAGGGAGAGAAAATATGGAGGTTCCTGGGTTGAGATAAGGACTGGGAGAGGCCACTCACCAAATACCATCACAAGAAAAACAGACTCAAATTGGGGATATTAATTGAATTCATTACTGACAAAATCAGAGCAGGATAATGAGAAGTAAAATAAATGTCCTTCTCTCACTCCTCCTGGGAATCTCTCACTCACTACCTGGGCTCCAGCTTCTTTCCTGCAGTGGAGCAGGGGCATGTGGAATGGGGCTTATGCTCCCTTTATCAAATGCTGTTCCTGCCACTGCTTGGGGAAAAGAGTCCTTCCCTCACTCTAGCATAGGGTCCCTCCCATGGGAGACACTCCTCCATCAAATTCTCCAATCTGAGTCCATTCCATGGGCAACAGTTCTCCATGAACTGCTGCCCTGTGCATCACTGTTCCATGGGGTCAGTTCTTCAAGGACAGACTGCTCCAGCATGGGTTCCTCACAGGGTCACATGTCTGCCAGGAAATCTGCTCCAGTGTGGGCTCATCTCTCCATGGGTCTGCAGGTCTCTGCCAGGACTCTGCTCCAGCATGGGCCTCCCATGGGGTCACAGCCTCCTCTTAGGTATTCACTTGCTCCAGTATGCTCCTCCATGGGTTGTGGGTGGATTTCAGCATCCTTGTGATCCTCCATGGGCTGCAGGGGCACAGCTGTTTCACCATGGGCTGCACCATGGGCTGCAGGAGAACCTCATCTCCAGTGCCCAGAGCAGCTCCTTCCCCTCCTTTTGTGCTGATCTTGGTGTCTGCAGATTTGTTCCTCTCACATACTCTACTCTTCTCTGGCCACAATTACATCTGCACAATAACTTTTTTTCCTTCTTAAATATTTTATCACAGAGCTGTTATCACCATCGCTGCTGGGCTCCATTCTCCTTGGATCCACTTGACATTGGCTCATCAGACATGGAGGAAGCTTCCAGTAGCTTCTCACAGAAACCACCCCTGCATCCTCCTCCTACCAAAGTGTGGCCATGCAAACCCAGTGTAGGGAGGAAACACAGGATGAGCAGCAGGTTTTTTTGCCAAAGGTTTCAGTGTTGGTGTTCTTAACACACAAAGGCACATGGAGGGGATGATTTGGAAAATGTTCAGAAATGGCAAAAAGACTTTTGGTGTCTACTCTACCAGCCTTTGTCCAGTGGTTTCAAAAAGTTTTAAATTACAGCTCTAAGTTAGTCTAGTAATGAAAGTTATCTGCATTTTCAAAAGTACAGGGATTTCTGCCAGTTCATCAAATGAGTTCTGGAGATACAGTCCAGTTGTTAATGGTTCTCATCTGCTTTGAAACACTGGGAATTCATATAATATCACCTCAGAATAAAGAAAAGAAATTTACAGTGACCTGAAGTACAGAAATGGCTAATATAAAGAAGTAGTTTTTTCTCTCTTTACCTTGAAAAGGCATTTTAGAATGTATTTTTAGTGTCAAATTAAAACACCCTGTACTAGAAATCAACTTAAGATAGTAGCCTGAAGCTATCAGAAAAATACTGAAATTTAATTACTTCTTCAGCTCTACTATAATGTCATTTCAAGGACATACCTGCATGATCAAAAACTAGTGAAATGAAAAATTGCCAAAAGCTCTTAATGAATCAATGAATAAAGAGTCCTACTCTTCAATTCTAAATAACTGCACAATGATAGTGATCAATAATACAAATATTTCAGTGTGCAGGACAGTCTGACTTTTCAACCTTATGTTTGTGCAAAACAAATTAAGACTAATGACTGCTGTGAATTTCTGTACATAACCTAGGACACCCAGCATGATTTACCACTTCTTATCTGCACCTGGTCTCAATGTATGCCTAATCATTCTGAAAATAAATGAACCAGGCTCACCCCAAACTGCACCTATCAATTGCACCAGCATGTTGCAGCCTGCACTGGAGACAAACTATTATTAATTTCTCTCAATCAGCTTCCTCTTTTAATACAAAACCCCAAAAAAACCATGGCAGCTTTTCTATGCTAATATCAGCTGAGGGGTATGTGTGCCATGCCCCTGTTCCTCATGTCACTCTTGTTTTCTGGCTCTTGTGGAGCAGATTCATTGACCTGTGCCTGATTCATAACAGTCCCATCTTCAATATTTCATTCAGTATAAATATTTGGCAACATAGTCTATATCATCTAATGTATAGGAGCTTTAAGGCATTACCGATGCTTGAGAAATGCTGGCAAAAAGCCTCTAAGTTGATGAGCTGCATATTCCAAGTTTAAGAACTCAAAATGTCAGTAAATAGAGATGTGCATTTAACTTCCTGACGATTTGAGCACTATGCAATTTTGCTTTCATTAAGCATTAAGTAGTGCCAATTTGAAATAAAATAGCATTATACATTACACAGAAGTATGTAAGCACTCACTAGCCAATGAAGCTGATGTACTAGAGGGTGCATGGTGAGAAGATCATAAGCAAAAACATGAGCTGCAGGACACTCATGGCTCAGATCATGGAGGAGACATGACCTATGACACTCCCCTTGGGAGTCACCAGGCCACTCAGTGCACAGTGCAGGCACTCACCTTGGTCTGTGCAAAGGACCTCAGAACAGTATGAATTTTCCTGGTGTCCAGTTAAAGTGCTAGCCCAATCAATTTTTGAAATGAGCGACCTATTTATCAGATTGCTTGGAAGATGGTGTTTTTAGCTCTCTTTCAACCCATGTTCTGAAGGATCTGAGTGAGCCAGACTGGTTTTTTGAAACAAAATCTGTTCACATAAAGATTCAGATCTGAGCAGAGCAAGCATGTACATTTTAAAAATTCTCTACTGATGTTCTTGGTACAGTGGCCTCATGGTTAAATCCTTTAGTACTGCTGTTCAACCAGTGGCAGGCATGGAGTTCTCACCCTCTCTTTTTGTTGTGAGTAATGCTGTTGCTCTCCCTTATTGATAAAAGCAAAATCATTGTTTGAGGCAGAAGGGCTTACTGCTTCTCTTTCTTTTTCCTCCCCCTGTCTCCAATGAAATCTTGTAGGACTTGATGTTCTTTTCTTCAGTGTTGAATCTATAGGATCTGTTTCTTTGAAACCTTCAAGAGAAAAAAAAAGTGCAGGTAGCACATTCTACTTTGTGCTCTTATGTGATAATACTAATTAACTACTGTTTCAGTCCTGCTCTCCAGTACCCAGTCACAAAAAGGTAGTAGATGCAAAGAGATAATTTTGCCTTCCTTGCTGGAAATTGCTGCCAACATTTTGTTCTCTTTTTTTTTTAACATTATCATACTTGTTGCTTTCTAGCCAAGTAATATGATTCTACTAAGCTGTATGCATGGGTGCATGTGCACATTTTAACTTTTTATTAGTATCATAAGAGCAGGTCTCCGAGTTGATACACTCTGATGAGAGTCACAGATAAAGTTTCTACTATCTTCCCTCCCATCAGGAGTTGTACACGAGGAGTGTCAAAAATCAGCAGGAAGTAAAAGACTATTAATCACAAGGAGCAGGCAGACTCGTGGCTATACAGCATCATCATTCTCACACCTGTACCCAGCAGCCAGCCAAAATCATTTGGCTGAATTAAACAGTGATATCAATATGTCTGTCTTTGTTTCAATAAGATTTTAGTAAGCTACTTTGCAATGTGCAGATTTCTGTTGGAAGTTAAAAACATAAAGCACTATTGAAATTAAAGAAAAAGCAGGAACCAGAAGTACTTTAGGTTTCCTATTCCTTCAAGAATGAGTTTCATGCCCCTGATGGAAGACCACCATACTAATTGTTCCAAGGATTTTATTTTATTTTTTTTCCCACTCTGATAAGACTAGGATCATAGAATTAATCTTCAGAAAAACTGCACTCTTTAAAAGCAGTTGCAAATATATTCTCCTTGGCTGGAGACAAGGATAAGAATTCTATCCGTTTCTTACTCTGGGCTTAGATACTGCTGGCATTGTAGAATCAAGCTCTTCCAAGACAGAAAATGAAGTTTCTTTGTGTGATAGAGGCAATATAAAATTCGTTGAAATAATCTGACAAATCTCTACAAAGGGTTATATTCCTATAGCATCAGTGTGAAGAGCAGAGCTTGTGCAGGCAATTTCACAGAGGACTTCAGGTGTGAAGATACAGGAACTACTGGCCTGAAGAATACTCAAAATTGATCTAAGAGGACAACGTTTATAATCCATAATCTATTAAGATGAAAAAATATTTTGCCATGCTTTGTGATTTTTCCCAAATAGTGGGGGTTTTTATATATATTTATCTTCTTAAATTATTTGTTAGGCAGTTTTCATATGTGTATTTGAGCTATGTTTGCATACTTTCCATCACAGACAGTTTTGTACAGGAATTGGAAGGTCTTTTTTTTAAAAAAAATTATAGTTTGCTACTTGGAATTTGTGACTGAGCATCTTCACTTCAATTCATCCCATCTAATAGCCACATTTCAAGACACAGGATTCTTTAGAGAGTGGCTCAGCCCACTTGAGGTCTGCAGCTTTCACTGGCCATGCAGGACTCCCAGGCAAGTGTTGAAGCATACAAGTTAGACTGGTGTTATAAATATGGAACCTGGTGATACTTTGGTTCTCTGGATGGTGTTATCATTAACAAAGGCTTTTATTGAGGCAGTTTCTTCTGTTTGTCTGAAGGAACACTGTGTTGTTGGTTCTATTAAATGCACATATTTCTAGGGGCTTAAACATCCCTGTTAAGCAAAGCTTCATACTAAGCAAAATTTTGTCTTAGTACCTGACCTTGCTGTAAATTTGAAAAAGAGCATGGCAGTGCATGGCAGTGTAAGTACAGGAAGGACCTTACAAAAAAAGACAAAATACTGATCATTGAGGAATTTAATTATTCTGACATTTCTTCTGAAAGCACAGATGGGAATAGTAATGCAGAATATATATTTTTCCATAGGCAATAAAACAAAACAATTAGATAAAATAGAATCATCTGTGGTGGGCATTAAGGGACCTTTTTATTACAATGAATGAAAAGTTAAATGCTCACATCTCTCTAACAGAAGAGGCAGATACTACTTCTATTATTCCTTTTACACATCGTCCTAGAATAATGTACCCCTAGATGTTTTGTTCTGCCTGATTTTCATTTAAGTGGTTTCTGCAAATTATGGTATAATTTCAAAATGACCTTCCTAAATCCCTTGGGAACAATTTTTTAGCAATGTGCAAAAATGACATCCTATAATGTCCTATGCTTCGTGTCTGAATAAAAGAATGCATCCTCATCAATTTAAGTAATATAACCTGTATAAAATCAAAGAGAACAATGACTCAAGTGGATATTTTTTTACCTAAATATTTGTCATAGGAATTTAAATTTTCAAAGAATCAGAATCATCATCTGTTAATCTCATAAATCTTCTCTGAATAATTTTCAGACATTTAATTCTCATGATTATAGAGACCTTAAAGTATCTTCTAGGATAATTTTTTCCATCTATGTGGTCTTGTAAATTTATTTCTATGGTGGAAATATCAATATTTTATTCTATCTTATCTATCAAAAAGCCTTCACTTTGATGTCTACAGATTACTTTTAATTTAGACCTGATAGAGAGTGACATGGACTCAAGTATTTTATGCATGTAAGTAGGCATACAGGCAGCTTAAAGAGCTATTTTATTTAGCATTTGCTATTCTCATCATAATTGATTCTAAATGTGCTTTGTGTTGTTTTTGTTAGACCATTAGACATTGTCTTGCTAGTTGGTGTTCAGACTGTCCTTTCCTCAGTTTTTTCATAAATCAGCTGCTAAAATCGTGCTAATCCCTTTCATTATTCCTTTCCATGCTCCAAACACTGAATACATTCCTTGAGCAATGCACCCTCAGCTGTGCACATCATCCCAGGGCAGAGCATATCAGATCTTGGTTCTGCAACTCTGCTTAGACAAGCTCGAAACAGCCTGCAGATGTTTGGAAGAGTTTGTGAGACATCATGATAACCTGGGTGGCATTACTTTGTTAAAATACACATGACAATTATGTATAATAATACAACAATTTACAAAGACAATGATATATTTTTTAGAACTACATTATGTTCATTTCCACACTTCAGACAATATTGGGTTTTCAGAGGAAGTCTGCAAAATGTCTTGTCAATTGGCATGCTGAAGATATCAAATGAGGTCTACCTCAGAAAGAGGTATGCCTCTGCAAGTACTTAGTAGAGCCATGGCTTTAGACCCCTCTCTGACTCTCAGCAAGACACAGATCTGTTTGTTAGCAGCAGCTGGTACTTTTTGAAAGGAATATGTTCAGCTTTCAGTTCTGTTCATCTCTCCAGAATGGTCAATATGCTGTGTAAAACACTGTCTTGCAGGCATCAGTGAGTGTAGCAGGGAAAAGGATATGAACACAATGTAGATAGTGAAATTGTTGGCCTAAGCTCCATCTCTGTAAAGCAGAAGAGATACAAGATCTTTGGTGGGAGAGGGTGGAGGTCACAATGGAGTCTAAATAGTCAAAATTCTTAAAAGGGAACAAATAGGACAAGGCAGAAAAATGGGCACCATGGTTAGGAAAGAGAAAATGAATAAGGAGTCTGGTGTTACAGGCTGCAAAAATAGAGGAACACCTGAGTGGTGAGCGAGTGAGAGGTGAGAATAATGCAGCCTCTTCTTGAAGCAACACAGAGAGAAGTTGGAGGTGGTAACAAAACATTCCAGGTACATCTTCAGAAGATAGAGCTGGAGAAAAGGTACAGCACTCAAAGAGGAAAGCAAGTTTGGGAGGAGGTTTCTGGGATGAGCAACAGAGTCCTTGAAGTCAGTGGTGTTCTTAACCACTGGAAATCAATGTGCAGCCATCTTTTTATACTGTCTCATTACCTTCATATGTTTCTCAGTCTGACAGGGCATCCTGGTTCTGGTCTAGGAAAGAGTCTGAAAGATGGTTTAGCTCAAAATGTAAATGTTCATTATTTTCTAGGCCTATACTGAATTATCTGTCATCTGCACACCTGTTCTTTCAATGGATTTTATTCCTAAATCATGGAGCTGAATTGATGAAATTTTTGGAGTAGAAGCAGTTTGAGTTGAACTGTGATTCATTTATTTCTCATAAAAGCTCATTATAGGCTGATAATTGACCCAATACTTTCCATCAAATTGGAATTAAATCACACTGGAAATCAGTTACTCAAATTCACAAAGGTATTTTTACTTTGTAGGAAAATGACAATGAAAAGATTCACAAGATTGCTCAAAGAACAATGCTGTAATTTAATATTTGTCAAAAGTGCAGATTTCTCCACTTTGTCCTTCTCCACCTAAGTGTTTGGAGGAGAAAACGAGTGCAAATATTTCACTATTTTACTTTGAATTATGAAACAAATCATTTGTTTAGAGCTTTCTAAATTGTGGAAATCCTGTGGAACCATGGAAGTGCAGGGGAGGAGATTAAAAAATGCAAATTTCTGTTTCAGTTGTCAGCTCTGTCATTTTGAGCGTGGCCTCAGTTAAATTAACAGCAGTCATGGATCATCCAAATGCTGAACAGCCTTTGGATGCAGAAGTTCCAAAAGGCTGGAGGTAGTGATGCTTGTCTCTTTCACTCTGATTTTGCTGGGATTTGGAACCCAGCCTCAAGCATCATCATGTCATAATAGAGGATATCTTGAAAGGAAACTGAATGAGGATTTAGACCACTGTGGCCTCTCCTGTGTGATGCAGCCCTCTTAAGAACTTGAGACAAAGTCTTCCCTCATTTTCCACCTCTTCTCTGATCCATGAACTCACTCTGAGCTCATGTCAGAGGATCTACTGGAGTGACAGAGGAGCATGGTACAATAAACATGGAAAACAGATGCTGATCTCCCCATTTCTCAAGTGCAGAGGAAATTTTAATTTGTCCCTCCTCCTGCTAGTTATGCTGGTTCTGTAGTAAACAAAAAAGCATCCAGGTTGATTACTTAAAGCCAAAGTCTTCTCATCTCAACACATACAATGCCACAAGCACAACTTGACCACTACTGTGGAAAAGAAATATTGTACTTGAGGGAAATAGCTTATGCTCAGCTGACTGTAAACCTGTTTCAAAGGTTAAACTGTTCACTCTTCCTTGTCAGCTTTCAGTTGAAACATTTTGATTGGTGGGAAGAAATATTTGCTTTAGTTGTGTTTTAGTTCAAGAAAGCATCTGACTGAACTCCAAATTGAAAACTTAGGGTCAGACAGAAAAAATGACAGATTTTTTTAGATAATGGGAGTTCAGTTCAGCACCTGTCTTTCCCTCTGCAGAATGATACACTTCTCTCAAGATTTCTCTCTTCTTTGACTGAGTAGATGAGTTTCAGCTAATTTCTCATTGTATTACTTCACAGGTTTTCTATTTGGATCTTTCCTATATCTTTGCACATTTTGGATATCTCTAGTTCCCAGTGTACAATTCCTCTGCTCTCAGAGGTATTTGCAGTTTCTGTCCATTTGTTTTGAGTAAATTTCATTAAACTTTTTATTTCAACTATTCCCTAAATTGCTAAAACTAACTTGCCATATTCCCAATGCATATTATGCCCTGCATTACTTTCCTGCCTGACAAGTCCCTTTGCATCACAGGTTTTCAGCTATATGCCGGTGATTTTACAAAGACTGGATATGAATTAATTTTGAGACGTGTTTTAAATCATAACAAACCCAAAAAGTTTTCATATACCCTTCCAGCTTTGCCATCAATTCTTAAAATAAAAAAAAAAAAAATCAAGTTTAGCTGAAGACATTTCTTCTTTTTCAAGCTTTCTGTTTTCACCAATGATTCATTCTTAGACTTAGCTTTTCATCAGTCACTGGAGACCTTGAAAGTGAAGACTATGGTACAGTTGTTTAATTTTTAATTTTTTTTTTAATTAAACCAATATTATCTCTTTCTCTGTGTATATGCATGTTTGTTTGCCTGAATCCATGATACTTTCCTGAATTAAGTCTGTCTGCCCTGGTGTTCTTGCAGATGGTGATAGCCAATAGCAGGTGCCTTCATTAGAAGACAAGGGCAAGGCCAACAAATAAAGATACTTTCCCATCACATCATCTTAGCCTCCAGCAAGCTACTTCTCAGGGGCTTCCTGGGAAGGAGGTGTCTTTGGAAAGTCTCAGTAGGATTCTTCTCTCAGAGCTCTGTCCAATTGCTTTTTCAATTCATGCATTCACAAAATCCTGTAGCAAGAAGTTTGAAAACATTACATGATGGCTATTTCAGCCCAATTTTTTTGGATAGAAGTAAACTCAGGTACTCAATTAAAGTAAACTGACAAGTCTTTTCCTCTCATTTCGTGTCTGTTTTCCCTGTTTCTTGGCCTTTTTCCCCCCTTAAAGTAACCTTGTTTTGTAACTACTTCAAGGAGGTAAAAGCCCTGAGGAGAACCCAGCTGAGGAAAGCAATTTAGTCAGTTTATGAATCTGGGCTTTAAAACAAGTAACCCAGACAATTACTCCAAGACAATCTATACTTTTGCTCTATAATGTAGTCAGACAAACATGCTATTGAAGAATAGATTAAGGTATGAAATACAATTAAGCTGCAATGAAATATTTACATTTGTTTTCAGCAGAATATATTTGATTTACTTCTCCTAAATGGACATTTAATGGACACAGCACTCAACCAATGACAAGTCATAAATCACCCATCCCTGGAGGGGCACCACCTGGGCTAGTTTAGAGACAGGCTGCCAGCCACAGAGCTACTTCCTGTCTCCTCCTGAGTTTGGTGGAAGCAGAGGCTACTTAGAAAGATAAAAATATATTGTTGCCTCTACCAGTGAATCAAATAAGTCATGAATACCAGCAGCTTCTTCCTTACTTCCCACCTGTTCTGGTACACATGCATGTCCTGATCAAACTGGAAGTCTGGCCAGCTCATATAGAAGTTCTCCTTTTTGCTGGCTAATCCCTGTGTGCTTGAGCTGCTACTGTTTCCACCAGCTTTTGGCATCACAGTCAGTGCTCCCAGTTTGAACCTCAGAGCACTGAACAGCCTCTCTCTCCTCATGTAACATTAGCTAGGACCTCTTCATATACTGAGTTTTTATCTTATCTGCAACGGATGATTAATCAGTTCACAGAAAACTTTGCCTGTTTGGAGAGGGAAACCTTTGTCCTGTATCCATGCAAATTATGAAATATTTTTCCATTGCCAATCTTGAGGTATTTCTGGGTGGCAAAAAGAAGGGAGAGGTTATATGAGCAGTATAAAATATTTTTAATAGGTTAGGAAATAAAAACAAATGAAACTTTATCTATAATATTTAAGTTTCTTCTAAAAATATGTCTTGGTGTAATTTCTAGTTTCACTGGCTACAGGGATTTCAATCTACTCTATTTACTGCCTTTTAGAAAAAGATTACATCAGCCTTGAGGTAATTTGAAAGTGATGAAAGAGACAGTACAAAATCTTCCTTTCAAATATGAACTATGCATGGTCCAATCAGATTAGCTTTAAAACAAACCTCCAATGTTGCACCTTTCCCAGCTTTTATTATCCACCTGAGCATGCAGATTTTCTTAAAGAGATAATAAGTTTCCTTTTGTCTGACTACAAAACCTTTTCTGGTAATGAATGATGCCATACAGTTAGTAACATAAGTCTTTTATATGCTCTTTAAATCATTGCACAGCATAAGAATCAGATCCTATATCAGGTTCTTTTGCTTGCATAACCAAACCAAATTTTTGATAGGTCTATGCATTTGTTATGCTCTCCAGACATACAGCTTTGTAACCAGAGACAGAGAGTACAGGATAATCTGTAGCAGATTAACCAGAGGATGGAACTAAACCTGCACAAGAAAAGCCAATGATACTTTCCCAAAGAGAAGTTTCCATTTTATTAAGGGACTGGAAAGCACCCATTATTCTGGTGTGTGTGTGTATGGGAGACAAAAACTAGTAAAACCACTGACTTTATCACTGTTATGATGTTTGCAAGTATTTAGAAATATTAAACATCTATTTTATATTTTTTTCCACCAAAAGGTGAGGGCAAAAGTTTCATAAATCAGTGACTAGACTACCAAGGACAGTATATGAAGAACATGATCATAAGTTAACTGTAAAATGAGTGAATGATAGAGATTAGAAACCACTTAAATTGATGGGCCACTTTATTTAGAAAGTATATGGAGCAGCAAGAAGTACTCAGGAGTGAATAGGAAAAATAACCAAATTTATTGCTTATGCAAACATTTATTCAATTCCTGGGAACCATCAAGGATATGAAGAATGCTGAAGTATTACATACCACCATTTTTTCAGAAAGCCTTGGGATATACCATAAAACTGTAAACAAGATTTATGAGAAGCTACACTTACTTATTTTTGGAAAGACCTGCCTTTGAAGCAACTGAACTCTGGGGAGGGAACTGCAGCAATATATTAACATTCACTTAGTGTCCAGTCTGTAAATTAAGTGGAAATTGAAGCACATTCTCAATGACACAGTAGTTACATTAAAGAAAAGGAATCTACTAAAAAGGCTTGTGTATTCAACAAGACATTAAGATCAAGAATTAGTCATCTTACAATGTAAGTCAATTAAAGAGTCTGCTATGCTCTCTTGGGTCCTGCTGATTCTTTCTGATGTGAATATTACCTCTTCTTATTCTTGCTGCATACATGTAGGGATATCAGCTCAGGAAAGTCTTACAGGAATGAAAGGACAAGACGGGGGTAAAAAATGAGAATTTTCTTTTTACCATGAAGAAGAGTATAAGAAAAAGGAAGTCATTATTTAATAATTTAATTCTTAATTTCCAGATTCTATCTCCAGTATGTCTATCAGCATCACACTGCACCACACACTTGCTAAAGGCGTATGAACACAACTCTCTCGCTGCAGTTAAATCACTTATAGTATATGAAGGTAGAAATATGTCTTTAGGAAGCTCTGAGAAGTGGGAACAGAGAGCATGATAAAAAGGTAGTGTAAATTTTGCTAGGAGCACTGGATAGCTCTGAAATTACCTTCCAATTTAGTTGCTCGTACATTTTTTTATATATAAGTTTTAATGTTCATACAGGATCTGCTTCAGAGAGGAACACCTTGCAACATTTGGAACTGAGGCCAGAGGAAAAAAATCACTGGGTAATGAATAGTCAATATGGGTTTACTTGTAATATTCTAATCACTCTAATTTTTGGAGTAAGGACTAGAAATATCATTTGGAGGAGCAACAGCTTTTTAATGAGGGGTGTACTATTTTTTTGCTCACCAAATCTGACAACATGGAGGGAACTGTGAGCACACAGGGAAGGACAAAATCCTAAGCTAGTATTGTGGAAAAGACAAAAAGCCTGTGACAGAGACCCTGATGAAATGGGAATGGCTGTGCCATCAAACCAGAATCAGTAAGACAAGTCTGAGGAGTGCAGGTTGGCCCTGAACTGGAACGAGGTCTCAAGGACTTGGGTCTGAAGCATTCCTCATTTTATATTTTTATAGCTGGCTGAGCCTACTTCAGTTGGCACTCATCCACACCAAACTGTGTTTTGCTTTATAGACTCAGACTATGGGTCTTAAAGACCCAGCTTTCTAATGAGTTTTCCATCTGCTTTTCAGCAGTTTTATCTAAACCATGTTTCCTTGGCTCATTGAGGACATCATCCTTGTACATGACCAACATGAGAAGAATCTGAATTCTGTGATTATTTTCCCTTTCTTGGATTGGATTGGATTCCAATCTCTATTTACACACCAAGTTCTGCTTTTGGGATGAATTAGGAATGTGTGATAAAACAGGCCTATTTTTTTGAAGGATCCTTGCTTCAGTTGTAGCAAATGCTAAAAGCTGTGTAGAGAATGGAAAAGAAATTGGGGGAAAAGAATGAATAATGGTCTCCTGGCTGGGGATATTGAATTCCATCCAAGAGACTGGCTTATAAATGTGCATCTGCCAAAAATTTCTCAACGTGATCCTGGGCAGGTCATTCCCCCAAACTTCTCACAGGTGTTCTGTGTTGTGTTTTTTACCTGCTGTTAGGTATCAGTATGGCTGGGCTCATGCTGTTTTGTTGCAGAAATGCCAAATGGTGACAAGCCAGAATGCAGGAAGTTTTATTATTTAAAGGACCCTAAGATTTTGAGAAACAGATTTGCTCCAAATCAGTGTATATTCCTTAGATTAAGTAATTTCTGGAGGGTCAACTTTTATTGAACAAGTGATTTCACAGTGTTTAAACAGAGTAGCTAATTTTGAGGCTGTACTATCATACAAGAATTCTATCAGCTTTTTAAACGTTGGAAGCAACATAAAAAACCAAAAATAAAACCTCAATTTAGGCATTGGATATTCTCAAAATTCAATGTTCCTGTCAAGAAGAAATTTCAGCATGTATTGAAAAGAACCATGTTTGCAAAATCCTGCTTTCAAGATAAACATTTATTTTAGAGGACAAGATTTAATTTGTTTTCATCACTGGTACTCTTCACAATGATAAGCCAATGGTGTGGAATGTTAAAGGCACATTGCTTTATAGTGTTGATGTTCTGAAAATTTAGGACCCTGAAATCTCAAACTGGTCACTTTAAATTAATGGGGTTTTTTTTACCTTAATGGATCTGTGCCTTGTCTCTCCAGCCAAAAAGTGAGGCTAATAAACTCTCAGGATTTTTCTGTGAATATTCAGAGATAACATTAAAAGCTGTAATGGAAGAGCCTAAGAAGATGATACCATTTCTTTTAGCAGGATTTGGATGTTGTGCCATAAATAAGACCTGGGGCCATACTCTGTAAAACTAAAAGGGTCAAGGAGCTCATCAGTAATTAGGTATCAGCTATTTTGTGCCCTGATGCAGCTGAAATGGCACAAACAAAGCACAATATGGTAACACAGTAAAACTATATAATAAACCTTAACCTCAGGGAACTGAGCTGAGATTTTAAAAGGAACCAAATTCTGGTCTCTGCTCTGTGAGAGTTCACAAATTAGGAGAGATTGCAAATTATTAAGCTTAATATTGCTGCCTGAAGAACAATTGCAAAAATTATTTTAAGTTCAGGTTACCACAGTCCCTCCTACACTTTCAGTAAATTTGAAGGAATACATATTTCTGAATTATATTAAGAGAAAAACAGTATGTATTTATTTATAGTATGCTTGCTTTCTGAACCAAATTTTTCAGGCTAATAATGAAACCTGTACAAAATATGTACTCTCCTAATGTTTCCAGTGCTGGCAGATTTCAGAAAAAGTCTTTCCTGTCTGCCAATCCCTGTTTATTAATTCTAGATCCTGCTGTAGGCAATGGAAAGCAGTTAGAGAATTCGTTATATGGTTCAATAGCCAAAAATTTTTCATCATATTGAAAAAAAAGCATTGAATTCTAGCTATAAAAAAAAATCTCAAAATGAAAGTTTTACCAAGTTTTTAAGTTGCAAATTGAGTATGACAACTGCTGAAGAACTGTTGAGAACAGGCAAAATCTTAAATTAAATTAAATGCAAGATACTCCACTGAAAAGCCTCTCTACCTTCTTAATAAATAAAAAATAAGAAACTTTCACAGAATCCCAAAGAGGCCAGCCAGATTTTCAATGCCATCCAAACCTCAGACAGAAAGGTCTTTTTTTTTTACTCGCTTGTTTCTCTCTCTGAAACAACAGAAAAATTCAGTTTGAGCCTTACCTAAGAGTTAAGAATACTCTAAAAAGATAATGAATATTTTTACAAGCACAATGAAGATTCAAAGAAGATTTTAAAATAAACTATATCCATCTTCTAAAAAAAGTTTTTGAACTATTGAAATTTTATTATTATAATTTTTGTTGTTGTTACAAGTGTTATTAGGACTGTGTTAACATTCTCAAATTTGTTAAATGATAACCTGCTTGAATAAAGAATATTTTTATTCACTTGAGGATTAGCTGGCTATAAGGCATTATTTATGCAGACCTTCACAAATATGATAGACAATACTCTCCTCTCCTGAATTTTTAAGACCTGTACGTAAGTCTGTGGGGACTGTCTATGTTAAAGAATTGCTTTAAGAACTGTGGAAAAAAAAACAACAAAACAAACAAACAAACAAAAAAAACCACCCCAAAAACCCCAAAACAAAACAAAACAAAACAACTTAATTTGAAGTTACTTATTTATAAAAACATGCATGCTTGGACTAACTTGAAACAGAACCTGAACTTCTGTCAGAAGTTAATTGGCCTGAATAAATATCGGAGAAAAAGCAATAAATACAGGAAAGACCTGAAATTAGGAGTATCCTGACATGGAGCACATGTATCCACCTGCAAGAACACAAACTGAAGAAGCTGCCAGCACTGCACAAACAAAGGACAGCAGCAGCTCACCTGAAAATTTGGGGGAGTCTTGGATAGGTGTTCTTTAATTTCTGAAACTATGGAATGAAAAAGGTAAATTATCTTCAAATGAAACAAGGAAAGTTAAGCACAATTCCTATGCTTCACCTTCAGTTCTTTTGCTATCTCAGCACTCTCCCCTGAATTTTTCAAGTAAACAATCAAAAAAACCAAGGAAGGAGTTGATTGAGAGCATCGTGAAATGCTACCTGCTGTTTGACTGTAAGTTCTGGAATATAAGAATATCACCCTAACACCATCACCAAAGTAAAAAGAAACAGAGAAAAATTATGAAAACCTACTGATTACATTCATTTCCTTTGTCTAATGATGTAAGAAATATTAGAAAAATGTTATTTTTTTAAAAAACTCGATCAGAATTTCCTGCTGAACAGCAAAATAACCTAGAGTGTAACCTTTAGTAGATGTTACAGTAGATGTTACATTTTCATCATATAAGATTTTCTGACTTAAGGCAGTTATGTAGTCAACTGACGAACCAAACTCAAATGTTGCTTTTGATTTTATTATCTTATTTAAGATCCTTTCATGTGAGTTTTATACATAATGTCTGAGAGGGACTGACACTACTTGGGCTTTTCTTGGCTGACTGCAAACTGTGCTGCTACACCACAAAACAAAAGCTGGGCAACAATTTGAGTGAAATGGGATTCACTGACTTAGATGGAAAGGACTTCTCCCCTCTCAGAGGTCACATCAGTCTCCAAATTGGGTCTTTTACTATATGAGGGAACTCAGTAGCAAATGCTTTGTCTCTTTTCTAATGATAAGCTGTTGGTACACTCTAATGTTTTTTGTGCTTTTTCACTTGCAGTTTTCCTCCAAACATGGAAAAGAAGTTAATTAACTAGCAAGTCACACTTCTGAGTGGCTTTTGAGAAAATTAGTGTTTAAGATCCTGACACTTTCTGTTTCTCCACATGGTTAGATGACTTCTTGGTACGGTGCTAGGTTAAAACTACACTTTGTGCTCTGCCAAAGCTGTTTTAATGGGATGTTGTCCGTATGTGTCATACATGGGGGCTAGCAGAAGGACTCAGAGCAGTCTGGCTTACTTTTTTTACTTTATATGATTAACATTTTCGGCAGATTTAGTGCTGCTAGGTTCTGTGGGAAAAATCCCATTGCACTTTTACAAGTGTTTCATAGCTGTTTGTGCTGACATCCAGCACTAATTGGTTTCTGGCACCTTGGAGGACATTTGAATTCAACCATCCACTCTGTAGATTTGTCTGGGAGAGTACTCTGGAGCTCCATACAGTCTACACACAGATAGCCCCTAATTAGCCTCTCTGGAGGTACTTTCCCACAGCTACCAGCCGAGCATGATGTTATCTGTGTAAGCAGGAAGCATCAGGCTAATTTAAAGTGCTTTTTCTTGATACAGAGAGTACCTCAGAATTTTTGCTTCACAGCTGGACTTCTGCTAATGAATACATTAAAAAAAAATCCTAACTAAATTTGTTTATTTGTTAGAGAAAAGTCTAGCTGAAATCCTGGTGCTTTAAAGGCAGGACTTTTCAGGCTGAATTCTTATCCCTTAAACCTGCCAGGTGACTAATATTTTAAGTCTTTACTCAATGCCACAGAAAGAAACTGAGAATGCCAGTTAAAGGACAAGACAATGGTGTGGCTATGTGCAGTTGGGGTTGTTCGTCATGATGAACACAAGAGGAATTTTACATTTAACTTTCCAATATAGAAGTACTACTTCTGAGGTTCATCTGCCTGGGTCTAGAGCCATAAAGAGCTTACTGGTACCACAGGGGGCTTACAAGGGGCTGTTCAGGACACCTACAAGAGGTTCCTCAACTCATCTGCCTTTTAGCCTGTCATATTACATGCTGTATTCTGGCATCCTGGGAAGACTGCTCTCCAAAGGTGTCTTGTATGAACTGGTGTAAAGACTGATTTCTCAACTCTTTCCAACCTGTGTCAATGCCAAGAAAAATGGACTGCTAATTCAAGGTAATTAACAGTCAAACATATGACTTTGCAGCTCCTAGAGATGAGAGGTTATTCACAGAACAGGAACAGGATAAGAGCCCTGGGATTAAATTTGTGCCTTCTGGCTGATGTGCCATATCAAGGGAGATAGCAGAAGTAGGAAGTAAAGCTAAGAGTAAATGAGGGGGCTTATGTTCTCATGTCACCAGCCTGCCTACTGAAAAATAAAACCTTTGGTTAGGGTGATGGTGGCTGCTCAGGGTGGTGTGGGTCAACTGTGCCCCACGTATTTGGCTCGAGGGTAAACTGGGGGCACAGATGGGAGGAAAATCTTTGCGTGCAAAATGTTCCACTTGTAACCAAGCCAACTTGGACTTTGTACTGGGGAAGAGACAGAGTGTTTATAAGGTAGCCAAGAACAGAGGCCAGAAACTTCAGCATTGTCCTGCTGACTGTCCAGATTTCAGTGACGTAATGGCACAAATCTTCTCTTAGGAATTAGCTCTTTTGCTGCCTGATCTTCTATTTCTGTCCTATGTGTAGCATGAAGCATGTGCTGTGGGAATAGAAGCAAGAAACAAGTCTGTTTTCTTCATTTTAGATGCTATTTCTGGTTCTCTTCAGGGGAATGCAGCTGCAAATGTAGGTATACTCAGTAAGGGGGGATGTGGTGGTGCTTAAATTCAATTCCAATTGGGTTTTTACTGCTCCAGTTTGGTTTTATAATTTGTGTTTTATAATTTTGTATTTATTTCTATTGTTTAAGATGGCCTCTCCTTCCCTCTCCTTCTCTCCTTCCCTCAGACTTTCCTTCCCCCCCCCCTCAAACCTTCCCGCCAAAATCTTGGTTGTCCTGGTAACCCCATCCCATAATAGTTGTTTACCACTTTTCGGTTACCTGTCAATCTTTAAGTTATATAACTTCCCCACCCCCTCATCATGTATTCCTCCTCCCCAAGTTACTTGTTATTGGTTCAAAAGTTGTGCATTGCCTCATTATACGATGGCAAAAGGTTGTAATTGGTCCCACGCAATCCCACCCCTGAACCCACTCAATAAAAAGCCGTGCCATTTCGAGGCCAGCGTCTCTCTCCGGAGCGCTGCCTTGGGACCACGCATCCCTTGGTTGCACACCCTGAGAGTCCCGCCTTTCTATTCTGCGCACTATCCGCACCGTGGTCGAGTTTGCCCACGCCTCTGGCAAAGTGGCCCCTGGATGTAGTGGCGGCAGGGCTGGCCGGAGCTGCACCCATTGGAAAGCCGATCCACTGCAGGGGGATGAAGAAATGGAAGTTTCCCATGTTGCAAGTGATGGAGAGCTCTTGTTTTCCCCAAAATCTGTAGATAATGAAGCAATAGCAGTGTGACGAACCGAGAAAGAGATTCTACTTTCTTCCATTTAGCTAGAATATTGTGTAAGCAAAATCAGGCTCCCACCACTGCTCATAAGTACTCACAAAAGCCAGAGGCTCAAGATGTACAAACCATCAGGGAAACAAAACAATCAAGTAGGTGACAAAGTAAAGTAGATGATAATTATTCAAGTTGTTTCAGAAAAAAAAAATGGAAAAAAAAAGGCCTTTGTTAATAATCACTCTCCTTCTTTTAACTTCAGAAAGGCTGCTGAAGTATCTTCATCAGACTAGATAAACATGCTAGGAAAACCAGCTGAAGAAAATATTTTCATTCCATACGTGCAAATCTACTTAAACTCAGCAGAGAAAGCATAAATCCTAATGAAAACAAAGTGTAAGTATGGAAAATTCTAATTCAGGCTTTAATTGTGCTGCATCTGCAACAGCTGTAATGTGGCTACCATGGAAAATAATTTACTTCCATTCTCTGAGCTGAACTTCTTTTTCTTTCTCAGTTTTGCCTTAAAGAATATGGATGTAATTTTCTTATTCTGAATGCAGATAGTGCCCCTGAAGTATCTCCAAATTCTCTCAATTCACTGGACACTGGAACAGCTGTTTACAAAACAGTCTGTATCATCCAAAGGCCTCATAAGACAAGTATGTAAATTTGGTTCCTATTCACCGTGGGAAAAAAGGCATAGTTGCAAAATGTTGAAGAAAGTGCTCTTTTAATATAAGCCATTTCTTCTCAGAACAATGTGACTTTGTTCAGAGTTAAGTGTTTCAAAGGAAAACTAAGAAAGCTGGTATAGTTACTTGCAAATGATACACTTTGCCCTTCTTTCCTTTTCAACATTTGTGGAGGACAAAGTCTCTTCTTTCCAAGTGGGAAGGATGACTCAGAAGGAAGGGTGTCCACTTAGGATCTGACGCATCTGGGTCACGTTCCTTACCGTCTTGCAGACTTATTGCAGAAGTTTACTTACAACATCCAGACCCAACTTGAAACTAATGTCAAAATGCAACCCTGAGGTACCACTAACATTCATAAAATCCTTGGAGAGTTTTAAGCACTGGTAACTTTTTCCTGTGCATAGGTGATACTCTCAAGTGGTGATTGGCATGTTGAAAGGATATGTTACTTACAGAAAGGAGCAGCTGCAGAGCAAAGCTTTCTGGGATGGCTATGTGGGGTTTTTTTTTTTAATGTAATAAAACAATGTTTAGAGTATCATTCTGGGCTTAGATCATCACTGTGCCTTATTAAAAGAAAAAAAGTTGACCTATATCTCCCATAAACTGAGCAATGAACACCAGGCTCTGGAATGGCTTTCAGTGTGTTGCTCACAGTCCATTTTTGGAGCTGTTCTGCTTGTTCATTTTTTTCTTTAAATAATTAAAATAATAATTATGTTTAAGAAAGAAGAAAGAAATCAAGAAGCTGACTCTCTAAGCCACTTGCCAGGACAGAGAATTGAAATGAAAGTCTCATTTTATTCTGTGTACTTTCCAACTGGCTATTCTATGCACCTTCACAGAATTACAGGATTATTGAGGTTGGGAGCAACCTCTGGAGATGAGTAAGGCAGAGGTTCTTTGAAGCTATAGATTTTACTCACAGGCTATACCTAAACTGCAGGACATGCAGACTTCCCAGCTCCCATATCTTTTTGTCCAATCTATCTGCATTCTGATTCAATGTTCGGGTGAGATTTTTTAATCATCATCATCACTTCCCCTCCACTGCTGTCATTTACACAGGAAGAAACTCTCAGAATAACACAGGCTGTAAGAACCCTGGGTCCTCATTTGTGAAGTGAGGAAATGTGGTGGTGAACTTTGGACTCTTGGACTTTAAGTTAAATTTATTAAATAGATTTATGCCTTTATTCCCTTTCTTCCCGCCAAAAGCCCGTTGCTATGGCGATTCCCATCCCATAATAGTTGTTTACCCCTTAAGTTGAGATGTCCATCATTTGAGTTATATAACCCACGTTTATGTCATTCATTTTACTCCACCCCTGGTTCCAGAAGTTTCCAAGGTTCCTGGCTCATGGTTGGTTTGAAGTTAATGCATGCATTCCCCCATCTTCTGCCCATTGGTTGTAATCCCTGAGACCACTCCCCATGTTCTCCGATTGGTTGCTTGTATCCCCACCCATCTTCGAATTTAAGCCAGTGCACACTCTGCTCTGGGTCTCTCCCGGGACCGGAGCAGAGGAATAAACTTCTTCTGTCTGCCAACCCGTGAGAGTCCTCTCTCTTTCTTCTCTTCGTCCGTGTGGCTCTGGGAGCGGTTGCCAGGAAGAGTGACCCCTAACTGCGGGAGGTGAGGGGTTGCCAAGAACCGGCAGTTTTGGGAGAGCTGCTGCGGTGGGCCGCTGCCCCTCAAAGGACAGTGAGGAGAAACCCCGCAAGGAAAGTGCAACGTTACCAAACAGCAACACTTAATATGTTTTCCAAGGGTTTAGCCTTTATGAAAGCGTCAGAGGAGCAATCATTTCTGCTCAATTTGTTTCTTTCACTTCACACTAAGTAGTACATAACAAAGAATTTAATGTTTGAGCCTCCCACATTTCATAAGACAGGGGTTTTCTGTAAATCTGGCTTACAGACTTTCTGCTTTCCATCTCATTTCCACACTTCAGTGCCACTGTGCATACAGTCACCAGGAAATGAGGCAGAGCTGTAAGAGGGGGCATTTGTCTTCGTCGTGTTGTTGAGGAGGATGTCCTGGCAGTCTGGGATGTGCAGCACAGGCACAGCCTTCCCAGAGCAACGAGAGTTGCCATGACCCTGCCTCTCCCAGCATCACTGGAACACAAACAGGACCAAGCTTCCTTCTTCCAAAGATAACCTCTTTTCTTCCAGATACAGGCTGATGATAGCTTCATATACGATACATTGTAAATCTACACATCACTGGCCAGAACAGAGTCTCAAAAGGGAATTAATTTTGTGGGAAAAGACTGAGAGAGCTGTGCTCTTTCTCAGGGGAGAGGAAAACATTTCATGCTGAGCTAAAAGCTTGCATTTGTTATTTTTAGTCAAACTAATAAATGTTTCGTGTTGGCAAAGATAAAAGCAAGGACATGAGAAAAGAAATACATGAACAAAAAACGATGTCATGTTGAGGGAACAAATAGGTAGAGTATAGAGAGGCTCTAGGGGAGTAAAAACACAAACGCTTTCCTACATTTTATGGGAATATGCTTTTCTTGATTTTATTCCAGTACTGAGCAAAACTGAAAATAAGCTACTATTTGTTTATGAGAGAGGGCTAGCTTTTTTTCCGGTTGTGCTAGACAGCACATTTTCTGTCTGCAGTTACAAGATTCAGACCAGATACAGTTTTGATTTAAAAAAATTGTGATGGGAGAAGGAAGAAGGAAGGAATATGACCACCACTAATATTTGCTGCCCTAATAGTACAGTCAAAGGGAGGTTGCCAAGAAATTTAGCAAACCTCAGTGTCCAAAGGAATTATAAGGAAATGCTGCAGAAGAACCACCATCTGCTGGGAAGGCTGATGGGAAAACTTCTACCGTAGCATAATGTGCTTGGAAAAAGAATGTTTGCTTGCTGAATGAGTAAAATGAGGAAAAAGAAAATATGACTATAGGAAGGAAAGGAGCTTTGCAATATGGTCACTGAGAAAACAAACATTTTGTTGGGTATGCTTGCCAGAAAAACTTGAAGGCTTGTCCAGTGAGGCAGCTCTAATGAGATCACCTGATATATTTCACAAATCACATCCAAGAAACAACTAAATTTTACAGTCAGTCTCTGAAAAAAAAAAAAAAAAAAAAAAAAAAAAAAAAAAAAAAATCCTTAGTGAGCTATAAAAAGGAAGAATGAGATAAAATTTTGTAATTTTAATTTATAACAATAATACAATTCTATATTATTAAGGTAAGCAAGATATTTTTTTCTGTGTCACAGAGTAAAACATATGAAAATTGAAGGTTTACATGCCAGAAGAATATGAAATTGTTTCAAAAAAAGTCTTAAAGACCCAAAGACCAAAAGTCATATTTCAGGAGGTTCCTTAAACACCATTCTAGATCCAGAACTAGTCAGAGTTTTCCATATTACAATCTACACTTACCTCAGGGGATAATTATGAAAAGACTTTCCAAAGTTGAAAAGATTACTAATGCTTGGAAAGATAGAAATAAATCAAATAATAAGGATGATACTCAACAAAAATAAACATTACTTCTCCAAACAGGATATATGGCAATTCCAAATGAAATTATTTAATCAGTCAGATACTTGCTGTTGCCCCACTGGCTAGAATTGCTTACAAACATAATTTCTTTGAGTAAGAAGTTGTGATTGCAAATGTATAACATATGATGACCTAGTACTTGTAATCTTATTACAGGCAAAATTCACGCACTAATTTAATCATGCAAATTAGGTTTGTGAAAGAACTGACTGTGCAGTCCAGATTATGAATATTCTTTTTATTACCAGGTGATAGAAAAGGAGGTAAACTTAAAACAGGCAGGAAAACTTCTTGTAAAATCCAACATACCTGCACTCTAGTAAGTAGAATGTGGCATGCCAAGGAGGCATATATGATGGGAAGAATCTTCATGTTGGGAAGATGGGAAGATTTCTTCATGTTTTTTTCATGAGGTGCACCATTTTATTTGTCTGGTTTGCAAAGAGCAGAACAGAACCACACAAAATGGAGAGAATTGTTTATGGTTTTAATTTGATCAGTAAAATATTGCAATTCATAATCACGTCTCGCATCCCACCGGTCCCCCAAGCATTCATTTAATTAAATCTTGTCAAAAGTTGAGTGGAATTTCACCCTACTTCACTCTAAAAAAAGATCTGACCCCAGGTTGGAGATACCATAAACTAGAAAGCAAACTGTTGTATAGGTAATTAATATTTGTCAAAGGCAATGAGTAAAAAATATTTATTACTTGGATGCCACTTGTTTTCTTCCTCCAGCAGTTCAGAGCCCACGTAGTTAAACAGCAGCAGAATGATGGATACAAGTGCCATTTTCAGCATTTACACCCAGGCAGTGATTGATTAGGCATGAGAAAGGAAAGGAGCAGATAAGTCTCACACCCAGACAAAGCCCTTCAATTTAGTAAGGAAACAACAAAAGCAAGAAGAAATTCAGTGGGTCAAAGTAGATCTTTGATTAAATTCACAAAACCAAAAGGTTGTTATTCTGTGCTTGAGATAAAGAGCAAAGTCCATACTTTTTCTAAAAAGTTCAGATTTAGAGAAAAGACATCTTTATGCTGAGGTTGAAGGGAAGAATTGGTAAATGAATTGCTTCTTGAAGACAATCAGATACAAAAAAAGAAGAATAAAGGGAAAGTTTATATACCTTTTTATTTTACATGATGAAATTATAAGAATTATTTTGTGCATGCTATGAAGATATTCTTCAGAATATTCTTATTTCCGCCCCCCCCCCCCCTCCCCCCCCCCATTCCCTCTGAATTCATCACTAGGAACTGGAAAACTAGTAAGTTTATGACATCAGATGAAGTGCAGGTGTTTCCTTGAGGGAGAAACAATTATTAAACTACCACCTAGTTTTTAATATGCTGGGAACTAGAAAAAATAGCACTATTAAAAACTTTGTTTTCTATTTTGTTAACATTTTTATGAGTTACAATTAAATTTAATACCTGGAATAGCAGCTGTGAGGAAAAAAAATAGTGTCTGTTAGAGACTCAAACTGTCTGCTCTGTTTAGGAAAAGCCTGAGATAGCTCCCCAGCCAGTTCTTACTTAATCACAGAAACTCTTCTGACTGAGCCAGGAATTACTAAGCTTGACACTAAAGATATATAAAACATATAGTAAAATAGTATAATCCTTTTACCACCCAGAAATTGCATTTAAAATAATTAATAGTTTACTTTGGAAGGGTCCTCTAGAGGCCGTCTGAACCAAACTACACTCAAAGCAGGACTAGCTTTGAAGATTAGTCCAAATTTAAATTCTGATTAAGGTTGCTTGGAACCTTGGCTATAAAGTTGTTGATTACAACTCTGGTTTACTCATTCCAAAAAACTCAAATCCCACCATTAATGTCCTGAGGAGATGTTAATACATATTTAAAGTCTCTTAAAGTGTTACTTTTAAATCTATCCTTCAGATACCACAAAAATATGGAAGATTACAAGGGCAGAAATCTGTTGCTGAAATATCCACCAAAAGTCTGCTTGGGGTAATTCACAATCATGCAGGATTTAAGTGGGAATAATGCCCATCCTGGTGGAGAACACTTAACAACAATACTGTGTGGTTTAGCTGCTCGAAGGGAGATTGTGAACTGCATATCCCCATCCTCTCCTCTAAGACTCTGTGTATTAGTGCCAAACCCAAATGAGCCGAGCTGCTTGTCACCTCCTGTAGCCCAGCTGCTGTCACCCTTCAGCATGCTCCAGACCTGACAGGGAGAAGCCATGTGTTTGTCCCCCAGAGATGCTGACATGCCTTTCTGGAGTGGGCTGGCCAGTCTTTACCCTAGAAGTAGCTTTTTTATAGCATTTATCAAAGATTTAATTTAGGCAAAGAGCATTGACTACCTCCTTGTCAATCACTATCTTCTATGTCTATCTATGGAGTGGATTTTGTGTCTCAGCCATATCGCCAATAGCTAGCTCTCTTTAGATATATCTAATTGGTTTGCTCTAAAATCCTTTCATTTCCTGTGTCATTTGAATGGCTTCCACCTCATTAATTGAAATTGCTCCTCTCACTTGAAATTACTAAGCTAAAATTTAGCTTCCTTCATAATTTCAAGCAACAGTACAAGAAGGTTGTTATCTTTGAAAGTGTCCAAAAAAACTGTATGTATATATTTCTGTATGCTGCATTCCAAACAAGCTGTCTGCTCTCACTGGATATTCATAAAACAGGAGCTTAGCAGCAGCGTTGTCTCAGCTAATCTAAGGAGATCCAGCAAACCTTTGCTTTAGCTGTAAGACAGCCCCCTGTTTTGTCCTTTACTGACTGTCTTTTTCTAAGTACTGCTTGTGTTTTTAATTCCAAATGCTATTGATTTTTATCTGATATCTAAGAGGGTACAAAGCCCAATACCTCTCAGATTGTATCTTCCAACCAGCTCTTAGCTGGTTATACTGTGTGATTTGTATTGATTTGCAGGAAAAGAAGCTAACAGCAGCACTTGTTTTTAGATCAAGAGTAGTATATATCTTGAAATTCTATTCCCTCTCACGGAAAGAAAATCTGTGATCTGAAAAATATTTATTTATTTATTTATTTATTTTCCACTGCAGTCTTGTTGAAAACATAGGCAAACTGTTTTGTGAGATGATGAATAGCAATAGTTCATGATCCAATCATCTCCAATAATTTACACTTAGGGAACAGGATGAGTGCTCATGGTTACACAGAGAGATTACAGTCTTAATGGACAAAGCCTACTATGCTCCTAATGAATACATTATTTTCTTACATGCAAACTTTCATACTACTTCAGAGAATTAGTAGTGTGCTGGAAATTGATGAACTAATAATTAAAGAGAAGTAAACAAGACTGTGGAATAACTATTTATGTATTTTGCTCAAGCCTTATCACACCTTAACACTACTGAACAAAAATATATAAGCTCCTGATCTCAGATGATGCAAAATACTTCATAGTGGCAGTGCTACCTTCTAGTAGGGAATTCTGCAGAAAAAGTGTAAATGCGTAACACAGCTATATTTTGCATTGGTATCCAAAGTGGATTGGTACAGAACCACCAGAAAGTACAAAAAAGTAATTTAAAACCTCTGACTAGAGATGTCCTATGTAGAAATGAAAAAGGCTGTAACAGAACACAAAGTGTTGATACAAATAGGGTAAGGGTTCTAAGAAATAGTAAGAAACAGTCCAGACCATATTACTGGTGCCTGTTTTACAAGAAATATCCTGCCTCACACTGTAAGCAAGGCTGCTTTCTGCCACTGGATTTAACTGGAACCATCTCATAGGCAACATCAACTTCTGCTCTGGAAGTTCAACCTGCTGCTGGAATAAGACCTCAGCCAGTACAAGTGACCACTTACAGTTCTGGGCTCCTGACACAAAGTGTTGGGTGCTTCCAACCTCCTGTCACCTCATGCCCGAGCCCAGCAGTCCCTTTAGCCCAGGCTGGAGTCAAGGCTGGGCGCCCCAACCACCCTGGGAAGGACACTCCTGAGGAGCAGCACAATGCAAACCCCAGCTCTCTGCACAGCAGCCACATTTTTTGGAAGACAAGAAGCTGAGACAATTCAGGAAGCGTTGTGATATTTCTGATGATTTTTACATTCTCTGCAGGACAAAATATTTGTGAAATGACATTAGTGCTCACACAGCTCTGGAGGATGTTCAGACAGAACATCTAAACAAATTTGGTTCTTAATATTCAAATTTCTTTAGCAGTGCTTTTGAATGTATTAATTATTCTCACAAAAATATGTATAAAAATAAATTAAGTGAAATTATTTGTAAATATCTTTTTCATAGTTTCCTTGGCTATATTATATGCATATTAATATCCATAATTTTCATCTGCAATGCCAGTTGCTTTGGCTGTTTCTATGTCAAATAATTTGTCTTTCTCTTTCTATCACATAAACTACATGAACATTTTTGAAATTGCTGTCCCATATATTCCTTGATGGGCTATAATAGTCCTAATCAATATTGTGTTGGAGTCCATTTGGCCCACTGTGCTGTCATTTTTGCAGCAAATGGGAGTCATTTGCTGTCTTGCTGTCTCATACAAAAATAAAAAAGAGATTTATACTTTTTTATTCTTGCCGTTAACTCTGCTTGTTCTTTGTGCAGAAAGTAAAATAAGAAAAAGGGGGGTTGGGTTTTTTATTTTTTTTTTTTTCCTACTAGAAATCAGCAATATGTTTTCTGTAAAAATGTTGGATGGGAAGGGAAAAGCTGAAGAACCTCTCACCTGCTGGACACATTCAAAATTTTTTCACTGACCATCTTCCATAAATTAAGAGTTCATGCTCATAGCTGAGAGAGATTCTTTTCTGTTTTGTTCATTTTACACCCTTGGAATATCAGGCTGGGCTTGACATAAATTTGCCTCGATCTCAGCTTTAATATCAATTGATTTGTCATAGGGACAACTGAAAGGCAGGAAAGCATTTCCTATACTTTTTTAAAGTGTTTCCATTTCCTATCTTATTTCACACCAAGTGCAATCAACAACAACAAAAAATCCTTTTTAAAAATAAAAAACTATAATGCCAAAATAAACTTGTTTCCCAGAACCATTCCATATTCTCCTGAACATGGCATACCTCTAGACTGATTGTCAGATGGAGAATAGGAAGTTCAGAAAACTAAATTTTGTAGAATTTTTATGAACAACTTTATTGACAGATAAAAACAGAAAGGAGGAAATCTTAAAACTAGAGACTCCAGCTCCAGCTTCTTTTTCCAGTTTCTCTTTCTGCACCACTCTGAAATATTCCTTCAGGCTGAGCGTTCTCAGGGGTGTAGAGTCACAGCTTCTGCAGAATCACAGAGACCTGCCCATTTTGAGCATGTTAATTTTGGAATTACAATAGAATACTGTCTGGTAAAAAGCATATCTGTCTTTTCCTCTCTTCTACTTCTATCAAAATCTTCTGTGTGGATCTATGGTGACTGTGAATTTTTTCAAGGCCTTTTCTGCAGTTTGTATCACTTAGGGACTTTTCCACTACCTGCACCCTTCTTCCTCTGCAAGCCTTCATTCAATGTCCCCCAGCTCAGCTGGTCACCTTTATAAATTTTTGTGTACACACACAGATTAACTATGGTCTATTTTCCCCAGTGCACTGGAAACATAAAAGGTTTCTTTTCCACAGCCCTGTATTCTGCCTCCTTACGGACACAAACGATATCATACTATTAACTTTCTAACATCAACTAGCTATTCTCAGAGTTCTTAGTCACTGCAATGCCCTCAGTATTTCATTATCTCTGCTTTTCATTAAGATCTTTTTCTAGTTTGGACAGATCTGTATTCCATCTCAAAAATTATTTCCTTTCCTCTTTTCTTTTCTCGGCCCTTCTCCACTTTGGTATGTCATACAGTCTTTATCAAAATTAATCTCCACAGAAAACAAAGACATTTAAAAGACATTTTAAATGTTGTAAAATCTTTAGCTAAACCACATGATAAACTAAGTCTTTATGGCGTTGAATGCCAAAAATTAGTTATTCATTTTCTGCCTCTCCCTTCTTCCATAGTTTTCAGAGAGATTTTTAGTGATCACATAACAATGTCTCAAAATATACATTCCACATTCTTCGTTATATGTCTTTTAAACTCATACACCTCTTAGATTTTTCTCATCTCCCCTCTGCAAAACAAATTATGTTAAAAACAAAGCTTTGTTTCTGCCTGTGATTTACAATTTCTGGTGACTTCAGTATGCAGGACTGCAGGCGTTCTCTCACTCAATTGGTTTTCATTGATTGTTTTGAAGCTTTTGCTTCCCAGTAGGAATGCAGTACTTCAATGTACAGCTTTCCAAAAGAAGACAAAGTTACTCTTCACGTCCATAGGAAGGATTCTTCCATCAGCTGATACAAATGCTCTTTTGGCTAAGGTTGTTAGTGAAATCTGCTCATATTAGAATTTGAGACTGCACTCTTTCCCTTTTTTTTTTTTTTTTTTCCTAGCAGCAATATTGTGCTCCATTAAGAAGATACAAACTGTATTAGGTCAACTTGTCTGGCATAAAGACAAAATTGTTAGGGAAAAATCCCTGGAGAAGGAGACCTACTGAGGAGGCAGCAGAATCAGAGTATGCCATGGGCCCTTGCAGCTCATATCAAAAAAGAACATATTAAAAGCAAGAGGAAGCTTGCATATACTTCTTCCTTAGTAATTTATTTTTTTAAATTTAATTTTGCACTGTGAGTAATGGATTTGATTCTACATTTGCTCCTTCTCTTTACCCTCAAACCCACATTTCAGCGTGTCTATGCTCTGCAATCTAGTAAGCAGGTAGAACACTCTAAAAATCATGTTTCTTCATTTTTAAAGAAGCTTCTAGTTTGCCACACCCATATGCTACACATTCATGAGGTGTATAAACATGTATTCTGATCTAGACTCTTCACTACCAGCAGAAAATTGCCTTAAAAATAATTCACTGGGACAGAAACTGGTGACTCTTGTGAATAGATAAGATCTGATTCTGTGGACACTGCCTTTTTGCTCATAGGAAGTTTGGCCTAAAAGCATTCCACTGTATTGGAAGTCTTGGGTGTGTTGTGACATCTGCATCTTTCACCTGTTTCATAATTTCAAAGGTTCCTGCTTCACACAGGCAAAAGGAGCCTTCTTCACAAACCTTTTGAAAACAGGCTTGGCATGAAAGTCAAGGAGAACTAGGTAAGCCAGGTCTTGGCACATGTTTAATAGCTTTAAGATCAGATGGAGCTTGGCCTTTACAAGTCTCATTTTGGAACGATTCATTATTTTTGTTCCCACTTCTGCAAATAGCTAATGTCAATCAGTCAAATGCACACCTAAATGTGCAGCAAAGCCATGAAAAATATATCTGTCAAAAGAGAGACTGAATATTATGATTCTGTCTATTTGTCTTTGAATACTAGTGTTGATGCAGGAGTCATTCTCCAAGTATTGTCCAAAATTAAGCTTTCATCTTTTCTTGTCTTTTTGGACAGGCAATGCTATTTTTTTTTCCATCGAACAGAAACAGGGTAAATCATGACTGTACTGAAAGTTCCTAAGAGTTGGGTGTCAATTGTTTGGAAGAATTCTTCGGAATATATTCAGGTTTTTCGAGGGGCATTTCATAGGCCATAAAGTTTATTGTTTCTGACTAAAAGGGGGAAAGGAACGTTTAGTGAAGGAAAGGATGGGAAAAGGTACATATTGAGACCATTTCAGTGGAAGTCATAGATATGACTCCCGTCAATTAAGGAAGTTGGTAATTTTCAGAGATGTTTTGAGAGAGATTCCAAGAAGAGCTTCAACTAATCTATTTTGAGAAGAACCCATAGCAAAATGCTTAGATACTTTTGTACCCAGTCATTTCCTGAAAGAAAGATTTTCATAGTACAAATTTTCAAGAAAGGTTTTCACTCATTTACCCATAACTGTTATACTTGCAGGCTATTTTTGTTCCCAAACGTTGTCTGTACAATCTTTAGATGAACAAGAAAACACCACTCAGAGATAAATTGCAGAAAATTGTTTTTCCATTAACTGATAATGTTGAACTGACAAGTTTGATGGCTAAAGGATAAAACTAAGAATGAAAACAAGTGCTTCATGCTGTAGAAAAGAGCAAGTGAAAAGAAAGTGTCAGTCTTCATTTGTTGAAAATCACCCATTTCTAACCAGACTGGATTTGCAAACACCAAGGATGTCAGTAGCTGAAGATTGAACGCTTCTATGTTTTACCATCAGGCCATTTTTTTTATTGATGGACTCAGATAGGAGAAAAAGAATGACAGGAAAGACTAATATAAGATAAAAAGCCTTTTGGAAGCTGCTCAGAGGTTTTAAGTCTTCAAAGTAATTCTGCCAGAAGTGAGTCAGTATGCAGAAAGCTGGGCAACAGCTGAATTCATTCTAAAATTCTGTAAGTGTGCAACACAGAAACCTTCCCATAACACCTGAAGATTATCTGCCCCTTTCTAGGTCAGAGAGCCTCTTCATTATTTAAAAGACTATCAACATTTTAACCCTTGGTGATAAAGTATTGCTCATGTGGTGCCTGGCATTATTTTTTCTAGGTTTGATTGAAAATATGACAGTTTTATTAAATACCTATAGGCATAATATTTTGTCATTACCATACATCATAAAATTTTAATTTTATGGTATTCTATTTCATCAATTAATGAAAATATTTGAAATTATTCACCGACAGAAACTAAAGTCTGTAGATTTGTATCCAACCTGAGGGAGGGCAATTTCAAATGGTAAAGATTATGAGAAAATATTGATATGCTTTCATAATTTAATTTTGTCATATACTTCAGTGCTATTTTGGAGCATACTGTGTGCAAGCAAAAACAATGAGCAGAAAATCACTGTTTGAATGTTAGGGTTATACATTAATACAATGAAAAATCATTGTTTCCTTCACTTTAAATTACAGTTCTCTGACAATTAGTAATTTTGTCCTGTTTTGTCAGGTTTTGCAAATAGTACCTTTCATTGTTACTGTATTAACAGAAAATTTTGACTTAGGTTTCCTCCCATTAATAACTAAATACTGACAAATATTAATCAGAAAGTGTCAAACATAATGCAGCATTATTACCTATGAACAAATTGACTATCACCACTTTCTATAGGACTCTTCTTTGGAATTTTTTAAAAGCATTCTTGCCCATCAGACACAGAAAAAAAATTCCTGGTCTCATTTACATTCTATATGCACTATGGAGTTTGGCATAAAAAAGGAAAACTTCTCAAAGCATATTTAAATCAAAGGTAGCTTTCTAACACAACCATTGCTGTAGTTAAATTCTTCTCATTCCTCCTTTTGTCTTGACAGCTAGGAATGCAGAGAAATTACATTACTTTCCTTCAAACTATTAAAATGCAATTTGCCAGGTATCACATTTTATAATACCCAATGCAATCTGTATTATATCATTGTCAGGAAAGAAGGCATTTAAAGCACAGACCTTCAAGCAACCAAGTCCAATCGGCCAAAGGGGAAAGAATTAAGTAGAAAGGAAACATAATTTGATATCTGAAATACTGACTGTGCAGAGAAGGTGGATAACTCTTGTCACATTCAGTGTTCCACTTGACTTCCAGCTGCATAAGTTTTATACTATAAAAAAAAAAAAAAGGGAAAACCAATATTTTCAGATTATGAATATTTCTGAAGTATTTCAGATGTGTCAGACAGAAAATTAAACAGAAGGTGAAAAATATACTGGAAATAAGATGTGATTAGAGAGCATTATTTTTCATGGGGAAGAATTGTAAGTTTTAAGGAAGGGAGAAAATTTGCTCATGGAAGTCCTGTTTTTGAGTAGGTCTAGAGGATTAATAAATATCTATTGATCACGTAGTCACAAAAGTACTGATGTTGGAAAGGACTTCTGGACTTCTGGAGGTCAGCGGTCCAACCCCCTATTCAAGCAGGACTACCCAGAACTGGTTGCCCAAGACCATCTTGAGTCAGATGGCTCTTGAGTATCTCCAAAGAGGGACGTACTATGTGCTCCATTTCTTCTGGTCTTGTCACAGGGCACCACTGAAAAAAGCCTGGCTGCTTCTTCTTTTCACCTTTCCTTCATGTGTTTATATACATGCATTTATATACATTTATAAGAACCACCATGATGTCAGGTAACACTCACTGTATCACTCCTCCTATTTTCCTATAAAGCAGACAGCAAAGAAAATAACCTCCATTAACAATAATCATTTAACATGGTAAATAAAAGGGTTTTCAGGTAAGGATCCATGAAAAAAATACAGAAGCAAAAGATTTGGAGTAACTACTGAAGAAAGTTTTTTTGCATTGAACTTTCTACATGGTGTATTCTCAAACTCTGAGTTTCTGTATTTCCTTCTTTAAACTTCCTGTGTCACAACCTTTCATAAAATACTCAAGATTTTCTTTTTAGTATTTAGCTTAAGGATCAGTCCCTGAAATTGATGAAGAAAAAACGGAATGGTAATATAAAACCACTGAGAAAATGTTACTTGGATGGGTGATATTTTCCACCTAATAAAACTGAACTTAGGTATATTTTGTGGGGTTACTTGGGGAAAGAAATGATTGACTTTAACTAATCCTTGTTAATACCACTGTAATAGTCTCTAAACAAGACCTTGTTTGAATTTCAGCCTGATATTGTTGCATTTAGAGTTAGAGTGTAATATTTTCAGCTCTTGTATTCACTTTAATGTTATATAAACGTAAATGTGTGTTTGTCCAACTAGTTGAAGAAAATAGCTGTAAAAAGTCTCAAAGATTTTATTACAAAAAATTCAATATTCATCTTCTAAAGAGAATCAGGTAATCACAGCACCATATCCCCGGTTGTTTAAACTTTCTTTTTGAATTTGGGAATCTTTTTCCAAATAGTGCAATACTTGGCTCTTAAAAGAACTAAGAATTGTGCTGCACCTTTTTTGAAGATTTAAGTGTAGACTGAGTGCTGCAGAAACAGACAGTTCAAATTCTTGTAGTTCATGGAGGTTCTTTTCTGAAAGACACAACATTTGGAACTTTGCTCTTGATTTCATGTACTGTTAAGAAATACAAATAGTTATTTATCTATATATCAAAATGGTATAAAATGAAAAAGTGTACCCATAATTCTGAAGTGAGCTGTGGTCACAAGCTTTATCACTGCCAGGAACAGCACACCTCACCTATGCAGGAAACACACTTCACACGGGGACAGACTGGGCACTGAATAATGTAAAGCAGACTTTTGCAAACTTTAAAAACCTGTATCAGAGAAGAATAATTTTTTTATTTGTTCTTTCTGCTACAGAAGTTCAGAATAATTTTTATGTGTCTAATTAAATAACATGAGAAGAAAAATATTCCACTGTACTCATTCTTCCCTATGGGAGAGATGTTGAAAAAACAAACATATGGTGCATGTTAAATACATTCCTTCAGACTTTATTTAGGAAGAGTTTTAATGAGATGGATATTACATAAAAACTTATGGAATAGAATATGTTTTATAGGAGGATTAGTGTGCAGAAACCACAGTTTATGCTTAAAATGTTTTTAAATTCCTTATAAGCTAGAAGACACACTGCTGTTAAAAAAAATAATAATTTCAAACACATGAGGAGTTGAAGAGATGAAGATATGAAACAAATTTTGAGAGAAAGCATGTTTTACCATTCACTCTTAGCATATTCAAAGTCTCTGTGATAATCACGTAGCTTCCCTTCCCACAAACTTATCTGGTTCCTGTCAAAACAATCAAAATATGGATAATGGAATGAAAATAGTCTTTTGGAACACTGGTTTAAAGGCATACTTGACTTTTCTGTCAAGTTAGAAGGATCTTCCAGGATAGCATCTTGAGTGGGCCTAAAAAAGGTTGGTATGCCCAGAGGACAAGTTTGATATTTGGGATTCAGGGCTTGGCTAAACATTGCTTGGGAAGGCCCCTTGGAATCTTGGAAACTTGTGCCCAACAGAACAGTCAGTATAGGCTGGACTAACTCCAGGGCTGATAGAAGCTGCAATTATTTGTAATGGTGTATTACTGTAGAGTCAAATGCTCTGTATATTGGGTGTGTGTTACAGACATTACAACCTTGCTCCTTTAGAATCCAGCAGCAGCTTAATACAAATGCCTAAAGGTAAATCAGATTCCCAAGAAAAACAATGTTTTAAGTAACAGGTTTCCATAAGACAAACCATCCACATTTAATCAATATTTAATTGCCTTTCATTGGTCATTGTGATTTTAAATGTCCCCTCACAATACTTTAAAATGTGCACCATTTAAGAAAGACAATGCTAGCAAGCAGATTTAAATAAAAATTTTGTGCAAGTATCATCATGCTGCCATGAATATTTTTTAATTATCTGGTCCAATTTTCTGTGTGTAGCTTCCATAAATGGGAGAAAAATTTCTGGAAGCATTTGGCTTTTTTGCTTTATATTTCTAATCTGCAAGTGGCTCAGCTTCTTCACGGGGAAGAAAAAAGCAACCAAACAACCACCTAACTCCTTGTCAAAAAAATAAACCAAACAAAATCCCACAAGAAAAAAAAAGAACTTCAGAAGGGCATGGATATTGTGAGCTGGGTAAAATTTAGGTCTCATATTTTTGTGTTTGCATCTGTGGGAGTGCACCAACACAACCAGTGTGCTCAGATAAAAGGCTAGAGTAGTCACTGGACATTGCTAAAGGTAGGATCCTTGGTATCTTCCACTCTCAGGAGGAAGTCTCCTTTTCTCTTCTGTAAAATGTAAGGCATGTGAGGGGGAAGTGCCCTTTTATGAAGTCATCCAGTGGAGCAGAAGAGAGTAAAATACTTTTTATCTTTATTTTGCTGAGCAGTGATCTAAGGCTGAATGGCAGATTCTGTTGGGGACAACCTGAATCCCAAAGGTATGAACAAAGATAGGATAGAATTTCTTTCTGTTTGGTTGATGTGAGTCAATACAGTTTTAAGGAGAGAAAAGCAGCACAAAAATCAGCAGACAAATGATTGAACTAGAATATAATTTATCCGAGGATATTCTTACCAGGGATGGTAAAATCCCACCCCCATGGTAAGAATTGTGAACACATTGGGCCATATTGTTGCTATGGTGGCAAATCTAAATACAGCTGATAATTTTCAGAGCTCATTTTCTCAGAAGAGAAACAAGGATGTTAATGCCCAAAGCTGAGATGCTCAAGAAATTTAGGTGCCTCAAGAGCTAGATGGGTCTGGCTACAAAAACCCTAAAGACTTATACTCTGAGCATTTAAATTGTCATTAGAGAGTCATCTCAATGGCAATCTGGATATGGACCTATGATCTTAGTACTGCTAGGCCAATCAGAGTGTCTCTCAAATACAGCAATGCAAGCAGGGTTACATGGAAGGCATCTTGAGATAAGTCCCAGCCTGCCACAGAAGCAAGATACTGCTATTCAGCTGATTTACAGTATCACAGCTCTGACATAGATACTGGATGCAATAACCACAGACATGTTTGCCTTTCTACTGGCTTTGACACAATGTGTGTAGAAGGAAAGAATTTTTGTGATTTATTTGAGAGGCTGGTTTCCATCATTCTAGAGTTCTCTGATTAACACAGTGTTGGGGACTTACAATGAAGATTTCTAACAAAAATTGGGGTTGTTACCATACCATAGCACAGAAAAAAAAAAAAAAAAAAAAAAAAAAAAAAAAAAGCAAGATTTAAATGTAAGAAGATGAGAAAAAAAATATTAACTACAGAGTCATTAGTATATTTTCAACAGGCATAAAAAAAGATTTTGAAGGAAAAATAGGTGAAGCCACGAAGGTAAAGCAAAAATGGAAATAGACTTTTTGCCAAAATTATAATATACCACATAACCTAACAACTTCTTATCTTACTACAGCTGATTTTCCAGAGTAAGAAAAACAAATTTAAATCAAATGCCAATACTGGAACCAAACAAGTAGATAAATGGCCAATTATTAAATTATACTCAGAAACTGGATGACATTTTCTTTTGCTAAGTTTTCTAAGAAAGTTTGGGACTGAAATTTTTATTTAGGACTTCAAAATTCTCCTTGTTTTTCCTGTAGTGGTCCTCAAATATTTCTTACATGGCTATTTCAATTAGCAAACCTAATAGACAAATTAAAATGTGAACATCAAGTAGAATTTCAGAAATCAGGAAACTTAATCATGTAGCCTAAACTTTCTATGAACTTTGAACACCCTAAATAATTAAGAAACCTGATGACCAAGTGGTTGCATCAGATTATTAAGTGAAAATGTAATTTTACAGATAGATCCCTCAGTTTATCAAAAGATATTGAATAAATTTTTTTTTTTTTTTCTACAAGCAATGGTAAATTTTCAAACATTCTTATAGTCTCATTAGTGAGTTATTAAGTTGCAGAGATGGAATTTTACAGCTAAGGTAGATTCTACAGCTCATATGCTACCTCAGTGTTTTTTGAGGAATCGGAAGAGAGAAGAGGAAAAACTCTTTTCAGGTTTTTCTTGGAAATTCTTGCTTATTTTGTTTCTAAATTCAGTATTAAAATAATAGAGATACATCAGTTACAGTTATTTCTAGAGTGCTAGACCCTTTCAAAATTCCTCAGTCTTAGACATCTCAAAGATGAAAATATAAAGTGATCAGCAAGGTGATTAAACAAACAAGCAAGCAGACAATACGTGTTGGGAACAAATCACGTCTCTAGGTACATAAAACTCCACTAAACAGAAAGTTGTTATCTCAATTAAACTGTTAAGTCAGTTTTTATTAATTGCTTTTTTCCTTCATCAAATACTAATGTGTTAAAGAAAAATGTTACTGAACTATCTTGGCGATAATTAAAAGATATCAATAGCTGTGCATTTTATTACTGATAAAAATCAGGCTTATCATTGCAGTGATGCTGTAAAGAAGGAAAATAAAAATACCCATTTTGCAAGATTAAAGAAGTGTGGCATTATTTATGAGGAAGAGGCAACATGAATTTACAGAGCAAACAAATCTAGGCAGTCACACAATGAACTTCTTCCTTACTTTGAATTGTAGATTATGTCGCATTCAAGCACTTATTAAGTATCTGAGCCCCTGTATGCATGCCCACTAAATAAACCTACAGGCTGAGATTAATTGCTAGAGGCAGAAGAAACACCTCCACTGAAATCAATAGGCGCAGATGCAACACCTGTTGTGTGACCAACATTAATGTATAAACACACTCTGGTGTTCCTTGTCAGTGAGTCTGTCAGGCATCCCCCAGAGGCACAGGATAGGCTCGCTACTGTCACAGAGCATAAAACAAGGCTGAGCATCCATGTTTCCCACCTTGTACTGTATCTTCTAGAAGACTCCACTATTAATACTTTGTTGGAGGTCTACAGGTCTGGCTCCCTGACTGGGTGAGGTGCTCCAGATTTGGTGCACATACTTGGATTCTCAAGTGTCTTGTGAGACTGCTTTAGCACTTCCATAGGACTTCCAGGCTACCCCAGCTGTTATTGTGCATTAGATTTCTAATAGATGCTTCTGATGGATGTCTTCCCAGACACAGTCCATGAACTCTTGCTGCAGCACCACAGTCAGTAACAGGCCCTGTAGATTTACAGAGAAAATACAAAAGAGACTACTGTTGTGAGTCACTCACTACACATCTACCAACATTATCATTATATGGACAAAAATAAACAGCTCAGAGTCTGTGTTATTATACTGTTAATGAATCTAATACTAATTACACTTGTCAGGTTAAAAGGTCATCCCCAGCATGCTCCTTGGGGCAATGAATTTAAAAACAGCATTCAAACGTTCTGCAATTTTTATCTTACTCTTGCAAAATAAACCAATGTGACATAGTAATAAAAACTCTTTCTTACCTTGGAGAGAGAAGTAAAAAGTCTCAACAGAGAAAAGTTTTTTTGTTTGTTTGATTGTTTTTTTTCTCTTGCCCTTCAGTACAGAGGCCTTATTTATTTAAACTACACCTAACCACACAGGTAAATGATATTCTGGTCAATTTATCCCAACCTTCATTCTTCTAGGAGCATCTTTCCTATCTTCCATTTAGTTCCAGTAAATGACTATATACAGTGTCCTGTATATTTTAGAAGGACTGAATCTATGCAGCAAGAAAACATAAACTGTCATAGCACAGCAAAATGTAGAGACCAATACAAACCTGTATCAAAACAGGAAAGTGCTCACAAAGAATTTTAGATCATAAGGCTTGATTCATTAATTGTTTATTCAGGCTAGGAGGCATTCTGCAATTTTCAGATGAACAGATAAATAAACACAATAACATCTGATAATTTTTGGTGCAGAAAGAATTGAAACTTTCTGGTCTTTTTTTTCTTTTTCATTAATATTTTTCATCATTTGGTGGTGCCAGAATTGTTGTTGACCCGAACTAATATTGTGAAAAAAATGAAGTGTATCTCAAAAAGAACTTTCATCTTATATAGCCATCTTAATTAATGGATTGAGCTTCAAATGCCAGATGTTAAATATGTTCTCCCAAACAGGCTTAAATCATCAGTTAAAATCATCAGTTGTTTAAATCATCAGCTGAGCAGATCCTTTTCTTTTCCTTTCCTTCCTCCTGCTTCCAAGTAACTTCCTTCCTCCACAAGCCTCCTCATAAGAATTACAGAGATTGTAGCCTTGAAAAAAATACTGTTGGCTTTTGAAACAAAGAGGCTTATGGTGAGAATAAAAGTGCAAGTTAACAAAGAGAAGAATTAACATAATAGACACATGGATGGACATGATCTCTTCCCAATGGAAAAGAGTCAACAGTATATCTGTAAAGCAAAGTCCTCCCTCTTAAACCCATTAGAGTTCTCTGAAGGGATTAAAAGCAAATGGATAAAATCCAGTTGCTTTAAAGTAAACTAAGCAGTGCAATTCTGTGTAAGCCAGGAGGTAAGGCACTTACTTGCACACAACTCAGGAAATACACAATGTGAGGGACCAGCCTGTTCTTGCAAGGAAGGAAAGAATGAGAGCTTTGGGATCTGTGTTCTTCCTCATATTTATAAACAACCTGAAAAAAAAAATATGAGATAAGAGGTAGCTAAATACGTTACTGATACTAAATTATTTTGAGCAGCAAAAAAGGGGGCAAATTTTAAAGAGGTTTTTAGAGAATAAATGACATGATAATAATTTGTATTTGAATATCACTGTAGATAAACTTGAAATGATATCCAGAAAATAGTGTAATTTCATATATAAAATTATGATAAGCTTTGAATTGCTGTTATCAGTCAGCACAACAAGAATATTACAATTAAAATGTTTATTCAGTAGCACTATGGTCTTTTCTGTATTTCTTCCCATATATTTTTGAATGGTGCCTACAGGTGGCATAGTTCACCAACAGCTTGAAAAATGTGAAATTCTGATTCTTTCATCTCCATAAGGATATTAACAAAGTTCAGAGGAGGACAATAAATTACACAGATACAGAATGAAGAGCTGGTCAGCAAAGTACAACTGGTCAATTTGGAAAGGAGGTAACTGCAGACAAATATGATACATGTCGACAAAACCAGCAGTGTCACACAGCAGCTGGGTTCCAATTCAAGAACCATGAGGCATAAAATAAAATCAGTATGAGAAACTTTCAAAACAAGCACAAAGAGAAAGTTCTTCCCACAACTGAAGATAGATCTGTAGAAGTTGTTGTCACAGGATGATGTAGGTGCTATAGTTTTCCTTGGATTCTGAGAGGTGTGACAAGTCCATAGAAGAGAAATCTGTCTAGTGGTGTTAAACACAAAAAAGTTTCTCTTAGCACTGGAAATCCCTTAGAAAGTTGTTAGGGCTAAATGTATCATATATAATTCCCCTTTTCTTTAGCAATGTCTTATGTCAGTTGTTGAAGGCAAGAAACCGATCTCAGTGTTCCATGTTTGGTAAACACAGACAGTGGGTCAGTTACAACAAGAGTTCCCATCAGTGCCAGATCTGTATTCGAATGTCCAGTCAACCTGAAGGAGCCTCCATACCCTCAGCTGTTGTGATTGAGGGAATGGTGATAATTTTTTCAAATTGATAATCACTTCTGCATATCACATGAATTTAACAGATCTCCATCTAATTCACCTAGTAACCTACTATAATCCTGGATTGCATTTTAGAATTCATTTATCCCTAGGAACTGACTGGGTCATGAATCACTGAGAAGTACATTGTCACACTGAGCAATGAGCATCTATTTCCTGCATTTCCACAGCCTTCAAATTTTGGATTTGCATATGTGTGTGACTTGAACCACTGTAATAAAAATTAATGCAATTAATTACTGCAATTAATGTAATGAATGTAAAGAGGATTGAGTCTTCAAAGACCAAGTACTCAATCTGGGATACATTCTTCTCAATAGTTTAAAACCTCTCACTTTCTACAAGCACTTTTGAGCTAAAAGAATTTCTTTCCCAAATGTCTGGCTTGTTTGGCATAATGAAACAAATAGTTTGAACCTAATGAGTCTTATGCAAAAAAATAATGATATGGTGATAGGTGTTGAATGTTTGTGCTCCAAGCCAGACATTTTATCATTGAATTTCAAATATTTTCCTTTAATGACTTTTGCTTTATTCCAGAAAATGCATAATGCTATTAATTCAGTTTCCTTCCTCAAAAAGGTACTGTGTAAAAAGGCTGCTGTTTGAAAAGAAACAATCTGATATGAATACTGATGATTATTAAATCTAGAATAAAGACATTTTGTTCCCAAAGACCCTATGAGAAAAAAGAAAGCATATTCTATAAAACAATATTGCAAGATATATTCCTAAAATGAGTTCCAGTACTCTTTACTAGGCATTAGTATTCAACAGTACAAAAATGTTTTCCATTGGGTTATATCAGGCTTGATAAATAGATGAGGTAGTAAACTGAAAGAGCTTCCTTTTTCCACAGACCTGCTCTTCTGTGTGTCTGTGCCTGAGAAAAGCATGTCAAAAAGCAGCTTTGACAGTTTAAACTGAAATGTTGAATATTTTCAGAAAAAGCTATGATTACTTAGAAACTATGCAAAAATTTAGTACCTACTGGTGAAGAATTAAGGAAGAGAAAATTGTTTTAAGACTGTAAGAAAGAAAATATTAGCTCTTTTCTTGGGTCACACTTTTTTAGGGTCTTTATTTAACTGAATACATCAAGTTAAAAAAATTGCATACTAGACCTTCCTCTTTCTGAATTAAAGAGGACTTTATAAAACCTTTTTAGACATAAATAAATCTTAAAAAAAACCCCAAAAACAAAACCACCAAAACCAGCAAAAAAAGCCTGCAGACACAAACAGTTCTGACGAAAATTGAAAAATCATTTTTCAACAATTCACAGTTTGCATACCAGTGTGACAAAAGGGCAACCATTTTTGTTCTAAGAGAAAGAATAAGAAAAAAAAAATACAGAAAAAACTGCTGTGAAATATCTATTTTCCTTGTTATTATGGCTGGAAAATCCAGCTAGTTGAGTTAGAATATGCAGAAATTAAAAATTACTACTCTACCTAAAAAGTAGAGTCAGTGGAAATAGCAGAAGGCATCTTGGACATTTCATTAATTATTTGTTCAGCAGTTATCTTCAGCCTAATGTATAAAGACACTGTCAAAGATTCTGAGCCAAAATATGACTTGTTTATGTTCTGCTTCCAATCAAATAGATGTTTGTTTCCTTTTTCTCTTTTCTTGTTTTACACTGATGCTTCTCATTAGGTGTTAGCCTTGATCTATAAATGTCATCTGGTGTACATGCTCTGTGATGTAGATGAGGAACTCCACTCTAATTTACCATGGTTAGTCATAATGTAGAACACATCAGCTGGAAATAGCTTCCATTTGGCTAGGCACATTCTTCAGCAGTTAAAGCATTTGGGAATTGTTACCAGAAATGTCGATAGCATTCCTCCAGAAAAATAACTTCCGTTATCTATGTAATATTTTGGCTTGTGTTTTAAGTTTTTCTGTACATTAAAAGTGACATGCTATCATGACATATTCTGCCTTTATTTTTTAAGAGCTAGGCTGTTTCTTCACCTTGTTCTAATTCTGGGTTTTACATTTGTTGCTTTGCAGGACATGGAAATCCTGTGTAAGAGCCTGCACAGATCTGAACAGTCAAGAGATAGGCCGCACTAAAACATGGAATTCTACCTCTGTACTTCAGCAGCGCTTGAAAAATTAACTACCAACACTGTAATGTAACTAACAAAGAGTTGATAAAATTTGGAATCTTCTTCTTTACTGCAGTTTTATTTTTTACAGTACTGTCTATAATTTTTTTTTTTTTTTTTTTTTAATAGTGTAGTCTCACAAGAGCAAAGGAATGCAGTTAGCCAGCTGGGATGCAAAGCTTTCATCTTTGAAACCTATTGCAAAAGTGTAGTTTAACATCTGTTGATCAACAACCCATTCCTTAACAGAGTTAAAATACTAATTATTAGTTTACTTGTCTGTTTCATAAACAGCAAGAGTGGAAGAAGGAAAGACATTAATCAAAAGAACATTTCCAAAACATGTGAGGGAAATATTGCTTTAAAGATACACTACCTTTAAGGTATTTTTCTTCTGATTTTCAAATCAACAGTAAATCTGGTATATTATCAGACATTGGGTCTTAGAGGATGAAAGCAAGAAAACTGCAGCTCCTTACTTGAGGAAAAGTATCAAGGTCACTCCAAGATAACAGAAGAAATCACAAAGACTGAATGGCCCTGATCATGACCATCAGACATCTGCAAATCAGAGCAGCCAGGAGCTTTAATTGTGAGGTTACCAGAGACAAACCAGTTTCATTGATCAGTAGCTACTTGGAAAGAGTGGAGTCATGAATGTAATGTCATAATCCTGATGTCTGCACCTCTCCAGAGTGTATAGTGAAGATTCATTTCAAGCTGTTTATGTTAAAATGCTGATAGAAGAGAGAGAGTTAACAGGTTTTTTTCACTCTGCTATCAGTTTACAAGGAAAGCTATAAATCAAATTGAATGTCTTCAATATATTTAGAAAGACAGTGTGGCTGTTGATCCTCTAGTTCTGAAATTTCTCCATGTTATATGTCTGCACATGCCTACAGCTGTAGGAAGAGGAAAGGGGAATCTCAAAGTCTAGCTAATCTTCCTTTAGGTTTCAAAATCCTTGAAGTTCAAATGTGCCTGGATGATGTTGTTGTTTTGATTTATGACTGTGTAGGTAGGAAGGTGCAGCTGCTCTGAAATTCCATTAATGATTCTGGCTCAAATTCAGGCCTTCTGAAATAAATTAATTTTGAACAGGCCAATTTCTAACTGGTGATTTTCAACAGCTGTGGAAATGGAACAACTTTAGACAATAAGAGACAGATGACAAGAAGGACGCAGGGCTAACTTGTAGCTGTGACCAAACTGAAATGGGAATAGCTGGATTTCAGCAAATACCAGTCAAAGATTGTCCAGTGGAAAACAAGACTGGTCTCACTTTGATGAAGAGATAGGAGTACCCTGAAGCCAAGTATAGAGATAAATAGCTGAGCTATGAAAACACAGAAATTCCATCACTTATTTTAAAGTTTTTCAATTCTGCACAGGTTGAGTAATCTCTTCAAGACAGTACATGCCATGGGAATGTAAGTGCAGGCTACAGAGCAGAGGGTTGTTCAGGCCGAGGAAAGAGAAAAATATTTGTTTCCTAGCTTATATATTCCCTTCTTTTTCTACATGGGCCTCTGCTATTCATACCAAAAATTCAACCAAATTCCTTCTTTGCTATCACAATTCTGTCTTTATATTCATATATAAATATTAATGAATTTCTTAAATCCATATTCAAGGACTATAGTATTTAAATTCTGCAAGTGTCAGGAAAGATGTTCTTTTCCTCTGGTCTTAACATACCAGCTGAACAGTGGGATTTTTCCATAGTTTCCTCTGAACACTGACATCCAACTATGTGACAAGAATGGTTTCTCTTGCCTACAGGATCCACAGAGTTGTTTGTGGAGTAGCCATGTCTCTTGATGAGTCAGTTGCCAACAGGCCTGTTTTCTTCAAATATCTGGGATACAGAATTAGGATGGCAGAAACCATGGCAAAGGTCATGCAAGTCTTGGCTCTGGGACAGAATCTTTCATCACAAGATCAACAGCAAAGCCAGGTGCTCCAGCCTCCCAGTTCTCAGCTCTTTCAGCCAGCTTGTCTTCACCAGGGAGCTGATGTGACATAATGAGTGCACACAATTGAACAGCAACTTTTATTTCAGCATTTGTTCCCTTGGTGCATGCACCTGAAGGTTAAAGGAGAATATTGCATATGGTGAGCTGTTAACCTTAGCAAAAGGACAGAGGTTTCCCCTTGAGCTGAAAAAGGCAGGCCTGAGTCACCTAGTGTATTTGAGACGTGGTCACATTCCTGATCACTTGGATACACTGGTGGTGCTTGGAAATTATTGCTGGACAGGGGTCATGCCACAGCTCTAGGAGAGGCAGTAAAGTCAGCCCTGGAGAATATTCTGTATAGCCATCGCTTTCAGGTCTGTATTCAAGGGGATTTAGCAAGTGATGGCCTGTCTCACGGTTGGTTGAAGTGCATGGACAGGAAGTTTCTGTGGTTTCAATAGCAACTCCTGTGTTGTGTGAATGGCTGGGTATTTCAAAACATTTTTATTGGGAAATACAGGCCCCTCAGGTCTTCAAAAAAATTACTTATGAGAACTAAAGCCATAGAAACACAGAATAAACTGAGTTGGAAGGATGAAGAGGATCACTGAGTCCTGGCCCTGCGCAGGATAACCCAAGTATCACACCACGTGACTGAGAACATTTTCAAAACCCTTCTTGAACTCTGTCAAGTTTGGTGCTGTGAACCCTTCCTTGGGGAACCTGTTTCAGTGCCCAACCACCTTCTGTGTGAAGAAGCTTTTTTTAATATCCAACCTAACCCTCCCATGACACAACTTCACACTGTTTTTTTCAAGTCCTGTCACTGGAGACAAGAGTGAAAAGATAGTGCCTGCCCCTCCTCTTCCCCTGACAAGGAAGTTGTAGATTGTAATAAGGTCTCCTCTCAGTCACCTCTTCTCTGGGATGAACAGAGCAAGTGACCTCAGCCACTTCTCATACAGCTTCCCCTAAAGGTCTTTAACCAACCTCATTGCCCTCCTTTGGACACTCTCTAATAGTTTAGTGAGGTTTTTTATATTGTGGCACCAACACTGCACACGAGACTCAAGGTGAGGCTGCCCCAGTGCAGAGCAGAGCAGGACAATCCCCTCCCTTGTCTGGCTGTGATGCTGTACCTGATGACCTCTGGGACAGACTTAGCCCTCCTGGCTGCCAGGGCACTGCTGACTCATGTTCAACTTGTCCTCAACCAAGACCTCCAGGTTGTTTTCCATTGCACTGCTTTCCAACATCTCATTCCCCAGTCTGTCTGTACATTCAGGGTTGCCCTACTCCAGGCACAGAACTCAACACTTTTCCTTGTTGAACTTCATACGTTTGGTGATTGTCCATCTCTCTGATTTGTCAAGGTTTCTCTTCAGGGCCTCTCTGCCCTCAAGGGAGTCAACAGCTCCTCCCAATTGGGAGGGAAACTTATTTTGTGTTTGTTGGATCCTGTATCCAGATCATTAAAGCAGATGTTGAAGAGCACAGGGCAAAGGATGGAGCCTGCAGAACCTCACTAGTGACAGGTCACCAGTCTGATGTCACTCCATTCACTGTAACTCTTTGTGCCCAACCCATGAGCTAATTGCTCACCCATTGTGTAGCATGGTTATCTTGGCTGAGTGCTGGACAATACACAAGAGCTCTAACGTATGACTTTTTTTATTCTTAGAATCAGGAACTAGAAGAAAGATGAATGTAACAGTGTGGTTCACCTCTGATATTACTAGTTGGAATATTAATTTCTGTGTAATTTAAAAATATCTTTGGTCAAAGTAGCATTTGCATAAAAATAATGGCAGTAACAATTGTTGCAGATAAACACAGTATAAGGATATGTTTGTTAATAGATAGCCATTTTTTAAATATCTGACATAAGTATTTCTACTACATCTTCTAACAAAATCTAACACTGTTTAGATGGAGACAACCAATTCTCATAATTTTTATTTAAAATGAAAGTAAAGCACAAAACCATAAATCTTTCATCAGATAAGTCCATCAAAATCTTGGGAAACCCATGTCTGGCAGAATGCAGGAGTTTACCAGTTTGAATTCTTGAAATGAGATATTATTCTCTACAACAGAGTAGAGTTACTCTGCAGGAATTGAGTATCATTATATAAAACATGCTGAGATGTTCTAAATTGTAATATCTACTTAATAAACCAATTTACATAACTTGCTAGTTTAATCAAGACATTCTGAGCATCAAATGTATTTTCATCATCTTTCTTCTAGTTGAGCTCTCTCTCTAACTTCTCTTTTCCCAGTGGAAGTCCATTATCCACTAAGAAGATTAGCTAAATCCATTTTTTTGTCTGGTTCGAAAAAAAAGCTCATAAGGATACAACTAATCAAACTGTACTGGCATAATGAGAGTGCATTCTACTGTCTTTTTATCTTGGGAAGTTTTATGGTAAGCTTTTTCTTTTTCTAGACATTTTCTTTGCTGAGCTCTTTTGTTCTAAATTTGACTTAAGCACCAATAATTCAAGCAAAGCATGATGGTAGTTCTCCATTTCTTCCTTGTCCACCTCTTTTCTCCATTATGGAAAATGTAGAGTCTTATTCTAGGCAGGCTGTAGAGGAACATGACACTCATTTCAGGTTTGGTGTGCTGGATGGAGAAGTGGAGGCAGAACCTGCATTTCTCCCACTGCTCTGCACTCCCGTTATCATGCAGAAAACTAGAGAAGCTGCAGGGTCCTGTTACCTAGTACTAGACTGCCAAACAGAAATACGTAGTTACTAATTTCCTTTAATACCAAAACTACTGTTTACACAATATACTGTGAATTTTGCTTCTCCACACTTCCTAAACTAAAATTGAGATTTAATTGTATCAAATATGTCCAAAGTGAAAGTGTCCCTAAAGCCATCTTCATCACAATGTAACACACCTTGATGTATTTCGTGATGAGAACTGGAAAGGTCATGGACTAGCACTGCCTAGAGCATGACATACAGTTCACATCCCAAGGGAAAATAAATTTGGATAATTGTGTTTCAGTGCTTATTCTGTATTTAAGTGTTACAGGATCTGGCTTTTTTTTTTTTCTTTGTCTTTTTCATGTCAAAATTTGCCATTAGGTGACTGGGTACATCAAGAAAATCCAAGTAGTTGAGCGCAAGTCTCTTCCTTTGGTCACTGAATCAGCATTCCCATGGAGCTCAGCTCAGTGCTATTCAGCAGTCTTCCATAACATTTACATTTCAGAAGATGACTCATAGTTTAGCTAGCAGAAAGATAATCTGTTAGGTGAGTCCTTTTTGCTGTAATGATAAGAAATCTCCAGACTCACCAGAAAGACTTATGAATGAGATTATATTAGGAAGATTCATAGGCTCCAGCAAATTCGCAGCCCCAAGGCAATAAGATTTTTTTTCATCTGTTGGCTGAAGAAATAAGGAACTGATGAATAGTTGCTGCTGCTGATCAGTCTTGGTGACAAACTTCAAGAAACAAATGGATTTTAATTACTAGTCATGTTCTTCAAGATTCAGAAAAGAGTATATGCACACTGTGCATAGTAGAGAAAACAAAAACCTCCACTAGAATGTGTATAAAAGTCATAATCAGACTTATAATTATAATACCAAGCCCGATGATTTTTTTTCTTTTTAATTAGTACTCAAATGTTTAAAAATATCAGGTGTTTGTACAATTTTAGCATGGTTTTCTGTATTGCATTTGGAATTAAATGGAGACTGCAGGGAAACTTAACGAGCTGTAAACTGCATGGGCATTTTTTGTGTTTTCTGTTTCTTGTTCTTATTGACCACTTCTAGAATGCATTATGGCTTTTTCCATGTTTTCATGGGCTTCAACCTATTAAATTCCCTGTGTGAGCAGCTCCTTGATATTTGTATGCAACTCCATCCCAGGGCACAAGGAGGTTTTTTCCAACATTTTTGGAAATAAAATTGTAGTTCTAGAAATTCCTTAAATAACACCTAATTTAGTTGGTAATATGAATCTTTTAAAAGAAATTTAGCTACTCCTTTCAGTCTAACACTGTGATTTAAATCTCATCTATTTCTTATTCTGAAGATTTATGTAATCTGGATTGTGCTGGAACAGCTTAATGGTCAGATACTCATGCCCTAGACTGTGAAGAGATGGTGCTGATGGTTGTTTCAGAAGGGCTGGAAGTTCACAGGTAATCAAAAGCATATTTTCAACTCATATATTCTTCTAACAGCAGTTGCAGAGGATTGCTAGGATTCACATCTTTAAAATACATCAGCTGAATCTATGGCAGATGTTATTTACTGGCATGCAATTAAATTGAACAAAGATCATGGCTCTGGAGTCAACTGGCAAGACCGCAACAAACCTGGCCAAGCTGATTGAGAGGTGACCAACAGAAAGATATAGTTTGAAATGGAAACTATATCACTGGAAAATAAAAAGACGGAATGATAATCATGTTTTCCATTACAAGTGTCTTTGAACAGAACAGGTGGAATTCAAATTCTGGAAGAGAAAGCAATTTTTGGTACACAGATCTATGTATTTTCCAAGGATTCAGCCTTTATGAAATGTCACAGGATTGGAAAGAAACTATTACAGTGTGTTGCACTCACTGTGCCCCCCAGATCATTTACATTCTTGGAAAGAAAAACAATTTAGTTGTTCAGGCAGAAACATGACAGAGTAAAGAATAAGACAATATTTTTGAGCAACAGAATAAGTGGGATGGAAAAATGGGTCTAAAATAAGTATGAATCCCAGCCCTATTCTGTCTTAGTAGAGACTTTCTTAGGGGTTATTGGGTTATATTCATTCGATCAGTGTCAACTTTACAGTTAAGATAGTTTCACCACTGGCATCAAATCATACTGTTCAAATGTACCATGGGGTTTTGTGGTCAATCCTGAAGAGATTTTCCTTAAAGCTGCTTCTGCAGTCAGGTTTATTATCTGTGCACTGATTTAGCAAAGTTTATTGTTTTTTCCCTGCAATCACATAGGAAATATTTCATCTTCTCTGTACCAAAGGTGTGATCCCCTTCTCACAGGTAGCAGAGCCAGGAAAAAAACAAATTCTATGCATCTGATGGAAATCCATGGCTTAGAAGTTCTAATCACCTGCCTCTAGAATAAAAGCTCGCATCACCCTGCAGCAGCAGCAGCAGCAGCAGCAGCACCTGTTTCTAGAACATTTGCAAATCCAAGCTTGCAACTCTCCAAGCTTGCACATTGCCTTTTCTAGCTTGGCTGGTAAATTAAAGTAGGGGTTATTTTTACAAGCTAAAGCCTTTGAAGTGCTATGAGAAAGAGGCCCATATTGTCTTCTAGTCTTCAACCCATACTTGGCCTTCGCATAATGCATGCTCTTCATATCTTTCTTTGGAAATGTCACTCTAACTCACAGATTGCTCCCTTCTGACTGGCAGTTAATCATAGAATCACAAATTAATTTGCGTTGGTAAGGACCTTGAATTAGATCATTTAGTTCCAAACCCCTGCCATAGGCAGGGACATTTTCCATTAGACTAGGTTGCTCAAAACCCACCTCACCTTAATTTTTATTAGCTTAAGGGCTTCACTTATCTCACAGACACTCATTCAAACTTCCATTGACATTTTCTGGTATTTCCAAATGGGCATCTAGTTGGATACCACTAAATACAAGTCACCTACTAGAAGGTTTGTTACAGGCAGGAGAATTTTCAGAATCCAAAATTTTTAGCTTGAAACTGAATGACCTGCAAACTGCATAGACATATTTTATGTTTTCTATTTCTTATCTTTACTGAAAAATTTTGGAATGAATGAGAGTATTTTCCATATCCTTCTGGACTCTTCAGCCTGTTCAATTCCCTGTGTGAGCAGTATCGTGGTATGCATATTTAACTTCATCCTATGACACACAGCAAGATTTCTTCCAACACTTTTGGAAACAAACCTGTGGCTCTAGAAATTCTGTAAGCAATGTCTGTCTTATAAATATGAATTTTATAAAAGAAATCTGAATTATTGCTTTCAGTCTAAAACTATAATCTAAATCTCATCGTATTCTTACTTTGAAGATTTATGTAATCTAGATTGTGCTGGAACAGTTTAATAGTCATGCCCTAGACTGTGAAAGCATAGTGCTAATGATATTTCAAAAGGGCTGGAGGTTCACTGTTATCTTAAAGCACATTCACAGAAAGATGGAACAGGCTTTAAATTGAGCTAAGCTATTCCAAATCCTATATTCTGCTAACACCAACTGCAGCTAATTGTTTTAGAGTAAGGTAGGACTTAAGACAGCATGGTGTAAAGATGTTAAAACTGTAACAGATGTTTGGCAGGTTTGGTTGGTAGTGCCTTGAGAATAACCTAAAACAAGTTTAAGTAACCCTTTTTTTGGTTTGCCACTTCTTTCATATTGCCACTAGGCAGTAAGCAATGGAGAGTAATAATGAAAATCAGAAAGCAATGGAGAAATAAAATTTGTCAATGGGCTGGCAAAATCCCCCCAAAATCTCTTTTTATGATTAATTTCTACCACAGTGGCTGAACTCTGTTCTTCTGGTTTTCACAGGAATAGAGTTCATATTTTTTCTGTAGCTGGTGCAGTGCTGAATTTTGGATTCATTATGAGATGCTGAATAACACAGTGATGTTTCAGTTGTTGCTGAGCAGTGCTTGCCCTAAATCAAGGACTTTTCAGTTTCCCACCCTCTGCCAATGAGAAGGTGCACAAGAAACTGAGATGGAACATAGTGAATACAGCTGATCCAAACTGGCAAAATTAATACTCTGTACAAGAGAATGTCATGCCCATTACATAAACTGTGCAAGTTAGCCGGAAGAGAAAGCTGACTGCAATTCAGGGTTGGGATTTTGGCATCACTGAGAGGATGGTTAGCAATCGTATTGTGCAGCCCTTTTTTTCAACCTACAAAGTTTTATTTCGATTGCCAAAAGTGAGCAAATGGCTGTGTGGTGCATAGTTGCTCACTAGGGTTAAATCATGACATATGTGAATTTCCAAATGCAACTTGGCCATTTTGTCTAGTCTGGAAAATTATCTTGATACAAAAGTTATCCTGTCTCCTGATACAAAAGCTTTCCTGCAGAACGCCCTTCTGAAGTAATTTATCTGAAATTTTGATTTAATTTGTAGAAAATTATAGCTACATAAAATAATGCTGAACAAATTATTATCAGACAGTTAAAGGAATTTGTGGATGACCTGCAACTGAAAAAAACCAACCAAACAAACCATGTTGTCAGTTTTCACGTCTGAAGTCAATCATCTAAAGATCAAACTTAAATGAAGAGCTGCTCTTTGAGAATTGAAATGTACCTGAGATGTTAATAAACCTTGGTATTCTGTTGATTCATCAGGCTGCTTTTGATCTTAAACTGTGATTTTCTCATTTTATACGTAGGACAGTGAGTTATCTGGTTTTTTTAACTAGCCCATGGAATAGATTTATTTTCTGCAGTAGATTTTGTTAAGGATATTAAGATACTGAATTGTCATGGTAACAAGAAGCAAGTAGTAGCTGACGGAATAGAGACACACTTGTATTAACCTTGGTATCAATATATACAAATGCATTAGATTTTGAATATTTTTCGTTCCTTTTATGAATAATATTCTGAAGTAGTTTATGTTACATAGTAAATTTATGGTCCATGCATTAAAAAGGGTAGTAAATTTCAGAGGAACAAGTGTTTTATTTTTATATATGGAGAATAATGCAATTGTGTGTGAAGAATAGTATAATTGACTGACTAGTACAACAGACTTTGTCTGACATTGAATTAAAGTATGGGACTTTAGGTGAAGGAGGCACAAGATTTTAAGATCTCCACTTGGTGAAGCAATCAGTTGCAGGTGCCTGAATGGATGCATATAGGTTACCAGGGCAACCATCAAACCACAGCCAAAATGCAAAGAGTAGATTTATCTCATTATCTTGCTAACAACATGGGGTGGCAGGGACACACAGGGACATGAGCTCTGTTTGGCTTAGTTCATCCCAGCAAACGGGGACACACAGGGACACAGGGTCTGTTCAGCCTAGTTCATCCTATGGGAGGGTTGTTGCCTGGCCCTTTGGAACAAAATGCTTCAGGCGTGTCTGGGGGGGTCTCTTACCTCTCCACAGGAATTCTTCTTCTCAAAACAGGTAGAGGACGGACAACACTTGGCATAAGAAATGGCATTTTCCCACACTGGCATTTTTAGCGTTCCCAGATACAAGGTCACTTTGAAGCTGTTCACTTGTCTTTGCCAAATCTTCTGGTTTTAAGCCTTTCCTCTCAATAACGAGTTTATTTTTCTGATCATTGACGTGGTTAACAACTCATGTACCTGCTGGTAAGTCTTCTCTGCTTCTTTCTCTCCACTGCATAAAAGCCAGAAAACGTCTTCTTATCTTTCCTTTTCTGGATACAGAAAAATAAAGTCTGCTTTCAACAGCTGTTCAAGATGCCGTGTGTTTTTGAAAGTAATGGTTGATAACACCCATGGATGTGAAAACGTTGAATTTGGGGTGACACACCTGTTAATTCAATCCAGAACACATATGGAAATAGTGCTAAACTTTGTGGTTTCTTTGTGTTTGATGTCATGCCTGCTCAGAACATTTGTTTGGAACAGGAATCTTTCACCTGGTCCCCAAATACTCTTGGTTTTGCTCACTCAGAGCCATCATCAAACACAGGAAATATGTCCTGCATTGCTTTGTAAAGCAAACATTCAGATAAACAAAATAGAAAGTTATTTAACGATCTCTTAGAAAAAGGTAGAGGCAAAACATATTGGCTATTTGTCTAAGATACTGAGGAAACAAATTAAAAATGCACTAAAACTATAAACACTTTATACAGAAGCTGTGAAAAAGAAAATTCCATGCAAAATATGTAAAAAAATGTACATAGCTTTATGCTAACTTTTTGAGTTAATAATAATCCTGCATGGATCTAGGAGGTACATTTCCTAGAAAAGTCTCTGCCCAAAATCTTTACTTTGTTGCCCTGTCAACTCTGAGATGAGGAGGCCCTGCTCTGTCCTAACTTCTTGATAAAGCACAGTCTTGCACTCATCTCTTGGACCTCCAGTTCTAGAATTCTCACAAGAGCATCCTTATGGCAGCATTTTGCCTCCTGAGGAAAGTTTGGAGTGGGATTGAGAGTATTAAAATGTAGGATTCCTTTTTTAGTGTCTCATATTGTCTATGCAAAGAGAGCATTGTCTTTTCTTTCTCTCTGCTAAACAATGCTCATTTGTACTATGAGGGTAATTGATTACTTTCACATAAGCAGTGCTCCTTCTCTTACAAGCACCTATAAATGTCTATTAGTATATAAAAAAAAATCTAGTCCTGTATTGCAAGTTCTTTTCCCTGCCATCCTCAAATTTGAATTCCAAGAATCCTATAGGAAAATATTTTCTACTAGTTTTGTAAAATTCTTCACAAAATCATGCAATCATATGTTGTTTTGGAAGAGACCAGTCAAGACATTTGAGTCCAAATCCTGGCTCTGTAAGGACACTCCAGGTGTCACATCATGTCCCTGAGAGTGTTGTCCAAAAGCTTCTTCTGTCAGTCTTGGTGCTGTGACAGCCTCCCTGGGGAGCCTGTTCCACTGTTCAGCCTCTGGGTGAAATTCTTTTTCCTGATATCCAGCCTAAAGCTCCCTGACACAACTTCAGGCCATTCCCTTGGGTCCTGGTCACTGGTCACCACAGAGCAGAGATCAGTGTCTGCCCCTCCTCTTCCCCTCATGAAGGAGTTGTATCTGCAAAGAGATCTCCCCTCAGTCTCCTCCAGGCAGAACAGGCAAGTGACCTCAGCTGCTCTTCATTCCATTTCCCAAAAGTCCTTTCACCATACTTGTGGCCCTCCTTTAGACACTCATTAGTAGTTGAATGGGGGTTTTAAATATTGTGGCACCCAAACTTGCCCCCAGGACTCAAGGTGAGGCTGCCCCAGTGCAAAGCAGAGCAGGACAGTCCCCTCCCCTGCCTGGCTGGCCATGCTGTGCCTTATACCCCCCAGGACAGGATTGGCCCTCTTGGCTGCTAGGGCACTGCTGACTCAGATTCAACTTGCCATCTACCAGGACCCCCAGGTCCCTTTCTACAGCAGCTGTATCTTTCCCTAGCCTCTTGTTCATGTGTATCCTCATGACCAGGGCTCACCTCTCCCGAATGCAGAGTTTTGTGTGGGGGAAAATGCCACTGAAATTTATCTTAAATATTAAGACTTTCTATGAAAGGTCATGAGAACAAACAAAATTAAACTAAAAAACATGATATAAAAATGTTACTCTTCTTGAAAGAGTGATCTGGTTGTATTTACACAGACAGAATGGGAACATAAACCGTTTAGATATCTCAGGTAGCACTGCAACAACAAACTGAAAATATGAGGACGTGTTCTGACGACGACGACGATGACGATGATGATGATGATGATGATGATGATAATTGTTATTATTGCAGTTAAAAGAATTATTTACGTCAGCGTGGGCACAGTTCAGCACTTTATCAGTTGAAGTGTGCAGGAGCATTTGACAATGAGCAATTTGTGATTTGTCATTTGTTCAGTGTTATTAGGAAACAGCAAGAAGTTTTATCAATAAAAAAGGCCATTGAGCTAAATATATAAAGCCTCATAAATTAGTTCAAAGCAAATCATCTCTGATCTTTAGTGGATTCAATTCCCACTTCATTAATTGCTAATTGTCTCGACAATAAAAATATCAGTTCAAATAACAAGAAGTGAATTACAATAACTGCTCAAATGTCTGTTCAGATAAGCATGAAAAAAATAAGTAACTTACCATGAAAATTAATGTAAAAATCCATTCAAAATCCATTGGTATAGGTATTAAATTAGAACCGGTTCTCTTAATGTCAAAGAAAATTATACTCTACAGAAAATGCTTACAAGTAGAAAAAAAAGATATTTCTGCTAATAGCACAGTAAAAAAAAAACATTGTGATGATCACTCTAGTAGTTTTGAATATTTCACCCAATTTTCTACTGTCATAGTAATAAATATGTAATTGTGTGGAAGTAAAGAGAAAAAATAGAAATTAATTAGATTTGCAGCATACAGGCACTTTCTGCTGTTTTCTAATTTTTGCTGTCTAAAGCAGGTCATGAAATTTTACAGCACAGTTGAGTTTGATGCTTTTATGAAATGATATTTCTACTCCCTATTTAAATGTGAAAGTCTACATTAATGCCACACTTGGAGTGAGGATTTATGCAGTAAGAACTTTAGCACATTTAATGTTATGCTCACATAATTATACTTCTCCTATACACTAACCGAAACTACTAATAGTTCTCTTGAATCCCAGTAAGGAGATACCTTTTCAAATTGAACTGAAAGTTTCTGGATTCCTTACTGTCCAACAAAGATGCTGAGATCTCGGAGAGATAATAAACCCTCATATAATTTCAACTTTCTACTGGAAGTAAACCCCTTTTTTTCTAGTGTGGCAAGATTGTTAGTCTAGTCCAGTTAGTGCAAGCTTTCATGATAAATTCAGAGTGAAAATTTTCTCTCTTCTCTCCTTGACTGTGACTTCTTAAAAAAATAGGCATCCATTTAAAATATCATTGAATGTGTGGTGGCTTATGGCTCCTGTAGTGAAAGATACCACCTAAGAGAGTAAAAAATCTATTACAGAATTTGTCTCAGAAGCCAGTCTTGAAAGAGTCCTCAACTTTGTAGCCTGTATAGAAATTCAGTACAAAGGTTGTCCCATTCATCTCCATTCTCATTTCTCTTCTACAAGCAAAGCCATGTCTTCAGTTTAGTGAACACTCATTTTAATGTCTTTGTCATTATAACTCAGATTTTCAGGTTGTCAGGCTTGCAGACTCATGAATAAACTGTAGCTGCAGCCTGTGAAGTTCCCAAAGAAAAGTTTTAAGTTATTGCATTCATGCCAATTCAATTTTTAATCACACATAATCAGTAGCTCCAGAGAAACATCTTAGCATCATCTTGCTGCCCAAACATCAGGTTACATTCACTACAGAGCCCAGCATTTCCTATCTCAGCAACCTTCCTGGACACAACTCAGAGACAGAGTTGTACCAGGCATTGTTTGTGCCTTGAAAGTATTCATTATTCCTTTTTGCTCTTCATTTAAGAATGTATCTTCATTCCACAGTGTTAATCTCTTTCTGACTATGCCCTATAGGCAGATTTCAATTCCAAGCTTAAATACAAAAATAGATGTAAAAGAAGGTAATTTATTTCTTCCTCTGGGGTCATGCAGTCCAATATCCCACTGCAAGGCAGGCAATCATCAACTCACTCATGCTAGCCATGGCTAGCTCTGGAGATCTTATAGACTTCCAAAGACAGAGATGAGCTCCTTTTCTGAACCATCATCAGTTCCAGAGTTGTATGACATTCCTTGTGAAATGGTGAGAGGACATTAGACATATCTCAGCAAGTTTCAGGGTCATAAGACCCAAACAGATGACTTCAAAGAGCAGGTTTTTCTGCCAGTTATGACGTGTCCAAAAAGTGCATTTCTAAGGCTGCGACTGTAATCTAAAATGGAGGGAAAAGGAGATTTACCATGCTACATCTTTGGAAGACATACAATTACAGGTATATAGAAGCAACAAATGTTTTAAAATTTTCATTTTCTCTTTACTTAATGTTCTTTTCATCGTATTACAGTCAGATAAGTCAGGCATCTGCATCCACAGTACTACAGACATTGCTGTATGACTTGTATGGCAAGCAATTATTTCATTGCAAGTCAAGAATAACAGCTTTTTAATTGATTTTTTTTCCTACTGTCATTCATAGAGAACAGATTGTTTTCTGACTAAGGGAAGAGCATAATTTATTTCAATGTATTTTTAGAACTATCCTTTTTACCGTCCCATGTATGTAAAAGTTAGTGGAAAATGAGAAAGTCTGAGAAAGAGTGAGATCCACATCTGAATGATATGCAATCTGAGGTGAAAGCTGAAGGTGTCCTATTCAGTACAGAATATGGGTAATAGGCAGATGATTCTTTTTTCCTCTCAGTGGTCCATACAGAGCATGTATGATGGGGAATTAAAAGAAGCCCCAGTTAACTTTGGAGTATCACTGCCATGGTGGTCAGGCTATGTCAACACCATCTTGTGTGATACTTATTCATGTGATGAATCTGTTTAATTCTGTTCTTTTCCACAGAGAAATCAATTTCAGTGGTATTGCCTGGATGAACTCAGACATTGCACAACAAGCTAGTAAGCACATCTGAATTAATAGCTTATTTGCAAGTGTCAAGCTGCAAACAGCGCAGGCATCATCCTGAGCATTGATCATGACTAGACATCATATTTCTAAAGCAAGTTTAATGTGTCTCTGGTAGCTGCTAACTGTGAAATAGTATTCTAAGCACATGCTAATAAAAATGCATGAACTCGTATGCTTTAAAATAACATCAATTTCCCTAGGCCTAGGGAAGACTAACATGCATAAAGGCTTCATATTTGGATCCTATCCAGGATTTTTCCTGCCAAATGAAACACCACTAGTTAGGTTTTGAACTATATGGACTTAAATTTGCCCTTAAATGAAAAATTGCACTCATGACTGAAATACTTAATAGGCGATTTTTACAATTAACACAACATCCTGGTAACCCTCCTCACAGCAACTGAAATGCTCATCTTCTGCTGGCAAACCTCCAGGCCAGCTCATGCAGCCAATCTCTGCCCTTTCACTGGCATATACATTCTGCACTGACTTTCAGAAATACTATTGTCTCATGTAGACATTTTTAACAGCTACTTTTCCTGTCATGAGAAACTTTATTTCAATAAAAAATCAGATTATTAGTTGAGGTGATTTGGGGGAGCTTTCAGGATCATTCTGATTCTGCAAGGATTCCAAAAAGAAAAGGTAATTGCCCCTATTAGGAGCTTTTTAGGATGTCTTTTCCACATTTGTTTTCCACCTATGAGCATATATGTACCTTGCCAATGAAGACAGGACTATTTTCCTCCTTTCAGTGACAGTGGAAGTCTAGTTGAAATTTAGCCACCACCATTCCAGTTTCTTTTGATTGCCTTGTCAAGCAAAAGTTCCCTACTTCCATGAGTTTCTTCAGCTGCATGAAAAAATTTTCCTGTTAATTTTGCTCTGATAACAAATTTGTATTCTACTTCAGCGACTAGAAAGACTAATTTCATGATAGAACATCAATTGGATGTCAGCTGGGCAGCCTTGCTAAGCTCTTTGATCTTAAATGAAAAGAAAACAAGCCTCAATTTGGTGGTCTCTCAGTACCTCGTGAGAAGTAGACGTTCAGCCACAGAATGGGGACAGATACCACCAGTACTGGGAACAAAACTTAGGCTTATGAACTGGAAGCACAGAACTTGAAGAATACTTTTTTAGAAGACATTTCTCATTATGAACAGAGGGAAAGAATCAGACCTGACCTGGCAACATGCTGAGGGCTCAAATTGGCAAGCACTTCTGACAGGCAAGAATTTCACTGAAAAATAATTGTATGGGAAGAAAGTAACCAGTCTCAGTAATTAGTTTTTTTTCTGGGGTTCAACAAGCATTATTTTTTGGCTGCTAAATAAATTTTCTTCAAAGGATTATGATTGCAGATTGCTTTTTTAATACCTCTGTACTAATAAATAATATTCAGTACTAAAAAATAATAATTTTCCTTTATAATTCACAACCTTTTCCTTCAAATCATGGCATTTTATTCTACGTGGATAGAATCCAAAAGCACAAAATACTTTTCTCTGAAACATCCCTGCTTTTGGAACTCTACCTCTTATGGACCTCTCTAATAAGGTCAATGCAGCTATGTTCTTCCCAAAGTCTAGTTTGTTTCTTTGCAAACTCCTCTGTAGATCTCCAGAGCTGTACACCTTAAAATTAGTAACAACTTCTAGGAAACCTAGTTAATATGTGTATTTGGGTTTTCATGTATTTTCCTTTTTCTGTACACATAGTGTAAAAAAATCAAATTGTTTCCTGCAGACACAAACAGAGAAAAAACTTTGATTAATTCCTGTGACAGCAGGACTCACAGCTGAATACAATTGTCTGTTGTTACCTAAGACTTCTCTTCATCTCATCTTTTTTATATCAAATTCAAATTAATTTTTGAATGTTAAAATTATTTCAGGGGGGTGAAAAAAGAATCTTTATATTTTCAGGGAAGAAATGCTTGGCAAAAGGCAGTAAAATAAAACTGACAAAAATCTTCCAGCTGGCATAACAAACTGCATGAAAATATTCAATGATCAATTCCATATTATCATGAAATTCAACCAGAAAGAATATAAATTACTTCTATTTAGATTTAGGAGTTTTTTGCTTTTTGGATCATGGAGAGCATATTTGTTGGTAATGAGTAAGCGTTCTTACTTGTTCAGTGATTTTTTTGAAAACTTAAAAATCCCACAGGGCCAGAGGGCCTTACCATCTGCATCTTCAGTCTGGTTTTGTTTCAGCAGCAACTGAAGTAGATTTGAATTCTTTGGATGTTTGTACCCCATGGGTTGTATAGTCATCTATTTTTTGAGTATGCAAAGAAGTGACATCTTTGACAACTTTGTGTTTTCACAATGATCTGTGAATGGCTGATTGCTGTTTCCAGAATCCACCATATGAACCTTAGGACCACAGTGTGCTCATATATGAAAATGCACCTTTATTTTCATCACCATCTTTATCTTGATATTGATACGAATTTACAAACTCTGAAGAAAAGAATAGTATTGCCATTCCAAACACCTCCAGAATGTGAAATCTTTTGTTTTATTCAGGCCTTCAAAAATCTTCCATTCTCATTTTCACAAGATATCCAATAGCTTTATACATTTATTAACTGTGTTTGGATTTCTTTTATCAGCATTTAATTTAAGAAAACTTATTAACTCAACTTTCTTATAAGAATCTGTGGAAACCATTTCAGGATCCCTTTCAGGATAGAATGTCCTAAAGTAATTAAGTCTTGGAGATATTCCCATCTTAGTCCTTTTTCATGACTAGTACAATTCATATTTGATTAAACATTATTAGGCATTTTGGCTTTCTTCCCATGAGGAGGGAGTAGATATTTAAGAGTATGAAATCAAACTCATACCATAGGGTCCCACGTAAAGTTCTAGATGAGCAGGGCAGGCCTTACATGTTTACTGGGGAGGGAACTCCATCTTGGAACTCATGGAGTTTGAAAAGTGTAAATTCTGGTTGCTAATCAAAATCTCAATGTCTCATGTAGCTCTCTGACCAGAAAGGCATAAGCTAACACTTTTCTGTACATACAGGAGGATAATCCTTCAAAGCAAACAGGATTGTTTGTCATTTGGCTCTTTTCTGATTTGGATAAATTTCCAGATATGGTGTCCATAATTCAAGCACTGAAAGATGGGCCTTAAATCAGAAGTGTCTCATTTCCTTGAAATGTTCATGAAAATCACTTTGTGTTTGATATCTATATATCAGGGAAGACTGCTAAGAAAGGTGAGGATACTCTTGGCATAACAGGGTTCACTGCTGAGCTGGGTAGGCAGTCAGTCTGTGAAACAAACTGACACCAGCACCAATTATTTTGGGTAACTTGCTTTCTTTCTTTACCCCAAAGACCTAATGTTTAATCACCTCTGCAAGAGAGGTACAAATACACAATAACTTAATTTCTCTTAGATAATAAGTTAAAATGGGTTATTTCATCAAGGGCTGTAAAAATTCTAACAGGACCTGCTGATTTTATAGTAGAAAATAATATAACATCAAGGCTATGACTTGATCCAGCCACTGGAAGATGAAGGTAAAAACATTCAGTGCTGAAAAAAGTTCTGATTTCTGTACATAACTTATTATTTAGCATGTATGCTAAAGTGTGCTGATGTTCAAGTTGCTCCAAATTGGTTTAGAGGAAGGTAGAGAGTCAAATTCCTCTTACTAGCATAATTCATGATGCAAGTTATTTCAACACAACTTATGTAAGTAACTCCCATTATATAATTAGATTATTACTGCCAAACACATCTGATGTCCATGAAGACCCATAAGTCATTAAAAAATAAGTTTGTGATATGGATTGCTTACATAATGTGATTAAAAATCTACCTTCCCAATGGATTCTTACAATCAGAGAAGTGTCTGACAGCATGGGTTGGTACATTACACTGAATCAAACTGAGAGAAGTTTTTTAACAAAATCAAAACATTCTTCCTTACTTTCTTTCCTGATATGACTTCTGTCATATCAAGGAAAGGGCTTATTCTCAAGAATGAACAAAATAAAGATACATTTCCTTTCATAAAATCTGTATTTGGCTGGATAAGTAAGCAACAAAGGGATATCCAAGGAGGTAAAGAAAGAGAAGCAATGCAGTTAAGAAATGAAGCTAAATCTGCAGTGCCACCTGTAGTGTAACTACATTTAAGCCTCCTGTTTGGGGCTTTTGGTCATGGATATGCATTGACATACCATATCCCTTCTGAGTTTGTTTTCATGTTTCAGACGTTGTATTTGCAATCACAACACAGACCCTTCTCATACATGCAGGTCATAGTCAAGTGAGGGGATTTAAAAGTACTAATAATAGTGTTGCGCTTATTTATTTTTATGCACATGATGAGTTCCAGACAATTAAGAATGTCTTTTTGACATTCTGTTTTTCTGTCTACTTCTACAAGGAGCCTTCTGTAACTATCCCATTGTGACAATGTTCACTCTGTCTGTCCTTGCCAAATCTTTTCTATTAAGATTTATAATCTTAATCTTTTGGTATTAAATGCTAGTACACTTTATTAGTAAGAATGTGAAGTCGTGTCAAACACACAAAAAAAGGTGTGTTTGCCAAAACCTGATCATGTGTAAGAGAAAGACTGCCGTCAGCAGGCAATAATGGGGGAACCTTAGAAATAAAGAATAAATTCATCTTGAAAGTAGCATAAAAGAATCATGAAAAATCGTAGCAGGAATTCCATTCCTTGGAATGGAAACAATAGCCACCAAAACTTGGTTCAACACTGCCAGAATTTGACCTGCCAGTGTCACCCCTTTGCTTTGTCCAGCAAGAACAAACTCCATATGATGCCTTAAGTTTTACCTTTCGTATTTTTCAGATTCTGTACTGCCTTAGTGCGTCACTCTGAACTTCATATAGCAAGTACATTAGCAAGTTCTCTTCACAGGGTAGTTAGACAAGAAAACCCTTCTCCAGCCTGAGAACCAAGGACAGCTGTTACAGCTCAGGACCAAAAGCAGAAACAATGGTGAATTGAAGAGAGGAAACTGGGAGGATGGGACTTCATAACCTGAACCTGAATTGGACAATTAACCCAAATATGTAAATGGACCAAAACTTATAGAAGCAGCAAAACTTGTGACCGAGTGTCCACCTTGTGTCCATCTTGTGTGCATCTTGGGTAGAACCACAGTTGGGCTCTTGCACTGCAAAGGTGTATCCTTTGAAGGCCTTTCAATAAATATCTAGTTAATTTCTTTAACCCTGTCTAGCCTTTGATGCAGATCAGCCTCTTTAAGTATCACCTATGAGACACCATGAGCTGCCTGCTCTGCAGTTGATGGGGCAGCAGTTCAGTCAGCAAAAAACAGGGACACACACCTGGGGTTTGTCTATGCACAAGAACTCCTGAGGTGCTTTCTCACCAGCTTGTGAATTAATAGGTTATAGAGAGCAACACAGACACCTATAAGGCTATAGCATCCATGTCTTACAGGCCAAGATGCAAGCAGGGTAACTGGTGCTTTTAAAGGAGCAATACTGCTTGTAAACCAGATGTGCTTTGAGGATGACATGGGTGTGATGGTAGGTCTGTGAATACCTGTCTCTGTGTGTGTTTATGATTATAAATTTAGGGGACTACTTGTTAAAAAAATATTTAGACAGTTTTAGGTGCTTGATAGATTTTGAAAGTGTCCTGTAGTGTGATTTATATGTTGTATTACTGATATTGATCTTGAAAATAAGATGATAGCAGGATTGTTTATTCATTTATAAATCTATAACTTGTTTCTGTCCTTATTCAGTTTAAACTAAATAAAATGAGATATTTTTTTTTCCTATGACATAGTATTTCACCAGCTAGTATTTTAACTAGCTCTGAGGGCTTTTTTGTCTGAGTTTACTGATAGTGAAGCTCAACCTTATAATGTTATGAATATTAAGTCTTTTCATGTTGTGCTACCAGACACCACATTGTTTGCACAGGAATGATACAGAACCTTGTAATTCCAGCACACACACTAAGAATATACAAAGACAGCAAGCTCCTCATTCCTCAGGCCATTTTCTGTGTTTTGAAATAAGAGTATGATGAGGATGAAACACAAACTGCTGTCCTTCATCAAAAATCTTAGAACCCTGTCCAATTGAGAGGTGCAATTGTAAATTGATATACTTTTTTTGGCTCATTTTCAATAAATAGATGAGGAGAAACAGCTGTCAGCAATTAGAGATAGATCAAAAATGGAAACGTCTGGAAAAAAGTGAAAGTCTGCATCATGTTTAAGACTTGGAATGTGGAAATACCACAAGTAATATAGGTGAAATGATTTATTTACATTAATTTCAGAGTACCTAGGGCAATAAGCAACTTTGGTTTAGAACTGAAGTCCTGGAAAAAACTTTTATTTTTAAGAACCCCATCTTAGTTATAAACAGAGTGACTAACAATACGGAACACAGTCACATACACAGATCTTAATGTAAGTAGTAATACAGGAAAAAGAACAGGAATCTCAGAGTGTGAAACAAGGAAATACCCAATATGAAGGAGGCCACTTACATTTTAAGCATCTGTCATTCCTAACATATCATTTTCCTAAAACACAGATGACTCTTTGACAAAAAGATTAGAAACATCTGAAAGTATTGATGAAGTGGCTGGTTATTATGTCTCAGCTGAATGTCATTCCATTAATACTGGGTCTATGCAGTATATCATTCTAAAGAATAAAAGTACTGGAGTTCCTCTTGAATAACAATCAGGTGTAAATTCCTCTGGGACTCCTGATGATGTACAATTCTGAAGGCTGCTTTGTAATTGGAACAGTTTTTGAATGGTTTTGAACTTCATTTTCTTAGAGATTCAAATTTCTGTAGGATCCTTTACATTTCAAGCACAAATCTTACCCTCGTATTTAACCTGTTTTAGCTTCCAGGTAAATAACCTGAACCCAAGTAAAAACTGGGCCAAATAATCAACCATCAGAAACACCTGAGAAAACATAATTAATAGAATTTATGCATAGTATTTCATAGATTTTCATGCATTATTCAGCTTGCCACTGGCAATAGCTCTGTGCCTTCATTTCTGTGGTTTATGTCTCACTCTATCATGTTATCAGGTGGTATAAGTCCAAGGAGCAAAACTATAGAACCACTGAAATGTGGAATAATAGAAAAGTCTACAGTGGAAGTGGTCTCTGGACATCATATGACTGAACTCCAGATTAAATTACCCAGGGCTCTGTAAAGCACATTCCTGTATATTTCCAGCAAGGGATATTCCATAACTTCTCTGGGCAAACTATTGTTCTCATGGTGAACGAGCTTTTTCTTAGTCCGGGTGGAATTTCCCTTTGAAGCAACTTGTGCCCATTTCCTGTTATCACTGTGGATCCTTGTGAAGACAGTATCTTTACCTTCTCTATAACTACCTTGGGACAACCAGATTCCCTGAGTCTTTTTTTTTTTTCCTAGGCTAAAGTTTTTGTGGTTGTCACAGTCTACAAAACTGTGCTCATTTTGGTAGGTCTCATAAGACCATCCCAAGGTTTGCAAGGACTCTTGAACAGCAGAAACCAACCTGGACTTCTGCTTGCTACCAACACATCTGTAAAATCCTTGTTACTCTTGACACCTCTTGCCAGTTTGAGAGATACCTGAGCCCTGCCTTGCCCTTCTGGGCCACCACACTTGCTGAGACCCAGCTAAACAGCTAAGTAAGCACAGGCACATGCTGGTCGTGTGTGAAGTCTCTGCCCCATGGGTCCCACTGAAGTACATGATGAGCCCCACCCTGCCCCGGTTCCCTCAATATTTTCCATGTGTGGTTTGCTTAGCCACACTGCTCTCACTACAAAGTTCAGGAAGAAATCTCAGTCCATTTTTTTTTTTCCAGCTAATGCCTTTTCATGTATAAGCTCTTTCAAACAGTGGAGCAATTCTCAAGAACCAGTTTTCTAGAATGGGAAAACCAGGGAAGGAAAATGCTGCATTTGTTGCTTATAAGCTAATGGAGGCAGAGTAGAGACAGAGCAGAAAAGTACGTGTATATTCGTCTGTACCAGACAAGAAAACAGTAAAAAGAAATTTGTCTTTCTGTCAAAGAGAGAGAGCTAGAAATAACTATCCTACTCTGCTGACAGCAAGTAACACACCACATTATAGTGGCTGTATAAGCAGAAGGAACACAATTATGCTCTTTAGGATAAACTCTCACATATCAAATGAAACAAATTCCAGACTGGTTTATACACTTCAAACCATAAGTGTGTTAATATGACATGCCTTTTTGCTTTCACTTTTTTGATCAAGACATTTGTGTGGATTGCTCTGACAAACATAGTTTTAATAGATGATAAATTATTCAAATATGCAGAGTGCATAATTTTTAACCTGTTGTCAAAAGAAACAAAAGCTATAAACAATAGCAATTATACTATTCTATATGACATACAGCATTGCTGGTGGGTCTGAGTTGAATGTTTACAGATAAGCAATATAAATGATTGTTGTGAATTATTGAAACTCCCTTTAAGATCTGCAACACTGAAAAAGTATAATGACAATGTCTGAAAAAGGATGATGGCTCTAGTATGAAAAATTAGTTGAAGAAGTTGTGAGTCTGTAAACTAATTCTGCACACAGATTAAACACTGATTTCAATAATATATGTACATGCAAATATGCTTGAACAACAGTGTAATAAAGGATAAACGGTGCATTATGTTCAAGTGCGAAGGATTTTGTCTTCTTATGCCAGTATGTTTGTATTACAACGTTGACTGAAAATAAGGCTCTGTATTGTACATGGAAGCTATGTTGTCTTTTGCTGTTCAGGCAGCATGTGTTGTGTAGAGTGCTGTAACCTGGCCATTATGGTAATTTTTCTGGATGAGACAATGATTAGGAAGAGGAAGAATAATTGAATCCACAATCATTTTTTTAGATTTCAAAGACTTTCTACCTCATCAAAAGTCAGCCTCCCAATCTGAGACATTTTATATCAACACGATTGTTAAGCTTGTAGCATTTGAACTACACTTGTGTCACTGTTTAAAAACACAATACAAAAAAGTACTTAAAAATATTTTTTAAAAGTCAAAACATGAGATTCCATAGACATGGAAATCTGAATATGCAGGAAAGGCAGCTAGCTCCTTTCATACAATGAAATGAGACAATACTTTTTGTTAGGCTATGTAACATCATCATCTCTGAGTGAATCTAAGATGGAATTTCCATTTTAGAGAACAACTAAACTATATCACTTTGCTGTACCAACCTTTGGTATTCATCATCCCTGAAAATAGTATCTTTGTTACTCAAAGTGAAATAACATGATGCAAAAACAGTTACATTCTTTTTCTAAAAGGATGCAATGAGTGCTACAATAGGAAAAAAATCTCATTTTCCTGAAGAGAAATTAAATGTGGAATACTCTTCAACATCAGCTGCATTATTTTTTGATATGATTAGCTGTAGTACAATATTAATAAATATTACAAATGCAAAAAATGAAATAAGAAGTAAATTGATTTAATATAAAGATTATAAGTTTTTTTATTTGATCTCTCTCCATATTAAATTATATTAAATATAAAATACTAGCTGGATAAAATCTATAAATATTCTCAAGATTTTTCTAATAACCTCATAAGAATCTAATAAGATAGCAATATTTCATAACAGAATTTCATACCTGGAGTATAACATTATGTTGACTCAAGCATGAACTCTTTCCTTTATGTATCTAACATTAATGAAATCACTTTCAAGCTATAATTTATATATTAAATGTCTACTTAAGTTTTTCAAAATCAAGAAGGTTTTTTGCTATTTTGTAAGAAATGAGATTTATGATTCTGAAGATGTGGCATTCTCATAAAAACAAAACATTTTTTGTGTGTGTTCCTTGCTTAGATGATGGAGCTGCTGTATAAAACTTTAGTGGTGGTTTTTTGTTTGTTGTTTTTTTTTGCAAGTTCTATGCCAAAATATTGATTTACATACATAATTACCACAGCCCTCATGCTCAAGGGTTTATGTAGAAAGTCCTTCTTCCTCAAACACTCCCTCACTGTCAAGTGAAGAAATATACAAGTCATTTTTTAGCTCTTACTGAGCTGAGTAGGGAGTGGTGTAAGAGATTCTCCGTTCTGTTGCTGTTTAAATTGAAAAGGAAAAAAAAAAAAAAGGCATATTTTCTGCTCAGTCTCTTCCTTTCCTTTTCTCTCCATCCCAGCCTTTCAGCACCACCAGATTATTGCATGGTTGCCAGAGGCTCCATGCAATTTCAAAAGCAGGAAACTCTATTTTTTTCCATTTTTATCTCTTCACCCCAATGTTTTGCCATGTGATACTGTTTCAAACACAAATTCGTTTTCTAGGTTTTTTTCTAAGGTAGCCAGTTAATAACTGTGTCATTGGCTGAACACTTATTTGATTTAGTGTAATAAAGTCTATTTCCATTTGATCTGTTGTTATTCAAGACTTTACATTCATTTAATCAAAATCTAGTTAAGTCACTATGCCCACTTTGAAATCTTTCAGAGAATTAATTTAATTCCAACAATTTTATTATATTTTCACAATAATTCTTTCTCAGAGATCCCTGAAGGGTGCATTCAAAGTGCTTTGATTAACCTTAATCTGAAGATAAAGATGGGATACTAAATTCAGATCTTTTGGTGCAGTAACTGAAAATTCAAGTAAGGATTAAAAACAGTGAATGAAGTCTAATGTTCCTGGTTTTCCATTCAGCAATGGACAAATGCATTTTAAACCTAAGATATCACAAGATAGCCACCTATATTATTTCTATGTATCTGGATTATATATATTATATAAAGCATCTCTCAGTTCCTTAACTTTGTTTTTAGTTTATAACTGTTGTATAAATTAATTTACTTTATTTGTTTAGTGTCATTTATTTTATTCCAATTTTTAAAATGTGATCAGATCCTTATTTAATGAATACGTAAGTTGATACAAGTCCAGTTGCAAAAACAGAACTGTAGATTAAGTTTCTGATGATCTTGTTCCTTGTTCTCAACTGGGTCTAGAAACATGTATTAGTCTTTATATAAATGTTTAAAATAGGTTTTAAAAAGCAAAAAAATATTGGACTTTTAATACTGCAGAAAATGAGTGTTCTATTCTTCACAAATAGGATGAGTACACATGAATTGGTCACACAACATGAACTGTGTGAAGAGAAATCTTGTACATTGCAAATAGCATTAAATTATTTCTATTCATTACTTCAATTTAGTTCTATTAGAAGCACTATTACATATCCTATATGACTTCAGCAAAGCTGCTTTTTGTTTGTTTGTTTGTTTATAACTGATGCCATTGCTGGTTTTGGATGTGAGTGTTGTCATAAAATCACATGAACTTTTTCTAAAAGTTCATCTAAAATATTTGATAGTCAAGAATTTCACTCTATTTGAAATTCACTGATATTTGCATGAATCACACAAAGCAAAAAGACTTTTTGTTATGAGTAGGAATTCAGTAAACTTTTTTTTTAGATAAAAGCCCGAAGCCAAAACATTTCATTTGAAGTGCTCACTGAAATTCCAAGCAATTCTGAAAAATATCAGGATAGTAAGATTACAGTTATTATATTAGGTCTCATGTAGGTTGTGAGATGCCTGTGAAGTTACCAGGGTAGCAGAAGCTGAACATACTAAAATAAGAGCTGGAGTAACATATTTGCTTAAGAACTAGATGTTTGCATTGAATAGCATAGTTTCAACACTGATAAGAGGGAGGAAAAGTTTTATTGTTCAACTTAGTTAAATATTAGTGATAAATAAGAGCTAAATGTTTTTTGGGTCATATTGTCACAGCTCTGGGCTGTGGGAGGATGATGCTGTTCTCAATAGCTCTGTGAGCTATACAAAAGAAAACCCTACAGGAGATGGAGAATTTGACAGATGTATTCCACTTTCTACCTACACAACAGAGAAATTTATTCCTGCTATAATGTTGCACATGTCAATAGACATTTCTAAACCTAGGAATATCATGATGCAAGGGTCACTATAATGTAGGTGTAGCACTGACATTAACACATTTATTGCACAATTTTTGATTAATAAAAGATCAGTATAGGGTTTTAAAATCACCTGCATTCAGTGGTCCAATACTGCACCTCATTAGATGTGAATGTACTTCTTGAAAGTCATTGTTATTTATAAGCCTTTGAATATATCTTCCAGAGCTGTGAGATTTGACTGGACTTTTCAATAGTTTATTGAGCAGTTTGGGAATTCTAATGCCCTGCTTAATAACACTTCAAAATTTGAAAAAACATCTTTGATGACCTGATAGTTTCCCCTGAAGAATCAATAATGTGAATAATTTGTAATAAACTGTAGCCTGTATTACAAAAGTACTAATTCTTTTCCTGCCCTCTGTGGTTTTACTCTGCAGTAAAACCCTCTATGGATTTTAATCAGTGTTTGTCTCATGATCTTCATTACTTGATCTGAAACACTGCTTTGAATCAATTCAGAGGTTGATATGCTATTACAACAAACCATTTTAAATCAAGCATGGGATGAAATTAAGTTTTATTTTCTGCAGTAAGTACTTATGAAAAGAAGGAAGTTCAGGACTTGTTTACTCAATTTGAAAAGAAAGTGCAAAAAACTTTTACCATTTATCTAGCCTGTTAAATGCAGATGTGACATAAGGATTTTTGGAAACACAGCTGTGCATTAATGACAGATTAACAAAGTATTGCAACTATATTAGTGCAGCAAGTTTAATGGAGGCAGACCTTTGTCTCCAAGACAACTTATTTTTTTCCAAAAAACATACAGAATTGTGAGATGGTAGACTTTGCTTAAATGAGATGTTGGTGACTGGCCTACCCCTGAAAATTGTCTCCACTGATTAAAAAGAAGTCAACACCTCTAAGAGCAAATATAAATTTGCCAAAAGAATTCTCTTTAGTCTCTTTTCTTTGGTAGAGATATATTGTGAAATTGCAATACCATGGTGATTGATGAGGACTAGTTACAGAACACATATTAGTTAGACCAAAGAGTCTTGGCTGAATAAATCATTCAAAGCCATAAGCAGCAGATTCAAATGAATACAGCTTATTCATGAAAGATTGCTTGAAAACAGGATTCTTTATATTTCTGAAGATGATGGAGCTCTACAATTCCAATTAGATCCCTCAAATGGCTTTTAAAATATTTTTTTCATGTTAAACACACTGCCTTTTCAGAAGAGCAAGAGATGCATGTATAGCATCCTTATCTGGACTACAGCTCACGAAAGAAAAACAGCCCCTAAGGATAAATAAAACTGGCATCAGCTGATTTTCTTCACCGTGCAGAACAGAAAACAAGAAAGAGTGGAACACACTGAATTGCCATGGGAGAAGTTAGAGCTGCTTTCACATTTGGCTTGCACAGCCCCAAATGTATTTTCGTTGTAGATCATTTCTCACTTCAGTCTCTAAAGCCAGCTCCTCTCCACCGGATGTTAATGTGTTCAGCAGTCCCCAAAGCATATTTAACTAGGCCAAACAGTGTTTGCCCTTGAAGCGCTACTTTTGGAGCATTCCAGAGCTTGACTATGAACTTGTGGAGCTTCAGGCTTCACAATTTTGTTGTGTTTGATCCATCATGTTCTGTGCCACAGTGGAAACATTATGGAAACAAGAGATAATGGCTCAAAATTTACAATAGTGATGTTGAAAACAGTTTTCCCATCTTCTGGAATCATGATCAGCTTAGTTATGTGGCAGTGAAATGGGAATGATGGGCAACTTTCAGCCTTTTTATTGTCTGCTGGAGAAGGAAGTTTCAGCCACAAGCTTCTGAGGACACCTGTCAACCCATCTGCAGGGCACTCACCTCTGTCCAGGGAGTTTTGGGCTGTGTGGTTACTGTGGTGCCCACCTGCTGCATGGGAAGGACTGGGTCCACTGTGCTTTAGGTTTGTATCTTGTTTTCCTTTAGAAGTTGACACTACAGCTAAATATCTGATCATAAAACAGGAATCTAACTTTCTACAATAAGTCCTTATCACAAAAAAAGGATCCAAGAAAGTAAATGTTCACAATTTCATAACTAAGAAGTTTCTATAATGGATCACATGGAAGCGTTTGAGTTGCAAAGCTGTCACAGGGCTCAGGAGCACTGTCAAATTTATGTTATTTTCATGTTATTTCCATGGCAGTATTAAGTCTCTACACCTACATATAGAAGACTTTGTTTTCCAAGTGCTTGAATAAAAGAATCTCTTAACTTTTGCTCACTTGAGAGCAATTGCATTTGTGCATACATGTGCATACAGTCTGGGATTGCCTAGGTACTGGCACTTGGAAATTTAAGAAAAAATGAAAACCTAAGTTTTACATCAATTCCTCTAGCTGTAGAAAACCATTATTTTAATCCATATAAAGCAATTTTACAGTTTAAAATTCCAAACCTTCACAGAGATCTACTCTAAGAGAGCTGTTCACAATGTAACATATTTAGGAATGGGAAAACATTTGATTGCTTATAGGGTGCAGTTGGGAAGCTGTTGGTAGAAGGGGAGGGGGGAGCATCTTGCAGCAGCAGCCCCAGGTCAAGACTCTTTTTCTAGTTACTAGTGAGTATTTTCCTTATCTTGGTTTTGACCCATGAGTTTCCTCACTCCTATATCTCCCTTTCTCTCTCCTGTCCCACTGGTTGTGTGGGGATGGGGTGGTGAGCTAACGCCTGGGTGAATCCCACCTGCCAACGACAACCTGGGTCAACCACCCACAGATAGCAATTTTAAAATTGTTGGGCGTTTTATTCAAAGATATATATATATATTCATATATTTTTTTTCATAGATGTGGAATTTGTGTAATTGTTAAGCATTTTTCCCTAACAGACACACACATTGAAATACATAATTTATTTTCAACTACTAATTTTAAAGGGCCAATGACCAATCCAAAAGAATTTCCCTATCCAATAAGTACTACTCCTTTTTTTCTTTTATCTTTCTGGAGTTTAATATGAATGAAATTTTAAAAGTCCATTCTTTGCTGGTTTACATTGAGATTCCTGACTGTTCTGCTAAGATTGCAGCCTCTTGCTTTAATCTTTGTGCTGGCACATTAGTCTGTTCAACCACGGCTCCAAAAGTCTGGATGATAGCCTTTTTACATGGTAGGCAGTTCCATTTTAGCAGATATTTCCCATTTCTCTTTGTCCAAACAGTTTAGCTCAACTCATTTTCTACCAGACTATCAGTATAGCAGCATAATGCAATAATGATTCTTAATTAAAAATACAGGGCTACCTGCAGTCTAATTTGAGCAGAATCCAATTGTGAGAGAATAATTTTAGTGGAATCACACTTTTTTTATATATCTCAGAGCTAGTAAAGTGAGCTAATGTAATTGTCATTGATATGACATTAGGGTGTTTAGGGTTTCCAGAACTTACACTGCTGCAACACAGAGATGAAATATTAGTTTAGCTTCCTGATGTGTTTTTGCCAAGTTTTCAGCAATAAGTCAAGGAGTACAAAGCACACATGCACCAAAAATTCTTGTTAAACTTTTGTGTATGATATTTGCAACCAATCTTTCTTATAGTCAACTTCTCTTCAAAAAATTATATACAGTGAGCATATTGATACTGTGGTTTTTTTTTTTTACATTATAAACATGAAAATTACACTCCTCTGCTTGTCGAAAAGACAATATTTTGTTCTGCAGAAGCAGAAGTTCTTCATACCTATTTTGACTTATTAGATATATATTTAGACAAGCTTTATATATGTAATAGAATAGAATAAGATTATTTTTGTATTTTGATTGCTGTGACTGATCTTAATAAAGAGGTTTAATAATTATCAGAGGCTATAACTCGTAAGAATACTTTTCAAGCTTACTTTTTGCATTACAAAAAAATGATATTTTCTTTAATTTTGACATATGCAGTCATGATTTTATAGTTTCATCTGGAACATAAAATTTAGTGTGTCTACTCAAATCCAAATGCTGAAAATAACTGTAGAAATCCACCATAACATTAGAGAAAACCTGAAACAACAAATATTAGTTATTTATTCCCAAAGAATTATATTTTATTATTGGCCTTCTTAAACCAAATGTAGTTCACTTTATTGTTCTCACTTTTTAATTGTTTTGTTGGGTTTTTTTTTTTTTTTTTTAATTGTTTTTCTGAATTGTTCATATTAAACATTCAAAGAATGAGGATTTAAATTTAATGTATAAATTTTTTGAGAATATATGGAGTATAGCTCAGATCCCTTGCATGTGTCTTGGCACAGAAGGTTACACATCAGAAATCATTTTCTCTGAATCTCAGAGAAGAGACTATAACTCATTTTCACTTTGAAAACTAATCAGAAAAATGTGCTTTAAGTCATGTTTACACATTTAAAAATAAAGAACATGCAGTATTCGTTTTACTGGTAGAAGAGTTGTTACTTAAATATGCCATTTAGCTTGATTAGTTCAGCATAAAGTCTTTTAAAGTAAAAATTAACATCCTAAAAGGTGTCCTGACCTCCACAGCATTTCTGCTTTCCAAATATTTCTCCTCAATATTGCTTCTCTCATAATCTAACATCAGTACTTTACCATAGCCAAAAAAAATCTGAAATTATTTGTGAGGCCTTTTAGCTTCCCTTCCCTTCCCTTCCCTTCCCTTCCCTTCCCTTCCCTTCCCTTCCCTTCATTTCCCTTCCTTTTTTTTTTCCTTGGATTTTTTTTCCACATTAGAAATCTCACATCTGTAACACCCTCAACTATTTTAAGGAACAAACCCAAATAAGTGAGCACTGCCCAGGTTCACATAAAGCCACACCACCCAAGGAGCAGCATTCACCACTCTGGCCAAGCTGACAAGGCTGATGCAGATGTGCAGTGCCATCTGCCCCCCAGAAACTAGGAGAGTATAAATTTCATAGAGTGGGGAGAGAAAGCCTGCAAACCCTCAGGGATAATGTCCTCCAAAAACTCTGTTAGACAGAAGAGAACAGCCTGGCATCAATAGACCATGTGACCAGGATTAACTTATAATTAAACTACTCTGAAGTGCCTTTGTTATTCTTTCAAATTACATTTAACACAGTGTTAATTTGGTGTCCTTTTGGATTTTTTAAAATCAGTAAGTGCTTTTGGACCGACTTTTGGAGATGTGGGTTTACTGCATCACTGTACTTTGAAAGCACTTGTAGGGCCAGATTTCTTGTCATCTGTCCTAGTCACTTATTTGTGATGTTTCCAAAAAGCATGGTGGTGGCTTACTGTAAGCCAGACCACCGCTTTAAAACATCCTGGGCAAAACAAAACAGACTTTCTTGAGATTGCCAGGTCCATTCACAATACTTCAAGTAATTGCCAAGGACTGGGAGGCTGAGAAGGATCAGAAGGGATATTGTTGAACAGATTTGAGAGGACAAGGCATGCAAGTTGGTGGCTCTCTCTGGGTACTGAGCACAACGCAAGAAACTATGCAGCTGTAGAGCAGAGTTTCTGCTGCCATTCTGGGATAGAGGGAAGCCCCTGCTATTGTCCAAGGCCAGCACCGAGCACCTGAGTACCTGCTTCCAGCAACCTCCTTTCCTGAGGCCTTCTGGCTGATCAGTTTTGGAACGTCTCACCAGTGTGATGGATCTTAGTTCAGAGCTCTCACTGAACAAAGTCTTACAGGAATTGTGGTACCTTTGTGTTGGAAGCAAGGAAGTCTCCTCTGGCTTCCATTTCTCACCAAACCTGACAAAAACCTGCTATCAAGCTGGGACTATACTCCCATAAGTCTTCCACACTAAACACTTGCAGTTACTTTTGCTCAAAATTACATTTCTACATGCTGTGATGTCCTTTTGTGTTCTATGGAAACTCTCTTTGTGTCATTTCTTCTGTGTCTGTGACCAGAATCATCCCCACGGCACAGAAATTCTCTTTGTTGTTACATCAGAGATTAATTTGTTTCCTAAAGCCAGTGCCACGATTGAGACATTACTCATTAAGAAGTGGAGGTCTGCATTTTTTTCTCGCCTCTATAGGCATGGAACCAAATTGTGTTCAGAACATTCAGCTGAAATCCCTACTCTTAAATTAGGTCATTGCCCTGATAAATCCTTCCTAACTATATATCCAGAGAGCTGATTAAAATCCAATCTATTTGACATTATAATTAAGCCTCACATCTAGTTTACAGTTTTATAATTACAGCTCTGCATCCTGAGAAAGATCAGAGGTCTTTCTTGTTCAGCTGAGGGATCAGAACAGTTCTGCTGAGAGCATCTGAGGGGAGGCAGAACTGGTATTTACACATATGTTGGAGATAGATAGAAAGAGGCCCTTGCTGATGAGCAGTTCTGCCCAGACCTGCAGATGTGTCCTGCAGGAGCCATGTGACATTTGGAATATGGGGGAGAGATGGGGAGACTGATTTTTCAATGCGACTTAGCAAGTGAATGTCTGTGACCAGAAACAACACAGGCTGATTCTGTTTTATCATTATGGTATGATCCAGCTCTCTACAAACGTCTACTGCTGAGCTTATTTGTCTAATTTTTGTACAATTCATTTTCCTAGCCAGTTCTTGCTTTTTCATGTTTCTGAAAAGCAGGAGAGGGCACAGGAAAAGAGGAGAGCTGCCCATAAAACCTCAAGGTTTTTGTGTCTCTCTAAACTTACTTAAAATGTGCCTTGAGGAGATGGAAGTTTGTGTTTTTTCTTCTTCTGACAGCAATGAGTCTGAAGTTATTTAGAAAGAAAGCAGAGAAGACTGAGATACAGAGTCACTTCTACTACACATCCCAGCAGAAGAGCACCCTTCTTCCAGTAAGAGGCACAAAAATCCCACACAGTTTCCATGTTAGACTGCCACATTCATTATGCACAGGTTTCTCCTCTCCATCCAGAAGTTTTCTTTGTTCAGTTGATGCCACTTCAGCATCTGACACGAGCAGGTGCCTTCAACCTCATCCTCTGCAAATACCCCACAGCTTTTGCTATGAGCTGAAGCATTCACTCCACTTTCTGCTGAGAGCAGTGAAAATTGAGGCACAAGAACAATCCTTTGTTGCTTCCAATGGGATTTCTTTAAAAGAGTGGCAACATCTGCCGTTACATTAAAGACTATTTATCTACTTACTTGCCTGTTAAACACCTACATGAAAAGCAGTATTATGTTTTAACCACTGTTATATTGTTTGGAGTAAGTGTGAACAAGGGTACATGGGCAGGGGAAAGAAAAAACCCCTGCTATTTATATTGTGTTCAACTGAAAACAAAACCTCCAGGTATCCCTCTCAGCTCCTTTGTATATCAACTTTTCTTTCAAAGTATACCAGAGATTTCTAAATCACCTTTCCCCAGGTCCTCCTGTACCAGACCCATGGTCAAAAATTTCCCACTGATATGTCTTTAAAAGAGAGAAAAGTTTTATCAGATTATTACCTTAAGAAAATTTCTGGTAATGGTGGAAAGATAATTTTCACAGCTGTTATGTGTCAGACTGGACCATACTTTAGCTGCTTTTTAGATGTCCTAAGAACTGGTGGTTTGCATTCACTGCCTGTTCAGTTCAGTTGCCATTACTCAGGTTACATAGCATCATTTTGTTAGAAGAACCTTTACCTCTGTATTGCACAGCAGGATCAGGAACATGCACTGATCAAATATTTTTCCTGTTCAAACAGATGGTGTGCTACTCTTCATTACCCTGGGAAGCTTCCCAATTCATCCTAATTTTGCTCTTTGCTTTTTCACTGTAAAAAAAAAAAAAAAAAAAAAAAAAAAAAAAAAAAAAAAAGGAAAGAAAAAAGCAAAATAGCATTATAGTTAGTTCTTAGTTAGTTCTCCAAATAACACATTTTTCAGCTTTGGAAATTATATTACCTTTAGAAAGCGGGCTCTTCCATACATAGCAATTTTATTTGATTTCTGCTGTACTACATGCATCTTCAAAAAATATTAGAATATTTTCTTGTACTTTTGTGATCAGTTGCTTCAGGGTCTCCAGACCTCTTTCTTAGTGAATGTGAAGGATTTTATAAGGCTATTTTGTTATGCATTGCTTTAACATGATATTGCTGGCTCTGTTTACCAAAATACTGTCTGTATTTAGGTGTTGCACTGAGGAGACTGGGAAATATTGTCTTATCAGTGCCTTCTCCACCTGAAATCTCACTTCCTTTTTAGCATATGCCCCAATACAGTGATCCTCTTTTGTAAATGCATTTCTAAGTATTTGCAATTCTGGTGTTATCTAACCTTTTTATCAGGCAAATATATATTTCAACATGATATTTAGTGCTTCCTTTTGTGGTGGGAATTACATAGACATATATATACTTTTTAAATTTGGCTTTACTTTCTGCATATGGTCAATCACATTCAAATTTTATTTTACAACACAGACTAACCAGTACATAAAATGAACCTTGTATTACCCCTGTGATCTGCAAAATATTCTGCAGCAAGACAAATAGAGTTTGTTTTTTCCCTCTGAATGTGTTTCTCTTGCCTATTTTGATTGGTAACATGCTCCTCTTGCTCTATGAAAATCAATCCCATTTAGTTCTAACACCACTTTATTTTTCATCAGTCATGTAACTTAGCTTGTGATCCTTGGGGTGTCCTGCATAGGCCCAGGAGTTGGACTCGATGATCCTAATGGCACTTTCCAACTCAGCATATTCCACGATTCTATGATTCTCTTTACTTATCCAACTTCTGTTTCTCTCTGTGAGGCATGAATGAATAAAATTCACGTGTTCTGTTACCTTCCTACTACAGACACGGAGGCAAAGATAATGTAATATAATCTAAAAGGACCATTTGTCAAAGCTTGTTTTCTGAGGTCAGTTTCATTAAAACTCACCCTTTCCTAGTGAGAACCCATGAGCCAGTCAGTGCTGTCCCTCTCAAATACAGGTCTACACAGTGAGATGGCAATTAAATTTAACACAAGGAAGTTTGATCCTCTTGTTGCCATTTGCCCTCCATTTACTTAGATCAGTCTGAGTTTCTCTTTTATCCTACTTCCTCTGTGGTTCAGTGCATGTGAAGAAGCTTTGCCCTGCAATCAAGCTTGAAAGACCTGAGAAAAAGGATTTTTAACTAAGTCAATAATAATTCTTTCTAAACTCTATTGCCTCCATGCAATTAATTTAACTGTAGCCTGCTCTGAGGCTCAGACTGAGACAATTCTTCTTACCCATTGTGTTGTGCAATCAGGAAAACATTTACAGTTGGTTGTATTGGGCTTGTGTAGGCTCTAGGCTTTTTTTCATGTCAATACTAATACTATTGGGAAAAGAATTAAGCAATTTCTTGCTAGACAATTGTCTAAATCTCAAATTCAAGGAGCATTAAAATTTTAAACATAAAAAGTATAGAAATATGACTATGTGTATGAATATTTTAAGTAAATAAATAAACTCACATAACTTGAAGTTCTAATAGAGTGTTCTGCCCTACTGATTTAGGTAGCCCACCTTTCAAATTGTTTGACAAGAAAAGATACTCTTATTCATGTAAGAGTAGAAACTAACCACACTTAACATCTGTTGCTGCTTGGCGAGAAAACACTAGCTTCTAAAGACCCATCTATATAAATATAACAGCATCCTGTAGAAAGCAACTGAATGAAGATAGTTCAAAAAACAGGATAATTTGGAAGAAAAATATCTTGTTTATGATTCAGTAATATTCCCTGCACATTGACTGCTGAATTGGAATCCACAAAAGTGAGTTGTAATGGAAGCACAATGACAACAAGCACAGCGCCTTCATTTAGCAGTTATGATTTTTTCCCTAAATGTTAAAATGCTGCATTTTTAGAGAGAAGATGTAGCAAAAGATGGCAAGAGAATGAATAAGTCTTCAGTGTTAAAACTTTGGGCACTCCTACTATTATTCTAAAGATATTTATAGTTGAATTTCCATAGGAAAAGCAGTTATATATAAAGCTAGATATAACTTGTGATAGAGAAATAAAAGAAGGAAGTATGTAAAGTTAGAAAAAAAAAAGGAAAAAAAATTATAATAAAGAAAGTGCTAGTACTATTTTAAACATCCATTTTGAACTTCTTTGCTATTTATTCACTTTCAGAAATAAAAATGATCATCTAATTAGTTTCTCCACTATCTGATATACATTTTTTAATGAAAGACTGACACATAGGAGGACTAAGAACATTTATCTAGCTAATGAGAACAACAAATTAAGCATAACAGTCCAAGTGTAAAATAAATCCAGTCACTAAGGTCAAGTGTTCCCTGTGTGCACAGGATTTTCAAAGGGGTCATAACTGGGTAATTTCTATTATAATGAACATTTTAATGCAAATCTTCTTTTCTTAATGATACTTCTTTATATTTGTGAATCCAAAGTCTTGTGAAATATACAACTGTACAAAGTCAACATCACCCTGAGCAAAATGAAGCAGGAAAGAGGAAAGCAGGAGAATGAGTAACATGTGAGCAACATCTAGTGGCTAACATCTCATTATGAAGCCTGGAGGCATTGAGCTTTATTTTAAGCCTATTTTTGACACTGAATGCATCTGTGAGGAAGTGAAGCATATGAGGGGAAAAGGCAGCACTGCCTGCTGGTGCAACCTCTGAACTAAAAATTCCCAAGAGCTCCTCTTGACTCTTTTTTCACCTTGTGGCCTCAGGTAATAAACTGCATTTTAAGGATAAGCCAATACCTACTCATGATTGTACTTTAGGTTCACTGGAAAGGGGATGTGACACAAAGCCATTTTTTTGTAGTGTGCACTATAGCACTGCAACTCCATTTCTTCAGTGAGCTGGAACTTGTCCCTAACAGCTCTTTCCAGATATGAGGTAAAAAAAGTGGGAGAAACACCTCATCCTTGATTTCTGAGAGTAATTTTCCTTCTGTCTGAGCCGTTGCTGAACTCACATATCAGCCACTAGTTGTACAAATGAGGAAAATGACCCTACTATTATCTTTTATTATAATCTTGCCTCTTATGCCTCCTCATCATTGAAGACACAAAACTAGTGATATTTAAAAGATATAGACATAGATGATTTAAAGATAGATGTTTTAAAGAAATTTCTGTTTATTTTGTACTGCCACAGAAACAGGCGATCCAAGTAATTGAGTAACCCATGATCTTGTCATCTCATCCCACTGGAGAAACCGAGCAGCTGTAGAGAATGGGAACCCAATGTTCTTCTACCTATCAGGGGGGAAAAGTCAGTAAACAATCATGAATTTTCTTTGCACCTTATAATAGAAAAACAATACATTGCATATCCACACTTGTCCATGGACAATCCTTAAGGCAATGTTAAAAGAACACAGTGAAAAAAACATAGTGTGCTTTATGCATTTTATGCTATCTTATTTCAAAAATTTTTCAGATGTACTGAATAGCTGATTCTTCACATGTAGAAAGTAGGAGGAAATATGAAGCAGGAACACAGAAATCTCAGCTAATAAAAATCTTGAAAATAATTACATGTCACTTCATGATTGTACCTTATAACAGTGGGTGCATCATTTTTTCTGAAGAGTTATAGTCTTTTCATCAAAAATTTTAGATTTTCCTACACTTTGTCATGATCTCATTCACAGTTCCTTTGAGCAATCATTTTCTGTTGCTACTGAACCAGATCCCACTCCTACAGATCTGCTTAAGTTTTTCTAGCTATATGCCAAAAGAGGATAACAAAATGCCTTCCTTCAGCAAGACTGAGCTAAAATTGTCATAAAAATCATGTAAATTCCTTGCTTAAAATATTTTATGTTTAAACGGTATCTTGTACTACCACTTTTGGAGACAGAATACTGCTATAATAGAAGTATGTGTTGGAGTACATTTTATGATGTTCTTACCTTCGCACAACCTTATCACTGGAGTATTGCCTTCTTCTGCAGTTAGAGAAGACACTTTTTTCCTTCTCTTTTTCAAATCCTTAAAGTCAGATTAGAAGTTCAGAAACAGCTCTATGAAGACTGTGACCTGGAGAGTCAGCACAGAGTCCTCACTGAGAATCCTGGAGGAATGATAAGTCCCTGCAGTTACATGAGTAACTTCTGGAAACAGAAGGCTACATTACTTCATTGACCTATTCCATATTATGGAAGACTTCTAAAATTAAGGAATTATAAGAGATGCTGTCAAAGGACACAACTTGTGCAGTAAGATCAGTTCCTATGCAATGTATCTGGAGTCACAGGTTCATTTTGCTGGGTTTCGATGTACAGAAACAGACTTCTTTGTCAGACACTCTTACTGAATGTTCAGGTAGTATTTCAGTGTTTGTCAGAGTATTTTTCATAGTTCAGTGGGACAGCTGAACACCTGTACCTATTCTGTTCCCTTTGGAAATGCTGAAACCATAAAAGAAACAAAAAACAATGAGACAGCAGAATAAGTTTGGAGGCCCCTTGTGCAAGTCACGACTCCCTAGCACAAAGCTGGACCGATTCCCACAGGTCTCATTCAACCTTCATTAGCTATAGAGACATTATATTTTGTGGAAATGCACACCATTTTTTCAAACTGTTTCTTCTCATTTAAAATGCAAAGTCCTCTCCCCATGCTGCTAAACCCATCACAGTTTGGCCAAAGCACACTTTGGAGAATACATCCTTTAATTTTACAATACATTGAACACAACACCTTTTATTCCATCTTACCCTTCTTTTGGGAAAACAGCTCTGCTTGTCTTCAACTAATAAAAGTAATCGAAAAGCTATTTAGAAACTTTCCTTGTTTCTTGTTGTATGTCCCCCTGGCAAGCTTTAAGATGTGACCAGCTGCAGAAGACATTACCAGGTGACTTCATTGAACAGTTGTCATGCCCATGACAAAAGCTTTCCTGAGAAAAAGAAAAGGGAAATACTTCTATATTAACTGAACTGTGAACTGCTATCTTTTGCCATCCCATTGTATCATGGATTTAAAAGGATAACTGGGAACATGGCAGGTCAGTCCTGAATGGGAGGCTATACAAGATGACCTTCAGACCACCCCTCAATTTCTTTAATTTTATGAAATCTCACACTGATTCTCCAGGTTCATGAACCAGACTTTAAAGGAATCTAGCTAGAAACAGAATTCCAGACCCGAACAGACTCCTAGAACTGTAGATTCCTTCATCTCAGACCCTCAAAATACATCACCTAATTGCCTCCTAGCCTCAGCTGTCATTTTTAGTCTCTCACAGAAAAGTTCTGAGTGAACTCAGAAATGGGCTACTCATTTTTCTGCAGGCATCTGTCACATCTATGGAATTTATGTCATATTGGAAGGCTTTTTTTTTTTAAAGGGTCAACAACCTTATCAGGCAGTGCCAAAGAAATATAATCAAAGACCAATAACACTAAATTGCAATAGATTCTAAATTACATGTTTTGCACTTTCGAAAGGTGATTCAAAATTTTCTAGCTCCTCAGCTGACATGTTTAAAATTGGTGCTTCAAAATGCCTGCCTTCTAGCACTCAGATGCTGACCTTAAGCCTGTTATTTGTGCAAAAAGGGAAAAAAAAAAAAAAGGCAGGAGGCAAAAAGAAGTATTAGCTGAGGAAAGACTGTGGTAAAATAACAGGATAAAGGGAGAAAGTGGAAAAAACGTAGAAATGTTCAAAAACAGGACATGTCAAAAAAAGGGGGAAAATCAATTAAAATGGAAAGATAATGGGTAAAGTGGATGGAAATGCAGCAAAGCTAATGCAAGAAACCACTGCCTTAATGAAAACCTTTCTTTACTAGAGGAGGTACATTTTTCTCTATGTATTCATGTTCTATATTTAATATCAAGGTGATACTTTGAGACAATATTCAAGCAGTAGAAATATGTCTTAGTTCCAGTTGTCAGTCTCAATTCCTATTATCTTTGTGTGTTCACTGGTCTTTTTTGAGTTTGAACTGTTTGAGATATGACAGAATACCCTGAAATTCTTTTTAGGGTACCTGTTCCTTGGAAATTTTACCATAAAGGAAAACTGTTGTACAGCAGGACTGAAGGAAGAACTATGATTTTTATGTCTAAAAGATCATGATGTCACGTACTTCAGGGAAGTCAAAGATTTAAAAAGAAAGACTTGGGAAATATTCTTAAGGTGTATGACTACTCGATGAAAGAGATTGAAGAAGATGGAGACAGACCCTTCTCAGACATTCCAGTTAAAAGATGAGAGACAATATGCATAATTTAAAATACAATAAATTCCATTTAGACCTAGGAATTTCTCAGAGGTTGGAGATGATGGCTGGAGATAATAAAAACACAACTGTCCAAGGACAAAGAATAGCAAAGACAAGACTAGAGACACTCAGTGTCCCCTTCCAACCTTGATGATTTTGTGATGTTAAGAGACTGGGATATGGGTCTTGGGAGAGTCCTGTGTGGAAGTAGACTGAGTCTAGATTTTGGCTGGCAAAGCAACAGAATAGAAGAGGAAAAAGAAGAGTTGGAAATAGACTACATGATAAAAGATACTTGGATTTGGATAAATCTTCAGAGCAGTCTGAGAGGTGATTCAAATAAAGTGACACTGCTATGAAAACTGAGCATGGTTACTCTTGGTGAAGATATCATACCTTAAAAGGCATGTGCAGTCTCTGCTTTTGTTTCAGGGAACATCAGAGGCAGAGTTGTTGCATGAGTGGTACAGAGCTGGAAAACAAGAATGATCACATGGACAGAAGGAGGCAAATTTGGAGACAAGAGTGGAGGCAAGACTATGACATAGGACTATGTGTGAGACAGGGTTGGAGACAGGTTTCTTACAAAGTCTGCTCAAGATCCATCAGGAGTCAAGGCTAGAGACTGCAGGGACTGGAGACAAGTACACTTACAGCATAGCTTGGGAGAGCAAGCAAGGCTCAGATGTGAACTTAAATGGACCAACATGCAGAATAGATGTGCATGGACACTGCAGATGAGAGAGCATGCAGAGGGTTAAGGACCCCTTGTGCACACAGAGCCCTGACCTGTTGAGACTTTCTGCTTTGGGTGCTCAGCTTTGAAGACTTTATTTTCACTAAATATAGTGCTGATATCACAAATCCTTAAAAGAACAACCAAAACACAGGATTCAATCAGGCTGACATTTACCCTGATCACCAGTAGAGTCCTTACAATTACTACTATTTGTCTCACTGATGGCAGATTTTTGGCACCAGTGGAGACAAAGGTCTCAGGCTTTACCCTTATGAACTAGTTCATCCACACTCTTTGTTTAAAGGTGTAAGACATGCAGTTACCTAGTCAGAATAAAGATCTGTGAAGAATTAAAGCATATTCCCTGGAAAAAAAGAGCAGAAATTTTCCCCAGTATACTCTTTGTAATATCTATGGAGTGTTCATGAATTGAAATTATTTTCAAAATTAATTTTGGTTAGTTTTTCACTAGGCCATCAAAAAAGTATATCCATGAGAAAAAAAAGAGTAACTATTATTTAGTTCCAATATTGATATACTTAATAATGCACATGTTTCTTATCATCTTATTGTCAGAACTTATTTGCATGATTCATTTCCAGAATAAAAGCAAATTTTCTCTTCAGCCTCAAGCAAAACATCGACACAGAGAATTTCATTCCCACCTTTACACTGATAGGGAACTGACCCAAAATAAATGCTATAATGCAAATTATTTGATAAGATTAAGTAATGTCAACAACTCCGCTTCCCAAGTATTTCGCTTTGAAGTATGGTCTGAAATCCTGAAGCTTCGATTTATTATCCCATTTACTGAGCAGAAACATCTTGGGTGCAATAATAAAGCACAGTTTTGCTTATACAGCAGTATAAGATTCTCAGTATTAACTTTAACACAGGAACATTTTTCCTTTTATGGATAATACTCATCTTTGCAAATACATTTGCCACAACTGAATCTTTTTAGAAAAGTACTAAAAAAATTTCAAGTCCAAGTCAATTATCAGTCATGTGTGTAAATACTAAATGAATTTGAAAAAATTAATTAGAGAAAAAAAAAAAAACATGGATTTTTTTATCTTTCTGCTGGTTTTTTCTGCCATGAAAAGATAATACAGTTTAAAAGGTCACAGTGAAGCAGACATAAATGTGAGAGATGTCAAAATAAAGACAAAGGTATATTGGCATATTGCTGTGGTATTTCTGTATGTTCTTATTTTATATTCTGCCTAGAAAATGGTTCCGTTGCTTTTAGAAGGAAATCCTCCCCACACCCATATTGAAACAGCTGATAGTGACTCCTAGAAGAGTGAAGAACTCAATCAGTTATATGAAGATCTATTAACAGTATCATATTTTTGAAAGATTAATTCAGTGCAGGATGAAATATTTAACAGCTCTATTTTGCTCCAGATGCATCTGAGATAAGAAACAAATTCTAAGTGTTTTGTCCCACATAACAGGCAGAGACTGATGACTCATTTCCTGACACCATTGAAATTAGCATTAATATTTATCATGTAAAAGGCATAGTAACAAACTTTGGGTTTATAATCTATTTAAATTCAATTAAAGTGTCAGCTAATAACCAGAATTAATTATTCTGCAAGCGTGCATCCACTCAAAGGTCACATTCAGTGAATCCTGGTGTTCTCTGGCATTTTGTACACTGAGATAAAATACTTTGTGGCTCCATCTATTATGAATATAGTACTACTGAATAATATTTTCTGTATTTAGATCTGGTTAGCTGAGAAGTTCGTTAGTCTAGTTCACTTATTTTATTCAAGTCAACAGATGAGTGTTCAGGACAAGGAAGAGGAAGTTAGGAGCAGCTCAAACTTTGTCACTCCTCAGTAGCGACTTGAAAGCAGTTTAGTCACCAAGATTGAATATTTTGCCTACATGGCTTCCAGCCTAAAACAGTTCTTAAACTGTCAACAGAAAAAGTCCACAATGAATAACAAAAATCAAGGGAACTATCAAACAAAAATCAAGTGTTAGTTTATGAGGAAAACTTCAGGCAATAAAATAGGACCTATTCTTTCAAGGAACAAGATTCAAATGTGAGCTCTCTCAAAACTATCTCTAGAAGTTTTGACATTTCCATTCCCATAATAGACCATGTGGAAGATTTTAAAAAATCTTATATGTATAAATAAGAAAAATTCACAGAATCCATGTTCTATCCATGGATTGCACATATGACTGTGCAAGAAACAACACAATTTGGACATCCAAGGAGAGATTTGTTCAGACATCAGCCTAGAAACATGAGAAGTGGCAAAGTTCCATCAAAGAGCATTGAAAGGCAAAACTTCTGTCATACAGGAGGACAACATGGAGACAACAGCTAAAGGTAAATCAAATCCTTTCATATGACTCTTGACATTTTCTGGATAAAGGGTCAAGAATTCTTTAAGTTTGAAGAGCTGTATTTTCATAGAAATGAATTATTCACACAATGCATCCACACATAGGATTTAACTAGAAATAGATGTGGATTTTTCAAGGATAATTTTTCCACTTGCATGGATACTAGAACTATGAAACAAGGTTTAAACCACCATATTATCTCATTATCTTTCAGTTTCTTATGCTACTTTCTACTTGATGATAACTCAAAACTCTGCATGTGTGGTATGAATTATCTGTCCTGTGTGGGTCAATCTTGTCATAACCACTCTCCCCACACTTGGACTGGGACTAACCCTTCACAGTGCTGTTTGTCTCAGTGATGACTTCAACCCTTGCTGCAAAAAGTACAGTTGTGCCTGAAGGGAGATACTGGATGTTCCCATAAAGCTACTGACTGCTATCATAAAGCTTTTGCACATCTCTTTTTATGGGGTCTAGATCACTGGATGACTTACGAATAAAACCTTGAATTCAAGGGTGGGAAAAAACATAGGAAGTTCACAGTAGCTTTCAAAGCACAAAAGCTGCATCATTTCCTGATGTAGAAATAAAAGAAGCTTTCCTCTATTCTTGATGTCAAATATCACCAGGAAAGTATATGCATGGCAATGTGTTAAATGTCACAACTGTGCATATCAGTCTCTCTGGTTTCATGAGATATTATCCAGTTTTGATACTCAGTCACTTCTCCCTTTGCTTCTTCTCAACTGGCTATGGCTTAAAGACACATAAGACACAGCTGGTTGGATTACCCTATCACTCAGCTGGACCTTTACAATGTTTTCTGTAAAATAATTTGTTCAATTTGGAAGGCTAGCTATATAAAATAAATGTGTACTATATAAAATCGCTCTTTCTATTAAAGCAAAAAAGAAATACTGTATATGAAAATTTTCTTGCAGTTCCAACTGTGTAAATTATCTGAAAGCCATTAGGGCATTTCCCTTTGAAGGTTATTGTACATAAAATGCATTATTAACTTACTAAATGTTATTGAAATGTACAGTTAAAATAATGTGATTAAAAGACAGTGACTCTAAACTCAATTTGTCCTTTCCATTATAGAGTTTTCTTTTTTTTTAACAGACTATAGAGGCGTTTAGTTTACTAGCAAGAAAAATGTTCATTATAAAAAGAAGATTTTACTTCTCTCTCAGCTGGAATAATTAATTTATGGTAAAATCTTTCAAGCATTTAAAGAATAAATTTGAATCAAAGGTATTAAAATGTGTTTCAGCATTTTTAATCTACTGATGGTAGAAGCTGATTTGTGGAGATTCATAGAATCACAGAATCATTTAGGTTGAAAAATTCCTCTAAGATCATCCAGTCTGACATTAACCCAGCACTCCCAAGTCCACCACTAAACCATGTCCCTCAGTCCCACATTTACACATCCTTCAGATATCTCCACAAAGTGACTTCACAACTTCCTTGGGCAGCCTGTTCCAATGCTTGACAACTGCTTTGGTGAAGATATTTTTCCCAATATCCAATCTAAATCTTCCCTGGCACATCTTGATGCCATTTCCTCCTGCCCTACCACTTGTTTCTTGGGAGAAGAGACCCACACCTACCTCACAACAACCTCCTTTCAGGTAGTAATAGAAAGTGGAAGGATCCTATGAGTATGTCACCCCACAGAGGCATCCTCAACACACAAGGAAAGCGAAGGACCAACAGGGATGCTGGACCTTGCAAAGCTCTAGCTGAATCCTTGTAGTAGAAGATGCTGACAAGCGTAAGTGTTATATGGTTATACAATTGTCTGGTTTTGTACCAGTGCTGAGCAAGCATCCCTCACACTTGTGACTGGTGGTGTCTGTAAACTACATCCAAACACAGAGCCATGCACGTGAATCCTCACTCTGCACCAACACTATTAGGGGCAGCATCTTGCAAACACACTCTTTTTTGCCTTGTTTTTTTTTTGAGAGAAGGGAATCTGATTGAGTGACAAGAAAGTCACTCAAGTGACTCAAGTCACACAAGAAAGTGACAAGAAAGGTGTGTTACAGTTCTCTAGGCAGGTTCCTTCTCAGGATGGTCAAAGTGTCAGTGCTGCAGAATATCTTGGCATATCCTCACTCTTGATTCATTCTAGAAGAGGATGCAAAGGGTGTTCAGAAGTGACAGATTACCACATCTGGGCACTCTGGCAGCTTTCAGACTTCAGGAAATTAACATACCTCATGAAAACTTTTGCTTCTTTCCATGTAATGGAGTCTTAAAAATCCCTTAACTTAATTTTTCATTTTACTTATCCCCTGCAAATCTTCTCTTGCAAAACCTCTACTTCTTGCAGGATATCAGTTTTTGGAAAGGATGTAAATATCCTTTCTCTACTAACACATGACCTGAATGTCACCATTCTGGTGACATTTATTTATTCTGGTGTATGTTTATATTTGGATAGTAATACAGAGAGCCAGTGTGGCACACTACCTGTGTCCTGTGCCACATAAAACAAAGCAGTGTCTGACTCAATGATCTTACAGTATAATCAACGATACTCTTCATTTGCCAGTGTGTGTTGTTGAGTTACTCTGTGGAAGACATACATGTTAATACATAAAGTCAAAGAGGAAAAGTCTGGAATTTCTTATATATACTTGAATAACTCAAGTAAAACAACTTCAGTGATCTATGAAGTATCAATTCACAAGGGCTTTGAAACAAATTTAGTCTTTTAAGTCACCTGGAAAATCCACTAAGTTTTACCCTGCTCCCTGCAGTAAAAGATGGAATTATGGAATGAATTATTTACAGCTTCAGAGGTCTCCATCTGTTCTTATTTTGCAGTACTAACATTGTATACACACTTCTTTATACCTCCCTTGATCTGGTATCTGTCTCCCATTGTTAATAATTCACTTCCAGCTTCATAATCCCTTAATAGACAGTCAATTCCCATAGTGATGTCTACAAGAGCTCTTCAAAGATCCTTGTGTATATAAACCATTGGCTAACCATACAAATGTTACAACCAGATAAGTAAAGTTGTAAATTTCTAGACAGTTTTGAAATCATTAGCATTATTTACAACGTTGTTGCAACAGCTGTTATGCATCTGAAACTTGAGAGTTGGTGGCAATTTTATAATACACTAGCCAAGAACATGTTTTATTAAATCAAAACTGCATTGAAAACCAGTTCAAAATATGTACATATTTTTATATTAAGACTTGGATATAAAAGTAGAAGCTCTTTTGGTTGGTTTTGGTGTTACTAATATTTAATTAGATATGCACAACATTCAAGGGTGATATCTCTTATCTTTTTAGCAGCTCTAGTTTTATCACTCTTTCCTGACTGTTAAACAGGCCACATGAAACATACAATCAAAGGAAACACTAATACTTCTTTCAAAACGAAGTACATATGATACATTGATTGAGTTCATCTACTGAAGTCAAAGGTGTTCACAAATGACAGAGAGGAAAGCAACCGAAAGATTTTCAATAAAATAAGCAATGAGGAATGACAGATTTCGGATTTTAAATGGAGAAACATCATGAAATTTCTTAATGTCTTAAAGACATCAAAAGTAGAAGGTCATGTCTCCTGTTCCTTTTACCCTAATCCTAGTCAAACATGTGCCAAAAGCCTGAGTTTGGGCAAATGTTCAAGCCACTGTATTTCATCTGAGCTCTTTTATTCAAGGAGCAATGAGAAATTGCTAATATTGTGGTCTCACGGGTCAGCAGGCCACCCTTTGTTGATGCTGATTTTATTATCAGCAAACAGATAGCAATATCTTCAAGGAAAAAGGAACTCACATTCTTGGTTTTATTAGGATATCTTCTAGTGATTTTGCTGCATGCTGTGTTTCACTGCAGCTGTCACTGCAGTGTCTTGCACTGAGCGATGTGTATTTCACAAAATGCCTGTTGCCAGTACTGCCACTTAAAATGGGCAGCTTTCAACTGTATGTTTATTTAATCTGGAGTTGTGTCTGTGCCTTGGTATGCAATTTAAATTAGATCATCTTTTTTCAGAGTCTTGTTCAAGATTAACTGTTTTAACTGACTCTGAAAAATATCTCTGTGTTTTGTCAGTATCCAGAGCCTATGTGGACCAAATTAGACTAGACAGTCAGTGCTCTCACCAATATTAAATATGGGATTTTGTTTGGGATTTTTTAATATGTGCATAGCAAGCCAATTTACTCTCTGTTTATTGCTTTACTTACATATGATTCATTTTCATGGTGTGGTAGGAAAAAAGACATAGAAAAATTACAAATCCATCAATCATTTAGCCCTTCAACTATTTAGCCCAATGCCACATATTCCATTCTGAGAACTTTTGAGATAGGTAGGTTCAGAGTTGCAACCTCTTAGACTGAAGTGAATGAACCAGCCCTTCAGACACAGGTAAATTTTTCTTCTAATAGAGCCTTTTCAGGCACTATTTCATTATTATACTTGACTTTTTACTTTTAAACATGTTGATATATGCTTTTCTCAATGGATATTTGGGAATGAAAGGCACACTATCCAATGATTTCTTTTTTCCCTGTGATATCTCTTTCTAGCTAAATCTTAAGTGGTAGGAAGTAATATTATTTTATGTTATCACTGTGTATGTTATTCTATTAAGAGATAAGTTCAGATCTTTTGCCAACATGTGAGAATAACAAACATTAATATTTCTGTTGTTAAGCATATGTTGACACAAATATATATTGTTTCATATAGCCCAATGAAGGTATTGTTTTACTATGTGACAAATCATATTCTTCCACCTCTAGTCCAAATGTAGTTAAAATATTTTTAATACTGCAAAGCTGAATTCATCTCCGTGTGAAACTTGTTCCATGCCTTAAAGAGGATATAATGTTAATTCTCTTTTTTGCATCTTATGGATACCTATCGATTTCTCTGTTCTGTCAGTTACTTTCAGGAAATTTAGGCAGATGAAATGACGTCTTCTAATTTTATGCAAAAGCCCAGTCTGCCGGAGATGTACAGTCTATTTGTCTATTTTTTTTTTTTTTTCATAATTAATTGATTTCTTTTTTTCCTTTAGTACTACACAAAGAATGGGACCACAGAAAGGTTATTCAGAGTTACAGGTAGCTCCAGTGCCAAGTTCTATGTTTAGTGAATCATGGTGTAGAACTGCATGGAGTACCTCACAGAGAGGGGGAACCAGCAGGCAGCTGGATGGGGATTTTGCAATTATCCAAGGCTAACCTGCCACAGGAACTGAAAAGGATTTATGCACAACAACAGCCTTTGAAACCAGCACTTGTCACCACAACTACTCACTAGGAAGAAATGCTTGCACATGCATGTAGCCAGTTGATTGTTTTTAATTGATGCTACATTGCCTCAAGCCAGATATCACCGTTTCACAGACAAACAGACAAACCATTGCATCCTCCATAATCAGTGACCTAAATTACAGGTATATCATGTTTGGTTATATACAGTTATAGACAACTGTACCTTCACACCGATTTTACCAAAAACCTGGTGAAAAGAATAAAAATATTCTTCATTCCACTTGAGACAGTTTTTTGCTGTTGTTGAATAGAGTTACTCTCTCAGTGAATATCAATAAATGTAGGGAAAAAATCTTCAATACTTTCAATTTTCATTAATTTAGTGATTTAAAGACCTCCCTATCTGTAGACACCATTCATTTGAAAAGAACAAATGAAAACAGGTTTAATAGGACAGATTTAGATAACACACACATAGCAATTGTTAAGTTAGCTCAAGCTGCTTTGTAAGAGACAGTCACTGTCTCAGTGATGGTACAATGAGAAAAGAGATAGAAAAAAATCACTAGGAAAAAGAAAATAATATTCTGATACATTTACAAATATTGCATAGTTCCAGGATATTTTAGAATAAGCAGTTAAAATTTTTGTCCCCCATATACATAATTATTCCAAATTAGTTCATAAAATAGACAATATATGAAAATAGACAAAACATGAAAAACACAAATCAAAATATCCAAAAAGAAAAGTGAACAGTGATTAAGAGTTTCTAATTTGAGGATAGGGGTTTGCTGACCAGTCTTCAATAAGTAAATGCAATTTTAATGTTCTCCTGCTAGTTAGTTATTAATAGAAAGTAATTTTTTCAATAGTTACTATATCTAGGAAGTCTAGATCCAATGATCTAGAACCTATTATTAACTGTGAATGAGTCACCATTGGGCTGTGGCTTGAACATGATAGTCATATATTCCTTAAAAAACGGATTTGCATATTTGCAGAGATTTCACAGAGCTGTTTAAAAAAATCAAGAAACCTTACAGGTGTGAACATGAATGGTGGATAAATACAGAAAAATTATTATACTCCTTACATATAGTTAACAGAAGAAGCTAATTTATCTGAGTAAATTATTTACTCATCTGCAATCTTGAACAGTCTTGCTAAAATGACATTATTTTCAACTCTTCAAATTTTAAAATTATTTGGTTATTGAAGTTATGTTTCTATTCCCATTTTACCTGTCATAAACTTCTCTTACACTCAGCAGTTTTATCTGGCCCAATTATTTCTCCAGTCTGTAAATACAGCCCTTACATTTTGCCATCAAAAATGACACTGAAACCTGCATGGCTAAAAAATTTATGCACTGTAACTTTACTGAAATGAAACTGTAATGTTACCATAAATCTTCAGTATTTAGTATGAAAATGCACTCCCATAATATTTACTGATGCTTTTCATATATTTTTGTCTAAAATGTAAAAGGAACAGAAATCTGTGAGGTGATCATTTTACACCTGAGTTTTTGCAAAGAGAAACTTGTACAAAATAGATTATCTGTCTGCAATCATAATTACCACCTGATAAGATTATTCAACTGCTAATTAAACTGAAACTTGGGAATTGTAAAGGATTAAGGATTCTGTAAAAACTACTATTCCTATTAGAAATTTTTATTCAAACTCAGGAATGGGAAGACTCAGAGCATTGTGAATGGCTTTTATGATATCAGGGTTGATGGGAAGATATGTACATTGGAAATTATGAAAACTCTCAAAAGTACAGTACATAGTGAGACCTAAGCCCAAAATGTTTAAAATGCCTGAGTGTGTCCACATAACTAAAATATAATAAATATTTGATAATCCTTTTTACTTTAGTGGGACTATAAAGTATACTGTCTTCTAGGATGTCACACTGCTAGTGTCACAAAAGCATTTGGAGACAGAAATTCAGGCAGTGTATTCATCTGGTGCAGTGTATTAGTTTACAAAAAAATGCTTTTTACATCTATTTTTCACCATTGAACAATATAAGATGGTAAATTTGTCTTTAAAGCATTTGATACAGCACTCCAGCTGAAATCTTATGAAAGGAGAGTAGAGGAGCAGAATCCCCTCCCTCCCCTGCTGCCCACACTGTTTTGATGTAGATGCCCATCATTTTTGGATGCAGCCCAGGACATGTTTGGTTTCTGGGCTGTGAGTGCTCATTGCTGGGTCATGTCCAGCCTCTCACCCACCAGCATCCCCAAGTCCTTCTGGGCAGGGTTGCTCTGGATCTGTTCATCCCCAGCCTGTGCTGGTACTGGGGGTTGTCCTGACCCATGAGCAGCACCTTGCACTCGGTCTTGTTAAACCTCAAAAGATTCCCTTGTGCCCACTTTTTGAACTTGGTCTGAGCCCCTCTGGATGCCATCCCATCTCTCAGGTGCATCAGCTGCACCACTCAGCTTGGTATCTATCACCTGCAAATTTGCTGAGGGTGCAGTCAATCCCTTTCTCTATGTCATTAATGAAGATGATAGATACAACTGGGCCCCAGACAGATCCTTGAGGCTCCCCACACCACTTATCACTGATGTCCATCAGGATTCTGAGCCTATGACAACTACCCTCTGGATATGATCACCCAGCTGCTTTCTTATCCATTTTACAGTTCATCCATCAAACCCTTCTCTCTCCAATATGGAGAACAGGATATTGTGGGGGACTGTGCCAAAGATCCTACAGAAGTCTAAATAAATGACATCTGTAACCTTTCCCTTGTCTGCTCATGCAGCCACCCCATCATAGATCATCAGCCAGGGCTTGCCCTTGGTGAAGCTGTACTGGTTGTCTCAAATCACCTCAATATACTTCAACCTAAATTCTAGGAGTTCCATGATATTCCCAGGCACAGAAGTAAGGCTGACAGGTCAGTAGTTCCCAGGGTCCTCCTTTCTATTCATAATGAAGATGAACAAATCCATATGATCAAATTCTGAGCCCCAAAGAACAACGTTATCTCCCTTGCTTGTTGACTGTTGACGACAGCTGTTTCAGCATGTGAGCTACTGTTAAATTCCTCTTTTTCAGGAGTGCTTTCAATATCAATCCAGAAGTATTACCTTCATTTGAAAATAATTCACTTTTATGCCAGTCGGAAATTTCAGGAAAAAAAAGGGATTTATTTTTTTTTTATTGTGTTGATGGTCTCAGATCATTAGATAGGGAGTCTAAGCTCCTTTTGTGCTTCTAGACTGTCTTTGTGTTCCTCAATAATTTGCACAGATACAACTTTGAACTATCTTTTGCTACCTGCAGATTGTGTTTAAATTACTTTATTTCACTCTTGCATTTCAAGATCAGCACAAATCTCATTTTTCATTAAAAATATATTTGGCTTACTTGGACAGAAAAGCAGCAAAAGGGGAAAACTGACAAATAAGAAATGTACCTATTTAGGAGGCTAAAAATTTTGAATTAAGAGCTTGATAAATTGTTGCCCATACTATGCATCATGTGTACATTATTTACTAGAGTAGATTGAATCATCCTAAGAGGCTATTTGCATTTTAATTCAGTTCAATGCCTCATTTTATCATGGGGAGGAGTAAAGAGGCCTGTTGAAAACAAGAAATGGTGTAAGACAAGGGTATTCTTAAAGCTTGAAAGATTTGATTAGTCTTTTAATTTCTTTATTGTTCTTGTACATTTGTCCTAATCTTTAAAGGGTTTCAAATAGATAATAAAATTACAATGAAAAACAGGAAAAATGTAGGAGAATCTAAAGCAATGCAAATGAGTGTATTTTTAAGAATTCCAAGGGACTTACAAATATTTGCCTTAACCGTAAATGTGACCTAATTTTTTTTACAATCGAGTTTAAACAAGCAGTATTTATAGTTTATCAAGGAAAAAGAAAATTGCAGATATTATTATTATTATTATTATTATTATTATTATTATTATTATTTACCACCTTATCCAGACAGCCTTAAAAAAAAGGAAAGGAAAAAAATTGCATGAACATAAATATGTTGAGCCAAACAAGAGGCACAGGATGTCAATCATTTGCACATGGATGATGGTATCCATCAAGTTTGCTAGAAGTGTTTTCAATCAGAGGAAAAATATCAAAGCCTTGTAATGATTGTAAATTGCATGGATTTCCCATTCTCATGAGCTAGTTCTGGTTTGGTTATTAAATCCACAGCCCATACAAAGGTTTCTTTATATAAATATCAATCTTGCTATCAGTGGTGCATGAAACCTACCTAGCAACATATGGTATTAAGAACATCCATCAATAACCTTATAGCAATCAAAAAGGTTTCATCGCTTTCTTCTGTTGGTTGGCTTTTTGAAAGGCCAAATAGAAATTAACTGGATATTCATATCTCAAAGAAACTGTGGCCATTAACTATGTCTCTGTACACATGAGAAAATGTTGGCATTTACACTGGCAGGAATAGCACTGATTAAAGAGTTTTGCTTTCATTCCTAATATTTTCTTGACCAAGAAAGAACTGATTTTTAGAAACAGAGAATTTTCTCTCAAATTCCCTGTGTAATTGAGGTTCTTTGTTTCATAAATTTACTGTTTCTCAAATGTGTAACAGGGAAGAGAAATATTACCTTGTTAGCATGTCTTTCTGTCTGATAAACAAATACAATTTGATGTGTGCTAAAAGAAGAATGAGAGAGAAAATATATGTAGGTAAGCAATCACGTACTCATAAAATAAGTTATTTCTTATGAAATAAAATTGAGGAAGTGAAGAAGTTAGATACAAACTGCAGAGTTTTCAATTTAATCTCATTAATAAAAAGATTAATTCATTCTCTCCTAGTATTTCATTCATTCTGTATTTCAGAACTGAAAGGTCAACACATTGCTCACAATGTCACAGTCTTTTCTACAGAATAATTTACTACACCAGTAACTAAATATATAATAGACCAAAGTATTTGAAGACAGTCACAATTATCTTGTTCCTGTGATTGCTCATGTTTGACCAAGCTAATTATTGCTTCTTTATAGATTTACAGTAGTTGCCAAAGTGTGTTTTTAGAAGGACAGCTGTCAGAAGGGCAGAAGAAATGGCTCAGAGAACGCTAATAGGACTTAAAACCAGCAGCTTTTTAAAGAGGTGTGACCTGTCATACCAGAGTATCTGACAGCTGCATCTTAAATAAGAGCAGGAGAATAAGGCCAGTAGTTTGATTTGACTTGAAACTGACATTGCTTCAATCCACAGAATAACAAAACTTATATGGCAGAGATGAGAGTATTTATGATTCACTGAAAGGAGGAGGTGTTGCCCTAAAGTTCATTTCAATACTTCACTGGTAAAATATATCTTTATGTATTTTCAGATCTACAAGTTTAAAAAAAGGAAGGACTCATTTTCAGTTACATGTATTTGTATTACATGTATTTGTTTATGTTCAGTAAACATTTGATTTTAAAAAATAACCAACTGATACCAGGTTGTAAAAAAGCCTGGAAAAAAATTTGAGGATAGCTCAGCTAAATCGTGCAAAAAGTCACACAGCAATAAATTTGCTAGGAGCGTTTGTGGGAAGACTAGTTAATAGCTTACTTCACACTGTAAATTAACACAATTCCAAATTTCTTATTAGATCAGCTATAGCATATTGCAGTATCTTTAATTTTTAATATCAAATTATCAACATTCATGAAGCAAACTGTTTGCAGTCAAACCTTAATCAAGGAATATTTTTTAAAAAGTAAGAGCATAAATTTAAAATTCTACAACCTTTAAAGAAATTACTCTTTTCTTAGGCATCCAAGGCAATAAAAAGAAGTTGAGAACTACCTTCTTTAAAAAGCAGTTTGTTTTGTTTTTAAACACACAGAGATACTGCTCAAAGCTGCAACAACATAACTCTTCTAAACCTACATTCCCTGTTTCTGAGCAATACTGAGTAAATTACTGGTGTGACATGGTAAAGAAGAAAATTTTTAGAATTTAATATTTTAATACTGTCATTAGTACAAGTCTCATAGCAATTAAGCTGCTGCTATTACCTAAGCAAAGAAGACTCTTAGAAACAAGTCCATAATATAAGTCAAAACATAATATGTGTCCAATTATGACTGAGATTTAAAGTTGCAAAGGTGATCCATCTTAATCCAATTATTTGCACTAGGAAAATCCTGACCAATCCCAGGCCAAGATTATGGGAGACAAATCCCTTTCTACCTGCAACCTGATACAGCTTAAATTCACCCTCTGAATATCCTCAAAAGCTGTTGGCCATTAAGGGTGAAAGCACGGAAATTGATGTTTTTTGTTAAAATATTCAACAAGCACTAGACCAGAGAAAGGAATTGAGAACAGCAGTAAGCATGACTTCAAAGATCAATGATTAAGTAGGTAGGATCAAAAGAATCATTGCTGTCAAGCAATATTCAAAGGACTGGTAATGTTCTCTATGCACTGACTTCATCTGAGAACTGTGCTCAAATTTCCTACTGAAGACCTTATTTTTGACACACTTTGACCACCCCATTACATCTAACAGTGAGCCAAAGAGTGAAGGAAGTGAAGGATATGCTCTGAAGACTCAGCACTGAGACTAGCAAAAGTTCATTGGAAGTTCATCCTTTGTGTACACTACAGTGTTATTCTTGTGATTAGTTCGTTGCTTATATTTAAGCTTCATATTATATTGCTCATTTTATTTCTTAAAAATCCAATATATCGTCTATCAACATATCACATAAGAAATTTTGCTTTACTTGCCTCATTATCTGGCAATTTTTGCAGTATTTCTGATTCTGTAGGATACACCTAAAATAGGAATCTACTGTTGCCAACGTCTAATTTGTATTGACTGCACTTTGTAGAAAGGTTATGAAATTTTATGGTACTAAAACATTTAGCTAAGCACCAGCACTCAGCCTCCAAGCACTGTCTTACAGGTGATATGAATTACTTTCTTCTGACATATCAGTGATTTTATTCCATTTTCTTGGATATCATTAACACATTTAAGTGCTACAGCTAATAATGAAATCCTAAGACTGGGTATCACTGTGCCACTGGAAGTACTGATCAATCAGTATCTAGGCAGAGATGAAGCCAATTTACTTTAATATTATCGAAAATGGTCTGCCTATACAAGATGTATGAGCTATTTAACAGCTTAAATACCCCCTTTATTGGATTAGTGTTTTTTATCTGTTCTGTACAGAAGATGCAGTGCAGTAGTGTCTGAAAAATCAGGTATGGTATTTAGTGATATTTTAATACCTCTGAGGTACTCATCTAAACAGAAATTCCAATTCTGATCTAATTAGTTATGGGAATAAGCTAAATGTGGGAATGATTTTCCATTTTTAATACACTGAGCTCAGTGAAACAGTGACAGTAAGGGTAATGGGGTGAAACTGCTCATATGGCTGCTTTCAGAGGATTCTTTCCATATGACTCTTTTCAGCTAGACCATGCAAGTCTTGTTGATAGCATCGTATTACTGTGAATTTATTTATTGAAGAATCAAGAAAAAACAAATGCTTGTATTTTTTAATAATTTCTTCCTTTCAAAGAAAAATGCTTGCTGTGAATGAACACCACATTGAAACTAGTCATCATGTAACAGCTACAAAATAAATGGGTTTTTCCAGGCAGGGTTGCTTTTGTACTGACATTGGTTCTATAATTTGTTGGGAAAAGCCTTCAGGAGCCTTGCTCTTGCACACAGTGCTGGAAGACCTCTCTTCCTCTAAGCCCTCTCTCTCAGTAGATCCTTACACAGTTGCACAGACAATTTACTCTCTCTAGTTTTTAACAGAATAGCAAAGGGTATTCTTTTTAAATCAGAAGTAGAATAAATCAGTCCCCAAATGAGGACAATTTAGGCTATCTTTCTAATCCTTGGAGTGAAAGTTACATGAGAGTATTGTCTCAATCATATGTACTTGGATTTAATGCTAGAGTTTGAAAAAACTGGATAAGCATCTCTTTGCAGTATTGATGTTGATTTACAATAGCACCTGGAACACTGATAATGACCCAAAAGACTGATATAAAACAAATATTGGGATTGTATTTTGAAAGAGAGAGACAGGCAAGAAAAATGGTCTGATGGGGACATAATTAGCTCAAGAAATTAAAGTTCAAAATCTTTGCAGAAAAATACCAGGGGTTTGTGGTGGACATCTAGTTGAACATGTCTGACCAGATATTCCAGATGCGTAGTTGTGGTACTTAGGGACTTGCATGTGCTGGGTTAAAGGTTGGACTCAGTGATCTTTCTAACATAAATGAATCTATGCGCCTGTGATGTGCACTTGCCACAAAGAATCCTGATGCTATTCTGGGCTTCCTTAAGCAAAGCACTGCCAGCAGGTGAAAGTTAAAAGGCTTCCCCTTTATGAAGCGCTGGTGAGGCCATGTCTGACATACTGGGTCAAGTTCTGGACCCCCAGTGACTGTGATGGTGAGGATAGAATGAAATATTTGTGACTGGTCTATCTGGACAGGAGGCAGCTTAGAAGAGATCTTAATGTCTTGTATAAATGCCTCATGGGAGAGCATAAGAAGGTGGAAGATGGAGGCAGGCTCTTTTTCATGGTGCACAGAGGCAGGACAGAGACAATGAGCACAAACTGAAACACAGTAGGTCCCCCTGAGGATCAAAACCCACGTTTTTAGTGTGAGGATGAGTAAGTTTTGGCAAAGGTCGCCCAGAGAGGTTGTGGAATGTCTGTCCTTAAAAATATTCTAAGGCCTTCTGGACTCTGGTCCTAGTAAATTGGCTCAATTTAAGTGGCCTCACTTGAGTGGAGAGGTTGGACCAGATGGTCTCCAGAGAGTCCTACAAATCTCAACAGTTCTGTACTTCTGAAACTGACAATATTTTTTTAGTTCTGTCAGCCTAACATTCATCTTAGAAAAAAAGCTATATATAAATGAAACACATATATAAATGAAACACATGATAGCTCATGTGTGTATTAGCTGTTCATTTCATATTGCAATGTCCAACCCTTAAAGATGAGTGTGTCCAAATCATGTGGATTCTTGTGGAAGAAGATAGTGGATGGCTTTTGCTCTTTAAATTGTCTGACTCTTCTAATAGAAAGACTTAAATATGAGACAGAAAAAGCAGAATTACTGAAGCGTATTTTTATCACAAAGTTGTATACCAGTTTTAGCAATAATCAGAAAAGGAGCTATTGATACTGTTTACAGATTACTCAAAAATTGAGGGAATGATAAATAAAGAAGAGAAAAAATCAGCAAGACAAAACATTCTGAGTTTCAATATAGGCAAATATAAACTCTAAGTTTTTTTAAAGAAGGTTTGCCATGGATATCTGGCAGAAAATATTGTGTCTAATGAAGCCTTGTTCAGAGCTGTAAACTTTCATAAGCTGCATTGCAACCTATAAAAAGTCTATGACATTGTTGTATAAAGATGTTCATTGAGATATACAAAATTAAAGACAGACTAACTGAATTAGACTGAATTAACATTCCTACAAGTTGTCAAGAGTCCCAAAGGTAAAATCCTAGAGTCAAATAGAAACAGACAAAATATAGTCAAATGAGTAAAAATCTTAGTGACAGATTTTCCCATATTACATTATTTGGATTGTTAAGGGAGACTTCACTGTGGGGTTGTGTTTTCTGGAAACAGCGTAGATTGACGTCAGTTTCAGACAACATTAACTTTGTTGACAGAAACCTGTCAACTCTTTCACAGTTGCCAAGCCAACTATCTGAACTCTAGGCTACCGCAGGCAGAGAGAGAAATAAAGGCAAAATCTGAAAACCAGTATATCCTATATTGCCTTCTCCTTGATCCACATATGAAGGGAGACTCGGCTCTTACTGTTACTCTGTAATCCACAGGTCCTTCTGCTTCCCCTCCTCATTTCTCATGTTTTTCTTAGTCTCACGCTTTTTGCACTCCACTATGAAAATCCTACCTCAGATGTTAAAAGACTTCACTCCTTACACTATTGTTTTGTGCAGGCATACAGAAAAAGAGAATATCTTGAAAAATACCATTGTATAAATATGTCAGGATTCAGGAGACCTTTGTTTCCAGAACTAAAGTTATGGGCAAAAGTGTAAAGGTGAAGGTGTACAACTAAATTTTCAGGCAAGACCCTTTGCATGTTTAATTTAATGTTCCTGGCTTTCCCTTTTAATGTTTATTTTATGGTAAAAAACCAAGATCAAAATTTTACAATGACCATGAAAACAATATCCAGCTCATTTTTAAGTGACTTCCTCATTATTCAGAAAGACTAATTATAACTACTCTAATACCACTGGAAAGGCTGCAAGACCCTTGGCTTCCTTGAAAAGTAATAATAAGTCTTAAAAAGAAATCCTTACTTCATATATCATATTTTTGATATAAAGTTTTGTTTATATGCACCTTTACTGAAGAGGAGTCTAAAAAAAATTACCAGTTGCTATGAAACTAAGCAAATTGAGTTCTGTGCATTTAAAATGCCAAATGTTACTTAAACATTTAATATAAATGTTATATATCTATTTAATATTGTACATAAGTGAGTTAAACTGATATTGTGATTCTTCTAGGCCAATTTATTTAATCAGAAGTACTACAGCATCTCCAAGTGCAATGATTATCCCAAAGGAATAAAGCAATACTCTGATTTATAAATATGTAAATTCAAATGACAGCAGCTGGGATCCCTTATGTCCCAAACTGGAACTGCAGCTGATACTGAGCACAGTCATGGTTTCACATCAAAAGATGAATGCTAATACATGGTAGCTGGATAAGTATTGAAGAAATCAGAATTATTAAATCTCTGGGAAATACTTAGGGAAATATATCTTCCAGTTTTGTATAATGGAAAAAAGAATAATTTTCTTAATCATAGTTCTTACATAAATGCACTGAGAAAGAATCTTTTAATTAGCAAGAGCATAGTAGGAGCCTGTGGCTAAAAACTGGCAGAGGAAAAGTGTGAACCACAGTAAACGTGCTCTACTGTAGCATGTATAATATTTAACCATTAAATCAATTTTTTTTTTTTTTTTAAGTGGTGTTAGATCCCTTTTTCTATAATGTTTAAATTGTGATAGAAATATAAGTATACTCCTGTCTTGGACCTGAAGTCAGACTACATTGTCACAGCAGTCCATACTGGTTTTCTAGCCTGTCACCTGAGCAGTGGTCAGTGTGGAACACATATGAGACAAGGTTCAGAATCCAAAGGTATTACACTTTTTTTTTGTTTCATTTCCTCCTCCAGCCCTTTGTGGGAAATAAATAAATTACTCTTTAGCTTCAGCTTCATAACACAATGTTCCTTTCTGGTTGCAGGATGGACTTGGACTAGGGTAGAAATCAGGTAAATTATGTCACACAAACTTTCTGTGCTCCCCACAGAAGACTTTGTAGCATTCCCAGAATATTCGACTCAATTTTTTCCAAAATATGACTAAAATCACTTAAACTGCACTAGAGGGTCTCTCTCTCTCTTTTTTTTTTTCCCTAATCTTCTGTATTTTACCTTCTAGAGTCTAACTTCAAGAAGAACTGATGAAGATTAGTGCTCATAGTTAAGAAAATCTATTTTTACCGATAAATTTAACTTCCTTTAAACTTCAACAGCTGTACTATACCAAAGACATTTCCTTTGGTATGGTTCAACTCTTTCACCTCAACTTCATACACTACAAAATGAAAAGATTCATTATAAGTAATTTTCAAATCTTCATGTAACAGCACACACATCCTGTGTTGTATTTGTTGTGATAACTTACATGGTGCTACTCAAAGAGACAATGCAATTTTTAATAGTTAAAAGGATTTATACAGAACAGTAGACAGTGTATTTTTCCATTTAAGAGATAACAGTCTCATTTGCCTAACATGAACACACCCAGGCACCAGTAATGTAATATGTCTGTTGTGTATAAATTTTTTGCATTGAATGATACATTTTCTAAAACCTTATTGCATACAAACATTTATTTAAGGTCATGTTTTTGGATATGCCTAATACTATGTACGTGATCTGAAGAAGTCAACAACAGGCAAGATGGGGCTAGAAGAGTACAAACCCCATCAGAGATACACAGAGATAACTCGAAGGACTAAGCATAAAACACTTTTCCCTTATGTGATGTTTGTATATTTTTTTTACTTTAGCATCTAGATCTCAGATTCCACAGAACTAACTTAGGCCAAATGTATGAGCAGGCCAGAGTTGCTGACTCAGCAGCTGCCACTCTCTTCCAGCAGGATGATTATTCTTTAGACAAAACTTAATTTGCCTTCCTGTAAAGGTCTTGCATCCTCTCTAGGACTACAGAGTGTTGATCTTGACATATATTTATCTTCTTTTTCTGAACAAAATGCCCTATCCAAATGGATCAGCAGTTTTCAACTTGCAGGTGTGAGGTGAATATGTGATAGGAACTCATAAAATGTCTGTGAATAGAGCTGGTAGGTCAATGGGAGTCTCTATTTCTAGCACCTTTGTATCAAAAGTAGATGCAATTTCTACACAAGCATCATGAAAATATTTAATTAAGATATACTTAGGTTACATTCCTACTTTTTAGTGATTCAACCATCCTTCTTGAATGACTACACAGTATTTATGCTTCTATTAACTGATGATGTTCAGCTAACTGGTGAAGTGGAAAATAAATCTGGCAGAAAGGAACCTGGATCAGATGCAGAAAAAGTCCAGGAATTCATAGCAAGTACAGGGAAAGAAACAGAATAGACCAGGACTACCCTCTTTCTGTTATTTAGTCTTTACATCCAGATACATTGATACTCAGAGGTATGATATTATCCAAGGCTAAGAATTTTTTAGTTCTACTCCCAATTCTGATTTAGCACAAGCTAACTAGATTTGTGTAGGAGGTTGATGGTGTTGCTGTTTGTCATCATATTATTCATGTTCTGCCCACTGAAAGTCAGTAGTGATGTTCCTGTTCCTTGTTTAGGCCTGGGGAGGTGCTATAGCTGGCACAGAATTAGATTTTTTGCTTTTATCACAATTTATTACACTTACTTTGCAAAGTCAGTTTGGGTAGCTGAGGAAGGCTTGAGTATCAGGCTCCAACTGTGTAGAAAATGCATAAATACAAAAATATAAATATAAAATATAAAATACATAAATACATAAATATAAATATAATTATATATGTCACAGCTGGAGAATACATTTAACATTGAACTTGCTGCCAGCACTTCATGAATAATAGTGAATTTGCCTAAATACATAATCTGTATTATTATTAACATGGTTTACTTCCTGCAGAGAGTTTACATACTCAATGTAAGTAGCCATAGGCTATTTTCATAACTATTAAATAAAACATCTTAAAGAATTAAAATAATAGATACCAATATATTTTATTTATAAATTTTAGACAAAAATGTCAGGTTTTAATAGGAAATGTCCCTCCCCTTATCTTACGTGCTCAGATAAATCCCCCTCAGAATTTGTAGTTTACTGTAGTGATCATGCATATTCAGTTGGTTAGGCACAGCTATAAGTAACTCAGCAATGAGTAATACTAGAAAGAAATTTTTTGAAAATCCACTGAATTGAATCCAGTTGAATCCAAATGAAACAGAACTAAAAGGGATAGTCTGACCTGTCCCACTCTGCATAAGGAAATAAAAAAATGAAGAGAAATACTATTCAGCTTTTTGGTAGTAGGTAATACAGCTCAATACTTATTTTTCCTATTGGTGCAACCTTGTTGATTTCCCTATCAAAAATTCAGATGCAAATAATGTTATTTAGATAGAGAAGCTTTTAGCACACTGTTGACAATTCCATTTAATGATGCTACTCTTCACAGCTTTTATTTCAAGTGTAAATAGAAGGTGTATTTTCCACTGATTCTTGTCCTGGCTAATGTGAATATTTACTGAACATCAAAGGAAAATAGCAATATTCCCTGAAGCTGTGGTCTCAAAGGACATGAACTCTCTAAAGTGTTGTGCTTAGAGTGTCATTGCAGTTTCTGCAAACATTGCAATGAATCCTTCTCCTGCATCTGCAGATTTATGCCTCAATCCATTGCTGACTTGGTAATAATAATGAGACACAGTGATATGGCTGCAAATATACAGCTAACATAACTTCCAGTTTGTTTTTCTGCTGACCTAGGGCATTTTTTTAAGCAGCTAACTCTGAGTGAAAGTGGACTTCAGCAGTGACCTGGACACAGGAGTTGAGTGCACATTAAACTAAAAATAAGTTTTCCAACAATACTAATTTAGGAGGAGTCATTGATTCCCTCAAGGATAGAGAGGCTGTACAGAGAGATCATGATAGAGTGTAGAGCTATCACCAACCATATGAAATTTAGCAAGGACAAATGCTGGATTCTGCATCTGCAACCCTGTAATCCTGCATTGTACTTACAGGCTGGGAGCACAGCCCTGAAGAAAGGGATCTGGAGGTTTGGGCTGATTTTTAGCTCAGTATGAGTCAACAGCTTGTGCTGGCAGCCAAAAGGGCCAGGCAAAGCGTGGAGTGCTTTAGGCACAGTAGAGCTGACTGTTCAGAAGATGCCATTGTCCTGCCGTGCTGGGGACTCAAGCTGCCTCAGCTTGACTAATGTGTGCAGTTTAGGGCTTCCCAATATGAGGACATTCACTAGAATGTGTCCAAAGGAAGGCAAATAAGATGGCAAAAAGGAATAGAGGGCATGAATTACAAAGAGTGACTAAGGACACTGAGTTTGTTCAGCCTAGAGGCTAGGAGAGTGGGGGGTGCCCTCATTGCTGTTCAGAGCTTCCTCACTAAGGGGAGCAGGGAGGGAAGTGCTGAACTCTTCTCTTGATATCCAGTGACAGGACACAAGGGAATGGCTTATAGTTGCATAAGAGGAAGTTCACATGAGCTGTTAGGCAAAATTCTTCATTTGTAAGGAGTTTGGGCACTGGAACAAGTTCACCAGGGAAGAGGTCGCAACCCTCAGCCTTCCAGCATTCAAGAGGCACTTCAACAATGCTTTAAGACACGTGCTTTAACTTACAGGATGCCCTCTGCAGAGACAGGATTTGGATTCCTGTTTGTACAGCACAAGTTGTTTATCTTTTAAACTAAGGTAAATCATTCTACTTAATTCTTGGCTCATTTATTTAGTTCTAATTTAGCACAGGCAAGTTCTTATCCTATGCATGGAGTATTTATATGATTGAAAAACAGAGCTGCTTTTGCAGCAGCAGGACCTCTTGGTCACAGTAAAACAAGTCCCAAACCCAGAAATTTGGAGGGATCTCTGCTGCATGGCTATAAGCAGAGTCCAGCATTACTAAGCACAGTAAACAGTACTAATAAGAATACATGTGCTGTGCATGTTACTTTGTATTTCCTTTTTCTTGCAGAGCACAACACACTGTAGTGACACACAGTATGAATAATTTTCTACTTCCTTTTCTGCACCGAAGCTTATGCAGAAGCCTGAGATAGTGTGTCCTCTCCCACAGTGATTTCACAGTAGTTATTCCACAACTAGCCAGTGCTTGCAGTGCACTGAGGAAAATCGTTGCTAGACTCCCTCCAAGTGAAGGGAAAGAATTACTCAAAAATTTTCCACATCTTGAGAGGTCTATTTACTTTGTTAAGCCATATAATTGTTGTGTTAGTCATATAAGCATAGTCAGTGTCTTTTAGCTGTACCCAAAGCAATGCCAGTTGTGTTATGTAAAGTCAAGTGCCCACACTGCAGTCAGCTCCTAAATGATCTCCTCATGGTCACATTGCAAATTTGGATTAGCGTGCAGAACAGAGCCAAGCAAGACTGCCAGGGTGCTAAATATGGCAAACTTCCTACCTCTCTGTTTGTTACCCTTTTTTACCAATTTAATTACCAATATATTAAGTACAAATTCCAAATTTTACAGATTTTGTAATTTCATACATCAAGAAATAATTTTCCTTCTCCAAATCTTATGACAAATCGTAATACTTCAGTGAATCTAGTCTATGCCCTAAAAACAGTTCTACTGCCGACAGCAAAATCAGTAAACCTGCTACTGTTTTAGGACTGAGAATATAGCCTTTTCTTACCTGTGGTGGATTGGAAATATTAAATGACGCAAGTATTTTTTTTTTGCAAATAAGGATTAAATTACACATCTTTAAAAATATATTTATGAAAGAAGAGCCAATAGATATTAGACAGTTAAATGAAGCATTCAACCACTTTATTTCCATTTTCTACATTTAATAATAGCAACAACCTGATTAGTGTGACTTTCAACTAACATTCACTGTATTTTATATTAGTTTCCTTCTGAGTGACAGTACAGTGGTGCCCTGACCAGGAGTAATAACTGGTTGTATGTTGTAATGGAGAGAATTTGTCCTCTGTTAACAAAAAAGACCCAAAAAACCAAAAAAACCCAGCATGAACTCTACCATTTACTTTACTGCAAACAAAGGCTATACCTTCATATCCAGTTTTATACCTTTGGTACATCACTGACTTCTTCTGTGTTTGTTTGCATTGCCTTTTACTGTTGTTTTTTTAATTCTTTCAAGAGCATTTTCATTTCAGCTTTACAAAGAACATTTGCCAGAGTATTTACTGATCATTGAACTGTATGCTGTGATTACAAACCTGGTTTCATATAATTTCATGTCACTTGAAAAGATTAATGTGACTGAGTAATATCTCTGCTGCTTACAGCCATGCAGATCTGCAAGTTCTCCTTCACTTGTGACCTCTTTCTTCAAATGCATCAATTTCCTAGAGTTAATACTAAAAGCCTAGTCATAAAGTGCTCTGAAAGAATTTTCCTCTGGAGCTATTCTGAGATTTTTCCAATTAACTTAAAAAATTACTGACGCTATAAAGGTCACATATTCCATCTCCTTTTCTGTAACACCACAATGTCAGAGAAAGGTTTGCAATAGTCATATAGGATTTTTTGTTCTAGTATTTTTTTATGTTTCTTTTAATTATGATGTAAGAAGATTCCAGTGTATGCAAGAAGTGGCAATAGGAGAGAAAAAAAAAAAAAAGGCAGCAAAAAAAAGCAATATGAAAAAGATTTTTTTCATGGCAGACACCTAAATTACCGATATTAGCTTAGCTTCCCAAGCAATTACAGTCTATAACTACAAGTGCACGTTTGGCTCCAGTACCTTTTGAACTGATTCAAGATATAAAAACTGATGTCTTCCTATGGATGAAGAAAGTTGAAGATAAAACTCTTGTCCCATGAAAGCCTGTCTCTGTCATATCAGACATCAGAGAGATCAACTGCAGGAGACTTTAACAATCCACAATGCCTCATTAATGTTGTCATAACTATAATTAATTGTGTTAGTTTGTCTAAAAAACTCTGAAAAATATAGAAAAACTCAGTAGAATACTCTTTAGGAAAAAAAACACTGATTCCTTCCTGAGAAGTCAAGAAAGGGATGGTATGTGGTTAGTAATTAAAATCTGTCTTTGTTAAAAAATGTAATGGTATTTGCATATTTCAGTAGGATTTGTTTTCCAGATTTACAGCTAATTTTTTTAAGTCCATCACATAAATTTGGCTTCATAGAGTAGGCGAGGCATTAAATAACAAAGAAAGCCCTTATTTGATTTAATTTTAGTTTTAAAAAATGGCCTTGAAAAACTCAGGAGTGTTTCTGCAGTTGTTCCTTAAGTATTTATTTTAAGCGATCTATACCATATTTCACCTTTGCTTTGCTTTTTCTTACAATAAGATGTTTTTATTGTAGCCACGTTTTTTTCTTCATATCCAGTCATTCTCACCTAGCCTGGCTATTCTTCTTTTCTAGCTATTCTTTGACAACACAAAATATCACCAGATAATAACTCTATTGCTAGTGACCTTCATTAGTTCTTTTCAGAGATGTTGAAGATGAGATCTCATTTTTTGTTTGCCAGTGGCCCCAGTTAATATATTTTGATCAGGGTTTTAGACCTGCTTCAAAGGGAAGATAAGAAGGAAGTGTGGTGGAAGTATTTCTCAAGGAGATCTACTAGTTCCCATCGTGTGTCCTTGGCACATTTACCGAGACCTGGTCAGCAGTTCAAGCTCTCTCAGTAGTGAGAACAAAATGTGGCTTCCTTAACGGGTGTCAAAGGTCTGCTACTAAAGCAATCTCACCAGGAAAATGGAATACATTTTGTAAGGCTGGTTTAAGCTTCTATGGAAATCTGGCTGATGGAAAAGCAGAGAAGCATGGAATGGTCTCCATGCATAACACTGCCTTACACCATTAGTGTGAACCTGGGAGTAGTTAAGGGTTCAGTAAGACTTAAAGAAATTACAGCCAATATTTGACAGGCTGACACAGCACTCAGGACAATAATAAAACACTTGAGAACAACGTACTTTTTCCATCATTTTTAAATAAAGACTCCAAAGATTAAGTGTTAGGATATTTATAGGAACATGTTCTATCAAAAACACCACGAGGAAGGATTCTGTCATTCACTGGAAAGACTCAATGTTACTCTCATATCACTGAATGCAATGAGCCACACATTACAAAAACAAACAAACAATGAGCACGCAAACCAAAAACAAACTCATAAGAAATGGAAAAGAAAATTGGAAAAGCCCCTTCTGAAAAAAAGAACAACATACATTGCTTAGAGAATTAGTAAAGCATTTTTCCTCGCTGATTACTCAAATTCACCTCTGGATGCTACATGGTTATAAAATTTCCAAGCTTCAGATGAGCAAGAAGCCCATGCAATGCCATTAAACAAAAATCCAGAAAACCTAGAGAAAGCAAGGAGGAATTAATAAGGAAGCTTTACTTCTCTGAAGACACAAAAACAAGACTGGAGTGTATTGTGTTAAACACTTTCAAAAAAAAGATGTTCCTGTTGATTTTTTCAACGTGCTGAGGATGGAAAAATTAGAACTTAAACGAAATATGAAATTTCTTTTGGGTAAAAATAAAACAATTCTGAGAAAACATCTTAACTGTTTGTGCCTGCAGTGTCATACCACAAAACTAGAAAGTGATCACTGTTTCAGTGATCGCTTTCAAGCCTGTGCTGGTTGTGTCGGGCAGAATGCTGATCAGTCCATGTTATCCAGATCCTGCTCTTGCTTCAGAAGGAAGCAGGCAGTGTCAGAAAATCCATCTCAAGTCTCAACCTGGAAAAAAGTAGCTGCTTGTTTTCAGATCTAACTATCAAAAGTTTCTGGTAACTGTGTCTCAAGTGCACCAAAGCATCTGTCACTGTATTTAAGCACATTCAGAACAGCTGCATTATTTTTAGAGCAATAGCACATTCTGCAGTCAATGAGGGGAAGACTGAGATTGGGAATTACATTGCATTCCCACTTCCTAAGGAAATGAACCAGGAGAGAAATAAATGTTTTTCTTCAGACTTTTAAAATTACTTTAGTGAGAATGTTCCTGAAATCTCCACGTGTTTCTCGGCAGTAGTAAAGGTAACTATTTCTTTCATTAAACACTAATTTCAGCTTATTATATCTTTAATCATCGCATCATTTAATACAGATCATTTAATTTCTTCTGAAATTGTTTTGACATTATTTTTCTCAATATATGTTGACAGAAGTTGTTATCCATCAGCCTGTCAATAGGATATGACATGCTGGAAAGCAGTTTTTCAACTTAACACTCTGATTGAATTTAATATTAATAGCATTAGCATTCTGGCTATGTAAGGAAATATAATGACACAGGTTATTAAACTTCATGCTGGAGGGAAGAAGCTAATTGTCTGTAGAAGTCAGGAAAGAAGTTCCCTTTACTACAGTCTATCATCTCACAATAGGTTGCTGTATTACCCAAGAGTTCACTTTTATTTAGAGTATCAGCTTCATCCTCTCTCTCAAGGAACAATACCAGCTGAGTCTATGTTCTGCCCTCAACAGGAGTTCTTATATTTTTGCATATGAGCATTTGTTTCTTATCAGTTACTTTTAATATTAGACAACTTTGTGTTTTATACCCTACCTGTTATGAATCTTTGCCCCACTCATTCACATGGGGAACATGCCTCCTAGGATCACTTCATTTTGGTTGAGAATGCTGCTTAATTTAATGTCTTATGCTCCTAAAATCACTTGCTGAAGTGTACCTATTAAAGCAGAAGTATTAATTATTATACAAAGTATTTGAAAGCTCTTTTCCACTGTATATTGTGCCATTTATAGAGCTTAATTTCTGGTGGCATAAAACATTGCTCTATAAACACCAATTAGAAATTCAAACGTGTAAAGCTGTTTAACCTATATTCCAAAAGAATATAACAGTCAATTAATTTTCTTTTTACATGTAGAGACTGCTGCTAGGAAAGCTCTATATTTTGATGGGGAAGTGAAATGACACAAAGGGCAATGTTTATACAGAAACTTGTAAAAATACCTACCTACCTCACAAGAGTACTTGGAATCCAAATACTCTCAAAATCACTTGATATTCTTTTGCGAAATCATTTCTGTTCAGTTTAATATAACAGCAATACTCCTTGATGTTACTTGTAAGCTGGTTTATCTGCTGGAGGTTTGCGAGTGCCACAGAGATACAGGACACAGTGTGGGATCCAGTCTTGATCCCTGTGGGACCTCACTTGTGACAGGCTGACAGCCTGAGTAAAACCCATTAATTACTACTCTCTGACTATGACCTGCTAGCCCATTTCCAACTATCCCACAGGCCACCCATCCAAACTGCATCTCGCCAGTTTGTCCATGAGGCTGCTATGGGAAGCAATCTTGAATGCTTTTCTCAAACACAGGTAAGCAACATCCACTGCTCTTCCTGTGTTGATGGAAAATTTTTGTTGTTGTTGTTGTAGAGGATGATTAAGTTAGTCTGACATGCTTTAGCTTTTGTGACATTCCTCACCAGTTTGTCTGAAAACTTCCCCATCTTTCATTAGCTGCCAATTGTGTCTAGTGGAAAGGCACTTCATATTAGTCTCTAATTTGCTCAGTATGCAGAAATCTCATTCTGAATGTTGTTATTTTCTTCTTGAGGTGACCTCTTGGGAATAACTTTCTGACTAGGAAACACAGGCAGTGAGAGTGAGTGAGCCTGACACCAAAAGGGATTCCTTGCCATAATCTAATTTCATAATTACTTTATTTCTAGGACAATCAGTTCTATTTTCAGACTTTATTTCCCAGCTATCAACTATATTATGTGAAAAGTGGAAAGAGGAGTCTACTAATTACTGCTTAATGGTTGAGTCAAAATTGTGTTCCACTTATCTGCCCTGCCTCTTCAAAGAAGAGAATACTGCATATGCTTTCTCTGCTGACAAATCCTTCAGGATAGTGTATCCAGAAATAAAATAAAATGGATCATTAATTAGTAATTCTCACCAACCTCTGGGTCTTCAGTTTTGGGAGGGGAAGTGATGAATTGTTTGCAAATAATTTTAATTGCTTTTTTTAAATCACTTTTAATTGCCCACTCCAGTCAATTCAAGTTAACACAAGCTGGTTGAATTTACACTGAACTCAGGGATCCATAACAAACTCTTGACAAATTGTACGTGTTCTTTTCTGCTTGGTAGGTGACTGAGCAGTCTTTAACTTACCAAAGATGTTTACAGGGAAGATTTCTTTTAATTTGGTATTTAAAAAGTCTTTTCTGTATGCAGTGATGTAATTGGTTTTGTCACAGTGTAGCCTTTCCATTAACACCAAGAACATCACAGAAGCAATAAAACTGACCAGATCTTGAGCTATACGACAATTACATTGTCAACAGAGGAACTCTACATATTAGTATGATTAGAAGGATCGCAAATTTTGGGTTGTTCTGGAATCTGATGGAGAGGTGGTTTTTTCCTATTTCAGATGCTGAAATTACAGTCTTGAACTAGAAATGATAATTTAGAAAAGTTTGCTAACAACTTTTTACAGAGAAGTCAGGTTTTTCAGGGGCTGTAGTGCTTGTAGTGTATGTATCAGACTTTTACCTTCTTCATACAGGAGTCCTCAAATATTTGGACTGGATTTGCAATAACTTCAAAAGTAGGAGACAATGTTAACAACAGAAATTGTCTCTCAGCTAAAGGTAACTTATGCTTTCACCTACCAGTTTATAACTTAAATGAGGCAACCATGGAAAGATTTACTCTGGAAGGAAATTCTGGACATCTCTAGTTCAAGCTCCTTCTACAAGAATGTCTAAATTCAAAGTTATGTCTGTTTGCTCAGGACCTCAAGTAGAGGTTGAAGATCTTTAAGGATAGAGACTCCAGTTTAACTGTTTAATATTTCCCAGTGCCAAATAATTTTCATTATGACAAATTTTTACCTTGTTTTCATCCAAACATATGACCAACTTGCCAAGTATTTATTTGCATTGCATAATCATATCCAAAGGCTAGATTGCATTAAAAAGACATGTAAGAAAGAAACATTTCCAGTCCAACTGAGCTACAAGAGAGGAGTAAAAAAGAAAAGAAAGACAGCTACTTGAGCAACTAACTTCCTGATAAAGCTATTTGTTCTGGGAAGAAGCTGGTTGCTATTTAATTTCTTCTTCCTTAAAGAGATACAGAATCCTATTGCCCTTTTTGACATGGCTAGCTAATTATTGATTCTGATTGTGTTTGTCTTCAAAAGAGAAAATCTGACCACAAATGAAAACTGCAAAGCTGTTGGCATAAAGTAAGTGAACAGACAATATCTAATTCCTTTCTCCATCATGCCTGCAATTTGTCTTGTAACAGTGCAGGTGATTTGACATGGTTTTGATTTCCATCATAAGTCACCTTCTGCATTAAGCCTTCTCTTATCCTGTTTGAGCGATACACTTGGATTCCCAGGTAATGCTCAGATGTCATAAATTTGTCATACTTAACTTTCCCCAGACTGCTAGAATGCAGGAAAATTACCAATGGTTTTGATTATCTGTGGTCTGCCTGTTTTCTACTTTGGTGCCCCTTCTAGCATAGTGTTAAACCACCTGAACATTGAAGCAAAAATTAAACAATCAGTGATGTGACCTTATCAAGGAAATATCATCTCAGGAACTTGAATCTAGTAGCAGCCACAACACTGATTTACTGTTGTAAACATTTGATTGGAGCCTTCAAGGTTTATTGCCATATCATATGAAGTATCAAGCAGAACATAATCATGGACAAATTCTGTTCATTTATTGATGCAACCCAAGGGTGCAAATGCTGGCAGAACTTCCCAATTTTATCTAGTACTCATTTAGTTCATTGGGTTTTTAACATGCTGTTCTCACAAGGAAAGTTTACATCTGCTTAACTAGAAATTGACTGAAGCCACCTTCCCCACTAACACTTTAGATGTTGTTTTTTTTTTTTCCAGGACACTTACAGATTTTAAATTTGAAGCAGTGACAGATCTCCTTTCCGCCATTGTAAGGAATGTGAAAAAACTTTTGGAAAATATTCAGCAGCTAGAGGGATCTTAGGGAGGGCCCTTAAAATCTGCCAAATGGTTAGAGGAAGGTTCTGGTCCTTAATAAAACTTTGGCTTTTGTGTTGAATTAGTGCTTCTTTCATATTGTCTCCAACTTTATTTCCCTAAATACCCCAACCTACATAACAGGATCTAAAAGACTCACCATGCCAACTGTGACCCATGTTTCATGAAGGGAAAGAAATTGAATGCCGTATGGTTCAATGTGACCTCACCTCTTCTGTTTTCCTACAGTTTGCAGCATCACCTGCAAGTCCATGTTCTTCTTCCCCTTTCCTTCTTTCATCCTTGTGCAAAACCCATCTCCTAACTAAATTCCCTGCTCTACCAAGTAGCCATCCAGATCCTTGAAGAATGACAAATTTCCGCAACACTATTTTTCAGTAACACTGACATTAAACAATGGCAAAAGGAAAACGACCATTCCACTTTGCAGTGGCTTCCAGGACAACGTGTTATCTGATTGCTCCCCAAAAGGGAAGACATTGTGTCCATCACTTACCTCTTTCTGGTGATCAGAGCCATCTTCCATGGTTCTTCCAAGCCCCTGATGGTACCATGGTACAGGATTAATTACAAGATGCTTGTGCTGAGAATTGCTGATTGGAAGTTGGTTTCTGACCTTCTACTGATAAAATATTGGCATTATTCATACTCCAGCTTAATGATTAGTTTTTATTCTTTTTGTTACCATTAGGCTCTTCTCAAATGTCACAGCAGTTTTCAGTGTGGGCCAGCCCTGTCCACCTCTACCTTAATAGACACAGCACAAATGGCTAGTTGCAATTCTCTTTATGCACAAAAGAGGCTATTCCAAGGTCACTTTTCTTCCATCCATGAGACAAAAAGTAATTACTCAGGTTTTCAAAACTCTACTGAGATCTGCTCTAAGTTTTCCATCAGAGTCACCTTTCAAACAGTTTGCAAGTGTTTTCTATACACACCACACCAAACCAGTCCCTTGCCTTGTGTCCATCATTAAGAACAGTGCAGGCAGCATTCCCTGCTGGTATCTAGTCTAGTGGCTTCCTTTTTTTCTTCCCTGCTAATAAACATATGGATAATTAATGATTTCTTCATTCTACCTGACAATTCCAACAAAACTGTTGTTTGTTCACCAGAATATTACGCTACTTAAATCTTACATTAATTATGAATGTTTGCAAATGATCAGGTTGCTGAGTTTAACAAACCAAAAAAGGAGGGCTATTGCATATGATATTAGAAGCTTTTGGGTGTGACAGAAAACAGTATAAAAAGCTGCAAAAAGTTAGATAAAACACTGTGAAAGATGACTGGACTTCACAGGTTGCTAAGGAAAATCAATGAAGGAAAATGACCAGACTGCATATCATGGAAGGGGAATGTCTTTTGGGGAGTGAAGCCATAATGTGGGCAGACAGCATCTATGCAATATACATATTAGTAATACAATTTACCTAGATTCAAGGTAAAGTATCAGAAATATGAAATTTTGGTGTAGCAAAATCAGGATCAATTGGAAGGAAGTAATTAAGAGTGGGTTGTTATTTGAGAGGAAGCTGGAGTGGAGAAAGGATGGTACAAGAGCAGTGAAATCAAATCATGTTATTGGTGTTCTCTGGGGTTACCTATGGGACAGCCCCACTGCTATCCTGCAGGTAAAGCACGATAACAAACCAAATCTGTTGTTCTGACCATAACACACGTGTCAAACATATTTCCACAGTCAAGGTGAATGGAGCAGAAACTTTACCTGTCTTTCAAGACAACACCTGGATGATCAGGTGAAACATTAGTGTCACTGCTCATGCTGGACCTGATGGCATTGACATCTTCCCAACCACTTCCAGACAGTGCATTACATCCTTTACATTTTTGCACTAGCTCCTCAGGGAAATCTGGGTGATTTTTTCAGTCCAAATCAATCTTTGCTTGGAAGACCTCTAGGAATAGACCAAAGGAAACATGAAAAACAAATGTGAAGCTGAATAATCACTGCCATTTTTTCATTTTATTGCCCTGGAGTACCATTAACCTCTGACAATTCCCCAGCTCTTAACTGGAGAGATACAGAAAATGTAACTTTCCCAGTTTGCTTAGCACAATATTTGTAGAGCCAAGTTTCCCAATGACTGTTTTCAACAAACATTCACACAGAATAAAATACCCAGAAGTCTGATGTGCCATTCTATTTAAAAATTCCTACCAACAGAAAGTACTCTCATATCTTTTTTTTTTTTTTTTTTTTTTTTTTTTTTTTTTTTTTTTTTTTTTTGTGGATTTATTTTTAGTTTTTGGTTAATGTAACAGAACTTTAACTTGTCAGATATTCATAAAAACACCTTCCCACAGTTCAACTGTATTTTTCCCAGGCAATGTAGAGACTTTATTATGTCAACAGCTTTGCTTTGGGGAGTTTGCTTTTTAGTGCAGTTGGCTGTGGACATTCACATGTGTCAGTTTAAAAGATCCTCGAGCTGATTTATGTAACACCAAGATTTATTTGTTACTGGTCATGTAGGGATTGGAAAGCATTACCTCTACCTATAAATGAAGTTTCCCAGCATCTCCAGTGCTTAAATATAAGAAACGATACATGCAATTTAGTAGGTATGAAACCAAAGGTAAGAACACTTTTTATTTGGTATTGTCTTATATTTTCTTCTACATATGATTTGAAATATAATCTCTGATTACATGTTCATGTAGCATTTTCCCTTAGGACCCTATCTTACCCTGTACATGAAATAGAACTTCTGTATTGATTCTTTGTCTTTTTATTAAAATGATGTAAAGAAGTGTCTATTAATAGAATCTTTGCCTATTTTGTTACAGAACTAAAGGCTTGGAAACAAACGAGAGAGAAATTGCAAGTGCGTAAAAGAGGGTTAAAGTCAATGAGCATTGGCTGCAAAAGTGCTGCAATATTCTTATATCATACCTAGCTTATCTTTTTTTTTTTTGCCTGTTAATCTAAAATGTTATTAACACCTGGGACCTATGTAGCCCATGTTGGCAGTCAAACTTATACAACACTAGAGGTCATATTCTTTCTTGCCCTTCTGCACAGGGTAGAGATTATGGCATTTTCTCATCTACTTGAGCAAATGCATCATTTTTTAAGTATTCAGGTCTCTCAATTCTCTTATTTGTTCTCCATTCTAGCTTCAAATTAGCAAACACCAGCCAAAATAAGGTTTTCTCCATAATATTGTCATGTTAGCATTTCCTTAGTTTGGGAAATATACTCGGGGTGGTCCATTTCTGGCTTTATTTTGTTGAAGTCTTCCTTGTCCACCTCTGCAGAAAGTTTTTATGGACTATTTAAATCTACATTCTCTATGTTCAATGAAATCACTCCTGCAACAGGAATGGGAACCACTTAACCAGGCAGATTTTCTACCCAGGATTTCAATCAACAATTAATTATAACAAAAAATAGGGAAGGTCTAGGCTCAGCAAGAAATTCTCTTGAACTGTCAAAAATTCTCCACAGAAACTCCTTTAACAATTACCCAAATACGTAATCTTTGATGGTGGTATCTTCAATCATCTAGTTTCAAGTCAGTCATCTAGGGAAGCATTTCAACATTCCTCAGAGTGGTAAGTAGAATTAAGTTCTTCTATTGAACATTGTCTTTAATTATAAGACACCATGATGCTCTGCTTCCTTGTTATTTTCAGGATTCAATGAATATCCAGTTAATATTTTCTCTAATTATTCAGCAACACAGGAGAGAACACATTCATAAATGTGTGGAGGAAGAGCATCAAACTTCTACTTTTCAGTTGAGATACTAAATAAAATCTGTGGAAAAGCAGCCCTCAACCTGACCTCTGATGAATCCTTTTAATACAGGCTCTTTTCGGCAGTCTGGCAGGCTTCAGAGGGTTAAGCACACTCTGCACAGGTTCACTCACTCCTAAAAACAATTTTTTCCCTGTCACCTCATTTCTGGGCCACATATGGCTTCTCTGCCTCTCTCAGAACCTTCAAGCTTTCAAATTCCACTGAGTTCCAGCTGTCTGCACCATTCCCCTGCCTGCTCCATCCTGGAGCTTCTTGCACTCGCATTGCTCCAGTGACACTCAGGAGGCATATGGAATCCATGCTTTCCCTTGAGCCCTGTGCGTACTAAGGTGTAATATCCAAGATAAAGAAAATAAAGGGCCTGCTAGCAAACAACTAGAGTTCTACCAGATTTTCTTATTTTAACCACCTTAACTTAAAAATATAAAGTACACCTAATTGTTTTAGGCAAAGGACCTTTCAGCCCTCTTGCTTCTTTTCTAGGGAAGTTGTTGCCTTGGCCATTAGTGCCCAAATCATGTTCCCAGGGGCCAAGAACAAGAATGGAGTCTGCAGTTAGGAGGCAAAGCCCAGAGGTCAGTCACACAGCACCAGCATAGACAACCACCAATGGAACATAACAAAATTCCAATGGGAATATTTCCTAATAGGAGCCAATAACAACTTTTGTTTGATTCACTTCAAATTCATTTGTGCATTCATAGGTTCGTTTATGCTCTTGTAGCTGTTTCTTAACCTTGAGCAATCTTGGTAACATGCTTTTTTATTTAATGAGTGTGTATGGAAGACTGAAGGCTAATGAGGTGTTAATATGATTTATCTCCTTTAGAAATGCTTAGCATACACTATTCTTCTTGTGGTGTATCGGCCTTATCTGGTTTGGTGGCACTAAAAAGGTCAACAGCTGTTGCATACCAAGTCACATAAAACATAATTACCACATCAGTGCAATTAACCCATTACTTCTGTAAAACTAATACATAAAGGTGTTACTCTTGAAGAGATAAATAGCTCTGAAAATGTCTGCACCATTACTTCAGAAACAGTTAATTGCTTTTTTAAATACAGCTCCTTATGAAGAGGTATTGATACTGTAAGAACTTTCAATTAATAAACCAGTACAGACAAATTCATGTTGAAATCTGTTTTTCTATGCAAGCATCTTACAAACTGTATGTACAGCATGTTATTTTTAGGGGTGCTTTGTTCATAGTGGTTCATGGGCTATGACTTCCACATATGGAGGTAGTTCCTCAGATACAAACTGTTGTAATATTGGTGGCTCTTGCCAGCATTATGGCAGCATGCAACTACCCTGTCCCCATGGGCTTGATTGCCTTGCAATTCCTGGTAATTGCCAGCACACATACAATCTGCAGAATCAAGGCATTTAGGGTCAAGAGTGCAGTGAGTCCCCAAGATATAACATAACATGACATGGTATAACATGACATTATATAATATAACATAAAACACACAACATAAAACATAAGATAGCAGACAATATATGGTACCTGACTCTCCATATTCATCCATAATCAAGAGATATTTTCAAGTAAGCCAGGAAATGAAAACTGCAACTGGTTTCATCAACCACAGCCACAAAACTGGGGCCCTGTCCTCTGAATCCTGATATCCTAAACTCTCTTCCAGCTCACAGACAAGCTCCCACAGAAGTAGAGCTACTACTTTCCTTACAGTCAAAGTTGTATTGCTTATGTCACTCTACCTGTATTATCTGGACTAGAATACAAGTTTTCACTCTTTTCCCCAATCTCCAGCAAGCAGGCTTACTGCTCACTGTTTTATGATTATGAGACTCCAAGCTTTCTACCCTGTACTTAGTGAAGTAGATATTGCCATAAAATTCTCACTCTCTGTGTGCAGTTATTAACATCTGTGCATGTTTATCTTTTTGAAGGACTGACACAGAGCACTTTAATCTGGAAACTGCAAATGAGCTGTCAGTTATGTTACTAAACCTATCAAAATCCTTACTGTCACGTGTCAAAATTCTAAGAGTCATGGCAGATTTCCTAAGTAGAATTGAGCATAATGATAGCAATCTATGAACAGAACAAGAATATGGGGCATTAAGGGCATTATCAAATTAAAATGTGAAAATGATGTGCCACATCTACTCCTGTATAAGTTTTGATTGTATCTCATGGTGAAAGGTTATCTTTTTTTCCATGTTTGCTACATGTTTGTTTCAGAAATATTTCACACTTGACTTGAACCTATAATTTGCCTTTTACAATATCGAATTACACCAAAGGGAGCTATTATTTCAATAATGCTATGTTAGATACTCCCACAATTTTACAACACATTAGGAAAGTTTTCTTAAAGGACCTTGCCTAATCTTTTTAAAAGAAAAAAAAAAATTATTTTGTGTGAACTTCTCATTTTTGGACAATTCATTTAATTGACTGTAATTCCCATTACACCTCAAGAAAAGGGCTCTGGGAGCTTCCCAACTGTCAGCCTCACCTCTGTGCCTGAAAAGGTCATGGAACAGATCCTCCCAGAACTTTTGCTAAGGCACAGGGAGATGATTTTAGACAGCCAGCATGGCTTCCACCAAGGGTAAGTCCTGACGGACCAACCTGGTGGCCTTCTATAATAGAGTGGACAAAGGAAGAGTGACAGGTGTAATTTATCTGAACTTCTGTAAAGCTTTTGTCACAATCCCCTACATCATCCTTCTCTCCAAATTGGAGTGTGATAGATTTGATGGATGGACTGTTCAGTGCACAAGGATTTAGCTGGATGGTTTGATCCAGAGAGCAGTGGTCAACAGCTCAATGTCCAGAGAGTTGTCAGAGACAAGTGGTGGCCTTCAGGGGTCCATATGGGGACCAGCCTTGCTTAATCTTCATCAGTCACATAGCCAGTGAGATGGAGTAAACCCTCAGCAAGTTTGCCAGGAAGACCAAGAGACACTGAGCTGACACACCTGATGGAAGGGATGCCATCCAGAGACACCCGGACAAAGTTAAGAGTCCATGCAACCCCCACAATTGAGGCCAAGTCCTGTACCTGAGTCAGGGCAATCCCAAGCACAAATACAGACTGGGTGGAGAATGGGTTGAAGGCAGAGCTGAGGAGAAGGGTTGATGAGAAGCTCAGCATGAGCTGGCAGTGTGCATTTGCAGCCCAGAAAGACAGTGGTGTCCTGGGCTGCATCCAAAGCAGCATGGCCAGCAGGGACAGGGAGGATTCTTCCCCTCTGCTCCACTCTGATGAGAAACCACCTGGAGTGCTGTGGAGCCCCCAACATAAGAAAGACATGGACCTGTTGGACACAGTGCAGAGGGCCATGATGGTGATCAGAGGGGTGGAGATCCTTTCCTATGAGGAAAGACTCAGAGACCAGGAGTTGATTATCCTGGAGAAGTCTTCAGGGAGACCTCCTTGTGACTCTTCAGTACCCAAAAGGGTTTATAAGAAAAATGAGGATATATGTTTTAGTAGAACCTATTGTGATAAGGCTAAGTTTTAAACTAAAAGATGATAGATTTAGACTAGAAACTTTTTATCACAAGTGTGGCAAAACACTGGAACAAGTCACTCCAGATGCTGCAGATGCTCCTTCCCCGAAAACATTCAAGGTCAGGCTGGATGGAGGCCTGAATGACCTGATCTAGTTGAAGATGTTCCTGCTTATTACAGGGGGCTGGTCTAGATGGCATTTACTGGTCCCTTTCAACCCAAGCTATTCTATTAGTCTAAGAGTAGATCTTGATGCCACAACAATGATTCAGGCTGATTTTGCAGGATTTATTTCTCTGCACAAATAGTTGATGCCAAGAACCTTTTAAAAATGCCTCCAGAGCAAGTATTTCTAATTGAAACATTTGTCTCTTTTTTCCTGTAATTATGTATTATTGACCACGCTCTGTTTGTTGTAATACTTTGATTTATGGCATAGTGGAATGAAAATTTTCATGTGATTGTATATTCCTGGAAAAGATGCATCAAAGGAATTTTTTTCTTTCCCAGATTTTTACCAGTGGTCAGCTGGCTTATGATTATTTTCCAAAGCTCAAATATATGTTGTATAAATATATTGGTGTTCAGAGAACAGGGAAGAGGTAGACTGATGCACAAGAGTTTTGCTTGATACACACAGAATAAATACTTGGAAGATTTCAAGCAGCATATTCTAGAATGCTTCATAGAAATGTTATAGAAGAATTGTGGCTCTTTTGTCTCAAAGTATTTATTACTTGCTTCTTTCTGAAATAAAAAAAAAATCCAGGTAGAGACCTTCTGGGTTGCTTATTTTGATTAAAAAACTCTCTTCATAAAATAAATAATGTTATCTCAAAATAACCTTCAATTTCCAAACTGCCTTTGGGCCTAGTGAACCCATTGTTCAATATTTTTAATTTTCAGTCATTGGTGAGTCTTTCTATTCACTACAAAAGTGTTTAGGCATTATCCAGTATGGTTTGCTAAATAAGCTAACTGGCCTTTATGTTACTAAATTTCATGGGGATTATTTAAATCTAACCCTTAAAATTATACATTTTATTATGTTCTCTTTTCCTACCCTCCTGTGTTTCTGTCTCCAGCCTTTGCTTCATGAAGTTGATGCACCACGGACTTTGGTTTGTAGATGCAAGAATTTAAATCTCAAGGTCATTTTTAGCAGTGCCACATAAGCACTGGCAGTTATTAGATTACATAAAGTCAATGAAGTTAATCAGGGCCTTAAAACCACTTCTGGTAATTAACATATACAACGTATGCTCTGTGGAAAAACTACATGACAGTGAAAAGGATAAATCCGACCAGTGCAATCACTTTTTCAAATTAATACAATTCCCAAAACAGTGCATAAGATCTCTGATAAAAGCTTAAATAATTTCAAAAGTTTTTATAACCAATGAATACTCTCTAGCACACAATAAAAGACTACACTAGAGTATCCTCATGGTGTTTCAAATTTCAATGTACCAAGATTTATTACGATAATTAGTTGAAACTACTGAAAAATTAGATCATCTTAGCCAGATATCAGCTGTTGTTAGTGATCTCTTGAGTAAAATTGAATAAAATATTATTGAACATTGTACAAGGTGAATGGCTTAAGTTTCTAGAAAACATATAGGATACATATAAATATATTCATATAGAATTATATATAGTTTAGTCAATAAAACATAGAATTAAACATTTGAAAAGTCAAAATACTTCTAATCCTTCAAAAGAATGCGATGTTGTAATTTGACCTCTTTAAATTTTGGTCTCCCTAGGACTAGTGTAGCTCTTGTCATCTGTGTAAAGAAAAAATTATAAAGAATGTCAATATTTATTTATATGTTCAATGTAGTAATACAAGACTAATACTAATGTCTGTATACAGAACAAAAACATTGCACAAATAATTCTCAGAAAGTGCACACTTAAGGAAATTCCCTGTAATACAATATGAAATATTTAACTATGCTTAGTTGCTTTTTTATCCCTGGGTCTTCATTATGATACAAACGCAGAGGAAGCCTGAGGAAGCAAAGGTATTTTCTACAGGTTCACCATCCATAAAATCAGAATAATATGAGAACCTAAGAAGGATTTTGTAATTACCATTGCTAATTTTCTGGAAAGATAATAAATATAAAGAAGTTTCATTCTTAAAAAAAAAAATCCCAATAGAACATACAAAATTAGAAGTATCACAGTGAACCAACATATTTTATTAAACTATTTTGCTGTAAGGTTTTATTCAATGAGCTGGAGGCATAGATTTCTTTTGCAGTAGCCACTGAAAGCCGTTCAATTACAGATTTGCAACAGTATTTACCAGCAAACTCCCTGTTGCTCAGCAGAGTTCTCTTTAGAAGTACAACTGCTTCCTTTCAAAGGGTGTCAGAGAGGTGTGGAATTTGATTGCTGCCTACTCTCTCTTTTAGCAATATCAAACTGTTTAAACTGAGATGCAAGAGTAGCTGAATTGACCAAGCCCTTGTGCTCTAGAAAAATTCAGACAATCTTATTTTAATTTTAGAATAACTCTAGAGGTATAATATGCTTCCTCTCTAAAGCGCAGAGGAGGGTAGAAAGCATAGATATTTATATTTGTAGTTTGTGAGAAGCATGGGTACTCCATAGTAAGCTTCCCTCTTGCCTGTGTTTAATGTTGTGTTAATTCAAGATATCATCACATCCGTATTGCACTCTCATGAAATACCTCGACTTAACCTTCTCACTCTGTAATACCAATCTTCCACTTAAGCTTTGTGCCTGATTTAGTATTGCCCCCATTAAAAACTGCATCATTTCACTTACTTTATCCTTCCTCTCAGGTTTCTTCTTCAGCATCTTGAGTTTTTTATAATTTTTCTCCATATTCATTTTCAGATTTTGCTGAGGTACAGCCCAGAACTATAGGCAGACACCATTAATAACATCCATCAACAGTAAGAGGTTAAACCCTCTTCCTGTGTACAACTCACAACAGCTTTGACCTTTACCCAGGTATTCTACACCGCAAAATCATCAATCACTTACTATTTGGTATCACCTCTCCTTGGGTCTGTATTGCTGATTTCCTTTTCTTCTTCCCTGTCAAAGGACTTCAATCCAGCCAGAGGTCTGGGAAATTTTTTCCAGAGGACTTTGATCCAGTCCAGCTTTAGATACTAAATGAGTTTTATAACAATGCAGATGTTATAAACAGGGAAAACCCTGCTTTTTGTTACTTTTAGTGTTGAATCCTACCACAAGGCCTTCTTGCAGACATCAGTTTCACTGTATATAGATATAGGAATTTCCACTACTGGGTAATAAACAAAAAGCCAATTTCTTATGGGTTGAAAGCCTTGTTTTTCTCTCAACTCTGCTAACAAAAAAACTGAAGTGACAAAAACCTTTGCTAGCAAGGCGTATTATTTGAGAGATTTATCAGAATGGCTCACTCCTCACAGGAATGTGGAATGCACAGAAACATTCAGCTACACATGAATTGGATGTCTTTGCATCAATGATTCTTATGCTCATTTTGCTCCCCATGAGTGGCTGAGTAATAGTGAGTTCTGTGTTTAGGATTGAAAGATACATAAAAAATCCAATGAATTCTGAAGTCTAAACCCAGCCTTCTGAATTTCCTCTCTTTGCTCTCTATCTTTCCCTGTTCTTTCTCATAGTTTGTTTTAGCTAAATCTCGCTAGTGTTCATTTAGCACCAATCAAAGTGCAAAACATTACAGAACATAAAGCAATTTCCACAAGAGTTGACTGATTATTTCATTTTGCTGCACAACTTGTAGAAAGCTTTGCTCTGTTTTAAGGTAAAGGTGTGCACAGTTATATCTCCTCCCATGGGTTCTATTTTCATAAGAACGGGTCAACATTAAAAGCTTTCTGTGTGAAATCACAGATGGGCAAACATAGCTTGACCTCACTCCAAACTTTAGTGTGTTTTACATAATTTAGAAATTAGGGACTCACATTTCCTCTGCTTAAGAAACAATAATTAATGTCTTTCTGCAGGATTTAGGAATTGTGTAGAAGAAGGGGCAAACGGTGGCATTTAATGTTCTCTTTCCCCAATGGGATGGAAGGTATGATGGGAAGAATGAAAGTGACAGAACCTGTGCATTTATATAAAGGTAGTTTGAAAGGAAAAGCAAAAGCCACACATACAAGCAAAGCAAAACAAGTAATTCATTCACCATTTTCCGTGGGCAGGCAGGGGTTCTGCCATCCCAGGAAAAGCAGGGTTCCATCACATATAATTGTGATTTGGGAAGACAAACTGCATCCCTCCAAATGTCTCCCCTTTCTTTCTTTTTTGTCCAGCTTTATATGCTAAGCAGAATGCCATATGATATGGAATGTCCCCTCGGTCAGCCAGGGTCAGCTGTCCCACTGTGGCCCTTCCCAAACTCCTCTTTGCTGGTGGGGTGGGGTGAGGAGCAGAAAATGCCTTGGCTCTGTGTAAGGGCTGCTCAGCAATTGCTAAAACTCCCCTGAGTTAACAATGCTGTTTTCAGCACAAATCCAAAATATGACCTCATACCAGCTACTGTGAAGAAAATTAACTCTATCCCAGCTAAACCCTGGACATTATTGAAAAAAAAAAAAAAAAAAAAAAAAACAAACAAAAAAAAAAACAACTCTTAAGAGGCTTTAAGTTATTCATGAACTTACCTGGTTTTCTAAGATATCTGTGATGGCTTTTTGTCATTTTCTATCAACAGCAGGATAGCAGGCAACATGTTGCAATGCATTTGTGTAAAAAAATGAAAATATTTTTAAGCAGCACTTGTACACACAGTCATCTGATTTGCATCTATGTCAGTATGACTGGAAGACAAGGTAAGGGAAAGCTTCTGTTACCACTTCTATCAAAACAGATATCAGGCTCAAAATTATGTTGCAGTTATCACTAAAAAATACATAGAATTTTGCATATGTATATATAATGTGTGTCCATATTTTGTGTGCTGCTCTGTGATGCACTTATGAGAATTTTTCCCTAATCCTTGGAAAGATTCTCTGTTCAAAACAGAATTCAAGCTCTGAGTATTCCTAGTGTTTTATATGGCAACAAAACTGTCTGTTTAAATGAAACATGAGGAAACCTTCACAGCAGGAGATTGCTGCGAAACACTGATGTATTCATCTGACATTTTCAGATATGTTGCCTGGGGTTACATCCAACTACTTCCCACACAGTTTTATTGAGTAGTTTGTTCCTGTGTGACAAAATACAGATAACATTCAAAATGCGCAAAATTATATTTCTATTATTTTCAGCTTTTGCGTATGTAAGAACAAGACTCACAATGGTGCTGCAAATCAATATAAAATTCAGGCAAGTCATTAATATCAGCTATTTACCCATAAAACTGTCAAATATTCAGATGAATCAGGAAGGAGGAAGAGTTTGACTTCTCTTAAAACACGGGGGGGGATAAATATATCATATTTCCTCCTGTGTTATCTATAGCATTTAGCCTTTTATTCTGTATGTAAAGAAGTAAATCCTTTTAATTTACAAACATTCAAAGTCCATGGACACCATTTTTGATACTATTTGCTGGTATATCCTGGAGACTTGGAGCCACAATTCTGATACTTATTTTCAAACATATTTGATGTGAGTCCTCTATTTTTAGTGACCTGCAGTTTGCTCCATCTTTAGTGAAGGTTTTGAATCAATCTCAATGTCAAGGAAATTTCCATCTTCATGTATTTGTACAAGATTAGGTGTAAAATAATACATTGGTAGTAGGTCACAGAGGCTTCTTTGGCTCAAGACATAGAACACATAAGAACACATAACCCTAATTTTACCAAGTTTTCCTTGACTTTGCCAGCTGCTTCTCATTTGTTTTTCAGTGCTTTCATATGAAAAACTAAGTCCTTTTAAATATGCCAAGGAACAAAACAAGAATCTGGACTTTTAGTTATCCTCCACCCATTCTGATAAACATATCACTGGAAAAGCTTTCTTTAGAGGTGGAAATGTATCCAAACAATCCAATATCTGTTTCTCTAAAATTATTAAAATAAAATATAATATTGATGGATGATGGCTAAAATATTTGGATTTTATAAAAATTATGACAATGTTGGATCATAATATTTTAGAAGCCAAAAATATTTTAAGAAGTCAAAAATAGTTAGCACAATTGAGAAATTATTTGAAGAAGTGATGCTTGCCTCAGCTGGCTGAAAAAAAAAAAATATAACCCAGATAGTTTATAAAATAGATTTAGATGAACACAAAATTCCAAAGGAATCCAAAATTCCACTTGAAAATGTTAAAGATATCTTGGAAATTTTAATGTGTGATGTTTAAAACTGTTCTATCAGCAGCTGTGCATTCATATATAAATATCCAAATGCATCAGTGTCAGACTGAAGGTTGGCCAGCAGCTCCTAATAGACAAGGAACCAGGATTATCTCTATACCTCTGAAAACTGAGTATTTTGATAAAACTGAGACATTGCTTGATAAAATAAGATTGCCGGAGACAAAAAATTAAATATGTGGTTTGAATTCCTGTGTATCTCACGTATTAGCATCTCCAATAAGAACAAATTCTGTGTCTTTGCTCAGTATTTATATTGGTATTTATCTTATTTAGGCTTCCTCTTGTCTCTGGTGAGAGATAAAGAAGCATTGCTCTGCTTGAGTCTGAAACACGACTGTGAGAACAAGAGGTGTGCTGTGGGAGACACAAAATGGCATTGTAATCATTGATCTCTTCTCTGAGGATGGTAAGGCATTTCAGGTCACTTCCCTGAAAGTGGTGGAATCACCTTCCCTGAAAGTGTTCAAAAGGCACGTGGATGTGGCAGCTGGGAATATGATTTAGTGGTGAGCACAGTTGTGATGGGTTAACATTTGGACTCAGTGATCTTGGAGGTCTTTTCCAACCTCAGAAAGTTCTCCAGTTCTATCTCCTACATGCTCAAGACCAATCTATTCACCAGGGAGGGAATGACAAGGCATTTTCTGCATAGGCATATGAAGCTTCCTTTTGGGAATGTTAAGGGACTCTGTTTCTTAGGAGTAAGAGGGAGCTGATATTGCAGGGTCCAGTTATGCCTGAGATTGTTCATAACTCTTTTCCAACAAAAATTTCCTCCTTACTGTGGACCTATTGTCAATTCAAATTCATTGTGGAATAGCTGTCCTGTGGAACCTTCTGGATTGCACTCCTCAAGGTGACAGACCAAATGTCTGTGGGAGGAGTGAAGTCTGCTGATACCACTTTCTTCTCATCCACTTATGAAATGAAGCTGTGACTCAGCTGCTGCTGAACTCAGATGATTAATTTCTAGGAGCAGTCTGGTATGAGGGAGAAGAGTTGAGTTTGGAGCAGACACAAAGAAATTTTAAGGGGGTTGTAATTCTTGTCTCCATAATCTTTGTTTCCTACATATATTTGTATCCACTTCAGTGAACAGCGTTGCCAGTCTCAACTGGAAAGGGGAAGGGAGGGCAGGTGCAAAGTGGCTATGACAAACCTGGGTCTGTTCAGCTGCAGGGGTCTTGGAGAAGTATGGTGCCACCAACACTGTTCAGTGAGACATCCTCAGCTGAATCAGACCATGAAATGAATGCTATTTCAATGTGAGACAGACGCCCCCCCTCTCTGATACACACTGCTCCTGTTGCACAGTTAGTGTTTTAATTCATACGTGGAAAGGCAGAGGAAAAGGCTCCAACCTTATACAGAACATTTCTAAGACTGCAAATCCTCAGAATATATCCTTGTCCTTGCAGAAAAGGAAGGGTGAGGGACCAGCTGTTTCCCCATTCAATTTAATATACATGTTCTCTTCTTTTACATCTGATATGATGCACTTATTCTTTATTCCCTGCCTGCACTAATCAATCATCTCATGTCAGAGGATTTGCCCCATCATCACTGTTCCAGACTGCTGCATCACTTAGCTTCTTCTCAAAAATGTATAACCTAAACAGTTGCAAATAGCTCACACTTGTTATGGCTACATATGCGGGATCTTTTGACAAAATAGCCTGTATTGTTTTCATCACCCACAGTGAGTCTTCAGGAAACCTGAATTGCACTGCAGTTTTTGCCTGCCCTTTGCTTGGGCAGGGTTTTGTTGCCTGGCTAAAGTAAAACCAGAGTCCATATGTGACTTTGAGAACACACAGATTTTGCCTTTGAAGGAAAATTATGTCTGGACTAACTGCAACCATGCTGATATTGTGCTTGGGCTCTGCATGACAGTGATGAATAATCTATTCTATAGTGAGTAAATTAACCAACAGACAAATTTCTGGTTATTTTCCTTTGTTAAAACTAGGCATTTTTATGTTAATGTCAAAGTTAGTGTGCCTGTAAGCATCAAAGGTTTAATCATGATGTGCTGAAGGAGTAGCCTGTTTCTGCTCTGCATACCAATATTCAATACTGTGTATTTTTGTCTTCTCCTTATCTGCAGTGCTGCTGGTTTGCTGTTTTCCATAGTACCAGTTTTCTTTAAGCAATAGAATCTTAACTGGAAAAGTCATGTATATATCTCTGTAGGTTCTTATACCTAGATAGATAGATAGAAGCCATCAGGTAATTGAACTAAAACACTGAAATAAAATATTATGAGAACACCATGAAGAGAATGCCCCAGTAACTCCAACAAAACCTGATAAGAATCGTTTTAGGAAATAAAAAAAATCCACTTATTTTAAAATGTATCAAATTATTCAAAACCACCAAATAACTATTTCATGAGTTCTTGCTGTGACTGAGTGACTTTTTTTTTTTTTTTAAATTAGAGTAACTTCCTTTATCTAAATGTTGTTTAAAATAGTGGACAGCATGTGTTTCTTTTATTTGTTTGTTTGAAGTTTTCTGGAATTTTTTTTTTATTGTTTGGTTTGGTTTGTTCTTTTTAACTTTGTTATGAAACACGTTCTTCTACGAAGAGAAACGACAGGGGCAAGAAAATCTCTGGAAGAAGGAGAATAAGGTTGCGTGATCCCCCTGGAATAACTCCCCAAGGGTTCTTCAGAAGAGAAGGCGAACACTTCAGAGTAAATGGGAAGGGGAGGCTTCCTTGGTGAGCAGGGACTGAGGAGAAGAGGAGGAATAGGAGCAAGCACACCTATGAGATGAGTGTCATCTCCATAAGGACTGAAGAGGAGCACACAAGAATATGTTGTTTCGAGCAAGACACTGAGTTAATAGAAACCAAACACAAGAGCAAAGGCATATCCTCTAAGGGTACAGCAGTAGGAGAACATTGATTTATCAAACCTACTTTTCTGTCCTGACTTTGCCATTTTGAGTTTCCTCTGTTCTAAAAGTTAAATCTGGTTTACATTCTGTTCATATATTCTGTTCTGGATTTAAAGCTTTCTTGAGTTATAGAGAGACCTTGAGCTCACCATTAGAAAAATCGTACTTCTGTCCACCTCATAACTTTACCTGATTTATCTTCCTGGGACAGAGGTCATTGTGGTTTATTAAATAATGTTTTAAATAGTGTGTGTGTGTGTATTCACAAGTGCTTGTATGTGTTTTGTTTACATTACACTAGAAATAAATTGGAAATCTGAAATCTTAAGGACAAAAAATTGGTCAAATAACATAAATTACTGTCTTCGTGATTTTACAACTTAAGAATTATCAGGTTTTCACCACATATTTCTTTTCTATTCTTTACCATAGAAATAATGGTCTCGACCTCCTTCTAGGAAGCACTTGAAATTCAGTGGATGTAACATGTAAGAGCAAGGAATTATTAGTTACAACTACTGTTAATACACTCCTAGCGCTACCATGATACCAGAGATACTAAGTGAGCAGCTGTTTCAAGTGATAAACATGCTGGCCTATGTTTGATAAAAGAGTTTAACAAAGGGAATGTCCCTTTCTCTTTGCAAATTTTTCTCTTCTTTTCCAAACATCAGTAATACATAATTTTAAAACACCAATTTTATGCCTGGGCATTATAAAATAATGCTAAGTCCTTTATTTCCACATGTACAGAATTATATTTCCCCTTCACATTTATTATTTTCTATTTATTTCATTTCATTTCTATTTCCCCTCCTTCTCTTTACCTCTTTCTAAGATCTTTAAGCAAGTGTGGCATTTAGAGAAGGCAAATTCTCAGGCTGATTTAAAATATTAGAAATTAAATGGTAGGACTTAAATATTTTCTGCAAATTCATAAGATGTCTAAAACACAATTAGACTTTCAACATTTGTATAACAATAATAAATAAAAAATAGTTCTTTTAGGTGGGAGATTTTCTTTTTTTGCAATGATTAATTAATTTGTTCCCATTTGCTGACTACTTTAAAAATAAATAAATGTTTTTATTTTTCTTTTCTTCTGAATAAATATATTTTCATAAAATCCAGAAAGGGTGGATAAGATTGGAAGGGACCTCTTTGTTCCTATCCTCCTCAATAATGAATCAGGGATGCCCAAGACATTGTCACGATCTAGGTGTTGATCTAATGAGAAAATGTCTATTGAATTGTTTGTTCACAGGTGCTGTGAATTGTGAGTGTCCACAACATGCTTTCATTTAAATAACAGCATATTACTTATGAACACTTCCTTTAAAAGAAGCTACATTTTAGATTTTTTTTTTCCTTCTAATGATTCTGACCCATCAAGTTTTACATGTACTCAGTTTACATTTTCTAGCTAAAAATGCTTCCTAGGCTATTTACCTTAAATTAAAAGTTCTGATGGTATAATCTCTTTATACAAAAACACAGTACAAAGTCCCTGAAGAGCAGTTAACAGAAGGAATAAAAGATAATAACTTTTTCTCACAGTAGATTAGGAGCGGAAAACTTAGTTTCAAGTAACTTGGACTAATTGGAGAACAACATGGGAAAGGAGACTCCAAAAAAAATCAGGATGTTGCACAAGCACTAAATCAGTTCTCTGAGTTTACTATGACAGAATCTAGGAAAATTCCCATGCTTGATCCCTTTTTTTTTCTGAGGGAATAATCAGATCATTCGCTGAAAATGGAAGAGTATAAAATAAAGTAAGAAACAAATTTATAAATGCACAATAAAAAAAAAAATATCAGAGCCAGATGGCATTTATCCAAGAGTTATAAAAAATGAATGGAGCCAACTGTAGAAGTGTAAAGGTTGGCATTGTGTCTCTTGCTTGAAATTGTCTTGGTCTGACATCAGCTTCTAAAGAGGCTTCCAGGGCAGTTCAGAGAACAATAGATCTGTAAACCTGATGTCTCTAAGGACCCAAGAGCAGGAAATTTAATAAAGCAGAAAAGTGGTGAGCACTGGTAAATATTATCCAGTTAACAAAAGTCAACAAAGTTGTTTTTTTAAAAAAAGACTGGAAGAAATCACTGCTGTTCTTTGAATCGTTAAACAAACAGAAGGATAAATGAGTCAAAATGGATTTCTGAAAAACTTCTGACAAAGCATCTCACCTAGAGGCTTTTAAGGAAATTAAGATGTCATGGAATAAAATGAAAAGTCCTTGTTTGGATAAATAGTATCTTAAAATAAGGTAAACAGAAAGAAAAAACAAATTCTTACTGCGAAGAAAAGCAATCAGACAATTTCTGCAGGATTCTGTTACCATCTGGCTACTGAAGTTCTGCTTGTCTCTCATATGGCATCATACCTGTATGGCCATTTGTTGTTGCTGTATAATTCTTCTTCTTTTAAATCACTTTCTGTGTACAGACTTTGGCTGATTCTTTCTTTTCTAAAGAGTCCTCTGTTGATTAAAAATCAATCTTTATTTCTTTTTATGGACAAGTCTTTAACTTGATTCTTATTCTGAGCTTCTTTTTTTTCCCCCCCATTTTTCCTCCTTTTTGTCTATTTGGGTTTTAAAAAGTTCAAGATAATTCCCTATACAAACATACTGTGTGTTTTAAGTGCTTTGTCACAGCTTTCACAATGACATGCAAGATGCCAGTGCTGATTAGCACCGGTCAAAGTGTTGTCAAAGCAGTGGTGCACCATCTCCATCATCACTGACTGGCCGTCAACATTGTTGGCTCATCCTTCCCTGAACTGAAGAACGAACAGCAGCCCCAGCCCCACTTCAGCTTCCAGTTTCAAATGCCTACATCTTGGGATCATTAGTTATGCTTGTTGGCATTTATTGATCTACCCAGAGGATATGGTGATTCTCCCTGGTGACATGGCCAAGAACCAGATGTGCTTCTTTTCTGTGCTCTCATCTGAATACAAACACCTTTATCTACTGACCTGTGGAATACTCCCTACACCTAACTAGTGGTAAAGTAATCCCATTATATTTCATGTTTCTCTCTCAGGTACTTTGAAATTTATTAGTCAAAACCAGAAAAATCCTTTAAAAAACCTAGGTTATCTTTCTTCCTTAGAATTAGATGCCTGGCTGCTCTGCATATTGACAGCAGAAAGCAATCCTTGGTTATAGAAATAATTTGAAATTGATTATAAAAGCATTAAAATCTGAACTTTTTCTGATGTCAGAAATTAACTATGATGTCTAGCAATCTATCCAGAGGAGGTAATTTCTGGTAAGGATGTATAAACATTCACAATTGCTGCCAAAAATATGAGAAAAATTCTGCTAAATTGAAATATGATAGGTTTTTTAAATTACATGTTTATCTGAAATATGGTGCTGAAATATTGATATTCAATATGGAAGACACTTTATTAAAAAGTACCTCTGATGCTTCATTTTTTTAACAAAGTAACACTAGTAAAAAAGTGAAATTAACAATTGAATCTAAACCTAAGGAAAATAACTGATTATTTCTAATACATTAAAATAAAGACAGTTTCTGACACAGGAAATGGAGAGGGGCTTTATGATAGTATGGTTTAGTGGAATTTTCTTAGTAGGTTATTTATAGATTAATATGGTTCACCAGATTTTGCCCAAAAACTGTTAAAATTACTGCAGAGGGAATGTGCTTGCACAAAAGCAAGCAGAATCTGAATTTATTTTATTTCAGCAATGAAAATAGTCCATTTTCACTGGATGAAAGGCAAGCACTGCTTGCCTCATGGATGTAGGTCCAGAAAGCAACTCATCAACAGCCTCATCTTAATTTTAAGTTAGTCACATATTTAATCTATATTTACATTGCATTAACCTTCAATTAATATTTTATTTGACCTTGTCCAAAATCTCTGATATCAAACCAGATAGTCTTCTGCCAGATCTCCTCTGCTATGAATCACTGTTTTCCCTATTTCTTCTGAAACTCACCTCTTGTACCACAACACAAGGAAAATATTCTACAGTCCCTCCAACCCAGCTTTTCACAAGACTGATGACTCAACTTCTTAATTAGTCAAATAAAAGTGCCATTTCAAAAATAAATCACACTTTCCCTATATTGAGTATCAAAGCTTTACTTTACTACTTTTATAAAGCCAGGATCTTTTCTAACTCATGTCTAACTAAAATCATCTGTATGATTAGCAAACAAAGATAAAACCAGTGCAAACAAACATGAATCACTTGCCTGAGGAATTAAAAATTTTTTTAGGTTGTAAGCACTTCAAATCGTGTTACTAGACTATATATGAAGTTTCGAGAACACAATGCATTTAGTATGATCTGTCCACAAGTTAATGTGAACCTGGGAAGCCTTCTCAGCATCTTGGCAAAAATCAAAATCTTCTTCAGAGTTTTGTTCCTATTTTCTTGACACCTTTGTTGCACATCAAAAAAATGAGTGGAACCACTGAATTTCAAAAAACATATATGTACAGATATATAAAATAAAATTTTATGTTTTCTTAATGGAAATATAGGTTTATCTTTTGCAGCCTATGTTAGAAACAAATTACTAAGACAAACCAGCTGGGAAGGGGGCAGCTACTAAGTCAGGAATAACTCTAGGTTTGTGAAACTGCTACTTCTTCCCTGCATTCTGTGAGCACTGAATTTCCCTGGAGAACACACCTAAGAAACAGCAGCTTTAGCATTGACTTGGTAGACCAAGATTCTGTTCTCCAAATGAGTCACTGCAAAGGACTTTCACAGAAGTTCCACACAATTGTGAAAATCTTTCTGCTTCTTTGGTAGTTTGAGATCTCAACTAGAAAAACATTGTATTAATGCAAAATAAATAAAATGGTCTGGAGGGCAAGCCATATGAGAAGCAGCTGAGGTCACTTGGTTTGTTAAGCCTGGAGAATGGGAGACTGAAGAGAGAGACCCCACTGAAGTCTACAGCTTCCTTAGGAGGGGAGGAGACAGGGCAGTCACTGACATGTTCTCTGTGGTGACAAGGACAGGACCCAAAGGATTGGCCTGAAGTTGTGTCAGGGGAGGTTTAGGTTGGGTGTTAGGAAAAGGTTCTTCATCCAGAGGGTAGTTGGGCACTGGAACAAGCTCCCCAGGGAAGTGGTCAGAGGACCACCCTGAGAGATTTCCAGAAGTGTTTGGTCAATGCTCTCAGGCACAGGGTGTGACTCTTGGGGTGTCCTGCGCAGGGCCAGCAGTTGGACTGTGGACTTGTGGATCTCTTCTAACACAAGCTATTCTATGCTTCTACAAAATTAATTGCAAAATTATTCAAATTACTTTTGCCAAATAGTAGGAAAAAAGAAATCTCTGTACATGATAAAAAATCTGATTGGTTTAGAAATTGCTTCTGGTTTTAGTTATAAGTAGACAGATCAACCTGTAACGAATGCTTTGTCCTAAATTTTCCACAGTGCCCTGATGACAGTTGACCCTCACGGACCAAAGGGGCATTCTATACCATATGTCACCATTCTCAGTGTATAAAGTGGGGGGAAGAAGGAGAAAGGGGGTGGGGGATCTATGGAGTGATGATGTTTGTCTTCCTAAGTAACCGTTGCACATGATAGAGCCAAGCTGTCTTGGGGGTAGCTGAATCCCTGCTGCCCAAGTGGGGAGTGAAGTACTTGTTCAGCTTTGCTTGAGTTGGCATCTTTTGCTTTCCCTGTAAAACTGTCTTAATCTCAAACAACAAGTTTTCTTACTTGTACTTATCTGACTCTCCCCCCACCCCATCAGAGGGTAGTGAGTGAGCAGCTCTGTGGAGCTGAGTTGCCAGCTGGGGTTAAACCACGACACCCATTTTTCAAAACATACATGAATAGTTATAATATCTTTGAATACATTCAACAAACAACATAATAAGTCTACTTGGAGAGTATTTGCAGGTGGTTGACCTTTGAAAACTTCAGTGCCTGTCTTTGAACATTCAATCGCATGACAACTTCTCTTTATACAACAGTTGTGCAACATTTTCTACAGAGAATACCTGAAATTTAAGAGTCATTTAAAATATCTAAAACAATATTGATACATGATCGTGAAACTGTCTCTTTTTAAGCAGTCACATTGATTAAAATAAATTTAAGTACCTTAAGTACTGCTGACTGTAATTTTATTGTGATGTCTTCAAGAAGTCTCATATGTTATGCACAGCACCAGAAGAGCTTATAGAAACCACTTGTGAAAGGCAATATGCAAACACAGCAGAAGTGAATACAGTCAAAAATTCAGGAACATACTACTGTCAGATTTTACAATATTCAGCAACCTCTGTTGCTAATGGCAGGTGCTGCTAGTGAAAAAGTAGAGAATTGCAGCAAAGTGGTATTTCAACTCTATCTGTGATATTCTCTCTGTGAAAGAGATCTTGCCTAGTTCTCCAAACTTCAGCTATGGCTTTACTGCTACTAATATGAACAGAGAAATTAAACCAGTGCATGTTTGTTTGTTTATTTATTTGTTTTACTGGAAGGTAAGATACTTTTCCTACCACTTTAGGTTTCCACCAAGGTAGTAGCACATCTTTTATTTAACGGAGATGTAATACACATTTAGCAACACTTTTCAGTCACTATGGTGCTGGGATATTAATAAACTGGGTTATTATCAGCAATGAATTTAATTTATGGAAGTATAATTATGGGCAAGTAAATGTAAAATTGACAACACCCTAGATGACAGGAGCATAGCATAATTTAAATTGAAAAGGGGCTCTGAAGTCATCTGGCCTAAATCCCAGATTGCAATAGGTCTAAATTCAAAGTCAGGTCAGGTGACTCAGGACTTGTATTTCTCAGTTCTAGGGATCAATTTAAACTGCTGTAATGTATGATTACTCATAGTATTGATAACGTGTATTGGTACTGAAACTGTGGATTGGAGGTCAGGCAGCCATACACAGAATGACAATGTCTGGCCCAAAGGCATATAACTTAAACCAGCACAGAGAGCTGAGTAAATAATCCAGGTGAACTGATGCAGGCAACTCAAGCACTTCCAAGACTATCAGCATCAGTAAGTAATTATCCATGCGTCAGCTTTTAATTTCTGAACCTTGCGTAAAAAGTTTAGCACCATTAGTTTTCAGTCCTGGCCAGAAGCAGATTGATAGATGGTTTTTCTTGGAAAGGTATTACAGGGATCAAGGTCTGTCAGTTGTAGTCCAGAGACTCAAAGAGGTTGCCATTGCAAATAGTAAAGCTCTGTAGTGCAGTGAGAAAAGAAAGTAAATCTGATAATACAATGACAAAGTCTGATTGTGACTTCATGGGGTTCTCCAAATTAGCACTTATTTAACCATATCAGATATTAACTGCAGTGGAAATAACTTGTGGACTAAAGGTGCTATATTGGACCTTCAGATACCCTAGCACAATATGAAAGCTATTAATTTAATACTCTCCAATAAAGTCTTTGAAAATGTGAAATAAATGATTCTTTTTACAACCAAATGGAGCTATGTGTATCTCGGTCTTTTGGGACTGACAACAAATGTGAATGTTGTTCACTGATGTACATTTAATAACTTCAAAGTTATTAAACTGTGATTTATTTTGCTACAACAATTAATTGGCTGAACTCAGGAGGTTCAGTGCAATTTATTATTGATTATTTTATATATATAACTTAATTTTGCTCTTGGACCTAGTAGTATAGTTTCACAATGAGTCTAATTTAAAACTATAAGTCTAGAATACCATTTATGTTTTAAGAAAGCTCTGAGGAATGGAAAAAAATATTAGCAATTTTCTTTTCCTGAAATACAGGGCACACACTAAAATTAAAATTAATTTCAAATTCAAATAATTCACTGCTGAATTTCTGCTTTTTTATGCATTTGATTCCTCTACTCTACAGAAAATTTATTTCTAAGTTTGCATTAGTTTGCCAAAAAATAGTTATTTTATACAGCCTAACTATAAGGTAATCAACACTGTACTTGAAGGCCACTTTAGGAAATTCACTGGTATGACAGGAGAAAATGCTTTTATCAAATTTACTGTTTGTCAAGGGAGAAGAGAAAGTCCAGTCAGAAAAACGTATAGGTTCATTCAATTCTGAAATCCAAAGTAAAAATAATAGCAGCATAAGTAAACTCAGGTCTAATTTTTTGTTTGTTTGTTTTCTCTTGTAACAGGAAATTAATTCAATTAGTTGGAATAGACCATGCGTGTTTAATGTGACAATTTGAACTGGGAATGCTACCTTTTAGCCTTGAGAATTCTAATGACATCATTAAGGTTGTTTATAGAAATCTACAAAATTAAATGATTGCTATTAAACACCATCCTTTCTGAGATGGAAGCTGGAATGGCTCCTGGGTCTGATAAGAGAGAACAGTCTCATTTCTAGATCACTGCTTTGAACTCGAGCCAGGATAACAACAATGAGAAATTATTATCAACAGAAGACAGGCAACATGCACTATGAAAGGAGATTATGGTGTCAGGCAGTTTCTTAGGGTGCTGGTACCTTCCTGGGAAGCGTGCTTTGCATGCAGTGCTGCTCCACAAGGATATTAAGATCAAGCTACTGCCTAGCTGAGAATACAGTCACTGCTCTGCAGAGAGATCGTAGTTCCAATATTACCAAATATCCATCTTCCACCAAAATGAAAGTCATTTTATAAAACAGAAAGTAATGGAGTCTAGAAGACAAATTGTCCTTGTTTAGGAGAAAAAGTAATCTACATCTACAGACTAAACAGCCTCTGTGATGGGAGAAATCCTGAAGAATATTCTGGGTGTGACTGGCATGTATGCTCTTGATCAGGACCCTAATGCTGACTCAGACTTGATTTCCTGCCTTGTCCTTGCATCTGCCTCACCACTTCCCTGGAGAGCACTGACCTGTGGCTCAGTGGTTACTGGTGAATAACCTGGTTAGTGGCTACTTTGTCTGACCTGGATTATGGCTGTTCCTTTCTGGCTTGGCTTCCTTGTTTGATTTCTTACTCATCATGAACTTATCTGGGATCTGGGCTTGTGGCTGGACTTTGTGACTGTCACCACACCTGCACTGCTCACCTTGCTCAGGTCTGTGGGATTGTTCCCTTGAGGTCTCTTTGACTTTGACTGCTCTGTTCTTGTGTGTGCCCCTGGCTACTTGTGCCTGGCAGAGCAGCCTTCTCCTGCTACTCCCTGCCCTCTGTGTTGGGCATAACCAGCAGGGTTGGTGTAGGAGGAGCTGTGGGATGCCCTGAGTAGAAGGAGGGGATGAACCTCCTTGGTCAGTCAGCTCTCACTGGCTTGGCAAAAGCCAACACCATTCCACTGCATGCCAAAACATCAGCCAAAGGAACACAATGCTCCTGCTGAAATATATATATTTAAGGGATAGAGGTGGGAAAGACAGAATGGGTTCCTGCTAGTGTCAGGAGACACCAGAGATGTGAGACCACCCACAGGAAAGGACACAAAGGAAGATACAGGAGGAGGGATGTGAAAGATGACAAGTTGAAGGGAAAGAACTGGAAACTGCCTTAGAATGAGGCACTCCTTGCTAGAGCAGTTGCAGCCTTGAAGGAACTGGAGCCAGTGAAATAACCACAGCAGACAACAGGGAATGAGTAAGAAGGAAAGAGCAGCAGAAAACAGGAGTAGGGAGCAAGATATGATAGAGAGAAATCACTTTGTTTCTCAATACCCCAGAATCAGAAATTAAAAGTTTATCTTAATTAAAAATAAAATAATTCATTGAACTTTCCCATAGTGCAGGCCTGTTTTACTCATGACACTCCGGCAAGGCAAGTTATATCAAGTTACCCAGACTTGTTTTAAAAAAGCTGCTGCAGTATTGACTCTCCCAAAGTCTTGGCATGAAAGGTTATGTTTTGAAGACCAGCATGATTCTAGATATTCCAGAGACCTCTCTTTAATGACAATTTTAAGGTATGGCTGGATGATATATATTGTGTGCAGAGAGATGGACAAGCAGGTTTCCTGCTCAGCACTTCTTTCTGGAACTCACCTCACAGATCTGGCCAATCTTTAACTCCATTCTGCAAGACACTACAAATTTCTACTATGCACATTTGGAAATGGTGATACGTTACCAAGCCTTTAAAATCAAGAAGTATCTTCTGAACGAATAGCTGACTGTCTATTTCCTAAAAATAATAATATATATTCTAGAAAAATAAGTGGATGACAAACAAAGCCACAAAAATGGTGTTAAAGAAAATATTTCTTCACACAGTTTGGATTTTTAAGCTCAGATGTGCCATTTTTAAAAATAAAATATTTTCATTCACGTGATTATTTATAGGATCTGGCACATATTTTTGGCATAAACACTAAGAAATTATTTTTTTATGCAGAGGCCTGTATTTTTGGCTCTGAAATTAACTGAGAGAAATGGCACTGAGCTACTTTAAACTGTTACATTTCATGATAGTTGTTCTCAGGGAAACTTTTGAAGTGCAGAAGATGTCCTTGGTTATGTTTTTAACAGCTTCCGTGAGTTATAGCGTGCTAGTACAGACTGTATGAAAGGATCATTCTTTGACTGCTGCAGTCTCTGAAAAGAATGAATGGGTTAATAATTTTATTTCTCTTTTCAGAATACTTCCATCTTGATGTCATTTAAACTGTTCTCTTTTTTTCATCCTTCCAGTGTTAGAAAGTTGCAGTGGTAATAAATCCTTCACTGTGGCTTTTGAAGCTGGAAATGCCAAGGTGCATTCACCATTTACCTCAACAGGCCTGTTCATGGCAGCTATTACAAATGAGGTGAAATATATGTCAATGTCATGCAGCATTATTCTGACTTATCACTGCAGCTGTCTCTGTAAATAACCTTTACAACATCAAAAATAGAATCTTTTATTATTTCTAGTATTTAAACACTTGTTTTTAAATGGCATTTCAATAAATTGCTGGTATCCTTCAATTGCAAGGAAAGAACTACTGCCTGGAATGCAAACATATGGCTCCAAGTTATCCACATTGTTAGATTGCTTCTGAGTCCTGCCTTGGAGTGAACTAACTAGCTGCCTGGGGGTCCAAACTTGGGATAGTTGTGGGGAAGGGATTTTCAGAAAACCCACCATACAGGTGCTAGGGTTGAGACTACTCAAGCAAATCTTACTGCAGTTGCCAGAATCCTCTCAGCCTATGCCAGCCAGATTATTTGCCCTCCTTCTCTCCCTCCTGGGAGTTCTACCCTACAAAAGAATCACACCATAATAAAACCATACTTTGTGACATTAGATAACATCCAGCCATGCATGGAAGCTGCATGAGGAGTTGAAGGAATGATGGCAGAGGTTTCTATGTCTCTATCTATAATTGCAGACACCCAGAACTCTTTTGCATATAAGTGTCTCCAGACACTGACATATATACCCTATGAGACTCTCACACAGGATAGACAGGGCATTTATACAAGAAAATTTGTTAAGGAAAATGATTTAGTAGGAAGATTGGCAATTAGATTGAGGTAATCAGGAGCAGGGCACAGACAAGCTAACTGACCAGCAGACTGTTTAGAAAAATGGACTGTTTAGCCCATTTTTCTACCTTTCCCCTATTTTCCCGAGCTTATTCCTCTTAGATCCACCCTGAACATAATTTCTCAGCCTTTGGGCCTTCCTTTAGGCTTTCCATAATGAGTTTTGTGAAGTCACAGAGCCTGCCAAGCATCTCATAATACTCAGCCTTGTTTCCATATGCTTATCTGTTCCATAGTCAGCTTGACCTGCTTGAAGACTGTGCCTGAGTAGTTTTTCAGTGAACTATCAATCACTGTCTAAGGAGTTCTGTTTTTTGTTACTGTCTCAATTATCACCTGTCAGATTTGTTTATCTGTGTGTTCAATTTATCACCTTTATTATTATTTATTATTTCATTTATAATGAATAGTCAGATAATTAATGAAGCAGATGGTCTCACATTCCCTATATTCTTAAAAGGATCAATCAGCCTGAATGGTCTGCAAATGAAGTTCAGGATACATTATGTATGATTACAGGGGTTTTTTTCTTTATGTGCTCTTTGATTTCCAAAATGAAAACAGCACATTTTTGTAAAGTAATGTAAAATGTTGTATTACATGCTTTGTGAGGACTGGGTGGACCCCCTGTAAGGCCTTCTGCTGTGTCAGTGAGTGAGCAGGCTCTTGTAGGCACATAACCACAAACGGAGTACTTTTACGTTTATCTGTCTTCTCTTCTGCATGTCCAACTGTGGCAACTGTCCAGTTTCAGGCTGGACATCAAAAGCTGAAAGGCCAAATGCCACAGCAGCTAGTCTGTAAGGAAAGCCAATAACATTCTCACACAGGTTGTGCCAGATGTAGCCAGAAGTTTTTTCTGTTCAGGAGCCCTTAAAGTCCAGCCTCTCCTCAGCATGTGCCAACTCATTAGCAGCTGGTAATTTGCACATGCAGATTTCTCATCCATCAGCATCCCCAAGCCCTTCTCCTCAGACCCTGCCCCGCTCAGCTCCCTGTCCCCTGCAAGCCCAGGCTGAGGGGGAACTCCAGCCACTCTCTGTGTCATTGGGCAAGTCTCAATTCAAGAGTCCCAGTGCCAAGGCAGAGCTGGGAGGGACACCCCTCGTCCCCAGCCTCCACCCAGACATGGAGGCAGTGATGACAGATCCCTGCCTGCATCCATCTGGCCAATTCCTCATGACCCACATGAGCCACCCTCCAAAGCCAGGGCTTGGCAGTGTGGGGCTCAGGGTGTCATGTGGGACTGTGCCCAAAGCCTCACAGGGGCTATGGGCACATCAGGGCTGTCAGAGACTGGAATTTTATGGTTAATGGCTTAAACATTCTAGGAAGGAGTTTCGCCCATTACGGCAAAACTGTATAAAGAAGATGTGACCACCCAAGCCCACCCCTCCTTGACCTGACTGGAACTTCAGACTGTGAGTTAAGCCACCTAACAGAACCTGAGATAAGATAAAAGTGACACTTCCGTTACTTCAGGTCGAGGGACAAGTAAACAAGACTAAGGGAGAAGAACATACCCACAAGAAACCCAAACCCAGCAGATGTCCTGTGTTCAGGGTGGGAGAGGCCATAGCCCACAGGCTCATCTGCTGAGGCCAGCAGACACTGCCCAAGGGGGAAAGAGGAGTGTTTTGGGGATGGGGCATAACCTCTGTTCAGAATACACTGAGCAAGGGCTGTCCCAAGGAGGAGTTGGCAACTACCGTGAACTCTCTGACTGGAATGGATGTATCTGGAGCTGTCAGGTCCTCCCAAGGAGCTCACTGTGATCCTCAGCTCTAAGAGCAGTGGATACTGGTTGTCTAGCTCCCAAATCTCTCCACATCATGGGAAAGCTGTTGGCCCCAGCAACTCAGGCAGGCCACCAGATTGATGCTACTGACCAGGGTTGGCACACTGCATTTGTAGCTACCCCTCCTGCATGTCTTGCTCACACAACATGCAAGCAACTTGCCAGATACTACTGCAGACAGTGAGAGTTCTGCCAATGACCTGCAAAAGTGCCCAACCAGCCTGGAAAAATGCAGCTGTGGCCAAAGGATCAGAGTTACTAGCAGCCTGCAGAGCAGCAGATGATGCAGCAGGGAGCCTGGGTGTGCTGTAGGCAGCAGATACAGACTGCCTGGCTGCCCCCCTGTGTGGAGGCTACTGAAGCAGTCACATGTCACACAGGGAGCTAATGAGCAGCGAGATCGTTCAGTATTGAACCAGTAAAGCACTTCCATGAGAAGGCACAAAGCTCTTCGTCATGTGGTACAGAGAGAGATATCCCTTCAAGTGCAATGCAATGTGGATAGAGCACTTCTCTCTAGAGTGCTTGCAGCAATATAGACATGAATGAATCCACATAAGCAGTCCAGAGTGGCAGTGAAAACTCTCCAAGCTGAATACTGTCAGCAGCATAGGCACAGAAATAATGCAGTTAAGATGGTAAAGAACAAAGAAATATCCATATTTTTTCATTATTTGTTTAAGAGCCGAGCAGATCATACGCTTTTTTCTTGATCAGATTGAGACACTGTAAGGAAATAAAAATGCCCTGTGTAGGAGGAAAATAAAGCAAGCTAGATGAAATAATGCCCTTATTATTTTTGATGCTGAATTGCAATTCCTCAGTAGTGTTATAGCAGGATGATTTAGCTCGGTATAATACTCCCAGTTGTCTTATTTTCCTGTTAACAATGTTTGTTTCTCTCCATGGCTGAAGTAACTCTTCACTCCTTCTGCAAGAGTGATGTATGGAAACTTCTGCTAGTCAGCAGTGACTGCTAGTGGAGAAAACACTAAGGAAATATTTTTCTTCATCCACACTATATTATCTAGGACATAAACAAACATTTCCTAGTGAAAGAGAGCAGATAAAAACCACAAGAGACAGGAAAAGATAGGGAATGGCTGAGAAGGTCATTTTAAATTCTCTGCATTTTTTCTCTGTAAAACATGAATGCAGAGAAGTTACAATAATGTCTGGGATAAGACAAGTCAACCTTCAGCCATTATTCAAATTAAGTGTAGAGTATTAAGGCACTTGCATTTCCAGTAGCCTTTGATTTGCACTTGGGCTGCACTGTGATTTGTCTGCGATCTAAAACTTAAGGCTCTAAAATAAATGTATGCAGTCAATAGCCCCTAGATTTTAATTTTCTTTAGATAGAACAGAAAGCTTCTACTGCAACAACCTCTGCCATGGAAACAGATCTGGATTATTTTGGAGTTGGAGCAGGAGAAATTTGGGGGGGCTCTGGTCCTCTCCACCTACTGGAGAGCATATTTCTGTGTCTGCTTCCTCTCCCCAAATTCTTCCCTCTTCTCTTACATGTTTAGACTTAACTGTTTGCCCTTAATTTATGAAATCAGACTCCACAGAAATCAATATTTTTGCGATTGAGTTCAATTATTTCCACATGCACACTCTGTGCTTTTCTGACACACCCACATATTCAGTATAATTTAGGAATCCACTTCCAAGTCACAGCAGGAGGGTCTCCAGTGAGCTATTTCATGGAATAAGGAAGGCAAAAACATCTGTGGATACACACAGGTGTAATTGTGTGTGAAGAGGGAAACATGGTCCTTTCTGTTTGCCTGTGGTCTTTACAAGAAATTGATTTGTGTCACAGATATCTCTAAACATCTTTGAGCTCTCCAAAGTTAAAAATTGAAAGGTGGCTTCAGTTTAAAGCAGAATTTGATAGTTTGACCTTATCTCCACCTTGCATAAACCTCTTGACTAAACTTAAAATATAATTTTTCATACTATCATGACAATGGCTGGTCCTCCCATACCTTTGTTTCTCAGTGATATCAGCTGATAAAGAAAGGAAAAATCATATACTGATGTCTTTGAACACCACATCTGGAAAGGACTGTTTAAAACGTAACATTTGGAAAAAGTACTTTTATTTGTGACACTGTTTCAGACTTTTATATTCACAAATTGGGTGAAAAATTATGCTTTTCATTTTGCAGCATTCCATTTTTACAATTTTCGACCCACCAATATGAATAATGTTAATTTAACAAGAAAATCACGAAATAATTCCACTATAGATACTTGATACATATTGAATTTTCTGTAGCTTTCAGAATATCACTCACAGTTCTTCCTGTGCTGGTTCACAAAAGGTCAAAACTATTTCAAAGATGAGGCAATTAATGAAATGGCACAGCCCTTCTAAGTGAAACCACTTCAAAGCATTCTTGTATCCTATTGAAAAAGAGAAAGGTGTGCCTTACAGAGCAGATCCTGAGATCAGATATGGCATTCATTCCTAAACTTGCTTATATCAGCATGATGGACTCAAGACCCAAATCCATCGGTAAGGACTTTGAGCAGATATTTTCTACATGCAAGTTGTCCTGTTGTCTGAATCACTTCCCATCTGTAAAAATGTGAAGCAATACTGCTATTCCCTATGACAGCATAAAGATATCACTTATAGCTTATAAAGATGAATTCATTAAGCATTTCAAAATCATAAAAATAAGTGCACCAAAAGAAAAAGACAATTATTTCTCTCAGAGCAGGATTTGGATGTGATTCAGTAAATAAAGTATGCAGCCACATGCTCAATGAGTATAAAAAGACATATAAAACAGCTGGTTCTTCCCTTGAGCAGATCCATTCTGTGTTGCAAGGCCATAATCCGAAGTCACTGATTGTCACAAAAAGGTTTTAGCTGACAGGAGTCAGCTGTGGACTAACTCTTGGCAAGGAAGGCATCTGCTCTAAAATTAGCAGCAAAACATGTCTATAGACTTAGAACATATATTCACATACACAGGAAGGAGCCTGGAATCATGGAATAATTTAGCTTGGAAGGGACCTCTGAAGGCCTGCAGGCCAATATTCTGCTCCAAGCCAATAGCGAGGACAGGCTGCTCAGGATCTTTTTCTCTTGAGCTTTCAAAATCGACAATCTCTTTAAAAGCCAGCAGGCAGCCTGTTCCAGGGCTCAGACACTTGCTGTGATATCTGCATGGGGAATCATCTTTTAGAAATTTTCTAGCTTTTTAGTATTAAATTTTGCAGGTATAATCTTATAATAGTTGCTTTTTCAAGTTTGTATCCAAAGTCATTGTAGGTATGTGAGTAAGCTACATTTTGCACAAGCTTTGATAGAGTCCATTCTTAATTGGTGAATTTGGTAACAAGTGTAACATCAGCCATAAAATTAGGATGTAAGGTAAGCAATACAGTTACATTTTACATTCAGTGGTACTTTGGGTATTTCAAGCCTCTGTCCCTTATTTCATTTAAAAGGTTCTTTGCCCTGGAGATAGGAGTGACACGTATCCTCCAAGAAATCATTGACAAAACCAAGAAGCACTTTAGAAAATCGCTTTGTTCTCTAATGCAGACAAAAAGGTTTTCCTATGCTAAGACACTGAGGAAGGTGAGATTGAGTATATTTTCAATTTAATAAGAAAAAGGAAAGAAAGTTCATGGTGAAGAAAAGCAGATTTTTCTGCCATTAGATCCACCTAAAATCACTGGGTTATGCAGCACGTGTAGTGACACAGATGTTTGTTCAGAAGAGAGCTGAAGTCTGCCTTCAACATACACACAATATAACAAAGCATTCTTTCTCTTGTCAAATCATTTTTATAGATTTAACATTCTTGGCTTATTATTTAAAAAAATAATTTCTTGTTACCTGATTGATTTATAAATATTTACATATTCTGTTTTTCATTGCAATGCTTATCTGTGGTCTTTGACTTGGTAAAAGTTGTTAGCCAATTTCAAAAAACAGACTTGCTCTAAAGGCTGCAACCAGCACACAATATCAGACTGTTTACATAAAGTCTCATTTTCTGGTGTGTTTGCTTTTTGTGGGCCATTTCATTATTATGCAAATGGAGTTAGGCCATTTTGCAGACAATCTAATTGTTGGCATAATATGTCCTCATTATTTGTATAGTGCCGCAGTTTGCATTAGGCATTACCAAGTGTAACAGATACCAATATAACAGCATGATTTTTGAGAAACAGAGGCTACTTTTCATCAAAGGCTGTGCATACTGGTTTCTAAATCCAGTCTAGAATCACTAACAGCCCTCAGCAAACCGAAACTGCACAGCTTTTCCACGGGCTAAACCTGCACTGTTTGTGTCAATAGGAGCAATACCACTTTTCTGACCCATTCATTTGAAGTTTTCATCCTCTAATGCTTTCATTTCTGCACAAGCTTTAGCTCTTAAATGTTGAAAACAGTATTACACTATGCCTACATATTTGCAGCAAAGGAATAAAGATAAATAAAGCACTACTAAAATAGCAAATGAAAAGCAAACTGATCTCTTTTTAGCTAGTAATAGTATGCAAAGCTGAAACTTTTGTCCTGTTTCCAAACAGTAAATCTTATCTTTTCAGAAAATGCTGCCAATTTAGTACTGTTGAACTTTGGAATACAGCCATCCACACATAAACACATTTGCACATTATTTTGGTTGGCTCTTGCTAAAGCCATATGCTGGGATTTTTTTTAATTAAAAAGACACCTTAGATAATCTTACAGTGTTCATACAGAATAAAACGTTGCTAAAGGTTCTAAAATGTCAACAAAATACTAAAGTAGAAAGAATAGCTTTATCCCCTCCACTAATGTAAATAACATTGGCTGAGTGAATTTTAACAGCCATTTTTAATGCCTTTATGAAGACATTTCAGTTACTTGTGTTCTGACATTTAAAGTTTTGATGCAGGAAGGATCAGTCACTTCTAAACTCCACTGACCAAAACCAAGCAATTCATGCTCCTTTGCCTGTTACCAGAGCTGAAATCATCATCTATGTAGTGCAGAGTATCAAAGCAGCTAAGGAATTGGTTTCCACTTTTAAACAACATGCAAAATTACTTAATGTAATTGAGTAGATGAAAACTGAAGTATCAGAGATGGGTTTTGTTATAAATGCAAAGGCAAATTTCAGGTTAATAAATGACAATTTATTAATAACAGAATATCGAGCACCTGAAAAAGAGAAAAACCACAATAATAGGAAATTGTCAGCGCGCGCTGGGTGGATAGAGGTCCGCACCGATGTACCAGACGCCCTAGTCCACGCCAGTGCAGCTCTCAGTCCACCGTTTTATAGGAATTTTCTGCCCTTAGGCAGTCCAGGTGTCCAAGGTGGGTTGAATAGTCCGGATTTCTTTTCGATGGCCCTCCCGGACCTCATCAAGTCTAGTTGTCTCATTCCGGGAAGGCTCCTTTCTTATGTCAATTCCAAGAGTCTGTCTTATGTTGATTTCATTCCGCTTGTGGCACCAGGTTGAGGAAGGAATTTCTCCTTGCCTTGGCGAGGAAGTGATTCTTATCAGGGTTGGCCAGTGTCTTTTGTCTAAGTTGATGACCTTCGTCCTGTCTTTGCAACTGAGATTAGCAGGCTGAGAGAGAACGGTTACCCTTCTATTGGATTTTACAATTTTACTTTAGCTTTGTTTCATTATACATCGAATTATTATTTTATACACGAATTTTTACCCTATTTTTATCACAGGTTTATATTTTTTCACTCTCAATTTCTAGCTAAAAAATGTACCCTGGAAACACCTATGTTTTGCTAACTAAGAATACATAAGACTGCAACTGCCGTGTTACCTCAGATAGGAAAGGATTTATTTCTTGTTTCCTTTCACTTTTGGCACTAAAATTGTGGATTATTGAACAGCACTGAATGTAGATTTGATTCTTTTAGTCATCAGGAAGTGATCAATCACTGTTGAACTGTGTCTATAACTGCAGGATATCAAGCTGCCATCACCAGTGCCACTGTTTCTCAGCCATGAGAGGAGACAACACAAGTTCTCTTTCCTTCCTTGCACAAAACCTCCAACAGTTAAACAAATTTCTTCAGTCTTCCAATAGCTTCCAGTTTGTGAGTCTCTTTGCTGGAAAAGGCCTGAAACTCTTTTCTTGAATCAAACCAAACATTTATTTCTCTAAGAAGGACAGAGAAAAAGAACAGAAGAATAAACCAGGTTGGGGGGTGGTGCATGCTCCATTTCGAGTCCTTTTTTGAGTTGCTTCCAGCAACAACTCTGCTGCTGGTACTGCTGGAGTACCAAGGAACCATGGTTCCACTGCCTGCACTGGGGCGGGGGGGGCAGTGAGTGGAAGCTTTTTTCCTTGGTATGAAAGTGAGGAAGAACATCTCCTCCTTGTTTCATACAGATCAGCATATCTCTTGAGCATTAATCAGACAGTGATTATTTTAAATGAAGATTCCTGTCTGCAGCAACCTACAGCAGCACGGGAATCTAAATTCCTTAAGGAGCAGCAGATGTGCTGTCCAGAGGATGTGTACACACACCCTGCTACAACTATGGTGGACTTCTGTACTATCAGAGGGAGGCAGCAATCTGGTGTGTGTTCTTTCCTCCTTTGCAAAGACTTCTGTATCCCCCTATTCTCCCTGGTGCCAGTGATAGAAATGCTGGTGAACTCCTAATCTTGTCTCAGGATGTGGATGGGTTTTGGATGTGAGTCAGTTTCCATAGAGCAGTGGCAGCTGGAACCAGTCATAGGCTTCAGGCTGATACTGTTTTCCTCACATTAGCAGATCCTTTGTACTGTCATCACAGCTGCCTCATCTTCACAGGACTGAGTTCAGCCTTGGCTCAGATCTTCAGTGTTTCTGCAAATATCTCTCAGAGTCTCTTCATCTTTTCTTCCAAAGGTTCCTGTAGAAATACTGTCTGATTGCAATATTTTTATATGAGATTAGAAATAGATTGCTATAGATCCTTCCAGCGGTGTGATTTATAGCAGTGTGAACACTTTGGTAATTGTGTGTAATAATTTACTGGTCCAAACGACAGTATTTTTCACTTATTAATGGGGATGAAAACTTTTTATTTGTTAAGATTTTCTGAGTCTTATTCACTTTTCTTGATTTATTTTTCATACATCTTTAGAAGGATATTTTGTTGCACTGGGAAAACTGTCTGATGGGAAAGTCTTTTTTAATGTACTTTGTGTTTATGCCCTCAGACAGAAGATATAAAAACAATATTTTAGATACATTTTTTCACCATGCATATTCTCATCCAACAGATCAGTAAAGGTTTCTAGTAAACCTTTGGACTAAAGGATGGTATAAAATTATAAGATCCACAGTTATAAATATTTTTGTTAATAAATTATGAGATCACATCATGTGAATTGGTTTCTTCTTCCTGATTTGTGAAAAAGTGAACACTTTATGCATTCTAACATTTTTGTTTCTACTTGGGTGCATTATTCATCTTGGATCCCTTTTGTTTGGCAATCATGTTACCACAGGGAAGAATCTGAATGTATGCTGTCAACGTTCAGGATAGTTTTAAGTTGCTTTAACCTTTCTGTGTTTATGCGTCACTTAATTCATTCTCATGATCTTTGTTTTTCGCTGAGCTAGGACTTTTCATTTGCAAACTACAGCAACCCACAGCTCTTTTCACCTGTTACAGTTAATCTAGAGTCCAAGAATATATTTGATGATCAATATCCCTCTTGGACTTGTATTTATCAACAATGTGCTGTCCTGATGCCAAAATTTCTGCTTACCTGGCCAGATATGTCTGGGACTCTGAAAAGCCTCCATCTGCCATAGTCTGAATAACATAGTCTTAAAAAAAATTACTTCTTATCTATTGTCCTTTCAGCCTTGTTAACATATCTTGGAGTGGTTCAGAAATCAGTTTTGTTTTCCTCTGTCACTATCATTTATTAGAATTATCAGAAAAGCTGTGGCTCCCAAATCATAGCAAAAGATCACATAGAAATAATGGATCCTAGTCTTTATTGGGAAGGATGTAAAAGACCTTGAAACTAAAGTGTCAAATCCATCAGGCAAGAGTATAATAGCTAAAAATGGTTTCTGCTAGAAAAATTGGGAGATAAACAGATTTCTTCCCCTTCAAACAGTGATTACTGTTCAGTCTGCCCAGCAGGTAGCTTTGCATTTTTCTCTGCAACAGTACACTGCCAAACTAGGGAGAACTAAAAGAGGAAGGGAGGAGCTGCTGATTTTGATGAAATGCAGAAAAAAATCTGAAAAAAAAGCAATTTAATTGCATCCAGCTACAATTAAACGGTGTCACATATACATGGTAAGGTCTATTAGGACAGTCTCTGAAAGTTATTGTACCTGAAACATGTAGGAGTACAACCTGCAAGAACAGTAAACAGAGCTCTTGCTGTTCTTGGTAAGTCTCGAGCCAGGAAAATGTTCATATTGAGGTGCCAGTGAGTAAGCTGGAGGTGCACAAGAAGCAGGAGGGGTTACAGTTGGAGGCAGCTGACCCCAACTGGACAAAGGAATATTCCACCCCATAAAGCATCAGGTGAACAGTCCAACTGGAGGGAGTTGTCTGGGGAGCTGTCCCATGGCTGGAGCAGGCTGTGCAGTGGTTGGTGAGCAATTGCAATGTGCATCACTCGTTTCATATACTGTCTTTAATCATTACTAATATTTTCCTTTCCTTTTCTGTCCTATTAAACTGTCTTCATCTCAACCCACGCGTTTTACCTGTTTTCCTATTCTGTCCCCCATCTTTGGTGGACAGAGTGACTCAATGACTCTGTAGTGTTCAGCTGCCTGAAGGTTAAATCATAGCAAAGGGATAAGCAAGTTCTATATTAGAAAAAGAATTCTTTCTAACATTCAGCACCAGGTGGGATTGCTGAAGAGGCTGTGAAGCTGCAAGAGCCCTATAAAACAAATGTCTGTTGTGAATATCTTGGGGCATTACATAGCTGGGATTCATCTTGCCCAATTCTATCTGTCAAAAAGCATTCACCATTCAGTTTATCCTCTGGGAAGCCTTCACAGTTAGTGGAGGCAGACTTAACACCAGAGACAATTTATCCTATGCTAAATGAGGTATCTAGACTTTATGGAATCACAGGGTGTTTGCTTGGTTAACCCAAAAGGAGTCTGGAGGCACCATGGAGTTTTGCCCCTGTCACGGGCTTCTGTAGTATTATTTTAATGTTTGCAAGAAAAAGGAAAAGTGTTCACTCTCTTTCACAAACCAGGAAGAAGAGACCAATTCACTTTATGTAATCACATCACTGATTAGCAAAAATATTTAAAACTGTAAATCTTATCATTTTATACCATCATTTAGTCCAAAAGTTTACTAGAAACATTTATTGATCTTTTGGATGAGAATATGCATGGTAAAAAAAGGTTGAAATATATCTAAAATAAAAAAGCATTACATTGTGCTTGTTCAAGATATCTACATCTTTACAGAACTATAAGCCACACAGATTTTACCATGAGTGAATGCTAAAATATATGAGTATGATTTGAACCAGTTGTTCATTTTAATGATGGTTCATCAACATATAGAAATAGCTGAAGAACTCCCAATATTTCAAAATCTTTAACATGCATCTTTCTCTGTTAACAGCTACGTTTCACTACATGCTACTTGCCCACATTTTGAAAAGCTTAACTTGTGCAAACAGAGAAAAAAGCTTGAGTGGAACTCTTGCGACTCTACACAGCAGACAAAAAAAGAATATTTTAAGAAAACAACTTACAAGAATTCCATGAAAATATAATAAGTCATGCATTTTGCACTTACAAACCATATCTGCATTCAAAAATGAAAACAAAGGTTATCATCCTTGAATGATTTATTTGGCATGAGTTATTTTGCTGTCTTTAATAATAACAATAATATAATTAATAATAATTTTGCAATAAATACTGCAGGAAAAAACCCAACACAGTAAAAAAGATAAGCTATGAAGGAGTAATGAGCCTAAGCAAAGAATACAAGTTCCAGAAACAACTTTCTCACTGTCAGATGACTTAATAAAGCTGGTATAAATAGGTACTTAATATGAATATCAGTTCAGGTATTATAAACAATACCTGAACTGATACTCATATTAAGTACCTTCCATTTGTATGCAGCTCAAGTAGAAGATTAAACTAGAATATGTTAAATGTGATATGACCATTGTATATGAAATTTCTTACCTTAGAGAAATACAAACACTTTGGAAAGAAAAGGCCATGTGATTACCATCATGCTAATTACTATTGATGGGTTCACTAGCAATAAATCTCACCCCTAGATATAAGAGAAAATCATAAAAAAAATAGAGTACAACTCTCCTTTTTTTTTCCTTTTTCCTCCCCAAGCCAGATTGCTCAAACAGTTTTACAGTCCAACAACTCCAGTGAATACTAATGAGAGCTGAGTCCATACAGCTGTTGCTCTTATACTCAATTTCAGGTTAATAACGTAGAAAAATCTTCCCTTTTACCAGTAGTAAGTTAACACATGCCTGATGTGGGAGTAGAGGGAATACACACTAACTTCTGACCTGACAATGCACTGGAACCATAAGCTGTCAACTCTCTTTCACATCAACCAGCTACAAGAAGAAAACCTTTGAAACCATTAAAGCTTTGATTAAAGCATTGATCTAAATCAGTAGAAATAGAAGATTAATTAAGTGTTCCCAAAATAGATACTTTAAAATTAGCTTGATATTCACACTGGACACACAAGTGGAAGGAGATGCTTTCCTCAATATAGAATTAAAACAGCAAATTAGATTTCCCTCAGGCAGAAAAACCTACAGATTCTAATCCAGGAAAACATACAAAATTGTCCATAGGTGTAGTAACCCGTCTTGGACAATTGCAGTGCAATGCGATGTCATCTCTTGAGGACTAAAGTTACTAGTAAAATCTGGCTCGGCTGATGAATTGGAAAAATCCCATTAGGACTCATATTCTTTTGTGATGAGAGTTGTACAGGATTCCAGCTAAAATAGGAGAGGATATATACCTTTCAAAATGTATAAAAACTTCCTGGGATGTGAAACTCCAATAAACTGGGGGAACACTCTACTTGGAAAATCACTGTGGAATTTTTTTCTGTTGATACATAAATCCAGGTTTAAATCAATAAGAAATGCATTTTGTTTTGGTTGTTTGGGTTTTTTTAAAATTTTGGAAGGAATCAAATCATAAGAATTATTTTCATAAAGTGACCTACACATGATGTCATTGATATAGTAAAAGGTGAAAGATAGCATGTTGGCAGAAGCATGGCAAGTATTAGTCTTTGCAATGTACAACACATATTCAAAGGATGGAAAGATGAATTGCAACTGCATTTATCTGCATTTGATGGATGCTTTTGTTTTTCCTTTAGCGATACATTCAGCAGAAAAAGAGCAACTCACTAAAAGGTCATGTCTGACTGCAGATTATTCCTGTGGTGTTTCACACAGCTTAACACAGAGAAACTACAAGATGTCACAAAGACATGGAATTAAAAATTATTAATTTAAAATGCCAGTCACATCACTCTTTATAAAATGAAATAATGCAGAATATAACCTAATGCCCTGGAAATATTAGGGTTGAGATTCATCTGCTACAATTTCAGACAGCTTTTCAGAAACTATCTGATGTATGTTGGAAACCCACACTCAGCTAAGAAGAATGTAATTGTGAGATTGTCTCTTTCTATATCCAACAATTAAAGGAGTCCAAACAACTAACAGTGTATTAAACACCTACAGTGCAATACTGCAGTATTGCAATGCACATGGCAATGCTGAAAAATTCCATGAGCAGTCAGATGAATGTCAGTCTAAGAAAATTTCTCTGAATTTGATGATTTTAGAATTGCTTGCATTCCACTAGAATTAGCAGAATATCTCTGGAAAGTGGTATGAAAGCAGGTCTCTTCCACCTCAAAATATTGTATGCATCAATAGAGGACAGAATACCTTTTTTTTTTTGATTTTCAGCACACTGTACAATCTTTAAGGGTGGACCTATCAGAAGGAACATGGTGAAACATTGCAGGAAGCATGTGGACCGGGTCTTCTGCACACCATGGGCTTTCCCTGTGTGCTCAGGTGAAGAATAGGGCTCATGGAGCTGCCCAAAGCAGTAGGCCTAAAGATGCAGTGCTAACTCCCACATATGCTCTTTGAATTAGCAATCCCTCTGCAGATTTTACTTTGTATTGCTTTGGGCAGAGTCAGCAAGTACTGATTATCTGAACCTGGTACATGATAGATAATACCAACTGCTTCAGAAATATTCAGAAGTGGACAAAAGAAGAAAGAGGGAGGGTTCCCTTTAATTGTGTGAAGTAAATCTGAGTGACATTTCTTATATCTGCAGTGTCAGTCACACCAGGATCACAAAGTAACATCCTGACCTCTAAGCCTGAACCAGAACGCTACTTATGAGACATAGAATTACTAAAGCCTGTACAGAAATTTCAGCATTCCAGACCGAAGGCAAGCTTTTACAACTCTATGAAGGAGCCCTTCCAAGCAAAGGTTCTCTGATGAGCAAACAGAATTAAATTTAAGTGTTAATTAACAAATAGTAAGTACTTGAATTAATAATTAGTCATTCTTAAGTCTTTACTGTGAAAAAATATGTCTTAGGTAAACTATATAGTTTGTTCACTTCAACTTGATTTGTATGTAGAGAGGTCAAAGAGGTCTGTGCAGACCTGATGTCATAATCCACTGCCTCAAATAAGCCATCAGCACTGTTTCAGTAACTGTGTGTAGATAGACCAAGTATGTGATAGTGTCAGTATGCTGTGGTAGTTGTAAAATCTGCGTGCTCAGGAGGCATTAGCATCAATGCCAGAAGTTCATATAGTGCCACAGTGGCTGCTCTCTCTTATGTGCATATTTTAATACACCAGCCAGGAAAATTTAGGTGCAGTTTTGCATGAAGAAGAGTATTTCTTCACCTAACACTACCAAAAGCTGTGGCTTATTCTCCATTTTTACTCTTGACTTAAATATAGCATTTTTTTCTATATATCATGGTGTGTTATTTCCATACCTTGCAAATCTGAATGTGAGACAATGTTTAGTTATGAATAGTATTTTTTTGTATTTTCCTCAAGCTCAATAGAGCGGTTAGAGATTTAGAGGGTCACAGTAATGCTTGCTAAATGACGCTGCTGCAATCTGCCTTTTTATTCTCAAAGAGGAAAAAAACCCCCACCTCTTGCAAATGCAATAGCCAGTGTTCCTTCGTAATAAATTGGATTATATCAAATCTCAGAATATACATGAAATAAAACCTTTCAATAGGTAAATTTCTAATCCGTTTCAGGATCCCATTGTTTGAATGATGACTAGGCTTCTGGAAACATATATCCTGATCAATTAAGAGTATTACTTTTGTTTGTTACTGCAATTTTTTCAACTTCAATTACTTCAAAATGTAGTGCTACAAAAAATTAATTCTGTACAGCAGTCCAGGCTTCTTCTAAAAGTATGTACTACACCAAAACTTTAATAATTTCAAGTATCTCCAGAAATGCTATGTTCTTTTAGTTTACAAGTGTCTCCAGAAATGTTAAGTTCTTGTTGCTTATGTTAGTAGCTGATGGTTTATGTTGGCCACAATTTCAGTTTTGCTGTCATCTGGCTGTATTCCTCCTGAAGGCAGAAGGGATTTCATGTGATTAACTTATATTTCTGAAGGCTGGAAAATATCTTGATTTAACTTTACATAGTCTGTTTGGGTCCTTGCCATCAGTTGCATTTCCAGTTGTGCTCTGTCTAAGTTGATGCAGGTTTTATCATACCATCAACTCTTCAATAACAGTGCCTCCAAAAGTTATTGTTCTTTTGCTGAAACTGTTCATTAACTGACCCTAATGGAAAGTACAGACAAAAATGTTTACAGCACCTAGGTGCATACTTGACAAATATACCTTGCTCAAACCAAATTGCATATATCTGACTTTCTCATCCCTAACAATATTTTTAAGTGCTTTTTTGGCTCCAATTGTGTGTCAATCCAGAAACAGAAAAGTTCCAACTCATTATAACCTTGATTAAACTGTAAGAATCCAAAAAATGCTAAAAATGCATAAAATACCCATAAACAATAACACTAATAATAAACCCTAATGACTAAACAAAACAAAATAGGAACCCTGATATCTTACCCTTACTCTAATCTTAAAATTAAACAAAACCCTAAACATAAACCCAAAATCTTAATCTAACCCAAATTTTAAACCTAGCCTTAATCCCATCCATCAGCCTAAAACTAACTGCACTCAAACACAAAATCCAAATTTTAAGTACAAGCCTAATCCTAAACCCTATGATAATGCTAAAGCCAAACTCAATCAGAACTCTGTCTAAATCCAAATAATATCAGTGAATCATAATAGCAAACTTAAATGTCCCTCTTTGAAGAGTTGGAATAACCTTGACCCTGAACATAAAGCCAAACCATAATCCAAATTGTTGTGCGCAAGTACAAACATAACTTTTAAAACTAATCCTGACCCAAAATATAGTTCTGCTCTGCCCAAACCCATAATTATTATTTCAAGCCCTAGTACTAAACCTGGCCATACTCTTGGGTAGGCCACCCCGTTACCTTCACCCAGCAATAAATCAAATTCTCAGCTTTGACATGAAGCATTAATAAAACAAAACAAAACAAAACAAAACAAAACAAAACAAAAAAAAGTAACTTAAATTGAACCTTTACTGTTATCCACAAGATTGGATTTAGGGCTTTAGTGTTACAGCATGAACAGGTCTGGGTGTTAAAGGTTAGGGATTTTGTTCTAGTTTGGGATTAGGGTTTTAACTATGGGTTGATTTTTTTCTTAGGATATAGTTTATATTGGGGTTGGTGATTGGAGTTTGTTATAGCGTCTGGGGCTTGTGATTGGAATTAGAAGCTGAAGTGAAGGTTGCCATTACAGAGTGTTTTTCCATGGAATGAAGAACGTCATAGAAGAATAAATTTTAAATTGAAATGTAAATATTCAAAGAATAAAAAAAGTAGTGATTAAAAATTACTGGCTCAAGACAATTTTCACTCAGGCATTCCTTAAAAAGTGTAGAATAGTTGAGCAAGTAAGTCCAGCTTGTAAGCTCTCACATAAAGCGGCCAGAAAACCGGAATACAATGTTAATTTTTAATGATATTAATGGGATCAAATGGATACAGACCAATGCATCTGTTGCTTACACAGTAAAATTACTGGCAATCATGATAAAAAGATGAAAGTAGAGAAGTCATAGTAGATACTGGGCACTGAGGAAGTCCAGAAAAGTTTTGTAGTGTTAAATTATGTATAATTTATCTCTAAAAAAAAAAAAACTTATAAAGAGTTTGAGATCATAGACATACAATTGGTAAAATCTATGAGACTTCCAAAGGGTATTCAAAAGAGTTCATCACCAAATGCTCTCCAAAAAATGGGATGGCATAATACGCAAATTCTTCACATAAAATAATGACAATTAAAAAGTTGGAATCAATTATCAATTTTCAGATTATATGGAAGCTGCAAGTGGAGTACACTCTGCATCACCATATTGATGCATATTAAAGTGACAAAGTTTGATAGCTGATATTTAGGATTTTAATGACAACAAATGAATGTGCAGGGAGATCTTATGATACTCATTGAAGAGTAAGGGAGCAAAATAACATTCAGGGTAAAATGGACATAAAATGACAGGGAAGAAAAAATTCTAATAATATGCAGTGTGATTGACTCTGCATACATGCTGAGTGGTAATTGATTACTGGGACTTAAAAAAAGCTCTTTAAAACATTTAATAAAAAAATAGAAAATAGACTACCATTACCCTCCACTTGAAAGGTAAAATAACATAGAGCAGAAAACACGACATTATCAGTGTACACAGGAAATATGTACCTGTTCTTGGAGTATCCTGTGTTGTTCCAACATCCCTCTGACAAAAAAGGATGGAGTAGATTTAGAAAAGAAAATAGTGAGAAGGGTAACCAAACAACTGGAACTGTTTCAGTACAAAACCAAATTAAATAGAGTAGTACTCTTCAGTTTTGTAAAGAGAGCAGGGTTGTGAACAGCTGTTCAGTGTCTCTTCCATATAGGAACAAGATGATACCAAATACAACTAGAATTAAAAGTAGTATAAAAAATATAATGTATATTTAAACTTAGGAAACACTTTCCTGTTGAATATTGTGGTAAAGGTGACAAAACTTCACTAAACAGATGGCTGATACTTTGAAGAAAAGTTGATTGGTTTGAGAAATGCAGATATCTCTAACTCAAGAATCTTAGTTTACTAGGAGAATTTCTGCAGTGTAACAAAATAAGTTCACCTATGTATTTATGGTCACTGGCCACGGTAGGAGATAAGATTCCAGCCTAATTATACACTTTGATTTATCTTGAAGTGACACTTGTAGAATGGATGAGGAACCAGGACAGAGTGGATGAATAAAAAGGAAAATCATAAACAAATCAAAGCAAAAGCAGAATGAAAAATAGGTCACATCACAGAACGGAGAATAGGGAAGGATGAAAAAGGAACAGCAGAGCAGTCATAGAGAAAAAAAATTGAATAAAATACAGAAAACAATGCAATTCTCTTTCAACATGCATGATCTCTGACTGGAAAAAATGTAGAGAAGGACTGCTGGCATAAATAGGAGAACAGGAGCATGCATTACAGGAAAAGGAAAAAAAAATTAAAAATTTGTAGGTCCACCAATCTAAGTGAGAATTGAATAGAGCTATTACTTTTCTACATAAATATGTTTACCTGCATCAAGAGCATAAGCTGAAGAACAACATCACGAGAATTAAAATGTGTAAGTTGGCCATGTATAAATCAGAAATGAAAATTCAGTCAGAAGAGCAGTGAGGCTGTGAAACAGACTTTGAGTTGGAATTGAGCTGGTGCAATTTCAAAAACTATGAAAAAATACTGCAATGTGTCAAAACAGGATACTAGATTCTGTAAACTTGTAGTCTATTACGGTTCTAGATCTCATGTTTTAAATGCCAGCAAAAATTTATAGGAAAAAACATCAGACTTCTCTCAGATTTGTTTTTGTTTCTTTTTCTAGGGTGGGTTTATGCATCTCTATCACATAAAAAAATAGATTCACACAGTGTGGAGATCATTCAGTTACCTAGTTTGGTGTCCAGTAATAACAGGCCATTACATTTCCTTCAGCTAACTCCCTCTTGAGTGCAATAAACTTTCTTGTCTGAGTTCAAGGAATTCAAAAGACTGAGAGTGCACCACTGCCTTTAGAATTTGTGCCTTTGGATGACCATGTGCACAGCTAAACTTATTCATGGAATATTTCTAATTTGAACTTCTTTGCCTAAGGGAACTGTACTGTACTATTCTCCATGAGGTTAAAAATCATCTTGGGATCTAGTATTTTCTGTCTGTTCAAGTATTTGTACAGTACAACCAAGTAACTCAAATCAGGAAAATCTAAAAAGTCTGAGCTAAGCCATTTGTTGTAATTTATTCCTGCTAACCTAAAAGTACTACTGGTGTATCTCTTCTAATTTTTGTTATTTTTTTAGCAATCTTCTTGAAACATGGCCAGTAGACTCATTTGTACAAGCCTTCTGTGCTGGGGCTCATATTTTGGAATCAGAGGTGCTCCAAATACAGACATATTGAAAAGTTATGTATTATTAATCCACAAAATTTGGCAAAAACCTGGTATATCAATGTACCCTTGTTATATGCACCTGTTTTTTCTGACTCAGTGAGTGATGATTTTTGGCGAAAACACTGAAAAGATGAGGGGAATTGCTGTAAATCATTAATGAAATACATTCACCTGTGGAAATTTCCACATTCAAGATGCTTAAAAAACTGCACAATGAGAGGACACATACAGGACATAGATATCAGCAACAATGCAAAGTCTGTGATGAAGATCCGAAAAACCTGTATTAGCATCAGAGTCCAATATTCTGACCAATTTGTATCAGCTATTCCACACAATGAGGATTTAAAGTTTAACATCAAATTTACTGATTTGAATGTCTTTTGACATTGCATGGAAATTTGATTTTTCAAGGTCATACAGCAATGTACTTGAATCACAACACAAGCACAAATAATCAGAGTATACAGCTGGAATAAATAGTTGAATCATAGTATTAACATAATTCTCAATAACATGCTTGCTATCCTCAGCTGCTGGCAAGATGTATATGACAAGAATCCAGATCACCTCTGTCATTCTCATCAAAGTCCTTTTTGTTTGTTTTTCAGTTTCTGAACTCTGTGTTGTTCATGCTCTGTATTTGGTACCTTATTAAAATTTGCATAACTATTTCTCCTTTTTTTATTAACCAAGGGACAGAAAAGTGGTTGATCCACTCAGATGGTACTATTGGTTGATTTACACAACTAGTACAGCCAGTGGATCCACTCCACTCATATAGATGGCTGGTCACAAATCACAGAATATTCTGAGTTGAAAGAAACCCACAAGGATCATCAAGTCCAACTCTTAAGTGAATGGCCCACACTGAGGTTGAACACACAACCTTGGCACAATGCTCTGACCAACTGAGCAAATCCACTCAAGTGATGTAGCCATTTATACAGAAGACAACCATCCAGTCCTCTTTGTGGTGAGTTCAGCTTTCCTTGTAGCCATGGCCATTCCCTAGTTCCCTCTCTGAACTTCATGGACATGTCACCATCCACATATCCTGTGAACCTTCTAACATTTTTGTGAGTCATTGATCAGTCATAGCTAGATAGGCTCTGGACAAATTGTAAAATTAGGAACATAAGAATTGCCTTTTATTTTAATATTATTTTCAGCTACATGACCTGCATTTGCATCCTAAAACCTAGTCATCACTAGCTAATTAAATAATTTCTTAAAAAAAAGATGAATTGCATTTTAAGATCAAAACTTGGACCGGAGGTGATGGCAAATGGGCTGGAGTCATAATGCTGGTCTTGTGGGACATGAACATTAATTCCATGAAGAGAGGTAAAGTTAGAAGATCGTGTAGTGCAGCCTCGAGTCCAAAGTAGAAGTATATCTTCTATATTTGTGCCATACAGAGTAAGTAATCTCAGTGTTCCTTCCTTGTGCAACCAAGTATTGTGTTCTCCTTAAATTGTCACATTACAACATGAGAGCTGATAGTGAGTTGTCAATCAGTTGTGCTCCTTAAAATGTTTTCAATGACATTGCTTTCCAAGGTAACATTTTCCATTTTAGCTCAGTTGGTCAGAGCATGGTGTTAAAAATCACCAGGGTTGTGGGTTCAATCCCTATATGGACCATTCATTTAAGAGCTGGACATGATGATCCTTCTGGGTCCCTTCTAGCTCAGGCTGTTGGGATGCTTCTCTTTTTCTGGTAACAGGCAATTTGAACCTGTATGTAAAATTCACTACGTGCCAGAAATGAATGTCATAATAGCCAAGACTGGTACAAACAGGCAAGACAGAAAAGGTTTGACTACTGGAGGTGGCTCTGGTTTGAAATTTATAAACAAAGGAATGAGAAGCTGAAGAAGAAAGTTCTAGGATAATTGAAAAAAAAAAAAAAAAGAACCCTCAAAATGTATATTTTTACATTATAGAACTGCTGACGATGAAGCAATCTGAAAGAATAGTAAAAACTTTCTCACTAACAGAAGGTGGACTGGAGGTGTTGGCAGATCACATTCCTGTGATTCTGTTCAATATATTCATGTAACACATGACTGTATTATATATAAACCAGAATACAATGGCAAAACCAGGTGTCTCCAAGCCTACAAAGCATATCAGACTTATAAAAGATTAGAAATACTTTTTAAGAACTTCACATTCTAATTTACCTGTGTTACAGAGTTATTACCGAAACATATAACTTTATTCTATAGGAGTTTTTTCCTCATTTTGCAATTTTTTTTTGTTGCTCAAATAAAACAATAAAATAAAATAGGAAATATATGCTGAAAAATGGATAAAAGCCTGTCTATAGAGGATTATCACATGCTAAAATAGCACCAGAAACTCAGCCCAAGGAATGTTGAAATGTGTTTTTCTCTGAATATGTGGCTACAGAAATAGATGAAATCCACATACCAGGTGTTAAGTTAAAAAAAGAACAACCTTCTTGAGGTGGATTCTATTTCTGCTTCAGTAAATATGTGGGCTTTCTTTATTTGAATTGAGACAGGTAGCTTAAAAATGTCTTGTTAAGGAAGTTAACAAGTTAAGCTATATATATCAGTAAACTCGCATGCATACAAAACTTAAAAGTAGAATAGCAAGATGGCGTTATCACTGCTTTTTAATGTGCACCTTTAGATGCCATAGGAATGTTAACATTTTACAAAGAAGTCTACACCTGGCTAACTCACTGAATACCAAATTTGCTGAATGGAAACTTGGCTAAAATTATTGCATCAGACTCAAAAGTGTATTGTTGGTCTGACATGCAACAACCTCCACAGAACAAATGTAGTTTTTAATTATTTGTTTGGTGTATTTAACAAGTAGGTAGAAATCTGCTCTTACAGTCTGCAGTGGATTCTTGAAAGCACAGCAATATTGAGCAGTCTGGATTATTGAGAGAGAATCAGCAGTATGTCAACATTTCAAGGTTGAATTCACCATGGCAAGATAAAAAATCCAAAAGAAATAAAATGAAAACAAGGCTAACCAGGATGATCAGTCTAGCTGGGACCTCACTGGGAATTATCATGTCATTAAATGGAGTTTTCAGAGTAGCTAGTCTTGGCTGGAACTGGTTTTAGGTAGCAACTTGACAGCAACTAATTTCCAGCAAGGAAACTCTTCCCCTCTGTCTGGCCAGCAAAGACATCTTTAGACATCTCGTTGGGATGATGAGCATGTTCATGTTCAGCCTAATTGTTCTTTGCTATTCGCTTACAAAAGGCTTCGAAGGGATTGAGCACCTAAATTCCTCCTTTCCTCCTGTTCCTTTTCTCTGGCTGTTCAGCAGTAAATTTATTGCAATACAATCAAGCAATTATAGCTACAGTTGTTTTTTGCTAGAAGCTCTCCTGTTGGAAGCTGAGGGCTGTTGCTAACTGCTGCACTGGGGAGGAAGGTATGGAATGATCATTATAATCTTCCTTTAAGTTCTCTTCAAGAATTTGACTATACAGCTATTGAGAACATCCCAAGGGAGACACACTGCTGCAGGGACCCCCAAGGAAATCACAGGGTGTCCAAGGACCAGCATGATATGTCGAACCAACTTCTACAGGAAATGGGGCAAGAAGATTAAAGTCATGGGTAGATTTCAAGTCTACCTTTGCCATGTACAATGATAATTCTGAGTGTCTTCAGGTTTCTGTGAAGGTCATGACTAGCATTGTCCAAAATCTGGTGTACGAAGTTGTTCTTTCCTCCTTGTAGTCCTTTCATTCATTAGAAAAATGCAATTTTTCTCCTCCTCACTGTCCTGTGTTTTCAGCTTACCACTTATAATTCTGTCTTGATAGTCTCATATCTCTGAGTGGCAGTAGATATGAGTCACATTAATCCATTGTATCCAGCTTTATGAACTTCTCATAACTCGTGTCTGGTGCCAATTTGTGTCACTTTGGGTGACTGAGCAGATGAAGGTAATGCATTCATGTCACCGCTGCGGTCGGTTGCGTGCTGTTTGCACAAACAGGATGGCTGCCCGTGAAGGCTGTCACCCCTGTCATTGCATCAGGTCTGTTTCAAGATTTTAAGCCCCAAGGGTGTCAGTGGAAGTATTTCTTCCACGTCTTAAGATTCTGCCTGATTCACCTCTCTGTGTGGTCTGAATCTGATTCTGTTGCACTGAGCTGTGCAAATACACTTATGTTTAAACAAATAAACAAAAACTCAGAAAGGCCATAAACCTTAGAAAAGAGTCCTGTTGGCTACTTCTGCCTGGGACAAACTCAGTCTAACAAACCACAGAAGCCAAATAGATGAAAGTGAAGAATACACAGCTATGCACTAGGAAGTAAAATATTTTGTGACATTCTTTGAATAGAAATATAAATAGAGGATAGAAAAAGAATAATGAAAGAAGTATGAATAAATTCTTTTACATTTTCTGATGCTTCATTAAAAAGTGAAAATCTGTTTCCTCTCTGTGTGAAATTCTTATTATTTTTTGAGTTCTGATAATCCACTGGGAAGTGATAGGGAAATATTTTGAAGTTAGGGAAATAGTTTCCTTTACCTGAAACAAAAGAGATTTCTTTAATTTAACAAATTTAAAAGTTTAAAAAAAAAATCAAAAGAAATTAAAAATCCCAGGAGAGTTTATGAAAATTAGGCCTGTCTGGCATTGCTTTGAAGGTCTTGGTCACTTTTTTTTTTTAACAAAAGAAACAACTATCCCATCTTCCTTAAAAGAACAAAGACAGTATTTTACTCTTACTTGCAAAGAAAATACAATTATCATCAAAAGCTCTGTTTCAAAATGGAGAACAAAAATGGGAGCAAATCTTTGGGTAAAATTTCAGTTAAACCCTAATCTTTAATTAGACAGGTTTCAAACAAACTTTAGGGATTTTATTTTTACTTTTATGTATATCAAAATATGCATCAAACTGCCAAAAATTTCAGAGACTAGTAACTCAATACCTATTTCCCTAATGAAACTGGGATTCTCACACTGAAGTGATACTTCCATCTGTTTTTCACACCATGCAATCGTTTTTCAAATAAAACACATACAAAATACCTAGGGAACAAATACCATTTCAGCAGAATAAGACCTCACCAAAAAATGCTCTAGAAACTGAAACATTGCAGTATGGTTAACACCTGAGAAAATTCTCTAACATAAACAGATAGCAGAAAAAAAGCTGGAGAAAACTTTGTCATTTATTCCAATTTCAGGTCTGGTCCTTGACCACAACAATTTTTATAATGACGTAACATTAATTACAACCCTCCAATCACTTTTGTTAGTCCACCCAACTATATAAAACATATGAGGGCAATTAATTTTTAATTTATTTTCAAATTTACATTTGTTTTATGAGAATTATGTTTCTTTTTTAAATTAAAATAATTTCTTGTGTGTTGTCTCAAAAGAGTAATTGAAGTTTCCTGTATTATTCTCTTCTTTAACTGACTTTTGCCACACCTCTTTGTATATTATACTTGATGTTTTTCTGCTAATGAAAAAGATTAATAATTTGAAGGAGATTGTGTTTACCAGCTCAAGAAATCAGATTTTGCTGAGTTAGTTTAATGTATGCTGAATTACGACTTTCACATGCTTGCTGGAATAAAGACAAACGAACAGAAACACATTCTGAACATTCATCATTTTTCTAGCAATCTACAGTCACATAAGAAACTGTTTAGTATACACAGAGTGGTTACAATTAATTTTCATATATTTTATTAAGTTTAATAACCCCTTTCTTCTTTGCATATTGGGACTACCTCTTGAATTAAGAACCATTTAAACATACTTACAAGATGAATGTTGAATTTGAAAAGGGTACTTGTTCATTTTATATTTTTCTCATAGTATCATCTACAGCAAGTCACAGAAAGGATTTTTTTGCCCTTGAAAGCATTAAAGCATTACTGTCCCCTTCACTAGGGACACTGCACCATAATTCAGAAAACCATTGAACAAAGCATGATACGTCAATGGGAGCCCATTCCAGTGCTTAACCACTCTCTGGGTGGAAAATTTTTCTCATATCCAACTTAAACTTCCCCTGACACAGCTCTATGAGCTTCCCTCAGGTCCTATTGCTGGTCACCAGAGAGAGAAGATCAGTGCCTAATCACCAACTGGCAATTTCTCTAAAGTAAGAATAAAGTATAGTGCATTTCCCAAATGCTGCTGAACTGTCAATTGCACTTTCCTAGAGTAGTCAGTTTTTGTATCACACTGTCTCTTTAGCCAATGAAAATAATATATTGTATGGAAAAAGGGGGACAGAAATCAAAAAGTGACTACTGCATAGTGTCTACATTGCTATGGTTGTACGGCATCAAGATCAATTCCCTCCCTTTCTTCTGGTGAGAACTGTCTATAGTGATATATAAAGCAGTTTACTAACAGATGAAAAGAAAACGTTTACAAAAAGTGAGACCACAAATGAAAAAATGCAGAGAATTCTGGATTGTTTTTAATCATCATTATCATCATCTTGTTCTTAGTTACCTTCATATGTAACTACAATTTCAGTCTCTGCCCATCAACACCATAAACCACTTCAATATCTGGGCATATATTTCAAAGATAAACATCTATGTATTATTATAAACTAGGTCATTATTACATTGATAAATTGTCAAATATTTGAATGCCTTAAACAAATCGACACGCCAATGGCACTTTTTTTCATAATTTCTTTCATGACAGAAAAGAAAAGGTCATGTGTTTTCTCCATTTACATTAGACTTCCAATTTATTTGAGTTCAAATGTGTCTCCAAACTTGCCAGCTGGGCTTGGGAGTTCCTTGACATCTTTCACCCACACTGTAGGATTCCCACAGACACTGAAAGCAAGATCTAGATACTGCTTAGATCTCATTTCTCTCTGCCCAGTCCTACCACTTGCTTCTCTAAACATCTCCCAGCCATATCCACAGGGATATAGTGCAGTGGTAATTCCATATGAGTTTCCCAGCTCACTGCACTGACCCACCAGAAGAAGCCCTCCAGAGATAAGATCTGTGCATCTAATGCTGCACGTAAATGGGGTACCCAGCATCTAGAGTGATATCAGATTTGTTATCTGTATTCCTTTTTTTCACCCTACTATTTTATTAGAATCTTAATAAAACCTCTGTTTTATTGAGTTATTTGTTTCCAGGCCTGTATCATTTAGCTAAAGAAGGAGTCTGCACTGTTTCTCTCTCTCTCATGCCCTGTACTGGCAAAGACCAGTTTCAGTCTCTGCATAAGAATCTGTGAAAGTGTCTGTAGCAGGGGTTCTGCTAAGAACACTGCTTTTTAGTGATCCTGTGTCCCTCTCTCTTCCATCCTAGTGTGCAACAAATGCACAGTGATACCGCCCATATTTACAAATTTTAAAAAATTGATAAATGGACAAATTTCAGTCATCCTTTGGATTTTCTAGCAATCTGAGTTCTATTTTCAGTCCCATGCTGAAATAAATATCATCCTTGTTCATTAGGGCTGGCAGTTAAATTTAAAAACAGAAATAATCTTCAGCTAGCTATAAGAGGCTTCTCCTCTTTATGATGAAAACAAATGTTTCAATTCAGCTCTGTGCCTGGCCATGTATCCCATTGGTCCGGATCCTTATGCCTGGGGCAGATTTCTCAGATTGACCTCAGACCTCCCTCATCACTATGTGCTTACATGATGATTACTGGGCCAGGGTCACCATCACTGGATGTGATCCTGACTTCTGTTCACAGCTTTACCTTGGACTTGCCTTTTCCCCAGGGTCTTGCCCAATGATCTGGACCCTTGGGTGGCCCTGATCACCTTTCTCAGGTCTGTCCTTCCTGTCTTGGGGTGGTGAGACTGAGCCTCAGCTATCAAGATCTCTGTCCTGCCCTGATAGTATATTTGGGTCACCACCTGTTGGAGAGCAGCTGGGTTTTTCTGTTCCCCAGCATGTGTGACAGTCTGTTGTGCAGCTGTGTTGTTTGATCACCGTGTAAGTTACTTGTTATTGAGCACTTAAAAGGACAAAATTAAAACTGATGTATTGACTGTTCAAACCTCCTGGACCTGAGGAAAAAAAAAAGCAGATTGAAAGTAAAATGAAGGCTCGGTTGAATGGTTCATCTAACATCATTAAAAAAGCAAGATGATGTAAAAGTGAGGGAGAAAATTAATAAATACTGGGAATAAAAATGACAGGTTTTGACTGCATCTCAAACTTTAAATAATTGCTAGAGGCTCGAGGCTCCTGGGATGATTTACAGTGAATACTAGCAAAAAAGCTTGTCGACCTTAAGTAAATAAATCCATGACTCTAAAGGGTTGTGCTGGTCTGACATAATTCAATATGCATTGTATTAAAAAAAATGTGTAAACTACTCAGCTCACATCTCAGATAAAGTAATAGATGTTGTCAGATGAACACTGAAGTCAGGACGTTATTGGTTCTTGAAAGAAAGTTACTTCTAGAACTCAACTCATGCTCATTCTTCAAGCCCTCTGTAGGGCACTATTTTGTAATTATATATATACATATATATATATATATATGCCTAGTTTGGCATTTAATGGCATTTGAGAAACATTATTCAGATCTTTACTGTTTTATAAAGATGCCTAAAAACATTCAATGTTTCAGCAAATGAATTTGAGTCTAACTGTCCTTTCCAGTGGAAAAATGAGGGCAAAGATGGAAAAATCTGAGACGTCTCAGAGACTCAGATCCTCAAGGAAGCTGATCATTGTTTATTATTCCTGTGGGGACTCATTTTGAAGGATAAACAGAAGGCTGGAGTGGCTCTGTGAACAAATGCATACAAGGCCTTTATCTTCTAAAAATTAGTATCAGTATTAGTGAAGAAAACAGACTTTATCTTTAGGATACTGTGAGTCTTGCATCATCTTACCTCTGACTGCAGGGGACTTCAAGAATTGTAGTGTTATTGTTCTCTCCACATTTTTCTCCTCAGTCTTACACCAGAAGATGAAGGGTGAAAGTTAATGGTGTTAAAAGTAGATTAATTTACATCAAATTTCCAACTTTCATTTCAATAATGTGTTAGAAGACAGAATCTAATGTCGAATTCTACATATCTGACCCTTAACACCTGCAGAAAAATGCACAGGGCTCTTAGTAGTTGATGCACTCAGATGGTACTATTGGCTGATTTACACAACTAGCACAGCCAGTTGATCCACTCCACTCATACAGGTGGCTGATCACAAATCACAGAATATTCTGGATGGGAAGGAACCCACAAGTATCATCATGCCCAACTCTCAAGCCGATGGCCCATCCAGGGGATCAATACACAAGCCCTCTGCAGGGCACTGCCCTTGGCTACTGATACTTTGATACTGTTCATGTTGCCCTATGCAATAACAGGCTCAGTCAGGATCAGGTCCAACTGTTTTGTGTGCTGTAAAGTCCAAAAAAAAGATTTTTTTCCTCTAGAAATGATATATTCAAAATCAAAACAGGGCAAAGTGTACCCATATACAATAAGACAAATCAAAGGTATCAAAACACCACTTACCTTTCACTGAAATCAATTTATCTATTTGCTAGAAATCACCTTGAAATTTAGAGACAGGGTGTGAATTGCTAACAGAAATAGTAATTACATATACAATTCATATCACTTTTGCAGACTATAAATCTTTATGGAGGTGTTTGCCCACAACTTCAGCTCTAATAGGTCTTTTTTTAAATGTCTTTATTAATTTTGTCTTGTTTATTGTTGAAAATGTATCACCATTCTCGTGCTCACTGAGATGAAACTACATCTTTTTTTCTTACTGCTGCTTCCCAGGAGTATGAAACACAAATGAGTTACACCTCATCAAATCTCACATTTTTCTTCTCTGATATAGCTAGTCATGTTTTCTTGCAGGTACATAATTCAACTTGCAGATGTCTCATCAGCCTCCCTCTCTCCTTGACACCTGTCAACTCTTTGTCCTCTTGGTGAAGGTATTCAGTGCATTATTATTCCAGTCTGAGGAAAGTCCTTGGAAATGTCTGTCAAAAGAGTGTGTAAGAGCATTGACAGACAAACTCATACCTTCCTCTAAGCCACTATTCAAGAATGGCATGAGTCAGAATGCTAAGGTGATAATAAGAAATACTTGTTACATCTCTTATGCATTAGAGACAAACCAAATTGCCACAGGTTCTGAGGATCCTGATCTTGCAGCAAGCTCAGTGCATGTAATGAAGGACCTTGGATCATAAATTTGCATAGCTGGCCATAAGATTTCATTTTTAATTACCTGACCTGTAAACTACTGAAACTACTTAAAAAGTGGGCAGAATGTTGATTTTTTTTTTTTTTCATTTCAGTATAGAAATAGGGCATCCAAAAAACACCATGCTATACCATATTTATTATCTGGCATGCTTTAAAGGGCAGAAGTAGGCATCATGAACAATCAGTAAAGATTGAAAAACCCACTAAAGATAAAGTATGTTACTGACAAGAATTGATGGCCTAAACAGAGATGTCAGTGACTCACACATGTAGGGAAAGGACAAATGCTGACAGGTGAGACTGTTACAATTTTGGCAGAAAATTATTATCGTCAGGATTTGTACAGTAACTTTTTCTAGGCGTGTGATCTCTTGTAAAGCCAGTGGAGCATTTCTGAACCATGTTAAATTGAAACACACACAGAGGTGTTAGAATCACAGATTGTTTTGGATTGAAAAGGACATTAAAAGCTCATCTAGTTCCAGACCCCTGCCATGGGCTGGGACACATTCTACTAGACCGGGTTCAAAACTCCTTGTGTTGAACACCTCTAGGGGTGATGCATCTCCAGCTTCTCTGGGAAGCTTGTTCCAGTGCCTCACCACCCTTATAGTAAAGAATTTCTCCCTAATAGCTAATCTAAAGTTACCCTCTTTTAGCTTAAAGCCATTACCCCTTGTTCTATCACTATTTAGTGATAGATATCACTAAATAGTGATAGATATCACTATCACTACATTCCCTTGTAAATAGTCCCTCACCAGCTCTCTTTTTGGTCCCCTCTAGGTACTTGAAGTCATCCACAGAATACAAAAGAAAGCAGTCTGGGATCAGCAACTTCGAGCCTGTTCTGAAATAATCAAGTCTTGGAATGACAGAATATTTTGCCTCAAACCTGTTTCTATGTCTGACCACTGACAACACTGCCAAATAGACAACAGTGGCAGCTATATAAACTGTGAGTGTGTGTGTGTATATATATATATATATATATATATATATATATATATATATGTATATACAGATATCTACTTGTATAATGTAGACATCTGTCAGCTGAAAACTGTTCACCATCTATATTTCAGTAAAGCCACCAAAAATCTGTCACTCAGAAGTGTGCCTCAAAGCCAAGCCTGCCGAAGCCTAGAGTGAAATGTTTTCTTCAGTGAGGGTTTTACCTTTCCAAATAAAGGCAAAAAATACTACATCCAGCATAAGCACACAGAAAAAAAAAATGCATCGAACACTGCAGAGTCACACAGGGCTTTGAAGTCAATAAGATAAAGATATGACAGAACATTAGAAGGCGAAGGAAGGAAATGAGAGAGTCAGATCAACAGTGCCTCAGAGACCAAATTTTATAAAGGGCTGGGTGATGGGTGCATTTGGAAAAGGAAGAAAGGTGATGATACTCATTGAATGATAGTATGTCAGCCTAAATGGGAAATTTGGAATAAGGTGATGAAAACGAGTTGAACTGGGGTAATACCGAAGATGAAAATGCAGCAGCACGGGGACATCTCATGGTTATCCAATGTAAATGAGCAAAACATGATTGAGCAAACTCAGATTTGGTTGTTCAAAGCTGTAAACTAGAACAGAGATGGAGAGGGAGAGAAGCGATGAAGTAAACTTAAGGCGTTGGTCATATTGAGTTAAAAATGATGATGACTCATCCTGGATGAAATACTGGGGGTGCCACCCTCAGCATGCGATTAGAAAATACATAAATCTGCACAGAGCAGATGTGTATGGATGAACTGTCAGAAATAATGTACTTAGTGGGACAAACAGAGAGTGAAGGATAATGCTTTGGAGTACCTCAGGGACAAGAGGTGAAAAGAGATGCCATCAAAAGAGATGATAAGAGAATAGTTAAAGGAAAACAAACTGAATGGACTATTATCCTGAAAGCAAGTGGCCCACAAGCACCAGCAGCATTGCTAACAACTCTCAAAGAGAAGAAATAAGGTCAATTCCCTAAGATGCAATAGAAACTAACATATTATGGGTTCTGCTTAGGGCAGTACTCAGAAACCCAGCAACAGGAGGCCAGCAGAAAATTAGCAATATCCATCTCAGTTGAAATGAGCAAAGATGATGGAGCTCTGATCTTTGGGCATGAACAGACCGACAGCAGATATGTGTAATATATATTTAGAGGAGGGAAATAAATATGTAAACAGTGTTCCTGAGAAAGAAAAGGAAACATCAGATGAAAAGCCTGTACTTTGCCTAGTATGTTCTTACTTGTTTTTAAAGGAAAAAAACCAGAACTCAACCAAGTTATTTGGTGCTACAAATCAGTATTTCAAGAATTTCAGTTATTAAACACCTCAGAAGTATTCGTCCATTTATTTACTGGAAATAAATGCAGCTTATGAGTTTATGCTCATGTTTACATAAAAACTAAGTCCAATTTTGTCCACATGTATGTAAAGAGAAGAAACAATAAAAAAGAAATATTTCATATTCTGTAGAAGAGATTATATAGAATTATATAGTCATAATATTATTAATTAATACAGAAGGGCAACTAAAATCAAGTCTAGGGTTTTAAACTCTACTTACTGAACATTAAAGATTTTGTTAAGGGATTCCTAACTGCAGTAGGCCACAGAGCTAAACTTTCACATTTAGAATCATAGAATGGTTTTGATTGGAAAAGACCTTTAAGATCATAAAGTTCAAATAATTTACTCTGCTGGGTGCAGAATGTTATTGCCAGCAGCTCTATTTACTTCAGGGATGTTTGGCAACCACCATACCTGAATTCTGCATGTCTCTAGGGCCTTCACAAAGAAATAATGGTTTTGGAAAAATATGCAATATTTTTAGAGGAAATTTCTGGTATTATAAGAAATGGATGCTAAAGGCAATCTGTGACACAAACACAGCTTTCTTTAGTAGTGTGATTATTGCTAATTTTGTGCAAGAAAAATCCAAAACAGCCAGAAACAGTTCCACCTGTCAGCTGCCACATTATTTGTAACTACTTATGTCTTTATTCTTTAAGTGCCTTGCTCCATATAAATTACTTCTACATGTGCTACAAGAAAATCAACTCTCTTTTAGCTCAAAAAAGTATTCCAATATTACTGTATCTAAAAATAAGTATTTGGTGTCTTAACCACGTTAATGGAGAGAATTTTAATAAAAATATATATTTCTAATTAAGTGAAAAATAAGCAGATTGAGGAGCAGCTTTACGGGGCATTCAGTACTGAATCCTTTTCATTCAAATGAGCTCTGCCACTAACTTCAGCTGGAGCAACAATAAGCCTGCAGTTATTTGTTCTCGGTTAAGTTTTCAATATGCTTTGATTGACATATGTGTACTTTGCTGAATTCAGCAGTACAGCACAGTAATCAATGCATTGTAGAACTAACGTATTATTTCAGAAGCACATGCCCCTCAAATCAAATTGGAAAAATTCTTAGAGAATAAGCTATTTGTTTCATATGACTCTGGAAACAGATACTCAGGTTGTATCTATCTGTTTGTGTGTATTTTATGTGACATCCTCAAGAAAAAGTATTTCTTAAATGACGCAATTTCCAATATTTTATTTTCATTATATTTAAATTAACCTTGAGATTTCAAGATAAGTCAATTATTTTAGAATGCAAGCTGTTGTTATTTTATTAAAATCAACAAGAAAAACTAGGTTTGAGTGTTTGGTCTATAACACAAAGCTGAAGGAAGATCAACATAAATCTGTCCCACAGGGATTTTGCACAGAATGCTGAGCTCAGACACACGCCATGGAAATTGCTATGCAGGAGACACACTGTGAATTGTAAACACCATATCACAAAGCTGATAGCTTCAGGCTGCGGGCTTGCCTTCTTTCTTGGTAGGACTTTCATTGGTGGTTTCAGAAGACAACATGGGTATTATTCCCACATATCTACCTCAGCCAAAAAGTTAGCCAGGATACAGCATTTCTCTATTATTTCTTTTTGAGTCATTTCAATCAGAATATTTCAAAAAGTCATTTAACAAGCAAATAAACCTCTGTATGTATGTCATCATCTTCCTAGTACTCAAAAGGCTGCTGTGGCTTGAACCCAAAGGAGAGTGTTATCCCTGATAAAAGGGCATTCTCTTCTCAAGTCAGCTAATCTACTGCAAAGTTTTTATAAGGAATAAATATCTTTTGCTGTAACAAGGAAAGAAGAACAAGTTGCTTCTGTGAAATGTGTTTGAATACCTGGGCAATAATAACAGTCTTAGATCAACCCCAAAATAAGCTAGAACCTGCTCCAAACATTAATGTTTTGAGTTTAAAGTTGAAATAAGTACTGGGAATTAAGATATGGATGGGTTGATTTTTTCCTTCTAAATATACTCTTTCTGCTATATAGTTCTATTATGTAGATTATGATAGAAGGAGTGATAATGCTGAAAACAGCATAAGAAATCTTCTTTCCTACTATTTTCAGTAAGGTCATATACAATACTCACACCTGGTTGCTCATGCAGGGGGGACAAAAAATTTTATTTTTTTTACGAGAAATAATGTAGCTCAAGAAATTTAGAATCTCCTCCTTGAGCTCTTCATACAGGAATGGACTGATGGCTTACATTGCTAGGACTTGCTTGATTCTAAAAACCCCACCCGGCTATCAGTGCTTGACTCAGCTAGGCACACAGAAAAGACAGTCAAGAGAAAAGAATCCAGGAAAAATTTGTCTTGGGCACCAGATTGACTAACAAACATATTTTCTTAGCATCAGTAAATGGCTATGGCTTTTCTTTAGCTATTATCATCTAACTAATTACAAGTTGGGATGCTAATTAACATCAAGCCCTCCGAAAAACCTTTTACTCTAGACTAAGAAGACTGATAAGGGAGAACCATCAAAGAAAAATGCAAAAATGTAAAATTGCTTTGGAAAAGAGTTCCATGTTACCTTCTGAAATAAATCGCAAAGAGTTTTGTTTTAGAAGTTCTGCTTAACTTCCCAAATTAGAAGAAATTTTAGTGAATTATTTTTTCCCATAAAAATATTTTTGGCCATTCCAGAAAACATATTTTATGCATTTCTTGCTCTCTCTCAGTCTCTCTTTCTTTTTTTTCCCCCAATCTGTGTGTTGGTTATAGGTGGATATTATAATTAGTTATTAGCAATGTGAGCAATTTTTTGCCTAGATATATTGCCTTTAATTTTTAATGGGCAATTTTCATCAGCTTTGGCGGGAAATATCTCAGGCAAAGTGAACAAATATTTTTATATGTGAATGATTTTGTTGACTGTAGTTTGGAATGGCCACATATTTTGTAACTGCTGATAGTCTTTGCAAAACTTCCTGTAGGTAAGGAAGAAGGAGCTTGAAGTATGACCAACAACTGATTTACAGCAGTTTCTGAACTTCTCCCTTCTTCAAAATAAAATACAGAAGAGCACCTTTGGGTCTTTAAACTCAAATAAAACTCCAAAATCTTGTAAAGCTGTACATTATTGCAATCCTTCAGCAGGAAATTCTATATGCTGGCAAATGCTACAGGTATTTAGAAAAATCTACATCAAATTTGCATGTCAAAACCTCCCTTCCTCTCCCATCTACCACACAATTTATGAAACTTGGTTCCTTGGGTATATTCCTCAAATACATTTTTATAGATTCTCTGGCAGATTTCATCTGATGGTTTCTCCGGAGACATTGAAAAATGGGAAAGCCTGAGTTACTTCAATTTTTCAAATTTGCTGTTAATAAAATTGACTACTATGATCCCTATAAAATGTCAGTGGATTTTTCCTTTTTAATTTGCTTAGATAAATTAAGAGCAGCTAAGTTCATGTCCTGACTCATTTTTTCTGTACTCATAATATAATGCATTTGCATAAAGCAAAGAGGGAAACATTGACTAAACTTCCAGCAATTTTAAAACCCCCTAAGGACACATTATGATTATGCCAAGAGATGCAGAGGAAGGAGCTAATATTAAATAATCATATTCATACTAGATGGGCAATGGATTAATATTTGGGTTAACCTATCACAGGAAACCCAAGGAACAGGGTTTTTTTTCCCCTTTTATAATACAGATGCAGTTCTTAAAGCCTTCTCAGCTACCACTGAAAGAACCCTTGTTTCCTTTTGTCTCTTCAACAGCTTTAAAATATTCAGTTCTCAACAAAAAATAATTTGATGATGATTAAAAAATATTATCTATCTTTAGGATTCTGTGTTCTGGATGATTCATTTTTCATCAGACAGCTCAACTAAGTAGCCAGTGGCAGTAATATTGCATTGGTTTCTTGGCTTGCCCAGTTCACGTCTCTTCTGCACTCACAGTCGTTTCTCATATCTGCCTAACTTCTTTCTCAGCCTCTTTTCAAAATACCCATTCTCTATTTCAGTCTCTTATTCTGGCTAATTTCAGTCTTATCTGTAACCTATTTCAGGGGAAATTTTTCCTCTTTTTATGTCTTTGCACCAATCTCTTTCATGAGATCAGTAGTCTTGTTGAATCTGTCACCTCAGCAATGGGCCAGAACTAAAGCACCTGCTTAAAAGGTTTCCAACATTCCTTTAAGTGATCAGGCAGAAAGTTAATAAATGGATATAATTTTTCTAAGTTTATTAGAGCAGCCTAATTTCTTGAAACAAATGCGACTTTATTGGTACTAATGAAAGTGTAAACCATGTTGCAAGTCAGGGGCAAAGAATGTGCTCTTGCAAGACAGTCACTGACTTATTTGAAAGTTTTTTATATTTTGGGATTAGGATATGCAGTAGACAAAGGCAAATCCAGTTATATTCAGATTGAAACAAATAATTGATACTTTAAAAGCCATCATAAATAATCACTTAACCATTTTTTCTTTAAGGGAATTATGTTTCTGTCATGTTATCCCAATAGATAAGTGCTGCAAGGACCTAGAGGAAGAATTGGAAGATTAACCTTGTGTCTTATCTTTCTGTTGATTTCTGACATATCCTCATGCTATGTAAGTAATTAATTTCCTATTTCCCATTACACGGTCTTCTCACTAGCCCAGAAACATGCTTGCAATCATCTCCTCAGTGTTGTCCTGCTTTCTCCTAGTCACTCTTCCTATAGTTTTATTATTTATTCTCTGTTTTTCTTTTCAAGAAGGATCTGTCTGGCTGAACCGATTGTGTGAGGCCACCATGTATACACACACACACACACTAATCACATACTTAAAGCAGTATTTCACCACATCTCACCAAAGTGGGAATATCTGCACTGTCAAGCAAGCTGACATAGAAATCTGTAAAGTAAAACCATTGTGGTGTAAGTACTATTTATTTATTTATAGATTCTTTCTTACAGATTTTTCTTCATCTTTTTGGTTAGGGTTTAGACAGTCTGTCCATGAAATGACAGTTTATATGGACCTTCTGGCCTTCAGTGGAGACACTTTAGTGCAAATTATCCATTTCTTGCAGAACTGCATTTCTTTATTTGGCTTACAAAGACTGTATGAATATAAGTGATTATAAAGGTGGTAGGTTTGTTATCTCTCCTCTCTAAGGATTTAATAATTGTCCTTTACCCAATTTTAGCTAGATAACTCCTTTACAGACAGGCATCCTAATGTAGATTTCAGCCCATAAGCACCACTTCCTTTCTGCTTAGTCTGGATGCCATGACTTTACTGTTATATCACAGATTCCTGAGAAGTTTTCTTAGGTAGTAGAATAAAATTTTAGTAGTTACCTTTCTTGAAAGGTACTTGACATAGTTTTGGTCAGAGTTAAGTTGAACATACCAGAACCATTTCAGCTTATGTTTCAGGAATTAAAATGGACAAGTGTCTGTTTCTTGCAGTGACTTAAAAAGTGATCACCTAGATTTAGGGTTTCAGAGACCAGATTTAATTAGCACACTCATGGATCAGAGAGTGTCTAATTTTAATCATTACCATAGACATTGCAGATCTACAGAAAAGTTCACATCAAACACCAGTGGAAATTAATGAGATGTTTTTAGCTGAAGACTGGAAATATTGAATAGCAGGAATAGACTAGACCACAGCTATGCATCAAGCAAGAGCCTTGTCTTCTCCATCTGGCAATTGCATACTTGAATAATATATAGAAACCAGCAAAGATTTGTGTAGTATAGCTACCAGATTCCTCTTCATAAAGGATTGTTTTGCATCATGTCATGATTCCTCTGTTGTGTTAGTAAGGAATGTTTTCAGCTTCATATTTTCTCATCATCGACTTCCAGAATTAGGGACTACTATCTAGCTGACAACAGGGATTTCCGCTGTCTTGCCTTTTCTTCTCACTCAGGTTACAGAGATGCTGATTTTTTCCTTCTCCTGAGAGCTCATGGGCTGATTCATGTTACCCTGGCTACTTGTTTCTCTTGTTTTGTTGCTAGGGTTTGAGGTTGGGTTTTTTTCTGGGGGAGGAGGGGTATCATGGGGAGGAGCAAGCAATCCACACAGTTTCATTTTTAAAGTTTTCTTTCTCAGACTTTTCTGTATTTTATTACTTTTCCTAATTTTGACTATTTCAGGTATTCGCCTGAACATCCCCATCATTTAATTTACAGCAGTCCTTCAAAACGTGAGAGAAATTTTCATACTCTGCCTGAATGCCACAATCAATTTAAAACATCACAGGCATTTTAAAACTTTTTCAGCTCATGTTCATATTCTCTACTGTACTTGTTGGACACTCCAGAACTTGTCTTAGTTCCAGCATATGTTATTAGTTTAAATTAGAGCTGCTGTAAGAAATTCATCAACAAACTGATGTCTGATGTAAAAAAGCTTCCTCATATTCTTGTGTGATTATAGCTTTTCTGAGACAGACAAAAAATGCACACCAATGGAGGGAAGGAGGGGGAAGTGGGGAGAAAATAGTTTAGAAATAAATTAGAATTACACTAAACAAGTTTGGAAAGACAAGCTGCACCAATATGAAATTAAATGAATAAAAACAGCTGCCTGTATTTGCAATTACAGGCTTATGATGCAATTGCCTGTTAATGGCCCAGTTAAATTGTGAAGTAGATAAAAATATATTAGTTACACAGATAATAACAGATATCTCAGGCTATAAATTTGATTTATATGAGGACTGTTTTCCATGACTTCATCAATGCATTAGCATTAGAAGTCTTCATAGAAAATAGTTGCTGAGCTGGTAACTCTGTCATCCATTCTCTATCATTCCATTTGGGCAAGAGTAGGACTCGTTTCTTCTTGGTCACTACTGTTGCATTTATAAATGTAGCAGTGCTTGACTCAATAAATCTATGGATATTTATAGTTTCTTCATTTTTCCTCTAAAGCTACCATACTACCAGTTTGGCCAGTGCTGGACTGTTCCTTAAGTGTTAGTACATGATACACAAACTCAGATTTCATACAGATACTTATTCCATTGTAAGCATGATTCTAGCTGCATCTCTCATTTTGGGTGAAAAAACAAATCACATAACTGGACGCATCTCCCAGGAGGGCTCTAGAATATACACCTTCTAAAAGACTGTCTCTACAACACCCATGATTATATGCTGATTGCCACATAGCTCTGGGAAACAATGACTTCTGAAGCTCCCAACACATTTGTTTGGGAAGATGTAAATAAAATCAGGATGGAAAGTTGATGCAAGAGTAAAGCAGTATGGAAGCCTTGTTCCCTTTTCATGCAGTACTAGAAGACTCCCCTGCAGGTCAGTTAGCAGTAACCACACGATGAAATCAAAGCCAAAAGTCACTGCAGTCAGAGGGCCCAAGACTTGCAGCCATGGGCCAGAGTTCACCTTTATGCTTGCAGGTACTTAAGACATTTCCACATCTTCCCACTGTGTTTCACAAGCAAGAGACACTGCAGCATAAGAAAAGGAGACCTCTGTGTAAATCTGCTGAAGACCAAGCAGCCTGGGATCAGCCAGTTCCACAGTGCTGAAGCAGGACCAGTACCTAATCCCCTCTTTCTGGGCATACTTATCATATCCTACTCTGCTTCCCATTTCAGGCTTGTTGGGACCTCCCTGAAAAAACTAAAAAGAGACTATGCTGCAGCCATCTTGACAAGACTTCTCTTTCCTTTAAACCAACACAAAGTTTTCTAAAAATGTCTAAGGCTTGTTAGCTCCATTTTACAGACAAAATACCAGAGCTTGAAGAAACAACCTGAAATCTATGCTTAGCCTAAAACTCTAAGACTGTGAGAATGAAGGATTGCGATATTAAGATGAAAGAGCTGACATGATGAAACTGATATTGATGGTAGATTTCAATAAGTAAGCGCAGAATCATATTTAGACAAGTTTTTTACAGTCAGTATAAAGAATTCGCCTTCCAACAGCCATTCTTCTGAATAAAAAGAGAAGAGCTATTACCTATTACAATACAGGGTTGAAAGCCATCTACCCAAAGCCTCAACAAAAGCATTAGAAATTTCGAAAAATTCCAAAATTCTATTTTCCTCTGCCTTCCATCTGTGCACAGTTTGGATGTGTTAGACAATACTCACTGTTTCCTGACTACTTACTCAAGCATGTGTTTAAATACAGTCAATTTCCATTAAATTAATTTCTTGTGGTTTCTGAGCAGAAGTTCTTTTTTATTGCTTTTATTTTATTTTTCTGCCTTGTTTATTTGTTTGCTGTAAAAATTGGAAATGGCAAGTTAATGATAAAAAGGAATAAAGGATGCTTGTGGTCCATCTCAGTTATAGTTCTAGACTATAGTTATTTCTGTGTTCAATTAGTTTAATAGTATTATTGTCGCTTCAAGAGACTCCTACATCTCTAGGTAAGAACTTCATGCATGTAGCAGATGATGAAAAAATTCCTCACTTCATGTTCATTGCTATTTCTGGAACTTGTAGAGGAATTTATTTGGCCAACTTCCTCCTCCCTGTTCAAATGGCCAACTTATTGGCAGAGCCCAGGTAATAGGATCTGTCTACTTCATCTACTTTAAAATATCTGCAACGTAGACATCTCCATATCCTCTTGTTTCCTAGAACTCTCCCCTAACAAGTGGAAGAAAGAGCTACTGCTGTATCTCATCTCATCTCAAGGTAGGCATCTGAAGTATATCAGATGCATCATGCACCTCACATCTTACTCTCTTTACAAAAATGATATAGGCAACTGCCTCAGGCACAGATATTCAAAATTATGTAAGTCAAATTCTTCTTTCAGATTGTTCTCTTGCAAGAACAAAATGGAGACTAACAATAATTCTTCCATCTGTGGATTATTAGATACATTTTACCATATCTAACTAATAGGCCTTTCAGAACTAAAATGCTTGGAGCAAGCAGCCCCCTGAAACTAAACTGAGCAAAAAGAGGGCTCTAAGCTGCTGTAAGAAGGAGATCAGCAGACTGTCCACCTCTGAAGGTAAGTCATAAAAGAGGCGTTATCTGGGCACAGAAGAAAAAATGAACCACCTAAAAAAACTGCAGACTCCTTCAGGTAGATTAACTGCATGAAGAAGTACAGGAAGTTCTTATTTTACTGCATGTGGTTCTCTTTCTGATGGGCACATTTCTCAAGGGAAAGGATTTTTCCTGAATTATAGGGTCAGAGGAGCTCTGTGGGGAAGGGGAAGTTCGGTAGCTTCTATATGGAGTCCAACCTCCAACTCAGCAGTTACAGTTTTGCTGCCAAAGTTGAAACTGGAGAGGTTTATTAGTGGAGCTTCCAGGAAAATTAATGCCCAGTGTCACTGTCAGGGACCATCACTGGCATAGATACAAGCACTATACCGGGCTCGCAGCTGGTGAACCTATGAGCTGTGGAAGCACTTTACAACAGCACTACCAAAAAGTCTAAGATACATAAGTGTCTTCATCACTTGGCTCAAAAATGAGTGTTTTCTCCACAAGTTCAGTTATGTGCACTCTTCTGTCAAATTACTTCCAAAATCCAATTATACAAATCTCATTTTTCAAACAGCACCATCAGCATAAACAATATCAAATGTTACAAACTGTGATACATGGAAGATCTGCACACCAGAATCCCTATTTATAGACCACCTGCTATCTGAAACATACAACAAAAGCTAAAACATCAAAGCAAAGTCTCTTCTACCATTGCGTTTGGTTTGCAATAGCCACTTAGTAAACAAAAGAGGACTTTTATCCAACAAAGATGCTTAAAAAGCCAGATCATTTTTCTAAGAGTTCCGTGAACACTACATGAAGAATTAACTAGCAATAAGGAAAAAAATAAATCCTTCTTAGCACATTCCTTTCTATCCTGGAACTTGAATACAAAGTCATTAAACAGAGCTGGAAGAAAATGCTGGAAATAAATCTTCCCAAAACCACATTCCTGAGACTTTAAGCAGCTTCTCAGTCTCATGAAATCAACCAACAGGAGCAAATTCTCCATAATCCCAGCAGCACTGAACACAGACTGCAGGTATAACTTCTCTGTACTGATTGCAATGAACACTCCCTACAAGAGACCTCTGAGCAGCTCTGGCTGCTACACTTGGACAAAGGTAGGAGGTTTCATCCAGTGCCCCAGAGGTTATCAAGGCATATAAGTAACTGATTATAGGCAACTATTAGAAACCAGCATGAGCTGATATATCCAGGCTGCGCATGACAGAAATATCCAACTGTCAGTGAAAGGCATTTCACAGGAAACAATCATGCCATCTTCATCTTTGTTGAGATATTTTTATCTCCACAAAGGAAACATAACAAGAAAAACCTTGGAACTCTTTTTAAAATATCTTACGATTTCTTACCTTAGCACTGACCTCTCCATATTCCACAGACTATTGTCATGGTTTGAAAGCAAAACGAGTGAGAGGCTCCAAGTCAGAAATACAATTTAATAAGAAGAAAGGTAAAAAGGTAAAAATAAAATAAACACAATAACACAAAGGATCACTGACAGAGTCAGAATACAACCTGAGCAGGATGGTGGAAGCAGTCCAGATGAGGTGCTCTTCCTGAAGCAGTGATCCTGTAGAAAGGTCTGGTAGCTCTGCTCCTCTGGGAATCCAGTAGGTAAGGGCTGCTTGCACTGTCCCACATACCAGCTTATATCCAGGTGAGAATGCTTGGCTCCTCTCCCTGGGCAGAGCATCTCACAATGGGATGAGGAGTTGTGAAGTGGGTCCTTGATGGCCCATTAAACAGAGATAACCCCTGGAGGGAGTTACCTGTGAGTCATGGGCAAGGCATTAATGGGCCATTAACAGAAGACAGCCCAAAGGCAGGGGGCCTGGGAAGAACACTGCCCCACTTGGTTTAACAGTTCATGAAGATGGTGATAGAATAAATACTTTGTGTACATCCTTCTCTACAACCCAGGACAACTATACACTACATGTCTCGTTCTCTTAAGTGATAATTATCTGTTCACCTTTCTCAGCTTCTCTTTTTTTCTTACTTTTCATCTGTTTTCTCTCCATTCAATTCTTTTCACCCTTCAAATGTTCCTTCTGCTTCCTATGTAACAATACCTATTTCTTATAGAGATGGTTTAGCTGATATATTATTAAGTAAATTCTGAATAATTGTTCTTAACATGTATTTTCTTTTGAAAACTGCTTCCACTATTTTGAGACTTGGAAGACATTTCCAGCTCATGTCCAAGGTAATTTTTCTTCCTCAAGAATATTAGCAAGTCTACTAAAGAACACTGACTATGTCTACAAAAGCCTGTCCTGTCTACAGATCCTTAGAAAGTCCTTCAAAGGGTAAATTATTCTCATGATTAGTTTTACTAAATAGTTAAAATTCCTATTTAAATTTCCCAAATGCTTTTCATAATATACATTTTATGAAATTATCATTTGTTCTTGCTTATGCTGTGCAATACATTCATGATGAAGTAGCAAAGAGATAACAGTGAAATTCTTGCTGATAGTATTAGGTTATTCGATATAGTAAATGTGGGAAATTAATATGAAGATGAATTTGAATTCTGAATAACTGGGCAATGAAACAGTATATGAAATTCAATGTAGACAAACAAATTTAAAAACATTTGTAAAAACATCACAGATTCTTCATGGAATACTGTCTCTGATCTGAAACAAGTGTGAGGCTGGAATACATATTTGAGTAGAGAAGTAATATTCAATAATTGTCAAGATAGGAAATTAAATGTTAGGAACAATTAGGAAAGTAACAGAACAAAACAGAAACCATTATTAGGCCATGGTGTAAACCCACAGTGCGCCAATTTCTGAGATACTGTGTGGGATTCATGTCTCTCCATTAAAGAATGTATATGGAAACAGAAAGAAAAAACAAAGTGGTGTGAACACATAAGGATTTGGAAAGGATTCTGTATGAGGAATGAATAATGAGATTAACTTCTGGCCAAAGGGATGACAGAGACAAGAATGGTGTGGCTATAAAGTCACATGTGATGTGGAAAAGGTGAGCAGTCAAAAGCTCACTCTATCTGCTGGTATAAGAACCAGGAACAGCAAATATTCCTTACAACACAAGTCAAAGGGCAGATCTTTTCTTTGCAAACAATGCACAGCTGAGCTGTGAAACTCCTTCCCTGAAGAAACAGAAGGTGAAAAATATTGACATTTTCTCTATAAAGGGTGGTAGGAAAATCCATTGATGGATATGGAAAACAGAAATTACCTCCGTTCCAATAACCTCAGTGTCACTGAGTGTCAGGAGAACAATTTGAAGAAGCCTGCTGACAGAAATGGGATATTGATATAAATGAACCTTCTATGTGAATCCATGTAGACACTCAATAGCTTTATCCAGGCCTGAATCACTAAAAAGTTCTTAAGGAATGTCCCTGCTGTTCCATAACTGATAGGAGTTTGATAACTTCTTTATCAGATCTAACTCAGGACAGTTATCCTCTGGACAAGTTTCTTGCCAAGGTGACCTTTTTAAAGATGCAGTCAGCTTTGATGGAAATTGTTCCAGATTACCCAGAATGATCATATTTTCTCACTGGTGAAGCCCTTAAGTGGACAGCCTTTGGGGTGGTAGTTTTATACTTCCTGACTCTAAATCTCCAACAGTCTAAATCTCTGAGGAGTTTTGGCCCAAAAAGTTTTTGAAAAAAGAGATAGCAGAGTGGTGCTGCCTTCTAGCAAAATACATATACATATACAAACAAGATGAAGCATGTTTAAAGAGTTTCCAACAAAATAACACCAGGCTAGGCATGCCTAACACCTTTAAAAATTATGCATGAGCTACAGGGAGGCCATGTCATCTTGCTGTTCAGAATATTTGCCATGACTTAAAAAGACGAAATATCCCATGTGCATTTTAATTGATCAAACAGTCCATAATAGCTTCAAATTTAAATTCTCAACTTTCATTAATTCTTGAAATTATTAATGCTATTCATGGCCTCAAAAATATTATTCTACCAAAAATCCCCAGACTTATGAGCTCATCTAAATTAAAACACACTGTTTGCATTATTCATGTTGAAAACTTCATTTTATTTCAGTGGAATTATTCATTACAGGAAAGATTGTGAGTATAATCACTGGACTCCAACTGCAGTTACTGAGCCTATTCCTGTCTATCTGCTTACTCACTCATGGCTCTTTACTATGATATCTGAAGACCTCCTTCTTTGTTATTTGCTAATATTGTCAGATATCTGGTGAAAGATATCATACTTTAAAAAAATAAATAAAAAGGTATTATCAGTGTTTGTTGTCTTCTGAAAATGTTAGGCATCCTAGTAGCACACATTCAGAGTATCAAGGCTAGAACTATTTTCTTTAGCAGTGCACTCAGCAAGTCTCTAACTAATTTATGTAATTTAAATCTCTGTTACACTGTGACCATGATTTAAGCAAGCCTTCTTTCTTTAGGTGTCCTACAACATCTAGTCTCTTCCCCTCTTTGCCTCTTTTCTCCTTAAATAATGTTTCACTTTCTCAAGAAGATGTCAGTGACAAGGTAGCAGAAGCAGAAAAACACTGTCATGTTAGAGAACAAAGATATAAATTCTGCAGCATCATGGATTAGATTTTTTCTGAGACCATCTCAATGATGACCTGTAGCACTCCTTAACCCAGGGAAAATTGCAGCTCCTATGTACTTCCACCCATCCTAGCTGCCTCACATTAGGACCACGTTAGGTTGTTGGTCAGAATGCCCTGAATATGTCCATTAGCACTCAAGCTGCATATTTGAGAAGCTGAGAATCAGGTCTCCAACACTCATCTGTAATTCCACTTCAGCCATCTCTTTTCAGCTCGTGGCAGGGTTCACCTTTTATTTCTTGGCCTCTGATCAAAACTAGCTAATTACCAAAGCAGCATGAAGCTGGCATGATTGACAGATAAACACCCCATGAGTGAATAAAAAGCTGCATTTTGAAAGGATAAAACAATAAAGATGTTTCAACAAGAAGATAAACAGCAAGCTTCCAGCAGGGAGTGTTAAAATGTTCCCAGAACATCACACCAGAATGGGTTTTTGTCATCTGGCTTCACAAGAAGTGACAATCTCAGCTCAGGGTATTTGATTGACTCTAGCTCATATATTCAGCTTGTGAAGCAACTGATATTCTGAGAGCACCACAGGAGAAGAGGACAGGTAGCAGATTGCATCCAGAATTGCTTGAAAATATACTTGTAAGTTTTCTGGAGGCAGCTGGAGAAAGGAGACATGGAGTAGAATTAAGTGTTCAGTTCCCATTCTCTTTGTAGCTACTTGGATGTGGGTAAGGAATAAATTTGAACTGAATTAACTATCACAGCCAAACAGCAAACACTCTCATACCTAAACCTGTATACAGATATAACACATTGTTATTTCCGGATACAGAAGCATTATATTCATTAAGTACAGCCTTTTGTATAGTAACTTAAAGGAGGTTTAGTAAGTGTAATAAAAGCTTTTATTTGTCTGGAATACTGATTTTATGAGGAGTTTCTTCATGGTGGTTTTATTGCTACTTATCTCCTGTAACAGGCAAAATAAACTAAATTTACTAATTCAAGATGGCAAAGTCATCGCAAGTTACGTGTTGCCACTCCATTCAAAGCTGTATTTACAGAAATGTTCAATTCCTCCTTATTCCTCCTTACAAAGAGTAAATTTCAAATGAATTTTTAAATCCAAAACCAAGTTCTACCATTACAGTCTATTTATTTATCAAAAATTCTATCCTTAATTATCTGCTGTGCTATAATGCCTGTAAAAATATGTGTTTTTTTCCAATTCCAGATATTCTCTGATTCTATCAAAAGTTTTCTGTGATATTTTGTGAATAGAAATTAATACAGAAAGAAGTTTCTATATGTGTTTTTCTTGATAAATTTAAATCGCTATTTGGTCTGACATTAAATTTATCTGCTACACCATAATGAATATTTTGTGGCTTGCAGGACAGTCTTCTCTCTCAAACTGTAATAGTATCAGACAATCTACCTTGCTTCATTATATTATATTAATTATATTTATCATATTATCACAGCAAGTTAGAATCATGCAGTGGGCTAGTAATGTTATTAAATCACAGTACAGATTCTGTTTTGAAAGATTATTTTCTGATTTTTAAAATGTGTTACAGGAAAACCACAGATCTGCATCTATAGGACCAAATACAGCTCTGGGGAAATAAACACTCCTTGGAAGCCTGGTGGTTTATTCAAGGCAGTGTTAAATTTCTATTTAACTTGCATCTCTGTGAATACACAGAACTATTTTGGTGATTCACAGAGGATTCTAAGTAGTCCTTCAAACACAAATGTGAAACCTGAAATTGAGGCAAATGAAAACAATCAAAAAGAGGAAATATGTTGTGAAAGTAACCAAAAATGTTATGTTGGTACACAGCTATAATTTATAACTATGTACACAGGACTGAGGAAAAAACCTCAACTAGATTTCTTCATGTTTATGGTAATTCTGGAAAAAAAAATTATAGGCTGCTGCAATATCACATAGCCCATTTGCTATTAAATGAAGATTTCCTGTTTTGAGGACCACCCAAGTGCAAATATTTGCTTCTCCAAGTGCTTTAAAATGTTAAGTCACATTAGTTCAACATATAAATACAGAAATAAGTTTCCTTAAGAACTTTGTCTTTCTGAAGAGAGAAGAAATATACTGGATTAACCACTTCATCCAGCCTTAAGAGAACGTCAAATCCAAAAGTGTATTTGATGAGAAGTCTCAGTGTTTATTTCATGGTCCCTGCATGGTGCCAGCATAACCTGGAGGAGTGAAAAAACCACATTTGTGTTTTATATTTGATTTTGGAATTGGAGTTACAATTTACATGTTAAGAGCTAAATATTTTTCTTTGTCCAAAGTATCAGACTACTAAATTTTAGGCAGTGCCCAAGCTGTTCCATAGTTTTCCTGCCCAACGTTTAGTCAAAAGCCTTGACTGAAGTATTCTGTATATCAAATTGCTCCTTTCCACTAAAAAGAGAAAAATGCCAGAAAGTGGATTCTCATATTACCTGAGCAAAAACCCCATATTTTTAATGGATATCAAGGTCAAGGATGAGGAACCTCTCAAAAGAAGCTCACTAGGATAAAGAGAAAATCTTTTCTCTAGTCGGAATTTCTGCTGTATCAGCTGTAACATCTAAATGTTGCCATCCAGACAGTGCTAAAGCAGACATTAAAGAGAACCGAACTAAAAACAGAAGAATAAAATGAGAAAAAGTAGAGGCTGAAGTAGCAGTATACATCTCATACATATTGCTTTATACCAACTGCTCACCCATTTAGCGTTTCTAAAAATGATGAGGTTTGTATGTCAATGTCATTTTTGAATGCAAATATAAGCAGGCTAAGATTTTGTTCTCATTTCCCAACATTTTCCTTTCAAACAAACAAATTTCAGGTATATCTTGTTTTAGACTTTGAATGAAATATCTGTAAATATTATGTGCCTAGATTCATGCAGTGTCTTGGATTGAAAGAAGTAGTATTATATCTACACATAGTGAACCCTGAAATCTCAACTAAATTTAAAAGATATTTTTTTTTTAATTGCAGAATACATAACATTTAGAGTAAGGTGAACAAACAAATTTACCCTGCCTATAGTAAAATATAATACAATTTTACACTGTTTTATTTCTCTACATGGTCACTGATCACTGTCAGCGAGTTAGAATAAAATTTGAAACAACAAATTGAATCAACTCAACTATTCTCCCCTCTGTCCAAAAAAACCTCAGTTAAACTGATCTATGTTCATATAATTATACATTCAATTTTATTACGTAAGTTCCAGGGGTCCAAAGGTGGTTTTGAAAGTCCTAAATAAGATTTAGCATATAATACAAGACTTTCTCTTCAAAAGTAGGAGTCCTTATTTCACCTTTCAAGTGTGAAGTTTGGACACAAAAACCTCACAATGGTCATTAGACCATAAGTAATTTTCTTTATTTTCCAGTAAAGCTCACATTAGCTCTGTTCAAGGCTTAGTCAACATGTCAGTTCACTTCTTCCTAGCTCAAAGACTTCTGAAAGGTTACCAATAGCATTTGCAAGAGTATGTACAGTAGAAAAAATATGTGAATTATTATAACTTCTAAATAATAGGCTTAAAAACCATGACAACAATTACAGTTCTCCATAATACATTCTTTAGAATTCAGAGATTTACTCAATCACCTTTCAGCTCTCTTTTAACAGCTGTTAACAACCTATTATTCCAAAGCCTTGTGCTAATTCTACATCTATAAATCTCCAACCCAACTAAGACTCACTAGGTCTTTGGAAATAGTCTGCATGACACAGGAAGCTAAGTGTAGAGTGAGTTCTTTGAGAATGTCTTGCTGCAATCACTAAGACTTCAGCTGCTTCTTGTGATGGTTCCTGCCAGATTCAAGATAACAAAATCAAACATCTGTTGAGCGGACAACAGAATTGTATTACTACAGTCTCATCCTTCCCTTCAAAAACTATTTGCAGTCCCCTCATGCGACTGCTAAGCACAAGATTCTTTCTTCCTATGGCACCTACCATTATTCAAAACTTCCTTGCCTTAGTACTATTTTATGCTTATGCTCAAAGCAAATCCTAATGCAACTGTTGTACACAATTTTGTATTGTAATGCAGTATTCAAAGTTAGACATTTTCTTTTTTTTTTCCTTCTTTTTTTCTTCCAATACTATTCACAGTGATTTCTCAATTGACAAGTCTAAAAATTCTGATATCCACTTCAGCAAATCTATGCTTCACAGTCTTCAAAGAAAATTTTTTCATCTCTAAATTATTTAATCATCTCTAATTAATATCATCTCTAAGTTATTTTTCAGAAAGATAATTTTTAAAATAAACATTGAAATTGAAACTTCTTTAGGTAAATTAAGTTGCTGAACCTTATTCTATGCATTTTTGCAAGAATGTGTTCCAGAACAGTTCGTGTAGAAAACATTTTTTCTTTACTCTTTTCTTTTTAATGTACATTTTTCCCAAAATAAATACTTCACTTCAACTGAAATCAGACAAGATGCTTCAACTAAGAATTTAATGGCTTGAGGAACCTATGAGAGAGAAAAAATGGGGTCAAGGAAGAAAATGTAAACTCACATATAAACAACAGGTCTCTGCTGTGATGTTGCATTAGAGTGAAAACAGTTTTGTATTTCTACTGTGACAAGTGCTGTACTATCTGCCACTACTGTTTCTTCAGCAATTAAACATTATGAATTCAAAAGCTCTCTCTAACTGTCTGGAAAGCTGTGCTGCAGTCCAATTTTAAAATAGATTTTAAAACTCCCAATACTGCAGCAGGCCTATCCATTATGGTTTAATGTCAATAATGGTAACACAATCAGTGGAGATTATTCGTACCATTTAAACATTTCACTTCTCTTTAGAATTTTTTCAAGATAGTTGAGTACAGCACCAAAAAAAAAAAAAAAAAAAGATAATTCTTTAAGGAATATTGCTTCACTGAACATGTGAAGCACATATTGAAAGCTTCTAAGGAGGTTTAGCAGCCTATTTTCAATTTAAAGCATAAGAACTTGGAACTCTGTGAAGCATCACTGCCAGAGAAGCTAAGATCACATTAACTGGAATTTCTTTCCTCACAATTAATTTAAAAATACTTTCATTCATTAAGCCTTCATATCAAAGGGATAGTAGAAAACCATATTAAGTAATAATTTTAATGTAAAAAATATTAAATTCTTACAGTTTGGTCTGGACCAGTAGCTAGAGAGCTATCCAGAAGGACTCATTAATGGGAAAGTACAGCTTCAGCTTCAGCAATTACAGAACTATGAAATATAGCTTTTCCTCTGTAGCACAGATATTTCTGACTCAAAAGCAGGAACTGTATTTAAAAAGCATCTAGAAAATATCTCCTTTCAGAACAAAATCATGTTGGTTGTGCAATTCCACATAATGTTCAAGTTAACAATTCACTGGTTCTAAGGCATGCTTGTGAGAAGCTCTGAAGCTAAGCTTAATAAAATACTTTTAATTTAAATCTTTCCTTGTTTCCCAAATTCACAATACCACATTTCCATAAGGCTGTCATGAAAAGGTTGAGTAAATGAAAAACTGACTGGTAAATAAAAGCAACAAAATACGTTTCTTAATTACTAAAGGAGTCATCATCTACCCATGTGTATCAGTTTGCAGTGTATTCATAAAAATGTTTACTAGTTTTTGAAAGAGAGTACTTGCATAACAGTTTCTTATGCAATGTTTAATTGGAATTTTTCAAAAACAAATTGCAGAAAATCCAGTATTTACTGCTATACTTTGGGACAGGCAGACCCTTAAGAAAAGAAGGGGAAAATACATTTTGTTTGGAGACATCCAAGTGTCTGTGCACTAACAGAAGTTTTTAGAGTGCAATGACATCTTCCCAGGAGTGTAGTTTACAGATTGCAACAGATATAGATGGGTTCAAAGGAACAAGGAGCAGGCACACCATGAGACCTCCAAAGGGGTGGAAGGACAGAATTCCTGCAAAGAAACAGGCTGTGCTCTGCTGCCACCTAGAAAGATACTTGTTTAAGAGCTTTAAAACCAATTCAGGACTTAGGATATTTCCTGCAAAGGCAACACAGACAAAGATTTGTCCATGATGCCCAATTTTTTTGTCTTCTTCAAGTGACTTCAAGTGACTCTTTTTTAGAAAATCCCATGATTTCATGTGGAATAATCCCTGGGTTTTAAAACCTCTTTAGTGTTTTGATGTGTGCACAGTAAGAGATAAGCTTAGAAAACTTAGCTTGAAGTACTGTCACAAAATCACTCAACACAAAGCTCAAATTATTTTTCTGAAAAATCTTCTCTTAAATATGTCATTTATAGTCTATGGGATCACATGATTATCAGCCATGGCCACTTAAGTCTCTAGCTCTCTGCCTTGTCCTTCCCCCAAAGTTTGTGATGAATTATACAGTTAGAAAGCCAAGAGAATATTTCATCCACATCTAAGAAATGAAAAGCACTTCCAACATCACTATAACAAACTCAATAATTATCTTACAAAAGGCAAAATCTTTGAAGTACTGGAGAGATCAGAGGCAGCCGGTGTGTCCTGGGTTAACTGCTAAGTGACAGCTCTGCAGCTACATTTCTGATAATAGAAAAACAAAGTCCCAAAGTGATCTGTAAGGAAAAAAAAAAAAAAAAAAAAAAAAAAAAAAAAAAAAAAAAAAGGAGAAAATTATAAAATCCTGCTTGAACTCAAAGTTATGGGTTGCAGATTCAAAAGGGAAACTTATCACACCTGCTGGCAGTTATTGTTTCATCAACTAAGGGACACTTCTGCATAGTTAAAAGACTTATTCATTATTTGATTGTAGAGGATACTGAGTAACAGGATTTAGCTTTGAAGTTAAAATCTACCCTTCTCCCCTTCCCTGATCTTCAATCTGGGTAAAGCCACAGCCTACAGCTCCTATAATGACCAGGATCAGGATGAAAAGAGTCTTCCAGCCTTTTCCTGTGCCCCTTCAGGAGCCCCTGAGAAGACCAGCAGCTCCTACAAAATGCCACATCAGGTCGGCAGCATAACTCCTGCCTGCATGTAGGGGAGGCACAGGCAAGCACTTGGCAGGCTCACAGCAGTCCCAGGAATGGCCCATGATGAGCAGGTCCACAGTTGCCCTGACAATGCCCCCACATGGCCAACAATCTGCCTCTGTGCTCCTTCCCTGGTGTTTCTCCTCCCCACTACAGCTCCTGCCTACTCACCCCCTCCCCAGGTCTCAGCTGCTGCAAGGGCAGATTCACAGCTCAGGAAAGATGACCCCAGTACAGAAAGCTTGCTTAAGCTCATCCCAGTACTTAAGAAAGCTCTCAAGTTCTTGCTGAACCATTTTTAAGAGGTTTTTTTAATCATTATTATTGCTGGTTATTTTTATGTGCTGATTATTTCTTTGAATTCAGAAATATAAGAACTATTCCAAAAAAGGTGGACATTTCATCCCAGATCTTAGCTTTTATCATTTCTCATAAAGAAAAAATAAAAAAGGAAAATAGTGAATATTAAGAATAACCTAATTGCTAAGTGGTGGAAAAGGCTAAGCTTTTGAGAATAAAATTATTTGGCAAACAGTGTTCATGAGTTCACACTGAGACAAATTTAAAAGATGATGCATACATTTATTTGGCACCCAGCAGTATGAAGCTAGAGGGGGCAGACACATAGCAAAGATCAGTTTATGGATAATCTCATTATAAGGTGTCCTTTAAAAAGAGAAAATTATACTTACATTTATATCTGTATTATTCTGATCGAGGCAGATAGTACAGAATTAAAAATCTGACTTCGGCCAGGAAATTAGTCTATGTAAATAACCATATTTAAACAAAATATCTGCAAAGTTGGCATTCTCCTTATTAAGTTCTTTTTTCTTCTTAGAAAACCAGGAGTCATGTGACAGACAGATTTTTGCATCTTTAAATCTCCTGTGTGCCAGGGAAGGATGCAAAGGTGGGTGCTTAAGGAAGAGCCAGGGTGATCATGACTTCTTAATGGGAATGTTGAAGCAAAAGCTGCAGTTTCCTCTACTGGGAGCCCCACAAACAGCAACTACCAAACTAATGTAATGAATGTTCATAACAAATTTGGTTTAACAGGTTCTCATAAGTTCTGCCATTATCTCAACTTTTCTTGCCTCATGTTGGGTGCTTAAAGGGACAGTTTTGGTTTAAGCCAGCAGGAAGATAAAAATGACACAGCTTCTCACTTGCTCAGCCTTCTTCCCACTGCCTCCACTTGCCCCTCCAGGGAAATGGGAGAGAGAAGTGAGGGAAAAAAGGTAAAATTTGTAAGATAATTTAGAAGGAGGGAAAAGGAAGAGGGTAAATAATAATAATAGCAATAACAATAATAATAACAATAATAATAGTAATACAAAGAGTTAGAATGTACAAAACAAGTGATATTCTGTGGAGTTGGGGACCACTCACCAACTGATGCCAAGCCGGTGACAAGCAGCAGCCCCCAGCCAGCTTTCCCACTAGTTTATAAACTGGGCTTATGGTAGAGAATATTCCTTTCTCCAGTTTGGGTCAGCTCTCTTGATGGTTTTGACTTTTAACTTCTTGTTCTCCCCAGTCTCCTCATTAGCAAAGTGGTGTGAGAAGCTGAAAAGCCCTTGATTTTGTTTTAGCACTATGTAGCAACAGTCAAAACGTAAGCGTGTTATCAACATTATTCTCATCCTGAACCCAAATCACGGCACTATATCAGCTACAAGGAATAAATTTATACCAGACAAAACCAGGACATTACTGTAATTAAGGACTTCCATTCATCCATAATTATTGAAAACAAAAAAGTTAATATAATTCAGTTGGAGAATTATCTATATAACAGTATTCTGTCTCCTGAAACATTTACCTTTGTGTGTGGCACATATGGCCATGACTACAAATCTTAATTTCAACCAAGACTGCTATTTGACAACTAACTCTCATGTTCTTTTGAGAGCAGAAAAGAAAGAAAAATAACATTTGGTGGGGAAATCAAATGTACCCTTTACTCCAGGTGGTTTGTAAGCCTTAGCTAATGGTGTCTATGTTCCCTGTCTGTCTCCTCAGGAAACCACAATACCAACACTGGATAGAAGCCCTTAGGTGTAACTACTGCTGATAACTCATATATACCAAGTAGCTTTCATCCTTGAGTATCATGAAATGCTTTACTTTTTTTTTTTTTTTTTTTTTTTTTTTTTTTTTTTTTTTTTGCACAGATTCTTTTATTCATCAACAAAAATGCTACTCTTTTGGAATTAGGACATGATATTTTGTTCTGTTAGTACTGCAAACAATATTTAAGAAAGGATCTTCATAAAAACTAATTACAAAAATGCTTAACTTTTAGTAATTTAACTAAAGTGAATATTTCATTAATAGCACTGAGACAAATTTTTTAGTAGGCTCAAGGAAGAATGAAAATCATTTCTGTTAACACCCAGGTTTGCCTTAATGGATTCACTTGATGTGGGTCATATTCAAGCTGAGATTGCAGTCCAAGTGGATATGATATGCCCATAGCATTAGTTGCTAAAAATCTAACAAACTGTATTACCACAATGTCCTCTACAAAAATCGTACAGTCATCTTGTTCTCTAATTAGCCAAGGGTCAGTTATACAGAGAACTAAGTGTGTGTTTTTGTTGTTGTTGTTGTTTTTTTTAATAATGTTTTTCATATATTGGAAAATATTGCTCTATCAGAAATAGAACAACAGTTAATAATTGCACAGTTTAGGGTTTAGATCATTCACTAAAATCAAAGTTGGACTAGATCAGAGCCTCTGCATTAGTTAATATTAAAAAAAAAAAAAAAAAAAAAAAAAAAAAAATTAAAACCCCCAAAGAAATCTAGGAAGTCATAAAACACACACGAAAGTAAGCAGCCTTGGCTGCCCAATACCAACATGATTGAGTCTTCTTTGTGACAAGAATACCTAGATCTCAGAATAAAGGTCAAATTTGACAAAACAGAAATCCAAACCAGCAGATCACATTCCAACTGAGTCTTCTCTTCTGAAGCTCATTATGTCTTCTGCACTGTCTCACTCATTACTGGAGTCCTTGCCAGGTCTTGGCTCAGCTTAATCCACAGTGGGAAAACCCTTGAAACTTCAGTTACATAAAGTGGTAAAAAATTATTCCTTTTGCAGCACTAGTTCCAAATGTGCACTTATAATCCCATCAGGAATGAGTAAACCTTAAAATGGATTAGGTAAATCATGTTTTATGCTACTCGTTATCAAGACATGTTTTTGGCAGCATTCGTATAAGAGTAGTTTGATATATTTTCTCCACTAAAAGGGAGAAACCCCTCATATCAACACACTTCCCACTTACAAATCATATAAATTTATTTTCCATCAGAGAATGTGTCACAGGGGATTGAAAAATTAAATTTAATTCCACTTCCCTCATAAAAAGGACCAAAAGGTGCTTTAGCATGTCCCTTGGTTACTTAAAAATTTATTAGTTTTGAGAGGAAATGTTTATTGAAATTAATCTTTAAGTTGTCAAAGATCAAAATGTTTTTAAAAAATCACATAAAATCCCTAAAAATTAAAGCTTTGGTTTTGGATTGTTACTATATCTCTGAGTAGATGCTTAAAACTATGCTGACTCACTGTTTTCACATCAGATATACTCATTTCTTCAGAAAAGTCCTAAAGATATGACAGAAAGGAATGGCATCAGTGAGCTATTTTTACTAAAATCACAGCTCCTGTGATTCTTAAAAGCACAAAGTTCTGGATCATTTACTTGAACCTCAGTTCTATCCTATGATTATATTAATACAGAGGTTGATTAATATAAAAGGGTTTATCAAATACAGTGCAATTCAGTGCAATTCCAGTGTTGGAAGAAAATTGGGTTGTGTTTGATAATTTGACAGCTGACAAAGACAAGAGAAAAAAGATTGTTATGTTTAATTTGGTAAAGCTATTAATCTCTTCAAGCTTGTACAATATAATGTTTTATCATATTTTTCCTTTCCAAATGGTCTACATAATAATAATTTGGTCACTACTAACCTGTTTCTAACTACAACATTGACAAGGTTAATAAGTCACTTATCAGTTTAAATCCAGTCCCTCTCTAATATCCCTTTTTTTTAGAGACTGACATTTACTTTAAAGAAATATATCTTTACTCTCACAAAATAGTTTCCTGCTTCTGACCATGAACTTGCTGAGACCGTGGGAATAGATACCAAAATAGACACAAAAGACAAAATTCATTATAAAATTCCCCCCTCATTATTAAAAAAAAAAAATCATTGTTATTCCAGTGTATGTGAGAAATTTGGTTTTGTCATTTGCATTTTTTCATGGTAGATTCTTAAACTAAAAGATCAGAGGATGAATTTGCCTTAGTCAGCAATGTTTGAGAGATTCCTTTTGTAAAATCTCTCCTTTTCTCCCATTCTTCCAGAAACATCATTCTCATTATATCCACTTTTAATCTCATTCCTCAGAAAAGATTCTACATTGTTTCTGAGACAAGCCTGGAAAACCTCCAGGGATGTAGATTCTACCACTCTTCTCGGTGTGTTCTTGGAAGAAATGTCCAATCTAAGTTATTCAACTTGCAGCTTGCAGGTTTTGTCCCTTATGTTGCCTGCCACAATTAAGAAGAGTGTGTTTAAAAGCCCCCTTCAAGCAGTTTTAGGCTGCTGTGAGTTTATTTACCATTTCTTTTAACCTCTTGTTTTTCAAACTAAACAAGCCCAGCTCTGTTAACCACTCCTCACAATTTTTGTGTACTGGGCCCTGAGTATCCTGTCCTCTGCTGGACCCTCTGCAGCTTCCTGACATCCTCTTGAAAGTGGTTGTCAATTCCCAAACCCTCCAATCTCCTGCACTCTGTAGAAGATTACCTGTTCAGAAGGGACTTAAGGAAACCTTTTAAATGTGCCTGACACCACACACTCAGTCACTGCTTACTGAAGGAATGCAGTTTTGGGAGTTAGGTAGAATAGATTTCAGGATGTGACAGAGGCAAAATGAAATATATATACAACATACACAGGGAAAACACAGAGAAGATGATAATAAAAAAGGGATAAAAGACAGTCACTGTGCCTATAAGAACAGGAACAAAGAAAGAACAAATAGCCAGGATTTTTTCCAGTGTACCATTGATTAAGCCTCAAAAAGCTCTTTTCCCTTTGACAGAGTGAAAGCACTGCTTTTTAAGGAGCCATTTGTTCCTTTCCGTGACTGTAGACTCAGTAATCTTATTTTCTTTTCCTGCATAATTTGGATTAGTAAACAAGATTTTTTAAAAAGCGTCACATGTCTGTGTGGTTTCTGTTGCCCCCTTTTTGCATGACCAGGTAGTTGATACTGCAGTACTGAGTCAGCACAAATTCAGTGTCACACCAAGAACCCTTCTTTAGTATTCAGTGGGAAAACACCCAGCCCGTGAGGGCTGCTGGCCCTTCAGGTGGCACTGCTCCTTGCCTTCGTGCTCCTACCCGAGAACAAAAAATCACCAAAGGGTCATCACTGAGTTTAATTTTTAAATTTTTAATTTAATTTTTAATTTTTTAATTTTTCTGCAGTAGCAGGCTAGGTGTCATTTTGATATTTGACATTCCCAACATTTAGTGGAAGGCTTCCTGAAGTTCTGCATTATGTTGAGAAATGCCTTATGCTGTTGACACCAAGCTTTCTTTGGGAATTGTAGTCTAGCTAAAGACAGGCACAGAATGCAAATTGGAGATGGCGAGAAAACTAAATTTCCCAGAAAGTTAAATAAAGTGAGTAGTAAAAACATATCCTAAAAAATTTAGTTGCAAATAAATCATAGCACATGAAAGACATTTCCAATGTAGTTCTTTATAAGTTTTATATTAGCATATGAGACTTAAAAAGAGCATAGCATAATTACAAAATATTAGCAGAAATCACCACTTCTGCAGATGAAAGGCACATTAAAGTGTTTTCACTTGTCAATTTTTATACTACCTCTATAGGTATGGCAAAGAGACACTGTATCATAAAATCACTCTTCTTAGCTTTTCAAATGCATTTTTACCCAAAAGCATTTTTCTTCTTTAACACCTTCAGATTATTCTGCTTTATTATGTCAGGGAATTATGTAATTGTGCTCTGTGCAGCACACACCTGATTCAAATGCTGGGAAGATGTGAATTTATTTCAGTCAAGACCTAAAAAACCCATTTTCATACAAGTACATATAAAATAATTCAAGTAATGAAATAAAAGAATATTTTGTGATAGTTTGCATATAATACCATTATACATACCTGTGCCTTATTGCTCTAGAAACAGATTGGAGAGGGAAAGATAGCAAAAGTAATGACAGAAATGGCAGGAAAATCAGAGTAACTGCAAAGAATTTATCTATCTTATCAACTCCTAATGCTGAGTCAATTTTCTCTGACTATGGCTTCTTTCTTTTCAATGCAAGGTCTAAAAGAGTATCAAATTAACAACTCCTTATCAAAGGTTTGTTTACCTGTTATAAATAAAGAAAGAACACTTAGATTCTACTCAGCTTTGCTATCACTAACTTTTTCCCAGGTAGGAAACTGTCATGAAAAGCTGGACAAGCCCCCAGCTGCTTAAATTCTAGAGGCAGTGATGCAATCACAGGCTGTACAACAGCTGCAGATAAGTTGTCTTTCCCATGCTGAAACCTTGAACACCATGGTTGCCTTTTGGTCTTGCTCACTAATCTTGAAATTGTGTTTTGACTAGAGGTATGAGGCAGCTTTACAAATGCTCCATTGGAAGAACAGAGGCCCTCTGGGGAGGAGGAGTTGCTCTTTGTAATAAAGAGTAGTTGGAACAGATGCAGCTGTAACTGGGGGCAGATGATGGGGGCATTTCACTGGAATGTCCTCATGTTGAATTGGGCAGCAATTCAGCTGGTGACAAGGGATAAGGAAAACATTGAAGCACTGAATTTCTTCATATTTTCATATTTTTTGGCTAGCATTGTGCTCAGGACCCTCCAACCCATGAGCAAGTTTGGAGAAATGTAGATATGCCCTCAAGAGAGCAGGATAAACTCAGGAAATGTTTGAGTGAACTGGACATGCAGAAGTCCAAGGGACCTTACAGGATCATCCTTGAGTATTAAGAGAGTTGGCATTGTGAGACCACTCATTATCATATCTGAAAGGTTGTGGGAAAGGGAAAGTCTCATAGGTATTGGAAAAAAAGCAAGATCAGTCCTATCTTCAAGAACAATAAGGAAAATGAGGAGAGTTGCAGACCAGCCAGCCTGACTGCATTCCCTGGGGGGTGTGATGCATGACAACCTCCTGGAACCCATTTCCAACCATATTAAGCAAAAGTCAGTAATTGAGATTGGTCAGCCTATGTTTGTGAAGCTGAAATGCCTGACTCTTCTATGATAAGGTGGCTCAGTGGACAAGGGGAAACCAGTAGAAGTTGTTCATCTTGATTTCAGAGAGATTTTTGACACCATCTCTCATGACACTTGTAACAAATTCTTCCTTTTTTCCAGATTTCTTCTCACTCTCTCAAAGACATGTATATATTGATATGCTAAGATTTTATTCACAATTTGTAGAAATGCGGAGGAACTATTTCCTGTCAAAGTGATTTTGCCTATTTTGTTTGGTTCCTCCTTTGCCCTCATATTCATCTATCTAAAATGGATATTGACAGATGTGATAGACTATGCATTTGTTTTGTCCACAGCTTCTGTGTGACTTTTAGCTTGTATTTATAGTTGCTGTACACATATAGCATGCATCAGAAGGGCTGAGAATTGGGATGACTCAATAGAGTTGACAGCTGAAAGATAATCAGGAAAACAGATCTTTTTCAACAGGCACTAGAGTACTATGAGTTTGCCAATAAAATCCAAAGTCAGAGCAAGGCTGATGTATCATACAGAATTACTGATACCAAAACATCAATAAGGCAGCAGCAATGTTTTAAGAAATACCCCAGATTTTTTAAATTAATAATATGTGCCTAATATGCTTTATCTGTAAAATAAAAGCTGCAATAATTTTAAAAACAAAAGAAGTCTTTTGTGTTCAAACATTACAGTTCTTTTCCTTGTATTATAGAAGCTGACTTGTGCTCAGTCACATCACAGATGTTTGGCTCATATAATGATCCCATATGCCACATTATGCAGATCACTTTGTTACACTTAACACCCTGACTGAACCATACACATCACAGAAAATCTCAGAAGAAACACTTTCTTTCATTTGGAAACTTCTGAAAGTGGGTGGCATTATAATCAATGGAGTGAAAAATATAGAAGAAGCATAGAAAAATTGGAAAGTTTTAAGAGGCTGATGCTTTTAAGATAGTATAAAATGGTCTAGTTCCTGTCAGCTTCATCTTAAAAGTTTTAAGGAGATCAGTGGCATAGAAAAATCAAGTCCTATGTAAACAATTCTCCAAAGTAAATGAGCTATGGAAAATCCCCTTGGAGTTTTTCAAGATTCATCTGGACAAAGCCATGACTGACCTGGCCTTGTACTGGCTGTGGCCCTGATGTAAGAAACTGGATGAGGTGCTTCCAGTGGTACCTTCCAGCCACACAACATCTGTGATTCAATGAAATATGCCTGACTACTGTAACCATTGGAAATTTAGGAAATTTATTTAGGAAAAAACAAAATGAGAAGTGACAGTGACTGGAAGGAACACCAGGGTGGGAATGGGCTTCGAATACTTCAAACATATCTCTTTGTTTTCCTAACTGTTTTCCTATGTCTCAAATTTCCTGTCTTATTAAATCAGAGAGAAAAATGCCTGCAATTAGTGAGTGTTTTACATAATTTTGTTACCAAATCCTACAGAAAAAGGTAATTTTACTTTGATGAACAGAGCTGTCTATAACCTGTTGTCCTGTTGTTTATGCTTTCGTTAAAGGAAAAGAAAAAAAATGCACTTTGCTGCATTTTGAATACCCAAGTCTTTAGATTTTAACTTCTTGTGTTCCAGACTACTACTACAGGACACAAACAATAACAAACATAATTTCAACTACAGTATATCCTGAATTGAATTTTCAATAGTGTCTTCTGAACAAAACTATGACTCTCATCACAAGTATTAATCAAATTCAGCCCAACAGCACAAATTCCTTTTGGAATTTGCCTGACAACACATAATATACATAGCATGGTGATTTTCATATAAATAAAGCAATATTTAAAAAATGTTCAGCCTTTCTCTTCTGATTGAGACTAGTGCTTATTTACTTAAAAAGTAACTAAGCTGCTGTTGAAAAACAAAACTGTAGCAATTCAGGAATATTTAATACTCCAGGAACACAGCAAAGAGTAACTGCTGACACCCTTGGCACTTATAGAATAGCCTTTTAGAAAAGGCATGTCTGTCAGTACTTTCAGCATCCAATCTATCCAACAAAATCCAAATTCTATAGTTTCTGGTCTCCTCTGCCTGTTGTCTATGACCTCTAAAGGTGAAATGTAAATCAACAGTGGTTTCCAATCAAATTATAACTATTATCTTACATTATGTTAGAAGATCAAGAACTGCTACTTCTCCTATTTATAGAAATGCAGCTTGCCACTCAGAAACATTACAAGAGCTGATTTAGAAAAGAAAAAAAATTTTAAATTGTGATCCCAAGCCTACTGAAGTCCACAAAAGTATGTGGAAGTATTTTACTTCTGGGCCTAATTTGCATAAACTGACATTTTATTTCTGGCAGATATTGTATCTGTTAATGTAGACTGTACAATTTAGCCAGTCACAGGTGCAGTTTTATATAGCCACTAGGTACCAGTGATAATCACACCTGAAAATAGTTCTACAGTGATTTTTGATTAGTACCTTTGAAAGGTAATGTCACAAAGCACAAAGATAAAAATTTAAAGACATTATCAGGTCTGGAGAAGTGAGTTTTCCCCCCACCTTTTATCCAGTGTGTCTCTGTACACTGAATTTGTCAAGGCATGAGTACCAGACATTCAGCTAGTAATCTTTGCAATATTTATTCTTTCTATAAAACAAATTCCTGAATAATCTAAGTTTGTGTTTAGAGCCAGTACATTTTCCTACACACCTCACCATCAGAACAGTGTCCATACCAACATCTTCCTGTGCACATAATTTTGCCATATCTTATATTTTAAAATGATAAGAGTAAACAAATAAGAGTTCTGTATTTTCCACAATCTGAGTATCTTGTGCTTTAAAGTATCAAGTGTCTCAAATATTTTCTTGGCATTACTTCCAAATTCAACGTATTCTTCTAAAGAGCCTATCTTTTTTATTTTTCTTTTTTTTTTCAGTTTTGTAAAATTTAAAGTACTTTTAAGAGTGAGAAGAGATATGACTACACTCCAGAAATACATCATCAGAAGCATGAACCCTGGGACGAAAAATACTTAAGTTAAAGTATATTTTTTGTCACAGGAACAAATGGTTCTCTGTTAATGAATAAATGTGTGCTTGAATCTAGAGGTTTAGTGCTACTTGAGTGAGCTCTGGAACATCTTTTTGCATGATACAAGGGACAAAACACTTACTGGTGGTAAAAATTGAGTTTCTATCAGTGTATGAAAAAGATCAAGTAGTTTGGCTGTCTGCAACAGCAGGAAAATGTTCTCAGTGAGTCAAATGGCCCTTCCTGGTGTAGATCCCTACTCATTTTTACAATAAATATAGTCAAGAAAACTCTAGCCACTGAAGTAGTAGCACTGTAAAATTTGGAAAGCTCTTCATAATGGGAGACAATTATATTATTTTTAACCCAGTAAAAACTGCTTTATTGAACAGAATTTCATCTCATACAAAGTAAAAACATTACCTTCTGGCATTTTCTTTCCCAAATGACATTAAACTACTTCTGTAGAACCAAGATGGGAAATATTTTTCTTTACTGTTCATCTATTTAGATGAAATGTGTATTAGAACCACACACATTTATCACTGAAGAAGACAAGCATTTGAGAGAAAGAAAAAGTCTTTATCTGATAAATATCTACCCTAAATGGAAAGAGAATGGTCTCAAGTTACCAAGTGTTGTTGGGTTATGGCAATGGCACTACAAAGCACCTGGAGAACCAGGGATGGAACTTCAACTGAAATTATCTTCTGAGCCTTGTGTCCCAACTGATTTTACTTGATTCATTTAACTAATTTAATTTTGGATGAGCCCTCATCTCCAGTGAGAATCAGGAATTTTATGGGGAAAAACGCTTTACCTCTTACTCTGCCTTTCAGCCTCTTTGACCCATCTACTCCTTCCTATTTAGAAACGCCCTGATTAGGAACTTGCAGAATACAGGTCCTTTTCAGTGGCATGCATCCTCACTGGTTGCTTTAATTATTGAAGATATAGTTATTTTTTATATAGTGCTGTTTGGTATGAGAAACCCTTCAGGGGAGGCTGGAGCCTCCTCTGCACTGTGAGACAGTGCTCAGCAAGCAGATTCCAGGAAGTGGGATAACATTTCTGTTATGTTCTGTAAACATCTTCATCTGTGTTTCTTTCCCCACAAAATTTACTCATTGTTCATGTAGTCCAACTTCTTGGAAGTATGCCTTAAGAAGAGGAGGCTGCCCTGTGACCAAGAGAGAAACACCTACACAATACTGTTGTTTACATCTGTAGTTTCCTCACAGATGATGAAAATTGACAGTGCTGTGATCACTACTAAATACTATAATTTAGAAAATCATTCTGTTAATTCACTGCACCAGAGCTACTGTTGAAACCTTTTCATGCTGTTAGACTCTGTACTGCTGGGTGCAATAAACAAATCAAAGAGAAGTTGCACATTTGATCTATGAGGTGTTTTAAGTCAATATAAGCCTCCAAGCAGAAAAGTTAATTCAACACTTCTAAACAGTCAATCACACAAGAATTCATTAGCAGAGGTCTGGGTAAGAACCACTACATGATTTCTGGGATGTTCTTTCTTTCATTATCTTTGCAACAAACAGACTGCCACTAATGGGAAGAAAAAATAGGTGAGAAGCCGATTCAGAGCGAAGAATTCTGAGAGAACATCTGGAAGGCTCTTAAAAGTTAATGGTAACCGGAAATTGTTGACTTGATTGTCCAGTATTTCCTGTCTTAAAACTCAGATGTCTTTTGCTCATGGACTTAGAAATACTGATGCAATCTGAATACATTGCCTTTGTCTATTATGGTACAGAGCACACTGGTTTTGCTTAAAACTCTGCTTCCACCCATTATCCTCCACCAGAGCAGTTAATTAGCTGCTTAATTTACGAATGCTTACATTTGGCTTCAAACTGCTCTTAAGGAAGCAATATTTTGTGGGCAGGAATTTCATGTCACTAGAGACCCTCCTTATTTAATCTTTTCTTGATTTGTTTTTCAACTAAATTAGCTGTAAGTTTATTGGCGTGAGAGGATGTGAGTGTGTCAGAAGACATTTTCCTGTGTGTCTAAGAGCTACTAGCCACTCTACCATGCTAATTTTACCATAGATGGAGTTAATAATAAATGCAGCCTCTGTAAGTCATTAATCTGGATAAGGAAAACATAAATTTCTTGATCATTTGAGAATATTGAAGAGGTAATGTTTTGTTGGTATGCAGAATTTCTGAAAGAGCAAAAAGGGAGTGCAGAATAGCAAAACAAGTTGACTATTTTGATATCCAGCTTCCTGGTACTTGCATGACTAGGTCACAAGCCCTAAATTTCAGTTCATGAAGGAATATGGCCACGATTATTTTAGATGAATTATGGAATTATTGTCTGTACTCACAGTTGCTTTGAGTTGTTTCTTCTGCAGTGACACAAGTGGTTTCTTTCTTCAGGCAGCTGTGCACAACACTCTGTGGTGCCAGAATTGTACACAATTGTGGTCTGGGACCAATTGTGCCTGGGAGACTGATGTTTCCAGTCCAGCAAGACCGAGGAGGAGACAGGGTAGAAAGGATCTAGTTGGGAGCCTTCTTCAGAACCAAGGACCTCCAGGCAGTGGAGGAGAATACATGTATCACACCAAGAGGTAGGGTCAGAATTGAATAGAGACCATTCAATATAGTCTCTGAATTGGCCTGAGCAAAAACCTGAGAGAAAAGGCCATTTAAATTCACAACTCTTTTCAAAGATATTCACTATAGAGAAAGGGACAGCCTGGGCAGCCCAGCCCAAGCATTCAGCACTGACCTATGGTCCCACCATGCTGCCAGTGAAGAAATACAGCCAGCATGGCTGGAGCCTCCTCTGCACAGTGAAACAGTGCTCAGCAAGCAGATTCCAAGAAGTGGGATAACATTTCTGCTTACATCTTCGCCTGTGTTTCTTCCTCCAAGGAACTGTATCAGCCTTCCCTAATGCATCTGGGAGTTCAGCCCTGTACAGCCTGGCATTATTAGCATCCACAGCTCCCTTATTTGGTGCATCTGGCGCATGTATTTTCAAAGCGCTAAATGCAGTTGCAAGTCAATGACCATTTTTACACCACCACAGAGTTAATTCACCTAGAGAAGCAATGTTAATTCATCTAGAGAAGCCATGCAGGCTGTGAAGCAATAACCCAGCAGGCAACTTGTGTGCTTGTCTAAACTTTGTTGTCTAGGTAGGAGGAAAGTGTCATTTTTGTCTCCCACAGATGCAGCCTTCAGCCATCATTTAATTTACTGTGATTAATTTATTGAGAAAAATGTGGTGTTTTGTGTTGCTGTCAAAAGTAGCCCTTGTTATTTTTCTGAGTGCTCAGACACCAGAACTTTCTCCCTGATGATTTGTAGTGTTATAGTTCATCAGCAAATGAGACTCTCTTTGGCCCCCTTCCCCCTGCACTTTTAGCTGTTAAAAAGAAGGAAAAAACTTAGATGCAAAGGGGAAAATCTACTCCAAAATTGATTAATGGTATTTATATTTGTCTCACAAGTAGCCCAGATTAAGTCACACACACGGCACATTTAATGTCTGGCTGTGAAAATGTTCATTTACATTTATTCAATTTAGATGATCCTTCATATCAGCAATGTAATTGAAATGCCAAGTTGTAGTATAGCAGTATTCATGTGCTAGGTTCTCCCCTCACTGAGGAGAGGAGAATGGGGTGCTCTATCAGATGGTCTCATTTGTATTTGTTTATTATTTCAAATTTCATGATGAGCTGACATGTTTCTGAGTTCAGTTCTGGGGATGAAAAATCTGAAAAGAGCTTGCCATAACATAGATCCTGAAAAATATTTCCCTTTCAAATTTTGCAGACAAAACTTGTATGCATCAACACCCCCTTATCAACCCTTAAAACCCAAGGAGGTGGTTCCAGGCTTCACTTTTTTGTAACAACATGTCAGCCTCAGAGTCATTAGTGAGCAGATAAAAGGGATGCAGCTAGTTGGATTTGAAGGTCTCAAGATTGAAAGCTATGAAATAAAAATCCTAAACACTGCAGCTGGAGTTATCAAAACTAGAATTTGCCATCGTTTTGAAGTACAAGGTGAAAATGGAGAATGTGATAACATGAGAAATGGGAATGATTGTATCTGTGACAGTCTTTTGATCTTCAAAGCACAAAGGGCTTAAATTTTGCTAACAAATCTTGCTAAAATTACTTATGCCATTCAAACTCTATGTGGCACAGCACTGGAGTAGGGTTCAGGTGGTATTGTTAAGGAAAAGGAAGGCTTGTTAGCCTTCTGATGACCTTTGCATCCCAGATGACAGGAAAAACAAGCTCCAGCTGATGGGATTTGCGCTGACAAGTAAGTTTTTATTGTTTCTCATGATCTTGATATTTCTTGGTATTTCAAGAAGCTTTTGGAAATAAGGCTCATGTGTCTTTCAGAAATATTGCCTTTCAGAGAGATTTAACTTCTCCAGTTCAGTGAGGAAAACATGAATTCTCTGGTATTAAGTAAATTCTACTGCTAGAATTTAAGGACAGTGTTGATTTGCTACAGTGATTTGACCTATATCTTCTAATCTTTTCTGCTGAAGTATGACTTTAAACCAGTGCTTAGAATAAGCAGAGGCACATAAAATTGGCCCTTCTCCACAAAATGCTAAAGCAGAGATTTCTGCATGTGACACTTGTGATCACAAGACCTGCTCAGAGCCCCCTAAATCAGCTCTGCTGTACTGCCTGTTTGTATGGGGCAGTCAAATGCTGTTGGCTACAGAGGGGAGTGAGGGAAGAGGGGCTGACCTCAGTAACATAAGAACAGATGCCTCTAGCATCAGAACCCCAGCTCATGCAGCACTGCCTGCGCCCTCTCAAGAGAGGGCTGTCTGAAATAGGCTCAAACAAGGCAGCTCAGGGGTTCCTCCGCCTCTCAGGCAAAAGGCATTGTGCTGAAATGCCAGTTCCTACCTTCCTGAGGATTGCTTCCTGCCAGAAAGGAGGAAGCATCCTGCATATACCCCTTAGACTACACTCTCACCAAAGAAGGAGAAAGCTCTGAGTGGGGAAGGGGAGACATAACCTTACACTAGAGGGTTAGGAGAACTTGGGGTAACTGCAATTAAATGCAAGATAGTATATCTTTTCAAGGATAAATGAAACAATCTGAAGAAAATTGCCTCTAGCAGATGGGAAATACAACTCACAATGAGTGAATGCACATGGCTGTTGTATGCTGGCAGTAAAGATGAGGTTTCAAGACACTCTGAATTTAGCAGAAGGTAAGGAAGGAGTATTTTTTTTAAAGTCCTGCATCTAAGTTGAATTCTGCATATTCTTGGCCTATCTATTTACATTGGGAATTTTTAGAAAGAGGAATTTTCAAAATTAAGAGCTTCTGTGAGTTAGAGACCCAGAACTGCTATTCAAGAAGTTTTATCATCACTGTACAGCAAAGGAAAATGAGCTTACATTCTTCCAGTGCATGATAAGGCATCTTTTCTGTGACTAAGAGAGGGAATAAAGAACAAATACAGTATCATTGCTATTATCCATTTCCAGCTGCATCAATAGTTAGTTCTTTTGGATGAAAACAAAAACATTCAATCTCAAAGACTGAAATTAAAAAAAAAAAAAAAAAAAAAAAAAAAAAAAAAAAAAGCCCTTATTAACTAGGGATCTTCTGAAACACCCAGCTTCTGGAAATAGTAGTTTACCTGGGGAGAAAAAAAATGTATTTTATGTGTATTTTTATTTGGATGTGAGTTTTTCTGTCACAGAGTCATATAGTGGTAAATATATAAATGTTTATTGAGGAATTTTCTAACTAGTGTCATATTTATCAGCTGTATTTTCTTCTACACTTAAAACCAGTTTTACTGATATTTATCTCTAACTGTTATCACAGATCCCATAAGAATTCTTTTTAAACTGGTGTTTCAGAACTTTTAATATCACCAGAAAACAGCAAAGGACACTGTTACAGAAAATGGCCAAAGAAGAAACCTTTTTTTATCAATAGTTCTTTTTAAAAGATTTCATGCATCAATAGAAAATTTTGTTTCCACATGTCTGTCGTGATGGGAACTGTTGTCTTAGATGTTGCCTGATAATTATTTGTCCACAAACAAATTTTTTAAATCATAAAACCTCATAATGAAAAAAGGTCACTTCATTTATGCTGTTTCTAGTGCCTTCAGGTAGGGCAGGGAAGGACTTATTCAAGCCTCAACAAGTTGCACTAAGCTGTGGCAGCTGTTTCACAGATTTTTCACTCATCAAATGGGTCAGCAAAAGTCCATTCAAGCATAAAAATGAAGATATAAAACTCCTCCTTTCACTGAGAAAAAAACAAGGAGCTCTTGAGTAAATGATGAGAGAAAACAAGAAAAGGCAAGGCAGGAGGACCCCTTAAGAAGGAAGAGCTGCAGGATCAAGCACAGCTGAGTGAATGAATTGTGCAGGAGAGGGCAGAAAGCTGGAATAAAAACCCCAACTCTTGGCTGAATGCCTCAAGTCTCTGATGCCAAATGTCTGAATCTTTTGAAAATCCCCTATACAGAATCCCAGCCAATACAACAATCACATGTTTGGACTTGACTGCAAATTCCCAGTTGCTTTATTAAGCTGTGCTCATTTGACCTTTAACATCTAAACAGCAGGTTATTACAACAAATGGAAGTTTCTTATCTTGCCAATGCAAATCAACATTTCCTGCCAGGTCTGGTGACTGGGAATTGTTTGGACATGAGTGCATCCAGAAACCCAATACAGGAGGCAAAGCTACTTGCAGTGTGACATTAATCCTAGCAATACCTGAGTAAGAGCAAGAGAATGCTCACAGTAATATTATGTTACTGTATCAGTGGTCAGATAGTGGAATGAAGTGAGTTAAAATATCAGAGACATATAATGTCTTGGAGGGACTGCAGAATCCACAGTTCATGATCAATCAGGCAGCTAGAACTGGAAAATTGGAATGTGACTTGTAATAACTCAGCAAACTCAATGTGCAAAATCTGCAAGAATTTAAAATTGGTTGATTTATTTTTTACTGCATTGGGCATTTATTTATATTTTTTTTACTCTTTATATATGCTTTATTATATTTTTTGTGAATGCGTCCTATTTATATTTGAGCTATTTGAAGAGTAGGTAAGAGAAATAGTTGCATGATAGTGCTCTTAACATCTCTAAAGTACTCTGTAACAACTACAGTTTTGAATGGTCTCTGTAATGAGTTTACAGTGAACTTTTGTAAGATTGGCATGTTTTAAAATGAGACCAAGGAAAGGTAAGAAAAAAAAAGAAAATAGAAAGGAATGCAGGTTTTATCTTTTATCTAAGAATGTATAATATTTCTAAACAGAGAAAAAAAGGTGGCAAAAAAAACTTGACTCTAAATTATAAAAATGAGCAAACTAGAAAGTTTAGAAGCTCATAATTCACACTCCCTGTTGTCTATTGAAGTCATTCTTTCAGTGCAATCAAGACCTTTCTGGACTGCAGGAAACTGCACAATCCTCTTGAGCCTTTGGGGTTTCTCTGTCATACCTCAGGTGTGGGTTTTATCTGCTGCCAGTAGTGTCTTCTGTGAAATGCAGGCTCCAGTCCTTTGCCTCTCTCTGCAGTCTGTGGCTGCAAGAGCCCTCCAGAAACAGTTTCAGCTACTTCCAAGAGAAAGGACAATCTGAATTGGAGGGTCTGATCCCCTTACTTGCTTTTTGAAGGCACAAAACACACAAACTGAAAAAAAGTCCCAAACAAATGGATGCTCTCCATTACATCCTGAAATCCCTTGGATACAATTTGTGATCCAACATAAATAGTCCTTGTAATTCCCTATTATTCATGCACACAGAGACTTTTTTTTTAAAAAAATCTATGTCTTCTTCTTTATAGTAAAAAATTATAGGAAAAATTCTAAGATAAGAAATAATAACTATTTACTGAGAGGATGATTTTTCTAAAATGAACATTCTCCTCCTACTCCCTGCTGATGATAATTTATACAATAAACTGACTAAGCTGAATTGCTTTACTTCCAACATATGCATCTGATAAATTATTTTTTATTTCTCACCCAGACTGTTATCTTTTGAAAAGGCAGCATATCTCTAAGAGCAAAGAAAACTAATGAAGAAACCTTAAAATAAGAATTGAACCCTTCTTGTATATTTAGTATTCTATTTTTGGATCAAATATGCTATAAATCACTGCTACTTCTTCTGGATGTTATGGTCTTGGAGACACCAGAAAGAAAGAAAATTTAGCAGGGCCTAGAGGTAAAGCAGTCTGAAGGGTAACAACTCTTTTGCCTTGAAATTTGTTTTCATTTAATGGTAAAATACCTGCAGAAACTGCACAATGTTGTCTTTAAGAACTAAATTGTTTGGAACTGGAGATTAAGTTGACCAGGGAATGGGGAAGAAGAATCCACTCACATAGCCCAGAAAATGTCTCAGATGCTTTTTCCCTCCTTTCAGTTTTTATTAAAGTAATTTCAACTTTAACTAAGGGTCATTTCCTCAAAATTAGCTTTGACAGACTCTTAGTAATAGTACTTACAAATACTCTGAGATGTGTCATTTCCAATGAAGGACTCTCAGATTCCAGCACATCCAAGTTATTGGCACAGCACACTGCATCTCCCAGCAGAGCCATCACCCTCCAGCTTGATGAAAACCTTGACAGGATTAGGAAAGAGTCACAGAGGGGTGCACCTTGAATGCAGTTTCTGTTCTCCAGGCTGCCTTGGCTTTCACTGCTGCCTACAATCTCAGCCGTTGCAAGCCTCAGTCATGAGTCATGTACAGCAAGATAAATGAGTGATGAGAAGACATGCAAGATGTACTGAGGGATAGTGGAAGGTATTGGGGAATGGTTCTCAGTGTAGGAGACATTGTAGTACATGGTGAACAATAAGCTGGGGATACCTGGAATAGCATGCAGAGTTGTAACTGCTCCAGGCAAGCAAGCAGAATGGATGGAGTTGGAAAAAAAGGACTCATGAAAGTAGCTTATTAAGGAGCAGCAGAAGGACTTTAACAACACAGAAAAAATAAAGAACAAAGAAACATGGGGTTAAATAAAGATTAAAGCTAGAATGAATTATTCTGAACTGTTTTGTAAGGTAGATAAACAGACACATCAGATATGCTAGATAGGCATAGAATGTTTATACCAAAGGATAACACCTAATAACCTTCCTTTTCCTTCGTACTAATTTTGCAGCTTCCTTGAAAACATTTTTTCTTGTTCCAAAGACCACAGGTAAGAAATTGTCCAACATGACTCCACATGTTGGTTCAGTAGGTGTTCTTTATGATGCTGGGGCTACTTCAGCTCCTAACAGTGGAATATCTGCTCCTAAAGTTCAGGCTGATGCCTCAAATCCTTGTGCTTTGTCATTCCTTGCTTAGTCTCCTTTCTGTCCCCTGCTACAGATGCCAGATTTCTCAATGTAGATTTCTCTACTAAGATTTCTCCTTCAGAGGACCTCAAAAAGACAGAACCAGAGGAACTCCAATGCTATCCATGCATGATTTGACAAAGTGCAACACGATACATACTTCAGCCTCTCTTTTGCTTTCTGTCTCCTTCAGTGGCAAAAAAAAAAAATATATAAAAATGAAAAAACAAACAAACAAACAAACAAAAAAGTTTGAAAGTAGAATCTCATGTGAGTCAAATAATTTTTGCTACACCATGAGCTCTCTTACCAGGTAAAGAAAATGTTCTCTGGCAGCTTCTCTAATAATTTTCAATTAAAACAAATTAAAACATGATTTCTTGAATATTGCACCATTAAGAGTTGCAAGTTTTGAATCAGATTTGTGAGTGCTTCAGCCTTCATTCTAACATGACTTTGTGTGCAGAATCTCCTTCAGGAACCACTCAGGTTCAGGTCCTGTCTGGTCAATGATTGCCGTTGCACAAAGTGCTGCCAAATTTTGAGAATTCTTTGACACCTTTCAACAGTCCAAGCCAGGGTGGTGGTTGTCAGATCTCCACAGGGGCTGCCTGCGTGTAATATTAAACTAACTTGAGCATTTGTTTCTGGTCTGTTCTTGTCAAAATTGATTTGTGTGTGAAACTCCCCAGTTCTTAGCCTGTATGTGTAACACATTTCTCCAGGCAAGTGCTTTGAATGATCTACTTCTCAACTTCCATAGGGATTTCTTCAGATTCAAGGAGAGCAGCATGAAGCCTCACCTTCTGGGGAAACTAGGCAAAATCCTAGTGATCATTACCAGGGTTTGTGAGTACCTAAGCAGAGGATTCAGGGATTTTACTTCAGGTGACAGCTTTTCAGAGGCCAGGACAGGATATTCTACTCAACAGTAAGTAGTATAGGGGATGGTATAACAGTCCAGACTTTTTATTACTTTTCTGGAAATTAGCTCATAGAAGTGCTGGATTCTGAATATATGACAGTCAATTTAAGTATTTCAAAGCAACTTGAAGGCAAAATTATTCCATTAGTTCCTCTGTGAACTTGGAGAGCTTTCCATGGGAAGTCAGGAATTATATTTTGAGTGTAAATCTGTGTTTTTCTCATGACAGAAATACAGTTTTAATCATGCTTATTAAGGAAAAACAAAGATATGGAATGTGATTCAGTTTCATTTTGAAGCTTCAGATTGAATTAATACAGATAGATATTGGATTCTTTCATTCCTGGAGGAATTCTATGTAATTCTCAATAAACCTGATAATTTTTGCAACTTGCATTTCTGACACTGGACAGAACTTCAATTAAATGCACGTAAACCTTCTAAGCACTCTCTCCAGACTGGTTCACCAGGGACTCATTTCAGCCTTCCACTCATTCCACACACTTAGAGAACTGTCCTGTCCAGGGGACAGCAAGTTATCTCCGATGAAGAGTTAATAAAGGATTGCCAATTCAGATACAGATCTATTACACTAATATTTATGAATGATTGTGTCTGATGAAGAAAACTTTTCTTCACTGTCTTCCTTATATACTTAGAGTCATCCCTAGATAAATGACAGGAAATTAGAAATAGCTGGTGTGTATGACTCTACCAGACATAAAGGCCATACATACAGGGTAAATCTTGGCAGGCCCAGTTATTGTTTTCCATTGAATATATTTGTACAAAGAGGGATGATTTTCTGCTTCTAACACAACTCTTTGTGTTACTGTGGACCTAAAGGAGCCCTCAGGCCACTATTCTACATAGTGCAAATGCAGTAACACTTATTAAAGCATTTTCTGAAAATGTTGTAATGCAAGAGCAAGGTTAAGACAAAGTGGAAGAATAATCACTATCATGTTTACACAGCTTGGATTTTGAGCCTACACAATTGTGCAGGGGCCACATAAGAAATGTGTGGCAAAACCACAAATTAAAAAAGGTTTTTTGAACCCTCTACAAAAGCCTTACTCACAAGTCAATTTTTTCAGGTTTTCAGGTTTTTCATCGACAATTGATGCCTTGTAAGAACTGAAGAAGTGTACAGTTTACAAGTCAGGATTTTCCTGACTAACACTTAATAATGAAAGGTGATGCTTACAAAAGGTCAGCCAAAAAATAAATAAGTAAAGCATGTGATGACAGAAATAATCACTGGAGATAGAGAACTCTGGCACTAGACAGAAACCCTTGCCAGTGAATCATCCCATTAATACAAATACACATGCTGTACTTTGATAAAGCCTCTGTGTGTAGGGATAACCTTATTCCAAAACATATATCATTCAAACAAATTATTTATTTAGGTATAAGGAGAAAGGCAACTGAATGTAAAATTAAATGTGAGGGATTTTGTGGTTTTTAATTTTTAGGCTGCCAGGTAAACTAGATTGTCTCCGACAACCAATAGATTATCTTATTTGAAAAAAGTGGCATATGGGTAAATACAGTTTTATGAATTTGCTTTACATATTAAATAAACAATACTGAAAAAAATATTCTGCAATAGCTTCTACTTTTATTCTGACATCTCCATCTTCCTATTGCTTTGAAGCTTCTTTCACTTCACCACCTCTGGGACAGATGTGAAAAAGTTGCATACAGGAGACAGTTCCTGTGAAGCATAACAAGCTTCAGTAATTTTCTCCAGGAAAATGAGAGAGTCCTGAAGAACTGAAAGAAACTTGAAAAGGTGAGACAGGCTCAGACAGCAACCATAGGCCTCTTCTGGTTGGTTGATTGTTGGATATACTGCTAAATAAACAGCACCTTTCCCAAAATTCAAGAACGTGTAAGGCATTGTTTTGCACAAATAAGCCAGTAATAGAGAGCTCTGCTGTCTCTTTTACCCACACTCAGCCTCTTGAGGTGTTTCTGAGCCTTTGCTGTCTTTCATCCATGTTTTTGCTACATATGTTTTTCTCCTTGTGCTCCATTTGTGCCCTTCTAACACTTCTGAAGGAATTTGGATAACATTCTAGCACTTAGATGGGGCATAATCAAACAGACTTACCTGGTCTTCCTTACTCTCCGGAGGCCTGAATACATGGTATCAAAAGTTCATAATGACTTGCATGAAGCCAGACAGCTGAGAAGACACAAATAGTGTAGTATGAGAGGAATTGAATTCAAAATGTTGGCATGTCACAGCTCAGCTGCAGTTTCCAAGTACTGATTCTACGGTGACTTGGCTGGAGGGTCTCAGAGAGTATCCCTTCTTTCCTTCTGGCTTCCTTTATACTCTGTATCCAGGAGTGGTATTTGCATAAATGAAGGTGGAAACACAATTGCATTCACCACCTGCTCCCCACTATCCCCATCAACCAGCAATTTTTGCACAGGCTTTAGAGGGGACAGTCAACCAAGTCCACAGGTACCCATGGAGGGAGAGAAAACAAGTCTCAGAGATCATGAGGCTGTCTGTTTCCAGAAAAACAAAGATCTCATCTATTTTTTGTCTGCTTATCATGAAGAAGCGGCAGACTGCAAATCTGAGTACCACAACAGGGTACTCAAACGCATACCAGAGCAGGTTTTTCTGGCACATAATGAATAAAACTTTGATGGTACTTTAATTTTGCTTCATTCTCTGTGTAAACATACAGATGTAAAGGGGCCAGTCTGCAGCAATTCGTCACAAATGAACAAAATACGTTGTTCCTTTACAACAAGGTTCTTCACACAGTTTATAAAACATTTATGTTTGGACCTTTTAATTCAAACATTTTCAGTTGGGTGTGATCCTAAGACAGTGAGTATTGCCAGAAGCAGGTCACTTAACTTAGAATTCCCTTTTTTTTGTGGACCTGGGGTAAGACAACGGAGGACACTGGAATCACTTTTGATAAGCTTGAGCTGTTCCAGTAGGATCCTGTCTTAAAACTGTGCTACTTCTTTTTAGCTGCCACCTAAGGGAAAACTTAAAGCTTAGCACTTGGCTTTAGGGCACAACAAATTTGGGGTTTTTTTGCTTAGTGTGGAAAGTACATTTAGGAGTCTGCTACACTTCTCATTTTCCTAAGTCTACCCTATCTTTCCCTGAAATGTTTTTCAACACAGACATCCTAGGAAACCAGTATTTTTATATGATTTTAAATTATTCTTAGACTATATATCAAAAATATGAAATATGCACTTTCATTATTATTGTATTATGAGCTTGATCTTGATGTAATACCACCTCATTCTAAAATCAAATTTAGTGTCATATGCTTTGGATTTTACAGATTATGTGGCAGTAGTTCTTAAGGCATGCCAATCCTCTTCACTTTTCCAAACATTGAAGTCTTTCATCATTTTTTGATTTTTTTTTTTTTAAAAGGAGGGCATATCATGCATCTCAGCCAAAATAGCTCTCAAAAGAACAGAGATTAAAACAAAAATCGGTTAGTTCTGCTTATGCTCTTGCTTTGGCTTGAGATGTTATTGTTTTACATAATAAAATTTATTTTGCAAGATAAATTAGAAAGTAAACAAATAGACTGAAACAATTAATAAATAAAACCAGCTCATAAAAGTAAACAAAACAAACAAAATAAATATTATATAAATCAACTGGGTTTTTCTGTTGTTGCAACACATGCTCCATGACCATTTGCTGGACATGGTACAGTTTGTCCATGCCCTTCTTGCATCAAAGAGACCAAAGCCAGGCAGAGCGGACCTGATCTGTCTCACCTTCCTTGACCTGCTGGAAACGGGTCAGGCACAAATGGTTACAGTGGATTGCGTGACACCAGATTGGTGCCCTGTCACTAGTGGGGTTCCACAGGGTTCCATCCTCTGTCCTGTGCTCTTCAGCATCTTCATTAACAACGTGGATGCAGGACTGGAAGGGATAGATGGTATAAAATGGGGAGGAGCTGTCAACTCTCTCGAAGGCAGGGAAGCCCCACAGAGAGACCTCAACAAACTAGAGGGCAGAGCAATCACCAACCATAGGAAGTAGAACAAAGGAAAGCCCCAGGTCAGCCCTGGATGTAGGCACAGACTGGGAATTAGACACTGGAAAGCAGTGCCATGGAAAGGGATCTGGGGGTCCTGTTTGATGGCAAGCTCACCATGAGTCAGCGGTGCCCTGGCACCCAGGAGGGCCAAGAATGTCTTGGGGGCATGAGGCACAGCATCACAGCTGGGCAAGGGAGGGGATTATCCTGCTCTGCTCTGCACAGAGGTGACCTCACCTTGAGTCCTGTGTGCTGGTTTTGGGTGCTATCATATAAGACATTAAATTACTAGAGAGCATCCAAAGGAGGGCAACAAAGATGGTGAAGTGCCTTGAGGGGAAGCCGTGTGAAAAGCAGCTGGAATCACTTGGTCTGTTCAGCCTGGAGAAGAGGAGACTGAGGAGAGACCTCACTTACAGTTACAACTTGTCATGAGAGGGACAGGCAGACAGTGATCTCTTGTCTCTGGTGATCAGTGACAGGGCCTGAGGGAATGGCCTGAAGTTGTGCCAGGGAAGGTTTATGTTGAATATTAGAATAAGTGCTCAACCACCCTCTTCTCCCAGAGGGTGGCTGAGCACTGGAACAGCACCCCAAGGAAGTGGTGACACCACCAAGCCTGGCAGAGTTCAAGAGGCTTCTGGACAATTCTCTCAGGCACATGATGTGACTCTCAGGGATGGTCCTGTGCAGGAGCAGGAGTTGCACTGGATGATCCTTGTGGGTACCTTCCAACCCAATATTCTGTGATTCTGGGAAACAGCTTTCTAATGCAGCCTGTGTGGCATGGGCACACTGCTGTCTCATGTTCATCTTGTTCTCCATCAGGACTCCCAGGTCCTTGTCTGCAGAGCTGGTCACCAGTCACTCAGCCCTGAGCTTATGCCAGTGCACGGGGTTGCTCTTCCTGGTATTCAAGACTTTATATTTACTGTTGTTAAAATTTGTGAGACTATTCCTCTCAGTGTGCAGGACTTGGCATTCCCCATTGCTAAACTTCACAAGACTCCTGGCTTCATGCTCCATCCAGCCTGTCAAGCATTCTGTGGAAAAAAGGACATTCAGCTTGTTAGCTGATCAATGACCTCCCTGCCCTGGCTCTGCATTATCAATCGCTGTGGTGAGAGTGCACCGCCCCATTGTCCAGGTCATTCAGGATGTTAAGCATGATCAGACCCAGTACTGGCTCCTGAGGCACACCACTAATGCCTGACCTCCAGCTGGGCTTTGTGCTGCTTTTGACAACAGTCTGAGCCCAGCAGTTCAGCTACTTTTCAATCACTGTCGACTCATCTACCCTATACTTCACCAGCTTGTCTAAGAGGGAGGTTGTAGGAGGCAATGTTGAAAGCCCTTCTAAATTCAAGATGAACAACATCCAGTGCTCTGTCCTCACCTGCCAAGCCACTCATCAAATTGTGTCAGACTGTCAGACCCCAATTCCCCTTCATAAATCTATGCTGACTACTTCCAAACACCTTTGGAGTGCTATCATAGTCCTTTTGATGTTGGTAAGAACCCATATCTCTGCCTGTAACTGCAGCCACAGAATCTCTGCTTCTTTCCCATGTGATGTTTCCCTGTAAACTTTTTCAGATAATAAGACATGAAAACTTGCAAAGATATCTCTTGTGAAAGGGAATCTGGGGATAAACTGGAATTTGTAAAGAAGGTGTCCAGTGACTTAGAAGAAAACTACTTTTTGTTACAGTAGAAAAGTTACTTCTACATGCAGTACCAAGAGTAAATGCCTCTAAGAAAATCACAGTCTTGATACCAGAAACAAGTCTGCAAGTTTTGAAATTCTAATAACAGGCTGTCACACAATTTGTGGTCATGTATCTCTCTCATCTTGCCATCAAAATAAATATTTATCCCATCCATTTCAAAAACTTAACTTGTTTCAGTTTAATTAAGTTTGTATCAGTTTAAATAAGTTTAATACACTTACTATTTCCTTGTTTGTGGTGGAGTAAAAGGGGCAATTTCTGAACCATCATTCATGTACTCTGTTAATGTTTTCTAGTTCAGCAAGAGATGGTAACAGTTGATTATTCTCCAACAACTGTGATTCTTTAAATAGAGAAAATGTACAATTATACAGTAAAAACATGAATACATATTAAGAATGGTATCCTACAAAATTTAAAGTAATGTTTGTAGAAAGCAATGGAAATTAGGAGATACAATGGATACTGAGCAAAACTGCTCCCTCAGAATAAGCAATACTTTTAAGACAAGTCCTTTACATGAATCAAGGCACTGCAGAGATGTTTAAATATTAAAACTATAGAGGTTCAATAACATATAATGAGATCTTCAGTCATGAAACTTTCTTTTCATTTTTAAGACAGGCAAGAAATCACACATAATAAGTAGTGTAGACACACTGAAATATTACAGACTCTCATAAATTAGTTTATTTCTTGTTTGCCAGCTAAATAACATGCCTAAAAGCACACTTTTTCTTTATGTTCAAAATGTGTCCTGTTTCAGAGGCTTAGAATTAGGCTCTAAAAAGCACCTATATCCTCACCTATATCCTGACTGGTTTACTATACTCAATTTTCATTCCACACGCCATCTTGCACAATTTTTACAACGCCTATTCCATACCAGAGAACAGGAAGAATACCACAAATTATGGGAAAGCAGCTCCTCTTTCCCTTTCTATTGACTTCACAGATGCTGTAGAGTTAGATCTGCTCACAGAAGCTCTGATCAAAGCCTGGTCTAGAAAGCAATTTCTGCTTGCCTGCAAAACTTGAGACAAATCTGTCCAGGAGAGAGGAGGAAATGTCAAGAGGTTAAAAAAAATCAAATGGAACTGAAACACTTGTAACAGGTCAGTTTGGTTCCAAAGGGAATCTGGAGGCCTTTCATTACAGCAGCCTATGAGTGATCTGCTGAGGAGGAAAGAGGCTGGCAGTAAAACTGGCCCAAAAGAAGGAAGAAAGATATTTAATATTCTTAGAAAGCTTTATTAGTGTTGACACATTTCCACAGGGTGTTTCACCTCCAGTGCATCAGCATTTCTGTGGTAGAAATGTACTTGCATGGGAAATTTCTGCTGATGCTAAAGCAGGTGGCTCTGGCTGCATCTAAATCTGCTCTTTTCCCCTGCTTTCAAAAGGATGTAGAACAGAATCTGAACAATTTGTTAGAAGACCATCATCAGAACTGTGAAACTTTCTAAAATTAAAACAGAATTTATAAGATACCATTTTCACTCGGCTACATTAATTATCTGTGTAACTGTAATACTTTCAGAATTTGAAATGGAAATATAAAATCTAATTTTAAATGGAAATCTAAACTTGGAAAAACTATACTGATGTATGTACAGATATGTGTCTTTCCTTACCCTTAGTTTTTAAGACTGCAGGACAGCAGGACAGTGTCAAAGTTAACCCAAGATGGTGCTGACTGTAGTAAGAGTGCTCTGAGCAGGAGGTTGGACTAGAGACTTCCAGAAAATGAGGTTTTTCAACAAGGAATTCCCAATGCTACCTTATTTTCACTGTGGAAAAAAGTAATGTTGGAAAGGGGTCCACTAGTTTAAAAACTTCTGAGTGGTTCTAGAAAAACATGTTGTGAAATAATATCTTCTGAACAGTAAAACCAAAGCCTCATTTATAATCAAATATTTGACTGAACTTTAGCTATAAATATAGATGAATTGCTTTCAAATATAGTATGACATTAAACTCATGTTATTTTCTTTATAATATAAAATCAAACTGATTTCACAGTTCCACACGAGTACAATTAAAAATGAATATGTGTATTTCCTTTTAAAGCCCATGGAATCTATCTTTTTCTAGTTAGTACATACTTCTAACAAAAATACAATGAAAAATTTGCATTTATGCATTTAAATCCAGGAATATTTTTTCAAAGCTGAATTTGCCACAGATACAAAGAAATCAGCCAGTGTTTCAATTTTATTATTTATCAGCATCAAAAACTCCCATGGCATATAACTTGACTGAGAGAAAAGTGGACTGTACAGGCTAGATAAAGTAAAACATGCTACAGGGAGAGAGACCATTATCTCAATCATTTTAAATTGAATAATGCTAACACCTAGCAGGCAAGCTGAAAAAACAAAGACCTGACTGCCAATATTTGTTAATCATTTGAAGACACTAAATCCCTTATGTTTTGGGAGAAATACAGAATAAAATTAAAGCACACATTTAAATATACACAATTTTCAAGACCAGAGGGTGAGCTTCAAAAACATTCTAGTGTGCAGCACACTGCAAAAAAAAAGAGACTATGAACTATGTATTTCTATGTAAGTCATGATGGAAATGGGCTCCAACTGTAAAAGAATAAAAAAGACTTGATAAGAAAAGTAGGGCCTTTATTTGTTGGAAACAGCAATGCTTTCTATTTCCTCACTTTAGGAGACAGACTGTTGAAACCCTGACAGAGTTGTGTTAGTCAGCCCTAATCACTTTCCCTACAGCAGTGATGACAGCTGATAAGAAATACTCTCAATCATATGCTCAGTCATACATATACTCTCTACATCTACATTATCTCTTAGCCTCTTGATCAGCTTGTTTAAGATCTAGTTCATGTACATTCCAAAAACCTCCAAAAGCAGAGATTCCACCACTGCTCTGCAGCACTTGAAATGCTCCATTTGCAGTAGTATTTTCCTTTCCCACACAGATTTAAAGAAATGGGCAGTAACAGATTGCAAACTTCTCCCACACCAACATTTCACAGTTCTGAATGAATATAATGTTCCATAAAGGCAGAAGAAGCAGCAGCATGTGAGACAGGGAAATGAAAATCAGGGAGATTATGCACAGGAACCTCGAACTCTCTCAAAAAGATAAGATGCAGATGATAGCCTATGCTAAAGGAATACGTCCAAACAGAAATCATCAAGAATTCAAATCATAGAATGGTTTGGGTTTGAAGGGATCTTAAAGATCATCTAATTCTAACTTCTGTGCCACGCCAAGGAGATTTTTCACTAGACCTGGTTCCTCAAAGCTCCATCCAACTCGGCCTTTGACATTTCCAGAGCTGAAGCATCTCTGGGCAAACTGTTCCAATGCTTTACCACCCTTACAGTGAAGAGTTTCTTCCTATTGTCTAATCTAAATACACACTCTTCCAGTTTAAAATCATTGTAAAAAATCCCTCTCCAGCTTTCTTGCATTTAGCTACTGAAAGGCTGGAATAAGGTCTCCCTGGAGCCTTCTGTTCTTCTGAGCTAACAACCCCAACTCTCTCAGCCTGTGTTCATAGAACAGGTGCTCCATCCCTCTGATCATCTTAGGCCCATTAGAGGCCCTTCTCTGGACTCAATTCTCCTCTGGACTCAGTCCTCCCCGTGCTGGGGACCCCAGAGCTGGGTGCAGCACTGCAGATGAAATCTCACCAGAGCAGAGTGGCAGAATCCCCTATCTCTGGTGAGACCCCAACTGCAGACCCTGCTGGCCACTCTGCTTTGGATGCAGCCCAGGCTGCTGGGCACTGGCCTGTCTTAGGACTGTGTCCCATTGTTCCCTTACTTGGCAGCACAGATCCTCAATAAGTCCCCATGTCCTGCCTTCTATGAGACTGCCTCCCACTTCCCTGGCCTGGTGAGGGGTTCCAGGCGTGCCCTGCAGCCTGAGACCCACAGAGAGGAATCCCCCTTCCAGAGCAAAGCAAAACCACCAATCTCTATGTGTGAACTTCAGTGGTTATTCCAGAATTTTCTAATGAACACTTCAATTTAGAGAGCAATTGTCTTGCCATCAGAGAAGCTTTTGTGGTCAGGAGGATCAGTGCAGGGACAGATTAAAATACTTCCCAGGATGGAAAAGGAGCACCCAGATGGATGAAGTAAGAATCCTGTTTCAGTTTCTATCCCAGGCCTGAAGGAAACGGTCAATAATCTCCACTTAACAACAGCATTCAACTTAAATTTCCCTTTATTATCTTGTAAAGATTTTCAGTCACTTTGCAACTGGAAAGGCTGTTTAATGCAGACTTTGCAAAATGACTGAAAGCAATAAACAGAGATTATGCTGCGATAAATTTGCAGCATGGCATTGAATTGGTCCAGTTATTAACTGGGAATATGTTATGCTGAGGTAAATATTGGCAAATTCTCCCTTTCCAGAGAAAATGGGTTGAACAGAGTGAAATGTTGTGATGGAGTGATCTCCCCTTGAGTTACAGAGACTAGGTGGTTATCTATGGCTGCAGCAGGGACAGACACAACATCTGTCAGATTTGTGGATTCAGTAGGCTGATAACACTGAATACTAAACTTAAACAAACTAAACAGCAGTAAAGGCAGCTGATAATCACTGACAGCAGCAAGTTGACACTTGAGATCAGTACAGAAGAGCAGGCTTGCTGCAGAATTTAATCCAGAGAAATGGCTTGTAAATCCTTTGTAAATAGATGAGGGGGTATTCCCACAATCCATTCCTGTGAATTAGTGTCTGCTATCAATATCATAAATATTCACATAATATTTCAGTGCAATAATCACCTAAAAATTTTCTTTGAAGATGTCTTAAGATCATCACAAGCCACACTGTAAAAGCTTTCGTTCTTGGATATTTTATTTTTTATTCAGTTTTGGTGTTTCTCTGCAGTATGTAAAAATCAAAAAGATATCACAAGTTGAAAGCACACAGTCCCCATGAATCCATTGTTGTGAGTCTGACAACGCAAAATTGTGAGATATGTTTTTTGGATGAGCTATCATATGCATGGTTAGCATGGAAATGAAAGAAGCAGCAGGCTGCCAGCACTCACGCAACCAGATTTATTACAGCTGTTTATGTCCAAAGATTTCTTTCAGAGTTATTTTGTGAAACCTGCCTGACTCAGGTAGCACATGGTTACCAATAGCTCTTACCAACCTCCACGACCCAAGTTAAGTGATCGTGAAGTGATTATGACAGTCTTCAAACAGTAATTCTGAGTAGCAGAAAGCTCCTAGAAGAAATTACAAGGTTAAGACTTACAAGCTGAAGCCTTGTAACTTTAACAATTGCATTTGTTCACTGATCCTCTGAGTGAAAGAAAAACTGCAGAAAATTCACTTTTCATTATATACTCAATTTTTTTTTCACAAGAATAGTATGACTGAATATCCAAGAGGCTCTTTTCCACACTAGAACTGCTAAAGTGAAGACAGTAATTTTAACACTGCCTGAGGCTTCTCAGCTTTTTGTGGAGTACTTGAGGAATATTTGAGGAGAACAGAGATGTACCAAAGTTTGAAGCTTCGGCTCAATTAACAAAACCTGACTGCTTTCAGAACCACACTGCAACATAATAGGTGCATGGGTTCATGGGTTCACCTGCCATTCAGTTGCAGCTTTTATATTTTAAGGTACAGGAAATGTTATTACTTAATTTATCAGGTTTTGCATGACTCAAGTTTTATGTTGCTAATAAGACTACAGTGGTGTGCAAAGTACTTTTCATTATTTCATTGATAGATCAAAATGCTTATTTAAACAGTGGTGACTCAAAGTCTGGAAAGCATAGGGAGAAAATAAGAAAGGGGAAAATGTCATTCACTGATAGAATTGCTGTAAAAAAATAGAAACCATGAAGAAATGCAAAAGAAATAAATGCAAAGTTGATAGATATATTGCCAAGACCCAAATTTTTAATTTTAGCTGATTTTTGTTTTCTTTTAAAGCAATGCAATCATTTCACTGCAACACAAATATTTAACCCTTTCTACCGTCGCAGAACTCAAAATTATTTTTTCCAAATATTGAACATGTATGTTTCCTATCCTAAAAGTGAATGAAAATGGCTTTATAAGCTTTACCACAAGAATTATGCTTAACACCTCCAAACCTTATTTTTGTAAATCATTGAGAACACCTAACTTCCCAAGCCATATTTAAATCAATCTGGATTTATGCAAATTCTTCTAAGTTTTAAGGATAATTTTCCTTCAGGCTCTCAGCCCAACCTCTTACATGTTGCTTACCAGGAAGTAAAAAGAAGGATATGTGAAGGTAAAACTTCTCGCTGCTCAATATTGAAACCTACAAAATTGTACACTGTTGACTAAGTATCTGACGGCAGATGAGCCTTAACAATTATAGCTGGCAATAAAATAGATTGATCTATTTAAAGGTAATAAAACTAGAACATATTTTAAATCTAGACTTTTCTTTTCCAGTACTCACACTGTATGTACACCTTAAGAAGGTACTGCTCTCTTTAAACTATCCATAGATATTCTGGCATTACCTGTTTCTTCTTCTTGCATTGTCCAAAACTATATCTAAGAAGATAATGGGATCCATTGTAACTGAGTATTTTCATTTGTGTTGCCTTTTCCTGTTGGGTTATTTTTTTTTTTTTTTTTTTTTTTGTTTTGGTTTTGTTTTTTTGTTTTGATTTTGGTTTTGTTTTGGGAATTTTTTTTTGTTTGGTTTGGGTTTTTTTTTGGGGGGGGTTTGTGTTTTTATTTTTATTTTGGTTTCAGTTTTTTTGTGGGTTTTTTTGTGGGTTTTTTTTGGTTTGTTTTTTTTTTTTTTTTTGGTTTTTTTGTTTTTGTTTTTGTTTTTTGTTTTTTTTTTTTTTGTTTGTTTGTGGTTTTTTGTTTTTTGTTTTTTGTTTTTTGTTTTTTTTTTTTTGTTGGGTTTTTTTGCACAGGTCGAAAGCATATGATCCTGTGGAAAATAAAAAAATGCCATAAACTATTCCTCTGATGCTATTCTGCAGAAACAAGCTGGTGATTGATTTTAACATCTGCGCTTGCAAAAGATTGTAGTCCTGTTAAAAGTTAAGATGGAGCTTTTAAAATGTTACTGAAGACAGACAAAATAGCCATGCCCAACAGTGGAGGAAGATTCAGTCTACGATCTCATGCAGACCACACTTCTTTATTACTCCAAATGTGGAACAGACATTGTGGGTAAATTAGTTCTCCCCTGTGTGGGAACAGGAAAGGTGGCCATGGTTTACTTTTACTAAATGAAGGTCAATGACTGATGGCTGGCTTATTTCCCACTCTGTTTCTGCAGTAATCTCACTGAAATTGACAATCTTGGCAAGTGAAAAGGCTGCACCTTTGTATTCATCTTAGATAACTCAGGGCAGACTAGTTCAGCACTGAGGGAACTCCAGGCAGCTTTATGCAGGACTTTATGCAGTAGCATGCCTGACTCTGACAGGGGTCTCTTGTACACACTGGGCAGTCTGGGGGGAAAATCAATGTACAGTCCCTGAAGCATCTCATACTGAAGATGGAATAAGCAACATTTTTGCTCCCTGAAGATTTAATACCAACCCACTAAGTCTATATTGCAGAGGTTTGATTTTTGCATGTATATTTCTATGTAGTTATACCTAATGGGCTCCTACTACCTAGGACCCAGAGCAAGCATTTCATGGAGTTATAAGGTTAACAGGCAAGTACTGATGTGAAGTAAGAATTACACCATCCTTAAACCCAAACCAAACAAAGAACTATGATTATCAGAAAACCTGCTTAGTTCCTTGCTTTTTTCTCTTGAAATAAGAAAAATAAATAGGACAATTAAAATGCAGAATATTGGGTATTTCACTGTTGGTATTTTCCAGTTTACCTAGTGGAATGGTTCAAATTCCAGCCCTCAAGAGCAGTAATAAAATTAACAGCTTTTGGAGGCAAAGGAGAAACTTTCCTGGGGAAGAATATGAAGACATTTACTTCAATAACAAAATGCATATTCAGTCTTTTTATTGTTACCTGTGATCTGGAGAACTGAACCCGGATGCTGACCAGCCTTGCCTCAAGCAGTGCTAACTGCAAGTGCAGCACCCCCGAGCTGCTTGTCTTCATGCAAAGATAAATGGTAGCTCAGAAGTGAAACACAAGAAATTAGTTGTTTATTCAATTCCATACCTTTCATTTTCTCCTCATATTTGTGTTTCCCAAAGATTAAGACAAAAAACATTGAAAAATCATGCAAGTTGGCTTCCCCATTTAAAGAAAATTACATTACCGGCTTGTAAGATAGGTTTTATCCACCCTGCTGTGCATCCTTAGTGACAGGATTCAGAAAACCAAAACAACACCTTTTATTATCTCTCACAAAAGAAGCAATAGATGCAGACAAATAGACTTAAGTCTGAACATCGAAATGCTTTTTGTGCAGCAGGTACATGGTTTTTTGTGCTCACAGCTGGTCTCACGCCTGGTTGTTTTGCCTCAGCACAATCCTGCAAGCATTTATCAAACTTGATACAGACAGTCTGTAGCTATCTAATGGTACTCAGGAGGCATTCTAAAGTGCATCAAAGTTGATTTGCCTTGCTAGTTTGGAATTCCCTACAGGTGATCTTCTGTGAAGACACAATGCTTGGCTTAGGCAGTAGCATATCCACCCTCTTCAGCAAACCATTTTCCTCATAATAAAAGAAAAAATCATGGCTAATTCCATGTATTAATATCCTGATAGGGATTTAAACTCACCTACAACCTGCTGGCTTTTGTTTGTTTGTTTGTTTTGTTGGGGATTTTTTTCTGAATCTTGAAACAGTTCCTATTAGGTCCCCCCAACAGAGTCTTTCCTGAATTAAGGGGCCAAAACAGGACACTATTCTAGATGTGGTCTCAAAAGTACTGAGTAAAGGGTTGCTTCCCTCAACCTACTGGCTGATAATAAAATCCAGGGAATTCTCGGACCTTCTTCACTGCCAGGGGACACTGATATATTTATCTGGGTTCTACCAAGACATTTATATGTTCCTCTGCAGAGCTGCTCTCCACACACTGAGTTTTCTGAGGGAGCTGTTGCTCAGATGCCTGTGAGACATTGCTGAGCTAGGGGGATGTGGTGAGTGATTCCCTTTGCACCATTGATGTGGGGGTGGTTTACCCACCTCTTTCCTTCACTCGTTAAATTGTTGATCTTAATTGATGAATGATAAAAATGAAATTTGGGGTGTTTGTCCTATGATGTGGCAGTGGAGGGCCACCTCCGTGGCTTTCCTTCCTCCCAGACCACCTTGAAGACGGGAGGGGCCCGTTCCCTTCGGGGACGCCGGGCGCCGCGCCCCCCCACCCGGGTCAGAGACGGGGTGAGGGAGCCGCAGCGGAGCCGCCCGCCTCGGCGAGGCTCAGCGCGGGGGGTTCCGGCCGCGGAGCCGCCGGCTCTGCCACCGACAGAGAGAGGGGAGGGAGCCGGCCGCCCCATCCCCCCCCCCGGTTCGGCGCAGAGAAGAGCCCCTGGCCGTCCAGCCGCCATGCAGCCCGCCCGCGGCCGCCGCCGCCGGAGCGGAGGGGAGAGGAGCCGGCCGCCCCCTGCGCCGGTTCGGCATGGAGAAACCGCAGCCGCCACGCGGTCAGCCGCCGCGGCAAGATGAAGTGTCCCCGAGCCGGCCGGACCGCTGCCCCGCTTCAAGAGAAAAAAACCCCCACACCCGCCACGTTCCACCTCCCACCGCACAAGCCCCGGCCCAAACCCCTGCAAACGTTGCCGCCGCTGTGAAGCAGCGTGAGACCGAAACGCCATTGCTGCGGCAGGACCAGCACGCGGCCGCAAAGAGCTCCAAGCGCCCGCCCCAGCTGATCCCGCATGCAAATTAAGGACTCCAAAAGGATCTCGGGATAAAGTTTAACATCAAAAAAACCCTTATCAAATAAAAACCAAGTAAAATTAAAATGGATAAGAACTAATACTCAGCCGTGTGGACCCTAGGGAATCAGAAGAGCTAATTTCTCCGGTTTTGCTTACTAGCCGTAAGTTAAAAAGACCAAACCGGAGATGAGACCACAGGAGAAAACAAAGAACTGTCAGGACTCTGGGGTTGCTTCCCAGCGAGAGCCAGTCCTCCAGCTCTGTTGAATTGCATGCAGCAGAGCTGATAAAGCCCTCCTCCTCCACGGTGACCACGGGCAGCCAAAAACCCCTCGAGCAAATATTAATAAGAGCTGATTAATAAAGGCGTTTATGTAGATTAATATTTTCTCCGCCCATTTTTATTCATAACAATGAATTTCTTCACTTTTGCTCCAGCTGTTCTTGCTGTTCTCTCCCCAGTCCTGCTGGGGGAGAAGGATTGTGTGGTGCTTAGCAGCTGACCAGGGCCAACTCATAACAATTAGATACAGAAATACTGTGGATGGCAGAGCCAAAAGCCTTGCTGAAATTAAGGTAAAAACATATACTGCTGTCTCCTTATCTACAAATTTGGTTATGTTATTCTAAAAGGAATTCACGTGCTGTACCTTTATTAAATCCATGCTGACTTTCCCAATCTTCTGCCCAAAAATGCATTTCAAGGAGACTCACTCCATGATTTTTGCAGAGAAAAAAGAGAGGCCGGTCAATCTGTCACTTCTCTAGTTGTCTTTTTAGTTTGAAATGAAGCTGGTGAACATCTGCTCTCCTTTCAGCCACTGGAGATCTTCCCCACTTTATTCAGTACTTCAAAGCAGCCTGTCCAGTCTTGTGGGTCTGAATGAATCGATCTCAGGTGACTCCTGATCCACTGTTGGCAGTTCCTTCTCTTTAAGGAGAGAGGACTGGAAGACATTGCTGCTGAAGATTGAGGCAAAACAGCAACCAAATATCTCCACCCAGTGTGTTTCAAAAGGCACTAGAGCACCTGCCCTAGTCAGCAATGGGCCATGTTTTCTTTGATCAGCCTTTTACTACTGATTTAAGGTTTTTTTGATGCCCTCACCATCACCTGTGAGTGTTAATTCCTGATGCTCTTTGATGCCCTGTATAGCATTCCTGTATGAGTGGGAAAGGTCTCTAAAATCCTCCTTTATTGATTGTTTTTCCAGAAAAACAAATCTAGCACACATTTTAATAGATAAAAGCAATGAGAAAGCAGTGGGAAAGGAAATAGAATGAAAGACAACCAAATGAACTCAAATGCTAAAATGCTAACAAGTCAAACTTCTATGTGCATCCAAGAAAATTAGAAGTGTAAATAACTTAGCTGCATTGAAAAATATTTTGAATTTCTGATATGTATTTATTTTGGGGAGAGAAGAAGGACCAATGTTCATAACAATTTCCCAGACAGGCCCAGAACTACAGCTCCCAAACCCTTTCACTGCCTAGCTTCTGAGTCCTTGCTGCCAGTGTTAAATGGCCATTGTTAAACATTACAATTAAGCCATAAGAAGAAGCATAAATCCAAGTTTGGACCAAAATGACCAGTCTTGGAAAATAAGTTGCTGCTCTAAAACATTTTCAAAGTCATTGATGGTTTGGTTGGGGTTCTTTTTTTTGTTCTTTCATCTTATTAACAGCAGTATCTGCAGTTACTACAAAAGATAATACCTATTAAAAAAAAACAACAATAAACACAATCAAGATTGATGAATCTTCTTTATAACATGTGACTTAGCAGCTACATGAGGAATTTGCCTTGCCTTCTGTTGGAGATCAAACCTCCCATAGATCAATATATAAGATTTCTGCTACAAGGGTTTTAAGAAGCTATTTAAGGCCTCAGCTGAAATATATCATAAATCAAGAAATCCATCTGTCATTGCTTCTGAAATGAAGCTAATTCTACCAGCCAAAAATGATAAATAGAAGTGCTTGAGGTTAAATTTGTTAAACAGTCTCTAGACTTGCAATCATTTTCAGCTCTTCTAAAATGGTTCTGAACTTAAATCAATGGAGAGCCTCATTTTGCTCTTGCTCCTACTGTTTTATTTTAAAGCAATCTTTTACTTACTTTTGAACATTGCCATGATACTTTCAACTCTACTTACAAAGGTCATCCCAATGGGTAGCTCTTTATTTGCTCTCTCTCTGTATGATGTAGATGCTGTTGAGCCATGTCCTCAGGAGCAGAAGAATACAACCACAAAAATAAAAAGACAAGAACTAGCTATAGTTTCTGTGTTCTTTGTCTGACCCACTCAGGGAAAGTAAAACTGGGAGAACAGAGTAGAAGAGTATAAAGTTAATGGCAGATAAATAGAACAGACAGAATGCAAAAATTTGCAGAAATTAGATGTCGGGTATCACGTAGGCTAGAACACAAACAGCAGAAAACAATGGATCTCAGCAATAATTATTCACCATGACACAATGAGGATGGCACACTGCAAATAATGTGTTTAGTAATCTGTAATAAAGACACAATGGATTTATTGTATGCTTCACCCTTAACATCATCGTTTTTTCACCAGTGATTTCACAAAAAAGACTTGAGTTACAGAGAGGTTGTGCCACACACTCATGATCTAATTTAGGACATAAGAACTGCATACTGGCATCCAAATACAAATTTCTGCTCATTGACAGTATCATTTGTTCAGAAGTTCCATCCCTGTTATCTTCTGATATTCATATTTTGCCTTATTTTAATTAGAGTAACAATTTCCTCTAAAGCAATTAGAACATTTCCCCCTAGGAGATCTGTGCTGTCCTTAGTTTTCTTCTTTCTATAAGATAACATCAGACAACATCTTTTAACATCACACAGGCTGCTATTTCCAGAAGCATTTTGCCCTTTTCATCACTCCCCACCTTGAAGGCGACAGGCATTATAAACACCACCAAAATGTTTTCTCTAGTGCTGCAACTGCCCATGGCCCAGGCAATGCATGATCAATGATGATGTATTTGTGTAACATGTTAGGAGTGTTTGAGGAGTGCAGGAAGCTGTTGATATCCTCAGCAGTGTGTGACATGGGGAAACACTCTCCCAAAGAGGTCACAGAAATCACTGAGGGCAGATGCCCATAGCACTTCCCAAAACAGTATCTCACCAGGAACATAAGCTGGCCAGAAAGAACACATCCTTCAAAGCAGGTGACTAACCGTGTTTGTTCAGCACATTTCCCATATTGCTGACTTTGGTGGAATTTTTATCTAACTTCAGCCACAAATTAAAGCTGACTGCAAGACAGCAGAGTCCACAGCACCTGACAGCAGTGAAAGCATCCTCTGCATCCTCAGAAAATAAGTCCACCTGTGACAGAACTGCCTTTACTGTATTCCTCTGCTACAGTTTGCCAGCAGAGATAAACTGGGCTGTCTGTCTCAGGAAAGCCACTGTGTTTACTCTGAACAATCCAGCCCATGAATCACAGGCACTCTGTCAAGGAATATTCTCAGCCCTAGCATGCAACAAGGAGACAAAAAATCTGAGAATGAAAACCATGTATACTGAAACCCAATACTCATTATACCTGCTTTAATGATCCCTCCCTTCCTTTCTTAAAAAAAGGCTGATGAATATGCCAAGGGCAGATTTACAGCAAGAAAAATCTGTGTATGCTACATTGATCATTGATTGCTTATTTGCTGGCTTGTCTGGGGAATGAATTACACACACACACCCCTGCATGGGTGGTGATAAGAAAGAGGATTCACACACGTTCTCCTGTCATCTTCCTCACGACCAGTGCTGGAGGTGTGTATATCATGCACTGTATTTTTTGTTTCCCTTGACAGGGCATTATTTGAACCTGGAATTAAACAAAGCCAAAGGATGAGATGGCTATCTCCATCATATTCACTAGGAGTTTACCAGTGCTAAAGAAAACAATAATATTCCACCCCTTTATACTGAATGCTCTGTCAGAGAAAAAGGACATATCCTCTCCAGAGGACAACCCAGAGTCTGAAGAAATTGCCCAGTATGAGTTCAGAGACAAAAAAACAAAAACAAAAAAAAAAACAAAAAAAAAAACAACAAAAAAAAACCAAAAACAAACAAACAAAAAAAACCCAACCAAAACAACAACAACAAAAACAACAATTAATTAAGAGACAAAGAGAGTATTCTATTAAAAATGGGGATTTTATAGCAATTATTTCTGAAATACAAAGGAAAATGTTTTTGCATTGTTGGCTCCTGGCTGCTTTACACTTTATTGCAATGGAAGTGCCAGAAAAGAAGGACAGAATTCCAGCCTTGATGCTGCCATTGGAATTATTGCTGTAAACCAGAAAATCATACTGTCTACCTTGCACATCAGTGTTACAAGCAAATATCAACCATTCTCTTCAGATGCCTTAGAAATTACCTGGATCTCTTTTCTGATCAAAGTTGACTGTTCTCCAGTGCTGCAGAGCCTCAATAAATGACTCAAAAAATAGCAATGTAATCATTCCTTGCACAAGCCCAGCGGTAAAAGTATAAAACAAAATGTGGTTTATTAGGCCAGCTGGCATGTATACTTTGTCTTTCTGAAGCCTGCATGTACCCGTTTTTTGCAGCCTGACTCACAGTCAAACAGTTTATTTTTAATTTAGCTCTGCTGGGGACAAACTTCCCCAGATGTACTGAATTGCAGAAGTTCATACTATGCCTTGAATATTTTCTTTTAGGAGATTAATCTGGCTTTGGACTGAAGCAAAGCAGGAGCACAAATCACATGCAGTCACATACCAGTGCTTAAGATGCTGTGCTGAAAATCTTATAATGGAAAAATACTGTTGAACTTCAACACAGAACTTTTATTAGGAAACAAATGTGGTAATTTTTAAAGCAATCATCAGGGAAAAGGTTCTACTGCATAGATAGCAGCAGTGGTCCATTAAATCTCCAACCCATCCCTTCTAAATATGTGTAATATTGAACATTTGTGAAAGCACAAAATGTCAGGAAAGCAAAAGACCACAGATATCACACAATTCTGTAGATACCAGAGGCATCAACAAAAAAGCTCAGGCTCCCCAGTGTGCAAGCTTTGGGTAACCTCTACAGGACTCCCTCCTCATCTGCAGGTTTCGTGGGGGAGTATCTTTTCAATGTCTGAAGCCTATGTCCGAAGCTATCTAGGTAAAACTACACCCATGTAAGAGAGGTGCTAGGAGACGTAAATTGGAGACAACACATGAAAAGGTCACTTTCAAGAGAGATTCCTGTTGGCCCTGTGCTCTAGACTGTCAGAGCCCCCTACTAAAAAGGCAGCACACTCATCTTGATGTCTATCAAACACCACTGCACTCCCAGTTCTCCAACATCTGCCAACTTGCTGAACCTGCACTTGCCCCGTTGTCCAGGGCATTGAAGGAGGTGCTAAACAGGACTGGACCCAATATTGTCCCTCGGGGCACTTCAGTGACAGGCATCCATCCAGTTGAGCTAATCTCTAGAGACCAGCAGTTCAGCCAGTTTTCAAGCCACATCATCGTTATTTCTTTAGACACAATTTCTTCAGTAGGACAGGGGTAAAATCCATATTATAACTGAGCTCCAATGATTTCCACTGCTCTGCCCTGATTCAGCAAGCCAGCCCTTCTATTTCAGAAGGCGATTACATCTGTCAGTTGCTATTTCCTCACCGTCCATGGCGACTAATCCAGATCACCAATTTCCCCTTAGAAATGGTTTCCAGGAGGATTTTCTCTATCACATTCCCAGGGAACAAGGCAAAGCTGACCTTATTCAGATCTTCCTTGCGGTTCATCTTGAAGTGATATTTTCTTTCCTCCAGCCCTTAGGAATCTCTCCTGGTTGTCATGACCTTTCAGACATACTCTAGAGTGGACTCACAATCTGCATGTTGAATACATAAATAGAAACACTGGATAATAACGTACTCACAGAATACAGATTCTCTCATTCCCCTAAATTTTTACAGCAATGTCAGTTGATTAAAATGAAACTCTACAAAAGCCTTTATAAATTAGTGAGATTAATACGAACAAGATCAGTTGTCTTCATGTTTGAAAGCCTCTAGCATGCTACAGGCACCGTAAAAAACGATGAATGAGAGAAATAAATATTTCTACCACATCAGTAGAGCAGTTTGCAGATTTTATGCCCTCCTTTTTATTTACCATTTGTGCATTCATAACTTTCTTTTTTCTCTGAAAAACAAAAAAACTATATTCTTTTGATACCAATAAATGGAGGAAACTACCTGGAAGCTATTTTTTCTTGGAAGCATTCATTTGACCTTTTCTGCATTAAAGTTTGCACATATTTTATTAGTATATAATAGCTGTGTAATACATAGCTGTGTAAACTGAAGGACACAATTATCCAGACAGGCATTTCAAAATATGTCTTATCTGTAAAGCAAAGACAAAAACCGTATGCAGATCTTGGCAACACATAAATAAATAAACAAATAAATAAATAAATATATTTGAAGATGTAAATATATATATATATATATAATACTTGGATATATACGTGCATGTATATAAAGACAAATAATATGTTTTACATACCCCATTAAAAAAAGAAAAAGCAAAACAACTACAAACTGCTGAGAGAATTATTATTCCCATTGCCTAAGGGCAATGAAAGTTCTGAATGGACTTTGGTAGGAATTTTAACAAGCATGAAGAATGTTTGCATTTACTTTAAAATGCAATACTCTCTGTGTGCAAAATTATAAGAGCCTTAACAAACTTGCCCATGAGTAGAAAAATATAGCCATTTCTACTTAGGAACTACCTTTCTGTTTGGGAATTTTTCAAAAATAGTTTAAAGAAATATCAGTGTGTTCTGCTTGTCATAGGAATAGATATTTTAAAAATGAATGTGTGTGAAATTTCTGGGCACCCAATAATTCATTTTAAAAAGATTACAGTGTTCATTTCTCCCCCTTTTATTTGTCTTTGATCTAGCTGTTCTACACAAGGAAAATCTAAAAAAAAAAAATTACTACCATTAAGCTGTCCTTCTGGCAGCAATGTGTCCACTGGCAGCAATGCCACCCCTTCCAAACATGCTTAGGAACTGTAACATGAAAAAAAGTGAAGGAGATTCTACCTTTAAAACAGTGTCTTGCAAATGCAACAAGCTGATATTTGACTGTAGTTTTGGTAGCTCATATACTGCTCCTTTCAGAACTCAAAAAGGTGATATAAAGACTGGTTTATCTACAGGAACCTGTTTCCACCATAAGAAAGAGAGTCCAGTATTGTATTAGTCTCAAAGTAGTGATCTGTAAGAATCACAAGCAGGGAGCTGGCATTTATCTGGAAAACAGAGGAGGTTTTACAGAATGTACAGATGCACACAGAAATGCCTTTTTCAACGTCTGCCTCCACCCAAAAACACTGAATAGTCACAGACCCATAATTCTGATTCAGTTTGGTTTCATGTTCATAAATCAAGAGCAAGTGACACCATTTTCTCACAACATGTGAAAAACTGAAAACATTGAGGAGAAAGTACGGGAAGTGGCTCCTGATCTTCCAGCAAGTTACCAAAAATGCATTAAAAAAAAATAAAATAAGGAAACCAAATCAATCATCCATGCAATTGAGTTAAAAGCAGATTAGAAATTAATATTCCTGACTGATGGAGCTCTAAAAAACTGCTGTTTTCAAACCAACAGTATAACCTCTTCTTTTTTAATAAGCACAATTGGCTTGGAATGCTTTGTCAACGTGACAAACCTTTTCTACCACAAGTGAAGCATTTATTCAAATGCTAATGAAAGTGAATGTAATTTGTAGTGGTGCTGAATCAACTTTTCAAGACTGTAATTTTCATTTCTATAGAACTCTGATTCTTTCAACATAAAATATATTTGAATAGGGTTTTGAGACTAAACAAATTGATACACTGTTTTTTCCATCAATTTAAAAGCATTTTGATTTCTTTATGCGAGGCAACTCTCATAATACTAAGCAGTTTATTTTTACACACTTTCTTCAATTAGAGAACACACTCTCAAAATTAATCAAAATCATCTATAGCTCTTATATTAAACCACTGTTATCAAATAGCACAATTTTAAGATCTAAATCAATTGTTCATAATACTCTGCTAATGTAGATTAATCTCTTATTTACCACAACTGACCAGGGCTTCTGGATCATGACTCTCAGCAATGTAATATTCTTCCTATAATCATTAGCAGGCATGCAGTGATTCTCCCATTTTCATTCCCCCATGACACTCCAAAACCCATAAAAGGTTATACAATTGTACTGAAATTATTGTTGCTATTTATTATATATTCACTCTCATGCCTGAAACTGGAGTACTGGATTCAGTGTTGGTCTTCCCAACCTAGACGATGCGTAACTGCAGTGAATGAAATGGACCCATGTAAGGAGCAGAGATTAATCTGAAGTTGTCAGGTTAAGATGCAGAATGACAGAACTACTCAGGGAAGTTAAAAAACAAAAGGTCCCTTTTATACAAAGGGCATCCAGTGAACCTGAGACACTAATAAATTGGTTGTGCAAAGCCATTCAACATACCAAACTGCTAAATGAATAAATATGCAATGAGAACATCAATTTTTACATTATAGAAAATAAAAATTGCAAGCATATGACTTTGTGGGAGCCATAAAACTCAAAGCTGAGTTACAGGCAGGTCATTTCATTTCTGCTGCTGTAAGTGTTCTTTTATTCCTCTTTTAAAAAACTCAGCTACAGAATAATGGACTGAATAGGTCTATTTAGTACAATTCATCACTACCTAGACCTGCTGTTGAATATGTACATTCAAACAGAGTATTTGTGAGTCAGATAAATTTAAAATCATCTCTGGCATGGTGTTGACCAAGGTTTTAAAAATCACAAGGTCTTCAGAAATAGGCACCTGATAGGCTATCTGCTATGGACACTACTTTAGCCAAGCTTGGAGCCTAACAAAATATTTCTATCCTCAACAGCACAGAAATATTATCATCTGGGAAGCAGGATTAACAAGGATACAGCACAACATTCAGATAAAACATGCAGTGTTTTTCCATATGGTTTATGTGACAACACATCTTTGTATAGTATGAGTAATTGCTATTAGGCCACATAAAATATTACTGCTGGAAAAGAATTTGCATTACATTCAGGGCAGGTTTCAAAAAAGATGGCATTTTCAGACTACGAAATACAATACTGTAACTAAGGGCAGTGAGAAACTGGCTAATGGAAGAGTCTACATCAAACCCTCAGCAGCCATAAACTGAAGTATTCCATGCATCTCCTGCCCTGTACAGCAATATGAATAAAGGCAAAGAACAAACAGGAAACTCAAGAACACCTAACAAGCAGAAAAAAGGTGGCTTTTTAAATTGAATACATTGGAACAGTAACACCTTCACTGTAATGATCTAACTAGCTGAATAAAAAACTGAACAACATAACCTGCCCAGTAAATGCTCTTAGAAGTTTTAATGAAAACCAATTATTGCTGTGCACTATTAAAAACTCCTAACAATTTGAAAACACAAGATAACTATATTAAAATAACTACAGAGGAATGAAGGGGTGAGGAAGACACTTCCATCAGAAGAAATCATCACATGGACAATTCTGTTGGGCAAGGAAGACAAATCATTTTGCCCCATTAATCTCCCTAAAAGCAGGACATATCTGAAGCTAACACCTATCAGTGGGTGCAGTTCATGGAAACAACAAAAAACACACCTTGTCAAAAAACCAAGAAAACAAACATCCAAAACCCTATGAGATGACTTCACACATTCCTGAGTGTAAGTAGCAGCTGATGTGTTAATTATCAGCTGTACAGCTACACTGAGAGTGACTGGAGAGTAAAAAGGATGTCATGGGAGTAAGGAATAGCTCATGACATTGCAGAACCTCTGTTTATTGATATATATATATATACACACATGAGCAGTCATTTGTAAAACCAGGGCTAGGGGGAGCAGACACAAGGCCTCTGCTACAAAATCAGTGTTGTGAGTTCACACATATTGAAATGTACACATTCCCATACGTGGCCTCATCTTCAGATAAACTAGATGTAAACAAAACACTACATTTTGGCAAATATAGCCTTGGGGGGGGGGTTATTTTAAATCACATTTAACAGTCTACTATTTCAGGGATAAAACTGGGGACAAGAACATTCCCTGGTATACACATATATGCCAGTCTGTATCAGGCAGTGATCTGAGCTGGGAGGCTTTGTTCATTTCCTACTTTACTTTAGGCTCTCGGACAGAATAACATAAGTACTGAAGACAGAAAAGAAGAAACTTATGAGCATAATTCCTAATTACAGTTCTGGTAAAACCTACTTTCTCTTTAACTAATACTCTTATTCCCTATTTCCAGTTCCAAAAGTAAAATTGGAACACAGTTAAGCCAAGAACTGTGGCTTTGGGGCTCAATTTCCAAAGGAAACAAGCAGACAGCAATACACTACACACTCCCCAGGACTGATTAAAAATAGGAGGAGGCTTCTGTATGAAACAGATTCAAAAAGCATAGCACACCAGTTGATATTGCTCTCTTCACAAAGTTGGGCAGAACAAGTATTGACAGAGGACAAGCCAATTTTACCAAATAAACCAGTGTTTGCAAAACTACTCAAAAAGATTCATCTCAGTGATCTAAATCTCTTTAGAACAAAACATTTCATTTTGAGGTAAACACCATGTGATGCATCACAACTCATGGCTGTTGATAACTGGAAATGGTGAACGAAACAAGCTTATTTCTCTATTTCAAAATTGCCTACAAAATATCCTTTGTGATACAGCCCCCACCTTACTCCATGAGCTCATCTTGCTTTGAGACCTAATCAATTTGTACTTTTACTTCCAATAACCTCTCTCCAACCATTCACCCCTGTGCCCTTCAATACCTAAGGTGCCATTCAGTAAGTTCAACCCTTTAAATGGACACAAAAGCAACATTCTGTGATTCTGTCATTTCTTTCATCTGGCCTTGTAATTTTTCAAAAGAAACTTCTCAACATGCTCAGTATCTTCAGAAACTACTAAAAAAGCCTATTCATTCTATTTCTGCCAATATTCTAGATTTCCTGGAAAGCTGGGAGAGAAGGGGGGAGGAAAACAAAATGAAAAAGAGGTGCAAGAAACACACCAATACTACTTCTGCTTCCAGGTGCAGGAAAGTCAGCTTTAATTTAGAAGCACCAAACTGAAAAAATTTAGCATGACTTCAATAATTTGGTAAGTTAACCCTTTTTAAAATGTAGTTTAAAAGAGAAATTTCAATATCAACCCTGTTTCACAAATTCAGAACAGCATTAAAATCTACTGATAAAATAGGTCATAAGGAATGCTCTGGGACAGCAGCTTTAGCACAACTACCAGTTCTTGTTAGCAGCATAAAAACTAGAAACTCCTAAATTTAAAAGCACACAATATTCACTATTTCTTTTAAATAACAAAGGTATTCTGCAACAAATTCTCCAATTTTGAGGAAAAGCAGATACATGGTATTTCTCTAATAGAAGAAAATTAAAAGACATTAAAAAGAAATATCCTGCTTAAGTTTAGAAAATTTACCAAAACCCACCATGTATGCTTTTCTAAAAGAAACACTGAGTCATAAATCAGCATTATCTAATTACAGAGAAACACAATTCAATTAAGAAAAGCATAGCTTTTACTGCAAACCTTTTCCATCTCCATGATTCCTTTATCTCAGAAATCCTCCTTGTTTGATGTCACCAAAAGAAATATTTCCTCCTCAGGTAACACACAGTGGTGTTTGCTGGGGTTATTTGGCTTTGGACTTTGCACCATGTAGTTATAAATTTAATAACAACCTGCAACCATTTTTTCTGGTTCTAATAGAGCTCACATGCTTAACTAAGGATTCACCACTAAATCATCCAAATGTTTTGATTTTGTAGAGAATCGATAAAGGAGAGGGGAAATACAGCTGTGTATTGACCCTGTCAGATGCAACACACAGAATCAGAAAAGGACTCTCAGCTGTCAATATCCCAAGGGGTGTCGTGCAGTCACCTGCAGTATCACCAAAATGGTCACTGCAACTCCGAGACTGTGGGATGTGACACGAAAATGGATACCTGTAAGAGATACAGAGAAAGCTGAAGATAGTAGAAAATGGATACTTGTAAGAGATAGAGGGAAAGCTGAAGATAGCAGTCAGAAAATCATTACATTTCTTAACCTCAAAGCACTTTCGAGTGGAACAGAAAACCCTAAGTCCTAGTTGAGAATACACATGATATACTATGTGCTTTTTCCAAAAACCTAGCCAACAGAAGGTAGTTAAAGATTTCTCTTTACTATTCCAATACTAGCAGATTTTTACTTTATTAATAGTTTTCAAAAATAGGTAAAGCTGATTCACTGACATAAAATGTTGACATGTACATTGTGTTCAGTTCCATGAAAGTCTAAAATTGGAATACTTTTGAAAAAGAAGCACTTCTGTTCTCCTTTATGTGCTTGAGATTAAAAAATGCAGTTTGAAATTACTGTAAGCCACCTCTCTATATGGAGTTTTTTTCTGTAGAGATTACTTGACTGAGATTGATATAAGCACTCTGCTGAAGTACTCCTGCACAAAATTTTAGTTGAGCTCTTCTAAGGTTACTTAAATAATCATTGCACACATTATATCATCACCTTATTTCACTTCACAGGAATGTTTCGTCTTTAAACATATGATTTTCTTTTAACTGATCATCCTAATCCATTTTTAAAAAAATTACCTACTAGTTAAGTAATAATCATTAGAAAACAACAAAAGTTGCAGTAAGTGATGTGGTTCTGATTATGTGCAAGTCAAAAAAACCCAACAATTCCCCACAGGAAATAAATTAATGATTTGTCTACAATATTCACTCATACTTCGTGTTTATCTTTGAAGGTCTAGGCATGACTTGGAATCAAGGAGACAACACAAATGTTTAGAAGTTAGAAAAAGCAGAGAGAAGAGAGCAGGGGTATGAAGAGAAGCCTGAATGACTTACTTTTTACTTTCCCACCTATTTGTACTCCCAAATGTCCTGCGTTAGAAAGACGAGACACTTCAATAATTTGCTTTCAGACACTTTATTTTGTAGTGGGTGGCCATACGTAAGAGCAATTCATTTCAAACCACCACATTTTCTGTCTTCAACTTAAGAAGATTAATTTAGGAATCTGAGAAAGTATTTACCAAGCAATATTGTTCCATCAACCAAATTTAACGCAACTTGTGAGTTTGCTCACAAGTTAAACCAAAAACACTTCAGAGATGGGAGTGAAAACAATTTCAAAAGAATTATGAAAACAATTTCAAAAGAATTATGCAGGAAGATCTAATCAGCATTAGAACAGTGTGTTGCAAATTTTGAGACATGATGTAATGATGTGATGAAAAAGCTAATTATTTAAAGAGAACTTTGGAGCTGAAATTTTTCAGTAACCAGTAACATCCTGGACATTCATTCCTTTTGAAAGTTACTGTCATTGAGCAAGAACAAAAAATATACCAGTCTTAGGAAGTATCTAGGAGTGTTCAAGTAGGTTGTGGCAAGTCAGTAATGTATTTCATGACGTACAGATCAGTGTGTACCATATTTATTCTGTAGCTTCTTTATATATATATACTATAGGAAAAGATACATGATGTAATGTTAACATACAATTATGCTTGCACAAGTGGAGGAGGTTTTAGTTTATACAGCAACTTAATCTTAAGATGAGAAAATCAAGGCACTGAGACAGTCCATTATGAAACATCTCTAAAAAACCATACTCTTCAAAGGCCAGCCGGGTTTGTTGTCATTTAAAAGGTTTCATGTTTCTGTTGGAAAGGTCAATAAAGAAAGTTAACCTTTGTGCGACTACTGACAGAACTCTTGGCAGTAACTTTTAGTCAAAAACACATGTGTGTAAAAGGAAGTATTTTGCACTACAAAGATACAGGAAAAGCTAAGCATTTAGCTCCAAACATCCTGCAAATATCGTTTTTCTTCTCGAAGCGTGGCCAGGATTTTCATTGCTTCCAATTTGTCAGCTTCCATTTCCATGCTTAAAATGTCTACTACGGCATCACTTACATCATCAGCCATGTGCTTCTTATCTCTGAAAAATAAAAAATAGGGGAGGAAAAGCATAATAGTGTATTTTTCCATCTATCAATAGGTTCAGAGGCAGGACAATATAGGAAAGAATCATTAAAAAATCCAAACCAAAAATATAGCTTTTATATTTTACAGCATGATTCTCAGAGTTTTCCTGCAGCTGAGCATTGACATTAACTAGGGTTTCTCTCATTCAAACACTACATGGTTTTCAGCATGCTGTAATTCATAAGTAAAAAATCTTGCAATCCTAGCTGAGCTGCCAGAGAATAACTGGTTTCTTTAAGGAAGAACTGGACCTACTGAATGGGTTTTGATGCCTAAATCACTACATGCTTCCAATATAAAAGAAAAAAAAAAAACCAACAAAAATTGTTACCAAACCTTGCTTATTAATAATACTATTTTTAATACAAATACCTGACATTTATATCTGCAGGAGAACACATTAACATTAGGGCCTATATTCAGTTTGTCCATTTATCAACTAACTTCCTAAAAATCTTGAATCTCCTGGTAAGTTAGCATCCACAAACAGAACCTCCCACCATAAAATTAATTACAATGACAGAGCTTTAGCATTCTGGAGCACCCAAACCTGGAACACAGCAGAAGACTGCTATTGTCTCACAGATGAGTAGTTTCTCATCACATCTACTCATATATCTCATTTTCTGAAGAGAAATCTATTGGCTTGAAATCTCCTATAATTTAATTGAATACTGAACAAACAAACAAACAAACAAAAAAAAAAAAAAAAAAAAAAAAAAAAAAAAAAAGGAAAATAAATAATAAGCAACTAAAACAGTCAGTAGAACTATGTGGTTACAAGCTGTATTTCAAGGTTCTACTGGAAGACAGTGGACACAGAGATGACAGTCTAGCTCTCAAAGAAGGCTCAGCATCATATTGGTCCAGTCCTTCAGACAGCTCTAAGTCTTTCTAAAGCCTCAAACTTCTGCTACTCTCTTTCTGAACAGTCCATTTCCACTCTACTCACCCACACACATAGAAGTAACCTCTGTCTTTCAACAGGACTCTGGCAACTTCCTTAGCACAAAGCCTAAGGACATCTTGCACATATTTAGGTGGGGCCACTTCCGCAGTTGAAGAGTCTCTTGAGAAACAAACCTTAAGATGAGTTAAGGTTCCATTTTTAAGAAAACATTGGAGCTCATCTCTGAAAGGTAATAAAAATCTGTTGGCAATGGCTCAGAGATGAGCATTCCCTCATGAATACAAAGTGGTGTCAAATAGTGAGCTTGCCTGAACAAATAGTCTCGGTCCTGATGCCGACAACCGAAAAACAGCCACGTTTCTCCAAATTCCCAGTCTGTATGCTGTTCTTTGAGCTTTTGCCTGAAGAGACAAAAAAAATCCAATCCTGTTTTATCAAGCACAGAATCTGAAACATCCATAAGCTAATTTTCATTTAAAGTAGTATTTTAAAAAAAGCTCTGGACTGGCAGAAATGTGAAACAATTTAGGTAAATCAAAGTCAAACCCTCATTTGATTTTCTTGACTACTCACTTTCAGACCAGCTCAAGACCAATCAACTTCAAATTTTGGGGTTTTTTTGGCCATAGTTTCATATTGGAATAGTCAAGACTGACACATCCAAACATCTCAAAAAATAATCCTGACTGCTGAATAAGGAGATCACTACCTTTTATCCTTCATTGGGAGCTATGTAAAACCAACTGGGATAACTAAGCAGTTCAGAAGGCTTTCTATTTAGCTCAGATACCTGCTAGATTTTATGAATAACAATTTATTAACTACCACATCGTGAGAAAAATTATTTAATTTTTTAAAAATAATTCTGGAAGTATTATTTTAAAGGAGTTTTAGCTGCCATTTTCTAGTTATATTGTGAGAGAGATATTTCATTTCTACTTTAAAATAAAATGCAAAATACTTTTGAGAGGTAAAAGTATATTCGGGAATCAAAATTAAGGAGTATATAATGATTTGGTTAAAGCAAAGCATGGAGTTAGAAACCTCAAGTCAAAATTTCACTCATCTCTCAAATAAAATGTTTTAAAAATTGTTTTAGGACCCAAGAAACTTTATTATCTTGCTGGAATTACTGAGTCACGCTGGAATATGTGTTGATTACGTTTAAAACTTAGAACCATTCCCACCCAAATACCTCACTCCTCCTGTTCTTCTTATGCTCAGAATGATCAAGTTTTTACATATTCTTGGTGATGTGCTGTCACTTTTTAGACAAACATCTCTTTGCCTTGCAAAATTACGCTGCTGGAGTTGGAGAGGGAAAATAAAAGATCCACCTTCCCTCACACACAAACTCCCAAACACCAAGACTACTGCTGAGTTGAAGGTTCTGGTGCCAAGCTCCTTATCTCAAAACATCAAAATGTAAACAACACAGAAATAAGAGAATATAGGAGAAAACTTGACATTCATCATGCCTTTTAATATAGATGTGACTTCTCAAGGAGTTGGATTTTGAACAACAAACTTAAGCAAATCAACACTTCATAAAAACTATCCTCCTCTTACAAGACTTCCATCAGCAACACAGACTGATAAAGGATTTAATTTCTCATTAGTATTTCGGCAATTCTTATGTATCTACTATTAATGGTAAATACAGTCAGATAAAAATGTAAATTTTACTACTTTGAAAAACAAATAAATAAACAAAATTTGTTTAAAATTATTAAGACTGCTTATAATCAGCATATCACCATTAGAAAAAAGAAAAAACCCATGAACTGCATTTATACTCAAACCCTCAGGCTGTATTTCTCCTCAACATAAAAAAGGCTGCTCTCCAGGCAACAACTTGGTACATACCTGTGTTGTAGGAAACCAATAAATGGTGAAATTCCTGTTCCTGGACCAACCATAATGAATGGCACAGATGGGTCCGCAGGTAAGTGGAAAGCATTGTTTGGCCGAGGAAAAATAGAGATCTAAAATTAAATTAGATAAAATATAATTAATTGAAAGGTATTCTTAAGCAGTGAAAACACCGTGACATTTTTAGAACCTTCAGGATATTTAAACAGCATATGTACCCACACACCCTTCTAAATCCTGAGCTTCAGAGTTCATCTTTAATGCCACACAGACATTTAGAATAAAATCTCACAGAAGTCTCTGGAGGAAAAAAAAAAAACAAACAAAACAACACAAAAACCACACCATATTTACCAAACTATTAATCCATCTGGAGGAAAACTGAGATAAACCACACAGGCATGAGTTTCTGAATATGAAAACTGATTGCACCACAAATTTGGGGAATACTGTTACAGAATGCACAGAAAGTTTGGTGTTGGTATTTGAAGGGCAGTAAAGCTAGTTTATTGCTATTAAAGGCAACTCAACCTTTGTGGACTGTCAGGATTTGTTTATATTGAATTGAAGCCCACTGGTAAAGAGCCTGCTTTCTTAATTTTCAAAAAAGTTTCATATGATTTCCAAAAGTGCATATGTGAGGGGTGAGGGGAGGCATGTAGCAACTCAAAGATCTTGGAAAATATTTTATATAATCCCAGTGATAAACAGTAATGCTAATTTTCTGTGTCAGAAAGGAAGCATTATTTTCAGAGGAGTGCTATACCTATCCTCTGAGACGTGGCCAATATAATTTATAGAAAACAAGAGATTACTATTTTTAATTCTAAAAGATTATCCAAGACTCAACAGCAGCCATAGTATATCTTCATCCATTAAAGTAATAAGCAAATATCCAATTTATTTTGCACATTAATTATGAAAGGATTTGAATTTACTTTGAAGTTTAAGGAAGGAGATAGGTACTATACCAAGTATTTAAACTTTATTGTGTAAATATGAATGGTTTAGCACTAGTCATCTTTTTATACTTTAATTCACTACAGACATAACAATGTTAAAGAGCATTATTTTCCTACTTTCATGATGATAAAAAAATAGAGTAATTCTTGCTGGTAGGGAGCAATACTTTATATATATACACTTCACATCACACTTGAGTTAGGAGGCTATTTACCCTATTAATGATTCCAAACTGGCCATTCTTTCAAAACAGACTGCAAATGGTAAACACATTTATACTGTAAAGTGCATTCAATTAATCTAATATATTTTTGCATAAGATCACACTCATCTATTTTGTATTGTTATTCCATATATTTCTGCAATCTATGTGGATTGCTGCACATTTATCTATGCTGAATTCTAGCTTTTGCAGTTGATGGAAACAGTTCTAAACTTTATCCAGACTCATTTCATAATAATATTTTTTTTCTTTTTAGCCACTTCTTTTTCTTGTTTGATCTTAAATTAACTTCAAATTAATTATATTTTAAATAAAGAGCAGATGTGAACACTGGAGTAAGATATATAATGCACATATTAATCCTTGCATTAGTTTGAAAAAATTAAGATAACTTGTATGGTGTTTTTTCCCATTTTTTCTGAGTGACACCTTGAATTACTAGCACCGTTTTCTTTCAACCGAATTCTATTCCTGTTTCCATTTTTCATAATGAAATATAAATTAGGCTGCCAGTACTTCTATTTGAGAAAAGATATGTATATCACACATATCAATTATACAGTAGAATTCCAATTTTTTAATAATTAGCTTAGACCTAGTGACTTTGAGATCGATTAATTACACAGAATCTCTGCCGCAAAATGAAACACGGGGAAAAAAAAAAAAAAAAAAACCTACTCCAGCAGTATCAGCTGGAGAAACAATCACTGATACATATCAGAAAAAAACCAGATGACTGTCTCCTGTCATATTCAATAACCTGGCCTTTGCAAACTCTGGAAGACCTGACAAGAAGTGTGAGTTTTACAGTTTCTCCCCTATTACCTGCCACTGTTTCCTAGAAATGACCAAGTGTCTCTCTCTTGTCATGCAAACAGCCATAACCATTTAATTACATAGTGGTAGTTTAGTCCAGGAACACAACCTTCAAGATACACTTAGGACTACAGAGGGCTGGAAAACAACTCTGGCCTTTCAGTAATGGGAAATTTCCCAACTTAGATATGCTTAGATAAGTAAAACAAGTTTAGTGTTTAGGAATGAAGTTTCTGGACATGTTATACAGAAGTAGGTGCAAAATTAAGGTGTATGCTGCCGAAACACCTGCACTACATCACACCAGTGAACGAAGAAACACGCAATTGTCTCAGACATGCATAAATTTTACAGTTAATGACCTTAGATCTAATATTCATACCCTTTCAGTTGAAGAGCTTTCTCCTTTTGTATCCAGAGAGTTTTTGCTGGGGTGCAGTAGAGGTGCAACTAACTCAGCAAGCCACCCTGTACATACTCCTTTCCGTGAGACTGGTCTAGAGGGACCGGCAGGGAACTCCACAACATTAAACACAAAGCGCAGCCGTCCTGGCTGATATAAGTTTGAACTGCAAAGACAAAAATACTTAAAAACCAACCCAAAACCTGAAGTCAGCTGTACAATCTTGCAGTGGGTCTGTTTGCTGTCCAAACCATTTCAATTGAATCAAGATTCTCAGTGTTTAGTTAACTGCATAATATTTTCATTTAGTTAGAAATTGTCTTAAGCCTGGACTCAGAGGCCAGTGTCTACAGAAGGGAATCCAAATTCCTACCAAATTCATGTGTGTGTGAGCTTATTTTTGAGAGCTTAACCAAAGCCTTGCCACACACTTAATATTCTTTGCAATAGTCAATGTTTTTTGCAATAGGGTTACAACTACATTTTCTCCTTCACTCTTCTCCTTCTTTCTCAGATTATAACATACATAAACACATATGAAAAAAAAAAAAAATACCCAAATAACTAAGATGTAATTTGAATATTTCATTACCTTGACACTGAGTAGGATCTGGCTTGTAATTTAGGAAGATGCTCTGAAGAAGAGAAAAAAAAATCACTTATTTGATTCTCCTCAGTGAAGATATGGTATAATGAGTGTTTACACTACAACAGATTACAAGGTATTTTAATTTAACTCTAATTTTATTCTAGTAACATTCAGTCTTTGTGGTTCAGAAACAAGCAATTAAGACCTGAACTCTATTTCAAACAGGTTTTAGACTTTGTGGAACATTAATAAGAGATCCTATAAAATGAGACCATAACAGTTAATTTATGGGGTTCTTGGTCAAACGAAAGGGACTGTAAGGTGTACAGAAGAGATGCCAGTAGCTAGCAGATGAGGTGAAGCTTGAAATTTAATTTTCTCCAGCTTTCCTCTATGAGCTCAAAAGCTCTCACAAAGAGATTGCTTGATTCAAAGTCTCCTATATATAATGTCCTAGAAGCAGATGTGCCAGCTCATTTTCAAACCACTGATTACCTATGCAAAGTTTTGAAATCTCAGCTGAAAAAACAAGACACAGGAGTTCATGGGACATTTTTTGAACAAGCAATCTCCTATATATATCGCACACACACATTTATATCTATATATGTATGTACATAAGCAGAACTACCATTTTTGCCAATACATGCACACCCTGACATATTTTAAAGGTGCTCTGCTACATAAGATAGTTGCCAGGCAGAGCTAAGAAAAGGTAGAGCAGTGAAATCACTTAAAGAAGACACTAAATCCATTCAGCAATTTTGGGTAAGGGTAGACAAGATGACTGCAAGAACACAGAAAGCAATTTCTTTGACTCATATTATGAAACATATTAATAAACTCTGGATTTTAATTTGAAAAATAGCTGCCAGCAACTTCAGATGTATTTGACATGGTTAGAATTGTAGTCTCATCCTTTCAGTATTTTATATCAGGAACCCAGTGAGTGTGTTAGACACAACATAAATACAAATATACTGGGAAAACCATTGTGTTTTAACAGGTAAAAGTGCAAGAAAAGACCATGTTGGCAGAGAAATTAGGAGTTGTAAAAATACGTCTTTTTTAAATGTAAGCAATTGATGAACCAATTCATAAAGACCCTAATCCTGCAAGCACCTTATTCTTACTTTTTATGCACAGGAGTAATCCAGAGTCAAAGCATTGGTATGAACCTAAATGCTTGCAAAAAAAAAAGCCAAAGACTACAAACTGTAGAACAGAGCTTTGTCCCCCAACAACAGTTTCAGCTTGATCACTATAGAAACTATAATGTTCCTAAAACAGTTAACTGAACAGTTACTCCTCTTTCTTGGGAAATTGAACATTTAGTCTGACACATTTTCAGAAACCAAATCTAATTAAATCTAAATCAGTCTTTTACCAATTAACAGGCTTAGTGAAGGCTTGCAGCTTGGAAAAGCATGAAGTAAATCCAGGAGGCAAACATTAGAATCTCTAATAAAGTGAGTGTAATCAGAGGCTCCTTGTCTGCTGCACAGTTCTTGAAGCCTCCGTTTTTCTCCAGCATCACTGGTACATTCTACAAGAGCTCGCAGAAATGCCTGCAGGGAAGAAAGGAAAGAGTGAAAAAACTTGTCCATTTGGGAAAACGGTCACAAAACTGGGAAAAATTTGGGTTGCCTGGGGACAGGAATTAATTAGGTTAATAGATAATACACTTTATTTCTCTTTTTTTTTTTCATTGCTCTTCTAACGTCTACAACAAACCAGCACATCAGAAAATCCTACTTAGCCCGAGCTAAGACAGAACAGACAAAACAAACAGGCACAAGCCACTCCCCCCAAAATTCCAGATGTTTGAAAGATGTTCTTATTGCCCCTATTTACACCACAGTTAGGCAGCTCCATAACACAATTCAAGACAAAACAACATTTGCTAAGTTACAGAAGCCAGGAAATGAATAACAAAAATCTTAGAAGAGATACGACTATAAATAAAGGATGCTATTAAATGAGTCATGTTAATGTTGTTGTGGTGTTTTATTCTATACTTTATGCCTGCATACTGGTAATGTAAATTTTTCTTAAAGGAAAGTTAAATTGAGCATTTTAAGGTAAAGTGAAGATCAGATGTAATTAGTTACAAGTTCTTTTCAAAAAAGGAAGATGGAAATAGACAGAGTGCATAAAAGAAAAGTGATAGAAAACACCAAATGCAATCAGATGACACATTCTACACAAAGGAATACTTGGAAAATAATGTGTGCTCAACCACAGAGCTTCCAGACAATAGTTTTGAGTATGGAGTTACATAAAGCACATTTTAGGCTGAAGACTTAATACAGAAGACAGGTTATAAAAACTGGCTTCAGTGCTATTCCCCAGCCAGTACTCTCTGCCTACTCTTATTGCTGAGACAAAATTTCAAAACCATTAAATGTGGTTTTGAAAAGGTTGAAACAACAGGAAGATTCTCTTCTGCTGTAGAATCCACTAAATTGAGTAAAAAGGTCCTCCCAAAAACTGATTTCCCTCAGAGACCCGACCCCACAATCATTTAGCTTCATCTTTCATATAAAGTTATCTTTAAAATGTATTTTTACAATACCAGAAATACAGATGCATTTTCAGTCAGAAGCTTTGAATTTTTTACATGCACAAAATAAAAGGAAAATAAGATATACATGTTGTGAGAACAAATACTATAAAAGCAAAAATCTTTTTTGAATTCTGCTAGGTTACTGAAATGTTAAAGAAAAGCTTTAAAATTTCACAGATTTCACACAATATTGTGAGTTGGAAGGGGCTCACAAGGATCACTGTCTGCAGCTCTTAAGTGAATGGCCCACACAGGGTTACTAGCACCATGCTCTGACCAACTGAGCTCATGTAAAGGGCACTGTGGTACATTTGCATGCAGCAACATGTGTCTCTTGAGCAACAGAATTTGACAGATGTGGCTCCCTCTGATTAAAAAGCCTCTTTACTTCAAAATGACTACAGGGCTCTAGGTCCAGTCAGCCTTCCCAGTTATCTGGCACCAAGTTATCTAATACTTTTCTGCTTACTTCCAGACTAATCATGAATCAAGATACCGCATAGCAGGAATGCCTGCCAGATAAACTACCAGAAGTGACATTTCTCAGAGTAAAGTACAAACAGTAGCAGACAAACTGACAATCCTTATTCACCAAGAAATTCTGTAACTACACACAAAGCAAGGACAGATCTGTAAGAGAACACATAGCATAGAATTACTTATTTCTCATTAGAAGAAAAAACACATAAGCACCTTTTTGGGAATTGCTCTGATTTCCAGACACCACGTTAGAATGAATTTGATAGTGCTTCTTTCAGGGATGTGTTGTGGACGAGAAGCTCCTAGTTCCAATGGAAAACAAACAAACAAACAACAAAAACCAAGTAAAAAGTGCATCTATTAATATACAAAGGTGACATAACACATCTCACACTTAATGGACAATTTTTGCAGCTCTCAAAGATGCAGGGAATCTCATAGTGAGAACTGATTTAGCTCTAACCAGAACAAAAGAGCCCTACACCATCCTGTGGAAATAAAGGCACATCTCAGCAGCACAATTAAGACACCAACTGCAATGCAAGAGAGGAGTAATTCACACAGGTCCAGCTGGCAGTGCACAGGCACACTCTGAACCTACAGCTACTCTTTCTGAAGCATTGCATCATAAGACTCAGCAGAACATCCATAGACCTACAGGTCCATTAGAAGGCACCTTGCAACAGCACTAAGACTTGTCCTTGAGGAGTGCAGCTCTCTTAGGATGTAAAACAGATTGACATGCAGTGTTGTGCAAGGAGATTTTACTTTCAAGTGGGGGATTGTAAGGTTATGTGATTAAAGCCTTATCTCCATAAACATGAAGGAGCACAGAGTAAGAATGAGATGGATGAATGCCAATGCCAGGCTGCAGTTCCCAGTCAAGAGCTCATCCACTCTCATCTACAGTAAAACAAACCAGCAGCAGCATTTTTGTGCATCATCTTTTTTGACACATCACTGTGACTTCTAACATGCCTGCATGGAAAGACAACTGTGTTCCCACACTAAAGGTAAAAATGTTCAAAACTATGCACACCAACTCCTACCCACACAGAAAGGAGCACTGGTCCGTGACATTGCATCACAACATACCTTTCTTTTTAGTGCCCTGCTTAACTTTTACACAAACAAAGTCATCTCCTTTTTCAGAAAGTCCCAAAATGTGAAGAAGCTCTTCCACTTCACTGACATTGTTGGGACATATTACACAGAAAGCATCTCCAGGTTGGTACTCAAAGGCTGTATCCTGTTTTAAAACATGAAACATTTCTATTAAATCTTACTACAAACCAAGGCATTCCCATTTCTGACAACAACCTTCCTAATATTGTGCTCACATTAAGTAAAATATTCTTTTTCTCTGTACTAACACTTTGCTGTTTTGAGCACATCATAAATGAAGTACTCATGTTTTCCTTCCAGGCTTAACCTCACTAATTAGAAAAAGTCTTTCCTTATCTGGTTTAATATTTGGACACTCTTTAATGAGAACTGCTGAGCAGCCCAAACAGAAGGAAAATAAATACGTATTAAGAGGTTGTGTTATATAATCAGCCCAGATCATTAATTACTGATGTTCTACATTCTCCAGTGTGAGAAGAGCACAGAAATGAAGTCCTCATAACTAATGCAACTCTTTATACAGATGCATCATCACTAAAAGAAAATTTGCTGGTTAAACTATTTGATGAATTGTGACAGAAATTACCAGAATTACTTTTATTTTTTTTGAGGAAAAAAGAAAAATAACCGGACAAGAGCACAGTGAAAATTCAGATCTTAAGACCTAGATTTTACTTAGCTGCCTGAGATTCTTGTGTGCAACTCAAGCTTCTGCCTGTTAAAGGAATATGCAGAATTATACTTGCATCATTATGTTTCCCTTATGCATCAGGTGAGTGACCTGCATACACAGACTGACAAGAATGTTAGGTGAAAAAGGCAAGAAAATGCTTACATTTTCAGTGGGTGCTGATGACAGAATGCATCTATACACACAAATACATGCAAAAAGCCATGTCACTCAAAGAATCAGCTGCTTGAAACTTAACAGAATCTATTTATAACTGAGATTTAAAGATGTCACATGTATTGAGACAGATTAGGCTAAGAAAGTCCAACAGAATTACTGCTAAAAATCACAATATCCCAAAAGTAATATTCTATCAATTTGAGAAACCACTCAAAAGCAACATCCTTTCCTTTTCAAGATTTCTTGTAAAGTAATATCGAGGACTCCTTTCATCTTCAAACCAGTATACAAAATATGATCGTCAGTGAATAAACTAAACCAGTTTTTTAACTGAGGGTAACTGAGGTTGACAGTTTGAGTAGCATGTTAACAAGGCACAGCAAATGGATGTCAAAGGCAGAAACAGTGCTCAAGAGCTAACAATTCCTTTCGCTTGATACTATTACTACTTGTGTAGATTACCCACCATAGTGAACAGTCACAATCTACTAGAAAGTTTCTGAATATTCTTCAAGTTGTATACTTAAAAACTGAAAGATTATTCTTTTAGAGTATTTCCTGACTGCCTTTCTCCACTGCAAATTCTCTTCATAAAGGTATTTCACTCAATATGATATCCATGGAACAACAAAGAAATTAACTCTACGCTTTGTTCCGGTTTTGACTTTCATGAAGTCCTATTTTTCTGCGAATAAATCAAACTTTACATTTACAAAACGGATCAGTGTAAGATGACATCCTATTGTAGAGAGAATTATTTTTTTCTTTTTAAACGGTCAAATAAGTAATTTTTCCCCCCAGTTATTATACATAATACACATGTTTTTCACCCTTTATTTTAACCCACTAAAGAAAAAGCCATCATCAACTTACAGCAATATCAAGCTCTAAGAGCAATGCAGTTTTTATTGCATCTTCCCTAGTGAGCTGCACTGCTTTTGTAACTGGCACTTCAAAGGTTGTTCCCTCTGATATAAGTAAAGACAGATGCGGATTCTGGAAAAGACAACACAAAAACTTACACTAAAAATGCAAATCAGCTTTATGACATCTTACTATGACATACAGGAATTGGTTTCGGTACAGGTTGTTTTTGAAACAATCTCAGAAAACAACTCAAAACAATAAGGAAAAACATGAATCTTCTATATACATAGAGTGTTTTGCTCTTTTTAAAAAATCATATCTAAGCAATAGCTGGCATACATTCAATTAAAAAATTCAGTGGGCTTGAACAGTCTAATGGGCCTACATTATTATCAAACGCAGCGAGCTGTTTCATTTTTCAAGAACTGCCTTGAAAATAGCCAATTAGAGAATGGCATTTATGTTAAACCCCAGAAAATTCCTGCCTAATTAAAGGATTATTAGGTATATAGAATGGACATAGGAAGTAAGAACAGAAGTTACATCATTACAGGTTTACAGTTTAAAGTTTTGGGGTCCATTTGGGTTCTGCTGTTACAGGTAACTTAAAAAGAGTTTTAAACTAGAGCTAATGAGCAAAACCCACTCTACAAGAGTTTCATGTTATAACACAAGTTTTCTACCCAGGTAAAAATGACAAGTATGACAAATGAGCACTACGAATAATACCAGATCACATATGTCAAAGGCTGTCACTTGAAGATCACACTACAGCCCTCACTTCTCCATTGCTATAGTCAGCAAATTTCATTTGAGATCAATGCAGACAAAAATAAAAAGACGTAGGAGGCATACTAAATGCCTATAACAGTACTCTGTCAAATGTAAAGGAATCATCCTACTAATAGGACAATATTCGTTAATCTGAAGATTTCCTACTTAAAATAAGAGACAAGAGAATCATTTGAGACCAACAGCTGGAAGTTTCTTTGCTCTCTTAGGATTTTGACATGGTGATTAATGGCTTGGGCCACATCAAGTCATTGTGCATCAGCTGGACTGTTGTAATTGTCTACATTTGTATTCCCTCCAAGTCAAATTCAAGGCATAATGAAATCAAAATTTAAGCTAAATTGTATTATCTTACACTTCCCACAAATGCTTTAGACTTTTGCTGCTCTGCTATTAGTATGCAGCAACTTGTTAATTCAACCCTGAGACCCAACAGCCCATGACAAGATCATTTAAATAACTGGAGATATCAGGTACCAGGCCGTCTTTAAACAGGGAGTCTCTGGAAATATCCAAATCTCAACTTGATGCATTTCAAAACATACCAACGTCAGCTGTGCTTGGCAAAAAAATACCCACAGCTGCTGTTGCAATGTGAGATACCAAAAAAGGACATGAATTATGGGATACCTGCAAAACCAAACGTGACCCTACATGGAACCTACTTGTTGACAAGGCCTAGCCAACTATGTCAAAAATAGTTCCAATGGAAAAAACCATAAACATGCATTTCATACTTTCCAGGGTTCAAGAAATCCACTCTGTTTTATACCTGAAATCTGGACTATGATCTTTAATCTGTCACAGAGTTCCAGATTAGAAGATTCATAATTTTCCATTTGCTGTTCAAAAGCAAAATTAACTTTTTTTCTACACACCGAAAAGTTAAGGCATCAGTATTAGAACCTGATGAACTATTTCACAGATCAGTCTGAATATATGCTGACTTTAAGAAAATGAGCTCTTTAAAAAACTGTAGCAGCATATTCAACACAACTATTAGTCTTTAATAGAAGAGTATCTCTAAATCATAAACCTCCAATAATTTAATTTGGATTATTAAATTCAACAACCCCAGCAAAACCAACCATACACACCATACACGGTTTAAAAGAAAAGCAAAATTATCCAGTGTTTAAATCTATATACCCTTCTGTAACTATATTAGCTAGGCTAAGTGATTCCCTCAGCATTAACAGTCTCAACAGAGAGAGTGTCAGTCCAGAGGATACTAAAAGGCTCTCATGATCAATGAGCAGCCACACCAGAGGACTGGGCCCAGAAACTCCACCTTAGCTCAGTACTGGTTCTTCAGTCCTGGCCTCAGCTACATTACAGCAGTACTGGGGATCTCAACCACAACCATGCCCATGACTGGACACAGATCCTGTTGATCCAGGCCTGGATCTTGAGACCAGTTTCTTGGCTTGGGCCAAGATTCTCAAAAACCTGCCTGATGATCTGCACTCTTGGCTGATCCTGGCTGCCACCTCCTGGTTTGCATTGCTTGGGTAGTGGGTAGCAATGCTGGCTGTGCTACCACACTCAGCTCATGGCTCCCTAAAAATCTAAAGAGCAGCCAGACTTCACTCCTTCCTTGCATGGATAACTGAAACATTCACCCTCTGCAGGCAATCAGAAAAGTCTGAGTCACTCTTGCCAACTGGAGATGATTTCCAGCTCAGGCTAACTCTTCTCTTGGTACAGCAGGTCTTTGTTCAACGTGGTTCCAACATGAAAAGCATACCTGCTTTTCATCTACAGTTCATCTTCCATCTCCCACAGTAAAACAATGATCATGTTTGCACAATGACAAATTTCTCTGTTACTAAGTAAGCAGCATTTTTTTGAGCAATTCTACAGCCTCTTAGTGCATTCTGAAAGTACTAAAAATTTGAACAGAAACTTCACTGTACTTCTCACTACAGCAAGATGTTTTCACTGTTATAATCCACAGAAGATTTGAATTCTTTCCTTCCTGACAGTGCAATACCAATTTACTATTTAGCTGAATTATATCTTGACATAAGTGTCCATAATCCATATGGTGGCACCTACATTCAATATAAATGTACTCTTTACTTAAAATTCAAAAGCCTCCTGCATTTTGGGGACATATCTCTGTTATGTAAGCATTCACTTGCTCTTTTGAGCCTTATGTAGGAGTATACACTTATACTCCTAACAAGAGCTAGAGGCTTCCATCACTCAAAGGGAAGACCTTACCTCACCCTGGGTGTCCTGAAACTCCACCTCAATATATTCTGGTGGCAGGACAGGAATATTAAGAGCAGACTGAGAGACAGGAGGGACAGAATGAACAAGTGAAGGTTCCGTGTCTCTAGCTGGAGCTGCAAGATTGATGTCATCCAGTTTCTGTGACAGAGTATCAGAAGCCCTTGCTCCCTCATCTTCTAGCTTCAAATCCTGTACTTCGGAGCTTAGCTTTAGTTCATGCACAGCATGTGGAGCTGTAGAGATAGAGCTGGAAACAGCATCGACAGCACTGTTCATGCCTTCTTTCTCTTTCTGCAACTGTAATGCTTCCTTGAGGGCAAGCCAAAGTCCATCAATCCAAGGATCAACCACTAATTCCAGACTGGGAATGGAGGGGAAAAAAGAGAAATGCATGGATGAACTATTGTAACTTGCTGGACTGTTAATTTACAAATAATGAAAGATCACAAAAGCAAAAAACACTATTCATTTTCCATTTTTAATATATTTCTGCAGCTGTTACCAAAATTACTTCTTTGTAAAAAAAATTATTATTTAGTTGTTATCACTATGTAAATTTACGAAGTCTAAAATATATAGCAGCCTTGCTCTTTCAGTTTCTCATTTTTATTTTCATATGCTGAATTTTATGGCAGAAACTTGAAGAAATGGCAGCAGAATGTGCAACTTTTCATTGTGCAACAGCAACATCAATAGCTTACACTAATGGCCCATTTTTATTATTTCAGAACACAAGAGATAAGTTTTATAGTTACAACAAAGTTTGTGTTCAACTGCCTTGCATCATCGTGCACAGAACCAATATAATCAGCAGTTCAAAATAACTAAGCCAAGACTGCAGCCTACTGGCCAGAAAGAACAGCAGAACAGAGAGCTCTTTTCATACATAATTCCTCTACAGCAAAGAAAGAAATCTTCTTACATAATTACTATAAAGTGATCCTCTGTTCATCGCCAAAAGGTAAAAAAGAAAGAAAAAAGAAACTACATTTTCAAACCCCCTCTACTCACTGACTTATTTAATTTCTAAAACTGCTAAATACTATTTTTCCAGGCATTACAGGTGTTTCCTCACATGTTAAAAATGGAGTTTTAATTAATGGCAATTGAGACTGAAAAGATGTACTGTGCTCAGGCAGAACTCATTTCTATGAGGTGCTGAGTATCCAGCTTCAATGGACTTAAAACAGCTCAGAACATTTAGCCAAATGCCTACAAAAATACTGCATCATGAAGAAATAAAATCCAAACCCATTCTGCTCTTACCCTACACAGTCATCTGCTAATCCTGTGTCATAGAAGTGCTGGGCACCAAGTTCTTGAAGTCGTCGGTCTACTGTCCTTCCCCCATTACAGAAGAACATGTACTCTGAATCTCCCAGACCTAGCAAATCCAAGAAAGAGGAATCGTGTCAATCAGGCAGCCTCCCAGGCTACAGAAAGTCAGGACAGAGGAAAGCTGAAAAATCTGCATGAGGGAATATAGTCTAGCAACTTCCTCTGCAGGAAAGATTTCTTTGTAGATCTTGTTTCACCTGCACTGGGTTTTCTGCTCCTTAACTGTTGTGAAGCTGTTTTATATGAAAATGCTCTTTGTTACCAGCTGAACAGTCAATGCGGTCAGGACTGCATGGAAGAGCCAAGATTTCAGGAGGTCACTGATCTACCCCACAAAAATGATCAATCATCCTTTAGAGATCTCTGCCCAACAATCCTGAAGAGCATCAGTTTTAGGTCCATCTTCAAAAATTCTCTAAGTAATCCACACCACTGGTTCACTATTGCTATCAGAAATTTTCACAGCCTGACCCTTTCTTGTATGCCATTTCAAACCACCAGATCTTTATTATTTCCACTTGTGCAGGATTTGGCTGGAAGAGTGTTAGTTTTCCTCATCATAGCTAGTATGGGGCTGCATTTTGGATTTGTGCTGGAAACAGTGTTGATAACTCAGGGATGTTCTTGTTATTGCTGAGCAGAACTTATACAGAACCAAGGCCTTGCCTCTCCTCTCCTGCAAGGAGGGTGGGAGCGCACAAACTGGACATACCTGGGACAGATGACCCCAACAAAACGACCAAAGGGACATCCCATGCCACATGGCATCACGCTCAGCACATAAAGCTGGTGAAAAAATATGGAAGGGGAGGACATATGCAGTAATGGCATTTATTTTCCCAAATCACTGTTATGTGTGATGGAGCTCTGCTTTGCTGGATATGGCTGAAACACCTGCCTGCCCATGGGTAAGGGTGAATGAATTCCTTGATTTGCTTTAATTGTGTTCATGGCTTTTGCCTTCCCTATTAAACTGTCATTATCTCAAGTGTAATCACTTTTACCCTTCCTATTCTCTCCTCAATCCCACCAGGAAAGGGTTGGGGGAGCAAGAAAGCAGCTGTTTGGGGTTTGGTTTCTGGCTGCAGTTAAATCATAATGCCACCTAATAATGAATAATAGAGCATTCCTCTCTCCTTATAACAGCCTTTTTTTTTTTTTTTTTTTAAGAGGACTTCTGCTTTCTCTCAAGTACAGTACATGGAGCAAACATTTCATTGGACCAGTTTAGATGGATACTACAAATGTATTTTTAGACTGATAACTTGTTAAACTTGAATCACATTGTAATTTAGACACCATAATAACTTCTGCCATAATAAAATTCAGGGTTAATACAATACTTATCTTTACACATACCCATATGCAGCTATGAGAAACTTGACCATTTCACAAACTATAATGTGTAACTAGGCAACAGCTTAACAGCTTCTCAAAATGCTACGTGATTAGGATGCATATAGTTCGGACTTCAACATTATATACCCAGTAGAAATTTCCTTCTAATGGGTCCCTTCCTTATTAGAAACTTAGAAGTTTCCTCACTCCCATGTATCAACTTAAACTTGTCAGGTAAAAACAACCTATATTCAAATAGACATTTCTGGAGTTTGTTTATAAATTAAATATGAAAACTCAACAAACTAACCTTACCATCAGCTCAAGATATATCATGTATTCTGCTAAATTTATAGTTTTCTTATCCATCTTTAAGCTGAAGATACATTCATTCTCTTGATGAGTACAACATCCAAAACTAAAGTATTACTACAAATTTAAAGGGATGAGAAGATTAAAGGTTTTTACTTTTAAGAACATTCTTTATTGCTTTTCCCTCTGTAGAGAAAAATGCCCAATGAGTCACACAGTCAAGTAAACTAATCTAGTTTACTAATCTCTGTAGAGACTTGACATGAAATTTAAACTTCAAACAGTTATAAATAGCTTATATCCCATGGTTTTTATGCAAAGAAAATTAAGCTATAAAAAATTACACTGGTAGCTTACATTCAGATAATTTTTGTGATGCTTTTCCTTTATTGCTCATAGAGGACATTATATAAAACTGCTTTTTATAAAAATAAATGTTTTATAAGCACTTAAAAAAGCCCAAAACACCTATTCAGAAATTAAAAAAAAAAAAAAAAATTATTCACTGACACACAAGTTCTGCAATAACATAGAAAATACCAAGTCACCTAGCAATCCATACTGGAGATGTGCAAAATGATCAGGAGGCAAGGTCTTGTCTTGAATTTTCTTTACAAACTTGCGGGCAGTGTCTGGTGGTTCTCCTGTCCCAGTAGTGGAAATAACAATAACTACGGGATCCTTTTCTGTTTCCAGGTTATACTACAAGCAATAGAACAAGTTAAGTTACAAGATGCCATTTGATACATTATTATGGCCTTAGATACTCTATCTCCCACCTTTCTTCTTCCCAAGGGTACACAGAAAACCATTTAAACTCCTTTTCCTATATTAAGCTACAGAAAGTCTTTCAAGTAATTACGAGTAATTTTGGGGATGCGACTTACAATCATATTTGGAGTTTTCAAGACCAGATTTGATAAAGCCCTGAAGAACCTCTTCTCACCTCAACTGACCTTGCTGCAAGATGACCTCACAAAGCCTCTTCCAACCTCAAATATCCTTGATCCAAGGGCAGCATTTTGAGTAGGCTAATATATACACAAAAAAATACTTCACAACTGCACTCAGACAGCTGAAATGCACACTTCTTACAGTATTTTATTTGTCAAGTGGAAAAGGTATTTTTGTATATATGATCACAATCACACAAGCCAAATGGGGTGCGGCCATATAAACTTCAGGGATCATTTTAAGTTCCATTAAGTATCATTGGGTCCTGTCTGATAACTTCCATGTTACAGAATCACAGTATCACAAAACTATGTTGGAAAAGACCTTTGAGATCATCCCACCCAAAAAAAACCCCCAGTGCTTTTGGGGGAACTAAGGTAGCTCTGAAGAGTGATAATCAGACATTGTGACCTACAGTCTGATTAGTTTTGGCCCATTCACCCTTCCCTCAATTCACTTGTCTCTCCTTTGCTAATACTGGTCTCCCACATTTCCCAGAGTTTCATGGAGGCTACTCCCATTATAACAGGTTGACAAGAACTGCCTGTAGAAGGGACTGTGTGTCAGTCTCATAAATTCGGATCTCATGCAACCATTTATTACGTCTCAAGTAAAAAGCACTCAGAATCCTTGAGTCTCCCATCTTTAGTAGGCGCAGCACTGTGCCAATGTGCTGTGGGTCTCATAGCACCCCTATGGCCTGTGGGTGATGACCTCTGTGAAACACAGCTCCAGTCTAGTGTTTGGCAGTGACCTCTGGAAAACACTTCATCCCAGCCCATGCCCCAGCTGTGACTAACACTCAGTCAGCTGTAACTGGCTGAAGTTTGGAAACTTCTAAGGGTAGAGACTGCCCTTTTCTGGGCAGCTTCTTCCATGCAGAACTTCTCCACTAGCGTCAAATCTGAGTTTATCAGGCAGTACCCAATGGATTTGACCTCCTGTTGTCCAGTTTGGCTCACACAGGCTGCAATTAGATCTCTCCTTAGCCTCCTTTTCGCCATAATAAGCAACCTAAGCTTCTTCTACTGCTCCCTGTGGGTTGCAGTTTAAATTATCTCCCAGTTTAATAAAAATAACAGGATTATGAGAAAATAAAAAGAAAGATTGCAAGAGGAGCTGTGTTTAGCTCAGAGCAGTTTCAAGGCTGCAATTCAAAACTCCAGATTTTGAGGAGTTATGTTCTAAACAGCTCCCTCAATAAATCCCTCAAACTTTATCTCCTTGTCAAGCCATGTAAAAAATTACCTGACATCTACAACCCAAAAAAGCTAGGAATATATATAGAAACAGACTAAAAGTGGTTTTGCTGTTGGCAATGTTTCCAAGTCTTTCCTGAAGAAGCTAAAAGCAGTTGCATGGTAAACTTAAATTACTACATGTCTTGCCTCTGACAGTGGCCTACAGCAGAGGCCTAGAGAAGCACAAGTAGAGAGTAAACAAGCAAGGATACTCCCTGGGCACTTTGCCAGACTTCAATGAGTTGTGGTCCAAGAACCTTCCATACAGAGTTTTTGTCTTTTACAAGTTCAGGCAAACTCCAAGTGCTCACAAAATCCTGAAACTTTCAAAACTGAACTCTAAGTTGTACAAAAAACCCTTAAGGGTCCTGTTGCAATAAGGACTCAGATTTTCAAAACTTCCATAGCTGATTTGATAAGTAGAGACCCATAATTTCTGCATTGCCACAGGTGACTACTGCATTTATCAAGAGAATATACACTAAAATGGGCTCCATTAAAAAAAACAAAAAAGATACAAGCTCAGGAACTATGAAGTGGTGTATCAGAAGAGAGGCATAATTAGCTCACTGAATTCTTGCTTACTCCACTGCAGGTTTTTGTCTGCAAACTTAAGACACCTTTTGAAAGCCAAACATTTGGTGACACAGGTTCTGCAATAATTTGTGTCAATTATTGCAAGGTCTGCTACATCACCGGACCAGCAAGAACCTAACACAACTACATGTTTTTTTACTCTACCTTCCACTTCTTCCTATATCCTTTGTTTTTTCAGGTCTGTCTCATTCCTTCTCTTTACTTCAACTGTTCTCCTCAGCTGAGGATACCCATACCAAACAAAAGCAGGGAGCAGCCTGCTCAAGCTGTGTGTGGTTGCTGAAAGAAGAGGATGGGATCAGACAGCCAGGTTTGTCTCACCCAAAATAATACATATCATGACAAATGTACTTATTCAGATAACTCATACAAGGCTGACTACACACACTGTGACCCAGTATGATCTCCATTCAGCCTCCCATTTTTACTGCTCTTCCCTCACTTCCACTTCATTTCAGTCCTCATAAAACATAATCACTGTAATCAACAAAAGATTTATGACCTTATCTCCCCCCTGGGACTGTAGGTGAGAGACACTATTTGGAAACAGCCAGTGTTCCTGAGACCTGAGCAGTATTTGACCATTCACTTTTGAATGGCAAGAAGACCACATTACTATTACTACCTCTGTAACCATCTATTCCATCCACAGACCTTCACAAGGTCTGAAAATACCCAAAAGCTACATAGTCAGACTTTCTAACTGACAAGTAGGGAAAAAACTATAAGCTTATATGTGACAAAATTTACAAAGCTGCAGAAATTACTTTTTTCCTCAATGACCAACTCTCAGATTCTCAATTCATAATTAATTTGCAGCTCTGAATTGGCTTACTAAATTTGGCAAAATACATTTATTTAAGTGGCAGGCCAATAACAGGGCTAGAAATGTTCTAACTATCACCTTCCTGAAACTAATCTCCAAACCTGTCAAATGCAGAAGACATTAAATGCAAGAATATAAGGAAAATCTTCACGTTCCCTGCTGGCTGCATAAGTCTCTTTCTAACACTCAGCTACATTCTTACTGCACGTTCATTCAAAATGTCTCACATTTTCAAGTGCATAAAAAAACCTCTTTTAGATGTTATTTTCTCCTCATCACATATGAAATACCAGGCTATCAAGTTTCAATGGTTTGTTTTTCATATGTTTTTGTTGGAGGCCATACAGTTGAGAGTACTTTGTGAAGGAAATTACAGTCCATAATGCCTTTAGTTACAGAACTAAGTTTTCACATTCTTACTCTTGGATAACAACAAGTAATAAAAAGCCACTTCCTTGTTCCAGCCAAGCTTTTTATTTTGTCCTAGAACTTAGCTTGAAGTGAGTTCTGTAGGAATTGAAATGAGTGCACATGTTAAGCAACACAAGAAGACCTGCAGAAGCTCTGGGCCATGCTGGAGCCCACAGTTAACATGGAACATCAATGCAACAAACAAAATAGAACAAAACAAAACAAAACAAAACAAAAAACCCCCAAAAAAACCCAAACCAACAAACAAACAAAAAAAACCCCACCAACCCAGGAAAGCCACACACACACACAAAAAACCTCCCAAAAACAAAAACACAAACAAAACCAAAACAAACAAACAAGAAAAAAAGAGTAGTACATTTCTAGTAACAGCAGACCTGACCTGTAAATACAGAATTCATTCATGACTGCATACACAAAAAGCTTTCAAGAAGTCACTGAATCATTGTTAGAAGAGAGATAAAGACATTAATTTACAGTTCTAGTAAGAAAAATCACAAGCTGTATCTTTGGCAGAAGGCTATTAAGCAACTGTGAGTATTGGTTGAAATTACTGATTCACAAAGAACAAAAATGTGACACAAGATGCTGTTCTTTTGATGGATGCATCTGCTAGCCTGCATGATTATCAAGAGCCACCACTCTGGCATGTGAAGAAGAATTCAGCTCTTCAATATATATTTTTCAAAACAGCATGAAGTATCTCACCTTATCCATTTCACTTAAACAGTGCAAATCAGCTTCAAGTCCATGGGCACCTGCTTGCTGACATATTTCCTCAGCTATGGCTTTTGCCTGCCCCTTCTGTGTTGCATAGAGGAGCAAAAACCTCCTTTTTGACTCACAGCACATTTTACTTTTTTAGAGACACTGCAGGGGAAAAAAAGAATTTAAAATGTGAATTTCTTGTACGCAGAACAACCAGATTTTACTCTGTTTATAGAATTTAAAAGAAATAAAGATAGCAGCATTGGTGTTTAACTTGGAAATGAGGCATCTACTCTGAAGTGAAGCCATTTCTCACAAGCAAGCTTTGCAGATCAGGTTGCAAAGGACACGTGGTTTTGGTCCTATGTGCTGCACTGCCTTGATGCTGCAGTAATGTTACAATAACTCTGATATCAAGAATCTAGTTTGTAAACAATACAACATGAAAACTTTTTAAATTAAAATATATATTATTTTTATTATATTATTATACATTTTCCATTTCGAGTTAATGACTGCTTTGTTCTCTTTTCTCAGCTGTCTTTGTAAACAAAACAAAACATAGACCTGGTGAAGTCAAACTACAAAGCCTGAAGAAAAAATATTCAATGCTCAGATTCTTCTTTTTTGAAATCAGTTAATTTTTGCTGCTATGACTTTACACCTTATTGTCCACTATGTATTCTGAAGCACAAACTCTGACTTTAAATTTGTATTTCAAAAAGGAGCAAAAAGGAGCTCCTTACACAAGTGCAACCTGACCCTGAGGTTAGCTCAGTTGGTCAGAACACAATGCTAATAACACAAAGGTGTTGGTTTTGATCATTCAGTTTGAAGGAGTTGGACTCAATGATACTTCTGGGTCCCATCCAACACAGACTATTCAGTGATTCTGTGAACTACAGAATTGGCTCTTAGGGGCTTTTTCCTCCTAAAAGTAAGAAACAATCTTAGAGAAATCTGCTGTGGTGTCACCAAGTTCCTTGCAAACAACAGGATGAATGAGATGCATATCCTTATCCATTCACTTGTCCCACAAAAATTTGAATGCAAGAAGTTTTCTTCCATTATTTTGACACAGAGAACACCACAGCAGTAAATAAGAGAGAGAAGCAGAATGTCTTTAGAGTGGACATTGTAAATTAATTTTTTGTCAATATTTTGTCATTGCTAAGGAGGTGCAGTAGAACTCAAATATCTAGAATTAGTACTGATAAATTTTTAGTTCCCAATTTGAAGTACCCTGCCCATGCCTGGGCCCAGTTTGCTGTATTTCACTTATTGCTTCCATAAGGTTCCAACTACACAAAAGCATTCGGTCTCCTAGCCACATACACTGAATTATGGAAACCTGTGACTACATAAATTGATTTTTTTCTCTTTCTCTCAAGAGAAAACAAACACAGTATAAGAATATTGTACTCCATTGATAGGGCAGGATAGTTCTTCCCATAGTGCTGCAGAAGGATTTTCCTACAGGAATTTTTTAAAGCATCAAAAGTAGCAAAACTAAGTGCTAAGTTCTTAAGAGTGCCTGTATCATACATTTATTTCATTGAAAATGTAATTACTAGAAAAAATTGAAGTTTTCATTGTATTTTCTTCGATTATGTTTTCCATTTTAGTTTTCATTTGAAATTAATTACATGTATTATCTAAAATTATTAGTAATTACCTTAACAGTCACCTTTAAATAAATTCATTTACATAACTGGTTTCATATGCATGTGTGCACAGAAGGTGCATACAACAAAACAATCCTCAAAATGAGATTTTTCACCTTCCATTTCCAAAAGAAAAAAATACACTAATTATGATGATTCATATACAATAACGTAAATACAGTTTAAATACCCTCAGATCCCTGTATTAATATAGATTCATCCTGGTCATGTGCTGTGTTTTCACCTAACTCTCTTGTCAGCAGGTGGCATCACCCAACCACAAATGGAAAGAAACAATAAAGACAAAGTGGTGCTTCATGACTACATTCTTTCTCATAGCTCAGAAAAGGAGAAAAAATAAACAGTTTTCCACTAAGATCACACACAGCACAGATACCTTCTATACAAGAAAAGCTGAAGAGTAAGTTGCCAATATTATAGCCCAGGCATTACCAACGAGAGTCAGTTAGAACAAGAGCCAGCTTGGGAAGCTGTTAATATTTAAGAAGCATAAAAATTTGCAAGAGTAGGGGGAATGGAGAAGGCAACAGAAGGAAGAGCAGCCAAGATGTGGTCTGACATGGTCAGATGTTGCCTAACAGTGTTATGACCTCTGCTTATGTCTGGCAGAGCAGCCAGGATTCCTGTAAGACATTGTGAGCTTTCTACTCCAGCTAGTATAGCAACAATAAAGGGTGCAAAAAGCAGGCACACACATTTTTGGGGGATATATATGAACTTGGAGAGGTTTTTCAGTAGTGAATGGACCAGTAGATTGCCTAGAGACACAAAAACCTGGAGCAACCACACCTCCCACAGATGGCATGTGGAAACAAGAGAACTCATGCAGCCAGAAGAGACAATGATGCTGGAGATGCACATGCAGATCTCCTGAGACAGGGACTGTGTGTGTATGCCACAGTGTGAACGAATCCTTGTGGCAATGGGAGAGAACACAATTAGACAATTCCTTGGAATTAGATTCAGAAAGCTGTTTAAATATTTGTGGCATTAGTTAACATTTTCCAGGCACCTAGAATTGTATCTGTTGCATTGTTGCTATTGATCTTAAATCTGTAATTCAATTAACTGACTAGTTTATTTAATTCCCTAAAAGTTAATTATGTCAACAACAACAGACCAATAAATTCCTTTGATCATGATTTGATCTAAACTAAACAAGTTGAAGAGTTTCACCCTGCAAACACGTCTTCTCTCTGTCATCAACAGTAAGATCTTTGTGCACAGGCTGCTAAGTGATGCCTGCTCAAAGAGAGGAAAATCAGTCATGCCTACCTGCAGATGGACAACCATAAACCAGGAACACACCTGCTGTCAGACCAGCATGCTGCTCTCGCTTTGCTGCTCTACACACTCTTCAAAGACGCTATGCCACTTCCACTTACGGGATACAAGTTCAACTGGAATAAATAGGGAGGAAAAAGGTCATTCTTGAGCTATTAAGCTTTCTGAAGAATCCCTGTAACTTTAATAGGACTATCACACCAGCAGCCTTTAACATGTTGTTGTGCTGGTAAACATATCAAAAACAACCCTTAAGCTGCGAAAACAACCCATGATTTGCTGGATCGAACCAGGACTTAACACGAAACTAATTATGAAATTCCCAATTACAACTCATATGACCCAATACTTGGAAATGCCAGAAAGCTGACAGTCCACAGAAGATTAGCAGCTGCCTGAGGCCCCAGGGTGTCGGAGCAGCCAAGGCACGCAGGGATGCCGCTGGCCCACGTGTGCTGCCCCGGCCAGGCCGGACCGCCGACGGCACAGACCGGCTCTGTCAAACAGAAACTGCGCGGACACGGACCGGGTAAAAAAAAGGCAAAAAACTTCAGTGCACATGCTGTTAACTCTGTCATCAGTAGATGGATAAACTCCTTAGATCTTCATTCAACCTGAACTGCACACATGGAGGAGTTTCACCCTTCTGAAACTCAGAGTAACGTCTTCTTTCTGTCATCAACCACAAGAGCCTACACGCCCCGCTCTGCGGCTTTAACCCGGCTTTGGGACCGTGCCTTGAGCCACGAAACCATTCCCAAGCCACTTGTTCAACAGCTTGCGACTTGCTCAGCAGCATTCTAGGGCCAAGACAAATACTACGGCGAAATACAAACCCCCGGCCCCGCACAGCTGCTCCGCCCCGGCCCCGCTGTCCCCCAGAGCGGGGAAGGGCAGTACTTGCGCTGGAGGACGCGGTGCGCACGGGCACGAGCACGAATCCCACTGCCGAAGCAAAGCGCCAGCGCCAGCCCCCGCTCCGAGACTCCCCGGGCAGCGCCGGGCCGGGCCGTGCCGGGGCGGATGCAGCGGCAGCGGCAGCGCGGGCAGGGGGCCGGGCAGGAGGCGAGGCCGGGCCGGGCCGGGGCGGAGCGGAGCGGGGAGAGCGGGGCGGGCCGAGGGCGGCGCCGGAAGGTCCCGGCAGGCGCCGCGCCGCCCGTGATGGCCGCCGAGGTGAGGCCGGCGAGGTGAGGCCGCCGGCACTGCCCCGGCACGGCCCGGTGTCCCCGGGGTGGAGCAGCGCGGCCCCGGCCCGCGGCAGTACCAGCAGTAGGGGCTGGGGGACGGAGGGGCCCCGGCGGTGCCGCCCCGGCCGCTCCCGCCCGGGGAACGCTCGTGTCCGTCCCCCGTTCGGCTGCCGGAGTGTCCTTGCGGAACGCGGGGCAGCCCGGCACACAGGCCTGGCCGCTCCCGGCCGTTCTGCTCTCTGCAGTGCCTTGTGCTCCTAGTCCTGGGAGAGGGGTCGTACCCATCTTTCCAGCCACCGGAAGGATTTGGGTTGTGGGGTTTTTTTGCATTTTAGTGGCCCTGGTGCTATTTCCCAGATTGTATATCTGTTTTTCTTCCCCTAGATATCATTTTAGGACTCGCTTGATTCAATATGGCTTTAATTAGCCGAAAAAGTTTCCAGTTGTATTTATCCAGCACACCAGCAAGCAGGTCTGTTTTGATAACCCTAAGCAAAAGGTTGAACTTCATCAGGGGGCAGCGAAAACCCCGAAACTGTAGCTCCGTGACCATGAGGATGCTGTGTGTCAAAGATAAATCTCAGTATCTGTCTTCTAGGAAAAAACATGTACAACTGCAGACGCAGCCACTTTCTGTTTATGAAGCTGTGCATCTTTGTGGTGATATCAGGAACTGTACTAAATCAAATAACGTGTGGATGGATGAAAAATTATTTTTCAAGAAGTTGAACAACCTTTGTACCTCAAAAGACATTTTTTACTTTCTTAGCTCTCTAGAGGCCATGTCTGATACTATGGCCGCAGGAGCCCTGCAGAGGATTTCTGAAGTTGAGGTGGATGACAATGGTCTTAAAAACCCTGCACTGGTAGAGAATGAAGTTTTCCGGGCATTGTGCTTCCAGTTTGAATTTGAATCCTCCAAACTGTCAAGCACGGGGCTGCTGAAGGCATTGCAGGCTTTGGTAAAGCTGCGTATAGATCCGCAGAGCACGCTGATGACGAGCCTGATTTCGGAGAGCCAGGAGCGGCTCGGCAGGGGACAGCTGACTGCTGAACATCTGTGCTCTCTTGGAGAGAGTTTGCTGGAGTTGGAAGGCCCAAGTTGTGCCACGCTGGAACAAATTGTGAACCACATGCAAGAAAGAGACTTTAGGAGGTGGAGTCCCAGGGAAATAGCTATGGTTTACAGGATACTCCAAGTGACTGTGAGGGACAGGAAACAGTGCCAAAACTTGCTGAACAGGCTGAACAGTGTCACTTTCCACACAGTTTCTCAGCTAAGCCCAAACTTTACAAGTGTAATACTGAATTCACTGGTGGTTCTTCGTCAGACTCGGGCAGTTCTCTTAGTCACTGCACTGTGTAAACATTCAGTGAAGCATGTTCCCTATTTCACAGATCATGAACTGGTAAATGTACTGGAAGCTTTCCTATACTTCGGGCAAAAATTGCAAATATTTACAGAGGCACTGGAAAGACACATCCCCGAGTCCATCCTCACCATGCATCCTCAAACAGTCAGCAAGGTCATGCATTATTGCTGCAAAAAGATGATCCTTTCAAAGCCCATCTTTGATGCAGTGGCAGAAGGTTTCATTTCCAATGCTGACAGACTTACCCCTGACCAGATTGCTGCTTATATTATCCCATTTGGGACTCTTAACTACCTGCCTCCAAGTGCTTCTTCCTTGTTTAGGAAGCTTGAAGCTGTGCTGCATACCCGCCTGAGGCACTTCCAGTCTCACACCTTGCTGAACCTGCTCCACTCCTGTGTCCTTATTCAACGTTATCCAATAAATTTTCTGCCAAAAATATTTAGTCCCTACTTTCTGCAAAAGCTTCAAGGTAAGGACCAGAATTTCTCCTGGGATGTTCCACATTTTTTCCATTTATGTAGGTTGTCTCTTGTCAAGCACTTATTTTTTATCACTTTAATTTGTCAAATCTAAGTGACTGGAAAATAGTGATCGGGAGACCAAAGGCTGTTGCTTCCTTGTCACAGTTGCCATTGTCTTTCATGTTATGTCATTTAGCTGCGTTTGAAAATTGCACTGTACAGTTCTAAAATACAGACTTGAATTCCCTTAAAAGAATTATTTCAGTTAATCCTGGTTTTGTAAAAAACAGTCACCTGGTGTTCCCCATATTTGTCCTTTGTCTAATACAGGATGCTAGGACTTCCCCCACGTGATAGCCCATTCTTGGCTCTAATTATTGCACATTTCAATGTTTTTGGACAGATATCTTATGAACAACACATCATTTTGATGACTTATTCTCTATTTGATACTAAAACATTTTTAGGGTCATTGTAAAGAGATGTAAGCTATTCCAGAAAGATGACTGACTTAGTAAGATTTCAGCTGAGATTGCTCTATTAATAAAATTAAGCTAAAGTTTTCAAAGTGATTAGAAATTTTGGTCACTTAATTTTTCAACAATGCGAAATACCTGAAGGAGTTGATTTTTACAAAGCAGACAAATCTCCAGAAATTATTTGATATTATCCACAGCTTGTAAAAAAGAAAAAAAGTGAAACAATGAGATTCTGAGGTTATAACTTGGGGAAACGTGGTTATAAGGAGATATTTATCTAAGACCTCCACCCAAATTTATTCTTCTATGTAGAATGTCCTTTGGATATCTCTTGGATCCTCTTTTTTTTGTGAAAGAATATGACAATTTTAACTAAGATCTTGCTGGTTTTATATTTTTGTGTCGATATTTCTGTAAATAATTTTCTCATTTTTCTACCTATGTAATTTCATACTGACCTTTCTGTTCATTTAAACAGTTACTGAAAATTTTAATGATTAAGTAGCTTTTCTGCACATTATACTGAATAGCTTTTCCTGACTTCTGGATATGATTTGTGTAAAGATACTTTGTTGAAGACACACCTGAAAACCTGAATGTTGTTGTTTCAGCTCAGCCACCTGGTTTGAACAGAGTTGTTATGTCCCAGCTAACCCAGCTTTTTCTGACTGTCACCTTGGAGTGCCCATTTTATGAGGTACAGTACATGTGAAACCAGAAGTGATGTTAACATGAGGTGATAAGGTCATTAGAGCCCTGTTTATACTTAGTTGCATGTATTTCCCATAAAAAGCATTGGAATTTGACAAATCAACTTGCCTTGATTAAAATATGGAGCGTTTCTACATGATTGAATGACTTGATGTATTCATATGAATGGAAACACCTGTGTGTTCCTCATGAACATGACAGCATTGAAGCTTCCTGAGGATGTTCTGGTGGTTGTTTGGGTGATTTTAAGTTTCCAGCAGATCATACCTCAGACTGTAGGTCTCTCAATAGACTTGGCTTTGAAATGCACAGAATACATTTTGCTATGTTAATATGAAGTAATTACAAAAAATTATCTCCCTTTTTCTATTTGTTTTTCTGTCCTTATCCAGGGTCCAAAACTTCTTTCAAAGTACCAAGTAAAAGCCTGTCCCATGCTTCACAGTTCTCTCGATGTTCACCTCTTTAAAAGGGTGAAGACAGGATTACTTTATTTACTGAAAAAAAGAATATATTTTGCATCAGAGGTATCAACACCGTATTTCTATGTAGTTGGTAAGTATCATTTCTTTCAATTAATAATTAAATATGTGTGTGTATGGTGCCAAAGCTTTCTTTTCCTTTGTGGGCATTCTAAATTCTGCAAATACAGAAAAAGTTAACTGGGATACAAATTTCTGTAAAAGATCTGAAGTTTGGGAACTTTAAATAAATAATTTTCAGAGTCAGAGAAAGGAAAATGGAGAGAAAAGCAGTGCAGTATGAATTGGTATTTACACAGCCAGTCTGCATTGAAAACAGCTGCTTGTATTCTGTGTTTTTATTACCAGCTCCTTATGCATTAAACAATTTGTATCATGTAAAGCAAAATGAGGCAATGTCACTTGCCTGATCTCCCTGTTTCAGTGGTGAGTAGAGAAAGGAAGGTGGTCAGCCATGTGCCCTGCTCAGCTGGGCTCCTCTCCCCTCAGTGAGAACTGCTGATGACACAGTTTGTGGGGCTTTGTGGGTTGTAAGACAGGAGTGAGCAAAACAAAGTGTTGTGTGCAGGAAACACAGAAGGCAGTGATGAGGAAAGGCACATGCCCAGGAGGAGTGGATGATAATAAGATGTTGAGGGAAGTGAGTCTTGAACACCATGGATGTCACAGGGATTTTAAAAAAATAAAAAAGGGAGATGATTCCGTAATTATTCTGCATGTCAGCTTTCACGAGAATGTTGAAGTTAGCAGAGGGAGAGAGTGTGTCTCTCCCCAAAGTTCTCAAAATTCCAGAGACCCTAGCTAGCACAGCAAAGTGCCATTTAACTGCATTACAGTTTTTAGTGGACTTGGAATGCTACTTTGCTTGTGACCATTATGAAAGGCTGAACTGTTACCAATTATCACTCATTCTTGTTAAATCTATACAACTTTTGCCAGTCTCTGTGACTAAAAAAAAAAATAAAAAATTGTGATAGTATTATAGTTATTTAATAAAACAACTCTGAGAGGATGAGAATTAAAGTAGAAAGTTTGTTACAAGAAATGACTTTCAATGTCACTTCTTTTTTCATATTCACAAGATATTGAGATTAAATTAGATGAAGAAGGTCTTGTATTGCCCGCGGCCCAAGTTGAAGAGGTACACAGACGGTAAGACAACAAAAGAAACCGCTGGTAAAATGTGGATTTACATTAAAGAAGAGCATATAGGGTGAAAACCTGGCAAAAATTAAGCTATTTGTATTTTTGCCATTGACTTCAACAAAGTTCAAATCTCACACTGAAACCACTGGCAAAAAGAAAAAATTAACAATCTGGGTTTTTGCTCAATGTTTTGCCACCCGACTGTACAGTGTCAGATGGTTGGTCTTTTTACCCAGTGACAGTCAGAATCAAGTTATCCTTATTTGGATTATAGCAGTCTATTCTGATATTCTGTAATTAATTTTCAAGTTCAAACTAAATTCTGAGTGTATTTGCACAGATTTAACAGAGTTTAGGCCAGTTTGATTTCACAAATTTACTTCTGCAAAGAATCCTGCAAAATAAGGATATTTACTACAGATGCTGGTTATTTTTCCTTGAGAAATGCATAGGTGTTTATACGTATGCTAAACAAAGGTTACTTTGGGAAGGCTTGGATACAAAGTTAAGCAACCTGCCTGTGGTATTTGCAACTGCACTGCCTTGAATAAAGCAAAAGTCTTTGAAGAGGTTAGGCTTTCTCCACCATAACTTTCTGTTGTGCTTTAAGCTGAAACCAGTCTTCACAAGACTCAGAGACTAATACAAGTTCTTTCCAAGACCCCCTTAAATGCTTAAGAATGAGCTTTAATGTTTCTTTTTAAGTAATAGCTTTCATAAAGTAAATAAAGCCACAATATACTCAACATATTGAAAATTTAAGCAACTTTTTAACAATAGATATACAAATCTTGGTTTAAATTGATGGGATTTTTATCACCCAGAAGAAAAAATAAAATCATAATCCATGATGCCAACCATATGTACAGATTTAACTTAAAACAAACATAGCTTAAACTCAGCTTGAACTCTAATGGATTTAATAGGTAAATTAGCAAGTTAAATTTAGCTGCTGAAATTTTTTATAGCTGAGACAAGGTATTTTATGTTTTTCTTTCTAGAAGAATTCAAAACAGCTTACTAATCACAGCATTAAAAATATCCAATTCTCATTAACTTGCATGGTAATTTTTGTTCAGAGCAAATAAAAAAGCTTTTCAGATCAGTTTCACTAAGTTTCAGGGTTTTGCCTCCCTCCTTAAACTGAGTGATTTAAATTATCCTGAATGAGGTAACTCCCATCTACATTTGAATCAGTGAGGTGTAAGAGGGAGGTACTGTCTCATGCTTCTTGGGAGCTGCAGTAGTTGTGGTGATTAAAATAACTGTTGCGGGTTGGTTGGGGGTTTTTTTGTTTGTTTGTTTGTTTGTTTGTTTGTTTTGTTTGTTTTTTTTTTTTTTTATACAACACTTATGCTTAATTTTAGAATTGCCCTGTGTGTTGATGGCCAGAATAGATTTTGTGCTCATAGCCACAATCTCTTGGGAGAAGAAGCTATTAAACAGAGACATCTTCAGTTACTTGGTTATGAAGTTGTGCAGGTAAAGTCCAAAGACAGTGATTTACTTTTGCTCTGACTAAGAAAACAAGTAAAAAAAAAAATTGCAATACTTAAAACAGTAGTTTCAATTAATTCCTAAAGCAGATGTAGTCTTGTTTGTTCTATATTAGGTTGGTTCTCTCTGCTTAGTTTTTGCCTTTTTGAGGGTGCAAAGAAATACCTTTTTCTTCCTCAGATCAGTTAGTGTATTCTGTCTGTGTGTTTTGCCATATAGTTGCTGTTTGGAAGAGTACTTTTCTTCAGTGATTGAGATTCAAATCTTGAATTAAAGGAAAATGTTATGTAAGAGTTCATTAAAATTGGAATTTTTAATTAAATACCTTTTTTAAAAGGTTTGGAGTTTAAAAAGAGGAGTTAAATAAAAGGAGCTGATTTGTATTGTAAACAATATTTCCACAACAGAGTATAACCCTTATTTTGCCTGTTGAATTAATAGAGGTGTATTTTTCTTTAAACGTATTTTGAATGAAAATGTTACTTTTAGTTTCTTGAGATTTTATTTTCCACTTATCACTTATTACATAAGCCTAACTCCATAATGTTTAGCTTAGTTTAAACTAAATAATAGATATCACTTTTTTTACAGTAATCTCTACTCGGGTCATTTACAGATCAATAGTACATTTAGGATTAAATCTTTAATTTTAAAACAAAAAATGTATGTGATGTGTAATTTTGCATCTGCTTAATGAACATCGGTCTTAACCAGTTGTTTGCTAAAAGGTATTTCCAGCTATCATTTTTGTTTTGTTTCCAGATTCCATTTTTTGAGATAGAAAGTCTAGAAAATACCAGAAAAATGGCAGATTATCTACACAAAAAAATCTTTCCTTGTACATATGGACTCAGCAACTGACACTGGAGAATACTACTGGATCACAGGCTGGCCTTCTATACTACAAATTGTGAACTCTCTGCATGGAAGAAAAAGTATTTTTTCTAAATATCTCCACCTCAGAAAATTTGAGCTTCTGAGTGTGAAACCTTCCAATATTTGGAACAATGGACATGTAAAGAGTAATAAAGAGCATCATATTTTCTTAAAATTTGTGTCAATACTTATTACCAGTTTACAGATATAAATGCCAGACAGTCAGTGCTGCTTTTCCCTTGTATTTTTAACTGGTTCTAATTCACAGCTGCAAACAGCCACATGTGACTATTGAAGGATACCAGGCAGTCTGAATGTACATAATATGTCTATAGAATACCTACTAATAAGGCCTTTTTCTTGACAATATAAGAAGAAATTGTGCCATTTACTTACAGCTGCTCACGTAATTTCCCAAGTGTTTCATAGAACTAAAATGTGAAGTAGTTGCAGAAGCAGTATTGGCTTATTGGTTTTACTTAAGAGATGTAGAGTGCTGTTCAATAAATAGCAATGCCTTACAGAAAATGAGAGCATTTTGAATAAAAAGGATTTTCTTTACTTTGTAAAGTAACAGCTGCCACAGAATAATGGACTTGTACAACCAACTCTGTGGGACCACCCAACTTTCCAGGTACAGTCTTTTGTAGTTTTGTCTTTGGTGGCAGTTTTAGCTAAACTGTCTAAATGTTTTAGCTGTCTAAATGACCCCATACTGTGGTCATGTATGCACTCCAGAGTTCCTCCAGGTTGCAGGAACTCTACACTCTGAAGTTCGGAAGACTCATGTCCCCTAGCAGCCCTCTTTTTTTATGAACAGAAATTCTGGAACTGAGAATCAGAACCAGTACCCACTTCAGTCAGAGCAAGTGTGCCCTAAGCTGGGTCAGTGCATTGCTTTTGGAAATGAAGAGAAAACAGGAGAGCTTTGGTTCTGATCACATCATGTATACTTGAACTGCCATGTATTCCATAACCAAAACACATATTCTGGTTAGCATGTGCTTCCTCCCTGTGTGGAATCACTATTTAGGAATAGCAAAGCAGAGTTTCCAGCTTCTCCTAGTTTGATTTTCACTGTTTTGATATAAAAAAGGTGAAACTTTCACATAATTGACATTCTGTGTATTTCACCAGTAGATACAGAAGATGGCCATTTTTTTCCTTCCAAGGCTACTGTCAGTAATTTGTGAGTTGCAAGTGTCTGTCTATTGGCCCAACAATCTCTGGAGATTACTGGATACAAAATCCACATCCAGAACATGATTTACATTGCATATGATTTACAGTATTATGCTGTCCATTCTGTTTGTGTTGTTTGTTGCATGTACAAAACCCTTCCTCACAGGACTATGTCAACACTGACAAGTGAGGGAACAACAAAAGGTAATAAGATGCTTTCCAACAGTGTAATAGTAAGCTCAGAACATCAGTAACCTAAGAATTTGTCATTCTAGCAAGAGAAATTGAAGAAGAGCAGCTGAAATGGCTTTGCAAACTAAATTTATAAGGAATTTATCACTAATACTGAAGAAATTACCAGAGTGTTCTTTTGACACTGAGGACTGAAGAAAGAATTGAACTATTGAGAACTGAATGAGAAACAAGTAGCAGGAGGAACAACCTGTGAAAGACCTTCAAAAGTGAGTAGGGATGAGAAGGGTGTGACATAAGCAAAGAAATGAGATAGGAAAACTCAAACTGGAGTTTTGATGTTTAACTTTCTCTGTGGCAGAAGTGAACTGGTGATGGCTATTTCTCACACAGGCCAGAAGGTGGTGGTATTCTCAAACAAATTTGATTTCCAATAAGTTTTCAAACACAGATGGTTTGTAAATATAGTAAGGCTACTTAAAAAAAGCAATTTGTACTGACTGTCCCAAAGTAAAAATAACCTCCTAAGAATATGGCCATATTCCATCTCATTCTTTACTGGTATAACTTAGATACAGATTTTTTGAAAAAACATTGTGATATTAGAAAACACTTCCTTCTCCCTTTGTTATTATTATGATTCCTTTCATTTAATGCTGCTGAATTTGTTTATCCAGGTGTTTATTTTTGAAAAGGAATGTAGCCATTAATGTCCTTTTGTCCATAGCCCATTGAAGAACTGCAGGTCATGGATAATGAAAGTAACAAACACTTCTCAGAATGGGCTCCTATTCTCTGCTTCTCACATTGATATTCTCTGCTATTGATTGCCTAATTTACTACTTTTTCAGGTCCCAGATGAAGAAGTTTTTTGTTTTGTTTTTTTCACTAAGTGTCTCACTGTATTCACAAATGATGCAGAATTCCTGTGTCTAAATACCTGACAAAACCAGTGTCAGTCACAGCTGTAGACTTCCAGTCCTTTTTTTGGTATGATCACTCTGGCTGCTCCTTTCTGAACAATACTGCCTCAGCTTTAAACAACAGGATCAATGAGTCTTGAGATCCAAACTGATGGATATTCTGCAGGAGAAACTCCTCCTGAAATTACCTTAAAATTTTAGTACTGGATTCCGTGAAAGTACAAGGCATTAAATGTTTAATCAGATTTAGACATTTGTGCTAAACATTCTTTTTAAATGACTACTGCTCAAATTCTTGTGTTTTTTCCATCCTTTCCACCAAATTATTTAGTGCTTGTTCTGCTAGAATTAGTCTTTTTTCCCTTTTTTTTTTTCAGATTGGATACAGAACCAATGATGATTTTTCTTGTTAAATCAGTCAGACACCATTCCTATAGTGGAAGTCAGTGAAATGAATGTCTGAATTCAGCTAAACCCAGATTTTGTCTCTTCAAATGCTAAGTGCTTAGAAGTCCCTTTTAACTCAAGTTCCACTTGAAGTCTACTGAAACTGCTAAGCACATAAGCCCATACATTTTTGAAAATTCTGAGCTGAATATCTATTTCAGCTGTTGTGCACATAAAACAGTGTCTCACAATTCTCTAGCAACTCTGTAAGGATTGAAAAATCTGTGACCACTGATTCCTTGAGGGTCAAGCTTGCTTAGATGTTAGGTCTATGAATGCTTACATAGAAGCAGTGCCCAGAATTGCAGAGACAGCTTTTGACCCAACAGGTCTCATTCCCAGCGTTGGTGCCTAAAATGTTCTAAAAAGCTCTTGTTGGTGCTGCTCTTCATGAGCTTTTTATGAGAATGTAAGAAGACATGCATTTTAATTAGCATGAGAAAAAGTGCAGCTGCTATTTCACCCTACTTTTAATCCAGATCATTCTCATTAACTAAACTGTAGAAGAAAAGGCAAAAGCACCATATTGCTTTTCAAAGTAGTTTTTTTTTTTTTTTTTCCCAGATAAATGTTGCTGGTGATGACAGATACAAGAGATTTCCATGGATGCAGGCCTGGAGAAGGTTTTTTCAATGAGCAGGGCGGCTGCCTTCCCCGTAGATTGCTGCGTGCAGGCTGCAGACCCTGGCGTGCTCTCTGGTCGCCGGCTCTAAGGGCTTATGGACGCGCTTCCCATACTCGGAAGAGCTCAACAAAGGAACCGTTCTGGCCTTTTCCTGTGAAAACACCAAAGTCACCTCAGAAGAAAATCACAGGGTATTGCTAAATGTGCTGTGGCCAGGGGTAAAATAACAGACAGAACTGTACAGCATCTGCTATATGGATGTGTGTTTCCTTAGTGCCCTGATTGTTCTATCCCTGCCCTAGTTTTTAATGTTATTTTTATCTTAATAAACCATGAGTGTGTCACTACATGACAGATGATAAGATATGGAGCTGTGGAGTGATAATTTTTTACACAAATACATACACATGCACATTATTACCATGTGATTACTGGCAAACTAAATGCTAGAAAAGCACAGATTTTATTTTTCTTATGGATTGAGTTGCATGATTCTTTTGAAAAATAGGAGAGATTTGTGCCCCCTGTTACAGGAACACTTACCCTGCTTGCACAATTCAGTGTAAGCACAGCATGAAAAAAAATCAAAGCCTAAGAAAAACCCTGAGCAACAACTAGCCCATGCAAGCTTTCCCCGAATGACATAAAGCATATACTACTTAATTCCTGCACAATGAAAGGTTTTACTAAAAATACTTGTAGCTGTAAGATTACAGAAATAACTGCTTTGCAATGATGGAAGTGGACTTGATGAAAAACAGCCTGACCAAGAAAAGATTTTAAGCTTGTTCTTAAAGCTTACTAAGGTAAGCTGCACTTTAACTGCCTGTGCAATCACTATTTGCAATCAGCAGTTCCTTCCTGTGTTACAGCAACAGGGAGCTACCGAGTCAGAAGGGAAAGACAGGATTTGTTTGTTTTCCTTTCCCTAGCCAAAGGTCTCCGATTTATCAGGCTGCTTGTATGTTTGCACACTGACTAACACAGTAAGCCTTGGTCTGCTATGTTTTTCTAGTTTTATAATATAAATAGTATCTAAAAGGCAAATCAAAATGCAGATGCCACACCATAGTTCAAGTGCAAGCACATTTGCCTGAGCAAATCAGCACTTATGTCCTGCAAGGATACAGGCGGCAGCACAGATTGGAGGGATCTCATAGCAGGGCAGTCAGCTAACAGACATTTCCAGCCTCATGGAGAGAAGCTGAGGTTCTTGGAAAGATGCTATGAACTATTCAGAACTAACTAACTAACTAACTAACTAACTAACCCACTCAATAGAAAAGCTCAGTTCAAAACAACCATTTATCCCCCAGTTCTTCTGCCCATCTTACTCCAACCTATTAAAAGCTATTCAGTACACCAACTTTTAACTCCAGCAGAATGAAAATCAAGTCAAGAAGACTTGCAGGCAAAATTAAGAGCATTTCCTCCTCTGCCCTAGTTGCAGATAAACATTGAAAAATGAGGAACTAAAAAGTCGTTGTACCATCAAGAAAGATTTTGCTAGAAATTCAGAGTTTACAGTGCTAATGACAGGCAGCAGTATGTAATTCCAATAGTGTTCCTTTTAAATAAATAAGATCCAATTTTTAGCATCCTTGGTAGCACAGCACTGACTGTGCACACTGGCATTTCATCTTGGTGTGTTTGGCATTCAGTGGGTTTCAGATTTTCCAACAGTTGTCTGGGAAGCATCCTGCTGCCCGCCCTCGCAGCGTGTAATTCTAGCACTGTTAGCACTGGAATCAGCAATGGCAGTCCTGTGCACGCACTCCACTGCAGTCACTCAGCTGCATGGAGCTAAACTGAGGACCTGTCACTGTGTTCTTGAATTCCCTGAGTGCACCCAGGCTGTCTGCAGCAAATGAGGGGCTTACTTGCAGTGGATTCCTTTTTTCCACTCCAAGTAAAGCAGTGTACTGTGTGGGTTCACTCTGCCTGCTTTCAGTGTTGTACTGGAAAGATGTCACTTGTAGTATTTTTATTTATTATATTTTATAATTTAGTTTATATTATATAAAGCCTGAGAGGCTCACTGTGATAATTAAAGAGAAATTCAGTAAGTGACCTGCACTGTTTGTATCCAGTGTTGAGTGTCATCACATGCAGGAGGATCATGTTGTAGTATTAAACAGCTGTGGGTTTGATGTGTGTCCATGCTAATTTGAAGGGCTGGATTAAAGGACACCTGTTTACTCAGTCCCTTGTGTGCACTGCCCAGCAGAGCTGGTATGAATTCTGTCCCATACAAGTTTGCTCTAGGAAGAAAACTAATAGGAAAGTGTTTTGTTGATCCGAGAATTCAGTAAAAAGCCGTAACTTTATACTGATGAACTTTCTACATAGATTTCCCACTTGGAGGTTGGGCTTGGTAGCAGGGGAGGAAGGTTGTCTTTGTTTTGTTTAAATAGAAAGTTTAATTTATAATTGCAGTAGTCATTTACATACATGCACACATTTGCAGTTGAGTTATTAGGCATGAGCAGGTGATGCTAATGGGAACTCCTGGGCCTCCTTTGGGAGCATCTAATACTTCCTGCATTGTCTGATAAAGTTGAAGGAAGGGCACTGTGGCTACACACTTGCACTGAAATGTCTGGCATATGTAACTGCTAGTGAGACGAACAAGAAACATTGGGCTTTGTCAGAAAAAAAAATATTTTATTGCACAGGAACTAGAGTAATTTGAACTCTTGTGTCACTCTTCCTTCTTCCTTCTCTATAATGTATAACCATCAAAGTGGGCAGCCATCCCTAGCCTACCCATCACTTTTACATCCCATTAACCCATTGGGATTTTGAGGTCATTAGTATACAGAGGTTACCCTTCATTTGGTTTTTGGCAGCCTCTGCCTCTATGTGTAGTTTTGTGTTTGAATGTAAAAATATAATTATATACACAGACACTTAGATATATATAATTCAAATGCTGCATGCAAAAATACATACACATACATTTATGCATATATATTATAGTATTTCTGTTTCCAAGGGAGTATTTACCTATCAGGCTGCACATCAAACCCAGATTCTGCTGGTCTGAAATACTTGCCCATCCTTTCCCAGGCATGCCCATGTGTCCTGACTGACCACACCTTGGCACTAGCTCCCTAGGAATTTCCTTCCTGCAGGGCAATTGGGTGTAGATTTTCCTAACAAACTCACCAGCTTCAGAGACTTGGGCTTTCACAGCAAATCCTGGCATAGAGAGGGTGGGTGTCAGAGGACAGCAGTGAAGTCATGGCTTCTGAATCCAGTCCTCTCAGGGGAAAGAGTTTTAAGCATCACAGAAATAACTGCAGAACCACCTGAAGTACAACTCTTTTTTTAGAGGGGCACAGATGGTTCAGAGTACACCCTGCACTTTGCAAGAGAGGATTTTCCTCTTCCCCCTTACTTTAACTTGCATATGTCTTGTCACCTGGAAATCTTCAGGATATGAAAGAACAAGAGCTAATTAGGGTGTCTTCATGGGATAAAGCATTCTCCAAAACCTGCAGGCTGAGCACAATGATGTCCTCCTTCCAATTCCTTTCTTACCAAATGGGCTACATTATAAAGAGTAAAACAACACCTATAGCATCCAGTAATGTCAAAAAGTATAAAACACATACCTTATGTTTAAAATATAAACCCATATAAAATATATAAATTATAAAACTTAAACAAAGACAATTATGAATTTATCAAAGGGTTACCTCTTCATGAATTTTAAGGCCACGACCCTTTGCGTGTTTTCTGTCACATCGGGGAAGATATTGGTCGTAACCTTCTGGTTCTCCAAAAATGGCATCATAGGTGAAAAAATCTCCTGTCTTGAAAAAAGGGGAAAAATGGCTAATTCACACAAATGCTTTATTTCACAGATTACAGAATACATGTAGTCATATCAATACCTAAACAGTGCATATATGGCATTAGATGATGAAAACTGTAATATTATTGACCTCATTAGGGAGTTGGGGCCAGTCCTTTTGAATAGTTTGCAAAATTACCTAATGACACATGGTATCATTTATTAAGTTTGTTCAGCTCTGAAATCTCCCTTGTGGCAATTTACTTTATTTTTCCCCCCTGTAATATATTGTAATTTTGGAAATTTAACTGATCTGTTTTAATTTTCTGCATTTAATATTCTCCTCCCTAAATTTGTGTATTTGTCAAATGATCTGGCACAATTATGTAAAAGCAAAACAGGAACTTTCAAAAAGACAAAGGTACCCTGCATTATAAACATAATTTAATTTCTGATTAGAGCAGAACTGAGAAACGTGCCACAGTGCTAATCCTGTGATCCAGTGCTATGCATGGCACACATATGGCAGGCATGAAAATAAGGCACACCCCAAGCCATAATATAGTTGTTTAACTGTTGATACAGTTTGCATCGAAATAAGTAACATAAAAGATCTGCTCTTCTAACAGAGGTGTATGTGAAAGCCAATCAAGAAGTTCTCATAAATGAAATCAAAGCAATTTCAAAACTAAAAAAAGTTTTCAAAGAAAAAAAAAAAAAAAAAAAAAAAAAAAAAAAAAAAAAATCCCCTACTGAAATATGCTGCCAGTTGCTACTGAACTTCATTAAAAGGTCTGTATTCTGTTAAACATCTCAATCATCATTGGCTTTGTTAATGGTGCATTTTGTTGGGCTTTTTTTCTCCTCTAATTTTACAGTGTGTCCAATTCAACATTTGAAAATCTCATGTACTTTCAGTCTTTCAAATTAATGTGGTATTCTCCAAATATAGACAAGTCATGGCAGATCAGGAAGGTTCTAATAGTTCCATTAAAAGGAAACCATAGTTAAGAGCACTAGTGAGACACTGCTGTAATTTCAGGGTTTATTTCTAAAGGTGTCTGCAATACTTGATTCTGTCAAGAGGAGAGATTATTTTGTATTTAACCTATCTATCCATTCACTTCTCAGAAACCATCTAGCTTCAGAGGATTTCAGGAATGTTCAAGGGCACCCTGCACATGATTTTGATTATGTCTGTGCTTCCTCACTTTTCCTTTCCTCCCCACCAGTTAAAAATGCTACCAGTTTCATTCAGTGGGCATTTAATTTGTATTCACCACCAGAAATGTTATTTACTTTTTGCTGATATTCGTGTGGCATTGTTTGTTACTCATTTCAGAGTAAGACGTCATTTGTTGCTCATGTCAGAGCAGATAATTCATCCTTTCTGGAACTCAGATAGTCAGCCAGCCTGTTATATCAAAAACTACCTCTGTCCCAGATATCTGTTTAAGATTTTCTGCCAGATTTCTAGAGACAACACTCCTTTGCTCAACACACTGATAACTTTCTACTGCTGTTTCTCTTTGTTGTAAATGATAACTTGGTTGGCCTGGGTGGTGGTGGTGGTGGTGGTGAGCTGTTTCTTAAACTATCAGAGCGAGTGAGTCACACAGAGCTGATGATAAATGTGCACTCATGTGTACTGCTGCTAAAGCTAAATGCTTGGCAAGCATTCATTAGTATTCCAGACACAGATAAAATAGGTAATCACTATCTCCACATCTCAGAAGAGGAAACACCAGGCACACTGGCTATGGTAATTTATGTAAAGCAATCCAGGGAGCAACTGTCAGCCATGGGATTTAATGGCAGGAGCTTCTGGCTTCTGGCCATGCAATGAGCCCATCTTCTCACTACTTCTCTCTGCTTCAGTCTCTGATACAAGGTTGATTTTAGGTATTTAAGCTGCAAAAAGGAATGAGATTCCTTTTGCTCTATAAATAAAAAATATTCAAATTATCTGATTCCTAAATTGTGCAGAAGAATGGGTTGAATCTGCTTCCTCTCCTGTGGCCAAGGACTGGGCTGTGAAGAAACCTATTAAACAGCTGTTATCACTTTTTGTTTCCATGCCACTGGAGCAGCATTTTTCACAAACCAGGCCCTTGTGAGTGTGAAAGCAGACTACATGGTAAGGAAAAGCTCTACCATATGGCTGCTACTTCTGTGCAGACTGGGGAGCTCCACCAGCCCCCAGAGGACCATGCCACCTCTTTGACCTGCCCTTGCCTTATTCTTGTTGTGCTTTCCCTCCTGTTTTGTGAAGCACAGCACCAACTGTGCCCGCTCACCTTTGGGTCAGACCACGTTGCCAAAGTAATGCTGGAACCAACACCAAAGAGTCTGATATTGAAATCTAGTTGTGTTTTAGCAGGGCCACCTGGCCAATGCAGGAAATTTGCTGTTTGTTTCATGCCCAGCACAGTGCTGTGGTCTGTACCCTGCCCACATCCCAGGGACACAGGACCTGCAAACACTCACAGACCACCAGTCAGTGCTGCCCAGTGCTTGGCGCATTCAGCACCTTTATCACTTAGGGTGAGGAGAGGATTCATGGCTTGTATTTATTGTTATAAACTCCCATAGCATTGCTATGTTACATTGACATAATAGGCATTGCAGAACTTTTTTATACTTTTTTTTTTTTTTTTTTTTTTTTTTTTTTTTTTTTTTTTTTTTTTTAGAAAAAAACCTGTTAACTTCAATGTCTCATATGACAATGTCTCATTCATAGAAAAGTTCACCACCCAGGAACTGTAGCTCAGCTGAGGCAGAAGGTGTAAGATTGTTTTCATTTCTGATTTTAAATATGAGGACAGAGTGAGGAAAAATGGTTACATAATGCAGCAGAGTGAGGAGTGAGGCTCCCTGCCAGCACACTTGAGTTACTACATGTTGAGTGGCAGTGTACCACCTTCAGAAGCTTTCAGTTATGGAGGAATATGGTGATATTATTGTTTTGAGTAGCTCCATTGCTTTTACTAAAGCTGACCATGTGGAAAATTTATGCAATTTACATGGAAAATCTTTTCCCTCATACAAAAATGGAGAAGTTTCTTATTAAAGGGTTCCCAAGAGTGTATGTTACACTCAAAATCCACTGATGCTGCATCAAACCCTAATGACAGATGATGTCTTTTCTAGTGTTCCTCCTAAAAATGCCTCACATTTCATTGATACCAAGTGGCCTATTCATCCTCAATCCTTGGCAAACAATGCTTCTCCCTTGTTATCCAGTGAAAGACCTGAACATCATTTGCCATCCACAAGTAGCAAACACACTTCGCAAAGGCCTCTGATGGTGAAACCTGTTATTTTGGCTTTAGACAGCCTAGTGATAGAGATTTATGTGCCACATTTACATTTCTGTATCAGAAAAAAATTCTTCACAGTGAGTATGGTGAGGCACTAGAACAGGCTGCCCAGAGAGGCTGGGGATGCCCCATCCCTGGAGGTGTTCAAGGCCAGGCTGGATGGGACTTCGATCAGCCTGGTCCAGTGGAAGGTATCTCTGCCCATGACAGGGCATTGGAACCGTACGATCTTCAAGGTCCCTCCCTACCTAATCCATTCTATGATGCTCTGACGATTTTTGGCCCCTGTCTGACCAGGTCCTTCATGCTGAGGGCCAAGCCTTTGCCCCGGGCCGGAGCAGGGGGTCTACAGAAACCCACGGGGAAAGCTTGTCCCGCTGCCCCGGGCTGCTCCGGCCTGTCCCCGGCTCGCCCCCTTCGCTCCCTCACCTTCTGCGGCCGGCTGAAATAGCTGAGCTCCGGGGGCTCTTCCCGTTTGGGCGGGATGAAGCTGAAGGCGGAGAAGGAAGCGAGGGCAGGCCGCCTCCTCCCCGGCGCGTTGCCGAGCGCCTCCTGTGCCAAGCGCCTCCCGATGTCTCCGGCCGTGCGCGGCTCCGGGGCGGCCATGCTGTCCTGCCGCCGGTACCGGGCGACGGCTCAGCCCGGCGGGAACCGGCTCAGCCCGGCGGGAACCGGCTCAGCCCGGCGGGAACCGGCACAGCCCGGCGGGAACCGGCTCAGCCCGGCGGGAACCGGCTCAGCCCGGCAGGAACCGGCTCAGCCCGGCGGGAACCGGCTCAGCCCGGCAGGAACCGGCTCAGCCCGGCGGGAACCGGCTCAGCCCGGCGGGAACCGGCTCAGCCCGGCAGGAACCGGCTCAGCCCGGCGGGAACCGGCACAGCCCGGCAGGAACTGGCCCTGGGCGCGGGGGCTCCGGGCGTTCCACAGGGCTCTGTCAAGCCTGAGGTGTGAATTCCTGGACACCCGACAGTGGAGTTTTGGTCTCAGTCTCTTGCAGCGGCTCCAGCTCCCTGGTGCTTTGTGTTGGGGAAGTTGGGGAAGAAAGTTGGAGCAAAGCCTGGCTGAAGGGGGCTGACTTTTTTGGCAGCTTGCGCTAGGCCCCAAATCTCCCCTCTAAGTGGGTAATTTGAATAAAACCACACCACAGCATGGAATTTTCACCAGAATAAGGAGCCAGTGTCTGAGGAACTTGGGCTTCTCCCTTTGGACAGCAGCTCACGTACTCGGGCACAGGCTTTCACACTCTTCTTGAACCCTGTTCAGGCTTGATGCTGTGACCACTTCCTCAGGGAGCCTGTTCCAACACCCACCCTCTGGGTGAAGAGCCTTTGTATAATATCCAGCCTAAACCTCCCCACCTCAGCTCAGGTGCTGTCACTGGTCACCACAGAGCAGAGATCAGTGCCTGCCCCTCCTCTTCCCCTCATGAGGAAGCTGTAACTGCAGTGAGGTCTCTCTCCCCTCAGTCTCCTCCAGGCTGAACAGACCAAGGGACCTCAGCTGTTCCTCATACGACTTCCCCTCCAGACCCTTCACCATCTTTGCTGCCTTCCTCTGGACACTCTCTAACAGCCTAATCTTCTGAAATTGTGGCACCTGAACCTGCACACAGGACTCAAGATGAGGCTCCACCAGTGGAGACCAAAGCAGGACAGTTCCCTCTCTTGCCTGGCTGAGATGCTGTGCCTGATGCCCCCCAGGACACACTTGGCTCTCCTGGCTGCCAGGGCACTGCTGACTCACGTTCAACTTGCCATCAAACATGAGCCCCAGATCCCTTTCCATGACACTGCTTTCCAGCATCTCTTTCTTTGTACGTACATCCCAGGTGCAGAATCCAGCATAGGACACGTAGCCATTTCAGGCAATGCAGTTGGAAAATTCTCTCACATACTTACTTGTGTTAGGAACACTAAAAATAAGTGTCTCCTGGGTGTAAATTTCAGACTGACTGTAAAACTGCTCTGCCTTAGTAGCACTTGGCTCTGAGTTTTGATATCGACCCCACGGTTTGATACATATATCTATGCATATCATATCATATACATATATCTAACTATGCCCATGCTGCTTCTTACTGTGGTCCTTGGGGATCGTGAGTGGCTTGGTTTAGTTGGTTTCTGTAACCACAGTTATAGCTACTGTCTGTAGGCACAGCATTACTGTTATTATTGCTACCAGTATCTTTTGGTAAGCACTTTCACGGTAACAGTCTCCCAGGCATCTTGAATTTTACCAAACATCCAAAATTTATTTTAAATCCCCCAGCTTTCAGAGGACTAGAAATCTTCTTAACTGATTGTTTCAGGCATCTTGGAGCCAGGCAATAATTCAGGCCTACAAAAGTCTCATCCTTGTTATGTAGCCGCCACTCTCCCTTCACGAATCTACTGAAAAACACAGACTCCCACTTCTTTGTGAGTGTGGAAGCTTTATACATGGAAGCTTTATAATCTGCAGACTCCTGTGGGTGGTTTTTTTTAATCATTTATGACAATTTCCATCTGCTTATCTAATAATGTCCCTCTACCAGTTAAGATCCTCTTTTTTCTGTAGCATGGGCCAAATTAGCACAATGTTAGTGAGCAGTGGAACTGAAAATCCAACAGCTGCCTTACATCAATTTCCTAAGCAGAGACCTGCTTGCCACTGTGCAAGTGCTTTTCTGTAGTTTAGTCCGAGCACAGAGAGATAGCAAGCCCATTTATAAAAAGCAGCTCAGCTGAAACTGCAGCTATAAATAGAGCCACAAGAAACTGTTCACCAGAGATACCAACTAAGCTAGGCAAGAACTCTGAAGTCAGATCAGAAAGATTTCTCTCCAGTTTTCTTTCTACTGTTCTCATGTAGCTTGTTTTTATTAACATTAAATTGATGGAATTAAATTGAATTACAGCATCTGGATGCGATACAGATTGTCACAAATATTGCTGAGTGCTTGTTACAGATTTGTTATACCACCACCCCTCATTTGTAACAATTAAAAACTATGCTTTTGACTTAATTTTTCCTTCTTAATGAAGGTATAAATCCTTTTAGAATTATTTGAAAGTTAGAAAGGCTTTTCTTCCTGGTCACCTTTTGCAGACTCCCCAGAAGCAGGATATGAATGCCTGGGGGGGTTTGTTCCAGTTGCAACCAGACTTTATTAATATGCTACTGTTAAGTGCATGTTTGTCTTATAAAATAGCATGGAAGGTCAGTCTGTTTCCGTAGTAACTTCAATATGAATGTGTGAACAATGGAGAAATCCTAGTCTATATGGTGAAAGCTATGCATTCAAATACATCTGAGCTAAGAGACCAAAGTGTTAAAAGTTGCTTTGAATTTGGTGTCTTAAGGATGAGAAGTTGCCTGCCCTTTTGGAGAGTAGTAATGCCCCTTCAGGTTGCACTACAAAGGTGTCCAAGTTTTGAACATGTTGGTATGTACTTTTATAGCCATAACATGTCTCAAAGGCAGGGTCATTGTTCTGAAATGTCAAACTGGTTTGCAGAATAACTCTGAAATAACTCCTAAAAGGAATATGAAGCAAATAATAATGGAGGCAGGAAGAGGGGACACAAAAGAGACAATGATAACAGGGGAAGAGAGTCAGGATGGACACAAGAGAACAGGTGACATATAACTGGAAAGGGCATTGATGCACAGAAAAAAAAGAGTAGCTGTTTTCTTACTGCAAGCTGAGGTACTTGTTTTAACCTTATGTGACTTAGAGCTGAGATGACAGCCTGCTGTCAAATTAAGGCTAAGCAAACCCTCTCCTGTCATAGCTCTTTGACCTCGACATGTATCAGTTTGCCACCTTCAGCTGAGCCATGGAGGAGAGAAAGTCTTTGCCATTCAATGACCCTTGAAAGAGGCTGAAACAAAAATGGCTCAAAACCTGTCCCCTTTCTACTCCCATAGCTTTGGGTCAAGACAGATGTTTCACGGAAGTGCTTATTTCTTCTAGATTCTAATTATTGACTGAATGCCCGCCTCAAACAGGAAGGCTTTTCAGGAGCATTGCATCCCTCCCACAGGAGACAGTTCTCCAAGAAGTTCTCCTATGTGAATCCTCACAGGCTGCAGTTCTTCATGAATGCTTCAGCGTGAGTCCCTTTCATGGGGTACAGTCCTTCTGGAACAGACTGCTCCAGTGCGAGTTCCCCGTGGGCTCACAAGTCCTGTCAGCACACCTGCTACAGCACTGGCTCCTCTCTCCATGTGCCCACAGGTCCTGTCAGGAGCCTCTTCCAGCACAAGCTTCCCACAGGGTCACAGCCTCTTTGGGGCATCCACTTGGTCCAGTGTGGGGTTCTCTGTGGGCAGCAGGTGCATCTCTGTTCCACCATGGACCTCTAAGGGCTGCAGAGACACAGCTGCCTGACGATGGTCTGCGCCACAGGCTGCAGGGGAATCTCTGCTCCGTTGCCTGGAACATCTCCTCGTTCTTCCTTGCTGTTCCTGGTATTTCCAGAGATGTTTCCTCTCTCCAGCTGCTGTTTCTGCCACATTTTTAAACTCTTCCTAAATATGTTATTCCAGAGCTGTTGTTGATGGGCTCAATTTGGCCAGTGGTGTGCTGGTCATGGAGTTGTCTGGCATTGGCTCCTTTGGACATGGGGGAAGTTTCTGGCAGCTTCTCACAGAGACCACCCCTGTAGCCCTGTCCCACTCTCCTTGCTACCAAAACCTTGCCACACGACCCAATATAGCTGACTGATAACTGCTCCAATTCAGATCAACATTCTATTCAAGAACTCTCTTGGTAAGTGAAGTAATATACATTTTTATACATGAGGTGACATAACTTTTATAAGAAATTGCTATTTGTATCGGTTTTTTGGAAACAAACGTGAAAAATTCTAGTTCAGGAATGTCAACCTTTCTAAATACATCACATACATTTTTTTCCTGTCAAAACTGAGATTTTCATGAAGAGCATTTCAATGGATACAAATAGTTTTGAAAAATACTCCATCCAAAAAATTTCAAAGAATTCTTGACAGAATCTTTGTTTTAAACAGGGCATCCTATAACATGGTTTATATCTTCATAGTTAATACAGGGTTTATAACAGGGTTTATATCTTCATAGTTGCAAACATTAATAAAATGCCCTTATCTTCCATTTTGACATATAAAAAATTACATTGACCTGAATAATTCCTGCCTCTAATGAATATGTAAATGAACAAAATGAATATTGCAGCAGTACTGAGCAAACTTTAGGGTGAACTAGTTTAGTTGATATATATACCACTTTTGACAAATCCACACCAATTTGAATTACTTAAAAGAACAAAAAATGATCTCTTAGTTATGTATTTTATTTAAGGCACATGTATCTCATTCTACCTTTCCTCCTCAGAATCACTCTGCTAATTTAGACAAAAAACAAAGAATAAAATAAAAAAACATAGACTTAAAATTATTTGGGGCTCACCTGTAAAGTCTTGAAGGGTACTATCTACACCTAGAATCTGCTGTCTGAGAACTAAAAATTAGTGTATGTTCATATATAACCACAACAAGAAGGAAAAATATGTATTAAAGTACAAGAGAAAATCATTTTCTAACAGTAAATCTTCTGCTCTATAAAGTGTCTTGACAACATAGCTTATCATTTGTCCCAATATGAGGTTCTAAAAACAAAGCAGGAAAGACTTGCAACAGCTCTTCCCTCACATGGCTTTAGAGACAGGCAGACTGAACTACCTGAGTCTCAGTGGAAAAAGGAGGATTTGTAGATATTTAAAAAATGGAGGAAGCATATATGAAAATAAGAAAATGAAAAATGCTTTTCACATATTATAAATAAGACATTAATGTTTCTTTTTAGAAACAGCAGCTAAATAGCATTAATTTACAGGTAAAAACACCTGCAAGTCTAATCTTTCTTCCTGTCCTTTGGTAGCCCTCCATAAACTGGAGCAAAGCAATGACTTGGAAAAGAATTCCAGCAGGCTTACCAGGTGTTCCCATTTGATTCTCTTTTTCCCAGATCACAGTGAATCACTCTTACACTGATCTTTTGGCTGCTGCCTCACAGTGTGAATGCATTTGCATTGTACTTTTGGAAGTCCCACTCTGTTGGTTCACTAACGAGCTGTGAACTATGTCACCAACATAGAAGTTAGAGAACTTGATGACTCTTACTGTGATATGGAATATATGGAATGTCAAATACTGATTTACATAAATATCAAAGTTTTTCACATTATGGGTTGATACGTGAGTAGTATTATATCCAGTTACTCAGGCCAAAATTGCTGCAGAAGGAGGAAATAAAGTTCTTTTCATAAGTGAGTCTAGACAGAGGAAAAATAAGCCAGTATAAACAGTAGATGTAAAATGCATTGGAAGACAAGAGGTATTTATTAAATACAAATAGCTTCTCAGCACTAGAAAGATAGCAATACTCAGCAGCTGAAGGCTAGAGAAGAAGGTATGCACCTTTCTTTATCTGGGCAGATATGTGTGTATCTTTTGCCCACTTTCTTGTTTTTTAGCAGGATTTGGCTGCAAGAATCTAAATGAAATTACAAAATGAGAGAAGAACACCAGTGAAATATGAGTGCTTTGAACATGGGCATTTTCAATGTGCTCTTGGAGGGCACATATAAACCTTTATATTTCTTTAGACCAGTCAGCTCCCCACCATTTAGATGTTTTAACATTTCATAGCTTAAATAAATAATATTGTTTAACTTTTATAAAAATCACAGAAACGAGGCAATGGAGTTAGGTACAAGGTTTGTTAATGATGTGCAAGAATACAAATGAAAGCAAAATGTTGAATGCACAGGTTATACCTGAAAGCTGCACATATATATGACAACATAATAGAATCAACTTTACATAAGGGTTTTCATCCACAGTAAGAAATTATTGCGTTGGCCTGTGGTAATACTGCACTGATTTTAAAGGCCCAGAATACATTCAAAGTCTAAGAAAGAGATCAATAACTTATTTCTGTGTTCCTGGGACGAATTTATAGTAAGTGGTGAGGAGGGATTTAGGAGAAGTCCTAAGTGACCAAGCTAACTGACAGCTAGCCAATGACCAGGACATTGGTTTTGCGGCCATGTGAGCTATTTGGAAAGTCTTTAATTCCACTGGAAAACATTAATCCTAACTTACTAATTTAAAGGAAGAAATCATAAAGACAACAAAAGTATTTTCCAGGAGATTTTATTAAACTAAGCACCTGTCTTGAAAATTGCAGTTTAAAGTATCCAGGACTGGATGAAAAATTAAGTGTGTTATGTTAAACACAAGTCAAATAATTTACATTTTGCTTCTAGACTTACTTAAGGGGATCAAAATTCAGATTGTCTGTTTTACAGCAAATTAGGCACTTTGAAATCTACTGTCATTCCACTTCACTAGTGGGCAGATGGCTGCTGTGAGTAAACTGTGCCACATTCAGTGAGACTGGACTGATGCCATGTATTTGTGACCCACAATATTTGTGAGAACTTCAGAAAGGATACCAATGCTGTACAAATGTATATGTATGTTTCATGAATGAGCAGTCTGAATACTTTTTACATTTCAATAACATGCCAGAGGTAACAGTGCATAAGTTGACTTCCATATCCATATGGTATCACTCAGAAAAAAATCTTGTAATTATATGCTATTTTGTAAATAGTATTATTTTCTTGTTAGGATGCTATGACTAAAAGATTTGATTAAAACAGCGCAAAACTTAATTGTTACTATCTGTGCTAGAAAGGAGCATAGATAGTAAAATTACCTACTTTTACTGTCTTTCATCTGGCTCATCTATGAAGCTCTGCAAGTATGATACTTTTTAATTCAAAGGGATTTAAATTAAATCTCCACAAAATTCCATTTTATCATACTCATGTCCTAGTGAGTATAAATGAGATTATTACATTGAGTGATAAATGAGATTATTACTTTAAATATCCCACAAAATCCAGCATTGTGAAGGTTAAGTGAAAGGCATGCAAGGGCAAAAGAGGTTCTCAAAGTGCGAAACAGAACTTTTTCTTTCTTGTACAGCTTCTCCGTGTTACTGTTTAAGCACTGCAGGCCAGTTGTTAAGTAGCAGCACTGCTACTGCTTTCAGTATCCCCCACTTTGCTCGTGTTTATGGATTTGAGGTCAGTCTTCTGTATCACCTAGGTAGTAAGTGACTGCAAAGTGCCTAGGATGCCACCAATGACTGAAGACAGTAGAGGTGCTTTAGTTTCTGAAAGGCAATAGCAAATCTAGCAGATATTATTGACCAAGCCTGTTGAGATAGCTGGCCGTAGCCTGCCTCAACATCTAACTACTGTATAAAAAGCAGTGGCAGCAGCAGAAAACACGCAGGTTTAGAGCAACAGAAGCCAAGGAAGGAAGCAAAACTAAGAGACAGCAACAGTAAGACAAAGTACATATAAACTTTTAATGAATTAACCTTACAAAAGACAATAGCTTCAAAACATTTGACACGTTTGTACAAAACTATTCCAGCATTGTTAGTTCTCTCTTCAGAAAGAATGCCAGCAAGCCACCCAACGTGTCCCTGGCTATGAGATGCAACTGGTGATCACATCCAAATCATGTGTGGACAGAGTAAACTTATTTACAATACTGTATACTTTAATACCAGATTAGGGATGCTATTGGGGAGCGACTGTATTTTCCAGAAAACACCATGCATCAGAAAATAGTATGCACCCCTAGCTTTATTGCCTTTTTTCCCCACGTTTGTCACTAACACTTCTCTTTAGTCCTTTCAGGATGTGTTACCTCCTTTTGATTCCTATTCCTTCTTTTCTTGTCTTTGAATAACAGTGCAAGTAGCAGTACAATCTTCCAGTCCTACCGCATACATCACAATTGTCCTTGCACATAGAAATATCAAGGTGCAAAATGATGGCTCATGGGACTATTCTGCAGCCATATTAAAATAAGTGCCACATACCAGAAAATAGCACGCATGTTAAGGGCCAAAATGTAGTTAAAAAGTGCGTGATACTTTCCTGAAAATATGGTACTGATGATGCGTACAAGCATCTTCAAGATGCCACGTTCCCTTGTGACAGAGATCTTGTCATTTCTGTATGTACAAAGTATGTCTTTAATTCTCCTTTTCCTTTTACATTTATTATTCCTCTGCAGGTGCTCATGTACCCCAGTGTTTGCAGGACGTTGTTTGTCTCCTCTGTAACCTGCAACAATACAGTAATACAGCCAGTGTTGATAACAAAGCAGAGCAGAATCTTCTTCCAGAGTGTGAAGATAATATAATGTTCTTTTCAGTTATAAGAGGTTTGCTATGATGCTTACAAAACCTTTAAGTGAGGTTTGAACAACTGAGCTTTCAGTCTGTTGCTGGATGCCCTTTCTAATCACTTACATCAATTATCAAATCTGGTGTAACCACTTCTGTACCCAGGGTTGCCAGCAGAGAGCTTGTAGACAGATAAATGGAACTAGGGACAATATTTTTCCTCATGTAGCACTTTCCTCAACTTCAGGAGCTTATTTTCATTAGAGTAGACCCAACCTTCCCCACCTTTCTGCAACCACTAAGGCTGTGTAAATGAAGTGATGGTAATGTGATGGTTAGCATCACCTTTCAGAGCTGCTATTGCCAGTTTCTCATATAACTGTCAGTGAACCAAACTTGGGGCCATTCTGCCATTTTAGGTGAAAGCTCACTAGCACAAAATCACGACTTACCTGTATTTTGTCTAAGACACCAGTGCTGTCCATCCTGCTGGCCACATTTACTGTATTGCCCCATATATCATATTGTGGTTTTTGAGCTCCAATTACTCCAGCTATTACAGGTCCATGGTTTATACCTGGAAAACATCAGAACTTTACATTACCAATGAAAAGAAAGGCATAAAAGCTGGTGAAGCCCCTGGAGCACAAGACCTGTAAGGAGTCTCTGAGGGAGTTGGGGTTTTTTTGCCTTGAGAAAATGAGGCTCAGGGGAAACCTTATCACTCCCTACAGCTATTTGAAAGGGGGCTGTAGCCAGGTGGGAGTTGCTCTCTTCTCCCAGGCAAGCAGTGACAGGATAGGACGACCGTCTCAAGCAGTGCCAGAGGAGATTTAGGTGATTATTAGGGGGAATTGCTTCACATGAAGAGTGATTAGACATTGGAATGGGCTGCTCAGGGAGGTGGTGGAGTCACTGTCCCTGGAGGTGTTTAAGAAAAGACTGGATATGGCATTTGGTGCTGTAGTCTAGTTGACATGGGGGTGTTCACTCATAGGTCAGGTTTGACAATCTCGGAGGTCTTTTCCAACTTAACTGATGCTGTGATTCTTTGAAGAGCCACCAAACAAGGACAGTGAATCTGGCATATAGCAAGTCAATGAACGCAGCATTTGGCCCTTGCTGAATAGTGAGTTCACCATGGTTTTACCAACCATTTATGGCAGGAGAATGTTAGTTATAAAAATGCTGAAAGTCAGTTCATCTAATCTTAGTTTTACAGCTCCCTCCCATCCTGAGGAATTTGCTATTTTCAACAACTGGCATCCTAATAACCTGCTGCTGCCTTTGTTGTGTAACATGAGAACCACACTGTGGGTTGAGCAGCAGCTTCTGGGAAAACAGATATACAAGAATTTCTTTTAATTTCTGCTTGTAGTGAAAAGGGCCTCTCCTCTCTGCAATAGTTGATGGCCCAATCAAGTTACTTTTATAGCTTCTTTGCTTTTTAAATGTAGAATAAAGTAATGCAAATGACCTGAAAAGATTTGAAGCCTTATTCTGAAGGCTGGATTGACCATAGAATGGTACTAAAGATCTGCAATATAAATGTATGTATTCAAATAGTTTGATTAAGCATGGAGTAGACCAATATGGTAGAACAATATAGTCCCTCATTAGACTCTGGGCATTTTTTATTTTGCAGTCAGTTTGTAACCTATGTTATGTCTGTAAAGGGAGTAAGTTGTACTCTACTAGAAGGGAAAGAGACTAGGAGGCAAAATCCAAAGTACTATTGTTAACCAGCATCAAATGTGCTATAATTGTAGTGTACATACCAATCAACAGGAAAGCCAAGCTAAGCCTAGTGAGAAATACTCTGAACAAGTAAGTTATTTGGATTTCTAAATTTATCTCAATGGATCATAACTGATTTCTGTTAATTCCTTGACAGAAACCATCATTAAGGATATATCCATGCAGCAAAATGACAGTATGATTGTAGGATGGAGAAGAATCTCAGAGCTGGCTCATCTGGTATGTAACATGGCAGCCCAGGGTAGCAACCACACTATCAGCCCACTTGGAAACACTGAAAAATGTGACTGTAGAAGTTAAATCGGGAAAATATGCAAACAGTACAAGACAACAAATAGAACCTCATATATATTTGTCTAAGTGCTTGGGGTTAAATGCACAAAGGGACTTGGGCCTTGCAAAACTTTGTATTAACAACTGAGTCATGGATGGGTTTTTCTATTTCATGACACACAACTTGTAGAAAGCCCTGGGGAACTAAGAGTGGAATCCACAAAAGCCATCTACTGGGTAGCCCTATCTGGCTAGCAGGGAATATTGAAGAGATGTGTGTGGCCATGGTCTAGAAACTGGGGCAGTGCAGTAGGACTTTCCTACAAAATACAATGGGCAGGAAGGAACTTTTATTTTTTACTTCCTTCCTGAACCACCAATGTTGATGGTTTGAGAAATGCCTCAGGGGCTCAGGAGTCACCTTCAGATCCCTCCTCCTTCGAGGAAACTTCTACCCATATGTCTTAGGGACGTGTTCAGGCCACCCAGGCATTGTGGGATATGCTGCTCTATGTCATTCCTGCTGGAGTGAGTCTTTTTTGCATAACACACATGAATGTTGGCACAAGGCTGGAAGAATGGTACTCTCACTACAGGTGAGAGACCTGAGAGTACCCTCTATCAGAGGATGATATCATCTATCTCTTTCTCTCATATCCAAAGCAATATTTAATCATTCCATGAAATGCAACACTGTTCAGCAGGAATGACAAAGAATATCTCATTCTGAAGTATCCTACAGCCTGGGCTCATGGCATAGCCTCACCCAAAACCAGGAACCAAATTAAGTCACCCACAATACAGACAAATATTCCAACAATGAAGTTACATGGAAAACAACACACCAGCCTTTCTTCTGAAAGAAAGCAAATACCTGTGCAAAACCTGCTGCAAAAGCATATTTGAGCTTGTCTCACAAATCAAGCACCTCAGCTTTCAAAAGGGGAGGAATGCCTAAAATGTCATCTCGATGCTACCCTCCCTTGCCTGACAAGATCAGAGCAGTGCATACCTCCTAAATCACACTAGCATTTTGGGCACTCACAAAAATTATGAAAGCTGAGACTTCAAATGAGTTGCAAAAATTTCAGGCTTAGATGCTGGCCAGGGGAGGCTTTTACAAAGGGCACTTTGGGTGCAAATCCTTACAGTGGGGACTAGGTCAGAAGCAATTGTTAAAATGCTTCTGTGGCTATAATTAGTATGGATATCAGAGGCTTTTATCATCCCGTGGTGGGAAGTGGAGAAGAAGTGCAGTGAAAATTAAGATCTGAGTGGTGCTCATGTTGGATTATGGTGGCACAAATACCACTTTGGGGCCTGTGTTTCTTTTTAGAGTTAAAACATTTTTTCGTTTCATGAAGGAAAGGAGTCTGAGTTGTCTGTAATCTTTAGCAAAAACTGTAAAAATCCAAAATAAGCATTTTGTTTTGCTTCATGGTCCCCACTGAAAAGGATTCAGTAGTGCCTTATACAATTTGCAGATGTAGCCCTGGCATCCAGCAGCTCTCTGTTTTTACTGAAGGTGCTGATATAAATGTGTTTGCATGTCTGATATAAATGTTTTTGCATGCATGTGCCATGTCAGCTATGGCAAGAACCATCAAGTTCTGTAACACTCTGAGAAGGAAGCATACTTCTGATTTGCTTTGTCATTTTTAGCTCTAGCAAGGAATACAAAATATACTGGCAAAAAGGAGTGCCCTAAGAAGCCCCTGTTTCAAAGTCAGAAGATAGCAAGTTTTGCCAGTGGGTGGCACTGTGAAATAGACTTGAGAGGAGTAGCCTAAAGGAAAAAACAAGCGGCACAGCAAGAAAAAGACAAAACAGTAGAGTAACTGTTGGAAATCAAATACTTCTGACACGTTTACAGAATTTATGGGTTTTCAATATTTGTTTACTGTTTTCATTTCACACTTTCCACGTTACATATTGCATTGTGAAACTGCTGTGTACTGCTATCAGGAAATAAACATTTTGGAACATATGGTTCTTGACCAGCTTTGAATTCATTCATTTCATCATTCTTTCTACTGCTTACTGCAGCTGTCTATTTCTTTTTAAAAATACCAGGATGCACAAGAAGAAGCAATTAGAAACTGAAACATAAGGGATACCTCTTTCCAAGATAAATAACTAGTCATCTTTGCTCTTATCTGAATAACAAAGAAAAATACTCTCCCTTGTCTAACACTGCAAAGGAATGAGTGCATTTTTGTGTGCTTGCTTGAATTTAGTACATGTAAAATATTTCAAACTCCAGCTTCACTGGCCCCTTATAGCTCTTGTCCTCTGAAAAACCATTCATACAGTTTTGCAAATGCCCAGTCTAGAGTTTTCTTGTGTATTCTTTTGGTATTTTTAAACTTCCAAAAATGTATGTCTTACAACCTCTTCAATAATTTTTACAGAGTTACCATAAAACCATTCAGAGCCATGTGTGAACACATTTATTTTCATTTTTTTCAACCATTCTTTAAATAGGAATACTGCCCTTTTCCAAGTCTAGCCTAGAAACACTCTAGGAGTTGTTGGGTGATACCATGTAGACTGCTTTTAAACAGAGTGAGGATGGTGCTGTTTACTATCATGGCCCGTTTGGGCCACTACTTTAATCAGATTGGACTTCACACTGAATTCTCCCCCTTGTCCATAATATTCTCCTAAGAATCCTGTGATACTCACCGACTCGCAACTTGAAGTCATTGAATGAATGCTTGTTTATGACATCCAGCTTTGCCACCAAGGCAAATGCAAACTCCACCATGGTTCCTATGTGCATATACTGTCGTTCAGGTTCCTGAATTCAAAAGACAAACAAACAGTGTGAAATCATTCTTGTGAGCCTTGGTTGCATGAGAATACAATCAAAATATGCTGAACATGTGAAGACACGTAAGCCCTCGGGGATGTCCTACTGTCAGCATATGGCAGAGAAGTAATGTAGAAGGTGGTACCCTGTCCAGCATCGGTTAGCTCAAACAATGGCCAAGAGACAGGATGCATTTCACTTGTGTACAACCAGGCAGTCTAGAGGTGATAGATCCAAACCATGCCTAATCTAACATTTTGATTGTCGAGATTAGCTGCTGTCTAATCCCAAAGGCACTCAATATCTATGTATGCCTAGAATTAGTTAAATCATTTTGCCTAAGTGTCTGCTTCTATTGTATTCGCTTTCATAATAAATAACGCTTGTGGACAGCCCCACAGAGATTCTTCCCTCTCACTGTTGCACAGCTCAGCACCCTTATAAAATGCTAAAGATCTAGTGAAATTCATGATTTTAAGAATTCTTCCACAGATCTCATCTTGCAGATAAGCAAGTATCTCTGAGAACATTTAACAGACCTGAAAATGACTAAAACACAAGAGGAAGAGGGCAACCCCACTCTGCCCTTTTATTTACAGAGCTTATACCATTTATCAAGGCTGTAGATTTAATCTCTCCTTATACATAACAATAACCTGATTTTAAGTGCTGCTTTGAGTCCTTTCAGGCTGAGGAGAAAATTGATTTTTGTGTCCCACAGCCCAAGGTAGGATCCTGACAAGTGAATGATTTCATAAGACATGGACTCTTTGATCTCTATGAGAAATTACTGAATCTTCCCTACTTCTTGAGATAAAGAGACAGAAGAGATGGACAGATGACAACTTTAGAGATGATTCATGGAGTGCGTGCATCAGCCTAGGGTGGGACAGCAGTGGTGCTTGCTGGAACAGATGTTTAGATAAATGAAGCCTGTTTCTTTTGGAGTTCACTCCTAGCTAAAACAGATGGTCCTGTTCAGACCCCTTCCTTAGGCACTTAGTCTTCCTTGGATGCTTGTTTTAAGCTGGGGGTGGTTCCCAGCAGTATGTGTAGCAGTCAGTCACTGCCACACTAGGTACTGCAGGATCTGTGCATCTTTGGGAATCTGGAATGAAGGCTGCTGAGTTCTGGTGGATTTCTTTTGAGAATGTGAGCTAAATCACCAAAGGAATGCTAAACTGTAGATCTCCTGATTGTGTAAATAACTCAAATGATAAATTTCTTCCTCTGCATACACTAGTTTTATTTGTGATTGAGAGATCTCTATGTCTTCACATCTTCGATCTGCAATTCTGCATTTTCTACATCCCCTTCACCTCCCTGTATTAAATGTCAGAGCTAATTTAAAATAATTCTTTGTCCTCAGGATCCTTAGGATTTACAGTTCATGCATTAATTGCTTGTGTTTAGAAGGAACATGAGTTTGGCAAGAACACATTAATCCTTAGCAAAGACTGTGTTGATTCTTAATTGCTGTCTCTCAGTCACTAATCTAAAGTACTCTTAAGATCATGGCAAAAGCAATGTTTCTGAATAAGTTATGAATTGCTTCTCTGAACTGGATTTCCACTGACTGCTATTCCTAACCCTACAATATTAAGTAAACTAGAAACAAAGGAACATATTTTCAATGCTGAGTCTGAGGGTTCTGTAAGTGTATAGTTACTAAGGCAAATCACCCCTCCCAGCTCATAATGGAAGACATTAATTCTTGCAATCTTTTTTATGCTCTGTAAATCCAGTCCTGATGCAGCACATAGGAATAAAATGCTGTACTGTATTTAGATTAGAAGGCCTGTTTTAGCAAATACAGAGGTGGCATTTTCAAACTGCAATATGAAGAAGGATTCACAGAGACTATTAAAGTATATACTTGTCCAGTACAATACAATCTATGCTAATAAGAAAAAACTAGGCCACATTATTATACATAACCTGCAGCTTAATGAACAAAATTTAGCCCTCATTTCAATACGCATTTTATTAAGCAGAAACATTTTCCTGTACCTGACACTGTTCTTGGTTGGGTGTAGCACTCAGTCCTGTTGCTGCCATGTAAGTGCTTCCAATGGTCTTTATCTTTTCAACTCCACTGAACTTTGGCTTTGACAGTAACTGTAAAACAAGGACAGTCAGTCATTATGCAGATCAGCAGCCCTGTTAGAGTAACACCAATCAGAGAATCAAGACTTAGAACAGTTTCTGTATGGACCTCAAATGGCTTCACAAATATATACAGGATGAAAGGCTTAAGGATGGATAAAACAATGCTTACAGAACTTCAAGGAAAGGGAATTTCTGTCTTCTAAAATATCTTTTTAGTATAAAAGGGATGAAATTTATAGTAGTGAGAATAAATTCCATCTTAGTTTACATACAGCTTTTAAAAATCAGTAGACTTTGCACTCATGTGATATTAGAACTGGATCACCATGGCAGCCAATAGTTAAGCTTTAGGCACCTTTCTGAAAGTAAGTATCTATTCCATGCCAGAGGAATGGTCCGTGTCAATGGGACTAAAATCCAAGGATTTTAGTTCATATATCCCAGTTTGTTTTGAATATTGGACACCCAGTGCTCTCCAAATGGGTTTGCTGCTAAAATACCCTCTAATAGCTGCAGATCCACAAATCCAGACTGTACCCTCTGAGCCATGACACAATTTTAATACCTTTTACTGGTATCTTCATCACTAATAACTTCCCTATAGAGAAATACTGTTCTCAGTGAGGCCTTTGTTAGATGCCTTTCTCCAATCCATCTGTAGTCATACTTTCTACTAGCTTCTGACTTCAGAGAATGGAAGATTAAAACTTTTACAATCCTTTGATTTGCTTGTGTATCAAATGATCAGTGCAGATCAGGTATAACACAAAGTTATACCTGACTTTAGACATTTGTATTTAGAACCTGTGGTTGATATAATGTAATGTAGGCATGTAATGTTATTGCCTCAAGAGCTGCAGCTAAAGGGCAAAAATCCAAAAACAATATACACATACGATTCTCATTACAGCAAATCAAAAGCAATTGAGTATGAGGTCAGATCAATGTGTGATTTATCCCACATAAATCTCTTTTTCCTTTAATAGTCCCTATAAATATTTTCTGACAGCTCTTCCACTCTCCCCTTCAAGTATATTTTCTGACTGTTGCATATCATGACTTAGTAAGATTGAAACCATATGTCAATCACTGTTGTAGGTACATACATCATCAAAGTCCGCAATGATCTCATTTAGCAGCCTGAGACATTCCAACCCTTCCTTATTTACATCAGATTCTGTGTAAAATTCCTTGAAATCCGGAACAGAGGCAAACATGACACAGACGCAGTCGTATGACTGGTGATACAGATCCTGTCCAAAAGAAAACAGAATAAAGAAAAAAAATTGATCATACCCAGCTGTAAATAAGTTTCCTTATTAATGCAGTGTCCAGGATCTAAAACCAGAGGTGCTGCAGTAGTTAGAATGCCTTAAGATGAAGGTTGGATGTTTTTTGTATTTAGCAGCATTTATTAATTTTCAAGAAAGTATAAACCTGTTCATAAAAGCAACTTAACATATAAAGCTGAAAATTTTGTAATGATATTTTTCTTCTTGAACAGTGAAAATAAAATGTTTACTAATTTATTAGATAGGGCCTATCTCTGAGACTTTTTATGAAGAGAATTTACTCTGGCTTGCAAGGCTGAAAACGTATTTTGTAAAACAATATTCAATTTATTATTAGCTGTTTGTTATTGTGCTAACCAAAAAACTGAACCAAAATCACAAACTCAATGTACTACAAATGCTTAATGCAATATGACCCTGATTGATGGTTCCAACCTAAAATGAAAATATGCCCAAGAGGACAAAATAATGATCTTTCTTTTGCATAACAAGGAGCTGGGGCAAAAAGAAAGAAGTCACCTGAGTCTACACTGTCTTTTGTGACCACTGAACTGAGAGTATCTCTACTGCACAGAAAGATTCTGGTGCTCAAAATGACCACCTCTCACTACCCCCTTCAGTTTACTTTCCACTGCCCTTGAATGTTCCCCCCCAAATTCACATCCCTCTCAAAAAAGACAGAAAGAAAGAAAAATTATTAAACTAGTACTTAAAAAGAAATAGTATCTACACACAAAGGTAGGCACAGCAATAAAAGAGGCTGTTATATACTTTAATGTAAAACTACCTTCAAGTTGTTATTTGAGTAAAAAGGGATTTCAATACTCACATGAAAAGGATTCATTTTGTGAGTTCAAGAAGCATAAGGCATTATTTACATTTTTACTTTGCAAAGCTTGGATTTTGTAATTTGACAGTCAGTGTGTCCTTTTGGAAGAATGTGGTGTGCCTATACACAGATGTGCACAGACATAATGGATCTTTACTGCTGATGTATAACTAAAAAATAACAGAACTGTGGGAAAACTGCTGACTGCTTCTCCCATCACAGGTGTGTGGGAAGTTTCTGAGCAAACATGAAAATAATGATGGACAGGGAGGAACATGAGCAGCTGGAGGAGGTAAATTATTTATTACTAGTTTTTTGTACCTCCTGTATCTCGTAAAGATTCTATACCCATAGCATTGCTGAAGCTCCACCACGACTGTGTGCTTTAGGGATGGAATATATTGTTGCAATTCACAGCTCAAGCTGTTATTCTCTTGTTGCACCATGATTAAATCCAGATTTCTTAGACTCTGCTATGGGAAACCCAAGGGTCAAGTTAGTAAGGAAATCTGGTCTGACTGTGAGTGTGTGGTGTGTGGAGAGTCAAGCAAGGCACCTGTTGGCTCACTGGATCTGCCCACTGTGAAGGGGATTTGGTCCCAGCTCAGGTGGTGCAGGTATGACTGCCAGAGTGGCTTCCAGATGGTCAGATGGGAGTATTTCCCTAACAAGGTACAGGGGCTACATTCTGTGGTTAACTCAGCTTTACTTCTATTTCCTCAGGTCACCTTCACTGTAACTTCAGTTATAGCAACCCATTTGTCGTCCTTCCTATCTAATACTGGGGCAATATCCATCCCAAATAATGCTCAATAATATAGCACCATCATGGAAACAACAACAGGAGGCACTATTTATAGCCAGATGAGTAGTAATTGTGACTATCACAATAAATTTCAGAGAATTTTAAGGAGTCATACCCAGCTAGTTTATTTTGATCATAATAATAAAGGATGTTACAATCAACTGTCTTAATTTTCCTGAGAGTTCTTCTCTTGAAACAGTACTCTCCAAAATGTGTAGTCAGAAAATTAAATGCAATACTATTCTTGGAAGGAACAGCTTTTCTTATTTTAACAAAAATAAAATCATCCTGTCCTTTGCATTCAATCATTTTCTTTTTCCTCTTTAATAACATCTGAAATTCTGCAAGTATGTTCCTTTTACTGTTCCCTCATCTCCAGTGCCTGAATATCTTCCTGGGGTGGAGAAGGCAAACCAGTCCAATTCTATCCCTTGGAGGGGTATGGTGGTCAGCTTCTCTGGGGCAGAATTTTTGCTCTAAGTAAGGTGCTACTCCATCCTGTAGCTAATACAGCACAATTTCTCTTGCTCAGATATATTTCATCCTGGCCATGTTTCCTGCTTTTCATTTTAGATGTGAGCCTGTCTTCCTCTCAATTGGAAAATAACCTGTCTTGTATCCAGCATGCAGACTATAAGCAGAAACCCAGCTCTGGAGGTTCAGGTAAAGCAAACAAACCTTTATTATTTGCTCTGAAGGAACTTTGTTTCTGGTGTATTAGCATTAGTCAGTGTACATCCTGTTATAAAAAGACCTCTGTTGGTCATTTGAAACTGCAGTCCCACTGCTCCCAGTTAGCATTCAACCACTCACTTTTTCCCTTTTCATTTCTTTTGCCTACTTTTCAGCAGAACACTTTGTTTTCCCTTTTCTCCATACAGCTAGCTGCATGCATAAAATACTAAGGGAAGTAGTATTTTGAAATAGAATATTCATCTATTTTCTTAATCTCAGAATCTGTTTTAAACAGAAAAGAACACACGTGAAACTGTATTAACTTGACTGTTTGCAGCTAAGGAAAATGTGGACAAATTTCAATGTTGTATCTGTTGCCTTAGGTATCCCACAGACAGAAGACAAAGGTCTCATCTGCCCTAACGTCTTTAGGTGTATCTACCTACACAACCTTGTTGATATTGAAACAAATCTATGTTTCAAACATGACAGATACTTATATTCCTGAATCTCTTCAAAGATCTAAAAGGACCTTCCTTTGAAAACTGCTGAAAGAAACAAAACAAGGAACAACTTGAGTTTGGGTTTGGTTGAGTTTTTTTTAATGGATGTAATTAAAATCATGTCAAATTATTTTTACTTCGCCTGACATGATGAGTTGGGGAGCTCAGCACATTACAATTTCTGTGCTTCATTAAATTAAATAAACTCATTCCAACCTAAGAATCTTGAGGAGTGACAAGACAAATCCAGTAGCCAGTACAAAGGTAAGCAGATGGTGTTGCTCTGCTGGGGAGCTGAGGTGGAGTAGCACATAATCAAGAAAGCAATCTCCTGATGGTTTGCTGTGTTTAATGCCTTAACTGAGAACTGGAGCTGAGTCAACTTGGCTTCCAGCCAAAGTCTTCACTGTATTCAAAGGAGCCCCACAGCAATTTTTGTTTGACGTTACCTACCAAATGAATATTTGCAGAGAATACCAAAGTATTGAAATGCAGTCCTGATTAGTACTGCTTAATGAAAACCACCATGAAAGGGAAGGTGTTGTTCTTTTCAGCTCAGATCAAAAAAGAATCCCTAAATCTGGCCTTTGCCCTTTTTTGTCAGTTTTGAAACAATTATTTGGCATGCACAAGTAATTCAAATTTTACATTTAAGATCTCTATAGCTGTTATTCTCTCTAAATGGAATTATATATATAAAATTTTTTTCTTTATTATTACTGTAAAGGAATATTAGGAGCAGATCGAATTTCCAGCAAAGTGAAGATGGATCTTTTGGGTGACTTTTCTGGTGCTTGGATTAGGTCCATTAAGCAGTGAGTAAACAGGTAATTCAGTGTTCAGAACATCTTTCCAGAATTAACATAGTCACTGTTTCAGGGAAAAGGTTAATTTTCACTCCAATAAACAAGCTCTCCAATGAACAGAAGAAAATTCAGAACCCAGTTGAAACTCCACTCTGATCATGGAGGAAAAGGTATTTGAATACATACAATTTAAAATTAAACTTATGTAGATTCAACCATTCTGTTCTTCCTCCTCCTCACCTATTTTTACCATCCTTCAACAGGCAAAGTGCCTTGCCACTTAGGAAAATTTCACCTTTTTATTTCAGGGTGTTATGGTGCATTTAGTGCTGTTAAGCACACCTTACAGGAAGGAAAGGGGAAATGAAAGTGACTGTAAATATATATTTTCACTGTAGGGACCTACTGTTCAAAACAGCATTAAGTGGTATTTCCAGGGTACACTGCTTTCTTACAGAGTAGAGGATATACAGAGACAGCTGACCTCATTCTTCAGGTTTCTTGCCAAGAAGTGTTCAGCTACGTGGGCTGGAAGCACATTCTCCAGAAGCACCCGATTTAGGTTCTCCATGGTTTCAATCTCCTCCCGCTCTTTTTTGAACTTGTTCTTCCACAGGAAGTCTAACCTACAGTAATATTCATTCTGTTACAAGAGGACACAGAAGTAAAGAAACAATAGGCATCTTGTCCTGCTGGAGTACAGGTTTAAGAGACAAAATAAGCACAGTACACAACCCCTATAATGCTATTCTTTGGCTACTCAAATATAATTCCAGGTCCCACAGAAGTCACACAACAAGCATACACTTTGTGACATACATTTTATCAATTCCAACAAAAAAGCCCGGGAGAAAATAAGAAAAGTTGCAAGGTGCCTTAAACAATAGATTTATTTATCTACTCTCAGACTTGAGTAGAAACTCATTCCAGAAGTCAAATACTGTAATGGAAACAATGTGCAACTTAATATTATTTTGTAAGTGCAGAATTTCACTTACAATAATGGGCATTTCAGGAAACCCTAGTTTTTACTAACTTGAACTTACACCATGCAACCAGCGTGTCAAAAAGAAAACAGCCTGTTGATACATTCAGTATTTCAAATAATGATCAGACTATCAAAAATGGCCCAGTCAGTTGGGCCAACTCAGTTGTGTTTTGGTTTTGGTAGTTGCTTTTGTTTTTGGTTGCTTGGTTGGTTGCTTTTACACTTCCTTCTGTAATGTTTTATCCCACTTTTCATTTTGTTCCAGAGTTTTCATAGTGGCTTTCCACAACAACAATACCTGGAACTATATGAAACTATTTAACATCCTTGGAGTATCAGTATGTTTTGAGATCCAATTTAACTAGAAAGGTGGTGAAAAATTAATAAAAATGCACTTTTGTGGAGCTCTCTCCACTTCCTTTCAATATTGTCAATGTATTGTCACCAGTTCCATGGCATTATTTACACAGAAAAGCCTCCTCCAGCCTATCTCATTTGACCTGATAAAAATCAAGAGCTATTTCAACATAGCCTTAATGTTTTAACAATATCAGGCAATCTCAATGGAGACTATGTTATTAACCAGGAGAATATGATTATGATGGCAATCTTATTATAGAAAAACTTAAAAGTGCTAGCTACTGTTATTAGCAGTCAGCAAGCATTGACATAAAAAATGAGAGTAGTCCTTCTGACTGGACAATGGCTGTCACAGCTCAAAATGATTCATAGGTATTCTACTGAGATCACAGTCAAAGATAAGAGCAGAAAGTTGAAATTAGGCGGTATTAAAATGATTTTGCAAGCTTTTAAAAGGCAATGAAAGAAAAAAAACTGATGAAGCAAATACTGTATCTGCCAAATACTCACAGGAAAAAATAGTAAGAGAAAAATGATTCCTCCACTTAAATGCATAAAGAGAAATATACTCAGGTTTCTTTTGAATTAGTTGATAAGGGCCAGGCACTATTTAGATATTTAATTATATTAATTAAATATTTAAATATATTAATTAAATAACTGAAAGAGAACATCCATAACACAAAATCATTGTTAACACACTCTCTTTGTGCTGATACCTCTAATACTAAGGACAGAATGCAGACCTCAAATGTATTGCAAAAGAAATATTCTGGGTATTCTGACTCAGAGGTGATATTCTTCTGAAAGTAAAAGGGGTCTTGACATTTTAGAATGGGTCATGCTGTATCTCAGAAATCTGGACTTTGAATGTCAAATAAACAAACAAGCTGAATATTTTAAATAACTATATGTTACTAAAGGATATTTGCGAACTATAAGCAAAAGAAGAATGGGCAGACACTTAAATACTTGTACAGACAACTATAAAGGTAGAGAGGACCTGGGAACAGATTTCTGCAGGAATTTGGAAATAGGATTTTATTGTTGCCCTGTCACTGTACATGTATTAAATGGCATTCAATTATCAGTCCTATAAAGCTTGAGGTCATGAATAGAGATTTTTTCAGAACTGTCCAGATGATGCAAAATATATGCAGTCACTTTTAAAAAATGTTTTATATATATATATATATGTTAGATATTTATACATCCAAGAACTTAGATTAGTATAAATATAAATACACATAGATGGTAAATTCAAATGCCATCAACTCTATTCATGCAGAAGAAATCCAATAAAACCCTGTCAAAATTCTTGGAATAAATTGACAAAAGTAACATGGATTCCTGCTGAAATTAGATATCCATACATTGTACCAACTTTGTATTGAAAAAGAAAAGGTGGTAGCTAACTGAAGTTTTCAAAAAGGTATTTCTTCTTTAAAATCTAGTATCAAACAGATAATTTATTCACCACCATATCATTTACTGAATTAAATTTAGGCTGTTCCAAGAAAATGCAAAGAGAACTCAGAGCTCAGAAAAGAAAAATCAGACTGTATTCTACAATTTGCTTTGAAATTAGAAAAGTCAGCATATCATATTTTAAAAAGAGAAAAGCAGTAACTTAGTAAATTACTTTGAATTGTGGTGGTGGTGGTTTTTTGTTTAGTTAGTTAGTTTGTTTGTTTGTTTGCATGGTATGAAACTTTTGGTGGATAGCCTGATCAGTCAAAACAGAAAGAGTGCTAGAGAACTGAGGAATGGTACGGATATAAGGAAAGTCTTTGGAAAAGCAGCAGGAACAAAAGAGCAAGGTACTTAAGTGAATGCTAAGGAAAAGAGCCATTTAGACAAGCTGGTTAAAGCTGATACAATTGGAAGAGTTGACATAGTTTCTGTAAACATGCCTTCATCTACTACAAAGAAGTAAATTGTCACGTGACTAGCAGTGAAATTTGAAGTTTTCATTGATTTTTTTCATAAGAGGCTCTTGAAGACACCACTTTGTTCAAAAAGAGAATAATTCTCTCACAAAAGAAAAGCTCACTAAAAAACAGAACAGAGACAACAAAGAAACAGTTTTTACAGCTCAGGGAAGCTGCCACAAGCAGCTCAGCAGTAAAACTACCAATGGAATTCAGTGTGGATAACTACAATACAATCAATCATGGAAAAGATATACAGCCAGCCTACAGGGTAACGAGACATACAATATTTTAGGTACTGGTGAGAAAGGAATTCACAGGCTATGTCAATACTGGATTCAAAGCAGATCATAAGAGAGATTTAGTGCTCAACAGTGTTTAAATGTGAGCACAGTCTTTACACAAGCAAGCCCTCACCAATCTGGATTCTCCTGGGAAGGGTGAAAGAGTCGCCATTCTTAAGACATTGTCTACCTGTTGCCACCCATTATCAAGTAACTCTCAGGATCTATAAACAGGGTGAAGTGAGTCACTTCGTCCCAGTGTCAGGAAATGGTTGTCGCCTGTGCTGGCAGGGCCATTAGAAAAACCCCGGTTTTGCTTTCTCCACCTCGCTTTTGTCTGTTCACTCCCACTTCTGGCACAAGCATTGCTGTGGCCACACCATAAATCTTGAAAATAGACCTGGCTCAAAACCAACCATTTCCACAGGGTTAATTTTTAATCCTGATTGTTTCCCTCTTTTGATCCACTATACATCTTCACAGTAAGCTATGCCAGTACAATGAGGAGACAAAAGGATAAGAATAAGCAGCTGAAGGAATCCAATGGTGATGCTAGCTGTGCAGCTAAAAGAATTAAGTAGGCTCATAAACCATGTAATGATATACTAACTCTCCCTCTCTTCATCCCCTCTGAACCAGAGACACCTATCCCCTGGCTCTGCTTTTGATTCAGGAGAGGCATCTCCATGACCAGTGGTGAGCATGTTCCCAGAGCTAGGCTTGCAGGAAAGCATCCACTTTTTGTTTGGATGAACCTTTTGGTTACTCATCCTGGGGACAGAGGAGCACCAGTGGCAGCTGAAAGGAAGTAGAAAGGCCACTCTCTTTATCAGTGGCTATTATCTTTAGAATTTTTAAAATAATCAGATATCAAAAGAAGAACAAAATATCTGCAAATTATTTTTAAAAAATCTGCAAAAAATGCAATAACTAACAGGGAAATTACTTGTATATTACCCTCTGTGGCAAGGAAGAATTTGATTTTGTTGACTCTGCCAAGATGGCTCAATAGCATCCTGCAAGTGCCACTCAATGAAAGTAGAAAAGAGGAAGTTTAAAACCAGAAAGACGGACACTCTCACATGAATTTTTATCAAACTGTGAAATTCATTATCACTGTTGGGACACCAGGAAGATAAAATGGGTTAAAAAGGTATCAGACAGTGAAACAAAAAGCAAAACAGCCAATAGCTATTAAACACAGCCACAGAAATACCAACTGGCAGAAGGTGGGAAGTATATGTCCCTGGAAAGGTCACTCTGTGCAGGTTGATTTCCTCCCCTATTCTTCTTCCAAACATTTGCTTCCCATCAATATCACCAACAGTAACTCAAAATGGCAGGTCTTATGCTGGGTATGTACTAAATCATACCATTTTCCAATAATTAGACTTTATTTGAGAGTGTTTTGAAATGCAGAAGGTTTTTTTTCTCCTTCCTCTTTAAGGGAGAATAAGTTAGCAGAAAAATCAAAGGCAAAAGACTGAAGAAGTACAAATAAGTGCTATTATGACAAGGATCGTGGACCTACAGCTATGAAAATGAAACCTTTTTCCATTACAGAATCATTTCTTAGTTGGTGTGTAAGAGAACACCTGTAGCTGTGTGCAAAACAAACTTTCTTGTTGATGTGACTGAAGCCACAAAGGAATCTTTCCCAGTGAAGATGATATTCCTTCTCTCCTTTATTTTTGGTATTGCACCCTCTGCCTCCATCTGAAACTTGAGATGACAGGGACTAAAGATTCTCCTCTGATGGGATGAAGAACTTAGCTCTCTTTCTGAGGGAAAGTAGCTGTGCTCTAGACCCACTCTGTCACCATCATCAAAGGAACAAACTCTAATATGCTGCTGGTGACAAGGCAGATGAAGAATGTTGTTTCTAAATCAAGAAGGATGTTCCCCACTACAATAAATACTGCAGAGACTGCCGGATAATTTTTTGTGTAGTAAGCTGCAGGGTCTGTACGGCAATTTAAATGACAGTCATTAGCTTTTGAGGAATTGTAATGTAAATGAATGATTTAAGGACAGTCTGGAATAGTCCTTCCCAAGGCTGCAGTCTGTGAAGGCTCAGGCTGTTTATGAGATCTAACATGGATTGCCTCTTTCATTTCAGAGACCTGTCTCGTGCACTGCATTCTGGCACAATGGGCTGGAATTGAAGCTTTTACCCATGAATCCTGTACAGGCCTGAGCATTTAGAGAAAGAACTGCCCTGGCATCTTCTCTCAGCTTAGTACAGGGTAAAACCATTGACATCACAATTGTTCTGGAAAAGCACAACTGGGTAATAAAAAGAGTAGTTTCCTGTTGGGTCACAGTTTTAGTGCAACCGTGGCCTCAGCGTGTGGTACACGTCTGTGTGCATGCTACATTGTTTCTGTGTCTGCACCAAATTGTAATAACTGTGAAGAAAATAACTTGCAATTAAGCAACCAGGGCGAAAGCAGATGGATGCAGACAGATGGCAGCAAACCGGGAAGCTACGAGCCAGTATCGGTCAGAATGACAAGCAATAGTCACAGCACTCTATCAGCATAATGTCAGTGATAGCTGGTGGGGAGGTTTAGGGGGCTGTAGGAAGGCAAGATAAAAAATAGTTTTGTAGGTGCTCCTGACACTCCTTTGCAAGGGTATGGGGAAGAACCATAAACCATAAACACCAAAACGTGTTTCTTAGAGAAGGTGGCAGGCTGCATGTGGCAGCTGGCATTATGTCCACTGGTGCAGGTGAAGAGAAGTGTGGGTCTTACCTGTCTACCCAAAACCAGTAATGTGATGAAGAATATGAACAAGGAAATTGAGCCCATTGTCTTCAGGTCCTTCAGTATTCCTGGTCTATAAAATAAAAACATAAGTAAAGCAGGCTGCTCAAAAGTTAAACAAATATTATTTTAAGCACCAAACTAAGACCACAATTTATATGTACTACCTTCTGGTATTTAAACTAAAAACATTTCAATATGATATGCTATATTATTTGATGAAATATCATTATTTATATTACATAGCTTTAAACACCTCTACTATATTCTCTGCAAATGTGCCTACATTTTGAAGTCCAATAAGATGAGGATTTAGGAAAAATAATATCCTTTTTTACTTGCAAATGGAGAATATTTGTAGCTTATTCTATACAAGTAGAATAAAAATAGATTTTTAATGCAATACCACTATTTCAATTGTGGAGAGCTCAACCATATCCAATGAATATGAAGAAATAGAAGCTAAAGCACCTAGCTCCCAAGAGACCTTTTCACCTGAAAATTACAGGAGGCAAAACTAGATCTTGTACAGAGTTTATTAAAAACTCTGCTTTGGGAAAAGTCACTAAAGGTAGTGACTTTTATAGTTCACACTATAACTCCCCAACTAATGCCACTGAAACAAGAACCTTGATGAGAGATCTAGGAAGGAAAATACCAACAGACAGAGCTTGACTGACAAAATCAAAGCTACTGGAAGCACAAGCTCAAACTAACCTGTCCTCTGGTTCTCCATACCATCACACACATACCCTTTCCATTAATAAAATGGGAACAAAGACTTGGGTTTGTTAATTTAATCTTTAGATTTAAGTGCAAAAAAAATCCTACACTTTTTTTTGTTTGGTTGGGTTTTTTTCCTCTTCAATTAAGATAATTTTCCATTATTCTTACAGCACAGGAAAAAAATATATTGAAACTACACTAAATATCTGGAATTTCTGGTATGGCATATGCCATACACTTGGCCTACATAAAAGAGAATCACCTCTTTGTTTTGAAAATGAGGTAGAAATTACACCTGTCCAAAAGTTATTTTACACAGCAATAACAGGAAGTAGAGTCATAACTTTGGCCTTACATATTATCACCTGTAACAAAGATTTCAGCAGTCTCACTAAAAACTTAAGATACAAATGCACAGGCACAGCAAAATAAAACGAAAAAGATCCACACTGTTATTCTACTATTTTTTTCAATTGCTAAGACTTCATTTGTAAACATTTCAGACTATGTACTAGTTCTGGGGAAGTTTCTTTATCTTGTAGAAAATATGCTCTAAAAGCCTCAGTGATGTGCAGCCTGAGGCCTTAACAAACTTGATGATGACTTCTTTGGAATGTCTTTTATGACAAAAATGCAAATTAAACCATATCCTATTTCCTATAGTATGTGATTTAAATGCCTTGGTCAGACTTATTTTATTCTAATGCTCTGAGGTGTGACATTAAATCAAATATTAACTGCAGCAGGACAATGATTTTACATTGTGACTCAGATTATATATAGCCAAACATGTATGTTCCATGACATAAGAACCACCATGGGTAGTATTTATCTTCAGAAAGACTGGAGTTAGCCACCTACCTTCTAAGAGGTGCCATTGCATACATAAATTTGCTGTAGTCATCCAGCATGGGCCCATGAGTGTGCAGAAGGATAACATTGTAGCCCACCAATGCAATCAACATTATTACCATTTTCAACTCATAATTTATCCTCAGGAAAACAGAACAGGAAATGAGCCCTAATATGCAGCTGTATATAAAATACTGGCAAAGAGAAATCAAATGGAAAAATATTTAGAATTTGGCTCTTGAGTAGTAAATCATGCATAATAAAATGCTCAGGCTACTTTAAAAAACAAATTATTGACTGACCACTGAAGTCTGCAATCTATCACAATCTGGGACCTTATGGTTTATAGACAGCCAATAAAAATAAATTTATGCTCCCTAATTTGCACTCTTCGACACATGGATTTACTCATCTGCATTTGTGGGATACCACTGCTGGTGTTGAAATCTAATGTAGGAGTCTGCTGCCAGCAGACTGATATAAGAGTTATTCCTGTTCCACTGTAAAATTTTCATTCATTCTTGAGTCCCAGGATTACCTGTATGTCTTGCTAGCATTTGGGCCAAGGTCAAATGACTAAAGGCCTGAAAACAAAAATTTCATTGCCTAAATTTGCAGTTGTTATAAAATTGATGCAGTACACAGTTGTTATGAATATCATAGATAGGCAATTTTACAAACTCTAGAAATGCAGCTAGGATAGGAAAAATACAAAGCTATTAGCAGGGCCTATGCATAATATAAGTATAAAAATCCTTTTCTCAAATCCTGTGGAGTAATAGCCATATAAGAACACATTCAACTGCCAAAAAAATAAAAGCCTTTTCTTTCCTATATCATATATATCAACAAAAATACATATAGTTGAAGTTAAATTCCTGGAAAAAATATTTTCTCATTATACTTTCTGGAAATTGGCATCAAGATTAATGCTAAAATAAGAATCATCTCCAGAATCATTATCTTAGACTTTAATATGCAACCCCTTTGCCAGAAATGCTTCCTGAAAATTAGTCCTGCACCTTGCAAGGAAGTTTCTTTTCTGAAACTACAAAGCATTCTATTTCTAGTCCTGCTATTTTCGGACTACTGTTGACTTGTTGATGGCAGCACTTTTGACAGAACCTGAATCACTGTATACTAATTTTGGAGGATCACTAAGAAGGATAATTTTCACAGCACCCATCAGACAGAATTTATCTGCCATCTCAGTCTTTGCTGCTACTGTAATTTGCTCTAAGATCTGGTTGAAATAAGAAATAGATAGAACTATTTTTCAGAATCACCAAAAAATGAAACTTCTCTGATAGCTGCATTTCAGAGGAGGTCACACTCCAAATTCAGTGTTACATAAAAATAGCAGCATCCTTTTTTTTGAGTCAATAAGGTATTCTACTGTTGAAATCAGTTTTCCAAAAAGAAACAAGCAGAGGCAGTCTTGAATCCACAACTGGATACTGTTTGACAAAGACCCAGAAATTTTCAAGTGAAACAGTCTCTGACAGTGTTCCATAGGAATACAGAGCATAGATTGAAAATTTCAGACAAGGGTGGATGAATTAGCGAAGAGTGGCACAGCCTAACATTTAAGAATGCAGACCTTGCAGTGAAATGCAGTGTTTCAGTAGGCAACAAGCAGATCTGGAGAGTCTGGCAATCCACAGAGCAGTGAAGCTGAGCAGGTGCAGGCGCCTGCTCTGCTTAGTGCTTCCCTTGGTCACAGGATAACCTCAGCCAGCTCATCCAACTTGTCACAACCCAGGAGCCTGCAAGCAGCTCCCACTTGGTACCAGTGTGATGCCACCTCTGCAGCCTTGGCTTTATCCAACAGTGCAACAGAAATGGATGCAAATATCTCATGGATGTCCCTTTTGTCTGACAGCTGAAACAACGAATAGAAATATCTCCTTCTAAGAAAAGGAGATATCTAACATCTCAAAAGAGAAAAATGCTGGGTAATCTCTCCACAGACAGAATCTGCACCTCAGCATCTGAAGGGGTGTAACTCCATCTATTCTCTTTTTCTTTCTTGTGCTAGCTAACAAAGGTATTTTAACCAATACCTCACAGAGTCTGTGCCTTTCTTACTGAGATCACAGGTCTGGTGCCTTGCACCAGGGTATTACACACACAGGATCCAGTCCAATGCATTTGGTCTCTTCTCTTAAAATTTAAGACCTACAATTCTGTGGGTAAAAAGATCTTTACTTAAGTAAGGAGGAATTCTACTCCCATATGTCCATACAGAAAAACTTGAGGACAAAGTAAGTTTGTAAAAGAATTTCCTAGTCAAATAAAATATATCCCAAAACTGCATCTTCTGAATGTCAATGTTTACTTATTTAACCTGTGGAGGTGGCAACACTGATACCAGAGTGTATTCTGTCCCAGGAGCAGATCTACACATCAACTTCTATTACATGGAAACTACAGAAGCATCATAGCAAAACTAAACAAAACTAGACACGAAAAGGCTCCTATAATTTACTGAGGAATCTTTGCTAAGTCTTTTTAAGAAGTAAGCTATACTAATCAAAAAAATTATTTTGGGGGGTAGAGAAAGAGGCAAATCAATTGCTTTGCTTCACAATGAACTTAATTCAGTTGGGGCTAAAGTAATTTCCAAAACTCTTATGTACTCATTTTAGATGACATAGTCAATAGATGTCAGGTTTACTATCATAAATCACATAAAGTTTATCAACATGAATAAAGCTTAAAACTAACACATAGATTCAAAGTAACAAATTTTTAATTTAAGGAAACAGACATTTGTCAGCCTAAGTATTCAATATCTTATAGAGTGAAGAGAGACAAATTTAAATCTCAGAATAAAGAAAAAAAATTAAAAAGTGGTAACTCAAAAGGAATTTATAGCTTTTTCAAGCTAAGATATATGCAGTGTCTGGGGATGAAAAACAATACATATTTGAGAGATGTTTTAAAGTTTTTAAGATCTTCAGCTAACTGTAATTTTTTCATTTATTAATGTCAGAAGTGAAATTTTAACATAATTTTTTATGCCAAACTGTCAAAGACAAATTTTCGTAGATGAAAGCATTTGTTTTAATACTTTAAAAGCTATAAATCCTGAAATCAGGACACACCATTTTGGTAATGGTCTCATTATTTCACCATAGAGATGAGATAAACGCCCTTCTCATTGTCACCAGCTTATTCACCCAAACCCAGCTGACCTATTTTGACGCAATATATGGCTTGTTGGTTTCAACTGCAGGTCTTTCGTAATCCTTTTAAGAATCACTGCTCTCTAAGATGCAGTTCCCAATTTTTTGCAGCAATGTCCTTCCCCCTCCTGCATGTGCCATTGTGCTTTTGTTCACACTGAGGCATCTTCTTCAGATCATTTCAGGTCTCTTAAACACTTTATATAGTGGTACATGAGAGTTTTATTTCCACCCCTCTCACAGCACCTCTTACCAAATATGGAATGACAAGAGTGTGATAATTTCACACTTGTTGAAACTGGTGAATGTTTTCAGGTCAGTTATCTGAAAATATTCCCACCGTGGGAAACCTGCCTGCAGACTAACCTGGCTTTCAGTGCACAGTCTGCTTTGCAGATGCAGTGTGTTAACTTAATATCTTGTATTGTGTTAGCACGGGTACATAAGTTAAGCTTCCTTGTTATTATGCTGTTTCCTGCTTTTTTTATCTGACATTCATTAAAACCTCTATTTTCAGAAGTACTAAGCTCATTTAACTTCCCACTTACTTCAAATGCAGTTGCAGCTGACTAAAAAAAAAAAAAAAAATAATGCTTTTACTGCAGTCTCAAAAATGGGTGGGTGTTTAACTTCAAGCAGATCTAGTAACAGTCAATTTAGTGTAATTGTAGTAAACAAACAAAGAAATCTGAAATTAACTTACCGGTAGGAAAAAACAGTTATTTTGTATACACCACCGTGTCTGATTACTTGAATTAGGAAAACTTGCATTTGATGAATTAAGAACTGAGGGGAAAGTTATCACAGCATTATCCAGGAAAAACTAGAAAAAAAAATAAATCAACATATAATCCATTAGCATGACAGATGTTTAAGGTCAAACTAGAGAATAGGAATGGAGAAGCAGAGAAGGCCTTACATGATACCATTTAATTTTGGTATTTTTACTTTTTTTTTTTTTTTTTTTGCATTTTAATTTGAAATAGAAAAAGGAAGATGACATAACATGATTATTTGTTCCTGCGTTCTCAAACAAAAACAACTTTGCTACCCTTTGCTAATATGACACTTTCCACTTGAATAAAAGAAAAAAAGGCTCTTTGCTATATTACTTTTACTCATCAGAAACTCACATAGCCACAAGACAATGAAGAAATAAACTCTATATTAATAATTCCTGGATTTACCTCAACTGAATGTCCTATTTAAACACAGGAAGAATTAAAGAAAGAATAAGAAGCCTTTAGTGAAGCTGGTTTACACAGATGCAATAACATAATAATGCTGACACTAATATCGGGTCTAATGTAATTGAAAGTGAAAAGTGGATCCAGTTATTTCTTGGGTCATCAAATTCAGCCAGTGATCACACAGGAAACCATCATCATACAGACCCTCTTGATGCAGTAATCCAGTGCTTTCTTAACAATTTTGATGACCACATTTATTCCAGTAGTTTGAATCTCAAAGTTTAAGCTGTTTCTACATTTAACCACTATTCATGGCTAGTTCTCTTGATTTTCTTCTTGTCATAAGTTCATCCTTTATCTTTCACATAGCTTCTTCCTCTCCCTATTATTTAAAGTCCTAATTTTTAGTGTCATCTTAGACTTCATTGTGCTCATCAATCTATATTTTTCCTTGTTCCTTCCCTGAAAACAACCTCTTAGTTCCCCTAATTAGTCTAGTAGTCACCATCTGTAGATATTTCTTTCAATTCAACCTTCTGGGTGACCAAAACTTCCAACACACTTCCCATATTTTTTCAGTGAGTCATACAATAGCACTAATACTAATTCTGCAGAAAATATATTACCATATATCCTGGAGTCACAGAACTTTTAGAGTAGGAAGGGACCTCTGGAGACCATCCAGCCCAACCCCCCCGCCGTGGCACAGTCACCCAGATCAGGTTACACACGAACGTGTCCGGGTGGGTTTTGAATGGCTCCAGACAGGAAGAGTCCACAACCTCCCTGAGCAGCCTTTTCCACCCTCAATGTAAAGAAGTTCTTCATGTTGAGGTGGAACTTGTGTTTTAGTTTACGGCCATTGCTCTTCATCCTGTCTCTGGGCACCATTGAAAGGAGCCTGGCACCTTCCTCTTAACACCCGCCTTGGAGGCATTTATATGTATTGAATAAACTGAATACAAAACCTGAATTTATGTACCTAGAACAATGCTCCTTTGCTCACAGCTACAAAACCTTCATAGCTCACTGTACCTCATGCAGCTGGGGCTCAGACAGATCTTGATGTTACAGGAGCTTAACACATTCAACATATGGGCATCATCCCAGCTATTAACATCATGCTCAGCAAATGTGAGGTAGCTTTCCTTTATTGGGACTCACCTAAGTAAATGCAGGTTATACTTACCATGGGTTAAAAGTAGTCACATGGATGGTTATTGTGATTCAGCTGAATTGACATTAAACCCACATAATTAATTAAAATCCCAAACTCATCACCTATCCATCTGATGAGCTTCCAACATGTATCAGAATTTCTTGTCACTAATCTGTCAGACCAACTATAATTTTGAGCATTTTACTACTAAATTTCATCCTAGTTCTTCTACTCAAATCCACACCTGACTTCTTCCGTTCTAAAATTCTAAGCCTTACCTCACAAACATTGACTGTCATTTTAATTTATTAGCAAATTTCATAGTCTCTCTTATACACTAAATATGAAAATCCACACGTGGTTGACCAGAGTAGAGCTCCACAGGTCACCTCCCTATCCCATGCTGTTCTCTGCAGGTAGTCACTGTGTAACCCACCTCTAAATTCTTTCTCTATTTCTGTCTTTTAACTACCATTACAGAGAAAAGCGGAACTGCTTCACTTGGAGCAACTAAATGTGGGTCAAAATGGTTTATTGGTTAACTAATGTTAGATCTGGTCAGTCATAGTTCTGTACAACCAGGTCTCGGAAACTTCCAGTGACAGAGACCCACAATCCCCCTTGGCAGCTGTCAGCACTGTACATGCACATTGACTTCTTTTATCCTTCTAAAGACTAACCAACCTCCCATGTCACCACTTGTGTTGAGTGCCCTTTGACATATTTTATACCTCTTCTGAGAAGAGTCTGAAGCCATTCTCTCTCTAGCTCTCCTTCAACAGAAGCCCAAGCTTGTGGATTTTTAAAGGTTATCAATATGCCACCTACTACCAAACATTCACCTGTGCTGGACTTTTGGGTTCTCTTGCTTTGCTAATGTAACTGTGCATGTGAAACTACATATAATTAACCTGCCATCAGTGAACTACAAAGTCAGGATCAGGATCAAGATCAGGATCAGAAATAGAACAGATAAACCAGGAAAACAGACCCTACAAAATATTAATAAACACCTACAGATTTTGAAACATCCTTTTATAACTGATCCCAAAGAGCTCTAATGATGTGCACATGCAGAGAGTTACATGCACATCTTCCTCTTCCCACAGGATGTGTGGGTGAAATGCACACATTCACCCAAATTCCCTCTTCTGGGAATGCAGGTTCCTCTACGGGCACACGCTGCTGAAAGGAGATGCAGGTACTCTAGTTTTATGTGCATCTTTTACCAGCTCCCTGCAAGTTGTCAATGCACATGCTTGGAGAGAAAGCCCTGTGAGTTTGTGTGAAGGGACAAACCTGAGCAGTGGCTTTTCCCTGCTTGTCCCAGCCTGTGCTGTTCCCTGCCCATTTGCACAGCAGGCAACTCAGTATCTGACAGGCAGGCTGCTCTTGCTGGCTGAGGCAGAGGTGTGATGCCAGAGAGGTGACTTATGACAGTGTCATTAGAGTATTTTGACAGTCATCTGTTTCCACTCATAGCTCTCTGTCTCTTGTTACACATTTCCACATTGCCCAGTGAGGCTGTGGAGTCTCCCTCACTGGAGATTTTCAAGAACCATCTGGACACAATCCTGTGCTTTGTGCTCTGGGATGACCCTGCCTGAGCAGGGGGTTGGACCAGAAGATCATTGTGGTCCTTTCCAACCTGATCCATTCTGTGATTCTCTGGCTTTCTACTTCTTTTCACACTATTTCGTTCTTCACTTAAGGGTTTTCTGAAGTTGCTTGGTTACTTTTTAAGCCAGCTGATGCTTGTCTCCCTCTTTTAACAGGAACAATTTTGGGCAAAAACCCTTCAGACAGCTTTGAGGATTGACTCCCCCTCCCTGCCCCCAGCTATTTAATAGCTTTTGTGAACAAGGGCATTTGCCAAGGGAACCCACATCCCACTAACAGTGCATATACTTTTCCTGTAAACATGAAATATTTAGTTGCAAAATCCCACCTTATGCATGTCCCTAGAGCAGAGATTATATAATGTGAAGAACTCAAACACAATTATATTATAAAAACACATAAGGCATGCATATTTATATATGTTAATTTCTATTAACATTTGGGTTTTGAACTTTGCACAAATCATTTCTGACCTCTAAATGTTACCTGTATATGCAGAACACTATATGAAATAGGATATATCTATGCATATATTAACAAATATGAAAAGGAGGTGGGGGGGGGGAAGGATATGGAAGTGTTGTCACCTGCCATGAGCCAAACAATGCTTATTTTTGAATGATGTGTTTGCACTTGTCTTTCTTGTCTCATCAGTTATCTACATCTGCTATCATGCTTTGAAGATACATATTGTTCTTCAACATAGTATTTTTTGTAAGAGTAGGTTCAGTCCCACTAAGCAGTCACACCTACTCAAATGACTCAAATGAAAGCAGTATTTTTTATGAATATCAATGTTTGCCAGGGAACGTCTGAGAATGCTACCTTTATATTCTTATTTTAACTTCATATATTCTAACAGCTTTTTCTTGTGTTCACATGGTCTGCAATCCTCAGTTGTGAGTTTTCTTCCTCACACAATGAAAATACCTGCTTTCAATGGGAGCCATGTGGTGACAGACCCTACCCACCAAAAGGTGGGATAAGCAAATTAGTGCATCTCTCTTGTCTGAAAACAACTTAATACACTAGTTTAGATCTCAATAGGAAAGAAGCCATCTTTCTCACTGAGGCACGAAAGTACCTGGATAGAGAATGCATACCACAGCTTCCTTTAAAAAATTGCAGTTGAGTCAGGACTTTTATTCCCAGATCCTCACAATAATGCCTGAAGAATAGTGTAAATAATCACAAATTCCAGTATCATTCCCCCTCTTCCCAAGCTCAAAAAGGGAGGTTTAAGGATGGCCTGGAATGCTAAGTTCCTACCAAGACTGCTATGTATTTTTTACCAAATAAAGGTGATGCTGAGATATTAGTAAGTTGTAAAAGGATAATGAAAATCCAGAGCATACTGAAGTGCATTTAGCAGAAATTTTAGAGCATTTTGCCTATGGGTTTTTTCTGTGCATCTTAACACCACAGTGCTCATGCATCTGTGTTATTTGGTGTCTTTGGCATGTGTCTTGCTAACAGTCAAATGGACCAAATCAAAGTTACTCAATAATTTCTTTTTTATGAAAATTTGTGTGCCAAGTGAAAATGCATAACTGTCTGTGCTACCAATTCCTAGCTCTCTGTAGAGGCAATATGTAGTGGCAAGTTTACTTGCCTTGTTCAAAGCTCCCACCAACAGGAAAGATGAGGAGCCTGCTGGCCCTTTACAGACTCACATAGCATGATTTTTGTATTTGACAGATATGGAGAGATGATATGGGTCTTCCCACATCCTTGAAAGAAACCAGAACTGCTGCAAACATTATTTCAGACCAGTGTTTCACTTGCTAGTGCATCTTTGCTAATCTAGTGTACCTAGACTGATACTGATTTTTTAAAATTCCTTAAATCCTGGAATAGATTTGTGACTGGGCCCTGCAAGTACCACTTAAATGACATTACTTCAGCTGTGCTTTCTCCTTCCAAGCCCCTGGCCAGGTCAACCTCTAGACAGTGTCTGTATATTCTTCTTGAAAAACATGCATTAGGCACCCTCCAAAACAGGGTCTTCAATGTGCCAGGCGCTGTAAGGATATATAATTAGAGTGTATCTGCCAAAGAGCTTAACTATTAAAAATACAAGTTCAGCAACAGAGTCAGCTACACTAAAAGGAAGGTTTATTAAAGAAACCAACTTTCCATTATCAGAATGAAAGCAGGCTTGATTAATTATTTGTCATTATTTGAACATAGGATATCATTCATTACTTAGAGGGGGTCAAAACTTGCATCATTTAAGGCAACTTGTGCTCACAGATGTACATTAACCAATGGAACAAAAAAACCTCTCTCAGTCTTCACATTCCTGAACATGAGTTCTTTAGGAGGAAATAGTCCAGTTGCTAAAATCCACTGGATGAAAAGACAGGAAAGGAAGTAATATCTAGAGAAGGACCACAAAGATTATCAGAAGGCTGGAGCACCTCTCCTATGAGGACAGGCTGAGAGAGCTGGGGTTGTTCAGCCTGGAGAAGAGAAAGCTCCAGGGAGACCTTACAGCACCTTCCAGTGCCTGAAGGGCCTAAGAAAGATGGGGACAAACTTTTTAGCAGGGTCTGTTGAGATAGGACAAGGGATAATGGTTTTAAACTAAATCAGGGCAGATTCAGACTACATATAAGAAAACATATGATGAGGGTGGAAAGGCACTAGAACAGGTTTCCCAGGGAGGTGGTGGATCCTCTGTTCCTGGAAATACTCAAAGTCAGGTTAGACAGGGCTCTGAGCAGTCTGATTCAGTTGAAGATGTCCCTGTCTCTGGCAGGGGGTGAACTACATGACTTTTTAAGATTCTTTTCAACCCAAACTATTCTATTATTCTATGATCTTGAATCTTAAAGCTGGTAGTTAAGAGTAATTAAGAGTTGGTGGGACAGTACAACACTGAGATCTTGTTGCTTGTGCCAAGAACCATTCATGCATTTGATGCAGAAGTCACTGAAACCAAGAGCTGTTGCAGGACTCTTTTATCATGCTCTATTCCTTGAGACCAAATAAATCCCAGAGGATGGTGAGGGACAATCATGTGATGTACTGCCTGCAGTAGTTCGTTCAGTTTTCAAGTATTGACCCTTCACAATCATGCAGTCCTGCTGGGCCACCTGGATTGCTCCATGCAGGATACTTTCTCCTGAGCAGTTTAAAGCAGGCCAGCTTGACAAAAACAGCTTTCCTCAGCCACTGATTGATGTCCTACTGTCTATAAAGCACCAGATCTAATGCTTACCCTCTCTCTTCAGCTCAGAACTATTTGATACTTATGTGACATTAGCTGATTTTTAACTTCTCTTTGCTGATCAGGACTGCATATGTCTCAAACCTGAATGGGAGATTTAGATGTCTGCTGAAACAGCTAATTTCAAATAAAATTGCACCCCCACTCTTCTCCAGTCTCCCTTGACCATGAAGACTGAGTTTTATTTGACATTTTGGTCTTAATGATGATTTATTAGGTGTGGCATGGTTAGACACTTTTTATCTCCATTAAATCTTAATGGCTACATTTTTCTTTTTTCTACTGAAATGGTTCATAGAAGTAAAAGCAGTTAACAGACTCTGCCATTAAGCACATGTTGCTTGGAGATATAATAATGATACTTCAGAGTCTCTCCCACAATTTGCTAATGCAAATTTCACAATCACATTTAAAGTCATTTTTGCTAGTCAAACTATTAAGGTTCAGTTTCAAGGTGGGAATTGTACTTAAAATTATAATCTCATGAATATCATGGAACATGATTATTTGTAACACTGTAGCATCACTGATAAGGCACTAAGACTTCAAAATACAGCCTATTAGGTTTTACTTTAACATTCAGTCCACATAAAATTGGACATGAGCCAATAAAATGAAAACCTGTTTTCTAAAAATTATGTACTGAACAACTCCTTTTTTTTTTTTTTTTTTTTTGCTAAAATGTCTTTTACTACTTGAAGGCCAAATTTGAAGTGGGCTGTACACACTAGTAGAACTTCAGTCTAAGCAAAAAACAGTTGCTGACCAGATCTCCTTTTTCATTTTTTAACTTCATAAATAACCATATCCATGAAGTCTAACTCAAAGTATACTTTAAACCCAGGTAGGTTCTTTCTTTTCTTCTGACATATTTGCAGAGTTCAAAATAAGAGAAAATCTAGCCTGATCATCATTTTACAAGTTACTAAATCTCTGAGGTTTATGCTGTTGTGTAATTTTTACATGGCTAAAGGTTGTAATTCAGAAAGGCATAGAGTCTTCAGCTAATGGAGAATCAACAGCTTTTTAGAATAACTGTTTCCATTGCTAACTGCTTTCATTGATGAAAAGTCAGTTTATAGTCTCATTTTCAGCCACTGCTTCTTTGAGTTTCTCCTCTCTCAGCCTTACACACTAAACTCACTTAGGTGAATTTTAGATTTTGGAAACGGAATTGGTTTTTTGGTTTTCTCCTCTCCTTCAAAAAAAGCACAAAAAATAATTAACAGAAAACCAACATTAACTGGACTAGAAAAATATAACAGTAAAAATGGAGAGAACGCTCTACCAGAAATTCCAAGTGTTCACATTTAAAAGCCCACATTACATCATTTGGACAAGTTCAGTACTTAGTGTAATGAATGATTGACTAAGGGTACCCTGAAATGTGGGAAAACAAACTAAAACAGTGTAGGTATTATCAATCTCTAAGTCTTTTATGAATCTTAAGTAACAAAATTACCAGCAACTCAAGGAAGCATTAGAGTTGCAATTTCAAAAGCACTGAAATGTGAATCTCTCTCACTTGAATAATATCTGTGCATTAATGTTGTGGTGAAAGAATTGCCTTAAATAAATGTTATCCCACTTTGCGACACAGAACTGAACTGGAACGCTTTAACAGGTTTATGAGCAGAATCCGCCTTAGCTAATGGGACAAAACAAAAGAAGACTTTTGATCCCATGTACTGCTCATCCCATTAGACAACAGACCTTTCAGACTAAATGAGATCATTAAGATTCATGCTTTAGGCAAACTAATGACATATTTACTCTATAATAATTGCTATAGTTGCAAAAGAATAATAAAATTACTTGGATTTTCCCTGTTAGGAGAGAAAAGCATAGGTTGAAATCACTTAAGTAGACGCAAGCCCTAACAAACTTGTAGCTTAGAACTTTTGAAGTTTTGACATAACGTTGAATTTTTTTTTTTTAATTTAAAAAAAAGACAAGCATGTGAAATCAATAATGTATAGATTATGATAATTTTGGGGTCAGCAGAGGAGCATCACAAAACTGAATAAAGCTTAGTTTGTTTCACATAAAGTCTTCCACCAATCCCATGAGGAGACACTTCATTCTTTCAGCAATGCTGTTTTTCCAAGCAATGTATGGATGACTGAGGGACTTGTGCAATTCAAAGCTGGGATTTAATTGTTTTCTGTTCATTATATTTGTCTTTAATCAATTTAGCCAGGATCTGAGCTCTTGTTGAGCATCCTGTTTGCAGAGGTCTCGATTACACAGTATATTTTCTTTTGCTCTGCTTTACGTTTCTCTCTGGCAATTGTTATCACATAGGTTCCTGGCACAGCCACAGGCCATAAATTTAACATCTAAACTAATACTGAATAATAAAAACAACAAATCTTAAATGAACAAAAAAGCAGGAAAAAATACTCCTTTTTTCCTTACCATGTTGAATACAGCCATGGTTAGTATTATAGCAGTGGTTGTCAATGTAAGAGTGATCCTTGGCCAAGGACGGTTTGCAATTATTCCAGATGATTTCAGGATCCACAACAACGAAGCTGATGCTTTCTTGCTACATTGCTAAGTGCAAACAATTTGGAAAAGAAAAAAAAAAGATCTTTAGTATATTTAATTAGGATAAACAAGGGTAGAATTAAGATACCTCATGACTGAGGGCAGCATTAATCTTACAACATTATACAGAACTATTTAACTATTATAGTCTCACAAGAATTAAAGATAATGGTTAAATATGAAAATACAGAAAAAATTATTTAAAATTTCTGCCATAATATCACTTCCATTTGATAATTATAATTTGCAAGTACCTTACTAAACATTCAATACATATTATTATTAATAGCAAAATACAGACTTGACAGAAACGTCATTACCTTTAACATCAGCAAAAGCCTTGAAAATTAACTGACCTGCCTTGACTAAAGTGAAAGAGTCATGTTTAGTAGCTTCTGGAAACTTCAAAATGTAAATAATGACTCTGAAAAGTCTTTGACACAGAATAAAGGTTAGATGTCTCCCTGGCAGCCCACAAAACAGGAGAGTTCCCAAGCTTTTCTTTCTTTTTTTTTTTTTTTCTTTTTTTTTTTTTTTTTTTTTTTGAGTCTTGTTTGATAATTAATTTTAAATGGAAAATAACTCAGCAAAGCAATTCAACCTTCCCTAAAACTATCTAGAAGGCAAATAAGCATTTTCACAGAAAACTGGACATACAATTTGACACAAAAAGTATTTAGTGAATAGAAAAATTTTCTTATATAGTGGCAAAAATTAACAATAAAAAACTCTGACTCATTTAATCTGCTTCTAAGAAGACATTACAAAATCTCCATTCATACATGCATAGTGCCTAAAGGCACAAGAGGCTCACAGAGAATAAACAACGATTTGTGACACATCCAATAAACATTAATTTTCCCAAAACTTTAGCAATGAGGAGATAAGGTTGCCTAGAAGCATCTTGTGCCCTTTCCAAATGTCAATTTCAGTTATATGGAAACCTCTTAAAAAAAGCAAAGAAAATTTAAGGAACATGACAATTCCACAAAAATAATTGTTTTTTTCCAACGTCTTTTGTTTATTTACTTAATATTAACTGAGATGGCTTTGGATATTGTTTTCACCCTTGCTCCAGCCATCAGCAGAAATACAAGCTCAGGAAGTGTCAAAAATAAGAACTCAAGCATGAAAAACTACCAAATACAGGACTCAATTTATGGCATGTAAAATGTATTTTTTCAGGTTCAATAGCTGTGGCACATCATGCTAAATTACACCACTACCCCACACTTGGGATGCATTTTGCATGAAAGTCTTTATCATACTGCATGTAAGTATTTTGCTCCTAATTATACATTATTTGGACAAATTCACTGTACATGCAGAGCTTTTTTTACATATTGTTTCCTTTTATGAACAGGGAGTTTTGCATACTGAATTGGACAGATTTTGAATTCAGTTCCAGGAAAGTCAAAACAATCACTGGAATCTTAAGGATGGACAAAGAAAAGGGAGAAAAAGAACCAGCTTTGATATACACATTACTCCTCTCCCTTATTAAAAACCCACCCAAAAGCATAAACTCAAATGACTTGCATTTTTGAACAAAAAATTCCTGCTCAAAAGCCTTTTTGAACTCTCCAATCTTGTTCTTCAGCCCTAAGTACACAGCAAATTTCAAGATAATTTGAATCCACACATATATTTTACAAAAGTTTCGTCATCCCTCCCACTTCAATATAGTAAAAAGCACAAAGCATTGATTGCTGCTGTTGCTGCAGAAGGGAAGTGTTCCGATGGATGCAGGGAATGGATCTGTGTGAAAATGAATCATTCAGCTATCTGTCTAGCCTGCCTAAAACCCAATGAGTCAGGGAGCATGGATTTATGGCAAATTAGAACAGTTATGCATTCGTGCCCTAATTACTCTTTACCTTTATTACAGCTCACCTGGAGCTTTACTACAACTTAACTTACATTGTTCTGTGATTTCCTTGGAAATTTAACAGCAGCTGGATAAGTTTAAGTTGCATTAGACACAAAAAACTAGACAAGTACACTGAGAAAGTAATAGGAATATAAAATAGCTAAGAAGTTTTTTATATTTATATATATATATATATATAAAAGCTGTACACTGTGTTCTTTCTGAATTACATTATAGGGGACTATACTGTTCAAGGAAAGTCTTTAGGATTAGAAATTCCAAGAAAATAAGCTAATGATGGAAATAAATTATCTGGTCTAAACAAGACATAATTTATTATGAATTTTACAGGGTTTATGTTGCCTGATGAGAAGCTAATCAAACACAAAGACCTGGTGATTATCAAAAGGGCAAAGACAGTTAATGAGTAACATCATCAACAGAAGCCACTCAATTTGCTGCTCCTAAGATGACTGGAAGAGGTTGCTGCAGTCATGATTTCTGATGGGAAGCCTACCAAGAAGCTTCAATGAAAAAGGAAATGGATGCAGGTGAGCACTTTTCTAAATGAATCTATTGCATATTGTTATTAAATTCTACCTCTAACCATCTTCTGTGTAAGTGCAGTCCTTATTCAGAGCCTGCATGTGTGTGAGTGGTAGCAAACTTCATGCTGGACTAGCTGGCAAAGATGGGTGCCCAGCACTGGAGAGAGATCACACAGTGAGGCAACTGAGGGCTGGGTGTCAGTAGCTGAACTAGGTGTCAGACCAGTCCTGAGGAGATCCACAGGGTGTGTGTGTAACCATAAGATAAGATGTAACTATAAGATGTGTGTGTAACCATAAGTTCAAAAAGAACTGGTTGGCAAGGAGGAGATCAACATTTGGAAAGTACCAAAGCTTGAGCTACTTAGTAAAGGGAGCAGAGTCTGGGTATGGATGTATTGACTGAAATTCCATGTGCCAGACCCACGAGTGAAAATGTGCCTGTGGATGATGACAGTCAGGAAGTGTATAGTCCAGCAGTCTTGATCCTCCAGAAAGAAACAACTAGCCCATCAGTGTTGATCATGTTTATGTGAGTGCTGCCTATTGTTATGTGGGTGCTCTAAGAGAGCTGCTCTGTCTATGGATCTGTGTGATTGGTCCTCTGTGTGTGGTACATGCCCATTTTCCTATTGGGAATACATACTGAACCTCATGACAGATTGCACCTTGGACTTGAGTGGGAGGGGAACAGGAGGATCCACTCCCTGGGTTTTAAATTCCATCAAATTTTGCTTCAGTGGGTCAGGAAGGAGCACTTCCCAGCTCCAGAACTCCACTGGACCAAACAAGCTCTAGGAGTCCTTACTTTCAATTTCAAAACTTTCAAAACCACATCTCAGTAAAAAATGCAAAACAATGTTGTAAAAAAGGTGCTTTCTTGTTTTAGTAGTACTACACAAGGTAAATTGAGTTTTCTCTACTTAAATTAGCAATTTGCATTACCTTAATTCTGAGGATAAAATTAACTTTCACACAGAAAAATCTCTGCTGAATTCCAGTATGTAAATACGAGAATGTCAGCATCAAATGATAGTAAATTTTCAAACTTTTCTACTTAAACATTGATGGTTCCAATTGTTATATTTAAACTTTCTTCGTATTTGAAAGTAATTGAAAAAACGTACAGTATAGAATTGCTGAGAGCACTTAGCAATGTCCATGCTGAGAACAGCATGTATTACTGAGAACTCCCTTTGTTTTCAAAGTACCTGGAAAACAGGTACAGACTTACATAACTTCTGTACTAAAATTCTTTGCAATTATTCCAATTCTTCTTTGCTTACAAGACTTTTGAACAATATCACCTTACCTTGGTAATATATTTTAGCAAGGAGGAACTTATTAGACTGATTTCCTACATTTCTTTTAAAAAGTGTGTTCCTGCTACCATTAAGGAAAAAAAAAAAAAAAAAAAAAGAGAAAAAAAAAGAAAACAATCCCCCAACTTTATCACTTAGAAAAGGTCTGGAGAACAACATAAATTTCAGAAAACAATATATCATTCAGCCAATGTGATTAATCAATAAAGAGATTCTATTACTTCCATTGCTCTTGCTAAAATTACAAGATGCTGCTGGTTCTAACAGAAGAATAATGTGAGTGATGTTAAGAGTGCAACTTTTAAAATGAACTTCTAGATAGTTATTTCCACTTGTCAAGCAGAAGCACAACAGAGTGATGTATTTCTAACCAGGCTGTTTAATGTACAGCTCTGAGTTCTGGAGGGGAAAGATCCCTGTAAATTGGGTACATCTGCCCTGACCATCTTATTTGTTAGGCCAGTGAGAGTCCTGAAAGGAAAACTTGTGACAAAACCCTAAAAATCTTTAAGCCATTAAGTAAATATTCCTTGCAAAACATGAAAGAATACACCGTTGAATAATAATTCTCTGTGTGAATAACAGATTTGCTGAACTTAGTTTCACTTTTTAGCAGTCCAGATCCAGTCCATATGTAGTAAAAATGAAGCAGTTCAGTACAGGTAAAAATCTGGGGAATCCCTAGAAGCAGAACTGGAGGAGTGGGGGTAATCATTAAAACCACTCTTAAAAGTCATTTACATGACATGTAAATGTCATGTCACTTTTGCAATTTTCTGAATAAAATGGAGAATGAGATTAAAGAAAGAATCAGTTCTTGAAAGCATGAAAGTAGGACAAGATATCAAACCTCAGTAGCATTAGAAAATATCACAGTGTTTATTCTAAGTGGAGCTTGCAGAATATGGTTCAGTGTTTATCATTTACTGACTAGAAATAATAGGTATTTGTAGTATGAGAGGTGACTAATGTATTACCTTTTCATCTGAACATGTTAAATCTGATACGACAGCACAGCATGATAATGAGCAATAACTAATTTTGAATATTCAGAACATTAAAATGTATCCTGTGTTGTCTTTCCACACACAAAAACCTACTTCAGCATTTAATAAGTTGAATGCTGTCTTTCTGAGTGGGATCAAGGAACTGGTGCGAGAATTAATTGTGACAGCTATGTTGTAGATGAAAGACAGTGTTTCAAGAGCTGTCATATCTCTCCTTCAATGCTAGTTGAAGTTGGAACACCTTCACTGAAAACTTCTTATTTACAGAAAGCCAGTGAGTCACATTTTCTACAGTTCTATTGTTGTTCTTTTCATTTTGCATTCAAATACAAATCGGTATTTTACCAATACTGATGCTTCAAAGAATGCAATCAAGAGAAACAAAATTCAGATTTTTTTACATGCTCGTTTTCACTCAGAGTTGAAGAAGACACCAAAGTTCAAACCCAAAGAACTTGCTGACAGCAATTACAATGACCTAAGCTTGGAGAAGAGGGATTTTGCTATACTGACAAAAGCTTTTATTTTGCATACTTATTAATGGTCCTAATGTTGGCAAAAAAGACCAAAGTACTTCTAAAATGAGTACTGTAACATCAAGCTTTTGAATTCCACAGTGGTACCTGTAAATCTAAGCCAGGAACTTTGAATCATACAAAATCCATCCAGGTGAAAAGTCTACTCAATTTCTACTTCGTGCGACTGACTGGAAAAAATCTAGAATCTTGAATAAAGAAATAACAGCAACAACTAAAGCCAGCATCACATTTTTAATTTCACCATACTTTGCAGTGTTAACAATCCTTTACAACAGGTCATGCTAAAATGGCCACTTGGTTTACTTCAGCTGTGTCATTTAAAGGAAAGGACATGTCAGTGGCCTGCAGAAATATGCCTTTAGGCAGTCAGAGTTCAGTCCTGGCACTTCCTGTGCTGCTTTCCTCACTAAAACGTACCATCATTGTACTACATGCCATTTTAAGTTAAGATGTTCTCAGTCCCTCCCATCAAGATTTTTCTTTTTCTAAGAAAATATTTAAAGAGCCACTACTTTTGAGAAGAATCAAACCTGAATGACATTTTAAGGACAATGCTCAGGGCACTGAACTAGAGGAAGGATTTCTGACTGCTATGTTCTACATCTACCATCCAAAAACTGTCCCATACAACAGGAGCTCTGATCTGTACCCATATTCTGGCACTAGCACATCATGAGTATCAGCTCTCGGGTAATACATGTACAGAGCATTGAAAACAATCTGGATGCTCTTTGCTTTCCTGCTTTTTAAATAACTGCAGGAAAAATTGCTTGCACACTGGAAGTAGACTTGGGTATCTCTTTATTATTTGAAACCAGCTGGCTTCAATCATGCAACTAATGTCATAAACATGTAACTCAAGAAACTGAGTGAGAAGAAGGATTTTTGTTACTGAAATCAGTAACAATTATATACATAATTATATATTATAATTATAATTATATTATATACATTATTATATATTATATACATAATTATTATACATAATATATATATAACAATTATAACAATTCCTGAAGTCTGAACATGGTACTAGAATACTACTAGTATACATGGTACTGGTCTAGGTGGTGATGGATTTGCTGTTGTAGTGCTTTTGCTAGAGACTCATCAGAATGACTTTTAGCAGTGACAAGCCTCTTTGATGGACCCTGTTATAGGTGCCAAAGTGCTTCTTTAGGTTCTCCTTGCCTAAACATCCCCATTTTAATCTTCGTTTACAGGCAAACCTTACTATGGAAGAAACTAAAGGGCCTAGATCTTTCATCTGTATCTTCATTAAAGGGCACTCATATCAAAGGTAAAATTCCAGATTGAAAATAATTTCTAAGTAGTGCTGGTGGATATTCCTTTCCTTACAGAGCTTTTAAATATCTTATAAGTACACAGTCATTCTGACTGTACCTAAGTACCAATGCCAACTGCTTTAGAGTAAAATACAAATTCCTGCAAAAAAAGGTAAAGATTGTGTATCATTCTTTATACAGTGGTGTGGCGTAAATAATGTGCTCTCTTCTAGCAGGGACAGGCTGCATGTACTGCCTGCCCTTTGTCAGAGACTTCAGTAACCTTCAAATCAGAACATCTTTCTCAAGTGTGAAGCCAGTTACTTCTGCTGTTTGTTTAGTTGGCATTGTGTTCTGCCAATTTCATGATTCAATTGGGTATTTAAGAGAGACTACAAACATGTTCAGATGAGATGACTTTACTTCTATCTTCTCTGTTAGCTTAAGTACTCAAACAGGTTTGCAAGGCATAAACACATGCAACAAAAAAACCACTTCATATTAATGGAAAGTTACTAGCACAAAGAGAATTTCACATCAATTAACTGCATGTATGTCCCAGGTAATGCAAATAGATTTTTGAGACAGTACTTGCATCAATGCATAAAGAACATCTGCTTGAGATTAATATTCCTTTCACCAGCTATCTCAAAGATCTTTCCTTTACATGCTTAGCGTGTTTTTATTCCTACTGAATGCATTACATTTTCCAATGTATCATTTAGGTACCAGATATCTGCTTCCTTGCATTCATAGCAGGAAGTAAAACACATCTAACACTTACTAGGTCTGAGGCATTCCACATGCATTCTATGAACTCATCTGTACTTCAAGAAGATAAAGAGAAGAGACACAGAAAATACATGAGCTAAAGGACAATAACTGTCCTTTATCCCTCTATCTGGGAAAGAAACTCCTCAAGGAAAATTCAGAGAAAAGATTCAAAATTACTTAAAAAAAAGGGCATACATTTAAAATATGAAAATATAAGACAAAAAGGATCTTTAAGACCAAAAATACTCATAATCTTTAAGACTGTGACTATCTTTGAATACTGTGACAATCCAAAAACCAAAAAGCATATAAAAATTTTTAATTGGCATGAAAAAGTAATTAAAACATAGAAGATATAAATTCCTTTCAAGTTTCAGAGTATATGTATGCCATTTTAGCTAGGACTGAGCAAGGTTTCATATGGAAAAATGACTGTTTCTGTGAGAACTGTCAGCTCTCCGTGTCCTCAGCCAGTTTGCCCAAGACCAGCAGGGATGCCACAAAGATAGGCTCTGGAAGTTTGTAACTTATTTGTGCTAGTATGGTGCTGCACCTTTGATGGAAAAATTCCTATTCTTCTCTAATGGCTGAACTATCACGTCACCCCAGACTGAGCTGGGCCATGCTGCAGTGCTGCTGAACTGCAGAATCAATTAATAAACTCAGAGTGAAACAGTGAGCATAAATCTCTTCTTACAGTATTGCAATTAAATTCCATAAGAGCTAGTAATTTTAGCATTACAGTCTGGATTGTTTTTTTTTGTCTTGCCAATGAAATGAAAATCATGCAGAATAATTTGTTCAATGTTGTTTTTTTGTGGGAGTTACTCTGTGGTGGTTACAGCCATTTGTAATAGGTGAAGACAGAGAGTGCAAAGTGCCAAAAGTACTAAGACAAGCATACATAACACAGTGATAGCCAGGTGTCCTAAGCTGAACTTAGATTTTCCTGTCTTTACTGGCATTTCAGAGCCCACTCTGTAAATCTTGTAACAGTCCTGTAAATATTTGACTGCTAGTGCAAGTTTATGTACCAGATTCTGGTGCTCAGGTTGGTGGTGACCCTGGCTGGGCACCTCAGGAACACCAGGCAAGACAGAGCCCAAAATATTGGGCAGAGAGAGGAGGAGAGACACAAAGAGAGAAACAGAAGGGAGAAACCCCAAGGTTGGAGGAGCAGGCACTCCATGATGGAGCAGATGATTGCACTACAGCCCATGGCAGACCCATGCTGGAGTAGGTGATGTTCCTGAAGGAACCAGCCTGTGGAGTCCTTAAAATTGAGCAGCGTGAAAGGAAGGAGCAGCAGAGAGAAAAGTCTATTTACTAACCCCTCTTCACCCTTGTAATGCTTGATTGGAGATAAAGGACTCTGGAACAGAGGAGTGAAGGTAAATTTGGGATAGAGAAGAGTAATGGTATGGCTTTAATGTTTGTTTTTGTTTCTTACTACACAAATCTATTCTAATTGGCAATAAAATAAATCAGTTATCCTCAAGTTCAGTCTGGGTTTTCTATGAAAGTAATTTGTCACTGATCTCTCTCTGCCCCATCTTCAAGCCTTATCTTAAGCTTTCTCATCCTATTTTCCTACCCCATCCTTCTGAGTGAGGCAGAGGGTGAGTGTCTGGCCCGTGTCTAACTCACCACATTTTATCTGTCAGGGTCAGACAAGCACAAAAAATTCTTGGGTTTTTTGGTGCATTTTTAGAAGAGAGATATTTGGTGATTTTAAACTCTGCTATTGTGTGCAAGTGCATGTACACATAAGCAAATCCACATTGACTACATGCCTTCTATTAGGGAATCCAAAATGTACCTCTTGAGAAAAAAACCCAAACAAGCCCCAACCAATTCAGCCTTTGGACAATAAAGCCTGATTTCTGTTAACAGCATCACTGTTGTGTGAAAACTCAGATATCAATATTTGTTTCTTTGAAATATTAGACTTTTTCTTCTAAACAGAAAACATTTACAGGGATAGGTCAGATAGTGCAATAAATATGCTACCAAAATATAACATAGGGTGTCACTGTGGTAAAAGCTGCAAAACAATACTTGGATTTTGACACAAATGAAGAAATCTCAGGAAAAGAACAAGGGAAAGGAAAACCTACTTCTTTGACTAGTTGCTTCTCACCTGTCACCTTAAGAACTATATCCATGCACATGAAGGAAAGACAATACTGCATCAACTATAATCATAACTTACTGAAATCTTAGCAGCACAGTTCCTGTATCAGAGCAGCTGAACTCACAAAGACATGGACATAAATAACTCCTCTTCAAGTTATGTAGATTAGAACAAGACAACAGGCAAGTAATCAAAAATGCAATGATAGGTCTCCATTTCTCTTCACAGTATTTACAGTACTTATGTGACATGGGCAAAAAGGCGTTGAAAATAGGTGTTAGATATTCAAGTGGCACAACTCTACAACTCTGACTTGGGATATTGCTTAGCCATCCCTTTACATGCAGAAAAATGTATTTGTATTCCTCATAAGTAACACTATAAATAAAAGTCCCAGGAGAATGTATGTGCCAGAACTTCTTGATACCTTTTCATTAGCGCTTCTTTTTCCTACAGAAAAAGGCTGTCTTTTCTTTGAAGGATTTTCCCTTTAATTTGCTTATTCAAGAGTAGTACTCTGACTTCATCATTTTACTCTCAATTTACTGTCAATAACAAATAGCAATCAAGTATAACATGAGAACTAATTTTTGCTGTTAAGTAATAGCGATAAGTCTAAGACCTCACTTTAATGATTAAAAATATTTAAGAATATCATGGCATTATATTTCAGATTAATTCCTGGGCAGTGGCAGCATCCCTAAGTTATTGGAAAGGTAACTGAAATGTATATTAATTATATTTTCTTAAAAACATGTCCTGGTTAATTACAAGCCTCACAGGAGAATAGGGAGAAATTATAAAAACCTACTTCCTCTGTTTCTTTCTTTAATTACCTTGTCCTACTGTTTTACTGCATACTGAAGTAATTGTCTTTCCCATGTGCTTTTTTTATACAAGATTTTTTCAGTTTTCTCTGTGTGAGCTTATGGAAAGAAGAGAATGAGAAGTGGGGATGCCACATTCAGATTGCATTCACTTTTATACAAATCCAGAACCTCCTTATCCTTATTATAGATAGAGTTCTATGTTGGATCTATTTGAGAACAGAAAGGGTACATGCTGAAAGGCTGAAAGGTTTGCCTAAATATTGATTTAATTCTCAAATTCAGCATAATATTACATGTACTAATAGGTATTATAATAATAGCTGGACCACTCAGTGACAATACTGGAAATTTAATAAAACATTTTTATATTTCAAATGAAATTGTTATGGAGAAATATTCTTTAAACTCACAAAAGGGTCTTATACAATACTTAAACAAATACACAGTCCTGCAAATTAAAGCACTCATAAGATGAGTCACCTCCTGTAAGCACAATAGCAAAAAAAAATTGAAAAGGCAATCTTTCAAACAATAATGCAAACCTCTCAGATGATCCAGCTTCATATGAGAAACAGAATACTAGTGTCAATACAACCACTCCATTGGCATTTTCTGCTTTTCAGATAAATCAGGACATTTCACAAAAAAACCCAACATGGACAAAACCATGTCCACAGAAGCCTGAGCATGCAAATCCTTTTTCCTTTAACTGGTACTCTGCAAAGGCAGAGTGATTTGGCAAAATCAGAATATGTTATTTCAAAGAAAGCATCAACTAATGGATTAGATTTCCTTCAATACCTACCAAAAGCTGTCCAGCGAAACAGATGAACAAAATGAAGGAAAGCAAGAGAAATGCACCGCCAAAGGAAATTCCAAGAATAGATGTTCTAGAAGAAAAGGAAAACAGGTATTAATTTCTTTGTTGCACATTTGTAACATGACATTTCTTTGTCTATAATACTGATGATATGAAAAATTACTAGGTGAAAGATGCAACTTCCAAACATCAATACCATGGAAAACCAATTCCAACCTTCACCTAAATGACAGGCATTTCCCTTGCTATTTCCTCAATTCAGGAATGCTTGAATTAAATTACCTCTGACTTGCAAAGTTATTACCACGAGAAGCTAATAATTTACACATATATAAAGACAGAGTACATTAACAGAAGCAATGTTTTGTTTTGTTTTAACTTTAGGAAGCCTGTATTAAAGAAGATCCCTATTGCTTTACTATTTTGTTGATGATTTTATGATATAAGAGCCTAATAGACATACAAAAGAAACTTGTTGGTGTTGAACATTTACCCCTAAAAGGCAGAAAACCACACAGGTCAGTGATGTCCATTTTCAGTGTCTCACAGCAGAAGCTGCAATATCTGTGATGCTGATCACCCTTACTCGGTGTTACCACTCATCCTTTCCTTGTGTGTTATAAATAGGGAAGTCTAGACAAAGTAGCATCCCTGGATAGTCAGCGAACAGGGAGTCAGTATCAATCAGTGCATTCCTTCATTCATTCCTTTACTCATTCATTCATTCCTTCATTCATTCTGCAAATGTGGAAATCTCTCTATAGGAATACCACAGTAGAGCATAATTGCTCCACCAGGCACCATGTGAGAGCTTCTCAGCATAGCTGCCTAGGGAAGGATGCAGTGAAATCTCATTATGTTTAATGAATGCCAAGAGGAGACTAGAAGCTCTGAGTCAACTGAGTTGTTTAAGACTGGGAGCTAGATGGAGTCATGAAGTCCCTCACCTGAGTACCTGCTTTCAGGTTTAACCCCAGATTCGACACTGTTACAGAATTAAAAAAAATATTTCTCAACTCCTTTGAGCCTCAGCAAACATCTTAGTTTATCAGACATTATATGCCAGAAATATTAAGAAGCATTGAGATCTGTTTTAACAACAGTGCTATATAAAATATTTTCAGGAAAGAAAAAAAAAAAGCATTAACACCACCAACCAATCTGATGCCATTAAAAGTATAAAAGTATTTTGGAGAGTAATTGATGAGCTTCCCTGCCAATCATTCAGAGAACCTGTTATATATTAAGTATTAATCATCAGATTTTGGGTTGATGTTCACAATTGTTCACAGTTGGTGAAAAACAAACAACTGGCAATTCATAACATATATTCACCATGAAATAATATTTCTTTAAAAAGCCATTTGAAGATCATTATTGCTTATGAATACATGTTCTGCAAGATTTTCTCGTTGAGACAGACAATGAGCTGTACATCAGAGTATTAAAACTAGCCTCTGTTCATAGGAATTGAAAACTCTTATAAGGGAGATGAGAGGAGAGGAGAGGAGAGGTAAAGGGGAAGGAGAAGAAAAGAAGAAGAAGAGAAGAGAAGAGAAGAGAAGAGAAGAGAAGAGAAGAGAAGAGAAGAGAAGAGAAGAGAAGAGAAGAGAAGAGAAGAGAAGAGAAGAGAAGAGAAGAGAAGAGAAGAGAAGAGAAGAGAAGAGAAGAGAAGAGAAGACCAACTAGGAAACTAAAACCAAGGCCAGTTAGAAAAGAAACAGGTTTATTTTTTAGACATGCATAAACATTTCCAATCATATATGTCCTTCATTAACGTTCAAGAAATCTTTCCTACATTTCAAAATATAACTATTCTTCTTCTTATATGAAGAATACAAAAAAGCAGCCCATGCACCTTAAAGAATGACTCAACACAAGAATAGCCTTATCAGTCAAGTTTGGAGTGCATCCTTTTAGAAGAAGAAATGAAGATGTTTATGAGAGAAACTGGAGAGCAAAGGAAATAAAATTAACACGGCATAAAGAGAGCTTATGCAAAGAGTACTTAATCTCCCGGGCAACAGGCAAGAACAAAAGGTCTTTGTAGCTGTTTCATATAATCAATGATGTTATTGAGGGAGCACAAGAATTACACAGCAAGGTGAACAGGACAAAGAGAAAAAGACTGAGAGTAATAAAAAGTGGTATCTTAGAATCCAGATTTGAATGGTGAAAACAGAGGAAAAAACCCGTAGTATTTTTGCTCCCCACACCCCATTTTTCTCTGGGAAGAGCAAGACTTCTGTTTCACTTAAACTAAGACAAAATAGTTTCATGATGCTCCTAGAAGAAAAGAAGTGGGCTGAATATGCTACGAAGGGAAGTAAAATGCTAAAAATTAAGTACCACCATAAACAAGTCTCATTTGAGGCAATGAACATAGGAAATCCGTAATATGATTTATTTTTTGTCACTGGAACATTACAAATCCAGTACAGGTCTTTACAGTAAACTAACCTTGCTTTTTTGTGTAGAGTTATCAAATGGAGTGCATTGATAGATTCAGGCAAAATATTTAGTCAGAGGAGCACCTGAAATTTCATAAGCCAGGTAAGCTTTTACCTACCTCTTCTGCGCTTCAAGGAATGACCTCATTCTGCTCTCTGCTACAGTCCCCCACCAGAAACCCAAACAGGACAACCCTTGACCATAACATACAGTTATGGACAGTTTAAAAGTGAGGAAAAAATATGAGAACTTCTCAAGCTCCAGGTACTTCCATGTCTAAATCATTTATGATCTTAGCTAAACTTGCATTTTTCTGGTTTCATTAGGAAATATCTGCTTGGAACAATTAAATTTTTATCAGTGGAACAAGATTGGAAAAAATTATATTTATGTATATCTCATTGGTAATTATTTAACTGAAAACAGAAATTTATTGATGAAGATAAAGATACTGAAAAATGCAGAAATAAATGTGGTTTTTCCTGCAACTTTGTAAGCTTTAGGAAAAAATGTGACTTTTGGCCCATGTCCTTTAATGCAGAGAATTTCCTTAGCTTGTAGATATTTGTTATCCATGTTCTGAACGATAGGACTGCAAATTCTCTTAGGTGATAAAATCACAATGATGCCCCTACAACTGACAATTATACAAGCCAATATGGAATTCAGACTTTTTTTTGGTATCTAATAGTAGTTATTCATTTCTTAAAGGAATTGATACTTTTCCTAAGCCATCAAAAGATTCAATAGCTATGGAGACTGTATGGCAGTTTCGATGTTAAAACAATATCAGTTCAGTTTTATAATTCTACTTGAATTCTTGGTTTGGGTTTGTTTTAATACAGCAAAAAAATAGCGAGTAATGATGGTTTCCCTTCACTTATACCATCTTATGTCTTACGTATAAAATAAAATAAAGATATATATAAGAGAAGATTTATATAAGATAAAGATACATATATATATCTTATATAAGATATATATAAGATAAAAAGCTATTTATAGCTTTTAGACAAACTTTCTAAGTACTACCTTTCCTATGAAGAAATTCACTTGTGCCTGATCAAAAATATTATGTGAAAGCCTCCTAACCATGACTGTTAGTTTGGCATGACTCAGGACAAAAGGACACAGTTTCTTGAACACAACAGCATCAAAGAGTGAAGATTTGGGAAGAATCTTAAATGTAGCCTAAATACAATCCCTTACATGAATACTACAAGAAGTATCTCATGTTCAATAGAAATATACTTTCTTCAATTCACCAGTCTACATTTCAAAAAACCGACACTACCAATTCCATGTTAGTACCAATTCTGTTTGCTTAAATAAAGAGTGTAGGGCTGCTGTGAATTAATAGAGATCCTTCTCTCACTTGGTAAACCAAGAATTCTAGAGAGCCACTGCAGGCCTGTTCCAAGGAAATGTAATGATAAAGATTTGCTTTCATTTTAATGCCAATGATGACCTACTCCTCATCACACAGTACACCCCAAGATATTGTCTTCTGGATTAAATTTATAATTACCACTTTGTATAAAGGGTATTATTAAAACACCACATCACTTTATTGACCCGAAGAAAATTAAAATATTAATAAATTATTTCAACCTTGAAAAAAAGTCTTGTGATCTTGAAGATATTACTTAAAACTTGCAACTTGCTGGATGTTATCCATCATCAAATATCTCCAAATCTACTTTTAAGTAGCAGGCTGTGTGCCTACACAGAAATCAATGATATTACACTACTGCAAAACCAGATTAATGGAATAGTGAATCAATAAAACCCAGTGACAGATTTAGTTCATCTCCCAGTCTTCATTAGACCACCATTTAAAAATCCTGTAGAACTTTTGGAAGAAAACAAAAAGGGTAGATAGAATTTTAGTAGAAAATAACATTAGCAGCATCAAGAGTATGTTTGATTTAAGTTGCATTTGTGATGACTACATACACTGGTAATTTTTCAGCTTTTTGTTGTTGTTGTTAACTTGCAATGCTCCCAATTTTCCAGGAAAGATGCAGGTGCCTATATATTACCTTGCCTTTCTGTCTTCCATTTCTTCATCTATTAAAATAATTGGCAGATCACCTGAAGCTGAATACCATTTATGTTGGTAATACCTGATTTTACACTTTTGCTTTTACAATTTAATATGCAGCCCCTATAAAAAGATCATATGACACTTATCATTTTGGTAATGAAAATGACAAAGCATTTTTCAGTGTATTTTACTCTGATTTTAGAAATACCAGCAAGTTGGAGGACATTTTCCTTAGCTCAATACAGTTCCCTAGAGTTCATTGATATTCTGATATATTTTAATGAGCTAAACAATTGGCTTAAGCAACATAGTAAGGATAGAGGAAAATAAATATCTGACTACATGTAAGATAGATGCTAAATCTAGATTAATTTTCATTACTGAAATCAAAACAAAAAAATAGATTCAAAAATTGTACTGCTGGCCAGGAGGAGTTAGATCCACCTTTGGCTTTTGGGATGTGGAAAAACATGAATTTTCCTGAATGAATTCCTTTACTTAGCAAAATACAGAATGAGCTTGTAAAAAAAAAATTGCCACATGTGTTAATTTCCTATTTTAATAATGCCCAAAGTCACACTCAGCCATGTGCAGGACACTGCTGAATTCTTGGAAGAATGTCCCTTGGTTTGTGCCTCCATTTTAGAAATTTGCTGTGAAACTGCTGCTGTAACATCTGAATAGAAATCCATAAAACTTTATACATGTTATAAGTCTGCAGTATGGAAAGTCAATATATAATGTCCTAACAGTTCCTTCTGGCCTTGAATTTAAATGTGAGTAAATACTACAGAACAAGACCAATCACTCAACTGTGGTTGTAAATAATAACCCTGAATGTACTCCATAGGAGAAAGGACTATGAGTTAAGAATTACTGTATGACAGGGAATATGATGTGTTGGCTTTAGAAACAATTGCTATAAAACAAATACCAACTTTCCACTGTGTAAACAATCAGCCACAAAATTTAATTTTAACAAGTCGAATAAAGCATCCCATATTAGAATTGTCTTCCTGTTTTCAGCCTTTCTAGAATAAGCACTAATATAAATCATCTCATAATATACAAATTCTGATAAAAAGATTTATTGCAGAAATGGATTTTAATATTCTAAAATGAATTTTATAAATATACTTTTATGATTATTAATGCTCTGTTTTCATGCTAAGTATAGCAGTATTATTATAGTGATATGTTAAATACATTTATTTATTACAGTTCCAACTCTGCAATTCATTTTGTCTCACTCCAATGTCCAACTGTCACACTTATTTTTAACTGCAAAGAGAAAAAGTCAAAGGAATGAAGAATTTTTACTAATATCTGGCATAACACTATGGACAGTGTTTAAAATTAGAAACAAGCTTAACTTTGAAAATTGGCTGAAATCCCCAATCTTTTCTGTTCAATTTGATTTCCATGAATTGACATCTTTAAACTAACAGTTCCAAAATTTTTAACCTATATTTCTTTTTTTTTTTACAATAATGAGCAAATATACATAGGAACAAGTGCACATTAAATACCACTTACTTTGGCAATACCAGAATCTGTACAACAAAAATGCAGAAGAATATGAGACAGGCACAAGTCACATAATACTTGAATGCAGGCAGAGTAGTTGCTCGATACTAGAAGAAAATAAAAGCAGATGTTAAAAACACAATTGCCAAAGCAGATGAAATAGTACCCAACTGAATTTTTCAGCTTCAAGATGCACATACATATAGGCAGTTTTTAGCCACACTAAATTTCCTGTTCTTCAGTGATTTCACATCCACTCACATAGGGTTAGGGATTATCAGACATAGTATTAATACTTTTGCTTATTGCAGAACAGCCATGGCAAATGTTTTTTTGTTTCTTCACTTAACAGACTATACCAAACTCTTCATAAAAAGTTCAATTAACAAAAAAAATTCCCCTCCCAGAAAAAAAAGTATGTGTTAAAATATTTCTAGGAAAGGCCAAACATTCTTCACAGATCCCAAAATTCTTTGTGATTAATTACTCAAACTGATTTTCAATTATGGATAAATACTGAATGGCTAAAACAGTTATAAGAAATGCAATATTAATTTAGACAGGAAACTTCTGAGCACAAAAAGTAGCAAAGTGCTACAGAGCATAGCTAGCAACCACACTGATATTTACTGAACCTATATTATTACTTCAATTAAAATATTTTATGTCTTTGTTAAAAGGCCTCATATGTCCACTGTTACTACTAAACACTTGATATTCTTAGGAGAGAGTCAATTTGATCTGTTTTGTCATGAGAAAAATCTATTTATCTCTAATTAGTCTGTCTAGAGACATGAGAATTAAGCAATGAAATATTTATCACAGTTGCTCTGCTATTTGAGATAGATATATCTAGGTTGAAACCAATTAAGTACTCAAAGGGAAATTATCTAAGTAGCAATTAAAGTTTCTTACCCTATCCTATGTTTTTGGGGTTTTTTTTCCCAAAGGATAAAAGTTCAAGATTTAATTACTAAAAAAAACCCCAAAGATTATTTTCTCAAAGTGCTGGAGATGCAAACTTCAGAAAATGGAAAGTGCATGAGCTGTGCCTTCCAACTGCAAGCACACAGCTGTGTCTCTGCGCTTAGTGCCAAGTTCTGCCCATGAAACCAGAGCACCAAACTTTACATGAATATGTAGAAACTCACTTTGGCAACGCAAGAGCTTTTTTTCCTTTTGAATTGTATGACAAATTAAAAGCAATTCTCATCACTTATCTAACTGAATTACAAGGCACAAATACGTCTTTGCTTGATGGGTACCTTTGCAGCAAGTTCTGCTCTTCCATCTGTCAAATATGTTTGTAGTGGTCCTGTTCAACAATTTTGAACCTTGAGCAGCTATTAAAATTTCACAGAATACCAATCTACTTTTAAATTTGTTTCGCTGTTTCACACTTCTCCAGGCATTTCCTAAGGAGGGCGGGCAACTCACGCCTTAGGTTAAACAATTATTTTGCTTTATTATCCTATTTTACTTTCAGGTCTCACAGGGTCAGAAAAGCTTCTGTTTAAATCAAAAGCAGACTTCTTACTAAGTTTTTAAAAGCCAAGACTGGACTGATGAGTCATTAAAAGGCAGCAAAAAAAGATATTTAAAAAGCTAGATCCAAAAATAACGATTAGCTCTTTGCTGTTCCACAGCATTCTACATCAAGATATTAGACTTCTACTGGGAGCATTGACTCAGCCAAATAACTTAGCTCCCAAATTTTCTCCAAAGTCATTGTCCAAAGTACACATATGACATGTTTCTCTCAAGTTCTCTTTCAGAATTCATTGGTTAGTAACACCCACATTAAAATCTCAAGTGCTGCCAGGCACAACTTTGACCACACCAGGTCTTGCTTCTTCTCTGTTAGGAAGTCTTCAAAACAGGCTCAAGGAGCCTTGAAACCTTTTCCTTCCTAAAGCATTGCCCAGCAACATGCCCTTGTCAGCTGACCATAACAACTATTCTGCTGAGCCGTGAAACAATCTGAGAATCATTTTAGATGCTTTGAACTCAAAGATATAAAAAAAATATTAAATATGTGTTCAACCACCACATGGGACACAGAGGATACTTGCTGGACAGTGTGAGTACAGCATGGTAATACTTCCTCTAGCCCCTTCTCATCAAATTCACCAATTCATACAGCCAGTTGTGGCCCAACCTACCTCTTACTTCCCCCAAGGACCGCATAGCATTTCAGCCATCAGCCGCTCTATGCTCATGAGAAAAAAGAAAGAGGCAACTCCCCAGTCTTCCTGCTGAACCTGTGTTAGTGTGTAGAAACACACTCAAGGTCCACGGGACCATAAAACAACAAAAAAAGCTGGACTTATTGAACTTATTGAAAATAACTTACTTCCTTTTCCAGAGTCTTATTATAGAAAAGAAGTGATATCCTTTGAATGTCTTCAGATTTAAGCCACTGCCTAGAACAGAGAAGGAACATTATCATTGTCATAGGAAGAAAGTAGTCCTGTCCTTTTCTATTACTGAATTACAACAAAATAAGAAAATAAATTGGAATTAAGCAAGTTCACGTGTATTGCACTGTATATGGGTGAATTTCACTGACAGTAAAATTGGAGACTGAAAATCTCTTTTTTGGCTTCTATTGCTAAAGTACACACGAAAAAAAGTGAACAATTCTTTTTCTGTTGATCATGCCTAAGTAGAATCAATGGAGAGATTTATATGATGGAATTCTAACAGTGATATTCCACTCATGCCCAAAATACTGTAATATATCCAGTGGACAGAGGAGGACCTGAGACAAAAACAGGCCTTGACAAGGTACCTTTAAGAAGGGCACCGTTACAATATGCAGGAGTGGTTAGGCAAGTTACACTTCACAAACTCTTATTGCAAACAAAAATGTAACAAACATTATTAAGAGAGATGGAGGGATTTTGTCTTTGAACTGTTTCGGTCTCTTGACCATAGCCTTGTACTACAGAGGCAGATTTCAAACTTTTTGCTGATTATAAAACCTTCCCTGCTTTAACATGAGAAATAGCATAAATACTTGATTGAAACAACAAATCTATTTTAAACTAAGTGAATCTTGACATAACTTGACATAACTTCTACAAAAGGAGATGGTCTAATACGAAACTCTACATTTACTTTAATAGACACCTGAAAAAATATAGAATATTTAAATGTCAAGAGGGTTTGGCTGCTTGTACCTCAAGAGCACAACACAAATTTGAAAACAAAAATTTAATTAAACAGAATAGTTCTGTGGACATGCAGTACTTGAGCTTGAACAATAGTAGCAGGGACTGAGATTTTTTTTTTCCAACATCACCAGCAATAACTTTAAATTAGGCTCTAAACTAGTAGTGAAGCTAATGCCTTCTAAATAAAAGGGAATGTCTCAACTGACAGTCTGTAATGCAAATAAGTAGCAGCAGTCAACTACAGTGGAACATATCCTAAATTAAAGTCCTGGAGAACTAGAGTGGGCAGAGTGGAGTGTAAGCTATTAGCTTTAATTTGTGAAATGGAAAATATTTGTTTGCTTGCCTGGGAGACTGCCCCTGTTCCTGTGCAATCAGTTGCATTAAAAAAAGGGTCTGTAAACATATTCAGTTCTCAGAATGCTTAATTCAAAAATATATTTCCTTTTTTGCTCTGCAATGGTTCCCATCTATGTGTGATCATAGTTAGGATTCTGAGAAGAAAGGGAAATGGAAGGCTGGTGTACATAGAGCACAATTTTATTTGGGTTCACTGTAATCTACTGGAGAAAACATTCAGTTTGAGGAATATTTTTGATAAACTGTAAAAATGAAAATGAAAGATTTTTCCATTTAGTTACAGAAGTTAAACAAGAAGCAACCCTCTTTCCCGAATAGTTAAATAAATTCCTGTTTTTTCTTATGGTATTTGACAGGCGGCTTGATTTAATTACCATCAGCACACTGCTAAAAAGTTCTCTCTGCAGATCTACTCCCAAGGGCCCAATTTGGTTCCACACCTGATCACATGTGAAGTCAGGAGTGCCATTTAGAGCACGTGCTGCCTCATACTCCACATTACAAGCTCACGTTTTCAGAAGGTTTTAGTTCTTCTTAAAAGTTCAGAAAAAAACACTATTAGTTTTATGTAGCAGACACTGAGAGGTCTGAGATGAGGGAAACAGTGCAACACAAATGGAACTGGAGACTGAGTGCACAAGAGGGAGCACAAAGTCACACACCTTTGGCACAAACCTAAGGGCTAACAAATTCTGCCTTCAACCTGACTCCCTGATGAGTCTGAAAATTGCAAATGTATTTGCAAGTACCTGATGATATGTATCTTGGAAACCTAGGTACCAAAGTTGGGCTTAAAATCTTTTGCAGTTCCAGGAACAACATAGACAGACATCTGAATTCTGCCTGTATCAACAGAGGTGTGTGGTTTCACTGGGCTTGTAGTGCTTAACAATGGACAGCAAGGAATTATACACAGAACATAGCAACCACCATGACTTAAAGGAAAAAAGGGCATAGAGAATGTGTCCCTTTAACACAGCAACCTACTCTCCAAAGACCAATTGGCTTTACTTTAGCCCCCTCTGTAGGGTCTATATTTAGCTAGCAGCTGGCCATCCCTTCATCTCATGTCCTACAGGAGTTCCCTAAGTACCAAGGCTTGGGATGGCTTCCCTAGGGCCTCTCATGCCCAGCCTGGGCAGAACAGGCACTTTGAGCCAGGAGCGCTTTGTTTAAGATACAGGGAGAATAAACCCATGGAGAAAGTGTTTCACCCTAATGGCTAAGGCACAGAAGCTCTTTGTTCTTCACTCACTCTTGCAATAATGGGGTTTTCTTAAATTTTTGTCATTCAGTCTTAGACCTATTTGCCATACAATCCAAACCTTACACTTAAAAACATTTTATTTACTTTTTTGTGTGTGTTTAGCCTTCACAGAGTCAAAATATTATTGAATTACCTTGATGTTTGAGGAATCAGCACTTTTTATAACTTATTCCTCAGTATTAATCAATTGAATCATTGCTTTTAAGCAATCAATACAGAGCTAGGTAGAGAATCTAGTTTAGGAAGCTGACATTCAGACTTTCTGATATATAAGATAATTCCTTTTCTTTCTGCAGTTTCCCATGTAATTCACAAAATACAATGAAACTTTTTCAGAAACCTTTTTTATCCCCAAATTTCTCTCAATTTTATATCCTAATTAGATAAGACAGGGATTGTCTAAGATAAAACAACATACAGTAGGGTTACACCAATAGTTTAATTAGTTTAATGCTTTTATACAGATGCTTTACTTTTGACATCAAAACATCATTTTTGAAATTCTTTTATCGGAGCAAGTATACCTAAAGACAGAAAAAATCTGCCAAAATTTATATAGCTGTTTTACGCAAGTCTAGTATAATCAAAAGGCTTTGCCTATCACATGACCTACCCTATTTCACTGTCCTCTCTCTATGACCTATAAATATCAACACTCTTCTAAAACTACTGGAAAACATTTTCCTACATCCAAGTACCATTTAATAGGACTAAAAGATGAAAAAACCCAAAATGTGACATATGAATGCTTAATAATTAGGTGTAATACTCAGCTGATTAAGATTCTGAGTAACAGAAGTAGTGAGGGAAACATGTAATTCATCACAATTATTGTCTACATTTTTGAATGGCAACTCTCTTGTTTCATCAGAGAAATATAAGAAGCTTGAACACTTATTTTGGATTGGAATTGATTTATTTCTAGCCTTATCTATTCACCAGGAAACAGAAAACATTATACTGCCTCCAGGCCTTCCTAGAACACAGAAAAAAATGGCAAGTTTTCTTGCCCAGCAATTCCAACATGGCATCAAGATTAGCCTTTTCTAAGAAACCAACCAGCTTTCTGAGAGACATTAAACTATGGTTTTAGGGAAATATTCTAATCCTGAGGAATTGTTTCTGTGACAATTAGGAAGCATCAATTTTCACATCATTCTGATTCCTGAGCCAGTCATTTCTTGCGTCTTACTTCTCTGTCCCCAGGTAAGATAAATCTGTACTGTAGACTCATGTAGACAGTCATGAGTCTATAAACACAGGTACAGAGCAAACTCCCTTTGCCAAGAAGATCAAGACAAGTCAATACCTCCATCACACCGTGATTCACAGGCACTGTCTTATATGGTAGTAGAAAGTGTTGCTTTACAGCCTATCTTCAAAATGTGTAGGGCTTCCTATGCCAGTATTGGTGACACCTTTACTGTTTTCAGACTTGGTGTGCATGTGGGAGCAAAAATTATTAAACATTGCCCTCAGTTGCAGAGTTACATCAAAGTTGGGATGGATAAAGATAACAAAGGATAGAGGGTAAAGCCATACTTTTGGGCATTGATTCCATCAATGGCTTGGATCATCCTCTCATTCAGTTCTTCCTCAAATCTTCTTTTCTGTGATTTTGTTCTGAAATGAAAAATGTGGAAAGTTACTTCAAAAACAACTGCTATCATAATCTTTTCAGTTTATTATAATTTTTTAACATTTATACTGCAATAGCAACTACAGGCATCAGGCACAATGACCCTCATAATAAGCTCTTAAAAAACCATCATTAGCCACAGTCTCATACACAAACAAACACACTTACACACACTTACAAATTTAGAGCTTAGCTATTAGGGAGCACTAAAATACAAGCACAAGAAAATATTTCATAAAAACCGAGAGAACTCAAGAAATTCTTGTCTATGATAAGTCTTCCACAGTGTTATGAATTAATGAAAAAGAATGGGAATATGCTCAAATTCATAAAGCATTCCTGTTTCTTGTAGGTTTTTTTAAAAAAAACCTGGTCAGAATTGTATGATGAACACAATGTATTAGTGCACTGAGGCATAATGGGTATCCCCTACCATACTCCTGATAACTTTTCTTTTCTTGGAAATATTTTATAATTTTTAATACAAAAACTGAGCACTATCTGAAATTAGTTTCAAGTATCATCATGTTTCTCTATTTATGAGCCTTGTAACTCATCTGCAATAAAAAAGCTTCTTTACTTTAGGCTGGATTCAGCATGAACCCAACAGAGGATCATCACAATGGGCTTACATTTGCTAACATAAATTACTGCAAAAATCATCAATCCTTTCAGTAGCTGTACTTTCCTTGAAAATTATATATCTCAAGTATTGATAGGTGATGTCTGTATTTGAAAACTTAAATCCACTGCTAACTTAAAACCAGTGTTTTCTAAGAAGTCATTAGTTGGATCTGAAATTTTACTCTTTCCTCACCAAAATGTTCTCAACCTACAAATTCAACCCAGTTGAAGGTAACATGGATTTTTCTCAATATCGTTTTTGGTTTATTTCCCTAAAACTTATAACCTGCTGCAGGCTTCAAATTAATACAGCAATTGTATTAGTTTACCTGCAGGAACTTAAAAAAAACCTGAAGTGTTTTAATGCCTATTCAATGCTGGTGAATTTAAGAAGTGCTTAAAGAAGAAAGTAAGAAAGTCCTTAAAACTCACTTTTCACAGAAATCAATCACAGAAACAATCTAGGAGAAATACACAGACAGACGAGGAGACACTGTCCAATCACAGTTAATCCTCTTAGCAGATCCTTAACAGCCTAAGACTATTGTGTAATGCCTAAGAGCTAAGACTTTCAAAAACAGAAGCCTACAGTCAGGGTTCAAACCCTACATCTTCATATTCTAATAAAATACTGATTTTCAAAGTGCTTATGATCATTGCAGTTCTATCCTGTGAGAATGATTAACAAGCTTATCGAGTATCCTAATTACATGTCTGTGTCACTATGGACATTAGACACCAGTAATAGAAGAAGTTCCTTCCATAATAAGGCATCAAAACACATTTTTTTGTGCCTTCTGAATCTATTCTGGAGTGGTGTTTAGAAACACAAAAGCAAGAACACTGCAGAATCTTCAAGAACTGCATTATTTTCAAATGCCGCAGTCCAATGGTCTTTCATTGACTGACAGAAATTCTTTGGGCGTAGTATCCAAACATAAATTTACAGTTTTAGAATTGGACTCTTTTTAATAATATCATGTATGTTCAGTCAAAACTTGTTCACCTTCTGGAACTCAGAAATATTTTAGGTAATTGCACAGTAACCAGAGACAATAAAAATTCAGATTTTTAGAAGGGTTTTTTTAGAATTTTTTTAAAATGGTATTTATGGTATCACCATCTTGCCCTAGTCATCAAGGTACCAAGCAGGAGCATGAAAACTTAAAGCTATTGTGATCTTGCAAAGCTTTTGTGTAGCAGGAGCACTGTAAAAGACCACAAAATACCTTCTGAATAACTACTGCTGCAAGTATACTAAAGACTTTAAAAAATAAACCACAATACAAAGCAATTACAAAAATATACAAAATGTCTCTTTTGGTACATATTACTAGCTACAAGAAAAATTATTAATGGCCCTTTCCATCTTCCTTTTTCTTACCCCTCTCTGGGCTTCCATCCCAATTTTCCTGTATATAATTTTCTTCCCACTGGTAGAGTACCTGGTTTGTAGTTGGTCACCAACATACCAATTCAGAATAAAGCTATTTGTCATCAGGAAGTGAATTTGCAATTCATAAGTAACATGTCTGACAAATCTGTTTCCATAGCCCTTCTTTATGAAAGAGGTATCAGCACTTACATAAAAAAAAAAAAAATCTGTGTGAGCAATGGCCCTCAATATTTGAAAGCATACCAATGCATATTTATTTATATGGACTTTCTATGAATAAGCAATTTTTTTAAGATTGATTTACCTCTCTCTGCAACGCTGAAAATGGTACTGCCCCATGGGAACATCCTAAAAACAAACAAACAAACAAAATGATCCCTATTAATTACATAGACTTTAACAATATTAAATTGCTTTTAAAATAGTCTTGAAAACAGGGTCAAGTAAGGAGAAAAGTTTCCAGTGTAAACACTTCTAGCATTTGATTAAAACTGTCTAAAAGAAAAATACAGCTGGAAGTGAAGATGGAGTGACCTGGAAGAAAACTCATATATCAGTATAAATGGAGGTTAAATTAATACAAGAGTCTGAATCCAAGAGCGTTTTGCTTTACCACAAAGATTTCAATGCCACCACTCTTTGGATGTAGCCCAAACTTTTTTGCTTCAGCAAAAACCAATCTTAAGTGTTTTTGAAAAAAACAGACCAGAGTGGCCATACAGACAACGGTCATTATTTTTTAATTAATAGCAATGGCAGCAATCACAGCCACATTTATTTTGTGATTAATAGTGATGGTGCTTCCTGTAATGAATGCATCACAATCCATATTCTGATGCACTCTATTTATTAAACAAGAATATGTCTCATCTGTACAGGAACAAAACTGAATGCCAATGTTGAAAAGTATTAGAATTTACCTTTGTGCATTCTCTTTTAAGAAATAGAAGATAATGCAATATACAAGCTGTAGATTGACAGTATCTTACTGACAGTAGTATAACAGTGTTAGCAAAATTAAAAAGAAATCCATTCAGTGTAAAAGTTGCAACATTGAACTATAGTACTTTAAAACTCAGGCCTTCAACCACAGCTAAAGAATTGTAGGTTCATCTTCAAAAGGTTGATGTTACAGTGAGTATGGATTTGGTTCCTGGGGTATTCTGAATAAAATCCACTTTAAGTATCACAGGGATTATTCTAACTTCACAGCCTTCACTCCATTTGGCCATGCTCCAAATGGAGAATGTATCCAAACAGTCAATAAATCTCTAGGAATTCCTCTGTATTAAAGGATTTCCTTCCTAAAAGTGTGGCATTCTGGCATTATGTTCAAAATATCTTTCCACAAGATGAAGAGCAGCCACTGTACATGCTGTGACTTGGGAGGGGTCTGAGCTCAGAGGGTCAAATTTTGTACTTTAGTAAGTGTGCCAGACTCCTTATAATTCAGAGATGCACTTACAGAAAGACATGGCTTCTTAGAACTTAACCCAAAACACCTATTCCAATAGAAAAGCTACTTCCAGCAACTTCACTGGGTTTATGCCATGAACAAACTACATGTATCTTCTTCTACCAGAAATAACCAGGTATTCAGCAGCGAGCAGCTTTTTCCTTTCAAATATTGCTATATTGTACGAAATGACATAAGTAGGCCCCTACTGTGGTGCTTATCTTGCCGTTTTCAGTGGTCATGCTGTCCCTGTGGTGCAAGTGTGCAAATGGCTTGGCTGCTCCCCAGGATTCCAGGTACCGGGTCATGCGGACAGAAGCTCTCATTTTGGCTCCATCAAGGGTGTGCCGAGGCCGAATGTGGTGCTGAGGGCTTCGCTTCTCTCCCTGGTTGACAGAGGACAAAAGGTGATATCAGCCTTTGTGCTCATGACCTTCTGAAGCAGCAATGCGTCATCTGGCACCACAGATCTCCATGACTAGGGACTTATAAATGGAGAGATGCTAAGAACCTGCAATTCTTAATGATATTGCTGGGAAATAGCAGAGACTTATTTCTGAAAAGCGGGAACCATTTGCACTGCAAACATTATATATTTGTATGCATCAGTAACAGCTCTGATCAATATCTTATTGTAGTGAATTATTCAATAGATTAGTGGTCCTACTCAAAAAACAAGTATGATTACCCATAAAATAAAAGTACTACTAACCTTAGGATTGATTACAAAGTAAGTTTTAACATTATGCTCTTTCAGATATGGGTCCCTCACATCTCCGTCCCCATCCTCCACTTTGTAAGCTCCATTCAAATGTGCCAAGGTTACTGAAGTGATGTGAACACGGCTGAAATTATATTTTAAAAGAAGGACAAAGTCACAAATACCGAACAAAAGCATAATTTAAACCTGATCAACCCTTTTCACTTGCTTTTGGATACACCTTTTATTTGCTGCTCACTTCTTTTGCAGTCCCTCTAATATAAATTTTAAAAGTTCTAAAGGGCATAAATCTAAAGGTTTCCATCTAGAAAAAAATTGCTCCTTAAATCACAGGAAATACTGAGTGCCTCAGTTTTGTTTTTTTTTTTCCTTCTTTTTCTCAAGGCAGCACCTAAGAATTAGTTCAGGCATCTCCATGAAGGCTGATGGCTTAAGACATGATGCGTATGCATTCCTCTGTGACTGAAAAATCCACGTGTCCAAAGGTTAACAGAGAAGACTCTTACCCTGGGACTCCCCCAGCTTCCATGTGGTTGGCCAGGGTGACATCATGGGACCACACATCGTACTGCCACTTCTGCAGCCCGATGACACCGCAGAGCACATTCCCAGAGTGCACTCCCACACGCATGTTAATATCCACTCCAGTCGCATCCCTCACCTTCCTGCCGTTGGGAATAAAGCCTCCATTAATACACATAATAGGCCCTTTGTTTTCTTTTAATTTACCAGTCAAATTATGGGGGTGGTACACCCTTGGAAGTGCTCAAGGCCAGGCTAGAGGGGCTTAGTGCAACCTGCTCTAGGGGGAGGTATTACTGCTCATGGCAGGGGAGTTGGAACTAGATGATCCTTAAGGCCCATTCCAATCCAGAACATTCTATCATTCTATGATTCTTTGAAAGTAGGAGAAATATAGTAATAACATTTACCTCTTCTTAGCATTGCCTCCATTCTTTTAATGCTATGATTATATATTACCTTTCCTATTATCTATATTTGCAACAATTTGTAGAAATATTAATTCTCAAGTCTCTGTCTGAAGTTCTTTCTTTTATATTCATCTGAAATTATTCGGGAGGGCTGAAAAGAATAGTGGAAATGTTTAGTCTCATGGTAGAACTTAAAGGCTGTTTTTGTTCTACAGGCTGATTTTGGAGGTCTGGAACTACTGCGATGCAGTCTTCTATCAAAAGACCCTCATGTTTACATTGGAGACCTTCTCATATCTGCCATATCTGAGAGGAAGGATGAAAAACACAGCACCTCAGGATATTCCACAGGCTGGAGCTGGTACGCTCTTTGGGGATATGGGCCCAGTGCCATTCAGGCTGTGGAGAACATAGGCTCAACAACCTTCCACATACTTAGTGAATGCTGCACCCACTGGAATGTTATACAGCAAAGGAAGGGCTATCCTCACTGTCCAGATCACATCTAAACCTTTGACCTTTCCAGTGACAGAGCTACATATTTGTTCTCTCCATCCCAAATCTCAGAAGAGCCCTACACGTAAGATAGGCATTTATCTTTGTAGAAGCCGCTCTTCTGAATCACTGGTGGGAGACTGAGGTCAAACAACATTTCCAGATGTCTGTCATATGGGCACCTAAACACATGTAAAGAGTAATAAAACTAATTCAGATATCTACAGGCTTATACAGCTCTAAGAAATTGGAAGATCATAACTTTACTGGATTTATGTATTTAAACCCCAATTGGTGTGGACCCAAACTTAGTCAGTAATAAGGAACATGCACATACACTTGGAGGAATGAACTTCAAGGTGTTAATGGAAGAAACAACTACAGAATAAGGAACCCAAATGGCTCCTGTGCATAGTTCTAGCAACATCTTTGATCTCAGTGATGAGACTCATCAGCTCTGTACCTTCTGAATTATTTTATTAATGTGACAGTTTTCTCTTTTTTAAAGGGAACATAGAATGCAACAGGCCTAATTTGGTATGGTAAATCCTGCATTTAAGCAGTTATTCTCAAGTAGTTTTTTTCTGGGAAATGAAAGTAACAGGAGCATGACCGAAAGTATTCTAATTCTGTCTGTCTCTCTCAAGTGTTTATTGGTATTTCTTTTCACATTGCCATTTTACATTGCTCTTGTGTAGCTGACACTCTTGAAAATGAATTGCCTGTAAATGATCTTTGTAAGCAGTTTGCAAATCACAAACACCACTTTGCTCTGCACAAGGTATATGACACAAGCCTAGCACTTTGGAAAAAAGTGTTTTTGAAAACTGGGCAGAATGGAAGGGGAACATTTATCCTCTATGAGTGCTTGTCAAAAGACTGCCCTTCCAGAGCAAGCTAAATAAAGTCTGCTTTATAATAAGCTCTCAGGGGTTAAGGAGGGGAGAATTGTATCAGAACTGAATGTCTTCTTCTGTCTCACAAATTAAAGAAACCACAGAAGACATTAAATTTGCAGTGTAACTCTAGACCAAATTAGGGTTTACCACTTCTTCTCTCCTGAACTCCTTGAACAATTGCTATGACAATGCAGGCACTGAATGCATTCAAGAATGTAGGCTATCACATCCCCAGAGGACGTCTGCATTACCTACAGAAGCATATCTCAAACTTCCCATCTTTATTTCATTTTCTATTCCCCCTGTCTCTCTGGTTTCCTTCAGCACAACATAGTCTGTGTGGCCAACATGGTTGGGCAGTCAAAATACTCATCAAAACTGTATTTTTCTTATTACAATGTGAAATTTGAGTTTGCAAGCATTCTGCATTTTTCAGAGGCGTGGTTATCTAGCAGGTAACTGTAGCAACTTTACTCCACACAAGCAAGAGTTCAGGTCTTTAGGAAAACATCTATGTGCTTTACCTGAGCTTTATTCATCTATAGTTCTGGACTAAGGCATCTAAGACTCATCTAGCCCTTTCTTACACACTTGAATACATTGAGTGAGTCTTAGGCACTTAATTCCCTGCAAATTTCCAGCTCAAACAGTATGGTTTCCTTTCGAATCAGACCTGCAGGAATGAAATCATACCTAAAAGAATACTTTTATTTTGTATCTAGCATTCAAAATGATATAACCATCCTATATCCAACAGTTTCTTTTACTTTCCTCTGAAATAGAATTTGTTTCATGCAACCAAATCAAAGGAAGTCTTTGAGAATGCGTGACTGAGAAACATGCAAATTAGGAAGTCATCAGACAGACAAAGGGGTAGAGTTTGAGCTGAATGGAAATAACACACATATTCGCACACAAACATATTTTGCCTTAACAGATAAGCTTTGTCCTTAAAGCACCCAGTTAAGGTGGCCAGCTCCCAGCATCACAGGCATTTATGCCTTGATAAAGTGAGCATCCCACTCCTGGGCAAGCAGGCTGCAGACTGTAAGAAACATTGGATTTGTTCCAACGTAGAGCAGAGAAGCAAAGCAATTAATCAGTGGGACTACAATCCATGTTCAAATGGATTACATCCATAGCAGAGGGAAGCTGAATTGCTCAAAATGGAGCTACACAACATTAGGTAAGAAGACTGAATAAGACTTTGTAGTACAGATCACCTGGCAATTTGACAGAATTCCTCCTTTTTTCCTTCAAAGAAAACTGGAACTGAAATCATATTCAGGTGGTAAAATCTATATAGAACTACTAATGTAAACAGCAAACTACTTTATTTCAGTAGCTTACACACCGAAGGGGCAGTTTGCACCTCAGTGATTGAATGCAACAATGATTTCTATCTGACAAAAAAGATATTTCAGATAGAGCAAGTCAAACATATTGAGTGACACACTGCCAATAGCAAGAGTATTACTACTTCTCATTTTACAGGGCATAGAAGTATGTCAGGAGATGCTTCCATACAAAGATGCAGCAATCACACACAAAATATGGAGTTGATTAATAATCAGCAATTTTCATTCACCTGCAGGCTGCAACACTTGACATAATACTTCAAAAGGATTTGAAAACACAGGGTACAGATTCCTCACTCCTTCTGTAAACAGGCTGTGGTAATCAGGCATCTGTCTATGGGAGCATTGTGGTTTCCGACTACAGTAATAAAGTCAGATCAGAATATGCTTTACACTAACATATAATTTTCTAGTCTGTAAGGCTGCTCTTACCAAGAACCTGATCATACAGCATTAACAATGAACATACTTGATAGCAGCCTGAGCAGAAAGTTATTTCAGAGAAAATTGGAAGTTCTGAAGTGTGAGGAACTGACAGATTGCTCTCTGAGCTCAAGTAAAACATTGCATTATGATGTGTGATATACTTCAGTTTTTTGTGAAGGGCACTTTATGGCTCAAGATTAGTGCTGTTTTTCCACCACCCTGTAACCTCCTATACTTTTTTCTGTTAGGTAACAAAGCAGCAGGTTGATCAGAAGCTCTATGCCAATACTTTTAACTCACTTCTCACACAGCACACAGATGTTTTGAAATGCAAACCAGAAAGCTCTCGTTTTCACTCAAAGGCTGGTGAAAAACATCCCAACATTTTTAAGCCAACTAACAAGGGGGGGGCAGAACTTTGGGACTGACACCCTTTTACCAACTGCTCTACAGAAGGGATGGTAGCTTTACTTCCTATTATGCTAAAAAAGCAAATGGCTTAATTGTGATACTGTTCTAGTATATCTAAGTGAAAAAGGGAAAGCATCCAGTGAAAGCAAATGAAATGCAACCAAATCTGTAGACTCTAATCTTGCTTGGCAAGGAGAAATAATCCCAAGTACCATTTAAAAATAGATTTCCTTGTACACTATGTAAGGTACAACCATTTTTGGATGAAGAAACAACATTTTAGAGAATGCAGCAACCTGATTCCAGTTAGTTTTACAAAAAGAGTGCTAAAACAAGGAGATCAAAATACTAGTTTCCAAAAATACTTTACCTTTTCCATGAACACATAAAAGGGAAAACAACCAAATCTGCTTTAGTCAATTTACCCATGCAGTAATTACCCTGGATTGAATTAGAAGACCAGATAACTAAAACTCAAGACCCTTTTGTGACTACAATTGCACACATATATGAGGACAGCATTTAAGGATTAGAGGAATAATAAGTATGGGTACTTCATTAATAATATGATCAACACAGTTCAACATAATTTTCCATTTCATGATGAGGTGCACACCACACATATACCTCACAAGGGTGGGTCAATTTCCTACTTTGCTACATGGACAGTGGTTAATGTGATCTAGACAAAAACATAAAAATTGGAACTTAAACTTACAGAAGAGCATACCAAGTTTTAAAATTTAAGTCCAGCTTATTAGGAAAAAAAAAATCACACAGAGACATCCCAAAAATCCAGATCTCCACATGATACACATTTTTGCCAAATGTAGCTCACCTAGATATACTTTAATTTTAATGAAAGGAAACTAGTTTTGAAGGCTTTTAAAAGTTTGGTACTTACTTAATGGCTTCACACATGTCCAGTCCCATTTTCACACAATTCTTGGCATGATTTTGAAGAGATATTGGTAGTCCAGACACACAGTAGTAGCAGTCACCTAGGATCTTAATTCTCATACATTCATTTTCCTGGAGAAAAAAAAAAAAGCAAGATGAGATAGCCACTTTCAATTTGAAATACATAAACGAAGGGTTACTGTTACAAAGACTGACTTAAATGACATTAGCAAAGTCATTCTAGTAAAGTTTGTTTCAGTGGAGAGGGGCTTCCTACAACAGAAATGTTGAGAGAGTTTTATATGGTTGATCCCTCTACCAGTTATGGTCCTTAATGGGCAAAAATAGGAAGTGATTTCACCGGAAAACATGTTCACACCTGAGAATAAAGAACTGAGCTAAACTGTCATGTCCTCAATCTAATTAAAGCCTTTTTGCTTAAAATATGAAATCAAAAGATGTAATCTTCCACATTTACATCCTTGAAGATGCACCATGGAATACTTCCAGAACCTAGCAATCATAATAGTATTTCTATATTTTATACTCTAAGGCCATGCAAAGATTTTTATTTTTAAAAATCTGAAATTTAATTTTAATTTAATTTCATTTTAAAAATACTGGACAATAGTTTTTTAACAAATAAAAACACAGAAAAATTTTATCTGTTCAGGGGGTTCTGATTTTACCTTCACACATGAAGTTTGATTTAATTTTTATAAAAATTATGCCTCTATAAGCAGAAAAAAAATCTGATTGTATTTGATTCTTTTCTTGAGTAATAAAGAGGCTGTGGTCAGTAATTAAAATTGATTCCATCAATATTGTCTCTCTTCTCCTTCAGTCTCATAAATGCTCTCTCTGAGACCAGAAAACTGCCTAACACTTTTCTATCTTGAGTTTCTTAATCCTTGTTATTGCAAAAAAATCTATTTAAAGAACTGTTCAGCTGCCATTAAGTTTTACTGGGCTCCATGAGCTGTCTCTATTGGTCCTATTAGAGAGCTGTCTTGGGTTTCACAGACTGTCACTCTGGCAGAAATGCACTGTTGCACTCAGACCAGAGCCAGATCGTTTTCTTCACACGTTTCATATCCAATCTTCCTGCCAAAATCTCAGAAATGCTGCACAAAGACCCCAAGAGGAAAAAAAAAATAAAATTTAAAGGTGACTTTCTTATTCAAACCAAAAGCAGCAGGTCACAGCAACTCACCTTTGCAATCTGATCAAACTTGCCAAACAGCTCATTCAACATGTGCACCAGCTCCCCTGGCGAGCAGTCACTGGCCAGGCGAGTGAATCCCACGATATCAGCGTACAAGATGCTGCAACAGAAATAAACAGAACCTGGGTCACAGCTTCTTTCTGCAGGACTCAAACTCATCAAACAACAGCAAAACTTGAAAGCGAACTCCCTGGGCTTCACAGGGATATGCCCATATCCGAAAAAGCCCCTGCTAAACGTAGAGCAATAAATATAACTACATTTTTACATAAATGTATATTTGTCTTTATGTGCGTTGTGTTTATAGGTAATATATACCCATATTTATCTTTATAGGTATTACCTTCTTGGGTATAACCGTTATAGGCATACCCATATTTATAGTTATTTATAAACATTCTATATCTCTATCTGTTACAGTATTGAAAAAGTAGAAATATTTTTCTGAGTCACAAATCAGCAGCATAATAATAGCAATATAATAGTTGTAAACAGTATTTGTGCTCACAAGAGAACATGAGCTTTCTCAAAAATCCTGCAACATTTTTAATAAATCAGCTTCTAAGAACGTCATTCAAACTAACTTGTCCAATCCAAAAAGAAAAAAAAAAAGAAAAAAAAAAAGAAAAAAAAAAAAAAAGGGAAAAAAACTTGTAAAGAAAGAATGTTTGAAATGAAAGTGATTTATTTTTTCACCTACTAGAAATTCTCAATTAATAAGTAATTAGATCTGTCAGCAGTATATTTTATCTCAGGTATTTTGTAAAATACATATGTCAAACAGCTGCCACTGTTTACATGATACAAGTCCTGAGAAACTGTTCCAGTTAAAAAAATTGCAAAATCAGAATCATACCACTGATATGAATTACAATTTTGACTAGTATGCATGGAAGCAGGATTTGGAACTTCAGACTGAAAAACGAAGACATTATGAAAAAAAGCCTTTTTTGTGTGTGGCTTTTTCTCAACTCATTTGTATTAACACCTTTGTGGCTCTTCTGGAATGTAGAATTGTCAGCATTTGATCAAATTTAGGGATTCTACATATTAAGTTGCTGAAAAACATATTTAAAAATATTTTCTTAATTCCTCCCTAGATTCTTTATTTTTTTTTTTCTGAATGTTGTTGATACATTTTATTACAGTACAATACCTTACATTGGTGTGCCTTTTGACATACAAATTGTGGAAGTTGTTGGTGTTTTCCAGCTGGCCTGCCTTTGGACCTTGTAACCTCTGAATGATCTCTGCTTTCATTTCCATGGCAATGTGAGCAGGCAGTAAAGAAAGTAGAAGACGCTCCTAAAATTTAAAAGGAAATGTGCAAGTTTCTTTAAGGAGAACAAAGTCAATGTGGCATCAATGCTGTGCAAGGCACGCCCTACTGTAAATACTAGAGAACATTTTGATGAGGCTTGCACTCAGGCCTGGTATGAGCTCCAGAGTTAATCAGTTCCTTGAAGAGTGTGACAGAGATATACACACATTTCCAAGTAATATTTGCCTTCTTCAAGGTTTTCTAAGCTTTACCTTTGATGAAGTTACCTACAGGAATCTATTAAATATCTGAGTAAGATGCAGCAAATAAAACAAGAATTGCAAGGCCAGTCCAGAGGATTTTCAGGGAAATGCAGTCTGATTCAAACAGGAATAAGCTACATCTCTTTTTTTTTTTTTTCTTTCATGTATTTTAAATGCTCTGCCATAATTTTAGCAGTTAGACTGAAAATAAAATACAAACACAGAACATACCAGAAATGTTAAACTTTTGCAGAAAATTTTATAGGTATTATCTCCAATTTTATTTTTTTTAATTAACCTAAAAGCATATTGAATATTAAAAAATCCAAACCCTATATATTTTTGCTCATAATTTGGTATTAGGGTCTTCCTCTTCATTTGACATTATGTTCTTCCTCTTTTAAAGCTCTCTGACACTTTAATTTTGCTCATTTTAGCTGTGAAAGCTTTGGACTGATTTCCTACTTCTCTGGAAAACAGATCAACGAGAACTCTGCAAAAAAAAAAATTTCCTTCTTTCTTTATCATATTCCATCTTGAACCTGAACAAGCATTTCCCATTTTCTCATAGGCAGACAGGAGACACTCCTTCTGGCTAAGCATAAAAACCAGAAGCCTGAACTAGTGAAGAGGGGGAAGGCATCTGAAAAAGCCCCTGACAGAAAAGGTGATGACCTCAAAATGTGTGTTATCCTCAGCTGTTACTCAGAATGGTGCACTCTCTTTGGCTCACAAGAGTATTTTTGCAGACTTTGCAGTTCTGTTCATGAATGTACCAGAAGAAGTGTAGCCATTAATCCAATCCTCTGCCTGGGATAATTAATCCTGTTCAGGTCTGATGACCTTGAGTAGAGCATGGCAATAACAGAGCTAGAGACTCTTCTAATATTTGCAGCAACCTTGGCTATCTATATCTGTCAAGTATAATGAAAAATTCACATTCCTTATAGCATTTGTGCACTTGTAAGCACAGCATTCAATTACATGAGGCCCCGTGAAACTGATCCTGCACATATTTGGCAAAAAACTTCTATTTCAGTGAATCAAGACCGAATCTTGCTTTGTTGCTAATTAATATTGAACTGATAATTTATTTTTTCAATGCAAGATTAATTTATTATGTTTAGGCATTTTAGCAAGTTCACATCCAAGAGACAAGTGTATTTTTATTGCTTATGTTCATTGGCAATGTTTCACTTCCACTGCTCCTTGGTGGACGTGTTTTGCTAACTTGTAAATAATATCTGTACAACCAATCAATTTTTTTCCATAATGAAAACTTACTCTTCCAGGTTGCTCTTTATCTAACAGTACAGGATTGTTCAGACTTGATAACAACTATAATTACACAGTTAATGAAGAGGTGAGTGCTCTTAGCTACAATTTTACATCATTATACTCCTGTTGTACCATGGATAGTAAATGCAGTCTGGTTCACCATGTTCCTATGATTGTTATGATTCCAGACACACAGTGATGCAGACACTCAGTGTCCAGGTTACTGCTTATATGTTTGAAACTCAGAAAGGCTGGTAAAAGGTCATAAAGTAACAAACGTTTTCAAGGAAGCAAGCAAAAAAAAAAACAAGAGAAAAAGTTTTCATAGAAAGCAGCATAAAGTCAACTACAAGCTAAAGAATCATGTAAGAAAAAGGAAAACAGAGTGCCCTCATTTTGTAGGGGACATCAGGAGAGATGGAATATTTCCCCTTCCTTTTCTCTTCAGGCCAGCCCACTATTCCATTCTGCTTAAACATCCTGATGAAGGATGTTCAACACACCAGAATTCCCTCCAAATAATGTTTTCCTTCCTCCACTCCCATTGTACAAAAGAGAAGGTTGCAACCAGAGGTTGCTTTAGAGAACTGCAATTGGTGAAGAACACTGTAGAACACCTTGACATATCCAGCTGCACATAGAGCCTTCAGCCACCCTCTCAATCCTGCAGGCTGCAAGCATTCACACTTCAGTCCTGACATTATCATTTGTATGATAATGTGGATTGTTTATTTTCATTTCTTTCACTGAAAGACAGCTATGAAAGATGGTGAATCTCAACTACTTATGAACACTGCGGCTGGGCTGGTCAGCTAAAGATCTGAAGAAATGCAAAGCATATATGGACACCTCTTCTCTTCCTTCCTGTTTTGTCATCACTGTTGGTTCAAAAGAGCATAGTGGAAGGATCAAAACCACTTACTGATCAGCTTGTAGTGCATAATGTTTTGCACTGAAATTCCTGCAGACTGGAACAATACAAGGAACACCATAAATCAAGACTGCTGCTTATGCTGGCTTTATATTTGGTAATACATTCCATTCTGTACTATTCTTTCAAAAAGAAAATCTACACATCAAAAACTAGTTGAACTGAGATAAAAGGCACTGACTTTTGGACAATATTTGTAGTAGAGAAGCCATTCTCTTAGTACAGCTACAGTCTGTAAGAAAAAAGCTGAAATAATTCTAAATGCAAGTCAAGAGGTATCATTTTTAAGTCTTCAGACTGAAAATAAGAAATCTGCTTCTGGTGAAAGAGAAACTGCTGTGCTATGACAATAATGAAAATCTCCTCACAAATGTCCTTCCCCAGAATATTAACAACATGACCTTAAGAGCTTACACATGGGATTTATGAACACAAGACTGTTCCCTGACTGTTCATGTTCCCTGGGACTATGCTTTCCTCTCAACCATTCAAGTCACTTCCACCTGATACCTTTTAAGTCCAAGGGCTAAAAGATGGAACCCACTACCTATACTGAATACAACATTGAAGTGCCTTTCAATACTTTAGGGTTAAGAACTTCTCTCTTCTCCACCTGGACTCCACTAAAAGAATAGCAAGTAGGCATCCTCCTTGGGTTCTCCAGCTGAAGATTTTCTGTGCTGTATGTCAAACTGCTATTTGAGTTCCTGTTCTCTCAATCTCTCACATCCAAGTTGATCTATTTGTCAGAATTTTCCCTGAATCATACAGATGACTTCAGCAGTGATTCTTAGTAACACATCACCCTCTAAAGCCTGATAAACTCTGGTTGCTTTCTTAGCTAGAATAAGCTGGCATAGCTCAGTTAAAGAACACGGCACTGTTTTGTTTTCTACTACATGGAAGTTGTACTTGAGTATCTCACAAAATATCATTCTGTTATTCTGCAGCAAACAAACAAAATATCCTCAAACACTAGGTACAGATTATTTTTAAGAGTTGTATGTTTCACAAATCACAGGCCTTCTTGGCCTCAGGCAACGATACGTTATTTATTTGCTCATTCCTGTTTTGTTATACAAATTACCAATACTGATTCACTCATTTATACAAGATTACACCACTATCAACACTTTACTGAGCATAAATGTAAGAATTTATAGATTTAAAGGCCAAATATTCTTTCCTCTAGTCTGATCTCTTGAATAATATAAGTAACAGAATGTCATTAAGGAGAAATAAAAGTAGTCCAATAGGACTCACCGAATGAAAGTCAACTTTGTGCCTTGCTATCAATGGACAGAAACTGTCCTTCAAGGCAATTCACAGAATCTAATACTGAAATTCTGAGGCAGCAATGCTCTCTCTCTCCCTTTCTCTCTTTGCTGTCTAGGGAGGGAACTGCAGGTCCAAATTTTTGTCTTACCAGAAGAAATGTTCATCTTTTTTCTTAAGCTTTTTCTAATATTCAAGAAGTCTGCAGAAAAACTATATATCTGCAGATCAGTAAAGGACTATAGGAATATTTTTGTCCCTATAATCCCATATAGGGATATTTTTGTCCCTTTCAATGTCATCTAGGGCACTGAATATTGACTTCTGCTTTTCTGTGGGTTGGATTTTGTTTTCAGATTCCTTTGGCATATATCTAATCATCTATTTAGTGAGTTTGACAAACCAGGTCAGTAAGTCAGCAGTAAGAGCTCAAGAAGCAATTAGCCTATGCATGCATCCTGCTTCACTACAAAGCTTACAAATAAACACAGATAACATCCAATTTTCAGCTGCCCTTGACATGTATAAAGAAATAACCTACGAGAAATGAATTTTCTGATTCCTGATCACAAAACGATGGAACAGTCAAGAAGCTGATAGAGATGGTGATGCAGAGGGTATTTGTCAAATTACCATACTGTTAACCCAGACCTCATGATCATTCTCTAAAATAGTCCTACAAGAATAAAGAGTTGTAAATTGTTTCTTCTTAAAGCTAACTTGGACTCCTAACTGAAAGGTGAGAAGATTCCTAAAAATTACATGCTATTATCTCCTTAGATTTAGCCTATGTTAATAACCTCCCTCAACCTCATTACTTGTGCTGAAGCCAATAAATTGATTTTACTTACACACAACAAGAAAGGTGTTCAATCTTGGCTACAGAGACACCAAGAAATGGAGAATTCACCAACTTCTAGTGGTTAATCAGCTGAACTGTTAAAAACTGTTAAAAATGTGTTCTGTATTTCTTACTTTGAAGCCTTGGCCCTGTTATATCTTTCTCAGCTCAAGATTAATGTCCCTACTTTTATTCCTGTAAACACAGATTACTGTTTCTTTCATCAGATAAACAGACTTTGGTGTAAAAATCTCATCCTAAGTATTTTCTACACTCTCTTCTCAAACTCCTCAACAACCTTCAAGCATTTTTAAGGGTGTTTTGACACAAATCCTAACATTTTGCTCCAGTAAACAAAGACATGCATACATTTATTTCCCTCAGTATATCCATGACTTACTCCATGCAACCTTCTGTTGTAACATCCCTGGCATTCCCTGTCTGTTGTTCCATGGCTCCTATTTTCTCAAAAATATTGTACAAAATTGCAGCCTTACAATATCCTGGCTATGGCCCATACTCTTTTAGAATTATGTCTCTTCAGAAAGTTACTAAAAACTCTCCAGATTAATAATGTTTATAAAGTATTCAATATTATGGCAGTTATTATCAGACCAGTATTTACATTTTCTGCAAAAATTATTGTCTATGAATATCTTTACATACCTCCTAGATCATTAATAAAAATATACATAATAGCATAAACAATGTGATGCGATTCTTGCAGAACATGACACACATGCCAGTTCATTGAACATCTCCAATGGTAACTCCCAGTTATCCCACTCAAAATCCATTAGACTGCTCTTTTGATGGAAAGTGTCAGTACTTTTATGCTGAGCATCACTGCATCATTTATCTTACTGCAATCTTTTGATTATGAAAAGTTACTTAACCCAAACCTGTACTGCCTTAGGTTGCAACGCAAGATGTATTCTATTCCCATCTGCTGAAACCAGTTGAAGAGGTGTTTTTCTTTACCTTTTAACTCTGGGGGTAAGGGGGCAGATGTCTTTCTGTTAATGGGCCAGCTGTTAAAACCACTTGGGGAAGCATTTCTTTCTCTCTCCATCTTCCCTCCAGTGGGATATCTTCTGTTAATGGGCCATTAAGGCTCACCACATGACTGATAACATTACATCATCCCATTGTGAGATGCTCCACCCAGTGGGAGGAGCCAGGCATTCCTACCTGGATAAAACCTGAGATTTTGACCAGCAGGACAGCCTATTGTCTACTGGATTCCCAGAGGAAGACAGACCCATCACACCATCACTGGACCCTCCTACAGGATCATCTCTACTCCAACAGAACCACATCTGTTATTCCAGGAGGATTTATTTGGACTGTTTCCAACACCCTGACCAACAGGGTGTCAGGTCATGTTCTCACTCTGTCAGGGAATTCCTTTTTTTGTTCATCTGCTTTTTTTGTATTACTACATTTTTAATATTCCTAATAAAGAACTATTATTCCTATTCCCACATCTTTGCCTGAAAGCCCCTTAATTTCACAATTATAATAATTCAGAGGGAGGGGATTTACATTCTCCAATCCATTTCCAAACTAAGACAATATCCATTAAATACTAAAAAAACATTTTCATATTACTTGATTTCCTACCAAATTGTTGAATACATCACTCCATTTCTTTCCAAATACAATCCCATCACAGTAGCACCTTTTATTTCATACTGATTGTTTATACTTTTTCTATCTAGTGGCAGCCCCTTCCTTGGACATGATGGTTTTTTTCCTGGAATGCTTCCAAAACACTTCTATTGGCCTTGACAAAACCAGACAAGGATCAAGGATTTTTCATGACACCTAGAAATCTCCTACATATCACATCTTTTGTAATTTTAAACTTTTTAAAATATATCTAATTGCTGCTTTCACTTTTACTTGTGGCTAATACAGGCTTTATGACACAGATAACATCTTTCCTGATGACAGAACCATGAACTCTCATCTGTTCTCATCTGTTCTCCTAAATGCCTCTTCCCCCTCCACCCCACATTGCTAACAACATTCATTTCTGATTTCTTTTTCCCCTTGGAAAATGATTTTTCCCCAAGCACAGCACCATACGGATTTTTGTTTTCATGACCCTTTTGGTGAAATTTCAACTGTGGCAATGCCAGGAGCTACAATATCAACACAAAAAAAATCAACAAACACACACAAGGGGAATGAAAGCACCACCCTCTCATTCCTCACTAGTTCCCCAGGCACAAAATGCAAATGCCCTTATGAAATTATTCTGCAGAAGACAATATGTAGTTGTCCAGGAGCTACTCCCATGAGAATGGAAGCCCCAAGTGGAGGCTGCCAGTTCTCAGGCCCAAGGTGGGTGCCGAGGTCACGAGCTCAGATGGCCATGAGCTGTGTCCATCCAGGTGCTGGGACTGGACCAGGGTGAGGGGGAGGCCCAGCTGGTGCCAGACCAGGATCTGCCCTCACCATGCTGCCTGGGAGCCTCTGCCTTTCCTTTCTGCAGGAAAGAGGCTCTGCCCTCCCCACTCTGTCCCTGAGCTCCAGCCATGCCTCCAGAAAGGGGACAGTTGTCTTCAAATAATTTTGTAATTACCAAACATCAGTGGCGTGACTTGCTCACTTCACAAGAGCACTAAAAAAGCCAATACAGGCTGTCAGTTTAAGGCAAGGGTTTGCAGCCTAAATATGCAGCATTGTGCACCCTCAGTGTGCCCAGCTTGTTTGCTTTGGAGAAGCTCTGGGAATGTAGAGCTGCCATCTCACCAGTCACCTCCACATCCAAAAAATACTAAAGCTACACAAAAGCACCACCACTGTTTCAGTGTAGGGGATTTAAACTTCATTTAAACTCACAGGCTCACCACGTATTTAGCAGACAAATTCCCTCAGAGAACCTAGGGGATGTTTAATGTTTATGCATAGATTACAGCTTGCATATGCAGCCTGTTTATGATTAATTTTGCAAACGATGTTCACTACACCTTCAGAAAGCATGCCTATCCTGCGGCTGTTCAAGTGACGAGTCACTAAGCAGCACAACAGCAGAGTAAAAGAGAACACACCAACATACACAGCCAGATCTGTTTAATTAACAGATTTGCAAGGTTTGTTTCTGTCTGATCCTGTTCATTCTTGTTTCAAGTTTTATATATTTCAAGAACCGATGAACAGACAGAAGCAGCATTTTGCAAAGAATCAGTTTGAGGAGTGTAACATGTTTATTACTATATCAGTCTTTAATAATGGTGAAGTGTTATAGCACTGGCAATTGCTCAATACTGTTCTTTTAAAAATAAACTCTTTAACTCCAGTACAACTCACTTCACATTTTGAGGAGAAGAATTTTGTTATTTTTTCAGTAGAAATGAAGAAAACCAAACTCTTCTCTCTTTTCACATATTTTCCTGCCTGCAAACCATTTATGAGGTATGTCAAAGAGTATTGCTTGAAAGGTATCTATGAAGCCCTTTTTCAAAGACCAAAATTTCCTGTTCATCTGCCCAGTCTAGAGCCAAACCTTGTGGTTAAAAGCATCAAATCCAAAGCAAAACCAAAAGAATTTTTGAGGCACATCACTGCATTTAAGTTAGAAAATCACATCTGAAGTACATTGACAGCATCTCTGCCCCATGGGCTTCTAAATAGCATGAAACTGATAGTTTTTACCTTTGACATTGCCTCCAGTGTTTTAGCCATCTGCTTACAGATTGTCAAATAAGCATGCAAGAATGAATTTCTTTCTGTATTTCACTGGTGATTTGCTAATATTTTATTGGATAGTCTACAGATAGCAAATATTTGAGTGATCAAATGTTATTCACTGCACAGAATAAAGATCAAAATCAAGAATCAGGCACCTAGCTGCACTTGTCAGGAGCTCATAAACACTAAAAAGTGGATCAAACAGAGCAGTGAGAAGCAGGGCCACACAGCAACAGAAATTAACCAAAAAGTCAATCTCCGTATTAGATTAGTCAAAAGTAGAAGTAGCTAAACATAGTTTTGGCCCATACAACAGCCAGTTTAAACGGAGATAAAAGTTTATTCAAGTAGAAGTAAGAGTTTATTTCACCCATAAATTAATGAAAAGTGAACCTACAGTAAGGAGCTGTCCTACTTCTTGAGAAACAGTGATGATAAATTTTAATGTTGCAATCTGTATATTTTAACACCTCTTTTCTGAGCACCACTATTTATTCAATGGCTCACTTCCTAGCCTTGAAGACAGAGGAGGCTGACTCACAGTAGGTGGAAGTCAAAGAACAGTCAGATATCTGGAGGGTATATGCTGTTACCGCATCCATATAGCAGACCTTTTGTTTCCTTACAATGGTCTAAATAAAAGGGAACAAAAGTGGTTTGTGTTATGTTTCCATCTCAGGAATGACAGTTTCTTACCAAAATCTCCCAATTGCTCTTTAATGGTTATATTCACCAGCTACTAAAGATAGAAAGTTTTCAGTGAAAAACTTTGCTCCCTCTGAAAAAAACCCAACATAAACAGGGTTTTGAAAACCAATTCCCTTTATTTTGAGGAATCTGATCTGGGAAAAAAAGCGAGAACTTATTGTCTGGCAGATAAATGCTAAACTAGTAATTAACACTCATTACTAGGCCTAACCACAAAACAAAATTTAGCATAAATCATAGCAAGGGTTAAAGCTTTCAGAATTAGCTTGCTTTTATTTTCTAAACATTTTCTGAATTTTATTCTATGCACTTTATTTTCTGAACATTTTCCACATTTTTGAGTGTACGATTTTGGAAGTGTTTTCTATGGTATGTTCCAGAGGTACTTAAACATATAAGTTTGCAAACAGGAACTCAGACTTAATCACAGAAAGACAGGAATGGTAGCTACCAGACCTCCAAGTGCCTTATCACCTAGGAAAAGCCTGTCCTCCTGGGACACCAAGTCTGTGTGCAATGCATTGAGAAAATTGGAATCCTAAAAATGCAACTGAGAAAAATTAAATCTGCAGGAGGAACCCACATGAGTGGAAAATGCCCAGAAGATGGTGCTGGTTATGATTCTACAAAGAGCCACCAGGTAGTTAGCTCCAGGCTGGAAAGAGGCACCTTTATGTGCTTGGAACACTGTTGTGAGTTCAACAGTCTTCAGTCAGGTAATTTTAATAGAATTAATTTACTGTAAACAAAAACAAACCTCTCACTGCTGATTGCAGTTCTGGGGGAAAAAAAAATAGCAAAGGTAAACACTGAGACAGACACTTACACAACCTATCCTCCACATTTCCTGGTCTAAATTTTCCCTATTTTTGCTGTGCATTATGCTCTGTCCATCAAAATTCCTGTGCTGAGGTGACAGGCAGGGTACAAAGCTGAAATAGCAAGTGTGATGGTTTCTTTCTGTCACTGTTTGCTTAACCACTTCTGCTGCTCTATGATTAAAGGTTTCTGCTGTCCTTTTCCTCCACATCTCTGATCTGGCCTCAAACATTAATGGCCTGCAGTGCCCTCTGGTGTGTCCCTGCTCCATCATGGACTGTTCCTGTGCCACAACCCCTCAGAAGTTGAGGGTATCTTATTTTGGATGGAGAGAGTCCTCTCTCCAGATCAGCTTGTCTCCAGTCTCCAGAAGAAGCCTATTTCCTTCTGAACTGCGTTTGGGCAGGGACATCTTTGGTGCCTGGTTAGATAACTTTTTAATGCCCAATGGCTAAGACTTTGTACACAAAGCAGGCTTTTTCCATGACTGTTCTGTGTGCCCCATGACAGGCTGGAGGCAGCTTTGGCAGACATGAAGAGATTGACAATGACCACTCCTCCAGCTCACCACTTCAGCCCCCACCACCTGTGGCCACCAACACAAGCTCCATACAAAGCCACAGTGGCCAGTGGTGCAGAAACAGCGTGCCAGCTCCAGAGGTTTTCAAGCTTTAACTGGAGATCCACAGGTTAAACAGTGTTCTCCATGTGCAAGCCTTCATCAAAACAGCCCTCTGTCAAAACGAGACTTCAACGCTCTTCCCATCCCCACAGAGAAATGCTTATCAGTGAGCACGAGGTTATTTTGGAGGTAGAGCCCTAAGCAGCCTTTTCAGGTGAAACTAATTTGCTCCAAAATGAAACCATTTAAAAATCACCGAAGCAAGTACTAGATTTCCTGTTTCTGCAGTGCTCCAGGTGAATTCCCTAACCCCCAGGCTCCTGCACAAAGGCTTCTCTGCTTCTCCTTTCTCTCTCATGGGATGTGCAATCCAGTGGAGACATTTGGCAAATGCAAAAGGGGCCCAGTCTGTCTCCTTGAGGAATTATGTCTGAATTCTTGGTCTCACGTGTTGAAGGGTTTAGAATAGGTCTAATTCTTACCAATTCCATGTTCTAGGTCTATTGTTTTGGAATCCTGGTTTATACACTGATGCCTGCACATTTGTACATTGAAGACACATACTGTAAAGCACAATACCATAGCTGCAGCTTATTGATTTTTGCAGTGCTATTTGTAATGGCAGATATGCTATTGATTAATGAAATCTATGATTACTGCATTTAAATAGCTTCCAAACTTTGTAGAAATTTGGGAGTAGTTTGTGACTTCTTTACACAACACCGGTTTTGGTTATTTCCAGCATACATCATATGCTCCATGCCTTTATGTAATTTGATTCATTTTGAAAAGCTGCATTTTAAACATAGATTAACAGCTATATCCATCAAAAATATGTTGACAATTAGTATAGTTCAAAGAGATAAAATTAAAAAACAACTAGAAAGTAATATATACTAACTGATAACATTTTACCATGTAATTCACAGTATCATAATTTATTATTCATCACTGAAACCTCAGCATGCAGGCACATAATGCCAACTGTTTAAGCTACAGGAACCATAATCCTTAGAAAGAAAGAAATAAAGAACAAAAAATGTCCATCTTTAGTGTAACAAGACATTTATTTTTACATTTGGTTCCTGCTCCAGTCCTCTTGATGATTTTTTTAACTGCTTAAAAATTCTTTCTGTATGATATTAGCAACAGTTACAGATTATGTACTTCTTTTTTAGGTTGGCATTGCTTTCCCCACCATTTACATTATATAATTTTGAAGAAAGCAGTAAAATATGAGATTGCTATATGATTTCAGCCACTTCTTGTATGAAATGCTATAAAATATTATTTTTTTAACTTTTGTTAGCACACTGTTGTAATTAATAAGCAAGAGGAAGCTAACTTCTTTTTCAATCCTGAGTCTAAGGTGCACCTCAAAATAGTTTCCTCCTCACAGAGCCTGATAGCTGTCTTTAGCAGCACTTGCACTGTCACATCCAGCACAGCTTAGCAACGTTCAAATATTGAGCCCTGCCAAGAAACCACAGAACATGTACTCAATACACGGATGTGCTCTTATGAATCAGGGCCATCCTACATCTTCAGTTTGGGTCACTGCAGGACTTGCTTTTGTGCAGTTTTCAGCATCAGTATTAAAAAAATAAGTCTCTTTTTTTGGTTGGTTGGTTTTGGGGTTTTTTTCTTTTTTTTTTTTTTTTTTTTTTTGCCAAGGGGTGTGACCAGAAGGGAATGCTTCACTCTAAGTCAGGTGGATCCTGAGAGACAGGATGAGAGACACTTAGAGCTGCAGCAGAATGAACCTTTGGATTGAGCAATCACAGAAAAGGCACTAAGAAGTGAGATATTACTCTGTTGCAGTGCACCTGACTTCAGCATTTCCCACTTTCTTGACAGAAATATTTCCTAGAGATCCTGATTGGGCTTGCTGAGGTTGTTTCAATGATGGCAGCCACTGAAAGTTGAAGGGCTTTCTAGAAGAAGGCTCTAGGAAACTCCGCCCTGCAAGGACTCAATATGAGATTTATTTTTAAGTTTGGTATTTTCTCTGTTTTCTCAGCAATTTTGAGCTTTCCTTGGCTGAAGAGTAAAGTTATTCTAACTTATTCTAAGTAACTTGGCTGTAAATAAAACTTTTCTTTTTTTTGAGACGGGCAGCTATTCCATCCAAGGACTTATGAGTCATGATCTGTCATACCAAGTGTGGTTTAAAGTTTGAATAATCTTTCTCAGTCATCCAGCAGATTAAGCCTTTGCAGCTGTGCCTACTCCTGTATGGACTGCAGCCCATGCAGTGAGCAAATTCTATAAATTATTTGGAAGCAAAATGTTGTCGTGTATTTGGACAATTGGATAGAAATTTCCATTGCAGAAACTCATCCCTTGACTCATAACTGCTATTCAAAGAAGGACACTACACATACAGAAGGCAATTACTATTTAATGTTTGACAGATAAAGGTCTGCCTCTTACCTGTCCGATGAGATATAAATTCTTCTGCTGTTCTCCCATATTGTTTTCCTTTTGCAATCTCCAAGGAAGCCTGGTGCTGCGGTCTGAGACTGTATGCTGAAATATTGGCAGCTTTTTCAATGCAAGAGCTCAATCTTTCTTGCACAAATGTACAGCTGTCCCAGCAGGGCAAAATTCACTGGATTCAGGGCAGTAATAGTTACCTAGACCAGTCTCCTTGCCTCTTCCAGCATAAATTCTTCAAAGTTTGTTTTTCTCTCAACTCTTAGGAGAAGGTGACATTTTGATAACAAGTTCTGCTGGTTTCAGCTAACTTTCCTCATCTATATGTTCACATTTGCATTATTCAGGTGCTTGTTTCTAGTATATAACAGAAGCACATTGAAAGGACAGCTCCCCAGATGCACAGTGGTATCTGGTACAGAAATCCAACACTATATGCAATACAGCATCTTCATGTCTCTGCTCCCAGTGCAGAAGAAGGGAGTAAACAGAACAGAACAAAATATGGCCCAGGAAGAACTGAAAGACCAGCAATAAGTCATATTTCTTCAGTGTTGACAAAGGAGACAGAAAAATAGCTGTGCCAGATGCCCAGATTTAAAATACCTTCAATTACCTAAATCTGATGGGTTTGCTTTTTTGTTGAAAATCATCAGAAAGAATATGTTGGGCTATGCCAAACCTGGAGCCCAGGCCACACTGCAAGATGGAATAGTAAAAATAGTGTCTACTTGCAAACACTAGACTAGAAGAAACACTTTTTTGAAGAAGCAAGGAGGATGCCTGCTATTTATTTCATACTAACAATTGGCTCTACCCTCAATATCCATGTTATTTCATAAACAAATCTATCTGGTTATATTAAAGTGAGAAAAGAAAGCCCTGTAAATCTGCCCCTTATGAATTCCAGTAAAATTGCTCCTTGAGTATTCTTTTCATCTTCTAGAACTGTACATAAACTACCATCTATATACATGCATACTCAGGCTTTATTTTATACATGAACAGAGATCTAAAAATATCTCATAAAACAAAGCAAATTTATCTACAAATTTCCTTGGGGTAGCATACAGCTCACTATAAAAACTGACAGATCTTCACATTGTGCTGTACTATGTGACACAACAGCACTTCTGTGAATAACAGTCTGCAGACTGGTGGCTCATGCTCCAACAACAAATTATTGTTTCTGGGACTTGTAGGTATTTTATGGTTGATAAGTAATTTTCACTGAAATGTTTAGGTTTCAGAGCAATGCAGAAAGCTACTAAAAATAATCTGATCACGAAACAAAACTGAAGGGACATGAGTGATTTTTAAAAAAACCGTAACATTTTTAAAAAAATCTCAATGGGAATAAGTAATGCAATTTTACCTCTTTGATCAGGTAAAGACATTTGTCCTGTGTCATGGCCACTTAGTTTCTTCAAGACCCTTTTGTGAACCATGCTTTCCAGAAATCCAGGCAGCCTGTTAAAGTGGATTATTCTCACCCACAAAATTTGAAACCTTCAGAGAATTCTTATTTTTGTCCTCTGCAAAAGCAGTCTTGACTTGTATTTCATCTATCACCCTCATCCAAATCTTACATTCTACTTCCACTAATATGCTCAAATAGACTGTTTTCTAAATCAGTAGTCCTGTGGTGCCCCTTGGAGCTCTGCAAAAATTGGTACCACAGTTGCCCCCCCCTTGCCTGAGCTATCAGCACAACTCCGGGTGACAGACTCCATATGAGAGGTGGCAGCAGCATTTCAGTAGTTTCATCCCTGAGTTTCTTTAGGTCTCTCTGCTGAATACATAGACATGAGGATTCGTTACCACTTGTTTTATTTAATCTATCTATTCCTTGACCTCTCCTCCTCCTGCTTTGCCTTGAGATAACTGTTGCAATTAGTCTTCTGTAAGTATAGAAAATCCCTTTCCTCCACAATGAACACGGAAGCATTAAAAAAAGTATTCAGTAGATTTACTATAGGGAATCACATGGCATAATGCTGAATATGAACTTGCTGTGAAAAAGATAAATCAGCTAATTTCTGCACAGTGTAAAAAAGACCTAGAGTTTCTTTCTAGTAATTGTTAAACTTATAGTAACATTTGTCTTCTTAATTTGATTTTCCAAAAAGATAATTTTTCAAAAACTTTTCTTTTTTAGCATCCCCTTTCATCTGAGCAAAATTTCAGATGCTTTTGTACTTGTTTAAAATCACTCTTTTACCAATTTTCACACATGTTAAGAAAGTATTAAACATTAGAAATGGATTAAATTGAATGAATGCCTTTCTATTCCTATTTAGCTTTTTTTTTTTTTTTTTAAGCTGGTCTAGAATGAACTAAATTAATACTTTGTTTTCAGTGGTGGAAGGAAAGTAGCTTTCTTATGATTGATTTTTAACATTTTAATGAATTTCCAATAAACAAAAAAGGAGAGCTGCCCAATACAGTCATCCTGTAAAACATTTACTATTTCTTTTTTATATGTATTCCTTATCAATGGGTACTTGAATGCACCCAAGATGACTTACAGAAGTTACCTACAAGAGTAGGTAACTTATATTTGAAATATAAATTATCCTCTGTCATTCAAGGCTAGATTGGATGGGGCTCTGAGCAACCTTGTCTAATGGAAGGCATCCCTGCCTGTGGCAGGGGGCTTGGAAATATAAGATCTTTAAAGCCCCTTCAACTCAAACCATTCTATGGACTTAAGTTTAATCCCTTTGAAAAAAGGAATTAACACTATGGCTCTACAGCTGGAAGGCTAAAATATTCCTTTTGTTCATGAAGAAAATTTGCAAGCAAATTTTCCAGCACAAATATTGCCCTGCACAGAGATATCAGACACAAGACAAGACAGGAACATGTGGCAATGGGGATACAATGGCAACAGTGCACCCCTTATAATTACCACAAAGTGATGGGTACAGTGGGGTTACAGCAGTCCCTGCAGGGCTGTTTGTTAATCTGTTCAAGAGCACATCTTTTATTGAAGGGTAAACAACCCTGCATCATGTTAACACAGTTAGTGGCTAACAAGAAGCTCTCACTGTACCTACCAGGCAGCTGATGCCATAATGTTCCCAATACCAAGCCAATCTCACAAAATAAAAACCTCTTTAAAGTATATATATACACATACATTTTTTTTAAATATGTTGCTTTCCAGACCAAGAAACCAATTAATTCAGCACAGTTGGGCTAATCAATCACACGACCAACTCATGCACACATTTCCAGGAAAAGAAAAACTTGCATCCTATCCTATCCTATCCTATCCTATCCTATCCTATCCTATCCTATCCTATCCTATCCGTCGTATCATTTCATATCATTTTATATCATATATCAATCTTACCATATCAGTGTTACTTCCTTCCCTGCTTCTTAAAATGTAAACAAATTAAAATTCCAGCATCGTTTAAGAAAAGCCAACATACTGCAAATAAGTTTGTGTATTTCTTGACAACTAAAGCTAAACTTTTCAGTTATGTTATCCTCTGTTTTTCCCTCTCAGTGAAAATGTGTTTCATTGCCTAGTTGTGATTTTTTTAGGGTAAAGGGTTTTAGAACTTTAATTTATGAAAGAAAGTTCCAGATATAAAGCCTGGAAAGAGAAAAAGACATTGAGTCACTTAAATGGCAACAATGGTGTGTAGAGTCTATGCTTATGAACAAGAAAAGACAGAGGAATTTTGCAATGGTTCTCTCTTTGAATCCAACAGCAGTGAAGCTCTTCTCTAAAAAATGCAAATACTACAGAAAGTCAGTGACTTTCTGAACCATATGCTGATCTTATACGGAAGTTTTAAAGACTATTAAAAAACCCAAAATCGCTTGAGAACTCCACAGTAAGTCTCTTTCCCAGAAATGGTGGTGCTAGAATGCCCTTTGAAGCAGGTACTTGAGGATAAAGATGCTGCAAAAATGAGAACTGCTGGGTAATTGGAGGAATTCTGGTCATGTTCTTTCATGGACTAAATGTTTGGCCCAACCTATGCAGAGCAAAGGTTCTCAGCAACAGCCTTTCCACATATGACACCACAGCTAAAGTGGTTTGAAGTCAGCTGTGCACACCCATTATTTCCATTTCCTCTTTGCCCCTGAACCATAGCTTTTAGTTAGGATTTAAAAAGAGTTTTCTGAATATCTCAATCACTTTCAATGTGGATTGCATATCTTGCACATTTTTAAATCTGAGGATAGCTGAACTGGATCAATTCATGATCAACCTGAAGCTTTCTGGAACAAGGTTTGAGGGAATCCACTATAATGCTCTGTCAGGATCAGTCATCTTCAGGAGCTTTGGGGACACCTGTGGAGGATAAGAATCCTTTGGTGTATGCTGAATGCTGTTAGGGCTTTTAACAGTGTTAATTAATGTAACATTATTAATTTTGACAGTGATGTCAGTGAGCAGAAACACATTTTAATGTGATTTTGGGGTTTAAAAGGATATTGAATCTCCTCTGAAAACTCGTAATGTAGTGGCGTGCACTGTGGCCAGTCTTTCAGCTCCCTCCATCCCAAGTTCAAGACAGGTTCACCATACTTCTCATGGCTCTCCACACTCCACAGTTTAATTGTCTAGTTGTCCTGCATCATGGACTATGTAAGATCCCAAAAGGGCTGAAGTCCTTATCTATTTCCACAGCATGGATTTTTTTTTTTTTTTACCTTATCACTGCAATTTTGAGTACTTAGTTTACTTCTATGGCATAGAAAATACTAGGATGCTTTTTCTAGAAATCACCATAAATTCTCTCTATGACTAGCAGACATTTATCACGTGGTTTCTACATTTTCATCATAATGTAGAAAAGTCTGTCTCTTTCTCAAAATGGATCATTGTTTTCCTACACATATACGTACAACATACAACTTTTTTACCAAAGTCCCCACAAGCAACAAGCTGACTTGATTCTTTTTTTATATAGTATATCTCAGACAGTATAGCAGAAATTCTGCAGATTTTACAACTGCCTGCAACTTACAGCATCCCAAACATGCGTGGTTCCATTTCACTGTCATCAGAGTTTCCTCAGAATCACCTACTGCATCCACGTTTGCATTATAGGCATATTATACTACAGTTCTGCCACTTCCTTTTCAGTGCATTATCATTCATATTCCTCATACTTGTCAACCAATTCACCTTCAGACAGTCATATCTTTAAAATATAATGCATTCTATGCTATGCAGTAATGTGCTTCTGCCTTTTACTAGCTAGATGAAAATTTTAACTGAATGGAAAAAATTAGGAAGAAACTGTGGTGCAGTGATTTATATGAGTAAGTTATAGTACATCTATTTATAGCATTACACAGCTTTTTAATGATAGTCTGTTGGCATAATTAAGACTCCTTGCACAGAGTTTGAACAAAAACATAACAACAACAATAATATTTAATTGCATTTTATATGCAAAAATCAATGGGGCTTCAGCTAAGAGCAATATGTTATTCATATGCTACTGATTCTAAATTGGGTTGTGACATACTGTTTGTTCCTCAAACTCATTGAAGATGCACACATTAATTTACAAGAACTCCAGAAAATGCATATGGGAAAGAAAAAAAATAAAATGAGGAAAACGGAGAGAAGCTTTATCACAGGACACATGCAAGATAAGCAATCAACTCTCATTAGGAGGGTATATATTAATAGAGTAACAAATGATTACATATAAAAGAAAGGTTTAACCTAAAAAGCTGGTATAAAAAGAAAATCAAAAGCTTGTGATTTTGATTATATTATCTTGTTAGAACAATGAAAACCTCAGAAATCCTTGGACATATTTGCAAAGTATTTGCAAGTCACAATAACAGCACCAGGCACACTAACTCTTACCTTCTATTTTTATAACTCCTCTAACAAGCTGAACATATTTTTTCCCCTATGGTACTAGAAAACAAATGTTCCTTCTTACTGTGTGGTGTCTGTGGAAGGATGTATTTTAAAATAACCTGGAAGAATAACTTAAAAATGCAGAAAGACTACTGGTGCAATTTTCTTTTTTATCTTTTTTATAATTTATTTTAATAAATATGGAGAGGAAAGTGGAGTTATTATCAACTTAAAATTCCATTTTTCAAAATTCCATTTATATTTTGCCCAACAATTCCTACACTACAAAATCAGTGATGAGGAGTTACTCCCCTGGAGTAAACCTCTTTCCTGTAACTGTGGTTTTAAAGAGTGCTGTCACTGTGGAGAGTGTTACAGCAGCACATAATCCCTGTGAGCACTAGGCCTTTTTTTTAATTACGTAAAAAAAGACGTGCAGCCACAGTTGTTGCAGCATTATCGGCCCTGGGCTGCCTGAGGGTTCCCTTCAATGCTGAAAGGGCATTATTAAAGGTATCTGTGACAGACTGACTCACAAACAAAACCAGATGTGACCTATAAAGCAAAGGGAATTTAACAAGAGCTATTTATAACATTATTTTCCCTCAGTCCTCTCACATTTGAAAGATCACAGTAGCCAATAAAGCTCAGAAATGGGAAGGAAGGCAGGTGTCAGGATCTACTCTGGCTAGAGCATTTCTAAAGGATCAAATATATGTAACTGGAGAAAGGCACCCTTCCAAACCTGGCGTTTCTTTTAAACATTAGGAATGAAGAAGAGCATGAAATCATTAAGAAACATGAAAAACAAAGTTCTGGAGAAACAACTTTGTCTGAGCAACAGAAACAAAGGGTTTTTGTTCTCAAGGAGTTTAACACAGAGTTGGCAGGGCCAAAGGAAGATTGAAATATACTGCAGAAAAACTCAGAAAAAACTATGTAACTTTACATTCCTACCAAAATGAGGCAACTGGGAAGATGCAAAATCATTAATTCTAGGGTACAAATCAAAGAAGTTGATACAAAATAATGTTTGAGTAGAATAGGTTTTAGAGCAAAGTGACAAAATGAACAGGAAAAACTATCAGGGCCATTTTCTTTTCTGATGATGCAAAGTTATTTGTAATAACCAGGAGAAAGATGGGACTGTGAATAGCTGAAAAAATGTCTCAGAGGACTGAGGCCATGGTTTCCCAGGACATGTAATGCTGTGTACAAACAGCTGTCACCAACAGCTCCCTTCCAGCCAGCCCCACCTGCAGCTATTATAGTCTTCACACCCCTTCCGTGAGACCTCCCTTTCCATCAGGCACTGGTGGCAAGCTGAGGACCTGGGAAAGAGGTCAGTAGCTCTGACACAGATCCAAGATCTATTGCAGAAGACTACTGAGTCCATCAGCAAAGCTGCTGACATCTCCAGGTATGCACATTAGAAGAAGGGCAGGAAAAGCCAGACCAGAGAGAGAAGGAAACAAAAGGAGTTAGATCCAGCAGAGGGAACACCAAGATCAGCAGAGGAGGAAAAGCTCCATTCCGGAGCTGCATGCTGCAGCCCATGGAGAACAATACCAGACCAGATGGATATGCCTGATGAAACTGCAGCCAGTGGAGAGCCAGCACTGGAGCAGAGGAAAACCATGAGGAAGAAACAGCAACAGCAGAGAGGAACTCCTGTGTGCTGACAACCCTTTATTCCCCTCCATGGTGCTTTAACAGGGTAGGGGAGCTGGGAGAGAAGGAGTGAAGCTGAGCCTGAGAAAAGTGGGAGGAAAGATGTGGCTCTATTATCTGTCTCTTTTGCTTCAACTAGTCAAAACTATGTTATTTTCAGGAGATTAAATCTGTTTTTTCCACAGCAGTAATTGGTAAATGATTTCTCTGTCTGGATCCACAGTCTTTCCCATTCCTGCTGGGGTTTTTTTCCCTTATTTTCTCCCCCGTTCCTGCTGGGGCTGGGGGGCAGTGAGTGAGGAGCTCAATAAATGTTTGGCTGTGGGCCATGGCTAAATCACTTCTATATCACACTTTTCTCTATATATTACAGGAGATTTCCTATTCAATGTTGAAAAAGGGTTGGGATTGTTAGGCACCACTAGAGCCTGAAAATTTATCTTCCTGTGTAAAGTCACCAATACAGTAATTTTCCATTATCTGCTAAAAGCAGAAAATTAAAAAAAGGTTACACAAATTTAGTACTGTCTTACTGCTCGAGCAGTCACATTTGATGACTTATAATGAGAAATCTGGTAACTACTGAACTTGAAAAATCCAATGAAAGTAGCAAGGAAGAAGAAACTTTAAAACAGGCACACAGTAATCTGAGCTTTAGACTGTCTGAGACTGACTTAAGCAGTCAAGAAATAAAACTATGCAGTCAATAACTAAAACAACCAAAAGGAAATTATTTTTCACACTTTACGCAGTTGAGTTGAAAAAGTGTGCCATGGGATTTGAGGATATCAAAATTGGTTAAATGCAACATCAATTCTGGTTCATTAAGTAACTGGGTCATACATTTTCTTGCACTCAGATCACTGGGGAAGCATATGCCTAAGATTTTCTATTCCACTTTTTCATAGGCATATACCTTTGTTTTGGTTTTCTTCCCCCTGTTTTAACCATGCAGGGATGCTTACAGACAACATTCAGCAGTAACTCCAGGCTTACTTACAGGACTTCTACTATTAGCTTAAAGAACTGAGAATGAACTTATCTTAAATTTTTTCCCCTAGTAAACTTATGGCTGCTGTAGCATGACCCACAGCACACCATGGCCCATAACATTTACCCAGCCCACACCTATGTGACTGGAACCTCCCACTGTTGTTAAATTTGCCATAGATAGAGATAGTCCCGTGTCTCCTCTCCCTCATATTTCATAAGCAATCCCTCATACTCAAGGAGAGGCTGAGAATATTCAGTAGTTGGGACCTCATACTTTGCATTTTAGTGTTTTCAAAATAGGTTATCCTTCTTTATGCAGACAATCTAGGGAGGAGTAGCAGGCAGGTCATTCTACATTTTTGAGGTCCTCAGTGAACAACCATCTAAAAAAAGGGCACGTGGGGATGAGGATGCTGAATACAGCTTGGACAGGACCTGAGTATCAGATACTGAGAAATATTAAAAAACATTAGTCTGATTAACCAAACAAAATAAATACAACAGCAGTAGGAGTCAAATTTCTGTTTTCTCAAAGAGTAAATCAGTCAAAGTTTTCCTAGGGCAAAAGGTCTCTGTGAAAGATTGTACAGGAAATAAAATGTCCTTTGAAAGAAGAGATATACATGAGGAATGTAAGATCTGTCCCAAGAGATGAAAGGAAGCGTGGAAGAAGACACCTATTTACTGGCAGAGAGAGACATGAAAGAAGGAAATAGAATGATATTTAAGAGTATAAAATTCCTTTTGAGATCATTTTAACAAGAACATCTGAGAAATACTAAGGATGCACAAACACAAATGACAGGGAAAGGAATGCTCCTTGATGAAGTTATTTGCAGCATGGTTTGGGGTCTCCAAGCAATGAATTTGGAAAAAGTCAGCTGCAATTCTTTTCTCCATCAGATTTCATTACTTAGTGTAAAATAGAAAATCCAATGCACTGGATATAAATAACAGTACAGGAGAAAGGCAACAGTTACTTTATTAAAATACAGTGCAGCCACAAATGCACGATAGCTGGAAGCAGAAGACTTACATAGTCAACAGAACAAGACTGTGAAAAAGCCTTCAAACACAACCAGTTGCAAAAAAAAAAAACCCATGACATGGTGTTAAGGAGAAATCTAAAGTTATAAAAAGGCTGGGAGAACATATTTTCTTGCAATTCCAGGATACAAGTTTTGAGGGATCTTGCAGATTCCCCAGTAACTGACTAAAGGCCATTGGTGTTGCAGCTATTTTGGTTTTTCCTTAGATCAGTTTGATATCATACTCAGACAGCTGAATTATATTAATAATATTTAAAACATGAAACCATTTTAAATTGCAGTTGTTTAAAGTGCCAGGGGCAATTTTCTTTTTCTCAGTTTAGAAGGAAAAAGATGAATACTACATATTTATATTAGATTTTGGTTACAGCAAATAAGCAAAAATCACTTCTCTATTTCAATTAAGTGGCTTATGCAACTACATCTAAAAGCAGGAAAACTGCTAGAACGGAGTGGTCAAGGAGAAATGAAACTGTGGAGACAGTTCCAGTCCAGGATTGGTAGACAAAGGAACTGATTTAATTAGGGATTCCACCTGACCTCTAGTAATTTGATTTTTAAACAAACTTTTGGAAATGCAGTGGTGAAAGGACAATAGCACATTTTATTCCAAGGCCCTCTGAAATGTCAAATTGTACTTAAAAAGAAACATAATGCTGCCAAAGTATTTAGCATTACAGAAAATCACCTGGACCAGATGGAGAAAGTTAGACAATACAAAAATATCAGAGGCCAAGAAAACATGTCTTACAAACCACAGTGGAGGAGACTAGGCTTGTTTGCCTTACTTTAGCACTTACTTTATCACTTTAGCAACAACTGAGAGGGGGCAATAGCCTTCAGGTGCACATAAGGTTCTAATAAAGAGGAAAGGAATAAACTTTATTTATATCCAATGCAATTCACAGGCCTAGATTGAATTGTGGCTTATTAAGTTGGGCAAAAGGGAAAATATTCTCCAGAGATAAAAGCAGAATGGAACGTGTCATCTAGGAAAGGTATAGAAGCTCCAGATTTTATAGAGACAGTTAAGACAGACACCTGCTGAGGACGTTTCAAGTACTCCGGGTCCCACCCGGTAAGCTGAGTGTGCAAGGAGAAAGGCGAAGTCACCTCTTCATATTTGAGACTTATTTTTCTGCATTGTACAAAAAAACCCATTCTGAAGTAGGAATAAAGCCTTCTATAAATTGTATTTTGAAAACAGATCTACACTTCCAATTCTGCTCATGATGATTCCTTGAACATTTCAGTTAGAGACAAATTCTTAAAGGAACTAATGAAGTTCACAAAACAGGTTTCAGTAGATACAAAAGAGGTGAATGTAAAAGTTGTAAATAGTTAAGCCTGTGGACTTTTGCATTCTCTCTCACTTCTCTTTTTCTTTTTTATTTCTTTTTGAATCTCTGCCATCTGAAAACACATTAAAACTGGAGGAGGAGGCCGGAAAGAATTCATTAGTGGCTCTGGCAAGGGTTTAGAAAGCTAGTGTCAGGCTTCAGTGAAATAAGGAAATACAGGGAGAGGAAGTTCAGACAAGGTGTTTACTGTCACCACTACTGCATTTTAAAAAAGTTAAATTTTCATCAGGATGTCACATTTACTTTCACCTACAATAATGCACAAAGCTTCATTTCAGCCTGAACTACCTCAAGAACCAATGTAGCTGTAATTCTTGGGTTTGTTTCCCTTAATGTAGCAATGAGACTTTTTTTTTTTTTTTTTTTTTTTTTTTTTTTTTTTTTTTAACAAGAGGACATTTGTCAACAATAATGACTGTTCATGTGATAATTTACATTTATACAAACATATGATTTAGTGTTATACAACATTCTGGTTTAAAAATTAGCACAGTAGAACAGATTGAATGGCTTGCAATTGAACTTCCTGGCAAATTTCTAAAAGCAATTTACTGAGAAACATATTTTTATGTTGAGTATTTTGTGTAGCAAGCCTGAGACATCATAAGTTTCCAGAAAGCTGCTTGATAATCTAGAAGAACAAATAAATGAAATGCTTATAACAAAAGACCTACTTGTCTCAAGGTCCCTGTATGCTGAGAGCTGTTGTACACAACCATGCTGTTAAGTGTCTATATGCCCAGGCATCTGAGGTTGGACATGCACATTTTAGCTAAAAGACCAACAGTTTCACCATGCTCATATCATCTCCCCTTCCACCCCATATAAATTCACATTCCTCTCAATCTGAGAGACTTGTAATTTAAAAGAAAGCTAAAATATAATAAACCATGAAACATGGCTTTAAGAGTCAGCAAGTCACACAGGCTGTGAGCACCTCTGAGGGCAACACAGCCCAAGAACCTCCGCTTATTATTAAGTAGCTTTTCTTTCTCATTTCATTAAGCATCCACATGTACAGTTCTTGCCAAAACCTCAAAGAGAAATGGGATTGCCTAAAGAGAAGCCTGGTGACCTACGAGAAAAGATTAATTTTCCTCACACCACCTTGGAGCACAAACAAGTGAATCCCACAACTACTCCAAATGGAAGGAAAGGGTTTTTCTTCAAAAAGTCAAATCTGTGGGTTGGGGTCCAGACTGACAAGTTAGAAGGTGCTGATGGACTGAAGTGCAGCTGCAATGCATCTCAGGGGGGAACAAGGGTGGCAGCCCCACCAAAAAGCAACTCCTAAGGGAAGGAGTGAGAAGACTGTACTCTAAGTTCTTACAGCTTTCACAGCAGGTCTTAGAAAGAAGTTGGTCTTCAGCACAATCAGGTGAGCAGCTAGAAGGTAGCTGAGCTCCTAGAAGGTAGCTGAGGGGACTCCTATACTTGACATCTACCACTTGTTACATGCTTTTGGTTGAAAGCACCTGGGAATAGTATATTTTGCAGAGTTGTATTTTCTCCTAATGGCTTTTCATACAGTATGAAGCCCTTCGGATCCAGGAAATTGCTAAAAGGAGGTAAGGGTTTGGGGGGAAGAGGAAAGACAGACTATTACAAAAAGAGAAAGGAAACTGATTTGCAATCTGAAAAGAGTTGGAAGTAATATCTAACTAGGCCATGGACAATGACATCAACTTCTAGAAAAGTCCCAATTTAGCCAGATTCCCAAGAAGATCTTGAAGACTTAAAGACCACACCTTTCCATTACAACCTGAGCACAGTAAAGCAAGGGGGAAGAACACAGTAACACACAGGATTCAAATGTCCCCAACTTAAATTGTTTAGTGTATGTGCACAGCCAGTGTGAATGTCCATGTGAACAATCATTTAAAGAACAAAATGTATTAGGAGTGACATAAAGAAGATATTTACAAGTGATACGATTGCTAACAATGTTAGAAAAATGCATAAGCTTTTGTGAGCAGCACCACACAAGATATTTAAAACGCCCAAAGGAAATGAGTTCAGAATTAAAACATCTATTTACAATACAGAAGCATTTATGTTGGAAAGCAGTAGTTCTGTAAAGAACAGAGAGTTCATGGTACTTAACCGATTGAGTAGGATCTCTCAGCATGATATTGCTGCTAACAAGGCCAATGTGTCCCAGAGACTCATAAGAAGACTTTTCTATAGATCATTATCTCCTTAGGTGAACATAATTGACAACAGTGTGTCCAGATATACTTGCTATAAAAATGATACAAGAAATCGTAAATGACTAAAAGGTCACACGAATGAACAAATGCCTGAAGAATCCTCGTGACAGAGAACCCTTAAAGATGTTTAAGTTATTTACAATATTATAAAAATAATTATGACATGACTAAGCAATTCTGTATGTAAAAGTAAACAAAACAGGCCTGTGAATTATCAAAATCTATGTGATCTATGTGTAGTTTCTGTAGGCACAATATCCTGTAATCCTTATCTGTAGAGAATAATGTTTTATGTAGAAACCTGAAAAAGACATAGCAAGGTTAGTAAGGACAAAAGGATCTAGTTGGACTTAAATAACTTTTATCTGGAAATAAAATGGCAATTTAAAAATGAGGCAATTAATTATGAGAATAATGAACACTTGAAAACTTCGGACTCGCTGTCAAAAGACATTCTAAAAAGAATGACTTTTCAGCTATTAATTTTAACTTTTGTAACGTGGCTGACAAAATTGCAGGTGCCATGACAAAAATTAACATTTGTCTGCCAGTATGTATTTCATCCAAATTATCAGGATATCTATGAAAATGTGGTACTCAATATATGCTCAAACTACACATATTCCTCATAAAACAAAGCAGCATGACTCATCAGTTTATCTGACTGTGTTAGATATAATAAATTACTGCAGATCAACATACAGGGAAGCAGCTGAAATCTCATCCAGTTCATTGCAAAATGGTAAATGACCTTTTCTCACAATGAAGTCCTGAGGTAGGAAAAAAGATTAGATGCAAGAACTGGAGTGTCTCTATTGATCTGTGAAGTAGATACTTGCACAAGGCATTTGCTAAGCCATTAATTTCAGAACTGTGGACAATATGAGTGTCTTCTTGTAGGTAAGTAGACTTCCAATATTGGCATCTCTTCCCCTTACAGTGAAATGCACATTCCCTGGAGTGAAAGGCACATCTTATAACATTTCAGAATGTTATGACATGACAAAGCCTTATTTCTACCTAAGGAGTCTCTCATAGCTCTTACAAACAATTTAGCAGAGAAAAACTGGGAAAATAATGGTTAGGAAAAGTGACCATCTGTCAATAGTGTTTTGCTGTAAATTTCAAGGTAATTTCCCAGATCCCTGAAAAAGCACTGAAAGGGAAGTATCCCACACTTGGTAGACCTCTGGAGTTTTCCACAGTAGTAAACTGCAAAGCTGCCAACCATCCTCCTCACAGCTCCATCTCTACAGGGCAGAAGCTCCTGAGCAACTTTTTAAGTAGTGAAGTATTATGAAAGAATAACTCCAAGGACATAAACAAGATGCAGGTTGCTAATGTAGTACATAATCCTTTTGCAGGCAAGGAACTGAATATCTTTTCTACCTTACAAAAGCTCTGGTCAGCCAGGCATACATGAAGCCTCTGTACCTTTCAACCCTGCCTTTGTTACAGCTTTTTGATCTGCAGGTCTTGGTTGTGACATAAAACTTTAAATCAAAGTTTCAGATTTGTACCAAATGTTGAGCCTTAGGGGAAAATAAATTGCAGACTCTTGTTATTGTGATACCATCATGACTATTTAGTCTATTTCAAATTCTTCAACGGCTGGACAACCTGAACATAATGAAGTAACAATGGGTATCTATCTGATTTTCAAATCACTCAACTTTTCTTAGCAAACACATATTCCTCTTGAAAAATTACTATTATTCTCATCAATAATAACAAGCAAAAATAGCTACATTATTCCTGGCATTACTCTTCTGTAAGCAGAGTCAGCATGAGAAACTTGGAAAAAATTTCTGTAGCACCTCATAGGGCTTTTTGTTGATTCAAAAAACATTCATTTGCAATTATAGGATATGATTCAAATGTGACATTTACCTTTTCATTTCTTTCTATCTGAAATCATAGTATTCCTGTATGTCATAGCATTCTGTTATAGGAAAGACATTAAAGAAAACCAGAGACTCACTGGTTCAGGTGGAAAAGTTCAGGTTGGAAAGTAACCTTGAGATCCATAATCCCATATCTTGTTCCAAACATGTCTCATTTCAAAATTAAATTAAGTTGTTCAGGGCTTCTGTAGCCCAGAAAATACAATTCTATCACAACATCACAAGCTCTGTATTCAACACTGGGTCTCCAGATGTCTCTGGAGAGAATCATTGCCTTGCTTGATTTTTAGCTGTGGCAGCAGTTGCCCCTCTACATTGGCTAAGCTCTGGGAGTACCTCAGGCCTGACACTGTGGGACAAACAATCCCTCTGGGGTAATAGGACTGGGGGACAGCAGTGTACAGCCTTAACTGAACTAAAATTGAAAAGGAAGAGGGTTCAAACCACCAGTATTTACATCTTCCTAATGAACTAGGGACATCTTGCTGTGAAACCCCTGCTTTCTGCTTTAGTAACACTGGTATCATCCATTTCAGGATCCAGAGAGACACATGAAGCATAGTACCCAAAATCTTGTTTATGGACTAAAAAAAACCCAAACCTGATAATGGACACGCACATGCATACATCTAAAGCTAAGAATTTATTGTTAGTTTACATTTATTTTTAGCATAACTGAAATATTAACAGTCTAATTCAAGAATCAGTATTACTCATGCTCTAATTATTAGAAAAAATAAAGACAAAAAATAATAAAGAAAGAAATACTTCTATATTAACAAAGCAAAGTCCTAGTAGTAATAATATGGTTTAAATTGTTATGCATACACTTCTTAGTTTACAACCCTTTTTCTGGTAAAAAAGTCCTATGCTTTGACTGTTCCTGGCACTCCTAATGTGGATGGGTTTCAGCCTGGCAGTGGTGGTGAAAGACTCAGCAAGTCATCAGCATCTGAAGCCTTGTTTGAGGAGGGATATGATGCTGATGGTTACTTCTTCCTCAATCTAGGATCTCTTTGCAGAACTTTTTAGATATCTGATGACACATTTATACCTTGCTCTTTGCTGATCTGCAAGTCTATGCTCTTGTTCTTTGTTCCCCCTAAAAACACTTTGTGTCCAGGTCCAGGACTGCATTTCTTCAAATTCCCAGTGGTGACTGGTCACTTACAGATCTTATAAATCTACATAGTTATAGATCTGGTTTCTCCAGAGCCAAGCCTGTGTACCATCTCCAATCATGTATGTATTGCTCCCCACTGTGTTCTGTGTGTTCATCTCTTAAGCCTTCCACTGTCATGTCAGGTCTGCAGTTTTCCACCTTATGTTACAGTTGTAAATATCTCATTCTTCATAGAGTAGCTGGTCATTACTATTACTCATATAATATCTATGTTTGTGCTGTGCCATAAGAAAAGAAAAATTAATTACCTATAACCACCTTGTCATTAGAAATACTGCTGTTACAATTAACTCAAGTAAAAATAAAGCTCCAGGAAGCTCAAAAACATTCAGAGAGCCTTAACTCTGAGACCTTGCAAACTCAGTACAAAGCCCATGGAATGGCAGTAATATATTGTGGGGCTACACGGTTACAGAAGACTGAGGGGTAATACCAGAGAAAAAGGGGGATACACTTGAATATTTTTTATAACATTTTTAGCTATATTTATGCTTTTTTGTGTTAATTAGTGTGGACCGTGATTGTTATTATTATTGTTGTAACTAAATTTTTTTTTGTCTCTTCATTAGATTGTTAGGACTTTAATTAGCCTAATGAGATTCTGAGCTCTATATTTATGTGTGTTCTCATTTGCCCACAACAAGAATTGAAGCAAAAGATCTGATACATTTAGGACTTCAAAATCTCTCTGCTCACAGATTCCAGCATCTCTCCAGGTAGCCTTTCCCAGTGTTTAACCCTTCTCTTGAGGAACAATCTTTTATCTCCTTCCAGGAGATAAAAGCCAGGATTTATGCTGTCACAGTTCAAGCCTGTTGCCTCTCATCCTTCCACTGTGTGCCTCTCAGAAAAATCTGACCACATCTTTTGAGTAAGCTCCTCTGCTGTTAGGCAGATGTTAGTTGTCCCCTCCAAGCCTTTCCTTCTCAAGGTAAATACCTTGAGTCCCCCAAGTCTCATCATCTGTCATGACCAGCAGTCCACTAAGTGCCCCTGTAGCCCTTCAGTGAACCCTGTCCAGTTTCTATTTACATATTCCATCCATCTTTCCCATGGTCCGCTATGTAAAGTGCAACACTTCCTCAGAGCAGGCTTTATTTCTAGTACTGGCACAACGATTAACAGAAAGGACTGGCACCACACCTGCATGCACACAAACACTGCTGAAGCAAAACATGGAGTCTAAAATTTAAAAGACCAACACTTGCTTTTGTTTTTTTTTCCTGTTTACTAGCCTTGAAGCTATGAGGAAAAGGAAAATGAGGAAGCTCTTAGAAAAACTATTGTATATTCATGAAAATATTAGTAGCTTACCTTTTAAAATGAATTAATTAAACTTGCAGGAATCCACATTTCATATATTAGTTCCAAATAATGTATTTCAATGTTTCTGTTCTTTATTAACAGCCTTAAGCATCACAAATGTATGAAGCTTCTCTGTTTAGATTAATTTTAAAACAATTTTGAACTATTTGCTTCCTTTAATGAATGGCAGTGCTTCACCATGTTAAAATTAAAAATTAAAATCCCACTCAATGATTTGAAACCTCATTCATTTTCATCTGCTACCTGAGTGTTGTTTCTAAAACCATCATTATACTGCCTCCTTCTCAAAGACAGCGTTTCAGAAAACTCACTGAACACCAACACCTTACAAACACCTCCCTGCAATGTTGTAAGAACCTCTCAGTGTATATTCCTGTGTCTCACGATGCAAAGCCCCAAAAGAGAGAGAGAAGAGCAATTATACTGCTGTCAGCGTTATGATCTTGCACTCAGCTAGTGAGTCATTACCCCTACAAACTGTCAGCCAGACTTTTATCAGGGAGACAAATAACATTATGAGAGGCTATTTTAAATATGTATCTTGGAATAAGGCTGCAAATTAAAAAGAGGTCAGAATGGTTCCGCATTTCTATTTTATAAACACTGAAAAGACATCAAAGGTGTGTGAGAAACACCAAAGTGGGCTTTGAAAATACTGCTTTTTACCACGGGAGTTCAAAAGTGGCCCCTGCCCTGCTGGAAGGTGTCACCACCTGCAGCTTCCCATCCCTTTGGGAGCAGCCAGCCTTTGCTGTGCCCCAACAGCAGAAATACACAGTGGTGTGGGCACAGCGTGTCCAACTTGTACCTCAGTATACACACAACCCCCTAACTCACCAGATTCTAATGTACATTGCTCTCACTTGAAAACAATGAATCTGGGGTTCCTCTTGAGTTCTTTGGCATAACTGTTGAGTAGTATTATTATAATATACTTATCTACTGATCTATTAAAATGGTGTTCTCAAAAAGGCTGTTCAAAGACACTCAGAAAAAAAACCCAATAACTGAAAAACAATAGTTGCCTACATTTGTATAAGCCTACTCTCAAATAGTATAAAAGGAAATTCACAGAATAATTTGAAACATGAATCGTACATCTTTCAAAAACAATTATAAAATACGTGATGTTCATGATCTGGAAAAATGTGCAAATTTGACCTGGAGTCCTGATCATTTAGAAGCACATTCTATGCTCTGCACTTGTACAAAAGTAGCTTATGTAAAGTAAATTAAGCTAAATTAATTTTTTTTCCTGTTACAGAGATGTAGAATCACGGGTCATTCTATAACCTTTTACAGTCTAATAAAGCTTTGATCAAAACCAATGCTTTTTAAAATGCACAATGCTCCTACTGTTTCATTGTATCCTAGTTCTCTAAAAATAGTCACCAATATGATTGACTTGCTTCCTGAATACTAACAATGTGGATGATCTTTTGTGTCTTCTTGGCAAAACAAGCAGTGTAAAAAGACAGACTAAAGTACATCCACTTCTGATCTAATGTCTGCAAACAAAGACATGTTAATCCTGGGGGAAAAAAAAACCAGCCACCTTAGAAAATGAATCCTCATTTTACCTTTTCACATTTAAGTATCTAATGTTGCTAAGCGTGATAATATGGAGGTGCACGTCTTTGGTTTTTGGTTGGAAAAACCTTGACAGGAGATAAGGGAAATATATTAAGTAGTTGAGGGGATGAAGGCCAAAGACATCTAGAGAAGATCTGAACATCTGAACATCTAATGAGCTCTTTTTGAGCTCACTGGAGGTTGAAAAGATCACTGACTTCCACAGAATACTTGACTTTTGTTCAATAAGACATTGACCCATCTTTTACTAATCCAGCCCTGCAATACACTACTTAAGGCTGTGTAGATGTCTTAACTAATTTAATAAATTTATTCCTATCAAGGCATAAACATGACAACACACACGTAAATATGTACATATATATATATGCAAAAATATGTACAGTTTCCTTGATTATTATGTAAGAACCTAAACATTTATCAGTGAAAAATGTTTTTTTGCTTTTTTCCATCTTGCTAGGCTACAACTTTTTAAAACACAGGTACTACATATCCCAAAACCGAAGTATCTGTCACAGAATCCCTGGTAGTTTTGCTTCTCTTTTTCCATCTTGCTTTTTTTCCATCTTGCTAGGCTACAGCATTTTTAAAACACAAGTACTACAGACCTCAAAGAGGAAGTATCTGTCACAGAATTCCTGGTAGTTTTACTTCTCTTCACTGTCAGTTTCTCAATCAATTCTGCAAGATCTTCAGAACTGACAGTACGCCAAAGCTACTTATTTATGGCTTTCCATAGAAACTAGTAATGTTAATCAAAACATTTGCAGAAAACATCAGCTAGAACTATGTCTGCTCTAAGTACTGTCTTCTTACAAAAAGCATCCTTACTCCTTTGAATTCAGTGTCCAGTAACACAACCCACCTTCTTCTGGCAGATAAACCAACATGTTCCCTATGCTTGCAGGAAAAGCAACCAATATTAGAAACCCAGGCCCTTACAACTGAGCTCAAAGTCCACCCATTCCCTGCACATAGCTGTGGAGGCAGAGGTGCAAACATGAATGACTGCTCTTACAAACCTCTACTGCAATAGCATCTTATGCAGATTTTGCATCTAATCATCAAAATTTGCTTTTACTGTAAACTGTTTTCCTTAAGATTACTTGAAATGTTTTGTAGCAACTTCAGCTGGTATGCAACCCAAGTGCTCAGCAGAATAAGGACAGCCCTCTGAAGACATGACCTGTTAAAGTCCTGGTGTGGACTTTCCATTTGCTTTTTTTAAGAAAAAAGTGTTGGTGATGGATCTTGAAAACCTTAATTTAAAATGGCTACAGGCATTTGTGAGACAGACATGATAATTAAGGTCAGCTGGGACACACAAGGAGCACACCAGCACTCTTTGTGACCATAGGCACCTGTCAGTGAAGACTCTATTCTCTGATCCTTAACAGTTCATAGAAGTTCGAGTCTTGGTGACCTTCAAAGCAAAATGCACCTATCTTCTTTTACTACTTGATGAACTGATTTGTATTTCAAATTCTCTTAAATGAAGCACCTATCTGTCAGAATGATAGGCACGGTACAGAACTTACAAAGAGAAAAAGAACTATATAAAGCAATCAGAGAATTCTTTTATTCAACTGCTGTAATAAATGACAGTATCATTATGCAATTTCCCTAGATCTTCTTAACAAACCTGACCTCTAGAACTATATCACATGATTCATCAGTATTGTGGATTCAAATATTTTTCAAAAACAGTGCAGTAATATCTTCCTGCAGTGATTTGCAGCACTGGTCTTGGGCATGAAGAACTGAAGATTTCCAAAAGCAGGTATGTACATCTCGCAGCTGTCCTCCATGAGAACAAAAGAGACGGTGTGCAAACAGGATCTATACAGCATTTTTAACTTTCTTTATTCTAAAATATTTTCATAGAAAAAGTGAGAAAAAACCATAATGTGGCAACAGAAACAACTGTAACACTTTCCTCTAGTCAGATGGCCGTTCCTACATTCAAGATGGAAATTGTGAACAAACATGTTCAAAAGACTTTGCATATTTCATGAAATTTAAATTATTCAGTGTGTTTCCCCTTTAACAGGCTGGATTACATTGTGACAAATAGAGGGACAGTGTAAAAACAGAAAAGCAGACCCAGACATGGGTGTTACTTTACTGTTACTTTACCTGTTGCCTCTTCTCAAATTCCAGTTTGATGCGGGATTTGATGCAGTTGCACGTGTCCTGATACGTCTGCTGCAGCGCCAGTTCCATCAGGTGCTTGTGGTACGCTCCTGCCAAGTTCCCGCAGATAAAAATTATTACATTGGCCAATATCTAGGGGGATTTAAAGAAAAAAAAAAAAAAAAAAAAAAAAAGTCAGGGAATTTATATAAATATATTAACAGAAAGTAATCCTACCTTGCAATGAAAGATTGCTGCAGTTATGAATTTTGCTTTTGTTTACTTCTAGCCAGGAAAAAACCTTTCAAAAAGCCTTTAAAATTAGTGGCAACGTCCCAAGCAATAATAGAATCACAGAATCAGACTAGATACTGTTTTAGTTTAGGATTAAATAGGAATGAAAATGAACAACATTTTTGCCTACTCAATGAGGTACACGTTTTCTGAAAAAAAAATTTCAGCTCATGTTAGAGCTCACTGCTGAGTATTAATTAGGTGGGATCATCACCTACTCATGTAAAACAACAGCTAAGGCTCCTAACAGCAATATTGGAAGCCATGTTATTGCTATGCTCTTTTAGCAATGTTTTCTTTTGTGGTGCCATATGATTAAGGGGTGAAAAGTTTCATCTACACACATCAAAAGCCTGACCTGCATTTTACCTCAGCCTGATCCACTGCTATCCATCAGTCAGCTATAAATAGTGATGATAAGAAGTGTTTAAGGAGCAAGATCTGACAGCTGTCTACTAGAATATACTTTTCCTTACCACCAAAAAATTACATTTGCCTAAAACAAAGAACTTTAAGATTTAGGGGGTCACACTTGCAGCATTAGATGCCCTCTGCAAACAATAACCCAAAACCATGAGAAATAAGTTTGTTTAAAAAATCAAGGCCTTTTTTGCACTTGACCTTTGAAAAGGACACAATATTGTGTGGTGATGCTAATACTTTTAACTGTGCCGAGCTTATTGCTGCAAATAAAAGAAACACATTTATCCATCCTAGCTCGCTCAGAGCAAAAGAAACACAGTAAAGTAATGAAGCCAATTCCTAATTCAATAATAAAAGTAATAATAAAGATAATATTAAATTGAAGTTGAGATACAGCTGCAGTCTGCTCAGAGCAGGTCTCAATTGTCTCTACTTGTAAGGCCCTAGTGTATCATATACCCTGGATTAGAAGCACCACATGATGTCGTAGTATTTGTGGTCTGGAAGAAAAGGAGGAAGAAGGGAGGCAAAAATTTTGTTAACTCTCCACAGCTAATCTAATAATGATATTTATGATAGATTTCCCTGGTGATCATTCATGGGTTGGTTTTGGTGTACCTACGTATCAGGCAATCTTTTGTGAATTGCTAGTAGTGAATTGCTAGAAAGAGAGAGATAAGAAAAAAAGTCCAACAGTGTGCTATGGTGGTTCAGAGAAAAAAGACACATTGTCCTATTAACAGAAATCCATCTCCTTGTGGAACACATTTTTTTCACAAAAACACTCCTATGGAGTTTTAATGTTTCTTTATCAAATGGAAACTTTAAAATGCAAGATTTAAATACATGCTTTTATTTCCCTCACAAATTTTAACACCATTACATGCAATACTTGTTCCTCCATCTGTGACATTTCTGACATCTCACCTTTCATGGCTCCAAAAAGCTAAAAGCAGGAGTTATTCACTTTTACTGCAAAAATGATCGATGTTTTCAATTTGGTAAAATCTTTCTTTTCACAAAACTTTAAGATCACAGCATTATAATGTTTCTAAAAGTAAAACCTGAGTTCCTAAATTTTTCTAAAATAGATAAATCTAAAAACAATGAGAAAAAAAATCTACATATTTCACTTTCTCGGAAAAACTTCTGTTATGAAGTAGAGGAATAAGAAATAGTTTAAATTAAGCATTGTACAACAGCCAATAATTAAAAAAAACCCCCACAAACATATGAGATTGTGGTGTACAGTAAAACATTTGAAATATTTTATATTGAAATATGTTAAATTTTTTTTGTAAATCACAGTTGCTCAATTCTGCTTTGATATCAGCAGACATGGATTGGTGAACAAAGATCTTGTGTGACAGATCACAGTATAGGGGTAAAGGTCTTCCAACTGGCAATCGTTGCTGGGTTTTAAAATGAAATTATGAAGGAGGAAGAAATGCCTGAAAAGAAAGACTGCTGGGCACAGAAAATCCTGAGATATGTAGTAGGAAGGTTTAGTAACGAAATTGAACTGAAATCAACAGTGTGCTGTCATAATCTCTATGTAGATGTCACTGTTGAAAGGCTGCACACACAATGCATTGTCCAGCTTCATAAAGTTATAGATCATTTAAAGCAAAACTTCAGGAACATAATCAATCAAAATTTAAAAAGATATACTGTAATGGGTAGATGGAGGAGTAAATTATGAGTATCATCTTCACAGTGACAGAAAAATAAATTACAGTTTTATGACTGAACTAGCTGAAGTGAGAAAATAGATGGAAACAGGTGACTGACAGGCAAGGAAGCTAATTAACCAGGCTTTTCAGATACTCAATGGGGTAATTCAGCCCACATGAAGCTCTTGAGATGGCTTCCAGTACCTGAATTAAGCTGTTTGAAGACAGCACAAGATATCTCAGCCACTGCCATACTTAGTGTAGATCAAAAAAGTAAATGTGCAAGTGAATATGAAGGTAGAAACTGTGTTTAAAACACCTTTAATTATTAAGGCTAGCACGAAGTTCATTTAGAAATGTGTCACTAAGGGATAAAATTTAAAAAAAAGTCAAGAAATGGATTAACTGGTTTCTAAACATTTTTTTTCCTGTATTTATTCTGGCTTCAGTGAATATTTCTGCTATTGAGCTAAATGCATCCCGCCAATAGAGTGTTCAATAGAAAGTGCAATTAACATTACTAAACAAAATAAGCAACATTAAATCTCTCCTCTCCCAAGTCTGCATTTTCCTCTGAATTGCTGCCCAATTTCAGCATATGAGCTGGACATGACTTCCATCCCAGGTCTGGTCTAAAGTCTCATAGGCATTCCCCCAGAAGAGACAGGTTCAAAGGTTCAAAGTTTTCCACAGTCCAAAAAAAAATTAACTGAGCTTTCCTCTTCTTAAACAAGTATTCTAATCAATATGCAATCATACAAAAGTTTTTTTCTGTTCAGGCACCTGAGAAGATGCCATGCTGTGAATCCTACCTGTACCAAAGCACTTGGAATGAAATCCTGAGTCAGACTAATCTTCTACCTTGTCCTTTCTCTAGGATAGAACTCTGCAGTGTCTTTTTCCCCATTATTTTTTTCCCCTCCTCAGCCGTGCCTCCCCCCAACCCTAGGTGTGTATTAGATAATAAGAAAAGCCATGGTGGATCTTCTGGTAAAAAATTCTCCATGTTTCTGTGATAACTCTGATAACTGTGCAGATAAAACTGTAGCTGAGAACCTCTGTAGAGAATTCAGGAATCGACAACACATTAGGGATTTCTCCCAGGAGGACAAGCCTGAGCTGTGGAAAAGAGTGTAAATAATGATGGTAACTCAACACCAGAAAAAGACCAGGGTGACCACAAAGACAATATTGCATGAACCTGGTTCACGCCCTTTACAAACAGGCACTGTATGACCAAAACCCACAATATACATAAATTCTACTAAGCTCCCACTCATTTCACCATATGGAAACACTCAGCAACACTGCAGAAGTTCCCACCTCTCTGCACAGTCAGAGTGGAGAGAGAGAGGCAAATCTATCTCATGGGCCATCTGCATCCCTTCAGAAATATCCATTAACTGTACACTGTGCTGAAGTTTCTATTTTATCAATGAATAAATTCCATGTCTACAGAAAGTGATCTAAATATGATCTAAAAATTTACACAAGGAACATCAAGATACCATCAGGAACTATCTCTAATCACTTAAGGAACAGAATCGTGGCTGATGTGTCCTCGATCTCTTCTGACCTACAAAAAACTCCATGTGCTTCCAGGCAATGGGGCAATTTTACATTAAAGCATAGGTGTTTTTCAGTACCAGTGAATATCAAGTAATCAGATGTCTAGTGCTTCACTATCAAAATAGACTGTATTTAAAAGCAAATGAAGACAAAGTTAAGTAGATATGACTAATTTCTCAAGGGAGTACTACCGTTCACTGAGTTTCTCAAAAAAATGTAGCACATCATTTACCTACAAAGGTATAAGCGTACAAAGAAGTACCATGCTATATAAAAGTAGAAGAATTATAATACAGACTGCTGATTCAGATTAAAACATAAATTATTTGTTAAATATCTTAACAACTTCTATTCAAATACTGAATATAAAAATTAGAATTCTCCGTAGATTTTCCCTGCATTGAAAGCTTTCAGTTTACGAGTTACTTTGTCACATTTCTTTCCTCTTAGATATTTTACATATCCTTCCCAAACAATTGCATGAACAGAATTTTTAACAACTACAACAAGAAAGCCAACACAAACTATTAACAATTTTTTCAATAGTTAAATTTCATTTTTCTTCTGGATAAGAAAACTGAGGACATGAAAGCTGAGGAGTGGGCAAAATTTGCTATCATTTATGATGTCTGCATGGAAATAAATGTGAGAAAAAAAAATTTCTTATGTCATTGCCAAAGTTCAAATTCTTTAGCTCTGCAAAGATGAATTGTCTCTCCCTTCATTTGATCTTTCATGTGATGGTTTGTGGTGTAACTAGCCAAGTTATGGAACAATTCTGTGCTGCTTTGGACCCTGTAGAGCTTTAGACTCAGACATAATTCCGCTAAAAACAATGGGGAAAATGCTGGGTAGAACTGAAAAGCAACATTTTAGAAGGAAATGCTTAGCCACCAGGTAAATTAGTTATTCACTTGGCCACCATGCACTATTCCCAATACCATTATTTTAAGTAGGTGTATTCAGAAGGTTCTCCAGCTATTCCATGTGAATCTCTTCCACATGGATCTCTGGCCAGTCATACAATGTTGCCATTTTCTTCTTTCAGATCTCCAGACCTATAGAAATCCAACATTTCAATACATTTCAGTGCCAACAACACTCATAGCTATGTCACAGCTCACAAACAGGATGGCAAATTTGAAAATGGGAGACATTTTGCCATATGGCAACCTCTGTTTTAAAACCAAGGAGCTTTAGGGAGGAGCAAAATTACAGGCAAAAATTTTTGTAGCTGGCTTAAAACTAGTGATCATGTGGTGCCTGATCTACCAGCAGCTGATAGAGAAAGAAACACCTGGCCTTTTCCTGTACCGAGACCACTAAGTTGAGGTCTTTATTATGAAAGCTCCTGTGATTCATGAAGAATTGTAGCAATCTCTTAGCTTTCTATTTTTGTTTTAGTGATGATGGTAAAAGTTCATGAATTCAAGTAAATCAGGTACAGAACATGACGGGCTGAAGGACAGAGAGACTACGGGCAATTGCATACTTACTTCCTCACGAATTTGAAGTAAAAAATCAATTTTTTAATCACTGCAAAATTATTTTAATAGTCTGAAAGGTCAAAGATATTTAAATCCTTAAAGACTTATGAAGGCCACAATAAGAACACACTAAGATGAAGAGAACAGGAAGACCCTGTATCCATTATAGACCCTTTGTCTACACCAAGGAGAATGTCAAATGTTTTACAGCAAGGTAAGTATAGAAAAAAGCTGTAATTTTGCAAGAAACAACTCAATTAAAAGAAAAACTACAGAGCAATCAAAAAAAACCCTTCAATTGAAGACTTCTCAAAATAACTGAGAAGTAACAAAAAGTAAAGATTTGAATTATTCAAATATCAAATATTCAGGAGCCCAGACGGTTCCATATTTTCAGGGGTAAAATAAATTTGGTAAGGAGTCCCTTAGTGGAAGGGGAACTGATGTCATTTTACAAACCAGAAACGTGGAATGTGTAATTCTCTTTGTAGCTTTTGTGATCAGAGCACTGAGGACAGCAGCAGGATACTCCTTTTTTGTAATATCTATGTTATTTGATGTGATGTTCTTTTTATCATTATTACAGATTGAGCTTTCTCATAGCTCTAAGCTGTTCTGTAGAATGACTGGATTTATTTCCTTCAGCTCTGGGCATATGCAGAGCCTATATATATGCCAATGTAGATAAAAACAGACCATAAACTCTAGGCTTTATCAAACCCAGGAAAAATAAAGTAGAAACAAGAATCAGAGTTATGGTACCTTTAGATTACTTCTGTGTAATACATATAATCAATATCATTGACTCTAATTAATGACTCTTAATATTTTGAATCTATTTTTTTTTTTTCCAGAGGGGAACTCATGCTCTCTTCAGTTAGAAGGAATCAGGCAGCCACTGCACTCTCCTGCCTGCCTGCAGAGAGGTCTTCTGTGTTTACATGTACCTCTGGGATCATTTTATTTCTTTAGTACTAAAATTGATCTTCAAATATTCTCTCAAAAAGACTGAGATTAATTTTTAGTTCTGGATCTCATGTAGGGGTGGGTAGTAGTGTGCTATAAGGAGAAAAAAAAAAAAAAAAAAAAAAAAAAAAAAAAAAAAAAAAAAAAAAAAAAAACACCACCATAAAATTAAAACAATTTAAAAACCTCCCAAAATAAAATCTATGGAGTAATATATCAATCTTTGGCATGTTACAGAAATAAACCCATGTCTGCTCTTAAAATACATTCAGTCTTTTCCTATAAATCTCATTTATTCTTAAAAAAAAACCAAACAAACCCAAAAGTAAAATCTCTAATATAAGTACATTTACAGGACCAGCAATATGCTGCCAAGTTTAATGTGGACCAGTAAATTTTTCCCTACTTGCCCTGATCAGAAGTACTACTAAGCCATCTCTCCTGCACTGCCTAGCAGCCTTCATGAAGTTTATTTCTTATTATTATCTACCAGACTTACTGAAATTTCTTCATAGATCTTTAAACATCTCCCCTTCTGGCAAGTTTTACAGAAATTGATCAATAGGTTCAAAAGCTACCAGGAGAAGGAAAGACAAACAGATAAATGAACTGATAATCACGTATGTGCTCATTACTCCTGTACTGATATGCCTAACCCTCAAAAACTTAATGTTGATTTCAGATTTCTCCCCTAATTGCTACAGTTTACACTGTATGTAACTACACTGCATATTAATATGCTACATACTCTCAGGTATCTATATATGGAAATTAAAATCAATGGACAGTTTAGAATTACACGGATAAATTACAATAGGAATATATACTCAGTGTAATTTTTCTATTGCATTTAAAACAGTTGGCAATAAATGTGTGCTTCAATCTGACAAACATTTGGAAATTGTATTTTTTATGATCACTATATGAAATTCTGATTTATGTAAGCATGCTTTTTGCAGGTAATGTTTTTGTCTATCAGTGTTCACAATGATCTGATAAGCTTTTTCATTGGATATACTTAAGAATTTTTTCTGCTTGTCTGATGACTATGACAAACTTTAGTCAAGCTCATTTTTCATAATTTGGCAATATGTGCTAGGAATCAGTGGTCTTTGGCTATACAGTTCACAGAGAATAGTGTGGAGTAGAAGTAATGGTAGTGGTGGATAAGTGAGGAAAGTAATGACCTACAGAGTTGGATTAAATGGGTTCCAGAATGTCCTCAGAGTTGGAGTCAATAATTATGACAATCCTACGAGTGTTCATCGTGGTTTTTAAATAATTTGGTTACCATTTTCAAATATGTTGAGATCTCTAATCAGTATTTGGGTTAATTCTTAAATGGAAGTCATCTAAATTTGTTCTCAGGAAACCTGAAAGGTTTTTTTTGGTGACACTATTTTCTGGTGTCAAGCAAATGCTGTCAAGAGTAAGCATGATGGGGCAAAGAAAGTACTAAAATTGGGTTATGTTCAGGAAGGAATGAAGAAAATATTAAAACCTCTTTATGTTTTTGGTGCCAATTCATTCCATCTTTACATAAACCACATCATTTTTCTCTCCTTCATGTCTGAAAACTGTCAAGACATCATTTGTCAGGTTAGGCTTTCTATTCCAAAGCCCTAGTGTGAAGCATCTTGGCCATCCTGAAACAGTTTTTTCTAAATCACATGGTTTGTGGGAATATATTCTGGGTAACACCTTAAAAGTTAGCACAGTACCTCCAATTCATAAAATAGAATCATAGTCATAGAATCCTTATGGCTGGGAAAGACCTCCAAGATCATCAAGTCCAAACATTCACCCAGCACCACCATGTTCACTGCTAAATTGTGTCCCTAAGTGCCACACATTTTTTGAACACTTCCACAGATGATGATTCCACAGCTTCCCTGGGCAGCCTGTGCCAGTGCCTGACCACCCTTAGAGTGAAGCTGTTTTTCCTACTACCCAGTTTAAATGACCCCCTGGCACAACTTGGTGCCATTCCCTCTTGTTTGTTACTCAGGAGAAGAGACCCACACCCATCTGTTTAAAACCTCTTTTCGGGTAATTGTATAAAGTGAGGAGGTCTCCCCTGAGCCTCCTTTTCTCCATCACTTTCTATTCATACCAGCATTAGTGACAACCCCTACAGAGCAGCACATACACTACAGGCACCTAAAACACTACACAGCATTGTTAGGAATAGGCTATTACTCTCAAACTAGCTGAGAGCAATGATTAAACAAATGGAGGTACTTCTCCAGAGAAGAGAAATTTTCCATCCCTCCAGACTTGTTCCTTTACTCCTATCTTCTGTTCCTTGTCTTTTAAAGAACTACTTATCCATGCACAGATTTTCCCTCTCAGTTCACTGAAAAGGTTTGGGCAAAAGGACTCCTTCAAAGGCTTAGAGCTATCAATGAAATCAGCTCCATCTACATGTTTGTTGATGCTTTCAGATTACCTTTTGCTCCTTTCAAAACAGAATGTGTTTATCTCATTACAGCTTCATTTTTTGCCTCATGAAGACACGACTTTACAGACCTAAAGTCTCCCTGACCCTCTCTAGAACCTTTTCAAAGTTTATTTTTACATTTTTGTCTTATGGTCAACAGAAACGTAGGCTTATTTCAGACCAACTTATACATGCTCTCCTTCACCCATCCCTCCAAGAAGATTTTAATGTGAGATTTTCTTCAGTTTCTTCTTCACTGAACAGGCATTCAGAAATTGTTTCTCTGTGATAGTCTTGCCATCCCTGAGTATTTTTGTAATCTGGATGTCAAATGTCCTCACAGACTCTCTGAAAGTCCTTTTATTACTCAAGTGCTGAAACAAGGACCCAGCACGCAGGGAAGGGGGAATTGGTTTGGTTAACTGCCATAGCTCCACTGCTATCTGAAATGGATTACATATTTTTAGGTGTACGTTCTTCAAGCTCCTATCTGACCAGTGCAACTGCATACAAAGGTATTTTGCAACACTTTAAAAGACACTTGCACAGATGAAATGTTTTCACTTTGGCTAATTAACTTTAGTGGTGCAAACAGATTCCAAAATTGCTGATAAAGCATGCTAATTAGCAGAATGAATAGCAGGAAAAAAATTGCAACTACAACAGGCACAATCACAAGGTAGATTGAGATGTCTCCATAAGGTATTTTATAGCTAGACTACTGTGCATGTAAGGCAAATGTTATTTTAACTGAATTACAATTTAAAACTGCTTATGATTATGTCATATTCAAAGTAAAAATTTTATTTCCTTACTATCATTTTATTGCTTGTATTTTAATTTACTCTTTCCTGTGTTCAAAATAATCTCCAGAGGTTTTTGCTTTGTGAATGAGCCTACAAATTTCATGCACGATACGAGAAGCAGCTTTTAGGTTATGAGTGCATGGAGGGAAGATTGAATGCTGAATGACAAAGCTTTCCTTTCCAAAGACTTTCAAAAAATCAAATGGGTTTAATACAGTGAACATGAAGACAAATAGAAAGCACTAAACTGGCAATAATGCCATTTACAGGATAATCTTACCTAATCCCTACACCTCTGCCTTAGTACCAGATTTGCAATTAACGCACTTCTCACAAATTCCTTCCAAGTTTGTATACTACATTTCTACATATTTTAGAAACAAAAAGCTGTGAATCTATTAGTGAAATATGACATGATGCTTTGCAAAAACTGAAAGGTTTTCCTATGTACAAAGAGAAGTTACTAAAATTATTAAGGAAATAATACAATTTCCAGATTATTGCAGTTATATTGTATTTATTAATTTCTGACTTCATTCCCAAAAGTGACTGGAATATTATTGGAACACTATGGATAAATTAGAAATAGTCATGTAAAAATAAAAATCTCTTTTTGCAAATTTTGATGCACACATAGCAGCAAAAATAAAAAACCAATTTCCCTTCTCTAATGTTTTTAGTCTCCTGCCTGTCTTTATAAAAGATGCCTGTTTTGAACCTGGCATGTTTTAAGATAATAGAAAAAGTTACATCCTAAGTGCTCCTAAGCAGCAATATGTGCAATGCAGAAAGTGCCCATGACTTGCAGGATTTTTTTCTGCATGGAATAACTAATTTTTTTTATTCCCCACAAGAAAAATAATCCTGTACAAAAAGAAATTCCTATTTAAACCCCATCAGTTTCAGTTGTTAATACAAGTTATCTTTTACGGCAAAGTAAGTTTCACCTGCAACCATCTTACCTTTTAATAGTACAGCCTGCACTAGAAAGATTTGACAATACATCATGAATATATGAAGTAGTACTACATGAAACAAGACCCAGCAGCAGTATTTCTCACATACTGACCCTTCTTAATGAGAGAAGGCTGCTGGAGCATCAACATATGGCAAAGTAATGTGCTATCTAAGATAAGCATGTCTCAGTACCACATTGAATTTACTTTGCTTTTCCATTATGTTATGTTTAAAACACTATTTCCCAAATCTGTAAATCCACATATACACTAAGATAATTGTCTTTCATCTAACATCTCAAATTCAAGTTAGTGAATTTGAGTGTATGGACATTACCCATGTTCACCTCTGGGACTCCATAACACCCCTTGCTCTGTTTTACTAACCAGTCAAACATATTCATGTAAGCATTTCTCAGTTCCCTGCAATAGGCATTCATTATCTCTGCTTTGAATATCCCAGTCCAATCAACAAACACTGCCACTTTGTTATTTACCACCTTCCGCAGAGAAAGGTTTGCAATATACTTTTCTCTTTAAGGAAAAGAGAAAATCACAGCTAGGAGCCCACAGTTATCCAAGGCTCTAAACCCACAAACTGACTCCTTTCCTTCCCCTCTCCCACTCCTCATTAGACATTTTTGTGAGCTGTGGGATGCTGAAGAACAATGCTGGCAATTCTAAGCTGCTCCAACTCTCACAATTCATTTCAGCACAAGTTTATCACTCTGCACAGAACTCCTCTCCAAGCAGTTTTCTTTGCAAGACAGCCTGCAAACAAGAGGCTTCATGGAAAATAGCTGACTGTTACAGAAGACTTCAAAATTGACAGGCAGGTCAGTCACTGAATGGCCGACTAGATGGGCAACACCAGTAGGTCTGGCTTTTGCAAGAGCACAAAGATGGGTTTGGCCCCTGCCATCAGGGCTTCTTGAAGCAGCAGCATGAGAAAGAATATGATCAGCAGCTCACAGGAGAGCTCTTTAAGTTCTTGCCTCAAACCAAAATGATGGGAGCTGTACACAGTAGTCACAGGACAGATAAAAAACACCCCAACATTTCATTGCTTAAAATGGCAAATAAGGGACAAAATGAGTAATTGCTTCAAGAACAGGATTGTAATGAGTAAGGAACTTTGCTTCCTCTAGCCAAGGATTAAAAATTCCTGTGCTGTATTACTCCTCCTTTATTCAGTTACTTTGCTTATATTTTTCAGTTGCTCGCTCTGAATATTCTTTGATTTGCTGTCACATATACATTCAAAATTGTAACTTCCTTTAGTCTTCCTAGAGATTTCATCATCTTCCTGCCCTCCACTTCTTTGTACTGAATAGGTGGTGTAGACAGTGTTCGTGGGGGTAACACAGAAATGAACAGTGAATTACTTCAAAGTGGTCCTTTGCAAGGCACTCTTCAGTAGAAGAAATGAGCAGCAATATTATGGCTATTAGAGACAGCTAGCTGGGCAGCACTGCAAAGAAAGTATGAAGTACAAGCTGTGCATGAGGCCACCATTTTATCAAGGCAAATGCAGACCCAGTTACAGAATAAACCAGCAATGAATAGAAAAGAAATCCATGCTTTCTGAAAAATAAATATTTTCACTCTTGATCTGTTCCTGCTCTGAAACAATGTTCATCAAAAGTACTGCATATGTTGACTAAGAAAACAGTTTTATGACTTTTTATTGGTGTTGTATGGAGCTGCCAACATTTGCCAGTGTGGCTGAGGGCAGTGTATCCCCACTCCAGTTATCAGCATGTACAGACCTTTCTTAATTAGCACTGTGATGAACATGCTTATTGCCTGCCAAGGGACAAAAAAACATTTGTAGACAACACAACAAGACAGTCCACTGCTACAGAGCCCCAGAGATTATTTCCTGGAAATGTATTTTTCTCCCTCTAGCACAATCCTAACATTCCTCCTTTCATCCCATTCTGCACTGGGAAGTTTCAGAGTCCCAAATAATAGGAAACTGTCATTTAGTGTCTGAATTCATCCTAAAGAGAGAAGGTAATTAATAAAAATGAAGTGCACTCTATGTTAGCAAAAGTTTATCACAGAAAGGGAGTTTTATTAGCTCTGAAACTGGAGAAGCATTTTTGGCCACTGTCTTACATTCAACACCACAGAAATCAGAAATTATCGATAAGGAATTAAGCAGTTCTCTCTTGTTAAGAAAAACTGGTGGGGTTTTTTACCAAAAGCTATCTACCATATCTACATCAAAAACTGTCTTTTGATTTGCATTCTCTCCATGCTAGCATATCACAGAATCCAGATCATCTTTTCTAACTCAGCATGCCTGGAGATGGCCTCAAGATGCAAAAGATTCAGCACAGTATTTTTGTCATTATTTTGCTAGAGACCTCAGCAGAGATCCAGTTGGCAGTCTAATTCAAGGACACAATGGGATGCAACCACAAGAGCTGAGAGAGCCTGCTGATATCATTACAAGGCCACTCTTGCTTGAGTGTCTTTAAAAGCTCATGGGGACCAGGGTAGGTTTCTTGAGTTCTGTAAGAAAGCAAATGTTACCCTTGTTTTCAAGGAAGGTAACATCACTTTGATCCCTGGAAAGGTGATAGTGCAAACCCTCCTAGAAGCCATTTCCAACCCTATAAAGGACAAGAAGGTGACTGGGATTAGCCAGGATAGAGTTAAGAAGGAGAAATCCCACCTGGACAACCTTTATGTGATGAAATGACTGGCTTTGTGGCTGAGGAGGGAGCAGTTGATGTGACAGGGCTTTGAGCACACTCATAAACCCTAGCAGCCCTCACCAGCCACACCTGGGGCTTCTACTGACATCCCCAGGGAGCTCTACACAAGCACAGCCCGGGGCCTTTAGCTCCTGCCTGTGCTGTGCTGGAGGAATGCCGGGCTCCTGTTATGCTATGCCTGACCACAGACCCCCTCGGGCTGCGGACTGACTTCACCTCAGCCCTGCCTTGTCACTGTGAATGTGCCCATAAATGGCTGGATGTGATCCTGACCTATGCAGGGGCTTTCTGGCTTGACCTTGCACCAGTCTCCTTGCCATGATTTTGCCTTTTATAGGTCTTGTCCCTTGGTTGAATCTGGTCACGGTCTCCGGGCTTGCCTTGCTCAAGGGCTGTGGGGCCGGGATCAGAGCAGTGACACCCTGGCACTGTTGCTCTGTCCCTTATTTGCTTCCTTGCAAAGAGCTCTGAAGAGAAATGCCATTCAATTCAGTCAATTTTCACTAAAATAATATGATTCACTCAAGAACTTCAGTTCACTGCCTTCAATGTTTTCAAGCAATTTCACTGGATTCAGGTACTGAAAACATAATAAGAGCTTTATAAACAAGCAATGACAGGGAAGATTGAATTCAGGAGATATATTTCTATTTGCTATGCATTAAAATAGCACACTAAGGCAGGAAGAGGACATAATGTCAATGTATTCTAGTCTCTTTCCATAGTGGAAACTAGGAACATTCTGGTCAATTAACACAACTTCCATCCATGTTTTATCAAAGTATCTTTTATTTACAGAATAAAAATGCATTGAAGCATTTAGTTGTTAAAAACATAATTTCCAGGTACTGTAATTACATGCCAGCAATGTTTCAAGTGGATTAATGCTGAAGACTTGCAAGATCTGTATCATTACTTCTAGAACTCATCAATGTCTCCAAACTTGGGCTTCAATCATTGCTTTCATACATGCTTTTATAAATAACAAGTTATATCTGTGCACCAGCTTGCAGAATAAATTATTTTACTATACCAAAATAAAATCATAACTATCAGCTTTAGCATATCTGTTCAAAACAGTTTTCATTGTATACCCATATATTAGTGAAAATCCAAAAGTTCATGAACTGTCATATGAAGTACTAAATAAGTTCATCTTTTAAATTATATAATATTAGGAATCTAAACAAAGTGCAGTTTTGACTAATATCAGTGCTAACTCTTAGGAAAGTTGATTTTTTTTTTCCCTTCACTTTCAGACTTATTTCTCTAAGAAGGCAAAATTACAAAATATGTCAATTTTTCTTTTTAAGTGACATAAAATGACTGATACAGTCATCAAATCTTTCACTAATTTCCATATAACTTATGGTATGTTTGCAACCAATAGAGATAATGCTACTATATATAAAGTTATATTAAGACTTTAAAAGGCTTTAAAAGGTTTAGTTAGGGAAAACAAAATAGCAGAAAAAGATAAAATTTTAAAACTACAAAAAACACTCATCTAATATATCTATACCTATCTAATCCTAAATATTTTTTAATGATCAAACAGTTAATGCTGCTGTGAAAAAACCCTACAATATTAATAAGCAACTCACATATAAAGTAGTAATTGATGAATAATAGTTGTTTCATCTTAATCAAAACACATCCTGCTTAAAAAGCATTATTTTATTAGTTTGGTAAAAGCTTAAACAAAACACTATTTTAGCAAATAATGAACTGCACTGCCATATACTAAAAGGCAAACACTACAAATCATTTACACAGCCTGCAACTAATGAGCATGACTGAGAGACACGGGCGTATTACAGATTGTACTACACATCCTTTCAAGGTGGATCTGTGTGGCAGACAGCTTACCACAAAACTGCAAGACCAAAACCCAAAGCCCCAAATTTTAAAGCCTCAGGGAATAAATTTCTGTGAGCAAGAACACCAAACTCAACAGTAAAGCAGTGGTCGTTTATCACTGCCAGCACACTACAGCATTAGGTGTACCAGCAACCCTTCTCAAATTAAATCTCATGCTCCAGTACAGATAACTCTCGATCCTCTTACCACTTGTCTACCCTTAATTCTGCCAGATGCTCTTTGTGATGTCACAAAAATCATGCTGTGATGCTGTCATCCTCTCCGGGACAGAGCTGTAGCTGCACACCATGGTCATACAATTCTGTTTTGAGGTAAACTACTGAGGTGTACAAAACACTCTTAGAGAAGAATTACTTCAGGATCATGAGTGAAGTTTACCCTGAATCCCACTTCTGCCATACTGGAGACTATCCAGGCTAGGAACTGTTTGATGTAGGCTCATAGCAGTTAACCAAAAATGTTGCTTTTACAAAGTGCAACATGACTATACCTCAAGTATTACACAAAATAGTGGTCTACTCCTTTCAAAATGGGGTGGAACAAGATAAAAAATGTGCGGAAAGAAGAGCCTGGAAAAAGGATGTTATTGTCCTTAACATTCTTCCAGCCAGTGTGGTTGGTGACCAGGCTGCCCTTCAGCCGGAGCAAGCTGTCCTAACAGTGCCAGTCTAATGAAAATGTACACATCCAATGGATCAACCAATTTCCACTGAAGTGCAGCTGCACGTTTGGCTTTCTATCAGATTTGTGCCACATGCTGCCAAGACTGTGCCAAGCAATGAGAGAAATTCAAAATCAGCCTGTATTTCTATTCCTCTAACCCAGGAAAAGTAGCAATCTCATGCAGTCGTTCTGAATCATATATGCTAGGAAGGTAACAAACTGAAATGCTACAAAGGAAAAAACTTTTCCTCTGGGATTTCCTGTATTTAAACTCAAAACCATCTTTTATAGAGTAATGGAAAGTGCTATAAAATACTACAAAGTTACTTTTGCCTTGTTTTTAATACCTGAAAGCTCTTAATCTTTTAAGTGTTTATACAGAGAATTTTTGTTTTCAGGCAAAAAGAGTAATTGTCTGCTTAATGGATGTAGAACTGTGGCAGTAAAACCATACTTGAGCTACACATAGACATCATGCAGTCACTTCTCCCACGCAGATGGCTTCAACTTTGTGCCACTTTCCCACCCTAAAAAAATAATTTTTACTCTTTGGAAAGTAAGGCTGGATTAAAAATCTGTTTGTTTACAAACAGTATCAAAGTTGTACTGTTATTAAATAAAATATCTTTATATTTTGTTTTCTTTACAGATAATCCAGGCAACCAATAGGTAAAAATAGGGGATGTTAAGCAGGTTTTACAGGGTGCTATTGGACTAGTTGGGTTCCAAGAGCACTTTTAGCAGATTATGGGCATGGAAAGACACTACCTGGTGTTTGTGATTGGCTCACACCTACTAAATATCAGATAAGAGGGGCCAAAATCTATCCAGATTTTAAATATCAATACTCAATCTTAGCTGAAAAGAAAGTAAGTGCTTCCATGCTTTTAAATACTGCAGGTTTTACTAGCACTTTTCAACATTTCTTGCTTGTTGAACAACATATGTGTTCAATAAATGATTAAATGAACAGCACTTAAAATAAGATTTTTAGAAAAAAAATACCACAGCAATCAAAGAATAATCAAAGAGTTAGCAGGAATTAAACTTGTAAGACACAAAACCAAAATTAAAACAGTTCATTAATATATTTAATGACGATGCACTAAAAGCAAATTAAAAGTTACACTGAAAGCATCTCAAGAAAGATCTATCTGGATTTAACAAACTTTTATTCAGCAGTCTATTCTTTCATAAATTCTTTAGAGGCTTGCCTGCTATTATGTATTGTAGGCAATATTAATCTGATATGTAAATGATTCTCTACCAGTCTTTCAACACTAATTTAGTATTTAATACAGAACTCATCACAAGCAACATGCTTAGAGTCAGTTTAAAAATGCTCAAAGGATAAATCTAAACAATCATCAGTAGTCAATTCCAACAAAATTATTAATAATAAACTGTCTCACAACCCAAGAAATTGTAATTTCATATACTAAAAAAAATATAAAAAAAAAAAAAACTGTAGCATAATAGCTGGAAATACATTGAAAATTTCTATTATGGATGAAGGACAAAATTAACCTCCTACCCCAGCTGGAGACTAGTGTCAGATGGATAATTAAGGACTGAAGTACAAAGAGAAGACAAAGATTACAGCCAAGTAACAGAAGACAGTAAAACACAAAAAATGGTTAGAATTTTTGATAAATTATCTAGCAGTAGAAGAAAATGCATAAAATTTGATTTTTAAAATACAGAAATTGTTATATTCACTCTATTAACTTCTATATAATTCATGTTTGGGAGAAATATTCAAAGCAAATCAACTGCCTTAAAGACTTAGATTAAAATATGGTGCTGACCAAGGTGGTTATAAAAACACCAAGATTGTCATGGACATGTCCAAGAAAGTCCCTCTCAGTTACAGACAAGGCTGCAAGATGAATCCTCTCCCAAAGTAATACTTTCCAAATACATCTCCCAAAATTAATACCTTCTGGCACATAAATAAATTTTATGTTTCCCACATTTGGTATTTTCTGCTTGTTTTTATAACATGATATTTGAAATATTAAAAACATTATATCCCACCCTCCATTAAACAACCTCTCTTTTTTGCAATCCTTTTTTTTTCAAAGAGAATTAATGATACATCCACAACAGGAAAAGCTGGAACAAAATTAGCAGATTACAGAGCTGCCAGCCATCTTTCTGTGAAGATTGTGATGGGATGCAGTGGTGCCTGCTGGCAGACACTCCCTTCCCTGGGGAAAGGAGTAGGAGAAGGTGGTGCCCTACAAGGACACTGCCCTTGCCTCTACTGCATTCCCCTCTCTCCTGTGAGTGCCAGGCAACCTGCTGCTCATCCCATCCCAAAGTGGGTCTCCAGGCAAGGAAAAAAAATTAGAGGCTGTACAGAAGAGTATGTAATACAGGAGCTGCAGAAAAAAAAAAAAAAAAAAAAAAAAAAAAAAAAAAATAATAATAAAAAAAAAAAAAAAAAGAACAACGCAAAAGGGAGAGTAGGTGGAAAATGACTAAGTTTAATGTGCTGCATTTTGGATGAGACATGCATGTTACTGCTGTTAAAAATAAACAAACAAATTAAATACTCCAGATTTGCCTCTCATCTAGCATGTTTATGGTAGTTACAGGAACTTCTATCATATCATGGGAAATGTTTCCATAACTGAGGAAATTTAAATCACATTTGAATAAAGATGTTTTGGAAACAAGTTAACTGCATGTCTTTTACTTGCCTGTGCTGTGCTCAGTTGCTGGCTTTCTGAGGAACTATTGCAGCAAGGGACTATGAAAATAGCGTGTGACGTGAGCTGAGACAGGGTGATTTGGTCTTTAATTAAGGTCAGCATGACCTCGGTCATGGCAAACATCTCCCAGCCTTAATGATGACGGCAAAGTCCATTCACAAGTCAGAATCGAATTTCCTCTATGTTAAAAGACACAAATCAATCTGGATTTTAAAGATGCAGGTATAGCAGCCTCAGAGTGGATACAGAAAGGATCTTCAGAAGCTCTGTGATAGACGAGCAGAAAAGAGATTTTGCTTTTCTTCTTTCTATGCTGCTTTCAAAGGTTGTCAAAGGCAATCACCATCAACACTAACTGCATGGGGAGAGAGCCAAGAACCTTGATGAGAATTGTCAGGTGAGGAACATAATATTGATCTCAGAAACACTGTGGCACCAGATGATCCTTGCAGCTCCTTCTGGCCTAGTAATCTACACATTAGTCTTCACTTCTGCTTGAACAGCACACTTTAGACCCTAAGGTACTTTCTGGCCCTGGACAAGTAAAGGCTATAATGATTTCCAGGCTCATGCTGAAGATACAATACACTTCATGTTTCAGGTGCAAAGTAATTAAATTTCTCACAGTGCAGGTGGAGACAACAAACAAAATTACAATAAGGAAACCCATTAGGTTATATCGATTTTTTTAAACTTTAAGAAAGTAAGATGATTTTTTTTATGTACCATATGAAAGATCCTAAAATACATAATGATATTCATCAGATCTGTTCAGAATAGACAAGAATATGGCCAAATACAAGATGTTATTTTCCACTCCAGATCTGAGTTTTTCCTTTGCATTAATTGTCCTCATGCTACAAATGTAACATAGCATGTTTGAGGTCAAACTGTATGACCCCACATATTAAAATCAGCATTTAACCAGTAAGGTAATGGAATTAATGGAGGCATACAGCATAAAGATGACACTTCAAAGGACTTCAAATAAATCAGCAGGACTTCAAGAGACTAAGCCAGAGAGGCACAGGTCAGCTCTTCTGAATCCCAAAGCAATGTATCGTGGCACTTTGGCACTGATGAAATGTTATCACTGCTCTACCTTTGGAAAACATAGATTTTTAAAGTAGTTATGTAACTGAATATAGCTATGTATTTATTTTCTTTTTTTTTTATCCAGCTCAACAAACTTCATAGAAGTACAGGAGAATTACCTTCTGTTAAATGTCTTTGAATTTGATTCTCTCCACTATAGGAAAAGAGGAAAACAAAACCACCCAAAACAGTATTAATCATATTTGCTGTTCTATTTGCAAGAGCTTGCTTATATAACAGACTTACCAACTTGGAGACTTACCAACTTAAAAAAAATAAATTATTAGTTTTTCATGTACACTGTGGTTTAGCACTACCCCTTACCACAGCTTTCTCCACCACGCTAAAACACTGTAAATGGCAGCAAAAGAAAACTGAATCTTGACAGCCTCAATCCATCTAGGAGGTATTTACAGGACTTTCTTGTCCAAGCCTATTCTGCCCCTCTCAGAGGCAGCACTGTGTTCACATGGTCTGTGATTCAAGCTATGAGTCATCCAACTTGATGGCCCATTGCTGACATCATGGCAAAGTACAAGAACTTGATGAAGAAACAGAATTTGTGGAAATAAGGCTTTTATACTTGGGTTCAGACTTATAAAAATGTTCTGTGATTTTCAGATGTGTTTAATTCCACTCACTGAACTAAAATGGAAGATACTTGGATACAAACGTAATCAGAAAACTGCACTAACCACAGCTGAAACACAATAGTGTAGTCCAGAGACTTTGATTTGCTATTAAAAAATATGTGTAGAAGAGGAGAAAAATTATATATTCATCTATATTATGTACATTATATATACATAATTTTGCATATTATATATACACACATACAGGCACCAAAGCATTTTGTTACTGCTAAAATGCTGAATACCACAGAACATACCGTGAACTTTCCCTGAAAAATACTGAAATTAACTAATTTCCAAACTAGGAACAGATCTGCAATCCTGAGTTCAAGAAAATATGTATGAGTTTCAAGCCCATACACACTGTAGCTCTACTTTGATCTATGTCTTGGATGCTTGTTAAGGGAAGATTTTAATATCTGAAACATAACACTCCTTTGAGACAGTGCTTATTGCTCTTTTGTGAACTGACTTTGTCAAGATGAGGCACAACATCCATAATGCATTCTGAAAATTTTCTTAGCAGCAGCTACACAATTATCACTGCCTTCTTTTGGCATCCAGTTAATGAGACAGTAACTGCATTATCATTCAGATACACTGCAATTTTAATTTCTTTTTTTTTAAATTCATTTCTATTTATATGTCCTTTTGGTGAATACATCTTTTTTTAAAAAGGAATAGAGTTACTTAGAAAAAAAAAAAGAAATATCGAATTTTTCCTCCTGGTCTAGGAAGGATGTTTTACTTCTAAGTACAGCTTTTCATTTCCCACATCCCTAGTAATATGGGTATAGAAGTGCTTTTTTTTTTTTTTTGCGTTTTTTTTTTTGTTTTGTTTTGTTTTGGGGTTTTTTTGTGTTTTTTTGTTTTGTTTTGTTTTGTTTTGTTTGTTTGTTTGTTTGTTTGTTTTTTGTTGTTGTTCATATGAAGCTTCACAACTCTTAAATCAGAATTGTTAAAAAAATAATAATCCAGTAAGCAACAGCCCTGCAGACCTGCAGAAACAAATCTAGCTGCTCAGGTTTTAGCATAATACAGTATAATCAGAACCACTATTTTCTCCTTTAGAATTATTTTTAGTACAAGCAGACCTCAACATTTTAGCTTCTGACATGAAAAGTGAACATATTTATTTCTCTTGCTTCACCCTAATTAATGCATAACAGTTCTTCTGAACCTCCTTCACAAACTACAGAATCATGTGCATTTTGTTAAGCAAAATGTTCTAAGTCTTCGCCTCAAGATTGCATGGGTCAGGTCACAGATTTTTCATTTCCTTCACTCGTAACATTTCAGCTAATTTGTGCTTGCCTTGAGCATCAGGCTAGTCATTTTTTTCCTCTTTATTCAGGGTCATCAGAATTTACAATGACCTACTTCCTTATAAACAAGCATGTTATGAAGTATTAATGGATTTTCTGTCTAATAGACTGTGCTTTCATGCCATGTAAGAGAAAACTTTCAGATCACAGAAAAGCAATAAGAAAGATCAAAGGTATGGAATGGCTTCTAAACAAGCAAAGATAAGTAATTTTCAATTCTGCAGCCTGGGAAAGAAATGATAAAGGAGGTGTGACCGAGGTTTATAAGACCACAAATGATCTGGAAAGGGTGAACTGAACTCAACTGTTGAGTCTTTCCCAATGTAAGAATTTGGGGGATGCAAACAGATGACAGGTTTAAAACAAGCAAAAGATGGTTCTTCTTACAACACAGTAAGCTGATGGACTGTCACAGGAAGCTGTTAAGAAGGATGAACTATACTGAAGGATTAAAATACCCCACAAAAATTAAATTTTTAAAAAGGCCCAGCTAGGTTAGAAAAACAAGCAAAAAACAGGTTTGTAAGAAAGAATAAATAAAAAATAAGCAAAAATGGATTTTAAACCGAAGTGTGAGGGAAATAAAAAGAAGACATAAATCTTGGGAGAAAACTTCCAGGAATTTACAATGAGAAATTTGAATTTTGAAAGCTAAAATAAAATGGCAGACTTCACAGAATCACTGAAGGGATTGGAAGGGACCACAATGGATCATCTGGCCCAAATTCTGTTTAAGCAGGGTCATCCTAGACCACATGGCACAGGATTGTGTCCAGATGGTTCTTGAAGAGCTCTAGACTTCAGACTTCTGCTAATTTATAGTCAATTCTAACCAAAAGGTGTCACTTTCAGAGCTATCAACATGATGGCAAACAGTCCTAGTTTTCAGGAAGATTTATTTTTCTTTCCATAGTGCAAAAGAAGCCAATTTACCTGCACACACCTCAACTGTGAAAGAGCATTGCAGACAAAGAGGAGCATCACCTTGAAGAAATTAAGTCCAACCCTTGCCCTACATATTAGCTCCTCAGTTCTCTGAGATACCTCATTATGCTTCATATCAAATCATGCAAACTGAGAATGAGAATCTCAGCACCACTACCTTCCTTGTGCTGTTTTCACAAACTAAATAACAGCTATTATAAACTTCCAAGAAGAACATAAAGAACTGTGGCAGATATTCCAGGGATGGAAAGAGTATTCATTACTGTAAATCCCTTTTCACAAGTTATATTCAGCCTTTCTCAAAAAAATTATAACAACCTTTCTGGTTTGACTCTAACACTCTGAGCTCACCTCTGCTCTGTATCCTTATATTTCTTTCCGTGACATTGAGGAGGAAAAAAAATGTGCTCTGCTACCTGAATGCTCAATGTCTCTAGGGACAGCATTGTCTGCTTAGGCAGTTTGCATCAGAAAATCTTTCCCTTCTCTCCACACCCCCAGAGCAACTGCCTGCAGCAATCATTCACTGCCAGGTATCATATCAGTTCAGTAATTATGGAGCAGCATTTCCACACTTATTTTTTTAACTCTGATACTATTGTGGTTGCCTGGAACTCTGACACTGATCAGCAAATGTATAGTGAAAAATCAACTCTTCATGCAGTAATAGACACACCTGCAGCTCCCAGAAGGAGATCTGAAAGTTTAATGTTTTCTCAGGACGACCATGGCTTATGGGTTCAGGTTTTACCACATCCCGAGTGTGAATATGAAGGGAAGGGATGCCCAGAGGAGAAACTGTCCCTATGTTCTTTGCTGTAAAGATATTAAAGTAAATCTTCATCAAGTTCACCAAGAAAACCATTTCCTAGACAAAAGCCATAATGCTGTTTATGAACATATGGAATTTTATTTGAAAATATGTGGCTCTGGTTTAAGTTGGAGGTTGCTGACTCTGGTAGCCTAACAGAGGCAAAGCTGCTGCAGCACCACATCCCCACATCCATCCAGTTGTGAGGCGCACGTAAATACAATGCATTTATACACATACCAATAGCCAACCACACAGACCAACACAGACCAAAAAAACACAAGATCAATGCAGTATTTGGGCAAACACAAGCTGCACCAATATCCTCATCCTGCTCTCCTCTCTGGCTGACCAGGATAAAAGGAACTTAGCGTAGAATACATACATATACATTATATATCCCTCCCGGAACTGGCCCCAGATACCCAATCTGTTCAATAGCCAGCCTCTGTATCACCATCCACCCGCACAAACGTGTCTGTCTCTGGTCTGGCTTGGACTCCCTGCTTCCTCCAGTAGTCAAACCACACAGTCTATGGCCTCCCCAGTATCCAAGCCAGGCTCATGGCCTCATCTCCCACTCACCACTAGTGTGGTCTGACCAGTGATCACACCTGCTGAGTGTATAAAAATACAAGTGCAGCTGCCTCAGCTCTGGAGCCCCTCTGACCCACAGCCCCTAAGTACCAGACAGTACTCAGACCTCTCCATTCTCTCCACATGTTCCACAACAACACCTGGGATCCTGTGACAATTCAAGGTTTCCATTCTATGGTCTCCCCACACACATAGGCACATGCACACTGAATATTAGGAATGGAGGTTGAGAAGAAGACAGGACAAGCAGCTGAGTCAGGGACAGGGCATGGCCAGATAACAGTACTGACCACAAATTGTTTACACATGGTCATCTGCTTTTATTGCCTCTTTCATCTATTCTCCCATATTTGTTCCTCCTCCAAACCACTATGATCCCTCCTTTTCTCCACTTTGGTTCCTCCTCTAAACTCCCCTAAGTGAGGTGAGTGTCCAATTTGCTCTGATTAGGTTATTGGGGTTCCTCTGTCACTGTTTCTCTTCTCTATCTGTCAAGATTAGCTTTTAATTAACATTGACGTAACAGCTGATCCAATCTAAGAGTCAGCAGAGTTTAGAAAGCACAGACAATGGATAACAGCTAAACAATGAGACAAGGAAAATGTCCAAAATACCCAAATCCAGTGTGTAGAGACACATTTTTTCCAGACAGGACCAGCTGGCTGCAGCTGCAATAATTATCCCATAGTAATATGAGAAGGATTGGAGTCACTGCTGAGGCTGCTCCAGCAGAACTAAAATGGCTTTCCAGCACACCTTCTGCTGCCTGTGGTCTCCTCCTCAGAGGAGGGAAAGGGGTAACAATTTGCCACTCAAGACCCTTCAGTATCAGTCTCTCATTCAAGACCTACACCAGGTAATTCAAATGTAGAGCTGGGTTTAACACTGGCTCTGCTGAGAAAAAGAGGGTTGCAAAGTGGGATCTTTATTTGTACTCTGTTCTAACCTTTCAGGAGCTTAAAGGTTACTGACAAAGCCCAGGACTGATGGCACAGGTAGGTCCAGGGAGGATACAAGACATGTTTAAAAAGGTTACTGCTTGATCCTCCACTGTCCCAGACAGGCCAGCTCTGCTTGTGTGCAACCCTGGGATTTGACTGAAGAATATTTTTAGCAAACGCAACTCAACGGAAGCTGAAATAATGTAGTTCAGAGAAAATAACTAGATAATTATTTCAGGGACTATGTGTGCACCATGTGCAAGAGATTCTGATGTGACGCAGTCAGTACGAATAAGAGTAGGATTGGAATCATCTCTGCATTCAGAGATCATTGGTGAAGTATCAATAAACTGAACTGAGGTAAGAAAGTTCCAAATACCCAAGGAAAACATTTACTGTCTAAATGAATGGATGGCAAAAAAAAAAAGGTACCACTGCTGATGACTGAACAGCAAATAAAGCAAAATCTTACAGCAAATAATAGAGAACATTATTAAAGATGCCTCATTACCCACCTTTAAACTCGTTACCTTTTTCTACTTCTATTTTTTAGCATTTATGCTTATGTCCCCATTTTCACACAGATAATTTAATGCTTCTTCTCTGTCCCCTCCTTTTTGCTGTACTTTCTTTTTTATACATTTGTGGCCATTTCTCCACTTTTAAGACTTTCAAATTGTTATTCTATGCTTAGTTTATTAAAAAAGAAGAGGGGGTAGAGGAAAGAGGGAGCAAGAGAAGCCCTAAGGATCTTAACCAACCTGACTGTATTTGATGTTAGGAAATAAATTAAACGTGATAAATTAATGGATCTAAATAGTCTGTTAGGGCAAAAGAACTGGGGTTTGAATGCCACCACTTTGCTGCCCCGCTGGACCCTGAGAACACCGTCACTACAGCGACAGCCTCTCCAGGTGTCACACGGGGAAAGCACCATCTCCTCTCTCTGCTCCTGCCCACTGGCCTGTGTGAGATGGCTGGAGCAGGTAGAGCACTTGGGAGCATTGCTCCTTGTCACTATGGGCTGTTCTTTCCACAGGCCAGATTTTAATGACTCACTCCACAAGCACTTTGTGTGTCTGTGTGTAGATGGAGGTCAGTGTTAGTCAGTGTTCAGAGACCATCAGCAAATCCCCAGCTGACTTCCATCAGAAGCTAAAACTCCATCTCATCACCTGTATACTAAAGGAAACAGGATAATTGCACACCTCATATTTGCATTCAGAGTGTGAAGGTCTCTCATACAAGCTGTTGCAAATCTCCTTGAATAAACCCAACAGTTTTACTAAAAGTACATATGTGAGTAAACACTCATCAGGACACAGTCTTTTCCTGTCTGAAAATAACTTAAGCAGGCTCTCATCTCTGTGTGTCAAGGGGCAAAGTGTAGCAAGTAACACTAGTAAATAGGACAGACAAACCTGCTGTGGTTAACATGAACAAATATTACTGTGTCAGAGAGGCTACTAAACTAGAACCACACAGAGTGAGAGGGTATTCAAGACAAAGAAGATTGTTTAAGTGACCATTGTAGGAACATCCGTGGATGGCAGGGAGAAGGAGCTCTGCAGACCTGGGATATTCTAGAAACACATGGTTTTATTGCAAGGGTCGTGGGTCAAAAGAGCCTGCTTTCAGCCACCAGCCTTGGCTGAAGCAAAGCCCCAAAGAGAGAGGAAGAGAGATAGTATGAGGTAAGGGAGATGGCAGGTGTAAGGGAGGTAAGGGAGCTAAGAGAGCTAGGGCAAGTAAGAGGGCCGGGGTCAGAGCGGTAAGAGAGGTAAGAGAGCGAGCACTTTATTACAATACATTATATCTCCCTTTGTGTTGAATATTCTAATTTACAGTGACCAACTGGCATGAGATAAAAAACCTACAAACTTTGCATGCAGCCTATGAGAACTACTATATTACCATATCATCCTATATTCTAAACTCTAAATAGGACTACTTTTTTATCTACCTTTTCCCTTGACAGGGTGGAGAGGGGCTACACCCTCCTTGTGTCCTTTTGTTTTCTGTCCTTCAACCTATCTCCAGCTAATCGCCATCTTCCTGCCTGCCATGATCACATCTCAAAGCTGGCTTTCATTTCTATTTCACTCACAGGTTTTACTCCAGTATTTCTTACCAGGCAATCATATCTGCAAGCCCTTCCCGTCTCATCTTTCCCAACAGGCCATTAGAAATCTTTTAAATGAACAAATTTCTTCACAACAAAGCTTGATTTATCTCTTTGGAACAAAACTCAGTTCTGGTTTCCAAAACACAAAAGTGTGCCAGTGTTGAAGAACTCAGAATCTCATGCTTCAGAATGTGACCTACTCATTTGCATTAATTATATTGCAATAATTTCCCCCAGTTTAAAACTGACCCAACTGAACTTTCAAGTCCTTCTTTTCATCCTCTTCTGCAGCAGCACAAAATGGCAACAACTGTTGGAACAACAGGCACTGGGATATTGAATAATTAGTATTTTGCATGCATTGAGAACAAAACATCTACTGGAATCCTTTAGGGTGATTTTGCTCAGGTGTTTGTTTCCTGTCCTCCTGAGGCTTCAGTCAATGATAGCCCATCAGCCTTAGTTCTGGGCCCCCATAAGCAGTTGAATCTTCTACAGATCTCTGCTATTTCAGCATTGGTAAGTCTTAGTTATTTGTTAAAAGACTAAAGGGCTTAGGATTAACTGTGCTATTGTATATCCAAAGACACAGAAGCTGGACTAACATTCAGATGCATTCAGATCTCTGCACAGCTCTGTGTTTCTAGAGCAGCCTAAGTGCTTTCACACAGCATGAACTCCCAAAGCCAGTGGACTTAAGCTAGCCTGGGGCAGAGACAGCTTGCTTACTTCAGATCTGTGTTCTTGTGGCTTCTGAGCTGATAGACTGCCAAACATCTAGGAGAAAATATATCCTCAAAGGAACAAAGAAAATAAAACTGCAAATAGATTCATGAACATATGAATGATAAACCCAGCCTTTGCTGCTTGCAGACTGCTGCAATCAAAGAAGATTGCAAAACTCATACTGCCCCACTCAGAAACAGGTAACAGCTAGCAGAGTCCAGGCAGGTGACCTTTACAGCAAATATGCAGCACAATCTTTAGTATACTCAGAACCAGTTCTAAACTGATGGCAGATAAACATAATTTATTACACATAACTAGAAGGAGGCACAGGAGAGACATTATTTCTTTTTGGGCCCACAGATAACAAATAATGATGCCACTCACTGGGTATGTAGGAACACATATATCTTGAGAGGGGAAAGAATATGCAGTGCAATTTCCAAAGGTTCAATACCTGTGAAGACTTAGGAATTCATGGATGCACAGAATCAGAGGTTCATCAGTGCTGGAAGAGACCTAACAAGATCATCCAGTCCAAGTGTGCACTCAGCACTGCTACTGTAATCCCTAATCCACTAAACAATATCACTCAGCACCAGATCTAGGTTTACTTCAAGGTTTGCAGACAATGTCCTCCAGCTGTCACTCTGCAGGCACACCAGAGTGGAAGGTAGTTTTGAGTTCCATGATCTGTATAGCTGTTACCTTTCTCACTAGCACCATTTTGATCTGGGCAAAGCAGTATTTTCCCAGAGCCTTGACAAGTCTTAGAGGACAGAATATGTCAGGAGTGTTTTGGAAGAAGTTGCCACCTGACCACTGCGTTTGGTGAAGGGAAAAGGGCCGGGAGTTTAGGCAGGTAAATGAAAGCTGTGCTGTGCTACCACATCCAGGGCCAGAAAATAGTTCGCCTTTTACCAGCAGCATTGCTGTAGCTGCTAATAAAAAAAAAAAAAAACCCAAAACATGTGGCAGAAGTTTACCTCCTTTGCTCCTGGCCTCCATATGCTTTTTTGGGAGCATCACCATCACAGGACCTACAAGATGGGCACTTGGAGGCTGCAGTTAAGGCAGTTCTGCAGGCAGTGTTTTACTGAAACACATGGCAGAAGTGTGCTGAGGGAAACAAGGGCTATCCAGGGACTTGCAGGAGCACACACTGCCATGGGGGCACAGGAGTGCAAATTCTGAACGATGATTGGAAGAGGAATGACTCCTACTTGACCGACACCTTAGCACTGGTGGGTGGCAGGGGCTCAGACAATAAATAGAAAGATCACACCCTATTGCAGGCATCTACAAAGAGATAGGGTCTTGAACCACTGCAATGTGGATTCTGACTCATCAAAGTCTTCTTTAAACAACAACAGGTGCTTGTGCTCCTGATCCATATTTTATGCTGCACTAAAAGTGGCTGACAGGATGGGGAACTGTATTCACATATTGATAGCGAAAGACATTTTTCTTCTACAGAATTCTTACAAAGAACATGTAAAGCTAGACAGTAATTCTTCACGTACATGAAATGACAAAGCATCATGCCTAGAGTGAATATCATTCACAGACTTTAATGTTCCCACTGCAATAAGAAAAGAACTAATTCACAATAAATTTGACAAAAAACACCAATCTGTAAAAGTACTATGTAACTGGAAAGGCTGGCCAACACCTGTGAAAGTGAAAGGAAATCAGCAAAACTCTCAGATGAAGTAACAAATTCTTTGCCCAAGAAAAATTATCTGGACGGACAGTATTACAAAATTCTGAATTCATGGATTTAACCTTTTATTGGTAAGTTATTTACATTAAAGTCATCTTTAGAAGTATCTGGAATACAACTCTCTTGCAAAAGGTATGCCGTATAGGTGACAGTTTAGTTACTGCTCCAACCTAGAAGTACTGGAATTTGCAAACACCTGTTTTAATTTTTTCAGAGTTTTGGAAGCATAGTAGCCTCAAGATGGAGCATTGTTACATAGATATTTTATAGTTTCAAGGACACACTGACAGACAAAATAATTTATATTTTTAAAAAATTAAAAATTGTTACAGAAATTGTCATCTTTAGAGTAGGAAATGTAAGCTAAAGTAATATGAAAGAGATAAACAAATATTCGCTGCTGATAAAAATATTAACTTAAACGAGGTTAACACAAATGTCAGTCTAATCCAGTCTAAAGCTTAAGAATCAGTGCTAACTGGAGTTATTTGATAACTCATGGAGATATTTCCATCATTTTAAAAAAAGTAGACATTTATTACTTATCTTCTGTATTTGATGATCTCCTACACATCTCACCAAGACTATTTTCTATGCATTTCTTAGATGCTGAGTTTGGGCTGCAGATAAATGGTACTTTTGAAAATCCATACAGTCACCTCCACACATAATTTCATTTCACAATACAATTCTAGGACTTTGCTGAGTCTTCAATCACACTAAATATTACAGGCCTTCCCTTTACAGCCTCAGGGACCTTTTCGAAGACACCCATATTCTCCATGTTTATGCTTAAATACTCTGAAATGCAATTATATGTTTTACTATTATATGTTTATATCTATACTCTTGTAAGGAAGTGACGTCTTTGTAAGCACATCCAAACTGCACAGATAGTCTTAAACAATGAGTGAAACACCAAATACATTTGCTGATTGCAGAAATTAGTCAAAAACTCACAGCAGATGGCATTTCAATATCTGCCTAGATAAAGCAATAAAGAAGAGCTGCAATAATAAAACATATCCCTGCTGCATTGTGCAATGCAGGACAGAGGCTTCCTCTCTCAAAGTGGCTCCCAGCTGCTGCGCAATGTGCTGAGCCAGACTGCTGCTGGGGTGGGGAGAGCAAAGGGAAAAAGCACAAGGTACAGGAAAGTGACAGCTGCTGCTACAAGAAATACAAGGAATACTAGGAATACAAGGAATAGAGCCTCCCTCCTTCCACAGCAGTCACTGCCCTTCACATCTGCAGCAGGAACAACAGCAAGGCACCTTGTGAAACCGAGCAGCAGAAAGCAGAAGTTGTTTAAGCTGCATTACCTTCGATAACCCTTCCCATCTACTTCAAAAAAAAAAAAAAAAAAAGGTATTCAAGGAAAAAGGATAAATTCAGCCCCCAGTAACAGCTTTTTGACATTCAGACTGAATGAAGTTCCTATGTGCTTTAAATTTGCACTGTGCAGCTTTACAGCCTAAGGGGTTGTACAGCACTGGATGTACTTAAAGACATGGGCTTTTTTCCCAGACTTTTTTAATAAACATGATTTTTTTCTTGCACTGTGTGATAACAGCATAAACTAATTTCTACTCTATTTCAGAGCCCTAGAGCTGTAAATTTTCTTCTTTTATAAGCCAATGGATACTGGTGCTTTTTATTTTTTATTTTTCCACTCTGCCACTCTATTACATAAAAGAGTTTTTGTAAATATCATCACCTCTTAAAGTTACTAAATTAACAGATGAGCTTAAATCAGTGTTCTAAACAAAAGGCATTTTGTTTAGAACAAAAGCCCTTTTGCCTGATATGTTGCATGTGGATTAGAATGTCTAAATATATACTGTAGATGAAAATCAAAGTTGTCCATATTTGAAAATCCTGCTACACTTCTGATTATGAGCTTTTTGTATAATTTGTTTCAAGATGTGTAGCGATGAAGAAATTGGTAATTACTTTTTTTAAATAAAGCAAATTCCCTTTTTCAATTCATGGTTATTTGGGGTTTTTTTCCTGAATAGGCCATAGCCATCGATTTTTAATTTTGTAGGAGGAGACCTCAGCTTAGCTGATGGCAAATGCACTAGATCTTGTGGATGAACCCTTGGAATTTCCCAGTTCAAACATTCCTGAAAATAAATTTTTCATTTAGCATTTGTTTTTCCCCCACTAGAGTTGAGTATTATTTTAAGAATTATCCAGGTTATGAGATCACACAAACAAAGACTTTCATAAAAGTTGTTACAAATTATTTCCTTTTGGTATATGCATTCCTGAATAGAGTCCAAAGCCAATATAAAGTTGTATGTATGCACACAGGCATTCTGTCTGGTTATAATTTTGTGCCTTTAAAAACGACCCCTTTTACAGAGCTGCAAGAAGCCACCAAAAAATCCTCTAAGGTAAAGAACTCTACTTTAAAAAAAAAAAAAATTAAAAGGAGAGTTTGTAGTGATTTAGCCGAGGATTGGAAAACACTTAGCCACAGCTCATGAAAAATGATCGCAAGAGCAACAATATTGCTTGCTGAGAAAGTAAAACTAAAAGACTAAAATAAATTAAAAAAAAAAAAGAAACAGACTCCTCATATAAATCATAGGGGAAAAGAAAAATGGAAGCTTAAAGGATGTTTAATTATTTTGGTTACTGCTATTTTTAACAGATTAAGAACAAAGTTACCTCTAATGATAGTATCAAGTTGTTATGAGATCCAACTGGTTGACTAACTGATAACAGAGCAGGAAAAACACAAATATTTGATTAGAATCTGTTCTGGTTTGGGGAAAAACAGGTGATATGTTTATAGCAAGAGATGGTAGTTAAATACTTTCCATTCCAGGAATAACTGAAAGGGATGTTAAAGTTGTGAAAGTCTTCTGAGCCAAATGCCTTTACATCAGAATTAGAGCCATGTTCTCTTAGAGCAGTCCTGGAGCAGACAGAGCATCCTCTGCTTAGCAGCAGGATTCTCACCTGAAAAGAGGGGGCAGAGTCCCAGATTCCAGACCGTGCACCTTGTAAAGGTTAGGATTAAAACTTTCAACAGCAAAAAGCCTCAAAGCATACATACACAGTTATCTTTTTTTTCATAAACCGAAGCTGGAACACAGGACTCTTTTTCCCCCTTCCCATCACAGATCCCACAGCTGTGCATTAAATTCCCCACGGGAGCACACAGGGAGGCTGAGGCGGGTGTCTCACTGTAGGGGCTGTGTCTCCGTGCTGGGCACAGCAGCACACTGACCCCTTTGTAGACCTGGCAGACCCTGTTAGCATTTGGCACGGCTGCAGCTGCTCCTGGCACGCTCCTCCTCCAAGGCAAATGCCCACGCTGCAAGAAAGATGTTGATGAAGCACAAGTGAGGACTCAAAGAACAACTGTGAAAGTGATGAAAGGCTTAGCTTGTGCAAAAGCAGGCAACTCGTTTATTTTACTGACAAAAAGGTTATGAGGTAAATTCATGATAGTCGAGAAGCACTCTCATGGGAGGAACAGAAATTGGATCCTGTTGGGTCTGTCAGCCTACCGGCTAGAAAAATGAGATCCAGAAGCTGGATGACAAGGCTAGACAAATTCCTACTACTAAAGATGAACAGAATTCTAACACTGATGCTCAACAGCCATGGAAAAAATATGAAGGCTTGTGGAAGTGCATCTCCACCATTCCTGATTTTTAAACCAAGGTGGATTCCCTCTCCCCGAAAGACATGTAGGTCAAACAGAGACTATTTCATGTAACCAGAAGAGAGTCTGTTGAAGGATTCTTTATCCCAGCAGGAGGCTTTCATCTTAGTATCTCTAATTGCAACAGACCCTGGATCAAGAGCATCCTAAGCTTTGCAGCTTTAGGGAAGCCACTTTTTTGATGTAAAATCCTACAGAGGGTTACAAAGGAATGGCAAAACCAGTCAGATAGGCTCTGCCAAATTTCAAAATGAGTGGATGCTTCGGAACATTGATTTTTCCCTACTCACATACTGAAGGTATGATTAATTTTTAAAATGTTATGGGATGCCAATCAGTCACTGAAAGATGCTGAAAAGTTGTAGAGGATCCAGCAAAGGCCTATCAAACACATAATATGGCAGGAGAACCTGACATAAGAAGAAAGACTGAAAAAATGGTTGTTTAGCCAGAGAAGATACAATGGAAGTCTCAAAACATAGAAAGTAATTATAGAGGTGCTGCAGGTATTTTCTACAGAAGGATCTTGCTACATATACAAGATATATATATACTATAATATCCTATATCAACTTAAGGTATATAATTGAGAAATGTTATGTCTCTTTTTAGTGCAATCAGTACCTTTAGTCTAAGCCCTTATTTGTGGTCTCGATTTTCAAAAGCAAAGAGCACAAAGCAAACACTTTTTGCTTATACTCTGAAGTATAAACAATAATAATCTAAAAATGTGCAGAGGGCAAATGAAATGGAATCAGGAAGCATTATTTAGTCTTTCTCACAAATTCACAAGAATGCAGCGCACTCAGTACTTCCAGCAACTGCCAAGCTATTTGTAACACTTAACACATTTTACAAATGCAGAATAGAAAACTAGTAACAACAAGGAAACTAAACATTCTTAACAAATTTACAAACTGTGGAGAGACTGCCACTCTTTCTGAATGAAACAGGAAATTACAGAAGACATGAAAGACAGTAATTTTGCCTCACAGTGATTTATTTCTTTTGATTCTGTAGGTGTGATGTGTCTAAAAATACAACATCTTCTGTAGGTATTGTTTTAGATACATTAAATGTTAATGGTCTAGAAAGATAGGCAAGAAAAATAAATAATTTTTGCAAACAGTAACCTTACCTCAAAACAATTTTAGAGGAGTGGCAAACATTACACTGCTTTAGCAGTGTATCAATGCCCAGAATAAAAGCCATAGGTTAACAAAAAACTGAAGAGTAAAGTTCTCCCTGATTTTTTCCACTACAAATGTCAATAACTGTATAACTGAATTATTTAAATATTAACTGCAGATGACCACAGTTCTTGCTTAACATACAGCACAACTTTGCAACCTCCACAAAAAACCACTCAACTAATCTAAATCAGCAAGAGAAAAATAAAACTACCTTGCTCATCATTTAAAATTTCTACAGAGAGAGAATTACATCTTAGAACATATTTTGTTTACCAGGCTTCAATTCCAATATTCCATAGAACACATTTCTGCAGTCATAACTGGAAATAAAATGCATTTTCCTGAACAACAAGTTACAAGGCAGGACATTTGTAAAATCACTTTGAGGCACAGTGTTTTTCAAAGTAAGCCGTAAGTATCCTAAAAGGTAAGTAGAAACTATTATTTGCTTTGTTCTAAATGTTATTTGCAATAAATAGTACGATGTCTGTCTTTCTTGTTCTATTAGTATGTTTATAAAAATGTGCTTATTTTAAAGCTTCAGTATCATTTTTATACAAAAAGTTAAAATAATTCTGTTTCCTTAACATGCCATAACTACACTAAAAAACCAAACCCGTTTTATTGTTTTTCAGAATGAAATCTTATATTTTCCTTAAAAAATACAGATTTCTATCAATGTCAGCTGGTATCATCACAGTACTACAACTAAAACCTTAAAAAATTCACCATTTAAAAGATCTTCTGTAAAAGAGTAAGGAAAAATAATTCCTAATATTTGGATTTTTACAAATTATTATTCTGCAGTATGTCATATGGTAGATTATCAAAGTTGACTTACAATTCAAGACACAATTGCAAACATAGATGGGTTCCCAAAACATCATGGAGTCTGGAGCCAGCCAGTCTCATTTAATCATTGGGAAGAGTCAGGTTTAGGCTGTAAAATGCCTATAAATGTCTGAGAATTACACAAGGAGGGCAAGATCTATAGCAGACTTGTAGAGAGCAGTGTCTTCACAGCAGGACTTTAACCCAGCTGACTTGAGCATATTCAAAGGAACAATGTCAAAAATAACATTTTACTACTTGGAAAAAATCCTTGGTCTTGGAAGCAAGGCCTTAAGGAGGTGAGGAGATGAACAACATGCTTTACAAACCGGAGGGGTAGTGTACCTACCACAGTACAGCTGCATCACTTATTTTTTTCAAGCAATGTAAGTTTTCACATTGGTAAGTGCTAAATGGCTGCAGATTCCACCCCTTTAGTGTGTAATTCAGGAAAACACAACATTACTGACACCCCCATTATCAGAAAGAGAATTATCTGTGAACTAGCAATTCAGAAATCAAGACAGAAATAAGTTTACAGTCCCAAGTAGCCACTAAGGCCCTCCTGGCTCATTTACCAGGCTATGTGATGCACAGTTAATCATTACCTCCACAAAGCACCTACCTGCCAAACCAAGTGCTCCTTTACCACAGCTGTACCCGACAGACAGACGCTCAGCACAATCGTGTGCGAGGCAGAGGTCAACACGCTGGCAACTATAGCATCCCTCATGTTGAAGGGCAGCATGGTGTACACCACAAAAATGATGAACAAGAAAAAGGACACCTGTGCAAGACACCAAGAAAAATAAAAGAAGCATGTCAAACTCACTTTGGAATAAGATTAGAAAATAGCATTTAATTTTGAACTGTCTTCAGTGTAAAGTTACACACCAGTTTTTCACAGGAAAGTCATTGTTAACCACTGAAGAAAATTGATTTAGGGAGAATTAATTTTTAAGAGTGTTGGAAAATGTACATTATATTAGACTTAAGAAGTGTGGTTTCAAGATACTAAACCATGCCTTCAGACCTACAAAATACTCCAAACTTTTTAGATTTTACTTCAAATTTATATTTCCAATTTTTTTTTTTTTAATTAATGCTCTACTTACAAGTAAAGCGTTATCCCAGGAGTGGTCAATTCTGATTGTGACCCGCATTACAAAACAATCTGCCAAAGTCCTCACAGAGCCTTAATTTCAATACAGAGAGATTTTCTATATCCTGATGAACTAAAAATTCACATTATAATATACATGACATTATGCAAAAAAAGGAAAACAGTGCTCAAGTTTAGCCAAGAAATTTGATTTAACAAGATTGTATTTCACGTGTATCTACATGACCTATGTCAAATTCCATAAAATCACTACATTTTAAGGTAATACATTTATTTAGTCATGAAAAACAACTTCAGAAAATCACAGCCCATATGCAGAATCTCCTGTCAGTTTATTTTAAAGGGTACTAGTGTCCAACCTAACACTATGGAACAAATGCACAGCCCAACTCATAACAGCAAAAGGGATTCCTTTGCTATACATAGAAAATATATATTTGATGGTATGTTTATGTTTCAAATCCCACCACACATTTGAGGAAATGTAGCTAGATTTGGGACACAAGTTTTGCACACATAAGTAAGTAGGCGATTCTGAAAATGTGCCAGCTTATATATAATTGTATCTCCACGTAAGGCTTTTCATCAGTTTGAGTTGACTTGCAAGCCTATTCACCATCCAGCAGCTGCATACACACAGTACAGACAGAACACAGAAAGCTCCCAGGCAGGTATGAGCAAGACTAATTCGCTGCTCACATCCCTTAGTGTCAGCCTGTATTCTTCACATCTGCATGTGACAACTGCATAGTCAAAACTGAAGCCTAAGGTTCAGATTTACACCGCACCTCTAGGACAGTGGAAGCATTCTTTTCCATCTTGGGGACAGAACTGGATGGAAAAGGATGTCCACTTCTGTGATACCTTTGTCTTTCTCCAATCCCTCCATTAAGATCAATCCAGCTCCTTCCTGATCTCTCATACCCTTTTCAAAGCTCCCAGCTGTCTCATATACCCAAGAGTCAAATAGTTCAAAGGCATGGAATGAAAGAACTACAAAGGAAATGAGGGATAGTAAGAAAACACAGCAAGAAAAAGGCAGAGCTCTTGCTTTGCCTCTCTACTCTTCCAACCTATCAACAGATATCACAAGAAAACACAAATGTTTGATACCTGGTTGGTTTCAGTCCTCCCTGAAAGTTTTCACAGTGATCAGATGTTAGCAAAACCAACAGCAAAGAAAAAGGTGTACAAATTTGGTCTAGTAAGTGAATGATTATGCCAGTATGCAACTATAATACTGACAGAACCAACTGGGAGTCTTAAAACTTGGAAAAGATGTAGAAAACTCTGGCAGGCTAGAAAAGAGAAACATAGCATGTGTCTTTGAAAGGCTGGGCAAAGGAGTAAAACTCATCAGCTTCACTTTAATTCCTATAGCAATAACAGACAATAATAATGCATATATAGCAATTCATAATCAAGAGCCCGAAAAGTTAAGAAAAGCATAGGTAATAGCTAATGTGATTTTGCTGAGAACAAATCAAGTTAAAACAATTATATCTTCTGTCATGAAAACAGACATCAATATATGGGAAAACCCAAATAATGAGTTAGGCAGCAACAAGGGATGTGAAACATCCTCTAATATAGGCACGTAAGATGAACAGATGCCAAAGGAAAAATATCCTTCCAGCATGTAAAATCAACTGCCTAAAATATGTTTCCAGCTAAAGGCCAGGCTGAGCAATCTAGTCTGGTGGAAGGTTGCCCTTCCCATGGCAGAGGGGTTAGAAGTAGATGACTTTTAAGTTTCCTCCAACCCAAACCATTCTGTGATTTTATTATTAAAAAATAGTTTAAAGAAGAATTCCAGATTCAAGCCCTGGAAAGAGGATTTCAAACGCCCTCATTCTCAGTGATTTTTCACGTAAACAAGGTTTTGTTGTTTCCAAGTTTAGCTTTCTCATTGCCTATGTGGTATTCACGTATGTGTGGAAAATTTATTTTTAGGAAATAACAAATTATTCCTTAACTGATTTATCTCAAAAAAATATAACTTGTGTATTTTTTAATATTTGACTTCATAGCCAAACTAAAGGATCCATTCCATTTGTGCAGTGCATGATAAGTACTTTTCCAAACTTCTAAGTGGATGTAGGACAGAATATGGCGCTGTTCCTTTTCAATTTTGATATAGAACAGGCTGCTAAGCATAGGAGCAAGATTTTGACATTTTGCAGTGCTTCTAGGAATATCAGCTGTATCAGCTCCGAATTCCTTGTATATCTGTAAACAACTGTTTTATAAGTTACCTCACTGCTTTCTTGGTTAAAATAAATGGATAATTTCAACATTCAACAACTACAAACAGAGAACACTTTTAGAAGGTTAAACCCCTCTTGATATTACATATTGAAGTAAGCTCAGCTGCAGAGGAACTCTGTTAAAGAACACTTGATTTTAAAAAATTTACCTGCCAATTCTTATATTTGCATACATTTTCAGTCTTGAAATTTGGAGTGAGAATGTTGTTGCAGAGCAGGATATCTATCAGTCATGCTAAGACAGAAACTCTCCTCCAAAATACATGTAGGAAACGACACCTGTAACAGCTCTTTAATTCTTGGCCACACTGCTTTTCTCCTATTTCTAATACTATTCTAACCATCTAAGAGAGCTCCCTTTATCATAGAGGTTGCTTTTTTATTTCACAATGGCTCAATACTGTTTTCCACATGCTCCACACAAGCTGAAATAAGACTCTTCTACCCTTCATCTTGTTGCAGACATACACAGTATTTAAGACTTGGGACCTTTGAACATATTTCAAAATGCCAGTTACACACAAAGGCTTTTGAGCAGGTAGAAAGAGGAACAAGCTTCTTGGCCTGAGTCACAGTCTGCAGAATGGACAATGGCCCTTCCATTTATCTTTTTCATGAATACCCCTTTCCATTCTCATTGTGTAAGAACTGGCAGGATATTGCTGATGCTGACCTTAAAAAGCAGTGATGCCAAGCTCTGAAAGACCCCATTATCTTATTGCAAGACTTGTTAATGTTAATGATCACAGCGTGCCTGCAAATGGTGTGTGTTCTGGTTAGTAAACAGTGTTAATTTACTACTTTTGACACTATTAAAAGTAGCCTGTTCCACCAAATTGTGCCATAACCACAAGGCCTGTTGCTGTTACATTGGAAGCAGTCTTTTGTGGGAGTCATCACTATGACTGCCTAGTTGAAACGTGCTTTTTGTCCTGATCTGAACTTACATTGCCTCAGGAATTTGATTCTCTAATATTTTATCCATGAGTTTATGCGATCCATACCTTGGAGATGGGAGTGCTTGGGCATTGATGGTGTGCATCACAGCATGTAGCATTCCCTTTGGTTAATACTGGTGTAACATCTTACACAGAAGTATGTGGCTTTCCTGCTTTGATTGAGGGGTATCCAGGACTCTGGCCCATCACTCTCTGACTGTCAGAGCTTAGCAAACTCTGAGTGGGTTCACTGCTCTCTGTATTTCTTCTCCCATACCTCAGCAGGGCCACATAGTCATCTAATACGTAAGCAGTTCTTTTCCACAGTGATTCAAAGGATGGTGCACTGCTGTAGTGTAGCTGCCTGGATGGGTACGTAACAGATGATTTTTATGCAGATTTTGTGCAGCTGCTTTCAGAAGGGCAGCCAAAGTTCACATACAGATTGCTGCAGTGGTGCCACCTGAGAGAGCTGGACACCAAATGGTAAAATGACACCATAGTGTGGGATATGATGATCATGAACCCTTACAAAAACTCATTCTTGTGACAGAACACAGCATAAAACTATGAGTAAACATCTTCATCATGCAAAATGGAAAGATTCAGGTTGCACAAGATAGAGAAGTAGATCCTTCTTTAAATTAAACCCATTCTGAGCATTTTTCACGTTGGCAGTTTTGTCCCAGAACCTCTAGATATACATTGGTGTCTTGAGTTGCAATACAAGATGTAACCAAAAGTATGTATTCTGTTACCATCTGTTGAAACTGGCTGGGGAGGTGTTTTTCTCTTCTATGGCCCATTCCTTGTGACTCCAGGGGGGAGGGATCAGGTGCCTTCTGTTAATGAACCAGCTGTTAAAACCAGGTGGGGCAATGTTCTTTATCTCTTCCACAACCCATCCTCCCTCCAGGGGAATATCTGCTGTTAATGGGCCATTAAGGCTCACCACATGACTGAAAACATTACATCATCCCACTGGGAGATGCTCCAGCCAGTGGGAGGAGCCAAGCATTCCTACCCAGATAAAACCTGAGATTTAGAACAGGACAGCCTGTTTTCACTGGATTTCCAGGGGAAGACCAGGTCCATTTCACCACCACTGTACCTTCAGAGGAAATCTCACCCTTCTACAGGATTATCTCTACTCCAATAGAGCCATTTCTGTCACTCCAGGAGGATTTCACTGGACTGCTACCAACACCCTGACTAACAGGGTGTCAGGTTGTATTCTGACTCTGTCAAGTGGGTTTTTTTGTTTGTTTGTTTGTTTGCTTTTTTGTACTACATTTTTATTTTTAATATTCCTAGTAAAGAACTGTTATTCCTATTCCCATATTTTTGCCTGAAAGCCCAAATTCAGAATTACAATAATTTGGAGGGAGGGGCTTTACATTCTCCATTCCAAGGGAGGCTCCAGCCTTTCCCTGGCAGACTCCTGTCTTTTCAAACCAAGACAATTGGCTACTACAGACTTTAATCTGTTCTGTTGACTGTGAGCTAGGAGAAGTGGTATGAAGTTGACAATATTTGGTGCTTTGCAGATGTTGCTATTGGAAATGTCACTAGTTTGGACGGTGATGGGATAACTGTGGTGGACCCAAGCCAGGAATCCATGCTGGTTGTTTTGGACACAACCTGTTCTGAGACACCTTGTCTCCCTTGTGTGACCAGTTTCTACTCCTCACTGGGGTTGCCTTAATTGTAAAGAGTACATGGAGTAGAAATTTTAACATATTTTACACACAAAAATCGTCTTTCCTAGCACACAGGGTATCACTGGGGATGTCGCTTTGGCACTGAGAACAACTGTAAAAAAGATACTAATCATTCATTTTATACAAATTATGTTCCAACAATGACACTATTTCCCACCTAGACAGCCCTTTTAATACACTGTGTTAAGATGTTAATCAAAACAGGCTTGGCATGTGTAAAATTCACTCAAACTAATGTTACTCTGACCAGAATTTCCCCCTGAGGAGCACAATATCTTGGCACTGAAGCTAGCCTGCAAATCTAAATGTACATTTCAGTATGAATTAGGAAAAAGCACTTCTTTGGACACAGCCAGCAGTAGTGAGGCTACAGCTAATAAAATATCTGTAGTTCTTTGGGACAACTGCAAAAGTGCTGGCTTTTCACTGTATAACCATAATTAAACTGTAAAGATTACGAAAACTCAAACTAAGTGGCCAGACCACTACAGGGTCACTTTCAGAGGTTTTTCAAGATCAGCTTCCCTGTCACTGAGTAAAAGGAGCAAAAATCATCAGTTAATTGAAGAATTTTCCCTTGGAAAGACACCTAGATTCCAGCCACTGACTTGAAATGTTGTCTGTACACCTAATTGCACAAAAGATGCTCTGGTTTTTCTAAAGAAATAGCTCGGTTTCATAACATTTGGTATGACCTGCTAATCTTAAAAAATAGTTACAAATAATATCTTCATGGTTTAATACAATACATGTTTTAAGGCATTAGAAGGGTATTTATACAAGCTATAAACTGTGTATTAAAAACTTTGTGTTGGCAGCTTAAAGGTTGCAAATATGTAAAGCTCTTTGCCATTGTAATTCTCAAGTCCGGCCCCCAAATGTCTACCTAGGCAATGTTCAAAGAATAAAACAAACTACCCACAGAAAACAAAAACATCCAGAGTAAAAAATTCAGCTTCTGAGTCATCTGGAAAAAGGCTAAAATTATGAAAGCATTGGATAGGTGAAGGTGGAAATGTTCACCAAAGCCTGAAACACCAGAAGAAAGGGCATTCAATGAAACTAGAAGGTTGGTTGAAAAAAAGGTGAAAAGGAAGCCACCCACTATCCTTTATCTAGTTTTGAAGGATAGTGACCTTCTTGAACTTACACTATCAGGATTAAAAAGACATTAAACTAAATCATGGACACCTTACCCATAAACCCACACTGAAAAAACAGGGAAGGTAAATGTACCCTTAGTTAGTGATGTCTCTAACACACATGTGGAGGCTGGGCAAGATATGAAGGAAACTGACCACACAAAGTGATCAATTCGGCATGCTGCCTTTCAGTAGCAGCTTCTCTTGCAATTCTTAGAGACACATTACTGTGCTAGATGGACCATGACCTCACCCTGCAGGACATTCTTGTGTTCTGGTGCTAAGAGTCAAAAGTGCTTCAGAGGAAAAGAAAAAGATAAAGCAGTTATGACACATACCCTTTCTGACCTTAAAATAAAGCAAGGCAATTCAGAAAAAGAACTGAAAGCCCAGCAAGACTATGAATAGAAAGGGTTGTAGAACCATTCCCTTAGCTAGAAGGGAACTGGGAGACCAAAGTCGAACCCTGAGCAACAACAGGATAAAACATACAAGCTAAATATTAATTTGTATAAAACTAATGTTTCCCAAGTGCCTAGTATGCCATAAACCTCAAGAATAAAGTCAACAAGGAAGATTTGTTTGTGATATACTCCACAAAATCATGTCCACAATAAATTATTACTTCACTGTTTTTACCAAATATAAAGTTTTATTTTCCAATAATTGTCATAGAAGTAGTAAACAACTCTGTAAATCATGCCTTGTTCTTGATCATAGAGAACTCTCAAAGTGAAAATTCCTTTCTTTTGTGCACAGGTCTGGGTTTAAATGTCATCAAAAAACAGTCATTACAGCCTCTGCCAAAAGATTAACAACAACCATTAGCAAAATGGGACAGAATAAAAGCAAGTTGATTGCACTAAAATGGATATTTTAAAACAATTTTACAATAAGAGACTGTCAAATGTCACATATTACTGTGACAGTAAGATGAAAGACTCCTGGAAAGGAAGGAAAAATCATATTTGAAATAATCAAGATATAAACTGATTGCATTCTGTCTACTGTGTGATTGCTTTCTGTGTCACAGAATCTTTTCTTTCACGCATGGGATCAGTAGGAGACATGAGATTTTGAAGGAGGGACCCAAGGAACAACAGCAGTGACCCACAACTTCATAACAATTTTTGGTCCTTCCTGCTACAGAAAGCAGAGACTAAGCTACCATCATCTCTAGTAGATTTGAGATTATTCCTGAACACACTCAGAAAAGAATTTCATTTACCTCCTCACACCCGTTTTTACCATCACCCCCTTCCTCAATTCTCATCTTTCTGCTGTATCTTTTCACCCATGTTTCAGCCACATTATAGTCTAAGCAGTCAAGAAGACAGATTTGTTCTGCTGCGCCACTGTTAAATCCCTGTGAGCAGAAAGACAACTTCATTAAGCACCATATAGCCCAACAACTGGCATCTGTTTGCAGTACTTTCACTCTTAAGCCATGTCTTTGGGTTTTTTCAGTGATGAGATATATAAAAAACCATCAGAGATAGTAAATTCATTGTTTATCCTTGCTATCTTTCCCTCCTGTATTTTACTGTGTTAAATATTAAGATCAGAAACCTTTTGCAGCAATAATTCCAGACCCTCACAGCAAGCATTTCCTTTAAAAGGGACAGTAGATATGTTAATAATTTTTGTTTGTTTGTTTAATCTAAGGACAGTGAGAAAGATAGCATGTTATTAAAACTAAAGCCTTGTCTTTCTATGCCATCATAAATGTAAAAGCAAATTTCTTTACTTCTGGCTAAGACCATGCTGCATCCTATTCAGAAGTCTAAACTGCAATTAACACATTTTAGAAGTGGAAAGATGCAAATAATTATACAGTTTATGTAAACAGACTCAAGTCCAAAGCAATGAACTTCAATTTCACATGGACTATTAAAGAGGTAATTTTACAACACCCAAGCATCATACCTCAAAGTTGAAGGGACCTGAATAAGAACATACATTGAAAATATTTTTAAAGTTTCTAGGAAGAGACATACACAACTGTGAAAGTAACATAAGATACATAAAAACCGAATCTGGTTTGCAAGGATGTGAAAATACATGTTAAGATATGCATGTCTGCTCATACACTGAAAATATGTGCAATGACAGAAATTAATTTAAATTAAAAAATCAAATGAGCTAGTATGACAGAAGAAGAATATACAAGATTTCAGGAGATCCAAGAAGCTTTTTCTACATGTTAGACATAAAAGAAGCCTAACAGTGAATTTTATCAACTATTATAAGAGAAAGTAAAACAGTTAATTCCAACAAAAGAAAAGCAGAATAATCAAATTAAAATGCCTCTTCTCTATCAAGGGGAAAACTAATGGATATGTTTACATCATGCTAAACAATAATTGTGGTACAGTTTTATATTACAAAATATTAGCTCACAAGTATAGAAAGCCACAGATGCTAATGCTGAGACATTTTGGAAAAGCAGGTCCAATAAAACATGCTCCAGCATCTTATAAGAGTTCATGATTATGTACCTTTATCTTCTACACTTCCTATACACCAGGTCAGCTCCAGAGAACTAAGGTAAAATTAGATTGGTAAAAGGAAAAAGAAGGAAGTGAAAGCAGAAAATAAATGGTCAACTTTTACACGAAGAGAACTGATTCAGAGGACTTAAAAGAATTTATTCAGTGTTTTCCTAAGTTTTTAATAAAACGGAGTGGAAGAGTGATGTGGCAATGATTGATGGGGTTTTAATATTGTTCAGGGGTTCAAAATCAGCAAAACTTGGGAAAAGTTGCAGAAGGGATTCATACTGCTGTGACTGGGCCATAGCAGATGAAATCCAACACAATTAATGTAAAATAGGAATGAAGAAGAGAATTTTAACCGAGCACTACCAAAAGTGGGCTTTACCTTAGTTATTATATCCTCTGAAAAAGATACAAGACTCACTGTGAATAGCTCTTTGAAAAATATGAATGATAGCAAGGGCTGAAAGGGCAAAAAAAGGACAGCAATTATTAGGAAAAGAACAGAGAATCAAGCATCACGATGACATTGTATGAATCCATGATGTGCACATTTCTTGAATAGTTAATGCACTTCTCTCCCCATCTTAAAAAAAATTCAAAGGAAAACCATGTCGGTAACATCCCCCTCAGCATTCTCTTCTCTAGGCTGAACAACCCCAGCTCTCTCATCCTGTCTTCAAATGAAAGATGCTCCAGTCTCTCAGTCATCTCTTTGTGGCTCTTCACTGGACTCACTCCCTTAAAACTTGTATTGCTTATGCACTGAAGAGTCCAGGACTGGACCCAGCACTTCAGATTTGATGTCACCCGTGCCAAGTAGTGAAAAAGGATCACCTCTCTCAACCATTAGGAAGTATATAGCTCTTTCTAATGGAGCCTATGGCATGATCTCACAACCAAGATTTTAGGGTGAGATCACCCCAAACGCTGAGAAGTAGAAGTATATGCCCTGAGAGACCTGTGCCTCTGACATATGACCCACAGGAACATTGCAGCCATCAGAGTAGCCTTATTAACATACTGAGAAGCCCTGGAAATCTGAGTTCACTATCGTCAGAGAACCCACCAAGAGCCGTGCTTGAAAATAAAGAAGGAGCATACAGATGGTAACACTGAGGAGCCATTTCCTTTACAGATCAGAAGCCCTCCTTTCCTTGAGATATTCAAGTGTCAGCAAAGGGCAACACTCCCTGCTGAGCTGACATTTGCTGTGGCAGGTGTCAGAATGAAGGGAAAATAGCCAGACAGTGGTAAAGGGTCATGGTTGGAGTATATCTGGTAGAAAAATTTAGATGAGTGAAGTGCTTGAACAAAGGAGACTTGGAGTTCCTTTGCACAAATCAATAGTCTCATTTAGCAGCTCATTTCAGAAACTGCTGCAAAATAAAAATGTGGTAAATTTATAGGACTCTGCTTACAGAAACCTGATAACATGAATAGATGGGTTTTTTTGCAAATTATGGTTTATTCTAAGCACGTATTTTTAGGCAAAACAGAAAAGAAACACAAGATATTGCCAAGAAAAGGAGCCTCTTGATGACTGTCATGAAATACTGTGACTGTGTACAGAGTGGTAGTAGCATAATGTTAATGAGAAAGGAAGGAAATAAATTTCTTCTTTAGGAGAGCTGCTAAAATAGGACATAACACCCCCTTGGAAAAATTCATTAATCATAGAAACAACATGCCTAGAAGTGTATGACATCAAAAAAGTGGACCAAATCATGTTCAAAGAAACTAAATTGTGAGGGGATAAAAAAAGAAAAAAATCACAGCATTTAGTTGTCGTGAGGCTAAAACAGGTTTTGTAGCACATACTCAAAAATCTGTTATTTTCCTGTGACACCTGTCTTTCCCAAAGACATTCAAATCATCTGCTAAAACTTTTCCAAGGGCTTTAATACAGAATGAAATTACCACTCTGGTTCTTGCACAGTGCCTTTAGGACCTTAGCCTGCTGCTCAGAGCTTCCTACTTGCAACCTTGGCTGTTATGCCCATGGGCCATAACAGGGGCCACGCCAACCCAACCAGAGTTGCTGTGCTGGATTGCATGGAAAAGGATTGCCACTGGTGTGGGTATCACCTCTTTTCCCCCCCACCCCTCTCCCCCTCTTAAGCTGTGGGGTTTGATTTATGTGTATTAGGGGAGACAAACACAAGCATGCAGGGATCTCAGCAGCCACTGACAGCATGTTCCAGTTAGCCTTCCAGAGCATCCCATGCAGGAACCATCATCTGGGAGTCTAAACAGCTCTTGAAGAAAACCATAGAGTCACAACAGGTTCAAGTGTCACAGGGAGAACCACATGCTGAACTAGAGGGGACATGTAGGAAAGGCTGCTGATCTGGAGTGCCCCTGATGCTTCTCCTCCCAGATGGCCACTGGAAAGAGTTTGTCTTTTCCCTTTTCTCACTCTTTCCTATTTTGTTTCTCTTTCTTCACCACTACAGTCAACACATGCCATCAGCTACAAACTCTGCCAATAAATCTTTGTGCATGAGAGCTTCTCCCGAGATTGTATTCCCCCTCAACTTTTGAAGTCTACAAAGTGATTTCTAACATCAGAAATTACTTTTTTCTACATCACAAAGAAGTCAGATTTCGATGGCCACTAATGTGCCAGCCTCTACATGAACATTGGGGACTAAGATTGCTAGCTGCCTCCTTAGGAAGGACGTAGGGAAAGAGGCAGTCCAGGTTCTCTTTCACTCCAAACAAACCTTTCCATAGGGGAAAAAAACAAACCTTTCCATGGGAGCGGGATGCAAAAGTTGAACATCAATGTAGGAATGGGCATGTGTACCAAATCTAGTAATGATAATGGCAATAAAAATCATCACTTCTCCAATTCTGACGTGTAAAAATTCCATATATTTGACTCATAACATTCTCCCTAGCAAAACAGAATGAGGGAGAAGATATTCATACATTTATTTTCTGCGGCCATATTTTTCAAACTGCCTTTTATGGGAACACTAATCCCTACCAGATTCATGGTATAGATCAAAGCTGTTAATTCTCTTAGAGGAATTTGATTTCAATTAAAATTAAATTTTAAAAAAAAGTGGGTAAAATAATTTCATGGTAATTCATAGAAATTTGACTTGTTTTAATAACATAGATAAACCTTCATTTGGGTCAGAGGTTAACCCTATTTTACATAAAGACTGAAAGGAGAAAGAGTATTAAACTGGAAAGGGGTTACACAGAAATTATATGGAGGCTTGAATTTAACCAGGCAGGTTCACCATTAACATAAGTCATCTCAAACTTCTCTCATTGCCTGCCTCTGTCCTGTTCAAGGTCAAGTGCTTTCCTCAGCCCAGGTTTTCCACAGTGATCTTATTTTCTTTCTAAATCCAAACCTTGTTTTCATACTGTAGCTGGGTCTTACTCTCCAGATATTTTTGTGGGGGTTTTTGGATTGTGAACATAGGAATGTGGAAATAAATCAAAATGGCAATATAGATTATAAGTGATAAATTCTCAGATGAATTTCAAATACCCACACACTTTATTATAGAAATAAAAAATGTAATACTAGTCATTTCAGTATATAAGTAAATAACTATAGACTGATATTACTTCAATGTAACATCTGTATTTAAAGCAATGTTATGTAAATTTTAAAGTAATTTTGCAATCGAGAGCAACAGTGGAATATTTCCTTAAGATGGGTGATCTTAATCCTGATTTTAAATGGAGTCCATCATATTGGAAATACCGCAATTATTTTTATAAAATGTTCATTGATTTAATGAGTAAGGTAGTCCCAGCTACACATGAACTAGTGATGTGATTCCATCTGTAACTCTTAAATGTTGCTGTCTTCTAATTACAAAGAAATTCATTGTGTAGCTGCAGGATTAGTTAAATTAATCCCAGTAGGATGAATACAGAGAAAAGTTATTCCAATCTCTTTTAACAAGCATGGGATTTTATGTCTCACTGCATTGCAAGTATTAAAATTAGTCAACAATTAATTTATATGTTATTTTGCAGAAAATTCTGCCACTGCTTGCTGAAAAGACTTCCTTGTTTCACACCTTCCCTTTTACACCTTTCATGGTACAAAACTTTTTCTCCTCAAAAGTTTTCAGTGGAATAATTTGTAAGGAAGTCTGGATCCCCAAAGTAAAAAACAGCATACTCAAAATCCCAGAAACCATTTCACAATTTCCAAAATAATCAGAACAACACCCTCTTTCAGGAAAATCTCTCTAGGTAGTGTATACCACACACATCCAGAAAAATTAACTGAATTAAACAAGGAAATATTTGGTATATTTCTTCACTTAATAGAATCAGAGCAATTTTAGGTTGAAAGGAGCCTCTGGAGGTCATCCTGTCCAACTTTCTGGGAGGTCATCCTGTCCAACTTTCTGACTGGTTTAAAAGACAGATAATGGTCAAATTACTTCATATAATGGGCATAAATTTCAATTAGTTTATTTTTGTCTACCCAAAACTGTATATGTTTTTGAGTGCGGAATTAATTAAAAGATACACTAACAGATATATATGACATAAAAACCTAAACTGTTCTTTAATATTCCTTTTTACAATAGAAAATAGAAAATACAATAGAAAATTACAATTTTCTATTGTAAAAGTGTTATCAATAATGACATTCAATTTTGCAAGTGAACAGAACAAGGCAATTCCCCTAAAATGAGCAGAATATTTTTAATTTCTTTATTGAAATACCCAATCCCCAAACACTACTGAAGTCAAACCCCCAAATCCAGTCCAGTTCCCAATCTCAGTGTACAAGAAGACTCTGCCAAGAAGAACCTGCCAAGACTAGATGTGTCATAAAAGGGGAAAAAATACATGGTCACATTCTGCCTAAATTATCATACAGTCTTCACTTAATGGAACCACACAACATCGCCCATGAGAAAAAAATAGCAGGAAAATAAAGGCAAGAATTTACAGATACTGCTGGGGATGCAATGACTGAGACATTGCAACAGAATTGTGAAATACAAATGTGCTCCTTGCAGTTATTGCAACAACACAGTAGAGATCTTCTGTCCTATTTTGCTGTCTGATTGTTCACATCCACAGAAATAGATGCAGACACAGTAACAGAAATGGCTAATTGATACCTTCCAGTCAATGTTTGTGGATCATAATATAGAAACCATGCATGGCATGTATAAGAATACAGTCATTGTATTCTTATATATTGATATATATGATATTCTCTTATATTTCTGAGAAGACTGGCCAACTCCAAGTAAGTGTGAAGTGTATTATATCAAATTCAAAGTCACTGCCAACCCGATTTAGCACTAACAAAGTAAATAAAAAAATCCAAAAACAACAACAAATATATATATATAAAAGCACCACCAAAAAAAAACCCCAAAAACATGCCATGCACCTGAGAAGCTTCTGGACTTGACACCACTTTCTCAACACTTGAAGTGAGCAAATCTATTCTTGCAGTCTGTTCAAAGACTTGAGCATTTAAATATGCCAGAGAAATAAATTAAAACTTAAACTAAACCTCAGTCCTGTATCCTGCATTTCTTTCCCAGGCAGCCTATCCATAGGATTAACATATTACCATCACCAACAAGCCTATACCAACATACAGTCTTACTGAGCTTGCTTCTCTCTGAATGAATACACAGCTGCCTGCTCCATGGCAGAGAAGAATCTGACCAGCACAAGGAAAGCTTCCTAAAGGTCAGAGGGAAACATTTCCTCTGTTTTGCTCTGTGCTCTTTTCAGATAGAAAAACAGAAAATGGGGGAGGTATTTGGAAGCAACAGGATACATTTTTTTCTTCTACCCATTATAATGCCAGCTGTTGGGGCAGGTTAAAAGTCAACAAAAAGACTGGCAATCACTCTGGCTAATCCACACCAGTGAGCCACAGATATTAATTCCACTTAAATGAGAGGATACAGAAAGATTGACAAGCTACAGCTGTAACATACAATGCAAGATTCAAAGACTGGAAAGACTGTAAATGGAGCATGAACACTGCCATGACCACTGAAGGGGAGTGTTGCACCTCACATTAGGCTGGCAATTTGTAGGTTAATAATTTAACACAGCACTATGTCTTTGCACGGTCCAGTGAGAGGGGACTTAATAATTCTCTGCCCTCGGGTAGGAACAGCTTTATCCAGGCAAGAAAGGACAAAAGGATGATGATGTGAATCTTTACAGAACCGTAGGCCTGACTGCATGTAAAGAAAATATAGACATCCAGATCAAATTTCTGTTCCATGAATAAAAATGCAGAGCTTGCGTAAGAACAGGTTTCCTCTGCATAAGAACACGATGCTCAGCCACACAATTAGATGGATGCTACAGACAACCAGACAGAAGGAAAGAAGCTTCAGGGCTAATCTAAGGATAACTCAATCTAGGTGTGATCTTCCTTTACTTGTTGCATCCCATCTCAAAAACATTTGCAACTGTGTATAGCTTTCTATTCTGTAAACAAATTGCTTATTTTACAATTATTTTAACCTGAATTGTGTTATGGGCAATTGGTAGGTTAGTGGCAAATACTATCCCTGCCAAAGTGGTAATCCTTAAAAATGAGATACTGAATCACACTGTCACAGTGCTCAGTACAACTCCAGAGACCATAAAAAGAAGTGTCACGCTCAAAGAAATGTTTGGAAAGTAGGACAGCTGGAGTTTGTGTGGCAGAAATCTCTTCTGATGAGCACAGAAACATGTGAGCAATGACCTTACGTCCAAGAGTCTTCCAGCAAGTTTGAAGTACCTTAAAAGATAATTCAGTTTATTTAATCTATTCCTTTGCATCAAGAATCATAATTCACATCTGTTTTTTTTCATGCTAAGGACGTCAATGAAAGCAACACAGGTGCACCAAAATTCCATGCAGGAAATAGAGAACAACTATTTTTAATACACTGGATGTTCAAATCCATTGATAGCTAAGTATCTCCCAATTTACAGATGCTACTATTTTAAGGTGCAGCATAAGTGTGTCAGGAACATGACTTAGTAATCATAAGCTCCGAGGAGTCACAGACAGGTTAGATAAATATCATTATGCTTGAAATAAGACAGCCTATGCCAGTACACCCTAACAGCACAGAAAGAGCTATGACAGTCCTTAGCAAGAAAGGGAAACAGAGAACATCAGGTATCACAAGACTCCAGCATCCCCATACTCATACTTCAAAATCGTCATAAAAGTACTTCTGAACTTCCATTACAACATCTAATTATACACATCTTACAGACACTGAAATTATTTTGCCAATATGACAGGAGAAATCTGAAGCAGAATTCCACAGCTCAGAGATGCAATTTTCTACACTTTGAAGTACTAATGGACAAATCTTATTTTGCACCCAGTACATCTCTGCAAGAAGCTTTTTTGTAAAGGAATAGTTTACTGAAAGCTTTAGATAAAAATGGAAAGAAGCATGAATTAAAGATGACAGCAATAAAATGTAAAAACAGACCACTATAAAAAGTGGGGCTTTCAGTGGCCCCTTTCACAATTGCTTATCTGAAAAGAGAGACAGTCAACTACATTTACAAGACAGGCAGTATTTGTCATCACTGTACAGAACTTGAATAAAAAGATAATCTATGTACCTCTCTCACCTATTTTTAGGTGAAATTATTTTTATGGCAATTACAGTTTTCTTTTTTACTACATACATTGTAATTTTTATTCTTAACACATTTTAGTGTATATAAAAGCCATGCAAAAATTTCTTTTCCAGGGCATTTTCATTTACATCTTTATATGAGACACTATATTCTCTTCTATACCCCAACACACAAATTCTTTGAGTTGGATGCCCCTCCCAATCCCTGGCATTAAAGCCCAGCAGTACAATGTCCAGTGATATTATTACAGATGTGTGCATGCATTTTTCCTCAGTTTGCATCCTGGAGATTCACAGCCTAAAGAATTAAATTTGCTGCTTCTTTTCACTCCTGACAGTATTACTGGAATACATCAGTTTTCCACTGTTATCATGTAAAATTATAACAATTTACTTCTTTCTCAGTAATTTCCTTCCTCTTCTTAAGTGTTATCAACTGTTATCAAGTGTTATCAAATGAGAGTTTGGGTTTGTTTGTCAAAAACTACACCCTCCGGAGCCAATTTATCTCTATCAAACTTTATAAAAGAGTACAGCAACTTGACTCTTCTCACAACACACATCCCACACATATGGGGGAAAAAAAGGTACCATTCCTCTGTTGCTTCCACACTCTGACAGATGTTCCTATCTATACTAGATAATGGTGGAAAAAAACCAGAATTTAATCCAGATGGGTTTGACTAGGACTAGGAAATGCTGAGAATGCAAGAGTTCAAAGACCCTTCCATCCTCATGCATGAAAAGCCAAATCTGTCATGCCCTTTGAAACTTAATAATCAAGCTCTTTTACAAGCCTGATTTATCTTAAAAAGATACCAGGCATTTTACATACTATACTTGCCACTATTTATTAAATAATAAGGCTTTCTATTCTGTATTTTACTTTTATACAAAATACAGAATAGTAAATCTTTTTGGAGAAGAAAGAAGTACAAGCTTACTTCTCACTTAACTGGTTAAGATAATTGATAGAAGGCGAGTTAATTTTTATATACAAGAGTAAGAGAGCAGAATCAAGTTCAAAAAGTGAGGAATTGATTTGGATTCAGGAAGTAAACCAAATTTCTAAACTTTTACAAGTTTTTAATTTATTGACTTTGAATATTTCAGTAGTCTCATTTAACTAATTTCAGTAGCTGGCCAATAGCTTAAAAAACTCAAAACTCAGAGAAATTATAAATACAGTGAAATTGCAGCTAGAAGAGCCACAACCACTAGACCTTCTGAATACAAATACACAAAGCAATAGATACCAAAACCTTTAGGTTAAAATATTATGAGTTGGGAGAAAACGAACTTATATGTCTAAAATGAATGAGAAATCACAGCATGCATCAGCCTGAGTGTCATTTAATCAACAAAGCCTTTCTTTTGCAATATAGTGCAGTGGTTTTCTTCTTAAATGCATTTTTAATGCATTTTTCTTCTTAAATGCAATTATTTCTCCTGTGCTTTTTACCTTAGGCCCACTGATCTCACTTAGGTACTAGAATAAATGAACTTTACGTCGGTTTCTGCAGAACTGAACATTTTCAGCATGCATTATTTTCTTTCTATCTTCTCTCCTCACACTTCTTCCCATTTCAGTTTGGAAACCATTACTGAGCCAAACATGCAAGTTCCACCTAACCAAAAGAATAACTGATGATATGCCAAAAGACTGAAGAGCACCAGCACAATTTCTAACATGAAGCCTGACAGGCAGCCCACAGAGATGCAAATCTTCCAGTGATCCACCCCAAATCAAGACAATGTCTACCATACTCTGGGTAACCTATAATGTTAAATGGTTTTATCTGTACTGTCGTATTTCATATGCTGTGCAGAAAAATATCTTTAAAATATTCAGCCTATTCTGCAATGCTACCAGGAATGAAAGTTTTATTTGGCAAAGAACTGACAGGTTTATAGCTCTTATTGAGCTACCTAACATGGTTTATCAGTATCTACAGTCACAGTTCAAAGGTTCAATACATTCAATCCTGCTATGGGCAGACAGAGGTTCTGATTGGTAGCAAGAAAAAAGGACTCTCACTTTTCAAAGGAAACGAAATAACTATTTTTAGTTTGGGTGTCTTATTTTACACATAAATAAAATGTCTCTGCATTTTCAGTGTAAGAGTATGAAGGACAATGATGTTCACTGTAAAAAAATCCTGCTCTCTAATCCCAAATGCTCTATCCTCTATTCCCAAATGCCTGCTAATATCATAAAAATAACTACAGAGCCAGACAAGATCCTAAGCCTCCAAAGCAGAGAGACATCCTCCTTCCCAAATGCTGTCCATCCTTCATGACTACATCACGTCTTTGCCTTTTCTGCTCATTGGTTGGTTTGGGGCCAGGGGGGAAAATTGGGGATTTTGATTGCCTGGCAGCAGCACAGATGGGTACTAGAAACAGTTAGCTCTGCTTTAAAAACAAAGGCAAACCCCACAGACCCAGGCAAAGAATGTGAAATAATCTGAAGAAAATGAAGGAAAGTAGGTAACTGGGAAATAGCTGTAATGTTAATGGACTATGACACAGTCAATGCAAAAAGAATGTACATGCTTTTAATGGCAGCAGATTGGACCTCAGCTACCTAGTTCCTTTTTTAAGTTCTGTTGCAGGCAAAATGATCTCCACTTGTGAGCTTTTTACTTATTTCAGTGCCAGCTAATGCCAGCTTTTGATCACTGCTGTTGTTATCAGAGAAACAAAAAACAAGACAGCCAAGTGCTAAGCCAGCAGTGCCCTGGCATGGGTCACCCATGGCCACTGTTCCTCAGAGGTGTTCATGTCCCAGCATGGGTCACTCACAGCCAGTCTCTTCTTAGACTGACAGAGCATAGATTTAGAATACATATTAGGAAGAAATTCTTTACTGTGAGGATGGTGAGGCCCTGGGACAGGATGCCCAGTGAAGCTGTGGACATCTTATCCCTGAAGGTATTCATGGACAGCTTAGACAGAGCTCTGAAAAACCTGGTCTAGTGGAAGGTGTCCCTGCCAATGGCAGAGGGCCTGGAACTAGATGTTTAAGGTCCCTTCCAGCCCAAACCATTCTGTCATGATTCTATGCTTCAGAAGGATGCCCATGTGTGATGGAGTGTCTCCTTCCAGGCAGACACCTCCAGCCATGTGTTGTTGGCACTCTCTCCCTCCCCATATCTCCCCAAGATCATCTCTCTGCCTGCCTCTCCCCCAGCACTCACCCCCAGTAGCCACTTCAGTGTCTGGCACACACTAGGGTGCTCATCCTGGTTTCAGAGCTATCTGGACCCTACTGTGACCAGGACAAGGAATCTCACAGCTCTGCTATAAGTCCAAGTCACATATTCCCACATGCTTCCCCAAAGCACTCTCTTTGAAGCTGTGGTTATTGTTAGCTTGCTGCTTGTGGGAAAGAAAAAAAATAAAAAAGTCTTCTGACACTATTTGTATGTAACTCTTCTGACTTGTAAATCATTAAATGTGCAAATAAATATTTACAGGAGTCTATACCTCTGCTAATGTTTGAACTTATTTCTAAGAAAGCTGATGAAAAGTTCTTGAGCACTTCCCCACACAAGCCTATCAGAGTTACACAGCTGTCAGTACTAAGCAGAACTGCTTATCACAAAAAATGCCTATTCTTCTAAATATGCTGCAACACAGATACCTCTGCATGCACTATCAGAGTGCAGTGAAATGAAATCTAAACAGGACACAAAGCCTTCCTTTAAGGCCAGAAATGAAAAACAAAGAGTGATACTAATTTAATTACAAGACTAAACAAAGCTAACAAATATTGCTACATATTCATATAATATTAATATTCATATTAATTAAAGAAAAATTAATTAAACCCCAGTATTGCAGAACATTTCCCTTCCCCACTTTTTTATGATTTGAATTGCAGAAACGCTTAAAACTGAAAGGCTGGGCAGGCCAAAGTCTGCACCCCAACTGTGCTCCACTGAGACTCCTGGGCTCTGATTGTATTTGTTTCTCAGTCATAACAAAAAGCTCCTCCTGCTGGATCATGCAAGCTAATCTCATTGCCAAATGAGCAATTCCATACCAGAAAACCCATATTACAGATTTACAGAGCAGGATTAAGTACAAGGAGAGCATCAATGTTAAGAAAAACTAAGGAAAGCTAAGCACAGACAAGTGCAAAGCCACAGGTCTCATTCATGTAGTTCAGTGCTTGTAATTATGACAAGCACCCACTAATGCTGTAGAAAGAAACTTTTTAAAATGTTTTAATTTTTCAAGGTGAAATACTCCATCAGTGTGACCTTCTTTGTCCAGAAACTGAAATGAGCCATTAAAACAAGCAAAAGTCAAACAGATTTTTAAATTTTCCTTTTGAACTTAGTAAATAAGGAAATGAAATTCCAAATAAAAATGCCACTGTTTACAAAACTAAGTCAGTTTGATTATATCAATAATAAACTAAGAAAATCATTTCAAACTTTTTTTTTTTTTTTTAATGGCACTGTTCTTTTAAATCCTTCCCTTGGAAAACCTAATATGTGCTGCTTTAAACACTTCCCTTAGACAAACAAGTAGGTCCACTGACCTTAGAAATAAAACACCTTCTGATGTGTCATCAATTCCATCCTCTGGGAGGTTATGGAAAAATAATAATTAATGTACTGCCAGAAAACTGTCTCAGATTTCAGCCCATTTCTTTAGCTACCAATTGATGTCTTAGCTACTTTCCTTGTATTAAATGTGTAAATTAATGATTGATTTTTTTTAAAGGGGATAGTAAATAGCTTTTTGATTTAAAGTGCCCACTTTAAATCTGGACCCACACCCCCACTCAATTAAAATACGCTCTTGAAATGCTAGCCTATATGTCAAACAAAGGCCTGAAACAAATTCTGCTTTTATTGAAAGGATTATTCTTTTAATTTTTCACTCTAAAGCCTAACTTTTTTTACAAGAACTTTCAAATCACTTAAGATCTGCCCTTTCTTTGTGTCATTAATTTTCATTTTACAACCCTTGGAATCTTAAAGAAAGTTGGTTTTGTCTCTGAAGAATTAATGTAAGGCAGCAATGCTAGGAATGTAGGTGAAATTCCCTAGGAACACTAAGTTCAGCTCTGCAGCATTCTCTCTGTTACCCCTTTCTCAATACTTTTCTCATTTGTTTATTTATTTATTTATTTATGGATTTGTGAAGCAAGGATAAACAAAGGCACAGTTCTCAGAACACCATCATCAGCTTCCTTAGAAATAAGTTCGAACACTAGCAGAGGTATAGACCCCAGTAAATATTTATTTGCACATTTAATGATTTACAAATCAGAACACCAGGTCATTTGAAACAATTAAAAATACTTCCAGAGAAAGCCAAATTGCAGGATGATTAGTTTTACCAGCAGCAAACAATGTGGTTTCTTTCCTGTTCTCATTTAAACTGTTTCACAGTAACTTACTTCTTCAAAGGCTTGTTTAAGACAGGTGTTAGAGTGTCCAGTTGGTTAAATGTGGCTTTGAACTGAGTAGCTGTACTGCTCAAACAAACCCAAACATCTTTTTCTCTTTCTTGTGTTTCTCCAGGACCCCATTTACCAGACAAACAGACAATGAGAAAGAACAGTGACAGGATGACACTGCTATAGCATTTCTCCTCTATTTTGTCTGCTCTCTGACATACTTTCCTGTTCAAAAAAAGCCAGCAAGCCTAAATAATACAAAGCCCTATTAAAACCTGGGGTTGAAGCTGTGCAGAAAAAAGACCACCCACCTACTAAATGCAAGACTAGAGAGATAAAGAGCCTTAAGGAGTTAACAGAGAAGAAGCCAGATGGAGGAGAGTTAAACGGGCTTGAGGGTGATCACTCCACCTTCATGAATGTGATAATTTCCTTTCCTCAGGGTGAATAAGAGCAACAGCATCCTAATGCTGCCAGTTCAGTTGAGTATATACATTTCAACAGCAGTAAAACTCACCTCCCTGAGCCCTCAGTCCTCCTCTTCCATAGCATATCCCCAAGCTAACTTATGCAAGGAAAACTAGTGGACAAACTCCCAAAACTGCCCTTTCAGAGAAGTCATCTTGTGAGGGCTGCAAGAATATTTTAGTGCATCTGTATTGCTGAAAGAAGACACTACTCACTGGAGTGAAAAGGATCTCCTGGACAATCCAATTGTTCTCCTTATTTATGCTGACTTTGTGAATGCTGGCATTACTGACACTAGCACACTGCCTACTACTACTGATATGCAAGAAGAATCCAGTTGTGTAAGTCTGGTAAAATGCTTTCTTAAGAGAAGTATCAAGGTATTGCATGTTAATGAAATGTCACTGTAATTTTCCTGAAAAGAAGACTCCTAATGCAAAATTCTACTGTTCCTCCATTTCGAGATTGCTGCCTTCCATATATATCATCAAAGTATAAGGAGGTAAGATGCAGTACTCAGAAATGCTCATTCTGCCAGCAAGTTCCCTATTCATCTCTGCCAAGAACAAATTCATTCATTCCAGTGCAAATATTCCTCTTATTCCACTCCTGAGACAAGGTCTTTCCTAGAAGTTACGGAAAAAAAAAAAAAAAAAAAAAAAAAGGTGTGTTGATTTGTTTTTGAAGTAAAGACAAATCATTAACCACAGTGGAGTTTGGTTTCATATGCTGCATAGAACCATCTCTTAATGATGCAATTTTCTATGTTTTGTACTGTTTTGTGAAAGGTGGGAAATAGATAAACAATGCTATGGATAGTAAGGTTGCTCTTTCGCACAGTATGGAATTCAACAGGGCCTTTCATCCATCCAGCTAACAGTTTTCCTTGTGTGTGGCAGTACAGCTGCACTAGTGTGCTTAGAAAGGCTGTCCTCTGAAAAAAGGACTTCTTGAAGAGGGTGAAACTTGATTTAGAAGGGAAAATGATCTCTGCTGGGTTTTGGAAGGGGTTTTTTTTCTCATGAAAAGACGTGGCTCTTTATGCACATCCTGATTACTTCTCAAACTTTTTGTTCCCAAGTACATTATTGAAGTCCTTGCATCTTGAGGCACAAGATGTGTCTCTGTTCACACAAATCTTTCTGCTGCCAAACCAAAGATACATTTTATCTCTTGTTGCTGTACTGTTTGCCAAGTAGTCACTACAAAATCAAACTAAACAAAAAATGAACAAATAAACAAAAAACAAAAACAGAAAATCAAGACCAACCAACCAAAATTGTCATATTGGTTTTGCTTCAGAAAGAGACTACCTTCCCCCAGTTTCTCCTTTACTACTCACATGAAGATTATACCCTGTATTGTTATAGCTCTTATGTCTGCACTCATTAAGGCCAGAAATTTATTTCTCTTAGGTGATAGCTAGGATTGTCTGATGCTAGAGTCTGTGGGTCTTTTACTGAGAATCAATCCTGAAAAAAAAATAAAAATACTTACATTCTCTCTCCTCCATCTAAATTTGCCTTTTACTTCAATGATTCACCTGTGAAGAAACCTGCATCTCCTTTGCACTTGTCTTTCATCTTTCTTCCCAATATTGTGAAGGTTCCAAATCATGAGCTTTTTTTTTCCTTTTCTAGTGCTATCTTCTACTGAAGGCAGTATCTCCCTACTTCTGAAAGTGACTTCTCAGTTTACAGCATGAACTGTGAAGACACAGCTCAGGCAGCCCATCTGGAAAAACAGCTAGTGGGCATGCACAACATACATCTTGTGTGAAAATTTCTGTGCTGGGTGGAAAAGACGGATCCCTGGAGCCGTCACACCCTACCTAGGAAGATAAACCTATTCCTCCTGTTAGAACACACTGCAATTCTCCCCTTCCCCAGGTGTCTGAGTTTTCTTCCACAGGAAATGGCAATATGGAAAGAAGGATATGCACCCAGGTCTCACCAAAAGATGCCATTTAGCCAGGGTTCAGTCATGGGTATCAGACCTACAAGACATACCACAGAGTAAACAAGATACAGTCTCTCAGACCTCAATAACATAAAGGCTGATTTGCCTTCTCTGTCTCTCACTCTCTCTCTCTGAGGCTTTCTTCTAGCTCAAAAACAGAATCAGCAAAGAACATTTAAGTAATTGTCACAGTGGCCAGTCCTTTGTCAGAAACAGGGAAAATAGCCTCTAAAGAGCCTTTGACAGTCTGAACTATGCAACACTGCTGATAGACTCAACCTGTTTTCAAAATGGAACTCTGACTTCTCAAAGCCAAAACTAAAGAGTTTATGAAATGTTTTGAACATGGGAGGGCCCAGGAGCCCACACAAGAGGAGAAAGGTTTGAGGAAACATGGACAACGTTGATAGCTCATCTCTGAGACAGATGATGCAGCAGCTAACAGACCTGCAGCCAGCCATACCAGCTAGCCAGGAACATCCATGTGAAGTAGTATTACTTTTAAGTACCCTGCAGACCAAACAGAAGATATTACTTCAACTGACCCAGGCTTAATCATATGAAACCTCCTACTTAAGTGCTCCTCAGCAGTAAAAGCACCAGTTGCAAACCAGTCCTCTCCTTGCCTATGAAAGACAGCTATCCTTCAAGACTACCAATACATTCCACTAAAAACTGGAAAAAAATTGACTCCACATCCACTGAAAATATTAAAAGTTATATTTTCAATGCAGTTCAAGGAATGACATCCTTAAGACCAATATGGTACTGACACCTGCTATGCTTCTGCTTCCCTTCCACTACTGATGTCAGTTGTGATCACATTTCTCAGGAGAACTGATGTAGCACATGTAGCACTTATTTTTCAGAATTGACAAAAAGTAAGTAACAAAAATCTGTAACACCTAAATCAGTCTTCTTCTAAGTAAAAGACAAGCAAAGCTCAATTCTTTGTCTGATTCACATTTCTGCAATCTGGTAAAAAGGACTCTTTTCTGTTAAGTAGTCCATCTTGAAATGATTCTATGAAAAGCAGGGAACACCAGCTTTTCTCTTATTCTTGATGCTAGCCTGCAAATGAATGAAAAAACTATAAATTTATATATAAAATTTCATGGGAATATTCTCTTTAGAAGCCATATTTTGAAAGATAATTGTTTTGAAATGAGAAATGTCTTTTATAGGCTTTCCTAGAAGAACAGGAAGATCTAGTGCTTTGCTGAAAGCTCCCCGACATCTCTGGTCTACAGGCAATATATTTATAGGGATGGTTTACCTCACAAAGCCATTACTCACCTATTGGCAATTGCAAAATTCATTCCCAACTGTGCAACATCCCCTAGCAACTTCAGGGCCAGATTACATATGGGAAAATAACATTGAGATCATATTTTAAAATTTAAAACTCTGCTCAGCCCATTTTTTTGGGTTTCGGAAAGACGTGTACAACCCTTTTCTATACTTTATACAGGGATTAAAAGCCACACTGATTATACAGAAGCTTGAACAAGATGAGGCATGGCAGTATTTGTCCAGAAGAAAACCATATGCATAACACTTCTGCATACTGACAATATGAGAGTTTTGGGGGAAAATTAGCAATTATCAGTCACTCAGATGGAAATAAATTATGTTATTGAATTATTCATAAAGAGCTCTAAAATATTTCCTCATCAGCCCTGGTTGTTTTCTTCTTTCCTCAGTGTCCTCTAGATTCAAATCAATATATACTAGCAACAGTGTCAGTCTTAGCCAGGCAAATACCGAGCCCTAACACAGTTCTCTCTGTTTATTTTGCTGTCTGGACTGCTGCTGCCTTTCATGGTGAATGAAAAGATCCCTGTCTCCCATAAATGTTTGCTGTTGGCACAACTTCTTTCACTGACCCTGTTTTCAAGACTAATGACTTTCATTTCTAGTTCGGCACTTTCCAGTATGGTATTCACTTAGCAAAGCTACAGCAGTATATCAGTCTAAATACACTTGGTGTCTGGCCTTCAGTGCTCATGCAACATTAATTTAAATACAAGGTAAAATATTTACTTCTAAGTCAGTGGTATTTTACACTGGTCTTTTGTTACAGAGGAATTCAGACCTCAGTGGGTTGGGGTTTGCAAAACAGGGTAGGCTACCGTCTAAGGAGAGATTTAGTCTCTTAGTTTTATGAAAGAACATACATAAATTCAGGTAAATCAATGACCCATATGATTTCTCTAAACAATTCAAGTCTCTGAATGCACAAAAACCTCACAGAAGTGCCTAGGAACAACTCTATTTTAAGTCTGGCATTCTAAAATCAGCTTCAAATGGTATCTGCAGTCCTGTTTTCCTCTAAAAGCTGATATTTAAAATCAGTCAGAAATGTCAGACAGAATAATTGTTTAACCTTCAGACTTACTGGCAGGTTTTGGTTGCTTTCTATCACATTTTTAAGATAAAATTCAGATTTTGAATAAATCATTCCTTGGCAGTCCTGATTTTCAGTACTGACCAAGTTATCAGCAAGAAAATGTCATCTGTCCTGTGAAAATAGGAAACTCCATACATCATATAATACAAATAATGTTTTTTGAATGATTGGATTTAGTACTTCTTGTCATTAGCTGAAATAAGCAAGTGGATGCACAGGTAAAAGTTATATCCATAAAATATGTTACATTACAATAAAGTGTACATGCTCACTGTAAAAGGGACCAGCTACAGAAACAACCAGAAACAGCAAAAGAAGAAACCAACCTAGTTCTCATTCAGTGTCATAATTTCTGGCTTGTTTGAGGGTTGGTGTTCATTTTCCCTAAAATAAACGCTATTGACTCATTTGTGATGAACTTTAGAACCTATATATGATTTAGTTCTGATGAATTCCATGATGTAGCTTTTGCTTAAAAGCTGTAAAACAGAAAGATCTCTCTGGCATGAGGCTTCCAACAGCATTGAGTAGCTAAAAGGGCAACTGCAAATCCTCAACGTTTGATACCACCTCAAGCAACAGTTATTATGATAAGGGGAACCAGGAATTCTTCCAATCTCCTAAGATAAAAATGCAGAATGGAATATGCCTAGGCAAAGGAAATAGGCTGGGAATATTAAAGATACCTGGCATCACATAGAGGATATCTTTGACTCTTTTGACAACTTTCTAGATATCTAGAAACTATCTAGACATTATAAATCTATATAGATAGTTAGATATTTTGAATTTGACAACATGCAGTTGCACCTGAAAGAGGCTGTAAGGAATTGGGATAAAACGATGGGAAGATGTGATGCTAATCCATCATGCTTGTAGTGAGAGAGGGAGCAACAAACAACTGGGAAATACAGGAAGAGCAATACCTTTCACTATACAAGACACAGCTTATGAACAGAAAAAAATTCTGTGTCACACAGAGTAGTCCCTGTGTTTCAGGTTGATAGCTATTTTAGAATTACTGAAAGTTCCGATATATTTCTTTTTCTTATGCTGGTTTTAATTTTTTAATGGACATTATATACTTTAAAGCTGCACAGAGCAAGGCCAGGTGTATGCATCCCAATAAGGATATAGCTATGAAACCAAAACATGAATGTTCACTCTTAATTTTTTATCAGCTGAACTCCTGACAAATCCAGAACAAGAATTTCCAAACAGCAAATGGCACATAAACATTCCAGGATCCTAGAGCCTGCTGCTGCTGTTGCCAGATGAAGCATTCAAGCAGGAAAGCTTTAAAAACCCTGATCCAGAGCTTTTTAAACTCTTTTCTATAAGCTACAAATAGACTCTCAGATTGGCATCTGAAACATCAACTGCTTTCCTCCTGCGCCTTCTGACCCTGTTACTTCTGTAGCAGTTCAGCCAATGTTACATAAGGCAGCACAACAGAAAGATTCTTTCCTAAGCATTAGTTCTTTCACATGGGTAAATCATCTAACCAGATATAACTGAAAAACATGTGAAATTAATTATTCTAGTCCACATTACATTGATTTCACAACAGAATAGCTATTAGGATGTTTTCAGATTGATTTCTGATGCGCTATCTTGATAGTAGTTCCTGGATTGGATTTAGATTGGCTCAGTGATGAAAATGAGAATTCAGAAGTACTCAAATGAACATTTAGAAACAGTAAAGCGGGGGACAGTGGGTGGAGGAAGATCTGAATATGTGCCTGCTTCATCCCATTTATCCTGCAGTGCTGGTGAAGCTCTTTGAAGTGTCAGTATGGGGGAAGAAACTGCATTACCCAAATACCATTTACATAATCATTTTTTTCATATCTAAAGAAGACATTTCTCTCTGTTGTTACTTTAACTTGTTCCATGTAATCACACACCTCTGACAATAAACGTAAAATATATGCTAATTTTCTCCATCCTTCCTACTTCAAAAAAAGAGATCACCTCTAGCAGAGCAAGTATTATCTTTATATGGCACTGACAAGAAAACTGTACATTAACTGGCAATTCATTATTTTGCTTCCATCTGAATCTTTTCCCTGCCCTTGGGAAGAGAGATATCTCTAACTAGTATTTACAGTTCTGAAGCTTCAGAGAGAGAGGGAGAGATGTAGGAGCAGTGGGTTCACCTTCTGCTCCAAACCTGTATGTATTATTATTCCACGCATATGGTTACTTCTGTGTTTTTTTGTCATCTCTATTCACTGTCACATGATGGCAGATAAACAAACTGAGTTACAAACAGTTCCATACTGAGCAGGGATTTGATATTATCCTTACATTCACCAACACTATACTGGAGGTTTTGTGCCTTTTTTTAGATGTCAATGTCATAGCCTGGATTCTTCGAGAGAAACCTTCAACACAACCGCAACTAGGTAGAATTACCTTCTGGGCATTGCTACACATGTCAGTGCCCACATCCTGACCATTTCACTAACTCTCCACTAGCAGTGAGAACTGATCAGTACTGGTGAGATATGAAGAAAAAACAGTCCCAGAAATGTGTTTTTCGCCCACTGTAATATCTTTAGATTGAACAGCTGCTGCTATTTTAAGATTTCCTCTGCTAGGAAGTACAAACACCAGGATTCCCATCTCTGCTCTGTGCCATGCCCCGCAGGCCCAGCCCCAAAAAGCCCCCAGGTGACCATGCAGAGCAGCTGGCAGCCCTCAGCACTCCTATGAGCCAACACTGAGTAAAGGAAACACTGCACACTCAGGGCTGGCCCAGCCTGGACCAAGGGGCAAAGCAGAGAAGAGCAGGTCTATCCGCAGTGATTGCAGCCAAACTCCACCTCCATATATCCTCATTCCACAAATGTACCCCATTTCTTAGAACAGACAATTTGAGTATTTCTGGTTTCCCTTTTCTCATTGCGCTGATGGCACATAAACTCCTTATCAGAGAGTTGTTTTGGCTGGAGAAGACCTCAGAAATCACAAATTCAAACCATTAGCTCAGCATGCTGAAATCCACCACTAAACCATATCCCTAAATGTCGCATCTACATGTCTTTCAAATGCCTCCAGGGATGGTGATTCCATCACATCCTTCAAAAGCCTGTTCCAGTGCTTGACAATCCTGTTGCTGAAGAGATTTTTCCTAATATCAAACCTAACAGCCCCTGGTGCAACTTGAGGCCATTTCCTCTCTTGTCCCATCACTTGTTACATGGAAAAAGAGACTGACCCACACTTTGTTTCAACCTCCTTTGACCTAAAACCCACTTAGTTCCTCCCATCCAATTTGTCTCACACACCTACAGATCACAGCTGTCTTCCAGCCAACCACCTGCCCAGGTGTGCATCAAATAGCCACTGTATTACCCAGCATGTCAAATGCCATGTCCTGCTACTGTCATAACTCTGCTGAAGGTGAGCCATCACACCTGTGATAACCTGATCCAAGTGGGAACCTTCCAATTTCTTTCTTGCCTCTTCTCCTAGACTACTTAATTACTTCAGACAATACCAAGAACACATCTCTGATGCAGCAGCAAAGGCTTGTCCAGCTGGAGGAGCTGCCTGAGCCAGCTCCTGTCCAGTGGACTGGCAAGCAAGCAGAGGCAATATCAGCTGTACAACAGCAGTGCCAGTTTGTCAGCACAGCCCAAACACCTCCATCACCACCTCAGGGTCTTTCTTCAGCCTGTCTCACACCACCTCTGCATGATCTTTGCCACTTCATCCTTTCTTTACGCTTGCCACCTTGCATACTATCCCAGGAAATCAACACCTGGCAGGAATACTCTCTACACAGCATTACCTTGACCCAATTTGAAGCAAAGTCCTTGGAGGTCGATATTGCTTTTGAACTGCAATAAAGCAGGATGCTGCCAAAGCGCCACTGAGACAAGCAATCGATTCTGCTTTGCAAGGGCTCCCTGAAAAATCTTGAGATGTAAATGCTTCTGATGGCCACTAATCCACAAATACAATCCATTGAGGAATTTTCAGTACTTCCACTAAATTATAGCTGTTGTTATAAGTACCTTAATTTGTTAAATCTTCACTTTTGACTATCAATATAGACACAACAATACTTTTTAGTCATAAATTTCTTCTTTACATAAACATAAAAAAGATCCTAGATAATATAATTTCCTATTTCATGTTACCTGAAAAAGGGCACTGTTCCAGAGAAGAAAGAAAAGAAAATATTTTCTTCAGCTTCATAATCTGCAAATGGTAAATTGATTCTCACATCAAAACACTGCAAGTGGGAAGGTGAAATACTAAGCACAGAATTTGAGAGTTCTTGGCTTCTGAGACCAAGGGGGTTTTGTGTCCCCTCACTGTTTTTAAGGGGCAAAAATAAAAATATGAATAAATATAACTTTTTTTTTTTTTTTACGTTTCAATAGAGCATGCAATTTTTCAACATACATTATCTCTTGGAAATCCAGTGTAATCAAAGGTGAACAAACATTACTGTTGATATATTTAATAACCAGTCATTTTTTTATTCATGCAAAAGCAATCTGTTGAAGGCTTCATCAGAAATCTGAATGAAGTTGGTAACAGACGGTATCAGTATCTCATTTGAAATGTAAATGAGTCATTCCTGTCTTTTGGGGAACTAGGATAGAAGAGACTCCTCTTCAGTCTTGTGGTTAAAATAACTTTCTACTCGTCCCACACAATATCCCCTTCAATGATCCCTGCTTAGCATTACTTTCATGATGACCTAATAAATAAATGGGTACATAATGCAGCCTCCAAAATTCATCTAAAATCAAATATCTGAAATAAAAATAAGCACATGGAATGCAAAACCCAATACTGCATCATATAAAAAAATTACGTACTAAGATTCAAAAAATCAAAAAAGGACAAAACAGGAGTGTGAGATACAGAAGGGCTTTAAACTCTTGCTAGTCTTGAATGTTCAGAAGAGGGATCTGATGCTCCAGGAAATTTTCCTATTGGACTTCAGACTCTGACAAACATTGGAATTGTTCCAGCTGGTACCTCAGCTGCTCTCACTTCCCTTAGAGCAAGCTGAAAAGCCATTACCCCAAGCGTGAAGAGGCTGTGTAACCTCTGCCTATATTCATGCAAATACCTTCCCATAATCACAATAGAATGCTTGCCCAAGCACAATGACTGCAAAAAACTCTCAGCTGAGCTCTTCTGTGGTAGTTTTTCAATATTAAAACTACTAAATGTCAAAGTGTGTCCAAGGCAATACATTGGCTGGGAATTTCTAGCTATAGTAGTCTAATTACAACCTTACAGCATTGTTTTCTCACTGCAAGAGGTTTAAACTGCAACAAAGACCTCAAAAACAATCTTACAGGAGGCTTCTTTGTAGGTTTTAAGCATATTTTTCGGACTGGGGACAGGACAAAGCCTTTTGCTAGGAGACTGGATAGACAAATTGGATCAGAGATACTGTTCTAGAAGAGATTCTGCTCTGGATACACTGGTGGAGAAAATCACAATTCCACATCACTCTCGGCCCATTTTGGAGGGTCCTGCACGCTGCAATGCACAATGAAACAGTTGGATGCTTTAGCTGCATCTAAATTTCCTCAAGTATCAGAGGCCGTACCAATGTACTAACTACAATATTATAACCAGGTTTATGTACTGTGTCAACAAGGTCCACTGTCAATGATTCCCAAACCTCTGGAACCAGACAGAACTTCCCACCACGATATGACTAGGCAACAGGTCAGGAAGAACCTCTCACAAATCAGTGGTGATTATGTCTTAATATTGCATAATTGGGGTACAGGAGTTGGGGTGTGTTGGAGGTGTGAGAGATTTGTGCTTTCAAGGAAATGAGGTGGGAGTTCAGGAGCGGAGATATTTGTGGATAACAAGGACCTAGGTTTCTATAGGATTGCTCAGGTACCAGTGTCATTGTGGCTTCTCGCCCCACCAGCTGCCATGTGCAGCCTCTTCCTTAACTCAGGACTTCAGTTGTAAAAAACATATAGCCCTAAATATTAAACTTTTGTAAAATTATTTCAATCTTAAAAATTCTCCAATGCCTCCAGTCCAAAAACAATTAAATAAGCAAAATATTACCAGTCAGAGAACTGAGAAATGGGATTTGAAAGTAGCAATTTATTTAATCGCAAGAAGAAACATAACTAGAGTAATGTTTTAATTGCATAGACACAGCTATGAGTATTTTACTACGAAGTTACAGTTCAGGTGTAGCTTCTTTTGGAGGATTTTAAGGATAAAATTGCTCAGGATGAAGGAAGGGTTAGAGCACTGCAGTTTTAAACAACAAATGCTGGGAGTTAATTTTGCTGGTAGTTTAACAATTACATTGTTATAACTGTTGATTATTATACTTTGCCACCTAAGGGGATACTGAAAAAGTCACTAAATCAAATTATGTTAGATTTGAAAAGTTTTTTTCTCCCTTTTTTTGTTTTTCTGAAATCTGAGTATTACAAAATGGAGAAAAGTAAACTGAGAGAAAAAGCAAAAAACTTCACTTTTATTACCAGTAAGAAACTGAAGCCATAACATTTTCAGCTACATATTTTATAAGAAGAACATTTTTAGAAAAATTCTTTTTGCCCAGAAATCACTTTGCTTTAAAATATATTCCAAAATTGTGACAAGTTTAATGTATTACTTCATATTGCATGACTTCAACAATAGACCATGCTTAAAAAGAATGACATCTTTATGCATATTCTGCATTTAAATGATTCTATTCAAAACACACCCCCTCTTGCTAATGTTATTTTCTTCAAACACATGGGGAGCTATATTAATATTAGTATGTCAAATGTTAAATTTTGTTTAAATATATTTTTTTGTTTAAATAAATTTTCCAATGTAAAGTTCTTGATGATGTGGTGTATTCAAGAAATCATTTCCATAACAGCAAGAAACTTTACTAGAGTTGTATGATTTAGTAAGATACAGAAGTCTGAAACACACAATCATGTTGACCTTCAATACTTCAAAATCATTCCAGTTTTTATAGCTTTTGTTGTTTGCCATCCCATTTCTATCCACTGCCACTGAGTATACAAATGACAAGAGTTGAAAGTCTATTTTCTGTACAAACAAAATGCGCACTGCTGCACGCCTACTCAGCCGGGGATTTTATTTACCATCTGCTTACTAACCTACCCGCACCTAAGAACTCTATTTCCTTCAGTTTGAACACAACCCTTCTTCACCTTTCCCTTCAGCCATTCTCCATCCATGCTGCTGGCCAGGAACCATCTATTGTCCAGGGCTGTGTGACCAACTTCCACAGCTCCCAGAGGGAAGGAAAACACCAGAGTACTGTGAAAAAACCTCTGCTATAAAAACCAATAGGCACTGCTTTCACACGAGCCATTCCTCTGTCTGCATGCCCAGCTCTCCACGCTGCACAAGCAGAGGTGCTCAGCTTTCATCACATTTCTAGGTAGCTTTGTCCCAACATTTCTGCTGCATCTGATGCTCAGCCCATGCACACCAAACAGCCCGTGGGCACAGGTCTCATCCCATGGAAACAGCAGGAGGTAGAGGCCAGACACAGTGGTGATGGGATCTGTCCTGACTTCAGTCCTCTCCCATCCTCTCTGAGACTGCAGCCATCCTGAACAAAGTGGTACATCCCGCCCCACAATCTCACTTTTGATAAAACAGGTTAAAAAAAAGGCCAAACACCGCCCAAGAAAGCCCTCATGTAAGATTTGCAACAAAATAGCAAAAGTACTGAAAACTGAAACCTGGTATTTTACAAAGTAAATCCCATTTTATTTATAAATCCGTAAGATATGTTGTTGCTCAGCATGGTAAATAAAAGAGAATACAAACTCTGCAAGAGCACAGGGGGCAAAGTTTTGTTCTGCATTTCTATATTGTGTGAAATCATTACTGTGTGATCAAAACCATCAGCTAAATAATGTGTCACAGAAACTGTGCAAATTCTAAGGATCCAGAAAGATTTTCCTTTTGTAGCTTCAGTGGCCACACATCCCTGAAATGTTGTAAAACACCATTCCTGGAATGTTCCCATGGCCTGAGAAAAGCAGTGCTTTTGGAAATGCAATTAAAACTAAAAAAAGAGAGAGAAGGAGAAAAGAAATTTAGGGCTTCTAAAGAACAGATTCTCTTGCTAGCCTCTGTGGAGAAATATGTCCTGTCTGCCCACATCACCAATGAGCACAGAACTCTTGGGCTAATCTAGAGGAAATCATAATATAGAAATAAGTATGACTGGCATATTGTAACGTACATTTACAGTGCACTTTTCTGCATTTGGTGCTTTGTCATCAATCGAGATTTCCTTTCAGTCTTCATCTGACCAAGGAAACATGACCTTTTCCAATTTTTTTTGCACACCAAGCCAACATTTTAATGGAATTTAATATACAAATTAATACCATTCAGACCACATACTTTCTTTCTCTAGTCAATACCCTGGGTCATCCAGTAGACCTGGCAGTTTATCTACATTAGACCTAACAAAGATGCAAAATTGTAACTGATATTCTTAAAAAACTTTATAACTGGTGATAAAATTCAGGTTAGTGAAAAGAAAATAAAAGTCATCCATATCTACCTAACAAAGAGCATAGTCTCCTCTATGTGAAAGCCATTTAAGGCACCAATTTATATTTGTTTGTACAGGTGTGTAAATAATATGTGCACATTGTTAGGAACTGGCATTAGATAACATATGCAGTAATAATGGATAATCAGAGTGTGATTTACATGGGAAAAAACAGACTTACTCAAATCTCTGCCTCATTTAATAGCAATAAAATACTTTTTGTTTTAGTTCTTTTTGGAACGTGGAAGTTTTCAGACATATGGGTGTTTAATATTTTCGTCAGATGTTCACCTTCTTTACATGACATTTGTATATTTAAGATATCTTTAAATTAATTTACAAAGATTTTACTAATTATATTTTCTATGAATATATAAAACTTACACATCCCCTACAAGCTGTCCTGAGTCACCCTTACTACATCAAATGTATTTTTTTACTTCTTTATCTCTTACTGTTGTAAAACTCCATAAACATAACACCTTACTTGTCAACAAACTAGTATATCCTCGTCTTTCAGATATTAGTTAATTTAAGGTAAGCAATGTTTCCTAGTACCTGCATCACTGTAGATTTGCATCCTAACAACGGAAATGAAAAGGATTTCATAGCCAGCATATGACAAACTGCAGTGATACGGGGAAAAATCCTGTTACCTGCTGCCTAGACTAAAAGAGAAGTCATCCTCTGACAATCTAAATACTCAGATTCATTTATTTAGCACCACAGTTGTGCCTAACACTTAATAAAATCTACAGAAATGGAAACACTCCCAAACAACTAAAGTGAGGTGTTCTTATGAAGCTTGTAAGAAACATTTTCACCATCTATTTTATTTCTTTGTTCAATAGCTCACTAGCTAAATTTTTACAGCACTAGAAACCTGCAAACTGAATGAAGTTTGAGACAAAAGGCAAAAAAATGACCGAAGGTCAGGCTCTATGATGATATGCCCTTTCAGCACCCAATTCAGAAAAACAAAAACATACAATATTATGTGCAATGGCCATGTAAAAGTACAAACTTTTCCATGGCAGGCAGGCATGCAAGGTCTAACAGCTTAAACCAACAGATTAATGCAGTATCATGCCAAAATCTCTCCTCCTGAAAGACAAGCAAACTGTTACATTCCTGAGTAAAAGACAATTCTGAGAAATTATATTTGCATGTCTCCCTTAAATTAAACCTGCAAGAAGTACTGGATAGCTGCTTTAATGGTTCTCTGGTAGCTGCATCATACAAGTAGTTGTTAACTATATGGGTACTATGAAATTATTAAATGTTTATTTCCTGATGTCGAATCAATTATTAAGCACATAAGAAGCAATACAAAGGGCTTAAATTATTCACTTCCATTTATCACTTGGTCTCTCAACTTCAGCAACATTAGAAGAGTATGATGATATTTAAAATGAGCATTGCTTATTGTCAGTACTCTCTGAAACATTAATATTCTTGTTGATAAATGTTATTTCCCATCAGAGGGAAAAACCTTGCCACATTCAGTTCATGCATATTTATCTGAGTATTAAATTTCTATTGTACATCAATATGTACATTTGCCTTGGCAAAGTTGATTCACATGACTTGCACTACAATTATCACACTGCATGTAAACTACGCAATAATCTGATGAAAACTACAATCCATTCAGCCTTTGTACTTAATTGTCCCCTCCAAGATGAAAAACAGTCTTCAAGAAATGGAGTCAAGAAAAATAAACTAGCAGGGAAAAAGAATTTCATAAGGTTCTTTCGGTAAGTTCCAGGACACATTCAGTCTCTTCTACTTTATATTACATCAAGGCTCTCTCATAAATGTTATAATGAATGCCTAAAGAGATCAGAAATAGACCAAAATTATTATCCTCAGACGTTTTAAATTCTGAGACTAGTTCTCCAGAACACTGGAAGGATAAAAGATATTTAGATAGCAAAAAGCCACGAACTTTTAGAATTCAGGAAATGCAGCTCTCCAGCTTTTAGATGAACTTCAGGCACAGGTCAAAGCATATTGTCATTTAAAACCCCTCAGTATTTTCCAGATGTTCAGTGGTCCATAGAAATAAAGAACTAAAAGGATGCTCCTGAACCACTGAAGCCTATTTTCTTTGAATGAAGATACTGACTGACTCTCAGCTAAAGACAGCATCCCACTCTAAAGCCAACTTATTTTTTTAATCTTTATTATCCTGAGGATATTAACCTCCACAAAACCAAGTGCTCAACTGGCTATGGGATAAATTCTAATTTTCAGTTTAATTTTCATTACTGGCCAGATGATTTTTATTTTTGTGTGAGTGTTAGGTGTATGTGTTACTAATTCTTTGTCTTCCATAGCTTCTCCTCAAATCTGGAGTCTGCAACTATGGGCTATCTGTAGATGGCAGTCACACCACTCTCAGTGTTCTTCTCCTCTGCAGATCTATACCCAAGTCAAGCTCTTCTCTCCTCCTCTCACAAAACTCTCCTTTCTCCTGGTGATCTTTTGAATAAAGGTGACTAGAAGCTTACAAAGTCCAGGCAAGGATTAATCTTTAGCTGGATATTCTGCCATCATAAACAAGTCTTTTCTGGACACATGTCCAAATGACCCATTTATCAACTACTGCTTCTTCTCTTCATTCTGCTTGTCCTTGCTTCTTTTTCTACTGATGAACTCAGCTAGTAGCTGTAACTTCTGCTGTTAGTCCCCAAATGCAGGCATCTCTTATTTCCTATTATTAAATTTCATCTAGCTACTATTACTGCAGTCCTCAAGGTCAAGCTTTTCTCTCCCACAACATTGTGATCTTTTGCTGTATTAGGAATCCTTGAACTGGGTCATCAACAAATTTCATTACAGCAGTGACATTCAGTCACCCCTTCACTAGTAAAAAGCACCAATAAAGGGAAACATTCTCCAGAGAGCTCTCTGAGAAATCCAGACAGAAATCTTCTTCCTGCCTGCCACCCTCTAAATTCACACTATCTACCACCTCCCCTCACCTACTTGTGCAGTTACCTTAATAATGGTCAACTCCATTAACAGGGCTTCTAGTCTCCCATTTGGCATGAAAACAGATCTTTTTTTCTTGCAAAAAAGTTCCCTATTTAAAGCAGTAATCAGTTCTTTTTTCACCAGCTGCTCTCATGATGCACTGCCATGACATAGCAAAGGTTAACAATGGCACATTGGTTATGCCAGCTGGTATTTCAGGGGTTTGCACATAATTGTTTTATACTAATCTACTGTATTACTGATTTTAATAACTGGCAGATCTGTCTAATAGTTCACCTTTTTTCCTGTCTTCTATACAGATATAACCATACCGGACTTGATAAAAACAAATAAATGTCTTACTGTTAAGCCTGTGACTTTATATGTCTATTAAAAAAAAGTATTATAGTATTAAAAAAATCATCTGTTCTCTTTCCAAGATTATAACTGAAAATATGGTATATACTGGTGGATTGGGGGGTTCTTGTTTTTCTACCACACTTACTCCTAAAGCCAAGTATCATCTGCTTGGCAGTATCTTTCCCTTTTATACAACCCTGCTGGTTTTCTGCATGTCCTTTTTCAGGTGAATATTGACCTACAAGGTACTGAACTATGCTCCCACAAGATTCAGTTCCATGTTCAGGATACTCATTCCTGAGAGTCTGACTAATCTTGAACTTTAAAAAAAGTCAAGTCTCCCCCACACTCCAGACCCTGGACAAGTGGTATAGCATCAATTCGTCCTCTCACTTTCCTGTGCTGCAGGAACTTCACTGACACCTGCCTTGCTTTCCTCAATATATATATATATATATATATATATATATATATATATATATATATATATATATATATATATATATATATACTGTCTAACCACAGAACATGTTATTGATAGTTTAGGGCAGGGCTGACTTTAGATAAGGTAAGGTGTAAAAATCAGACCCAAAGTAATTCATGCAATGACAAGTCTGCCCTTTCTGCAGACCCACTGTTTCACCAAACTGCCTAATACAGGAGCTGTTACCACAACCACAGAAACTTTGTGCAGGCCCTCACCCCTCAGCACACAACAGATATTTCCAGATACTAAGACAGTATCAAAAACAAGAGAATTATAAATACTAGGGCATAAAATTTTGCCCAAGTTTCTTAAGCCAGGACTACTGCAAGGCCCAAATTGAACCATTCTATATCAGATTAAAACAAAACAAAGAAGTACTTTAAATTCAGCTGAAAAGTAGAATTTAGGCTAAAATAATCAAATATATATTCTAAGCACATCACTTTAGATATTTTTTTAAAACCATAAGTGTCAAATTCCGCTTGAAGTCATTTCTGTGCTGTAACTGAATATAGAGAAGAAGGAACACATCTGGTGCCTGCACTGTGCAAATGTATTTATGATTAAATAGAATTGAATACCAAAATCCTGCAATGATAGAATTCATTAGAATAGTATAATGCTGCATAATTACTCTTTTTTTTTATATCATCCACTGCATGCTTTAAGCGCTCTTTTTACCCACTGATATCAAAGTGCTGTGTCATATTTACATACACCCCATACAAAAGGCTGAGGAAGTATTAGACATGTCAGAGAGTGACACAGAAAGGCAACTCTTGTACAATAACTACACTGTCAGCAAAACAAGAGAAAACTGATTTAAATTCATTCCCCAGTATGAAACTCTACAGACAGGTACTGGATTTACATTTTGAAAAGAAAGGTGCTTCATATTATAGTAAGGAAGAGTTCTAACATACCAAAATCAATCCATCACTCCTTTCTACCAGCTCTCCTTACTCAGCTTGCCTGCCTTGCATTACTGGCCCCCTACCAACACACCATCCACAGACTTCCTCATGGCCCTTGCTAAGTAAGCATTGCCCTTGGCTCTTTCCTCACTGAAAACACCTTCAAACATTACTGTTCACACCTTAGACTTGGAAGAAAGTTGCCAGCAGGCAGTGGCTCTCTCTGAGCCTCGGCAAGGCTACCTTTGCTCTACTTCCTTCTTACCAACCCAGGTGTCTCATGGCTCCTTGCAGGCAGCCCAGTCTCCCTCCTGGTTCATACAAACTCTAGCACATGAAGGTCCTAACAAAGGATCCAAGTTCCCCAAGCCACCAAGGAAAACAAGGGGCTCTAATGCCATAAAAACTTGGGCTGACACCAGTAAAGGATACTTCTTCAAAATAAAAAAATTGTCAGGTACCAAAGACTTTTGCCATCACTGTTTAATTTTTTTTCATGTTAAGCTGCCCACTGTCTCCCTAAGAGAGGCTCCATCTCCCTCTCAGTGTACTCACTGTTCTTCATTGTTGACACAGAAGAGTAAGGGAGTTTGGACTAACTAATGAGCTAAGTTAGCTACCTAAGGCTGATAGTGCAAATACGCTGGCTGCTCTCCTAGATGGGTTAGGGATGATGCCAAGGCAGCCCAGTGACAGTAACAGCCTTTGGATCAGGCTCAGCAGGCAATTATGGAGCCAGCATGGAGCTGGCAGATTGGCATAAGGGACAAAGTAACTGTCCATAGCCACACTGTCCTCACCCTTCAAACAGCAGCCAGGCACCCACCCGATAAGAGCTTTTCTCCAAAGCTCTACCTGCAACCAAAGAAGAGTCAAGGAAACAGAGACTGATAAAAGCAGTCTGCAGGGACAGCAAAAAGATAGCTGAAACCAATTACTACTTGTGCTTATTTCACATCAGCCTACAGGTTTCTAATTAAAAAAAAAAAAAAAAAAAAAAAAAAAAAAAAAAAAACCACAAAAACAAAAGAATGGCCCTGACCAACCACTTCATTTACAACCCTCTCCTAATTGTGGGTCATTTGAGCTATGTGCCTGCAGGCTAAGGAAGAACTGCTCTGCATCAAATATATATTGAGTTCCTAAACAAAATAATCTCTCTCAAATGGTATTTTTATTGTAAACAAAAGCCACAAAAGTTCACACCTCAGGTTCCTTAAGACAACAGAGAAAAACTACATTGAGCAGTTGCAAACAGACAATAGGCATAAGAAAATCATTAAGCCAAAATTCAGAAGATGGAGGGGTGTCACTCAAAGGGCTGTCCTCAAATGGCACAATAACACTCTCTTATAACACTCTCTTTCTAGTAACTGTGGTATGCAGAAAATCTATCTTTCAATAGTTACTAGTACAATTAAGAACTCCATATTCTTAACAAGCTTAAGATTCAGGGGACATGAAAGTTAGGACATTTTTAAACTCTCCTGAATCAGAACAGAAGTTAGGCTGTAATTTGAAGTAAATTAAAAGTAAATGAAAGTAAATATATATAAACAAGAAGCAAATTAAAGCACTTGTTTAGTAAGTAACTGTGCATGAACTCTTTCATTTTCATCATTTTCTAATCAATTAATGTTGACAGAGATATATTTGAAACATAACTAATTTAAATTTTACATCATGTCTCCTTTCTTTCATAAAAAGCATAAAGGAATCACAAAACCACTTTAATATGCCAAGTAAAATGATTTAAAAATTCACAAAATGTAAAATTTCAACAAAGAACTTGTCAATGATCGCTGAGGAAGAATTTTTCCGATTTGGTTTCACATATAAGAGATAACACCAATTATTGATCTACATATTCTTGATGCAGAGCAAACAAAACACCAGCATCACAGGAATACAAGGCAGTATTTTACTGCTCACAGCTCTTTTTCAAATGTTTGAAAACATCAAATCTTCAACTAGTCTTTTGTGCAAGGTGTCAAATTCCCAGAAAGATTCCCGTATTTCCAGTTTAGTCTTAACTGACACTAGGCAAAAGTACTCCTACAAAAGCAGTCCACAAAACAGGACCACTACTCAAAGGAGAGGAAAAAAAAAAAAAAAAAAAAAAAAAAAAAAGGTCTGGGGAAGTGAAGGGTCCTTACTACAAGAGTGACATGACCTTGCACTCTCAGCAGTGGCCAGGGGCTACTTTGGCACAGGCCTCTACTGCCAGATGCCAAAGACATCTGCAGCCAGGTCCAGGCATTCTGGAAAAGCCCTGCCCGCTCTCAGCTGGAGCGCACAAAGCTCTCGTTAAGGCTGCTTAGAGCTGGCTGCTGCTGACAGAGCAAGAGAGGGGGCTCCAGCCCAAATGTCCTTTTCTCCAAGCAGCTCTTGCATGCAAAGCAAGGAAAAGACTGAATATCAGAGGAGTTGTACCCTGGCAACCTACAGGAAGACAATGCCATTTCCCAGAGCTCTACAGTCCTTCCTCCATCACAGGGCCAGACACATCCCTTGCTTGCTGTGGGGAATGTCTACATTTTTCCTAAGAGGAAAGCATGGCAGGACACATCATCACAGGCTAAATACAACTCTGAGACTGAGACATCAGTATCTCTCTTAGATCTCTTTCAGTCCATGTGCTTTCAAAAATCATCATCCTAGCTTTCAAATACCGAAACTAAATTTAGTACCATTTACAATGAATAAATATTATGGCTAACTAAATATTTGCATGTAAGCTTGAAAGTCTGAAGTATTCTAGCATGACATGACACAAATGCCAGTGAAAACAAATGAAAAAAGTAAAACCTTGTGAATTTCCTAGATGTGCTATCACAAAAACACAAGCACTCCCAGGGTGAAATTTGTATCTAGAGAAAAGTATTTCATGTTCTGATTGTTTTGTATTACATGCACGTGTGACCTGGTTTGGTCATTTAAATTATTGAAAAGATATAAAACCTAAAAAAGCACTAAACCAGGTAAGAGGTTTCTTAGATAATTAAACCCAGAACCTTCCAAGAAAATGAAAATATAAAGTCACCCACAAAGATAAGGGCTCCTAAAGTATTACCAATATGCACCAGAAATTTAAATAATTTACATTAAAGAGTTTAAAGCAACGACTTAAAGTTCAGTATTTGACCAAGTCTTTGCAAATTTTGAATAAAAAGTCAGAGAATTTATTTCAAGTCTGTATCAAGGACCTAGAAGGGAGTCTGGAGAAAGTAATACAATTTAAAGGTTAAACTCACAGAATCAGCATGAAATCTTCAGAAGATATATTTATATGTTTAAAAGACTTTTTCCACCCTTTGAAGAGTTATAAAAATATTATGAGCCATATTCCCATGTAGAGCGGTTTGGAGAAAAGAAAATAATGTGACAGAACTCAGAAGAATCGATCAGACACAGCACTGGATATTGCGCATCATTTATTGATGTTTCAAAAGTGCTGCTATTAGGCTGCAATTATATTTTGCTTTTTCTTCATTACAAAATTTAAAAAATATGAAGGGTACCTCACTTCTCTACTCATCCATTTTTCTAGACAAGTCAAAAGACTCCCAGTCCTTTTTCTCATAAGAACACCTTGTAGACCACAGAAAGCCTACACTGAGAGCTCAAACATTTTAAACTGGAAAAGATAGCATAAGCAGTGTTGAACAAAACTAGCATTTCTGCCATGTTAACTGGTCACTAGAATCAATTATTCACTCTACAAAGAAGCTGGTGATTGGAATCGAGTATTCATGATTAAAGGAGCATAAAAATATAAAAGCAAAATTCTTCTAATATTTCCTAATGTATTTTAAGTATGCACATCTCTGGTATTTATAAAACAGATGGAGGGAGTCTCAGCATGCAACCACTTAGTCACAAAAACACTTTGTGAGATGTCCCGCTAAAATGAATGTTCATGCTTTTGTATAGAATGGTTCTTGGAAATGTACCCAATGGAAGCAAAATTAGTAATAATGGCAGTCTTACCTGGTCCCAGGGACAGATGATTCCTCCAAAACACATAAAGAGATATCCCATGGCAACAAGACATACCCAGACCACCAGAGAAAATATACGAAGCAGCTTCTTAAATACAGGCTCTACGCAGACAAGGATAAATATAGCAAAAAAAATTGCTAGGGCTGTTGGAACAGTTATTAAAAATGCCACGTGGTCTTCAACTTCCTGGAAACAGAGGAAAATGAAAAGGAAGTTAAAAACAAATGTACTTAAAGGTCAGACATCAATAACATACTCTAAGCTAATTGTATGTGGAGATGGCAGAAAGACACAACTGGATATCTAAAGTGAGTTAAATCAAAATAGGATTTCCTTCATGGTAAGAAACTGTTATGTGGAGCCTTTTAATTACTACTGTAACTATTAACCACAACAGCACAACACTTCTTTTACTACTCTGAGTTGCACCAGGCTGTGAGAAGTGTGTGCAGCATGAGAGGGTTGAGTTGGAAAGCTCAGCCTGCAGTGGACCCACAGCCTATGGCCAACCATCGAATAACTCCACCTCCAGCACACATAGAACACAGAGGGGCAAAATGCAGAAGAATGGAAGCTTGCAAGAGCATGAATCTGCAGGAGAAAGAAACTTCCCCTGAAGCCTGTCATGCCCCTGCAGAACCTCTTCTCTGCTCTGCAGACTGAATAGACCCATTGCATCAGGAGACATGCTGGAGCTGAGCCAGGCAGCCCCATCTGCTCTGTAACAGCCAACGCAACCACGAGAACGTGATGGGTGACAGCAGCAGGGACTCACTTGTGAGAGGTACAGAGGTGTGCCTCTGACACACTCCTGAGAGCTGTGCTGCTTACTGGGGGCTCATAGCAGGGATGTCATCAAGAGACTCCCGAGCTCACAGAACCCACTATTGCCCACTGCTGTAGTTTCACAAGAGCACCAGTGACACAGCCAGGAATAGTCTGAGCAATACCAAGATAGATTGCAGAGGGTGATGGCAAGGCACTTTGGAATGTAAGCAGTTTTTTCACCAATCCTCACAAAATTAAAGTTCTCAGAGGAACAGAACCTCAATCTATTCCACTCCAAGTTTGATGCCCATACCAGAAAGAGATGCTCTGAGTCTCAGAGGACTGCAAGTCGGCAGGAAAAGGAATTCCAGACACTCTAGTCAGTATCTTGGCTTTAGGGGCATGGGCAGTCGTTACCTCACGCCTTTAGAGGGGCAACACGTTGCGACATGGTGTGGACCTTCACAGAGGACAGCATGCTTGGTGAAACATGGAATGCTCTTTTATTATCTGACTCCAAAGGCTTATATACATTTTGTACAGAGGGCCAAGATTGGCCCAAAGAGGCTACAACCTCCTGTGTCCATTGGTCAATATGACCATCAGTCAAGTTCTCTCTCAGAGAACAAGAATGCAAAACATACAGATAATTTCTAAGAATACAATACTGTTTACATGAAGCAGCGTGAGAAGCTGCTGCAAAGACTCAAACACTTGAAAGCAAGAAATGCAGGGACGACAGGCAGTAAACAAGAGATGTGCACCTAGGATCATATCACACAGATATGGTGGGACGGCTCCTGTGACAGAAGGGCTGGAATGGAAGGATATTGCCTCTTCAGGAAGGAGAGGAGAGGGGACACAAGGAGGGTGTGATTCCCTCTGTGTCAATGAGCAGTAAGAATGCATGGAGCATCCCCTGCCAGGTGATGGATGAGGAGCTGAGGGCTTACAGGCTGGCTTAAAAGGAGAGCAGAGATAGGCAACATTACAGCAGGGGTCTGCTACCGGTCATCCAGCTAGGAAAATTGAGAAGATGAGGCCCTCTATAGACAGACAGGAACAGCCTCGTGTTCACAAGTCATGGTCCTCATGAGAAACTTCAGCCACCCCAATATCTGTTGAAGGGGCAACACAGCAGGGCGCGAGCAATCCAGGCAGTCCCTGGAATGCACTGATGATCATTCCCTTTTCCAAGTACAGGAGATACAGGACAGGTTGGGTGGGGCTTTGAGCAGCCTTTTTTGGTGGAAGGTTGCCTGCCCATGGCAGGAGGGTTGGCACTAGGTGGTCTGTAAGGTCCCTTCCAACCCAAAGCACTCTATGATTTAATATTATTTGAAGCAGATTGAGAAAACTGTAAATCGCCCTGAACAATGAAGCTGTCAAAATGCCTCACAAATCAACTATGTCCATAGCTCTATAAAAGCCTTTTTGACAGTGATAGTGGAAAGGTACTACACGTTTTGATTCTGCTTAAAGTACTTATCTGGAAGTACAGACTCTAGATTACATATATACGTTTTCTCCTAGCAACTGCTTACTTTGAAACGTACAAACAATGCCCAGAGCAAGGACTAGAATATAACGTGAAGCAAGATTCAGAATTTTCAATATTTAAATTTATATACAGAACTTACTTTGGAAGCTACTACACTAACATCCAGTATAAATCATCTAATGATGAGTGCATTAAAAAAAAATAAATATTTGATTTTCTATTGCTGTACATGCTCAAAAGTATGCCTGGTTGAAATACAACAGCACTATATCAAAGTACAGTCACAGGATCTTTAGTCATTCCCCAGCTGTTATGAATTCTAACAGCCTCATTTGCAGCAACAAGGATTCCCAAAAGCAGGCCTCAAATGCTACTGCTTCAACAGTAACCACAGACTTCATGCAGAAAAGCCTCAGACTCATTTTTCATGGTGAAATCTTCAAGAGAATCCAAAAGTACTTATTTGATGATTTGTGAGACATCTAAGCACAAAGAAACATTTATTTTCCCTTACTTGTAGTTCCTTCCTTAGTGCCCTGTTAAATCTTGTTTATTGATAGGTTTTCAACTTACACGTAACATTTTACTTACAAGTATCTTAATGTGACTTTTTTCCTTTCTTATGTAAAAAAGATTTGCTTCAATTAAATCAAAACTAAAAATTTACAAATAAATTTGTAAATTTTCAAACATTTACAAATGCCATCGGCAGGGTTTTTTTTGTTTTACTTGGCTTTTTTTCCCCTGATCTGGCAAGTTTTACAATTTGATATCTGGAGACACTTGTTGTAAAAATCTGGCCCCCTTCACTGTTCCCATTTCTTCATTTTCCTTGCAGTCCAGCCTGTATGTGCACCATGACACACAGCTGCTCTCAGCTCCAGCCCAGGAGCAGCCACCTCCCTGGCAGGCTCAAACCAAGGGAGCACCACAATATAGTCTGCTCTGCCTGGAAAAAGTCAGCTCTTTCAACTCTTCTTACTTTTAATTCTCTTTTAAATTTATGAATTTACGCAACTGTCACTGCAACACTGGCCATCACGGTATAAGCAAAAGCAGTGTCAGGAAATTTTAAGTGGTGATACTAACCCTGAAATGCAAACACTAAGCTTCCAAATATCAAACACACACACAAAGGCTTTCAAGCACTTGGGTAGTCACACTGAAAACAAAATTATGGCCTTAAATTTAGGCAGAGGAGTAAGTGTCTGCAAGAGTACAGAGCTGCACAGAGTAAGATATGTGTCATCTTGTACAGTAAGGGTAAAAATATAAAACCTACCTACTAGTAGGAAGAACAACTGATTTATATATCTGAATGCTGTGATTTTTGATCAACCCCATCTCTGAAACTTGCTCCAGTTAATTGATTTAATAAGTGGCACAACCAATGTCAGCTCAGTTAACACCAAAACCATTTAACCTCAGCTTTTGACTTCTGCACTTCCAGGTGGGATTGCCAAACTCTTGTTGCAAGAGACAGGTGCCACAGGCAACAGGACAACATCAACTTCCTTGCACCATCTGTCCCACAGCCTAAGTCACAGCACCAAAAGAAACCAAAAACTCCTGGAGTAAGCCAACACTGTGGAAAACCACATATTTAAATGATGGGAAATTGGCATTTCAGTAATAAGGATCATGCTACAAACATACTAGCAAGAAAATCCAGATGCACTTCAACTGCATGCTTCTCTACATCAGTAAAAAAGTAATAAAACTAATTTACTTTCTGGGAGGATTTGGCTTCATAACAGATCAACAATATTTAGATGTCTGTTTAGAGCACATGTAAGCTCATGCAGCTACCCATATTTATATGTATTCTATAATTAGATCAATCCATCAAAATGTTCCAAATTAACAGCTACTCAATTTCCTTTTTTTATGTGTACCCTGATATCAACACTTAGCTGAACTATTTTGATTACTAAATCTAAAATTTTATTTTTGCTTTCTCTCCTTCTGCAGTTGCCTACTACACACTTTCACATTTTGATTGAAATGTATGCAAAGAAAAAAAAAAAATAGACCACATGGTATCATCTTCTGAGCACAGGTGACCTCCCTGAGCTGACACAGGACAAATCCTTCTGCTGTCACAAGCTGCTTTCAACACACCATACTCTGTACAAATTCTGAAGTAAAATTGAAATTTAAAGACAGAATAGTGTACACATTAGGCAATTTATAAAATATATGAGAAAATAAAACTTTATTATAATTTGTATCTTTTACAGAAAGCCTTAATGTGTACAGGAGGATTTTCACAATCCTGCCCTTAAAATACATGCTAATGGCAGCTCAAGAAAAGCAGGTCTGGTAAGGCAGAGGTTTATTTTGGAAACTACTTCGAACAATATTTCCCTATTACTTCAGAGGAAGTAAATCTTTATAGAATTGTAACTTTAAGAGCAGGACATTTAGAACTTGCAGCTTCCTGATCAATATTTGCAACTATCAGTGTGTTTAGCAAGTTGGGTGTTGCAAAATCCTGAAGGCTAGTTGTTCTGTTACCTAAACCACTTTTCCAAAGAGGTGGGGAGGAGAAGAAAAAACACAAACCCAAACCCTTTTTTTTTTTTCTTCCCACTAGTTTCAGAAATTAAAATACACCAGAGGTAATGAATTAAAATATCAGCATGACACTTTTGAACATAATGGCTAAGCCTGCAATAGATGGATCTTACCTGACAGCTGTGTCTCCCTGAGTGTTTTCTATCTTGCTGTCTTTTAATTACTGAAGAAATTAAAAAGTCTACTGTTAGAAATTTTTCCAACCCCCACAAATTCTACCAAAGTGTGATAATCTTGTTATCACCAGTAAAATCTGAAGAGTCACTTTCAATCATCTTTCTAAAACCCACAATCTTCTCTCAATCTACATCCTGTTCTTTCCTAGATAATGTCATGCCCTCAGTTTAATTTTAAACAGCAAAGCTGCTGTAAAGCACTTCATTGTTATATATAAAAACATAGTCAGATGAAATAATCCATAAAAATGAACAAATAAGCAGTTAAAATGCCAGTTTTAACATAAAATCTTTTAACATGGTCCCTCATTTTTTGACACTATTTTATTCCTTTTGTTTAATGGAATTCAACAATGGTCTATATACAGAGGACTTCTGCTGGGATGTGAAATATCACATGCTTTGAATTAACTCAAACCATTTACTAAATTAAAACTCCTATTAAAATCCCTTTTTGCTGAGATCAATGAAACATGTTCTAAATGCAAATATAAAACCAAGTGATTAAAATTTGTCAGACATTGATTTACTTTTTTTATTTCATACATCTATTCAATTTTCAGTATCTTCAATTTCATGCAGCTATTTTCAAAAATGTTGAGTGTTAGAAGAAATGTTACAGGGCTCAAGGATTACTAGTTTGCTGACCTCTCAATCAAACATCTTCCTTTAACAGTACTGACTGAAAGAATCTGTTGAGTCGTCTCTGCAGCAAAAGCTGCCCACTTTTCCAGTAAAATCTTTTCCAGGACTTGAGACGATGATTTTCAGAAGACATAATCACCCTTCCCTTTGTAAAACTGGACAGCATTTAAATTCTCTAATATCTCAATAAATATTTCTCTACAAAATCCACAAGTAGCCTTCTGGCTACTCTCCTATGGTTTTATATTTTGGTGAATTTGCTTATGGCTGATGGCACTGTGTGCCATCTGTTAGACAGCTGGAAAAATCTCCATTTTATTAAGAGGTGCTGTGCCCTGCTCCTGGCCAAGTAGCTGTACAATTTCATCTAGAATTTCATCATTTAGGACAACAACTGAAAAGTTCTTGCCAGCAGTCTCAGGATTCTTTTCCACCAATTCCATTAGTATTAGTCCATCTCCAGTTCAGAAATCGTGCAGTGTCTTTAAGGTCAGATGCTCTTTCCAACACCACATGATGTTTTCTGGATCCACAATGCAGAAAGACTCCTCTGCCTTTTGTGCCCACCATTTATCTTTCGTAACATAAAACTTTGCTTGTTATTCTTGCTTAGCTGCATGGTTAGAAGCTTTCTTATGTGCCTTTTTTTTGGGTTTTTTTTTTTAATTTTTTTTTTTTATTTTTTTTAAATCTCCCATTTAGTTTTGTGCAGTGTATTCAAGGACACTACCATAAAAATAACTAACCTGTATCTTTTAATCAAACTGTCCTGAAGTTTGTGTCACTGAAGCTTTCCATTTTCACTCAGGCCCTATGTAACTGCATGCCTGAATTATTTTTTTTCTCTTTGATTCAGCATTCCCTGTCTAGCTTAGCAGATCAATGATAACAGCATCAGGCCCAAATCCAGTTGTTTCATGATGTCTATTCTCTTGAGAAATTCAGTTCTGTCTATTAATGAGTCTGATGCACAGTCTGCACTTGCTGTTAGTGCACAGAGATCTGAATCCACACTGGATGTATGTCAGTCCAGCCCTTTGCACATCCCATTTGCACATCCCATGTGGCATTACAGCTGTCCAGCTGCTGTGTGATGTTGTATGTAACTTTGAGCAGCAGTTCTGCATCCATGGCCACACTCTACAACATTTTGTATTTGTTAGTACATGGGAACATAAGTAGAGCAGCAAAATTTCATCCAAACACTTCAGATGACATCCTGGCCACCTGAAGCATTTCCCCAGGCTCAAAAGCCATGAACCATGTGTGCTGTAATGTGTTTCCCATATCAGAAGTGTGCAGTTTTGCACCAGTGCAGCACTTCTGCTGCAATCCAAACAAGAACTGTTCTTTGGCATTACAGGCAATGTCCTTGTGAGCACACAGGACCAACAGTGACAATACAATGACCAACCCTGCAGGTCTTGTCAACACCCATCTGACCATACATATGTCTGACTACCAAGCCAAGCACTTTTGGCCAGTGAGGTTTTTTTAGTAAGTCTAGTTACATATAGATATTATTTATCTTCTCAATTAGTCAGTAGAAAATTATTACATCCAGATTTTTCCAACTTTGCCTGATAGCTATAAGTGAACCTCCCCTGTTTCAGTGCTGTAGTAATGATTATCAGGAACACAAAACCTTGACACACCAGAGATCAAAGACTTCTCTGTTTAATGCAAAAAACATCAGACTCACAGAGGGTTTGGAAAGGCTCTTTGGAGGTGCCAGGGCTGCTGCGCAAAGTAACAGTAACATACGAATTTGGAAGAAAACTTCTGGAGGCAAAATATTTGTTGCTAGTGAAGAAAGCAGAGAACTATTGTAGCATTCCCAGAAATGCTCCCAAAAAAACCAAATGGTTGGCAAGCAAAACTTAAATAAGTAGCTAAGAAAATGTGTTCAAAAGGGAAATCAAAGAAACCAGGATATTTGGGGAATAGGGATTTTGTCTCTAGAAGGCAGCTGAGCTTAAAAAAGGTAAGAATAAGTTTGATAGCATTTCCAACATCATAGGAAAACATTCAAATTGAATGTTATAGATTGATTGTTATAGAAACAGAGTGCATGGTTTAAAAGAAGCAGTATTGTCAAGGAGATCAGTGAGTCTCAACTAAATGAAAGGACAGAAGTTGATTAAACTCAGCTAAGAAGGTTTTAGCAAAAGAAAGGCAGAACAGACTCTTTTTAAAATCTGGCAGGGAAATAAGACACCATATGAAAGGACACATTCTTCTCTACAAGGCTAGGAAGCTAGATGGAAGAACTAAAATGCCCACTGTTGAAGCATTATTTACACAACAGTCTTACTGAAAACTTGGTGTAAAAAAGACCATCAGCAGAAAAATGAAAAAGGAGAAAAAGACTGAAAGCCATACTCTTCTCCAGAGACTGAAGAAAGTCTTGTATTAACAGTCTAAGAGAATTAACAAATAGTATAAAGTGGCTATGAGGAAAAAAAAAAAAGACTGAACAGCAAAGCCTCATAAAAATAAATTACTTAGAGAACTGGTTATCATGCAGATATAAGGAAGGCTGTCAAAGAAGAAAACACAGCAGGTCAAGGGATACTTCAGTGACTCCCACATGGACTTGTTAAGCAACACAACAGCAGATGGAAGCTGAGACCACAGTCTGTGTCTCATGCATTGCTGAAAAACAAAACAAGTACGCAGACAAAAAAACCCACCCATACAAAGAAAGAGAAAACAATCTTGAGATCAGTCTGATCTCAAGAAATGGAAATAACCTGGTCCCCAAAATATTGCTATTGAGGAGCTTCTTTATAACAATGACAAATCATGTTAAACAAACAAATGAAAACGAAAATCTAAACACTGAAATTGAAAGGGGGTGCTATAAGCTTACAGATTAAAATCCTTGCAGGTAGCCTGAAGATACTATAAAACTCAGAGGCACAGGGCAAAAGCTAATCAATTCCCCTAAGCAACTTGACAAAGACCAAAATACAACCACAGAATGCCTCAATATCTAAGTAATGAAGCTCCTAAAAATTATCTTCCATAGAGGGAAAAAATAAAAATCCGAAAGAAGATAATAAAAAGGATTTAATATAAAGACTCAATTAATATAAAGAGTCAATAATGCAGGTCAAGAAAAGAACTTAAGAAATTATTTTTAAGAGTATATAAATAAGTAGAAAATCCTTTCTGAGGAATTGGCAGCCTTCTAAAGGACTTCCAAACAGATGATGCAGGTATTAAAAAGAATTACTAGAGAAGAACAGACTGTAGCAGAAAGGGTTTGGGCTGCTTGGTTTTGTGGTTTGTTTTTTTTTTTTAAATCTGTTTTCAGTGTGGGATAATTCTCACTCCAAAATAATCTATGCATGGGGAATAAATCAGAAAGTCTGTCTCAAACTGGAGCATAAGTATAAGGCATTGCAGACAAAAGCAGAAAAATGAAATGTAAAAAAAAAAAAAAAAAAAAAAAAAAAAAAAAGAAAAAAAAATCACCACAAGCAGTCAGGATTCACCAGAAACGGCCAATAAGACTTAAAGAAGAAAGAGCTAAAACTGTAGCAGCATGTAACCTGCACCCAAAAGTTCCACAGTATCCAAAGACAGGCATGTGATGTAATGCCAGTCTCTCCTGGGATCCCCCTCAGAGACTTAGGGAAGTACCAGCACCTCTGGCATCTACCCTAGGAAAAATTGTTAAAAACAAAGGTACCAAAGCCCTCAGGAATCCTAGTATATATGTTCAAAATATGCATAAACAGTTTGAAAAGGGCTGAACAGCAATCCAGCAAAGATGAGGGTCAGCTATAAGAGTCACTTATAGCTGGAGCAAGAAAATGGCAGATGGATTTCAGCAGAGATGTGTGTGCAGAGATGCACTTCGGACAGAGCAATCCTAACTTCATACACTAGACAACAAGCTCTTGGCTGGCTACTAACACTTAGATATAGTTGGTGCTTACCATAGCTAGACCCATGAAAACATCACTTAGGTGCTCACCAGCAGTCAAAAAACAATCCAAAATGCAGAACATAGGAAAACAGAATAAAGAAGAGAGAACATCACAATGCCTCCACCTCAATGCATGATGAACACCATAATTCTGGTTCAATCACCACTTCCAAATGATTGCATAGGAGGAAAATATAGTTTTCAAGAATAGTCAAAGCTGCAACAGAGTAGCGAGATTCTGAAGGAGCAACACTCGGTTTTAAGGTTTCCCTTCTCTGCATGGAGTGAGCACAACTGTCCTTTAATCCAGCTCTTTTGATGTTTAAAGGTAGTGTCCATTTGAGGCCAAGAGGAACAACTCCACTGGAGCTATCTGTAGGCAAAGGTGTAGCCAGAACCCCATGAGCTTGTGACCATTCTTACTGTATCATATACCATGGAATAGAGAATAGACACCTATTCCTGTCAAAAACATAATTAGTAGAACCAGGATGTGTGGGCCTGTATATTTTATATTCAAAAATATGCCCTGTGCAAACACCATGTACTCAACTTGAACAGTGAGTGGGTTTTTTGTACATCCTCATTTGCCATATCAGCAGTTTTCTCTCTCTTGGTTTTATTTTCCATCGATTTGTGTCCTCTCCTCTTGTTAGCCACATGTCAGATAAAATCTGTCAGTGCATACAACTATGTATTTAATAAGCTAGGGTTCAGAGGGCCCAGGAACAGGATCAGAGAATATGAACAGGACTGCCATGCCTTTCGGTCATCCAGCAGCGCCTCAACCTTCTCTTAGGCTGGCAATTACCAAAAGCTTTTCTTTAAAACATGTAACAGCATAAAAAACCAGGATGGTCAAACCCAATTACTAGTGGCTACAACACTCAGCTGGGTGCACTTCTAAAATTGTCCCACTCTATGGCAGTAGCTGGCAGCCACTGAAGATAAACCATGTCCCAGAGAGCAAGGACAGTTAATTACATTCTGCTCCCTGAAGTGTCCCCCTTCAGAAGAGAGGGGATACAACATGCAGAAAAGTGAGTAAAAATCTGTCGTTTGATGATACTAATTATTTCAGGCTCCAGAGGTAATTAGAACCTACTCACATCATTTATTAATTTTTAATATACATATAGTGATCAAAATACCTTTCTTGATACTTTATTCTACATGCACTGGTTCTGACTTCTTCTCAGAAAAAGGTGGGTTAATAACTCAGTTTAGCTTGGTTTTCAAATATTCTCAAAATCCTTCCTCATATTATGGAAACACTCTTAAAGAAAGTCTCCAATAAATGCAACTACTATTTATACAAATCACAATACGTGGAAGATAAACTGAGTATAACACTTAGGAAGAATGTATATTTCATAGTTAAATATGTTCAAAACATGTCATTGAAAAAGCTCCATCAGCTAAGCATTATGGATAATACAATACTTCACAAGACTCAAAGACATGTTTTTCAGATTATCTGCATTTTAACATGGGCTGAAAGTAAAATTATGACCTTTCTTGTACCTGTATAGGTTCGTGGAAGTCTGAAATAGTCATTTAGATTTCTTGAAGTCAGAAATACTCATTTGACTGTGAGTTATTTAATACTGACAGCTAAATATTTTGGCTGTCACTTTTAAATCGAAGTTAAAAGGTGGCTTTCTCTCACCACTTTCCGCTTTCTCTCACCACTTTCCATAATAACTTGAGAATCTGGCTGTAATCAAGAAAAAACGTCAAGACGCAACACACTTAAAAATAAAAATGACAAAATTTGAACCAGGGAGGACATGAGCTTCTGCACGTAAGGAAACTCCTCACTTTAAGGGTCTATTTAATGAAGAAAAAGGTACACTTAAGGTTCTCTCTCTAATGGATCCTTTAAAAATACATTTTGCAAGAATGTTCATAAGATTTAACAAATTGGCATAATAGAGTAGCATGAAAAATGGATTTAATATTGAAAGGCACTACTGTCATTTTGTAATTACTTTTCAAGTGTTTCCCAAGGTTGTGGAATTACACACTAAACACCATAATTACTATCGCAACAATGTTTTTAAAGTTTACTCCCCTAAGGATACTTTCCATGATCTCTCATGTCTCTCAGTTCAACTGACTTCAAACCCAAGAGATTTCTTATTTCGTTTTTTACTCCATGATCAGGACCACATTCTGCAGTGGCCATTATTTTTATTATGATAAAATTTCAAACATGTAAGTTAACAAGAGAATCCACCCACCTGCAAAGGTATATGAAGCAACTGAAGTGGCTCATGAGGAGCAGCTGAGGGAACTAGGGTTGTCTAGCCTGGAGAAAAATCTGTTCAGTGGGGACCTTAACACTTTCTACAATTACCAGAAAGGCATAGCAAGGTGGGTCTTGGTCTCTTTCACCCAATAACAAACAACAGGAAAAGGGAAAATGGCCTCAAATTGCACCAGGGGAGGTTTAGATTGCATATTAAGAAAAATCTCTTCACCAAAAGGGTGAACAGGCTATCCAGGGAAGTGCTGAAGTCACCATTCTTGTAGGTATAAAACACATGTAGATGTGTCACTTAGGGACACAACTTAATGGCAGATCTGGCAGTACTGGATTAATGACTGGATTTGATGACCTTAAGGGTCCTTTCCAACCTAAACAATTCTATAGGAACAGAAGCACTAGCAAGCACATGCTGATCCAAGTTCGAAGAGCATCTGTTTTCCTAACACTTCTCACAGAGGAAATAACGTGCCCAAGTCCTCAGCCTGGAATCAGTCTTGCTAGAAAATGAGCTGGGGGGAATCTAGTCTTCCTAGATTTTTCTGCCAGACTGACCAAAGTACTAGCAAATTGAAGAAAGGGATAGGGACATTTTACCTGGAATCAAAGGACAACAATCCCATTGATCTAGTTAGTTATCAGATCCACTATGCCATCCATAGCATTTAGGGTCTTTAAAAGGTCCCACAGCACACAGTTCAGCTATGAGGAGGAAGGTGGAAAAAAGTAAGTTCTAACTACTTTTGCAAACCTTACTGAGCAGCTCTGAGAAGCTGTTTGGGAAAGAGGTGGGCCAGAGCACCTCTCATTCCAGCTACTCTCTGGTGTATGTAACCAGAAGCCATTGCTCCTGCACTCTGGAGCACACCTTCCAGGTAAGAAAACCTTCAAAACTAGAACCATGGATCATGAAAAAAGAGAATGCTCAGACTAACACATCATCATCTGTGGTCATTTTCTCTGCCTCTCCCAGGCACAAGCCTGGAACAGGATCACACCAAAAATAGCAGAGGATTTTTATACCATATATGCACCACTAAGAACAAGAGTTCTGTTTAGAGAAGAGATAAAGAAAATGTTTCTACACAGGTTGGTAAAACAGACAACTGGGAGGCTAAGTGTAGAAACAGCCTCACACTCCTCCGTACAGGTGGTGCAACAGTCCCTTCAATTTTCAGCATCACCTGAATAAGGTTCAGTGTCTGAAGGTTGCTTATTCAAGATATAAAAAGAAAAGATATGGAGAAGAAAATGCACGGAGCTGTTTTGGGGTTTAGGTTTTTTCATCAGGTTTGATGCTCAAAGGAAAAAAGAGTCAGGGAAAAAAAGCACAGAACTATGCCAATTTACTTGTTCTTGGATCCAGATCTCCCCAAAACAGAAGTTTAACCTGCTGGCATCTTCTCATCATCACAGTTCAATATGGCTTGAGCTGATTTAATTATTTTTGAAATATGCAGAAGCTACTATGGCAGCACATAATTATTTGGGATCACAACCCAGCTGTGACTGGGGAGGTGGGCACAGAAACAAACACTACGGGTGTTCAGCTGCACTTTGTTCCCATGATGCCAGCACACCCAGTTGCTCAAGAGATTTGCAGAACACATATATCTGTGTGAAGTGTCCATCAGTTTGGAGTTATGCATGGAGCAGCCTGGAAGACTCCAGTGACTACTACTGTTATAACAAGAACTTTTCCAAATCATAGTATAAATGCAGGGACTGTGATCTCTGGTTAAGGTCCTTAATCTAGAAGAGCTCTCGAAGGCTCAGAGAAACATATTCATCATTTTGTAGGAGTTTTAAGATCCCCACAAATGGGTTGGATATATCTGTCCACAACAAGGAACATGAAACCAATTTATAAAAATTTTAGTAAGATAAGCAGGCAGGCATTCACAGCTCCATGGTAGATCCACTATGAAGTTGCCAGTACAGGATTTGTAAATCCACATATCTGGCTTAAGGCTGATAAAGACAGCAGACAATCGGAGCCCAATCCATCATCTGTCTTATTCCCATTGCACATCAGTAAACAACAGCTCTAGTCAGAATGTTATTTATCATTTCTGTCAGCTGCAGTAATGATTAGCAGTTGTGGACCCACCATTTTGAGTCACAGTTTGTGGCATTAAGTAAGTTTTCTATTGCCAAGGTATTCATAAAACTTTAATTTATTAAGATTACAATTAAAGGCTAAGCATTTTTCAAGTACTGCCATACCCATAGTTTTATCCAATTCTTATTTGGAATTTAGGTTGTTCAATACCAAAGATGAAACAGAGGCATGGAAAGTGAAGTTGCCACCAGCACCTCATTAACTTGATGGCTCTGTTTCCAGCCTTGTTAGGGACTGGCAAATGAGACAAGCTCTTAGCAGCAATAAAAGTAACCACAGATGTACTGCGGGTGTCATTAGCGAATGAAAGAAGTAGCAGCCCAGACTGAGGACTGAAACCAGACAGAAAGCCAGGCAATTCCTGCTTCAGACAGGAAGATACAGCAACCTTTCCTGCCTGACTGAAGAGGTAATACTGCCTTAAAAACATCACCCTCAGAGAACACCAGAAGGAACATCTGGCAGGGACAGCAATATCCTAAGACTCTATCAAGTAGCCAGCAAGTATTGCTAGATGCTAAAGGCAAGAAAAAAGGAATTAGAGACATGGAATTTGCTCATGGAACATTTTAATAGGAGACTTGAAAGCAGAATTGTACAGTCAATTATAACTGGAATTGTGGGAAGAAAAGGCATTCTAAATACACTGATGTTTATTTTGAATTCCTTCTCATATTCTGCCATACTAGCAATAGTGTGGCAGAAATAGTTTAAGGAGAGGTAGGATGCCTCCTGAGCACAACCACCATAGCATCAAGCTTGCAAAAAAAACTCTGCTTGTCCTTCAATTAGTGGGGATCTTCTAACTTCGTTACCTTTGCTGTGAATTAGCTGTCTTCTTGGGGGAATGAATATATCAGAGTTTGAAAACACTATAACAGATGCTTTGGCTTACTTTCAGTCTGCAAGGATTCCAAGGAACGTTTTCAGACCTTGGGTATTCTTGGACTTTGGGAAAACAGTTGGCGCTCTTAAACTAAAAAAAGCTGTAAATTACACAGGGTTGATCTCAAAAGAGATTGAGAGTACAAATGGTCTTATACTATGGCTGTATTATTCCACGCAATTAGGTTATAACAGAGTATCTCAAGAACACAGGTACAAAAATCACATTGTCAGGGTGGTGACCTTTTGGTGTGGACAGATGAATTTTTTGGAGGCAGACTGATGAGATGAGAACATTACCAGAGGTACACATTAGATGCTTTTAGAGGATGATGAAACATGCTAAGCTACTTTTTCCACATGGACTTGGAAGACTTTTCCCCCTTCAATTCAGGATGAGATTCTGATTATGGAAATCTGGAAGGGCTTGGCCAATGTCCAGTTTTTACCAGAAACACTGAGAATTTATTTCAGGAATAACATCAGTTAGAGGGAAGGAGGATTTGCTGTCCTTCTGACCAAGGGCCCAAAGAAACGGCACACCTCAGCTCAAGCCCCAAGAGGCTTATAAGACTCTCCTCATCTTCTTGCACAGAAACAGTTCTCTGCCAACCAGATTGGCAGCTAGGAAGTTTTTACGTACTCCTTCAGAATGAGGCAGCTACTTCTTCCATGCAGGACCAGCTGACGGTAAATTCACTCAGTCTGATGCCAGAAAAGCAATTCCTGCAGAACGTACATCTGCCAGGCTGCAGGTACATCTACCTAGTTAATTGTACTCCCTCTTTAAGAACCACTGACTACTCCCCTTTTTGCTACAGAGGGTATTTGGATATGTCAATAAAATAGATGTGCAGCCAAATTTGGTTTCTTGAATGTATAAATAAAAAAAAAAAAGGTTCAGGAATCTAAACTGAGCCTACCAGCACAACCCTGAGCTCCTCAGCAACTTCAAAGAAGTGGTTGAGGAGGCAATTAATACCTCTGCTCCACAGGCAGTGCTTAGGTGGCTGACCCAGCACAATCTCAGACTGCTTTGGAAGAGGAAGGCAACACCACACCACGTTGCAGAAGCACTTTTTGCTCAACACATGCCCCAGCTCATCAAGGACACCCTCAAGAAACACGCAACGACACACCAGAGTCTGTGCACCAGCAACCTCATCTTAAGAGCTTTACAAGATCACACATGGCAGCAAGAATTCAGGAGTGAGATAAGGGCTGCAACTAATGCTGAGACCACACAGTAGGCTTACAGGTCCTGAGCAAGGGGAACAGGCCAGCCTAAAAGAAAACATGTGTACCTGGTAGCAGACTGGTGAACTGTAAGTTTTCAGAAAAGGAACAGAAAGATGATCTCAACAGGTTTAGGTCTTCTCCCACTCACAACACATATGCTGAAAGATTTTGATATCCCTGAAGCGTAGGTTCTTACTGAAGCCTGTATCTATGGACTAGGCACTCTTTAAGTCTAGAAAAATACATAGATAAAGGAAGGTGATAGCCTTCCAATAAGTAGCCTTCCTTGTACAGTTTGGGCATCACCCATCTTCAGAGTTTTTGTTTAATCATGTAATAAATTAATCATAACTTCAGATATTTTAGGTACACTCATATTTTACACTATGAATTTAAAAACGGCTTTTTTTTCCAATCTCCTGCAAATTGTGGTTATAAGAGATATGCCCCTGCCCTAGACAAAACTGTTCTAGATACCACTAAAAATGGCCATAATTTTTTTATTACTAAAAAGGGAGAGATGGGCAAATAATGAGTTTTCATATATATTGCATTGAAAGAACAACACAATAGTCAGAGAGAAAATGAAGCTGACCTCTGGCATTTTTAAGTCCTGAAAGGCTTTCACAGGTCTGGGAAAATAATTTACTCTCTATCGATTAAAGCAGAAGCTAAACATGGATGACTGATCTCATTTTGCCAGTTTGCAGTTCATGCCAGGTAGAGAAATACAGAGAATACTCTAACACAGGAAATTCAAACGTTGATACTATCACTACATTATTTAAAACTGCAAGTTGTGAATGGTCATCATTCAAGCTGACTCTACAAGTTTTATATCTAGTGTTTGAGGAGACAGAGTGCTTAATTCCAAAGGTCAAAATCACAATAGTTCTCTGAAACAAAAGCAAAATCTCCCAAGAAACCTCTCTCAGTAATAATAGCAATACATTGTCTGAAAGAAAAGTAATCAGATTTCCAGGCACACTTTGTAAGTAATCTTGTTTACTGTAATTTTGCAACAGCTTTCATAAATTTTTCATCTGAAATCAGGAAGACTAAAGCTTGTATTCTGACAGGTTGAAAGAGCCGAGTAAGTAAAATACACCCTGTGTGGCTGGCTGTGTCTGGGGACAGTTAAGGATACTTTGCCACATGAAAAAAACCACACATAAAAAAGGCAACTCAGACATCACAGTGATATATTTTAACAACTAAATAAAACATTAAAATAAAAGGAAAGCCTCCTCTCACTTCCATTGATTTCCAAGTTTTTTTAAGACAGCCTAGAACATAAAAATGGTTCATGCTTCATGAATATCCATCCTAACAATGTCCAACCCCATGTTCCATGTTCTACACTGTTCTATAAAGCACAAGCAAGAAATCCAAATTGAATGTTACAGTGAGTCATTTTTGAGTTTTGTCTCCACAACAGGCTTAAGTAATTTTCAGTGAAATCTAAACTGCTTTGTACAAAATCTAAAGGAAACAACTTTTAAGAAATATTTCCCCTAACTTCAGATGCATAGCACAGATCTGCATAGATCTACCCCACTTCATTTCCATTGGGCCTTCTTACAAAACTAAGTCTTCTGTCAAAACAATCACACATGTACAAGTTGTGCAAAATGAAAGATAAGGATATTAATATCAGCTTTTGTGTCTCAGATACTCCTAACTACATGTCCCTTTTATATCACAGGCACAAAAAAATGACTGAAATTCCACAGCTCTATAAAATGTGTCTCCCTTATTCAGATGCAGGAGAAACAGATCTAAACCTTAAGGAATATTTTAATCACAAATGCAACCAGAAACTAGACTATAATAAAGCGCTTTTAGGTGAAATTCTGGGCAGGGCTCCGTAGGATTTTGTCCAGCATCCTGTGGCTGGAAGTCCATATAGGCAAGCTTTCTCTCTGCCTGAAGTTACTTTTATCTGTCGACTGGAAACTTTGATGAACCCCACCTCTTTCTCCACTCACCCATCCAGTTGTTAGCTACAGGAAGATAAAGGCTCAGGAAAAGGGTTTTTAAAGCTTTTTTTTTCCTCTTCCGGTATGTCTGGAATTCCAAATGCAGACTGAGCTATAAAATGCACTCTTTCTGAAGAAGTAATGCCTGGCAAGATTCAGCCAGCTCACAGTCTTGTTTCCATAACTTTCAGCAGTCCTTCCATCTGTGTCCAGTTTTATGCCACGTTCATTACCATGAAGAATTCACCTCAAGAGATGAAATTACCAAAATAACCACATGCAACTTGTAAACAAGCTGTAAACTATAGCATGACTGAAAAGTACAAAATTTAGTGCTAAACACTGTCAAGCCCAAATTCTGCCACCTTGACTGTGGGCAAGTACAGTGTACATCTCCACAGGTAACTCAGCCCAAGAGACTTCCAATTCCACCTTCCAACAGTCCCTTCAGCCCTGATGGGCAAGCACCCACATTAACATACCAGAATGAGATAAGTGGTCAAACCTGTATTTGGCACACAGAGCTCCAAAATTTAAACCCTTGGACATTAAATAACTGAATTATGAAGCATCACCATTACTGGCCTCACTTTTACAACTGTTTTCTATTAAGTAGGAATGGTTGAACAAAAAACTTAAAATACAACTAATACAAACACCAAAAGGAAATAAACATCAATGGACTCAAAGTTTAGCTAATCCTGCAGGCAGTTCCTGCAGATTTAAGACAAAAGTTTGGTCAAGCAAGAAAGCAGGATTGTCTGTATAAGCAAACACCAGCCGCAGTGCCTCTAGGAGAATCCATTAGATTACACCGACCTGCTCATCCTTGCCTTTAGAGATAACTAGCTCTATTCAATAAACATTCAGCTTTCCAGAAGACCATAAAAAGATTGAAAAAAAAAATAATAAAAAAAAAAAAGGCGGAGGGGGGAGGGAGGAAGAGTCTGAGACCACTCAAATACCCATTTACTTCAGAAGTACACAGTAATGCCAATAGCCTGCCTCTGATCATTAACAGCAGGAAAACTCTGTAAAGGACCAAGAATTTTACTGCCCTCTGCAGCTTTTCCCTTGCAAGGGCAAAACGCCACCCATTTCAGGGGAGATAAACTGATACCGACTGTCACCTGCTGCTGTGACTCATTTTTCTTCCCCAAGCCTGGGAACCCCACACTGAGCCCGCAGAAAAGACATCCGACCAACCAAACTTCACCTTCCTCAAAAACGAAGGCTGTGCTGTCCCAAAAGCTCTCTTGAGAAAATGGGTCAAACGCTAGAAAATGATATCATGGGGCAGGGAGGGGGCCAGCACAGGGAGGCCCCTGCTTACTGGCACTAAAAATATTACTTCAGATACAGGTACCGACCGCGGTTTTGTGCGGCGATTCCAACCCTGCCACTACAAAGGCCACCGCGGCCAAGCCGCCAGTTGGAAGCGAGCGGAGCCAAGAAATTAAGTGAATTAAACTCGCTGCGCTTGTTGACTCAGTTTTTCGCTCCATCAGCCGCGCGGCCGCTGCTCCAGCGTCGCCTCCAAACATCGGGCGGCAAAGTTCGGGCGGGGGTTCCCCGGGCCCCGCCGCCACCTCGGCGCCTCCCGACACCAACTTTCCGCCGCAGGAGCTGCAGCACCGGCTCCCGGCCGCCCCGTCCCGTCCGGATCGGCTCGGCCGGGCTGGGCTGGGCTGGGCTGCGAGCGCCGGGCGCGGCGATGCCAGCGGGGCGGCGGGAGAGGGGATGCCGGGGATGCCGGGGATGCCCGGGCACGGCGCGGGTCCCGGACTGAGAGGGAGTCTCTTACCAGCCCGGAGGCGAAGAAGACGGCGAGCAGAGCGAGGCAGGCGCCCATGACGATGAGGAGCAGGAAGACGATGAGCGGGTGCTGCTGGCTCATGCAGTAGTAGGACTCGTAGAGCCAGTCCCGGGAGCGGGACTGTTCGCCGCCGGCCCCGCAGCCGCCGCCCGCCTGCTCTGCCCGCTCCAGCAGGTAGCGGCGTCTCCTCCTCATCATCATCGCCTCCTGCCACATCGGGCAGAGCCCGCGCGACTCCCTCAGAGCGGGCGCTGCCGCAGGAGGCGGCCGGGGAGTGGAGCGGGGCGCGCTCCCGCGCGGGCGGCGGGGAGGAGGAGCCGCGGCGGCGGCATAGGGATAGGGATAGGCACGGGCATGGGAATGGGCACGGGCACGGAGCGCCGGGATGCCGCGGCCGCCGCGCAGCCCGCCCGGGGCTCGCTGCGCCTGCGGAAGGCGCCCCCCCGCCCGCACATGCCCTGCCCGGCTCCCCCGGGGGCGGGGGCGGCGGCCGCGCTCCTCCTCGCCGGGGGGGGCAGCGCCCGCCCGCACACAGTGAGCGCCCCACGGCCGGAGGTGCCTTCGCGGGCCGCCCTGGCGGCAGCCCTGGCCTCCCGCCCCTCCGCACAAGCGCCGGGAGGTGCCCCCGCGGTCGGGCCACCTGCCCCGGCCTCCCCCTGCCCGGGCCGGAGCCCCCGCCGCCCGGAGGGGCGCGGTGCCGCCGCAGGTGCCGCCCCCGGCCCTGCCCGGAGCCCCCGGGACGCCGCCGCCTTCCCCGGGGCGTGTGGCAGCACCGCCCGGCGCCGGAGGGAGAGGTGTTTGGAGATTGCTCTGGGATGACTCCCACGGGCGGAGGGCTCCTGCAGGACTGTTCCGCTGGGTGCCTTTTCCGGAGGAGGAATCCCGGTTTTAGAAATCTTACCTCGATTTTTGTCGAAACGAGCATTCAACTTAGAAAGAAGCATAACATACATTTCCCCCAGCCTACCATGTTCCGAAGGATTTGGTTCATTCCTATCAAAGCAGGGACTGGGCAGATGTCGGACATCTAACCCAATAAAGTTATGTGTCTGTCATGTACAGCATTTCCAGGCAGTTCTGCATCCCCAGCCCATTGCCTCCCTGATTGTCCCTCCCCACAGGCTGACTCTGTCTCTGCCCCCTCTGATCTGCCCTCCAGCCTCTGCTGTTGCTTTGCCACATCCTTTAATTCATAGAGGCCGCCAAAACGTTCCCAGGAGAGGAAGAGACCGGAGCAACACAGATGCTATGTCCCAAGGGTGTCTCCTGGTGACTGGAGTAATGTTATAAGCAGGAGGGATTAGGAAGTACTCTGATACTACAAAAGGTGAAAAACTGGAGCCAACATAAGTGATCATAAATTGTCATAAATTAGAGACATAGAATAGAGGGCTGACTATTAATCAGGTGGAAGAGAAGGCAGGTAACTAGGATGATATAGACCAAAACTATATGGACTGTGAACTGATTTATATTTAATACCTAAATTCTGTGCCATTGATTTTTCTATCCAGAAAAAGAAGAGATGGGTCCTCCAGGAGTGTAACTATGCAGAGAAGCACATACAGCTCCAAAGCCCTGTCCATATATTTGCACCTCTTAGATTCCTCAGGTTTTTAAAAGGGATGAGACCTGAGCTTTCCTGCCCCCTGTTCCTCTCAGCTGGCTGGATGGAAAAAAAGCTGCTTGTTTTTCACTCTTCCTTCACTTGAAGCACTTTCTGGGGCAGGAGGAACACTTGAGGAAGAAGTGGAAAGTTACAACTGCACCCACTGTTTTGGGAGAGAGAGGGTGAAAAACTCTCAAGAGCAGCAGTGATAAGATTGAAGGATGAACACAAATCTATGTGGGGAGAACATTCTGGCAGAATTAATTGCTGGGAAGGAGTTAGTAGAGGTGGGTGTGAGAATTTTTGCAACATGAAAAGGCTTTACTTGCAGTCACTTCAAAAATTATGGAGTTGGCCACCCTCACTGTCACACACATATATAGTGAGATAAGCACAGGGAGTTTAAAAAAAATCAAGAGCCAAACCAGAATTACAACATGAAACCTCTTTGAAAAGCAGATTTCAGAATTTGGTATTTGAAGGCATCTGTGTTTTGATCTCTCAAAGGTGGAAAGACCAATATCGTATATACACTTCTTTAAAATTAAAGAATGATTCCATGATCTTGTAAGTACTCACAAAAATGCAAAAGATCTGAACAGGCAAAATGAAGGATGTTCTCTGTTCCGTGTGTACAACAACCATCCTCGCAAAAGCATTTGAAACTTACACAGTATATTGATACAGAGGGTAAAAGTGGTTGTCTTCTTCCCCCAGCTGATTCTGCTTTAATGGCTTTTCCACTGCTTTCCATCTCCCTGAACCTGAACAGGAAAGGCCATTCCAAAGAGTTTATCATTATGATCATGTCATTTGTTTGTTATTTCAATAAGATCTTATGCCTGTAACAGCTAATTCCTCATTATATTACTCTCATGCAATTTCTCAGGAAATAAAATTATAATTGTAGAACAAAAACCTAATTAACCCAAAGGTTGCCCAGTGGTATCTCATGCCTTTCCAAAACGATGGGATAAGCATAACTCTCTTCTGAAACACCAGACATAAGGTGTTTCAACAGCAGAGCAAGAGAAAGTATCATGGTAACAAGAGGAAGCAAAATGATCTTTTCTAAACATCACCTCCAAAGGGCACAGCAGCAGGCAATTCCTAGATGTTGCAAGTCAAACGGGTGAGGCAGAAGGCCAGCTTGACTGAACAGGGATCTTTTTTCAGAAGTAAGATGAAAAAGGAAGGTGTATGGCCAGTGCAAGTAAAGTCAGGTGACATGGGAAAAATACTGAGATGCTGCTTGCCACTGTAGGGAGAAAATTGGTGTGGCTAAAGCTCAACCAGAGTAGAAATTGGCCAAAACTATAGGGGGAAATAAAAAAGGGTTTTTTTGAATATATTAATGGCAATAGGTAGAGAAGAAATAACATCAGCCCGATAGAGGATAAGGATGGCCACCTCCCAAACAAGGACATGGAGAAGGCAGAAGTGTTTAATGCATTCTTTGCCTCAGTCTTCAGCATGGATGATGCTACAAGGGGGTCTCAGTGCTCTGAGCTGGAGGACCATGACTGAGAAAATGATCAACTCCCAGTCAGCCCTGAAATTGTGTGAAATCTGCTGGTCCATCTGGATCCCTAAAAATCTACAGGGCCTGATGGGATTCATCCAAAAATCCTCAAGGAGCTAGCTGATGTCATCCCAAAACCTCTCTTGATATTTGAGCAGTCTTGGGAACCCAGAGAGGTCCCATCTGACTGGAAGCTGGTGAATGTTGTTCTGATTTTCAAGAAGGGCAAGAAGGAGAACCCCAGAAACTACAGGCCTCTCATGTCAGTGCCCAGTAAAATCATGAAACACATCATTCTGGAAAGTATTGAAAAGCACCTTCAGGACAATGCACTAATCTGTCACAGCCAGCACAGCTTAAATCCTGCTTGTGAAATCTGATTTTCATTTATAACAGAGTAACCCACCTTTTTGATCTAGAAATGCCATTATATGTAATCTTTTTGGAGTTCAGCAAAGTTTTTGATAACTCATGAAGGAGATGAGCAAATATCACAGCAAAGCTGTGATGTGTCTTGTCTCACAGTATTCTTCTGGACAAAATTTCCAGCATACACTGGATCACCATGTTATATGATGGGTGAGCAACTGGCTCACAGATCTGGCACAAAGAGTTACAGTCAATGGGGTCACATCAGGCTGGTGTCCATCTCAGCATACTCTACAATTCTATGATGTTTCCATTGGACTCGTGTGTTTTCTTGACCAGCTGATGGACTCCCCCGCTCTACTTTCCCTCTCTAATATAGAAACCTGCATCTTTCAATTCATCTTTCAAACTTCAGCTAGAAACATTCCACACCTTGATATCTAAAACCCACATCAGTTCTTAGAGCAGATCTCTAGATAGAGGCAGTGGTCCAGTGAAAAAAAAAAACCCTACACTGTCATGTAAATAATGACTGCAACATTCTATGTATGGACAAGGTAATTGAAACTGTGCAGTACCCAAATCTGAATTTGAACTTCTAATTTGAATGCTTTACTTTTTATTTAACATATTAACACTTTTTTTTTCTCCCCACAGGATGCATTTAATTAAGTGAACATTATTGCAGTTGAATGACAATTATGTCATTGCCAAAGTTGAAATGCCATATGTTTTTAGAGACCAATTACCCTAGGTAGCTCAAAATAAACAGCCTTACTTGGCTCAACCTGAAAGTTTGCTATGCCTCAGGGAAAAGGAAAGTACAGTGAATTCTGTAATTTGTGGTTGAAAAGCAAAGGAATTTCAGAAAAAAAGGCCTCTTCATGTATCCTACCTTATTTCTCTAAATGGGAAACAAAAGCAAAGCTAGCACTTAAGATTGTCAGAAACTATCTCCTGTGTACCCTTGGGACTCCAACATGAAAGAATTTGTTCCTTAGCCAGCTGGTGTGTAAGCATCTGTTGTACCTCTCTGGAGGAACAAAACAACACAGAACAAAAGGTTGAGGTCCACAGCTGCTTGTCAAAGCAACTGTGATGTGAGCCAGAGGCATTACACACTGCAGTGGCAGATTAACTTGGAGAACTTGGTCCCTTCCAGCCTCAGCTGTTCTGTGATTCTGTGTTATCACGGCTGATTTCCAGTGTCAAGGGATCTGTGATAAGTCTTAGGGAAATAAATAAATAGGAATGGGACATACAGGAGAGCCTCTTGTTCCCTACATTCACTCTTCGCCACTCTGGCTCAATCTCCATCACCTCTTTCCTTCATTTTCCCTTCTCTGTTGACTTCTACATGAGTGTTCTGGTCAAGGATACAGACTAGCTCTCAGCAGAGACAGATCCTTTGCTCTCAGCTACTCTATTCAGCTGCAGGACAACCTGAGCCATGGGAAATAAATTGCAGGGAAAGATGCTGAATCCCACAGTCCTGCAAGATAGCAAACACACAAAAGAGTCACAGCAATTGACCTGAGCAAAACACTGCCTACAAGTCCACTGGTGGTCATGTTTCCTCTCTTAGCAGCTGGCCACCAAAGCTGCCTCATTGCTGCTATCTTGGCCCTGCATTGCACCAGCCCAGCTCCACCAGGGCACCTCCTGCTGAGCTGAGATTGCAGGTCAAGAAGTCCTGCCAGTAAGATTTCACATAGCCAGTGCTTCAATGGCACTTCCAGAGCTTGGATGTGGCAGCATGGCCAAACCCAGGTCAGCCATACCTGCTTAGGGCTGCTCTGAAGGGCCATCCCTGCCACAAGATCAGTGTGTGAATACATCTGACATGACCACGGTTTTAACAACATTATCTTATCCACTAAGGATGCATGACTTTTGTTGTTTAAGAATGAAGATTGCCATTTTTAACTGAAATTTTTGGATTCATTTTACTGAGTTCAGTTAATGGGACTTTCTCTTTCAAACCTTATAACTGCAGCCATATGTTACTATTGCTCTTCAAAAAATAAGGACGCAATTTCCTACAGAAATATATTGGATTTCACACACCTGGAACCAGGTGAAATTCACTTTTGATTAAGATATAGACTTCCCTGAGGTGTTTAACATTGTTATTTAAGGGACTAAATAACAGTCTGACTGTTCTATAATCCCTTGTGTATTTTTTCTCCCTCCCCATTTTTGAAGATAGTATCCAACGTTGGGCCTCTCTTAGTCTCCATAAACTTTTAAGAGTGTTTACTAAAGAAATTCTGAGGTTTTTGAAGGAATTACTTGAGATTCAGATGATCTGAAAGTACCTCAGTAACCTCTCTTTTTGCACTATTTCCTCACAGATGGTGACTACTTTGGTCATCTAATCATAGATAACCTTTTTATTAAAGATTGAAGCAAAATATAGATCAGATTTTTAAGAGGTTTTGGACCATCTGTTATTAGCTGAATGGTGGGCCAACTATTTCCAAAGTCTCCTTCTTTCAAAAAGCATGTGACAAACAAAAAATTATCCAGAAGTGCATCAATTTTTTTTTCTACTTATACCTTGGTCTTTCTTATTTTGATCATGCTATTCTTTATACTCACTGTTTTAATATGACTTAATTTCCAAATTTTCTATAATATTATGCCTCTTCTGTTTCAAGGCATTAGGCTTCAATTATATCCTTCCTCATCTTTCATATTGGGACAGTTTGCACACAGTGATATTACTTAGGAAACCACCTACTCTTCCAGATAACCTGCTTTCAGGTGGGAGATCTAGGGAAAGTGGGAGGAAAGCATAAAACTTTGGAAATTTGGAACTGCTCAGGTGGTTTTATAAAACTGCAAGCTGACTGGACAAACTAGAGACAAGTACCATAGGTAGCTCAGGAAAGACCTGTTCAATATATAACTACAGTCAGGACACTTTTACAGCTTTAAAATGCATAAAGAATAAGATAATAAATAATCTAGAACATACAATAATATCTCTATATGGATCAACTATACAGCTTCATCTTGAGTTGTATTACCTTCCTTAACCCACCTCATAACAAACATTGCAGAATTAGAGACAGATTCTTCAGAGAACAGTTCATCAAAAACAAGAAAGAGTTTCTTCTATTTATCAAAGGTATAGGACTATTATTAACACAAACAAAACATAGAAGGAACCATACTAATGCACATAACATTACTTTAGAAAAGACTACTTAAAATTTTTGTTTTCTTTATTTTGTTTTTTTAAGAAAAAGATTAGACTGAAAATTAAAGGAATGCAATGCAAAATTAGCAAGTGGCATATGTTATTTCACTGTGGTAGTTAATGTGTCAGAACAGAACTCTGTCACAAGAGACTTTTAAAACAAAAATTTCAGGGTAACAAAACTGATTTGGCTTTATATGCTTGTCAAAGTAAGTTTGATAATTGTCAATAATAACATAAATTACAAGGAGTATTGATGCTGCTGTTTCACGATTAGCATCAGTGCACGGCAATAGATGCAGAGATTAAAAAACATACAAGAGGTTGTTTATGTCAAAATGGATTTCTTGCACCTTCTACTGAATAATGATGCAGGGGTATTTTCCATTCTCAAAGAATGGTTAATAGCATGGGTTATTCTTGGTTGTCATTTAGTTGGGGTCTGTGGTGTTCCATTGAATTTAATTGATTAATAGAAATGTTGACTTCCTGAATAAAGGGTGAGACCATGGATTAAAAGCCCACTGAATCACACAACACAGTCTACATATTCTTCCTTCATGAAGGAAGGCATATATATAGTAAAATTATTTTGGTTCTAGACATTTTATTATGATCTTTACTCCATCTGCACAATCCACTGAAATTGAAAAAGAAAAAAATGCACCTAAAGCAAACTTACAAGTGTGCAATGCTTCAAAATTATTCCAATGATTAAATCAGATACAAGGCACTTACTGACTGATTCAGGTTAATCAGGTTAACTCATACTACAGAGGAGAAACACATAAATCTAAATATAAAATGAGCAGCTGAAATAGAGAAATACACATAGGTAAATTTATATCTAAGAAAACCATATTCATGTGTCTCTAAAAAAAACCATTTTTGCAAAATCTCTGTGTTGCTTCCATTTTTCCCTCAGTAGCTGTCATAGTTATGTTAAAGGAAGCTTCCTCCCAAGAGAAGCTGCAAATGGCAGTGCAAATAAGTGGCAAAATCCTGCAAAATTCAATATATGAACCGAGTCCTTAAAATACTTAAAAGCAAACAAAAGTCTATACATGTTAATTCTGGGTTTTATGTGACACTTTTGAAAGCTTGGAATTAATTAGGGAAATAGGTTTTTGCAAGATGGAATGACAAGTATTTTCCCTAGATGAAAAATTTCCTGCTCTTAATTTTATAGTCTTCTTGGCTCTAAGAAAGACAATCTCGGCTCATGTTTTTATAATTATTGTGGTACTATTTATTTAATGGCCAAAGTTTTGCTTAAACTGAGAAAAGAGCTGTAGGAAATGTTATCAACAAGTTAATGTTTAAATTGGACTGGACTTAAGCACAAGACTACAGGAGAGTTGAACATCACTCCAGATTTGGACCTCAGTTAAATTTTATCTATATTTTTTCCACTTGCCAGGGCTATACTCTCTCTCACTCCTGCAGAGGTCCTGCATTTCTTTCTCTCCTTCACAGCTTCTGCATGTTCTGATAGATAAATGCTGCATGCTCCCTTTGGAGATGGAGCTGGCACTGCTTGCTTTCAGACCTCTGTTCTGCCACTTAATGACCTTAGCAAAAACATGTTAACCACAGATGGCTTCCAGAATCGTGTGAAGCTGTGTGAGGTAATGGTTTCAGCCGCATATTTGATAAGAGCACCCAGCTGACAGCAGAAAGTCATAAGAATTGGTAACGTTCCAGGACCCAAGTCTGCAGAGTTCTGCCAAGAGTAATTGATCCCAGATTTTGGAGAAAGTGTTATTTCCAGGGCGAGGAAGGAGAGAATGAGCTGCTGCTGAGGACAAGAGTCACTCTGGCCATGAAGTTCCCTGATACTGAATGAGGGATAGACCAGGGTGCTGGAGTCTGGGAGGTTGGAGAGATTTTCTGAAGGGAGGCTTTGGGTGTGTGGGCTGAGTCAGGTCCTGGCACAGCGTCACACCTTAAATAGAGATTGTGGGTTGGCAGCACAGCCTAACCCTACTTAGCACTAAGGAGTGGGGAGCTGTAGAGTAAATGTCATTGGCAAACCCAGTCCAGCCCTTTGCCTTGCTGGTGAAATCTACCTCATGTTGGGAATGCTTCTCCTGTAGCTTTGGAGAAAAGGTACTTATATTAATCAACAAAATATTCCAGCTTTAGAATTTTTCTTCAAACCAGCTGATGAATACACAACTTCAAATCCACAGTGTGTTTTTGGAAGGGAAGCTTATAAATATCTGCTAATGCACTCTCTCAGATATTTGAGCACCATCATACCACTAAGAATCTTTGTGTAAATTTTTCCATTTTTTGAGATCAAGATCCCAAAAAATAAAGTACCACAGACCTATTCATTTCACAGGAGTTTTCTCACTCCTTAGGGCTAAAAGAAAATTCACAGTTGAGGCAGCACAATTGTGGAGGTCACAAAAGGGACCTCCAAAGATTGTCTAGTCTGACCCACCCTGCTCTAAAGAGGGTCATCTAGAGCAGGTTTCTCAGTGAGTTTTGGGCACCTCCAAGAACGCAGACTAATCAACATCCTTGAGCAACCTGTTCTGGTGTTTGATCATCCTTACACTAAAAAATCTTTTCCTAAGCAGTATTTGGCTTTTTGCATGTTGTTCCCATTGCCTCTTGTTCTTTCACTGAGCAGCATTGAGTCTGTCTCCATCTTGTTATCTGCCCCCAGTCAGGTATTTATATGCTCTTATATCCCCCTGAACCTTCTCTTCTCCAAACTAAACAGTCTTGAGCTTTCCTCTCAAGAGAAATCCTTCAATTGCTTAATTGACTTTGTGACCTTAGGTTTGACAGATGGCTTGGAGCATTTGTCCAAAGTCCAGCATCAATCTCTTGTGGAGTGGGAAAATCAAAAGGGGGCAATAAACTGATGAAGAAATACAAGAGAATGCTTAAACAACTCGGTAGAAAACAATCCAAAGCAACAGTGACAATGGTTTAGGAGTATTTTGAAAGTTATTAACATATAAAGAAAAGTATATGAATTAGAAGGCAACCTAATAATTAATAAAATTAGGGTAAAATAATACAGTTACAGAAGCTATCCAGTTAAAAAATAGGTCTTTCATAGTGAAGCAAGTTTATTTAAAAAACTAACAAAAAAAAAACCACCCTGAAACAAAAGTCGGCCATTACATATGCAGCTGAGACATTTAGAAAAGAGTGGAATTTGTAAAAGTAAGTTTACGTGTAAGTAGAAATCACAAAACACAATCAGAATTCCCAGGAGCAAAGCATTAAATATCATAATTGCTATTCTGATATGCTTAGAGAAAGAAGAAAAAAAATTCATGCAGTCTTATCTAATTCATAAACTGATTGCATTGGTCTGAAAATTTGAAGATATCCAAAGGAACAGAGAATGATAATTTGCTCAACTGAAAGAAAAAGAAAACAGAAAAGAAAAAAAAAAATAAAATTCCTTTGGTATGATTACTATCTCATAGGCAAAGAAATCCTGTGTTTGCTATTACACTGTAGTTTAATGTTTTAAATGAAAGAGAAATACAGGAGTTTTTTGGGTCTGTGGAAAGCTCATCTTTTAAAATAAAATATGTTCTGATCATTGATTGTTTGGGGGAAAATTAAAATTATAAAAGCTGAACAAATATTTTGGTCATGAAAAGTCACAGTAATACATTATGAGGTTTAGGAAGGTCAGCACTAGTTTTGTCTGCTATCGATGCCTAATTAGGCTTTGAAGCTGCTGTCCTACCATCCTCACTGAAGCAGTCATGCATGTGTCCCTTTTACTACCAAATTCACAGCTCTGGTTGGAAAAAAATATTTGCATCTGATTTTTTTCCAGTAAGGCTGATGATCTCAGTTATAGAAATAGACAGGGGATACAGTATAACAGAAATCAAGACCTAAACATATTATTCTTCTGCAGACCCTATTTGATCTTAAACTCAATTTATTTTAGACTAATGGGGTTTAGCAGGGAGAAGAGAAAGACCATTCAGGGCCATATGTTTTATATACATTACTTCTCATGTCTGAATGAACAGCTATAAAATTTATATTAAATATAGATTAGAGAAATTGTCCTGATTTAAATGAGATATTTGCTTATATTGTACATAAACAAAGTGTAGAACTCTTTGTTGCAGGATGCTGTGAATGGAAAATATTTGCAAGCATTCAAGTAGCAACTTGAGAAAGATATGTGGCTGATGGAGGAAATCTGATGCTGGCCATTAGGCTCAGAAACAACTTCCACTTCATAAAGTTCCTGAGCAATCAGTTTTTCACGGCCACAAGTTACCAAAGTCTGAAAGGGGAGTCAAAGGAGACACTACATTTTTTTCCAATTTTCATACACCTTCCTAGTGCAGTCTTATAGTCTACCTGCTTTGGTGCTTTAAGTAGGTTTCAAGCATAGCTACAAAAAAAAAAAAAAAAAAAAAAGGCAAAAAGTTTCTTTTGTTCTCTGATCAGATGACTGTCATCCAGATTGTTGCAGCTGTGGCAGCCAAACTAGCCAGCTTCCAGGTGTCTGCTGCATGTCCTGTAGTTTTAATCCAGTTTTTTATATATGGTGTTGTCCAGCTTGTTTTACCTTAATTATTGCATAGCTTTGTTCAGCTATGTAGTTCTTCTGCTTCTAAAGGTATCATGACAATACAATGCACCAAACCTAAGTAACCATGGTATAACTAGACCCAGTGAATTGGAAAACATGAAAAAATAACTCTGAGCAAATCCGAGGAATGAACCTTCAACACCGTTTTCCTCTTAGCTAAAGCTCATGTCACTGACAACTTTGTACAACGATCCATGGGAAGGGTCAGTGCCTAAAGGGCAAATACTTTGATTTTATTATATTATTAATGATCTTTAGTAGAATTAAAAATATGGAATATAAGTGCTTGTAACTGGACTAAGAATAAGTGATTGCTGTATTTCATTAGACTGTAACAGCATTAGTTAAGTCCAGTCATGGATCTCCATATGAGTTGTGGCCTCTTATTACTCGTCAAGAACTTCATGGTATAGTACTAAGCATGTACCACTGCTGGAGACAGATTCCTGGAATGGATGGACCTTGGATCTCACTCCAAGGACTAGGACTTTTATTGAGAAAGCTTTGCAAAAAACTGCCTCAATGAAGTACTCAAACTATTCTCCTAGAACCATTCTGAAGTTTTCTCATCTTGGAGACCAGCATTGTGCATGCATTGTAATGCTCCTGCTATTATAATTGGAGTTTCTGGAGTGTTTCAGAAATCGTAGAGGATAGTCATCAAGACTGGTAATAGAAAACAGATATCTTTTCAACAAACAGATCAAGGGATGCAATTTAAGTTCTCACCCACGCTCTACTCTCATCCAAGGCTCCAGCTATACAAAAACAAGAGTTAAACTCAGTAATACATAAACATCACACAAAAGTGAGCTGCAAAGTTGTATCCTTTCCCTCTTTTACTTTTCTTAGAAAAGTACCTGTTAATTAACTGATGAACCAAAACAACACTGCCCTTATTTAGGGACGCAAAACGCATCCAGAAGCTAAAAAAATACCTGCCTTTGCAGATGATTTCTGGCCAGTGAAGACGAGACTATGTTGTCCAAGAAAATTTTAGGTCAGATATTCCTTTCCTCCTCCTCCCCCCAGATTCCTGTATAGAAATAGCACAAGCACAGTTACATCACAACAGGAACAGTCTTTCTTCTCTAAAAAGACGGACATCCATAACAATGATAAAAAAGCACAAAAAAATATTAGTCTTAGCATTGTGCCAGCAGCTTTTAAAAATGAAGAACTACTTAGAGGTGAAACCATTTAAATTACACAATTACTGCAAGAAACTATAATTTAAAGATAACTTCATTCTTCTATTATTGTTGGGCCAATTCCTGAGTCTGTGTAAATACTGATAAATTCCATTGAAATAAGTCCTCAAAGGCACCAAACACCTTGATACAAATAGTTTCTGGGGCACAAAGTTTTTTCAGGGATTCAGCATTCCTAGGAGTGTGATTTATAGAACTCCTCTGATCAAAAGAAAAGTCACATCCCTGTGGCTTTATGTTTTCTTTTAGTCATACTAATTTCCAAAAAAAAGTAAAAAGCCTTCTGCAGGAACACTACAAATGGACTTATGTCACATCTATATTAAGTAACACTCAATTTATAAACTCCTAGAGTGTTCCTTGGCAAACAGCTTTGTTCATTTGAATTACTGCAAAATATTGAATATCTGAGAATATGCTCTTGGTGATCACAGCCATTCATTAAAGAGTGAAAAGCTGCTTTTCCAATGTCAAGGACATAGTTTGAGATTTTTTTAACAGGTGGGATAACAGGTAGAAAAAGAATTTCAGAAAAAGTATCTTTGTGGGATGCAAATGCCATATAAAGTAGAGAATCTCAGAACTTAAAGTGGAAGAGGTAATTAAATATTTTCTTCTGTTTATGTTGAAAGTCATTAAAGAGATTAAATTAAAATGCATGAAATTTCTGAGAGAAAAGACATCACCATTCTATAAGCTGGAAACACAATGAGTGGTATAAACAGTCCTTGATAACACTCTGACTCTCCTCACTCTCCCTCTGATAAGGACATATTTTGAGATGAAGACATGTTTTAAGAAAAGCATCTGTGACTTTTAAAATTTAGCTATGACAGATGATAGAGGATTTGCACCAACTCAGCACCCCCTCCCCAGAACATTCTGATGATATTATTTACACTTTATCCTTTAGCTATGATTGTAACAGAAAATGTGCTAAATACCTATTAGCTTAAGGAGCAACTAAGTGAGCCTGGAAACGTGTTTTCATTAACACTGCCTGCTTTCTGATGTTGCAAACTAGGGTGAGGCATCGGTAGCAGAGAAGCTGTGAGAAAGACTAAATGAATGATGTATCTGGTACAGTGCCAATGGATAAGGACTAAGTGTTTTCCTGCAACACAGCAGGCCTCCTCACTGCCAGAGGAAATCAGACATGGGAAGGGAGGAACCGTGTCTTGTATGATTGAGTCTGAAGGTCTTAAGACCCTTTGAATTTTGACACCAAATCCTGGCTTTGCATGGACACAAATTAAAAATGAAGTACATTAAGTCTTCAGTGCGAGAGTAAAACTTATTTTGATTTTTCAGGAGATGTGAGGATTCAAACCAGAAAGTTTAACTCAGAACAAGTATTTATCCTAACTGAAATGCCATTTGGATAAATATATTCTCCTGGTAAGACAGGCATTCCTAATATAATATATTCCATGCCATATTTTCCAGAGGTAGCTTTTTCTTCATCGCTCATCTATAAATAACTGCTTCACTTTTTTTATTACTTAAAATATTGTTTCGCTTTGCTTAAAGAGGGGGATATGATTATCATAACATTGTTACTGTTATTATAAGCAAGACAATAGCATTAATGCAATCACAAAGATGAAAAATCAAGTGCAGAAAATGCCAGAGCAAAGGCTGAAAGCTTTAACCACCCTCCAGGTACTTATTTGTATCCCCAGGAAACCATAACGTGCTATAAAAGGTGGGATATCTTATTTAGTACAACAAAGCTATACATGGAACATATATTCTTCATTAGTCTGTTTGCTTTATAAATTTGCCTGATCTAGAAAACATGCCGTGTGTAAGAAAAATTGTAGATTAGCATAATATGGGAAGAATAGTTTAAATTTTAGAAGATAAATATCTTATACTTGAAGCTTTTATTCTGGGGAAAAAAGTCAGCAAGATTTATTTTGTGAATGGGTTTCTAACTTGAAATGGCAAAAATGAAGTTGTAAGTTAGTGCTGAGTAGCTGCATAAGAAGTAGACATGCAATAAAATTGTACAAAGTATGAAGAAAAAAATATAGTTTATATCAAAATCCACAGCACTCTGAATTATAGATCAAGTGCTATGCAGTCCACTGGGCTGTGGAAAGTAAACCCTGCAACTTCAATGCTTTGTTGTAAAATTGTTGGCAGAAAGCATAAATTCATAGTGTAACAAAGGCAGACCCAGAAGTGTTGAGAATTGCATATTACATGTAGGTAATGTAAATATTCATCTTCCCAGTGTCTGGGAAGGCACTTATAGGAAAAGGCAGCAAATTTAATTATTCCTGGGATCAATACAGTTTATGTCACTGGAAAAAAAACCCCCAACAACAAAAGGCACACAACATTTTTCGTAAGGATCAACTGAAATGAATTCATAGAAAATGTACCTTCCCTCTGGATAAAAATAAAACCACAGAACAAAAATCTGGACCAGTTTAAAAAGATGTGTAGAAAAATGAAGAGTAAAAAAATGTGGCATGAAATTATGTACAGGAAGCGTAACTGTAAAACCTGTAGCGAAAAATTATTCTTTTAATTACTTGAGTTGTAAAATCAAATATGAGAGGATGCTATGACAAGCTATGTGGAGAGGGCCAATGATCAGGCATATTTTTTTTCAGTCAGTTGTAATCAGATAGCTATCAAAGTAAGATAATCAAGGAAGAATTAGGAATCCATTTTGTAATAGAAAGGGAATATCTTAGTAGAAAAGATGCTTTAAATTCACCTAGACCTGATGTAATTTCATCCTAGGCACTGGTCGATGATATCTGATTTCTGTCCATGACTGCGTAACAGACTCAGAGAAAAAAGTAGTTGAGTAAGGTTTTTAAATCCATCTCAGATGGTATTCTCATATGCAAACCAGGGAAAATAATCCACATATCAAATTATTATAGAGTGGCTACAGAATTGCTAATGTTCAGAAGGTCTCCACTGAGGGAGTAGCTATTTCTAACTCAGTATCTGAATGATTGGAGCAATCTAGAAAAATCCTGTGCAAGTCTGTCCTGAGTCTAATTCATATTTTCATATGTAGCCTGGGGATGAGAGAAAAGAATGGTTTATTAAATATGCAACTGAGATCAAGCAGGAAGAGGACTCAGGTTATATGTGAAATGAAAATGAAACTTGAGCTGCTGGGAATATGATACAAAAAGGTATCAGAGCTACAAGAATTCTGCTGTGCAGAGTGAAGCACATGGTGCTGCCTATAGGTGGGAGAAATCCACTTCACACGGAAAACAAAAAACATCTGGTCTGGTACAGAGATGCAAAAAGGAATCTAAAGGTTGTTGATGCCCCATTCAGCACTAGGAAGGCAAGAGCTAGAGCACTCTCTTCAGAGCCTGGCACTGCTGTTACAGGAGGAGCTAGACCAGAGAAAAGACAACCTATAGCAGAAAGCAGATTGAATAAAAGACTGGAAAATGCTGAAGGCAGCTGGGAGAAAGAGAATGAAAAACCTCTCAAAATTGAGGGAATAGTTGGTTCATGTGATGAACAGGGAGAAAAGTAATGGATTGTAGGTTTAATGGGGAAGATTTTAGCAACTCTGTAGGACTTTTGTTTTGTTTGGTTTGGTTTGGGTTTTTTTGCCTAGAAAGATCCTTACATCACTAGAATAAGTTAGAGAGCAGCTGACAGGATGTGAACTATGGTATATGATCTTGTTCTGGACCATGGGATGGGCTAAATGACCTCTTGAGTCTTCTCTTCCAGTCCTGTGATGACTGCTGCGATGGTGTGACCATGAAATTCAGGTAATTGCAAGTTCTGTACTACGTGATTGGTTCTAATACCTGGAATCTTCAAAGTGACTCTGAGATATATGATAAATAGAAACAATGTTTTGGAAAAAGCTTGGTTCAACATAGCCTTGATTTGCACAGATTATTGGCCTGTCTACTAATATATTCTGTGTTATGTAAACTTCAAATATATTTCACCAGGTGGTGCTGTTACACATAACCTTGCAAGCCCCAGGGCACATGGCAGTCTTGGGAAAGCATCTGTGGGTTGTGCAAAGGTGTCCCTAGAGGCAAAATTACGTTTAGTCTTTAGTATAGCTGAAGGAGTTCTGGAAAGAGGGGTTGTCTAAAAGGCTGCTTGACAGGCTTAATTTTGGACTGTGTAAAGGATATGGTGAGTTCTGTATGTGTATATAAATGTGTCTGTGTGTATGTATATTTTATAGATATATTTCCTTTATTGAGCTCTCCGTCTTTCAAAATCCTGGATGTGACAACAGAAGGATCATACAGCCTCTGAGCAGAATGCTGCCATCCATGACTGGTGCATATACAGCTGTAACATCTAAAGACAAGCTCTGCAAATGTACTATGAAAAGCATAATTAACATTAATTCATTTAGGGTGTATTTTTATTATAGAGCACAACAACACAAGTGTTCTGTGTTACATGGATAACAATGATAAGCTGTATATTTATTTAAATTAAGCCAAACAAGCTTTGGGAGACTGTATAATTCTGCTTTCTAAATACAGAAAACGTTTATATTGTCATCTTAATGTTCTCTGTTATAAAATGAGGACATTATGATATAATAATAAAAATATAGGTTACATACAAACTTTCACTAAAATTATGAAAAAAAAAATCATAGCATCTATAAATCAAATCTAGAAGCAACTTTAATGGTCATCTAAGCCAAACAGGTTCCTGGTCAAAGGAACCACACCCAGCTAAATAGGGTTGCCCGAGGCCCAGTGCAGGTGAATGGATTCCATATTCTCTCTGGGCAATTTCTTCAAGGGCTTAACAGATTTCACATGAAATTACTTTCCTTTAATCTAATCAGACTCTTTTGTGTGCAACTTAGATCCATTACCCCTATGCAATTCATTCTGCATTTTTGAGAGGAGCCTGGCTCCATTTTTTCTATCCCATTCTATTAAGAATTTTAAAAAACAAGTAGGAAACCCTCTTGACTTCTCCTCCTAAGGCTAAGAAAAACCTATTGTCTCATTCTCTTCTGCGTGCATTCCAGCCCTAATCAGCTCCACTGGGCTCACTCTGGTATGCCAATATTTTTAAGATGCAATTTTTGCTGCTGTGGTTACTGCTTGTCCCATCCTCATTTATCTCTGAAAATAATCTGCCACAGCTTTTTCTACGTGTGCTTATTGAATAATTCAAAACAATAAGATCTCTCCTCACTCTTCTCTTCCCTTAAGAGTCAAAGCAATCAGTGCTCTCTGATTCTCAGTGCCCTCTCACACACCATGTGCTGCTGTCCCATAAGCATTTTGATGACTCTCCACTGGACTCACATCTGGGTAGCAGCATCCTTCTTGTGCTGGGAGGCCCACAAGCAGTCCAGCTGTGAATAGCCCACACAAGAAGTATCAGCACCCTTGACCATCTGGCTACACTTCTGCTATGTTGTTGCCCATCTTTGCTGTAGGGACACCTGAAAGGAAACATTGCTGCTTCATGTTTATTTTACATCCTTCTTGTATGCCAGGATTTCTGACCTCTTTCCTACCAAAGCTGCTTTTTAGCCAGTTGGTGCCCAGCCTGAATTGCTGTATAGAGTTACTCCACATAAAAGTATAGGACCATAAATCTGTATTTGTTGAACTTCATGAACATCCTCTCATCTTACCTGTCCAGCTCATTGAGCACTCTCTTAGTAGCAGTGCCGTCCAGTGTACTGATCCCCTTTTTTTCCAGTTCTTATCCTACCAAGTGGACTACAAGAATACTGTGTGATACTACATCAAAAGTCAAGGTAAATGTCCTGTATTTGCTATTCTCTTCTCACAGAGTCTGGCATTATTACAGGTGAGCAGGATTTCCTCCTGCTAAATCTGTGCTGGCTTTTCCCTATCACTCTCCTGTCATACATTTGCCTGGCTAGGGCTTCCAGGAGGTTTATTTGTAGTTCTGTGGATTGACGTTAGACTGAAGGTCTGTTACTGTTTGGGTTTGCCTTCCTGATCTTCCTGAAGATGGGTGTAATATTTGGTTTGTTCTGTTCATAAGGAACCTCCTTTATTTGTCATGACCTTCCAAGGATGACAAAGCATGGCCTTACAATGACTGTGTCCAGATCCCTTAGCAGGCTCAAGTGAAGTCCATCTGATGCTGGAGATTTGCATGTGCAAAACTGGCTTGATTACTTCCTAATTACTTCCTGAACAATGGATAATGCTAAATTCCCAGAGACTCTGCCAGTAGGCTCAGTGACCCAGGAAGCCAGATAGCAGACATTGATGGTGAAAACTGAGACAGTTAAAAGGCATTGGGTAGCTTTTGTGTTCCCTTGTATGTTGATGGACATACAGAAGTTATCATTCCTATTTTTCCATCTGTTTCTAATTTCAACTACAGCTGAGCTTTGGCTTTCCCAACTCCAAAATTGCGGGTTAAGGTAACATCTTTATATTCCTGCTGAGTAGTCTGTGCACATCTCTGCCTGTCATGAAGTTCCTCCTGATGATTGAGCTGAATCAGGGGGTCCTTGTTCCTGTTGATCTGCATATTCAGAGAATGACCTGTTGTTTTTTGAGGAGGACACTTTTGAAGAAATATCAGCTGTACTGGGTTCCTTTGCCTTTTAGATCAATTTTATATGAAATTTTTGTTAAACAGATCTCTGAAGAAACTGCATTCTAACACCTGGGAGTCCATGTTTTGAATCCTTCTATTGTTTTGCTCAGTTTTCTGAGGATTTTAAAAGCCAAGATCTCATGATTAATGCAGACAAAGCTTAAACACAGCCTTCCTACTATCTGACAAGTTCAATTTGCAAGTAACAAGTTATACAGAGCATTCTCTCAGTGTTGTATCTACATTATAACCTCTGTCTAGGATGGAAACTGGTTCTTTTTTTCCTTTCCTTAATCGCTTGTTAAAAAAATATTAACCTTTAAATTAAAGACAGCAAATAGATCAATAATTATTCAATCTGTTTCTCTTGTACAAGCTTGAAATAAAAATGATCATAGGATAATAGGATAATTCAGATTGGAGAGGACCTCGGAAGGTCACATCTGCAGGGTCAAAGCTGCTGACCATAGAATAGGGTGAGCTATGAGGTCAGACCATGTTACTGATGGCTTTTCCCTGTCTGTTTCCCTGTTTCCCTTTCCTGAAAGTTTCCAAGGCTGGAAACAGCACACAACTCTTTTATGTTATCAGATCCACTGCTCAATTGTCCTCATAGTGGACATGTGGTCTGAACATGTCTTGATGTTTGTCATCATCTCATCCCTATGGGCAGCTTGGCTCCATCTTCCTAATAACCTCCTCATGGAAACCATCAGACTGCTCTTAGGTTCCCCCAAATCTCTCTCTTCTCCGGGCTGAATGAGCCCCATTCCCTCAACCTCTCCTCATTTTATGCCAGCAACTTTACTATTTCCAAGTCAGTTTGCAGCATTCTGTGACATCAACACCAGGCTCTCAGATTTCATTCAAGAAACTTTTAGAACCTACTCAGAGGTTGGAAATTCCACTTTGGCAGCATACACCTTGGGACTCTGGCATTGCATTGATGAATATGGCAATGGCTAAAACCCCTATGGGGTCCCAAACTGATATATTTAATTTATGAAATGGAAAAAAAAAAAAAAAAAAAAAAAAAAAAAAAAAAAAAAAAAAAGCAGTATCTTACCAAAAATTTCAGAAATTAAAATCTGAAAATATTAGGGAAGGCATCATTAAAAAGTAGTAAATACAGTAAAAAATTTAAAGGCTTCGTGTCTTTTGTCAAGTTTTATGGTGTAGACAAGTTTCTTCATTTCTCAAAGGTAAAAGGCCATTAAATGTATTAATAATACCAGAGATATCATTTCACTGCAAAGAAAACTCTGACTGAGAGATAACTGTGTCCTTCTACCACCTAAAATATTTGTTAATTTCTGAATTGCTCTAGTAAGTCCAACTGTTTACGATTTGGTCATAGAACAAATTTAATATTTTCTTTATATAAATTAAGATGTGCTTGATGATTAACTCCTCCTCACCGATGATGACTTTCCCCTACTTATGTCTAACTGTGTTCAAAGTATTATATATGATGGCACTATATATTCCTGGTGGTGTATTTTATAACAATAACCAAATATTATCTTCTTCCTTTGGATACAGGGAAAGTAAAATAAAATATATTGTATTTAAATGGTCATGACTGGTTCATGACTGTAGTGATTGAAGAGTATCGAATGGTTTAAAACTAATTTCTCGTACTATTGCTTAAGTGAGATATAAATAATACAGATTTTTGAGTAATCCTTTAGCTGAGGGATGAGTTTCATAGATTTTTAAAATTGATATGAGCTGTATGACTAAGAACTTCTAAATGGGTGGAACGCTTTACATGCAAGTGTTAAGGTATGGGGGTTTTTTTCTAATTGGTAACTTCTGTGAATTGTTTGACTCTTTTGGCTGAACATGATTCATGTATTACAATCTCCCTTTTGCTTGAACTCTTGTATGTTTGTTTCTAGAAGGTATATATATATATATATATATATATGTACAAAAATAAGTATTTGGGTATATGCAACAAGCCAAGATTGTTCTTGCATACAAAGCAGGCTAGAAAAACAACTGGGTCAGGTACTGCAAGCTATCAGAAAGGTTTCAAGAATTACACATTGGGTCAGTCAAGGATCAACTGATGGACAGAAGAGAGAGAGAGTATGTCCTCATAGAAAAAGAAGATCTTAAATTTCAAGGTTGAAATTAAATTGCTGGTAAATGGTTTTTGTTGTTTGAAAGAGGTAAGAAATTTGCATATCAAGAAAATCCTGCAAATACTAAGCCAAATGTAACCAAAAATGCTGTTTCTGAGCAGTCTCCTGTTATCCTAAATAGAAAGTAGTTTCTTTGTGTGATGGTCAATATCATCATAAGAACTTAGAATTTGGGAGGTAGAGGAGTGTTAATTGGATAGTTTGACTGATTATTTGTCATATGTTTTTCTCAAATGTTAAGGCAATTTATACTGCTGCAAATCCAGTGCCAGACTGTCTTTGTACAAATTGACACATGATTTACCAGACCCTTAAGAAAGTGTCACAAAAAATTCACTGCACTTAGTAGACTTTCTTTTGTAGATTATTGTTGGCCAGAAGAAGGAAAGAACTAATAATCTTGACCTGATATTAAACACACTCTAGAATATAAATAGTATATATGAATATCTATTCTATTTTAAGCATTTGAGTAAGGCAAATGTCCTACTGAGAACTGAAAGTATTCTTAAATATATATATATATATATATATATATATATATATATATATATATATATAGCTTTTTATGTACACTTGTGTTAATGGTAGCTCAAATGTAGAGCTATTAGATGAAAGAATAACATCAAAGCAAAACATAATGGCAATTCTCACTTGGCTTGGAGCTGACTTTGCCATAAGAGCTAGATTGAGCAATAAACATAAGAATAATTAACCAACTGAGCAATTGGAAGTATTTGAAAATTTCCAGGCAGATAAATCTTGCCCTAAAAAACACTCTGCTATTAATTTGTTTGCACTCATCATTGTCTTAATTCTTGCTATCTAAATGTACAAAACCACTGTTTAAAACAGTTCAGGGTGTTTTTGTTTTTCATTTTCTATTATTGTTTTCACTGATTAATATGTGGAACTTCTTGCTTTTAAATGGCTGCCCACTTCAGAGTTCATTAAATCAGCAACTTAACCTACTTAAGAAAAAATAAAATTGCTGCTTAGCAATTAAAAATGTGTTCTCAGACCTATAGATGTATATAATTTTATTTACTCAGGTGAGCTCCTTCACTTAATTTCTCAGAATTACTTGCAGCAATGATATTAAACACGCATATGGGAATGAATAGTATGAGCTCTCTGGACTCCTTCCTGTTCTATTATTTAAGGTTTCTTTCAAATCTCTGGCCCTTTTAGTATCCTTGTTCAGCAGCTTGGCCATCTGGGAAGTATATAAAGGAATCAAATCTTACTTGTTGAGAATCATTGATTTAAAATGAAGGAAGACCAACATGGACTACAATATTTATCTTCAATTAGCAAGCCATCATTATTTATGGTAATAGTTAGCTGTCATTAGTTATGGTAATAGTATGAAAATTAATTGCTGAAATTAATCCCTAATGCCTCCTTATGATGTTTCTTCTACCAAATTAAAGATTTTTTTCCTTATTTCAGTGGCAGCTGCTCTAGACACAGTGAAATAACATAAAGAAGAAGCTAAGTATAAAATTACATTTCTTATTGTTATAAAGGGCATTTTTCTCCTATAACATGAGTCTTAGTTCCAGCCAGGGCAGGGTTAATTTTTGCAGTAGCTGGGAGGGGCATGGCTGGGACCTTGAGGTTGTTTTGTATTTCCTCAGGCCTTTCCTAAACCAGGCAGAGCATCCAGACAGAAAGAATGAAAGAATATCCTATCCCGAGTCCTTCATGGAAATCATTTTAATGAGAGAACACAATGCAGATGGTATAAATCCCATGATAATTTGACATTGTAGAAAGTCTCAAAGAATTTGTCAATATTCTTTTCAAACAAATTGATTTTAATTTATCTTTGTATAATTTTTTTAATCGCTTCTAGTGTTGCAATGATCAGCAGGTGTGCTGGACACTGATTTTCATAGCAATGTAGTGGGAATACACACGACATTCACTTGTCTGTGTGGAAGTGGAGGAAGCTTTGCCCCCATCTCTGTTTAGTCTGAAGTGTTATTAAAAGCTGCTCATCCCAGTGAGGCCAGGGTCACAGCTTTGGAGAGAAAGAAACTATGCACACAACAAGTCAACAAATAATGGAATCATTCCTGTTACTATGACCCAGTCACAACGCAGTGCTGCTGACAACAATCCACTTAAGGACTCTGGTTTCAGAATTCAGAGCAGGTCACAGGAAATGCCTGAGGGCACAAAGGGGACACACTTGGGTGTATCCTAGGGGAGATGGACCTAGGGAAGTGAAGATAGACTCACCCAAGTCTTGACACCTCTGAGGACACCCTCAAAGCAGGTCAATGTACATGTCCAGGATGGAGAGTCAATCTTAAACTCTGTTCTGTCACTCCTGACATGTGACCAACTTCCAGAAAACACTTTTATGATTGCAGCCTGATGCAAAATACCTTGGGAAAAAGTAATAGAACAACTACAACCTCTTCAAAAGATCATGTACTTTTCTTCTTCTCTTTCACCTATTAGATGAAGGCTGTCATATTCCTTTTAAGCTTTCTTTTCTTTAAGCTAGGAAGTCTCAACTTGCTTAACCTTTTCAGATGATATATACAACACCTTATCTGCTTTCCATTTTTATCATCAAAGTTCCATTAATTGCTTTACATCTTTCTGGAAAATAAAGCTTTCCTAGTAGAATAAGGTAGTCTAGGCTTTATGCTTATACTTTCCTGTTTATAGCCTGTTTATACTTTCCAGAGTGATGTTTATCTCTTTTCACACTATCCTGACACTGTTATGTCACAGTCTTCTCATCATTCTCCATAGTCTCTTGTATGTTTTTCTGCATAATTGCTAGGGACACTCTTCAACTCATCCCATCCAATCTTCTGGATGTTTATCATCCCTGCATAGGATTACTTGTCACAATCTTCTGCTGAATTTAATTTATTTCATAACTTTCTTTCAGTAATTTCATAATTGTTTTCCTTTTCAAAAGCTTCACTGGAGTCAGAGCAAGCAAAATTTGTAGAGCAAGAAGTAGTGGACTTTTGTAGAGGATATTCTGATTAGACATTCAGGAATGAATATAACTGCCAAGAACAGCAGAAGTGTGGGATAGAGTGGGTGTAAAATCTTCATTGCTAAAGTCCTTTCAGATCAGGATCGACAGGCATCTGTCAGGAGTGACATAAGTACAAGTACAAAAGTACTTTATGCCAGTAATGGAGTAGATGAGGCTGGTTCCAATGATTCTCTGCACAGAGCAAGCCAATAATTGTTTGCAGTTGCATGAGGCTGCAGCATAGATAAATGATAGGCCAGTGAAAGAAGTCTCAATAAAAGGACAAAAGCTACATTTTTATCACATTTGTCAACATGTGGTCTTCAAACCTAATTCATAAGGATGTCCAAAGAATATAAGGCATCAGCTACTTGGAAATATAACATGTATGTAGACAGAACCTACTGTTTGAAATTATTTTAAGCATATTTATACAAAGACAAGGCTTGAAAAATTATCTTTAATTAAAGGTGATTTTTTTGCACAAGTAATTCCGTGAATATTTTTAATTTGTTATTTAAAATCTTTTACGTGATGCTCAAAAGTTTTCTTCCACTTCTGCAGAAAGACATTGCACACCTCTTTGTGGTTTTTTTTTTCTCTTTAAGATTTTGAATCTCATTTTGCAGTTGAGCAGAAGTGGCAGAAAGTTTCAAGATCTGGTGATACAATAATAAGTTTTCATAGTGATATTCTCTGGGGAACAAGAACAAAATAAACTTCATGCTTCACGTGGCAAGTACCATGCAGCATCTGTCAGCAGGTCGGGTGGAAGGGGAGACAAGCCTGTCTTCTACAGTTGGTAGTGCTTCAAATGCAGTGCTTCATTATTACACTTTGGTTTCTGCAAAGCAGCTTTGTGCTTCTGAAAACAGTAATTCAGCACTTGAAAACCTACTGCAAGCAAAGTTACCCCAAGGGATCAAGAAGTTAACTTGAATTTCACAATAAATCATTTCTTATTAAGTTGGGGGTTTTTTTGTTTGTTTGGTTGGTTGGTTTGGTTTTTGTTGTTTTGTTTTGGTGGTTTTTTTTTTTAATTCTAGCAAAAAGGATCCTTTTACAGGTTGATTCTTGCAATAATATGAAATGTACAATGGCAAGAAAGAAATATTGTAAGAGTAACTATAAGTAAAAAAATACTGTTTTAATTAGTTTGGTCATGATAGAATAACTACTAAGAATATACTGAATTTATTGTAAATATCTATGCAGAAATTAACTGCACTCTGCTTAATTTTGTGCAGAGGTTCTCCCATCAAAGCTCTGCAGCAGAGAAAGTATACCATTGACCAAAGGAATCCTGGGTGCAAATTCATAAACCTTTGGGGAAGAATGTTTATTTTAAAATTGTAGATTTCTCTAGCAACTGTTGTAAGTTAAGTCAAATACAGTATTGAAACCTGAAAGAGTAGGCAGAAAATGGGACCTTTACATCTTAAAATTTCTTTTTAGAGATAGCTTCATTTTCCTTTAAAATAAGTAATTCCCAAACATATGATTTAGATCAGCCATAAGAATTTCATGCAGCGTTGCTGTAGAAGAGCCAAGCTGCAAAAAAACTGTGAAACTGTACTGGGAATAGACTAACACACAGGACACATGCTTCTAAAGTGAACCTAACAACATTGTAATTACTTTCTCTTCAGATTATGGGAGATCTCCATGCAACTACTCTGACTGTATTTAAACCCTTAGGGCATTTTCCTAATAGTGGCACAATGTTGTTGCATAACATACATTTCAGATACATGTACGTTTATATGAACCATTCAGTGTAAAAACCAAGAACACTTATTTTAGTTCTGAAGGTAAACTCTGAACGGGTTCGAGTGCTGCTTTTTCCAATTGCGGATACTGTTTGTAAATGGTGCCCTGAAAGCCACTCTTCCCACTCAAACAGAGTGCTGCCATGCGTGTGATCCAATGTGGCAAGTGCCGGGCACTGCTGGTAATAAACTGTTGAGCTGTACAAATGGTTTTACATACTGGCAACAACAAAAAGTTATACTCCTCTTTCCCTTCTCCCACCCCACTGACATTCTGCTTATGAAACAGCTGCAGGATCAGAATAACCTCAGAGAAGTAGTCACAGCTCAGCTTTTATCTTGCAAGTGAGAGGTTATCCTAAACCAGAGAAGACACTATCACAAGGAGCTCTAACAGGAGAGCAACGGTGTAAAATAAATGACATTTTAAACACCACCAAGGAAATGTAAATAAGCAAAATTACTTTGCAGCGTAGGGATGTCTGCTGAGCAAAAGATGCATAAAAAATGCAATAAAGCAGACATAAGAAATACCTTGAGTAAGTAGAAAATATTAAAAATTTGTCTTACAGCTTTAACTTCTAAATCCTCCAAATAAATGTGCCACTGCACAACATCAAGAAATGAACAGCTGGCATGTGGCAACTTTTAGTCAAAGTACCACAGAGGAGCATGAATCAAAAAGAAAAGCTGAGTTATCTTGAAATAATCAAGTATCTGTTTTTATAAGGCAGCGTTAATCCAGAAATAGAAAGAATTAAAACTCCAGCAAATAAATAGGTTTGGCTTAAAAAACAGTAACATCATACCACCATTAAACTCTTCTTCTAATTCATGCCCACTGTAGAAATTTCATAATGTAAAATAAGATAAGTAGTGATTAGAAAATTATATGCCATTTGATTTATTTGACTAAATAAGCAAACTTATGACTACATGGTTATAACTCAACAGCACCATTAAGGACAACTGAGAACTAGGATCTGTGTTTCAGAGTTTTATCATTTATGCTCCTTCAATGTATATTCCCTATGTTGCATCTATCAAGATACCATGTTTTCCTTTTAATTAATAGTACTTTGCATCTTACTCAGTCACGTAGGGTGAGATCTCTAACTTTTACTGAACTTCAGAAGTGTGGTGCGTGTATAACATTTTGTTTGTCCTTATGAGTCTCTTTTTCATTCCAGTATGCCCACAGGCTTCTTGCTGCATGTTTCTTATTTTGATTAGCTGCAAAAATAGGGTCCATATGCTCCTCCTCCTCCCCTTTTTTTTTTTTTAAATAATCAAAGATAAGCACATGTAAAAAACCGCAGTTTAGTGTTATGAACTGAGAGGTGGGAAAAGCCTAAATAACTCATTAGCTTGCTTTTACTGCCAGTTTGCAAAAACCTCACCATTGGAATTCTGAGTGCAAGTCTAGGTTCACCTGATCATCAACTGCAAAGAATGTGTTATGGAGTGCTTAGAAAAGTGGTGTTGAGCCAGGCATCAGCAATGAAACTCAACATGGGCTCACAGTAGGAAAATAATATTTAACTAATTTTATATCCTTCTATGATAAGTCTTAGTGGGTGAAGAGAAGGCAGTGGATGTACCTTTTTCTGATTTTAATAAGATTTTTGTCCCTCACAGCATCCTTCTGGGCAAGTTATCCAGCTGTGAGACAAGTGGGATCACAGTGCATGGATGAAGAACTGGTTGAAGGGCGTGGCTGAGAGTTGTGATGCCTGGGGCTGCATCTGTGTGGCACTTGGTCACCAGCAGTGCTCCTCTGGGATCCATTCTTGGGCCAGTTCTGCCCAGTATGCTTATGAGCCATCTGGGAGCAGGAGCTGAATGATCCATCAGCCAGTTTGCTCATAAGACCCAACTGGGAGGTGCCCTTGGCTGTCTTAAGCCAAGGACAAGCCGTCTTGCAGAGGGATCTCGGTAGATTGACACACAGCTATCTATGATAAATGGGATGAAATTTAACAAGTCAAAATGCCAGATCCTGCACCTAGGACAGAGTAACATCAGATACAACTATAAACTGGGAGAGGAGAGGCAGAAGGGCAGCCCTGAAGGAAGGGAGATCTGAGGGTGCTGCTCAGCAGCAGCAGCTCGGTGTGAGTCAGCAGTGCATTCTGTGACAGCCCAGAGCCCAAACACCCTCCTGGGGAGCATCACACACAGCATCACCAGCTGGCCAAGAGAGATGATTATCCTGGTGTAATCAGTGCTGGTGCAGCCTCAGCCCAAGTGCTGGGTGCAGTGCTGAGCCCCAGCATTTAAGAAGGCTGTAAAGGTCCTTGAATGTTCCTAAAGGAGGATAATAAAGCTGGTGATAGAGCTGAAAGGAATGTCCTGTGAGGAGTGACTGAGGACTTTGGGCTTGTGTAGTTTGGAGAAAAGGAGTCTGAGTGGTCATTTCATTGCTTTCTACAGCTCCCTGCTGAGTGAAGAAGAGAGGGAGGTGCTGGGCTCCTCTGCCTGGGATTCAGTGATGACTCTTGGCAGTGGTTCAGAGCTGCACAAGGAGAGGTTCAGGTGACATTAGGAAGCATTTCTTTACTGAAGGGGTGGTCAAACACTGGAACAGGCTTCCTGCTGAGGTGGTCAAACCCCAAAACCTGTCAGTGTTTAAGAGGCATTTGGACTGTGCCCTTAATAACCTGCTTTAAAACTTTGATCAGCCCTGATGGGGTCAGGTGATTGGACTGGATGATTGTTGTGGGTCCTTCCAACTGAAACAGCCTCTTCTATTCTATTTTAATCACACCATAATTTTAAGACAGATAATTGATGGTGATTCTAACTGCAGCTAGCCACAGATAGTGAACCACAAAGATATCTTGGTTATTTTTTTCCACCAAGACCATATTTTTACCCAGAAAGATATTTAATGAGCTGTAGTATGGCAGCATAGGCATGTACCTTGCTCCAGATTCATCCTTCCTCTTTTGATTGTCTGTTCCTGCCCACAGCAGTTGTATAAAACATAGAAGTCATATCAGAATAATATTGATTTAACAGGGCATAGCCATGTCATGGACAAGGAAGAACTAGTTTCATAAAGAAAGATTACATGTCTGGATGCTATAGCAGAGTTGACACTCTATAAAAAGCTTTATAGTTATAAAGAGCTAATATAGTTTTCCTTATCAGGGAGAATTTCTTCGTAGCATATCACAGGGCAGACTGGAAATCCCTGAGGTGTGAAAGGTAGAAATGACAGAACGAGAAAGTCTCATATATAATCTCACTTTAAGTAGCTTCCTTTTATTTTTGTCTCCCTTTACTTCACTACTTGCATGAGATGTTTCCAGTTACCATGTTTACTTTGATGGATGTAGAAATCAAGGCACTCTGGAGATCACAAATAACTTTTCTTTGTTTGACTTACTGTAATTTGTCCAAAGAAAAATTTTAGATGTTTGATAGTGGAGTATTCCTCAGAGAATGGCCTAGTGATTATATAGATATGAACTCTGTCATGTCCTTCTTTCTGAAATTCAGCAAACATCTCCCAGAAGAAACTGTGCTTGCCCAGTGGGGAGCTTGTGTCACAGGTGTCCTTGAGGTAGAACACCCATCCTTGGGATCACCAATATCTCCAACTGCTCAAAAAACCTAGTTCCCAAAATACTGTTGGCATGACCCATACTTCAGGAAACTGAATTTTAAATTGAACTGTGTCATATTGCTGGAAAATATGGCAGTCATCAATGTTCAGTTAAAAACCACTGAACACTGAATAATGGATATGGAATTTCAAAATTTTGTTGGATGAAAACCTTAGTGAGACTGTCACATGCAGATTGAGTAGCATATATTAAAAACAAATATTAGTGTACTATTTAGAGTTTCCTTTAGTCTGTAGCCTTCTCCTTTTATTTCAGATTTTGCTGACTTGTATGTTTTGCTATAAAGTACTTTCCTTTTTATATTGGTTCTGAACATGGGCTCACTCCCAAACTCATTTTCAGATTCTATTGAAGACTCCTAGCAGCAAGTGTTGGTGAAATCAGTTTTATTATATTCATTTTACTGATTTTTAGAGGAAAACTATATCTACACTGGTGGTATGAATGTTCATTAGCTAGCTGGAATGAATTAAACTACTGTGAAAGACTGCTAAATTAAATGCATTCAAGTAAAAGGAAGCATTACTCACAAGCTCCAAGCATCTGCCTCAGATGAAACAGGCATCAAACACTGGAAGCAGCAGAGACTTGTTTCTCTGTGAAAAGAAACTATCTTAAGCCTTTACACTCAAGTTAAATCAATGTACTGGACTGGCTACAGTTAAAAATAATTGACAGCCTATAGGGCTCTAGTGGTTTGAGCGCCCACTAGCACTATGTACTCTTTTTCTGCTGTGAAATAGGATTAGGAGGAAAGGCAGAGCAGACTCAAACTTAAATGGCATAAAGTTTATTAATAAAATTACAAAAGAGAAAAAATATTAAGAATCAGAATAAAACCTTCAAAACACTTCTCCACCCCTCATAACTTTTCTTTCCCTTCTCACTGACAGCATACAGACACAAAACTTGGAACTCAGGTCAGTTTACCAACTTTAAAATAGTCTTTCATCAGGACAAACCAATGAGTTAATGCTGAACAAATAAGGACAGCCTAATAAATTACTGAATGTATGCAGCAGTGTGAAGGGTTTTTTTTTCATGGATTTGGAAAGGGCAGATTTGTTTAAGGCAGCGAATGACAAAGATCTATGAGAACAGTAAGGAACAACAAAATGTAGTTCACATATATTCCTCATTTTTAGGAAAAATATTGTTTTATGCTATTAGGAATAAATAAGAAAATACTTGCCTCTAAAAAATGTACTCAGTTGTAACATGCATAGAAACAAAAATAAAGTAAAAATTGCTACAAAGAAAAGCTACAAATATTGATACCAAAATACTGCACAGAGCATTTCCCCATGTTTTCTCCAATATTAAAAAAAAAAAAAAAAAAAAAAAAAAAAAAAAAAAAAAAAAAAAGGCAGAAAGAAAATACAAAGAAAAATCTTTAATTAAGAGGATATTTTTACTGGCAAACTGTCTTCTTTCTGGGCACAGACCTGTCACTGAAGCACATTCTGGGAAATGGTGACTCTAAATCAAAAATCCTTGTTCTGCATCTAGATTTTTCCTAGTGTACTAACTTTGTGATACAGCATCAGTCTTTTGCTTGTTTTTCTTTAGATATTGTCTGAAAATAGAAAAAAATACACATATTAGACACCATCAGTTTTTATTTCAGCCACCTAAATAATAATTTCTGAATACTAATAAAGGTTTGGGTAGGTGATCTGTATAAGACTCTGTCCAAAATCAATTTTTTTTCTCTGAAAAGTTTCTAAAAGGACATATTGTTTGCCACAGCTTCATCAGGTGTAATTACATATTTCCAGACATGATAAACAAAATTTTTTGTAGAGTTGTATGCTAAGGAGACAAAAATGGTGGAAGCTACAAGTCATGGTTTCAAAAGGGCTTGGAGGAGAGAGGAAAAAAACCCATAGTATTTGTCTTTTCCTCTCATTCTAGCAGACAAAATTCAGACAAAAGAAGTTCTGTATTTTGGTCCCTTCCTCCCCTCCCATTTTTTTTCCTCTCTGCAACTTACATATAAAAAATAAAGATGCTCATTAGAAACTGCATTTTTCTATTTAATCTTTGAAGTGTAATGAGGTGTGGGGAGGAAAGTCATATTTATCTTTCTCTATAAATTTCAGAAATGTATTTCTTTGATTCATTATCTATTACATGGAGATTGAATGACCACAGGAATACTTCCAAAGAGAAAATAAGGACTTTTGCCAACTATTTGAGGGTAGAGTAATGATTTTTATGTATAGTAGTTGAATTTCATATTTTATTGGTGGAAGTGTTTTAAAGGAAGAGCACATATTTAGTTTCTGAAAAGATTAAAAACCTTCTGCTAAAATCTTTCAAAGACTACTAGGATAGCTGACAAAATTGGCTAATTTTTTGGGGTTTTGTTGCGTATTCTTGAGAGCATGGGGGGAAACATTTTTCCTATATCACATGCTAAAATATCTGTCAAATTCACTACTTCTGGTAATTTACAGGACATCATATAATATTTAGATCAGAATATTAAATCATCCAGAAAGGTATTGGATACTTTTTCCTTTTTACTTGTAAATGAATGCATTTTGGTGAAAGGTCTTAACACAAGTGAAGCATTCAGTCATATGTTAAAGTTGGTAGTGCTTACAGTCTGTGTACAGGGCATACTGACTAAGAGTTCTGCTTCTGTTACTCAGCATTTGGGGACGTAGATTTATGGCTGAGTATCAAAGACTGTTCAAACATCATATTTTTTAAAATTTATGCTATTTCTAGCTGAAAACATTTAGCATCACATAAATCATAGTATAAAGATTTCTGTATATAGATAATATTGTCGTATTCTTAACACACCTTGTTCTGCAGTTTGCAAACAATATGAGGCAGTGGAAGAACTAATAGGAGAAGTGCCATTTCTTCTTTCCCAAAAGAAAGAAGCTTCAGTTCTTATATTATTTTTGTCTCATCTAGATCTGATTTCTAATGAGCAGAACTCAAGTAACGTAAGTAACAGCAAACAGGTTTCCTTTCCTACAACAACACTCTGGAAGGGAGAAGGGTTAAAATTATTGGTGAATCGGAACAGCAAAAGCACATTGTCTGCAAATCATGAGGAAGGAGATGTCTGGGTCTTCCTTGGCATTTCACTTCCACAGTTATTTTCATTTCCTTCTGCTTTCTTTGTCCAGAATCACACCCTTCTCTAAGCTTTCCACAGTTATACCCAAGGCTAACTTGGGTAGACTAACTTGGGTAGACATTGGAGACTAAGAAAGAATCAATAATCAAAATGACTCAGATACTTTCATGCAATAGAACTATTCAGACTCTCTTTGTTTTCATAAAAAGCTCTGGAAACATGTGCTGTCCATTTTCCAACTGTTGCTAGCATTTTGCAGGAAAATGGTGAAACCACAGGAAACTCTTGCAGAAGACACTGACTCCCACAGACGCAGTTCATGTGCCGTATGCCCAGCTGCAAAAGCGACAAGTGTTCAGGCTGACTACCTACCCCAAAGGAGAGTGGTGAAGTGAGGGTGAATAGAAGTGGAAAGTAGTGCGGGCTGATGGAAAATGTGCAGCTTTCAGCTTTGAATAAACCTGCCACACACCTGTAAGGCTCTACCAATGTGCAGTTTGTGTGGGTTACAAACTCCCAGCTGCTTGTTGCCTCTCTCCCAGCCCTGACAGCTCTGGGATCCCTGGGAAGAACACCAAGGCACTCCCAGCTCTGGACAGCCTCCAGCAGTCTCCTCAGCCTCTTGTTAAAGATGCACAGATCAAGCCAGCAAATGAAATGATTCTGTTGTCATAACCTAAAATTTACATGTCCCATAGGACACAATTTTCTTTGTGAAATGTGCAACAGCAGCTGATAAAGTGTGATCATTACTGACCTCATTTTTCTATTATATGTTTCAAATGCTGAAACAACTGCTCTGAGAGAAATACATCTTGCTTTTGTTCTTCTTACTCTGAGACATAGTAAAATATTCCCATATTTTTAATTGCCTTTCCTTATGTTTTGCTGTCTTTCCAATAGTGGTCTCCATTCATGCAAAATCAGCCAGGATTTTACATTAGTCTTCACAGTCTGGATTTGATTTCATTCTGAAATGTTCAGAGCTCTGTGGAAAATGTACAAAAATGTTTGCAGTAAGTTGTCAATGTCTATCTCCAACTTTTATTTTTCCAGAGGACTTTTTAAACACTTTACTATCCAACCATTCACTAATTTTGCCTCAGTGGCCACTTTGCTGTGACTGTTTAGAATAACTGTAGGCAGCTAAATTTTGTACTTTACTGTATGACTCTGGATAATTTAAAAAATACTCTGAATGTTTATCATGCCACTGTGGCTTAGACTGCTTCTAGTCAGGCTCTGCCAGTGGTGGTTCAGTCTTCATCCTAGCCATCTCTGTCTCCCAGTCTGGCATTTCAGACCATTAATAAAAAGCATTTGAAAGCATAACCGTGTATGAAATATTATTGGGATAGATACAAGTAAACCAGTCCTAGTAATATTATCACTTTGAAATATATGAACATTGGATCTGCAACATACAATGATAATAAAAGTCATAGTAATTATATTACATCTTTAAAAAAAATAGAGGTCACATTCACTCACTGTGCACCAATTAAACTGTGATGTATTGAACTAATGCTCATTACAAAAATATTGCTTATGTTTCCTGGGTTTTCTACAGCAATACACCAATATTGCATATTCTTTGATTCCAAGTTTTGTACCTTATTAAACATAATGTTAAAGCTCCTGCAACCATGAAACACAAGTATTTTGACTCCTCCCTTCTGTATATTCATCCTGTTTTGAAATGTTCCACTCAATGTCACAGCAATCTTTTTGTCCAAGGCTATGGCAGATGGTAATTGCCCATAATCTGTGAAATAGGTTTATATAAATCATCTCTTCCACCCAAGGTGGTGTGATATGTAACCAGAACATTCAGAATGCCAAGCATTTTATCTTTGCTTTTTTTTATACTTTCTTCTTGTGAATTACAAGTATCAAGACAACCTTTGTCTTTCTCTAGAAAATGTATGGCTTCAGGTCACTCCTATGTAATTATTACAGTATTTAAATACTGCAGTGAACTAATATGGAATTCTAATATATGTGATCCCCAAAGCAGCCTATCTCAATGTTTTAAATACAGGTTGCCCATACAATAGTGTATTTAAACCCTCATTTTGCTGTTTGCTTTTTCGTTTTTTTTGTGGGGTTTTTTGTTTACCTCTATGTCCTCATACTTAAGGCACAGAAGTTCTGGGTTCTAGATATTTGCATGAGCAGATCTTATTCAAAACCTTTCACAGAAACACAGAATCACAGAAGAGGTAAGATTGAAAGAGACCACCAGTGGACTCATCTGGTCCAACCTTCCTGCTCAAGCAAGGGCATCCTAGAGCACATGGCACAGGATTGCATCCAGAGAGTTCTCAAATAGTTCCAAAGCTAAGTTTGTTTAAAAGATGTACTTATGCTGATATTTGAGATTTGAGGGAAATAACAGCAAAAACTCCAGAATTTGGATAAACATTCTTAAGTGCCATAAAATAAAGCTTTTCTAACCATGCTAAAGATGAAAGGATCTCCTTTGAAAATTCTGCTTTCCACCATGGGCTGTTATTTTGATTTTAATACAGTACCCTGCCCACTTCATTACCCTAAATTTCTGCATAGTTTCTCCTCATATGCTGTGTGCTGCAGCCTTCTGAGTTTCCTGATAACCCTCCACTGGACTTGCACCAGGACAATAGTGTATTTCCTACACTGGGAAGCCCACAGGCAGTCACACCAGTCCAGCTGTGACACCCGTGTAAAAAAGAGGAGAGTTCTAAACTTCTTTTGGCTTGCTGGCTTCACTCTTGCCACCACAGCTGTTGGGCATTCCCTGCAGAGGCAGACAGCTCGCCTATGTTTACTTAGAGTCTTTGCTGTGCATCAGGATTCCCCACCCCCTTTCTGCAAACTTCCAGCTGGTGCCCAGCCTGTATTGCTGTAGAGTGATTCTGTCCCATGTGTGAGATTTCTGGAGCAGCACATTGCTGTACAGAAATCCTAGGAAAACAGTCAGAAGGCTTCACCATTTATTTGAGCAAACATTACAAGCAGCTGACAGATATTCATCACAGAAAAGAACAGAAGCAGCCCAATCAATACCTTTAAAGATAGTTGTTGGCTAGGTGAATCAGCAAGGAGCAAGATGTCAGTTTCCTGAAGCTTAACGTATCCATTCTGAACTGAAAACAAATTTCAAAGCCACTTGTAGTGCTTACTTATGTTCCTTGTTGTGCTTTGTTTCATTTTTAATTGTTGAAATGTCTGGCTAATTTACATGAGAAAGGACTCTACACAACAATACCAGTTGTTTTGCCATTGGTTGGTGAAACAACTCCAGAAATGTTTTAATTGTTGTTGATAGTGGACTAGCATGAAGCTTATGTGGATTTAGAGACTGGTTTACCATAACAGAATAGATAAGAAAGAAATGTTACCTACATAAAGGCTCTCCATCTTCCAAATCAATCCCTTTCTTCTACTGCTTTAAAGAAACTTGTGCTGAATCATTAATTTTATCAAGAAAACTTTGATAGCATAATCAAACATACAGGGATATAACTCCAGCTATAGCCACTCCAACAGACTTATAACACTCAGTTATAGATTAATTGAATTCAAAATATATGGGCTGGGATCTACAAGAGATGAATGGTGAAAACATAAAACATTACAAAATGTAAATTAAATTTCCGTAGAAAACGCCATACTGCAATTACCATAAGAGTCAGTACAAACACAACAAAAGAGCGTGGAGTAGAGTTCCAATTAATAGTAGAAAAAACAGAATCATAATAAAGATCTACCTGTCTCTGTTTCAGGCTCTGGTTTCCACTGGAGTTTTATTGATTAAATATTCATCGTCTACCCTTTTTTGCCACTTAAATAATAATCATGTCTGTCATAAGTTGAAAGGTCATTTATCTAAAAAACCTCACCCCTGATTCACTTCTTTCATCTCATGTCTTTATTTGAAACAGCTCTTCTTTCCCTGACAGCAAGTATTGAAAGCCAAAATTGACTGAAATGTCAACTTTTCAATCTATTCAAGAGAATACAGAAAATATATTATAAAATGGAGTGTGTTTTATGACTTAGAGAAGCTTGGGGAAATGTGTTTCCACATGTGATATGTTTAACAATTAACATGATTTACAACAATCCTGTTCCTGAAACAAAATTATGTCTTCTATTATTTGTAGAGATTATCTACAACTCTTACAAATTTTGTGTATTTGATAGCAAAATCCTACAGTATTACCTTATAGAAATATAAGTACTCTTTCCCTTCCTTTCCTTCCCTTCCCTTCTTACGCTTCTTTCCCTTTCCCTATCCCTTTCCCATTCCCTTTCCTTTTTTTTCCTCTGAATTTCAAAAGAGGTGCATTTTTCCAAGTCTCTCAGACAGACACTTGAGGATAGTCTTTATGAGCAGGCCATATAACACATCTTCTCTTGAAGCAGTTCAGGTGTGGACCAGCTTGTGTCTGGGTGACATCCAGTCCTACACAGGATTGCCTGTGCCCTAGCCCAGAACTATACCAACATAGGGCACTTTTTGATAGCCCACAGGGCAGGCTCAGGACTGCTTGCAGTGATTCTTGCAAAGACACTTCCTGGCTTGCCAATGGGACCTCAACAGGATGCTGCTGATGTTTTTCCCAGGAAGATGTGGGTTTCTGGTCAGGAGCGGGAATCAGTGTTGAAAATAGAATCTGATGCCCATAGAATTACTGCTTCTATTAATTATTTAATTAAGAGTCTTTATTAATTGTTTTAAACTGCCTTAAAAATAAAATAAACTAGCTCCAGACTCAGAAATGTTCCTTTGTAAAGCAAGTAAATGGCATTCCAGCAAGCGACCACTTGCCAGAAATTTATCATTGATATCAATTTCATTGAGGGAAGTAGAAGTGCTGTGTTTAAAAGCCTCAGGCCTTTCCTCATTATCTGATTGTTTCCTGAGCAGAAATAATTTCTCTGTCATCTCTGGCAAATTAAACTTTAAAAAAATTCAAGTAAGCTACTCCCTAGGATTTATTTACTCTGTATTAGCTATCAGCCTGTTCTCTTGCATGTCAGACCATGAGCATGTCAGTGCCCATGAGCAATCTGATCTCACAGTGTAGTTCAGACAGATTTTGAAGTAACTCGAGAAAAAGGGACGGGCAACGTATCATTCCCTTTGCAAATGTATGAGATGTGGAAGGGAAAATACTAAAGCATTTTGACATTAACTCTTGATTCTAACTGATTTTCATGACTCATCCAGTTGGTGAGTGAGCAACGAGATTGCACCAGAAAAGGAAACTATGAACAGCTTATTTAAATTAACATATGTTTCCTCAGTAAACTGTTTCCTGTTCTGATTGCAGGTAGGGCTGTGCTAACTATGCCTTGCCATGAACAAGCTTAGAAGCAAAGAAAGTGAAAACGTGGCTGAAGCATTATGAGTATCGCAACAATTCTCCCTGGTAATACACAGAGTTCTGCATGGGAATGCCACAACTGTGTGCCACATGATACTATGTTATGCACCCAACTAAGGTTAAACTCTGTATTCTGTGAGCAAAGAAGCTTCCATTAACCCTGTGAAACTCATAGCAAACAGTCTTCTGAACGTTGTTCTAATACCTCTTAGGTGACAGTGCAACACTGAGAAAGTGTCCAGTGAAAAATGAGGTTCCCTTCAACAAATTCTGAGTCATGCTCAGAATCTGAGATAGATATGATAAACCCAGACATGCTAAACATGAATTTAATTTACTATTACTGGGGTGAGTTGACCTGGGTTGGCTGCCAGACCCTACCCAGTCTCTCACTCCACTTCTCGAACAGCACAGGGGAGAAAATAAGATGGAAAAGCTCATGGGATGAGATAAAAACCAATCTCTGTCACTGGAAAAACTGACTAGACTTGGGATAAAACTAAATGTACTTCATTGCCGACGAAAAATAGATCAGGATGGTGACAAGCAAAGACAAAACCTCCTTCCCCTACCCTTTTCCTTCTTCCCAGGGTCAGCTTCAGCCCTTCACTCACAACTCCTCTACTTTCTCCTCTCCAAGTGATACAGGGATTGGGGAATGGGGGGCTGTGGTCAGCCCATAACTGCTCTTCTCTGCTGTTCTCCTTACTCCTCACACATTTCCTCACTCCAGCATGAATTCTTCACTAGATGCAGTGAAATCCACAGTCTTTCACAGAATTTACTTCTACCTTCAAGTTTGAACTTGATATTGTGTCATATTGTGTCAGGTGACACTTGCTCTCAACCCAAACTCCTAATAAACTGAGTAATGCAGTTAGGAGGGTAAATCAAGGATGCCTAATGAGGCTCAGATCCTTACAGAAGGTGGCTCCTTGTCCCAGCACAGGTCGAGTGTGTTGGCAGTGTGGCTGCTGGCATCTACACAGCCACAGTGCCACTGACGTGCATCACCTGGCCTGGAGTCAGGGCTGAGCCGGGCTGAGCTCCTCCCACACTGGGATTCAGGCTCTAAACCAACATGTAAGCCTAGTGTTGGTTGGTGTCTGAAACCTGCTTTCCTTCCCACGTCTCTGTTTGGTGTCTTCTAAAATGAACAATTTCCTGCCTAGTCTTTCTCTGAGGACTGAGATGCTGCATTTGGATGTGGCAGCTGTTCTGAAGTGACTCATGCTCAGTTTATACTTAATTTTCAGGTATTAAACTGACACTCTCAAACATGGTAGAATTGCCATGCAGTGCCACACTGGGTTTTAAGATTGATGCTTTCACACATGTTTTCTCAGCATTTGGCTGTTTAGGGTTACTTTTCTCTCTTCCTCATACTTTTCATCATCACAAGTTCTTTTACCTGCATTTTTTCTAACTTTAGAGTTTTTCCTTCTGTTATTTACTCAATGGAAGTTCATGCAGCTCTTTTAAAAGTATCTTCTTGCCACAGTATCTAGTGAGCATTTTTATACTTCTCTGCTTGTAAGGTGCTTTTATTCTTCATTTATTTTTAACCAGAAAAACTAATGACATCACTACATAGCACAGAGATGACAGACACTCTGGCTGATGAAATTTCCAGCTGCAAATATACGCAGGGGAAGTGGACTACAGAATTTATATCAAGTTGAGGTTTTTTTAATTAAACAATGTGTGAGGTGTGTATGTGTGTATACTACCTAAGGATAAGTGTTATCTTTCCTTTTGTCTTTATAGGAAGGAGTACAAGGAAGGAGTACAAGTCTCCATCTGAGCTACAACTGCAAGTTCAGGTTACCTTTTGCTTACATGTTCAGGTAGGCAATCTCCACTTCTGAATGGAAAGTACAGCTAATCAAGCTCCTACACTTTGAATACACGTAAACCAACATATTTAAACAATTCTGAGCTGGGCAGTCTGCTAGTCTAAAGCAGTACAGCTGGTTTTTTATCAAAAAAATATTTTATCATCTCCTAAGCATGTGCTAACATCATGATAAGGACCTTTCTTTTGGGTTCTCCTCAGTTTTCTGGAGGAGTGATATATTTTCACATAACTTATCACTGCAGCTTATAATTCTCCTTTTTGAGGTAGTTTGTACTCTTTATCAGAGATGGTGTAAAGGCAAAGGGCAGAATATAGAAGCCTCAGGTTTATTATAAAATTTTGTCATGAGAAAACCTGACCTCGTAGGGCTACAGAATGCAAAGAGAAAATTTACAGGAAAGTTGTATGTTAAATATGGAAATGCTATTCTGAATTTGAGTGCCATTGGAGGTACCATCTTTTTGATGTCATATTGCAAGAACTAGTCTAAATGTTCTAAAAAGCTCATTTAAATTAACACACTCTGCTCTTTTGCCTTCTTTTTCTTTGCCTCTTTCTGTACATTATATTTGCCTGTGGCCTGGATAGCTTGCTCTATTTTTATAACTTCCCCCTCCCTCCCAAAATACTTTTCTGACATCTGGTCTCTAATAATCTCTTCAAATGAGCTTCGCCCAACCTTATAAATGCTCATGTCATCTCCCACATGGATGGATGGCTCAGTTGAAAAAGAAGGAAGCTGGGAGTTAACATTCCACTCCACTCAAAGAACAGAAAATGGAGTGGTGATGACACAGTTGGTCGTTCTCATTCTCACCTCTCTCCAGACACTCTCTCTACTGTTTCCTGTGTGGGCAGGGACACATTGAAAGAATCAAGTGACAAATATACTGGACCAGCTCAGCCCTCATCCTGTGTCCAGTCTTCCCAGTGAAGTACTGGAACTCCAGGCAAAGGGCCAAGGGCAAGTGCTACCTCTCAGTACAAAATCTGTGTTCCTTTTCCAGACCTCAGATAATCCAAATAATATGAACCCTGGATAGATTTGAGGTCATCGATGGGAAACTTTATGTCTTCAGATATATATAAATGACACTAAAATACGAATTGCTTTCCAAAATTGAAGTGCTGAAAATGTCCATCTTAAAACTTATATTAACCCCCCTAAGTTGGTAGGTAGGAGTTTAAAATGGAGCCCTCTGTGTTCAGCCCCAAGGTACTGCAGAACTAAAAGAAGCTGGGCGGAATTCTTTATGGGAAATGACACTTCCTATTTTCCCCCCAGAGATTCAAAACAGCGAGTCCTTTTTTTCACAGGCAAATCCTGACGGCACAGATGACTCCTGAGTGTCAGCCGGGGGTGCTAAGAACATTAGAACAATTGTATCGGGTCGGAGCAGACATCCGTCTGGCCCAGCATCCTGTCTGGCGCTGCCTCAGCGGATGCCTAGGCAAGGGTACGAGAACAGAAGCTTATAATGATGCTTCAAACATCTGGTGATTTGTAGCACAGAGATTTTTATCACTGAAAAAAGTGTCTTGGAAGTAAGTAAGTGAGTGTTGGTAGAGTTTTTTCCAGCTCTTTTTTTTCATGCTTTGTTTTCTTTTGAATAAGCTTTCAGACTCTAAAACCTATTGTCAAGTATTTCCACAACCCGGTGACACGATGTGTCATGAACCATGTCTTTTAAGTCCCTCAGCACTACATTTATTTGAAGGTCTCTGGGTCATTCACTACTTGAAGTTTCATATTGGTCATTTCCTTTCCAGGATAAAGGATCCTTTCCAGGATTTTCAGTTGTTCCTTGCATAGAAACTACTCTATACCTTTGACCACCTGTATAGCCTTTTACCGTTTCTACTTAATTATTTTGAGATGCGGAGCAGAATTGATTTCACAGAATCACAGATTTGTGGAACAAGCTGAGTTGTGGAACAAGCTGATCACAAGGATCATTGAGTCTAACTCCAGGCCCTACACAACACCAACCCCAAGAGTCACACCATGTGCCCAAAAGTAGTTTCCAAACAATTCTTGAGCTCTCTCAGGCTGGTGCTGTGACCACTTCCCTGGGGAGCCTGTTCCAGAGCTCAACCACTCTCTGAGTGAGGAGCCTTTCTCTAATGTCCAACCCAACCCTCCCCTGACACAAATTCAGGCCATCCTTTGGGTCCTGTCACTGGTCACCAGAGAGAAGAGATCAGTGCCTGCTCCTCCTCCTCCCCTCATGAGAGTGGTAGGCTGCATTTCACTGACTTTCATCTTCCAACACAAGAAACATAGGCTAATGCATAAATGTTTTAATCCCAATGTAAACAGACAGACCTCATTTTGAGAAGCAGCAAGAGTGGGGCTGTTCCACAGAGGAAGGCAAGCTGTGAGCCAAGGGTGACAGACAGCAAGGCAGACAGATGTAGTTCCCTCACTCACAGGGCTGTGTCCCATATCACCCACCACTGAAAAGCACATGCAAAAGCAGTGACAAGGTTCAGCTGGCAGACCTGTGACTGCAGTACAAGGCTGTAGCAATCAGACAAGACCAAGCCAGGAAGTCATACCACTAAGGCAAGGATAGCAAGGTACATAGGTGCAGCCGCAAAATATTTCAAGGCCTGAGCCTAACTGCAGCTCCCAAACTCATGGATGGAGACCCCAGAAAATCTTTCAATCATGCAAGCTCTTTCTTGTGTGCCCCTTGCACAGCACTGAGATGCCACAGAAGCTTTTTGCCAGAGCCAATCATCAGCTCCTGCAGCTGAAACCCAACCAGAGCAGAAGAGGTGGCAGAATTTCTGTGTCTGGTGCTGGATATGGACAGTCACTGCATAGAAATGATAAGCTAGAAGTGAAAAATAACTTGTTTCAGGTGGAGAAGTGGAGAAAGCCTCACATTGCTGTTGACAGAATGTTAAAATTCTTTTAAATTCTAGATGCAGTTTTATAATTTTATTTCAACAAATGTAGTAATTGAGATGCAGTTTTATAATTTTGTTTCAACAAATGTAGTAATTGCTGCCTGTCAGTTTTGTTTTCTTTTTTTAAAAATGTTTGAAATGTTCTATATGTTCTCCAAATAAAGTGAAAAAATTGACTAAATTTATTTCATGATTTTCCTTGTTTATCTGTTTTGAACTTTCTTTCTTCTTTGTTGTACCCCAAATCAAAATACACATCTACTCCAGGCTGTGATTCACATTACTCTGGTTTAAACTTGTACAGGAAAGCATATTATAATACCTGGAATAGCAGAATGTAACCGACCATCTAACAGCTTCAAAACTGGTAAAACCTGTCAGAATTAGGTCACAGGGAAAGCATGTAAGATTTCTTAAAAAAAAAATAAGTGAAGAAATAGGAATAATCGTTTCAGATATTTAGATCATTTTTCCCTAAAGTGAGTGGTAAAATCCTGTTAGCTTCATTAAGAGTTAGAATTTAACGCAGAAGAATACCAGAGTCAGACAAGTCAAGCATGAGAGCAGTTCTGAAGCCCCTTGTTAACTTCTGTGTGTTGTTTGAGGTGACCAAGACATTGGATGTGTCTGCTTTTGTGTGGATGTATAAATATCCACAGACTTTGTGAACTCAGTTTAGATCTTTTGCTTTGATCTATCAGATAATCTTAAAAAGGAAACTAGGCTTGCCTTCAAATCATATAATATACAATAGTTCTGCTGCAGGTCAGATCCCACAATTACCTGCACTGCTCTGTGGCTCTTCAGCCACCTGTGAGTCACAGCTAATGTCACTTAGCACATTAGTTGCCAAAACAAGAACTGTGAAAAGTTATCCTCAGGTCATGAAAGAGGCTTTGTCATAGAAATAGCTACAGAGAGCAATTTTTCCATTTGCAACACTTGTGAGGTAGCAGTAGCTGGAATAAATGAAAAAGGTTGCCAAACGATCCTGGACTGAAGGAATGTACAATGTGACCTATCAGCCACATACAGGTTTTCAGGAAATGACTCACCACTGGGAGCAACAAAAATTCCAAGGAATGGCCAGGGTTAGGATGCACAGCTAGATATGTTTTGTTTTCTTTCTATAACTTATTTCTTCATAAGAATTGAATACATCAAAAATAAAATCAACTGAAAGATGGTGCCATCCCTGTGGTACAAAAATAAACCTTTAAGTTGATTGAATATGACTGTTACTATCAATTTTCATAGAATATCTTTCACAGAATGATAAAATGTTTCTTAGCTGATGTTGCAAAGTCACCACTTCTATTTATACTACAGACAGAAGATAAAAACATTAAACAGTCAAGTTTTCAATTTTCTCTTAGTCACCTTTGAACAAATCTTGTGCTGGGTGTGACCTGGAGAAAGCTTGGCTCAAAATAAATTTTAGCTTGCTCTTTTCTCTCAGTCTGGAGCACCCATGCCCACAGTATTTCCAGAAATGTAAGAATTTTAAATAATTGTTTTTTTCTAAAACACAATTGAAAGTCTATCTTTGTAACAACATCAATAAATGATTTTTTTTGTTTACCTGATAATATTTATTTCAAAGATTTAATATACAAGCTTATTCTCCCAAACTTGTAGAATTCCAATTTTAAAGATTCACCTCCCACCTGAAAAAGCTGATATTCTCAGGCAATTGTATAACCCAGGCATTAAGACAAATACCAGATGTTATAAAGTTGGCAATTAACACATGAAGAAGTTTAAAGTCCTTCATCTGAGTGATGAAGAAGGTGTAAATACACAATTTTTAATGAAAAATTAATTATAATTTTTGCATTTTTCACGATAACACCACATGGAGCAGAATACTCAAGGGCCAACAATCCTTGTGTATTATTTTCTTTGATATGTCTCCTTTTTTTCCAGAAGGAGGAAAATTCTGTCTGAAAACTATCTTGGCTGTTCTGATTATAAGACATAAATTTTCCTATGTTCATAAAACTATATCTGAAGTGTAAACCAATATTTACAGACCAGGTGTTACCTGGACATTAATATAAATGAAATTCTTGTTTTATTGTGAAATATACATTGTTGATAGTGGAAAAAAAAGAAAAAGAAATCTACAACAAAATGAAATATTAATATATATTTGTTTTGGAGGCAGAAATACACATATGGTGTAATAAAGAAGCTTATGACTGCCAAGGTGCTTACGAGTCTTGCTACTCCATGATGCATTGACTGTGTCAACAGTGTGTATTTACTCAGGAAACGTTAGTTCCTGTCAGCATCTGAGTATTTTACTGGCAGCACAACTGATGCAGTAAACAGACATGTCTTGGAAAGCCCTGGGCTGCTAAAATGCCAGTGTCTCTCCTCTTTCTTATCCAGTATTCTAACATTCAAACCAGCTGCAACTGAAGCCTTCATTCCTGCTCAGTAAAAGCTTAGCTTAATCTCTATTCTGCTTTTTATTTCTATTTCTGTCATTGCAAGGCCCTGTTTTAGAAGTTAATGCATTGTGATTTTACAGTGCAGGAGATGAGAGGTGCTTCTGTACAGCTCTCCCTCCCTCTCTCCCATCATATCCCTCCCAGATCACTGCTCCCCTGGCTTGAGAAGCACGGCATACTACTTTTGCTAAATTAAACTCTCCCTAGCCTTTAATTAAACTTTCAGTGCTTTTGTTAATAGCCGTTCCTATTTGGGTGTAACCTAATGATAATAGCTACCCTGTAAAAATATGCTGCTTTCAAGGATGAAATGTCACCATCTAATCTTTTCCCCTTCACTTATTTTTGTCTTTTCTTTACTGAAATGTTTCTTATCAGCTTGCCTTGTCAGAAGTAACAAACTCTTTCTAAAGACTAATTCTCTTCTTGTGAATATTAATGACCTGGCCCTGGAGAGAGACTCTGCACAGAACCACATCTGTGCTTTGCTTCTCTTAGAGCTGAATAAGAAAAAATACAGTTCAAATCTGATGTATTTTTTACTTGAAAAAGAGCAGACATGATAAATATAGACTCAGTTAGACATGAAAGAAGGCCTGCGAAAGTCTTTAATTCTACATCTGATACATTTAGTTATTATTTCTGAAGCTGTTTTATCTCAGTCCACTTTAATTGAAGTAAATTGGATACAAATTCTTTTGCTATATTGAGAACACTTCTCTTTAAAAAACCCTACAAAATGTGGCAAATTTACAAAACGTTTCTTTGTCTCTAGTATTCATACAAATAGCTGTATTTGTGCTAGCTGTGAATCCAAACAGTCTACTATGGCACTTGAACTTCTGGACAGTACAAACATTTGTGCTTCTGAAATTATGGTAATTCTACAATTTAGCACATCTCTTTGTAACATACAGGTAATTCTCAAGCAGCTATGTTAGATCACCAACACTATCAAATGTTGACTGTACTAAAAAAATCTATTTTCTTCATTAAAATGATACAGATTTTAAAAGCCAGAAATTTAATAAAAATGCATTTAATTTCTATTCCATTTTCGGGAAGAGTTGTGACAATGAAGCAAGTAGTACTTATATTGTGTTTAATAAATTTTGGATTGTGTTATGACTAATTATTTTATCAATTATGAGCATGTAACTTCATTGGGAATAGACTGTAATAAACAATTGTTCACAGTGGTGAGAAACACAAAGTGGTTTTTTAAGTGGGGATTCTTTCTGACCTACCAAAAAAGAAAAAAAATTACAAACAACATTTTAATGAAACCCACACCTGGGGCCTTAGTAAAACCAACTTAGTGTTCATCCACCATATACAGAAAACTGTATTCTTCACAAACATGCCTAAATACAGACCAAACAAAAACCTAAACATAGACTAAAGGGGTCAATGTTTAATCTCCATTTTTTGGACAATTTTAGCCATTACTAGTGCAGAAATATCTTCCAGTTGTCCTCCAAAATTCCTGTACATACTTAGCAGTCCATCCCTTATAAACAGTTTAATTTGTTTGTGAGGAAAGCAAAGAAAATATATGTAGCAGATATGATCAGAACCAGCTCAGATTTTCTGATGAAATGTTTTACTGATACAACAAGCTGTTTGTACCCAATATGGTACATCCTGGTAAAGTTATGAAGTCCCGATTTTCCATCAGAAAGCTATCAGCAAAATGTTTCATCTCAGCTTGATTTGATTCTAACCAGAATGGTTTCTGTGTTGTCTTGTGAGTCCTGTACTTCAACCTTCTGGTCTTTTCTTGGGGTAAGGCTTCAACATTTTTAGAGCATCACAGGACTGGTGGGATTCTTGGTGCATAGTGAACACTGTTGTCTGGCTGGGATATCTGACACATCGTGAATCTTTATTTTCATTGAGTAATCCTCTTCTTTCTCAAGGGTAACATTCCACCAGGAAAGATACAGAGGAATATTAGATTTAAATTAACACTAATATTAAAATAGCTTGAAATTAAGCAATTCAGGTCATTTTACCAGGTCAGGAGTGTCAAGTAGTTAAATTTGAAGGATTTTTGAAAAGCTTTGAAGAGAAATTGCTGACATTTCTTGACTTAATTTTTTCAGAAATTTCCATTGAGTTCTTCAAATTCCCCCACAGAAATTTGTTGTATTTAGAGAAGGAGAATCCAATCTGAAAGGTTATCTTCCAAACATTTTTTTCTTCCTTGAGCACTTTACTGTAGAGAGCAGTACATGTCATCCTTTCAAGAATACAGAAATATCAGAGCAGTGAGGCAGAGCTGATCATCTTCTGTGAATAACACTCATCCAATCCACCTCTGTAGAATCAGGTCTGTGAGGAGATAGAGAAAACTCTTGGCAAATGCTGGGAAGGCATATATAAACACCTGTGAAGGTTTCTAATTCCTTTAACCCTTGACTGCAGAAGGTGAGGACAACAGAAAATTATTTGCATAGAATTTAGTAAAACTGGGAAACTGCAATTACTGCCTGCATTATCAGAATTCTTCCAATAGAATTGAATTTTTTTCTTGCTTGAGGAACTCGGTTAGATCTTCCAAATAAAAATAATTTCCTCACCATAAAAAGGATTACAAATCCATAAGGCATTTGATTTTTGTTGGATTTTTTTTTCTACTGTCAGGCAAATCTTACTATTTCTGAAGAACTGGTTGAGGATTTTTTTTGTTTGCTTTTTAACTTATGTTTTTACATTTTACACCTGATCTGTAAGGCTGAACATCCCATCTGGACATAACACAGATAAATCATGTCTAAATTGGCACAACACAAAACACAATGGAAAATTATGCAATATAGCCACTTGCTCTGCTGGAAAAGCAGATTTAAACAGGCATTTCCCAAAGTGGATGGAGTAATATATTGATCTAAAATCAGAATACATCAAGCTAATTGAGACCTGAAAAAAGAGTATGAGACCTTAACTCGCAGGCAAACTTTCACATTGTGTGACCCAAGGGCCAAGAAAAAACAAAAACAAAAACAAAAAAAAACCCCAAAAAACCAAACTGTTGTAGCACAATCATTCATAATGAGCAACAATCCTTGCATTTAATATTTAAAGTTCTAGGAAACACTTTTCTATAAGAACATTTCTACTCAGTATAAGAGATAAATCAGAAATCAAGACTGTATTATTATAGTAAATGCCTACTTGCAGCAGTACAGTCTCATTTTGTTCAAATATCAGTGACTGGTTTAAATTGCAAGTCTGAAAATTTGCCTGATCATTAAAAGTATCACAAGTATATAAATTAAAAATTATATCTTTTCCTTCTGTTTAATGAAGCCATTGCTGCTGGGAGAAGGGTGGATAAAAGAACAGTTTCATTGAAGTTACTTTCTTTATCTTCCCAAAATGCACAGAAACTTCCATATTAGCCTATCTAAAAGACAAATACAAATAAACAAAACATCACTGTCACTTTAAAGATAGTATATCTGTAGATTCACTAGTGTCATTATGGGTCATATTTCAGGGCTCCGGAATAATTTTCTTACAGTCCTTCCAGCACTGCATAGGGATCTTGATGGAGGAGAGCTTCTGGCTGGAAAGCCCCTGCAGCACTAGAGGGACCCTGGAGAGATTTGCACTGGTTTGAGCTCTTTCTCTGCCAGAGATTTAATTTAGGCCTAAAGACACAGTGTCTGTGCCATTCAATTCTACCTGCCACCTTGTTTCAGTCAAAAATCCAAAGGCTGGATTTAAACTTGCAAACAGCACAAGTTAGGAAGAATCTTGATGGAGCTAAGTGAGTGCAAAGAATTGTCTATCAACTTTTTGACTCTAGCTTGGAGCCCTCAAAGATGGAAAAACAAAAAAAAAAAATAATAATTGTGTAATATATCAAACTACGGTCCTGATTTATCCAGAAACAAAAACTGGCACAAAATAGGGAAATTGCATACTGGTTTCAAAATGAGAAATGACTCCAATTTTCTGAAGCCAAATAAAACCTAACATTCAGATATGTTTTATAAATATTCAGGAAAAGGGCCAAAAATTTGATCTGGCACCGCATGCATTTGTCTCTGTGCAGAAAGAGAAGCAACCTCCTGTGACTGTAGAGAGGAACCAGTGCCAGCAAGACTCTCAGTCTCTGCTTTTTGCAGCTCAAGAACTGGCAGCAATGCTCTGTTCCTGCTGTGATGTTCAAGTGACAGACACGGCCTGCCATACATTTTAACTCGTATGCTGGGCTGCAGAATTGCTTTCTAACTGCTGCTTTTTTCAAAAGTGATGTTTTTCTTGTGGTTCCCAGCTGCAAAGGGGCAGCATGAAGCACAAACTATCTTTGTGGTAGTGGTTGCAATGTTATCTGAGCTGCAAAACTAACGCTTCCTCTCACTACCTCCAAGATCTCCAGAAGCCAAACAAATGCAGCATCCAGTCCCTCCAAGAGATTTTTCCCATTCCCAGAGCATTCAGTTACTTCAAGTTCTCTTCATCCTACAGCTACTAAGCAAGCCTAGCAAAGATTGCCTCCCACAGCCAGATACATCCCACACCTGTAGCAACTCATGTTACCAACCACCTACTGGTCTACTCCCCATATGTCTGCCCATTTCTCCAAGGAAGGCAGCTACCAGCTTTCCTGTTCCACACATATGGGTATGCTCCGAATCCTACCCTAACACTGCACTTGCAGGTTGAGTTAATTAAAGGCTAACACTTGGCACATATCAATCTGCAACATGCCTCAATGAGTTTGAGAAACTGTCCCATGTGGAGCCACACAGAACTTGGTAGGTCTGTTAACAACTGAAAACAGATGGTAATAGTGCATTCCAAAGGATCTTAAAGAAAAGCTCCCAACACAGGAAAAGGATTTCAGTTGCTGCAAATGCTCTAGGCTAGGATTTCGAACAAATTGCTGAAAAGCATCCTCGAGTCTTCAGCCTTAAAAAACCCCTTGCCAGATCAGATATCTGAAGGTCTGCTCACAGCTCTTCCAGGGGCTATCAGGGAGCATTTCTTCTCTCTGTTTTCCTTGGCCAGGTTGGTCTGCTGAGAGAACCTTATATTTTTGATTTTCCTTGTCCTTTGGCTTTTCTTCAGCTTCTATTGACAGTTTGGAAAGAAAGAAGCTGAATACTTTCTTACATTGTGTCTGCTTCCAGCTATGATGTTTAGAGACACTTTGGAACCTTACAAACTGGAGAGTGGGCTTAGAGGACACCCTTTCCAAGTGTTATCTGGAGGTGACTAGACCTCAAATGGGCTACCTCTTGGTGCTGTTGCTTCTGCTTCTGAAGTTACCCCACTACTCTGGCTTGCATATGAATTGGTGCAAGAGAAGGGAAAGGGAATAAGCTGTTGGCTGAGAAAAGAGATGGATTATTCATGGCTCTGGCTGGTTTTGGAGTGGGCTCAAAGTGCTGTCAATCGCTGGTGGTAAATAGCCAAAAAATGAAAAATGAGCCTTTTTTAGGCTGTGTCAGCAGTATCAATCACAGCAGCATCCAAAAATCGTGAAATAGATACAGCACATTTCTAACTGCTGATGTTCAAGCAGAATATATTTTAAATGGACATAAAAATCAGGACATATCACATTAAGCTCACTTGTCTACTCACACTTGTTTCACACACTATACAAAAATGGAGGGTTTTTTAAAATGCATCTGGTTTTTCTCAATTGTTTATTTTCCTACTTACAAATACTTAGGTTTGTTTTAGTGTGAATAGTGTGCTTTCTTGCATGCTTAGGTTTAATTTTCAGGAAGAACAAAGATTTGTTGATGTGAAACCTAGATCTCTTATGCTGAAGGGTACTGTGGAGAGGCACGGATGGGAGTATTAACTGGTTTTAACTTTGCTACAGAGCAATGCCAAATGCAGACTTTTTGTCTTCAGTATTTCAGTTCAAAAACCAAACCAAACCAAACAAAAGTAAGGACAGGAAAACCTCAGCAAATCTCAGGCATTTAAAAAATGTCTCTTAAATTGTCTGTTTCTGAAAGACAGAAAAAGAGCCTTTATAAACTAATGTGGAGGTCCACATAAGAGACATAAAGTAGAAAGAACAGTGATGAGAGGTGTGACTATTTGGGCAGTGAGTTTTCTTCAAAGGCAATCAAGCTTATGCTTTCATATTTTATGCAAAACCAGCACACTGGTGACAGTCTTGATTTGGATTTCTTGGGCTTACTGTTGTGTAAAAGAAACCACTAACAGTGATAATCATGAACATTTAATGAAATGTTATTCCTCCATTCTTTGGGCAGGACTTGGAGAAAAACAGAGAATTCAGTGCAGATAAAATGGGGACTGCTCTAATACAGAGTACATACAAAAATCTCCTTTAATAACAGGATTTACAACATTCCTTTAACGGGTTTTGGAGAAATTTTCACAAATTTTAAGTTGAATTCCTTGAATTCCTTTATTTTTTTTTCTCTTTTTGCTTAGCAACACACAGTATCAACAAAATTACTATATCTATTTTCACGCTTTTAAATTTTAACCCTTGCTTTTAAGGTGAAAACATAATTCAAATATCTAATTAATTTTTCTAGCACCTCTTAAAATTATTCTAATTGAACTTCAAAATAGTTTAGTTGCATTTCCTTCAATGTTTCTCACTCTCCTTCTAATAATCTTGGATTTTTTTTTCTTTCCTTTAATTCTATATTATTCAGTAAGTAACTTCTTTTTATGTCTTAGTTTGGGAATTATTTTGGCAAAATCTTATGGTCATTAATGGAAGACCTGATGCTCCAATATTATTTTTATGTCTGTTATTTATACAGTGAGCAAGCTTCTTGCTCCTTACTGTACACATTATAATATACTAATGTACTGATTTCTAAATCATTTAGTACAAACATGTTCCAGCATACAGTATAAAAATCTGTAATTAGAGTGCTGCCTCTTTTTACTTGAAGCTGTATTAATAAGCATTAATATTAATTAAATTATTATACTGAAAAATTGGTTCTTACAAGTCCTCTGCTAATAAGAATTTTGAATCCTGTGTGGGAATTCGTATCTAAGTGGATGCAAGTAATTAGCTTCATATTCTAGCTTCAGTTTAGCATTAAAAGCCAATGAGCTTCAGTGGGAACTTTAGACCTAGGACTGAATTTGTTCACAGTGTTTGACAGATCTGTCAGCCATTAATAGACTGTGCCTGATGAAATTAGGTTTTCATCCTAGGTGAAAGTTTGGTCTTTTTTACGGTTTGGGAATTGCATTATAAGGATTAAGGTATTAGAGAAAATGCTGAGAGTAGCTCTTTATGTATGACATCTTAGAATTAATTTGCTGCCCATCTTCATTTGAAAAACCCCTCCTGAACTCATAGGGTGCAGCTGATGGGCAGCATTGTCTCATACCTGCAGAGTTACACGATGCAAGGCAGCAGGTCATGAGACCAGCGGTGTGGTCAACAGCATCCTGCTCCAGGCTGCAGCCCCTGGAGCACCCCCAGCCTGGGCTTCTCTCCAGCTCCCTGCTCCACCCAGCTCTGGGACTAGTCCACCTGAGTCCTGGACTTTCTTCCATACCATTAACTTCCCTCATAATCTCCCTTGTTCCGTAGCACCGGAGAATTCCTGCTCTTCACTCTGTTCTTGCCCTCCATGCTGGGGAGTTTTGGGGTGCTCCCATTCCTCTCCTGATCCATCCAGTGCCTTCCCTATGCCAAGGGTGTGTTTTTCTTTCTTTTCCTTGCCTCCCCTTAATCTCTTCCCCCCAGTCCTTGGGAGCAGGCATACTGAGCCAGCAGGGCATGCAGCTGAGGCTGTAGCTGAGCTGGAAAGTGTCACGGATTACTTGGAAACCCAAATTGATCTACAAATGTTTGTGAAGAGTCCTGAACCTCTGGCTGTGCTAAACTTAACAGGTTATTTCTCATGTATAGACACACGTTTAAAAAAGAAACCTTGTCAAATTAGTAAGAAAGGGCCTTGTACTCATTTGAAAATAGTTTACATGTAAAAAATATGCACTTGATAGAATTTAGCATGTATAAAAATGATAATATTTCTACAGCCTATGTGTTCAAATTATTTTAAAAGGCTATTGCAATCAGTAGTTATGATTTAGAAATCTCTTGTGGTAGCACCTTCAATTCATGGCTGAGGAAATCTAAAGCACTTAGTAAAAAACATTTCTTTATTCCCTTAATTTAAAAATTGTGTGAAAACAATATTTTCCTTTAAATTAATTGCACAAAGACGTGTGCCATGAGTGGTCAAATGCTACAAAATCTAAGGGCGGTATTTTGTATATGAGATGATACATTTTATATATAATTTAATATTTGGATTATGGACATAAAGAAGTTTAATAAAATACTAGATAGCTGTCCAGATATTATTGCATACATAAACAATTAGTAATGTGTAATTTTTATTAGACTATGTCACTGTAGTGTGGCGTGTGGCAAATTAAACCATGCAAAAAGATTTGAACTGCATGTGCCACATCATCCCAAGATAAAAATCAAAGTTCTGTCTCTTCCAAAGCAAATTACTGCAGAAAAGCATTACAGGGACTATCTTGGTCAGAGCACTAACATACAGTGACATTCTTCACTGCTACAGAAAATCAGTACAATTTCATTACTTTGCCTCCCTGCAGGGCAGCTTGATGCACTTACATTAAAGTCTCCATCTCTTACCTGGCTCTTAAAATGCTTGCTATTTATGTCTTCAGGGTTCTACCCTAATTTTAGCTACAAAGAGCCCTCCAGCTTTATGAAACAACTCATTTCAGAATTGCCCTACTATATTTTTTCATGTGTTTAAGAAACAAGACAACCTTGAAATAAAATTGGGTTTAGTTTAAGAACTTATGCAGTGTCATGCTAATCTTATAACATCTTAGATTACCAATGGCTTTTTTCTCCGAGTTTGCTGCAATCTTAGATAACAACCTTGGTTAGTTCTGCTGCTTGTTTTGTTAGGGCCATAATGCAATGAACATTTCATGAAGGACGATAATGAAAACATACCATGGGCCCTGAGCTGCAGCAACATAAACTGAGATAGAAAGCAAAAATGAGAAGCAATGTGGAAGGACGGAGGAAGGACAGCAGCCCCTAAAATGACTCTACAGATAAGAGAAACAATCTTAAACTAATCTTCTGAATCATTAGCATTGCAGCAGTTCGTTCCACAGAAGACTAATGATTATTCTGTACAGTAGTAGAAAAGAAAAGAAAATATACTCTTTTTCCCATATACAACCAGTAATTTAATAACTTTCTTTTACAGTATCTTCATATTGGCTTTGCTCTCAAAGTGTTTTACCTAAATATCAGTCTGTTTAAAAATAATGGTATAATTTTCTAAGTTCTGTTTGTGTGTGTCAGATTTATTGTTCACGTCAATGACAACTTGAAAAAATTAAGGACTAGCCTTCTCTGTAGAAAAAACATTTAATGCAAAACAACACTGAAAGTTTCACGTGTTGTTCTGCATTATGATTCAGTACTTAGCAGGAAAGGACACTTAAAAAAGTAACATATTGGTTCTTTGGGCTGTTTTCTATCTCTGGGCTGCTGAATACATCACCAGTTACCAGAAATGAAAGCATATTTTTGTAAGAGTGGCCCAAGGGCTCAAATTCCTTCACCTTCCACAAAATAAAATGGTAGCAATGATACCCACCCAGGCTGTGATCAGGTGAGTTTGCTGACCATATTTTAGATATTACAGAGCTTGTGGTGCTTTGAAGGGGAAAGATGAGGAGTGTCGCTAAAAAGTTTTAAATGTGCACTCAAATCTTGGGGTTTAATTTGAGTTTGTTTTTCAGCTAAGTAATAAACAGCTGCAGAAGTCAGCAAGTCTGCTGCTTCATGGAGGAGAAACTAGAAATATGGAGTCTAATCATTTTCTAAGCATAGCTTTTTCTGTTTACACACATAAGCCTTAGTCAACATTTTTTCCAGCTGTTTTCTCCATCCCTGAGAAAAGATGTATCCCATGTACCGCAGAGTAGCATACATGGAGAGCAAATTATCTGACATTTTAAGTAACCAACAATAGCTGTATAAAAGCTGCATGTCATGTAATCAGATTGAGGCTTGTGGCCAACATTTGCTGTGTACAGATTTTGCTTAAGATGAAGGGAATAGAAAGTTTCTTTCTTTATAGCTGTTTTCTTCCAGTTCAACCAAAACAACAACTGTTGTGGCCACAGCAGACAAGGGTAACTATTAAATGCATTCTGCATGCAAAAGCACAGATCCTGTTTATGTCAGACTGATTGGGGGTGCTGTGAAGGAGCATGGCAGGTTCCTGCTTCACAGCTGGGTTGGCCTAGAGACATAATCTGCCTCATTGTTGTTTTGGCTGCATGTAAACCAGTGTCTGTCCTTTGCCTGATCAGAACCACTGCACACCACAGAAATAAAGCCACTGAAATACAATGTGCACAGTCTGGTATCAACAGGACAGAAAATCTTTAACATCACTGAATACCTGCTATGATACCTCCAGGTCTCTTTGTAGGATACTGTTTTACCAGCAGAGATGAAGATCAGCCTGATATAGTTGCAATTTGTCCCTCTGGTCTCATGACAGTTCATGCTACTGGTCCACATGCTCTGATACATTCAGAAACTGGAAGATATACACATACACTTCTCCTGTTGTCCCCAAAGCTATTAATTTGGATGACACTGTTATTTTTCTTCTTGTCTGCTTTGTCTCTTTTGGATTCAGGAACTTGTGAACATTGTTTTACTTCAGGTTATACTTCTGGTAAAAGTCCCATACCTTTAGTTCAAATAATTTATTTTATTGCTGTTGTATAATATTTTATGTCACCCTTGTATTAGAACTGGGATGAAAGTAGACACTGCAATAGCCACAAGCATTTTGATAAAGGGGATCCTCTTGTTAAAACCAGAGGAGAAATGCTTTCAATTCTGCCCTTGATGTGTGGTACCAGTCTTACTTCCTTACATAATCAAAGCAGGAAGAAATGAGGGAAAAAGCTAGGAAATAATGAAATGCATGACCTAGAAAAGGAAGAAGTACAGTGAAATTAAAAACAAATAAACATCCTGTGTGCCACAGTTTAAGAAACCTGGAATGGCAAGACTTTAAATCTTGCAAACCCCAGGAAGGAGTCTAATTTCCATTTTACATCTGATGTGTCAATTTTGGTTTGACATTTCTATATGGATTATCCTGAAGCCTCTACCCAAAGAGGGTAACCATTGCTTGTTTATATGAACCTCAGGAGAATCCATATAAAGGCAATGCCCCTCATGCTATTTAAAAATTAGTAAAAAGTTAACTTAAAAGAAAGAGAATTGAAGACAAAAATATTGCACCATGTTGCTTTATATCAAAAGTCACTGTTAAATGCATTATGTATTTTATTCACAATATTCTTACCGAGGCTTGTCCGTGGGAAACATTAAATACAACTAGCTACAGATGATCCACAATTACATGGAGCAGAATATTTTAGATTAATGAGCAATTCAACCTTCTTTTTCTAAAATTAATTTTATGAACAATGTATAAATAAGTAAAAAGGATAATTCAAATTCATTTGGGATTGATAAATGTTCAGAAATTATTCATCTGACTAAGTGTATAAGATAGTAGTTCCAGGCTGTAATTCATCTGAAGTACACCAAGCAGGATGGGATTTTTGATGCTCTGACTAGGTAAAAAGCCTGTGCCAAGATAATGACTTGTATTTGCTATCCTCTTGGCTTTTGCTGGGAACAAAATCAGTATGTTAGACCTACTGTCATCAGAAGACTCTGCTTTAGTATGGAAAGCTGGGAACCTACTGTCCCAGGAGTCCTTTTGTCTCTGGGGTGTTGTTTAATTCATCACCTTCTCCTCATAACAAGTGCGGGGGATTTTTTTAGAGCGTTGTGAGCACCAGTTACAGATGCACAAAAGGGGTGTGGTGAGTTTACTTTGGATATGGTGACCTCTCTGTGCCTTGTAGGAAGGCAGTGAGCTTAATCATTCTCTCAATAAGCCCAGAAGCCTTTATAAAGCCTCCTATGACATAAACAAGGGAAGAAGATATCTATCCCAGTGGAGATGAATTGCAGCTGCACACAGGCATCTCCTCTGGAGAATGTGGAGGATGGCTCTCAGAAGAATTACAGCTTGCATAAGCATAATGTGAATGCATGGTGTGACATAGAACCTTTTCTTCTCTACTTACACTTTTGTTTTATGGTAACAAGATACATCTTTTTTTTTTCTCCTTCTTCCACGGGTTCAGAGGTTGAGAGTATTTCTTCTGTATGTAAAAAAACTTTCCACCAATAAATGATATTATGTCAATGTAGGGGTATCTAATTGATATCAAATGAGATATATTAATTCCCTTTCTTCATCCTTGTAAAAAAATTTTTAGCAGTTTTGTGCAGCCTTTCAAGCTCTTACTGATGTGGATGAAGAATATTAACTGGTTCTACCAGAGTTTTAGGCTTGGTCCAGGAGCCGTGACAAAGATGAAAGCTTTGCACTAAAATGCATTTACTACCTCTCCATAAAAGTATATGAGATGGATTCTGAGTTCAGCATTGTTGACTGACAGGAGGACGGAGAGTGAGTTCCTGGGCTGCTTTTGGCATTTGTATTGAGACATTCTGCTGTGAGGAGTGTGAGATATGCTCCACTGTGACCGTGTGGTGGGTAGTGCTTGCACAGCTGTGCTGCATGAGTGGAGTGCTGCATGGCTTGAGCTGCTCAATTCTTTGGGCCAACTATGGTTTCCAAAGGCAAACATGCCTAGAATTGCCCTGGTCTTCAGCTATTGTGGAGCTTATTTACACAAAAAAGTCAAATTGTATAACAATTCATCCAAACTTGTATTATTTTCTCTTTTTCTACACACAACATTTAGGGTAATATTGTGACCTGGGCAGATGGATGTTTTGGTTTGTAACAAATAGAATAAGAAGGCTCTGATTGCTCAGCGTCTTAACCAAATCCACCTTTTATGCTTCCTGTGCCAAAACATCTTGTAGGCTGGAACTTGAGTATTCTTGCATGTTAAAAACTTTATCAAGGACCCATCCAGTAACATACTGATCTGCTTTCACTGCCAGTACAAGGACTAACTATGTTTCATGGTCTAAGAGGGAAAATATTCACTAATATCATGTTGCATGTTCTTAATTTGTGTCAGCTGGACTGACAAACCAGAGTGTCAACAGCTCATCTTTGTGCAAGTTTTGCATTATTCCTGGATGCTCTGCATGCTTTGTCAGGCCTGTCAAGATGCTCCAATTCTGTCAGAAAAAGAATTCTCTTTGGATTTCAGATTTGAGATAGATGGGATGGAATGGATCTAGAATATGATACTTACTAAGATCATTACACCTATCGCTTAAATGATGATAAAGTTCCTAGAGGAGTTTGAAAATGAGTGAAAATTAAAAAGAGAGTGAAAAATAAATTCTCACAAAACAAAAAGAAAAGAAAAAAATAAGTTTAATTGCTACTGAAATCCCTCCAATGGCCTTCTATTTACCCTATAAAAGACAGGATGAGCAGTAAAACATTTTAAAATTTTGGCCTGAATCAACAGAATTGCAGGAGATTCACTGTTTTGATTTCCAACCAGATGCTGTAAGTTGAATTATCAGAAATAATGAATAACAATTGGAGAAAAACTGATGTTTCAAATGATGGTATTGCCTCTATATTTTTTCAGACAATGATGTAGGTCATTCTAGTCCACTAAGATGACATTTCCATGTGTCACTTACCTTTATAGACAACAATGAGTTTTAAAAAGAAACTGAGCTGAAACATAGCAGAAAATAGGTATTTTTCACTTGCAAATACATTTAAAAATGTTTCAGCTACATTTTCACTTCATTGAACTGCTGCTCAGGATAAAATACCATTCCCATACTGTACCAGTCAAACAGTCTCAATGTCTGTTATTTTCACAAACATAAATATGGCACGTTCACTCTCTCTTCCAAGGTTTTTTCATAAGGCACCAAATCTAATCTGCTCTGAGCCTTTGAAGGTTTTCAGTGGAAGGTCATGATATCAAGTCTTGAAAACATGAGAGGCAAAGCTTTGCTTATGGCTCTTAACAGTACTCTGATGTCACTTCTTGTACACAAGATATTTCTTTAATTATTTACAATGCTTCAGGGTTCTGACTGGAGCAGCTTGGTGCAGGAGTACAGTAATTTCTGTAGGTGCTGATTCCAGTACCTTCTTGAGTCAAAAAACTATTAGCTTTGAACATGTGGTTAATTAAATTAGTCATTATATCATAATTGTGCTACAATCTTTATACTGTATATACACAACATATAAAATAGTAGGTTTTTAATCCCTACTGTTCATACTGTCTCCAGCCATCTTTCATTTCCAAGATGTGAATGAACAGTAGAGTTGTGGAGCCACTCATTCATGTAGCTCAAACTACAACGAAAGTCGAGTTTGTGGGGAAAAACAAACAGGTACAAGAATAAATAAATGGAAAGCAGACCTACAAAGCTGTAAAAATGAAAGTAATAACATCACTCTTCAAAAAGGTTCTCATCTTTTGCTTGTTTAGGCTCACATTCCAATCCAATAAGGTCTGATTTTAGTCTATTCAGACAAACTTATCCATTCTTTCTTGCATTCCCTTCCTGTCTCCCATGCCACACCTCAGTCTCCTGTCCTCAGGAAGCTCAGGTCTTTATGTATGTGTCTGGGGTTTTTTGACCACTACAGAATTCGTTTTAAAGCAGGAGGCAGGTTAAAAACATAATGTATATTAAGACAGAGAGCCCCTTAAAAACAGTAATTTTTTTTTTTTTTTTTTTCAAACTGTGAATTTCATTCGCCTGGAAAAATACAAGTTGGATGGTAGAGTCAAGAAAAAAGGGCAATGGAATTGGAGGTGTGTGTTATTTTAAATGAAATTTAAAGAACTTTACAGATTAAATGGTTTTTTACCCTTTTCCTCCATTTTTCAAATATCAGGAGTATTATCATAAAATCCAACATAGCAATTTGATGGTGCTTGCTGAATTGGAACACCACATATTGCCTCATTTTGCAAAGGGCCCATTTGACCCTGTGTACTTTTGTACTTTTGTATTTTAACCCTGTGTACTTAATTGACCTGTGTACTTTCTTTTAGGTATAAGTTAAAACTACAGCTTTTCTTGTACTCTGGAAGAAGAGAAAAAGAGGAATAATCATTGTCCTGCCATTAAATGCCTCTCCAGCTGCGTCCTGGGTGAGAGGGGTGTGTGCAGTGGGTGCCTGTGTGTTTGGGTGTGTGGTGGGTGTGTGAGTGCAGACAAGGGTCAGACCAAGGGTATGCCCACGGAGCTTGGCAATGCAGGGGTGTGCATGTGAGGGAGAGGTGGCCAGGGAAGATCAACCCAGGATAGCCACTGAGCTGCTGAAATTGTCCCTGAGCAAGAGCTGGGAGGGTGTCTAAGTGCAGCTCTGTGTGTGAAAGCTGCAGGAAAGCAACTGAAGCGAGCACTGATCCTTGCCTGGACCCCCAGATCACACCTTATCTAAGGCAACGCCGATATGGTTCTTTCCTCCTGTATTTTAGTGATTAAAATTTTAGAAGGTCATAAAATGTTAGGAGACAAGATACACAGTGAACAAAGGGTTACTCAAATGTTAACAGTTCAAATCAATTAAACCTAAAAAATGGTAAGCATTGAAGCACATTGTTATTACAGAGAAATATCGCAGATAAATCCAGTTCCCATGAGAATAAAGTTGCAGGAACTTGATTTTCCTTTTAACAACTTTTTGCCCAACTTAGAAACATCTAGGAAAGATATGGCAAAATTCTGGGTTTTTACAGCTACCTGACTTGTCTAACTCTGTTCTGTCACTTTGAATCCCACGCTCATCAGGAAATGACAGATATTTTCACAGGCCAAGAAAAACAACAACCACTAAAACAAGAGAAGAGGGAGATTTATAAGATCACTCCAAAAGTATTATTTGAAAGGCTCTTTTCCTCTCAAGAAATACATTTTTCAGGGGCAGTATGAACCCAGCAACAATCTCAAAAACTGAACCATTGTTCACACATATAGGCCTGAAGCGTCTCTGTATTGGATGGTCATTTAATATCTTCTTTATACAACTATGAAGCAAAAATAGGCATGTAGTCCAAGCATTCTTTTTCTTTTTCCTCCCATTGTAGAATCACTAATAAGGATATGTCTGTTTATGTAATGCTGGATAAAACATGGGGTTTACTTAGACTTTAAATAAATGGTGTGAAAAAACTCCATGGATTTTGCTAGCAGAAAGGCAAGGATAAAAAAATGACTTAATTCAGATATTTTTGAAGGAAAAAACACACGTTTTAATGCTGCAAATATGCACTGTAGTGTTTAGATCTACCTGATCTCTGTGATAAAGAGACACAGTATATATGCACAACTGTTAATGAGACACTCTTCCTTTTTATCATTTTAATTGCTAATTATGAGATCGAAACAAAATAGACTTTATAAGGAGTAAACACAACCTATTTCAGCAGATAAGGCTCTTAATGAAATTACTAATGTCTCCTTCATAAAGACATCATGACCTGCAGAATCCAAAAGGGAAGAATGAAAGATCCTTGATAACTTTTCTTTCCTACCTGCACTCTTGCTCCCATTTACATTGTCTGGGGTTTGGAACACATCAACATTTTTTTCAACATGTCGTTTGAGCAAATGGTATCAACTAAATCTGCTTTTCCTCTCTTTTCCCATGGAATCTAAAAAATGCTCTTTGCTTCATGTCTAGCAACCTTATGCAGTATACTTGCCTATGTATCCTGAACCATCTATCAGAACCATTCTATCAGATTTGGAGGGACAAAAAACAGAATCTGAAACTATGAAAGAATGCCTACATCCATCTGAAACATTTTTGTGGTGGTCAATGGATGACTATAGTTGAAATAAAAGCATCAGCCACATTTTCAGGATCAGTCTTCATTTATGTGTCTTCCTTTGATCTTTTGTAGATAAAAAAGAGCAGTCCTGCACTTTTCATCCTGGCAATGATTTCCTAGCCTCTGCTTCTAAACCTGCAAAATTTCACAAATTTTAGTTTCTGCTGGTTTGACATGTATCTAGTTCCTAAGCAGAATTAGAATGCATCAGAGAATAACCTTAATTCAGAGAATAGCCCTAACACAAGAAGTAAACACAGTTTTATAACCTTTAGGGTTTTCAAATAAAAGGATTTTGACAGTGACAGGTATTTTTTAAAAGCTGTGATTGCATGTTAAATTTCACAAGTTATATGATGATTTTGGAGTGCTGAATCACATACATCACTAATATACAGAAACAGACCACAAGCAAATCTTATTTCATTTTAAGTAATTATATTCAGAATAAATATGCAGGAAGTATCACAGAAACACTTGATTTTTAAAAATGCATCTGCCACTGCTATGCATCTAGTAAGGATGTACAGAACATTCTGAGATAGAAATGCAAATACCCCAAGATGAGGGAATTCATCCCTCTGGAAGTACAGCATATGTTATACTACACTTGAGTCAACAAATTGGCATTTCTGGAAAGATAGATGAAACTATGATTCCTAACATGTATCAACAGGGTTTGATAGAGCTTTAGAGCACGGAAGTAATTTTTCAGTCTGATTTTAAATGTTCAACTAGAACCAGTAAAATTACAACAGCAAGGCAAAGTTGATTTTCAGCAGTAGGATGTGTTCGTGTGCAATCAACATGTACAGCACATTTGACTTATTCTTAGCTGTATCAGGTTTATATGGAAAGGTTTTGGTAGTGCAGGGGATTGAGAGGTGGCTTAGATTGGAGAAGAGGAGGCTCAGGGAAGGCCTTGTTGCTCTCAACTACTACCTGAAAGGAGGGTGTAGCTAGGCAGGCATTGGTCTCTTCTCTCAAGTAACAAGCAATAGGACAAGAGAAAATGCTCTCAAGTTGCACCAGTGATGGTTTAGATTGGATATTAGGAAAAGATCCTTCACCAAAATGGGTGTCAAGCACTGGAACATGCTGCCCAGGGGAATATTTGAGTCACTGTCCCTGGAGGTTATTAAAAGACGTCCAGATGTGACACTTGGGGACATGGTTTATGACAGTGCTGGGTGAAAGGTTGGACTTGATGGTCTTCAGGGTCTTTTTTCAATCCAAATGACTCCATTACTATGTAAGAAGCTGCCAGATGCTTCTTTCATGTCAAACAGAGCCAATGACAGATGACTCCAAGGCTGACCCACTGCTGGCTGAGGCTGAGTCCATCAGTGGCAGAGGTAGCCCCTCTGAGAAAATGTATTTTAGAAGATGGGAAAAGAAAACTGCACGACTTCATCCAGAGAAAGGAATGAGAATATACGAGAGAAGCAGTCCTGCAGACACCAAGTTCAGTGGACAGGGAAAGGGACGAAGTGCTCCAGGACCTGCAGCAGAGAGTCCCCTGCAGCCTGTGCTGAAGTCCACAGTGAGAAAGGCAGTCTATGCAGCCCATGGAGGACCATGTTGGAGCAGATTTTCTGGCGGGACTTGTGATCCCACAGGCTTGGGACCCCATGATGGAGCATATTGTTCCTGAAAGATCGCAAGCCATGGGATGGACACCACACTGGAAGGAGGAGAGTGTGAAGAGGAAGGAGCAGAAGGGACAATGTGTGATGAACTGGTCATAACCCCCCTTACTATTCCCCTATACCATTTAGTTGGAGGAGGTAAAGAAATCAGATGTGAATTTAGGCTTATATTACTTGTTTATGCAGTATTGAAGTTTCTATATAAAAGTCCTGCTATTGATGAGGAATGCTGCTTTGACTAGATTGTCCCATCAATACTAAAGTTTTTCTTCTGGGAAATACAGGTTGAGGTTTAGTGACATGCCAACAGGGTGTGGGAATGAACAGCACTATCAACTAAGTTCAATTCATACCAAACACATTTCCTGGTAGTGTAACTTCACTTAAGCCAGTGAATCTACCCTGACAAGAAAATCACTGCTGCATGCAAGAATTAGACATATACCTGACTTGATTTTCAGAAGTGCTGAATCTTTAACAGCTTTCACTGTGATTGCTGAAATAAGTACCTGCAGCTGGACTTAGGAGCTTAATTACTTATGAAATTTCTCTGCTATTGACTCTCCTAAAACTTGCGCAAATGTAATTATCTGAATCTATTAAGGATAGGTGACAAAAGTTGCACTGTGATATCTTTTTAATTAAAGTAGGTATTACTGAAGTCCAGAAAACTGTGAGTGTTTAGTGTCTTGAAAAGTAAGATAACTTGATTTTTAAATACCTGGCCTTTGTCATTAAAGCTTGAACATTGTAGCTTTACATAGTATATATATTAGTGCATATCTATTATACATATATATAAACTTTTTATAGTTCCCCTATCTGTAAAATAAACATTATCCTTTCTTACTGCATCTCTGAAAACTATTATGAAACCAAGTTGGGAAGTCATGAAAAGAAATTGCAAAACTCTTCACTATTTCTTTTTCTAACTTTCAAAAAATTCTTTCTATACTAAAAGCCATTTGTCAAAGATCCAGTGAACAATGCTGGAGCAACTTATGCATGATGAAATAGAATAAAGAGGAAATGTGATTAGGTAAAAAAGCATTTCAAGGGCACTCCAATGAAAACACTTGGCCAAATATAATTTCCCTAATAAATCTTTAATTTTTTTTTTCTTTTGAACATCATAATGTGGCCTTTGATATCAAGGATATATGCAAGGCAAAGATACATCAGCAAGAACAACAAAATAGCTTTTTTATTCATTGACAAGATGAAATGTTTGTTAAAAGATGGTTATTGTACATATACCTTAGAGTTGTCTAATTAACAACTACTCACCTCCTACCTCCCTGAGCCCAGCCTAGCCCATCTATGACAGTGAGAACTGTAACTCTTATATAATGGAACCTTTATGACGCATACAACTGTTCTGGAATATTTTAGATCTTAATTTTTGTAAGTCAGAAATATTTTCTGAACTCCGGTTCAAGCACAGCTTTATAATTCTTGCAGTAACATTGAATATCAAGAACCTCAGAGCTTTTTGCCTGAAATATTATTTCTGTTAAAAGAGTGCTGGCACACGTGTAAAGGCCCATATGTTTTCTTGAATCCAGGACCCATAGTTTGTGAGCTCTAATGAGTTTCTATGTTGCTTCTACCAGAGTCCTTGTCAGTCTTTCAAGTTTCAGTGCTGATATTTCTGAAGGCAAACAGCGTGGAAGCTTGAAGTCTTAGCCATTTCTAAAGGATGGACATCAAGAGATGTATAGTTTGGTGTGACCCAGGTGATGTAATTACTCCAGAGCTACAGGATACAGGCCTCTGTTCTGTTCTCAGTGCTAAATCCGTCAGTTTCAGGAGAAGAATATGGCCTTGTCCAAGTGGGCCCACAGGCCTTTCCTCTTTGTAGAGGACTCTGACTGTGTCTGTCTTCTGTGGAACTTGTTTCTGTTGGCCAGTCTGTTGTGCCATGGTATTGTGACATTGGTAGTAACAAAGCCAAGGCTGTGCTGGCGTCCACCAGAACTGTTATTTTCTAATGTGAAAGTGATGACACATCCTGCAACTGAGACACAAACTCTTCTGAGATAAGGTTGATGTATTGCTTATGACACGCTGAGGTGTTGTTGCATGTGGCAGCAAGAGTTGATATTGGTCATCTTTACTGCAGGCTGGGATGTGTAGGACCATAGCAGGGTTCTGTATGCAAAAAATTGATACACTCCAAAATACATCCTGAGGCTGTATCAAAATATGTGAATAAGAAGAGAAGCAGAACCCCAGAGGGAACTGTGAACCAAAATTGTCTGTCAGCATAGACTTATGACTGGTGACAATAAACTTCCCTGATCTGAGAAGAAAGGCCTTGGGAATCTGGAGTGTCCCAGCTTCCAACAGCATCTTTAGGAACCTAGAGCACATCCTCAGCTTGGATGGAGATTCACAGGCATCTATCTATCTCCAAGTAAAGACTTGGAAATGCAGAATGTGGATCTTGGCTAGAAGAAAACCTCACACACTTTCATGATTGCCAAAATCAAAATTTAATATGGACATCTTCCTTTAGAAATGCAGAGCCCTGTTTCCTTAAAAGTCAGCTGGGGAATTACACTGTGTATGAAATCCAAGGAAATAATCTCGTAATTTAATGGGTTTAAAGTTCAAAGAGGGGTAAACTGAAAGTAAATCGGTCATAAATAGGTCTTTCATATACCAGACACAACTATAGGAGCAAAGGAAAATTTAAAGTCAGAAAGAAGTCATTAGTGGAGCATTATTTATTTTCAAAGTAGCCCCAAATTTGCCTGCTGATATTTATACTTTACAATTTTCACTCTCTTCATTGTTTTGTCTTGAAAGGAGCATATGTGGGCCCCTTTGAACAAATCTGTTCTTGGATTTTCAAGAATGTTCAAATGCAAAAAAATTAATAGCTCCTATATAATGGGGGGACTTGAATTCTTACACTAGAATTACAGACACCAGTATATTTTCACTTTGAAGTTCTGAACGTCTAAAAAAGGATCAAAGTGAGTCTTTATTAGTAGAAGCATACAGGACTTTTTCCTTTCTCAATTCACCTGCTTATTAATTTTGCAGCTACCGTTGATTTCTTTTTTTTCCTAAAAGCTAGGTAAAACATAAAAGATTAGAGTCTAATAGAGATTCCAGAGACAGATGGTAGCAAATATATGCTACATATTTAGTATTTTTACATAGAAATATCTTCTTTTTGCTGCCTAAAGCACTATATTAATTTTAATAGTGAAATAAAAATGGTACTGGGGTCTTCATGGTGACCCACATAGCTCCCAAAATAGTCCTCTTGCTCTTTCAATTTGATTCTTATGGCTTATACTCTCTAGTGTTGCACAAGGAGCAAAGGGTTTCTTGCAGCAAGATGAAGGGAAGATGCCCTGAGAGAAGTGGCAAGTTTCTCAAATACTCAACAAACTTCAACCCAAACAATTAGTGCCTCATTCCATGTGAATCACCCTTAACCTCATTTGAATACTTAGGCATCTGTGCTACAGTTTGAGGCCATCCATCCATGATTCATCACACCATGACACTCTCTATTCTGTCATTCTCTTTCATGTTTTGGAGTTTCCAAAACATATTGCAAGCATTCCCACTCCTTGCTTCTGAAGATGTCACACACCATGAACTCCACTAAACAGCAAATGCAGCCAGTTCAGACATTAAGGCACTTCCCTTATCCAACACTGCTGAAAGCTTCCTATACCACTAAAGACTCAACCAAGCCCACGATACCTGGAAGACAACCATTTCAGAGCTGCCATTTCAGGAGAGAAGTCAACAGCACCACTGACACTCCAACACTAAGCAAGATAAGCATGCTCTGCTGACCAGCATGTTACGCAGTGTTGACACATCATTGGAAGGTTAATAACCACACCCAGGGCAGGCACAGGCTCAGGACAGGGCAAAAGGTCCTGCTAAAAAAAACCCCATAGTGCCAACAGTCAGTGTCACTGGACCCTTGAACACATACCTAGATGTCTGCCATGAGCTGGCCATGCAGCCAACACACCAACACTCCATAGGCCACTTGCACATCCAAGGAAGTTACAGGCAGAGGCAGCCTGTTTTCCAGGGCAGAGGACCATACTGCCCACCTGGTCAGTCAGTCTGTGTAAGCAGGGGGTTTTTGGGGGATAGCTGGCATCCTAGCTGCACTCTGGAAGAGATTAAAAGAATTTTTACACAAATATAAAAACGAGCAAAGGTAAAACCTGCATCTGATGCAGGTAACAGCATTCCATTTAATTCTTCTTATTGGGTAGTATAACAGCCATTGTCCCACTCTTGGCACACCTCATGTACAGATATTGATAGAACTCTATCTCTCATGCTTCATAGCCCCACTTGGTCACCTCTTGTTCCTCTCAGTGTATATTGTTGGAATACATACATATTTTTATTGCTCTGAATTACTGATACCAACCCTTTGATAACATGTGGTTCACTCCTGTAACTTGAAGAAGAGGAAGTTCTTAATCTGGTAAGATGTCTCCAAGTATTCAGAATTCCAAGTCTGCAAATCAATTCTCTATCTAGTAAGGAATCTACCATGCAAGCGTCATCACTTGGTTCTGACCACAACTTCTGAGATTTCTTGCCCTGCACTTACAAATATGTTTTTTCTCCTCTCTGGAATATACTGATAAAGGAATTATAATAATGACATGCCTGTGGTCCTCCCTTCTTCACATTAGTTCATGAAGAAGCACACACAGAGAAGCTGGAGTGGGGAACTCAGACTTGTGTTGAATACTAACAACCTTCCTGGAGCCACCTGCAGTGAAGATCTCATTGGCTGCATTTTTCCTGCTGCTGGGTGTGCTAATGAATGAATGTCATTTTTAGTAAGCACAAAACACTTTTTTTTTTCCAACATATTTTACAATAATGGTCAAAAACATCAGTGTGAGATGACTGTTTTGATTCCCTCAAAAAGTAGCCATTCCATCTGGCTTTCTGAAGCAGGAGAAACTGCCTGTTCCTCAGGGAAGCTACATGCAATACCAAGAATTCTAGTTTGGGTTTTAAGCAGCAATGATTTTCTACTCCAGGCTCGGCTCTACTACCAGGCTCCTTCTCTGTTCACAAAACATGCAAAAGACTTGCTTATATAGCCTTCTAAAATACAGCAGGAAAAGTGGTATCCATTTGCCTTTTTCCTTCCCCCAACTCTGAAGTGCTGTTTGTTAGTAGAATAAGGAAGGCACTGCAGGCTTAGTACACAATTGCAAATATTTTGTAAGCTCTAACCAATTTCTAAAGTTCTACCTGTTGCAACAGCTCAGGATTTCTTAGAACAAAAATCTTTCTCTTTTTTTTTTTTTTTTTTTTTTTTTTTTTTTTTTTTTTTGATGTTGTTTGTTTGTTTGGTGGCTTTTTGTTGTTGTTTTTTTTGTTTGTTTGTGTTTTTTTGGTTTGGTTTGGTTTGGTTTTTTTTTTGTGTCTGACTTATATGGCCAAAATATTTCAGCTGAGATCAACGTGAGATAGAATGAGAAGACAAAAGCAGTGGGCATTGTGTCAGTACAAGAAAGATGAAGCAGGTACACTTCACTACCTGTTAAATTACTGTTTTATTTTGTAATGGCATGCAATTGCAAGAAAATAAACTATCTCTTCTCTTCCTTTCTTTGTTAAGAACAGCTTCCTCTACCCTTATCTATATGAGTCTAAGATAAATTTGTATGCATTTTCCTCATAAAATTAACTGAATCTCAAGTGTAGCAATAGTAAGCTGAAATACCATGGTAAAAATTTTGATTAAGAGATTCTCTTTAAATGATACCAAAGAATTGTGTCATACTTTCTGAAATGGTGACTAATGCATTCCCCCGTGTGGCACAGAACCAAAATCAATGACAATAGATTAACTTTAATATGCTGGATGTAATGGTTACATTTTGGAAGGAACATTATCTCAAATTGGTTTTAGCCATGCTACTAGAACAAATAAGGCCAATACTTAGAAGTTAAATGCATTCCAATCCATTTAAATTAAATGTATTTAGTCAATACTACTAAACACACATTTTTCTTTGGCAGGCAGGACTCTGGGACATCTCCCTGATGACTTCAGGCATGAACATCTGTCAGTCACAAATAGAGTTTTTGCTAATCCAACTAATTTTGAGGGCAGGTAAAATAACTTCAGTAGAAGATTAAGTTGTTTAGTGCCTTGGCTGCATAAGAAAAGAATTGTACCTACTGAAACCAGTTGGAAAGCATTTCCGGATCCATTTGCATAACATTCTGAGCTCTCCCTTATTCCCTAAGGCAAACTACATATACTACAATTCTGAGACGGTGGTACAATGTGCTGCCTGGCGACATGTTAAGGAATATATGCTTATTTCTCTCTGCACTCACTTTCCCCAGACATTTCTACAAATTCTGTAATGATTTTGACATGTTCTATCTTCTGTGTGTGATGTTAATTGCTTTAGAAATAGACTGCCCACTAGAGAAAGAAGTGTGAGATATCTGACCATCCAAATCCCTACTTCATACATTGTTTAAGAGGCAATTTTAAATTTTAAAGCCCTCTAAAGAGTCTGTCAGCAATAGCTGGGAGATAGAGAGGGCAGTCATAAAAACCCTTAGGAGATTATTTCTATTTAGTTGAGCAGCTGAGATTGCTGTCAAACATTAGTGGAGTAAGAACTTTTGACTTCACAAAATGACAGTTACATGAATTCATGCCAGCCTCAAATTTAACAAAGCTCTTCATCTCAGTAAAGGATTTATTTTATTTTTAGCAGCAGCTTGCACAGGTTGATTATGAACTGTGTTTTGACATGTTTTATTTCATCAATTTACATTGCTCTGAGAAAAAAAATTGTGAATATCCAAAAATATTTGTCTTCTTTAATTTTGAAGTTGATATAAGCATCTCCTGCTTCAAAAAGGCCACCAACTACATGCCCATTAAGATCAGAGTTCTGAAAAATCAAAAAAACAAATTACAGATTATATTTTGAAAAAAACATTGACAATAGTGGCTGTTAGCATCTCTCTCTTCTGTATGTCCCTTTTTTTTGAAAGACTCCTGGAATTATTTATGATTCTCTGGACTGAACATTTTGCAGAAGTGGATGTCAGTTTATATGGGACATAAACAATCTGTTTTATTATGAATGATGATGTAGGAAAAAGTGAATATGAATTTCATATCAAAAGATATTGCAGTTAACATTAAAAAAAGAGCAGTATCTTTAAATGCAACATAGAATTGGAGCTATGGAATCAATTCATTGTCAGAAAAAAAGTAAAAGTAATTTAGACAAAACTTAACAAGATTTCAAAGATTATGCAATTATACAACTGGTTTCAACTTAATGGTTGGCAGACATCTGTCAGTCTTCCATGTTCATTGGCATCTTCCCCCTCTCTCCTTCCCAGAAGTATCAAATACAAGATGGATGTGTGTCTCACTTGAGGCACTCTCTTTCAAAGAAACCTGAATGAGTAACAGAATTAGAGAGCTAGTACAGGAGCTGCAGGGCAGGTAAGGCTAGAGGGATCACTACAGCCGATACTGCTGAAAGAATAAATACCAGCAGATGGTGATGGGTGCAGTTTTTTTAAGTACTGTCCCTGAAACAAATCCTTTCCAATATTTTCATTAATGATGTTGTCATAATCAAAAGTGCATGACCTATAAAGCATACAGAATGTGCTAGGCTGGGATGCATAAAAGGGAGTCCTCAAAAAGAGGACTGCAATAACTGGATGAGCAGGACCGAAACAATGAAAATGAGAATAAAATCAGTATTTCTATATGCAAGGCAATTCCTTTGAAAATATACTGTAGATCTCAGTGAAAAGTGGGAGTTCCTGCTTGGAACTAACTGATAAGCCATGGGAGTTGTTATCTCAACTAATTAGCTGCAGGTTTATTACAAGCTATCAAGATTAAGCACCAAGGAAGGTAAATGCAATTCGATTATATATAAGGAAAGTATTTTTCAAAGCAAGACAGGGAAATATTAATGGTATTGTAACAAATAGTGGTCAACTCCAGCAGGAAGACAAGATAAGCTCCTGACTATCTGTGCTGAAAAATGCGAATGCAAAACATGTACAGAGAGCTACAAAACCACGTCTAAGCTGTGGATATGGGCACCCCACTGTATTTTCTCACTACAACTCACTAAAAGAGTAATCAGCTGGAGGATATTGATGCTCTATTTCACTTTTGTGTCTTGATTTTCTTCATGTAGTGTCCTGGTTTAGTTTGGGGTAGAGTCAATTTTATTCCCAATGTCAAGTGTCAGTGCAGTGTTTCAGATTGAGGATGAGAATAATGCAGATAACACAAAGATGTTTCAGTTGTTGTTGAGTGGTGCTTACCCTACCTCAAGAACTTTTTAGTTTCAGGAAATGGGGGAAAACAGATGGGTGTACATCCATATTTCACCCCAACACAGAATGAAATCCTACAGAGTAACACTAGTGAACATGGAAAAACACTCCTTTAAAGGAGACTAAAAGAGCTTGTTTTTCCTAACGTTGCAAAATTAAGACTTAGCTGGAACAATTTCCTTCTAGAAATAGTGGAGAGTATTTAATACCAGAAGGAGATAAAATCAAAATGATAAAACTATCATAAAAGCAAATGGATAAAAGCTGTCTATATGCAAGTGTGCCTGAATGAAAAAGAATGTCTATAGCAAGAATCAGAGCACTGAAATCCTGAGCCACCTTTCCAAAAGAAGATCTGTTTGTTCCCAAGATTTATTCCTTTTACAAATAGAATTTCAGGTGCTTGGGAGGAAGATTATCAGATTTTATTCTTATGCAAGCTAGGCAAGGATTCAAGAGGCCCTACTAAACATACCTCTGCAAGATTTCACTAGAATCATTGTTGTCAAGTGACTGTTTCTACTTCATATTTATTTTTGCAGACCATTATTTAACTACTTATATGCTGACCTTGAACAGCATTGTTTTAGCAGAGCAATGGGTATTTAGCAGGCAAAAGGCCAAAGCCTATGTTAAATGTCTTGCAGAAATTTAAGGATTTTGCCCTAGCAATTTTCATTCTAAGAGAGAAATTATATGCTTTTTATTGAACATTATACTCTAGTAGCCAACAGTGACTACTTGAGACCATACTAAATACAATAAGGTACACCTCTACCTCACTGTTATGAAGTATAGAACTAACTTCTCCAGCTACAGAGAGAAGTCAGAATTTGTTTTGTGTTGTTGAAAGATATTGGGCAGCTGACTGCTTTGCTAGGAAAAAGCTTTTAATGCTAAGGCTTTTTAAGAATTCCCTTTATTTGTTCCCACTCCTTGCAAATTCAAGTCCATGGATAACTAAATAGCCACCAGGAAAATCCTCCAGGGTCTAACAGAACCCAAGGACTATCGACTACTGAGCAGCTCAGTCACTGCATCTCATTTATTCTCTGTCATAACCTATAAATTATTTTTCTTTCATCTTGTTTTCAGGCTTACAGAAGAACTTTAAATAGACAGTCTGTGCCTATCCCAGAGAATGTGACTGATCCTGACATGCTAAATCTGATCTCCTAGTCTTGGCCTGTGACTTGGTGTCAGGCGACTGACTTGGGGCTGTAGCTCCCACTCCAAGATCAAAACAGCTAAAAGTAACTCCCAGCTGTGTGACTTTGAAGTAATCCCGTGTCTCCAGGACCATGTGGTGATTCCAAGATCTGCAGCCATTTACCCAAGCAAGACCAGCAGTCCCACGGCACATCCCACCTGTGCAGTTTTTCAGCAGAAGAACAGTAGAATGGAAGTCAATTGCTATAAAACAATGGTATGATTTCCCAAAAAGAGTGGAGGTTCATGCTTTCAATATTTCAGAGCCACGCAGCTCAGCACTGCCAGGTATGGCATCACCACAGACACAGTGACTTGTCATTGTATTTGTAGCAGTGATTACACCAGTGATGGACACAGAGCCCTCTCCCAGTCATAAGATTTTGCCTGATTAATATGGCCAAATATGTACCAAATATCCCCAAACTTCTTTTTTCCCCCTTGAAAACCTGAAGCAAAGTTATGAGAAATGCAGTCAGCTTCTGAGAAATGCAGAACTTATTTGCAAGGTATTGCTCTCTGCTGGAGGCAGCCAAAGGGCTGATATACAAATTTCCAGAACAATTTTCAGGCAGCTTCTGTTCATCACAGGGTTTGCCTTCTGCTCAACCCACAATTACCCTCCATTCTGTCTTGGTTTCTTCAAAAAGCATTCTCTATGTCCTTGATATTTTGTATTTCATGTAGATGTTGAGGTGTTGGTAGTGAGGGGCTCCAAGTGTGGCAGGGATGAGAAAGAGAAGCTCTAGAGTGGAATAGAAATGCACATGTCAGCCTGTGGAGGGCTGCAATTGGAGCAGGGGAAAAGAATGAAGAGGAAGGATGGGGTACTGCTATTTACTGACTATACATAACACCCTTCGTATCTCTCTGTGCCTCTGGGTGGGGTAAACAAGTGTAAAGGAATGAAGGGGTCTAAGGGCTCTAAAGGAATTAAGATCTTCTTGGGAAAGAGGAGAGGAAAGGTTCTTTCACTGTTTGGGTTTGGATTTTTACCACCCCAATCTATAAAATAGAATAGAATAAATATAAAAAATATATTTATTCTATATAAAATAGAATTAATTCTCAGCAAGTCAAGTCTGTTTTGCCAATAATGGAAAAGAAATGTCCCTGTGTTTGTTGCCACCCATGAGTTTTCTCATTCTTGATTTTGTTTTATTTTTCTTATTTTCTCTCTCCATCCTGTTGGGAGCATAGTGCTGGAATAAGTGAGCAGCTGGGTGAGAGTTTGGTTGTTGACTAAGACTAGCCCACCACATATTTACATCTGCAAGATATATATAGAGATGAAAAACGTAGCTGCTCTCAAGCCTGTAAAAGAAAATAAAATCCTAGGGGAGAATGAAAATAACTCCGTTTTCTTTCAGTTTCAGCTGATTTCAGCTCAATAATCCTTTTTCTGTATCAGTAAACCAATTGAGATAAGAAGCACTGGTATTTCAATCTTTAAAATGTTATTCTCTTTGGCAATTATTTTTTCTCTACCATATCAAGCCACAGACTCCTTGGGTACTTTTCGTACAAAATGGAAAGTTCTCATTTACATTTTTAACTCTTTTGCTGCAGCACATCTACACACAAAAGTTCTCTTCCTCAATCCAGAAATCCCATCTGGAACACTGCATACATCTTTGGGGTCTCCAGCATAGGAGGGGCACAGAACTGTTGGAGTGAGTCCAGAGGAGGGACACCAAGATGATCTGTTGCTGTAAATTTCATGCTCAAATGGTTTCTCAGAGGATGAAGTCTTTGTATATCTCATATATTAGTGAGGTCCTTTGGAGGTTTATCCTGCTTTTGAAGAACAAGAGAGGAAGGAAGCTTTAGGTTTAATGATGTGTCTTTCTAATGGAATTCTGAACTAATCTAATTCTTTGTTCTTTCCACTTAGTTGCATGGAAAAATGTATTATTTATCAAGTAATACTTCAAACACAATTAATTTCACTAGCATGCATATCAGAGGCAGATTCAAAGGTAAAGTTTACTACATTGGAAAAAGTGATAAATTCTGTCCTGCAGGCTGGATTGAACATGCTTCTCAGAGAACTTGGGCAAGGTCACACAAATACTGCATTCCTGCTCCTGCATTTTGCTACCTTCTTGCTTGTCACAAAAGCAACCTGTTGAAATATTCCCATGGATATGGTGCAGTGCAGTACAAATGGGATTTCCCTGCTAGTAAGGCACTACACAGCACTCCAGAGATATCCAGTGGAGCACAGTTATGTTAGGGATTGACACTTGCATGTGAACTGGCCAGACTTCTGACATTCATCATTTCTTCCTCTGAACACCTACAGTACAGTACTACTAGATGCTAGGCTAGTAAAAGGGTAACTACAGCAAAATAACTTTTAAACAAAAAGTTCTACAAAGCTGCCTCCTCTCTACCTACTGCCTCCTTTCACTGACCTTTCCAGTCCTGCTTACACAGATTTCATCAGATTTCCAGTTGTAGACAACACTGCTAATCTTCTGTGTCAGTAAGAAACAGCCCCATGTTTTACAGCAGTTTCTTAGTGTACTCGGTGCTGCAGACTCCCAACTCCCTCCCTCCTCCATAAAAATCCAGAGAAAGAAACCACACTTTTCCCTGCTGTCCTCCCAGCACTCTTTTAAGGGAAGATAATGTATAACATCTGTAAACTCCAGGCAAAGAGTTACTGCCCAATATGTGCTCTGCAATTAGCCTTCAAGTATCAAAAAGATTGCCTATTAATTATTAGTGACACTAAGCTAGGGTTGAACCTTAGTTGTTCCTATGTATATATAAAAGAAAATAAAAGGGTTCTAACCACATTTACAATGAATTATACAAGATCACAATGTTAAGGGGATGTTGTATTTGTGGGGCTAATTTTTGCCTGAAACATACAATTCTAGTGCTCTCCTATTGCTCATCTGAGAATATTTTTATTCTTTTTTTCCCCCATAGCATCTGTTTTAGAAAAGCAATATGTTTCTTTGCATTAAACAAATGCTGTACATAGGGGTTGTCTTACTTCAAAGCTTCAACTCCTTTCTTTTGCTTATGCGCTTTTCATTGTTGCTGAAAATATTTGAAAAAAGGCATATTGCTTACTTTGGTAATTATAAACCAGTAAATGATTCTGAATGCTGCAGCTGAAAAGATTTGCATTAGTCTCTTGCAGTTTCCTAACTATGAGCCTTGATATAGTTATGTCTTTACCAGGAACATATTATCATTAGCAAAAATAACTGAATTGTATCTGAATACACTTAAAAAAATAGGTCTGCCAGTTGGTACAATTCCTATGCAGTTGTCAAAGCCCTTTAACAGTCCTCCCCTTCCACACTGCTGTTTTGCATGGTGTTGTTAATGTCACATATGCAGATGGCATCTTGTCTTCCATGTTAGGGTTGTATGGTAGGAATTAGAGAAAAATTCATGTAGAAAAGGACTTCTGGAGATCTTCTAGTGTGAATTTACTCTAAACAGGATCAACTTCATAGTTTTGCAAGGCTGCTCAGGACTGTACCCTGATGTACATCAGGCACAGCATCACCATACAGGAAAGGAAGGGGATTGTCCCACTCTGCTGTCCCACTCTGATTGTCCCACTTGCTCTGGGCAGCCTCACCTCAAGTGCTGTGTCTCACAATATAAAAAACACATTAAGTTATTACAGAGCACCCAAAGGAGAGCTGTGAAGATGGTGAAAGGTCTTGAAAGGAAGCCATATGAGAAGGGGCTGAGATCACTTGGTCAGTTCAGCCTGGGGGAGATTGATGGGAGACCTCACTGCAGTTACAGCTTCCTCATGAGGGGAAGAGGAGGGGCAGGCACCGATCCCTGCTCTGTGATGCCCAGTGACACAATCGTAGGGAGTGGTCTGCAGTTGTGTCAGGGGAGGTTTAGGTTAGATACCAGGAAGAAGTTTTTCAGCTGGAGGCTGAATACTGGAACAGGCTCCCCAGAGGAGTGGTCACAGCATCAAGCCTGACAAGAGTTCAAGAAACATTTGGACAACACTCTCAGGAACATGGTGTGATTCTTGAGGTTGTCCTGTGTTGGGCCAGAAACTGGACTTTGATGATCCTTTTGGTTTCCTTCCAGCTAAGGATATTCTATTATTCCTGGCGAGGGAATGAAAATAATTTCCTCTTGAGTGAAAATAACTGCATGACTTTCTAGGTAGTGTGATGTCATTCAGCTGTCTGACATTAATAGCACTAGTAATAATATTTATGTCATCTAAACTGTGGCACTCTTTCTAAACTTAAGACAATTAGGTCTACAACTATTTAGACATCTGTTGTAAGAGCTCAGAAATATGATTGGGGAAGATTCCATTTATGGAGAGCCATGAGAAAAGGGGCTGACATGCTATATAGCACCACACTGGATACTACAGCGGAAACAAGGAGAGAGACAGAAGGAGGAATGGACAACACAAAAACCAGGAAATTAGGGGTTTGTATTTAGCTGTTTGCTTACTGGAGGAACAGCCTTGTTATTTTTACCATCCTTCAGCTTGTACTAGTAAAAGTCTTTTTATGGAATATAGTTTCTCAAGGCCTGCTTAATAGATGTATTGTGTAATGCAAAGCATGAAATTTTTCTAATAGTTATATTAACAACCAGCCATGAACCTGTCTCTGGTCTTCCTCAGTTGTATCTTATACTCCCAGCAGCATATAAAAAAATTGAAATTGTCCTGAAGAGTCAACAATGGACTCGTCTATAGAAGCAACACCTTCAGGTGATGTATATAAGGAGGCTGTTGGCTCTGTATCATCTGCCTTTGACCTCATTTTTCTCAATGAACTCTTCAGATAAGGTGGGGTGGGAATAAATTATGGCTGACACGCACTGTGTTTCAGTGGTCCTGGCAGCCAGAACAGTCCCTGTGAACCACTATTGTCACTGGAAAACAGAAGAGCTCAAAGACTGGTTTCTTTGAGCATATATTTATTGTGTCAGACCAGAGCCTGACTCTCTCAACAAGTACAAAAGAGCATCTGAACAAAATCAAGCTGCATGTGTCTCATAACTGGCCATTTGTCCTGACTCTGCAGACCCCTTTTCTGAAATTATTATATTACAGAAGGAAGGTTTTCATAGATTATTAAAATAAGAAAATTCAAACACCAGAGCTTGAGATATGAAGTTATCTTAAGAAAGATAGCCGACCATTGGACCTGTAAGTTCTACAATTCTGTACATAGAAACACATGCATACATTTTTGGTTGTGCATCATCCTTCCAAACTGATTGTAAGCATTAGCCTGAAGATTCATTTGGTCATTCAGAGATTGCTTGATTTTATTGTGAAATGAAATTTCTTTCAAAGAAAAAAAAACTCTATCTTAATGGTATTTCTACATCATGCATCTTTATTTCCTTTAAAGGATTAGAATATTAAAAGCATTATAATAGAGCATTAATGGAAAATGAAAATTTTCATTAAGATTCTGTGAAATAGAGTACTGCAGAACTATTTCATCCAGTCCTTTTTGATTTTTTCTCTTAATCTAGTTGAAAACTGATGTTAATTACTACACTGCATATTTGTAAAATATGTCATGGAAAATGTAATCTCAACAGATCTGATCAATGTTTTTTCACAGTCTTTCTATTAACTTACATAACAAAAAAATGGGCATTCTGATTCTTAAATGTAGAATATTTAAGTAGCATTCAAAAAGAGGAAAGAAAAAATGGGACTAAGTTAAAAACCGATAATAGAACTCAAATAATTATGTACATTTTTCCCCTTAAAAATTTAATTAGGCATTTATTTCAGCACTAAATCAGTATTGCAAGATATGCAGGAACTATCAAATGACTACAAAGTGAAATTATTTGAATTTTCTCCATATGGCACAAAGCAAACAACAATCTTGACACAAATCAGAGTGCCTGTTTGACACCAGGATTTCTGCCAAAATGTAGGTGGTTGGGACAGCACTCATGTCTTTTTCTAAAATTATACAGCTTGATTGTTCTGTCAAAACAAAGTTTTCTAACCTGATGCACTAGCAGAATCTGCATGTTCTCAATCTAAATGTTGACAAGGTCTGAGGAAGGAAACTCATCTCTCACAAGAATGGAGAAGAGACATAAATGTATGAGACACCACATGAAGATCAAGTGTCTGGAGAGAAAGAGTATGCATTCTGTACTAAAGGAGGAGCAAACAAGCGTAAACAGAATAATTTGTTCTTATTTCCAAGAAAAGAGAACATAGTGACCTTCATGAACAAATATATTTTTATATGGCATATAGATAGCAGAGCATAAACCCCCACAATCTTCAATGATTTAGCAATCTGGAGTCAGATTAACACAGCAAGAAATATTAACTTCAACAACATGCATCTTCCCAAAGCTTTTTTCATTAGTAGCCTAATTTTTATAGGAATAGAATATTGTCAGCTTTTTTTACTTCATTTTCCCTGTTACTTAGGGCACCTGGAGCTGCCAGCTCTCAGGCCCTTTTAACACCTCTCAACAGATCATATGAGCCCAGGCTGAACATGTTATTTAGCACACGATGGATGTCACAAAGAGTGTCTGGAATTCACTGCCTAATGACCTGCAGGCCTCCAGTCTCAGAAGCCACCTTGTATCCAATTATGTCTGGTAACATTTCATGTCAATTTACAGTTCAATCTTTGTGTCAGGATCATTAGGTACTTTCAAGATGGCCTACCTGAAAAAAAAAAAAAAATCATATATAACTCTGAGTGGTAATTTTGTTCACAATGAAAATGAGGTTGTTTATCTATAACTCAACAGAGTGTGCCCAGCTGAGGCTTGATTGGTTTTTTAAAGTCAGGAAAGTAGTCATACGCCGTGCAAACACTTCCTGCTCAAATCATGGCACATCCAGGTCAGCATACACCTGGAAATCTTCCCTTGGGATCTCAGATAGACTCTGAAGGAATGTTTCTCATTGTAGGCACCACTCTTTTTGTCAGGAAGGAGAATTTCAGCTGAGAGCTCCAGCTGCAAAGGATTTTCTGACAGGTGAAAAACCTGTCTTGATCACCTATAAAATGGAAGATCTCTTCAGGAGTTGTATTTGAATGTCTACAAATAAACAGGAGAGAAGCCATTTATCATGGGTGCATGGTATCCTCTCATCTGTGAGTTTGTGTTGACAAATATCATACCTATAAAATCAGTGCAGAAAAAACAGAAAAGGTGAAAGATATATGTTACTGAAATAAAATAAGCTACAATGCCAAATTTTTTTAGGTAACTGGACAAGTGTTCTATTTTTAGGCTAGGATGGAAGGAATTGACTGAAGACTTTGCCCCTTGTTCAGAAAAAAATGAACATGAAGAATACATGCAAGGAAAATGCTGGCCTATCAGGACCATCAGCAAGAAAATGAGCTGGTTACTTGGCAAAAAAAACTCTAGAAAAGCTGAGACTGTTCAAAAAGTGCCCATCTGTCACTGAGACCTATGCTGCTATGAGGAAAATTCTCTTCCAAGTAGAGCTGAAGACTTGTAAAAGCTAAAGCACAGATACTTCTCATTTTGTTTAAAAGAGAAAAAACATTGCTTCCATTTTAATCTGAAAACTTTTTTCAGATATCATAATAGTATTATGGTTAGCTAAGTAATAAGAATCAGAAAAATAATAAAATGGTGGCGGTGGTGATATTAGTCTGCAATTATTTATACCATTTCCTGTAAATAAGGAATCTTTTTCTGTATTTCTTCTTCTGAGTTTCTGTATCTTTGTAAAAGTCAGGTCATCCAGAAAGGTTTTGCAGTCACCATCCCTAGAATGTTTCAAAAGTCATCTGAGCAAGGCTTTAAGCAACCTCATGTAGCTTTTAATTTAGTTCTGCCCAAAGGTAGAATGGGTCTAGGCATCTCCAGAGACCCTTTCAAATGAAATTCTTCTATGGCTCTGCAACTCTATTTTTTTTGAATAACAAGAGAAAGAAAGAAACGAGAAAACTGTGCTCTTCTAAACAAAAAATTCATTGTCCCTGTAGAATGATTCAGTTTTGTCTGCTAAAAGGTCCCTGTTTTCCCTAACAGGTTGTCTGATGCCAAATATTTAATTAACATGTTTCAGTCCTTTGCTATCTTCATAAAGAAAATGAGAAAGGAACCTTGAATATGAAGCTCTCTTGTTGTCATCTTTAGTGTTAGTACAGACAGAAAAAAATATTCTTGACCTTATAGAGAAATGTTTAATTAAAGCAAAGAAAACATTATTGTAGCATAAAGAATTTAAGCCCTGAGTCCCTTTAGGTAGGAATATAAGTGGTTAGTGCAGATTCTGCAGATGAGTTTCTAATGTCCTGTCAGACCACAATTTATTCCATATTCTTAAAGGAGGAGCTAGTGTAATACACAGCTTTTCATCTTAGTTCCTTGTGCTTAACTTCATTGTCCCCTAATATTTCTGTGACAAAAACAGTAGTGCTGTCAGAAGACAGAAAAACGCATATTTGTCTGTAATCTACTGGGGAAATGTATGCAAAGGTATGATTTTTCATTACATTGTTTCAGTTTTGATGATAGTGCAGTGATTTACTTTCCAACAGTGTCTAGGAACACCCCATTTCAAGATCCTTTATGCTGAATTCCATAATTGTGGGGTTTACTTTATTTTATTTTACTTTACTTTACTTTACTTTACTTTACTTTACTTTACTTTACGTTAGCCTGACCTCAAAGAAAAGCTTAATTGAAACTACCACCAGTGGCAATGAGCAATTGCCCTCTGCCCTCCAAGTACACAGTGACACTATGTCACTGGCACCCCTCCACTGTTCACACAGCTTTTGACATGCCAGCAGATAGAAATCACAGAAGCACAGAATCACAGAGTGGTCAGGTTGGGAAAGACAACAGTGGTCATCTGGTCGAACCCTCCCTGCTCAAGCAGGGTCATCCCAGAGGACATGGCACAGGATGGTGTCCAGACAGTTCTTTGAATATATCCAGTGAGGGGCACTCTACCATGAGCATGTATATGAGCCTCTTTCTATCTGTGAGTGTTTACATGCATCATCTCTGTCCTTTCTTTCACAGCACACGTTTCCCCTGCTGCCTACAACTGCTGCCTTCCCTCCATCCTCTCCATTGATAAAATAGTTTACACTTTCTGAACCCATTTAGCCTGCTTTCCCTTCCTGCCATTCAGGGAGCTCAGCTACTCAGAGGCAGAATTGTCCCTCATGATTTTCTGGCAAATAAAATAAGAAGAGTCTATTTAATTTTTTTAAGACAAATGCATTTCAATTTAATTTTGTATTGTGAATATAGTACTTCTGCCCAAATATTCCTTTTATGGATACATCTGGCGAGGCACAAAATGCCAGCAATGCATCAAACCTCTGCAGCCCTTATTTACATTTACAACATGCTCAGTTTTCACATCCATTGAATCCTTTGACTTTGTTAGCTGACTAGTAAATTTTCCTATTATCATACTCTCGATAATGTAGATGCAGTTTCAGGAGTATGCGCTCCAGGAGCAGAAAGTAAATTAGCCATGATGGAGCATCAATTTGAGGCAGAAGCATTCCCATAAAGGTGTTACTTAAAAGTCAAATCCCTCTGAACTTTTAAGTCAGATTTCATTAGAGGAAAAAAATATTAAACACCACTCTGTGTGGTTGTCTGGCGCAGAATTCAACTCCTACTCTGGCACTCTGTGTGCTGGGGAAGCCCTTCCTGCTCTGTTTTGACATCCAGCTCCTCTCCAATAACTCTCCATACACAACCACTTCTGCATTTCTAAGAGCACCTCTTCTTTGCAGTCAGCTCTTAAGCTTGGCCTGAGATTGCCTTATGCTGCAAAGTGACTTTACCTCTCTTCCCCTCTCCGTTCTCTCCAGGCTCCCAGCACCTCTAGGGTGTTGAAGGGCTTGTGCTTTCCAATAAGCTGGGATCATCCCTGTGCTTTGTTTGCTATGTAGCTCTGAGGGAAGCTGTGTTTCCTCCTCTCTGGAGACCTCTGCTCAATCTGAAGCAAGGCAACCACTGAAAAGCAAAGAGACCCTCTTGCCTTGAAACAGAAAAACAATTTTTATAGTAGGATATACCACACAATGCACATAAATTAAGTGATGAGGAAACCAGTTCCAGCATCTTTCTCAGTAATACAAACCATGGAACAGGCATTAGAAAAATCTCTTATGAAACAAAAAAGGACCCAAAACTATGAAACAGAAGAAACAGAAACTAAATTAATTGGGCACTTAAGTGTTAAGTTTCATGACCCAGTTTTAAATATTTCATCAATATTTTGTCAAACAGTTTAAAACATTAGGTTTCCAGATATATTGAATTTTTTTTATCCCCCACAGCATGACACATTACATCCTATTTTTGAATCCCAGATTGTTTATGCTTTAAAGTAACTGGTTTTTCCTGTTGCTAGGTATGACATCTTGAAACACAACTGACAGAGTTGAAGAAGATGAATGAAAAGCTATGGGACTGCATCCTTCAATTCTGCTTATTGATAAATAGCAAATGCACTCTTTTTTTTTAACCTCCTAACATTCAAATAGATATTTCAAATTTGTCCTCACAGAAGTGAAGTAATGGGAAAAATGAAACATACATCAGCAGTTCTTCAGCAGAACTCTGTAATTGTGAAAAAATGCAGTGGGCAGCAAAGAGATGTACTGAGTGTGGCTCCTGAACTTGGGTATAAAAACAGATGTGCTGAGAAAAGCATCACCTAAAAAAAGGTTATGTTGTCCCCATTTGTTATATCTTTTTGTAATTTATTACCTTTCCCTTAAACCTTTCTATGAGGAGGAAGAAGCAGATTAGTTTTCAAAGCCTTTAAGTGGCTGTGGGTGTGTTTAGATTAAGTCCTGCATTTCAACTTCTGGGCTGTGTGCCACCCACAAGGAGCACTGATCTCTAATCAATTGCCCCTGGGATGACTCCTGCACAAGCACAGAGCTTCTCCCTACAAGGAGTCAGTGTATCTCCTCGCAAGGAAAGAGGGCAGAGGACCAAAATATTCAAGGAGCTGCAGATTTGTCCCTGCCCAAAGAATTATACTGTGACTGTAAACCAACAGGTATGGAAGTCTGTGTCCAGTTACAGGAACCGCCCAAGCATAAAGTATACAGGATATATTCTCAACCACAATCACACTAGCAAAGCACACTGTTGTGGTGGTGAAGGAAACACACAAGGAGCACTGTACATACTCCAGAGTTCTGCTGCTATTGCCCCCGAGCAATTCTGGATCACCACAGCAGCTCTGGGTGTGTCCATATTCTGCTGAAAAGACCCAGATGGCCAATATTGGTGAAAATGAAAGACCCATGTCTTTCTAGCCTCAGTTTGAAGGTGATCTTGTTTGCAAGATGGGAGCAGCAGGTAACCAGCATCCAAGAATGGGTCAGTCACTGTTAAGGCTCCTGTGCTCTGTCTCCTGCCATGCAGCCCTTCTGCTGAGAACTGGAATGAACACTGTCAGTGCTCATTTTCACAGGCACCAAATACACACAAGCCTTCAAATTTTAAGATGGTCATGTGTACAGCCATTGTGCTGGTTATACATGTTTGTGGATGGTACTGGCACTGATTTTGTGAAGTGAGATTTTAGGAGGCTATGATTACTGGAATTGTTTACTTCTTCCCAATCATAATGCTTTCCATTTAAAAAATAGAGTGTAGGAAAAGAAGAGAACATCATCCAGACTGATGACAGGCATTCATAGTGGAAAACTAAGTCTTAATCCATGATATAAAGTTAAATAGATTTGAGGGACATGGGGAGTATCTAGAAATCAAAAGATTTTTTAAAATAATCTCATTTACCTATTGATTTAGCTGAATCAAATCAAACAGCAACCAGTTTGCTTCAATAACTATTTTCTTCATGTCAAATAGTCAACAGTATTTTTGCTATTGAAAGATCTCATTTCAGTAGAGTTTACATTAATAAAGAAGACATGAAAACATGGAAGACAAAGAAATACCTTATAAACATTTTCAATGACAAACTAAGAATATGGACAAAAAAGCATAAATAAAGTAAAATATTGCAAAAACATTTAATGTATTTTCATCCAATGAAGGACCTTTAGTGTCCTATAAAATTCAGTAATTTTTTTCTGTGACTACATGAAGAAAATTACATTTATTAATTTCTGTTTGGTCTCTTGATTCTGGACTTATTTGTGCCTCTGCAGCCAGACCCCAACACCTGTATTATTTTCTCTATTCTGCCAAATATTCCCAAGTTCTCTTGTCTCTTGATCATCTGCATATCATCAGTTGATTTTATCCAGTTACTTGGTTTCAGTCATCACATAAGCCTAAGTTTTATATATTTGTCAACTACAAGCATATCTTGTCCCTCAGCCTTTTCTCTGTCAACTGCCTCTTTCTCACTCTGCTCTGAAGGTTTCCTATGAACTCAACCCACAGACGTTTGCTAAGTCATCATATCTATTCCTGCCTGTTCTCTCCTCTGCTTTCCATATTGCCTTCTGCATTCCTTAGGCCTGCACAGGAGAAGAAAAACACAAAAAAGAGAAAGACTCAAACAGCCCTTTCATAATATAATATAATTCACTCAGTCTTGTGATCTGACAGCCCTGCTCTGTGAAATTTTCTGGTTTTCTGGGGAATTTCCTTCGCTGTTTTATCCTTGACAGTTATGTGCCCACCATTGCATGTTTTAATAGAATTTGATGAAAAAGCTCTTTTCTAATCACAGCCATATGCAACACACTTTTTCTGAATTCTGTATTTTAAACTTCTTAAGCCAATTGGCTTAAGAGATTATTTTTGTCTGGAAAATCATCCTGTTTTTAAACTGAAATGGAAGTAACATACCAGCTGAATGAAAAGTATCTGTATTTTTTGGAGTGTGTAATGAAACGTGCAGTGGTTCGGCTTTACCAATGGGTGCAGCTCCGGCCAGCCCTGCCGCCACTACAACCAGGGGGCCACTTTGCCAGAGGCGTGGGCAAACCCGACCACGGTGCGGATAGTGCGCAGAATAGAAAGGCGGGACTCTCAGGATGTGCAACCAAGGGGATGCGTGTTCCCCAAGGCAGCGCTCCGAGAGAGACACTGGCCTCGAGATGGCACGGCTCTTTATTGAGTGGGTTACAGGGGTGGGATTGAGTGGGACCAATCATGACCTTTTGCCAACGTATAATGAGGGAATGCACAACTTTTGAACCAATAATAAGTAACTTGGGGAGGAGGAATACATGATGAGGGGGTGGGGAAGTTATATAACTTAAAGATTGACATATAACAGAAAACTGGTAAACAACTATTATGGGATAGGGTTACCAGGACAACCAAGGTTTTGGCGGGAAAGTCTGAGGGAAGGAGAGAAGGAGAGGGAAGGAGAGGCCATCTTAAACAATAGTAATAATTACAAAATTATAAAACACAAATTATAAAACCAAACTGGAGCAGTAAAAACCCAATTGGAATTGAATTCAAGCACCACCACATCAACGGAAGAATCCTAAACTTTAAAAGAGTTTGACTTGCCTCATGAATGCTTAGCTTTCATGTTAAAAACAGTATTCTTGGGTAGATTGCTGGAGAAGAAGTGAAATGCAGGGATGAAAAGTTTGCTCATTTGGCAAAGAGGCAGGTAACAGTACATCTGCTAGGCTTACTTAAGAGACTGAAAAGATTTGCTTCAGACTAAAAGAAAAGCTGGTTAAAAATACTGCAGTGTTTCCCACTTTTGTCCAAATGCATTAATAATTATTTGTAGAAATAGATACAGAACAAAAGCGATAAAATGATATTAAATCTCTGAGTGTTTCAAAGTTTGTGTTGGCTTTCATTCCTAATTGAAAGAGTTCCAGTGAGTTTTGTACAGATTCTGCCTTAATGATAATAATTATAAGTTCACAAAAAAAAAAAGCCTGCTTATGTAATACAGGCTATCATACATCATCCCTTTTTTTCCCAGACAGCTGCTCTTTTTCTTTCCTCTAAATACATCCAGGCAAATTTTTGATAGCTGCAGCCTGGATCCAGCTTTTGTTTTTCCTGTGGGGAGAGTCAGGAATGGAGGTAGAATCAATGACAAATGGATGCTGGAGAGTAATCGGAGTCCAGGGGTGGGGGAGGAAGGAAGAATTGTCAGCTATTTAAAAATAGAAAGAAAGAGATTTGAGAGAAAATGCAGACAGTAGACACGTGGGCTGAGTATGGGGGCTGAGAGTGAATGGGAGGAGGGAGGTCTATGCAGGAGCAGAAGCTGGAGGGTGAGACAAGATAATGGGACAAATGTGGGGACATGTGATGAGGAAGAGGATGCAGTCCTGTGGTCAGAAGAGCATGCACCAGTATATGCTGGGAGCTGACCAGATAGAAAACAGCTGTGAAGAAAGGACCTGACGGTCCCAACAAGAAGTTGAATATAAGCCAGCAATGTGCCCATGGGGTAAAGGTGACCAACAGTATCCTGAGTTGCAGGGGGAGTGTTGCCAGCAGGTCAAGGAAGCTGATTCTTCCCCTCTCCTCAGAACTGCTGAGGTCATACCTGAAGTCCTGTGTTCAGTTTTGGACTCCCCCAGCACGAGAAAGTGACTGAGGTACTGGAGAGAGTCTAGTGATGAAGATGATTAAATGACAGGAGTATTGCATATATAAGGAAAGGCTGAGAAACATGGGACTGCTCAGGCTTAAGAAGAGGATGCTCAGGGAGGATTTAATTGATTATATATAAATACCTGAAGGAAAGGTGCAAAAAAGATGGAACCAGATTCTTTTCAGTGGTGCCCAGTGGCAGACCAGAAACAATGGGCATTAACTGAAACACTGGAGGTTCCCTCTGAACATCAGGAAACACTTTTTTACTGTGAAGATGACCAAGCACTGGCAGAGGTTGCCCAGAGAGATTGTGGACTTTCCAAATTTGGTGATATTCAAAAGCTGTCTGGACATAGTCCTGAACAGTCTGCTGGGGACCTTGCTTGAACAGGAGGTTGGACAAGATGAACTCTAGAGGTCCCTGACAAGGTCCCTTCTGTGACTGTGAATCTTGGGAGGAAAGTGACTCTAGGAGAAGAGTGTTAGTATGGTTACAGTATGGAAGTTCAAATTTGGGGAACTTGAGATGGGAACACTTGGAGGTTTGTGCTGCAAACTGACACTCAGGAGATGGAAACTTAAGAACCAGGGTATTTTGGCAGAGAAAGATGAGAATTGCATTATGCTATTCCCATTTCTGTTTTGAGGACAGATGAACGAGATAACTGACCACTTCTGACCACAACACTGGCAAGCACAGAAACTAATTTGGTACCTCTCTTTTGCAGTTGAGACCACAGTATTTTTGTAACTTAACCTAGGTTCGTTAGAGAGGTCATCTGCACCTACCATACCCTGATAGCAGGCTCACCTGCTTTCATTCACACATGAAGAGGTATCCAATTCGTGCTCTCAAAATCATGTACCACAGAGTTAAAAATATTGTGCACTGAAAAGAAGCTTAAAATAATGTTCATTGCACTGACTGCAACACAGCAGCTTTAACAACAAAACAAAATACCATTTGCTATTGTTGCCAGTAGCAATATATTTTTTTGAAAGATTGTCTGCAGTAAATCTGAGAGGAAAGATCCAAATTCAAAAGCCTTTTTTCAATTTTATCAATTTTTGCCCAGCCATACGCTGAGTCTTCTAATGCTGATTTGCTGTTCTTGAGCTTCTAGTTTTCTCTTGGCTTAATTTCCTTTTTTAACCTCCTGTTGCTTTAACTCATTTCAAGTATTATTTGTATGACAGATATATCTTATCTTCTTAGAGAGGCAGGGATTTATTAGAACAGCAGTTCCTTGTGATAGACATTGTGTAAATGGAACAACTGAATGCTTTCTAAGAACATCATGGGAGGGATATCAGTGAAAAAAGTCAATCACCAGGTTTCTTTTACTGGGAAACTTGTGCCTCCATCTTCTGTGTTCAATCTGTCTCCATTTTTCAATTATTATTAATATTTCATTGCTACATTACAACAGGTTCTGAATTTTTCCAGAGAAATCAGCCTCCAATGGGCTGAATATTTCAGACATGTGAAAAAAAAAGGCTTAAGAAATAGTTCTTCTGCCTGTTTATATCTTTTCTCTCAATTTCTCACAGCCTTATAGAATTTTTACTCATATGGTCAGAACACGTCAGTCTTTATTGCATCCTAAAAGCCAAATATTTTAAGCTTCCTCAGTGCTGCATTTCCCTTTCCTGAAATGTCCTTCTTAGCAGACTGTCTACTGCAGGAAGCCAACCAAGCCTTGGAGCATAAAATACTGAGACCATGACAGTATCATCAGGACTCAGAGAAAAGGGATGGGTGGAACTGCATGGGATGCAACCATAGTGAGATAAAAGCATTGGCTCATTCCCATACATCAGGTCTCAATTCTTCAGCTTAGATGGTGGCAGGAGAATCTTAGTATTTTTAATAGAAACCAGTACAACTCTTTCCCTTAAAGTGGTGGAGAAAAATTCATGGAAGGTCTGAAGTCACTGAGGGAAGCTAACACTGAGAAAAATGGTCTGTCTTGCCTAAAGCAACATCCTAGACATCTTAGTGAGCTGTATGGAAAATAGTAGGAAAAACACAGTGCAAGAGGAAAGAGGCACCAATAAATGAATACAAAAATATGTGGGGATTTTATTGTTGTTTATTTTTTTATCAGAGGACATAACTGCTGCTGTTGGGGCACAGTTATGACAGGTTTTGTTAAGAAGCCAACCTAGTTTCAGAAGTATGGAGCTCTTTCAACTTACCACCCAATAATTCATGAATCAGGCTTCAGATCTCACGGCTCTTTGTAGTCCTGCCAGACATACCTCAGAAGACTACTTAAGAGTAGCAAATAGCATGACAGATTTACAGAACTACTTGATGAATTCTTGACTTACCGTGGTAAGGAAGTGAGGCCCAGTGGGGATGACATCCATGTCACTCCAGAGCTGCTTCTGCAGCTCAAGAGATACTTCTCATAGAGCTGCCTGTTGTCTTAGGGGGCACTACTCCTAATATTGGGGCAAGCTGATGAAATACTGAGGGAAGATGATGAAAGACCCTTATATTTGGGGAAGAGAGTGTGTTTTCAAGCAGTGGCTTTGTATTATTTAAAGGGACTTGTTTGTAAAATATAATGAAGCAGAGGGATGAAGGAAGAATGAAATTATCTTTGTGAGGGGTAAGAATTCTCAGCTGTGGCTCTTTCATACTGAATTTCAGATTGCAGCCCATTTAGAAGATTCTGATTTATTCTTAGCCTTTGAAGTAATACAGGCAGTAAATTAACACTCCTACTTTGGGGAAACAGAAAGCCTCTGCAGCAAAGCCACAAATACAAGACAATGCTCCATTATGGGTGTCATTTCCCCCTCAGGTCTGCATGGGCTTTTTCAGTCAGTGTTTTCCATCCTTGACTGCAGATTGGCAACAAAGAGTTCAGTTGCAGAACTGCTTTTGACCCTTCTTTGTTCAAGTTCATGGTGAATGTGGGGCTGGAATAACTCCTGCAGATGTTTGAGAGAAGGAAAAATGCAAAGTAAAATCTACTGGATTACAGAGTGCACAGGATCTGTGTGTCCTGTAGAACTCTGAATATAGGTATACCTGTGGTGAATGCTGAATGTCCAGTTACAATGTGTTCACCTGCTGAGATTGATAGAGAGTAAGAAGAGGTTTCTGTACGTGGGCTTCCCACTGAGATGTATTTTGCTGAAAAGGGTAGAGCAGATTAAGCTTTCAAAAATTAAAAAGCATGAATTAAAAGCCCAAATCTATGGATCTGGGCATGGATCTGGGTAGAGAGTCTCCTCAATTCACACCAAACCCAAGATATGGAACTGTACTGCAAAGCTCAGCAAAGAGTTTGGATCAAGGATTTATAGTCAAATATGGCATGAAAGTACAAGAAAAAAAGGCAGTCTAAGGGGTGGTAGAAGCACCAGTGATTAAGTAGGTCTTAACTCTAAAAGGGCCAGAATTATTATCCTGCCCTTTGGGACATTCCTGCAACTAAATTCAGGCCGTAATTGTCACTATATCTATACTACCTCCAGTACCTCAACCGAACTCCACAAGTTCCTACCTTGGTTCTCCACTGTGTTGTCATGTTCCCAGGAGATGTTTCCATGATCAATCTGAATGAAGGAGATCATGGCCATTACTGGATTGTGATGATGAGCAATTTACAAGGGAAGAAGAGATAATACTGTACGTGAGCTCTAGAAAATGTTTTCAAGAACATTCTCTGCTACCAGGGGAACATCAGCTCTCTCTTTCTACTCTGAAGTACCTTTGGTCTGCAGCTGTGATTTTCACCATGACGTGCATCAGGCATATAGCGACAAGAGGACCAGTAGTACAAGTTGCCCTTTTGAAGGTATTCACAGGAAGAATTTGGTGTCTCAATAAGCTTCTAAAAACGTAAAACCAAGGACCTTATATTCCTGAATACATTGACTCGATGAGTGCCACTGAGGAAAGGAGTTTTTTAGAAAGTCTCAGAAATACAAACCAAGAACAGAATTAGAAATAGATCAGATGTTTTGGTCAGGCCTGCTATTTAAGATCTAAGAGCAAATTCCTGTTTCTTAATGCCACAAAGAATAAACTCTATGAAAAAGAGTACATTTTGGTTTGAGACCATGAGAAATCAGTACTGATACCAGTTTCTATAACTGAGTTAATGGTTCATATGTTTAAAACCAATAGTATAGTGGATGAAATAAATGACTTTCACTAACAAAGAACTGTCATACAAACTTTACCCATTCCCTGCATCTGTAGTTATCAGGAGAAATAGAGAAACAGATCTGCCCTGGGAGATTGGAAAGAATGGAAGAAGCACAGGGCTAATTATTCCACCTTTGGTCTATTCATACTGAGGCTTTAGGCCATGGCATTCATGGAATATGTTGAAATGTACTACATTGTATATGGTGAAGTAGGAACAACAGTCAATGTCTGCATTCAATGTGATGATTTGGAAACCCCAGAAATTGCAAAGAAAGATCAGTATACAAAAAATTCTAGGTCAAATTAGCAGATGAGACATTTTTAAAAAGATGTACTAATTAACAATAGAAGAAATGAAAATAATAAATAACTCAATGCTTAATTAAGAGGAGTCCATGAGTGTATTTTTGGTCATCTGAATTCCACTAGTTTTGCACAGAAAACTGGTTTAGAATAATTCATGTTATGTCTACCTATGCTGTCTAACAAGAGTTTTGTTGTAGCCATTTCATTTAGAAGATGAAGAAAACATATACAGCACTCTGCATGTCAGCCACTGTGTGGCCCTGGTAGATGCCATACACGGTTAAAGAACATGTCTTCGCATATGAAAAAAATGTATTTTCTAGAAAAGCACCCTAAGATTCACTGGATGAGTAACTCACATTTCTTCCTGCTGACATTGACTAAGACAGTGTTAAAGATTACTTCATCTTAAGAAAGTGAATTTTGGAAGCTGTAATTTAGTAGTAGGGTTGGCCAGAAAACAATTTTACACAAAAAATAGCACTTGACATCTGTTTCCAAAAACCTTGCAGCACTAGGTTTTCATGAAGAAGCTGTGTGTGGAGAAAGGAACCAAAGTAATGAGGTACTTTAAAAATGTATGCTGGTTGATTTTTGAATTTTCCTTGCTGGCTCTTATTCCTTGTATTTGATTAAAATATTTATTGGACCAGAGAGAAAATGAAACACTAATTAAGTGTCTTTGTTTGGATCTAGGAAGCCACTGGAGCAGATAATGACAGAAAATACTTCATTAAAAATATACTTATTTTTTCCAATTAATAGTTTAGCACCAACTCCAATCAAACAGAAACATGAAATTACCAACTGCGATAACTGAAAAATTTCTTTAGTATCAATAATAGAAAATATGACCAGAAAATTTTAAACACCAATTGAAAATCATTTTTAGCAACAATGACATGGAGAACAGCCTCAAATATTTATTATGTTTAATATTGTTTCATTCCTGATGTTATATACACACACATGGACATCTGGTTATTTGCTGAAGTAAAGTTCTGATTATTAAATTTTCATATGTACTATTACATTCATGGAGTCTAACATTCAAGGAGTTTAACAATTCAGATATGCAAATGCAATCAAAATCTTAATTTGGTTTTTAAGAGACAGAGGGAGTTCTGTTAAGAATTTTAAACTGGCAAAACCTGTCTATCACATTATAATTGTCTCTAATTAATACTGCCAGAAATCTCAGCTATAAAAATCTTTACTAAACACTGAGTCACACTTAAACTGGTGAAAAATCCTTCTCTTGCCCAAGCAAACATTAGAGAAAATCAGTTCCAATGTGTTCCTTAAAACTGAGTGCTAATTGATGATTGTAAGTGAAGACAAACATATCAGCATAGAAGAAGTCATTTTGTTGAATTGTGGAACAAGATGTATTTTCCTAAAGGGCCGAGAGAGATGTGAAAATCAGTAAATTGTATTGCATGTTATACATGTGTGTGTGTATATATATATATATGTGTATATGTATATGTATATGTATATGTATATGTATATGTTTAGCCTGAAGAGATGAGTTAAATCTCATTCTTTTAAAGATGGAACATGAGACACAAGGAACGGAGCCTGTGGAATGAGCCTACATCACAGACTGTGAGACAATTCAGCCAGCCCTGAGGTGCATGAAAACAACGGTGGAAAACAAAAATCATATTAAAAACCTTTACTCATCACACACAGAAACTTTGTCCAAACAGAAGCACATGGTGTCCCTGCCCGAACACAGTTCCTAAAGAAACTGAAAGCTGATGGAGGCTGGAAACACACTCTGGTGGTGGGGGAACAACTGTCTATGCAAAACAGAGGTACCTGCCCCTCTCAGGGCTGTGCCCTGTGGCAGGCAGGTGCTAGGGGAGAGAAGTGTCTGACTCTAGGGGAAGAAACCCTTGGTTCGAACAGGTGATATTTGTACCCCTGTACCTTCTGCCCTGCTGCCCCTGCTGTCACTGGAATTTGTTCTCTTGACCATTGTAAACAGACTTACAGGATAAGACGCTCTCCTTCTCGTTCCCTCTAAGTTATGCAAAAAAAGGGTATCTCAGATACAATCCCTTGAAAGCTGAGACAATCAAAATAAAACTAAAATATGTTTAAAATATGGAGTGTAAAAGAGTCTATCGCACAAACTAGGAAAAATGCACAGGCATCATTGAAAAATCTCTCTTTTGTTATGTGATTGTTGGGTTTTTTTAGTGAAAGCTTTAAAATTTGTCTTTTCCAGCTTTTCAACATACATATGCTGCAATTCTACATTCTATTCAAAGTTTTCTTTTTGCATTATATTGTACTGGCACTGGAACATAATGTAATATTATGCATTACATACACACACACAAAAACTGTGAGGTCAAATCAATCAAAATCAATGAAAATATTGGCTTGGATCTTTGGAATAGATGATATATCTTCTCCCTACATATGCTCAGGAAAACACAGTTACCACCACTGAGAGACCAAGTAGTTTGTCAAAGCAGTATTAAACCAATTGAGGGTCTGACAGTGAAATCTCAAAATCAGGCAATTGTTTTAGAAAATATCAATTTGTGTCCAAAATGCATGTGCCTTGCACCTGTTTGTCCTGTTCAGAAGAGCACCACAGAGTAGTGGTTAATAATTGCCTTTTGGTCATTGGCTTCTTCAGTTAAAATTCCCTGACTTTAGACCATTCTGCTTGTGATAGCCCAGAATCCCATTTTAGATGGTTTGAGATTAAAATATGGCAAATATTCCACTAAATGTGGATTAATTAATAATATATTACTCTATTTCATAATACTATTACTTTTGTCAACCATTTCTATCTTTTTCACTTTATTAAATCCATGATATTTTTCTTCCCTGACAGACCAAAAAGAAACTTGAATACAGAATAGAAAATGGATTTCCTGTTAGCTTCTGTAGCATTTATTGATTGTCTATTACCAATTGAAAGACACAGGTAATAATGACAGAGTTTATTCTACTACAGCTATTTTACTACAGTCATAAAAAAACGGAATTGTGGCATCACTTATCTTGGACATAAAAAGAGAGTCATCAAAAATGTCATATCTGTACAGAAAACAGGTAGGCATTACATACCCATGTATCACATCCAAAACAATGATGGACAAGTATCAAGTCCATTTTCAGGAGCATGGCATAGGAAGGAAACCAGACATTTTTGCATTGTTAATACTTTGTCCAAGTCATGAGGGGAAGAAATTCACACTTTTACAACCTGTAAGTAAGTTTTCTGTTTGATGTCCCTTAATTCTGGGGCCTAAGGGGTAAGTAATATGTTTGTAATTCAGTTTTAAGTTGTGTTTGTTCTAGCCAGTCAGTTCTTCTGTCTCTATTCAGGTTTCCTTTCTCTGGTTCCTTTCCCAGGAATCAATGTATGACTTGGAATATTCAGTATTTTTAGATTACTTGCTGGTTAAAGATAAGTTTTAGTTGCTAACTCTGTTTCAGTACAGCATGGGTAGTTCTCAGTGATGTCTTTTCTCAGGTGAGCCTGACAACTACTAATAGTTCTGAGCTGCTGCTATTTTCTCTAGAATATCTGTACACATGAACTGCTCTCTCAGCTCCAATGTGTAGATGGTTATACTCAAAATATTTTCCAGAGCAGAAAGGTACACAAACTAGGATAGAGCGAGGAACGTATTTTGGGGCCAACTAATATTTAATTGCTATGTTTATATGTTTCCTTAACGTAGAGCATAGCCTTGTTGTGGGGGTGCTGAAATGTTATCATAAGTTTCTTAGTTGTAGGTCTGATGTGATTTGGACTTTAACCCTAGCCTGGTAAAGTTCCTGTCTTGGATTGTGCTTATCAGAGGTTGATAAGAGTTGCCAAGACAACTCTAATCCTCTGCCCCGGGTTTCGATCATCCTATTGTGTTTTCCCCCATCCCATTGTACTTCTCCCCCACATGCCCACCATCCCCCAGGCCCCAGAACCTTCAGGAGAGGTGTCTGACAGGGATTGGTGGGTCTCACAGGACCACATCCCAAATTCACCTGATTTGTTAATGTTGTGTATTGCATTTTGATCTTACCCACCTGGCCTTGTTTCATTGGTCTTGTAACTTGTATCCACCCCTGAGATTTTGGGGGAACAAAAACCCCCTGTAACCGAGGCCAGGGGTCACTCCCCAGAGGCACAGGCCTGGAACCAGGGGCTGCCCCTGAGTTACCCGAATAAAACCTTTTCTCCCTGAGCCTGGAGTGTCCCCTCTTTCGAACCACGGCCGAGACAGCTAAGGCAAAAGCGCTGCGGAGCCAAAAACCCACGCAAAGGTACTGTTGGGCGTATCACAGCTAGCAGGGTGGCCCAGCTGACGCTGAGCTGACCTGAGAGACAGATACGCGAAGCAACACCTTGTTACTTCTTCCACACCAAACACTGAAAGTTAAATGCAGTCCTCCCCCAGACCCCTGACCCTAGAGGGGGCAGTTAGTCCTGCAGTGACTACATGGGGGGCCAGCCCCCAGCCCTTGGCACTCCCAGTCTGGAGCCAGCCCAGGAAGGCAGCAGGCATGTGGCTATCAGGAAACTGGTGTAACAGCTAACACCAGTTAAAATCAAAAAAGGTCTAACCAGATAAATGCAGACTGTACTGACAGGTCAGTACAAAGCCTGTGGTACTTTACAGGTAAAAGGCAAAACAGCGTTTATGGGGTCACTTATGTGTAGCACTGTCATGGTCATGGAGGTAGGTGAGGAACACAAGTGGAGATGATGGTCTACATCCTTACAGATTTTGTCTTTCTGTAAGTTGCCTCTATTCCTACAGGGGAGCAAGCTCCTCAAAAAGTGTGAATAACCCAAATGTTACTTCTCAAACAATACAATACTGAACTTGATGTTTATCTAAGTCTAGTTGAGATTATGGCACTTAGTGGGAGGGAGATCTGTGATTTTTCCGAGTTAAAACAAATTCAAGGGCAGGAGACTGAAAAAGCAATGAAATAAAATCTTTGTGTTGAAAAGCAAATATTTGTTGTAAATTATGAAAAGAGAGTCCTTTATAGTGCTTTTAAACTCCTCTTGTCTTAAAAGTATTTTAGCCAGTGATTGAAAAGAATAAGAAGAATGAGAATTTGAAATGGACAGGCCTAGCCCACACATCTTTCTTAAATACTAGGTATATCTGAGCCTCCTAGACAAATGCTGAATCATATCCACTGAAAGAAAAGGAAGAAATGGCACTCATACTGTGGTGACTTTTCTTCTTTCCATATTTAGCAAAAAGGCCAGCAAGGTACTCTTATGAGAGTGCTCAAATAACAATGGATGTATGTATTGTGAGGACATACATTAGAACAAAAATGAAAGGAACATCCAAGAAGGTACTAAAGTCAAAACTTCCATTCAAAAAAATTCTAACCTCACCCTAACTTTAGAAGGTTGTTGAGCATGAAGTTATCTCTGGGCCTCTGTATGTAAAGGGTAAAAACACTGACTAAACAAAAGCTTTTTGAATACTACATGTTGATAGCTCCATATACAGTATCAGAAAGTTAGTCATCATCCCTGGAGCATGCAATTAAAGTGACAAGATCAAACTTGATTACAACAGTGTTCTTGGTGCATAGCAAATCCTTATAGCAGATTAAATATTCCATATATATGTTTATCTAAACTGCCTTAGCAGGGGGAAGAGAGAGACTGGAAGGAACAAATGAAAATTGCAAACAGGTAGGAAATTTTAAGTAAGGTTTAGTTACAGGCTGAATAGTCTGGTTTCATTTCTTGAGTATTTAAAAGATATGCATATAAGGATAGGTGAAGTTATTTTAAAAATAAGTATGAGACTTGATGCTGGAAAAAAAATTCAGAAGGAGGGCTGTGCATTTGTGTATGTAATATACTTTTGTGTTTGTATGTGTGCACAGAAAGGCCATCAACCTTGTAAATTAATTAAAGTTAATGGGGAGTCAAGGGCATGGAAATAATTAATGTAGCATAAATTAATTCATGAGCTCTGTATCAACCCTGAAGCTTACAAACTAGAGCAGCCTGATGTAATCCATCCCAGTTGCAAGGTAAAAGTTTTATATAAATTACAGAGAGCCAGTAATAAACACATGCAGACGTTAATGGTTCCCTGCTATTCAACAGAAGGCATGATGCTCAACTAAAGACACTCAACTAGTGGCCCAAATGGCTAATGAGACAAGTGGGCATCACTGGAAACTTCTCCAGCCTGCCTTGCCAGTAGAGATGCACACACTCCCAGACTGAGTCCTTTGTTCCTAGACCTTACCATAGGACAGCTGGCTCCAGTGATGTGCCACCTATTCATTATTCACAGGAATGAGGTTACAGGACCCAAGGAAGTGCTCAGAACTGGAAGCTCTTATGAAGAGGTTGTGTGGCATCTTCTGAAGGTGTTAGTTTTGTTTACTGCTGATGGAGTTCCAGCTGTGAGACTTGAATTTGTGCTGAGAGAACCCTAAACATCTTCCTGAACTGGGAACTTAGGATAAGCAGCACTCTAGCTATCTGCCTGTCTTCTGGATCCTTGTAGCCTTCAGCAGGAACAAGATGCACAAAGACTATGCGTATAAAACTGTTCTGAGTCCTGAGATTGCCCCACCTCCTTCTGCATTTCTAACTTAGAGCTCTCTACATGTCCAGTGGGACTGTCCAGACATGATTCTTTGCCTGCTTCCCTCAGGAGGCTGGGAAGAAGCCAGGAAGATTCTCAGATATTTTATTTTCCCTGTGGGACAGCCATGTCCCAAAATACAATAACATAATTCATCAATTCCAGTGTTCCTGGGCCTGCAAAATACTTGTATTGTTTGCTATTGAAAATGTGATCATGCATAAACATATGGAGCTTGTTAATAACAAGAAGGAAAGTAAAGTAAAATAGGCACTGTTATTTGCTGAGTTTTAAAGAATATAAATTGTTACATTCTAAGATAAAATATAAATGTTATTTTGAAGCCTATTATCGAACAATGTACGATACAGATTTCTGCTAAAGAATGTTAGGTTTTCTAAGAGCTTGTTTAAAAATTATTCATAATTGCTATGCTTTATGGAATGTGTAATGCATTTCTATCTCTCAATACTATTTACAATATTTAACTAAGAAAATCTATGGCTATCCTCTTTGAAGGTTACTGAGACCTATTAACACCTGGTTATAATTGCATTTTACATGCAATTTACTTGAGGTTTAATTTCCAGTGTACTGGTAAATAAAATTAGATACTCAGGCCTGCTTCAAAGACTTAATTTGAGAGTAAGTAAAAAAAAATTAATAAAACACTGCTTTGGTATTCCCTTATTCTCTCTCATACATTGAACTAATTAGGCAAAGCTGGTAATATAAACACATTTCAGCACCTGGACTTTCATTATTTTTATTTTATTCTCTCTTTCTCCACTGCTAGCTCTGGGCCATAGAAGCTAAATCCTCAATAAGCAAAGTCTGTGTGCGTCTGGTTTTGCAAGCCAGAATTTTCACACTGTAGGCAGATGGAAATCTTGGAAACACTGGTATGCAATACAAGTAGATATCCTGTCTATTTTGAAATTTGACCCCATAAGGAAGGGAAAGAGTAGGTGGCACAGAATGGAATTCATTGCATCACTTATAACAAGAAGCATGAAATAAGATCCCTCGGATACAGTTATTAGCACCTGTCACCTTGTGGGTCTCTGAAAGTGGATCTGTTTTCTGTTAGACCTATTAATCATTGTAAACTGCTTTAGGCACAGTTATAAAAAGAGAAATGTTAATATCCAGCAATTAAACTGATATGGAGACTTGTCAGCTCCATGCTCAACAAGTATTCTTGTAAGATCGTAGACTTCAGAGCAGTGAGTTATGTTGTATGATAACTATTAAATATACAGAAGGAATTGTCAGCTTGGGGTCTTGGAGTTCTGAGTCATGCCCTCAGTCTCTTGGGTCCTACGAAAGTGACTTGGTCTCATATTCTCACTGGATGTTACAAAGGAGCATTCTGCAAAGAGAGCCAGGCTAGATCTGCTTAACTGGTCTGTATGGAGCAATCTGTCAAGTTCTGTACCACCATCATCTTTTCTTTTCTCCTACTTGTGCAATGATGATATTGAGTTCCTTCCTTTTCCTACTTGTTTAGAAACTAGTTCACATAGTCACAGTATAAAATCTCTCATCTCATAAGTGATTACTCTGGTAAAGAAATTAATTTTTGTGGTATATGTCATTAATCCACTTAATTAAATTTTGCAAGATGGAATCTCAGGGTGGCTAAAAGTCATCAAAACTTATGTTGGTATAGCACTGTCCTGCCTCAAAGCTCATATCAGTAGAGAATGATCAGGAACCTGATTTATCTAAGCAGTGATTCTCTTCATTTCTTTCTTGTGGAGGTTTTTCTGTGGGTGAGGGTTTTCTTGTTTGTTTGTTGGGGTTTTTAAAACCATGATCCTTCTATGATATATTTTTGTGAACAAATATCTGTCTGGCTGACAGACAGCCAAATCAGCTAAGTCAGTCTCTCAAGGTATCTAAAGAACCTGGAAGTAAAGGATGCCATTTCATGTAGAGATTATTTAATAGAAAATGAACTACCTGCTGTGAGTAAGTTTCTCATTGATGAACCTCCAGGGAGAATTCGTGCCTGAAGGACTTAGTGCCAACATTGGCTGTGTTTGAGCTCAGATACAATACTTCCATAAGGAAATGACAGCCTAGATATTAGCAATGACTAAGGATTTTTAATGGAGCTGGTAGCTGTTTCAGAGCAGAAATCTGGTTAAGTGATAGAGGGGCATAGATGGTGCTTCTGGTCAGTTGTATACAAACAAAGTTTGGGAAAAAACTGATTTTCTGATAGATACATGAGGGATTTGTAACAGGTCAGTTCTGGGAAAAAAGAGTTGCTAGCCTTGAAACAGCATATTGCATACTGTAAGCAGTTAAAAAATAGTAAAGGTCGGCTGTGAAAAGTTTTACTTAACAGTTATTCAAAACTAAGAGAAAATTTAATCTCTGTTCTTCTCAATTTACTTTAACAATGGAATCCAAGAAGACTTCATTTTTTTCCTGAATGAAGAAATTGCATTACATGTATCTTCTTCCTGTTATCAATTTCTTGCCAAGAATTGGGCTGAGAGAGGTAATGCACATCCTTGAGAACTAGGGTATTTGTAGAGCCCCTTTGTTCTGAAAAGATCCTGTCAAACAATTGCTACAGCAGTAGAATATATTTACAACTATTCCATAGAATATGCTTTGCTACTAGGAAGTTGAATACTGAGTGTTCCTGCTTGTCTGGAAAAATAAACATGTATTGAGTTTTCAATGTTTTGAACCAAAGACTTCTGACAGACAATAAGAAAGAAGGTCAAGTCAGCAGGGAAGAGATGTCAAACAGTCCTGTACTAATTGTACATCATCAGATTTGTGGAGTTTAGTATTTATGATACTCTGCCTGATTACTTACACAATGTGCTGATTGGCAACAATACACAAAACATCTTCTAGAGTGTAGGAATGTATTTATTTGAGTATTTTTACTCCTGCTGCCTCAGGTTCAAAAATAGGGTTACTCCACCAACAGCTTTGCAGAAATTAAATAACCTTGCAGTTTGGCTGGTATGAAGCACCTGGAAAGTAGCTCTGATGACGGTCAGAGAGCACTTGCAACACAGTCTTACTGCTAGAGTATATATAAAAAGATGGCATAATAAAACCTACAAAGATAATTCACACACACACATAAACCAGAATTTAAATGGTTCTTGTTTAGAGAGCACTTAATTTAATTTATCATCAGTGTATGTCACTTCCTAGGGATTCAAAAAGTTGACTTGTACTGTTATTTTGTCTGGCAAGAAAGGTGATCATACCTCTCACTTAGAATCTCCTGAAATGAGCTCAGATTAACATCGTATTGCAGCAAATGAAAACCGAACCAGAAATTCAAGTGTCAGCCTGAATAAGAAGGGTGCTCATGAGCCTGAGAAGTCATCAAATCTTGTCTGGCATGATCATAGAGAGCAAGAACAGGATGAGAAGATCCCGAGGTGAGCCAGCAGTCACAGGCAACTTCCTGTGGCACAGTGTTGCACCAAAAACTGATAACATAAATGTATAGAGAGCAGGGCCTTTTGGAACTAGAGTGTGATAAAGATCTGTGTAAGGCAAATGAGTAACCAGAGTATGGGGACCCTATTTTGGAAGACAGAAGGTTTGTTTGCATAGGGCTTTTTTCATTTACGAGTCTAGAAATCAGCAAAGTTTTGTCTCTCAACCAATTGGTTTATATCAGTTGAGGGAAAATTATGATAATAAGATCTAGTTTAATATAATTTCTGTTTCCACTGTGGAATATCCTAGAGTCATAAAGTGGTTTGGGGTTGAATGGAGTTTTATATATCCAGTCCCCTGCAATGATCAGCGACATCTTTCAACTGTCTCAGGCTGCTCAGACCCCTGTCCAACAAGACCCTGATTTTTTCAGGGATGGAGCATCTGCCATTTCTCTGGGACATCACTTCCAGTGTTTCATCACCTTCATTGTAAAAAAAAAAAAAAAAAAAAAAAAAATCTTCATTATATGTACTCTGAATCACCGCTCTTCCAGTTTGAAACTTGTTCTATTGCTACAGGCACATGTCTCCATCTTTCTTCTAAGCTCCCTATAAGTATTGAAAAGAGGAAAAAAGGTCTCCCCAGAACATATGCTTTGCCTTTATATCTCTATTGACCCAATAAAATATGAAGAGTTAGAGAAATCTCAAGTGTCACCTTAAATAAATTTTGCAGGTATGAGTACCTGGAGATCGAGAGTTGGCAAAACCCATTAAGTCAGTGCAACCCATTCTGCAAGGCTGCTACTCTGGAAAATCCTACTGATCTAGCAAGATTTTGGTTGTGCAATACAACAAGTGACAACTGTTTGCCAACAGACTCCTCTGAGCAGGCTGGTAATGGTTGTGCTCTACTCCTACTCATGTTACCAGGAATCACCATGGATATAGGAACTGACTTCCACCAGTCCCTGTCCTCCCTGCCGACATCACAAAAACCTGAACATTAATCATGCAAAGGCTTATGTCAATTCAAAGGAAAGGACTGACCTTGTCACTAAATCACAGAATCATTTGGGATGTCATGTGATGAAACATGCAGGCAATCCCTGCATTATGATGGGATGTTCTCCTGGGTGAATTCAAATATATCATATTTTTCTGTCATGTTTTGCAATTTTCATTCTATCATCTTTGGATCTTTTGGAGAAAAAAGAACAAAAACGTTTTTCCTCTTCTCTATTCAATGTGTTGCTCTTATCTAATCAGCCTGAGATTATTTCCTCTGATCCACTTCCTCACTCATGCATCTGAGTCTTGTTTGCTTGCTTGCTTCTGCAGCTGCAAGTATCAAAGAGGACTCTTTTCCAATGTAAAGCACAGCTATGAAAATGTGGCGGAGACATATGCTACTTGTAGTCAGTCACTCCTGCATAAATGATAGCAGTGCAAAGTACATTCTGAGCATTGGGGAAAGTGGATACAGTTCTTATATTTTTGCTCAAATCCATCAGCTACTTAATTCTCAGAACTACAAAATAACAGTGAATATGGATTAAGCTTTTGAGGGAGGGATAACAAATTGCATAAATATAAAATGGGAAAGAGCCACCAAAGTAAGCTGTAACAAGGAATATTCAGGATGGAAAAACATCTTATGATGACCACAATAGTGAAGCAAATGAGATAGATAGAACAAGAACATCTCCATCATTTAAAGCTGGAGGACAGATCTTCCTTGAGAAGAGAGTAGGGAGATAGTCTTTAGGAGTGACCTAGATTTAGCTGTTGAGCTGGTATGAGGAATAGGATAAACTAGAAGATCTCTTGAGATTCCTTCCAGTCCTGTGATCCTCTAATCCATCCTTTCTTTGAATTTAGTAATTAGTAAAATCATTACTATTGCTTACTCGACCTTGGAGCTGTCCTTCCACATTTATTTGTTCATGCATGGGCTGGTCACATACATCCCTGTAGCAATTATAAGAAGAAATGTACTTGTAATAGCCTCAAGGGAAGATTGATTGCAGCTTGTGTGAGTGGAGGTTAGCAAAGTGGTTGAGATTCCAGACCATTCTCTTGCCCTCCAAAGCTTTTATTTTCGTGTACTGTAATGTGTTATATAAAAATCCATTACTCTCATGCTCTAAACCAGGAGCTTTACCTCAGTCCCCTCCTTGATGTGTTATGATATAATTCAAAAGAAAGCATTAAGCAGATAGTTTAAATATGTTCTTTGTCTCCCTGCTAAAGGGCAGGTGATCTCCCAAAACCAAAACTAAATCAGCTCTGCAGTAAATTTAAACCAAGCCTGAAGCAAACCTGCTGGCTGCAAAAGCTTTAACTGATTGCCTGTATTACTGTCAGCTGTAAGCACAGAGCCTGTTCTCTGCTAATGCAGTCTGATCCTTTCACACTGAGGTTTTTTCTGTTTGGCTTTTCAGTTTGTAAAGCAGCAAGTTTCAGCTGACATCACTATTCAAAAATTGTCTTTTATTGCAGTGGTTCAGCTTCTCCAATGGGTGCAGCTCCGGCCAGCCCTGCCGCCACTACATCCAGGGGGCCACTTTGCCAGAGGCGTGGGCAAACCCGACCACGGTGCGGATAGTGCGCAGAATAGAAAGGCGGGACTCTCAGGGTGTGCAACCAAGGGGTGCGTGGTCCCCAAGGCAGCGCTCCGAGGAGAGACGCTGGCCTCGAGATGGCACGGCTCTTTATTGAGTGGGTTACAGGGGTGGGATTGCGTGGGACCAATCACAACCTTTTGCCAACGTATAATGAGGGAATGCACAACTTTTGAACCAATAATAAGTAACTTGGGGAGGAGGAATACATGATGAGGGGGTGGGGAAGTTATATAACTTAAAGATTGACACTTAACAGAAAAGTGGTAAACAACTATTATGGGATAGGGTAACCAGGACAACCAAGGTTTTGGCGGGAAAGTCTGGGGGAAGGAGAGAAGGGGAGAAGGAGAGGGAAGGAGAGAAGGAGAGGGAAGGAGAGGCCATCTTAAACAATAGTAATAATTACAAAATTATAAAACACAAATTATAAAACCAAACTGGAGCAGTGAAAACCCAACTGGAATTGAATTTAAGCACCACCACATTTTATGTGACTAGGGTGAATCATATTATAATCTGTGAAGGGCTACCTGTAACCTCAAATCTCGTTTTGGAGTTGTCAGTTGTTCCTTCTCAGAAGCTGGTGATGGGTACCTGATGGTTGTACTTGACAACAGGCACTCTGAGGTTTTGAAGGATTAAATGACCTTAACTTTCATTATTTGCTCATAATCATGTTCAAAATTTACGAATTTTGAAATAGAGATTCAACAGTTATGGTGAAAGGAGGATTGCTCAGAGGAATATTCACTTTGAAAGTAAAATGCCTGTGTTGGTTTGCTATACGTTTTAAAGGGTGGCACTAATTCAAACAATGCAATCACACAGAGGATAAGATCGACAATTCTATTTTTATTTCAGACAATTCTTGGTCTCTCTCTGAAAATAACTGATCAATTAAAAAACACAACAAAAATCTCCCAATATTTTTAAAACTTAAAGCCTACTTTGTACCTTCTCCATATCTTCTGAAATCTATTTGTAGTTTGACTGCCCTTCACTTTTATTTTGGCTAGCACACTTTATTTCTTATGCTTTTAAACAGATTGTCGTGACTACAAATATGCAAACTGATTACTGGAAAAGAAACAATGATTTTGCTATGGAAACAAACAGAGTCTCTTTGTTCCATGGAAAATTAATGTAGAATAATTCACCTTTCAGAATAGGCTAAGAAACACACTGAGCATATTGAAAGATTCATCTAAACCTTAGAAGCTGTAGTCCAAAGACTTTAGAGTAGATGTATTAAATTATTTTTAAAAACCTGCTATAGAAACATTTTTAAGAAGATTCATCAAACACAGGACCAAATCTTACAAAGATGAAGCATCGTATTAGAACTCCAGGAAGCAGGGCATAACTAAACCTCTCTCAATTATTTTCAGTCTTGGGAATCTAGAGAGGTCCCATCTGACTGGAAGTTGGTGAACATTGTCACAATTTTCAAGAAGGGCAAGAAGGAGGACCCCAGGAACTACAGGCCTGTCAGTCTCACATCAGCGCCTGCTAAAGTTTTGCAGAAGATTATTCTGGGAGGTATTGAAATACACCTGAGAGACAATGTGGTCATTGGTCACAGCCAGCACAGTTTCATGAGAGTAGGAGAACCTGATTTTTTATTTTATAACAAGGTAACTGGTCTAGTTGACCAAGGAAAGCCAGTAGATGTACTATTTTGGGATTTCAGTAAAGTTTTCAATACTGACTCTCACAGGATTCTTCTGGACAAAATGTCAAGCATTCTGTTGGATAAACTCATCATGCAATGGATGAGCTGCTGGCTCACAGGTCCAGCACAAAGAGTTACAGTAAATGGGGTGATTTCAGACTGGTGACCTGTCACTGCTGGGGTTCCAAAGAGCTCCATCCTCAGCCCTGTGCTCTTCAATATCTTCATAAATTACTTTGACAGGACTGTCAGTGATACTGAGCAAGTTCACAGATGATACAAATATGGGAGGAGCTGTTGACTCCCTCAAAGGCATGGACACCCTGCAGAGAGACTTTGAATATTTGGATTGCTGGGCAATCACCAACCATGTGAAGTTCAACAAGGGAAAGTGCCAGATTCTGTGCCTGGGATGGGATAGCCCCGAATGCATGAACAGACAGGGAATGAGATGTTAGAAAGCAGCACTGTGGAAAGGATCCTGGGCATCCTGGTTGATGGAACATTGAACATGAGTCAGCAGTGCCCTGGCAGGCAGGAGGGCCAAGCATGGCCTGGAGGGCATCAGGCACAGCATCTCCCAGCTGGGCAAGGGAAGGGATTGTCCCACTCTGCTCTGCATTGAGGCAGCCTCACCTCAAGTCCTGTGTGCAGTACTGAGTGCCATAATATAAAAAAAAGACATTTAACTATTGGAGAATGTCCAGAGGAGATCAACAAAGATTGTAAAGAGCCTTGAGGAAAAGCCATATGGTGCCATATGAGCAACAGCTGGGGGCACTTGGTCTGTTCAGCCTGGAGGAGTCTGAGGGGAGAGAGACCTCACTGCAATTACAGCTTCCTCATGAGGGGAAGAGGAGGGGCAGGCACTGATCTCTGCTCTGTAGTGACCAGTGACAGGATCTGAGGAAACAGCCTGAAGTTGTGTCAGGGGAGGTTTAGATTGGATATTAGAAAAATGTTGTCCACCCAGAAGGTGACTAGGCACTGGAAAAGGCTCCCCAGGGAAGTGTTCACAGCACCAGCCTGACAGAGTTCAAGAACAATTTGGACAATGCTCTCAGAGTGTGACTCTGGGGATGGTGTTGTGTAGTGCCAGGAGCTGGACTCAATGGTCCTTTAGGATCCCTTCCAACTCAGCTTATTCTGTGATTCTATGAAATAAGGCATAAGTAGAAGCTATTTATGGCCAAAATTGAAATCATAAAACCTTTGGGTTTTTGCTTTCTGCTATTGGAACTACAAAAAGTCTTTATTTTTCCTTTAGTATTTAGTCTTGCGTTTATTTTTCCTTTAGTATTTTCCAGTTCTCTACATTTTTACTTCTTGGCATGTCTAGACGTGCCTCAGCATTAACACATCTGAACAGTTCTGAATGTAGCTAACACAAACACTAATAATCCTCTAAAAGTCTCAGGACTTGCTAAAGTATATGCAGCCTAAGATTTGTTTATATGCAAGAGAGGGTTTCTTCCAGTGGATATTTTTTCCTCGTAGGTACAGGAGAAGGCAGAAAACTTCTCCCTTCATCCTTTTTATACATATTTTTATTTTTTTCAGGTTTTCAGAGCGAATGTGGGAGACCTAGATCCATTTTATGCCTGTACATAGCACGGTATTGAAAGGATTCTACTGTTCATTGCATGCCCCCTAAGAGACGCCTGAAGCATTAGCTAGAGCAGACTGGAAAACAACCCTTGCTGAAACTATCCACTTTTGTAGAAACATTCCAAATTTCTTGGCCAAAATAATGAAATCTCTAGCATTCAGTACTTGTAGGAGAAGAGGACCTACTCCTCAGCCTGTGCTTCATTGGCAGTGTTTTACCCTGTGAAAGGTCGTAAATTCCCTATATTAAAAGGACTGAAACTGACTACTTTTTTTTCCCAGTGAGTTTTCTAAATGCATAATACAAGATGTTCCTGTTGTCTCTGGATCAGTAAGGGTTCAGTGTGTACAAGTTCATGGTGAACTAGTGACAACAGAAAGAGAATACTCTCCTGACCAACCCTGACTCCTTCTTTACACAACACAGATAAGCTAAACCCAACACAGAAATATGAATGTGAGATTGGAAGGAGGAAGGAAACTAGATTGACTTTCCCAAATATGCATGACTGAAATGAGAGAGGGTAGGGGAGAGTGGTCAGGACAGTAATAGTTATCATCTTCTGACTAGCTCTTTTTAAAATAAAAGAGTGATCCCTGTTTATTTCAAGCTTGTATGGCCAATTTTAAGAGGCTATGGTATAGTGGTCAAGACCTTTCTATGAGACTTAGTCATCGGGGGCATGGAGTAGAATTCAATTAATGACATTATTTTTTAGTATTTTCCAGTTGACTGCTACTGGGATGCAATCTCTGAGACTGGAGCCTACCCTGGGATGGCCACTTCTCCCATGCACTGCCTAAGCAACACCTGACTGTGAGTACCGATTGCTCCACTGCCAGCCAGTTGCAATGATGTCCTTTGATTGTAGTCTTTAAATCTGAATCAGGAAAGAAGTTCTGTTCACTGATATCCCTATTCTTCTAGAGAAGAATAGGACATCAGTGAATGTGGAAAAAAAAGCAAAATGGAATTTTTTTTGCTATTCCTCCACTCCTCTTCCTTGACTTGATTTAAAAAATAAATTCACACACAGAGCTTACAAATTGATCAGAAATTTCACTGAGTAATTGTTTCAGAACTCTAACAGATAACTAAAGCTCTGGGTCACTGTTGGTATAAGCATGTTGGTGTTCTCTGGAGGTGCACAAAGTTTTCTGCTGTTGGGGGCAAACATGGATTACAATGGTGTTAATCTAAACATGAAGGAAGATTTTCAAGTCCCAGTTTATACAGTTGTGTCTCTATGAATGCGTGTCCATCATCTAAGATCCACCTCCTGTCTTACTTATGATCACCGGTAGACAAAATTCTGATATGACACAAAGTTCAGAATCATGTTCTACATCACATTTTTGAAGTGAGTATAAAGTGCTGTGTTTCCACAGAAGTTCAGTACTAATAGCTGGACCAAAAGGCTATTAAGTAGGGACACATAGTCATATGGGTCATGAGATTGGATAAAAATTGACATTTTGTTAACCTATTTGTTAGGCAGTGACCAAACAATTATACTAATTTTTTTATGTTTGTCTGCCTCTCTCTTCTGTTTTTTACCTTTACTTATTCTGGTGTTCTTTTGTCACAATCTGCACTTGTCTTGTTCCTTTGTGCTCAGTTTTGTATATTTTTTCCCCATCTTTTCTCCTCCTCTCCTTTCACCTCTCTTTCTGCTCTGTTGTGCCTCATTTGTCATTCTGGCAGCTTCCATTACTATAATACAGTACAAAAATTTGCAACTGGTTAAGAACATTATGAATATTTCAGTGTTACACCCAAACCTTGAAATATATTACTGGAGAAGAATAAGACAGACTAAAAACCAAATAACTTTTAAAAAGCACTGCTGTGGAAAATGAAATTGTAGATCAGCGTGAACTCATAATTACCAGTTACAAACAGATAAAATAAGACAGATAGGAAGAGTTCAAACTGAAACTTTTAAAGTGTCTTATATAACTGCTGGATTTTCCAGTGGCTGCACAAGAATTACACCTCACAGAGACTAGGGAAAACAAACCCAATGGCACCGTGGGGACATAAGGGCGAACATACGAATTGTGACCAGTGCAAAGGGCTGATTTTCATGCAATCCAAATTACATAATGCTAAAATGCTTTTGTTTTGCTTAAAGACCATGTCAGTGTCATTGCTGTCTGCACAACTTTTAAAAGACCATCTCTCTGAAAGGGTGAGCCCTAGAGCACACACTGAAGTCACAGTTCCCCATTTCATTTCATGGGCCAGGTAACAAGGAGTAATTTTCCTTGGCTCTTCAAGTTAAGCATTAATCAATCCTAAAACATCTAGGACTGGTGGAGAACAAGGGAGAGAACTTTAGCATGAAGGCAGCTCCCAAGGCAAGGAGTGGGCACCTGGGTAGAGTCTTGCTGTTGGTGTCTTCAGTGCAACTCCCATCGGTGAGCTGGAGGTGAGTGCAGTCAGCTGAACTCCCAGAATAAGGGAGGCCTGTCAGGGCCCTGACTTTAATGGAAATTGGGACATCTTTTTAGGTAGATATGAAGGAAGCTCCAATTTATACAGCACGCCAATGTCAAAGAAAATGTGAGAATTTGTATTGGGAAGCTAAAGAGCAACATTCATATAGTGACTGAATTTTCATTAACTACAGGCTCTACCAGTTGTGAACTGAACCTGAAAATATAGGACTAACAATCCCATTCATCCTATCCATTTTTAGTAGAAACATATTCTATGCAATGAAATAGAATTTGCAAGACTGTAAATTGTCTTTTGTGAGTTGTAAATTGTAAATTGTGAGTTGTTAAGCACTCTAAGAGTGATTCCATTCAGTAGTCACTTACAAGGGACCTTTTTATTGGTTCCCACAGGAGGGATTTCAGGAGCAAGTCATGAGGATGTACAACGTGTACAATTAAAAAACATCATTTATGTCAATGATGCAGTTGTCATACATAACTGTACACTACCAAAATACTTAGTGGAATTCATCAACATGGTGAAAAACATACCCTCAGTTAGGAAATACTCTGACTTTGGGCTGCTGACTCTCATAAATTATCATTTGCATCTAGTAGTTGAAGGAAACCTTATTCATCCTATCAAGATTTAGTCCTTTCATCTGAAATCTCTGATTAGCCCAATTGTCTATAGAATGTGGGTAGTTTCAAAAATTGTATAGATTGAAGCAGACTGAGAGTAAGCACAGTAAGTCTTTCAGTAAAAACAAGAACCAAAAAAATTAAAATGCAAGATGTTGGGAGATTGCTGTATATGATAGCTGACATTACTGCTTTCCAAGGAAATTTCTGGATGAATTAAATAGGATCTATTCCTTTATAACTAATTGCATCATCATTTTAAATATTTTTTTCATTTTTTCCTGCTGCCTCTGGGAAGTGTAGCTTAGAGAACAAAACAACAAGTCCCAGAAATAAAACAAGGGTTAAGAATTTCTAGGAAAAGAGAGAACAAAGAGGTTAGGGGTTGATTTTAAGCCTGCAGATGGCACAAAATGTGGAGAGGGAGGAGATTAAAAAAAATGGAGAAGAGCCAAGGAGCAAGAGGAAATTGCTTTCTTTCCTGTTTCCCATTAATCTGACTCATTGGAAATGCCCCTAGACTAAGCTACATGCTTGTGCAGTGTTCCACAAACAAGAAATCAGTATCTTGTCCTTGGAACAAAGATGTTCAAAAACACAGTGAGACACTAAAAACAGAGAGATAACATCTAGTCATTGAGATGTCTGCCTAGATTTCAAGGTGGGAAGTGAAAATAATTATGGCATATGAACAAGGCTAATTTTGTGTGCAAAGGAATGCTAATTTTACTAATTTGACATAACTGAGGAACCACATTAGGAGTTAGTGAGATAAAATAAGCAGCTAGATAGTCTGCTGGAGAAGGTAGTTTACTTCTGTAGAAGGCTACTGTTTGGAAATGCTGTTTCAGAAAAATCACAGGGGACTTAGACTGGAAGTGACCTCCAAAGGCCATCCAGTCTGACCCTGTCACCAAGCAGGCTGACCTCCTAAATTAAATCAACTTGTTTGGGGCCTTGCCCTGCTAATTCTTGAAAACCTCCAAGGGCAGAGATTCCATCAGCTTTCTGGTCAATCTGTTCCAGTGCTTAATCACATTCATCATGACTTTTTTCCCCCTTACTTTTCCATTTCTATACTACATCTTTTGTCTGCACCTAATACAGATTCCCATCTTCTCTGTCCTGACAGGAGTTTCTGTCACCCATTATGCCAAATACAGATATGGCATGGTGTATATTCAAGTGCTGAGGAAATGAAAACTGTAGGAGAGGGCAATTAGAAGTTATCTCCCCTCTTGTGGGACCTCACCTGGAGCACTTTGTGCAGTTTTCAGGCCCCCAACATGAGAAAGACATAGAACTGGTGGAGCAGGTCAAGAGAAGGTCCATGAAGATATCAGAGAGTTGGAGAATCTCTAGTTTCAGCACAGACTGAGAGAGTTGGGGCTATTCAGCCTGGAGAAAAGAAGGCACAGGGGAGACCTTAGAGCATCTTCCACTATCTAAATATGGCCAACAAGAACGCTGGAGAGGGAATTTTCATAGGTGCAATGCAGTGTTAGGAAAATGGGCACTGGCTTTAAACTGAAAGAGAGTAGGTTTAGATTAGTAACTTGGAAGAAATTCTTTACTGTGAGGGTGGTGAGATGCAGAGAAGCTGTGAATACCCCTCCCTGGAAGTGTTCAAGGCCAGGATGGATGGGACTCTGAGCAACAGGCTCTAGTGGAAGTTGTCCCTGTGAACTTAAAAATACCTTCCAACCAAAACCATCCTATGACTCTATGATTCTGTGACATCTTTTCATCAGCTATTGTTTTTGCAAACTCTAAAATAGTAATCTTTCTTCTCCATGCACGAGAATATTGTAGGCCATGTAAAGCCAATTGTTTAAAGTATCACTGAATGTATTAAGAACAGCTGAGCTGAATTGTAAAAATCACCACATTAGACCAGGTCTGTAGCAGCCATATTTATAGCAATGCATGCAGTTTAACATTTGAAGAGGGTAAAATTATGATTTCTCTGCCATTTCAATGTGACAAAACTGCTTTCTTCACAAGAAAGAATTCAATCAACATGAAAGATTTGCAATTATAAAGGGAAATGGTCTTCTAATATTATAAGTGGAATGGCTAAAATTATTCAGAAAGACAGGAAAATACATATTCTGTTTCCTCATTTTATCTAAAAATTGAAATTATTTTACTCGGAAGTAATTGCCTGTTTGTCATCCACCTCTAGCTAGTGAAGGAACAATTACATGAATTTAGCCTGCACATGTCAAATGGAACAAGTGGGTGAACTTTTAAACATATTTAATTTTTCCAGAGTAGGCAGTGTGGTCTTTTTTAGTACAGTGTGTTTTCCTTTTTCCTTTCTCCCCAAAATCTGCTGTCTGTTTTCCCTACCCAAATAGCCAAAAAAAGGCTTTTTAACACAGTATGAATTGACAGGCTCACTTGCTGCAAAACCACAACAGACCTGCACAGAGACTAGATGCTACACATGTACTTCCTGGAGCAGCAGGAAATGGAAAACAGATAAGTGTCTTGACATGCTGACAGTCTGGAAGGTGTGAGCTGGCCACTCAGAAATATGCTTACTCTAATTGGCCAGCCAGCTAAGTATCACAATTCTCAGCTGATGCTGAGCCAAATGACATAAATTATCTGTAACACTAAGGTATTGCTTACTGAGCTGTACTCTGCACGTGGATCCTCCATCATGCAGAAATTATTCCATCAGCTGTCTGAGAAAGCTGCACTCTCCTGACTTTCTTCTTTTTAGAAATGCAATGGGGGTTTTTTAAAGACATTTTTGGTTTTATTTATTTTCTTTCAGACAAACAGATAAGCAAAGTTTATCCAGAGTTGGAGGCAGACTGATGCAATAAAAATTGTACTGAGGGATTAGCATAAGGGTATCTCTATGTTAATCACTGCAGTGATTGTCAGTCTTGCAGACGTATGTGGACTTTGTTTTCACAGGAATATTTCTCCAAGGATTTATTGCTGTCACTGGCATAATAATACACTACAGTTGCTTATAAACAGCATATGGCCAAGGTGAAAGGAGCATTGCTTTTAATGAGTGCTTTGTCTTCCTTTATTTACTAGATTGGAAAATCTAGTATCAGCATCTTCTAGAGAAGGGAATACTTTCAGAAAAAAAAATTACTTCCAGCCTAATTTGTCATGCACAAATAAATTGCTTTGCCATTAGTCCCACTGCATTGCACCTACATAGCTTCTGATTGGGAAGTCTCTTGCATCTGACCAGATCAAAATGAATCAGAGGAAGGTCCTTCAAGGCCATGTGCATTTGCAGCTGACTGAGCTGAGCTGTAAGGTCTACTAAAACTCTCTTGGCTATCCCAATTGACTTTGGTTTGGAATCCCTTGCTACTTCATACTTTGGAATACAGTATACTTTTACATCATATGTAACACCAAGAAGCAGGTGATGACTTCAGCCAGCATTTGCTTTAGAATATGTGCAGATTAATTCTTCATTTTAGATAGACAGAGCTGAAAATTCAGGAAGAAATTCTCATAGGAAGAGAACATTAAAAGCAATAGTAAAATGGAGCAGAGAATTTTAGCTTACCAACACTATTTTGAATTGGTTGTTTTACGAATTTTAGAAGTTTTTTCAGGTGATAGGTAAATGCAGGGCAATGAGTGCTCTAATAGACTTAAATTGCTTTGACCAGACTCGCTTGGGGTCTCCACTCACACAACCTCTGCAGTTTGGTCCTGGAATTCCATTTAAGCCTAGTGTTAGGCCCTTAGTTCTAGACTGAGCTGTGATTCTTTTGTAGGTGAAAAACATAACTTAAATTACTAGTTTGTTACAGTCTGCAGATACTTTGTTGTGGATGACTAGCTGAAATCAAACTTGAATTTTCTGTCAGGAACCTGCTAGCAAAAACCAATGCAGAATTGTTATAAATTTTGGTAAAAATTGAACTAAAACAAAGCAGCAAATTCTGAATCTGTTGATTAGTGAAAGAACACAAGACAAAACCACCTGTGCATAGACTGCATAGGCTTTGATGAACACAGCTCTGCAAGGGAAGCCACCAAATATGAACTAATCAAATAGAGTAAGAGATCTATTCTCTGGTCTTTCAGGGTTTCTTTCTTTCCTAAATAATCCCTGGATCTGCTATGGCTGTTGTTTACTTCGTCTGTGATACCTGTAGGTTTCTTATTCTCTGTTTCTGGCTCTGTCTCTGGATTGCCTTCAGGCCTATAAAATTGTCTTCTGCCCTGTCTCCATTTCTTTGGATGCACCTCCTCCTAACTGCAATCCCTGATGAGACAGTGGATCTCATGAATCACTCTGTTTTGTGGCACCCTGCTATGACCCATCCTGCTCAGATATGGGGGAACTGTCATCTCACTGGGAGAACAGAACCCCACTTGCACTATCACCACCCTCTGCTATTGCTCATCCTCCCTGCTCTGGCTGTTTCTTGGTGGCATCTTAGAACAACAAACCTACTTACACTTCTGGAGACAACAAGCTTTGGCTAAACTTGCTGTGCTCTTAGAAATCACTTTCCTGCCAATTCTAGGCACAGTGCAGCCCACAGAAAACCTTCTATATTTTTGAGTATTTGCTTAGTTTTCACCTTGTTCTGGGGAAGTCATGAGGAAGAACTTTGGATTTGGGAAGAAATTAAAGGAGAAAAGAAAAAGTAGAGGTCAAAACCAAGGGGAATGAATGAGAAAGAACTAGATTTTCAGAGTAGAATGGAGCATTCAAAGCTGCCTGCTTGGTCCTCAGGGGAAAGAGCAATTTTTTGCTCTGATCTGCTAGGACAGCAGGGGCTAGGAGAAAGTCTTAAGAGTCACCAGGGACACTTTGTCAAAGTAGAGAAATGAAACAAAACAAATTGCAAGGGTTTGACAATAGATGAATAGAAATGCGACAGTATGTTGAATGTCAAAGTACAGCAGTTTCCCGTCATTTATTGGTGAACCAACACCAAAAACCTCAGAAACTAGCTGTAAGAATGGAGAACAAAGAAATGTCTGTGGTTAATCAAACTGTGAACCACCAGCTTGATGAAGTTATAGAAGAGGCAAGTAAAATATTAAGATGTATGAGGCAAACTATTTCCAGTTTTCTACTTCAAATGCTATTATTTACAAGCTCATCTAGAATCTTGCTGTAATTCTGGCCACCCATTTCAATTCATCTATTTTTCGTTATGTGTATTTAGCAACATAACAGGATCTCCTTTCTATTCCATTTCTTGAGAAATTGGTTTGAGCCTAACAAGATACAGGCCAGCAGAAAACTAAAATGTAAGGCCAGTAAACAAAAAAGAAAAGCTCTCTGTGCCAGAACTGGATTCTGCTGGTGGAAGATCATTTGAACATTAAGTAGCAATCAGTGAGTTTTGTCCAATAGTTAGAAAATCCTTTTATAATATAAAACAAATGGATGAGCACAAGAAGATTAAGGACATTCAAAGAACATTTTAAGGAAATACATCTCTCAGTTTATCACGTTTTTTCTTTTAATATTTTATTAATGATTATTTATATTAATTTTTTCTTATAATTTTTTCTTACATATTTTTAATATGCATCAATAATTTTAATTCAATTGTTTGAGTTTTTTTAGTCCAAGGTATTTTCCAATCTAATGCAGACATTATGTCCATTATAATGCAGACAATTATTCTTTTCCTTCCTATAACACAGATATAATAAAGATAACATACTTTAGAACTGAGAGTGTAATACTGAGATGGAGTATGACCCCACTTCTTAATACAGGATCTGAAACATGCTTTTACATTCTATTGAATTTCTCAGGCAGTATACCTCAAAAAGAGGAGCCACATCCCAAACTTTGGTCAACAGAAAAACTATCCTCCATCACCTCCATCTTTATTACAATGAAAATTGCAACTGGGTGATAGCTAAAATAGAAAAATCTTCCAACATATGGAAGCATTTTAATATTTGACTGCAGACTACAGAGACAATTACCTGAAACAGCTTTAAAGGTCTATGTATTTGAGAAAGATAAAATTAAACATCTTCTGAATCTTTGAAAATCATTAGGAGTGGAGGAAAAGTGACTGAACTGTCTCTATGATAAGACAGTGTGCACACTTAACAAGTTTGCAGATGATGCTGAGCCAGCAGGTGTTGGGAAGAGCAGGCAATATTGCATTTCCAAGAAACAGAGCTCCCACTCAGAGAGACCATGGTAACCAGAAAAATGAGCCAACAGGAAACTTGGGAAGTTCATATTGCTCAAGGAAGAGGATCAAGAAATAAAAGTAATAGAAAGACAAGGATTATCAGAATATTGCTTTGATTTCTGTCCATGAATAGCTAATAAAATGTGGGGGTTTGGTTTTTTTTTCCTTATTGCAGAAGTAACTATGGAGAAAATATGTTAGAGAGCTTTGCAATCAATCATGGCCTGCAGAGGTTAGGAAGCTGTTCTGTGTCCTCCAGAAACAATGGCAAGCAGCAAAGGAAATTGAGTGCAATGCTTCCAGAAGAAAATTTTAGAAATCATAACCCAGAAACCCCCACATACTTCACAAAGGGTAGCCTTAAGATACATAGCTCCTTCCTACAAGAACTGATGAGGTTTCAGAGACCCTGGAGGTTTAAAAGATATTGAACATTTTCTGGTGTGGGGAAAACCAGAAAAACACCACCAGTGGTTCTGAAATACAGAAGATGCTGGTTGTCTTAAAAGAACAAAGTGACTACTTGGAGTGTGCTTGTCTGCTCTTATGCTCCACCACAAGCACCTTCCACGGATCATGGGTTGGAGATGAGATGCTGCGGATGAACCTTTGAGCAAACTCATCTGCACGCAATCCTTGACAGCTCCCCTGTTGATCCTCTTCCATTTCAAGTGAAACCACAAGATTACAACCTCCTCTTTCCTTCCTTGCACCCTATTCCCAAAGAAAGTCTAGGCATGTGTCCTGCACCTGCTGCAAGAAGTGTCTGACATGGACAACCAAAGCAGCAGAAGACAGGGGAGAGTGCAGGGTGCAAATATAGAGTAATTCAGATGTAGTCAGGGTGCTTTAAGCCTCACTCCAGTAGCAAATCCTGTCTCAGGAGAACATTGGATATTTGCTGAAATGTATTGTAACTCATTGATGTGAAATGGGAAAAATAATAGCATCTATTTTTCGATTGTGTTTCTGTAATACCTAACACAAAGGGAACATCATTTGAAGCTTGTAGTGCTAGTACTAGTGTCATTACTATTATTATTAGATTGTAACTTTTAGCAGTGATGACCTATAAACTAGAGGACCTAATGCAAGTAGCAGAGAAGGAGGCCGTAATTCAGTTCCAACAGTGATTTCACAAATTAGTTCCCTTCCACTATCCCAGGCATAACTATTTTTCAATGTATCTTTTCTTTTAATTCCTACTATCTAAGCCTGATCCTTATGAAACTGGGGGAGACATAGAGGGGGAGAAAGTCAGGTTTAATGCCTATAAAAAAATCTTTTACAAAGACAGAAATAGCTATCTTAAATAATATTTTTGGATCTTTTTATAGTATATTTATCTTATTATTGCATTAATAATGAGCTCATTTGTCAAAGAGTTTGCTATCCTCCCTTAAGCAAGTAATGCATTTTGGAAAATCAAGGTATTGCATTTCTTGTCTGATGTATACACAATGTTTAATACCAATACTAAATGAGACTTTTTTCTGGAAGGTTAGTCAGTTTTTGGCCTCATTGCATAACGAAAAAGTAAATACAAACTTTTTAACATAAATTCACAAAGGCTTTTAGCACAGGACACTATTTTAATAAATGTGGAAATAAAACCAAAATATTATAAAACTAAATTATTAGTTTCAAAATGCAAAGGGGGTAGTAAACATCTGTTTATATCTCCTTTTGTTTAATGAAAACGGGATTAAATGAAAAACCTGTGTACCTCTTCAATTTTCTTAGGATAGGTGTAGGTACTGTTCAATTTATCCTTAACTACAATATCAGTGATTAAAGAAAGCAGTATTCTGGTTTGTGGAGTAATAATGTGCTAATGCAACAAGTATTTCAGATCAGAGAGGAAGATTGTGTAGCCTCATCATCTGATGCCTTAAAAAGATCACAGTGTGATCAAAATTCCATGTGAAAATCAAAAAATCCTGCTTGCCTCCTCTGGAAGCAGAAACATTCCAGCAAGAATTTACATGGACTTTTGCAAGAGATGAATTCCAAGTGAAAGAAAAAGGATTTCTTTACTTACATGGAGTTCGGTTTCCCTTCTCTTGTTAGAAGGTAAGCACACAGTTGCAGATGCGAAGGCTGCAGAGGAAGACTTCTCTGAAGCCCATTAGAGGTCTGATCCATGTCCTTTGGAAGAACAAGCATTTTGTGTTTATCTGCCAACACTGACTAGTTAATGAGAGCTCTTACTATGCTGAACAGGGGTTGTGCTAATTTGCTTAATATTATATGAGTTTATTGCTACTCCAGTGAGCATGTTCATGTCTGTTTCTTTATCTGGAATCCTAATCCTCTATTTATACAGAAAGATGATGAGATGGAGCAGAGGTTAGGAGAAGTGAATTTCCTTGTGATTGAGAGATATAATAAATTGTAATAATATTTTTTGATTATTAATACAATTTCCAATTCTAATTCTAATTGAGTTTATGCCTCATTTTTTTATCCCATGATTATATTTCTCCCTAACCAAATTTGCTATCAATATGAAAGCTAAATCTATTACTAAACACAAGTTCTTTGATCAGTTAGTTACAGATTTTCATTGTTCATATTGTTTGTCACATACATTCTTGGAAATTAAATTCTTTGTTTGATACTGAGATTTTCCAAACTTCAAGGAAACTCAAATCCTGAAAAAGGCATTTAGCACTTTCCAAGTAGTGAAAATCCTACTCATTCATGCTAAACTTTAAGAGTCTGGCTTCCATTTTTTTCCCTTCCAAATTAAAAATAGATAATTGTAAAAATGGGAACCTAAAAAATGGCAGGCAATAATTCTTCAAATCCAAGTCATAAAACTGTGTACTGGTTTTGACAACTAACTACAAAGTAAGAAAAATAGTTTCCTTTCAGTGCTTTATCTCTTATCATCTCTCTGCAACACATGGGGTTTTCATTTTTTAATGCCTTTAAACATTATGACCAATCCTGCAGCATGCAATCACACCATTCTCATAAAAAGGGTAACATATTTAGAGACATCTTAGCCATTGAATGGCAGAATCAGTCAGGTTGGAAAGGGCATCTGAGATCATCGAGTCAAACCTATGACCCAACACCCCCATGGTAACTAGAGCATGGCACTGAGTTCCACATCCAGTCTTTCCTTAAACACCTCCAGGCACAGTGACTCCAACACCTCCCTGGGCAGCCCTTTCCAACGTCTAATCACCCTTTATGTGAATTCCTCCTGATGTCCAACTGAAACCTCCCATGGGGCAGATTAAGACTATGTCCTTTCATCCTGTCACTAGTTGCCTGAGGGAAGAGGCCAACCCACAGATGGCTACAGCCACTTCCTCTGCAGTCTGACCTCCCAAGAAAAGACATAGAAGAAGTAGATGTGCAAACCCTTCATTTTTGTCCATTTGCAATCATCTGCAGGGCTCTCAAATATGAGAGTTTTATGTGAGCAAGAGTGAAAAAGTTCTAAGGACAAAGTCATTTGAGAATTACTATAATGGCAGAAGGACTATTATGAAAATTGTAGCTAAGTGGTCTCTATTTTATAAGAAAAGAAGTATCAAAGAGCACTTCAAGATCTATTGCTAACATCCCTTAAGTCCCTTTGATGTGATAAGTAGATGTAGGACATCATAGCTACCCAGATCTGCCTTTAATTACCAGGAAAATAGTTAATATTTTGTGTTTTGGCAAAAATTTAGAGACAGTGAGGAACACATAGTAATTTTAGGGCAGTAAAATCTCACCCTGGAAATCACTGTATTTTTCTTCTCCTATCTTTCTTTTTTGTATTATCCAATAAATTTTATTTTGGTTTAGCATTTTAAATCTTCTTATGGCTTTTTTTTTTTTTTTTTTAGGATATTATTATGGTCCCTGCAAGTTCCATAAAATTCTTACTGAAGTGTGACTGATGATTTTTCTTTTTCGTTATTGATGGTTACCAGGCTTTACATGTGGGAAAAGCTCTTGCCAGATGCTCACAAAGTCATACATATCATTCGCATGATCCTCAGGAATGTCTGGCCTTATCAAACTCCAGCCACACAGTCCCCTGTGGGAAGTTCCCTTAGAAATTTTACAGAAACTGGGACAATAATCTCCTCTGAACAGATTTTCCATCATTTATAGATCTGAGATACAAGGTCAGATATGGCTTTTAATCTTCAAGCAGTTTGACTTAACTCATGGGATTCCACAACTCTGAGCCCTTTCTCTCCTCTGCTTCACTTTAATATTTGAGGAACAAAATCCTTTTGAAGTTAGGATGCTTTTAGTTCTGCCTTTGCTTATCAAGGGACCTCATTAGTGTCAGTCTTCTAAATTATCAACAGGCGAAGGGGAGCTACACATGACTGTATGCTATTTTTTGGCAACTGCATTGTACATTTGTTATATAACTAAAATGCTCCTTAGCCTGAACCAATATGGCTATAGAATCTTTACTTTGGCACAGCCACATTCAAAATGGAGATTAATGGTTTTACTTTTCATCCTAAAATTCCTAGCACAAAAAATTAATTGGGGAGCATGTTGTTTCCTCTGTGCTTTCACCTGAGTTAGAGGCTAACACAAAAAGCAAGCTGCAGAAGCAGAGAGTGGCCAGCTCTCTGAAGGGGAAGGTCCAAGTCCATATTCCCTTTTCTATGCCATCCTGCCTTATGGCCCTTCAGAATTATGAAAAGAAGAGACTGATAACTGTGTACCTTGAAATGGAGTTTAATTTTGGGCAGCGGCCCTCAGCCATCAGGTATGCTCAGGTGTGTCACTTCTGTGAGCTGCTATTCACAAGAAGAGTAGAAACACTCATGTTTTTAATTAGACATCCACATTTTTTAAATTACTTCTGGCTTTCAAACAACTACCAAAACCATGGCACAGGCAGAACTTAATGTAATTCCTGATGCCCTATAAAGCAAAATCTTCTCAGATCAGCAGGTTATTGAAATCACAAGTGATGCTGTCACAAATACATGTACAATAAAAAATCTTAAAAAGACTTGGATCTGAGCTGTTTTATTGCAGGAGCTCAAGTGTACTTTATTATAGAATGGAAGAGTCTGTTGCACTTTACTTTGCAACATGAGGTAGATGTGAAAAATGCTACCCATGGTAACTGAAAAAGTAATGTTCTCTATCCCCTCCAAAACTCCTCAAGCAGACCAGGCCCATGGAGAGCAGCCAGGGCCTCAAATCCACTACTGATGCCTGAGCTCTCACACCAAGACTGAAAACCTCACCCTGCCTCAAAATTCTCATTTCTCAATGTTCTGCTACATTGCTACATCCCTTTCTCAGTTCCCTATATCAGCTGCATATGCCCCGATTCAGCCCACTGATACCCTACAGCAATTAAATAAGTCTGTGTCAAGGTCACTTGAGTCCAGACCTATAAGAGGTGACCCCCTGCTGGTGCTGGTACCTGGCCATGGTTACTACCACTGGACCTGAACTGCAGATTGACATTTTGGCTTGACCTTGGTCGTGTCTCACTCCTCAGACACTTGCCTGAGGATCTGGGCTCTTGCCTGAATGTGGTAGCTGTACTTTCTTTAATCATGTTGTTGGGTACTGTGGGACTGGGCACTGGCTGGAGTGGCCTCTGCTCTGCTGACCATATTTTCGTGTCCCTGAAGGAACAGCTGACCTTTGCTGTCCTGGACAGGTGGGAGGGTTTGTTTGTGGAAGGTGGAAGTCTCACTTGTACCACCCTGATAGAATGTACTCTGAATGTGTAGTTCTTGGTTTACACCTGATTTCAGGCTGCTTTCTTGACCCATCACTGCCATCTTCAATTATTAACCTTTCCTCTAAACTACTTCAAACTTCTTTCTAATGTAGCAACTTACCAAATACTGCATTTATTCAGCCAAAACATTTATGGATACACTGACAAGATTCCTACCTGAAGAAAAGCCCTAGTGACACCTTGCACAATATATCTCTTCTTATTTGGTGTTAAACCATGAGCATAACTTTCCAGTAAGCTGTGTTTGTCCTTCAATTCTACATATTCTTTAGCTTCATGTTAACAGCACCATGGAAGATTTTTACTAAAAGTGTAAGATAGGGTTTCATGTATGAGAAAAGCTAGCTTTTTCTGAAAAAACTCATTATTGACAAGGCCATGCTGATATTTTTCAGTGTGTTGATTCCTAGTTGCTTCAAAAACTGTTATCAGTTTCAACAGCTTTTTGGGAATCAGGCTCAGATTCTCTTAATCATATGGCGACAGCTCATGGTGTTCACCACCCAAAGATAACCTAACAAAAATCCCCTTTTGCTATATCTAATCTTCCAAAACTTCCTTCATCCATTCCACAGCTCTCAGAGTTAACTAACTGCTTCTCTTAGACCAAATCCTCAAGGTATCAGAAGCTGAATTTCATTTATTTACACTTATTTCAAATCATCAAGTAGTAACATTTCCCAACCTGTTGGCTTTCCATTCTTGTCCAAGCTGTTGTTATATAAATGCAAGGTAATCTTTTGGCTATAGACTAACAGACAGTAAAGATATTTAACCCATTTGCTTTCTTAATGTTACTTCTCATTAGTTTTTCACTTTCTTTTACCCTTTTATCTAGCTCTGCCTTAGTTTTTCTAACTCTGTTAATAACCTCGTCTACCTATTCTTTCTTTTTTTCTTTAAAAATCTAGTCAATCAAAATTTTTTGCTTTCAGTAGGATTCCTGCTTCCCTATATTCTTTTGTATTTTGTTTTCTGGGTCTCTAATCTTCACTTCTGACAGTGATGTCTGATAGCCAACAGCAAGGCAAGGGTGCAAGAAATTGAAATGAAATGGCTTTGGTCTTGTGAAATATCTTTTGCAACATTCCCATTCCTTGGGCATTCAAGCATCTCACAGAAGACCACAGTTTCAGTGCAAGCCCAGGGCTTTTCTGAAAGTAACCTTTTTAACACTTTGGAAATAAATGTAAGGAAAAATCAGGCATGAGTTTAAATAAAAAGTTTTTGTTTTTAAAATAATCTTTAATTTAGAAAAGCATCATAGAATTCAGAAATGTAGGATATTTTCTTTCTTTACTTTAGGAATTTCTCCTTTACCTATGTTTAAACTGTAAGTTCCAACTGCTTCTGTGTCTTTCAATTTAAGAGAATTGCTTATCTTCTCTTCAGATTCCATTTATTCCATGACTTCCCCAGTTCTGAATCATCAAAATCCTTTCCTAGATTGTTTTACATGGACAGAAAATGTAATCAATGAATAATTATTACTCATAGGGTGTTACATGCCTCAATATTATGGATTGTGATTTTTTAAATTTTTTGTTTGTTGGTTTAGAACTGAGTCCTACAGTACAACCTAGTCACCTACAAGTAAAGATCAGAATATCAGTGGTACTACAAATTCTTTAAAACAATCTACTGCTTTATCCTCTGCCCTGTCCCCGAATCCTGTTCTTTGGGTGAGACACTGCTCTGCATGAGAGATGTTTATTCTTTGTTCTGCCTAGAAAAACGTTCTACAGCAAAGGCTCAACATCAAGCTCTAGCTAATATTTGCTAAACTACTTATCACAGATTAAGGTGTGGCTACACAGTGCTGATTAAACAGCCCTTCAAACTGTTCAAATGTTTTCCAGAACCCTAAATACAATATACACCATATGATTCTGATTAGTACTTCCAATTTTAAGAAGTTTTGTTTCCCTGCCTTGATTTTTTTCACATTTTTATAAATAATATATAATAGTTACATATACAGACATATTAGCCCTTTTGGCAAATGATAATATCTCTAGCAATGCTATGTTTTCATATGTTATGCTCACTTCTCCATAGTGGCCTTGGGTATCAAGTACAGCACTCATTGTCATTACTGAAATTAGGATCCAAGTGCCAAAGCAGAGTTAAATGATGATTCTTCCTCAGAAAGAGATATACAGTGCCTACAACAGGTACTAAACCCAAAATCTATAATGATTGATCTGCAGTAAGAACATTCTGCTCATGTCTTCAAATTTAATGACTGCAGCTATTGAAAAAACTCATTTAGCAAAGTTGACACTGGAAGCACTTCAGAGGCTTAGACCAGATAAAGAAAGAGAAACAACAAAAGTTCTTTTTCTGGAACTGGGACTCATTGTGTAAGGAGTTGTGAAATTGAATAGAGGATAAATAATAGCTGAATGATAATTATGACCTCAATTATACAGTCATGGTATGGGAAGGCAGGTTTACTCCTCTTTCAAATAATCATTTTTAGTATATTAATTATGCAAAAGATTGCATGCAAATGGAATTTTAGCTCCTAAAATGTCAAATAGCAAGAAATCATTTGGAGAACTAAATAATGGCTTCTTTGCAAATGCTAAATTACTAAAAAAACCACACCATTTTTCAGAAACCTTCTACTAGCCAAGTCACTTAAACAGATACAGATAGGGGTTCAGGGAAAAAAACCTCTCTCATCTGCTAGTTACAAATAGATAATTGCTGGCAAAATATGCCACTTTTCCTACACTAAAAGCTCTTGACCATTTGTGCTAAAGGCACGTATATTCACTCAGAGAAAAAGCATTTGGAACAAGTAAGGGTGAGAAGAAATTATACTTTTGACTTCACAGTCTACTGTAACACTGTTGCAATGGGAAAACAAGAAAAGTTGTCACCAAAGTGTTATTTTGTCATAAAATGGAATGAGCTCAGTAGTCTGTATCAAAGAGTCAGGTCTGGTTTTATTTATTCCGTATGAACTCAGAACAGACATTGCACATATATGGAGGATTTAATTCAATAAAGTAGTTCACATGGACGTGCTCATCCTCATTGCTTATATGTTGTTCTGTTCACCTGGTTCTTGAATGTCTTTTGAACTTCAATTTTTCCTGTCACATGGTACATCCATATTGGCAACGGAGACCATCCAGGTTATGGTTGGAGTCTGAAGGGGCACAGAGGGGAGCAAAATAAAATCATCCAGTATTTATCGCTCTTCTGTTTTTTTCTTAAGAAGTGAAAGGCAAAAGAATATGTGTTGAAAAGTTTCTATCTAGAAGTTTTCATGGATTTCTGCACATTTAAGTCAGCCCAATAGGAAGAGGAGTATTTTGCCATTTTTTATGTATGAGGTTTGAATTGAGTAGGATAGGGTTAAGAATTCCAGAATCTAAATCCCACTTTTAAAGAAAGGCATTGTTTGTCTCATCTGTTATATCTACACATTAATTTATTTTAAAGACACGTGGAAAGGAAACCTGCTAAACAGAAAATGAGAAAGATACCACTTATCTATCAACAGCAATACATTTGGTTAATATTTCTTATTTTCCAGCTAGTTTATCTACCAAATTTCGAATTTAAACTGTAATTTGTTTTGCAAAGCAATCATATTTGGGAATTATAATATGACTCAAGTATCAGAATTACTGACTCAGGTACCACAGTTACATATTTACAGAGGGACTCTCAAAATATATCATAATCTACTCTCTACATTTTAGCAGATGAAGTGTAGCTAAAGTAATTTGTGCAGACACCTATCTAATATTTTCTTATTTACTTGGAGTGAAAGAGTTGGTGATTCTGGGAATAAGGTTGTCCACACTAGTGCCCAGTTCACACGGGGTTTCAGAGGTGTTATTTACTAGTCAGTATCACTATCATTTGTAGGCATCCACAATGCTACTCTCATAGAGTTGCCTTCAGATTGCCTTCTGATGATTTTATCCCTTATATTCCTTCTTTTCTGAAATAGATGGACTTTCTCACAGCCCTTGCAGTAATTTTTCTCCATCCAAATGCCACCTGAATTAACAATCTGTCCCTTATTATTTTTTTCATATTTGTTCCTGTTCTGATACCCCATTGAAACAGATAACAGAAAAAGGAGGAATATACTACTGCTACTACTGCTGCTACTACTACTGCTGAAAATTGAAGGTGATGAAAGATTTGGAAAGATTTGGTAGGGCATGGCAGAAGAAGATATGTTGGGTAAAGATGAGAAATTATTTTGAAACAGAATATGGATAGATAGGTAAGAAAGGAGCAACAAATCTGTAAATAACTGAAGGCTGTAATTCCTCAGCAAATATGAAAGCACATGAACGTGTGGCTAAAATTCACTGCATTAATGTTGCATGAGTTTTTAATAGTTAGTTTGTACATTCTGGAATAGTTCATCTCAGCGTGATCAACACATTGTTTTGGATTTTCATCCCACTTTAGGAAATGGGGATTGCCTGGTAAAGCACCTGGAGAGGATCTTCCAATTTTAGATCACTCTGAGTCTATCAAAACTACACTGTGAACAGAACCAATACAAGGTAAGTAGTGACTACTGACTAATTTTCTTAGAGAACACTTTCCTGTACTAAGCAAAAACAGTAACGTACCCATAGGCTTCACCAGTTCAAACCACTGCAGCCAGGTCAGAGCATCTCACCAGGGAACTCTTCTGAAGGTGAGGTTTTGACCAAGTTTTGAGAGTTCCTAAAGTCAGTAAGAAGATGCCAGTTATACCTGTTCCACTCCTGTAGTCTTCTGAGCTGAACATGTATCTTCTTATTGTTGCAAGCAAGGATATAAAAGAGAATGTATTATCAGGTGGTATCAAGGATATAAAGGAGAATGTATTATCAGGTGGCAAGCAAGGATATAAAGGAGAATGTATTATCAGGTGGTAGACTGCAGTGTTGGGAATAGAGATAGAAAAAAGATTGAAAACCACTAGAATTTTGTACAGATAGTAAGAAGTTTGCCCTGAAGAAGTGGGTAATCTAACATTAAAACTCTGTCTCTGCTTTTCCCAAGTTTCATTATTAATCAGAGAACACATATTTGGAAGTTTCTTTATCCCTTTGTTTACTATTTGTATTGTATGGTTTTGTTAGCACAGAGCACCTCTTTCACCTTCAGCTTTCTGAACGCCTCCCAGAAAACATCATCTACCATATTAGGAGAGATGTCAAGTACACAGTCTTCAGGATATCTATGAAATTCCAGTTATTCTATGAACAATATACAAGGATTTCCTGTCTGCTCAAAAGTGGAAATGAGTGAAAGTAACTGGAGCAAGAATCACTGGATGGTTTTATGGAGTAAATTCTAGGTGAGCCTAGCACAGTCTTTCTGTCCCAAGGAATACACAGCCTCAATAGTCAAGACACAAAGAATCATAAGATTTAAATTAAGATGTGGGATAGCAAGCAGAGATCCCAATTGTAGGCATTATTATCATATGATTATGAGTGGTTTATATAGCATGTAAAGACCCTCTGCACAGAACATATGTCCACTGAACATACATCCTCAGTAGAAAGCCCTGAGAACCAAGGGTAACAGAGAGAAAAATGATTCTATCATTATTCTCAGTGACCTATAAAGACACATTGAACCATAAACACCTGAAAAGGTATCAAGCTGAAAGACAGGCAAACTGGAGACCAACCTATCTGTATGCTTTTTATTATACTGGATTGAACCTGGAGTTCTCAAGCAAAAAAAAATCTCCCTGTTAATGAACAAACAAGGCCCAGGAACATTTCTCATCAATGTTTTTTGAATATAAATCTGAGCAGGCCAGCTAAATCTAGAGACATGTGCTCCCACAGCCTGTGTAGAACATATGCATGCTGAACATGAAGTATAGCTTTGTAGATAAGCCTATGGGTGAGTAGATGCAAAGGTCTTTGCAACAGATACCAACCTGGAACTTATTCCAGGTGTTATGCAACATGAAGGTGCTCATTTCACATCAATTGGGAGTAGCCATGGATAGGATAGACATGACCTGTTTGGAACAGTTGCTAGAGAAGGCATTGCTCTGTCAAGGGGATTGTAAAGACATAATAGAGGTAGTCTTTGTCTGCTTATACTTCAGTCTTCATATTACTCATCCTGTTCCTGCTCTTTTCTCCCCCGTATCTTACATTTTCAGTTGTTTGAAGTCTTTTTTTCCACTCAAGGCACCTTTGTGCACCAGTCCTTTGTTGGTCAGTCTCTTACATCCTGACCCCTAGTTATCACTGGTCAACTCTTCTCCCCAGTTTACTTTTATGAGTCTGGGTTTTGTTGTTTGTTCGTTTTTTCCCTGTGTTACATTTCTCATTCTCTTTCTCCAACCCACATCTGTTTCTTTTTATTTGTTTCCATATTTTCTCCCTTGCCTCTTGCTCAAATAAGAAATAGTGCTTCCCTTAATTAAGCAGAAGAGATTCTATGTCAAGGACACATGAGTGGTAGGGAGGATGGAGTCTCCCTTTCACACACTCCCTTGGAATTCATCTCCCAGGAATTAAGTGCAGTTGCAGATAAAGGGTGTATGATACCAGCTCATACTTTGCTAGAATTTTTTTGATGTTGTTGGTTATATGCTTTTTACTCATTGTACTGCTTGGGAACTTGAATCATAATGCTAAAGTATAGAGGAATCAAAGCTATTGATTCTGACAAGAAGAAACATGCTTTTTCAATATCTAAGCAGCCATAAAGAATAAGGTGCAAATATTGATTTGGTATATTGCTATCATTCTTTACTTAAGAGTGTTTGCTGAGACAGTGATGTCAGTGGTCAATGGTGTTACAATGGTTATTGCTGCAGCATGGACTGTAGCTGATCTGACACTGAGACAGCCATTAACATGCTTTGAAATAAAATCATTAGATATATGTCCAGAGCTAAAATTAGACAATAATGTTTATCAGCAAGCTTGAGGAGTTAGTGTGGTAGAAGAACAGTTAAATAGAATTTTCACCATGATACAATAAACTGCTATTGCACCTTGCCACGGAATTATATCTTGGAGCACAGCTATGTAAGTGAAAAAAACCCCACATATGTCAGGATCCAGTAGGTCTTTACCTCTTCTGGTTTAGATTTTACTTCTTTCTTTTTTTTCCTTTTTTGTCTCTTTTCCCACTGAAATGGGAAGCATGTTTATACTTGGAAATTAGGAACCCAATACTTGGATTCTTTATCCTCCAGCAGGAGGGAAGAATATGGGTTTTGTTCAGAAATATAACAGAGATAAGAGTTATGTTTTTATGCTGGGGACATGGATTCCCTGGTTAGACTTATACTCTGCAATTTTCTTTACCACGTGGCACATTGTACACAGTTACTCTTGAGATACCCTCATTTTTTCCCATGGTAAAATCTGCAGTCATTGGAAATACATAAAGTGGGCTGTGCAAATGAGCACAGAATTTTGTTCCACAAAATAGCCTCACTCCAGCATATCACAGGTAAATATTGTAACACTCGAACAACACAGTTACCCCATGTTCACTTTAAAATTTCAGATCATGGACTAAGGAACAAAAGATGAATGTGCAAATAGATTTAACACAATGAATATGAGAAGATGGCATGCTCGCAAACACTCTGTTGGGAGAAAACATAAACAGGCAACACAAGTCGTAACTTTATAGGGCTGCTCATAAATAAATGTTCCCAGGTGTTTTTACATCACTACAATTAATTAGCCACTTTTCTATAGTATTTAATGCTTAACAAAGAGCTCTTTAAGATGTTTGACAATAGCTCCCAGTATGTAAAACAGGGATAACCGTAGTCTCTTTAAACCTCTGCTTTTCTAGATAAGCACACCACAACAGAAGGGGGAAAAAACATTGTCAGAAAGAGCTAGAAAGTGTCAGAAAGCTTCCATCAGCCTAATGGAGCCCATAAATGATAGCAAAACACAAGATAATGGTGTACTTGCAAGCCTTCATCTTTAATGATGCTGAAATTTGAGACCATTTTTTGTATATTTGGAAAAGTGGTATAAGGATCCTCAGAGGCAGTATTGTCAATACTGCTCTTCTTCTTAAAACTAAAAGATTTTCTTCTTCCAGAGTCGTTATACAGTGTTGTTAGGCTGAAAGCAAGGCATTTTTAATGTAATTCATACAGGAACAAAGCAGGCAACTGTACCATGGGGAGGACTCTCACCACAGAGGTGTGAAGAACAGAGGGCTGAGTTTTCATGAAGAAAACCTGGGCAACCTGGGGCTGGGTTTGTAAATCAGTGTGGAAGTAGAGGAGATGTGTGGAAGGCTGACTCTAAAAGTGACTCAGAGTGAGGGACAGGGAATCAGAGAGAAACTATGGCTGAGCTCTGAAATGGGAAGGTCTGGAGGGGAAGAAAAGAATTAGGATCTCTCAAGAAAAAAAAAAGAGGATGAGCATTTTTAAGGATGTGAGCTGGGTGCATAATAGAAAGTGCTCTGATATTTGGCCACAAAACCTCAGCTGGATGTGCAACATTATGAAATAGTTTCAAAAAGCAGAGTTTGTAGTATTTGTACCTTTTCAACAATAGATGAAAGGAAGGAAAGGTTTATTGTCTCATTTTCTTCCATCTTTGCGAAGTGCATCAGTTTGGACTGGGATGGACTTGATTTTTTCTAGTGTGAGGTCACAGTTTGGATTTGTGCTGGAAATAGCACAAATTTTACCACAGGAAAATTTTCATTATCGCTGAGCAGCCCTTACACAGAGCCAAGGCCTTTTCTCCTCCTCACCCCATCCCACAAGTGAGGAGACTGGGTGTGCACAAGGAGCTAGGAGGGATCACAGTGGGACAGCTGATCCTGACCGACAAAAGGGACATCTTATACCCTATGGCATCACACTCAGCATGTAAACTTGGGAGAAGAAGGAAGGGGGTGACATGTTTGGAGTAATGGTGTTTGTCTTTCCAAGTCATGGATTCATATGATGGAGCCTTGTTTTCCTGGGGATGGGTGAGCACCTGCCTGCCCATGGGAAGGGGGGGAATGAATTCCTTGTTCTGCTTTGTTTTCATGCATGTTATCAAACTATCTTTATCTCAACCCACAAGTGCTCTCCCTTTTACCCTTCTCATTCCCTCTCCTATTCCACTGTTGTGGGGGAATGAGTAAATGGCTGTGTGGTGTTTACCTTAAAGCAGGATGTGTAGTATTGTGTAAAAAGCTGAGTAGAAGCATTTAGCTTTGGCCTGTAAACAGCTGGTAGAGATGCTCCTCTTCATCTACTACTCAAGGAGGACTTACCCAAAAATTGAATATGGGATTCATACTGTCCTTTCTGAGGGTATAATTCTGTTCTTGAGAGGATAGATGACCTTGTTACCGGCCTTCTTGATCTCTTCTCTGTCTCTTTTCGGCTCCGTTTGAAACTAGTACCAGACAAACCATTTGTATAAGTACATATTTTTCAAATATTAACTTACACAAACAATATTAATGAATAACTGGAGAACCTTGTGCATGGAGTCCTCATATTCCATGCATGTAGACACCATCACAGGAAAAGTGGCTAGGTAGGAGTAGAAGTGGATGGGTGTTTCAATGTGCATTTTGGGTTTTCTAAAGTTCTGTATGGTTTTTGTTATTAAGTTTCCGTAAATGGTTCATCCCTACCAACCCCCCTTTCCCAAATCCCTGTCGTTCCCCTCACAATAGCCCTCTCCCTGTCCATTGTAATTCTTCCCTAACAAGAGACCATTGACACACTCTAGTGCCTGAGTGCTCTGGCAGAAGCTAGGTGACTCAGCCAGGCTTCAGGTTCCCAACTCACCTTTTGTCCCAAAATAGCCATGCCAATGCCCTCTGTTCCTAAGTCACTCCCCTTCATTTCCAAAGGAAACGCCCCTGTACTTAAGAGCAGGCAAGAGCTAGAACAGGGCACTTGCACCTGGACCACAGCCTGAATAAAACCTTCCTGATTCCCAAGTGTGAGTTCCCTCCTTCTTCCAGCCAGAAACACGTCTCTGCCTGGGATCTGGACCCACAGGAATAAATCATTTATATGGTTATCTGAAGAGCAGGCTGGCCAGGAGATCAGCTCAGAAGGAAACCAGAGATGGGTAGAGGATGACTCTCTTGGGGACAAGAGGTCTTGTATAGTGATTATTTGTAAACGAGCATTTGAATACAAAGTCCTCCCTGAAGAGGTTGATTTTAACATGTGGACCACAAGTGTTTTAAGAAATTGGTTAAATAAAAATTCTCTTTATTTCTCTTATGTCAGTTTTGAAGGCAAATTTTTTGGTTTTGTGTAATCTTTACTTTTTTTCCTTGCTCATATGTATTTCCATTGTGGTATAAATTGGTCAGATTAACAATCAAACAAACAAAACCATGAAAAACCCCCAAATCATCCCACACGTGCACTTTGCCAGATTCTTGTGCAGCTGTTTTCTCTGAAAATCCCATTTATTTTTCAGTGACTCTAGTCTACTGTGAACAAATAAGGAAGGAAATAAAGGCCCTGGCTGAAGACAGATTGAAAAGGACCAGGTGAGTGTGGCCACTCATCTCTGTGCAGTATTTTCCTGAAAGCATACTTTTCCTTGGTACCAAAAGCAGTTAGCGAGAAGTCATTAAAAAACTCCTAAATATTGATGTGAGGAAATGCAGCAGCAAGGGGATTAGGAGACTGGCTTTAAAGCATAAGCTTGCAGCATGTAGACAATTATGACTCACACATCTGTGGTGTCCTCAATGAATTTAGCAGTGTAATCAACAGTATGTACACTTGTCTCTTTTCCATCAGGTACATCAGAAAAGGTTTAGTCACATTTTCCATTCATCCTTCAAATTCTGTAATGTCAGTATGTCCCACACTTATTTTAGACACAGCAATACTGCCTTTCTGATAATTTTAAAGTAAGTTCCCAGTGAATGCATTCTGGGAACAGATTTTCTGCTTTGTTTGGGTTTCTCTGTGTAATTTTTAATTAAAATATACAGTGTAGCTGGCTAAAATTCTACACTCTTTCTGTATCACTGGGTTGTTATTAATAGAAAAATACAAATAATGGCACTGTGTGTTTTAATCCTAATTTCCTAAGGAATTTTATTTGAGTGAGCTCTTAGTTTTCCATTCAATCCTACAAGCTTGTGACCCTGCTTGTAAACTTGGCCTGACAGGATGGTAGAGCTACCAAAGATAGACAGCTGCCTCAAGTGCTGTGAAACCTGGGGAGGGGTGAGCAGAGAGGCACCAGCAGCAGAGCTGGAGCGTGCTCCTCATGGCAGAGGCACTGGGCACCTGTGTGTGCTGCTGGGTCTGAAGGGCACAGGAAGGACTAGCAGCCACCTGTCAGGCTTTTCTGGCGGCCAAGGGGGACAGAAGGGGCTGAGAGCTCTGCCAGGGCAATGGGTGAGGTGAAGGAAGCAAAGATGATGGGAATGTGTTGGTGAGGATGCCGCCTGTTGGGACACGGGAGGAGCACAGCAATGTTGTGGGGGATGCAATGCCTTTGCTCAGGAAAATAGGCTTCAGTTGATTTGTCACTTAAGGGACAAATATATCAGAAAAATTCTGTTTGAAAGGGAATACAAAATAACGTATTTTTAAATGAAATCATGGGAGAGCTATGCAACTATCTTTTTCCTTTGTTTTTATTGATCAGGCTTCTTTCTCTAATCACAATCAAAACCTAAATAGGAGTTTAAGTTTCTACAAGTTAACTAATTTGTCATTTTTCTTGGAAAATTACTTCTAACCCTTCAAATTTTCTTTCTTTTTTTCTTCTCTCTCTTTTTTTCTTTTTTTTTTTTTTTTTTTCTCCACTTCCCATCTATTTAGTTTATTCTCATTTCATCCATATTATACTGGTGAAAAATTGTTACAGGATGCCTGCCTGCTTTATCATTTATGACCAGGTAGCAGGGGCTAAGTTGTGATTCCAAATTTGTTCCAAAGTGTGGACATCAATAAAACATTTATAGGTGCTAATTGGTCCACCACTCAGTATTGAGCTTCATGCAGAAGTTCCTTGCAAACAGTGTAAATATTTTAATATTGTAAATGTTACATCTGATTTTTATTTGTTGCCTGTACTGGAATAGAGTCAGCAGGATTATTTGGATTCAGGTTAGACCTTGCTAAGGTGTATTAGCTTTCAAATTAAATCACATTACCAACATAAATAACACATTTTTATGCTACAAGGCCTGAAGTAGGAACCAAACAGTACTTTGCATGCTTTGTGACCTCAGGTACTACTTCACCATTTTGTGGTAATAATTTAAATAAATCATTTTCAAACAATGAATACTTAAAATTAAGGCTCTAGGATAGTATTTAGAAGACTTGTTTTTGCTCTTGAATTTGCTATAGCTTCTGCATTTGACCCTTGGCCAAGACAATTAGGACTTTGCTTTGCGTGTTTAATTCACTGTCTGGGAAGCAGCGATTATGTTATATTTGGCCAGTAAGAGGTAAAATCATTCATGTTTGTAATGGATTGAAATACCATGGCAATAAAAGACAGTGGAAGGTAAGCAAATGAGTAGAGCTGTTTTGCTCCCAAGGTGCCTTGGGTTTTCCCCTGGTTCTGCTGGAAATGCAGCTATTTTTCTTCCCTTACCAGACCTAGAATTTAAGGTATTGGTAAGAACGTACTTCTAGCCAAAATCCTATAGTAAATAAATAGTGTCATCTGGACTCTAGATCTTGCTTCAGGCAAGAGGTAGGTAGGTCTTGCTCAGGAATTTATGTATGAAATGTTTTGAAAAATTCTAAGGATGGAGATTGTCCTTTCTTTCTGGGCAGCCTGTGACAGTGCTCAGACAGCTGAATTTTTCCTTCTGTCTGCTTGGAATTTCCCTTCTTCAGTCAGTCTGAGTATTGTCTCCACTCTTTACTTCATGCATGTCTAAAAAAAGTCTGATTCTGTTTTCTCTTTAGCACCCCTTTGGGTAGAAGAACATAGCAATTACATCATCCCAAGGCTTTTCTTCTTGTCTAAAAGCTATTTAGGCTTTTAGAGAAATTTGGGTGAGGAGGTGGTTTTAGTTTTAGTATTTTTTTCACTTGGATGAAACAGACTGCTTTGAAACTGAACAGCAATTTAAAATTATCTCCAAACATGATTTTTTTTCCCTGAACTGTGGAAAGAAGTAACCCCATTGTGAATCCTTATTTTTAAAAAGTGATGTCTTAATTTCACTCACAGGAGAATCACATCATTTTCTCAGAGCCCAACTTAGTACTTAAGGTGGTTACATTAGCATTAGATTTTACATTCAAGAATGAAATAAGTAAGAAGGCAGTAGGGGGAAGTAGGACAGGCATCTTTTTGCATAAGAAAATTAAACTTTCATTTTCTTTAACTTCTTCAGGTGGGGCATTGTGCAATTATTTGAAATAAACCATTTCAACCCCTTTCCTACCTTTTTAATGTTAGTGCAGCTTGAGCTGAATGGCCTTACAAGGTCAGTGGCTAACTTCAAACTATCCCCCCTCTAGGAACCATGGAGCTGACATCTGCAGCTCCAGACAAGTAATGCTTAGAGGGCAATTAAGTGTGGACCAAACCTTTTGAGATGGTTGTGGATAAGATTTGTATATGGGAATCACATGCATTACAATGACAGGAATCTTTATTGATAAAGGTACTATATTATTAGTGCAGTTACTGACTCACATATAGTATAACCAGGGAAATTTTTCTGTGCTTCTGTATAACAAATGTATATGTGTAATGAATAATGTCTCTGTTTCACTCCCTGACAGATAAAGAGTTCCTAAACAAAAAAATACATCATCTAGAAAAGCTGATGTGGTATTTTGTCATTCTGGTTTCATGTTTGCCTGAGTCATTTTTTGTACCTGTCAATAACAAAGCTGACAAGCTGAGGAACTTCACATTTGGACATTATACTTGAGTGTTGAAATCAGTAACTGAGACCAAGCATTCAATTCAAATGCTGAATTATGCTAATTGTGATGACATTAGATTTCTTTAATTGAAGAAAGGACCCTTGAAGCCTATGATAAAATGAGTGTAAATAAAGGGTAACTTCTGAAATGATAGCCAAGCTCTAGACTGTACTTTCAACATTATATGTGATACATGATCACAAACCTATTGCAAGTCTGGAAGTCTGGAAAGCTCTATTCAAAAGAGACTTCCATATCCAGTTGGAAAAGTAATAAAGGAAGATTGGGTTTTGAGGTAGCAATTTAGTCACCTGGGTTTTTGGTGCATTCGAAGTCTCAAATCTTTGTTCAAAGCACATAGACACAAAAGAGGGAACATTTCCTTCTATTTGAGAGTTCTAGGCAGGCACTCTCAGATAACCAGCTACTTTGTTCAGGGAAATTATGATTGCCTTTCTTCATCTACAGCAAGGGAGTGTGCTTTATGACCACTTGAGAATTGCATAGCACTGCTTAGTGATTATCAAGTAATGGCTGATTCCTTTTACTAATGGGTTCACTTCTGATGTCGTTTGTGTCATGTCACTTCACGTGCAGGATTCTGAAGTATTTTGCTGCACAGGAGAACAGTGTTAAAAAAATCTGTCCTAGAATTCCATTGTTTGTGAATGTAGGTGGTGTAAGCTTTAGGAAGGACACGGGCACTGCATCTCTGCCATCATCATCACAAATAGAATGACAAAAAATGATAAAAAAGAGATATAGAGCTTAGAATGTTGTAGTTCCTCAAAGAACAAATAACTGCTTCCCTCTTATGTTTCTTCTTGCTATTTGATATCAAGTTATCAATACCTCATGAGTTAGTTTTCATTTTTGAATGTTCTTCCTGTACTACAAATAATTCTCCAGTGACTCCTCACAGTTATTGATCATGTACTGAGAGTGGATTTTTATTTGCATAAAATCCATAGTTTCTTTCTGTGTAAGGAATGATCTGTGAAACTGACTTAAGTATAAATTGTGCATGGTACTAATTGTTTTTCTTTCTTCTGTGTATTATGGCAAATATTTTGCATAGAGCTTCTGAAAATGTCTATGCATATAGTTTTTGGTTTTCTTTCTTAAAGTCTTTGTTCTGTTTCAGCATTACTGAAGTTATTTCTGTCAGGACAGTTTCTTCACAGAAATCATCCCTGTTCTGGAATATCCTGGAATATTTTTCATTAGAATGGCTAGTCACATGTATCAGCCTCTCCAGGACTGATGGAGATCATTGCACATGTTTGAAGGCTCTAGCAGTTACTGAGCAGTGCTTGCACAGCATCAAGGCTTCCTCTGTTTCTTTGGCTCTGAATAGACTGGGATGCTGCAGGAGGGAAGAGCTTGGGAGGGGACACAGGCAGGACAGTTGACCCTGACTGACCATATTCCAATACACATAACATTGTGTTCAGCTTGTGTGTAAGAGAGTTTTTCCAAACTAGCCACTGATGACAGTGTGGCTGGGCATTGACGTGACAGTGCTGAGACGCTGAGTGATTGCCTGTGCAGCACTTGTTCTTTTCTTTTTATTTCACTTACTAAGCTGTCTGTATTTAAACTCACAAGTTTTTCTTGCTTTTGCCTTTAAGATTTTCTCCCTGATCCCACTAGTGTGGTGTGAGCAAGCAACAGGATGGTGGCATAGCTGCTGGTGGGAGTCAACCCACCATGTGCTTATATTTCTAACTGTTCTGAGAGTCTGTGATCCCTTATCTGCAAGTTACAACCATTATAAATGTGTCATTGCCTGATCATCTTGTGCAGACTCAGCTTCATTGCTCTCAAAGAGTACCACAGTTTTGAGTATGAGGTAATATAACATAAAAGAAGTAGCATCTTAATAGAAGGTATTAAAATCTGGGATTTTACTGAAATGTATCTGTGTTTTACAATAAAAGTGAACAAAGCTATATTGGCAAATCAAAGATATGCCTTAGAAATTTGGATATTTTTGTTCAATCTCCCTTGTTTCAAGGCAGTTTCCTGAGCTTATGCTTTAGAAATTAGCTTGGGTTTATTTGTTTGGTTGGTTTTATTTTGTGTTTGGTTTTTGGTTTGGGGTTTTTTTGCTATGTTAGTATTGAATTGGTGCTTAGAAATAATGATCAAAATAACTTCCAGAGATAAATTACTTGGGATGGGATTTAAAAAGTCTGAGAGATCTAATAAGAAAAATAATAAGTGAAGCAAAAAAGCAGTGCAAACAGAAGAGCTGGTGTCTGCTGTCTGGTCAAGAATTAGATCATTCACTAGAAGACCCATCTTCCAGTTCCATGATTTCTTCTAAGAACATCCTCCTACATCTGCAACATCCTTAAAAGATGTTTTAATGGCCAACATTTTATTCTGGGGGAGAATGGTGCTAGCCATGTCTTTCAATGAACCTGATCCACCTTCTATAGAGTAATACCTCTGGAATAAGTACTGACATTTGTATGTACAGTCTTCTAAATTGATATCATAACCAATAAGTTTATAATTTTTTCTCTTTATTATATGTATTTAATTAATGAACACTCAAGTTTGACATTTCAAGTAGAATTGCCTAGTATGAGGCTGAAAGTTTTGCCTTCTTCTCCCAATGTAGCTATAAGATCTGGGTAGGAAATATTTTTTAGAGAGAGATTTATATGTGTTAAAATCCTCTCAAAAAAAACCCCCCAAAAACCTAAAACCCAAATCAAACAAACAAGCAAAAAAAAAAACCCCAAAAAACAACTTTGCTATTCCATCATTAAGCATTAGATACTGAACTGAATAATACATTTCATTTCCTCCAGAATGCCTGTAAACACAAAACCAATTTTCCTTGTCTGCCAAATATAATTAAAGATTGTGGATCATTCTTGGAGAACAGAAGCCACAGTAGCTTATAAAAACAGATTCACAGGAATTAATTGTAATAGTTTTTGTAATGCTGTTACTAAATGCACATGGAGAAAGTAGTGAATATAGTTTTTTATATATAGACCAAGAGTTACAAAATCTCTGAAGCTAATTATATGGGGAAAAATTTTATGCAAAAGGAAATTACTTATTTGCATAGTGTTAATAGCCATATTTAGAACAGTGGCAATATTGGAAAAAGAAAACTTACTTGCACTTTTGCAAATTCAGGAAGGTTTTAGGTTGATCATAGGATGATAGAAAAATTCTGGTCAGGAGTGACCTCGGAAGGTGGTCCAGTCTTACCTATTATTCAAAAAAGCATCAATTATATGGTCAAACCAGGTTATTTAAGACTTCACCCAGAGTGGCCTTGAAAATATCTAAGAATGAAGACTGCATGACCTCTCTAGGCAACTTGATCCACTGTTTGACTGTCTTCATGCTGGTAAAGTATCTCCTATCTAGTTTGAATCTCTGTTCTTTCAACTTAAACACCTTGTCTCATCCCCCTGGCTCACACATCTGTGGAAAGCCTTCTTTCATCTTCTTGATGACATCCTTGCAGGTTTTAGAAGGCTGCTATTAGCCATGTATCCCACCCCAGGCCTTCTTCTCCCCAGGCTGACAGGCACTGTTCCCTCAGTCTCTCCTCCCAGAGCAGATGCTCCAGTCCCTGGATTGATCGGGTGGCCTCTTGCAGAATGTTCCAGCTTGTCAAGGTCTTTCTAGAGCCCAAGGCTGAGTGCAGATTTTGGGATACAATCTGATGAAGGGTGAGCAGCAAGGAACAGCAATTTTCCTCAATATGATAGCTACATTCCTATTAATACACTCCTCAGTAGAGTTGACCTGTTTGGCTGCCTGAGCACACTGTTGGCTCATGTTCAGCTTGTTGCTACCAAGACTCCCATTCCAGCAAAGCTGTTCCCCCAGCCAGAACATCACCACACTGTGCTGTTGCAAGTGGTTTCTTCTTCCCAGATACAGGACGTGTTGAATTTTTAAGGTTCCTTCCAGACCCTCCCTGAACCCTGTCAAGTTCTACTGGATGGTAGCCCCACTGGATTTGCTACCCTTCTCAGGTGCAGATCCACAGGCATTCAAGCTACTTCCCATCAATGGTATTTGTAGTAGAAGTGTGTAAAAATAGAAAAGAAACAATATAACTTAAGGGGGAAAAAAAAAGAAAAAAAAAAGAAAAAAAAAAGAAAATAGTAGATCTGAAATAACAAATGTGGAACCAACACATGCTTAGCTAAAGCAAGCTTTCAGACCATCTCTCGGTGCAACAAATGGGACAAGTGAATGTAAAACAAAGAATGTAATGCTGTTCAGTTAAAAGCATATCTAAATCCCACATGCTTTTTCTGTGAAATAACTTCCCTCTTTATAAACTATTTTTATCCTTCACACCTGAATAGACAGGCTGTGAGATACCGTGCCACAAAAAAAAAAAAAAGAAAAAAAACAAACCAAAGAATTCTAGGAAATTTCTTGTTCTGAAGCCATTCAGTACTAAAAAAGAATATAAAATAATCATAAAAATTATTATTCATGAAACTTAGTAGTACCTATGAATGAATGCATTTATGGATTTTTAAAATAATAACACTGTGGGTAAGTTTGTAATGATATGACAAAGTCAAGTTGTAATGTCTTCTGAAAATGTCATTAATGTTTTCATCAACATGGAAGTTTATAAACAATTTAACCTGAGGATAATTTTCTCCTTCAAGCAGTCCTGGCAGTCTGATACAGGAGCTAAAAATTAATAAGAGGGAAACAAGTGGCAGGAACCTTCCAAAAGGGATGGTATATATTGGATTGATCTGATAGAACAGGATTATTAAATTACAAATTCAAAATGGTATCTACAGCCAGTTTTCTTTGGTAATTCTTTGCCAAAGTGTACAGACAAGTGCATAGACAAGTGGACAAGAATCAGCATCCAGTACTTTTAGTTCAATGTGGGCTTTCATTTTATGATAGGCTTTCCTTGAAATACTTTCAATCTAAAATAAATCATAAATCTATAAATAAATTAATCTGTACGTTGTGGCACTTAGCTGATTACTGCTTAAGTCTGACGTCCCAGAGAATTTTCAGACCTGCAGGTGCTGGGTTGAGACTAAATATGGTGAAATATCCATAGTAGATAAGCCATCAAACAGTGCCTTGATAGGGTAGATCATTTCTCCTGGAAAAAAAGAATTTAGAGAAAACAGAAAATTTCCGGTCTGTAAGACAAAAGCAAACCTTGCTGTAGTATGAACAGCTAAGGTACTCCCCATTCACAAAGAAAACATATCAATTGAAAGTGTCACTTTATCTTTTTCTGTACACTCAGCCATTCAGAACTAGATTTCAGTCTTTTGGAATGAACCAGAGGTTTTAAACTCAACTCTTTCCCATCCATAGAACTACACACAGGACATGTTTTTGTTCTGTTCTGTTCTCATGCTCATTCCCAATGGAAATCACCAGCTAGCTGGCAAAAGTCATGAGCAAGGTTTGTTTATTACTATTTTCTTGGAAAATTAAATCATGTGTATTTTCACTTTTGGAGTAATAATATCTTTTGAAAATGCAAGTTTACAGTACTGGTCAACTTAACTCCCTTTTGTTTCTTCCTATTGTCATTACACTTCTGGAATCTTATTTAACCAAAAATTGCAGTCTCTTTCACTCAGTGAGAGCTAAATACTGTACAAAATTTGGAAGCCAACCTGTCTGAGGAACTTGGGACTTCTGTTTCCATATGGTACTGGAACCAAAGCACACCTGTTGCATCTGAATATCACTCTGCCTCCCCATCCTACCTTTATGTAATGTATCACCTCACACAAGACACATTAGAGCAGAAATTAATTAGATGTTTTACATTTACATTTATTTTATTCATTCTAGTTCAATGGTATAGAAAAGTAGCAAATTACACACTTTAAAGTTTAAATTTCACCAGATGAACCATCATGAAAGGTAAAAAATAACATGGAATAGAAGATAGAAATAACATAATATGGTTCAAAATCCTTTTAGAAAATCTGTAGTTTATGAAGACTACAGTTATACCAAATATTATGTGATCTACTGAGCCTTTAAAAATAAATTTCTGTCATAAAACACTTCTTGTATTTTTCTTATAAAGAAACCAGAGAGGATCCTTTCTGGCTCCCTATTATTGGAATAGTATTTAAATAAATATTTTATGCCTTCCACAGCTGTAAGTATTGCTGTGTTAAAATTCTTTAATAGCCTTTTCTGCTTGGATGTGAGCCTGTCTCCATGTGGGCATTACACACTCTGCATTCACCATTTTGCAATCCACTCCTTAACCTTCTTATGACAGAAACTCTTTGGCTGCTGTGCCATTCAAATGAATTCTCAAATCTGAATTAGATACGAGCTTAGCCATGCAATGTGTGGGCAGCATTGTGCACCTGAGAAATGATAACAGAAGCCAGAACACTAAGCCAGAAGCCAGAAGTAACTTTCACGAGCTGGCAAGAAATGCCAAGAAGAGTGCTAAGACCTCAGAGCCTAAATTCTCTGGTTTAATTTATGGTTTATTTCAGGAAGATGAAGGAATGTCATGTTTGACAAGTAGACTTACAGAGGTGACTCCCAACCAGTATTATTCTATTAATCCATGATTCTGTGGCTCCAGATGGAGGAAGTGACCATTACTTCAGTCTTTGTGTCACATTGATGACAAAAACCTGAATGCCAGTTTGTTCCTGTGCTGTTGGCCTGGGGAGATCAGCTATAGTTGTTTCTCTTGCCAGAGCCCACAGAAGTCTAAGAGTGAATTTCTGCTTGGCATGTGGAATACACACAATGGCACCTGCACACCCACTTCTGAGAGCCCCTCACCAATCAGTAAGGATCAGTTTGAGCTTGGCAAGACCTCACAAAATGGGCATGAGTACAATAAATGTTCTCCCTATTCCCTTCAACTTTGCCTTTGCTTTCTTCCTAATGGCACCTGCAGTATCTGTAGCATCCTGCTAAGGTGCTCCTAAGGCTCAGCTGCCCTGCTAAGTCAGACAGCACAGATAGCAGTGGTAGTTGAGGCAGGTGTAAAAAGCTCTAAGTTGGCTTCTAAACAACATTTAGAGCAAGAGGATGAATTGGAACTGCATAAATTCAGTGTGCAGAGAGACTCTGCATGGCTGGTACAAACCCACGAATAATGCAGAATCCAGGGAAAGTCAAAATGTGGTCAACTTGGCCAAGGCTAAAGGTTTGCCTTGGCAGTGGCTGGTAGAAGGCAGAGAAAATCCACAGATATGAGGAAAGATTGAAGGCCATGGGTGCTTATGCAGGGAGTGGAGTTCTTTGGCCACTGCCACACAAGCATGGATGGCCCCATACCTCTGCTTTCCCTATCAGCAGCTCAGATGCCCAGGGAAAGAATATACAAATAGAGAAAACATATAGAATGATAAATGCCCCAAACACTTTTCCAGCATCAAGGAATTACAGCTTGTAAACTTGCCAGTAGAGAAGTGGCTTCTCTGTATTTTACCAGTCCATGGCTGTATCTCTTTTACACTATCCCTTCTCCCTTCAAAGCTGGGCAATCAGTCCTCACCTGGCAAGACAGTTCTATAATTCAACATTGGGTCAAGAACCTCCTCCTTTGATTGGTTTGAACCTGCTACTTACTAGCCTTATTTGATGGCTCCTAGGGGTTTTTGGTAGAAGCAGTGACCTGTGTCCTCTCTCTCTCCCTGGGCACTCTGGGCACTTTTGATTTTGTAGGCTTTTTTTTTTTTTTTTTTTTTTTTTTTTTTTTTTTTTTGGTGGTGGTGGTTTTTTTTGGTGGGTTTGTTTTTTGTGTGTGTGTATGTTTTTTTGTTTTGTTTTGTTTTGTGGCTTTTGGGGGGTTTTTTTGGTTTTTTTTGGTTTGGTTTGGTTTGGGTTTTTGTTTTTGTTTGTTTGTTTGTTTTTGTTTGTTTGTTTTTGGTTTTTTTTGTAGGCTACGTTTTCCACTACCTTGGTCATCTCCAACCTAAATGGAAGAGTTATTGTCAAGTTGTTCTCATACAGAGGCTTTCCATACCCTTTATCTTCATGGTTGACTGTGTCCATATGTTTTCCAATCCTGCTGTAGCCTTTCTTGCAGTTAAGTTGTATAGAGGAGAAAGTTGGCAAGGAATTGCTGGAGAACTGCATGGCAGTAATGTAGCAGTATCTTTTATTCTATATTCTTTCTCTAGTAATTTACCAGCACTTACCGTGGATTTTGGCTATCACTGAGCACTGATTTGATGTTTCCATGGAACTATTAATTTCATAAAACAGGGAACTCTATCATATGCACACCAAAGAAGCATTAAAAGTTGCTAATTTAAAAGAGACTGCTGTATGTTAATGGAATTTTTTAGACCAATCTAGATAATTTCAAGGGGAAAAAATGCTGGACCATTTTATTTATTTGTGGAAGAAAAAGCTGCAGGTTTTTATCCAGAAAATAAGGAAAATTCTGTAAACAAAATTTTCAGATTAGGAAAGTCAGAAATCCTGTGCTTTTTTGTGTCAAGAAACATTGTGAGGAAGAAAATTGACCCGGAAACTCCACAGATCAATTTTATCCTATTACATGAAATTTATAACTTCAAATAGGCAGAAGTTTAATCACATTTCCTGAATTCACCCAAGAGAATCTCAACAGCAAATAAATTGATTTGGAGGGGATTTTCTGTTTGGGTTTTGTGTTAGTTTGGTTTTGATCTTCAGTTTTGTTCCGGGACAATTCCATTATTTTTCCATGCCTTTTAATCTACTGGTTTAAATATATGTTATATCTATGACAGAAAATAAGAACTTGGGCTTTGAACTCCAACATGGAGGATGAGTATTTAATTACTTCTATTACTTTAGTCATTGAGACTGTCCAAGCCTTTTATTTATGAAACAGAGGAAAAAATAAAAGTGAACAAACATTTTTCTACCAGTAGTAATTTTAATGGTCTATTCTGGTGCATTTCCACTAAGAATTCTTCAACTTTTTTTTTTCCATTTTTATCCCTGAAAAACTGGGAAATAAGCAACAGATTGTGCTTCCAAAACTTAATTTAGAAACTGGAAATGAGAAAATTTCCTTTAACACTTTGGACAAAAAAAAGTTTTGGGAAAAAATATTTGGGAGAAAAAGTTTGGGAACACCTAACAATATCCTCATTCACCATGCTTTGAATTTGTACACAAGTTTTGCTTGCTTCACTAAGAAATTTGAGATAAATAGGCTTACAAAAATTCTAAATAACTAGTAAGGTAGGTAAAGTTGCGTTTCGTGATAAAAGTTTGTTTACCCTTGAAAAATATAGTGAGGAACATTAACCTCCACTCCATATTATATTCTTCAGCTGGCCACTTGTTTACAAGAATGAGATTATCAATTTTACTTGCGTAACTACATGAATAACTACCCAGATATCCTGCCTGGACTTGAGAAACATTGGGTTTGCTCTGCATTCAGTGAGTCAGCTGAAAAAAGGAGAGGCCCTGTTTTTCACAATGAGATTAAAAAAAATCTGGCATCGCAGGAACCTTCTGAAAGACACTTCACATCTACAGCCTGATTTTGTCTTCAGCCATTATATTTACAGTAACACAACACCAACATTTCAGGTAAGATCAGTTGGCATAAAACCAGAGAGAGACTCTGGTGAAACCCATCCTGCAGGGAGCACTCCAGGGTAAAAAAACTGGGAAATGTGATTCCCAAGGTCTACATCTTTGTCCAGTGACTGTGGAAGGTACAATGATGGCAGCTTCAGGCAGTGGAGCAAAAATGGGTGGGTGTTCCAACTTCTGTGGACTTCTGCTTTGGCTCTGTGAAATAACCATCTGGGCTCAATAAAATATCATCATTCTCCACTTCATACTTTGGCTTTTATTTATGGTTAAGTAATTCTCTTTTTGTCCTATTGCAATATTTTTCTCCTTTGTGCTTACTGTGGATAAGTATTATTGCTTTTTCTATTGTAGCAATGCCCAGAAGCCAACAGAGATCAGAATCCTGATATATTTGGAACATACTTGGTACATACAAGTGGTAGAAGCAATTCCTCCTTGTAAGCATTCACATCCCAAAAGGGCATAGTAACAAAGTGGCAAGAGAAAAAGAAAAATTATTATGGTTTGGTCTTCTCAGAGTTGCACAGCTGGATAGTGGAAGAGGCACGAATAAATCAAAAGGCAATGGCTGCTATAGACTTTGCAGCACTACAGAACTGCTGTTAATCTAGCAGGGGGCCAGAAGGGGATGGCTGAGGGGATGGAGCACATGATATAAAGTGAGAAGCTGGGAATCTGATTGCTTAGTTTAAACAGAGGCTCAGGGAATCCAATTGTGCTATTTTGCCCAAAGGGGTACAAAGAAAGGAGTGAAGACAATTCTCAGGCTGGAAGAAGGAAAATTCCAAATGGATGGAAGGAAAAGTTTTCCTTCCTTTATAATGCTGTGTATTCACTATAGAATTTTGGCCACAAGCACTTTCAGTAAACACAAGACTGTTTGTCCTCTGAAAACTAGATCTGGTGAGGTAAGAAGTCGTCTATGTTTCAAGCAGGGAACCAAGTGAGAAGAATAGACGGTATTGAAGATAAGCATTTGTATACATTTGCTCACAGTCCAGTACTTATTCTGTAATTTCATATTCATAGTGAGGTATTCTTACAGCCAGATCCACATCCTTTTTATTGTCATAAAAAAATATGATTCTGTGCTACCACATTGTCTTACTGATTGTAAAAAATCCATCTTACTGTATCCCTGAACTGAGCCTCTGGTTACATAGATAAGTCATGGGCACTGCTAATAACTAAGACACAAGCACTGAAACAATTTGCTGGTGTCACCCTCTACTACAACAAACATTTTTTCTAAGATATTAGTGATTGTCCTTCTGTTGTGTTTTATGTGAAATTTACCCTTTTTTTGTCACAGCATTTCATCCAAGCTTTATCTGTAAACACTTTTATATTGCGGATCTGGCAAAATCTGATAATGAATACTTAGGAGCTGAAGATGAAGGGTAATAAAACCAGAATCCTCTTGATTAAAGGAGAGAAAACCTTAGATGTCAATTCAGTACTGAGTAAAAAAAAAATCCCATTTTGATGTCTTTATTCTTCAGTGTTACTTAATTAATTTTTGGAGGACAGTCAGAAGCCCTTAAGGAAATTTTGGTTTGGTCACTACAGTGTCCATTTTATCTACAACTTGCATTAAATAAGTAATGCATACTAAGCCATATATTTGTACTGCTTTGAATAGATATCCATTCATACATGTAGATAATTAGCACCTTTTATCCCAACAAGAATGCCACAAGACATTTGGTGTTTTTTTGGGAGTTTTTTGTTGTTGGTTTTGGGGGGAAGGGGGGTGGGGTGGGGGTGGAGGGAGTTGTTGTTCGTTTCAGTATATTACTTTGAATATACTTTTTTGTTTCCTTTAAATATACTTGTTAGTTTTTTGGATGCTTGAGGGAAGGTCCATAGAAATAGACAAGACCTTAGATTTCAATAAAGAAAGTGCAAAATTAGTCTGAGAAATCAATCAACCAAAGTAACCAAAGAGTCTTTTAAAAAGGTTATCTGTTTCTTAGTTTCTCTGACTAAGCAAAGTTTGCCACAAACAGCTTACTTAACGTAAAACATGTAGCAGTGTTACTTGCTCTGTTATGATGTTGGTTGTTCGCTTTTAAATTGCAGACAACGATGTCAGTAAATTTTGCATCCCATCCCAGATCTCTTTAGGAAGAATCTATTTTTAAATGCATGTGACAGAGCAGTCTGTATATTCATGTCTATTAACTTCCTCTTTACTTTTAAGCACCATGAAAAAGGGAAGGGGTGACACTTAAAGCTATCTTTAAAGCTCTTGCATTTTAGGTTGTGTTTGCATATTTCATATATTTGTATATAAATTGGTCCTCAGAATACGTTCTGTAGAATTACAAAATAAGCTATGAGTAATTAGTGCCAATAAAACAGAATATGTCTCTCTGTCTGCCTTTATGTATTTATTTCTGCACTGGGAACAGGGTGTCCTAATATATTTTTCTCAAAGTAAAATGTTTCTTAGGGATTTTTTTTTGCCTTGTAGCTTTGAAACACAATAACATTTTATTGATCTGAGAACTTCCATCAGGTGTTATAATTGGATCAAGTGAAACATTTGGTCCATAATATTAACTTTAGTAGACCTAAGTACTTAGCCAATATCTGGGGCTCTACATGCTGTTTATGTTGGTTTAGACAGAGAAAATAATTATGGAAGCCAGCTTATCCATTTAACGACAAATCTTTCAAAATGGCACATAATTTTGTTTTCTTGCGCTACAAAAGCTCTAATTTAGCTTATTTTCTGACAGCTTATTTTCTGAAGGCAGAGTTATGTCTCAGAGCCACACAGTTTTTCTGTGCCTGAGGCCATGGGGTTTCTTTTTTTTGTTTTTGTGGGGGTTTTTTTGTTTGTTTGTTTGTGGGTGGGTTTTTTTGTTTTGTTTTGTTTTGTTTTGTTTTGTTTTTCTTCTTCTTCTCTAATGGTTCTTTTTATTGCCTTTTTCTCTAGTTAATGGGAAATTAGGCTCTGGAAATGTCTGACATAAGCAGTTAAAGCCCAGTTCTGACAAACTCTTCAGGAAGCCCTGCTACTACAGGACAATAGGCTGAACTGCTGAGATACCTGAACTTCTTTATTAGCTTCATCCTAACTTTCTACAATATTTTGACAGTCAGATTTACTCATCATTTGAGCCTAGCCCATAAAGATCCAAAGAACTCATTGAGGTTGCAGGAAACATAAGTAGGAATCAGCACACTTCCTGAGCAGATTTTCTCCTGTGCCACCTGTTAGGCACCAGGAGATGGTATAATCTAAGGGCTGGCTCTCACAGAACCCACTCTGGAAGTGCAGAGTCACTTAACTCTTCATTGGTACACTGGAATCAGGATTTTCAGCTTTTCCTGTTCCTCAGCTTTCCTCGAGGGATATCTGTCATGTTAAGGGCATAACAGAGGTTTTATAGTTGGAGTTCTGACCACATCAAAAGACATTTTAATAAACTTATTGTCAATCCACAGAGAATAACAATTGCTCTACTTGTTTAGGTTGCTCATCTGGTTTCAAATAGCTGCTCTGACAAAAGTTTAAGAATTTTTCAGCAATTATTCTTCAAATAAGAAATTGGAATCCAAGTAGTTTTCCTTCTGAGAGCTTCTGCTCACAAACTACAGCATCACATTTCATTCTCTTGTAGGTCCAGATAATTCATGGAATAATAGAAAATGTGTTACAACCAACAGTTTGCTGCCTAGGCTACACTATCATGGTCTTGTCTGCCCTGCAGAGACCACCAATATCACCAGGCTTTTCTGAATCCCACAGGTGTAACAACTGTCTGCAAAGCTTCAGAATACGTCACCTTTGAAGAGAAGAAAGAATTTTCCTGCACAGCTTTAGATAAGGCTGTCTGCTGGCCTGTGGTCCTGCAAAATAAGTGAGATGGGAACATCCAGCAGATTCTTCAGATGCTTTGGTATTTGGAGGAGATTGCCAGGGAGCAAAGCATGGCAGGAGAGGCAGCACTGCAGTCAGCAGCACAGTGGGATGTCATTGATGTCCTTGATACCATGCTTGGTTTGCTGTAGATCTGAACTTCCCCTGTGTGGGGGTGCCTGTCTCTCTAATGTGTTACCTCTGTGACCTTTTGAACAGCCAGTGTCAGAGATGAGCCCTTTTGTCACCTAGGACTAGACTCAAAAGAGGATATGTGAGTTCAAAAATGTAAATGGGCACCTTCTGGGATTAATTTTTGTTCCTTTGATAGATTTTCAATTCACATTGCTTTTTAATAAAAGGAATGTTGGGCATCTCTCCACAGTCCCACCCCATTTTAAAAGCAATCCTTATACCTCAGAGAAGAGACATGGACTCCCTCTAGATTCTTTCTGCAGCTGTTAGGTCCCAGATATTCTGGTTTCATTAATCCCTGCAGCCCAGCTGTCCCCGAGGAACTTCGAGAGGAATATTGTTGCTGAACTGAGGAGACAGTGCGATGCAATGGTTCAAAGTAGCAGCAAGAGCACTGACCATGATATCGAAATGCCAAGCTGTTTATAATAAGTATGGGAAATTTTAAACTTTAATATATTGAAGTTGCAAAAGCTTTTGCATATGTGGAAAACCGTGGTTGCTTAGACAAAACAATACTTCTCCCATCCCAAAATATAAGAGAAAAACTTAAGGGAAAGCATTTTAATTGTTTCTTTGCAATGTTAGTAAATTTTTGACTAAAGTGGTAATGGAAAACCCTCAGTAGAATTGACAGTTACTGTTCCAAGTGTGAAGGCAAAAATGTGTTTCACATACATTAACAGCCAGAACTGAAAATTCGGGAAAGAGAATAAGAACAGGACTAGTACAGAGTGATACTGTTCTGTCAAATACTAGGAAACCCATTTATTACGTGAAAACAAACCACGTTTCATTATCCTTCAGTTATACTATTGTAAATAAAAAAGGTAAAGCCAAGTTGTAACTTCAGTAGAAGAAAGAGCAAGAAATGCTTTGGATGCAGTGGTAAATACAATTTCCCAAATATGATACTTCTATTTTGATAACACATTTCCTTGTTTTTGCTTTTTTTTTTTTTTTTTTTAACATTATATCTGGCTCTGCTCCAGGATTCCAAGGCCTGGGCTTCAGTATGACTGGATTCACAGCAATGCAGTGAGTCTCTTTTGCAACATGTCATATCCTTTGTGTAAAGTAGAGGGGCACTTAAATCATAGGATCTATCTTTGCATCTGGTCAAAGCAGATAACACTGCTATTTGATAGGCACAGGCCAGTTGTTATCTGCCCAGAGTGTTTGTGTAATCCTTGTGAATAGATGACAAAGTTTAGCATGGGTGCACCTAAGTCAACAGGCAAAATTAATGTTCTCATGCTAAATCACTTATTTGAGGGACTTCCCAAGTCAAAGGTTATATCTGCCTTTTTCATTGTAATAATCTTTGATGGATGACACTGTCTGGATTTGTCTAATCTCTTTTATGAATTATATATATTTTGGGCAAGTATGGCTTTCTGGGGCACTTTCTGGGGCAAAGAATTCTATAGTTTAATTATAGATTTTGTAGAAGAAGTCCTTTGCTTGCTTCTGATCTGCAGTTTGGTAATTTCTTCTGATGTTTACTATAGTTCTTGTCAAAAATAGTGAATTATTCCCTATTCATTTTTTTTAGGGCATCATGACTTTATAGACTTTGTCATACTGTCTCATACAGTTATTTCTTTTCTATATTGAATGGTTCTAAATTCACTTAATCTCTGCGTGTGTAAAAAATTCTTAGATGTATTTGCTTTTTGTCCTTTGCCCAGCACTTCCGTAAAATAGATCCTGGATGGGAAGCTGTACATATTGAGAACTAGGAAAGCATTTGTCAAAAATTTACCCTGGGTAGACAGTTTGTTGAGGTCAGTGAGACTAGCATGGATAAGGTCTAGCTCTCCAGGACTCAATTAAACTTCTTTTCTTCCTACAAAGCTTTCTTCACTGACTTGAGTAGATGAAATGAATCAGAACATGGTCTTGACAACGTTGCCTTTTCTGCTGCACAGTCCCAAGTCAGCCGAATACCTAAATAAAGCAGAGGTCATATGGCTGAAGTGTAAGACTGTGACTGAAAAGAGTCTAAAAGAATTCTTACTAGAAGCCTTCAAAACAAGCCTGTGAAGATAAGAAATGCCAGGACTAAGGCAAACTTTTGTCTGCTTGATTGTGGTGCATGCAAGTTTTAGATTTTTTTCTCTTCCAATAGAAACTCCCCCAGAAAATGCATACTGCATTCACAGAATGATATAGATTGGAAGAGACCTCTGCTGGTTTTCCATCAAGCCTTCTGCTTCAAGCAAGTACACTGAAGCTAGAACAGGTAGCTCACAGCCATGTCCAAACAAGGACATCTCTGACATCCTTAATGATGGAAATTTCACCATCTCCCTTGGCAAGCTGTTCCACTGCTAAAACAGCTTCTCTGTGAAATTTCTTTTCTAGTATCAGAACTGTGATATCTCTTTAGTAACTCGTGTGATAGCAGATTTGGAAGTTTAGATTTTTTTAGAGGTCCTCTTTAATTACCCCAAAAGAGTGACTGGCAAGAAAAAAAACAGTTTTCCTCTTTTTTTGACTAAACCAGTGAAAAGGCAGGCTCAACCAGTGGAGACTTTACACTTATTTTGATAGAGTCAAGTTATACTAGTTAGAGTTCTTAAGTCTTGTTCAGTCTTTCACCTCTCTGTACCTTTGTCCTTTGGTTTTATTATCCCCGGGGCCATGACCTCTTCTAATTTAAGGCTCTCCTCTCATCTCTACCATCTCTTTTTCATTTTATTCCCATTTCCCCACACCCTTTGGATTTTTCCCAGGTTCAGTCTCCCTGATGAGGCAATTATTCCCAGCCTCCTCTTGAAAGTTGGCACCTGCACTGCCAGCCTGGGCCAGGCTGTGCCCAAGGCTGCATTCCACCCCAGTGGTTTCTCACCAGCAGGAGAAGTGCTGCCATCGCAGGACAGGCGTCACCTCCTTTCTCAGCCAGGTGCTGCAGCCCTGGGGCAGAAACTACAGGGGCATTTCCATTCAGTTCCTCAACTTCAAACTTGCTTCAGGTGGACTACTGAAAAAATTATCTGTCTTGGCATTTCATGAGGAAAAATAAGAATTTTCTTCTGAAAAACAAACAAACAAAAGCTCATATTTGTATGGTTTGATTTGACTAGAACTTCCTCAACAAACTGTTACATCACATTCCTGTGTTCATATGTAATATTTATGTATTTATTTATGTCCTAATATGATACTTCGAATTTTTTTCTTACTTAGATTTTAATTTTGAAACCTATCATCTCTCAAAATGGAATAAGGATTTTCTAGAATAACAAGGGGGCAGGGGATGTGTGAACCATACATCAGATACTTTATTTCCACCAAAGTCTTAATCCTAGAGAACAGATGTGTTCTGCTAAAGCATTAGTTATGACATCACAATAAAACAAATACTGTGTCTAAATAACAGTCTCTAACTGGTTTCCAAGGACCTGTTGCATATCAATTTGATATTTGAAAATCTATTGTTAATTTGATGACATTATTATGCAGCTGACTCTGTGTGTTGAAAAGGAATAGATCCCTGTTGGAAGATGCAAGTGTAGGGACTCCTTCCTGCCCAGGTGACTGAGCCACCCAAATCCTGACAGCAGCACAAGATTTCAGAGAACAAATCATTTAATGCGCTTATGAAGAACCTAAAGGAAAACTGTCCTGGCTGGAGGTACCTGGGAGACTGGCTCTGATACTTTGGGGAGACTGAACTGAAACAGAGACTGGACAGAGCTAGAGAATAAAGTATTTATTGAAAGGCCTCCAGGACACACCTTGGGCAGGACAGGCCTGACCAGGGCTACACCCAGGGTGGACCAAGAATGGTCACAAAATGGATGACTGGTTACGAGGTCTTACATTTTTATAAGTTTTGGTCCATTTGCATGTTGGGGTTTAATTGTCCAATTACATCTTCAGGTTGTGAGGTCTCATCCTTCTTGTTTTCTCTCTTCAGTCCACTGCTGTTTATGCTTTTGGGCCTAAAACTTGTCCTTGGTCCTCAGCAGGAAAAGAATTTATTTTGTCTCCCTACTCTGTGAAGAGCTTACTAGCACTTAATATGAGGCTCAGAACTACACCCCTAGGAAACAGAGAATCTGAAAATAGGAAAGCTAAAGCTTAAGGCATCAGCTCTAGTGCCCCCCTGCAGCAGCTTGTTTCACCCACTACCCTATTAGCCATTGTTATATGAAGCTTGTTCTGACTGTTTCAAAGTTTAGTTCTCCCTGCCCAACTTTCTTACACAGTTATGGAAATGACTATTTTGCCACCAGCAGACACTAGTAATGGAACGTAACTCTTTTTTTTTTTTTTTTTTTTTTGACGATTTTACATTTTCTAATATATTTGAAAATCAATAACTCAATTAAAAGTTCTAGTCAATTTTCACTTCCTATAGTAGAATTTCAGAATAGCTTTTAATGCTCTGAATTAAAATTTATATGTTGATGAAAGCAGTTGATCAAGGAGTGTTGCTAAATTCAGACTGGCAGGATTTCCCTTTTTTTGTTATTTCTGTCTCCTTTTTTGGCCTGAAAACCTCAGCATAATTTTTATAGCATATTTCAAGCTGAAGTGCTACCCAGAGAGCAACAAACATAAAGCTCTTTTTTTCTGCTGGCACTAAAATTTAATCAGCAATATTCTAATTGACATAGAGATACCATAACATTAAGTCTTTAAGTAATTTACAGAAGCAAATATTCCAAACAGAAGATACTGTTAGAGTGTACATACCACTAAATCATTGTGATTTGTTTGCACTTTCCCTTCAGAGTCATAGTCATAAAATCATGGAATCATGGAGTGGTTTATGTTGGAAGAGACCTTAAAGATTCCAACCTCTCTGCCATGGGAAGGGAAACCTTCCACTAGACCAGGTTGGTCAAAGCCCCATCTAATCTGGCCTTAAACACTTCCAGGGATGGGGCATCCACAACATCTCTGGGCAACTGTTCCAGTGCCTCACCACCCTCAGAGTGAAGAATTTCTTTTAATATCCAATCCAAACCTACTCTCTTTTTGTTTGAAGCCGTTTCCCTTGTCCTGCCACTCCATGCCCTTGTAAAAACTCCCTCTTTCTTTCAGGCTCCTTTCAGGTTCTGTAAGGCTACTAAAAGATCTCCCTGGAGCCTTCTCTTTTGCAGGCTGCACAACTCCAACTTTCTCAGCCTGTGTCTGTAGAAGAGGTGCTCCATCCCTCTGATCATCTTTGTGGCCCTCTTCTTGACTCAATTCAACAGGTCCATGTACTCATGTTGGAGTACAGTACAGAGCTGGACACAGGACTCCAGGTAGGGTCTCCCACAAGAGCAGAGGGGTGGAATCATCTCTGATGATTATGGGGCTTTTTTATGCAGCCCAGAATATGGTTTTCTGCAAACAAAAATGCAGTTGGCATATTTAGCGCTATGGTGTAAGTCCACATGATTGTAGATCACTCCTGAGGTATTTCCTTTTGGTAGTTAACTAATTTGGTATATAGCCATGGGTGTAGTAGGCTGTAAATCAGCTTTCTTAATACCCACCTCTTCTGCCTTTTTATGGGAAAGAACAGTAAAGGGCTGTATAGGGCCCCCAGGGCCGCCTGGGACACAAACAGACCAATGAGGGGCCTTATGTATGTCCATATTCTTTGCTTGTGGCTTCCCTGCAAGCAGCATCTCCAGGTGCAACAGGAAAAGACAGAGAATTCTGGTTCTGCCAAGAAAAATCCCTCTCAGTGATACAGTTTAATAGGGAAAGCTGGAAGTTGTTTATGCAAAAGTTTGGGATACAGACCACAGTTCAGTGTGCAGGCTTCCAGCGTGCACGCTTCCAGCGGAAGGAAGGAAGGAAGGAAGGAAGGAAGGAAGGAAGGAAGGAAGGAAGGAAGGAAGGAAGGAAGGAAGGAAGGAAGGAAGGAAGGAAGGAAGGAAGGAAGGAAGGAAGGAAGGAAGGAAGGAAGGAAGGAAGGAAGGAAGGAAGGAAGGAAGGAAGGAAGGAAGGAAGGAAGGAAGGAAGGAAGGAAGGAAGGAAGGAAGACTCATGGATCAAGACACTATCATTTAATGACTGAAGTGCAAGTTTCATGCATGAGCAGAATAGAAAGAGGAATTAATTCACTACTTTTTTTTTAATATCCCTAGTGATTTACTTGTTTCTAACCAGAAAACTTGCAGAATATTTCCGTTTTGAAGGGGTTTGGTTGTACAGATACATACACTGATATGTTTAATTTCATGCAAAATGCATTAACTGACAAAAGTAGTTGCTATAATCATAACTGTTTTCTCAAGTTAATTTCTAAGCCTAAGAGATAAAAAAGTTTAAATGAGAAAAATATACCAACTTTGTGATTTCTGCTTTGGGCACAGAACTGCTTTTCATTACTTTCAACATAGAAAGATTTATCTAAAAAATTCTATGTTGGAAACAATGTTTGAGTTCAAAATGTTGTAATGCACAAGGATTTTTGAATGATAAAATTTTCACTTGTTAATAAGCATAACTGGTGTGTTTCAACTGTAATTAATGTTACATGAGGACATGAAGGTTAGCTTTATTTTTATAATTCCTTCCATGACTATTCCAGATTAGATTCTTATACTAAATCAATCAGTACATTGGAATGCTTCCAGATGAGAGGAAATATATTCATGCAAATAAAACAACTTAAAATCCTAATTATTATCAGAATTGGCTTTTGCAACACATGAATTTCATCTGACTTCTCTGCTCCTTAAAAGTTAAAAAAAGATAATTTATTTTTATTTTTAAAAGTCACACAATCTTTTACTAATTTTGACCATGAGGTTTGTCATGGCTGCTTCACTGTGACAATAATCTAATTAAGCATATTTTGTTTATGTAAGAATGGATAGAAATACTAATATAGGGGATGAAGAAGCTAGGTGAGAAGGATGAAATAACAAAAATCAGTAGTGAGAACCAACCTGTCTTTGGTTAGAATTAAAAGAAAGTCTTCTTAAGTCTTCATAACTTTCTCCAGTTCTTGAGGTTAGGATAATCCATGAAGTGCTGGAGTTCTCAAGCATTTTACTCTTGTAAATCTGTGGTTTTCATTTTCTTCTGTGGGTGATTTTATACTGAAAGGTATGATGTCTTGCAACAATACTTTAACAAGTGCAACTCAAAGTTCTCTCCAAGAGAGAATTTTCTTTTTGCCTGAGTCCTGTTCAATTTCTTTCAATTTTTTTTTTGTCTCTCTTTAGTATCATGACTCTTGTAGACATATCTGTGGACAGGGAGCACTTCAAGATCCTTGAAATGAAGAAATGAGTTTCCTGGAATGTAAAGAGTGTGGTTCAACCTTCTTCAAACTAGAAAAGCACAGAAACCTAATATTTCTCCTTCTTAAATGAGAACTGATAATTATGCCAAAATGCCACTTGCAGCATCAAAATCTAGTTGTGAGTTGAAAACCTGAGTACGTAGGGCCTAGGTCTTGAGCACACATAATGTTTTGTGCGTATGGAGGCTTGAGCAGAACTGACCTTGGTTTAGAATCATTTCAGGTGCACAAGCTTTCCCCTCTCTCTCCAGATCAAGGTACACTCAGGAGCCAAAGCTTACGTAGCCTGGGAATGCTAGCATTCAAAATTAAGATGATTTGTATAATTGTTCAAATCTGTTTGCCAAGTTAATTCATTCCCTGTTTGGACATTTAATCTTCTGGTTATCCACACAGCTCTGACTTGGACCAAGCCAGCTAATTCTCTCCATGGGGAAATATGGGTGTTCTCTGCCAAGGTGCTTTCTGCCAGGGTCCTTGTTTTACAGTTTGGACCCAGATTGCCCTCTTCTTTGTTATGCAGTCTTCTAAGATACTCAATGATGTCTTCTGTGCTCAGAGCCTGTGCCATGCCCTTATAAACATGCCATGTGCTTGTCACTGGGCTGTAAAACATTAAGTCTGGCAGGCTGAAATTGCACTCCTGTTATATGCACTGCTGTACTTATTAATTGTGATGGCTTAGGACCAGGGCAAAAAATATTGTAGTCCAGAGGGGACAGGAGTCAGGGTATGCATTTGCAAAGGACTTGCTCTCAGCCAGAAGTCTGCTGTATCATGAGGCTGTGCTGGCAGCCCCACGAAAAGCCTGCTGGGCAGTTCAGCACTGCTAGTTCCCAGCACAGCACCAAGCAATGCTACTTTAAACTTAAGAATTTTAAATGGCCTGTTTGAAGGTGCAGAACCACTGTACAGGCAAAAGCTTTGACTTCACCATGCCTTCACTTTCAGCAAGCTACATGAGCCATCTTCTAAAATAGTTTCAAATACAAGCATATATTTGTGAGATTCTCTACTGTGAAGAATCAAAGGATTCTTTAGTCCTGGTCAGGACTATCTACATGATTAAAAGGATAGTTATGAGAAATCCTTTCTGATCCAGGAACCAGATTGTGTGCACAGTGAAAATGGTATAAACATAGACTGAATGTTTGAATTTAGCTGCAGACAATGAAGGAGCAGTGTACACTGCAGATACACTACACCTGTACCTAGCTCTTATTACTTTTAAATATCAAAATGTTAGACATTGTTTAAACTGTTCAGAGAAAACTAGGAGATTTATCATTACTTACCTATAGTATGGATTCTGTTTGCCCATTCGCCTGATTTATTCCAATTTATACAACTTGTCGGTTCTGTGAGACACACTGTGAGACACATAGTACTTACTTTTTTTAATTTAGTATTCAGAAAGCCTGTCAGTTCCCTGTTTTCTTTACCAACTGGAAATCATATTTAAGATTTTTCAATTTAATTTTTAAAATAATTTTAAACATTTCCTTTTTATAGTTCCAAGTTTCTTCAATTTCTTTATCACTTTACAGTCATGACATAAAGCATATTTGAAATATTGTATTAACATTATATTTTACATTTAACCAAATGCTTTAATTTAAATAAATTTTGAAGGAATGGTATTTATCACCTGAACTGTAGGCACAAATATTTCAATTGTGAAAGAACCCCAAGGTCAAATCAATATTTTGAAGAAGTTAAATGGTGAACAAATCATAGCCCCAGAGTTACATGCAGCAGTATCAGAGGATGCTCCCATTACTATACACATTTTCATAAGACTGATACATCATTTTAGTAACTGAATTCCCATAATGATTTAAGATAGTTTCTTCTGTCATTCCTCATAGTTAATTTAATCTATCAGGTTCCAAATTGTCTAGAATAGGAAAGAATCCAAAATATATGCTAAGCTCTTTATACCTAATTCAATTTCTATATTAATAAATCCCTCAGGTTTCAGTGCAATTACAAACAGTTTGGGAAGATGCTCTTCCACAAAGGATAAAAGTGTTCTGGAAAGATTATGAGAATGTTCTGGTTTCAAGATTTAAAGATTTATTTTTTTTGGCCTAACACTTCACCATGGACATGTCACCTACCAGAAAGTGATCAAGTTCACTTGATAAGGAATCCATCACTTGCAACACTTCATAACAGACCATAAATAAATTTTTAGCTTATTACAGTTGTGATACTCAACATATTGGCTTAAATTTCCCTTGGTGCCTAAGGTTAGGAACTGAATGTGGGTACATGAACAGCCAGTTACTGCCTCCCAGATGATATGTAGTGACTTTGCTGAACTGCAGGAACCTGTTTTTACATGATTCTACTTTGGGTTACATTGCCTCATGTTACAAGAGTGTTTGTCATTTCAGTATTCATATGAGGCTTTCACAGGTATATTTTCTTCCTTCTGCTGCCTATGGAGATCTCTCCTCACAGCTTGATGAAATTTTCACTAGAAGTATATATATACATATATATGTATATATATATACATATATATGTATGTGTGTGTGTGTGTGTGTGTGTGTGTGTGTGTATCAGGTGATACATATATACACATATACTATATTTTACTCTTTTTCTGGCTTTTACTTTCCTGTAGAAGTCCCAGTAGTTCCTGTAAACCCACGCTGAAACTGCAAAGCATCTGTGCTCCCCTGTGATCCGTGACATCTCATCTCAAAAAGGTCAGCTTTGAAGCAAGCCTTTCACCTTGTTCTGAAATTGGCTCTTCAGCAAGCTGATAAAAATAGATTTTTCAAAAAGAGGTTTTGTCCTCACCCTCAACTCTTTTCCCTCCACCAAGCAAAATCCTTTCAAGAGGCCTACCAAGGACTGTAATGCTCTGCTGTTTGCAATGATTTCATCTGGAAAACATACAGCTACACTATGTTGTCAGGAAAGTCAGGAATTCTACTAATTTGGGAGGAAGCTATTGAAAGGTGTTCTGCTAGAGATGGTCCTGGATGAGCTTGGCAATCATAATTACTTCATATTTAACCCTGTTGATATTTTAGACTGGTATATTAGTCATTATTTTATGTGAGAAAAGTTGCATCTCTAGGATAGCATCTCAGACTGCTTCTTAAAAAGAGCTTTCAAAATTAAGTGGGTATTGCCACAGATTCCCATGGTTCTTACTCAAAGAGCAAAGGATTTAATGAAGTGGTATTTTAGCAATTAAAGGAACTGGAGATGATAAAAATCTGAAGCATTTTTCTAGCATTAGAACAAGCGAGGTACATGGTACAAAATTAGGCATGGTAAATATTTCCTCTTAGGAATCTGAGAAAGCAGATTTTACAGGAAGATGATCTCAGAGAGGAGGCTAAAATTCAGCTTTGCTCTTCATTGATATGAAAAGTCCAGGAAGTTTTCACATTTTCCTCCAAGAAAAAGCTACTTTGCAAAGATAATTAATTCAATACATGAGTGGTGATGATCCACAGAAAGGAGTGCACAAATCAATAGAAAAGTTTTAAGGGAAATGGTTCAATACTTAGAGAAACCATGAAAAATTAATGAAAAAATTAATTCATTTTCTCCTTTATTACCATTTAGATGAGCTCAAAGCGAGCAGTTAGCACAATAAAGTATGATTACTTTTTAAACTATTCAAAAAGATCTGAATAAAAGGCAGTGTCTAAATATCATATCTCAAAGTATTCAGAATGCAATTTTACTGTGAACTCATTAAATATTATGTCTGAATAACAGATATTTTAATGATGAGAAAAGATTATAAATGTGCTAAAGATTAATTTCCACTTTGGGTGAATGAGAAGTCCTATATTTGACTTGTGTAGAAGTAGCAATGTCAGAACTCAAGTTTTCATCAAACTATCACGACACGACACAGAGATTAAGACTCCTTTTGTTTGATTGCATACAGTTCTGAGGCTATGTCAGATTTAATTTCCTTAAAAACAATACATTTCCCTGTCTTAAAACCACACTAAAAAGTATTGAAAATATTGTCTAAGATGAAAGAACAAATAACAGAGAGAGAAAGGCTAGAGCCTTTATAATACAGGACAGCTCTCCCCTATAATGACACACTTGGTAACAGGGGATGTTATGATAATGCCATAGTTGTGAGGCCACCCTCAATTCCCCTTGAAAGGCTGTGATGATCAGAGGAGTTTCTTGAGATGCAGACAGCAAATGTCACTCCAGTCATCCAGAAGGGCAACAAGAAGGGCCCAGGGAGATATAGATCTGTCAGTCTCACTGAGAAAGTGATGGACCAACTAATTCCAGAAACAATATCCAGACAGATGAAAAAGAAGAAGGTGACTGGGAACACTCAGCATGGATTTATGAGGGGAAAGTCATGATTAATCAACCTTTTCCAATGAAATGGCAAGTTTGATGGGTGTGGGGAGATCAGTGGATGTTGTTTACATTGCCTTTAGCAAAGCTTTCAGCGTCGCCTCCCATAATATTCTGTATGGGATTTGTGTGGACAGGTTTTAGTAGAAGAGGGGCTACACAGGGGTGGCTTCTATAAGAAGCAGCCAGAAGCTTCCCCCATGTCCAACAGACAATGGCAGCCAGCTCCAGGACAGACCTGCCACTGGCCCAGGCCAAGCTGATCAGCACTGGTGGCAGCACCTCTGGGATAATGGATTTAAATAGGAGGAACAACACCTGCACAACTACAGTCAGAGAGAGGAGAGGGAATGTATGAGAGAAATATCCCTGCAAACACCAAAGCCAGTGGGGAAGAAGGGGTGAGGAGGTGCTCCAGATTCCCCTGCAGCACATGGTGCAGATCAGAGCGAGGCAATTGTCCCCTTGTAGCCCATGGAGGCCCATGGTGGAGAAGAGATCCACCTGCAGCCCTTGAAGGATATGCCGGATCAGAGGAATCCCTGAGGGAGGCTGTTACCCCACAGGAAGGCCATGCTGGAGCAGGCTCCTGGCAGGACCTGTAGACTCATGGAGAGAGGCATTGGTGCTGGAGCAGGTTTGCTGGCAGGATTCGTGACCCTGCAGAAGACCCACAGTGGAGACCTCTTTTCCTAAGGGACTACACCCCATAGGAAGAGACCCATACTGGAGCAATTCATGAAGAACTGCAGTCCATTGGAAGGACTCACACTGGAAAAGTTCGTGGAGGTCTGTCTCCTGTGGGAGGGATCCCACACTGGAGCAGGGGAAGAGTGGGAGAAGTCCTCCCCCTGAGGAGGAAGGAATGGCATAGACAACATGTGATGAGCTGACCAAAACTCTCATTCCCCTGTACCTCTGATGGGTAGGAGAGAGAGGAAATCAGAAGTGAAATCTGGGAAGAAGGGCAGGATAGGGGGAAGGTGTTTTTAAGATTTGGGTTTATTTCTCATTACCCTACTCTGATTTGACTGGCAAAAAATTCACTTAATTTCCCCAAGCTGAGTTAATTTCGCCCATGACAGCAACTGATAAGAAAACTCTCCCTGCTCTTATCTCAACACACAAGTATTTTGTTTTATTTTCTCTCCCCTGCTCAGCTGAGCTCAGTTGCCCAGCTCCTCTGAGCAACAGATTGGCTTTGGTGGGCACCTGGCATCAAGGCACAGTCAATTAGGCACACATCCCAACATAGGCAGGCTAGATAAATACACAAGGAAGTGTACTGAAAACTGGCTGAACTGGCAAGGTTCACAAGGGTGATCAGGACCCTGAAGTTTTACTGGAGGCTATTCACTAGCAGCATGCCCCAGGCATTGGTAATGGGTGGAATCCTCTTTAGCAATGATCTGGGTAATAGGACAGACTGGCCTGTAGAAGAAACAAACCTGTGAAGAGTGGCCAATACACCAGGTGGTTCTTTGTGCTGCCATAAAAAAGGACTTTGAGAAGCTGGAGAAATCTATGAAGAGGAACCTCATGCACTTCAAGAGCGAGACATGAACACTCTGTACATGGTGAAAAATAACCTTATGCACCAAAACATGCTGGGAGACAGTTGACTAGAGAACAGCTTTGCAGAGAAGCCTTTTTTAAATGGTTCCAGTAACTCCATAAATTGTGCATCCTTGTTGGAATAGCAACATGGTGGGATAGCAGCAGTTAAGGGAACTCTTGGTGTTTGTCAAAGATAATTTATTCATTAAAACATTTGTTGTGGCAAACAAGGGTGATGCACGGTTGGATCTGATATTTGCTGACAAAGAAGTGTTGCTGACTGAGACAAATGTATTACTGACAGATGACACAAGTTCCGAAGAAGAGGACAACAAGAAAATAGAGCCAGGTTTTTCATTATGTTGTATGCTAGGAGGCCCAGAAAAAAAAGGACAGAAGTTAAAATTAAAGATATTCAAAATAGCTAAAAGGAGAACTTTATTTACCACAGTCATGTAGCAGAAAAAGTGAAGAAGTTGCCTGAGCTTTTGCAATTTCCATCTTTGGAGATCTTTAAGGTCAAACTGGAAAAAAAAAAAAAAAAAAAAAAAAACAAAACAAAACAGCTGACCCTTTTTGAGATGGAGGTTCAAATAGATGACGTCCTGAGTTACCTTCCAGACTGAATTTTCCTACAGTCTTACCATCCCATTTTTCTATTCTTTTTTCAACAAAATCCTTCCTTTCAGAATCAAGAGTAAAACCACATATTATTTTAAACTGCTATTTTAAATTAATATCCATTATATAAATCACCCATCCAAGGCTCTGTATTTCACAGATATTTCATTAGTCATTTTTCCCCATGGTATGAAGTTGAAAATGTATCACTATTTATTTCTGCAAGTCAGTTCTAAGTCATGCTAATTGATTTAAATAACTTTAAATGAATTAAAGAAAGCACTTGCTATCAGTGCTGACCTTGCAGCACGCATCATCTTTTAGATATTCTGTTCTGTTACATATTTAAGGAACCAGTCAAACATTATGCAAATAACCTTGTGTTTCTGATTATTTAAAAACTCTCAGCTTTGAACTTGTTTTCCTGCTTTGCCTCAATTAGAGATTACTTCATCTCTCAGAATTTTGTTCTCAGCTGTACATGATAAATTTCAAACTTCAGACTGAACCTACACAGTCTGTTTTTGAGCTGTTCAGTTAAGGCATTGGCTGCTCATGTGCTCCTCAAAGGTATAAAAAAAGTATTCTGGACTACTTCTGGTATTGATCATAATTTTAAATGCAAATCAAATAGCATTTATTCTACTGATAATGTTTCTTTAGAAAGGTCTCAAGAGAAGTGAAAGGATGTACTTGAAAAGATGGACTCTGTACTACTTTCTGTCTCATTAGCAAGGTATAGAAGTAATATCAGGAATTGTGGAAAACTTTATTTTTAAAACATTATTTTACAGATTTCTTTCTTGAAATAGGATTCATTATAGTTTAATCCAAACTTCACACACAGTATTAAACATATATGTGTTGGGATTTGGATTGTTGGGGTTTTTTTTTGGGGGGGGGTGTTGATTTTATTTTTTGTTTGTTTGTTTGTTTGTTTTTTATTTACCTGATTGTTTTGATTTGTTTGTGATGGTGTTGGGATTTGTTTGTGGGTTTTTTGTTTGGTTTTTTTTTTTTAATTTTGCTTTTTTGTTTCTAGCAGAGGCCGTGGCATTTGAGGTTGAAACAAGAAAGTCTTAATGAATGACTGCTGCTCTGCTTTGCTCCAGTTGGGTTTAGAGTCAATACCAGGCAAAATCAAGAGAATCAAGGGAAGCTGTTAGAAAGAGATGCACAGTGAGAAGACCTGAGGTGAGAAGAGTAAAAATGATCATAACTTGGGATACTCTCAAGGAAGTTCAGTGAGAAGAAAAGGTGTCTATCTCTTGAGAGAGTGCAGAAAAGGCATGGCACTTGCTCCCACTCCTGAAGCTTAGAAGATTTTTTTAAATGTTGTCTTAGCCAGTGAAGACAGCCACAGTGATCTGCCAGAAATGAGGAAAAAAAAGGTGATCTCTGGGAAAGTGTTGTTGTAAGGTTGGATGTATGACATGACCTTTGTAATATACACTTTAAGCATCTGAAGTAGAGTTATAAATTTCAGCTCTTTCTGGTTTAATAGCAAATGCTGCTAATTATTTGAGCTGGGAATCTAGAAACTGAGCAAGGCTTTTCTGCTGAACATATGCCTCTAAGATATGCCAGCAGAATATTTTACTGTCATGACCAGTTTTGTTGCTTGAGCAGAAAACAAACATGAAAGGGCAGCCTAAGGCACAGTTGGAAGGTCTCTTTAATTACTGTTGTTGACAGAATTTATTTCCAGAAATGTTATCACAGAGTTGGAAATAAAAATGTCTTCTAGCTCCACAAGAACTTTTTCAGATATCACTCTCAAATATGACACCTCTGAACAAGTTGGAGGAAAAAAGAGAGAATATTGTGCCCACTGACTTCTGACAAAATGCTATAACCCCAGAAATACTCATTTTAAGAGAATTTCCTTATCATCAGCACTTACAGTACAGAAGCAATCTTGAATCCCTCAAGACCTGTGCTAAACTACCAAGGCACAGTCACATTGCTTCAGCTTCTGCTGATTTATTATGCTTTTTTGATTTCTGCTCTTGGACATGGAGAGAATGCCTAAGGCTTCTCAGTACTGACCTGCTTAGCTTCTGTTTCTGCTGTGCATAGAGAAGATTTGAGTGAGTCCCTTTCAGACTAAAACTAGGACCAGACATACCCAGTGTCAGGTATGGTATCAGGTAAGATCTAGAATTTAAAGAAAAGCATCCCTGAAAATGCTATGAGAACACAGTTTTCCCCAGTATGGCTGCATACCAGGCCATAACTCATTGCTGTGTGAAGTCCCAGCTAGAGGTGCTTGCTCTGATCCCATCTGGTGTCTGCATTCCTGGCCTGGCATGTGGCACTGACTGAGGCAGAGCACACTGCAGGTGGGTTAGGAAGGCTTGGTGGGCTCCAGACTTCAAGGCAAAAGTTGAGTGCTTGTAGTAGTAGGTGCTGAATCTGGGTTTGGGTTCCTGGCTTGGACATGTGAGACCTGTAAGAGAAGGAGAAGGAGAAGGAGAAGGAGAAGGAGAAGGAGAAGGAGAAGGAGAAGGAGAAGGAGAAGGAGAAGGAGAAGGGAAGGAAGGAACCCCCCAGCCAACTGAAAAAAATCAAAATCAACTAACAAAACAAAGGGGAGAAATGGGAGAAGCAGGGTGGATGAGCCTGGAGTCCCATTGTAAGATGGAAGTTTCTTGCACCTCCAAAAACTGGTTCTAGATCTTCTGATGCATCAGGTAATGTCTGCAATGAAAGATGGCTCCAGAGCATACTGCAATGGAGAGCCTTTGTATTGTTTCAAACTCTGTGCCAAAAGACTTTCACAGTATCAAAGCTATTTATAATATCCCATTTTTAATGTGGTCCAATCATTCATAATTAAAATTATTATAACTAAGAAATGAGAAGATAGATTATCTGTGATATTAACATAAAATGAAACTTATGAGGAGTCTACCTTAGCACACATTCCCAGATTTAAATAATTTGAATAGTTCTTGTTAATGTTATGGCTTTATTATCTTTGATCAATACTGTGGTCTGTTCCAGCCTGCGTGCTATGTTCTGATGCCATGAATCACTGATGTCTATTACAAAATTACAGTCCTATTAGCTCATCTGTACATCTCCAAATGCAGAACTGAACAAAACACCTCTTTGGAAGAAGGATGTGAAACCTGCTGGCTTTGCCAACCTAAGAGACCAAGAGTGTTGCACACACCATGGTCAGAAAAACAACTCATAGCAACGTACAGAGTACCACAGGCAGGGACAACTTTGCAAATTATAAACTGCTACTTGGATCCTGTAAGATTTTTTTTTTCCCTGCAAGTGTAGAAGAGAAACGTATAGAATAAGAAAATGTAGAAGAGAAAATCTGAATAGCAGCAAAACCCACCTCTGTCACAGGGCTTGGAGAGAGATTTCCTATGAGTCTCAATGGACTCTTGTTTACAGGCATCTAATCTGCAGAGACAAATAAAGAGAAAAAAGATAGCAATAAATTTGATAAGATCTTACCATTGACTTGCTTATCTTGGTATTCTACTTTTCTTGCTGTCTTCCAATACAGAGATTAACAGAACTGAAATATTTAACTACTTTTATATCTAAAAGCATCTGGGCTAATATTTAGTGTCTTATATGCAGAAGATGCTGCAAGTAATCAGTTTGTATCTCAAAATGTAAATACTGGAGTGCACCTTGCTTAGCATTATGGAAAGTCAAATGTCATTTTTCTATACAGTTATCTAAATATTGTTTTAGCTCAATAACTTACATCATGATTTCCCAGTGAAGAAAATTCCTCCACAGCATATTAAATACTTTCATGTTTTTCTGAACTCAGCAGCCATCATTGCCACAACATCCTCCCTCTTCTATTCCTTTTCAGTCTTTCTTTTCAGGATGCAACATATTTTGCTGTTTAGTCCTCATGTACTCTTGCAGTTCCGTGCTTTTTCTCAGAAAATCTGGTAATTTGTACTGCTGCTTTCTGATTTCTTATCACTTTGTGGGGTAACTGACATCATAGGATAATTGAAGCATTTAGACTCAAAGGAACCCTGAAAGTCTTCTGACTCAAGCACTGTTCCCGACTGTCTTCAAAACTAGTTCAGGTTACTCTGGCTCTTGTCCACACGAGTTTTGAACATCTCCAAGGATGCCAAATCCACAGCCTCCCCAAACAATGCATGTCAGTGATTCAATACTCTTGTGCTGAAGAATTTCTTCCTTACATCTATTCAAAATTCTCCTTTTAAGTGCTGCTTCTTCCCTTTGCTCTGTTGTGCTTGTGAAAATTCATACCCCCTGTTTTCTCCAATAACTCTTTGGATGATACAAGACTGGATCATTCATGCAGCATGAAAACAAATATTAAAAAATATATTATTCTTGAAATATATTGAAAATAAGAGTCCTTATTAGTGTTAATAATTCTCATTTCAAAGGTAAGAGTTGTTCTACTAGTGATATTTTTGCTTAAGGAAAAAGAAATGTAATGCAAACAATTATTAAAATAACCACTACTTCTTCTTTTTCATTAAAATCTCTTGTCTCCCTGTACCTGTTATCTTCCTACAGGTTTTGCAAATCTGAGTGAATCACTCATTCAGACTCATAGTTGCACCAAAGTCTACCACATAGGAAGCTGGTAAAATTACCCCTTCTGCTTTGCATTCTGTATTTTCCTAAGGGGATAAAATAATTTGCAACATATATTTATATGCACAGTATTACACTACCAAATGTCTGAACAAAATGTATCATGAAAATGTATGAGCTTGTCCAAACAAAAAGACATCCGGCTTCTCTAAAGAAATTATGCTATACATTCCCAGGCCTGACATTTATTTCCAGAAAGCTTCATGAATGTTTAGATGCTAGAGGTTTGGTTTTTAGGACTAGTTAATTGCAGAACTATTCTGCAGAGCACTTGACCCCAGTCTGATCTCGGAAGAAAAGTACAAAATTTCCATCATTTCCATGGAGACACTGTCTAGTCCTCTGACTCTTGTGTAAGAGTCCTCAACCCTGCTGAACTCAGTTCAGGTAGGAATTTGCAGAACAAGACATATGACTTCATAGGGGAACTCAAGTTCACTTTCACCTAGGAAGAGTTAATCTAAGAATTTTTACCTCTTTGATTTATTTTTCCTCTTTATTGACGAGGAACTAAAAGAGAAGTTAAATTCCTGAGAAAATTTCCCTTTTTTCCTGGTTAATCTAAAAGGACAGTCTAAATAGAAAAGACTGAGAACGATCAGCTAAGACTCAGTGATGCCAATATATTGTATCATCCAATCTCCTCAATGATGAGAGCACAACATGAGAACAACCTACCACTGAATGAAAAGTAAGTCTCTTCTTAGCAAGGGAAAAACCAGAGAGAGAATCTATGCAAAAAAATAGAGAGAGATAAAGAAAGAGAAAATTTCTTTAAGTGATAATTCAGTGTCTCTGGGCTTTTTTTTTTTTTTTTTTTTTTTTTTTTTCTCTCCCTGTTTGTTTTACCTAGCAGGCTGAGAAACGTAGTATTCTTTCCAGATGAGAAGGTGAAGATAGTCTTCACTGGAATTGAAAAAAGGTATTTAATGAACTCCGCCAATGATATCCCTGGTAACAGAGCAAAGGATTGCAGTGAAATGTCTAACTTGCTCTGTATTCACAGGAGTTCAACATAATAGTAAAACTTAATGTTCTACTAGTACAAAATCAGGTTATCCATCCTGAAAGGTCTTTCTAAGTGACAGGAAGAATAAAACAAACAGGCAGTCAGTGCAGCAAAAATGTTTTGCACTTATTTTGGTTTTTTAATTATTTAAAGAGCTGTACACAATGCTAAGCCTAGATGCAAATGCTGATATGCTTTCTCCATGAAGTACGATGCCACTTCCCCACAATGTCTTGGAGCTATTCCTCTTCAGTATGCAAAAAGATGCAAAGTGTCACGGGGGAGTGGCATGACAACACATATGTTTCTCACCATTCCTTCACTGTACAGTTTAACAACTCCATATCACAGGAGGCACTCTACCCCTCAAAGCCTTAAATGACATGCCCCATCAAAGTTCTTAATGTAAACAGTATGAACTATTTTTATGTTTCATAAAGGAACTGCTAACTCCCCTCCTCCTCACTCAGCTGCACAGTTGCTGTGCTCCAGGAGGGGCTCAGTGCTCTTTCTGAATCTCAGTAGGAAAGGCACAGCAACAAATGGTATAACAGAACTGCTTTAATAATAATTTTTGAAAAAACCACAACAGAAATAGGAAGAGAAATACAAGTTAGCAAGTAACCCTTATGCTTCTTCAGGTCCTGGAAATCCTACTCTTCCGCAGCACCAGACAGGGCTGTGGCATGATCCTTCCTACCTGTGGAGAGGTTTGTTCCCACTCAGTACCATGTCTCCTTATACCTAGTGTAGCAAACAGAACTATTCATCCAGTTTTAATGTTTGTTTCTCCATAATGCTCTTCCTTTATCCCCACCAGAGCATGCCTCAGTACATCTGCCCTCCACTGCTGCATCCTTGGGCTACACAGCAGTTGCTCATGCAAACATATGGATATAGTAAGCCAAAGACCCAGTGTGGCTGTCAGGGCTTGATGAAGACTGTTGTCTCTTGAACATAATGTCTTCCCTAAGCCTCAAAATCCAACAATATTTTTTGTTTTCATCCCCTGGGGAGCAAGACAGAAAAAGGTATACAAGGGGGAAAAAAGACTAATGAGACGACAGCCTGTGGCAAACAGTGTGTCTTCCCACTCTGGAAAGTCTAATGGTGCCTACAACTCTGAAGTTTTATCATTCCTCTGCTGTCAACAAACATCTGTGAAATCAGGGATGATTTAAGTAGAAGATAACAGCAGCTGTTGGTGTTTGTCTTTCCATTATCTTTAGTGACACACTGGTGTGTAAGAGACGTACTTATGATAGGTTCTGTGGCTGTCCCTTCTCTGATGGGATCTGTGCTCTTTAAAAACAGATGAAAGGCTTACAAATGTCACAAAAGGGAAGTAGTAGATTCACACACAAAGTTCAGAAACATGAACATTTATATTCAGTGCAAAAATCCTTTTCTTTTTCTCTTCAATATCCAATTCAGCACACTAGATGTATTTACCTGGTGGATGAAACAGAACAGTGTAACAGAGGCAGTAGAACTGCCAGAGTTTGAAAGCATGGTGTCATCAAGGCACGGGGCTGTGTGAGACCACACTGGTCTCATGATTAAGGAAATTAAGTGCTGATTAGAGGGCTTAGTCTTGCCTTGTCAGTGTTCATGTAAGGATGCTTGTTAAATTAGTAAATGAAGTTACCTGAAAGTAACAACTCATTTATTATTCTTTGATTCCTTAACTGAGGCTCTATTGCCTGATTTAAATTTATTTTTCTGTGTTGTGACTGTATCAAGTACTTATGGTTTTAAATTAAATTAATTGTACCATGTCTCTGACTCTACAAGAATTTCCTTCCCCTCAGGGGTACTGTGAAGATACAATAGCAATGCATTATGCACATTCATAGTACTGTGATAAATTTAGGACAATAATATACAAATAAAAAATATTTGGGTTTTTATCAGAGGGAATGGTACATAGTAAACAAGGTACCTTTAAAAATGAGGAGAAAAAGCAAACAATGAAGGCAATTGCTTAAATTGTCTTCAGCTAGGCTGCACACTGAAAGATGGAGGATGACAGTGGGATACATCTAAAGAAGTTCTAAGGTTCATGGTGAACTCAAAGAAAGCTTCATGGCCCAAAATCTCATTTCCTTCTGTTTGTGAAATGTTAGTGACAGCCCTTGAAAATTCCAAGATGTATCAGAACACTGAGGGCACTGAGGGGCCTTGGTCAACCTCACCGATGGCTCATTCCACCCATTCTGCTCATGAGTCCAGGCCCTTTTAAGGCCCATCCTGTGCTGTGAGTCCCTGTTGGTCTGATCTGTGCTGTAGGTTCACTTGTCTCTAGCCATACCATGGCACACCTGGGTGCCTGAGCTCTGGACTGACTGCCTGGTCTGACCTCAGACATGTCTTGCCACCTGCCTTGAAACTGCTGGGCTGGATCTGACAAGAAGCAGCATTGGCCTACATTCGTGGATAACTCCCTGTCTTGCTTCAAATGTGGTCATGGATTTTTTGCTTCAATTTTCAAATGTAAGGAAGGCATAGTCTTCCTGGGGCTTGGGAAAAATCTGAGAATGAAAACCACATTGGGTCTCAAATATTATTTGTACTCAAGACCTCTTTGTATCACAGTACCCTTCATGGAACTGGAGGTCAAAATACTCCTCCTTGAGAGATGCATCAGCCACATCAAACCTTACAGGAGACAAGAAATTCCAGATTAGACTTCTGAAGATAACAAGAGATCAGGGATGGGGGGTAATTTATTTTTGTGGCTTTGAAGATTTTGCACATTATCTGAAAATATGCTGTATGAAATTGGAGAGTTCTTCAGGTGTGGGAAAGGCTCTGATCCAAACTTTAATATTAATCAATCCTGGTGTTTGTGTCTCAATCCAACAGAATCTAATTAGTGAAAATTAATAGGTAGGGTTCTCATTTTCTTTAATTTTTATGGGCACTTATTCTATGTCATTTGTCATGATTCACAACAGCTACAAATCTAGTCAACAGGCAGCTCATACTTCAGCCAGCACAGAATGTGTATTTCTATGATGGGTAACTTTGTTCTTATCAGATAATTTGAAAAGTGGACTATTAAAGTTTTATTTCTCCTTGCAGAAACTTGGCTGGAAAAAGACCATAAGGTAAAAGAGACAGCTTCCATAGCCCACAGACGAGAACATTTTGTTATTTAACTCCTTTATTTTTAGGGAAAAGTAACAGGAGGCAAAAGTTCATAAATTTTGCTGAGAAAAATCAGTTTGTTTCTATGGATTCCATAGAGACAAGAGTCACAGACTGAACAGTCCAAAATTTTCTTTAATGTAAACAGAATTTTGACATGGGACTAACCTTTATGTTGTTTCACATCTCAGAAATCTTTAAGGATAGATATTTCCCAGGAATCTGGTTCCATCTTCCCTGCCATTCCCTAAGGTAGACTGCAGTGAGGTTCCCCCTTCACTCTCCAAACTTCTTTTCTCCAGACTTATAAACACAGCTCCCACAGCCTCCCCCCACACATGAGATGCTCCAGCCTCCTAACCATCTTCCCTAGCAAGAGAGGCAATGGCAATATACAACGGCTGCATGTCACTCTATCCTAAATGGCGAGCTCCCAATCCACATTTGGATTAACTAGGAGTTTCTTCACACAGCAGCAGCTGAGAGGTGGGCCTCTGGATGCAAAATAAAACAGTCAAGCTGCTGTCACAAACTAGCAAAGAGCAGGCAAGGCAGTTGGTTGTTGGTGGTTTTTTTGCATATGGACACAGAATTTATCACTAGAATACCACTTTGCATTCAAACAGCTCAGAGAAGAAAGAAATTAAAGTGAGCTGCTCTTAATGTCTCAAGAAATTGCAGAAAGTATTTTAAGGAGCATCCCACATCTAGCTTTGAAGTTAGCTGTGCTTAGAGCAGAAGGTCAGCCTAGGTGGTATCCAATGGCTTCATTCAAATTAAATTACTCTGGTTTTATTCTGTACCTTGAAGCACTCAGGAAAGTCCTACAACATACTTAAAAGAACATTATCTGTTAAGACAAGAGCAATTGACTGACTGGATAAAGTAAAGAACTCTAAAAACCTTTTATAAATGGAGATAAATGGAGGGAAAAGAACATATAGGTACTTGGGTTTAACATTTAGAAACCACAAGATGTTTCTAAAATACCCATTAATAACCTCTTACTTAATGCTCTGTACCAGCCTGTTTTCCCTGAATTATCAATTCAACCCCAGAGCTTCATTTGCATCCCTGCCCCATTCTCTCCACTGTCACTCCCCAAATGCCAGTGGAGTCACACAGTAGAAAGGCCATCTCTTCCAAAAGGACAGCTTTAGTTTAAGATTAACAGACACCCAGGCACCTGGCATCTGCTTGTCATGTGCCCAGCACATGATGGGCGTGTGATTGTCATGTGCTGGGCACTTTATTGCCCTGTGATGGATGCACACCTGTGATGTGATGCATATGTAGGACCAAAGGTTTTTACTCAGTCCTGGCCCCTCAGTCCTGTGATTACTGACCACTGGTCCAAATGACACAGCTGGAAACATGACACAGATTTTTGAACACAAAACCCCTTCCTGGTGTCTTGGTTTGGAAAGACAAGTATCTGCCAGAGAAAGCCAGAGCTTCTTTTGGAATAGAGAATGTAAACCACCTCCCTCCAAATTATTATAATTTTTCATTTAGGGGCTTTCAGGCAAAGATGGGAGAATAGGAATAACAGTTCTTTACTAGGAATATTAAAAATACAAATGTAGTAGTACACAAAAACAAGAAAACAAAAAAAAATCCTAGAAATACTGACAGAGTCAGAATACGACCTGACACCCTGTTGGTCAGCGTGTTGGGGGCAGTCCAAGTCCTCCTGGAGTAACAGATGTGGTTCTGTTGGAGTAGAGATGATCCTGTAGAAGGGTCCAGTGGTGGTGAGATTGGTCCAGTCTTCCTCTGGGAAATCCAGTGGAAAACAGGCTGCCTTGGTGTTCTGACTGTCCAGTTCTATCCAGGTAGAAATTCTTGGCTCCTCCCACTGGGTGGAGCATCTCACAATGGGATTTTATCAGTCATGCAGTGAGCTTCAATGGCCCATTAAGGATGAGTCCTGGAAAGGAAAAAGAACACTGCCCTACCTGGTTTTAGCAGATGATAATAGAATACACACCCTTGGTTGCATCCTGCATTGCAACCCAAGACGCCTGGAACATTTAGGAAACTTTCCTACAAACCTCTGAGAAGCCTCCCAGACTTGCTAAATTCAGCACACTTCCACTTTACAAAATACAGCAAAAGGATCTAGACTGCAAGAAATCAGTTGCAACCAAACAAAAGTTTGTCAACAGGACACCACTAACACTGTGATATGACAGAATCATTAATACAAAGATGACCATGTTGGGTCAAACCTAAAATACATCTTCTTGGTGCTGGTTCTAGTATCCTGCTTCTTCTGCCCAAGAGCAGCTGGACGACTGAGCCTGCCCCCCTGATAGGGCTCCATTTGCTTTTCAGCCACCTTAGAGCACCAAGCTGGCACATGCATGTTTGCTGCAAATTCTTCCTTCCAAGGGGTGACAGACAGCTTGGAGCCTTGGACTCAATAAAGACTTTTTTATGGCACATTATAGCCTACTTCTTCACCCTCCAAATATTTTGTGCTCTACAGGATACAAAATTACTCTCTCTTCTTTCTTTCCCTCCTTGCACTAATATCTTGTCTGCTCCAAACACTCCAGACACCTTTCCTTGTAAAGTCAAATAATTCACTAATAAGTGATAACTTATTGATAAATAACTCACATCAGGGAAATTAATCTTAATTCCTAACTATATCCTGGGGAAGGGATTGTCCGCTTAGAACTTGTCTGCTTTTCTCCTCATGATACCACACTACATAGTTTAATAAGTCAATTGCTTCCTATAGGCCTCATTCTAGCAATATCTTTAGACCATCACATTTATAACAGAACGCAATACTTTGTTTTGGATTTTCTTTTTTGATGTTGGTCTTTAACATCCACAGGGGATGCAGCTGGATTGTCAGATCTCCAGTCTTGGATACTGACCTAATGTTTCCCAAATATGTTTACCCTGGGTAATAGCCCAGCACAGTGCACTGATCCCAGGCACTGATCCCAGGCTATGCCAGCTTAGGCTGCCCTTGAGCATCTGAAATACTAACATACCCTTTTGTTCTGTGTTCATATGTAAAAGTCATCAGATGGCTTAAACTTTTGGCCATTGGTGAATATTAAGCCAGCACTGAACACCAGAACCCAGACTGTGCAATATCCAGAATTCGAATCTTCAGTTGAAGAAACTCTTGGTTGCCTTTCTCATGACTATCTGTCAGATAGCAAGTGGAGACATTCTTTTTGAACAGACTGTGAAAGAAAATGGAAAATAATACTCTTATTGCATATAGTAGAACTGCAAGTTCCACATGTTCCTCATACAGCTCGTTTTTTAGTGGCCTAAAGAAACTGCAAAAGGAACACATGACAAAAAGGATGTTGATCTTCTGTGCCCTTTTGAAAGAGGTTAAAGGTTAAACAAACTTACTGTAATTTTTCTTACTTACCTTCACTCGGAGCAAATGTGAATGCAGCCATATTCAGGTCACACATCAGTGCTACAAGAGCCAGCCACGAAATAAATTATGCACAGCAGCAACCAAGTGCCTTCCAGATTCACAGGAAACTGCTGTCCAGACAAACACACATTTCCTAGCACGGTCTGAAACTAAATGAACTGTCATTAGGGAAGATAACATTGATATAGGAAGCATTCAAAACCAAAAATTTCTCTCATAATCTCATTTATTCACATCCCTTTAAATTGCTATAATTGGGGATTCTAGGTTTTCATTTTAACGGTGGTATGTAAAGAAGAGGTTGGTCTTAAGCACTCAGAAATGCATTAAGGGCAGATACAAAGGAATGTTCAAAGACTTACCATCTTCTCTAAGAAGAATTTCAGAAATTATGCAAAAAAAAAAAAAAAAAAAAAAAAAAAAAAAAAAAAAAAAAGGATGTTTGATAGGTCTTCGACTCACTTTTATCCTGAGCCAAAAATCTTTGTTGTATTGTATTTATGTTGGTTTATAGTTTTTGCATACATAAGTGAATTTATTTAGTCTACATGCCCATGAAATGAAGCAAGAATAACAGTCCTGTGCTGAGATAGCTCTCTCAACTGAAACCAAAATAAAATCTTCATTTTACTGATAAATGAAAGTAACAGTTCAGTTGTTTCCTACTTCTTTCCATTTTCAGCTTTAAATATCATTTATCTTCAACAGGCAAGTTTATTTGGAATGACATCTTTTGTTTTCTCTCCTGTAAATATAATTTTTCAGTTAATGCACTTCAAAAGAATATTTAGACAACTAGTAGCACTGATAACATAGAAAATTGTAAAAAGCCACAGTCCTTGATCAAACAGTTTCACTTGAATGGGATTAAATTATTATGGATTCAAGGTAATTAATTTCCCTCTAACATGTTTCTGCAAAATGCTGCCAAGTTCCTAACTGCCAGAACAGAGTAACAACTCCTGTCCAAACTTCTAACCCCACACGGTTGATTCAGGAGACCAAATATGTCTCTCAACACCTACAGCTTTTAGCAGCTCATGTCAAGCATCGAAATAATTAGTGTGATAAACATTTAATATGAGCATGTCTGCAATTTCCACCACAGGAAAGGTCTAGGGATCAGAGAGGTAGGTCTTGAAACAGAGAGTAAGGTTTTCTTTCCTGAGATGCCTCTTGGAGACAGATGAAAAAGGAAGTGGAAAAGGACAAAACTTTAAAAGAGAGGTGGATGAGATGTACCTTGGCTTGGGGTACCTCCTCCCAGAGCATTCTCATTCAAAAGCTGAATGTAATGGGTAAGATTGTTAAAATCGTCTGGATTAAAATGCTCAGTAGTTCCATCTGGATGATGACACTGAATGAAGCAGAGATTTGTACCTGTTCCCTTGTGATCCTACATTTCTATCTGTGGCCTGAAGATGGTGTCACTTGGATGGTGAAGATGATCTGCCACCATCTTCAGCAAATCCATAAAGCACACTGACTTAGGGGTATGGCTATTAGGATTTGCCAAACTCATTAGTCCAGGAGTGAAATTCTGTTGCCACTTCATGCCTGCAGGAGCAACAGGTATCAAGGCTGATGGGGTTTTGGCCAAATGCAGACACACCCACACACATGTGAACACACGTGTGCACGTACGCACACACCGCAGCACAGCCACACCGCGGGGTTCACACAGACAGGCACACACAGCCAGCACCACTGGCCTGTCCTGCTAACCCTTCCAGCTAAGGAAGAGTGCACAAAGACACTGGGAGAACCACACATTCTCTGCCTACACTTCTTGAAGAGGGAGCTACACAGGCAAGGAAAAAAAATCTCATCATAATGCCAGGCTGTATCATCCACAGCAAAAGCTGCATCCAGCACCTTGGGGCTTCCCCAGGAGAGCACCAGAGCAGAGCAGGCTGCCCAGGCAGAGATGCAGGATGCAAGGCTGGAGGCTCTCACTCTGGGGCTTGGCAAATCCCCGACTGGCACAACCTCCTGTTGTTCTGCTCAAGAGAAGGAGGACAAGGAGCAAGCTCAGCTTGAAGTGGGGTTCCAGGGCCAGTGACAGGGGAAGGGAGGACCCAGGTGAGGCTGGTCAGGGCCAGGAGTCTGCACAGCACCCACCCCTCCAGTGAGATGCAGAACTGGAGCTCTCCAGAAGTGTCCTCCAAACAGCATTTCTGGGATTCTTCAGATGGAGCTCAGTTAATCAGGGCCAGCAGCTGCATAACCTCCACCACCTTTCTCCTCATCTGTGTTACTGAATTCATGGAGCAAGATGGAAACCAGATTTCCTTTACCTTTCTTTTCCTATCCCTCAAGATAAGCTGTAGAGGGCAGAGAGTCTGTCTGTTCTGCTTTTCATAAAGTAAATCTGATTCAGAAAGCAGCAAGTGCTTGCTAATGCAATCAGCATTTCAAAACATGTATGATTTTAATGAAAAAACCTGACCAAAGTTTCCTAAGTACTCTTTTAAGCAGATGTTCATCCTCATCTTTCTGTATTCCTATAGTGTCTGCAATGTATGTTCTGTGCTGACATCTCTGTTTTCTGCTGTATTTCCTTTTGGCTTTTTGTGTAAACCAAAGACACTTAGTCAGTAGAAAGAAAAGAAGGATGTATCAATTTACTTGGTTTTGCATACACAAGTAGCAACTAGAAAAAGAGAAGGACCAAGTAAACCATGTGAGGAAGTAAACGTTCTGTTCAGCATTAAGTAGGTATACACAAAGGCAAAATAACTACCTCTGAATGATCAGCTACTCAAAATCATTGTGAGAGAGAGGGCATGAAAACTAATTCTGAGATGGGAAATCCAGATGTGTGGTGGCATGTGAAAAAACTTGCATAATGAGGGACAAAAAGAGAGACATGATGAGATGCAGGCAAGTTTAAGTGAAAAATGAGGAGTGTATGAGTTATTCCAACAAAACCTACTGCGCTGCAAAAAAGGAGCACATTTAATAAGAAGCAAAACCAACAAGATGTAGAATGAAAGGCAATATATGAAAATGAATGCATATGTGAAAGTGAAAAATAAAACCTTTAGAAGTCATAGGTGAGGAGGAAAAGTCATGATGAAATGGAAAAATCATGACAAAATGCAAGCATGCAAGCAGAGGAAAAATGCAGAAAATGTTGCACACTGATATGTAATAAAAATGTGTAAACAAAAGAAAATTCAAATAAAAATATACATAATGTTATATAAAAAGGAAATAAAGCATCCTGGGGAAAAGAATAGTCAAAATGAGGTGACAAATAGAAAATTTAAAAGGAGATAGAAAACGAAAAGCTGTAATGTGATACAAAGAAGGCAGTTGTTCTTTGAAAGTAAAAATTAAATGATGCAACATAATGACAAGTGGGAAATAACAGGTGCAAGAATACATGCAGGGAAATATGAGTCTATGTGATAAGAAAGTTAAAATAAATGTTGAGCTACAGAGCTGAACATATCTTTAAAGAGCCTGTGTTAGAGGTGAAAATACATACTGAGTCAAGAAAGTGAAATGCTTCAATGAAAAGTGAATGGAAAAATATAATGAGATGTGCAATTTGAGACCTAGTAAATTGTAAAAAACCCAATGTGCAGTAAGAACATAGATTAAAAAAGGAAAACCTGAAAAGAACATAATAAGACAATAGAGGAATGTATTATGAGATGGGCAAAAATCACATCTGGTGCACATGAAACTTCTCAAAAACACAAACAAGTACTCCTAAGTAAAAAAAAGCAATATGAGCAATGCATAAGGACATGTAAAATAGAAATGTGTAATGGCATTTTAAAGACAAATAGGGAACAGGATGTGAATAATGAACCTGCAGAATGAATACAGCCTAGTTATGAACATTAAAAGAGGAGACACACAAATCTAAAATGGGTAATGTTGCATACCAAAGAATGTAAGCCAAAAAACCAAACCAGGTGATTCATTGAGAAAATTTATAAGAAAAATTATATTTGGTGACAAACATAAAAGGAAAATTTATTCTCAATGGGGAAATTCATAAAAAATGGAAAAATAAAAATTAATAAATAAAGAAGGAAAGCTTGCCATATTCAAAATCAGAAATGTGTCACGACCTATAAAATATGTAACATCACTAGAAATAAATCAAGCCGTGAAATTGGAGGCATTAGGGAAAGTGCAGAAATAGCTCTGAAAAAGAAAACACAGAAAAAGTGCACAATGTGAAAAGAAAACATGGCAGGATTTGCAGATACGAAAATGTCTGCTAAGAGGTACCACCTCCGTCTTCAAGTCTCAAAAAATGCAAAGAAGGAACTTCATTATGCATTTTACAATGAAAATCTAGTATGAGATATAAAATTGAAATTTGCAATATGATATCATTCAAATGCTAATGAGATATTAAAAGAATACATTTATTGAGATGCAAAAGAAAGTTTACAGAGGAGCAACAAAAATTACAGTTTCGAAAAATCATAGTAGGGTGCTAGTAGGAATATATAAAATTTCTCGGAAGATGTAAAAAGTTAACTAAAGAATGTGAGGAAAGAAAAATGCACAGGGAAATCTGAAAGCTCACACTCAGAATACAAGCACAGTCTGTAAGGGGCGGCAAAAAGGAAATTGGCTAATAAGAAATGATACATGAAATTCCTAATTAGATCTAAAAGCACATAATGAGAGACTGAAACAAAACCAAGCAGTGGAATAAAAATGAACATGCACATCAAAAATCAAAACTGGAAATGAGATGCAAAAAAGCATTCATATGGAGATTCAAAATAAAAAAAAAGTGGTTAATGAGATATGAAAACTCATAACAGGATTTGGCATCATGAACACATAAAAAATTGAAAAATTTTAGTAAGTCAAGAAATATAAAATCAGAGAGAGTATTGATAAGCAAGACCAGAAATGCACCCTTAAGATCAAAAAGGAAAAATTAAATAAGGTTTAAAACAAGGTAGGGAATCCTGTGATGCAGTAGGAAAAATGCAGAACGAATTAAGAAAGATTAAATCCATGAGAAAATACAGAAAGAAAAATCTGTAACAGGTTGTGGAAAATCAGTGTTTGATGGAAAGCAAACCCTCCGGTATACATTGTAATATGAGCACTGAAATCCCCAGTGAGGGTCTGGAAAATGACTGATGAGATGTGAAATCAGAAATAAAATGATTTGTGGTAACAATCATTCATAATGACAAGCAAAAACAAGAACCAAAATGCTAATGCAGTATGGCATGCAAATTGCTGAAGTACAGTAGCTGAGATGCATAATGGAATATGGAAACAGAGATATATAATGAAGTGTGAAAAGAAAACATGTACCATAATAAAACATGCATTGCAAGCTATTTTATCTTAGAAGCAGCCTGGAAATGGAACAATGGAACTGAAATGTTCAAGGGGTTCAGGATAAGAATTTTACTTGGATATTTGAACAGTGGGGTTAATTACAAAGTCACTGACTGTTGTGAGGTTTTTCTACCCTTTTTTTAGGTTTTTTAGGTTTGAGCTTGCCCCACTTCCTGATGCAGAAGAGATCTGACTCCACTCACAGAGGAGTTCCTGACATCCAGCAATATGATACTGTAACGTGCCAGCTTCACTCTGTGTGGCATCATCTTTTACATGTCACAGGGATAAGATGCACTGACAGATTATGTAGGAGAAGCAGCCTTTGGGAATTCTCCCTCAGGCATGTCAAGGCCACCAAGCAGCATATTAGTTGCATAACAGTTTCAGCCCTAAGGCATTTGTGCCAGGCCACCAGCAGAAATATAGATGCCTTGGTGAGGTGCGGGTTTACAAAGAATCAGACATCAGCAATTTCGAGCATGTCAATAGTGCATGTAAACAATGGGCTTAGCTGCTCAAAGAAGAAGGCAAACAATTGCAATACTTTTTTACTACCTCATGCTTTTGCCATGACACAATACATATAAGACTAAATTCCTCAGGCAGCAGCAACAACAGCAGCAACTGCCTGTTTGGATGCTCACAAGCCTGGTGAGTATGCTCTGCTGAAATGCTGGGGCAGCTTGGTCTTCATGGTGCTTTCTGGAGTGCCATGAACCATTGGACTCTGACCTTGATTCTCACCTTTAATATTTAATGCTAAAGCAGATCTGTTCTCCAGTACATACCCCAAAGGTAATGTGACATTCACATCATCTCATGCCCCCAGGACATTTCCATCCCACAGGCAAATAATTTTTCCCAGAACTCTTTAGAATGGATAGCAGGTACTGCTCACACATGAAGCTCATCATACCTGCAAGACAGTGCCTGCACAGAGGGAAACCTCTGAATCACAGGGAGGAGCAAGACTTGGATCATGTAGGATATGTGCTGGGGAGGTCACACTGTCAGGTTGGGAGCATGCTTCACCTTTACAATGCTAAGCAGAAAGTTCTCTGGGATCAACACAAGGGTGCTGAAGCAGTAACTCCAGCTGTGCCACACAAGGCCATCCTACCCCAGGAAGAGTCCTTCACAGGCTGGTCAGAGAAGGCACACTGGAAATGCAGAGTGGCACACAATGTCACCCCAACCAGGTGGTCTCCTCAGGAGGAGTCACTGCACACAACATACACTGCCTTACTCCTACTGCCTGTCATCCCTGCCAGCAGCCACGGAAAAGTCACTGCTCAGAAAAGACCTGGAATTGAGGCTGACAACACTCTTTCTATTTGGAGTAGATTTTTTGGAGAAAAGGTCTCAAACTATTCTAGTGAGCTGGCTGAAATAGAAATGATCAGTGCCGTCACTGACCTGTCTGTGGAAAACCTTGCTGCCATGGTATAAACAAGCTGAGCCATCAGTCCTGATCGTACAAGGGATCCTGACTGCACTGGCATGCTCCTGGGGCTAGAAAGGGTCAGCTATTAAGCAAAGAAAAGTTCAAAGCCTTCACATGATACCTCTAGAGCACTCCCACGTTTTACTACTTGCCACTAACAAGAAGTGTTCCATCAATTTTGTAACTGCCCACTATGATATAAGGAGTAATTAGATCCATCATCAGTCTTGTCTTTGTCTCAACAATGTCATATGCTTCCTTGGGTCATGTGTTATGGACCACTGATCATCTTTATCTCATGTTATCACATAGCCAGCTACTCTATCTTATGCTAAATGTTATGTCAGGGTTACAGAGATGGATGCAAATAAATGGCTGGCACACCATTCTTTCCTTTTCTTTTTCAAAAATGAAAGCTGCTTGAAAGCTAACTGTCATCTAAGCATTGGGGAAAACTCCAGCTGACTGCAATAAAATCAGGGTTTCACTGACAAAACTTTCTCTGCTTCAGAAACTCTGATCCTTTTAGTACCATAACCTGTAAAATTTGATCTGACAAGAGGCAAAGCCCTCAATGGCATTAAGCTTATTAGAATGATTCAAAAGCTAAAGTAATACTGTGATTAGTGCATATTGCATGCATTATGACCATAATAAATAAGAATACAATCAGTTGCCAGCAGCAGCTGGTAACTTGTCTTATGCTGTAGAGTCAATCCAAATTACTCACTGAACAGCAGAACACTTTAAAAAATGGATTATGCTTTGGATGAGAAATAACACCAAAATACAGGCTCTGATAGTACAGATAATAAAGCTAACAGCTGAGTAGAATGGAGATACTGAATGCACATCTAGACTCCATTATCTTTCCACAGCATGCTTCCCTCCTATATATCCTGCAGCCTCCACTTATACTGGCTGGTAAAACACTATTAAAACCACACTCAGCCAGCTACAGAAAATGCTCACAGATTGTTTTGAATAAATAAGCATTCAAAAGAACTTAACTTTAATGGTGCAAGAAGCATTTTGTCAGAGCTAAAGACCACCATGAGAACTGTCTATCTTTGATGAAAAATTTAACCAGTCAGTTGGTTAGTGAGTGTTCCACTTCATGAAAATGTTAAACAACGTCCCTCTTTTGAGAAAATGAAGATGTCATTACAAAATATTCTCCTTCATTAATTAAATCTAAGTCATCTTTATGCATTCTCTGAGCACACATTATTTCTCCTATAAATAAAACAGTCCCAATTCTTGGAAAGGTACACACACACCTTGCCTAAACCCCAAACTGTTAAGGGGTTGTTATAAATTTTGCTTGTTACTCCTCTCTAGCTCACCATTTTGTTTTACCTCTGTGTGATGCTTCTGGGGTTCTCCTTCTTCCTCTATATATTGCAGCACTTCAGTGAATTTAACCTGAACAGAAAGTTGCAGCAAGGTTAGAAAACACCTCAAATAAAAGTGGACTCAGTGTCTGGGCATTCCTGATTCCTGTTCTCGTAAGGAACATGCTTTTGCCTTCTTCAGTATTTTTAATTGGCACACTACCATGGATCTAGGAGGCAGGTGAGAGAAGGCTGGTATTAAACAGCTCATCCTCTGATACATAACTCAATGATGTTCCATGTGAGTTTAGACTGGCTGGCAGAGACTGCTTTGACTCTGATAAGAGCTGAGTGTGAGGGATTCTCCAGAGACTATGCTGAATGGCACAAGTGAAAATTAGAGTGCCTGTTGCAGTTGTGACTACCACATTGTACACTGAATGCATCCACTAACACTTTATTGGAAGTCAGGGCAGGCTGTGTTTTAAAATTTTCATGCTCATAAGTAGCAACAAATTGGATATTTAGTATACAGTTAAGATTGCCTAACACTTTTTTGTTGTAAAACTTGGTCTCTGCTAATTACAGTTTTGTGAGTCTTAAGCTGTTTGGGCTTGAATTCCTCATTTATGTGTTTGCTGTAATTGGTTGTTACCTTTTTGGGTTTTAGCTCATGTAATACAGATGTTTCCAAGACAAATATGCCAAAACACATTTTCCACCAACCTGAAAATAATAAGAAGTGGGGAAAAAAGAAGAAAAATCCCTTTTATACAATTTTTTTAGAAGTTTTAGTACTTTTGCAGATGAAGAAGTTTATATAGTCACTATATATGTAACAAGAAGGGGTTTTTTGCTTCTCAAGGTTGCCTAATTACATTAAAATGACAATCCTTTGGAAATGAGAAATCAGAAGTTCACATATATTGAAAGGCTGCCAAATTGTCTAAAGATGTGGCTTTCACTGAGGATGGTCCATCCCTTTGCTCTTTTACATTTCAAGCAAATGGCAACTGCTTCATGAGCTGCCAAGCAGACCCTTAGGTATCTCCTTCAGTGGTGGGCTGAAAAGACATTGCTGGCTGATCCTCCCCACAACAGATAAAACAGAAAGGCCTTCTTTGAGTTTCCCAGCACTCCCTCCTGTGGCAAAGAACATGAGGAAAACCAGACTTATCTCCTGGTGGTCCTTTTTGTAGTGGGAATGGGATCCTAGAAGCAGAGACAGGAACAGAGTCTCAGCATCTCTCCACAGACAGACCAGCAAAACATGTGGGGTTTTTTGTAAGGGCAAGCTCTTGTTCCAGCATCCCTTCTAACAAAGAAATAGAAGACTGTGCCCTGGCTCTTCAAGCCTCCAGCCAGCTGAAGAGTCATGTTTTAAGGAGGGCTAAATTTTTTTAAAACGTTTCCCACTAAATTCTAAGGCAATAAGTCTAATTACACTTTATGCTTTAGCGCACTTAGAAGAACAGCATGATTTGGAAATGGCTCTTTTCAGAAAATGGCTTTGTAGAACATATTTGAAAGTGACTGCTTTCCTGAATGCAAATGTCTGAATTGCTCTAATTATCTAACTGGGGAAAAATAGGCTTTTTTTAGACTGCCAATATCTGAAGAAACTATGAAAGGACAGGACAGTTTCTCCCAGTATTCCTTTTTAGTATGCTTTGTATTCTAGTTCTAAATACAAATAACCAGTGAGATTGCCAGTACTTTCATTTTATTATGTAGTAATTAGATGTCTTTTTTAAAAAAGTTTCTTAAAAAAAAAAAAATTCACAATTTTAGTTTTCAGCTTGTAAATCCTAATTGTGCTAATTGTCACACTGAAGTTTGGAGCCCCTAAAAGTAGAAGTAATGTTTTCAGGACTTTCTATTACCAACTTTGTCTTTATCCTGACAGGTAAATAACATCCCTCTAGTAAGTACAACACCTGTTTGCATAAAAAGTAGTAATAGAAAGTGTATTTTTAGTTTCTTGTAATGCAATTTCACAGCAGGGAACTGAAAAAAGAAGAAACATCATGGCTGCATCTGATCTCCTTTAGATTATGATTTAGAGACAGCTTGTACCCTGCTTACAGGGTGGGATCATCAGGGCATCTTCCAGAGACTTCTGCTTGGCTTTCTGGGGTGGGTATGAGTCAGGAGGATCCAATGCAACTTTTATTTAAAACTAAAGCGAACATTCAGCTGCAGTAAGTCAGCCCACAGCTATCTCTCTGAGCCTTCTGTTGACAGTATCATGCAGAAAAAGACAGACTGCATTTCTTTCCTAACTGCAGGAGAATACATGGTCTGTGGGTATCAAGAACTTGGTCTCGATGCATATTCTGTGGGTACCCACAAACAGGAGGAGATCCCTATTCTCCTGATTTATACTCATGAGGAAATCTTGGTCCCTCAGGCAGTTCCCCAAATGGCTGCAGTGGGAATCTCAGGTACAGATGGGTCTGAACAGCCTCAAAAGGAGATGCAAATCCTGCTTCTACATCCTTACCTTCCAGTTACCTTTCTTCCTACTATCACACCCTTTGCTGTTATCTGCACAATTGAGCTCCTATTTAAACTGTCAGTCATCAAGATTGTCACACCTGGAGCCCAGGTCCCTTCAGGTCCCCAGGTTAATCCCCTCTGATCCTGCTGCCTCACTATTCTGCAGCCAATAGGAGAGAAGGCAGAACAGTGAGAGGTTCTCTCTGCAGCTCAGTGTAGCTCTGGCATATGGCGCATGTGCTGGGATTTGTTACAGGGGTTTCTTAGCGTGTAAGAGGTCTTCCCATACAGCAATTAGCTGGACAATGGAAATTCATGTCTACACCTCTATGTAAAGACTTAAGTAAGTTAGGTTTTGCACTTACCATTCTTCCCCCATTCACTGGATTGCTCTGGATTGGATGAGGAGGATGGACTAATTTGTACATGGCAAAGTGTCTTAGTTTGCAATATGTAACCAAAAGGGTGTATTCTATTTCCATCTGTTGAAACTGGTTGGGGAGGTGTTTTCTTTATCGCTTGTATAGCCCATTCCTCATAAGTCCATGGAGGAGGGGCGGGTGTCTTCTGTTGATGGGCCAGCTGTTAAAACCAGGTGGAGCAACATTCCTCAACTCTTCCATGACCCATCCTCCCCCCAGGGGGATATCTTCTGTTAATGGGCTGTTAAGGCTCACCACATGACTGATAAAATTACATCATCCCTTTGTGAGGGGCTCCACCCAGTGAGAGGAGCCAAGCATTTCTACCTAGATAAAAACTGGGACTCCAAAACAGGCAGCATGTTTCCACTGTATTTCCCAGGGGAAGACCAGACCCATCTCACCACCACTGAACTCTTTCTACAGGATCATCTCTACTCCAACAGAACCACATCTGTTACTCCAGGAGGAATTATTTGGACTGCTTCCAACACCCTGACCAACAGGGTGTCAGATCATATCTCTGACTCTGTCAGGGTATTCTAGGATTTTATTTGTTTGCTTCCTTGTTTTTTGGAGTTTTTTGTACTACTACATTTGTATTTTTAATATTCCTAGTAAAGAACTGTTACTCCTAGTCCCGTATCTTTGCCTGAAAGCCCCTAAATGCAAAATTATAATAATTTGGAGGGAGGGGGTTCACATTCTCCATTCCAAGGGGAGCTTCAGTTTTCCCTGGCAGATACTTGTCTTTCCAAACCAAGACGTAAGGATAAGAGGAAGACCAGATCTCTGGACCACCCTGTATAGACAAATTAACATCACAGTGGCACTGGGAGCATGGGGGAATTCTGGTGAGTCCCAGAGGAACTATGGCAGGAGCAGTACATGGGCATGGCAGACACAGCTCCAGGCCTCCATGTCCAAGAGCAGCAGGGCTGAACATGTGTTCCCAGTAGGTGCCTGCACAGCCCTGCACTATCACTGGGGTTATAGTCAGGTCCAGGGCAAGGCCAGGGGCAGACCCAGCTTGGGGACAAGCCTAGCAGCAGGACTTACACCAAGATATGCCCCTCTACACTTCAGGGATACACTGACAGTGCACATCCAGGGCTGGATTATACCATGTTCTCTGCAGCGTCCTCTGGGTTCAACCACAGTCCCCAAAATCCATGTTCCAGGTTCCCTGTAGAGAGATTACAGAAGCACACTGTAAGCACTGTTTGCCTCATTTATAGGGTGAAGTTCAGTCCCAAGTGTGGTTATAGGGACGCAAAAGTTAGGAGAGGGCTGAAAGCACCAAATCCTTCATATGCTTCAGTATAATTACCTTACTTCTAGTAACATTAAGAGGTCCAACTCTTCAAAATAGAGAATAGAGGCCAATGGTAGGTCTATCAGTACACTAATTTCACAATAATTCGGTGATCAAAACTAGCAATAATCATTAAAAGTATTCTCTGATTTTCACAAAGTAAAGATTTGGGACTCAGAAGGTGATAATATAAAAACACCTGAAGCAATAGTTATCCATGGTTCAGTGAAAAGTATTTATATGCTTGTGCAAGTCAGCAAAGCATTGTCCCTGGTATAAATCATTATGTAAGTGTTCATTTTTCAATATATCTGCTGCTATGAGTTCCTAAAAACTTGTCTGAAAACTGAAAATGGGAAGGAGTACTTTTTCTCTGACTCACCTTCTTGTGTCTTCAATAAAACTGCTTAAGATGTGACTTTTTTCCAGAATGGTTTAATGTAGTTATGACATAACCTTTGGGTTCCCATAATCTCTATGGATGTGTACTCCTTGAGTGTAACATAAAAGCTCCTTCCAGTGTGTGTTTCAGACATGAATAAGACACAACGCTAACTGATGTTGTGGAATTTTCTTAACCCCGTATTATGCTATGAAGAAACGTGGAAACAAGAAAACTTTGATATAAAAGCTTCCAGAAGGGACTTGAGTTTCAAGTTAACACTGACATTTCTAAGGAAATACAAACATAAGAGAAGGGTATTTTTCCTAACATGGATTTTTCTAGTGCTTTTCTCTCCATTTCTGCTTTCCTTTCCATTTCTGTCCAGTGAACTGTAAATTGCTTGACACAAAAACCTTTTTTTAAGGATAGCAAGAGAGATAGTATATTAAATTCACCCAGGGACTGCTGTGACTCCATCAACTTCTGCTCAGAATAACTTATTAAAAAAATACCTAGTGACTTGGTAGGAAGCTTTATTTTTCTAATGGTACCTTAACAGTTAAATTTTAATCCCAATATGGAACTGGTACAAGTGACAACACTGTCAAGAAATTAACTTTGGTGGTGTGGACAGGTGCACCCAAAGAAGAATCGTTCTTTCTAGCTTGAGTAAGAGTGACAGAATCCATAGTGACAGAAATGTCATTGTGGCAGATGAGACCTTACTGAAGTAGTTCAAGAGATTATTGCCCTGACTCTGTATTTGACTTTAGCTTGATTTACCTACTCCCTACCTATTAGCTGAACAGAATATGCAGTTTTGCAGATAATGAGTATCAGCTTAGACTGCTCATAAAACTTTGCACTACAGCATCCAAGCTAGAACTGATCATGTCTTCATTACTCTTATTTCCTGCATTAGGTAAGTGAGAAATTGTGTGGGTATGCCTCATCATATTTTCATTTGCTCCACAGATTTCCCCTGCATGTTGACTTCACTGATAACTGAACACTGCAGAAACAGAAGGGTGCCATAGATTTATTCACTGTTTTTGCATGCAGCAAATTTCTAAATCATTGGTAAAAGTACTTTAGAGAGGTATTTTAAACCTTGTAATTAAAAAAAAAAAAATTCTCCTCAAACTTCTCTTTTTAATCTGTTAGTATTTCACTGGAAGGAAATTGTCCATGGCAACACTCCACACATATTAAGATGCAGCATAATCCATGAAGAAATGTAAAAGGATTTGTACACATGCATTGTGTTCAACTAATAACTAATCCCAGTGTTGGCTCACTGCATCCACTAAAATAACATTATGATTTCTCTTGCCTTTCTGTCACTTGCAACCACACAAAGATATGTTGGATAGAGATGGTCCTTCAGACGGAGTCATTTCTCAGAGAGCAAACGGCCTCATTTAGTGGGAGAGTGCTGGAGCAAACAGGGCACTTAGAGAGACCTTTCACTGGGATAGCTTCTACTTTCACTGGTGACATCAATGTGAGTAGGTTGTGGCTGGATAGATGAAGTGCACTCATGAGCAGTGTAGGGGCAGGTTTGAAACCAGGTGTACAGATTTGTATCTGTTTCCAGGCCAACTAATAGAATGATAGTCAAGAGAACAACCATTAATAGGGTAAGTAAAATAATATCACTATTTCATGAACTCACAGTGGTTTGCTCAATTGAACTTATCTATTTTTTGAATTGTGCATGGGCTGCCTTGTAGCTGTACCAATATGTTCCTTTGGCTGAAAACAACTTTGGGAAAAACATTAAAGAACAATAAAGGGAATATATTAAAGGTTTCACTCTAAAAATAATCGTTCTATTAACAGAAGACTTAGATTAACACTTCTAAATATAAAATAGTATTAATTCAGTTCGCAAATAACTTCACAAACAGATGAACTCCAAATATAGCCAGAGAACAGCTGAATATTTCAGAAATAATGACGTATTTGTTTAAGAAAAAGCACTGTTGTCATAAACACGTCTTACAGCATACAGATCAGCGGAACACCATCAATACACAGCTGCACACATGAGCTTGTGTAAACAAAAAACCACTGCTGCTGCAATTAGAGCAGCTATAAAAATATGACAGAGATGAACTCTGCTTTTTTAACAGGAATGGAGAAGAAACTCCCAACAAGCTTCTGAAAGTGAATGGATTTTTTTAATAACATTGGGACAATTACTGTCCAGTGTGGCTTCTGACACAAAGTTCCTTCATATCCTTTTAAGGAGGGACTCATTCTCTTGAAAAGATGATTTTCTCTCAAACCCTCTAAAATACTGCCCGCATTTGATGGACCATCAGGTCTTCTTGCTGTAGCGTCTTTATGTCTCTAGTGGGATCAAACAGCTGTAACTGCATCCTTGGAGCAATCTTCATCACCATGAGAAGCAGATACTCCATGTAGACCTATGTGGATAGAAGTGTATACCATAAACAGCTGCCCTTTCAGTTCTCCATGTGCTGATTTCCTATCTTGTTCATTTAAATAAATAAAGATAATACCGAAGAATGAAAAGAAGGTAAAAAAAAAAGTTATAGTAAATATATTGCCTTAGAGGAAAAAGATGAAATCAGTTGAGTCACTAAATTACCAAAATATCACAGCAAACAGAGATTCATTTACAGCAATACTAATGAAGAAGGCAGAAAGACCTAAAGGATTTAGCTAGAAAATTAGCATAAAAATCTTATGAAATTCTTTACTGTTAAATAGTTGAACTAGATAACATTAGGTCTTAAAGCCATCATTCATACCAGCATGTCCTTATTATAGACAGAAAAAGAAATATGCTCTGTTGTTGACTGGCTCAGATGCTAAGCTTGTTCTATTTACATGAAAATTTAGATGTACTAAACCATGGTCTCTTCACCTCAGGCAAATATGTTGTTCACTGACTTGTCTTAGATAATTAAGTCAAGAGATCTAAGTGTTAATCTAGAAACAAAGTCTTCAAATTTTGAATGAAGAACCAAATTACCTAAAGAAGTGATTCTGCCACACCTCCATCTCCCCAGGTCTACCAGCTGCAAGGCTGGAATTAAAATTTAACTGTTAAAGGGTATCCATGCAACTCAGTCCTAATAGAATTCCCATGACAAAAAATTCTGGAAAGTGTTTCATATTGGCAATGACATTGTGCAAAAACTTTGGTTCTTACAGTTTCAAGAGACAGTACTAAAACTAGAAAGTCCCTCATAGAGCCTCTTCTTCTAAGGGATTTTGTTGAAGAAAGAGGAAGCTAGCAATGAAAAGAAGCACAAAAAAACCTGTGGGCACATAGATACTCTTCGTGGACTTGAAAAGCTTGCTCACTTTATCTGCATACCTGAAACCAAAATCCTGATCTAAAGTACATTCACATTTCAGTCAAAATATCTTTGACCCATGTCTAGTCATTTTAATATTAGAAAACTTTGGATGCATTGAATATCCTGGATATCTCTCATAGACAGGACTAAGGGACCCGTGGGTGCCTTTTGTGCTGTAGCTAGTAATGCAGTTTAAAGAATTTAAAAATAATAATAAAAAATTTGAGACAATGTGTGCAATAATTCATTCTTGCTTTGATTTATTACTGATATTTTGAAGTAAGAAACATTTCCACTTCATCCAAGATGGATTTGAATCAGTTTTGTTTCTGCCATTCTAAAGTCTCATTTAGGCTAGGAGAAAGCATGAAGTTGTAATTGTTGTGAATAGGAGGTGAAATATGTAAGTGACGTGTCAACATTATGTTAATGTATAACGACATGAAACCCTACATAGAAAACCACCACATGCCACCTAAACAACCACATCCTAAAACCTTAATCAAGCAAGACTGACTATTGAAGATGACTGATCTGGTCCATGATTAAATGTACTCTACCAACTCACATTCTTTAGTTTTAAAAAGCTTAATTCCCTGTTAAAAATTCATTAGCTGACATTCAAGTACACCACAATTTTATTTCATTCTGGATATATAAGCTATAGAAGAGAAGCAGATTCAGTGAAAATAAAAAAAAAAATGCATTCTATTTTAATTATTTAGATTTCTTCCATTAAAACTTGGTTTCAAGCCTTATTTCTCTAGAATTTGTCCGGGTCATTAAAAATAACCAACAATTGTGTTTATGTCTCAAGATAAATATGTGCATGTGTTGCATTTGGGTGGTAAGATTGTGGTGGGGGGGCTACAGTAGTGGCTTCTGTGAGAAGCTGCCAGAAGTTTTCCCCCATGTCCAACAGAGCCAATGTCAGATGGCTCCAAGGTGGACCCACAGCTGGCCAGGGGTGAGCCCAGCAGTGATGGTGCTCGCACCTCTGGGATAATGTGCTCAAGAGTAAAATAGTTGTTTTACCAGAACAAATGCTGCCAGGGAAGAGAAGAGTGAGAATATGTGAGAGAAACAGCCCTGCAGACACCAAAGTCAGTGAGAAAGGAGGAGAAGGAAGGGAAGAAGGTGATCCAGGCATGGAAGGGACCAACACTGGAGCAGATCAGGAAAAACTGGAGCCCACGGGAAGAACTCATGTTGGAAAAGTTCACAGAGGACTGACTCTCATGGGAAGGAATTGGGGAAGTGTGAGGAGACCTCCCCATGAGAAAGAAAGAGCAGCAGAGACACCAAGAGATCAACTGACTGCCTCTCCCATTCCCTGCTCCCCTGCATCGCTGTGGGGGAAGAATTGAGAGAAAACTGGGAAGGAAGTTGAGGAAGAGGGATTGAAATTGGGAATGAAATGAGGAAGAAGGGAAGGTATGGGTAAGGTTTTAAGATTTGGTTTTATTTCTGATTATCCTATTCTGATTTGATTGGTGGTAAAATCAAGTAATTTCAAGTCAGTTTTGCCCTTGATGGTAACTGGTGAGTGATCTCTCCCCATCCCTATCTTGACCCACAAGCCTTTTTTCTCCCCTGCCCAGCTGAGGAGGGGAAATGACAGAGTGGCTTTGGTGGGCACATGGCACCCAGTGAGGGTCAGCTCATCACACTGCATTTAATACAGTTTTTCTTTTCATCAAGGCTGTTCTTTTAGAAAGCACAGACTTCTTCTGCATAAAATTTCTGACTTCCCAGAGGAAAATATATGCACGGGTGAAGAGAAATTTAGGTTTAGAACACCATGTAATCAAGTAAAGGGGAGAGAACTCAGTGAAGTCTACTAAATGGTGATAACAGCTCTTTCTCCCTTTCATTTCAAAGATTTGCTAAAGCAAATGCAAATTTGAGAGGGAAATGTAGGAAAAGAAAATTAACTGGAAATCAGGAGAGAAATGGAGTGGGGATATTACCATTCATTTGATTTTCCATATGCAGAACTCATGTAAATTCTCAAGGGATATAAGGTGTCTTCAGTTTGAGTCTTCTGATGGCAATGTATCAGGTTGAAAATCTCTTCTTCCCTATGTGGTAGCTACACTCATCCAACAAAATAATTATGGAGAAAATTATTACAGCAGTAACACTTATAAAATAGGTGGAATGTCTTTGTATCTGCAGTTTCCTTCTTGAGGAAGCTCACTTGTATATAAATTAAAAAGCCTTGTCGTCAGCTACATGGATATTCACTGCTCTGAAGAAGCTCCTTGACTCAGCACATGCACCTTCACTGCTTCTTCTTGTGGCTCAAACTCTGAGCACCAATATCTACACATTTGAGATATGTCCTTGGAATGTCCTTTAATAGTGAAGCAAAACATCCTCGTTGTAACCTCCTCTCATGCCACCTCCTCCACATTCAGTACTTCCTTACTTGACTCCACAGGGAGGTCCCTGTTCTTGAGCAGGCTTCGAGAATGTCTTATTTCATTACATTCTGTTCACAGGGATCTTCTCTTTATTAGGTGGATACTAAATTCTAGCAGACCCCCACCTTCACCTAATGAAGTGCCATTGTCAAATAAAAAATCTTGCTAAAGATGTCAGTTATCTCACCCCTGCAGTAGTACAGGCTGGGCATAATAAAATGAATGTCAATTTTAAATGAATTTCAAAAAAATTAAACATTGTTACTGTAGTTCTTCTAGTGGTGTGAGTGCATTGCGAAATCCATGTCGCAATTGAATGCTCATGGAAGATCATGAAATTACAAACTCACAGACTGGACCTTTGTATTTATGCCCAGAATGGACAAAATATGTTGCTGAGAATCACATGCACATTTTAATTTTTTCACTATAGGCTTAGACAAGCCATTCAAGGCAAGAAAGTGAAGGTAAGTAATGTCCCATTTATATATTTATTGAGCCTTTTGCCTGTATAGTGGACTGAAGTGTGGTCACTAAAAAGCAGATACAGAACTGTAGCAATGTTCTCTCATTCTTGACATTAAGAGAGGTTAATATGGCAGCTGGGAGGTGAAAAAAGTATCAATCTCAGTTTTCATTTGAACAGTCAGATTTGAAAGGCTGTTTTCACCATCCTGTAGTGAATGAGATTGTGTGAGATGGAAAATCTAAGAAAAAGGAATGAAACACTTCACTTGGCTAAAAAGCTCTTTCTCAATGTCACAGTGATGTGACATTAGTACCAAGTGATAGAAATTCTTTTATCTTGCTGATTGCAAAGTTTTTAAACTATTTTTAAAAATTGTCTTGATAAAAATAAGCATAGTCTGGATATCTGTTAGGGATCTAAACTAAAACCACAGTCATTCTTTACTAGTCTGCTAAATGATCACTTTTAACAGAAAAAAAAATCCATACTAAAAATTAGCATGAAATTGATATTGAAATTAATACATCAAAACACAGAATTCAAGCTTTCGCTTGGCTCCATTTCTTTGTGTTTTCCTGCTTTAAAACATTTCCTGAGCCAAATACAGGATTTACATATTTCATTATCCAAGTCATTAGGATGCTAGCTTGGGAGAACAAATGGGATAATATAAGTATGATTACAGCTTATCAAATAACACAGCATCAAAAGAGAACAACAGAAAAATTCAGTGCAGCATAGAATGCACTCATCTGAAACACCAGTGGTGAAGCCTTCAGGTTGTTTGTCTGCATTGAAATCTGAAAACAAACAAGGTATTGAACTTCCATTCATGTGTTCAACTTCCCTTCTGAGCACATCATTTAGGGACCACATGCTCTGCTGTTGTTTGTATGTTGGGAACACTTTTTTTTTGTTTCCCTCAAAATGAACAACTAATTTTCCTGTGAATCAGTGTAGCTGCCAAAATGCTGAACACAGACTCCACAGACCCCGTTGAAGATAGCTTGTTAGATACAGAAGGAAAAATACTAATGCCAGTCAGCAAAGGGAGAGAAGAAAAGTCCATCTTACTACAGCTGCTCCTTTGTAATTCAGCTTCAAGTTATGGGAAGATACTGGTGTCTTCTAGTCATACCCATTATAAACTGTGATGCAAATCCATAACAGGAAAAGATGATGAGGAACACACAGGAAAGACTTCATTTGTGCTGGAGAAGCCTGAGCAGCAGCCAGTACTCCTCATACCCAGTTAATACAATTCCTCTGCATATGAGATTTCCTAGTGTTTCACTTCTTAACATGTGTGGTAATGGTGTATTGAAAGACATATATATGCCACAACTCTTGTTAGAAGACACTGTGGTCCTGGTAAAATGGGAATCTCAGAGGGGAATAAATCACTGGATTGGAGTAGCTAAAGCACCATGTGGCTTGCAAACCAAGAAGCTTAAAGCTTTGGTAAGGCAGCAAGTGAGAACTCAAAAAAAGCAACCAAGGTAATTGTGGCAGACATGGAGGTACAATGGCTGGCAAATGTTGCAATAATTTTCCAAATACAAGGCTGATATTAAGTGCATCTTCAAGGTGACAGGTACATTGTGCAGGCCACTGCATAATAGCCAAGGACAACAATTTAGAACCAATTTTACAGCAGGCACAGACTCCTCAGACACCTCAGAAGCTACAGACTGACTGTGAAAAGATGTTTTAAGTTGTTCTTCAAAGAAGGCTTTTAAAGCTGTATAACCTTTAACACTAGTTGCTATTAGTAAAGTAAAAGCCTCCATTATAAAGCACTTTAACTGAGCACTCTAAACCAAATAGTGCACAGCACTTTTTGCTACAAAATACATTATCAGGCTATATAAACACCTATAACCATAGCTGCACTGTCTGCCTGCTGCCTGCTGCTGTGTGTTGACATAGTCACAGTTAAAATAAAGACTGACCACAACAAATGCATTTTGTTTTAGAAAGTTGATTGTAAAGTAGAATCTGCAGCCCTGTAAGTCTCTGATATTTTAATAAACCACGCCAACATTATAGAAGCAAATTGTAACAGGAATCCAGCCTTGTAAATGAACTATATTGGCCAGGCTAGCCATGGTGTACCTGGTATTCCAAGCATTTCTGCTATGTATGTCACAAGTGTAGGTGGTAAGCTCTGCAGCCTGCCATGTATTCTGTGTATGAAGGAAGCCTATTCCATATATCATGTGGAATTCCATACATTTCAGCTGGAGAAAGGCCAGGCATCTTAAAAGATTTTGGGAATTATAAAATCACATGTTGAAAGTCTCACTCAAGGTACTGCAGAAAATATATTTGGGTCAATTTCCAAGTCTATGCTGGGGATGTTGGAAGCAGCAGAAAATCAAGGAGAGCTTGCAACTTATTCACATACACAGTAAAACTTTAAAAGAAAAGGACACTTGTCATGCCTTCTGGCACAGGGCCTGTGTCTGTCCTTTAAAAAGATGAGGACAAGAGGCACCAGACAGCAGTCTGGCTGTGAAGAAGAAAAAGAACAACCCAGGCCAAATGGTACAAAAGAAATTAAGAGCTTAGGGAAAAAAAATCTGTTCTTTGACTAGTAAAAGAGATAGATAATTTAAAAAGGGATGAGTTACATTTAAGGCTCCTCAGGTACAGCAAATCAAAGCTGGATTTTTTTTTAAGCATTTAGAAGACTGAGGAGGTGACTCCACTTTCCACCATGGTATTCTACACCTCTGGTGTGGGCTTCTCCATAACCAGGATTAGGGAAGATTAGAAAGATCTGAACACATGCAAAAATTAGCCTTATGCAGCAAAGACAGCATTTGTTTGATGTGCTCCTTGGCAACAGGAACCTGCAAGCCAGTTATTATCCATGGCCTGCTGTGTGTGAAGAGAACGTGGGTGGCACAGAGGGTGTGTTTGGGACATGCTGAGTCTTTACACAGAGCCAGCATTAAATACCTGGTTGACCAGGTGGACAGGAAAGGATTCACCAAAACAGTCAGGCAGCCATGTCAACAAACAGGAAAATTTGTTTCTGAGACAGCTGCTTGAGTTTCTTGTAATCATGGTGACAGATAATAAGGCTTTTGGCAGTAATTATGCTTAGAACCCTCTCAACTTGAAACAGTAAGATATAAATTTTGGGGTTCCGTATGTAGACAATGAACAAACTCTAGTGAAACCACTGCAGCTTGACTTTAGAAATTACTGTGGTGTGAGAAAAGACCTGCAATTCATACAGAGAATTGGCAGCCATAGGAAAGACCACATATATTCTCAGCCAATAGGGAATAGTTCACCTCTGGCTGAACCTGTTTACCTTCAGCCTATCTTCAGATCAGTATTGTGTTCTTCCTTATTCCTTGAATAAAAGAGAAAAAAATTAGATCAGAAATATGTTTTGCAAGGGCTTTGACCATCACTGTTAATATGATCATGTACAGCAATATTTGGCAATGTGATAGAGACAAATCAGAGGAGATGCAAGCCTTTGAACTAAATGTGAAGACAGACACCAAAGAGCTCTCACTATTATGTTTCTCACAAACCTCTATTCCAGAGAATCCTTTCTAGGCATGCACCCAAGATGGCACATCCCTGAGCACACTAACAGATCATTGCTCCAGAAGGTACAGGTCCCTCGTCAGATGGTGGAATATCATGGTCCTAAGCCTGCCCTGACAGAAGGGCAGGATATTGGCCTTGGTCCTTCCTCTTTAGCACTGAATGCCAGTAGCTTTTTACAGTATGTAAATAGATGCACTGACAAAAAAAAAAAAAAAAAAAAAAAAAAAAAAAACAAAAAAAAACCAACTCTTATTTCTATATGGGACTCTTGTCTCTTGTTTATCCATGTATAGCACCAAGAAGAGTCTGGCCTCATCTTCTTTACATTCTCCCATCAGATGTTTCTACACACTTAGTACTCTTAAACCTAATCCTCTCCTGGCTGAGCAATCCCAACTCTCTCAGCCTCTCCCCATACCAAGAGTCACTAACATCTTCAGCTAAATCATCCACAATATCCATATTTGTGCCATCGTCCAAAATGGAATCCCTCAGCAATTCAAAATTACAAAAATATTTGCAGAGCAGTTCTGGGGTTTTCTTTTCATTTTCCTTTTTCTTTTTCGTTTTCTTTTTCTTTTTTCCTGTTCTCATACAACAGTTGCCAGCAACTTTAATTAAACATGAGGCTGTCAGGAACAGCAAAAAGCAAACAGTTGGCATTCTCCAGGACTTTTTACAAAGTAATTTTTTCCACAGCTGCTGTGCCTTGTCAGAATAGCAGTAAAAGGATGTTCCTAACAGTGACCAAATGACAAGTGATCCAAAACAGTTGGGAAGGCTGTCAATATTTTTAATCAATTACTACCTTCAAGGGATATATCATCTCTGCATCTTCTGAAGGTGCTTTGCTCCTATGACGTGCTTCTTGTTCCTGACAACACAGCACTGTTGTTCTCATGATCTTTTGGGGTGCATCACTGTCCATATTTGTGCCATAGTCCAAGATGGAATCCCTCAGCAATTCAAAATTAATGTTTTTTCTTTATTTCATTTGGAGTGATGCCTTTAACTTTCATACACATCAGAGAAGGCCATAAGATTTGAGTGCTGATGCTGCAAACTCTACAGTAAAATGCTTGTCTAGCAGCAGCTCACTCATCAGGTCACCTAATCAGACACCAAGTTTGGGGTGTTTGGCCTCCTAAACTATTAATGAAAATCTTCAGAGGCTGTGTCATGATAAAATTGGTGCCATTAGAGGGCGCTTAAGATGTCATAAAGCTCTAAGCCTATGTGTGCCAGGGCAAAGCAAGATGTTAGTGCTGTGTTCTAGGGTCACACCTCTTTTGCCACTGTGCCATTCACATCCCCATTAATAAAACCACAAGTGAACAGAGTGAAAGTGAGAGAAAAGAGGCAGTCACACCATTTTCCTGGTTCCAGACAGGACAAGGTTGATTTTTGCAGTAGCCAGGAGGGGCCATGGCAGGGACACAGAAGTTATTCTGTATTACCTCACATTAATTCCTGGGTGGTGGGGGAGAGATCTCTTCTGGGTCAGTGCAGGGTGGCAGAGGGAATGGTCGGGTATTGTTTTCATGTGAATTGTTCACGTGAATTGTTCACCTCTTTCTTGTACCCTCTGTCATTCATATTGTGGCTGCTACTGTTCATTTTCTTATCTCATGGCTTTTCCAGTAAATTGTTCTTATCTCAACCCGTGATCTTCACCTTTTGTGCCTCCAGTTCTCCTTTCCAGCCCTCCACAGGGGCGAGGATGAGGGGAAGGGAGCAGCACATGGTTTAGAGTGCTTTCAGGAGGAATACTAAATTGGAGAATACCATTCCTAAACCATAACAACTCATCTGGTTCTTTCCCCAGCAGCAGCAATAGTGTTTGCTTTCACCAGTCCAAAAGGCCATCAAGGTATTAGAACTCTCAGAAATAACATTGGGATGTCCAAAACAGTATTGTTCTGTTGATGAAGTGATGCTCATTAGTAAAATCTAAATAATGTAACTTCTCACCCATCTGCTCCACCATACACAGTAAACGCACAGGTCCCTCTGCCCAGAAGTACACCCCAGGAATCAGCAACAGTGGCAACTCACGTCTTTTTGAAGGTCACACATCTCCTCCTTACTAGCTGTGTGATATGCCAAGAATTTTTCAAGGGCTAATTTGTGAAGGCACTAGTAGTCCCTAATTCCTCCAAGTCTATCCACAGCCTCCACTCATGTCCCAGGGTCTCCCTTTAAGCTCTGTTCTGGGTGCTCAGCCCCTTCCTTAGCTATGTATTGTGTGCCTGTCCCTAGCCTATTTCTGGAGTGGTGTTTTTCTTTCCTGGCTTGATCTTGGACCTGTCTTGTTAACCTTGCCTGTGCCTGCTGCTTAAAACACAGGCTTGTACCTGCTCAGGTTGATTTTTGATGGACACCACTTTCTTGATGGACAATAGCCTTCTGACTAGGTCTGCTACAGCCACCCCAAACTGCATACAAACCACAAAAGAAATATAAAAAATGTTAAGTCTAATTACCAACCAAGACTCAGCTCTGTTTATTTCAGTATCTACATATGGTGGCTGTTGTTTGGAGACAGCAGGCACAAAGTTCAGGAGAGTGCACCAGTATTTTTAGCTGCTCTGCAATGAAACAGTTTGTGGTGCAAATGCAGTTTATGGATGTTGGAACATTGTGCTTGCAGGGGATTTCCATTAAAATCAAAACAAGATGCTATTTCATACTGGCCAGCCGCAGTGAGATGGCTGATGCCCTATGAAAACAGCCTTGGAGGCTGCCATAATTTGCATTAAATGCATTTGGTATAGTAATTTACGAAAAGACCGGGAATATGGGAACCTATTAACTGATAAGATATAATTCATGTTGGGGGCAAGCAGAGCCAATATGGTGCTCAAGGACTGTGTGAAGTTCATTTTTTTACAGAGTTTTTGGTAAAAATGTACACAAGCCACTTGAAATGAGGAAGGTCACCATAACCTCACTGAATGCTTTTCTACTCAAATTTTCTTTTGAAATGTGCCTCTATACTTTTGCCTATTAGCACTACGGTCTTAGACATGAGAAATACTAACAGGAACATGCAGATGCAAATGCAGCATTGCTTTCCATCCGACATTCTACTCACACATTTTCATACCATCTCTTTCATAGCATGGGAGATGATCCTCACCATTGTCTCACTCCTGTAGCCTCTCAAAAGTTTCATCTTTTGTAGGAGACAAGGCAGTCCTCACACATCAAAACCTTCTCCTTCATTGCTGTGGACTGTTCCAAGAACTACTTCTCATCAGACAACAATCACTGGGCTGTACCTAATCTTGATTATCCTCACCAAACCTGATCCTGATCTGTAGATTGGCTTCCTGCCTCCACCCAGACCTGACTCATTTGACTTGACCCTGGACCTGACTTACCTTCTGATCTGGACTCACAGTTCTACCTTGGTTTCCACCTCTGGTGCTTGCCTTGCTCATCTTGCTCAGATAGTGCAGGCCCTGCTGACTCCACTGCCTTGCATAGCTCATCCTCCCTGAGAAAGAAGCCTGTCATCCCTGTTCCCTGACACACATAATATTATTTGTGTTGAGGAATGGATTGTATAATTTTGGTTTTGAGCAGTGTTTAAGGAAGGGTGGGAAGAGGAGTGACGTTCACACGTCTAGGACCACAGTGCTTGGGAATGGCTCTTTAGTTTCATAGATTAAAAATATCTAAACATCCTAGGAAATGGGTTCTGGGGCTTCCATGCAGATGGGTTAGGACACTTTATTCTTGTGCCCATCTTATCCTTACAGGCACTTGGCAGGTAGAGCTAGCTGTAATATTGACACTCTTAGACATGTTTGTACAATGAATGACAAACCTCACAAAAATGTCTTGGCCCAAAGTCCTTCCTGACACTTTAGCTCTAATAGTCACTGTGTAAAAGGAGGAAATCAGTCTGGGAACATTAGACATAAGGACATCCCGCCACCATTTTTCCTGTCACACAAGGTGATGACATACATTAACATATAGCAGATACTACAACAAGGGAATACCACTTTGTGTGCCTTTCCAGTTCATGGACCACCCCACCAGTCATGTCTGTACCACTCAGAGAGTTCTGGAGATGTCAGATCTGTCACTGTTGTGAGACTGGCAGCAAAACTGATTTTTGTTACTTGTCAATAATCTTAGAATTGAGGGTAGACTGCATACAGTATCTTGAATGCTTTTAGAACAGTAGAAGTCAAAAACAAAGTGGATAAAAAACTCCACCCTATCAATATGCAGATTAGTTTCTCTTTTTGAAATGTCTCCACATTCATAGTGCTTAGATTTATAAGGGGGCATGATAAAAAATTGTGTATGCTGACAATTTCAGAACCAATCACAGAGCCCATGCTCAAAGATTTGATGTATTCCCCCTACTCCAACCACTTTATAAGCAGTGAAAGAGTGCCTGACCAAATCTTTTAACTGTTCTTATTGTTCCCTAAACTTCTGAATTTCTAATTCTGAACTTCTAACTTCAATGGGAACATTGACACATATATTCCATACCAGCCATGAGCTGTACTCCCTCTTTCTTCTCTCCAGCATTTTATGTGAGCAGTGGAGCTGGAGTGTATCTGACGGGCCCTTAAGTAACCACCAGAGTGTGACAGGATCATAAGAAAAATTAGATCCAAAAGAGAAGTGTGGTGGAATGTGGGAATCCATTAACTACTACCCTCTGGGCTCTAACTTACAACCTGTTCTTTACCTTTCAAGAGTGTGGGAGAGAGTGTTGAGCACTTTCCTGAAGTTGTGAGAGATGACATTCACTGGTTTCCCCTCCTCAGTTCCACACATGCAGTCATTCCATCACACCAAGCAAGCTGTGGGTAAAGTATAACCTACCCTTGGAATCTAATTCCATACTCACTGTTTCCAGTTATCTTCTCTACATGTTTGGAGAAGTTCCAAGGTGACTCACTCCATGACTTTTACAGAACCAAAGCGAGGTTCTGTTTCTCTGTGTTGACTTCTTGGGACTTTTTGAAGTTGGGTGGATCTTTTCTTCAGTCAGACCAGGAATCTCTCCTGATCTCCCAAGCCTTCAAAACAATGGAGCGTGATCATGCAAAGACATTGTCCAGTTGTCTTGGCATCCACAGACAGAGCCCGTTAGGGTCCCTTGGACTTGTGGCAGCTGGGCTCTCACATACAGTCCCTGACTCAATCTTCACCTACTACTGGAAGTTGTCCTCCTCCTTGAACACTTTCACTAAGCACAGAGGACTGGTAGATATTGCTGGTGAAGAGTGAGGCTTTGAGGACCTCAGCCTGTATCTATTTTATTAAAACTACTGACCCACTAAGCAAGTGCACCATGTTTTGTTACTAAAGTAGGATTAGAAGTTCATGGTAGCTGTGATGTCCTTCACTAGTTTCAACTGCAGCTGAACATTGACGTTTCTAAACCATCCCTGCATTCCTGGGCAATATTTCAAAAGCCATCCTTTGTACCCTGTAGCTGCTTCTTCTGCCTATAGATGTCTTTTTGCTCACTGAAGCCTCCAAGTGAGCCTGGTCCTTCTGCTGGTGTCTAATGATTGTCAGGTAGAGGGGAAGAATTATTTTCTTCATCCTACCAGCTCCTCTCCAAAGGAGCTCCTCTTCTCTTCCAGAGACCACAGACTCTTTGCCACAGCAGCCCACCACTGGCTGATGTTATACTTGGGTTACCAGTTTTGCAAAACTGCTGCCCGGCTGGTGGGAGCCCAAACTCCTTTGTTCCATAGGATAATGCTGTTCCTGGGGCAGTGATCAGCCTTTACCTGTGCAGTCGATGAAGTTCCTGGTCACCCATTCCCCCAGCATCATGGCAGCCCACCCTGGAGCATAGCACTTGAGCTGGTATCACCCAGCAGCTTCCTCTGGTGCCATCTGCCTCACCATCAGAGGACAATCCAGGTTGGAGGAGGAGACAGAGGTTCATGCAGTTGAACCTCCTGCTCAAAGAACAGCCATAGGACCAGGTTGCACTGCCAAGGGTTTTCATGTATAACAAGATTTCACAAACCTCCAAGCATGGAAGCAGCAGAGCCTTTCTGGGCTACCTGTTCTGCTGCCTTTTTTGTCCTCATGGTGAAAAAGCTTTTCCTTCTTGTGGGTTAGACCCACAAATCTGAGGGCCAGCCTTGCAGAGATGTGGCTATAAAAATGATCACGGGTGCTTTGAAAAATAAAAATGGTTTTAATAAAGATGGAAAATAATACAAGAACAAAACAACAAAGCTGAACACAACACAGAGACAAACCCCTTGCTGCTACAGCACCTCTCAACGTGAGAAGCGAAAAGCAAAAACCATGGAGTTCCTTTGTTCTCTCTCTTTAGTACTAATGAAGCCATGGTAGTTCCTCCTCAGGGTGGAAGTACCTCCCCAGATTAGCCACAAAAGTTGCTTCCAGGAGTGCAGAGGTGAATTTTAGCTGTGTGGCCAAGATAAAAACCACCAGTTTTGGTGGTTTAGTCGTGTTCTGAGTGCTCGAGCAGTAAAGGAGTTGGCTGGAGTCCCTGGACAGGGACAGCCATGTCAGTCTGGTTAGGAATACAAGCATCTGAGCATCTTTACAGATGCTGCATTATCATTTCTCAGGAGGCAGTGCTCCAGTCTGTGAAGTAGCTGGTTTTGGTTTATCCATAATCCCCAGCAGCTGCTGTTATCACTGCTGTGGTTGCCATGGAGACTGTCATTTGAGGAGGTGGTAGCTCTCCACCACCCACAAAAGCACATGCCAAGTTTCTGTATATGTTGTCCACTGTGACCAAGCATCTGATGTTAGAAAGGCTCCATGTTCTACCCCAAAAGCACATGTAGGAACCCCATTTAATACTCACTGGAGCTCTCTTCTGGCCTGTAATCCAATGAAGGTTGGGGATGCAATAGCAGGTGGTGATAATCTCTATCTCTAGACTTCATACTGGCACTTCACATATACTTAGGAAGATTCATTTGATGCTACACACACCTTCACCCCCCCATATAAACACACTCGTGGTCCATCTTCCCACACAGGGTCCTCAAAATGAGGATCTTCACTCCTTCAGGATCCCACATAGCTCTAAGCTGTTTGTCTTGTCAAAGGCTTAAAAAAACAGCCTCTGAGAATAGGGTTTTCACAACATAAAGCAAAGGGTGTTTTTTTCATGACATGCAGATCTACATGGGAGCACAAGATCTAATGGGAAAGAGATGGATGACTGAAGCAGAGGGATTTTTGCCAAGATGGCATGATGTCATTAATCCTGGAGCTAGGCACATTTCCTGGCCCAAACCATGTCTGAGTATATTTTTAGTCACAGTTTAATTCACTAGTATAGTCACAGTCTGAGTGTCTATCCTCTTGAAATTATATTTATATTCCCGGCAGGAATCAGTAGAGGGACTTATTCTGTTCAATATGTTTATAACCAATTTAGAGGAAGAAATCCACTATGAAATCTCTGAGTTTTTGAATGATATTAAACTCTTCAGAAGTTCAGAGACTGATCTACGTGTTTGGGTTGCTTGTGATGTCTCAAAATAGCCACCAATGGCCGACTCTTGAGCGGGAGAGACTTCACATTCCAAAGCCTCACTGTTGTTCATCCCAAGATCACTGTCTTCTGCAACTGCAGGGACTGGCCCACTTGGCACCAAGATTCATTCTCTGCAGATTCATTGTTGACAAGGAAAACCACAGACTGATGCAGTTTGTGGAATGCCATATCACCTATAGAGGTTCATCCATGTCCTCTTCACATTTCCCAGTCAAAATAGCATGGATATTCACTTACTCTGTTTTGTGAAATTGCCTTGGAGTTCCTTGCAATTTGAACAGTTTTTGAATACCAAAAGACATCACTTGCAAACTTTCACTGTGCACCACCATTTCTAATGAAAGTGATGAAGATGATGGACAAATCTCAGATCTTGATGTAGTAGCAACCCCTGGAATGTCACTGCTGATAATTTTCTATCCTGGAAAATGACCATCAGCCTTGTTTTATCTTTCTTATTCTTTAGAAGAGGTTTCAAACCATAAGAGGACCTTCTTGGCAAACCTGTAGCATCATCACCTCTATCTGTATGGGTATCTCATACTCCATTTATCCCTTACAGAGTCACAAAGAAACAATCTTAAAGCAAACCATCAGAGTAGCATTAGGTTTTAGGGAGCATTCAGAGAGACAGTGAGGATGAAGTGCTGCATCCCTTCTTTATCCTCCAGAGCCAGAGCAGTCACTCTCAGTGACAGAGCACCCAGTCCCAAGTGCTTGCTTTGCTAAAGGTGCAAACCAAAATGTGGCATGTCACAGAGTGCCTGGCTAGTTCTGGCTCTGTGAGGAAGGCAGTGAGCAGGTCTCTGAAATCTCATGAATGCAGTGCATGTAAGGAGCAGTGCCCTGCTCTGTTCCAAATGGCATTTAAATGTAGTATGTTTCCCTCAGTGAGGGACAGAGAACAGTCTGTCAATTCTGCATGAATTGACAATTAAATAAACACTTAATGAGGCACAACAGGATTGACTGCTCTTTACACCTGTGACCACATTAGAGTCAGCACAATTAAATGTCTTTTAGGGAAAATGCTCAAAACACTGCATCCCTGAGCATCCCGTACCAGCCTCCTCTTGACATCATGCCATGAGTCTGTGAGACAGGAGCTTACCCTGGAAAACAAGAGGGCTTTGTGCAGGTCCATCTCTGAAACAAGCAAAGAATGATTTGTACTTTGGTTATCCCAAAGCAGTGTCAGGGAGCAGCATGAGTGGTACTGCTCGGAGAGACAAACCAGGAGCAGTACAGAAAGTGAGGGCAACCACAGCCCTGGCAGTGTCCTCGCCAACAGGGCACAGTCCCACAGGACCTGCACACAGTGGACAGGGCAGGATGCTGGTAATGGGCTCTACCATAAGCCCCAGAAAAAGGAAAGCCATCAATCATGTTTGGGGATCCACTTAGGAATGGCAGGGCCACAGGCGGGGTGGAAATAATGTTACTGGATGCATATGTCCAAGGTCTGTTCTGAGGAGCAGCTGGAGATCAGCATGTCCATGACATAGCTCAAGCAAGAACTGAGGATCTAAGCTCCAGCTTAAATGAGGGCCTGGGTGCCCTGGTCAAAGTGATGAGTGGAGTCCCTCGGGTGAGGCTGACAGGGGCAATTAAAGCCTACTGCTGCTCTCAGGGTCTTGAACATCCAAAATACCAGATCTTCCTGTAGCAAAGAGAGCACTGTTTCTTCTTCAGGTTTAGGTAACATTTTCAGACAAAACTATTCTACACAAATTTTTGGCTATATTGAGGTCTCTTAAACATGCATATTTTAGCAAGTGAGCTATTTAAAATCATCTTCAAAACTACTCAGTTCTGCCCTAAATACAGACAGACGGCTTGGATGATGATAGGGTTACCACAAAATTAGCTTGTTTAAATTCAATGAATTTTGACTATGGCTCTTTAGATGCTGAGAGCTGTTAGTGCATGGCTCTACTTCTCTCGTACTTCAAACTTGTTTCTTTTTAGAAGAAGTCTTATCTACTCATTTGTGGAATCTTTTCAATGAGGTTCCAGATTGGAATTTGGAGGTGTTTTTTTGCAGCTCTGTCCCAAATATTTGAAAATTGAAGTATTAATTTTCCATTCTAGGGCCATACAGACAGCAACTGTATAACGAAAAAACAAGTATTGCTTCTGACTTAAATTTCCAGGCATACATATCACCCACAAGGAAGCCTGGGGCTAAGTGTAGTAAGGCAAAGTTATTTGTCTTACTTCAGGGACATACAAACAAACCCACTGTGATTTATTACTTCTGACAAATTAAATGAAATAGATAGGGAATATCCATTCAAGAGGTACTAACAAGTGCAGGAGCAATACACCAATGGATGAATAATACAAATGGTCTGTCAAAATTGACTACATGATGTAAAGGCAATTTGTTATTCAGTACAGTTTAAAAATCCAAGTATATTTTCCTTTATTCCATGGAAAGTTTTTCAGAGTGAACTATGCAAAAATCAGCAAAGAACTAAGTTTTTGTCCTAACTATTATAATCTACATTTTCAATTAATTCTGTTCTGTTGAGCAATCACATTTTTATCCAAAAAATGTTTACTTTTTCAAAACTTGAACACTGAACTGCATTGAATTATGTCTTTAGGAGTTCTTCACTGCCAATATACTGTCAGTACTTTCTTTAGGTATTTCATGTCTGTTCACATTTTTTATCTTTATTATCCTAATTTCTTTCTTCTATAGACGTGTACTTAGAAATATTCACAAGCCCTGGGTGATGCTTGCAAAAAATATTTTTATGGCTTATGCAATTGTTCGACTTTCCTATCTTCTTATATCCAAAATCATCACAACATGCTTGCCTTTAGAATACACTCTCTTTTCCCAGTAAATTTAGTGATTTTTATCCTTTTAAAAATCTATTTTTCCTTTTCTAGCACACTCTAGCTGACATGTTGATCAAATAAACTCTCTTCCCAATCTTTTTCCATGAGAAGGTGACCGAGAAACAAAGGCACCTGAGAATCTGGACCTACAAAGTTAATTCTTGCCCCAAAGGCTGCTCCCAGGCAACCCAGCCATGCACAGATCCTCTAAGTGGCATCAAAGGCCACAAGCAGTAAGACAACATGCAATGCTATCTAGATTTTCACTACAGAAACTGGATGCAAAGTGCTACCTGAGCTTGGACATACCACTGATTTGTTGTGTTTGATCCCTTCTATTTCTTCTTCCACCTATATTACCTCTTCCCTCTAATACCAGACTCTACAATTCCAAATTCTATGGGCTTGCCTTGATGCTTAAACCTTAGGCCTGCTGCACCCTTTTTGCAAACAACAGGGAAGATTTCCAGGTGATACCACTCAGATATCCAGAGGAGGAACAAGGAACTGCAGTATAAAGCTTGAAAACCAAGACATTTATGCAAAATCTACGCATCAAATTACAAAATACATAATAAATTTTTCTTCAATTTTAAGCCTTCCTGTACCTAATGATGAGTTTTTCCCATGCAAAGCTCTGAATGTTACTTAGGCAGCTAGAGACTTGAGATTCAGAGTCCTATATCTTCCAATTCACAAGTGTTTGGCTGGATTTTGGGAACCATTATAGCTCCCTTATTCTCCCCAGTTAGAAGAGATTTCTCCCTACTTTCTGGGTGGCTTCTCCCCAGTCACTGTGTACAGTACCAGTGAATCCAAATTAATAGATATCCACTGCAACCCACAGCAGATACAATCCTGATCCAAGCACTGGTTCTGCACAGCACCTGTGAAACTGTACAAGAGATGTTAGTCACAATGGGATTGTCATAATAGAATTCAATTCCTCTATTTGCAGTATTCTTGCTATTTATTTTTAAGGAGAAAAAGTCCTCAACAACTGAACTCAGCTTTTCTTTCTACTTATACTAACTGAAAGGATCACTAGATATTTACCCCTTGTAAGCTCATTTAGAGTTCATTTGCAGGTTTTCTTTCCCCTCATCCTGTAAGGAAAAGGGTGTGATCATTGTAGCTGTTTCTTGAGGGCAAAACCTTCATAGGAAGTACTGCAATGTTAAAAATTTGTCACTTTGGTTTGGGCAACACTTAACTTTTCTTATGTGCAATAAATCTGGAATTCAGCAGTAGGACACAATGAAACACACAAAAATGCCTCATTACTGACTTCTGGTTTCTTGGATAGACGTACTTCAGGACACATAACTAGTGAGGTTTTACAGGATGCTGTTTCATATATCCTCAATTTATACAAAGCTTTATATCAGAATGTATACAGGGATCAAAATACAGCATAAAATTAGACAAGCTTAACTCTGTTTTTTTATTAATCTGTAGCTTGTCCTCACAAATGACACCTGCAGTCATGGAAGCTGGAAAATTATTTGTGGATACATGGGTACCTAGAATGTACAGTGGAGAGTGATTGAAGTAAATCAGTAATTATTTCTTGTGTTTCTCCCATCTTTTTTCACTGCAGAGCAAAACCAAAAGGTTGTTAATAAGAAGGAGAATGTTTCATTGTAAGATTGAATAGTATAGTTTTTTATTTCCCTGCTATTTTAAATGTTTATTACTATACAGTTTTTCATCTCCATCTGAATTTAAATGTACAATCTCTCAGCTGTCCATTAAAATCTTACTTTACTGCCAGCTTATTATATATAATCTCTGCCATTTATGTCATCTTCATAACTAATAGCATACATTTGGAATCCCTCAGGAAATTTACAGAGAGTGTCAGAGTAGACACTGTTAAACATTGTCCTCAAAATGAACCACAACTCTTTCATCAGACCTAAGGAATAATTTTTCCCTTGTGGATAAATAATAAAGAAAGATGGGCAAAGTCTGGGCAAAGTCAACTTCTGACTGTTTTCTGTTTGTGAGCTGAACAGTTGGACCACACCAACTTTGATAAAATTATGGTTTAATAAAATCACACCAGCTGTACTAAATTATTTGGGAGATACACAAAACAGCAAATAGAATAGTAAATGGAAACATATTCTAAATTCAAACTTCTCAATTGTGGTTTCTCCTGAACTGTGATAAATGCATAACTTCATGTCTATTTTACATTCATATAGAACTTCAAGCTTAGTCTCAGGTCTGGTTCCAACTCAGCAGAGGTATTTTTACCAGATTTGCAGTCATTTGACATAAAATCTATAGAGATATATTCATGATGTGGTAATTTCCTTTCTTATTTTCCTAAATATAACTGCAAATTCTCCATATGCACTGAATTTCAAAAGGAAAAAAAATTTCTTTCTATTCCGTTTTCTGATGGATAACCTTCATGATGGCAAATATGATTTGTGTCTATTTTAAGATGTCTTCAGTCTTTATAGTTTCTAAAGCTACCTCCTCCTTGGGCTTCCTAAGGTCAGAAATTTAAGAGCCTTCATTTTATTCATTTTATAGCCACCATTTGTCAAATCAAACATTTCTAAATAGACAAACAGTTGGTAGTAGCTTATTCCAGAAACAGATTGCCAAAACCACCAATGCACACACAAGCCATTGCTGAAGCCTCCCTGCTGTTGGAGTTTGCATTTTTGTGTGGTGTTTGTCACCCAGAGTGTGTCACCAAGAGGCTCCGTGTGACACCAGCGATGAGTTAAGCAGGACACAGCAGAGATGTGGGAAGGTAAATCCTCTGCTTCAAAGTCACAGAAACACAAAATAATTATGGATGGAAAAGATCTCTAACACCATCAAATCCAACCATTAACCCAGTGTTGCCAAGTCCACCTCTAAAACATGTCCCCGAGTGCCAGTTCTGCTCATCCTTCAAATGCTTTCAGTGATGGTGATTCCACAACCTCCCTGGGCAGCCTGTTCCAGTGCCTGGGCACAATTTCAGTGGAGAAAAGGTCCAACCTAATGGTCTGGTCTGCCCAGGCAGGGCAGAGAATGGTAGGAATGGTCCTTTCCAACACACCTTCAAGAGGCTTTTGTTGCTCTTAAACTTATTTTCTGCTGTCTTTGGAAGTTTAAGCCTCTAGGTTTTGTGTTGTAGAGGAGTGAACAGATTTGTAGCCCCCTATTTTATCCCGTCTTTGCAAGGCTGTCAAGTTACATGGTAACTGAATGGAATTTTACAATGGCAGAATGGCATCATTGTCTTCTTAAAAGTTCCTGTTTGGTTTCTATTTGAACCATTACTGGGTTCTGAGCCAATGTCTTCATGGAATCATTTAGCACAACTCCATCATCTTGCCCCTGAGCTATGCAGATCAGCTCTGAGCTTGCCAGTTTACAATTGACAATTGTCTGTCTTCCCCCAAAGCCCTTTGCTTCACACCTGCCTCTGTTGAATTACATTTGGGTAAGCTTATTACAAGACTGAGTGGTTTGGAAATGTCCTTCAACTCTTCACAGCCTGCTCTAAACCTTTACTGCTATGAGTAGCTGTGCACTATTTGCAATTTTCTTAACCCATGTTGTTTCCTGGTGGGCAGCACTTGCAGGCAGGTTGGTGCTCTCTCTTTAGCCAGACCCATCAGGTACTTTCTGTTCCCTCTGTAACCAGTCACAGACTGGTGAATGTACCTGCTGCCCTATGCCACAGCTACCTAGTGTCCTCTAAAGCTCTGGCAAGGGACTTTGTCAAAGACACTGACCTCTTCCCACTTATTTTCCCAAATAAGCCCTGATGGAGAATTTGCCTCAGGATGGATGATCCTGCTTGTGCCATGCAGGGAGAAGCCTACTCATGCACAGGAGCAAACACAGCACTTAAGGAACGCCAGCAGCAGCAGCTGATATCAGCAACAAACACTGTAATGAGCTGCTGGCTGCTGCAAAGAGAGGCACAGGAATGCTGAGCACAACAAGCGCTGCAGACTAATGAAAAAATCGTGTGCAAAACCTGCAGGGCATGCTCTGAGACATGAGTCCAAGCGCCATCCTACATGAACAAGGCCAGTCATTCGCAGGGGGAAATTCACTGGGGATAGATCCAAATAATTTTGACAAAAGCCAGTCTCTGACAAGGGATCACTACAATGTGACATGACAATAACTATGCACTCAATTATGTATGCACGCATGTATGTAAATTTAAGAGTATCTCGATAAACATGATGCATATTTTAAGAATTTCTTTTAATATTCTAGTATTGAATAATACTAAATTGTTTCTCATTAATTGAATGGTTAGTTATTGATTAATAAGAAATGACTGTTAAATATTTACTTACTACTTTTAAATTATTAAATTTAAAAATAATTTTAGAATTCTCTGTCTGGAACATCCATACTCATTCATTCCTAACTTTTACTTTGATTGTCAAGAATCCAAATATCACATGAATTTTACAGGTGACAATGCAGAAAGAAAATCTAGACCAGACACCTGCTTTTCAGATATGACCCAAGAGACTTATTTCTGTTGTTACTCCTTGAAATCCATGTGCTTCCAAAGGTCACAGATTTCTGAATTCCAGGCAACCATAGGTACTACTGTGATGGATATGATTAAACACCCAGAAAAGAGACATTTGATAGGGGATATTACCCAGATCCTTACATATTTTATAATTAAATCCTATTTGTTGGAAAAAAGAAGCAACTTGAAAGAAACAAATTTAACAGTGCTGTTCAAGTCAGATGATTATTTTCTCTTACCTAAGAATTTAGAGGCAAATTTTCCCCTAACTAGAATTTTGCAAGCTACATTTCAGATCTGCTATCCTAGAGTATAGCAACGCATATTGGCACAAGTGAGTGCATAAAATTGACAAACTGTACAGAAACTTTTCAAGCAAGATTTAAAATAGAACTCTGAATATATGAACAAGGAAATATTATCATAAAGAATCCTCTCAGATGCAGAATATCCTCTCTTGCAACATATTGTTGCAAGGGAGAAGAGCTTTTGCTAGCAAAAAGCTTTATGTAAGAGTTTTCATCTCACTTCCTCTCGCTTTTATGAAAGACAGATGATTTTGGAAGAACTCTGTTGTCAGTACCAACACTGTGAAGAAGCAGTAGATAAAGCCTTGCTTTGAAAATGATCAGTGCAAAGCTTTGCTTTGAACATGGTCAGTGCATATCACAGAGCAGGCACAGCTGCTCTGGTTTTATAAGCAGAGAGCCAGCCTCACACTGGCTTTTCTTTCTATACATGGTACTGGGACACATTGCTTAGGTATGCCCACATAGGTGGCTGGTGTAATATAGCACTTTTAAAACCTCAAAACAACCAAGAATTAAACCTTAAAGTCTGTCAGCAGAGGTATTCCCAGTAGATGGAAAATTGCTCTTATTTGTGGATCCAGGACTGATGACCTATACTCAAGAAAGACAAATCTTAAAGGGCATGTGGAGAAGGCCTGCCTGAGAGATGAAAGGTGTGAGGTGTTATTTTAAGAGAAACTGTGAGAAAGTCTCTGCTGTTGGATTCCAAGCAATCCTCCTCTGAAAGACAAAAAAGTATTCTAGCATTTATACCTGTACACATAATGGCAGATATTGCAGTTAACATCAGGGAAGGAAATGAACTATTACGCATGAGAACAAATGATTCTTAATGAGCTGTTAATAAAAATCCATTTGTAATAAGGATAGGATACCTACCTATTGATGCAATCATGTTCTGAAAACAGATTCTTATAAGAGCAGGATCAAAAACCTCAAACAGTTTAAAAATTGGTCTCAGTAAGTTCATGCTTGCAATACATCTGGACTGATAAGGCCACTCACAAAGTTCTGCTGGGGGGCTCAAAGGGGCTGTTCACAAAGTTCCAGGGAGCAATCTCACTTTGGCTATGACCACAAGCACATTTCACAGATGTTTCCCTGCCTGTAAATCACTTTGAAACTGAAAATGAAGCAATTTAAACTCATGAGAATGGACTTTGTGAAGCGGGAAATGAAAGAGCCAAGCTAAAGAAAACTCTCAGAAAATGGAGACTTCACTTGCATTTTAAAATCTGTTTAACTATCTTTAAATTTAAAGATTTATTCTATTTATAGATATCTGCATCTAAATTCAGATTAAAGCTGCATCTTAAACAACATCTAGAGATAATTTTCTATTCCTATCCACCTTCATCCTTGCTGTTAAGTGACAGATTTCTATTCAGGTCCACAACTAGATGCAGCAGGCAGTACCAGCCCTCTCCCAGCAGACTCTCCCAAAGGCTATGTCTTTAATGAATGTTAATTGACTGACAAGATATTGAAACACTCAAAGCTTACCAGAGAATACCCGTGGGAATTGTTCTTCCCCTAGACAAGACAAAGAGTAAATATAGAGTGACTAGAATGTACAGATAATCTGAAAATGCAAACACTAAGTAGCTCACCTGTGCTCCTCTTAACCTGGTGTTTAACAAGGGCAGAAAGACAAAAGAGAGAAAACACAGACAGTTTTAATTCTGACACTAAGAGCACTATGAAACCTTGACCTCAAAAGTAGTAATGCAAGAGGCTTCTCTTGATATATAGAGGTGAGATGTTCTCCAGCCTATAGTAAAGAAGAGACCGAAAGAAAAGCACTTCAGGGTGTTTATACAGTCCAAGTACAGGAGGTACTGCTACAACTCAAGAACTATTATGCATGAGAACAAATGACTGACATAATTTGCATCTTAAAGATCTAATGCTATATAATAGGCTCTTCCTGGAGCCTGGCATCATGGCCATTTAACCAAACAGGCTAGCTCATTATGACAGAAGTAGTGCAGCATCCAAATGTGATGATGTTAGAAGCCAGTGAGTTACTATACTTAGAAACTCTTGTTTCTTTTGCATAATTCATGTGGAAGGAACAACAAATCTGAAGACACTGAACCAAATCTCAACTTACTGATACAAAGCTAGAAAATCTGGAATAAAATTATTAATACCTTGACCATGTAACCGTTTACAGTTTTGCCATGGTCACTGACAGGCCACAGGCTTTGTAATGAGTTTTAAAAGGCATTAGACCTTAAGTTTCTCAGATTTGTTCTGGCTCAGTTTTCCTGATCTGCCTGTAAATTTGCTTTACTTGGTTGTTCTAAATTAGTTTACTTGGTTGCAATGTGTCCGTGGCTAATTTGTTTTACTTTCCTTTTTCTTTGTACTTTACAACCACATATTTATGTAGCGAGCAGTAGTAGTAAATTATTCTAAGCAGAATGTGGTATTTATGCCTGTGACATGATGACGAAGTATAGAGAAATATACACCTCATAAGATAGTAGAACAATGATACATTTATTAGGAGCAATACGTAAAAGACACAAGATACAGAAAATGTAGATGTAACACCTGAGCTGGAGAAAAATTAAGAAAGAGCAAAGGTGCAAAAGTGTGTTACAGAGCAAAGAGAAATGACCCAAGTAGTTCCTAAAAGGAGGAAGACAAAATTATTGATATGAACATCATATTCCTCCTGGAAAAGGACATCAGGTGCTGACAATTCATTGTAGCACCAGGCATATCCACCAGGATAAAACCAGACAGCAGGATCCAGAGGAGCAGGGAATGGGTATATAAAAAAGGATACAAAAAAGAACTGCACGCATCACACCTCAGGTATGCTCAAGACAGTGTAGCAGTTTCCTACAAAAAAAAGTTAAACTCAAAGAGAAAGCCACAGTCAGCCTCTGAGGCTTTTTCCATACTGAAATGAAGCAAATAGACAAGAAATATGGGAAATATTCCTAATTAGCTAAGGTGGCTCCTTGTTTTAGGATTTGAGACACACTTGCAAGAACACTGCAAAAGTAAAAAGGCTCTGTGTCAGTCTAGAAAGCAGTAAACACTCCTACTAAGAGAAAGAATCTTTGTAAGAGGATTACACTTTAGTTTCTTATTCCTACTATGGATAAAACAGCTATTGGTTTAAAGACAAATTATATAAATAAATATTTGAACTGCTAAGTAGGTGGGAACAGAAATGCTTACACCCATTGAAATTCCTTGGCAGAGAAACTGAAATATCAAAGCATAGAAAACAGCTTTCTTCAGTTCACCCTGCAAAGTCCTGTTTTAACAGGAGAGTTTTCCTCACTTCCCTTGACCTGATGAGGGTGTAGGATGTGGTGAAAGAAGGGCTTCCCCTCCAAATATTATGAGCTTGATGCAAAGAAGAAAAACAAAATTTATACCTATTTTTATCACAAGCAAAATGAATGGCATCTTTTTAAGAGGAAAAACCCTCTCCTGTTTATGCAATTCCCTATACATTCTGTGCAGCATCTCACAAAGTCAACCAAATTGGACAGAAAAATAGGAGCATAGAATAACACAGACTGGGAGGGACTTCAGTCTCTGAAGGTCATCTTATACAACCTCTGATCAACACAGGATCAGCAAAACAATCCCCAAGATATTCTCCAACCTGTTTTTGTAGAGCAGAAACAGAAACAATACAGACAGACTGCAATGGGTTAGTTCTGCTGCTCATAAAACAACCTGCTTCTATCGAGTTTTGTTTTCTTCAGATACAAAATTAATTCAAACTCATTATGTAAGATTTGTATTTGCTGCTACCCTTTGAGCCTGTTGCTACTGCATAAATGTTATATTTAATCACTGTTCACCTCTCTACAGTTAAAATGGAGTAGAGATCAGCTTGAACAATTTTACTCTCCATTGTTCAACTCAAATAATCAATATGCGCTTTTTTCAGAATTATGATTGTTTTCCAGCTTCTGAGAATAAAAGTAACTTCTGCAAACTGAAAAGAAATTATAAGAAAATGAAAATAGCTCCAATTGTTTCCAGTGAAAGAATACACAGTAGTTATTCTTGGTAAATTACAATCCTGTGTATGGACATTTTACTTTCGGAGACTCCCTGAGGTGAGCTATATATTTTTTTAAGAATATCATATCAAATAGAGAACAACTTAATTAGCAGCAGGATTTATATTCTAAGAATACACAGAATGTACCTGAGGCAACAAAGGAGACAAATTTAATCAAGTTGTTCTCTGCTTCCAAACCTTGGTATCTGTCACACAAGAAAAACTGCAGTTCAGTGGGATGCAAGATCCATGAATAGGTCTAAAAGGCCATATTTTTAGGGGAGTTTCCTAAGAAAACAAAGCTTTTGCAATTCCACTTTGTAGTTGCCACGTCCACATCTCTTCTATTAGAAGATTCGATTCTGTTGGCCAACTTCAGACAGGCTCAAAAGGGGTGAATATCAATAAGATAATTATATTATTAAATAATAATAAGATTGTGTTACTCAAATCCACAGGAGCATGAGCAGCCACACCTGATCACAGCAGCCTACTCAGGAAGGGAAAGTGCAGAATTCACACACTCTATTTATCAGCCACTGATGAGATGCTGACTTTTAAATCCTACTATCATCCTTTCAGATTTTTATAAGGACTTACTAATTATTTCAGTATTTTACACTTCTCAAGACATTTTACAAGCATTATATCCTGCATTCGAAATTTTGAAAGCCCTTTCTTAGCTGCTGTTAATCAGCTAATTCAACAGTGCCATACTGATATGCATCAACAGAGAAAGAATTCCCACAAAAAATAAAAATTGCAGCTAAGGAGAAAAGAATTGCCCTGATGCATTAAATAGTCTGCCTGATATAATTCTTCTTTCTATACAGGGGTATACTAAATGTTTTTTATAACGAAGTAATAAGTCATCTAGATTTCACCCCCAAAAGTCCATGTATAGACAGAGTACTTACACAGTAAAAATGGAGTCATTCCCTGCACGGGAAATCATTGGAAGGAAACTGTTTTCATGTCAGACATTGTTAAGCACAAAGATTAAGAGTATTGCTGCATACCTCTGGTAAACATTGTGCAGTATTAACTAAATACATAGAAAGAGGAGACATATTAGGCTTAAAATAAAAAAAAAAAAAAAACTTTAAAAGCATGACCAAGGGATTACCACAGAGGTTACAGCAGCTCTCAGGCTGTATCTGTACCTGTACCAAATCAAAACAGACATTAGCCTAAGCCAGAGGGCAGACCCAGTAAACAACACTCCAAAATTTTGGTACAGTTGAAATGATCAGTGGTACATTGAAAGAATAAGGTACAGAAGCATACTGAAGAGATTTCTACACACTAGAGAGAGCTTGTTTTCATATATAAAAATGCATTAGCTTTACTAATATTCACCCTAGGCTGCTGGTGTGAGTCGCACAGGTGGCCATGAGCAGAGCTAAAAAAGCCTGAGACACCCAGCAGAGTGGTGGCAACAGAGACAAACCAGACAAGAGACAGAAGGCAAGAGAAAACAGCAGGTGGAGACTGCAGAACCACATGGCATTTCGTGCTAGGTGGGCAACTGGGGCACAGTGAACAAATCGGCATTTGAGCCCCATAGACAGCTGTCAATTTCCTCTCTTCTTATTCTTTCACTTTTTCCACACAGGTTCCACTTATCTCCCCATCCCTTCCACTTGCCCTCTCCAGCACCTCTGTGGAATTAGCTGATTCTTCATTTTTCTCTTCTCTCTAAAGCCCTTTACTGTTTCCCACTTTCCAATACAGTTCAAGAAGAATCACCAGACTCTTTTAATGCAATTTTCTTTAATTTAATCTTATTATGCTTTTTCCTGGATCCTTTTCATTGTAGAAACTGCTCTTCTCTTCTGTCCCTTTCCTTCTCCACACAAACTACTTTCAGTTTATCTGGAGACAGTTCATCTCTATCTGAAGCCAGCCAAAGCTCTGGAAACTGTTGCCTGCTGCTGAAGGGGGTGAAAAGAGATGTTCCATCTGGATCACACAGCTCCTTTTCCAAACCAACTCCTTTGCAGCTCTGGTTGCTGCATCCAGAGGCGTTATCTCACATTTAATAGCCCTGACTGGGTGTCTTTTCCTGGGATTTGTCCAACTGATCTTCAAACTTGAGATTTCACATACAAAAATCTTTCAGGAAAAAATTCTGCAGCTAAACCAGGAGTCACAAATGTTGTTCCCTTTGCTCTCTTTCAACCTGCACCTACGTGATTTATCAGATGATGTTCAACTGCTGTCAGAAGAGACTGGCAACTATTACCCCACCTGATAGTTTAGACCTTTGTCAAATCCATCTTCATTTAGCTTTTGTCATAGGTGAAAAGTCCTATATGTGTATCCTATGTAGTCTTATGTGGAAACTATACATTTTACACAGAAACTAAACAGGGTATTACTTTTGGTGTCTCCAAATCTGACCATATTTGAATAGATGGCTTAGATTCTTAAATTCATCTGAATTGAAGCATGCATGTAATGACTGAGAACTATGTAAAATTGTGGGGGGGGGAAGACATCTGCTCTAGGCAGATGCTTTTTTTAAAAGGTATGTTGAATTCAAATCAAGAAATACAGTAACCAAATCAGAAATATAAAATATTTTATGAACATTCAACATACAAAAGTCTGGTAAAGCACAGAAGGTTTGATACACAGGACTGACAAACCATGATTATTTTTTTAAAGGACTACTTATACAGCATATGAAGTAGCTGGAGAGAGAAACAGGCTCTAGGAAAGATCGAGTTCTTCTGCTATGGCAAAACAAATGCTTACTTCTGACAGTGAAAGTCAAGCTCTGCAAACCCCCCTCCCATTCCTCACAGTGTTAATATAAACACAAGAAAATGAAAGTCTTAGATGCTCATTCTGAATGTGAGTCTAAATGGAGGCAAAACCCCAGCAAATGGTCTAGGAGAGAAACAGATTATCAGTACTCCTATCTCTAGTAACTTCCAGGGGAGAAGTGGGATGGGAGCTTTTGAGGGATGGGGGGGAACCCAAAGCCAACACCCAAACCTTGATTGAAATAATTCTTATTTGAATCTGCAAGAATGGACAACCTTGTGAACAAGCACAGTTGTCTTTAGTTCTTTAACTAAACATAAGAGCCTGTTTAAACACAATGCCTACTGATGCAGCCTGTTTCACTTGCAATTCCAATTCTTCTTTAAAAGCACAAATTTCACTCTTGAAGTGATGGTAACACAGACTCCCTGCACTCAGCCTGAATCGCACAGAAGAACTGAATAAAGTTCCGAGTTGCATGTCTTTGCTCTAGAACTCTTATTCTTATTTATTCTTCCCTATGCACAGTTAGTGAATACAAACTTGTTTGCCGTAGTGATTGCTGTTATGTTACTGAATAAAGATTTTGCTCTACCAACTCTAGCCTTTAAAAAACATTTTTAATGATAAATTTACTGTTGAACTAAAGTTGGATAACATAAGGAGCTGTGTTATCTGAACACAAGTACTGATTTGCACAAATCAAAGAATCCCCAAACTGGATGATGCCTGGAGCTATTTTCAAGAGTGTCTTTTATATGCATGCTGAGTATATTCTATTTTCAGCTGACATCTTAAAGTTGAAGGGAGAGGAAAAAAAAACCAACCTGAAACAGCCATTTCAGCCTAGCTGGAGAAAACCTGTCTGTCCCAGTTCCATTTCCAAGAGCACTTAGGAAAAAACCTTTTCTGCATGCTAAAACAATTAGGAGCTCATGCACCCGAGCTGGATCTGTGCAGTTAAGGGACCAAGAGAACCCTTAAGAAGGAAACAACAATTCAATATCTAACAGGATATAACTTTTTTTTTTTATTGGTACAGTTGCACAGCACAAATCAAACGTGGGCTTCCCAAGTACAATTTTGATAGACAGAAAAACAAGTACCTTGCTCAGACATCCATTAGTGGCTATAAGTAAAGTGTTCTGAGTCTTATCCGTATGAAACAAAACAAAATTACCTTTAAAGCTACCCTGTGCCTCAGGAAAGGTTTTCCCATCGTGGTAGCAGCACCTCCAAAGCAGAGACTGTCGAGCTGTTGCTCTTGCATTGGGAAATAAAGAGTGATGCAAGAGCGCACCCTCCCTGTCGCCGGAGCAAATTCAATTTAACAAATCCCATTTTCCTGATTAACAGCAGCAAAATCTTGTAATACTCTGTAAGGACATAAATTAAAAAAAAAAAAATCCTATGCTTGAGTCAATTTAAAGTCTTATTGCTAGATGAGCAACATTCATTTCCAAGACTCCACAGGGAGTTTTACTTAAACATGGAATAATAACAATAAAACCCCCAAAATGCACAGGAAAAAAAGCTTTTGTTTCCCTCCAGATTCAATGCTCACCTAGAAAGACACAAGGACAAACTAATTATGAAGTAACTACCGACCAGCAATCTGCTCAAACAATTCTGGAAAATTAATTCACATTCACCATGAATCCTTTTCATAAAACATCCTTAGAAAGATCCTGCTGAGCCTCTTTTTACCTCCTGCATCAAAAGGGCCTCTGAAATTTAAATGCATAATGAATGAATGGTGCATTTTGCCTTGGTAATTAAAGAGGATTCCTGCTCAGAGTATTAGAGTCCTCACAATCAGATGCCTCCCCGCCTCTCCTCCCCCACGGTCCTCTCTCCTCTCAGGAGTTCACCAGAGCCAGAAAGCACAGGCTTTTAGTTCCTACAGAACATAAAGGCTGTAGGGAAAAGGAGAAGGAAGATGTGAGGTGGATGAACAGGTGGATCATTCTGAGAAGTGTTTACATTTTATGTCTTTAAAGTTTGGCTGCCATGACTGTTTACAGCCTTGGATACTCCAGGCAGCATCCTGAATCTTGGGGTCTGCCCAGGCATTTCCAAACCTTCCAATTAAACAACTATCTTAGCACTGTCTTGCAAAATGCTGCTGTACACTTGGACATCTCAGCATTTCCATAATGTTTGATGAAGACACACAAGGACACCCCATCTGGCTGTTCTGAGCCCACTGGAGATAGACATTGGTGGTAAGAACCACCAAAAAATCTGCTCCATAAAGCTGTAAGATCATGCTATAATCTAAGGGCACATTGATGATAGATTTTTCTTTTAAGCATCATATTTAGAACTGCAGGGAATGTACAAAGGGGGAAAACAAACCCTCAACCACATCCCGCATAAATCTGCAAATGCTGGAGACTAAGCAACAAGTAAAGTCAGCTTAACAGAGTTATTGCCCCCTTTGGAATAGTATAGACTGTATTAGGACTATAGACTCCAAGTGAAAGCAAATACACTAAAACAGTGGAGATTCTTTCATGTCAGGAAGACCAGACTGTACAAGTAGATGGGAGTGACAGCAACGTTTATTCCATTTAGACACAGCAGTCCTGGAGGACACCTCTTCCTCCCTGTGCAAAAACCCTTCTCAGTGATGAAGAATTAGCCATTTTCAAGCCATTGCAGACAGCCAGGTGCTACACAGTGAGAATTTAAATTGTTTTCATGCCTACAGGATTACATTCCTCAAAATGTCAGATGCCCTCCACCCCTCCTCTCCTTTACTTTCGAGTTTGGGCCTATCTGTGCCAATATCAAGCTAGGCCAAATTGTGTCATGAAATTCACATCCAATTTTATCCACCAAAGCGGTCATGGTTATTGCAACAGTCTGAAATGTTGCATAATGGTGCATAATGTTGAATAAATCCTTTTTATTCCAGATACCACAAAAGCATCTAACAAGAAACCCAGAATAAAGCCATATGTGTTTCTCCACCAAAACTGAGAAAGGAAAGCTGACTACCTCAGTCATGCCACAATCCCTAGATAGATTACATCCAGTCTGATCTTGTACTTGTCACCCAGAGATCTGAAGTGACAGCCAGCTAGCACATTCAGCATCCCCAGGAGGTAAGTCAGTGCTACATCACAGCCCAAGATCAAAAGTTTGCCAATACAAGAACAGTGCAAATGGGTGCAAAAAGCTGGGTGATGGTATCTGTCATCCCTAGTACTTCACAGCATTTTGACATGGCATCATAAAAGCTAGCTTGTGCTTTGATGAATCTCCAGCTGAAGTAGATTGTCAGGTGGCAGAAAATTCCTTAAACCTGTGTCTGTAGCTGCTACCACGACTGAATAAAGAAAACAAGAGGATTAGGCTTCTTTCCTTTTTTGTCTATTTCTTTTTTTTATCCCCGCAATGAGGAAAGCCACAAGTAATTTAACCAATAAAATTCTGGACTAGCAATAAAAGGAAATCACTAGCACTAATGGAAACATTTCATCTGTTTGGTTCACTTATCAACTCTGTGAGACAAGCTGGTGAATTTAATCACACTGCTAACAAATATGCCCAGATGTCTCTCCTCTTCATAATTTCTAACCCATCAGCTTTCACTGTTTGGAAGTAGCTATAAATTCTCATTTTCCAGCCCTGTGCTGTATATTTCATCCCATATCTATTTACTCAGTACTACAAAGCTCCAACACTGTGTACAGGCCACGTTTCCCATATTTGTCACATTAGGACACTCACCCCATGCATGGCAGTTCTTGTGTCACAGTCATTAGCAAACACAGATAAAATAATCTGTTTCCAAAAAGTTAATCTTCAACTAACTGCACCCCTTTGGCCCAAAAATTTGCACTCAGCGCCATCTATTGATGCTATTTGGGTTCAGAACACCCTGGCTCACTCACCACCTAGCCCTGAACCACACCACAGGATTAACTGAACAATTTAAATATATAGGTATTAACAGCAGCAATAATGGGTTGTCATTACAAACACTTGATAAATTAGTGTCAAAATTTTCCTCTGTTTCTAATTAGCCCTATTTTGTTACATGACAGAAAAAAAAAAAAAAAAAAAAAAAAAAAAAAAAAAAAAAAGCTAGTATGAGTTTTCCAGATAAGGACTTTTGGCATGTCTTGGCCTTTTTAATATCTTAGGCATCCTGGAGCTGTGCTCCTTACATCATACTAGTAGTAGTAGCAGTAACAGTAGTAGGGGATGATAAAATTCCTTATTAATAGATCTGCATCTTGGCATGCCACAATTCCCATTCTGCTGGAATGGTTATTTTGTATTTCAAGTTAAGATCGTCAAGGTCTCGCATTCTGGTTCCTTTTTCTTGGTGAAGATTTTATTTTCTACGTATTCACTATTGATAAACATTGTTCAGCCTCAGACTTCTATGATGCATTGTAAGGGACAACTCTGATTTAGACAGATACAACCTTTAGTTGTTTAGGTAAAACTTAGGCTAATAGCAGCTTCCAAATCTTACCTCTAAAAAAGCCTCTTCATGATGCTCTCAGCTCCAGTACTATTTTTCAGGGAGTGTAAGTATAAGTAATCTACCTACTCCTGAATCACAGAATAAAGACAAACAAGCAAATTTTAATTATCAGAAGTTTCCACAATGAATCTATACAACTCACTGGAAAAAAAGGTGAAGGACTCGGCAATTTGGAGTATTTTACTGATGTCCTACACAAACCACTACTCCCACACACCTTCATTTTGCCACCATTGCAAATGATAGTTGACAGAAATCAGAAGGGAAAAAACTGTTACCAATAATAATCATCATCACACCAAGAGGATACAAAAAATGTATTTCTTGATCAGTAATTTACAATTGGAGACCATTTATTTCCAGGGATTATCAACTTCAGAAATCACTAGGTTTTTACCTGTTTCAGTCTATTGGTCCTAGAATTTGCAGATATATTTTCTCAAGTGCAGGATAAAACAAAAAACTAAACAGTACCTGCCTAATTTACATCCCCATCAAAAAACTTCATAAACCCAGCAGAGATAAAGTAAAATTAAATATATATATATATATATGGTGGGGTTTTTTGTGGTAACATAGAAAAATTTAACAGAGGTGAAGTGGTCCAGTAGGACGGACTGAAATTGGAATGGGCTACCTGGGGCCTTGTCCAGGCAGGTTTTTACAGCTTCAAAGGATGGAAGTCTTACTACTGACTAGAGCACTTGTATCCCAGTGCTTAACCACTCATAATTCCTAACACTCACACAGCACATTTCCCACAACCTTCCATTCCCTGACGATTCCTTTTTAACAGAGGAATGGCAGGAAAGCAGCAAATAATTTTGTTCCACCACTCTATCAGGAACGAGTCAGAAAACTGTTGCACAGACCTGCTCTGTTACCCCCTAATCTGAGGGGCAAACACATCTGCTGGGCTGCCTCGCTTCCCTCCAGGGCCCTTGTGAGGACTGAACAAATCTTGTACTTGCAGCTGGGAACCTCAACACTGCTTTGCTCATCTAGTGAAGACTGCATACACATGTATGAGTGACTGATAGAATGATCCTATTTTCTGTTCCTAAGTCTCCTAAGAAATTTCCCCAAGAAAACAGAGATGATTGTTCATCTCACTCACAATTACACAGTAAGTGATACCCAAGTGACTCCTAGAAACTGGACAAGCAAGCCTTAAGAAGGGCAAGACTGCACCTACTCATTTTAGCTCCTGAAATTAGCCAGATGTGTCCAATGGCAATCCTGAAGGACTGAGTGTAGCCCATCTGAAGATTGAGCTTTTCTTGACTGGAAAGGAGGAGCATGAAGCAAGGAATTTTTGTACAACACAGCATCCATCGAAGATCAGTGCTAAAGTTTTCACTAATAAAAAGTGGCAATTTTAGCACAGAGGTTATGGACTTCCAGCCTAAATATGACTTTTATCCTCTCACACTATAGAAAATCCTATAATAGGAGCTCCTAAATTCTGTTTTGGTTTAAATTTGAAAATGAGTCAGTGAAACATTTATTTGGAGGCCATGTTTCAGTAAATCCATAAACTTACTGTTGAACTAAGTTACTGAATCAGGAAGCAGCTTACTGCTTCCCAAGAATTCACATTAGAAGGACATGTCACATTTTGGTGGATAAGGGGAAAATAGCTGGTGTTGGATGAGATGCCCTTTTTCTTTCCTAACCTCACACACAGACAGATATGCATATATCATCAGTATGTACTGCACATGGGCCATTCAAATTTTCTTTTTATACTCAGGCAACAATCTGTCAGTAGAAAAGAATTATGAAAAAATGCAAATGCTTGGAGAATCCTTAATTGATTTGAAACCAAAAGGCTACTGTGTCATAGGCAGCCTTAAGCCAAAACTTTTGCAGTAGCACACTACTGAGAATGAGCAGAGCTTTAGACAGGCACTCAGTTAAGGTTCTGAGGCATTCTCTGCTATTTTTCTTCATACATCTTCCTGATATCCAAGATGCTTCTTTTCAGGCTTCTCTTCTAAAATCATAAAAATTTGGCTACTTCCAAAGTCATCCTTTTTCGGCACATCTGCTTTCCAAAACGCTTCAAGTCCCAATCAAAAGTGTAAGTGCACAACAGCAGCCACCTAATCAATGGCTCTGTCATGCCTTATAGTTGAAGAATTCAGATTGTAACTTTGGTTTAGTCCAGGTATTACTAAATTTATAACCAGATGTACTGGCAGCAGTCAGCAAGCAGGCAACTTCTCATCCTTGAGAGGACAGGAACTGACACATTTACTTCCCCACATGTATACACAGAGTGATCAGTTGCCTGTTACCTCACAGTTTAGGCTTTTCTTTTTACTGACAAATGATGAAGAGCTCACATTGCCTGAAGGCACGTTGTATTCCAACACTGCTCTGACTATTGCTGTTCCCGTTCTCAAGAGGCTGTTCCTATGGAAAGAAACAGTGCTGATCCAGGAGCACAGTGCCAGCAGTCCCATTTCTCTCTTCTTACCCTGCCTGAGTGCACAGAGATAGAGTTACAGAGAAAGCCCAATGCAACATCAGCACTGACAGCTCTTGTACAAGAATATATCACAACTGAGCTCTTTCTATGATGGATCCTCTGGGTCTCATCTCTCCATTCAGTCTGCAGCCTCTTCCTTCCACTTAAGTCCATGACTAGTTTTGCCTATGAACAGTGTAGGAAATAGTCACTAGGGCTGGTTTCAAGGGGGGATCTCAGATTTTTATCAGAGAACAAGGGTTCAGGGGAGACCCAAAGGCATTAAATGCAGACTACTAACAAGGATAGATAGTTGAGCAGAATCTGTGGGAAGAATGAAGTAAAATCATCATCTGGGAACAGAAAGAGGGAAAAGGTGGAGTCTAGGACAACAGAAGCTACAACACCAATGCTGCTGCACTCAATCTTTGTGTCTGCAGAGATTATATACCCCTCTGTCAGCCATGTCCCACTGGCTGACTTGACAGAAAAAATAATTGTTATTATCCCAGCTATGACTGAGTGGTTATTATTTTCTGTTCCCACTACTTCTCTGCTCTTCTCCAGCAGATACTAATTAGGATTGACCAAGTATCACAGACCTCTCTGATTGTCAATCCCTAGCTCTGCATTGCTGTCTATTAAAAACACTTCAGTTCCCTTTTTTGGCATTCACACACACACACATATATATATATATATATATCCATATATCCTAGTTCCTCCCAAAGACTCTTTTTTTAATTTTTATAGTCAGTTGCTGACACAGAGTCCTTTCAGAGGGTTAACAGAATTCAACAAAAAAAAAAAAAAAAAAAAAAAAAAAAAAAAAAAAAAAAGACAAGATACATCCAGTCTTTGAGGAAGCTGAAACCTAGGTGAAGATTCTAAAAGGAATTTAAAAGCTACAGGAAGAGACTAGGGAAAAAAAAAGTTAATTAAAAATTAAGGGATCCCAAGGAATTAGTCAGCTGATCTCTTCTTGAGAATACTGTGGGCACTACCTCAGCTTCTCTGAGTTCTCATTATCAAAGGATCAAATCCACAATTACAAAAGCAATATCCAAGCTCATTACCCCCTTTAGAAAAACATTGTCATTTGACAGCACCCACTCACCTTCCAAACTCATTCTGAAGGTGCTCAGCATGAACAATTTAAAGCAGATGTTCAAAGTGCACATCAAAGAAAGGGACAAGGTCGAGTGTCACTTCATCCATTAAGTTTCCCATAAAAAAAGTACAGAAGAGTGACTGGTCTCCAAAGTTTATTAAAAATCAAAGAATAGAAAACTTTACATAAAAATATGTCAATTTTAGCTTCCACATAGTTGTCCACACAAAAAATTTAAACATTTTTTAAACCTGTAGCACATAACCACAGTGATAGCCAGGCCAATTCATTTGGTTCACCATGACTGAAGTGTTACATGATACCACTTTTCAAATGAGTTTTGCTTTAAAATGGACGCTAGTATAAGACACCAATTAAAGCCTCTGAAGGCTCTTTAATGTAGTTATGCTCAATATTGCTAGTGTGTGAAGACTAAGCAGTACAGGCTCATGTAACAGCCCTTAGATATTATTTATGAATCAGCTCACAATTTTTAGAACTTTTTTTATTGTGATGAGTCTGGAGCATTAAGACAAACTTTCTGCAAACAGATATGCACTACTCTAGTTTGGAATGTTGCCCTCTCTCCCCTCAAGGACCTGCTTGTGTTTGACAGATTCAGTAATAACATGAACTACTTCTGCTTCAAAGGCATATTAAAAAGCTTCATGCTTGACACCTCATTTCAATATTCAGATACCAGTTTTAAAACCTTCTATATCTGTACACAGTATAGATGTCCTGTTAACAGGATTCTTCAGCTTTCTCTGCTAGTGGACTTAGACAACTCACCTGTAGTTTTCTGTATAGCTTAAGAACTCTCACTTAAAAAAAGGGAAGTCAGAGGGCATGAGATGTGACCTACTCCCAGGACAATTGTGGTGCTTTAAAAACTCAGGGTTAGGCAGGATGTACATTTTTCAAAAAGTTAAAGACAGTGTTTGTCATGGCAATACACACTTGCATAGTATACCTGTATGCATCTGTAAATTAAGTGCCAGCCACTCAAACTGTGTACAACACTGGGCTGTGCTCTCCTGCAACACATTAAAAGATACTTCTTGTAATGCTTAGAGCAGCTGAAGTACTTTTTATATATTTGCTCTTAACAGAACTAATGCATACTACTATACAGATTCCTTAATGGAATCAACATATTTCCTTTCTCCACATTCCTTAAGCCGGGTACCTCTGTTTAATAGTGTTGTTTCAAACCCAAACATTAACAGGTTACGTTACTAAAATGCATACCAGCATGTAGTTCACAGCTGTTTAATTTCATATCAGGACTTGAACCAACCTTTTCCCCATTCCCCTCAAAAGTTTTACTTCTGGTACTACAAATGTTCGATTTGTTGTCTAGTTAAAGAAAATTAAAACTCATTGGTCAGAGCAAGACGACTGATAGAGGCCAGACAATGAGCTAAAAAACACAGGGTCAAAATGCTTTGGAGCTTAGTAAATTCTTAAAACTGTAAGCCAAATCGCACTTTCATTGTGAATCAAGAAGCCTCAAATATTACCAAATGTCATGTTTATAACACTGCTCAGACAACCTGCCAAAACTATGACCCCAACTTAGATAATGCAACCTGGGAAAGGATCTGTAAATTAAAAAACCTCTTCCCCTTAAATATAACTTATGTGATAATATGAAATTAAATTAAAAATTCCAAGTTATTGCACAAATCATACTTCCAATATTTACAGAGAAAAAAAATTGAGCTTTGAAAAAAAAAACAAACAGGAGAGCAGCAAATTTAATTTTATGAATTCCCAACGTGATTTGCTGCAAAGGAAAAAAAAATCCAAGGGGCTGAAGTTTCCTTCACTTCTAAAATAAAAGAAAAGGAACAGATATAGCCACAGCAAAAAAGCTACAGCATTTGTAAATGTCCTTGCAGTTCTATTGTCAGAGCTGCTTCGGCACTGAATGAACCATTGTGGGAAGGCAGAAAACAAACTTCCACATTTAATAAGGCTTCACAGATAAGCACAACTACTTCTTGAAGATGGACTGAACCACCACACAAAGAAACATGCAAAGAAGTCAGCTGCAGATATTTGGCAACACCAATAAAACGATGTGCTGGACGCTGGTCTCCATCCCTCAAGTCGAGTGGCACTCACTCAGTTTGTCTGAACAGGGAAGGTCATTTTGGCACCTGCCATTATCTGCTCAGACTGATGGGCAAGCTGTCTCTGTGTTTTTTCCTTCTCCATATATTACGATTGTACTGGTGGTGTCCCCGGTTACCAACTGGTTGCCTCATGCCTCCACTGCTGACGGGGCTGTAGCTGTTGCCTTGGTTATGAGTTCCTTTCATGGAAAACTTCATTCCACTGTGCTGCTAAAAAAAATAAAATGAGATAAGCATTCATTTAGGCATACAATCAGCAAACAGAACATACATTACCAGTTGTATTTCCTCAACATATAAGTCACTTCCACAAAACACTGCTTGAAGCAACTGGTCTTTTCATGCTTGTTTATTTGTAGCTGAGCAAGTCCCAAGGCACTAACAGCTTACTAAGTGTTTTCTGAAAAAAATGAATGTCCTGCAAATGAAATGGTGCAGCAATGCATCCTTAAACCCCTTGGATCTCAGTATGAAATATACTCACTGCAGAACTCCCTTAAAAAAACCAGAGAACTTCCACATTAAATACTAGTTGTGACAGATGTGTCTATTTTGGAGTATCTCAGCAAGAGCATGACCAAGTGAGATACTTCAGCCTTTCAGAAACATCATGGAGAAATGTAAGGGCATGATCACACAAGCAGACTCATGGGGAGCACAAGTCTGCTTTCCCCATAATTTCAAGTCAGTGACTGGCAAACTGTGGATGACTTGCGAGGAGCTTGTAAATCCTACTGGCCTGATCATCAGGTTACACAGCTCCTGGACTGCACCTCATATCAATCTTTCCTGATGTCTGACAGCAATAACTTGACAGACAACTGATTGCCTGTAACAAGAAATAATTCTAACCTTAAGTGGTTGAACAGGAACACAGAGCTAACATTTGGGACAATTGCTTGGAACACTTAAATAGGTATATGGAATATTGCAGGTACTGCATATTCTGTGTTTCCAAACAAGTGTGAAGTAGAAACAAGAACCAAGCCACCATTACAATTGGGTGCACAAAACAAAAATAGTTATTGAAAGCATAATGCCATAAGCAACATTTTACTGTCAAACTGTTACTAGAAGAGACGCTGAGCATCCAGAAAGACAAACTGGTGAAGACCAGTGTTGAGGAACAACCATAGTTAACTGCAGGGTGGCAAAGAAGCCTAAAAATGATTTTTGATTTATACAGTGTCCTACAGCAATCTAATCAACCTTCAATGTGCAACTTCTAAACTCTCAAGATAGACACACCAAGTGTTATTCTCAGACTACCAGTAGCAAAATAATTCAAGGACAAACAGAAAAAGTAAACAAGCTGAGAATTTTTCATCCTTAAGAAGTGCTACTTCCCAAACATAATTTATTGATGTATGTTTCATAAATAGCTTCTAGTAGATGTTCTAGCAAGCAAACAACATGAAACTAAAAGATATAAAATGTTTTGTATTTTTGGCAAGTGGTCCTTCAAGCAAACACACTGTGTCACATTCTTGTGCAAAGTTTTCTAGTTCAGTAAGTATTTCTCTGACTCAATTTTATATAAACGTTTACTTCAAAATACTGAAAATTACCCTATAATAATAAAACACTAAAAGTAGCCAGTCATTGCAGTGACCCTCAACTATATGCTAAAGAAAGGCAGGGTAAAACTTTAGTATTCCTACTGAAGAGCCAGAACAAAACTGATCAACTGATCAACTGATCAAAACTATACAAACTTCCAGGAAGCCAATCCATCCACTTCAGTTGAAAATGTGAAATATGTGGGAATTTCTTCTTCAATATGAATGAAGATTCACAAAAAAAAAAAATCTACTGGGAGCAGGATGGCAGGTGACCCCAAGATCAGACAAGCAGCACAGCAAGTATGACAAGTGCATCTACCTGTATCCTAAAAGATGTCATACCCCTTGTTTGCCCAAAAGGTAAACTTTCAAAGAATGATTAATAACCTAGCCACAATGTGAACTCGAGCTTGTGATGAAGCATTCTGCACTGTTTTTAGGCCATCAAGATAAACAACGTCAATCTATTGGAGCAGGATCTAGATCCATCAAGTCTTATGACTCATCACTTGAGAGAGGTGCTGCTTTAGGAAGTTGACTCAGGGACAGACTGTTTCAGTCAGAGATGATACCTTTATATTTACCAGTTCTCAACTACATTTTGTTCACTGGTTTGTTCCTTTTTTTAAAACCAAGAGCTTTTGGCATCCTGCATCCTATACTATGGCATTTCACACCTTAAATGACCATCACATATAATTTGAGCCTACTACAGGATGATCTATCAGTTCTTGGAGTAAATGATTTTTTGTCATTCTGTTCTCTAACTTTTTCATATACTGCTGATGATGACACGGACCTAGATTATAATACCCCATCTTGTCGAGGTTAAACAATCATTGAAGCAATTCCATGAGTTTCATCACTATTAACATCTTTCCCTATTCTGCTTCCATTTGTGTTTTGACTTTCCTCTGATGAGGAAAGAAATGGCAAAATTATACTCACTGTTGGTGCTAGCTGCTGCTGCTCAGGGCCTACCACTCTCTACAAAATTTAAATTATTTCTCTCCCTCCTGGTGCATCAGCTTTAAAGGTCCTTCTGCATCCTTTCTCAGGTAGCCCTTAAGGTGTTTCACACCACCAGAAAACTCCACCAGACTTCATCCACTGCCTTTTAGACATTAGGCAGCACAAACTCCTGCAGGGCTTTCCTGGTGAACTCCATCTTTTACGAAAATTTTTTGTTCCTTGTTTTCAATTAGTTTATTGTTTAAAACGGGACACATATCACTCACGTAACTTCTTCTTTCAGGACCTTTGATAAAAGAAATTTACTTCATGTTTTTGGAAATCTCGAGAGGCTGTATCAAACATCTTTCTCCTGTGCACAAACTTCTGGACACTCCCATGTTCAGGACTCACACAATCACTGAGAGATGACATCTGTAAGCATACGATGTCTAGAGAGATCAGATAATCCAAAAAGAAAACTCTCCATCTGTGATACAACAGAGAAATCTTCAATTTAGAAGTTTCAACTTCTTTGGATCTAGTTCTCTAGCTAGAACAATCTCTCCCATCTTAAAGCTATTGATTCGAGAAATGAATGATAGAATTGGTTTGGTTTTTAGCTGTGTTGAATAATCTGCTCAATCAGGAAGGTAAACTAAAAAATTCACATTTAAGATAAGGTTGGAGGTGGGGATAAGGTGAAATTCTGCATCACACACCAGGTTAAAACAGTTTCCAGGGGAAAAAACCAACAGAAAATAGAAAAGCAAACAAAATCCCCAGAACTTAACAGAAAAAAACAGGAGCAAAAAAAAGAAAAAGCCCCAGAAAAAAAACTCAAGAAAACAAATCTGGTTGCAATAGAAATACCAAGTAATTACTTGCTAAGGAAACCAAATCTCTATTCTTAAATACTGGCAAATTTACTGTACAAAACTGCTGACATTTTAAAGAATGCCATTATTCAAAACGAAAATTTATAGCCAAAAATCAATCCCCCTACAATTTGAAATAGCACAAGTAACAAAACAGAGCTGAAGTCTAAACATAAACAGGCTTCTGAATTGTTCTGGTCTTTTGTTAGTTTCTTGGGGTTTTTTGGCCTAATAGCATTTCTAAAGTAAGGAGAAATAAAAGGCAGAAAAATGTTGGTAATAAAGTATCTGTACTCAATTTAAAAAGAAATTATACATACAGTGCTCCAAAATGATTGGTAAGTACTTACAGAGGTAAAGGAAACGCGTAGAAAAAGCATAAGACCATTTTGAAAGTTCACATATTTGCTACTTTGTTGTTTAGAGTACAGGATTGAAGGCCATGACTGAATCTAGTCTGCAGTTGATCAGACTTGTAATCAAACTCACACCTCAAAACCATTTCATGTGAAATACCACAGTAATATTCAGTGCTACTTCATGTGACATTAACATTTTAAGTATCCCTTAAATAACCTATCATGAATTCAAAATATTCAAAGTTTTGAACATACAAAATATTCAAACCTCAAAATATTTCACAAAGTTTCACTATTTCCAAATTCTCTATTTTAGGCCTGTAGCACCCACTGACTTTCTGAGCATAACAACATCTTTAAATAAACTAAAAAATTTAACTGCTCCTTCTACTTTATGAAATAAGATTCATTGGTTTGCAGGCAAATAATAGACAATGACCTAACCAACATTTTAGTCACAACTGCATAAGCAATAAGTCAATTATTAGGCAACTTAGCCTCATTACTTTAGATTAGTTAACAAGATTCTGCAAGATATTTGCACATGCTACCTGGGTGTGCTCTTAACCTGTTAAGATTTCTATATATTTCTATGTGGTTTAGAATTCTAAGCTGAAGTAGAGACAAACCAAAGTAAGTTCTTCCAAAAGTTGTTTAGTACTGGTAATCTAGGGAAATAAGGCTTAAAGCACAGCAAACAAAGATACTTCTCTCTTTGGGTCCTACAGGCCACTTTCAGCCACAACAGATAAAATCTTGAGTCCTGAACAGGTTTTATAAAATGAGCCCAAACTCTTTTCTGCTGCTATTAAAAGGGGAAGTTCATGGAGTCAACCATAACAACAGCAAAGAAAAGCTAAACCAACATAGGGACTAAAAAGAGCTCAAAAGCAAGAAAAGTTTTAGATGTTTTTTATCTTCCAGACAAGAGAACTGGAAAAATTAAAGCTGCAAGGGAGTGGATTTAAATATTTCACATCTTATTTCACTTCATTACAGACTACTGGCAGAGCTACCAAAGGTCAAGGTTCTCTTCACCTTCCACAACAGGTTAGGCAATACTAGTACGAGCAGCTCCAAGATAAACTAGTATTGGAGAGAGCAGAGGGCCTAATCCCCAAAATGAGGGACTGACAGTAGACAGCACTGCAGCAAATACTGAGCTACATTATGGTAAAGAAAGTAGAATGACACATGAAATAAATACCCTTTTTGATCTTGTCAGTACCCAAGTTTCAAAACTGAGGGGCAAGAGTCAAAACAATGCTACCAGAAGACAGAACTCATACTGCAACTTTGCTGCTGTTGTGACATAGGCCATGAAGTGTATCTGCATACTTGTCACTACAGAGAACAAGAGATAATAGTTTTTTTAGCACAAAGCTGACAGTTTCAGACCTTAAAGAAAAATCTTACCTCACTGAGAATTCTCACTTTTGATTTGGAACAGAAAACTATTACTACAATGAGAAAAACCCTTTCTAAATGATTAGGTGATACCAATACAGTACATGTTCAAAAGTATGCAGAGGAAATACATACGTGATTATTCAATCTCAGTTTGTGAGCCAAAATCTGATCACAATGACACAGGAAGATAAAGGAGTACTACGTTAACAAAAGGAAGGTATGATTTCTACATTTCCATAAGTCTTTTATTTATGGTGGGTTTGTTTATGTTTCTAAGAAACTACTATTTAGACTTTGTCTTTCCTGCAACTCAAAAAGCACTCAGGAAGCAACTGCCAATGTGGCCAGAGGATCTCATAACGATTCTATAAACACCTAGACTGGATGTTTATATGGAGACCTCTGGAGATCATTCAATCCAACATTCTATTGTAAGCAGTCAGATTAGGTTATCCAGGGTCAGGCTAAGTCAGTTCCCACACATGGAAGGTTAACACCACATAAAGACTGTCCATGTAAGTATAGGGCAACCCAGATGAAAAATCTCTAGTACTGTTTTCAGTTGAACAACCTCTGAAACTCAGATCCACTTTTTCCTTCTCTTCTTTTCTTAGGAAAGGAAATGAAATATCATCTTAAGTTTCACATGTGTTAAAAACCAAACAATGTTCTGTTAGACACAGAAGATGGGAGTGTGACATTTAGAATCAAAACTGTTTCCGAAGTAGACAACCACAGCCTACCTCCTAGGTAGTTTCACACATGGACACTGAAAAATTTTTCCACCCCAAATGAGAGCATTCTCAATTAAAAAAAAATAACACAAAAGTCATTTGGTTGAGTGAAGAAGCCTTCAGTACCCAAACAGCTTTAAAATGCCACTGAACAAATCAGGTTATTTCTACATTGAAGTTGACATACTGAAAACACTGAAGTATCTCAATACACAAATGGAATTCAGCACACTTCTGCACTGATATGAATTAAAATGTGTCTTTACAAATTTATCCTTCATCCAAGTGAGCAACACGTGACTGTTTGCACTCATCCAAAAGAAATTTTGACTCAAGTCCCTGACCAATTTTGTTTGTAATGCTTCTAACCTTCCAGCAATATCATCTCAGAGATACTAGCAGTACCAGCAGTACTAGTGAGACAAAGCAACACCATTAACAATTGTCCTGGATAAAAGCAAACTCTAAAACAAAGCATGCTAGCCACACAAGTGCCTGTAATGCAAGATAAAAAAGCAGTTTATAAGTTTAAATGTTCTGCCTTATTTGGCCAAACTCAAAAGAATCTGAAATAAAAGAATCTACTCCTGCAAGTCCTTTTACAAGTTTGGACTGTATTTCAGCACTGACATTAAGGTTTCATTTCCTAGTTGTCTCCATAGCAACAAACATATTCCCAATCAGACACCACTCATTTTTCCTGGAGAGTTTCTCAGACACACTAGAAGCCGGCCAGTGCCAGCAGAGGGACTGGTGCTTATTGGCCTTAGATACTTTGGAATCAGAACATAACCCTTTGGGGGAAATAAGAAAGCATCTTAAAAGTTAAATGAAGGAGTTCTTCTGACCTAAGAAAAAGGAAGTTTCTTCTGTCTTCATTTTGGCAACCTAGTGAACAGCAAACCCTGCATGACTTAAAAACTTATCTCAAAGTAGCAACAGGGAATGTAGTCCCCTCCTCTCCTTGGGAAGTTACCAAGCAATTTCTGCCCCCTCTACTCATCTGGACATGCATGTCAATATCTGTTTTTCTGCTTATTTCTAATGGGCAGCACTGCTTCATAAACTGTTCTGCTCCCCCAAGTAAACTTTCAAATTGTTGTCAACAGAGTAGAAGAATGATTACTTTGGAAAAATGATGGATGATGATGATCCTGAAAAGCACACAGACCTGTGCCAGGAGCTTAATTAGTCCCTGAACTATCTGGAAATTCTCCCATTAATTATGCAGTACATAAATAGAATTGGTAATCACATCAAACATGTTTCAAAATGAAAATACCAGGAAGCTTTAACAGCAGAAAACTTGCCTAGAAGGCAGTGATTTGTTCAAAATACACTTAAATGCTCTTGGCACCTCCTGCTTTTGAGAGTTGTACTCGACACCTAGGTACAGCTTTCCAAGCTGAACTGAGATAGAAAATGTTGCCAGTGAGAAAGCTGAAGACACCATGCAGAGACAAATGAGATCCTTTCAAAATTTTTTGAATATGAAAGAAGACTTGCTTTTAAGAAAGTCTTACACATGTTCAAATTCACAAGGACAGTAGTCCTGTAAGATGGAAGAATGCGCCTTTTAGGAGTTACAAGCTAGCTGAGTCTCATCAACTAAAAAAAAAAAGGCCATCAGCCTAATCTAGCACAGTCATGCTCCAGAAAGTTGGAGGTGGAAAGGAGATATTTACAGTATTCTAGATAAAATAACTATTTCCACTTCTGACTCAATAAAACTTTATCCAAAAATCTCACTTCTACTTCACAAAATACAAGATTTTGGTAAATGCAATGCAAATAGCCTGTTATCCCATTTCTAAACTATAGCTAGCAAGAAATTCTTCTGACTTTGTGTGATTCTCAAAGGCACATCTTTGTTAAGCAAAGCCACAGAAAAATTCCTGCTTTTAAACATATAAGTACTATAAAACTACTAACAGAACAGTTAACAATCACTTGAAAGGACAGTGAAGGAACAGAAAGCCAGAAACTAAGTGCTACAAAGCAGTTGTTTTCTAAGATTCAAAATTCTAGCAGAGATCCAAAACTCACACAACACATTGCCTTTTCACAACTGTGGCAAACACACTGAATGCCAACTTGTTTTGTACTAACAACTGCATGCCTCCTAACTAGCCCCAGGGTACTTCATCAGAAAAGCAGAGCTGTTAAGGAAAGAGTAATCTACATTAAATTTGTATTCTAGATGAAGTTTAACTTAAAATAACTCTCCAGTTTTATTCTTAAAAACTTCTGAAGTTTCAGATTGGACTGTATTCACTAGCTAGTGAATAATCAATTGCAGACACTATAACATAAATATATTATTTTATTAGCTTCTTTCCTGTGCAGGTAAATTGGTATTGCCTCAGTGGGACTGAGCAGTAAGGAAAGAAAGGAGGGGAAGAATCTGTGTGATCAGTTAAAAGTTTAAAACCAAAGGCAAGTCAAGGGAAGTGATCATTTCCCCTCTATTCAGAACAGGTGAGGTCACACACGAAGTGCTGGGCCCAAGTCTGGGTTCCCCAGGTACAGAGATATGGACAAATGGGAGAGTGTCCAGTGAAGACCCATGAAGTAAGTGCTGAATCAAATAAAAGAAGGCAAAGCTGAAAATCTCCTGGTCCTTGATTCCCAAGAACTCTGATAAAAGGACTCAGAGAAGAAGAAAGAGAACCTGAGCAAAACTAAGTTTCAAAGAATTCAGCTCACTGTTTTGTTACTACAGGCAATCTACAACCCACAATTTGCATTAAACCTCATGTTAAGCACGTTTGACTAATAGCTTTAGTTATTAAGACTGAGAGAGCGTTTTCCTGCAGAAGGACGCACTGAGGTTTTACCAGAATGGATACACTAGCCAAAATATATTCAGGTCCCAGCACATTTATGCACACATTTAATTTTTTGGTAAAAAATCTTGTGCACATCCCCATAATTAATCTTCCGTTCTCTACCTTTAAAATGTATTTTAATACTACAAGTGTAACCAAATCTGTTCTAATAATTCAAAATCAAGCCTAATAAATATGTATAGAAAGGTCAGTACTATTCCTTAAAATTCAAAAACTATCTTACAGCCTCACTATGGGTGGTGGAAATTAAATAGCCTAAAGATCTACAAATATCCCACTAGTCGGGCACCAGGACTCTCAAACACAGCCTAAGGAGTCAGACACCTGACACTCCTCCTTTAAGTTACTCCCAGGCGTCTGTGTTGTGCAGGGGCTCTTCCACTCTAAACCCTTTCCCACCCTTAGCTCTCCCCGCACCTCTGACACAGCAGGCGAGTACTCTGATGCCCACATGAAGCTCAGCACATGCTCTATGAAGGTTCTCCTCAGAGGCTTTCAGACTGACAGCACAGCACATGCCCTACAGCTGCGAAGTGACGGCTGCTGGTGCCGGAGTTCTGGCTCATACCTGATTACTGGCGGCCATTATCAGGGCTCTCGGAGGCGCAGGTTGGGGTTTACCACTTGGCAGGGGCAATGCGGGCGCTAAACTGGCCATAAGCTGGGTCGGTGCTTGAAGACTGAACTGGTAAACATTAGGAGCTGTGCAAGGTGGTGTATCTGATTCCTTTTGGCAGAGAAAAAGGGGAAAAGAAAAGCAACTTTACAGAAAGTACAGTATATACAGACTATGCACGTGAAATTGCACCCAAATATCAACTCAAGTGAATACTGTAAAACATAATGATCTTTTTTCAATAGTAAAAAATAATAAAATAAAAGCCAGTGCTATGTTTATTTTATACATCTAGCGAAAGTTCAACTGAACCTCCATTAAGAAGACAGTGTCAACAGGTCTATGGCAATCACAGGTCAGTTCCAGCCAGCACAAATGTAAAGCCAAAGTTGTCTCTAGCAAATTCAAACTAGAAGATGAGAACTAAAGCTGAGAAGAAACAGAACAAGAACAGCAACACTCTGGGTAACAGAAGGGCAAGAATTTTAGTTGTCATGACAGATTTGGTCCTCAAAACATGTTCTGGAGTATACTGATTTATATGGCAAAGTTACTGCAATTGTTACAAATCTTCTCCCCACTCTATCCAGCAACAGCAAAGTTAGGGCTCCACCTACCAAGAAACAAGTTGATGCTCTGCGAGTCAGGACCAGTATATACACACCAGTCACACACACCCCTGCTCTCAGGGAGTTCTGCTCGCCTCACTTTCTATCTGAAATCTGAGGGATAGTTCTTGAGGGAAAGCAAGATGGATGCAGGATCACTGAAAATATACTGCAATGGAACTAGTATCACTGATTACGATTTTTCCTCCTTCCAGCCTGATCACCTGCCATCTCAGATGCATCCTAAGCAGACACACTGGTGATGCTGAAGTACTGTGTGTGTCTGGAGCACCTAACATAAAGGAGGCAAGCCCAGATCCAGGGGTTTACAGGAATTACTGAAGTCTGAAAACACCCGACTACCTCAGTTCTTAAATGATCAATTATTTTCTAAGTTGAGAAAGGTGGAAAGCAAGCTATGGCCTTTTAAAACAACTTTGAAGACAAAAACTTTTATAAAAGTTCAGACATAACATAACAAAAGTTCTGCCATAACATAATGGCAGAAGTAGCTTTCCCTATGTTTCACTGCTGGTTTATACCACGTTCTTAACTCCAAAGCATTCTGAACTTAAAACAATGGAAAAACCTATTCTTTATCCCAAACCACTTGCATTTTTTCCACTTCCCGCTGTTAAGTTCAAAATATAACAAGAGATGGGGGTTGGCCAATTAGTAGTTTAGAAGTTACCACATTAAAAGGCATTATTGGCTCAGGTCAATGCGGATCTTTACTGTTGAAGTAATTACTGAAGTATTCTATTGCTCTGTCTCTAAAGATTAATTGCCTGGAAGAAATAACTTCACTTAAATCACGTAAACTTTAAATAGATCTCCAGTACTACTACTTGCCCTCAAATGGCCTTGCTTTCTAAATTAGATTCTTCAGTTAGAGAATAGGCTGCTCAAGAACAAACAAGAAAATGTTTAAAAGCTTTTCTTGGGGAAAAATATTATAAAAGTGAGTCTGACAACTGTGAATACTGAGCAGCCTAAGCAATGAGCTACTACAAAGCAAAACTTGCGTCCCAGCTGAATTGAATACTCAAAGTAGAAAGAGTCCTCAATAAAACCAATTTGTTAGAACAACCAGCCTTTTATTGGTCTGTATAAAGTTGTGCTTACTAAAAAATAAGATCTAGAAAAGAATGAAGCTACTTTCCTATTAGTTTTACTAGTGATAAAAGTTACAGTATGCCTCTGTGAAGCAGATAACTGCATCATCAATTCACTAGACACACATCATACTTGTAAAAAGAATCTGTGCAGAAAGTTCTTATTTATGAGATCAGGTATTTATTATTTAATAAATACGTTCATCATAGAGGGAAACTACATGCTACAGTTTGCTGTAGACCAAAAATTAAGCTTAGTTGATGCCTGGATTAGGTGGCATTTTTCTCCTCTGCCCAATCAAGAGTATCAACACAGTGGAAATAGGCTAAGGTCTCCACAAAGATGAGTTTCCTTGGACACTTTTGGTCGTGAAATTATTAAAAAGCTAATGAGAAGGGAGAGAAATGAACAGACAAGCTCTAAGCATGCTCACAAGTACCCATGAACTAGTAGATGGGATGGAAAAAGGGATCTTACTGTCTAGCCAAGCCAATATGCAAATCTACTTCAATGTAGCCTTCACAAACCTCCATTCAAAGGATCTCCCCTTTCTCTTCAGCTTAGATACAATTATAGCCCTGAAGGTTCACATACCTCACTCAGATGGGACACTTCTCATTAATGATATTTCTAAGGGTTTCAGAGCAACAAAAAGTTGCTCAAAAGAAAAAGAGTAGCAGATGGAAGAGAAAAGAGCATCACATCATTTAACAGAGATTAGATTTCACCACAAAGCTTGTTTTGCTTTATTTTAATTTTGTAATAGGTACCTTCTGCCACAAGTGTTATTTACTAAAATACATCTCATAAAGGCAGATTGTATCCTTTTTTAAGGCAATCCTGGACTGCCAATAGCATTACTGTAAGGAGTTGATATTGTGACTTCTCAAAAGCATCAAAATCCTTCTGTAAAGAACAGCATTACCCTTCTTAAACTGAAAGATTAAACTCTGATCAGAAAATTGAGCCCAATGTGAACAAATCTGATTTTCCATAAACACAGCCTACACTGAAGGATTATATCTTTCTTGGTCTTCTGGACCAGATTCTTAAGTGCAACATGCAAACTTGAAGCACTATAGAAGTCCAGATATCTACAAGTAACTATACGGAGGTAACACTTCCAACAAGTCAGGTATGGATCTGGAAGACAAAAGCTTTGGCCACAACTAGGATGAGGGCTACGGAGGTCACATTAAAAAAGATATAAGTTCACTAAAGAGGCAAGATGCCTCAATTGATTTTAGCAGACAATGCAGGGATAAAGCTACAAGACTGCACCTTGTAGCAGTACCTCATCCTGCAAGGAAAATATCTTCTAAAGATGTGCTTTTCAAAACCAAGAAAGACTAACAGATCCAGGTTTATCCTCCTGGGATATTTCCATTTTAAAACATGCTCTTTAACCAGTTTCAACTTTCTGATTAAGAACTTAGTATGCAGAAGGAAGATTTCTACTATTCATAGCTCTGATTACTGAGGACTCTAGTTTACTTTAACGCCGGAGAAAAGAAAGTATGGAAGATACCTAGAAACTCAAGTGTTACAAATGAACTTTTCTGCCTAGACAGAAACAGTGAAACACTGCAGTGATACGCAAGATGAAGAACTGACACAGGATGAAAACAAAGTAAAATCATTTACTCTTCTGCAAAATGCACCTCCATTTATAAAAAGACCCAGGACTCCATCACCAAGAGAGTACTTACTTCCCAAATCACTAACTAGGTCTGGCCATAAGAGTTTATTTCAATTCCAAGGCTTAAGATACCTGGTAACTTCTCAGTTAACAACAGCTACCATTTCAGAGCTTTCCATTTCAAAGACAGTATGCTTTCTTAAGAACTGAACTTGCCTAAGATTAATTCCTGACCCTAGTGTGTTTAAGTTTGGCTCAATGCTAAAGGAGTCTATTTCTGAATACTGCTAAAGTCAGTATTCAGAAATAAAAACTTAAAACAACAGAGTGCAAGTTTCCTGATAATGTGATGGATTTGGGCTTTCACCCCCATTTCCAAGAATGAACTACAAAAGCCTTGGCAAAAAGATCCTTATTGTTTCCACCCTCAAAATTTCTTCCACCAATTAAACAATTTTTTTCTCTTTCCCACAACATTCAGGAGCTAGAAGCTGTGAGAGAACAATGATCACTTCAGTAAAAACTCTATTCCATCTTTAAAAGCAAAGAACGGAAAATTGCTGTTTATAGTTAACACTTTACACTATACATTTTCAAGTGTTCCTCTCCTTACTTACAATTACAGTGATTTAACAGATGACTGCTGCCAGTCTTACTCCTTCTGCCTCTTTTCCTATTCCAGCCTTCTCCATTACACCTGTATTAGCATCTGACATTATTATGTGCTAATTCAGAGGTGAACCACAGTAATCACCTTCTTACTAGTTTCACTTTCTGAATCAGCTCACCACAACATTAGGTGAAACCAGTGTAGAAAAGCAGGAGCAGCTAATGAAAGGAAATTTGGCTAGCAAATATATCCTATTACTGAATTGACTTAGTAAAGTGCAAAACCACACTCCTTTGAACATAAAGCAACACCAGAGGACTTCAGACATTTCATAATTTGGGGCCATGCACAGGAGGAGAACTTCAGTGCATGCTCTCATTCGCATGGCTTTAGCCCCAGTGTATTTAACTGTACTCGATAAACCACCACAATTCCAAAGGTGACTGTAGGATCACCCCCTGCCCTCATCCCATTTCTTCCACATTGTGTGCCATTTCCTTTCTTGGTAGGTGGAGTCACTTCAACTATGGTGTAAATAAAGTAGAATTGAGATTAACAAAATTTCTACTTCTATGGAAGGTCACAAGATAATTTGCATTAATATCATTGCTCCACTTCCACTGGCCAGCCTATAAACAAGTCTTGAGTTAAGGTGAAATTGGTTAATTTTTCTGCCTTTCATTGCAAAAACAAAGTATCTTGGTCTTCGTGATTACAGAAGTGAAGAAATAAAATAATATATGATACACAGGGCAAACTGAAAAATATGCATCAGCCAAAAGCCATTATCAAATCAGTGTTTGTTTTACAGAAAGAGAACTGAAAACATTATCTAATTAGTGTCTAGCAGATTAAATGCAAGTCCAGTATGCCTTCAACCACATCTCATTATACCCTGAGAGGCCTAACTGCAAGCTTATTCCAGGTTTTAGGAATACTCACTGTATTTCAGAGAAGTCAACTTAAATAAAATATGTCCCAAAAGTGTGGAATTTAAAACTTTCTTTGTTGCCCCAATGCTTTTATTTCACAGGCTTCCAATTGGTCTGTATTGCTAACAATATAGAAATATTTCCACTTTGATTTTAAAGTTATGCAGTAAATTACAGGACTCATTGTAAAAGCTGAACATGCAACATACTAGACTAGAAATACTGAAATCAGGTTTTCTTCCATCTTAAAATGGCTTAGGTACCTCTGTGTTTTGTTTTTTTTCATGGGAGGGAATGTTAAGATATGGCAAGATTACAGCTTAGACTTTGCCATTAGAAACTAGTCTTAAGCCAACTCTCAAAAAATTGTGCTTCTCTCCTCACTTCTCTCCTCACTTCACTGACCTCACAGCAGTAAAATCCCACTTTACTTGCTGAATTACAGATTCCCTCTGTATCCTCTGCTGCTTAGAATAACTTATTAAACAAAATTACTTTAGAATTTTGTATTCAAAATTGTGTCTCCTGCAGCTATACAGAAATCTACTTCAAGTGGATATGAAGAAGAGACTACTCAAGGAACTGATACAGAAGAACTGAAGAACAGCATAAGACAGTATTAAACCCTACCATGTCAGAGATACAGGCTAAAAATCTCAAAAACAAATGTGAGGATATACAGTGAAAGAGGAAAATAGGCAAAAGTAGCACTGGAAAAATTTGTTCTCCTCTAATCCACAGGAAGTGTTAGCAATCTGCATAGCAAAAAATAAGAACAGAGTTTTAAAGGATCTGGGGGCTTAAATTCTTAAACACCCCAAATGAAATGTCAATTAAATGCTTTTCCCCAGTAACACCAGGTTGTCCCTGTCTCTACACTCAGGGTTGTCCACTGCTTTATTTGGAGACAAGCTGTCTGCAAGTCAGCACTTACATCTCTCTGAAGGCTAAGATGCTTTTTAAAGAATTTGCCTCTATTTGCTCAGGAATGGGTGAAGCTTAATACAAAACCTGCATTACTCTACACAAAGCGGATCAAGTATTCACACATATTTGAACAGTTACTTTGGCTAGGACTTGAGAATATTCAGACATGTAGAAGCAAGAGAGAAAACTGTGTGTAGCTCTTGCTCTCAGGCTAAGAATTTTATTAGACAACCTCCTTTTGCCCCCATTCCTTGCACATACAATTTCAACTGCAACTCTACAAATTAATCAGTCATTAAGATGAACTTAACAAGACTGTTAAAAGATTTTACAAGAGCTATTACATATTCTGAAGTGTCTGTCCCTCTACTGCAGATAAGCATACCTCATGCCTGCAAATTTAATCACTTTTAAAAAGCACAGCATTTATCCAGACAAGATAAATCACCTCTCTCTGTATATACGGAAGCACAACCATTCCTGCTAATAAGCTGAAATTTAGTCTGGCTAATAGGAAGGAAGGTGAGATGGTTAATAACTTCATTAAGTATGTTGAGTTCAAGTACGAAGCCACAATTACTGCAAAACAAGTAACAGTTCCAAAAATCAGTGTAGGTTCTTGTGTGCATTCAGCAGAACTATAAGAATAATGAGTCTTATTCTTATCAATCATATTTCTATATTAGTCTCAGAATGTAAGCATCCAATCAAGGTACTGAATACACAATACTTCAATACAGTGAAAAGACAGATTCACAAAACACTGAAGTTTCTGCTCAGCATATTCTCCAGCTGATGGGGCTGAAGCATGGGTAGATCAAGCACTGACATTCTGATGAAAAGTTTTATGACACTGTAAGGGTTACAGTTAAAATTTCAAGAACAGTCTGAAAGAAGGTATTATAAATGTTAAAAAGTTAAAAAGAGGCAAGGACTATGTCATCTCCACAGCTAGACTACAGGGGTATCTTGTTCACTGAAACTTCAACTGCCTTGGCACGACTGCATGGTCTTGAGAACTCAGAGGTCTTCACAAAATTATCTCATCATAGAAGCCCACACAACATTATCACCAGAAATACTGAGGGAATGTGCATGAAATTTGTTAGAATCAAACTTCTTACAGACAACTTGGAGTTTCTGTGATGGACTGGATATGACATTATATATCCATAAGGTAATAGAAAAGAGCTTTAAGAATTTCCTGAGCCATTACTTCTGCTACTAATATGCACACATCACTGTCACACAAAGGGTTAAGCTTTATTTGGCATAACGTCATCAGACCTGCAGAGCATACTTAGCACCAGAAATCAAACCAGACCAAAGTGAGACTGCAAAAACATACCTAGGATTATTTCTTACTTGGCAGAGACTGTTCATCAGGCAGTAGATATTCTCTCGCACTACTCTAGGACTTCCTGAGCTAATGAAAAGCATTTTTCCACAGTGCTTAAGCAACAAGAAATCTTGGTCACCAGTTACAGAGTGCAGGTCCAGAATGAAAAAACAATGCACCCAGGAAAAAAAACCCCAGCAACCAACCAAAATAGCATTTTCAAAAGGAATTTGGTCACTGCTTAGATTGTGAGACTGAGATCTGCAACTACCCAAAACAAGTAGAGAGCTGGGGGTGAACATAGCTCATGCCATCTGGTTTCAGATTCTCACGGCAATCACTTAAATCAGTATGAAGGTGAGATTTTTTTTTTTAATGCCAGAGGCTTGTTTTCTCTTGTGGAACAGTTTGAGTCTGGCTTACATACATTGAAAATTCATATACTTTGCACTGTCCTTGATGGCAAAGCATCTTCCATTATTCACTTCAACCTTCGTTGGATCATGTAGGAATGCATACTATTGTACAACTTACCTGTTTGCAGGAGTGAGGAATATGCCTGCTTTTTTTTCAGGGCAGCATAGGGTATTTGAAATCAGCAGAAAGCTTCACTGAGAGAAGACTTAACTACATAGATCAGTTTGATAATTAACATAATTGAGAAAAATATATGAACAGTCTAATATGTTCTGATAACTAGATTCCTTGTGTCCATGAGGTTTTTTATTACGTGTTCTTCAGTTTGCTCCTGATCATTAATATTTACATTCTCCACAGAGCCAAGGTAACAAGGCAGGAATTTTAACACCCCAGATTTTGCACAGAACTGTATTAGAAGTACTCCTGAGTGAGTCAGAGCTCTGTATTGACATGTACAATAGGACAATCCCATAAACTGAACAGCTCTCCCACTAACATTTAGTGACACCTGAAGACAGGCTTTTCTTGCACAAGGTCTTTGATCCAAAATTTACTGGCCCTTTGAAAAGCTGACCTTTGTGATCACAATTTTGCAGCTGGCTAGAACACCTACTAAAGACAGCATGGCTAGAATTTCATTGGCCAGAGAGTGCTAGACTAAGACATATAGGTAAATAGCTTTGCTACTTTGGGAAATCCATAAAAGGATACCTTTTGTTCAAATAATGAACTGATCTTATTAGATCCAGCTTCTAATTTTGGGCTGTGTAGACAGTGGCCCAGAAGCATGTTCTGCTGCAAAGCTAGTCCTAGGATGTGGAAAGATGAAAGCAAACATCCTCCTGAGTTTCAGATGGTGTGCTGAGAAAAACCACATAAAACTAAAATACATGGTGAAAGAGAAGACTGTCCTTTAAGGAGAGAGTTCTCTTGTTCCTCAGTGGCACTTAAGTTCTCATCTTTAAAAGGCTGCCACCAATATGGAGAACTCAGGGCAGTAACAGTAAGCTCCCATTTTCTTCTATTTTTCTGAGCATATACAGACATTGAGAGGCTGGCATCTAAATGCCAGCTCTGGTTTATGCCAATCCAGCCTTGAGAACAACATGCTCCTTATGTTCTGGTCTCCTGCTGCTGGAATAAATCTATAACCATTGCTTTAGCTGACAGACCTGTAAGTCCAAGACACCAGAACAATTATCTATTCAGCTGCTGAGTCATATTTACAGATTATTAATGCAAAACCTGTAATGCTGCCAGAACTCCAAGGAAGCAAATCTTTAAAAACCATATAGCATGCTGCATTGCAACCAACTATTAAACTATAGGGTTTAATAAAAATTCTAGGATCCCTGTGAGCAATACTGCAATATTGTTTCCAGGACATGTTGACAAATATATGCAAGGCCTCCAGATTTATCATCAGTGAACAGTGATGTGATGCCTTCAAAATACACCCACTTCAGTGGATGGCTATAGAGGGGCAATGTGAGGAAGTAATGTCATAGGTTTTCAAGCCTATTTCCTCTTCCTCAGCACAAATAAGCTGATTTCTATTATACTGGTAGGTACAACTCAGAAAAGACCAGAGGCAGTTGATCACTATTACTAGTGAAACTTTAGCAGTAAATAGAAAAGCAAATACGCTATCTGGCCCCTACAATTTAACAGATAGCATCCTGCACCTCATACACAGCAAAAGATATTCTGCAGTCATGAAAAATACACCTCCTGAAACAATATCTTAATGTAGAGTTTGTGCTTAAGGTTAATAGTGACATAGGGAATAATATCTTGCTATTAAAATTAAACCTTAATTAGTGGGAAGAGGTCAGCAAGCTGTAACTTTAGGGTCTCCTTGTTTCCTGCATTTTCTTTACAATCTATACCTTCCTTTCGGTCTTCCACTACCAGAAAATTTCAAATGATTTAACTAAATAAATACAGAATCCTTCCTGAAGAACAATCCTTCCACAGGATCAGCAGTAACACTGCATCTAACTCTAAAGTGATGAGATGCACCATATTCACAATTACCTTCCTCTGAGGCTGACAGAAAAGCTCACCACATCATGCCTATTAACAATGTACCAGAATTTCTGGCACAAATACCAAGTTGTCACACATGCCAGATGTTCCTCTGCTGCAACGTGGGCCCAGCACTGTGCCAGATCATGGCACAGATTACCTGACTATGGCAGAGCAGGGTCTCTGCCAGAATCAGGTGCAGCTCAGGACTGCTCAGCCAGAACTTTCTCCTCCTCACACACACAGGTAAGACTAGGATAGGATGAACTCATCAGTCATTTGTCAGAAACCAGTCATTCCATTCCAGATTAAGACAACATGCTATCAGCCTGCTAAGGACATAATGCCAATACATGACCCGGCCTTTCTCACAAGGACATGGGTTTTTGTTAGAAAAAATAGCATTTACTTTTACTTTGTGAATGTCCAAGTTGATTTCAGTTCTAGCTTGTTGAGAGCTTCCTTTTCACTTTTCATTAATTTCTCTGGCACCAGACAATGAAGTTTCACTTTCAACATCAGACTAAATAGGACTAAGGGGATTTCATAACAACTCAACACCCAATATTGTGCACTGTCAAGGTAATCAACAAATACTTGCATTTTTCTTAAAATTTATTACAGCAAAATCTTTCCCACTGATTTACTTAAACCAGGAGCATGGCTAATAGTATCACTGGCAAGTATCACACTGTTCTTTGTTTATTAGCCACATGGTACAACTAAAACATTTGTTCTGTTTACTTAAGGTGGCATAAAAAGGCAATTCAACACCAAAAAAACAGTAGCTTATAGTAATTACAGAAAATAATCAGAACATATATAGGCAAGACCTGTTCCTCAAAAGTTGCTAAGTTTTTATTTCCCCATTTTTAATTCTGTATTTGACTAGTTTTTGAAAGTAGTCAAGAAACGTGTATTTGGACCTCTCTTGGCATCATCCAGTTATTTACTGTCATAGCTGACTGACATCTTGTTCCATCAATACCTCTACCTATGATAAAATGCTTCAGAAGATTTACAATGAGCCACTCATGCCTCGCAGTGCTGTGCTTTATGATCTGCACTGCCCAATTCTTGCACTGATTTAACTTTATACCAAAACAAAACCACCTAGCAGAAGCTTAAAGAGTTGGGAACATACCTCAAGAGACTGCAGCCTTCTCTTCCAGGAAATTATAATAAACCCTAGCAATTATTTTAAAATAAGGAAGCTGACAACAAGACTTTATGCAAATGCCTTGCTACCATTAAAACATGAACTCACTGCTTGGCTGAAAATAATGAGTATTATTCACCTTCACGGCATAATATAATGTTCATGTTCAATTTCAGGTATGGGGAACAAGGATCAGAATTTGACAATAGAAAATTTTGCTTAATGGAAGGATATATGAAGACATTTCTCCTCTTCTATTTAATTAGCTACTGTTAAATTGGGTTGTTATATTTTATTACATCTAAACTACTACCAAAAGGGTACCAGAGATTTAGGACGGAAGTAAGACCCATTTAATTTAATTTTTAAAAATAGTTGATTTCAGTAATTTTTCTGAGCAGGGGACATTACTGATTTCCTGCAGCAGTTTAGGGATAGTATCACATTAACTGCTATTCTATCAGTTGAGGCTTTGAAAATAATCTCTGTTACTTACTAGTTGAACCCATTAAAAGAAAAAGCTTACAATGTCACTGCTGGAGAGTGATGACACAGAAGAGGCAGATGAACCAGAGGATAACTGTTGTGTACTGGCTAATGACAATGCCAAGTGTTGATTGTAAGATGGCTCAGAGTCTCTGTTCTGCTGCTGTTCTCCATTGCAGAGAGCTATCTGGTCTCTGATTTTCAACCTATTATCTGTTAACAGAAAACATAAGTATCATTTAAGAGCACAGAATACAAACACATGGGCCTTGAAGTCTAAGAAGAGCTGCAGTTTAACAAGCTAATTGAAAAACAGGCTCAGAGAAAACTAATCTTGGGTTAGAAAGTTACAACTTCCTTTTATTTTTCCTGTATATCTGAATGATTAATTTCAAGGCAAGAGTATTTTGAATTACATCAAATTCAAGAAAAAATTTTAAGTTGGTTTCCTGCTATACCTACCAAGTTCAGGTGATAAATTAATTTTGCTCCCCCACTTCTTTTTAATCCAGGCCCTGTAGTCAATCACTTCTTGGGTCACTTTGATGATTCTACCTAATGTGCTAAAAAAATTTTTCAATTAAGTATTAAACAAAGACTGTTGGTTACATATTTGCAAGCATTTTAACAAGCTACCAAATTATACTAAAAGTCAGTTTAAGATATCCCTAACCAAAGAATCTTTTTGAACCTTCTTTTAGTACACCATTTAATCCACTGAAGCACCACTTATATTCATATTATTTTTGTTCTACCATACTAACATGCAAGCAGTGATACACAGGTAAGAGTTTTACTCTATATTTCTAAATGGAGTGTATATTGACAATAAAGAAGGCACATGCTGATAACAGTATATTTGATGAAACCAATTTATGGTTCTTGCATTTCTCCATACAGAAAGTTTTTCCACAGAATTTGGATTATAAACAGGTATAGGATGCACAGAAGACAAAAATCCCAGCACCACAACTGACTGACTGGAGACAGAGACCTTTCTTAATCTTTGCTTCTGGCTTACAAAACAACTTACAAGGTGTTAAGGGCTCCAGAATTATAAAGGAAGTACCATGAATCATGAAGTAGTGGAACAAAAACAGACTGGCACCAAAACAAGGTAGAATTTCTATATATTCATAACAGTAAGAGGCTCAGAGAAAAAGCTTACCTGGTCCTGCTGAACAGTGACCAGTTATCGACAAAGTAATGTTTTTCCAACACACTTTCCTAACATTCAGCTATTTGAATCGTACTTCTTGAGCAGGAATTACCTGTGTTCTTGTTTGACCGATACATTTTCAAGCTTTTTTTTTCATCAGAGACTAGTCACTGAAACACTAACTCCACACTCAAGATACATGAAGAAATTGCACAAAAATGGGCTGGGCAAAGTTACCACTGAGGAGCAGGTAATGTTATTCCTCTTAATCTTCAATAGCTCTATTGAAATTTATTTTTTATTTCACATCGTAAAGGCACCTTGTACCTGTACAGGAATTTTGTTTTGGCTGAGGTGTACAATGGGAAGGCAGGACATACAATACCCTAACATATTTAGACTACCTTTACTGGGTTTCATAGTAATGCTTTAGGTAGCAATAATTCTCCTACTATCCTAGTGATTACTATCTCATGCAAGACCAAATACCACATGTTCCATGTCAGTCTTCCAGCTTTAAAGACATGTTACTATTAGCACTGAAAAAGTCGGTCCAGCAAACATTGAACCAAGTAATATCATCTAAATTACAAGTCCAACAGCTGCAGATGGGCCACCAGGACAGAATGCATGTCATCCACCATTCTATTTATGTAACGTGGATAAAATAATGCATGCTGGATAAAAAAATCTTGAATTTTACACACAGAATTAAAGGTGTGGTTGTCACCACTCAGAAATTAAAAATCTGGGTTATAACAGATCCTACTTTGGGAACCACAGTTCAACAGCTAAGCAGAGCACACCCTAAAAAAAGAACAAATAAATCAGAGGATCACATTTTGTTAATGGATACTCCCATGATGTAACAGCATTTTAAATACTCAATGCAGTTCTGGTTTCTCAATCTCAAAGAGTAAGTTGAGCAAGAGGAGACAGAATGAAGACAGTGATGACCAAAACTGCAGAGATTCAGCTGTGGCCCTAAAGCTGCAGTTCCCCAAGAGAAAAATGCCATGAGACTCAAACATGCACCAGCTGGGTTTCATCAGCACCAGGACAGGGAAGGAAATCTTGCAATTAAAAAGTTTCATCTGAGAAGGCATTGAGAAAGAGTTAAGCTTTTACCCCAGGATTACACAAATTTCACAACTATCTGCTGCTGGGGTCTTGGAACAAGAAAGTTAACATGGGTTGAGCAACACAAGCTTATTACATAAAAGGAGTTCATCAAGCCCGATGCTTCTTGGAGTACTTTCCTGTACACAAAAACCAAGAGTAATGATTTCATATAGCAGCAGCAAAATAAACAACAGAGGTTGGTATTTTTATCAGACTGGGTGACTGACATACCAAAAATGTCTGCTATCAAATAGGCAAGATGGGTGAAGCAACTGCTACACCAACAACTGAGGCAGAGTTGCAAGCACAGAATGGGGGAATATTCTTTCCTTTCAAAGAGCACAGAGATCAAAGCTCTAAACTCTCTTTTTTGGTATAAAGTCAGAAAAAAAGGAAATTCACTAAGTTATAAGGTCAGGAGTCCAAAGGCAGATCCATGCTACACTGCTTGTGCAGCAAAATTAAAAACATTCGTTATGAGATACCAGAAACTGAAAGGTGATTAAGGTTATACTGACATATACCTAAAAAAACAGCACAGAAAGAGGAAGCAAGTGTGATCAAACCAGGTATTGATCTCAAAAGAACACCATTTCCTATGTATGGAACTCAAGCATATCCACAGGTTCAAAGAACAATTTTTTAAAATAAGCATTTGAAAATTGTGCTTAAATCTGTTTTCAACACTAAAAATGCCTAGGAATAAAAAAACCTCTATTAATCTACCCTGCCTTTATTGTGGAAAAAATGTCATGCTTTTGGGGCTTTTATTTTGACTGAGACCAGAATTTCTACAGATGTCGGAGACCAACAATTCTTCAAAGATGCTTGTTTGAAAGACATGAAAAAATACTGTTAACTGGTTAGTAAAATCAAACAGGTCTCCTGAGAAAAATGCCCCTAAAGTTTTTTCCCTTAGTATTATCATATAGTAAGACCAGGAATAAGCTAGATCTAATTTATTTTATAGTAAGAACTCAGAAGCTTCTTCTTTTACATGCTGCAAGACCTTGGTTCACAGGGACACTTGCTAACTCTCATGAGAGCAGAACTACTGGGCAAATCAGTCTTAAGATCACTCTTAAAAGGACCAGAGTGATGACATCACATTCAGTAAAATCAAATATGGAAAGCTCCAGCCAAGCTCCACATGAACAAGTGAGTAGCAGAGCCTGAAAAACATTGAGTCTGTGAAAGAATGGTCAAAATAATTGAAATGTCTCCTAGGTATTAGAAGTGCAATATAACCTAAGAGCACACTAAGGTGCACCTGAGAATGATCTCCTTGGGCATGAGGATTTAAAAAAAACCAAACCTAAACCCTTTACCCTAACAAATACTCTGTGTAGGAAAAACTGGTATTACTGCCACCTTTTAAGGGACAGAAGGCGTTCTAGTAACAGTTCCCAGAACTATTTTGGCCAAACAGTGGCAACCCAAAGGTAACATATAGACCAGTAAGAAGTTAGATCAGTTGAGATGAACATTAGGAAGAGACCAAACAACTCTCCAAGCACAGAGATGGAAAGATCACTTTCTATCTGGCTATGGTTGTTTTGAAGACTATCACCTGTAAATGACAATTCCAGACATGCAGTAGGAAACTGCCTAGGCCTTCTCAAACACCAATCAGTTGGCATGACAGTCTCTTTCCCTTATCCAGCTGCAAATTGTCTATCACAATACAGAAGATTTCCAAGGTCTAATTTATACTGAAGGGCATGTGACAGCAAAACCAAATCTTCCATTCCTCATTCCATATGACCTCCTCAGCTTCCTGAATGTGGCTACAGAGCTGTTTAGAGATGCAGTCTGAGCACACATTCATAGCTGAACTATGTGACAGACCAGCATGACTGCCAACATCCCAATTAACCTAAGGATGCATTTTTGTCACATCCAGAGCAGCATAACTTAAGGCTGTGAAATGGTACAATATCACTCTCTCCCTCTTGTCCTAAATGTTAACTCCTGCTGCTTATCTTGCTTCTGATCTGCCTGTCATCAGCCACAAGCTGGATCAACTTCTTGACATGATAGAAGCATTGAGATACTTGTTTTCAGTCAAACCAGAAAGTCTATCTGACTCATCACCTGACTGCAGGATTCCTAGGCCTCCTGCAAGGCAAGGAACAGCACAGCTGACAGAAGACAGTACACAGGTACTTAGCCTGGGCAAGGTATAATATGAAATTACACCTTAATATAAAAGCCATGGAACAGGGTGGTAACAGATAATCCATTATTTAAATGAACACGAATCAATAAGCAAGAGCTCGTTGCCAAATATGTGCTAAGATTTCCTATGGTTGATCAAGAAACAGAACTGGAAAAAAGGGTCACCTGTAGGAGGAGGGAATACAGGTGACCTTGCCCCCAGTAAGTAACAGCTGGGTTAATTACCCAATACAACCTCGCTCATGGTGAGTCACAGCTATATCCAATAAAGATAAGTGTGATAAAAGAGAGTGGGTCAGCTGGTGAATGGAATCATGAAGGAGGATCCTGAGGAGAGAGAATCACTGCTGTGAGGTTGGTCTGGGTCTGAAGTTAAAGCCTGTTGCTGGAACCTGCAGTCACAGTCTAGCTAGGTAAAAGCCTGCATTCAGAGTATAATAAACTAATACATGCAGTCATAGTTTAGCAGGAAATAACCAGCAGTCAGAGACTGCAAGGGAAACCTATAGGAGCTTGCTGCAGCCAGAGTCAGGGAATAGTTGGAGTCAGGATGGCTAAGCTTTAAAGAGGAATAAACCAGGACCCTTTTCATTCTGAGATTAACAAGAAGTCTGTCTTGGCTAATTTCTACTCTCTAACAAAAGAGCTGCTGCAACAGTCACTAACTCAAAACTGAGTCCAAAGAAAGGCAATGAAGCTGCTGAAGGGTCTGCAGCATAAATCCTGTGAGGATCCAGGTTGTCTAGCCTGGGAAAAAAGGAAGCTCAGGGTGAACTTTATCATTCTATACAACTACCTGAAAGTAGGTTGTACCAGGTGGACATTGGTCTCTTCTCCCAGATAAGTGAAAGCATAAGAGGAAATGACTTCAGGCTGCACCACAGAAGGTTCAGATTAGATATTAGGAAGAATTTCATCAACAAAGAGGTTGTCAAGCACTGGAACAGGGTGTCCAGGGAAGCAATGAAGTTACTGTCCCTAGGTGTAGTTAAAAGCCATGTAACTGTGGCACTGACGGACATGGTTTAGTGGTGAACACAGTAGTGGGCTGGTAACCCAATGATCTTAGGGGTCTTTTCAAAGCTAAATCATTCTATGAAACTATCATTCCTCACAGACTAAAGTTATAGTTATGCTATAGTTTAACCTGCTTACTAACAAGTCTAGAAAAAGGAAAAAAATGGATCAGGACAAAGGGCTCCCAGATGGTCAGGCCATCAGAAAGGTCTTCATACAGAGCATGGACCATTCTGCCTTGCAGCAAGAAGAGGGATCCACAAACATACCTGGATTACCCAAGCACATCAGATTTAACTGAGATCAAACATGGACTGTTGATTTCTGCAATGAACTTGTTACCAAACGCTCATCATCCATTTACAAGTCCTTTGGCACTGACAAGACTGGTGCTAGGGGAACCTTTTGTATGCAGAACTTTGTTGAATGCTGGTCCTCTTGCAAGCCAGTGGCATGATGGGGTCTGAGATTCAGATGTCACTGGCACAGACAGCCCAGACATGACACCTGAACACTGCTGCTGGGACTGCTCCACAGGTTTGCAGTAGTTAAAAAAATTCAAACATTTCCCAGATACAGTAACAAGTGCAAGTCCATGCAAAGTGCCCATACTAATGACACCTGAGGCTCCCACTAGATGCTGTACAAATATTCTTTTTGATGCCTGTAGTAGACACCTCATAAGAGATTGACTATATCCTTCAGAGAAAAACAGAGAAGTTAATGGAGGCCAAGACCCAAGACAAAACCACAGGAATCCCTAGGTTACTCTATCTGTAATTAGGTAAGAACAAAGTTTCATTCAGTACCAAGAATTGCCAGCCAATACACATTTAACAGTGACCTTTAATATCTTAAAGCAGCAGTCTCAAATGCCAGTGTGCAACACACTGTTCCACTTCTTCTGTACCTCCATCAGTCTCAACTTTTGTGAATTTAATACCACTGGAAACCAAAAGGACCTACAGGCATTCTCAAAGTACTGTCAGTTTTGAACTCAAAGTGAAAGACTGCATCCACTTTGATGTAAACTTACTAGAGGAAACTATTTCACCTTCCAGTGACACTAATGCTGGAAGTTTACATCATGACTAGACTTTGCAGTTGTATTGAGATGGTTTATGTGACATCTTACAGCCATCCTTCCCTGTGATTAGCTGGGGAGCTCAAAGCCATTGGGATCTTAGGGAAGTCTCGGGGAAGAGACATCCTCTAATCTAGCCCAAATTCACACTGAGGGTTAGAACAAAAGGTGCTAGAGCAGATACATGAATGGAAATACCACACGGCTGCCATGCCTTCATTGCCTTTCTCCTCCCTCATTCAAAAAAACAGAAATTGCAAAGGTGAGAGCTCAAAGTACTGGGGTTTCTATGAAAGAGACTAAGAGCTGCACTAAAATGGCACATCTAGAAGCATGCCACTTTTAATGGCAGTTCTGGCATTATGATCAAACAGGACTGATTCTATTAGTTTCTTTAAATATAGTACTTTAAATTCTTTTTTAAATTCTCAAATACATATCAAGTCTTTTAAAACAGCTTACGGGGGCATATATTAAAGAACCAGGGAAAGTCTTAGCCTTGTTGTTTAGTTTTCTAATTGTCTTTTAAAACAGCTTACGGGGGCATATATTAAAGAACCAGGGAAAGTCTTAGCCTTGTTGTTTAGTTTTCTAATTGTCTAAACAAGCAATCTGATCACACACATTTCTTTCTGCCACAATACAGACATGCATCATACTAAACATTAAATCAGCAAACCCTCCTTTGAAATACTTCAAGAAGAATGTTTGAGGAAAGACCAATTATCTTCTGGCTCCCTTCCACACTATCAGAATCTTACACTGGACTCATCCTGGGCTTTATCATCTATCCTCATTTCAATGCTGCACACCGAAGTATTGCACTCTTATATCCCTGGGCATCTTAAATTTCTGTGCATATTTCAACACAACCACAGTTAAACAATAAATAGTAACATTCCTTTTATGAATCCAGACCCAAACATTCCTAATTGATTACACAGACAAATGAATATTGAAAAAGTGAACTAATTACCTCTCAGAATCTCTATTTGGATATGATCTTGCAAGTGGTGATACTGCATGGCTAAGAACAATGTAGGCATAATCAAAAACTTGTTTCACTTGCATGGCACCATAAGAACTTCTGCCAACGTCGTTTCCTGAAATAATGTGACAGTCATCAGATCATCTTTTTTTAATATCAGTTACCAAAACATTAATCATACTTAAAGCTCAGAAGCCTTAACAATACAGCTTAACTCTGTTTAAACTGGTTATCCCATCCTAGCCCCACAGGAACACCTAAATGTGCCTATTTCAACAAAAGAAGTTGACCTTGGGAATGACACAACATTATGCATTCCATTTACCACTTTTAAAATACTCACATATAGTGCTTGAAAGAAACAGAGCAAAGAGAACAGCTTAAAGCTCCTAGAGCTGTCTTCAAGAAGGAACCTACTAAGCTTAAAGCATCATATCTCACTTACCAGTAGAGTTCTTGCAGGCAAATTCAGTTTAAAAATTCACTTGTGTAACCACATTACCTTCATTAGGTCTGACAGACTCACTGTCAACCCCATATAACTCAATCAAATCCTATTTAACCTTATCAAAACTACAGATTAATAAACCAGTACATACAGGTATTTATTTCTACAGGATAAGCCAGTTTTTCAAAAATCTATCATAAAAGATTCCAGAGGCTTTTATAGTACTGTTTGCTGATAAAGTTTGTGGCACTCTCAACTGCCCTACTTTAGGCATGGGTGACATTTTAACTGGAATCCTTTACAAATCTATTGCCATGTGAGGAACTGCAGAAGTTAAGAACATTCTTAAGCTCCTGACACCTTCTGTACCAGTGACAATGTACAAGAACAGTTCTCCCATCTGATACCTAGAACAATCTTGCTGATATTAGCTGAAAGCATTTGGAGGCTTTCTATGGATGTATTTGGCACCAGACATCAAAATTCACTGTCAGCACTCAATTTAAGAAACAAATAAAACTATTTTCAAAATTGTGTAAAATACAGACTAGGTCTTGAGTGGGTAGAAAACTGCTTACACTGAAAGGTTCCCTCCTTCAGATGTGCAAAATGCTGTGAGAATACTAGAAAACAATGATCCAGCAAATATGAAAATCAGTTCAGGGCCCATGAATAAAAGAAATCAATGAAAATTCTGCTTTGAAAAATTGATGGGTAAAGGATAGAATCCATCCTTTGGAGGACTGAATCCAACAAGGCTGAATCAGACTTTAGAAGAACACTTCACTCCCCTGAGTGTTTTGTCCAGCAAACCACTTCAGACAAACATGCTGACATCTGCCATCCAGGTGAAAAAAAACACAGATTCCTTTCAAAATTCTCCAACCATAATGCCACTCTAACAGAAAAGCATAATCAATGAAAATTACCTGAAAACATAAAAGCATTTTGGGAAAACAGAATTTTTCCAGTAATTTACACAGCCAAATAAAACCTGATCAAGAAACACGTCCTGGTTACTGACATAACTGAGTATCTTGCTCTAAATGCACCACTGTGGTATCCAGCAGCCACTAGGCTTAAAGTTATAGAAGCCTCTCCAAATGGTTTATTTACTACTGGATTCTATTCTTAGTAAAAGCAGAGATCAGTGTGGGCCTAATACAGTAAATCTAGGAGGAAACACACAGCAATGTTCTTCACAGAGGACTTCAAGACAGACAGTCCAAAAGTGGCTGAAAAGTGACCAAAATATTTTAGTGGTCACAAAATCAGAACACAATGTTAATTCTACTAGAAAAGTAATGATTAATTCAGTATGGGCTTTTCAGAGGCAATACACTTGTATCCAGCCACATAATGATATTCTAAATATAGATATGTAAGAGAATTAAACTGAGAAGCAATACAGAAATGGAATACATACAAGTGGCTGAACACACATAATCACACCTACCACTAAATTCAAGTCCATCTATGGTTGGACTTGATGTTAGGGCTCTTTTCCAACCTATGTGATTCTATCAATTCACACAACATGAATTAAGAATACACACTCAATGCACACTCAAAGAACCTGTATTAGTTTAGTCTAATCTAACGCTAGGTAGGTACATTTGACATGTATCCTGCATAAAGTTATACCAAAATGAAGACAGAGCTGACACAAATTATTGGCTATTCATTTCATCAGTTGTCACTACCTTCTCTGTTGTGCCAGCAAAAGAAATCCGCTCATGCCACACCATGCTTAGATTCCTGGATTGCCTCATTCTGCACCTGTAACTAGTTAATGAAAATGCCTGAATTAACAGGTCTTAATCAGTTGTACAGTCTGCAGAGCTTTTTACTTGTGCTGCAGCTGGAGCTACCGTGAACTACACCTGCCAAGTCTCTATAAAGATGACCCTAGCCAATCCAGAAAGCAACATAATAAAGAAGCCAGAAGATCACACATTTGCATTTTCTGCCCTGAATAGATTTTCTTCTGAGAGATTACTCTCATTAGAGAACCACGTCTTACATAATTGAGCATCCTTCTTTTGTCACATCTAGACTAATCAGTTAAAGCACACAACCCAAATGCTGTCACTCTTTAAAAAAATCATACATACTTCAATCCTCAGATGTACATTAGCAGATAACAATGGTGTATGATTTCATGTATAATTCAATCCTTATTTTTTCTTACAAAGCCTTCATCCCTAAAGGAGCATGTCCAAAATTTCCATCACTTGCTATCAGTATTACCACTCCATCAGGTAGCCTTCCTTTACCTGAAGCAGTTTTAAGAACACGGCCTGAAAAGGTAAAGGTAAGACCATGAGCTAAGACTGAAGCAGACCCATTTATGTCAAGCCATTAGCTAGTAAACAGCTTTTTGCAACATTCAGCATAAAAGAGGTTCTTTCAAATGCTAACTTCAATGAACCTGTGTATTTTTATAAACACTTATGTTTTATACACACACACGAACATATATATTTGCAGGTTCCAATGACAAATAGCTGATACTGAAAAGCTGCAATGAGTAATTTTGGGCAGCCACTACAGCTAGAAGAGATAACCTCATAGATGTTGCCAATCTCAAATCTATTTACTTCCTGTACTTGTGACCGATCAAGATGCAGAAGCAAGCAACATGAAGCATAATAAACCCTGCAAGTTAAAGATTCTCTTTTTAAAGAAAACACATTGAATTTAAGGTGTAGAACTCTCATTACTGCCCACAGCAATTCAGAATGAAGAACAAACTTTCTAATGAATGGAGCAGCACAGGTGAAACTCTGAGTTTTAAACCTGGTGTTAAAGAGTAACAATTTAGCTACTCTGGCCACTGCCACTCTGAAACTAGATCAAAATTATTCCTGTTCTGAGCATCAGAAATTACTGGAGGACCTTGATAATCACCTTATTTACAAAGGTATAAAATAACTAGCCCCTCAACAGTCTGCTGGATAAGTGCGAAGTTTGTTTTACAACCACAGATTAAAAGATATGTCAACTGCAAACAGTCATGTCTTCCAAGACCCTCCTCCAACATATTCCTGTGAACAAACGTCTGAGTGCCTAGCTTTGCAGTTCTCCTTAATAAATGCTTTTACTTTTGACATATTCTACAAAATGGACAAGTGCTTTGAGAAATTGAAATGGTGCAGCTAGAAGATGTTTATGGAAACTCCCTCCCTTAGACAATACTAAGGGAATGACTCTCATCTCACTACCCTGTCCTAGGACACTAACTGAAGATGAAAGATCTTTGACTGTGTATAAAGATCATGTATAAATGATTACTTCAAAATGCACCACTGCTCTATTAGTCTGATAATTCAAATCCAGACCTCAACAAGCTTTCCACTTGAAGTGTAGACTTCTGATATCTTTGCTGGAATCCTGGTTCTTAAATCACAGAAATTATCATCTTCTGGCACACAATGATCAGTCTCTGAATACCCTGCAGTACCCTAAAAGAATTTAAGAAAACCCACTACAACCTAAACAACACCACAATAGTTTGATGCCTGTTCCTCCCAAATCTGGGAACTAACAGAAGGTAATGAGCAGGTAGAACAATGTATCACATCCTTCTGGTGACACCTTTTATCTCTTAGTCAGATAAAACCCAACATTTCATGCTGAATAAAAAATAGTTCCTCCAACTTAAAGAAACTAATCCCACTAAACACATTCCTGTTCCCTACAAGACTGCTTTAAAGATATTCTTTTCATTTATACCCTTCAGTATCCCATTGCTTAACTAGTGCATACACTCACACGAGCAACTTCTACACTACTTTGATAATCTTTGAGAAATTGAAAGGGAGAAGTTTTTTTTAATCCTTGTATTTCTTGTCTCATTTTGGGATTAAGAAGCCATCTTTTCAAGTATTCTTCCAAGGTTTAACAGGAACTTTAGAGACAGTTGTGATCAGGCTAAAAAAAAAAAAAAAAAAGGACTGAAAGACAAAATTAAAAACTTGTGCACACAGTGCAAAGACACGTTTTCGGGGGTAAAACTCCGCAGCACCTTATGCTACTTTAGGTCAAGACATCTGCCTCCAGTCTTTATCAAAATAACTTATTCCCGTCTCCTTCACAGCACTGCCACCAACCTTCGGAGTCAGATACTGAGTGGAGCTGGACACAAACTAATCAGAAACAACTTGTAAACTGAGCAAGGACCTGAACCCTTGGAAAAGACCTTTTTACTGGGACAGAAGGACTAACAGAACTAAACTAATTAACAGAATTCTAGATGTTACTAACATACACTTGACAGGCAATTTTAGATACTGTAGGAATACGTGATTAAGTCTAGATCTAAGGAGGCTGTATACTTATCAGATCTGATTCAAAGAGCCATCCTGTATGTTCAATGTAATTTTCCTCCTAGCTTCATCTGAAGGTCTGTGGTAGCTGCTAAAAAATATCCTTATGAGACATAGTGGTCAGATAACTTCAAAATATTGTCAGCTTTCATTTCCATTGCCAAAACACTATCTCCTGTAAGAATCAAATTATCTCACACCACACAAACTCTTCTAGAATTTAATTCTTATCCAGTCATTGACAGCATACAGCTACTCCTTCTTCTGAACTACAGTTCTTTGTTTCTGCAAGATTAATGCTAGGAGGAACAGTTCAGACCCCTATTAGACTTGAAAGGTTTTTCTCTCTTCTCCAGAGTACTATCAGCAGTGATTAAAGCATTGCATAGTGCACACAATTTGTTCTCCTTCAATCCCCAGCAGACAGAAAGGCCCAGAACTGGAGGCCAGCAAAGATTTTTGACTCTAAACAATTGTGCCTCATACTGCTATTCAAATGGGTCTTCAGTAAGTACACAACTCCTAAAGGAAATCTCTTTGACAATGACAGTTACGCACAATCACACCCTAACCTATGCCTGGCCAAGTACAAGAGTCACGATGGACACAAACTCAAGAGTTATAAAAAGACCAGAGACATGATCAGACAAATGAGCATCACAGGCTGCAACCTGTTCTAGGGAACTATGAACGTTCAGCATATTGAGTATTAGAAAGGTGCCAGACTTTAGCTCCTGATCCATGGTATTTGCTTTTAAAGTGCTGTAAATAAGCAGTCTACACACAAGATGTGACAGTATGGACTTTGACTGCCAATTACATTCTCGAAGTACTCAACACGAAGTGCTGAAGCCCAAATTAACTGAAAATTGACTTTGTTAAAAAGCTGGTTTGGAATTTCAGCTACTTGTGATGGTCTAAATAGACTACAAACTGAGTACTATAAAGCTGGAAATTTTCCTGAGGCACTTAGCTGAAATTAAGCTCAGTTATTTTGAGGGTTACTGAATCAAAACCAAATCTAAAAAAAAATAAAATTTATGTTAAGTACTTTCAAAAGAACATGCAACTCTAAAACTCTAACTGGCATTCCCTAAAGGTCCCTTTAGGGGAAGAAAGAAGCCAGTTATGCAAAGCTCTCTGCACACCACTACAATGCAGCTGGTTTTTGCAGATACCCAACCCCTGTTCCTGTGCAGTCTCTGTAGCACCGCCCTGCAGGACGGGTTCTGCATCTTTCCCATATGCTGTGATTTATCTGACATATGGCACCACAAACTGTGGCAGGAAAAGCTACACCTTCCAATTCATTCTCACAGAAAACAATGGAGAACTGTTCTGCTAACAACCCCCCTTCCAGGATTTCCTGGAATTCTTTCTTTCACTACCTCTCAGGGCTGGTCAGAGAATCTTATTATGTACTCAACACAGCTCTGCATCTCCAAAGCATTTTGCAACTGCACTGTTTGCATGTAATCTAATTTACTTAGGCTAAAAATCTTGGGAGACCTCAGGTTCACATCCCTCAGGCCTCCTACCTGACTGTACCTCTGTGCCAGCAACAGCCTCTTCCCAGTGCAGCTTCTGAACTCGTCTGACAGACTAAAGCAAGCTGAGAGCACAAGCTGAGACAGAGCTCTGGAATACTGCGAGAAGTGTACAGTCTTACCAGGCAGGAGAGGATCTTCAATACATAGCATAGATGGTCTGTATCCATTAGTCATGACTTTCATGATTTCTTCTTTGGCAATATAGGCACCTCCATTTTTTATTCTAATACCAGTTTTCAAGTAGTTAAAATTCCTTCCATAGAGTTCAAAAAATTCTATTAGAAGCATTCCAAGGTTTTCATCAGCTCTCCTGGCATCAATTCTTGGATGTAGCTATAACACAAATCAGTTTTTTCTTATTAAAAATCAGTATTTTTCAGACCACAACACAGGGCAACAAAAAGCCCTCATTTAAACAACTGAGGATTTCTTCACATAAGTCTCAACTGAGTGAATGACTCGTGTGCTTAAAGCACTCTCACATAGCCGAGAGGGGGCAGCACTTCAGCAGTATCTAGAATCCAAAGAATTTTTTCATCTTTCCTCATGTAGCTTTTTGAGGATCAGGGAATTCGTATCCCTAGGTCAAAATCAAGACAGAAGTACTGCATACTAATGTATAGCCTAGTTAGTAAGAAAGTAGTACCCAATTTTCCACAGCAAATGCACCTCTCAATGTTTTCAGAAAGCAGGGGGTGGCCCCAACTGAACTACACTTTGTCTTTGCATCTCCACTTACTATATCTGGTATACAAAATCTGTAGTAGTATTTCAGTCAACACCACCAGCAGCAGAATACGTAAGTTTGCCATTACCACAGCTGCTGAGAGATGCTAACCCCACATCTCATCATATCTGTACCAGGCTCATTGTCACAAAAATGTATTGAGAAGTTGTAACTTGTTTGTAACACTGTAACTTGGCTACTTCATCTGTCAAGTACAGCATCTGCCAGTCTTAAGCATGTCAAAACCTAACCGACATATAAGTAAAAAAAAAGACTGTTAGATTTCATCGTTTTAATAAACACTGAAATCAACTACTCTGCACATTCAGTACCAGTAGTCTGGGAAGTAAAAGACAAAATGCATCCTGCATATTTATGAAGCACCATTAAGGTGATTCAGGTACAGGCCCTGGTGTAGAGAGCAATGCACAGCCTCTACGCCTTTCACAAGGCCCTTGCTGCTGCTCCAGTCCACACAGGATAGATCCTGGATGTCTGAGATGTAGTCCACAGGACCTTTCAAGTGTCAAACACCCAGAGCTGTAACAGCACTGCTGCACATTGCAAGGGGCAGCTGAAGAAACAATAAAAAGGCACAGATACAGAACCCAAAATATTTTAAAGAACATAGAAACAAATAAGGAACAGACTTACCTGCAGGAAACTAATTGCCATTAAAATTAGGCTGTAAGAGCTAATTCCACCAGTAAAAACTTCATTCAAATCCCTCTGAAGGAGGAACTGTTTTAATACTAAAATCAAGTAAGGTAGCAAAGAATATTTCTGCAAAGCAAAATAAGTCTTATCAATGACAAATGTCAACATTCCAAAACAGATAAAGAAGTACACAATCTCAGCACACAACAATTCATCTAATACAAAAATATGTCGAGTGTTCTGCTATACAGTGTTTCCATGGGAAGAACTGAAACAGGCTTTTTTTTATTCTAGAAATGGATGAACAGACTTCAATTCTTATTTAATCGAAGACCTTACATATCAAATTTATTTCCCACCTAAACAGTAAGATTTTTTATTTCCTTCTTCACATGCCAGTGTCACTGACCATAGTTGAAGCTTTCACTCGAAATAGTACTTTTACTACAGAGCATAAAAGGAAACTTTAAAGTGTGTAGCTACACAAGAATCAGTTTTTGACAGTTTAGCAAAACAGTATTCATAATGCAGCATCACTTAAATTCAAGGTAAGCAAAACATGATGAGACTTGCTTCAGAAGCAAAGTTTAGTGCCTATCTGCAAATCTAGAAATGATTGCAGAAGTCTTTTCACAGTATATAGATTTATTCACTCAAACATGGAGCAATCAAAGGGAACACTGAATGGACACCAATAGATAATAAATTAAAATATCTGTTTAAATAGTATTAATGAGAATAGTCTTCAGCAATAAATTGTCAAGCGTATCAAAAAGTTAAGTAAGCATCTAGCACATCCTTGGTAAGTAGCATAACATTCAATAACACATGGCTGATACCTTCATGTATTCCTTGATAAATCGAGCTGCCTTCACACCAGTTTCTACATTAAAACTGATGTCAACTTTCACTTCTGTCTCCTGGTCAGTGAGTTTTATTATTGGTACCTGAAAAAATTAAGACAAGAATGTGAATCCCCAGAAATACAACACTGGGGCTATTCCCTAGCTTACTCAAGACACATGGATACTAGCAGTGCAAATGAATGCAACTTTCAAATCTGCATGAGAGGAGGTAACAATCCTAAGGTGACTGATAAGTGAATGCTTTCTAAGGAGGTGATTAATGCACAACCATGTTAACTTACCATCACTGTGGTACTCTCCAACAGACATTACCTATCTGCCTTCACAGTTGCAATAGCAGTGTTTCATAAGACAATTTATTTAATTTAATGACTCATTCCAGTTAATAGGAGATCTTCTAATCTCCTAACCTGTGGGAACTGCATTCCTGACCCAGCATTGCACCATTCACTTACTGAACTGACAGAAAACCAACCTCGCATAAAGTAATGCCTGCTGGTTTATCAAGATGAACTGGTTCAATACAGAGTGAAATGAAAGCCAGAAGAGATAAAGCAAAGCAGCCATAGAAATATGGCAAGAATAAATTAATATAAAACAACCCAATATGTAAGTTTAGCTTCACACCACCACCTGGAAGGCAGTGTCCTACAAAATCATCCTACAATCATAACCTAAATTTCATCTGATAGCACTTCTTTTAAATTGAACTCCTCATATTTTTAATCTGAAATGGAAAACAAAAAAGAGCAGAAGTATAGCATCATTTTATACCAACATCAGAAGAAAAAAAGTAAGAAGGGATAGTAGAATTGTAAGCCTAGCCTAGGGCTATTTTCCATCATTAACTGGTAATACAGATTCTGAAATCCCATTAGTTCTCAGGTAAACCAAAGACTACCAAAGCTACTATTATGTACTACTGCTCTAATGAAAGCCAGAGGAATATTATGAACCTAAAAGAGGAAGACTGTTTTAGAGACCACAAAACAGAAGCTTGCTACCATAAGTTTGGAATACTCACCTTAGTCCCCTGAAGAAAACATCACTTGCTCAGTAACATAAAATTCTCATGCATTAAGTTTTTAACATATTCAACATGATTCAATCTTACAAGAAAGATGCAGGAGATAACACACATCAGTCTCACAAATGGCATAAAACTCTCAAGTAGTATATTTTGGATGGGAAAACCCAATGTTAGGTTTGGAACACTTCACTATGCCATTGGAAACAAGACAACTCGAAAACTGTGTTGAAAGCTAGACAGCTCTAGTTATTGGCCTAACAAATTCACCTCAAACGTCAGGGGAAAAACATTATCAAATAGATAACTTATTTTACTGAATATTTTGCAGATACTAACTTTCAGAACTTTATTGACAATCTAAGTATAAAGTTCGGCCTTCAGTGAACACAGTACACAGAATTACCTATGCCCATGTAAAAGACTCCATGCCACTGCTAAGCACATACAGATTCTACTGAAATCTTGCAGAGAGCTTAGGACAATACAATTTTCTTCAGGAATTAAAAACACTATTTATCACCAGCATCCGAAGGGGTCTGAAAGTTTTTCAGTTCAGTGTTCCAAAGCTATTACTTACCGTAGCTTTGTCAAGTACTTTAATGGAATATGGCTCAGCCACATTGTGTTTTCTCAGTGCTTGCTCCAACAGCTGTAAAGGGGGTCGTTCCCATTTCCCAAAAACAACTAGATCAATATCACTAGACAAAAAGAACACAGTATGAAATCCATTAAGTAGAAAGTACAATACACTACCAAAAAATATGGTGAGATTGGCGTTCTAATATTATAAATTGTAGAAGGTGAATATTTTGCAATTTGCAATGTAAGTTCCCAGTAAGCTTTTTCTAGGAACATTAAGCAAGAGAGTTTTAGGTGTTTTAGGACCCAAAGAAGTATTCCAGTTTCTTGCTCCCATTACTGTGATGAGTTCTTCTTTGCGTTCCTTTTCCCTTTCATGCTCCCTCCCTTCTGATTTCCACAGTCCAATTCCATCACTCATCTATCTACTCATGTTGACAGGCATTTTAATAATCCAAAAAATTTTATCGGAGATTGGTATACATAAAAAGGAAATTTCCAGTGCTTTCCTTCTGAAAATTTAATTGATATAAAGACAACATCCTTGTTAAGGAGAGTTTCACAAGTTTCCACATTCAATTGAACCATTAAGTGATATAAAATGCCAAATTAAGTATGACATTTTCCTCTCCAAAAAGATAGGCGTACAACACTGTGATAGTTCTTTTGACTTTACACAGTAACTCTGTGATAAATGACACATTCTCAATAATTCATCTTATTTAACAAAACACAATCTTTACAAGAGAAATGCTAAACATTCAGTTTTACTGTCTCTTAAAAAAGAAACAAAAAACCAAAGACTAACCCCAGACACAAGGAAGAAAAGGTAATTCATCAAAGGGTCAATAAGCAGAGCAGAGCATATTTGATATATTTCATGATATATCAAATACCACAAATCTTGAAGTTCAAAAGCTCTTCCCTTTGTCGCATGAAATATTAGATAAAAGTTTTACTGAAAGTTAGACAAACTTGCACATTCCATTCTAAACACCTCTTTGAAATTTACCATTTCTCTAAGAGAAGACAAGAGTAAACTATTACTTACCTAGTTGGAAGATAAAGCCCTGTACTAAAGCTGCCAAATATCTGGACCTGAAAAGAACACAGCAGGAAAACATCTTGCAATTATGAATGCTCACTTCCTTTTACTTTCACAAAACTTCACACTTTTTTCCAATTGTTAAGGATATAGCCAAGTAAAAAAGTTACTTTACTACATAATCTCTCTACAAATACACTTTCTTACAGATGCATCTTTAGAGAAAATTTGACTTCTCTAACATGAAATAACTACCAATCCAGCTAGCAGAGAATAAATTTAAATAAGTTCTTTTCATTATTTATTTCCAGTTTGACAGACAAACAAGCTTTTATCAATTTCCTTCCCTCCTGCTCCTTCCTTTCCTTACAGGACAGCTTTACTGAAATTGAAAGAGCTTAAGGGAAAATTTTTCCAAATGTTTAGGTTTAAAAAGCAGCAGGTACATCTAAACATATCATTCAGATAAATATAAATACTCCAGATTTTACTGTTAATAACAACTGTGAAGTAGCAGCAGGTGTTTGCATGTGGAAAAGCAGGCACAATGAAGATACAGCCACAGACCACATCAAATACTTTCAGTGAGCTTCCTATCTAAAGAATTGAGCTGTTCTTCCCTCACCGATACAGCAGAGCCCAATTTTCAAGCTCACTTAGTTTTTCCTGGGCAACACAGGTCCTTTCCAGTGTTTATATCAATTTCTACAAGGTAGAAAAATCTCACTATGAAGGAAAAACATGGGTAAGGATGAAGCAGATGAGCTTTACAGTATTTTTAGCTCAGTGCTATGGCCTGAGCCCTCCCTATCTGCCATGGAGTGCTACGAGATCACTATGGTCTGAAACATTTTTCTATTTGTTAATGACAATGCTACAATCTGGCAGTCACAAAGGTGGTGCTAGAAATACAGTTTAGAATAGATTCTTTTTGAATAAGCAGACTTATTAATTGGGTAACAAAGTGTTTGAAATTACACCAGCTTAGTTAGATTGTAACACATCTCAAGGAGCACAATTTTCCCATTAGAGTAGGGCTAAAGTAATTCCTTGAAGGTCAAATTTTTGAAGAGTACAAAAAAACCCCCTGCATTTAATTGCTCTTTCATAAAATATTTTGATTTTAAAATACACATTCAGGACTCCTTGCACTAATAGGATACATAGGTAGTCAGTCTTGCTTTAACATTCAAAATTAAATTATACAGAGAATCAATTTAATAAGCTTTTACTTTAAGAAATGCACTACTAAAAGCTGACAATTCTTCACATTCCCAGTTCTCAAAATGAAAAAAAAAAATCAGTAGAATTCATTAACCCAAAATCTAAATTTGAAATCTCCCCACTTCTTAAAATGAATTTCCAAATACTGCAAGAACTGTGATATTAAGTCAGTTGCCTTCAACTTGAAGAGTTACCTGTTCATTTCTAAAAAAAAGGAAAATAATAGCAAGGTTAAGTGAACTAAGCTCTACAATTTACTAGAGAAGCAAATCACAACTGAAGCTACACTCACATCAGCAGTAGGCCAAAGATCTTTGATGACTGTTTCTATCCTTTTTACCACTTCTCTTCTCATAGCTGCTTCTTCAGGACGAGGGGACATGAAGTCATAGAAGTCAATGATTTCTTCATGAAGTCTAATGGAGAAAGTAGGATCAGTTAAAGTGACAACTGAACTATTTACCTATGACAATAAATTTTACAAGAAACAGGCCATAGGCTTTAATATCATCCTTTAACCAAAGGGCTCAGAACACTAACTCTAGTAACTAGACATTTACTAAATTCCTTACTGGCTTAACTGTGAAGGCCAAATTCAATTCCTGATTCTTAATGATTATTTTCTTTAAAAAACAAAGCTGAATCTTAAAAACTACATAATGATGCAAATGTGAAGCAGCACAAGACCAACCAAAGTCTTCAAGCAGGTTTATTCTTCCAGCAATTCTTACTTCTGTGTATGTGGCAGTTTGCACAGGCTGCAAACAGGCCACTGGCATTAGTGAGTTTTTGCAGAGGACAATAAAAAGGACACTTGAGTATTTCTTGACATAAAAACATTCACTTTGACACTCAAGCCATTTATTCATATAGAAAGTGACCTTCCAACTGAACTCAAAGTGAGAAATGTTGAATATATTCTCAAGTGTGAAGTATTTTTATACCAATGTTATACCAGGAGTCCTGATACTGGAACCTTATACACCTATGAAGCCCTTTTGTTTCACATCTACCAGTACTATGGAACTCTTGCTGCCAAATTTGAGTTTTCAGGTGAATGTCATGTTTGCCTTCAATGGAAAAGCATCAATCCATGCCAAACAAAAATGCAAATAACTACTGCTGTAACATTTTTTCAAAGTATCTTTTTGATGTTGACATATTTCTGAGATTTTTGTCTAACTCACAGAATGCATCTAGTCAACATCACAGTGAAATCCAAATGCTGTCCTAAACCCAAAAATCAATCTATGGTTAATACACTTAGCCTTCCAAAAACAAAATTTAATATCTCTCTAGTAGAACTCAACTACTCATCTGAGAGTTTTGCAATTAATCTTAGTAAGTAACTCTCCTGCTAACAGGTAACTTCCAAGAGACCACATGCCTAATTTTTAAGTGTCAGTATTCCATTCCACACACAAAGATTTTCACAGCAAAGCTCAAAGATACTTCCAAAAAAGCAAAAGTATTTTGAATTACTGTTTGCCTTTTCTCTTATCTTAAACTGAGCCTGGACCCACAACTGAACATTTAACTACACAGCAGATTTAACTAATATTTCAATTTGCTGATGAATCCACTTGATTCCAAAATTTTAGAGCAAGACAGAAAATACAAACTAAAATGCTCTTCTGTTTATAGAAAGTATGCTTTTTTCTACCTTTCCAAGACAAAAAGACCAATGAATAAATACTTGAATACACCTAACAGCAATGGGGACAACCTAAAGCCTTCCTATTCTGCCTATAATACTCTGCAGAAGGCAGATACAGGGTCAAAGCAAGAAAAGGCAAGGAAAACAAAGGGGCAGCCATCCTTCCAAGCCTCCAGTAATTTCATCTGGTATACTTTCAGGGTGAATCCCAACAATGACATGAATTATCTCCAAGAACTTAATTTCATAGATTTTTCCAGGTCTTTTAATCCATTTCAGCTTTGTTATTCATGGTATTCCATGAGAATTTAAGTATGCATCAGAATAAAGAGTGCCTTATTTTAAACTGGTACCTGGTAATGATTTTATCTGATGTTTTCTCCTGTGGTAAAAAGAAATTGTTACTGGCAGTTCATTTCAAAACACAAGACTTCTCAGGCTGTCAATCCATTTATCTCTATCCACCAGCAGTTTTCCAAGCTACTAACCCTCATGGCTTTCCGTCTCCCTCCACAAGAGCAAGTCCCAAGTCTGATCACTGCTAACTTTCTTCGGCTTGTTTTCAATTTGCACCACGTTTTCTGACAGGTGGGCAGAAACACACACAGAGTGAACACGTAATTCTGCCATTCAGTCCAGGACACACACCTGTTCTCATTTCATTGTCCCTACACTTGGGAATATTGTTGCTGCTTGAGGGTACCTGAGCACACAGCTGCTCTTTAAAAGAGACCATAATGAAGGAGCTTCAAGGTGTTTTCTGAACAAAACCACCAACATAAAGCCCACTCGCTGGGTGCATTCAGCCTGAATTATTTTTCTTCAGTCATGATTCTATATTTACTAGAACTTAATTTTACCAGCAATTTTATAATCTAATGAACAATGAACTCCCACTGTGTCTGTCTGCAGTCAGTGCTAGCTTTCTATTATCCTTTCTATCCTTTTCTCACTCATTTCTTCCCTCCAGGTATTTATGAACCTATCAAGCAACAGTCTAGAGTAATTCTATTCGCAACTTTCCCTTATTATAAATAATTTATTATTTCCGTTGGTTATTTCTAAGCAGCTAACCCAGCAAACCTGTTTGGTTTTTACAAAGTCTTCAAAAAGGATCTCAAACACTCTTCTGAAAAAAAAAAAAATCAGCAGTTGTGTTATCAAACTGAACACAGGAATATGGATTAACAATGAATCCTTCAAGAAAATGAGACCTGTGAGACACAATTACCTTTATCAAAATACACACTAGATGCTTTCTTTATGTTTGGTCATGCAACAAGTTCTGGTTTTTTATGGTATCAGCCCCATCCAACCACTCCAGGAGATCTAGACATTTCTGAGAAAAAATGCATTTACAGTAGCCATCCTGTATTAGGGAAGAGAATGAAAGGGGTCTCCATCCCCATCACAACCTCCACCACACACAGCACAGCCTTTCAAAAGCAGCCCCAGTGCATTTGTGGGCTCAGAAAAATACCCAACACACAAGTACTCATTTTGATGCCCCACTGCGCCTCTCTTCTGATGATTAACACTGTCACAATTGTTAAACACATTATGAAAGACTCAGAAGACTATCACTCATCACTAGTCTACATTTCCTTCCCTCATCTACCTTTCATATGAAGTCAGGTTTGTATTTTCTACTTTGCACTGGCAAGGCAGCACTTGGTTTAAGGCTTCAATCTGGACATGACAACAGCAAAGGTCGAGATATCAAAGCTCATTTAGAGTTCAAGCCATACTTATGGCCAATTCCTCTGAAATTCTTTGGCATATACCACAAGACATGGGTGTATAACAGGTATCAGTCTGCTGACTGGATTTAAACTTTTACTAAAATTTAAAATTGCCATTGCGTGGAGTCAAAGAAAGTTATGCTGAGAAGTCTCTTAAGTCTTTCTCTGACAGAAAGCAATTAGTTCACTTACTTCTTACTACGTGATCTGTGTTCCCCCTGGTGCCTTTCATGTCTCTCTCTGAGCCCTACTGACTCTGGCAAATTTCTTGCTTTCGATGTGCAAGACTTTCAGGTCTTAATGCATTTGACAAACCAGTTCTCAACCTTGTCTTAACAGACTTCTATTTTGTTTGCTCTTTCCAGTTTTCCTTAATTCAAGTTTCTGCTTCTCAGAGATCATCTTCTTGGTCTATGTCCTTCCATACAAAAACCAACACTATACTCACAGTCAACATATGGCAGCACAACCACTGTAGCATTTTACCTTCTGGTTTATACCCTGAATAAGCTTCTCAAAACAGAGATGCTTTTTTTTTAAATTTTAATGTTACAGTAGTTTGCATTTTTGTAAACATCTTCACTCAGATAAGGTTACTGGAACACTGTCACAAAAAAAAAAAAAAAAAAAAAAAAAAAAAAAAAAAAAAAAAAAAAAAACCACCCCAGCTCTCATGTATATAAAACTAGATCCTGTATGCTGTTCAGGAATAATCCCAGCATAATTTCTTACTAGCTGAAAGAATAATGCAGTGTCTGAAAAAGATAGATAACAGTGGAATATTCAGCCAGCCAATACAGGGATGGTTTTTACTTGAGTATTTTGTCCATGTAGCCTCTATGATTTTCATAAGCACTTCTTAAGTCAGGACTGTGACAGTATTTTTTAGCCATTAGGAACACAATTTCCATCTGCAGCACATGATGTACCTGCAGATACAAGTAACATCCTAACTCTTATTTATAGAACTTCCTTCAATATATAGCAAGTCAGCCTTCTCAATTTTCTTCTGTCTTCTTAAAGATTTTGGATTCCCAACAGCATCACAGCACCTAGCAATCTCCTGTAACATTTTAAGATGCCTGTTGTATTACTTTACTAGCAAATGTAGGCCTTTTAATCAACTTTTTCACAAGATGATTTTACCATATTTATAGAAATAGTGGGAAAGAAACTTGTTCGTAAGCTGTAAATGTACTCTTACCTTATATAAGATGGCAAAGATTAGAACACAGGGATGCAGAAGAGAGGCTACTTGTACTTGCTACAATTTTCAGGCTGCTAATTTTAACAGCCTGGAGGAACCTACCATTTACTGATGTTATTACTGCAAAGCACAGCAAGCATCTGCTGCTTACAGGCTGAAACTACTGCAACAGAATGAACATCTTCTGTTTATCAAAAAATTACCCCTTCTACTGTTTTAGGAAAGGCAGCCACTCTTCTAGTCTCTAGGTTAAAATAACACTCAGGTGACATTTTCAGACTTGTGCAATGGTTTTCCTCAAAGGCAGGTTTCTAAGAAAATCATTACTAAGATCATCCATTTTACTCATTTACTGCAAACATCATTATACATAAGATTGACTTATTACTTCAAGGGCTAACTTCAATGCAGTGAAACGAAATTCTCAAACATCATCGACAAACTAGAAGGCAAATGAAAAGCTACAAAGACTTTGTTCCCTCGAGTAAGCATCTGGTTCCTTTTCAACATGACTACACTACTAAGCACATTAATTTATTCTAAAGGAACAGACAGAAACATGATTGCATCTCTAACGTGGAACTAACACTTTTATAAAACATATTCTTTACTTATTAGAACAAGTACTCTTCTAGCTGAAGGCTAACACATTATCCAAGGATTCTTATAAAAGGAAAGGAGATGCCACAGTTAAAGCAGGGGGTCTAACACCAGGGGTGTATAGAAAATGGAGGTAAAGAAATGGGGAGGTATAGGCAGCATCTCTAAAGAATCTCTGTTGAAATAAAGGTTAAAAGTCATAGAATCTCTTCATGAAGCATGAATTCCAAACCATGTGTGACTTCACTGTCTTGAGACTAAACAATGAAATGCACATCAGTCACTGCACGTATTTTGGAAATATGTTGAACTGTACCTTCACCTATGACTAGGGCAAAGCACAATTGCATTGTCATGGAAATGCAGGTGAAATCTCACACTACAACCACCAACTGCATTCAGTAATTGAAATCAGTCAGTCTTACAGTCTAAAACTAAGGAACACAGACAGTTCAGTGAAATAAAGGAGGAGATATATACCGAGATAGATATATACACACACACAGAGACAGAGAGTGTCTGAAAGCAATAATGCATTCTGAGACAGACTTCTCTCAATATGATCTGAGATTAAGACATCTGTAAAAGGGGCTAAAATACAACTATGACCAAGAAGAGATGAACTGCAATTCTTCACATTCCCACTCACAACACCCATCAGATGCCTTTACCTTTGCATACTAGCTCTCCTCAACAGCAGTAAGGCTCAGGTGTACTACTCTATGCCCTATGCAATGTTCTAAGCTTACACATGAGAGAAACAATGAAAATGCAGTGCTACATTCACAGACCATACTGCTGCAGCAAATCAGTCTTGTACTACTACTATGATTATTTAGACAGCAATTATCTTTGTCACTGTAGTTGTATGGAAGGCAGCAAACTACAGTGGCTGAATTAAAAAAAAAATCTCAACTATACAGAACTTACGAATCAGAGCTGTGAAATGTTTTACAGACAGGCACCCCAAATACCAAACTCAAATAAGAATTGAGCTCACTTTGCAAGTTAGCTACAAAGGAGCAATTGGAAGAAAAAAAGTACTTTGTTCTCATCCACAGAACAAAGAGTAGTGTATAAAATATATTGTACCTTTTCCACAAGGGATCATATTGCTCTTATTTCCTCTCTAAGCCTTCTCTTTGCCCAACAGTCATGCAGGTCAGAGCCCATCCTAACTTTAGACCAAGTTTCTTGCCAATTAGATTTTACCTCTTAGGAACACCTTGACAGTCAATGCACTCAAGAAACAACATTTGTTGGATTGATTTACACTGCAAATTTCCAGACCTAAGTAAACAGAATTTGTCTGCATTTTGAAGAAAATCAGAAACTAATCTATTTTTGCAAACTATGTCCATCCAATAAAACTCAACCAATTACCTTATTAATGGCTGGATGAACTTTGAAAAAGCTGCATTATAAAAAAAATAAAAATAAACAGATGTACATCTCCAATTTAATACAGGGCAATGTAGACCTGCTACGTAAGCTTCTGAAGTGCATTACTCCTGACTTCAGCTGATGGGCTTCCCTACACCACCAAGAAAACATCATAACCATTTTGTTGCACCAAAGGAAGAGAATGCCATATGTTAAACCTTGGGACAAGCTTGCTATGCCAATAAATAAAACCACTAAACCCCGAAATCCCTGCCTTAGTACCATTCTTTTCCAAATGCTCAAAGATAACAAGCAATTAACATCCCAGACAAGTCAGGTTGCAACAGCAGAAACATATTAGTGATGAGAGACTTATTATGCCCATGTAGATCAGGTATTCATTCAGGTTAGCCACCAAAACATTAAAGAGAAGCAACTCTTGACACAATTTTGACCAGCAGACTCTAACTCAGAAGGCACCCATCAAAGCACTACTGGCAACAAACTCTTCACATTCAAAGTCAGCATCTCCGCAAGGCAAAAAAAGCTAGAAAAGTATTTTCTGGATTTAAGCACTGCTGCATTTTGCCATATAACAGAGGAAGCTCCTTTAAAATCATAACCAAAAGAACAATGTGTTTCAGAGACTTCTAAATCTGATGATCTTGGAGGTCTCCTCCAAACTAGTGGTTCTGTGCTTAAAGATATCACACTGGTTGTTTAGTATGCATCGCTAATCAGGGTTTAGGGGAAAAAAAGAACTCTTACTACTTTGTCATAAGATTCCATCAGAAGATGTCTTCAGAAATCCTGAAGTCATGTACAAAGCAGGAAAAGAGGATTGGAAGATTAAGGATATCAAAAACGATTATAAGGAACAATTTAACGAGATGCAAAGCTATGACTGAGAAAGGCTAAACTAGTTCAAGAGCCCAAAAACCTGCTTCTGTTAAGTGAATTAAGTGATCAGTACAGAGAAAGTTAAGTGATCCCAATGCATGATATGTAGAGAAGCTAGTGTTTTATTTTTTTTTTAATTCCTCAGAGATTTCCCTGATACACAACCACAAAGAGAGAACTTGTTCCGAACTTTTTAATAGAAAATACTTCACAGCAAAACCTATCCCTGGTAATTCAGTATTCACCAAAAGTCACACTCACTCAATACTGCATTTGTACCAGAACAATAAGCAATTTTTTTTTTTTTAATTTAAAAGGATTAGTTTTGACATTTGAAATAGTCAAAGTAGCCCAAAGTAGAATCAATGCAATAAATGAATAGCTATGACTATATCAAGATGCTAACATAACTATCATAAATGGAAGTAGTGTCCTAAAAAAAAACCATTCACAGCTACTGGGAAGAATCAGAGAACCACACAGGAAAATCTATTATTTTCTTGGATTTACAAATGGCATTTGACAACGCTCCATACACCCTTATGCAGGTTTATGAAGAAACTAAACTGACGTGGGATGAGGGGAAAGACATTTCATATAGATAAAGAATTGTTTTAAACAGGAACAAGCAGCTGGAAGTTTTAGTTTCCATATTAAAGAAAGATCACAGGTGAAGCCTCAAAGCATAAAAACCTCAGGCAAGCCCCACCTTAGTAATCAGGAGACAAAACACAAGATAGAACAAGATAGCCCAAGATGCAGGAATACTGTGACATGATCACACACAGGTGTGGCTCATGTGAGTCCCAAAGATAAAACAGAGACTGCAAAGCATGCAAAGGAGATAAACATCTAGAGGCAGGAAACAGTTTCAATACAAGAAATGATTTAACAGACTAAAAAACAAGCAACTGTCAGGTGATTCAACCTCCCACCTCCTCCTTTTTCAAGTTCCCTGCAAAAAGCACTCACGGTCTGCCTCTGTAATGCACAGACATGCAACTGGCAGCCACTACGACCCTGCTGACAGCCTCAGGATTAAAAAAAAAAATCATTACATAATGCACGGCTTTACTGAGGAACCTCTTCCCACAAGTCATTGCTAATCCCACATCATAAAAGATCAAGGCAAGACAAAATCTACAATAAGCATAACAATGCACTGCCTATAGCCCAGGTAGTCCAAGAACCACAGATTATTTAAAGCTGGGAGATACTTCCAGGAAATATCACCACAAGATCATGTTGATATATTCTTTTCCCAATAATTGGCATTGGCCTCTAAGGGCCTCACCCAGTACAGCTGTTGATGTTCTTAGTGCCAGCTGTCTCTACTGCCAAAGCCTAACAACTGGCAAAAACACCAGGAAGCTGATGCCAGGATTAAACTGCTCCAAACATGCCCCAATCTCCTTTACACACAGATGTGAGCACCTGTCATGGAAGGCCTTCTCATGTTTTACTATTGCAGCTCAGCCTTTCTGAACCCTAGTACCTCTGGTGACTCTGGAGCCTACTGCTGCCAAAACATTCCTTTCATTCATTCCTCAAAGCAGCAGTCTCTAACTCTACACTAGGTATCCACTTCACACGGAAACTTTGTGCTTTATCAAGGCAACTTACTTGACCACAGAGAAAAAGACGTTCTGTTCTTCTAACAATTCATCCAGCAGCTTCCCTGGAACTTTTCCTTCATACCTTCAGGCATGCAAACAATCCATTTAACTACATCCCGATGCTCCAGGTAAATTTCTCTCCAGAAATTTACTATGACTAACAGGCAACTATGTCCACACTTCTACTTGCACACACTCCAGTACATACCGCCTAGATCTACCCTGACCCTATAGTCAAGCAAAACAAGAATTGAGTGTGCCATGCCAGCACAACCTGCCTCCTATATGAACACCTCCACTACAGTTGTCCAGCTGGTACCAGAGATAGACAGCAAGGATTGGACAGAAATGTGGCTAAAGCACAGCCCACTATGTTGATTCTTTACTGAAAGGTGTAAAGACAGCAAGTGCAAGACAGAAGGTACAAGACAGCACTGTTAAGCACAGGGAGGAGTTAAGAAGGCCCCTAAAGCCCTTACAAGAGCTGGACATCTCACTGCAGACAGTGTAGGCTTCAGAGTATTTCCAAAGTCTACATTCTTTCAGCTCAAAGTACCAGAAAACAAAATTTGCATAAGGGGCTGACAATGTGACATGCTCACACATTAATTTGTATCGGACAGCCCTGACAGCAGGATAATAAGAAGCAAGGGCTGACAAGCATGCAACTGCAGCTATGCGCAGTTCTGAATGCAAGGGATTTCTAATACTGCATTGCACTAAATTTTAATTAAATTTATCCTAGTTAAAGTTCTCAAATGTATCAAAAACGCAAAAAAACCCTGTAAGACTGTAATTAGAAACAGCGCAAACAGGTGAAGAAATAATGACCAAATACAGGCTTAACATACAGGTGCACCACATCTCTGGACATCACTTTTTGAGCACAGCATCATTCAGCTGCAAACTGGTGAACACTGAAGCAAGTCTTCTGTGGAAGCACTGCCATAAGCTTACCTTGCTTATGAGAACTCTCCCCAAGTACCTGCTGTAGTCATCAGGGAATGCTGCCCTGAATCCTCCTGCAGCATAAGGAAATGTGGAGGTCTTGGTGCTCTTGCACTCTACAGCAGAACTCGTGTGTCATTATCAAGAGAGTTAAAGACATAAAGCAGCTATATAGGGGAAAAATGAATGCAGGAAGTCATCAGACACTATGCAACATTAATTAGTCCAGGCAGAGCACCATTCCAATGTATCTGAACAGTTCTGGTACCCAAACTAATCCTCAACAAGCCAGTTCTGTTGTTTCTGCACAGCACTGTAATGTGCCAAGCAGATATGCCAGTTATTTCAGCACTAATCTCACTCAACATCCACAATTAGACTGAACACTTAGCGAAAATATTAAGCAGAACAGGCTCATATTGTTAAAAATTCTTTAATTCTTTACTTACTTTGTTAAATTTGTATTAAGAAGCAAAATAACCAAATCTGATGTGATTGTATACTATTCACAAGCTATTAGCTACACCTTCAGAGAAAGTACTCTATCAGCTGTGCTTCCAAACAAAAGCAGTAGAGGCTTTAGCAAAGAGTTTAGAACAGCTTGATGGGGTCTTTTGAAGTAATATTTGAGTACTTTTAAACTCTCTGGATGCTTAAATTACTCAGATATATTTAAGATACTGACTTTACAGAAACAGATATTTGCTGAACAAAGAATGCACACCCTAAGAGGCTAGATGCAGTTTTAAACCACACAAGAGGCAACTTTACCAAGAAATAACATATAGTTCTGAACATCAGTCACAACAGTTTGAACTAACCTCATAATATCAAAGGACACTTCTCTGCCTTGCAGCTGAAGCCAATAATTTTGTCCTAAACTAAATCCAGGCACATAGGAATTTACACTGTTGCTGTATTAATCACTCTGTTAAACACTAGAATAAATATGGCTTCAATCTCACTCCTTACCTTCCAAAATTCTGTAAAAGCATAAAGCAGAAAATCTAGGGCATCCAAAAGCACAGCTTTAGGATGAAATCTAATCAAACACAGCTTTTCACACCTGTGTTTTATGGGGAAAATTTCCTTTACAAAGATTTTCATGCTGTTATCGAAGTGGTGGAAGCATGAGGCCACTGGAAAAAAAGGAATGCTGTACATAAAACAGAGGAAAACACAGTGTTTATACAGTATTCCTGAACATCACCACACCTACCACCACAAAGCCACTGACTACGAGCAGTGTGAATAAAACGATGACTTGCAGCGCTACAGACCATCCTCAGCTCTGAAATGAGAAAGCAGGAGAGCACAGTACTGCCTCAAAGCACGCAGGCAATTCTTCAGAAGTGCAACCACAGCCTGAGAGGACTAGCAGAGATTACCCTGCTTACTCTGTTACCAAAAGACAATACAGTAACACCGTGAGCCACTGCGTATAACCTGGAATTTCAGCATGTTGTAGAAAAGCATTCTTTTGAAAACAATATTCACAGCAGAGTAAGCTCCACCATTCATGGACAGGGCGAGCATAAGAGCACCTATGATCAAGTCCTACCTACATCCTATAATCAATGCCCAAACCAGACTGCAGCTGAAGATTTCCAGGATCACATTTTCCAACAGTTGGATACACCAGTACGGCAACACTGAAGACGCTCAGTCAGCAGATGATGAGTTATCAAAGTGATACTTCAGGACCAGGCTGACAGTTCCAGGGAACAGCAGGCAACTAAAGGAACATAAGGGATCAACAAGAAACTCCTGTGGGGATCTGTCCCCATCCCAGCCTTTTCAGTGCATTTTTATTTGAATTGCCAAATAACACGCCAGCCAGGCTTCAGGAAAAACTTAAGCTCACCATTTAACAGGAATTACTGCAAAAGAGAGATACCTAAATCCACTCCATCAGTGACTTATTCTTATTTCAATCATACAAGCACTTTATAAAAAATTACTAACACTAAACAGAAAATTGTTTAAGAATATACACTTGTCCAAGATTCACCTTGGGTAACAGAACTCAAACTTTAAGGCAGAAATTGCTTGTCATATTTAGGTCTATGGTTTCAAGATTGATGCTCTCCTTCAGCACCAGTTAGTTCCCTGCTACTTTAAGGAATGCTCTGGAACTACAGGATCACACAAGGTGCAGTTTACTGATATCCCACTGCCAGAATCAGGTCCCACTTTTGTAACAGAGATCCTTGACAGAAGATCAGGAAACACAGCTTCCACTTTCAAAGATATTTAGCAAAAAACTTGTCATTAACACATCAGCAAAATAACTACCTACATTATGGAACTGAATAGTGCAACTGAATCTCAGCTTAACAATTTTCTTGTGTATGGATTCTCTGTAAACTCATACGTGAAAAGTGGCACAGGCACTATTACAGCTAAAAGAAAACAGGAGGACAGAAGACGAAAAATAAAGGTATGTGAATGGCATAGGTGGTGCTGCCTAACAGCTACAGGACAGAACTTGCAGTGCTTGGATTTGATGGACAAGTTTGCCATTTGCCATAGAGCTGCTGGGTGAACCCAGGCTGCTCCTGCCTCCACCTGCCTGGAGATCTGCCTCACTTACACTGAGCTGACTTAAATTAAAAAGTTAACTCAGTGCTCTACTGCATCTCTATGAAAAAAAAAGAAAAATTTCACACTATTTTAAAGATACTATTGGAACTTGAGACATACAATCTTCTTAGTAGAAGACTCAAAGCTCCTAGCACAAGATACCTTTAAAAGAATAAAATTCTAGATTCCTATAAGAAATTTGAATTTTCACTGTCAGTCCAGAATGGAAAAGCAGTAGTCACAAGTCTTGTCCTCCCCCTCTTGAGGTTATGGTTTGCAAAAATAGAACTTTAAAAATATATTTTAATACTTCTTCATAACTTTTAACATACTCAACACCTGACAGTACTACACAAAAGAGAAAATTAAGACATCGTCCTTAAGTTAAATCTCTCACTTTAAAATCCCCAGCTCTTAGCCTGTTATTTTGAGCTATTTCCCCTCTACAAATATGCAGTGCCTTTATTCCACAGGCATCCAAGGGTCTTGATGCAAGGATGTTCCAACAAACTATTTTTGAAGTGACATCAGAAATCTGCTACAGTCAGTCAATGCAGCTAGCACTTTTTCCAAGAATAAAATAGCCTTAACTTTAGAAAGTAACATTTCCCCTTGACTGAATGAAATTTGACAGGTGAAACATAGCAACCTCATGGAACATCCCAGACACACTGTTCAATTTCAGTCCCCTCTCCATGCCAATCAGACCAAACTGAATACTCGGCCTTTCTAACTACCCATTTATACAAGAAAGGAATGGCTTACAAGCTAGGATAAGCTTCATAAAAGCATTCTCTTCAAAAAGAGAAGATTTCCGTACAGGTTATGGCCGGCTCAACCTATCCTAGAGCTAAAACACACTTGAGAGAAATGTTCTAAGACCACGCTGACTTTCATGCCTGTCTCAGACAGAACTCGGCACCTCCCTTTCAACTGATGTTACTAACACTCCTCGAGCTAACCAGCTTGCTGCAGCCTAAGCAGAAGCATTTAAAAATTAACACAAGGGCTGTGAGCTCCTCTGAACAGAAGCCTTCCACTTCCCCCTTACAATGTGAATTGGCACCTGGCAGCTCTAACAAGCATCCTGAACACATCCCCGCTTTAATTATTGCGGGTGACCTCTGGTACCAGCCTGACAACTTCACCTCTCAACCTATTCCAAGGTAAGGCCTAACCCCCCTGTATCTACGGCTTCCCTGGCACTGCGTGAATCCCGAATCGCTGCTTGGCCCAAGAGCCACCAGGCCGGCACAGACCAAGGTGATTTAGGGCACGGGTTTGTGCCCCGCCATTCCCCACCATCGGCCTCCCCGGCGGGGCCGGCTCCTCTGGAGTTCTATGATCCCAACCCACCGCCCCCTTCCCGGCGGGCCCGCAGGAGGCGGCCGAGGCGCCCCTGGCCCCGGCTGCTCACCCCTGCACGCCCGGGCTGTATTTCCTGCTCTTCCAGGGGGTGCCGGGGCTCTGCAGCGCCGGCTGGGGCGGCTGCCGCTGCTGGTGGGGGGAGCTGTTGGCGGCGATGCCGCGGCTGCCGGAGAGCAGGTAATTCATGCCATAGGTGCTGGCTTTATTCTCCCGTTTCCTGCGGCCCGGGTGGTACTGGTGCTGCTGGGGAGAGGCCGGGGGCGGGTGCGGGCTGCGCGCCGGGTGCGGCGGCTGGTGGTGCCCGTTCACAGCGTTCACTTTGTTCTCGTGGAAGTTAAAAAACTCCCCGGGTCCGGCCCCGCTGCCCAGCAGCCCGGGAGGAGCCACCGCCACCGCCCGGGGGCCGCCGGAGGAAGAGGAGGAGCCGCCGCCGCCGCCACCGCTGCACGATCCCGAGGAGGAGAAGCCGGGACTCTCGGTGCCGGACTCCACCGACGAGCAGGAGGACGAGGAAGACACGGAAGGCGATTTCTGCAGCCGCCGCCCTCCCTCGCCGCCGCCGTTCAGCGCCGCGGGGCCGCCGGGGCCGGCGGGCACCAGTCCAGTCAGCAGGGCCGGCGGGGAGGGCGAGGGCGAAGGCGGCGAGGACGAGGAGCAGCAGGCGCCGGGCGCGCCGAGGCGCAGGCAGCCGTGCCCGCGGGGCGGAGAGGCGGCCGGGTCCAGCGCCGGGGAGTTGAGGCAGAGGTAGTGCGGGAAGCTGGCGCCGCCCCGGCCCCCCACGCCCTGCGAGGTCTCCCAGATCTGCATCCACAGCGCATTCGCGGGTCCTTTCTGCTCGGGCTGGATCCAGGCCACGCGGGGATCCATCCGCGCCCGCCCGCCGCCGTCCCTCACCGCCCGGCCAGAGCTCCGCTCCCCGCCCGCTCCGCTCCCTCGCTGGCTCGGCCCGGCAGCGGCGCTAGGAGCGGCCCGGCAGCAGCGGCATGTGTCGCGGGGAGCAGGAAGCGGGGGAGGGCGGCGGGGCGGCCGGAGGCAGGGCCGGGCGAGGCGAGCGCGGCTCGGGAAGAAGCGAACGCGGCGCAAACTGTACCCGGCGCTGCCCGGAGCGCTCCGCTCGCCGTTCCAATGTGGCGTGTCCCCCTCGCCAGGGCCAGAACCGGCACTGCGCATGTCCCGCAGATTTTAAACCTTCACCGGAGACGGGCGCCCTGGCAACCGCACATGCGCGGGGAGAGGGAGGGAGCGGGAGCCGGGAATGCTCCCCCGCCCGGCGCCCGGCGGGCCGGCCCGGCCCCGGCCTGGGCCCGGGAGCTCCGGGACTCCCAGAGCCACCGAATGGGCCGGGCTGGAAGTGGTCCAGCCTCCTGCTCGAGCAGACGCATCCCAGAGCACGTGGCAGGCCATTGCATCCCGGACAGTTCCCGAATATCTCTAGTGAGGGAGGCTCGACAGCCTCCCTGGGCAGCCCGTTCCAGTGTCTAGTCACTCAGGCAGAAAAGAGGCTCTTCCTTATGTTTAGGTAGAACTTCCTTTGCATGAATTGCTGCCCTTTGCCTCTTGTCCTATTGCTTGGTACCGCCGGGAAAAGCCTGGCTCCATCTCAGGTACTTACAGACATTCATGGGATTCCCTCTCACTTCCCTTCATCTCCGTGAGCGGCTGGTGCGGCCCCAGCCCCGCCTCGGTGTGGATTTCTCCCAAATCCTGCACTGGCTGACCCCTCCATGGCACAGCTCATCCCTCTGGAGAGCTGGAGCCCGATTCCCACAAACATAAAAGGGCGGATTTTGAGGGCCAGTTCGGAGGAGAAGCAAGTGCAGGCAGATCTCCCTTGGGGAGGCTGAACAGGGAGAGTGCAGGCCTGAGCAGGGCCCCTCACTCCTGGGGGAGAGGGGAGGCCTGGGCGATGTGTCCAGGCAGCACCACGCAGTTCATAACCAAGGGAAGGCTTTCCTTGGATTGATGGCACCAAGACAGCAGTGCAAAGCCCCACGTTTCCACTGGGCACTTCAGTTTTTATTGAGCTTGAGTCCAGGACTGTGGACAGGACAGGGAGACAGTGCCCGTTCCGAGGGGTGTCTCTAATGGATGGGCTTCACGGGCAGTGATCACTAAGTAAAATGCATTCTGCTATTGGAATGGGATCAGACACAGACACGCCATGATCTGAAGATGGGTTTTAACAGCCAGCCTCCCAGAATGATGTCCATAATGGTTCTCTCTAATCCAGTGATTTGCCTATTTTCCTTGAGCAGCTTCAGCCTGCATATGGATAAAATGTCCTCTCCTGAGGTACCTCCCAGAAACTGCCACGGTCTAGGACTCCCCAGAATCCTTAACCTGACTGCAGAACAGCACAGAGAAGAGTTGTAGGTGCATAAAGCCAAATACTACCAGGGAATCCTAGTTAGAACAGCCCTCCAATGCAGTTACATGGGACTTCTTGAATGAACTGGCTGCCACAGAAGGTGAGAAAAGGAGAGATCCCGCTCTCCATAATCCTCATAATTCCTTTCCCTGCTGCCTTGCACAATCCCTGATATCGATCAGTGAGCCAATTTAACTTGTTAATTCAGAGAACACTGCACTTGGAAGAAAAGCAATAGTTTTCAGCAGTTCATTTTGAATTAGCTTGTTTAGTGATCAGAGCTGGCACTAAGGAGGGGGGTAGAGAGAGTATGAAAGAGCAAGACTGTCATTTGTTAGCAAAGAGTAGTTGTACTTGATGCAATTGTATTGTCAAACTATACCCTTAGCCTTCAGAACAAGGGAAACAGATATGAGGGTGACAGCCTAATGTTTATTTCCGGAAGTCATTTAGGAAAAGCAGGTCATTAATTTGTTTTTGTTAAGGAGCAGGCCCATTTTCAGGACTAACAGCCAAAGTACACATAAAAGTACACAATAAACTAACCAAACCCAAACCACATGAAAGAGCTATCAATTATGTCTCGTGTGGGAGCATGTTCACCACAATTTCTTGCATGGTCAATGAAGTATTCAGATCTTCAGCAGAGATTTCAGCTTGAGTTGCTAATAGCAGTCCTTGGTTTTATGGATCTTCCAAAGGATTTTGGATTTTTTTGGTTTGGCTTTAATTGAACTTGAAAGAAGATGAATAAACAGGCCCCTTGACTCTGTTCTTTTTATATAAATGCTGTAAGAAATAAACCAGAGAATTACACTGTCTCTTTTAGCATTCTTGCCTCTATGATGGCCTAGGTACAGCAAGGAAAGGTGAGGATCCACAGTATTTCTGCCAGAAATAGTAGCTGCTCTGGTATGCCAATGGTTGGAAGAGTTACTTTGTAAATCGACTGTGAAATGCTGAGAAGGCTGAGGTGGCTACAGAGCCCACGTCTGCTTTTTTATTTCCGTGGTTTGGCTTTTCATACAACCAGTAAAGATCGCATCTCCCACCTACCGAATTAAAACTCTTAAAATAAAGGAGTACTGATCAATGTTTTCATTGGATCATAGAATCACAGAGTGGTTTGTATTGGAAGGGACCTTAAAGATCATCTAGTTCCAACCCTCCTGCTATAGGCAGGGACACCTTCCACTAGACCAGGTTGCTCAAAGAGGTGGAGGGGGAAACCAAAAACACACAATGGCCAATCTTACGGAGACCTTTCCAAGCTCAGCAGTTTCATGACCTGTTTTCTTTATTTCCTTCCCTGCCCTGCTGCCATCTTTTAAAAGTCAGCACTTTCAAGAGGGCCTGATTTCCCTCTTTGCCAAAATTATCTCCAACTTAATTTTCGGGTCCAAGTGGTAGAGACCACTGCTTTGTAAGAGGCAGTAACTTAGAAACAGCTTTTGAATGAGGAGAGACTCTCACCAATCCCAGCACTGTCTTGAAAGAGGCTAGGTTGTTTCCTGAAGTAATCACAGAGAGAGTTGTCTCTCACTGGCTTAAGCTGTGTTATACAGAATTTCTGAAGCTACAATAGTGCTTTGTCAATTCATTGTATATGTTTAAGGCAGCAGATACATGTAAGTGTAATAGGGGACATGGGAGGGATGGGTAGGCACAATGTGCTTGAAGGGCCACATTTTAAGTACTTGGAGAAGAAGGAAATCTCTGAGAAATTGATAAGCAAGGGTTTGACAGTACACCAATTCATTTATCTATCTCATGATGATTTTTCAAAGCTTGTGGCACATCACTGAAATATCTCTGCAAAAAAGGAGGTATTACATTTTTCCTACATAAATGTGTACAACATGGAGAAATAATACCCGGTGGTCTGCTGTGGCACAACGACAAGAAAAATTATCATCTTCTAACATCAACTTTTTTTCTCCTCTGTTTCTAGCCTCTCCAGTGAGAAACCTAAATAAAGCATGTTTCTAATCTCATCTCCTTAAAGTGAGAATTTCCCTCTAAAAGTAGCAAGCGAGAACTTCCTTTGCAAGGATTAAGTTTTTTAAAGTCTGCTTGATTTTAATTCAGCTGTCCTTTACTGAGTGAAACTCCACACTGAAGGTAAAATTCTCAGAATGTCAGAATGTTTGAAAGTCAAATACAGTTTGGATCATAAGAAAAATATCCTTTCTTTTCAATAAAGCTTCCTTCCCCCTGTTGAATTTGTGTGGATGCAGATAATGAAAAGTCTCCCCCTACACCTGGCACTGGTGAGGCTGCACCTTGAATCCTGTGTACAGTTCTGAGCCCCTCAAATCAGGAAGGACATTGAGGTGCTGGAGTGAGTCCAGGAAAGGGCAGCAAAACTGATGAAGAGTCTGGAACACAAATTCCATGAAGAGTGGCTGAGGGACCTGAGGTTGTTTAGCCTGGAGAAAAAGATGCTCAGGGGTGATTTTATCACTCTCTACAACTTCCTGAAAGGAGTTTGTAGCCAGGTGGGGGTCAGTCTCTTCTCCTAGCCAAGGACTGACATAACAAGAGGACACAGCCTCAAGCTGTGCCAGAGGAGGTTTAGGTTGGACATTAGGAGGAATTATTTCACAGGAGAAGTGATTAGACATTGGAATGGGCTGCCCAGGGAGGTGGTGGAGTCGCCATCCCTAGAGGTGTGTAAGGAAAGACTGGACATGAAATCTGGATTGTGGCCCATATGACCTTGATTCTGGCAACCCACAAGCACACTGCAAGCCTCTGATGCTTCACCTCCTTCATGCTCACTAGCTCTGATCAACTCTAGCCCTTGTGCCCCATAGCCATTCACTTAAGAGCTGGACTCAATGATCCTTGAGGGTCCCTTGCAACTCAGAATATTCTGTAGTTCTGTGGTGGGATAGATGGAGAAAGCACAGAAGCTACGGCTCAGCAGTATATCTGACCACACTTGTGCCTGAGGAAGGCAGGAAGAGGAAAGAACTGAAAAAATCAAGGTCTCAAGCTGGATGGAGTGTGACAGAAAGGTTGTCTCGCCAAAGGAGGTGCATCTCTAACAAGTGACCTTCAGAGTGTGCTAGTCACCAGAAGATAGTGTTGGGGAGGAGGTAACAGGAAGACAGTTTCCTTAGCTGCACTATCATCACTTTTTTTTTCTTCTCAGTAAACATATTCCTGAATGGGAGAGTGGAGATACAATTTTTGTGTCTCAAATGTAGCTGATCACAATAGGGAGACAAGTAGAAATCCAGAACACCAGTTTCTGGTTCTTACAAGGTATGATTTGGGGCAATCTTTTAATCTATTGTCTGGAAATACGGGCTTTTACCTTCTTCAAAATGGCTTGTGTCTCCCATTAAAGAAGGCTGGGCATGAGTAACTCTGAACAGGCTTAAATCATGTTATATTTTCTCCCTTAAATCTCCCTTACTTGGCTCAGTCCTTCCTCTCTTCAAGGCTCTATGTCCTCTTCTGACAAACAGTAAGCATCAGCCAAATTTAGGTTGTTGAGGTATATTCAGAGCCAATTAAAGTATAGAGCCTGGAACAGCTGTCAACCACCAGCCATCTCCTCTTCCCACCCTGTCTTCCTTGCTCTTACAAGGGTTGCCAGCCCTGTGCCACAGAAACTGAGCACATATAAATCAGCAGCTGAACAGCTGCAGCTTCCAGCCAGGCATGTTCATGCACATGAAAATCCTTTTCTAGCTGCCTACATAAAATAGCTGTGTGGTAAATGGAGAAAGCGTGGGAGGCAGTTCACAAGTCATTCCGTTCTCTTTGCGTTCAGGGTGGCATCACAGTGGGAGGGGGTGCACGGACAGGCTGGTGTGATTCTTGCCTCACACTGCTGGATGTGTGTCAATACTTCTGGAGGGTTCTCTGCCTTGGAGGCCTTTCATCACTCTGTGCATGATATGCATGTGCAATACTACTACAGGAGCAAGGTAAAGGTGCTGCCTCGACATTCCCACAGTCTGTTTCCATTGCTATATTTGGGACTCTGATAGGGATTACTTTTCAAAAGTCTGCTTTATTATGAATGCTTATCTTAGCTTGTGACGCAGTAATTAAATACTTAACACAGCATATTTTTACAGTATTCAGTGATATATTTAATTCTTCTGTATCAAGGATGTCTATGAAAGTTTTAAAATTGGTTCTTGTGTTCTGTTTTGTTTCCTTTAATAGTTTAGAGAAGGTTTGGGAGCATACAGGTTTTGGAAGGTTTGTTTTTTAACTCAGGGATTAGCCTTTGAGATTTGCACTTTTCATAAGAGAATATGTTCGGCCAGCAGTAATACTTAATTGAAGACAAATTTAACCAACTTTCTTTCTTCAAAGCTTTATTTAGACATGAAATTAAATTGTGATAACAAGCACAAGGAGGGTTTTAAGAATAATTTTAGCTGTAGAAAATACTCTATTAGAGAGATCATAAACAAATGAAGTTTATGCTAAATATCTATAAAGCTTTTGAAAGTACTTTTCTAAGTGGAATCTAAAGAGTTGTATTAAATCAGATGCTCTGTCTTCCTGTCCTGGTTAACACAGAGCCCTGAGCCACAGAGCCCCAAAAGCAAAGAGTTGCTTTTGTCAGAAGGACAGCTTGCCTTTGAATGACAGGTTGAGAATTAAGGAGACTCATGAGAGTTCATAGGAATAAACTGGTCAGGATTCCTGCCTTACTTGTGTCTGCAATCTAGGTGGTCCCAGGATCATCTTTAAGTTGTCACTCTCCAGGCTGCTGTGGAGGACAGCTGAGGGCATGCAGAACGTGTTGCGTGAATCCTGGCAGAGGGGAGGGATCCCAGCTCACAGTGTGGTTGCACATACACTAATATGGAAGGAAAAAAGTAGATCTGGCTAGACTGTCTTCTAGGGGAAGAATCTATAAGTAATGCATTGTTCCTCCTAGGAAAAACATTAGAATAAAAATTCTTGCTTCATATCTGCTGGGTGTAAGCTTTCTGCTGGGGAGAGCACAAGAGGATAAACTGTGAGAAAGCTGATGTAAAAGTTGCTTACTGAGGATGTGCCCTTGAACCCTGATCTGCCATATTCACATGGCAATCAGACAGGGCACCAGCTGCTTCTGTACTAAACCTGGAAGGATCATTTATGTATAGCAGAGTGACTGTGGTTAGAATTAAGGTTACGTCAGGTGTCAGCAAAAAACTATCATTGTGAAAGATGTAGCCCACTTTTATTAGATTCCATGCTAGATCAAAGCCATATTTGATCTTGTACAGATTGCAAGAAGATAATTTATCTTGCCTGGTCAACTGCCTAAGTATTTATCATTGGTTCATCCTGCCCACTGCTCCCCAGCTATAGGCAGCACAGGCACATACCTACACGCATTTGCTCTTTAAATAGAATCTACTCTATTGCAATGCACCTCCCTCTCCTTAGATATATCTATGTCCTGCATCTCCACCTTCAAAGCTATTATTTTTAACTGTTCTTGGGCCACAACTATATCACTTGGACATCTCAGGAAGGAGATTTCCAGAAGAGAAACAGCTTTTTGCTGATGTAAAAGTGCTGACCTGAGCTGTATTTGCATTGGGCCATGGATAAGTTAGCAGAGAAGTACAGAAGATCAAAGGAGAGTAAGATTTTTTGTCAGGGTCTTTAGCTAAAGTTGATGTGCAGCAGCTGTAGGATAGATTAGATAGGGACTGATAAGAAAGAATAATATAGTTTAGCTGGTCCTTTAGAATGAGGATAAGAACAAAGATAGGAAAAGCATGCATCGGTAAGAGAACAAGGCTGACAATTTTATCTGATGTAGAGAAATAGCTGGACTAGGAATAGGGGAGCAAAAGAGGTGGAGTGGACAGATGCAGGTGTTGGCCAGGGGGCCAGGAAAACTGTCAGAGTGAAGGCTCATTAGTCAGCACACACATGCCTATTTGTTCTTTGAAGGACTTAAAATCAAGGCCAGGAACCAGAAGAGTGTTCAGGCACCTCTCCTCCAGACTTTCTACCAGCACTCCAACTTTCTTGCACCAAATCCTCCTATGGGTCTTATCCTGTGGTTTAATACTGGAATCATATAGCACTTTACAACTTTCTCTGCCTTTCTTGAGAAATAAAAACCAGCCTCACCATCAGCTCTTTCCAGTGCGTGGACAGACATCAGCTGGGACTTCTCCAAGACTTCTTCAGCTTGTCAGTACCATTTCACCTTGGGACCTTACACACATGCAGTCCAACAGCCATGCCTTTGGGATTCTGAAGGCTGTGGATGAACAGAACATGCCTGGGCATTCCAAATCCACCTTGTTGATGGCAGTGCCAGTATCTCCTGTATGTGGATATCAGCAGTGAATCACAGAACTGTTTAGATTGGAAAAGACCTGGTAGAACATTGAGTCCAACATTTAACCCAGCACTACTAGGTCCACCATATCTACACATCTTTTAAATACTTCCAGGATCCCTTCGGGGAGTCAACCCTTGGTGACTCTACCTGTTCCCCAGGCAGTCTGTGCCTATGCTTGACAACCCTTTCAGTGAAGAAATTTTTCCTAATAGCTAATCTAAACCTTCCCTGGTACAGAACAAGGCCATTTCCTCTTGTCCTGTTTCCTGGGAGGAAAGATCAATTCCCACCTTGCTACACCCTCCTTTCAGGTAGTTGTAGAGAGTGATAAGGTCACCCTTGAGCCTCCTTTCCTCAGGGCTAAATAATTCCACCTCCCTCAGATGCTCCTCATCAAAATTGTGCTCCAGACCCTTCCCCAGTCCATTGCTCTTCTCTGAACTTGCTCCAGCATTTCAATGTCCTTCTGTAGTGAGAGGCTCAGAACTGAGCACAGGATTTGAGTACTTACCAATGTCCTAGTGCCAAGCAGAGGGTGAGGATCACTGCCTTGGTCTTGCTGGCCACACTGTTGCTGATACATGCCAGAATGCCATTGGCTTTCTTGGCCACCTGAACACAGTTTGGCTCATGTTCAGCTGACTATTAACTAGCACCCCCAGGGCCTTTTCCAATACACAGCTTTCCAGCCACTCTTCCCCCAGTCTCTGGTGCTGCAGGGGGTTGTTGTGATCCAAGGACAGAACCCAGCATAGAGAACATGATAATTACCTGCAATGGCAGTTTCCATTCCAGTCATGCAAACTGAGTTGTCTGTTCATAGTATCAGTCTCTAATCTCAGCAAACATAGGCTTCACATTAAGTCTATACCTCTGAACTGCTGGGCTCATCAGCTCTGTGGACATGCAGGTAACATTGAAGAAACAACATTCATTTATTGTGGTGAGAGCAGAAAAAGCATGAGGAGGGAAGAGTGAAATGTCAGCATTGAAACAGATTAGGATGTCTGATTGCCTGAGATTGCTGTGCTTCATTTAAGATAGCAGGATATCTGTTGCTTCCTCCAGGCAGGTCATGGGCCAGAGCAAGGAGAGGCTGCCATTCCTGCTGCCATGCCAAGCTGAAGGTCCCATGCAGCTTTGTGATGGGCTTTGCAGCTTTGTGAAAGCTTTGCTTTTACCCATGCCTCAAATTCACCACTGGCTCAAAGCATCCAGAAGCCTAGAAACAGCTCCAGGTTTCTGCAGTGAGGCTTCACAGGCTGGTGATACATTCCACTGAGTCCTGGTGTCCAGGCAGTTCATTGATGATTCTAGTGCTTCTCAGCTGAGTGAGAGGTCTGAGAGCCCTGCAGCCAGGAGCCTGCCTTCGAGTAGTCTTCATCCAGTGTTACAGCTCAAAATTATGATCTTTGCCATAGTTGCTGGCAGATGACACTTGCAATGGGATAGGCTTTACTTGCAAAGTCTCCTGCAGAACTCATGGTATGGTATTGCCTAATGCCACCAAGGAGATAGGTATTCATTCTGCTCACAGAAACATAAAAGTTCAGTTTTTTTCTTTCAATATGGTAGCAAGGATGCATGGACCTCCTTCTCATGGGGAACAAGTTAATTTAGATACAAGATGTGCTGTGGCTCCCCACCTGCCTTGTGGGTCCTGGAAGGGCTCTTTTCATCACCAGGCTGTAGCTGTTTTCTCATTCAGAGTGGTCTGGTGATAGCTGTGAAGTTTATCCCAGCTGGTTCCTCATGAGGCAGTGACAGACATGCTCCATGAGATTTATCTTTTGTTGGATGGAAATAATCTCTTGATCATGTACTCAGAAGGTTACAGTACTTAACACAATGTAAACACCAGTCTTTTTAGGATTATCTCAGAACCTGGTGGAGCCATATGGCTACAGGTGCAGGAAGTTAAGATCAGTACTGCCAACAAGTCCTGCATGGTGGGAGAAACAAAATGCATTGAATGAATCTCTTTTGCAATTTCTGCATGTTATTTCTCAGTTCATGTACCATCAGTTAATCAGACTGGCCATACAGACAACTACACGGTAGTTATTCTGAGCATAAAGCCATGTTGTTGCCCTTTCCAGCTGTGTGCTATATCTCTTGGTGGTTGAAAAATGCTTCTCTGACAACTTTGTTGCCATTCTATTTTAAATGCTTCTGTTGATTCCTTCCCTTGTTGATGGTGTAGGTCATACTGTCCTGAGGTGATCCTTTCTCAGAGTAGTGTTCTTATAGAGTGTTGTGTCAGGGCCTCAGCCAATTCTTACAGGATACAGTCCTCCTCCTACAGTTCCTTGTTTGTGTAGACTGATCAGTCCCTCTGCACTCTAGGGGGGACCCTCTCTTGGTCCTTCTCTTCCATGACTTACCTTTGAGAACCATACACAGTATCAGTCTGTGCCCTACACTATCCAGTGAGATGCTTCAGGAGTTCCATCACATAAATCTATGGCTGACTCCTGGCTGTGAAGTACAGACCCCTTCAGAGTCTTCTTCTTGAACAGGATCTGTTACAGGTAGACAGGGGAACATACAAAGGTCTGTCCTGAAGATGTGGGAGCTGCCTTTTTCACCTTTTGCTCTGTATTTCTTCCTGCTTTCTTCTGCTTTCAGTATCTTTGTGACAAGTGAAATCCTTTCCCTGCCCTGATTGGGGTATGTTTCTTGTTGAGGACATGTTACAGTTAACCATACACTACTTGGCTTTGCCATAAAGATTCTATTGCCTGGTGCTGGCCTGGAAACCATCTGTTACTGCTGGCAATGGCTCTGGCATAGGGCTAGGAGACAGGGTGGAAATGGTTTGACCTTGATTATATAATTTATAGGATAGACAGCTCTGCCTCAGCTTTCTGCAAAGAACAATTTCCTGACATTTTTACTGCATGGCATAATTCTTTACTGGGCCTGCTTTAAACTCTCTCATTCAGTTTGAACTCTCTCATTTGGGCCACATGGAAGCCAGCAAGAATTACAGACAAAATGTTTTGATCTCACAGGAATTACATCTGCAGTTACCCACAAGGAAGGAGAAATGGTCTGTGATGTCTCAGGGCAGATCTCATCTATCATCCTGGAAAGTTTTGAATTGGATCTGCTAGAACAAAATATTTACAGTATACATTAGGAAAGATAAAACCTTTTCTAGATCAAGTAGAGCTCTGGCTGAATGCCCAGCCTTGCTGCCAAACAGCTGGCCTTGCTGTTGGACAAAGAGTAGGAAAAGGCAGTATGTTTCTCTGGAAAAATCTGTACAGAGGCTAACAAAGACAGGAGGCCTTGTCCCTGAAAACGGAAATTACCTGTAGTCTTCATGATTATCCATTTCAAATCCTTACTGGAGAGCCTTTCAAGAAACTGATTTACTTAAAATGAAAGCCCATTCAAAGGCTGGTGTCTAACATGTCTTTTGAGATGTATGTTCCTAGGCTGAAAAATATGGTGTTATGGAAAGCAATCTCTATAAACAATAGAGCTATGCTTTATGTTGTGTATCTACATCTTATGCAACAGCCAGCTGCTTTAGAACATATTTAAGTTGCAAATAACTAATAAATGCAGAATCCAACTTTTCTGATCAGTACCAGCATTTCCCTTTCTTCTCCTCCTGTAAACAGTGCTTTGCAAAAATTCACCAGCACAAACACAAACAATTCTATGATAAAGAGTTTCAATATTATTAAAATAAAAACCAAAAAACACAAACCAAAACCCAACCAAACAACAACAACAACAACAACAACAACAACAACAACAAACCACTCTAAAGTAAAACTTTGCTCAGAGTAAGCAGTTTTTTCTCCACAGGAAACTCTCCAGCAACCCCTCTTATTATCAGTTCATGAGATAGTCCATAAATTCATTGTGCATAAAACAATGTTACATTAATAAATCATTGAATGGATTTTTTTTCCTGGATGTTGTAGTTTGTTTGTTTGTTTGTTTTAACTGAAGGTGTTTAGTGAAAATCTGAGACAAGAACAGACTAAATATACCAGCAGCTGGGATGGAGCTGCAGGCCTCTCAGAATTTTGCATTTCCAAGTGGTGTCAGCTGTGGAGGTTGAGGACACAGGACCCCTTGCTGGATGTCGTCCGTGTCTGAGCACAGTTACTGGTGGATTCAAACTGTATCTCCATGCATGCATGGGCTGGTGCATCCAAGTGCCAGTGACTGGGGAGACTGAGATCCAGGGGCAGCTACTGGGCACTCTGGGTGCCTGAGCCCAGCTGCTGGAGGCATCCACTTTGTATAATTGTATTGATCTATTTCCCAGAAATGGACAAAAAACTTATAAAAGAGGATCATGAGCAGGAAGGTTAGCACTCCATGTTGTTCTACACGTTGTGCAATACAGACACAGATGGCTGGTGCAGAGCTCTGCTGGTAATTTATTCATGCTTGTTTGGGGGTGCATTCTTGTCTGCTTCCAGGGTCCCTGAGCTAGAAGAGAGGACTGTCTTTGAATTTGCTGCTGTGAGTAACAATTTCTGCTCTAGGCAGTGCTTAGAGGGGACTGGAAACTATGATGCAATAGGTACTCAGTAAGCCCACATCTGTGCAGTGCCACAATAAGACAATTGAGAACAGTGTTAGACTGGATTTTATATGTAAGAAAATGTTAGATAATCATTTCATGTTTCTAATTAGCCTAGTGTTAATGAAGACACAAAGTGGCAGAAGATGACAGTATTATTTGATGAAAAATAAGGCATGGTTTGTCATCTGCAGAGTAACTTGCAATTTATCTTTTATTGATCTGATGCAGAAACAAGAATATTCAAGAAGATCTCTGAGGCTTAGCCACAGTAGCAGATGGGGTTGCATCTGCAAAGGAGATTGTTTTGTCTGCTTTGAATTGAAATTAAAAGCTGTTGTAATGACAATTCATCTAGTATGAAGAATTAGGAAACAAAGTACAATTACTTTGGGTTTTTTTACTTTTAATAGTAACCATTTAAAGAGTAGTAATTATAGCATATTGTTCATAGACGTCTGGAATGTCTACATTACATGGCAATTTCAGTTTAGGAAAACCACTTAAAGCAATTGACAAAAGACTTTTCCTACAAGTGCTATGTTAGTGTTTTATTTTGAACTTTTAGAAATTCAAGCATTTTATTGGGCTTACAGGGCAAGATTTTGGTAATAGGAGGGTTACAGAGGTGGCTTTTGTGAGAAGCTGCCAGAGGCCTTTCCCCTGTCCAACAGAACCAATGCCAGCCAGCTGCAATACAGACCTATGACTGGCCAAGGCTGAACTCAGCAGTGATGGTGGGTAGCATCGCTGGGACAACAGTTAAAACGGGGCAAAAAATCCTGCAACTGCAAATGGAAAGAGGAGTGAGAATATGTGAGAGGAGCAGCTATGTGGACACCAAGGTGCACGAGGAAGGAAGGGTGAGGAGGTGCTCCAGGTGCCAGAGCTGAGATTCCCTTGCATTCTGTGATGAAGGCCATGGTGAGGCAGCTGTGCTCCTGCAGCCCATGGAAGTCTGTAATGGAGCAGAGATCCACCTGCAGCCAAAGGAGGACTCCACACTAGTGTTCTCTTTTTGCTTATGAAAATACATCATTTTTTCTTGGTCATTTGGCTTTCTGTTCATAAGATTATACTGCTATATGCTGTCTGCATAGCTACTCATATTTTCTAAACTACTTTTCCTAGTATTACTTTATTTTATCAGTAATTATCATATACTGCATTATTTCAGACAAAATATTATGCTTAATCTAATAGTCTTTATTTCTGAGGCCTAGTAAAATCTGAAAAGATTATTCAAAGTGTAAAAAGAACCATTTTCATCTTTGGTTACTGATTTTAGTATATCCTGATGACACTTGAACATCTCCTTTAACACTTGAATATTTTCGCAGCACTATTTGGCGTTTTCAAGTCACTTCTATTCCAATACCATCACCGTTTTTCAAAGAGACAGGCAAGAGAATGAAAGAGAAAACATAATTGCCTTTGCAAAACATTAAAATCCTACAAATCTGCACTATTGCCCTGGGCTGCTTTGTCACGGGGCTTCCTTGCACCTTAGCAGGACCCTGGCTCTGCACAGCATGTGTCCCTTGGTCTTTTGCAGCAAAGACAACGTACAGAGTGGGGGCATAACTGGAAGACTCTTGGACAGTTCACCAGCAGACTCATATGGATTAAAAAGATTAAATTCCAACCCCATGAAGCAGCCAGCAGGACACAAAGATAGCAGGCACCTGAAGTAGGTTTTGCTTGCTTACATTGGACTGGTCTTTAGTCTGGACAGTGCTGCTCAATGTCTGAATGCCCATTCACAGATCACACAGCTTTCTCCTTTTCTGGCTGAAGTTTGTAGTGGTTTTCCCTTTCAGTAGCCCAAGAGAAATGAGGTGCCCCCTCTCAGAGCAGCTGGAACACGTGGCTTTGCTAGTGCTATCTCTTTGGATCCAGCCACCCATGTCCTCTCAGAAACTGGACAGATACTTCCAAATCAAGAGGGAGCAGAGACAAACACCACCACTGAGACACTCCTGCTAGCACCTTGGTAAGGCATCATCTCCAGGGAACACCAAAGATTGTACCAAGTGTTAGATTTTCTTTCATCTCTGTGAGTGAATAACCTATTGCTTCCCCTATCCACTTGTACCCAACAATGCATCATGAATTGCCTTTGATTTTTAAGCAGACATGGTAAATCAAGCAAGGGATGTAAAAAACATGTTGTTCTGAGGAGTTCAAGAGCAAGCTTCACTTGTGCAATTCTTTCAGGTGCAAACCTTGGTTAAGGCTTTGCCCTTTAATTGTCCTGCAACAGAAATTTGATTGCTTGCTTATGCATATTTTTGTATGGGTACATGAGTACATAGATGGTAATAGAAATGTTGCATCACTGTAAAAAGTGGTGCAATTTTACCCTGAAATCTGCTTTCATCATAAAATGGATGTGTGTATGAAAGGCTGCCCTGACAACTGCAATTGTTATTGGTAAAACTGAGGAGCACAAAACAGACTGGGACAGTCTCATACTAAAGTTACTAATATATTTCAATCACAAACAAGATATAAAAACTGTGGTGGGCACTCAAGATTTCCTGCCTGTTGGAAGAATTCAAGTTTATACAAGTCATTTGTACACTATCTTCACTCCCCCAAAAGATAGTGTTGTGCTGAAGCTCAATTAAAATCGTTGAAAGAGCAGGTGCTACAGTTTTTTCAAGTGAAAAGTGACCTAGCAACAGTAGAGGAACCCAAAGGTGCAGCCTCTGCTTCTGTTAATCTTTGCTCTAACTGCAAGTGTAGAACATTTCAGCTACATACTTTGTTTTATGTAACTCCAAATGTATCACTAGACAAATTTATCTCCTGACTTTTAATAACTGCTTTGACTGCATCTCATCAAGTTCACACACGCATCTAGGTCAGTCTAATCCAATCTTGTTTTCACACTCCCCAGGATCTCAGCTGGGATAATGAAATTGCTAGTACAAAAGCCTTGGACAATCTCCACAAGTTAGAGTGGGGATTGCTAACAGAAAAATATATATATATTCAAGCAAGACTACACAAATCATGTTTTATTAGTAAGGGATTTGGGGGAAAGATGAATCAATCTGACTAGAAGTATCTCTATTAAAATAGCTACAGATGTTACACCCAATAGCAAGTATGCATGTTTTCTCCCTCTGGAATGGGCAAAACAGAGTTCATTTTCACATTACGTATTCTTGAGAAAAATGGTTCAGTATTAGATGTTTTCCAACAGAAAAATCTTTCAGAGCTGCTGAAAAGAGAAGGGATCATGAGTGAAGTATCATGACAAATAAGTAGGATATTGTTTAAACAAAAGGCAATTCTAGCATTTGACCAAGCTTATCATACCTTTTACCAATGTACCTGGGTCTTGAAATGTTAAAATCATGGAGTTATTTAGGTTGGAAAAGACCTCAAAGTTCATTGGGTCCAACCTTTAACCGAGAACTACCAAGTCTAACACTAAGCCATTTCCCTCAGTGCCACAATTACATGTCTTTTAATACCTCCGAGGATGGTGACTCCACTATTTCCCCAGGCAGCCTGCTCCAGGGCATGACAACCCTTTCAGTGAAGAAATTCTTCATAATAGCCAATCTGTACCTCCCCTGGCACAACACAGGGCCATTTCCTCTCATTCTATGTAACCTGGGAGAAGAGATGAACTCCCACCTGGCTACAACCTCCTCTCAGGCAGTTATAGAGAGTAATAAGATTCCCCCTGGGCCTCCTCTTCTCCAGGCTAAACAGTCCCAGCTCTTTCAGCTGCTCCTCATCAGACCTGTGGTCTAAGAACTGCCACAAATAAAATCTGTACTTTTCTTAGGGAAAGCTCTAAAAGTATAATGAGAATATAAAATATAATCACACAAAGAACAAAACCTTCTGGCTTGGGTTTGGGGTTTTTTTTATAAATCCAATTAACTAAAATTTCTAAACATGCTGACTTCACAGCCCACAGACCTTAGCTTTTCCTTTTCTGTAACAGGAGAGAGAAACAGGGATAAGCTGTCAGACCACCACACTTAGATCCCATCCCACTGTAGGAAACCATAAAATTAACATTATGTGGGCAAAGCAACTGAACTTTTAGGCAAGATAAATATTTATTAGCACAGTAGCAGAGCAAAATCAAGGCATCTGTTCAAATATTCTGGAAACTGTGATAAAAGACTACTGACTAGAGAGCTACAGCTCTTGAATATAGAGATGTAATAAACACTGGCCTTTCTTTCACTTTTTAGTATTAAAAGAACATTTGCCTTTTCAGAAAAGGCAAAGAAAAGAAAAAGTGTTAGATTAGAGTCTAAAGTGCTGCAGAAAGATATTTTTAACTGGTAGGTTTTCCCATTAGTGATTGTTAAACAAATATCCCTGAAGATATTTTTGGTGGATTGACCCTGGCCGAATGCCAGGTGTCCACCAAAGCCATTCTGTCACTGCTCACCACAACTGGACAGGGGGATGAAAACAAAGCCTAAGCTTCATGAGTTGAGATAAGGACTAGGAGAGATCACTCATCAAATACTGCCACAGACAAAACAGACTCATACTGGAGATATTAACTGAATTTATCACTAATAAAATCAGAGCAGGATAGTGAAAAGTAAAACACATCTTAAAAACACCTTCCCTCCCCCTTTCTCTTCTTCCCAAGCTCTACCTCCTCCCCCAGGGAGGCCCAGGGAGACAGGGAATGAGGGCTATGGTCACTTCATCACCTGTGGTTTCTCCTGCTGCTCAAAGGAGAGAATGCCTTCACCTGCTCCAACATGGAGTCCCTCCCATGGGTGACAATTCTCCATGAACTTCTCCAATTTGAGTGCATCCCATGGGCAGCAGTTCTCCATTAACTGCTCCAATGTGGATTCTCTTCCACAAGGTACAGCCGTTCAGGCAGAGCCTGCTCCAGTTTGGGTCCCCCACAGTGTCACAAGTCCCACCATGAAACTTGCCCTAGCATGGGCTCCTCTCTACAAATGTCCCTGTCACAACCCTGCTCCAGCACGGGCTTCCTATGGGTTCACAGCCTCATCTCTGACAGGCACCTGCTCCAGCATGAGGATCCTCCACAGGCTGCAGGTGGATCTCCACATCCCCATGCTCCTCCATGGATACAGCTCCAGCAAGGGAAATCTCAGCCCCAGCACCTGAAGCACCTCCTCCCACTCCTCCACTTGCTGTCTGCCCAAGAACATATTTTTTTTCTTTCTTAACTATGTTGTTACAAAGACATTACTGTCCTTCCTGATGGGCTCAGCCTTGGTCAGAAGCAGGCTGGCACTGGCTCTACCAGACATGGGGGGAATTATCCCCAGCTCTACCAACTTTTTTCAGAAGCCATGCCTGTAGCCCCCACCACCAAAATCTGGCCACACAAACCCAATAAAGATATTAATTCACCATAAACTATGTAAGTGTTTAAACACCTTGGGTAGACAATTCAAGCAAGGGCCTTAAATCCCTTTTTTTTTTTTTCCCCACTAAAAGAGATTTTGATAGGTGTATGATTTGGACAAGAAGATTTTTAAAAATATTACAGAGATGACAGGATTTAGAATAATCCTGATATTTAAGACTAAGATTCTAAAATTATCTTCAGAATAGGCTTTAAGTGGTTCTATTGACCTTCTATTGTCCAATAACTCAATTATAGTATTGAGGAGTAAATCAAACTCTTCACCATCCTCTCTCCCCAGCAAGCATCACAACCGTTCATCAAAACAAATCTTACTGCAATACTCTACTGGAAAACTTAACATCTGACAAAATTGTTACTAATTTGTTTTGAACAACATAACCCAACATAAAAGTGTGAACAGAGCAGATGACACTTGGCAGAACTTTGAATTCCATTTATTTTCAGACTATATTAGCAGCAGAGTTTTGAGGTTTTGTGGAAAGTTTTTTTTTAGCTAGTACTCATTTGTTTGGTTTTTAATTTTTTTTTTAATTATTAGAATTTGGGTGTTTGCTTGAGGTTTTGCTGGATTTTTCTTTTTTTTTGTTTTGGTTTTCTCTTGAGTTGTTTTGGTTTGGTTTTTGTTTTTTTTTTTTTTTGGTGTCAGCAATTCTAAAAGATGCTTTATTATTTCAATCATGCAAAAGACACAGCTAACTTAAAAATCTATATGCTTGGGATTCCATCATGTTCTTGAAACCATTCTGGAGTCCTTTGAGTAAAAGGCTTGGGAATGAGAACTGATGCAAAGGTCCAGAATTTTGGAATATAAGATCATCTACAATGTTAACAACGGAAGAAGGAAGACACTTGATTTTTTTAAAACAGCACAGTAAGAATTTTTTTTTAAATCTTAAATTTTTTAAAAATTTTTAAAAAGGTTTTTTATAAAGTAAGTTAGAAAACATTACACAATTGTCAACAATGCTAGATTTGCCTAAGTATCCTAAGTAGACTTCTAAAACCAGTTTAGAGTGTGAAGACAGACATTGCATATTGAGATAGCTATCAATTTTAAGAGGTAGATGACAATATTAATCTATTAGCAATAAAACTTTTTTGTAAATATCATTAAATATTGTCTATACAGTGTCCCTATATTTTTTAAAAGTACAAAGAGAAGGAAAAACACTGCCTCTCATTTAAAAGAAACTGTATTAATCTAATTCCTTGGTCTAAATCACCAGCTCTTCTGGAGATGCAGGTGGGGGGAAATGAAAGGATTAGTAAAGCAGGGAAAAAAATAAAATCAACCCTGTTTGTGTATGTAGGCAGAACACACACCATCCAGACTGCAGTGAGGGTGGCTGAGCTCACAGCACAATCGTCAGGACAGCTTGGCTACATTGAGTGGAAACAGCAGAAGCCCTCACAGGCAGAAAAAAAAAAAAGCATCAGAAGTCATGCACAGTACTTCTCACGATGCCAATTCAGACTCATTGCCTAATGTATTTATGAAGGTGCTTCACTCCTGGAAAGGCATTTCTGTTCCTATTCACCCTGTCCATCAGATTTCTGGGTTACCATTAAGAGGAAAAAGCAGTAAGTAATAGCACTGATGGAAAGGCTTTGTCACAGTGATGATCTGAGCGTGTTGCTAACCTGCCAGCATCTGTAAAATGTTGGCTGTTACTAAAAGCCACCCGCCTCAAAGTGTTAAAAGCACAGCTCAGTACAAAAATGGGATGACAATTTTTCTGTCCTTTGGATAGTCTTCAAATTTCTTAAGGTACCATCTGAAAAACAAAGAAATCTGATGAGTATTGAGTCTTCAAAACACTATTGAGGAAATTAAATAATTGTACAATGTGTTTAATCCATTGTTGTCTACAAACAAACAAAAGCCTTTAGAACCTACTCTGGATAGAAAAATGGCATTTACTGCATTCACCCTAATGACATCTAATCACCAAATACAACACTACTAAGTTACAGCTGCCAGCAATGGGAAATCAAACCAACAGATGTGGTGAGTTATGTCAGGTAAGGAATAACCTATTTTTTCAAAATGTATATTGTTACACATCCTGAGTATTTATACATTTTAGAATTAGGGGGAGAAAAAATTAAATCAAAAACATGTCATTGCATAATGACTTCACATGAAAGCAAGGGATACTTCACACACTGGAATGAGAGTCCCATTCTGCATAGAAACATCTTTGGCTGCAGTTAGAATTTGAACATAAATAAAACGTTGCACTGGCTTTTTTGCTAACACCTCTCAAAGACCATCACTATTTACAAATTCAGACAAGAAAAACAAAATGCTCAGCACTATCAGATATTTGTATTTTCACCTTCCATAACAAGCATGTTTACTCCCATTTTTGAATATTTATTCTTCTGCTTCTCTGAAATGAAAGAACTAAGTTCACTTGGGCTCCTTGAAGGTGCAGATATTATGAATATCAACAGCTAACTGCAAGATCAAAGCTGGAATAAACAGAACATGCACGATAACCTGCATCTAGAGAATACAATTATTACGCTATTTACCCATTTGAGTCACTTAGCCTAAGTTTTTAAAATAAACTACACTAACATGTTTCTTCACTTACATGGATTTGATGTTTTTAGTTACTTGGAGTTTTTTCCTGTACTCCTCTTCCATTTTCCTTTAGTGTAAATAATTTCCTCTAACAACATTTAGCCTTTCTTGATGTTCTGAAAGACTGCCATCAAAGCTTAAGATTGATGGAAACCAACCATGGAATTTGAGCCTGAAGAATGTAATGTACAAGGAGAGGCAGGAGAACCTGTCCTTGCTTCATCTGGCAAGGAGGAGACACTCAGAACTCAATTAGATGAGCCCTGGGCTACTAGGCAGAGCCTTGTGGTTTGCCCTGTCTGGAGCAGCCACACCAGTTGACTGGACAACCTTCAAATGCTCCTCCCAACTCAAGATACTCTGCAACTCTGCTCACTAATAGCAGGTGATGAAACAGGAAGAGATGGTCATAGGCAACAGGTTTGGAAGGCTCAGGTTGGCTAGTGGAAGAAACTTGTTCTCTGGGAGGGTAACACAGACCCGGAACATCTACAAACAAGGGGCAAACCTATTTCTAGAGGTTTTCAGGATTCCTTTAGACATAGACATGGCTGCCCTCACAGATGGTCAGTAATTTTTCCAATCCATTTCCTCCTTAAATTCATGTTTATTTCCTCTTATGCCACTAAGTTTCAACATAAGAACCAAAGCAGGAAGCTGAAAATAACCAAAATAAAATTAACATGTCAAAATCTTTTAAACATGCTATTCCTTAATAAGAATCCTTTCATGAATCAAGTCTCCCCAAGCTATGGTCCTTTTTGTTAGCAGGAAAGCTGCACTATAAATGCAGTACATGAGCAGTCAGAATGTTTAGAGCAGAGACTTCATTAAATATCATCTACCACAACTGTTTTCATAATGGCCATATAATTGATTATAGACAATATGATACAGACATGACTATAAAGTGTGCCTGTTAAAGACAGCTTGGGTGATTTCCAAAATTTTAATGTTACAGAAACAAGTTTGAGAAGGGAAAGTATAGTGTTTGATTAATTAAGACAATATTGCTAAACTTGACTATAATCTTTACAGATCCAGGATGAACTATCTTCATTTAAACATTGTTTTACCACTTTGTTGTACTGTGTTTATGCTCTGTACTACTCTGCTGAAATTCTGCAGTACTTAATCTTCTCAGATTATTCTCTATCATATTCTGCCCTACAGCAGCAGTGTCTTTCACAAAACTTGCTCTGCAACATCCCTATAGGATGAGGCATTATTTGTGAAATGGAAATGCAGTGTGGCGTAGAGACAGCAGAAATGACAAGGCAGGAACACTTACTTGTGGTGTTGTCTTGCCCTTGAACCCAGGATGAAGAGAGTACACAATGCAAATGCAAAGCTTTCAATGGTGCAGCAGGCAAGGGCAAACCCAAACCATTCCAGGATCTCTCCAAAAAAGTTGGCTCCACTGACATACTCAAACATTCCTCCTGAAAGCAGGACAGAGTTACTTCAAAATACCTTAATCAAGATGTCCAGCGTTATCTTTTCCATACATCAAATAGGAGCTATATCACCAATGTCTCTATTTAATATTTAAAGGCAGTGGAGACAGCATTTTTCAGTTCAAGCTGTACTATGAAAGATCACTTCAGACCTCACTCTAAGAGACCTTCTGTAGCTCCACTTTTCCTCTTTAAATAAAGAAAAAAAAAGCAGATTTATTAGCATCAGAAGCAAGTACATGCCTTTGTGAATAATTACTTAATAACGTGTTCTTTGATCATACACTAAACCTTTTAAAAAATAGGTAGAAATAGAAGACATACTCCTCCTGTGTCCCAGAAGGTACCCATAGGGTTAGGGTTAGTTAGCCTACAATTTTTCATTTCTTTAAGTATTTTAGAAATTAAGTTAATTATGAACAATACCATTATTATCAAGTAAAGTTCCAAATTTATTCTCTACCTTATAAAGTCTATTGTATAGACAAATGTGCATAAATAATTGGTACTCAGCTGCTGGGTATTTTATAAATTAAGAATTTCACCCTAATTCCAAAGTCAATGTACAAATTGATAACGTCTCAGTATGTGCTTTTCCAGTGGGGATAAACAAACAAGTATTTGGCAAATGTAATAAAGGACACGTTTTGACCTTGCTCTAATTACACTACTTTTGTGACATTCTCTGAAATTCTGGCAGTTAAACTGGATAAGCAACATCAAAAAGATCAGCTCCTCCTGATCTTACAGCAAATAACATATTTCCTTCAGAACCTTTTTGTATACTTTTTGAACACAGTACAGTGTATTCATATTAATTTTTCACATGAGCACTTTAATTTACATCTATTAAAATCATAATTATTTTCACTTTCTTGGTGAAAAGTAACAGTCTAGTTTATATATCTTAGTTCTTGCAGTTTTATTAAAAAAAAATTAATAGCCAAGAAAAAGTAACAACTAAGAGAAAAAAATATAGTGAGACAATAGAATTCAGAGGCAGTACTATCTTTCTGCTCTCAGTGAGTGTAATGTGCCCAGAAGAGTGCCTGTTTCCAAAAGCATCAATAAAACTTAACACTTCCATATAGACTCCATAAGAAAGCCTTTCATAGTCTCCATTTTCCCACAAAGGCCAGAATTTATAATGACAAATTTATTTGGATTTCTGTCCTCTTTACCCTGTGTCTCCCTTTCCAAAATTGTTGCTGTTCCCCAATTATTTTAGGTACCTCCCTCTTCATATATGGGACATCAGATGGGTCACATGCTCAGTACTTTCTTCATTCCCCTCCTGCCCCCACACTGAGTCAATAATTTAGGTCTTTCTTCTCCACCCACCTGCTGATCCTCTGGAAAGTTGGGCATGCTGTTACATTTTTACCCCTTTCTAAAAATGTAGCCAACATGGGTCAAGAAACCCAAAGATTTGCACAAGCCAAGTGATATCATTAAACGGATTCCTTACAATACTTAGCTTAAGAGGAAAAAATGTTTCCCAAACTATAAAATCAGTTCCTGTGGTAGAAAACAAAATACTGTTTTCAGTTGCCTCTTATATCATAAATTACTATCTTGCTTCATATACACTAAGCTTCAGATCATTTTCACACAGAAGCACTTTAGGTTGGAAGGGATGTCTTGAGATAATCTTGTCCAACCACCATTGTTGAAGCAGGATCAGCCAGAATATGTTGCCCAGGACTATGCCTACTCTGGCTTCGAGTCTCCCTGCAATCTCTCTGAGCAACCTGTTGGACACCTGTGTGTTTGACCACTACCAGAAGAAAAAGAAATCAGATATAATTTTATGTATTTGAATTTTGTGTCTACTGCCTCTGGTCCTGTCACTAGGCACAACTAAGGAGAGCCTGGTTCTCTCTTCTTCATTCTCTCCCATCATGTATATATAAACTTTGGTAAGATCTCCCTGAGCCTTCTCTTCTCCATCCTCACCAGTCCAAGCTCTCTCTACCTCTTCTTTGAGAGATACTTCTTTTTGTTATATTAATTTCTGTACCATTTCACTTACCTCTTGGTATCTTGTAACCGGTTTCCCCTGGTTTTCTCAGATTTCTGAGAATATGATCAGAATGAATATTGATGGCCATGCCAATCAACCACCCTAATAAACCTGAAGAGAAATATTGAAAATACTATATTTAGTGCACTGTGTTTGTTCAGAAAACAAATTACAGTCAGATATCACATTAGGCATATTGTCTCAAAGCAGTAGTAATGTAAGCAGCGTAAATAGTTCTGGTGACATCCTGCACAGTGCCAGTCCCACACTGTGCTCCTCAGTCAGTAGAGCTCACAGTATCAACAGCTCCCTAGATGGGAAATAGCACTGTAAATATGAAGTTTATTCTTATGGTGCTAGACTTATATAAATATATGTATGTGCATATATGCAGATGCAAGGTGTATGTTTCCCTAACTTCCACACAGAAAAACAAATACGCTAAAATTTTACACACTGAAAGAAACAGCCATTTTTAATCTTCCCAGAGGGACACATTTTAGCCCCACTCTCCTTTTACTATTTTACTGATAGCATATCAAAATTTCCCCAACAGATTTCTGTGCAATAAAAGGAATACAACTGTGAAGGAACTAACGTACCATTTACTCGTGCCGTTCAGCAGAACGGTTTAGCCATTTATTACAGCCTTTCACAGAAACTGAGATTGTGTCACATTCTACATCCTTATGTTGCCATGAGGGTGGGATAAATCAAAAGGAATTTAGGGTTAAAATTATTTTTATCCCTTGGCAACATGTTACCTTTTCTTCCTTTGAAGGCCACATTCCCTGCTGATAAGGAACAGATAAGGTCTGTGTTTTGAGGTTAACCACAGCCTCATCTCAGATTCTGTGATTAGTTTTTCCAACAAGATATAATCATCTGGAGCATCCAAAGAGCTGTTGATATTAGGAGAGACACTGCTAATCCACATTCCTTTCCTACAAGATTATATCCAAATATGGGCAATGCATACACTCTCTTCAGGTCTGATGTGTGAACAGAGCAGAGGTGACACGTGTGCCTAATTGTTTCATTGCCAGATAAAATATTCATGCAATAGTTGAGGTGCTGATGTTCTGTAACCTGCACCTTGTGAGTTGCAGGTGCTGTTCCGCTTTGTAGAGCTGCTGCTAAAAAAATGTTTTGACTCACAAAAGAGTTAGCCATCAACGTTCAAAGAAAGTTGTTGAATAGGAACTTAAAGGAGTAAGAAAAGACATGGCATACTGCAAAGGGTTTGAAGAAGCTAAAGCAAGCAAAGGAAGAAAGGAGTTTCCAACTAAAAGTGCAGATACATTAGGAAAGGGCACAAGGGTGAGGCACAGAGGTGTTGGTGTCCTGTTCATAGCAGTCACCACTTTGGGGCACCACTAGCCCTCTTCACAAGCTCTTTATTGGCACGCAGGTGTAGGTTCATGCTGAAAGATTACAACATTGCTCTTGGTTTGGAAGCTCATGGTTCTGCACTTGAAGCAGAACATTCCCATTTCCTCTGAAAACAGACAGGTTCACTGCTCTGAACTAAACCAACACACAGTCCAGAGAAACCATGAGGAAATCATATCAAAAACCATATTCCTGCTCCAAATCAACTGCTGCTATAGATGTAAATTATTGTGTTCCCCAAAACAGACAAACTATGTAATAAGGCTCCATAGTCAGAGAACACATCAGTTGTTTGAAACTTCTCACCATGATAGTTAATCAGCCTGACTTCTCCAAATTTCTGTCTTCTCTGGAAATTTATCTCATTTCAGCTTCCAGATATAGAACCTTTGTTGGCCACTACTTGTAATACTTGTATTATCTTCCACATGTAACTTCACACAGCTTAAAAAATATCATATTAACTACCAGGAAATGCACTTTCTTGCTATCATTGTTTTCTAATATCCTAGAAAATTTTTTTAGTAATTTTAAACAGAAGCTGAAAGACACTGTCAGATATTTTTGAATAGTCCAGTTGTTCAGGGAGTACCCAGTGTACAATACTTCACCTTGGGATTTGCTTTGACCAAAGCTATAAGCATAAACTGCAGGTATTTAGAGGTGCCCCAGCTGGGATGAATACCAAATAGCAATTATAAGTTCTTAAGATCCAATTATGTTGATATGCATTGCAAAACAAAAACAAACAAACAAACAAACAAACAAAAACCCTAAAATATATTCTAATTACAGGAATTAAAAAAAGAAAGGAAGTCTTCAGTTTAGTTGTTTAATGGGCATGACAAATTTTATCTCGAGATTTGTTAAAATTAGACTCAAAAATCAGCAGTGGTCACACTATTAAAGTGGTTGATGCACATACCAGCAATCTTCACTTTCTTAGTTTTCAGGATAACTTTTAAAGCACTGTATTGGCTAACAGTAGTCACCAGAGCAACACTTCACTTATGTTTAGCAGTACTAGAAATATACACAAGCATATATTTCAAACTGGTATTATTTGGGAAAAAAGCAAACAAAACCACAAATACAAACCAAATTAATTCATATACAGAAGTATTCATAGCTGAAGGCAGATGAACCTAACTACTGTCATGCATTTGCATCTTTCAGAAATCCTTGAAACTTAAAAAAAAAAAACCCAAACACCCAAAAGAACTCAAGGAAACTTGAGAATCAAGTCTTATTAAGATTTTTTTTTTAAGATATTTGAGTAAGGAGCAACTGATTTATGGCTCCTTAATCATGATTTATTCACAGCACCGTATTGAGATACCTTTCAACTAAGGTACTGAAAACAAAGCCTGCCTGGCTTCAGTCTTCAACAGTTTTGATCAACAAATCCTTTTATCTTTTTTTTCTGGATTCTGATTTAAGGAGAGTGGAAATTTGAAACAATCAAGAAAATTTCAAATATATTCTAGTGTCCACTGAAATCATTCCCTTGTACCTCCATTTCTCTATTTTTAGTGCACAAACAGAACTGCCTGCTAATCTTGGCAAGAGAATCTTCTCAGATTGAAATTTCTTCAACCTTATATTCATGACAGCATTTAGCACAGTTGTCCTCTACTGTCATCTAAAATAACATTGGAATAAAGACAAGCAATTATTTTTTTTGTTGTTGTTGTTGTAAAAGGCTTGAGAAATATAGGAGAAACACTAACTTGCTCTGGCTACAGAATCACAAAAAGAAGGGTACTGACTCACATCGAGGATCTACACAGTTCAGTACTCTGCCTATAAGGTAAAATATTCTGGTTTATCTTTAGATGAAAATGATCTTTCTGTAAAGATTTAATTAGGAATTGATACTATCATTTTTACAGTAGGCAAAAGTCGATGCTAGGAAACAAAAAAATAGAGCAAATAAAACATTTTTTCACTAAATACCTTAGTCTTTTAATCATATCCATGGCTTCAAGTATAAATGTAACCTCAATTCCCAATTGGGAATGAATGATCAACCCCTCCACCCCTTCCTTGTGGCACCAGTTTTGTCATTTGACAAAGCCACTCCCCAGTCAGCAGGGTAGCTGGATTGGTGCCGGTGTGTGTATCCAGTGTGGATAAGCTGACACCAAAGACTTGTACCATTTGCCATGGCACGTTGGTAGTTAGCAGCTATCCTTGCTGGAGTTTTTACTCCATTAACTTGTTTACTTTAGTTTAATCCACGTTACACAGAAAATCTTTGCTTCTTCTAAACATGCATGCTGCTGGTTCCATGTAGGGCTGCAAATTTCTACATGAAAAAAAATAAATGACCTGGATTTACTTGGCTGTTAAGGAGTAAAGATGACAATCAAATCATCTAGCACTGCAGAAAGAAGTGCCAGTTCACAGTTCTAAAGTAAAAGGAGACAAAAACCAGGTAAAGGTTAGAAGGCCAGCTACACCAATGAGAAAATTATGGGAAGACTTATAAAATGGCATTGAAGATACTATAAAATCACAATAAAAAAATTAATAGCTACGAAGACAGAGGAAAATTACGCCTGATGTTCTCAGAAGTGATTTAACTCACCTGTAATGAAGCGTGAATCAGCCAGCCAGCCTGGAGGGTAAGTTGCATAGGTGGTTAAGCTTCGGCCCTGCAAGTATCCGTTGAAAACGCAGAACAGAAGAGCTAACACAAAAGTGAAAAACGGTGTTGGTTTTCCTTCACGGATCAGAAGAGGAAAGATGAGTGCCCTACAGCAAAGAAAAGAAAATTTATTGTATTAATAACAAAAAAAGATAGCTTTGAAGTCCAAACACTGTCCACACTACTCCACTTTTCAAATTCTCAGCACCAGCCCTTGGTGCCTGTTTGAAAGGATAGCTATACTTGCTTTAAAATCTAAAACATTCTCTTTTTTTTGCCTAATTAGAATTACCAGATCATTCCTCTCTCCCATGTGGCAGAAATTTTAAACTTTGTATCCAAAGCAATTACTTTGGTGAGAGGAATAAAGACAATCGATATTAAGCACAGACCATTATTGTTCCTAAATCCTCAGTTATATCATCAGGCTTTCTGAGGCAAGCTAGGACTCAAGATCCTTCCACCAAATTCCCCCAGCACTTCTATGGGGAAAGTTAATCCCCTTAAAATTAACTTAATTGACCTCAGTTTCCTCCCTAGCCTGTAACCCAAACATTAATTGCTTCACCTTGACAATTTTGGTCTACTCTATGGTACTTCTAAAGACGTGACAAACCCCAAATTGCCACCTCATTCGGGAAAGGAATCTTGATTGCTTTTCCTGGGGGATTATGCAAGTAAACAAACTAGCTCCAAACAAGAAGAGCAGGTGAATATTTTGTGTTCTTTCTTGCGGAACTAGCCAACTCCCAATTGTCTATTGATTTAATTATGATCCATAATGATACAGAAGCAGGATCACTGAAGCCTGAGCATTCTTCACGTGTTTTCCATCTACCCAAGGACGACTGCTTCTAAATAACCTTTCCAAAGGAAGTCCAATCCTAGCAGCTTCCAAGAAGAGTAATGAATTAATTACAGGATGATTTAAAGCACGCAATGCTACTACAAACAGAACTAGATAACAGAGGCCTCTTCCAGCCTAGGTCCACCTACAGAAGAGTCCCTCAGGTTTGGGAATAGCAATAAGCAACTGGAAAAAAAGAAATTGCAGGACAGCGCTCAGCTTTTTGTACAAACCATTGCCTCACATTCCTAGCTATTCCCAGACATCAAGGACGAGTTAAGATCCCATGTAAAAGCTAATGTCTCTATGCTTAAGAGAAGGAAAAGGGGGAGCAAAGACACAATTCCAGGTTTTCAAAGGCAGCCTCCAGACCAGCCATAAGTCATATACTTCCCCACCACAAGGCTGTGGAATACACTTGGTCAAAAGCAAGAGCTTTTCTCAATAAGCACCAGAAAATAAGATACCAGCCACACAAGTGGCTTAAGAAAACCTGACGAGTCTGTCCCTTCTGTCTTGGTGGCAAATTTACTCGTGGAGTATGACCAGTAGCTACTGTCCATACTCCACAAGAACAGCAATATTGCACCTGGGCTCCAGCTAAGCTGCCTTCTCCAAGTATTTTTACAAAATGCCTAGATACTGTTGACTACCTGGCAACATAGGGCGCCCAGCCTCAGCTTTACCAGTATTGTAATAAACCTGCTGAATATGCTGTGCTGGAGGAAACACGCGCGGTTCATCAAGTCCAACTCCTGCAATGAACGCCGTGTTGAAAGACAACGTTGAACAATATAATTGGAAAATAGCTTTTGGTTCGCAGCATCAAGATTATATCAGCACACGGTGCTAAACCGTCCTTGTCGTAACACTGTGACCTTAAGACATCCTGGATGAATCCACTGCTGAAGCGGGAGCCGGCAGGAGGCACAGGAACAGCACAGGGATGGGGATCCACTGCTGAAGCGGGAGCCGGCAGGAGGCACAGCGGCAGCACAGGGATGCGGATCCACTGCTGAAGCGGGAGCCGGCAGGAGGCACAGGAACAGCACAGGGATGCGGATCCACTGCTGAAGCGGGAGCCGGCAGGAGGCACAGGAACAGCACAGGGATGCGGATCCACTGCTGAAGCGGGAGCCGGCAGGAGGCACGGCAGCAGCACAGGGATGGAGCGGCGCTCACTGAGAGCTCCGTTGGCAGCCGGAGCATCAATGCCCGGCACAGGGAGCACAGGGAGCACAGGGAGCACAGGGCAGCGGCACCGGCCATTGACCCGGCCACCGTGACAACACCGAGCCTACCCTCACGCAGCGAGGCAGAAGAGACGTCAGTGACAACTACATTAAGTAACGAACGCTAACTAACACAACCTCCCTGCCTTCGGTCGGGAGGCAGCAGGGAGGTCTCCCCATGAAGGCCGATCCCCTCTCCTGCCCCAGCACTGCAGGGAGCCCCGGCCATCCATCCATCCTCCCGCCCGGCCCGCACCTGTGCGCGTAGTGCAGGAGGAAACAGCCCAGCAGGACGCGGTTGGGCCGTGCGGCCGCCCCCGCCCCGCCACAGGCGGCGAGCCCCAGCGGGACGAGGAGCGAGGGCAGCTCCTGCAGCGCCCATGCGGGGCGGGCGGGCAGCAGCCAGCCGAAGCGCCGCGAGGAGTACCGGCCGTAGGGCATGGGGATGAAGCACAGCAGCAGCGCCGAGGCGGCGCCCAGCGCCATCAGCCCGTACGAGAAGAGCTCCAGCAGCCGCCGCTCCTCGGGGCCCTCGGCCCGGCGCCACAGCGCGCACACGGCCCCGGCGCCAGCGAAGCCCATCGCGCCCCGCCGCCCCGGTTCATCTGGCGGCGCCGGCGGCCCCGGGGGCGTGTCCGCCCCACCGCGCCCCGCCCGTTGTGGGAGGGGCCGGGCCGGGCCGGGCCGCGCTCGGGAAGTTCCGCCGGGAGAGGCGGGTCTGCGCCTGCGCGCCGGGAGCACGCGGCCGCCGCGCGGTCCCCCGGCCCAGCGGGAGCGGAGGCGCCTCCTCACGGCGGGGCCCGCGGCGCGGATCGGCCGCCGCCTGGCTGCCATGGGCCGCAGGGCCCGCGACCGCCGCCGCCAGCAGCAGCAGCAGCAGCGGCGGCAGGAGCGGGGCGGCGGCGGCGGCGGCGGGGACCAGGCGGTGAGAGCCGGGCCGGGGTGGGGGGTGAAGCGGGGCAGGGAGCGCCGGGCTGACGGCGGTGGTGGTTTCCCTCAGGGCTGGGCCGGCGGCTACCCGGAGATCGTGAAGGAGAATGAGCTGTTCGAGCGGTACTACCAGGAGCTGGGCATCGTGCCCGCCGGAGAGTGGGAGGCGTTCATGGCGGCGCTGCGGGAGCCGCTGCCCGCCACGCTGCGCATCACCGGCTACCGCAGGTACGGCCGGGCCGGGCACGGCGGGGGTGTCCGCCCGCGGCACGGGGGAGGGGAACTGCGCGGGCTTTAGGGCTCCTTCCAGCCCCAACCGTTCCGTGATCCTGTGTTTCTCCATCCCGTGTCCCTCCGCGTGTCTCTCGCGTGCAGCCACGCCAAAGAAATCCTCCACTGCTTGAAGGAAACGTACTTCAGGGAGCTGCACGACCTGGAGGTGGATGGCCAAAAAGTCGAGATGCCGCAGTCGCTGAGCTGGTGAGTGATCTGGAGGCGAGATAAGGCATTCTGCGTGTTCCCGGCAACCAGCCTGGCTCATTCTTCTGTTTCTGTTCTTTCCCCATCTCTTTTCCACCAGGTATCCTGAAGAGTTAGCCTGGCACACTAACTTGAGTAGAAAAATCTTACGCAAGTCCCCACAACTGGAAAAGCTTCATCAGTTTCTGGTTAGCGAGACAGAATGTGTAAGTTTTGGATAGATCTTGATTTTTTTTTCTGGCATATCCTGAGCAACACTTTATTGAAATACCTTATGAAAGGTGGAGACTCTACCTTTTCTCTCAGAAGTTGGGTAGCTCAGAAGAATCTGGATTTTGTGTTGCAGTTGGCAGTGATGCATCCAGTGATTCTGGTGCATAACTGCAGCTACAAATATTTGCCTAAACTAATTGCATTCTTTTCTTGTTGTTTGGGGATGTTAAAATGAGTCCCTGTAAAATAATCAGTTGCTGTTAGGAACCAAATGTTTAAATCTGGTAAAAAGTGTATGCATGTGCATGACAACACTTAAGTGATGTTTGTCACTTGAATTGAGCCAGTTTCTCCTCTCTCTTGAGAAGAAACTACAGAATTAATACAATTAGAGTAAATATGCAATTGTTAGAAATTACTATTGGGTGAAATACTGTGATTTTTTTAATTCTAACAGAATTTAATCCTAAGTATATAGCAGTGTGTTTCTGACTGCTTTGTTATTTTACTACATAGCAATTTAAAAGTTTTATTGCAAAAGAAATGCATTCTTTCATGGACTAAAACCAGATTTAATTTCTTGTTTTCCTTTCAAGGGAAATATCAGTCGTCAGGAGGCTGTTAGTATGATCCCACCTCTGCTGCTTGATGTCAGCCCTCATCATAAGGTAAATCTAGAGTATAATGTGTACTAAAGTTTATTCCCTGAATTTAGCTTAATCAAACTACAAATCACAAGAGCAGTATCAAGGCTGATACACAGTTCTGTTTTGTGTTGGTACATTTTATGTTTTCTGCACATCAACAGCAACGCTCAGCTAATGTTCAGATCACAAACACACTGTCAGAGGAACATCTGCTTTTTCCACTCTGTGTAATACCCTGCAAAAAACACTTCAATTTTAGGCAGTTGCAGTCTTATTTTCAAAGTGTAAATGTGTTTAGCTGCATCTGAGTTACATATTCTTGTTACAACCCGCTTTTAAAGTAAGGTGACTGTTTTTAGCTTTCTCTCTCCATCGCACTGTGAACAGATGTAGTTTTCAAGATGCAAGTGATCATATGTCCTGCCTCCTGGATTTCATTTCTCTATGCCTTTTGAAGAAGCTGAAAAGTTCTACTCTATAAATAATCTGTTAGATGAAATATTTTGGGTGAGCTCAAACATGCTGTTGGTGGTGGCTAAACACTATAGGGTGCTAACTTTAACTGAAGTGTGTAAGGAATGCCCATGGTATTTTCTTATGGCACGCCATAGGAATGAGGGTATCTGGTAGCAAACTTTCCATTCTAACTTTGTAATGTTTTCATACTTTGCGCTTGTTTGCAGGCTGAATCTGTCAGGTGGCCTTACTCTGTTAACCTGTTAAATTAATGAGCTAGTTGCCTTGCTATCTCAAGCAGCCATGTTGTGTTCTTTCTTAAATTTTCATGCTGTATCTTAAAATTTTATGTTTATCGAACTTCTAACGTGTGTTCTAAAGACTAGTTTGTCCACAGTTGTTTTTATATTGACATTACTTAGCATACGTAACTTTTCACTGTATGGCAGCTATGACTGTTTTTGTTAGTGAGGCAAGGTCTTCTCATCTCTTTTAAGGGAATAGTAAATTGAAAGTCTCAGTCCTGATGCGTGACAAGTGTATTTTGATTTTTGTCTGGAATTGAACAGGTGGTGAACACGTTCAGCTTAATGTAAAGCACAAATTGTGGGGATATTTTTGCACACACCTTACATTGTATGTGCTAAACTGGCAGTATAAAGGCTTTACATTGAATGTTTAATTTGAGTGAGTATTGCAGCATTTTCCAGAAATGCCTGCAAGATTTAATAAATCAAACTAAGAATAGGTTCTTTATCCTCTCTTGTGCCAAAACAGCAAATGTTTAGTATTGTAATGAAGCCCTGACTTGTCATTTAGGACCTTTTATGCTTCTTAGTGCCTTACCTTAGAAGCTGTTCGTTAGGACCAGAACTGCAGGTTGCTTTTGCTTAACCAGCATGTTCTGTATGTCGTGTCTAACGTGCTGATTCTGTCTTCCACAAGGATAAAATTAATGATTGTCAAACCTCTCCGTAGCTGTGTTCATTTTTGATCTTTTTTTTTCCCGTTTAGATTTCCCCCACCATCAGTTTGCTGGACAGTTTTAGAGTGTGTTAAGTCTTATTTATTCTTCATTATCTTCTGCATTATCTGCAAAAGTAGAAAACAGTAGCATCACTTCTCTCAATTTAAACAGCAGATCTGATACTGTCTTGGAGGGTGTGTTTCATGATGCACTAGCCCTACTGCATGGCAACAATTATCACACATTCTCTGCAGCTCTCTCTCGAGTTTCTCAGCTGTCTTCTGGTTCAGTCTGGTTTGTGCCAAGGGCTTGCATGAGGATCTGAGCAGATCGTTCCCATCCTTTATCCTGTTGCACGATCTCAACTGATTTTTACTGGAGCCAGAGGTCCAGGAGATAGACATGTTTCTGAAAATCTGTAACTAGGCAAGAGAAAAGCTCTATTAAGAGAAAATTGTGAGATGTCAGTTCTTTTGCTGTGAAAGTGACTCTACCAATGACTCCTCACAAGCCCAGTTAATGATTAATTAGAAGGGAGAAAGCATTAGAATTTAGGTGTTGGTGTCTTTGCTGTTGTGTTCAGCTGCCCTAGGGCAGTTCAAACACTTCCCAAGTGCTTATTCCAAGGTAAAGACGCAGGAGACATATACTGCCCTGATTTTGTGCATTGAAATGTAAATGTGTGGGGAGGGAAAACAATTAATTTTTATAAAATCTATATAAACTACTGTCTCTGATTAATTTACTAAAAGTTCAAAGAAAAGTACTACTTGCTATTGAATGTAACTTCGTCCTTGATATATGCGTATATATGTAAGTTGCAGATGACTTCAGTTAGAATTGTTTGTGAACTGATAAAAGGATCATATCTCCAAATCTGTACTCAGGTTACTCTTTAGAATTTCATTTCATCTGATGTTTTTGTTCTCTACAAACTAAAGTCCTTTTTATATTTTCAACCTTCAAAGGTAAAGCATACAAAGAACAGGATTGAACTTTGGTTTTTTTCAAATTGGTGTTCAGAACAACCTTAATTCTGCACATTCAAAAATACTTAATATAAACAACATAGTAAATTTCTCAAGTACTGAAAAAGTACAAGGCAGGACTTTTTAAAACTTTCTTATGTTTGTAGATTCTGGATATGTGTGCTGCTCCTGGATCTAAGACTACACAGCTCATTGAAATGTTGCATGCAGACATGAACGTTCCTTTTCCCAGTAAGTCTGGAAAACAAAAAACTTGTGACTTGGAATTTCTGCTTTTTCTTGTAGTAGATAATTTTTAATGTCACAGATGAGTAACTGCAATTAACTACATGTTGAATTCCCCAAGGGGTTGTTATGTGAGTAAAGGTACCCACCTTTGATTTGAAACTTCCTGGGCTTCCTTTGCATGAAAAACAGACATGAATTATCTGTATCATTACAGTTCAGATTACAGTACATGTGATTAGAACTTAATTTCTGTATGTAAATCAGGTTTACTTTGTAGATGGTGGCCCCTGAGCCTCTGTGCTTTCCTGCAAACACTGGATTAAGCTGCTGTAGACTTGAAGCAATTGTGATATTTATGATTTCTGTAAGCTTCAGAATCCTTATTTTTGGTAAGATGCTCAAAGAAAATGCTGCCCACTGACACTGTAAAGTTGTAGAGAGTGTGGAGTCTTTCTGCATTGTACTGAAGGTTAGCTGATGTAGAGATTGCTTTTGGTGACAGTGGCGTTTTTTTCTGTTTTAGAGGTTTTCCTTTGAAAAGTTGAAGGGTTCTTGGCTTTGTCTTACTGCCACAGGGTCAGAGCTAAAACTCTTGAGACTATAACACATCAGTTAACCTTCAACATGCTTTAAGTTATTTTATGCTTAGTAAGGTCTCCCCTACTCAGTAGCAGTCTATTAAGTAAAAATCTCCAGTGAAAGGTTTGCAGAACTTTTGAAGATAAGGTAATAAACTATGTAAAAATATTTATATGTTGAATATTAAGCATTTTCCCCCTATTTTATGTTCCCAGATGGTTTTATAATTGCCAATGATGTCGACAACAAGCGCTGCTATTTGCTGGTTCACCAGGCTAAGAGATTAAACAGTCCATGCATCATGGTGGTAAATCATGATGCCTCCAGCATTCCTAACCTACAAATAGATGTTGATGGAAGAAAAGAGATCCTCTTCTATGACAGGATTTTATGTGATGTCCCCTGCAGGTACCTTGCATGTAAACTTGAATACAACTTGAATACAAGTGGATGTTACTTCTTTAAGTGCAGTGCTCAATTTTTTGTGTTACTGAATTGTCTCTTTTGAGTAGGTTAGTGAGTAAGGATTTATAGTAAATTCTGTGTATCTTTTAAGTGTAGGGATACAGAATCAAGGTGAATTTTTTTCATTCCAGGTGGTCCTTAAATTTGATCAGTTGAAGGGCTTCAAATTTTGACCTTATGTTCCGGACTGAAGTACAAAGACAATGAGGAAGCAAAGTAGAACAGTGTAGGAGAACTAGTTATAAGGGAGAGGAACTGGTATTTTTGTGCTGTTATAAATGATTTGGATATGGAATGAGTTTTACACACAAATAATACAAATGTCTTCAATCTCTGTTGTAGTGGAGATGGAACCATGAGGAAAAACATTGATGTGTGGAAGAAGTGGACAACACAAAACAGTTTGCAGCTCCATGGGTAAAAATGCTTGTTGCACATCTACACTTCTTTAATTTTTCTCTCCTTTTTCTATATCTTTACATCTGCATGCATTCACATGTTAATATATGACTAAGTGGAGACTAAGAAGAGTCATTTTTCTCTCAAATCAAGAGCTTAGTGCTATTGAGAGGAAGTGTAGGGTTTCAGATGTGAGGAGGGAAGCATGTGAATCTGAATTGCTTGTATTGCCACAAATATCTGACATGGAAATTTTCATTGACTTGATTTAGAAAGGATAGCTAATAAAATGGAGCAAAATACTTGGTTAGGATTCTTAGCATTTAGGCAGGTAAAATACTGTTGGAAAATACAGTAAACTGTAAAATTTAATAGTGATATTTTAAAGTCTTTAGGATTCTAGATATCATACACAAATGTTTTCAGTTACCTGAGATGCATTTATGTAAATTGATGGTGAAGGCATATGGCAAAATGTAGTGACTGAAACAGATGGAAAAACAGAGAACATTTTACCATGTATTTTTAACAAGCTGGGGATGCATTGGTTACTGTGATGCAGCTGACCTATGACTTTTTGGCAACTCATTCATTATTGGAGGTTTCATTTTAGTTGGAAGTAGGAAATATGCAGGTAAGGTCTAAACTCATGGTCCAGCTCAGTGATACCCTTCTCAGAAGGCCACTGCTAGTTAAGCTGTGTTGTCCATAATATTTTTAATAGTCAGATTGCTCCTCGTTTTAACTGGATTTCTGAGAAGAGTCATGTTTTTGGGTGTTATTTTTCCAGTGTTGAGTACTTCATAATAAAATTGATGGGGCACTAGAAAGAACAAAACACAGAAAGTTATGCTGCATTAGTGTTAATGTTTGACCTAATTGCTGCTTTAATTTAAAAGGTGTCACTGTGTGTCTGCATTACAGACTGCACTAAGCTGACTCAGTTTAGCACTGACTAATTTGTGTACTGCTGACAGCTGTAGAACTCCCCAAGTGCTGGCTTAGTCCATGGAGAGTTGTGTGTGTGCAGTAAAGCTGTTTTTCTGAATGATAGCTGGCTAGACCAAGAGTTTTCTGTCAGATTGCAGTTGAGAATTGCAACCCGTGGTGTGGAACAGCTGGCAGAAGGTGGGAGAATGGTGTATTCCACGTGCTCCTTGAATCCCATCGAAAATGAAGCTGTGATCGCGTCTCTGCTGGAAAAGAGTCAAGGTGAGAATGTGAGCTTGAATGAAGTGGGGAACGCTTTCTGGGTTTGTTTTTCTTTTTTTTTTTTTTTTTTTTTTTTTTTTTTTAAATTTTAACCTTAGCCTAGAAAAGGATACATGTGTGATGGTACTAGTGATAAGCGTAGTGTGGGTAATACGCTGCTAGTTTGCAAAACTATGGAAATTTTTGGTACTGTAGGATTTCATTAATGTTCTATGAGTAGTCTTCTTAAAAGGGTGTGAATTAGGTGCAAATACAAAACCTGAAGAGTTGTGTCAATGATACAGAAGACACTTCTATAGATCAGTGGCATTCAGTCTCTGTTATCTGGCTCCCACTGACTTTTTCCACCGGTTGGGGTCCATGTGTGACATATGTAATTCATTTGGAAAACTCAGCGTGGAATGTTGCTGCTGTGCACTATAGGAGTAAAAAGCCTGGAGTGTAGTTAAGCAGTTAGAGCAAAGTAATGGTACACCAGTAGGTGGGAGTCACTGATACCTTTATCATCCTTTGCCCCACATTTTGACACACTTGGAATTTTAATGTGTTTAAATTCATGGGGGGTTTTTTTACATTTTTGACTTGCATGTGAAAGCTGAGGTTACAAGAGGTGGAAAAATTGAGATGAACTGGGAAGCTGTTCTGCATCACTTTGTGACAGTAGAGTTCAGCAGCCCATTTAGTAGCTGGTGTTTTTTCTCAATCAATAACCAGAAATACGGAAATATCTAATTGGATTTGGCATGAAAAGTTCTACAGACTTTTTAAAGTTGAGCCTTTTACAGGGCAGAATCAGCTCTATGGCTCCTGGAGCTGCACTTACTCAGGAAGTTGGTAGCCTGTTTTGTGTAATGTTTACTTTTAACTATTCTGGCCCCAAATTATGCATGAAATTTTATTGTGTTAGAAACAGCACTTTAGCTTAAGTGCTTGCAGGTTAGTTAGGAATTGACTATGTAATTTCTACACCCACTCTTCTGTGCACTGGGGCAGCCTCATCTCGTGTCCTGTATGCAGTTTTGATCACTGCAATATAAGAAAGTCATTAAACTATATTAGAGAGCATGGAAAGGAGGTCAACAAAGATGATAAAGGGTCTGCAGGAAAAGCCTGGTGACGAGTGGCTGAGGTAACTTGTTCTGTTCAGCCTGGAGGAGACTGAGGGGAGACCTCACTGCAGTCTCAAACTTCCTCATGAAGGCAAGAGAAGGGCAGGTGACCAGTGACAGGACCCATGGGAATGGCCTGAAGTTGTTCAGGCCAGGGGAGCTTTAGGATGGATATCAGGCAAAAGTTTTTCATCCAGAGGGTGGTTGGGCACTGGAACAGGCTCCCCAGGGCAGTGGTCACAGCACCAAGGCTGACAGAGTTCAAGAAACATTCAGAGGATGCTGTCAGGCACATGGTGTGACTCTTGGGGTGTCCTGCACAGGGCCAGAGTTGGACCTGATGGTCTTGGTGGGTCCCTTCCAACTCAGCTTATTCTGTGATTCTGTGAAAGGACATCTTTATTTAGAAGTAGTTTCTTTGGTAGTCATAAATCCATTAAAGTATAGTATGCTTGGCTTATTGAAGGCCATAGTAAAGCCAGCATTAATTTTAACAGTGACAAGAGTGGAAAGCATTAAGAACTAGTTGGGATAGGAACACAAGAGCAGTAGGATGTGGAGGCCAGCAATTGCAGCACCTGGGGGAAATTCAATACTTTGAAGGAAGGACTGGCTATGATGTTCGGATCTAGTCTCTGCCCACTGGAGGTATTTTGAGGCATACTTGGAGGCTGTGATGTGTCCCAGCAAGTGAGTGTTATCCTTGGAACTTGAACACATGTTTAGCTTAAAAAGGTAGTAGTAAAGAGGTAGTGCAGTGGTCTGCAAGGGGCATTGTGCCACAAGAATTAGTTCAGGTCAGTCCAGAAGGTTTGTTGGTAGCTTCTAGCACAGTGTTACCTTGCTGCTTGTGATGCAGTTGAGAGATTGCTTTCCCCTTAGGGATGAAGGAATAGGGAGAAAGCCTTTTTGTACCATGTAGCAACTATTGGAAATTGTAGCACTTTTGACAGATTCTTTAGTGCCTGATCAGCGTGATGTAGTCTTGAGACATCAGCTGAAGTCATGCTGTAGGGAGGCAGGAGTATTCAAAGGATGGATGCAAAACATCAAGTGTAATAACATTTGAGATGTCATTGTTGAATTTTTCTATGAATTCATGTATTTCCTTTTCATTTATTTAAAAGACTAGCCTAAGCTGTCACTGTATGAATTAAACAGCTATAGTCATGTAGAACAGGTTGATAAATTGTGTACAACATGAGGAAAAGCCTACCTGACTGTTAAATAACTACAGTATTCAGAATCACAAAAAAACAATGTTATAAGTTAGTCTTTTCTAGGTAGATCACCTATTTAAACAGTAAATTTTTATATCATTCCTTCTGGACTTTGGGCAGCTTGAAGCTTTTATTCAGTAGATAAAGCTATACCCTGTTGATGTTTCTTGTAGTAATCTGACATATTTTAGGCACATAGTCTTTTGTCATGTTAGTGTTAAAAAATTTGGAATTTTCCTTTCCATTTTAAAAATCAAATTCTCTTTCCTCTCTCACTGGAATATATTGAGAGTCCTTGAAATTAGAATATCGTAGGCATTTCAGCTTAGTTATACCAAAAGTTATTCCCTGAAAAATACTTAGTCAGTGTAGTAAATCCAAATACTGAGTAAATGAGAATAAGAGCTTCAATGATTCCATTGCTTAGAACACTGATTTTTAATGATACACGTTGTAGACTATTACTCTGCAACTGCTACAAAAATATCTAACCATTATGTTTTGGGTAATTTATAGGTTGCATGTTATATAGTTGCTATTATTAACAGCTCTTCTCATCTTCTTTGTTAATGTAGGTGGTAAAAGTTGTATAGCATTTTATTTCTTGAAAGTTTTAAAAAGTTTTACTATTCCTAAAATGGCTTAAAACTTTAAAGAAAGCTGTGTTTGTAAAAGTTAATTGGCAACATTACTCTTCAATTCTGTTTTCAAAATGTTTACCTTCTTGGGATTGCAGGTGCCTTAGAACTTGCTGATGTCTCTTCTGAGTTACCAGGTTTGAAGAGGATGCCAGGAATTACAAAATGGAAGGTATTTAACCTGATATTTTTGCGAAGCTCTTGGTCTGTGGTAGAGTGTTAAATTAAGGAAATTCTGAATTGGAACATTTCACAACATTAGGTTGAGCTGCATTAATGGCAGTGATTTGATGTTTAGGGGAGAGAGCTAAGCTGAAAGTCTTTGCAAGGGTAAGTTCTTTTTCCCTCATCTGCTCTCCCCTTACTTCTAAGTTTCTTTTCTCTGTCTTCTATACTTGCTATAATTCCCTATTCTGTTGTATGTATGTGGCCTCTAGATGGCAACATAATTTCAGCCACTTTTCATGTTAGCCATCCATCTCTGTCTTCAGGGTCTGTGAATGTTAGATTCTGCAGTTCTTCAGCTGGTCCGTTTTGCTTCATTTGGAAGTAAAAGCTGTGAAGCTTTCTGCAGATAAGCTATAAAGCATACAGTGATGTGACTAATCCTAGAATATTAATAGAATCCTTATTTTGTTCCAGGCCTTAAATGATTTCAGTTCTGGAAACAAACTAATAGGGAGCGGCAAAAAACCCAAAGCTGCTTCAGCTTCTTGTCAAGAAAAGTAGAAGACCATCCTAGTAGTGGGGAAAGAAACTGATTAAATTTTAGTTGTGGGTGTCTTTGCAATGCCATTGGGTTTTCTGTCTTGCCATCTCACTAGTCTCTTGCAATGGCAGACAGGTTTATGCCTGTATACATGCTAATGAGCAACATGCAGGGAATAAATATTTGCTTTTGTTCTGCCACTGGAAATCCAGCTTAGAAGCTAGGTGATTTCTTTCTCCTTAGAGTTCCTAAAATTTACACTGTGTGCTTGAAGAATAAATGTAAAATGCATAACTGTGGCTTTGTGATCTTAATTTTACCTTATTTTGGTGCTCCATAACCACTATATATATATTTATATAATGATCACTGAGAGTATATTCTGTTCCCTGTAGCATCAATTTCTCTGTTGGCAATCGAAATACAACTCTCCCTAACAGGTTTTAAAAATTAGTCTGATAAAATGGGTTGAAAGTTTTCCAGACTTTGTTCAGACCTGATTTGCTGTTACTGTATATTTTCATGCCCCACTGGCTAGCATGTCACTGTGGATGTATTTGCTTACTTTGGTGCTATTTTTACTTGGTGTAGTCTTTTGTTCCCTGTTGCTGCATTTGTTTTCTGGGAGATCTGTGACTGACTACATTGAATATTCCTGAACATCAGTTGACTGTAAATCTCTGGAAACAACAAAAACAGAAAAAAGGTTTTGTTCAAGGGACACTTGGGTGCTTGGAAATAGCATTCAATACTCCCTCCTTAAGCCAGATAATGAGTGAACTCCAGTAAATTATTTTGGTCTTGAAGACACCTTTTTAACTCAAGATTTGGTCATCTGTTCCTGCAACACTTTTACTCTTCCTTCTGCTCTAACAGGTGGTCAGTAAAATGTGCAATAGAGAAGAGTTCAGTGTGTTCTTTGGTGCTTTTTCATTCTGCCAGTCACAGCAACTTACCAATGAGGCTGGTAAACCAAAACTGAACAGCACAGGACTTCTAGGCAGTTTTTCTGGTAAAACCAAAGTAGTTCTAGATTTTTTTTAGACTTTAGTTATTTATCACTCCTGTTGTTGGTTTTTCTCAAGCTTGAGTCGTGACTTCCAGAGAAGAGCAGTTGAGAAGTACAGTCTGTCTTGTCTCCATCTAGCACTATGAAATGTAGAATGTTTTGACTTGAAATACTAATTCTGTAAGTACAGTAATTTCTATTTCAGGAAATTTGGAAAGGCACAAGGTGTGATCTGATCAGTGGCTGAGCAGTGCCAGACTTCATGATGCTGAAATCTGCGTTCCAAAGTGAAAATCTGCGTTCTCAGTGAAATTGTAGTCTAGATAAATGTTACATTTCAGTTTCCACTAAAGCACCTGATTAAACTTTCGAGACAATCACAGTGAGATGCATGAAACCACTTCATCATACTTGCCAGTCCTGAAGTCGCCATCACTGCAACTGCTTTACTTTGTTGCCTTAACAACAAAAATGGGCCTTCATTTCACTGATTAATTTTATGCATTAGCCCTGTGCATCCCCATTTGGGACCCTTCTTACAATAGCATCCAGTACAAAACCAGGCATCTAGAACTCTCTTTTTCCCTGGCTCATTTTTTCACTTTGGTATCCTTGCTTGAAGAGCATTCAGAATGCCTTCCTGTAAGAGTTATTTATGGCTCTAACCTTCTGCTTGTATCTTAAGAGTCCATCAGAACCTCTGATCCTTAGCCAAACTTAGGTGATGTTATGTCTACACAGTGTCTTAGAGCAGATCTGTAGGTATGTTCTGAGTTCTAAGTAAAGGTACAGATGCTACAAAATCCACAGGGACATGGTTCTTCAGCAACTCTCCACAAAAGCATCTGTCAGTGACTTGTATATGCTCATGTCATGTAGCTTCCTGCCTACCAAGCTGTCGTGTTGCACTCTTTACATATTTCTTATGTAATAAAACTGGGATTCTTCAATTCTGATCTTTACTAGACTGCAGCAGCTCTTTTCCTTTGTATACTGCTGGGAAGCTGCCTATAACACAATGTTTCACAGCCAGTCTCATGGAAAAAAAGGAGTAGTGTATCTTAAATATGATGGCTCACATATCTGACGTATTTCACCACTGTCCTTCCACTGGATTTTGGTGGTTCACATGTTTTTAGCAGGTTTACAGAGATATTTGTAGTTGATTCAGCCCCTATCTGCACTTCTACTGTATGCTTTTTTTTTTTTAAGCATATGAAGTGGAGCAAAGAGCTGCAGCTGGCAAGAGTCTCCTACTCTGAAGTGCACTCATACAATGCACAAAGAAACAATGCACTTTAAAGAACTTAATTTTCTGTACCAGAAAGTAACTTCTCTATGTTATTGTGTATTATTCTCAATGTTGGTGTCTGAACATTGGTTTGCAAATATTTTAATTAAAACTTGTAAAATGCTGACCTGTATTCTTCACTGAATTTATATTTACCCCTTTGAAGGTGATGATGAAAGATGGACAGTGGTTTGAGGAGTGGAAAGATGTGCCTACAAACAAACAAACACAAATACGTCCTACTATGTTTCCAGTGAAAGATGAAGAGAAGCTAAAAGCAATGAATCTGGAACGCTGGTAAGTTTTGCCTGAGTAGATCTTACGAGGATTTGATGTCATATGTATGGTTGTGGCAAATTATAATAATATCAGATTAGGAATGTGTAGGTCTGAGTATATTTTGATTGCTTCATATGTAATGGCAGTGCACAGTATTTAAACTCCAGTGAATCAGGAAAAATTACTGCAAATTGCGTAAGAAGAATAAGTACTCACACGAAAAGGTCAAATTCTTTGTATCCAATAAACAGTCAAAATTACTGAAAAAGTATGTAAAACTTCAACTTATTAACAGTGTGACTTACTTGCTTTTAAAGGCTTTCCAAAGCTATTCTAAAAATATTGTTTAGAAGTGAGTCATTAAAGCTCCAGTGTGAACGGTGAATGAACGTGTTGCGTTGATGCAAGTAATTTAGTCAGAATGCTCTATTTAGATCCTATTTCTAGTTTGATAAATTAAATCTTCACAATTCTACTAGGAATACTTATCTTGTCCTGAAAGTAAATATAAATGTATGCCTTCTAGTATTTTGTGATTCTGAATGCAGCTATGAATATGCTGCAACATTTTTCTTTTCTCTTTAGTCTTAGGATATTGCCCCATCACCAGAACACAGGTGGCTTCTTTGTGGCTGTCTTAATAAAAAAGTCTCCAATGCCATGGAATAAACGTCAGCCTAAGGTAACTTGTTTTAAATTGTCTAAATTGTTAATTACTAATAATGTTTCAAGATTTTTTTTTTAAATTTACACATAACGGAAGACATACTATAACTGTTCTGTATCTGCCCTTCAGTTATAGTTCAGTGTGTCAATTAAAAATTCCTAAATCCATGAAGTACTTAAGAAAAAAAAAAAAAAAAGACAATTTTTAAGCTGGAAAAAAAAAAAGGGGGAATTTTGAAATGGTAGTAAAATAACAAGATAAATCTTTACCCTAAAATTAAGGCTTTGAAAGAATTACAGAAGCATATTATATTGGGTAGCTAAAGCTGTCACTTCCTTCAGCTGTGTGTGGTCCTCTGCTAAAAGGCTTTTTTCTGCTATGTTGTAAGCTAATTCTGATGTCGGTTTATCTTACTCTGGCTGGTTGCTCAGGAGTGATTCACTAGCAGATTAGCAGATCAGCAGCACGGGGGATGGATGTAAAACTGTTTGGAGCAGCAGCTTCAGCCATCTGACTTTAATCCATTTGTTGTCAATTGTCTTTAAAATCCTGTCAACAGGATTTTAAGTTGATGTGATTTATTTGATCTCTTAGATGGTCATGTCTGTGAGAAGAACTTCTTCTGTGAATCCCTGTTAGGTGCTCATTTGATTTGCTTCATTAGAACAACTTAGGAGTAAAATGTATGTGGCAATAGGGAAGAGGCATTTATTCAGAAGCAAGCACCCTCCAAATGGCTTATGTTGTTCTAAGTTAAACATCATGGCACTCTGACAGAAGGTGTGCAGCAGCAGGATGCATGTGTCACTTCGAGTGTTAGGAGGAAAACAGCAGATCCTGTTTTAAAATAGTCTTCTCTGAGTGCTTGAATATGATTTTGTAGATGTTACAAAAATATTTTTCTTGGACACTTGGTATGAAACTGTCCGGATCAATACTAGAGGTAAATGCAATTTATAGTGGTATCTTGATCTAGTAATCAGATTAACTCCCTGAATGGATCTGTTTAAGCACTTGCATACAAATTGACAAGAATTAAGCACATGCAAAGAGAGAACAGAGGTGCCTTCTGTTACAAGCTGGATACTACTTTTGCTTTTTTGAAAATACTGTAATTTGAAATAGGTTCGTCAGAAATCACCAGAAAGAACAGGAGATACTGAAGTGACAGCAGCTAATTCAAATAACGGTTCTGAGTGTATTGTTGAAGAACCCACACTTGCTGAAAATGAAGAGTCTAAGAAAATGCAAGAATTGCAGAATTTGGACACTGAGCAGAGTAAAAAGGAAGGAGTATGCGGGTAAGGACCACATCTAAGTATTTGTCCTGTGACAGCTCTGCAATTGCTGAGTATTCTGTAGTTCTTTTGTAATTTAAAAGTCGATCAAGAAAAATTAATAATTTCATTCAGTTGTTCTCATTTCCATGTTTTCTGTCTTGTCTGTGTTCATTCAGCAAGTGTGGAAAATGAGCAGTTTTCTAATTAGCATTTGTTGAGTTTTTAATGCTTGGTTCTGTGTTTGGGAAAAAAATTACTTACAGAAGTTGGAAGATCTGTATTGTCTTCACAATCATCCTATCAGAAATCTCTGTTTACTTGTTTTTGTGAACTCTGTTTCAAAGCACTGCTTCACTTCCTTATTTTAACAAGTTAAATTGTGTGTAGTGTTAGTGAAGCACAAGAAAATGCCAGTATTCTGCTTGGAATACTGTTGTTACAATAAACCAAATGTTTATGACTAAATGAACCGAATATACTGATTTTAAAGCAAGTACTTTTAGTGAAATTGACAATGCAATGTTATTTCCTTTTTAGACCACCACCATCTAAAAAGATGAAGTTGTTTGGATTTAAAGAAGACCCTTTTGTGTTTCTCCCTGAAGATGATCCATTGTTCCTTCCTATCCAGTAAGAAAAAGGATGTTTCTGTTTTGGCAGTAAGATTTCTATTAGTTCAGGGATGTTAGTAGTTCAAGTTCAGTTCATTACAGAAGATGGGTCTCGTTGGTCTTGCATAATGGCTTTTTCCTGACTTTGCACCAGGGCCCCCTCTCCTCAGCACTTAAACGAAAATAGCCAACTAGAGTTTGCACTGGAAGTTTTCCAGTGTGTCTCAGGGTCTATAACAGCTTGTCTTTTCTGATGTCATGCAGCTTAGAAAGTCTAATCTTTGTGTTCTGAAGCCAAAGTGCTAAGTGTTTGCAAAGATAGCTGGAGGAAATGGGCTGAACCATGCATTTTGAGTATGTGATTTTATTGCTTGGTTAATCAAAACAAGTATTATGGCCACAGGAAGTTTTACGCATTGGACCCATCATTTCCCAAGATGAATTTACTGACTCGAACTCAAGAAGGAAAAAAGAGGCAGCTGTACATGGTTTCTAAGGAGATAAGGAATGTGCTTCTGAACAACAGTGAGAAGATGAAGGTATGGTTCATAAGCATCAGTGTATATCTCCTTGAACTTGCCAAGGGTACTGTTTACATAGAGGATTAGCCCTCTGATAGGCTTTTATTTTTTTAAGTCTGGATTAATGTTTTCCTCTCTGTCCCTCCTCTGTTAGAGATGAAAAGTTGACTCTGAGATGAAAATCAGTACATTTTTGGTGGATGAAAGAGAACTTAAAAGTAGAGAGAGGGAATATATAACTTCCGTGTGTGTGCCAGCATTTTTATGTAGTGTTCAGGTAACTTTACAAGTTTACATTGACAATGTTGTATTTATCACCCCCTTAATTACAAAAGTATTAAGAGCTTTGAAAGCCAGCCAAAAAATATAAAATCAGCTGAATTATTTACTGGCTGTATTACATAGGGACATTGTTTCAAATTTTAGCAGTTAAACAGTTTTCAAAGTTCATTAAGCTGAGTGATAATGGGATAAGTAGTTTTTGTGAATTAGAAGGAATTTTTTTATTTATGATTCCCTGTAGAAAATGTCTTGCAAATGCTAAAGATTTGTCTCAAAAGTCATTGTGTAATTTAGGTTGGAATCAAGTCATCTAGTCCACCTTCCTTCCTACATCAAACAGAGCTGGCTTCAAAGCTAGATCAGATACATTCTGGGGCCTCGTCCAGTCAAGTCTTGAAAATTTTTGAGGCTATTCAGTACATCTTTACAACAGATCTTTGATGTGGATAAACAAGTATGCTTTTATCCCCTATGTAGGAAATGGCTACATAATTGACAAAATTTTAAGAAACTGGTGCAATTTATTAGGTTATGATACTTTGAATATCACAAAAGATAGAGTGTTCAAATAGTAATCACTTGTACATTTTTGAAATCCTGTTCTTGACTGACTTTACCAGAATAACACAGAAAATTCTTACTCAAACTAAAATTAAAATTAGATACTAGTAGTTTGTTGCCCTCTTTTTATAACTCTCACTTCCTATTACTGTTCAGTTTTCAGTATGGAAAGGAGTAAGAGGCATTTTCTGTTGAGGTAGCACCACATTTTTTAGCAAGAGTTCCTTTTTCCCTTTGAGTGTATTTTCACATTTATTCAGTGTCCAGTGCAAATGAACCTTTAGTTGAAGAGTTGAGGAAAAAAACAAGTTCAGAGTGGCAATTTAGAATTTATACTCCCCACTGATGCTTATTGGCTTTGCTGTTTTCAGGTTATCAACACAGGGATAAAAGTCTGGTCTCGCAACAGCGATGGTGAACAGTTTGGATGTGCATTCAGATTAGCACAAGAGGTAATTGCATAGCATTGTGTTTTCAGAGGAGGTACTTTGGTTTCCTTGAGAGCCTATAAGACAGCTGGCATTAACTTTGTCAGATTAATGGTAATTTACATTTTCAGTATGGTTTAAAATGTGAAAATTGTTTTTTTGGTATTACGTAAAGCACATACTGTTTTTAGCATTTTTCCTTCAGGAATCCGTGGTTAAATTTTGAAATAATTGTCTTTATTTATTAAACAGGGAATTTATACTCTGTACCCATTCATTCATGCAAGGATTATAAATGTCTGCATAGAAGATGTCAAAATTCTGCTAACCCAAGAAAATCCATTCTTAAGCAAATTTAGCAGTGAAACACAGAAGAAGGTCAAAGATATGGGTAAGCCTGCTAATTTTCCTGTCGCAAAATTATTTTTATACTTTGCAAAGATGGCTGTGAAAATCCTGATAAACTGTGTTTGCTAAAAATTTCAACTAAATTTTCTTATATATACTTGTTAGGTAAGTAAGCATTACTGAAAGGCAGTGTGGTGCTAGAAATTGTAGTCCTTTCAGCCTCTAAGGTTTTTGAGCTTTAAAGAGCAGAAGAGTTGCCAAACTTACAACTTCTGTGAAATAGTGCTGTGAGGCAGCATTTAAATTATCTGATGAACAAAGATTTTATATACATTTCTGGTTTTTCTGCCTGTTAGTGCTGCAGTTTGTTATCTGCAATTGCTTGTCATGACCTTATGTATCAAATATAGTTACTCAGATTTGATTTTCTTAAATATGGGGAGCGATGTCTACTTGTATTAAACTTTTATTTCCTCTACACTGGATGCTTCAAGATACGAAAATTGGTTTTCAGCCTTTTGTTATTGTTTTATTTCCAGTTCATTGCTGATCCTTTTACTTTCGTGTTTGATGAGACAAAATGGGAAGAAAAAATGTTCTGAAGTTTGGTCTGGCATGCTCTTATATTCATTTTAATCAAGTAAAAGTTCCTTGCTAGATTCACTGAGTTAGTTAATCCACTGTGTGGATTTTGTATTTTAATTTGTTCAAGATTTTGGAGGAGGCAATGTTGGTAATTGCTTCTGTAACTATATAAATGCTTTGGTTTGAAAAAAAAAAGAGAATAAAATCTGGTATTGTCTATAGTTCAGTGTACTGATGGAGATAACTGCTGACCATGTCGTGCTCTGTGTTTGTCTAAAAACTTGTTTTCTTGAACAATTTCAGATTACAATCGTTGTATCATTGTACCAAGTAACACATCTGTTTTGTTTTTATTCCCCCTTCCCTGTAGCCATGGGAAGTATAGTTCTGAAGTACGACCCAGACCCCGAGTAAGTAGATGTGTTGCTTTCCATTTGTGCACTTCTAAGACCTGAACAAGAATTTATTTTCACTCAGCAAAACCAGAAGTAGAGGCATAGAGTAAAGCCATATGGGATACAGAGAATAAGACAGGGAAAGAAGCTCTCTTGTCTGTGAATTCTTAAAACAAGCATAGAATTTAGCTTCCTAAAGGAGAGCTGGTAGTTGTGCTAGAAATCAACAGATCACTGCATTTGATTTATTTGTTTGTTTCCATGTAAAGTCCAGCATTTGGAATGGAAAAGGTTACTTTTTATTGTTCCTTTTTGTGGACAAAGTAACTTTTGTCAGCAAAACTCTTGAGAATTTTCTAAATATAAATTTTAATTTTGCTCTTCCTTGTATTAGTTTTGAAACCAGAGCCAGAAAATTATTTTGCTTGTTGCAGAAACTTAATACTGTTGAGGTTTTGAGTTTTTGGCTTGATTGTAGACAAGCAAGTGCCAGTGTAGGTGTTGAAGTTAAAAACAATGTACTTTCATCTTCTGTGAATAGTTACAAAATGCATTCAGTGTTAGAACTGAATTGTTGTATGGCTATAAAATGAAGTTTTGAAGATGAACTTTCTCATAACTGACTGAACTTAACTGCTTGTTTGTAGAAAACCTCATGATCTTCAGTGTCCAATAGTGCTCTGTGGTTGGCAAGGGAAGATGTCACTGCGTGCCTTTGTGCCCAAGAATGAGAGACTTCATTACCTGAGGATGATGGGAGTTGAAGTGTTTAAAGCAAAGAGGAAAGAGGAGGAATTGGAAAACAAAACTGAGGAAGAAGGTCAACACAGACTGGTGCAAACAGAGGAACGAATGGATGTGGAAGATAAAGAACATGATTTAATCACAAAAATGGAAGCAGAAATAGGTGGAGAGTCTTCCCAGAGTCCTGTGGAAAGCAGTGCTATGGAAATAGAAAATAAAATTGAGGATTTAGATCAATCTAGTAAAAATGCCAACAATCATGTAAGCCAGGAAGGCAAAGACACGGATGCGAGTAATGTGAAAGATTAGGTTTCCTTCTGTATTGCTTGGCAGCTTCCATGAGGCTCACATCCAGACTTTTGCTTTTAGCATGAAACTGTATTTTAAAATTTGGTTGGAATGGGATGTTCCTCTTTTAAAATTTCACCTATTTTATATTTTAAATGAAAGCTATAAAGAGATTTCTCTTCAAGTGTGTCTTCTTTTCACCATTTTAAACTCCTTTTTATTGGTGGGTTTGTGAGTCTGTTGCTGGCAACAGACCAGACACCAGTAAAATCTAAAGCCCATATTTTTAATGGAACAGTGGTATGCACAAATGCACTGCACGTGTGTAACTGGTCAAAAATTCCTTCGGAAGAAAAACCTGGGGTTCCATTCACAGCACATAGATTCCAAAAACATTTTTTTCTCCTGTGATTGTTTACCCTGCCTACCACTATTGGTTACAGTTTATAACTGCAGGTTCTATAAAAGGATAAGAGAGTCAGTGTGAGTATCCATACAAGTGCACATACAGGATATCTGACTGACAACCTGGTGAATGGTTATTCAAAAGAAAACCATGTCCAGCATCCTGGGTAAAAAAAGCAGAATGCACTTTACCAGAGACTGATGTCTGAGGTTTTTCTTCAGAGTGATTAATTGCTTGACAGACCCAGCTAGATCTTCAGGTGTGCTGAGTGTGCCTCAGACTCCTGTTTTGAAATGTGCCTGGGAAGAGTCTGTGACTATCACCCAAGTCTGTGGCAGTCATCTGTCCCTCTGCCAGTTCTTCAATTGGGAGTCATCTCTAATTTTTGTTAGATAACTTGTTTATAGCTGAAATAATAGTTTAAAAAAAACATAGTGGTATATATGTTGTTGTATAGTAGATGTTTAAAAGGTTATTTAGGTCTAGAAGGGTAATTTATTTAATCAGACTTTATAAAAAGGTTGACTACCTCAGAAACTTGGAATATAAATTCCATCCTTTGTGACTTAGTTTCAGCAGTACTCTACTGTTGTCAGGATGAAAGGAAAGTGACCAGCAGTACAAGGTATTGTCCTCCTCTAGGACCATAGTGATGCAAATATTTGTTATGCTTGTCAAGTGGAATTTTACCATGTGTATTTTTATTGATGAAGTCTTATGTGGCTTGGATCCATTTGCTGTACCTTGCTACAACAGACTTTTTGATGTCTGCCCTTGAACTACTTCATCAAAGGGAGAATTCTTGAGGGACAGACATAAAAGTGAAATAATGCCATGTCCTCTGATGAGATATTAGTCTCATGCAGTGAGGAACCATTGACAGGACTCATTTTCCTCTTGAGAGTCCGTAAAATAGGTTAATAAAAAAATCAGTTCTTGCCCTTGTATTTTGCTAAGGTTTGAGTTTGTTCTTTTGAGTCGATGGGACAGCTTCTGTGCTGGCAGCTCCTTAGGCTGAAGAGCAGCATAGCAGAATTTTCTTTTGAGCAGAGATGTATAATTTTTAATTCTTAAAGTATATGAGAGAAAAGATTTTGTAACTTCAAACTTCAAGCACATTTTTGTATCTTTGCATTTATTCTGGCATATTGGGTATTTGAAATGGAAGCAGGGTGGAAAGACCACTGTCACTTATAAGTCGTCATTGTAGTCTGCAGTACTCAGCCCTGAGGATGATTTGAATTCATCTAATCTTTATGCTCTGATGATCTCCATATATTATAAAAATATCAAATGTTAAAACCTATGTGAAGAAACTAAAATTTGTTTTTAATTACGCCTGCTGTTTCTGTATCTACTGATCTTCCTGAGCAGCAGCTTCAGCTTTTCAGTCAGTGACTGCTAAGCATACAAGTTTGACAGGTTAAGCTGAGAAGAATACTTGTTGATATAGACAATCCAGCAGAAAGCAAACTATAGAAAATGAACTGTCGTGATTAGGTTTTTTTGACTGAGCTTATGACTGGCAGACTAAAATGAGAGGAGGAAGCTTTTATCTTGGAGCTAAAAGTAGGTTCTTGGATCATAAACTCGCTGAAATTGAGTATAACTTAAGACTTGTAATAGAATAAGAGCCCGTAATTTTAAATCCTCTCAGTAGTCCCATTTTCCTGTGTTATCTGTGAAATTTTGCTTTGCTCTTGGCTTTTTGGAGGTGTATTTTTTTGCTGTCAAGTGCAAGTGGGAGATTTCAGCTAAGAAACTAGGGGTCTAATTTTCTTGTGCTGTTCAGCAGTTGCTACATCTCCAAGCAAATCCAGAGATTGAAGATTTATTGTGGGTTTTTTTTTAAATACTGTGAGTTTCCTTACGCAAATTGCTCTGTCCCAGTTGATCTTGCCTTGATAGCCAGAAAGGAAGATGCACAGAATTGTGTAGGTAGTGGCTGAAAGCCCTGTTGCAGTTTCCTAGGCTGGGAACCCAATGAAATGGGTGTGTTCCGTTTGTCTGTCTCTGCTGAGTTCTCTGCTACTGGGGCTGTGATGCTCAGGTGGCTGAACCTCTGCCCAGGTGGTTGCTGCAAATAATTTGAAAGGAAGCCAAAGAAAAAAGTGATTAGCAATCACATTAAGCTTGAACACAAATTATGAAGTCTGTCCTTGTAAGTAGTCCCTATTTTGTGAGATTTCTCTAGTTAGCATTGCTGTTTTTAGAAACATGGGCCTGTAGATATTTGCACTAATGGCAGGGGGTTTTATATGTAGTAGAGAGGAAAACAGAAAAAAAATCTCATGTATCTAAATGAATAGTCTGATGATGTGCTGCTCAAAGAAGTCCTCAGTAATAACTGCTGGATCCTTAAGAAAATCTATTGACTGAAAAGCCTAGGAAGCTAAGGAGAGAACAAAGGGAACTCACCACATGGGATGCTTCTCTTCAACATTTACCTGATGTTATTCTTCGTTACTTTTGGAAATTTGTTAGAATTTTCTTACCTTGCTTTGCTGCAAAATTGACATACCACAGCCTAGTGCCACTGAGGCGATTTTTTAAATTCCTATTAAAAGTCAATGAAGCTTCTCCAAGTGTACAGACCTCATGAAAAATACCTGTCCATGAATTTCAAATTTAGATGAAACAGCAAAAGAAAGCAATTTATCTCGCGTAACAAGCCCTTCTTGAAGCTGCGGCGAAGGAAAATCAGAGCATTTCATTCTTCTAGCGGGAAACTTCGGTCGCGGAAAACAATCGGCAGCGTGCTCCTCCTGCTGCGCTGCTGCCGGAGCTGAGCTCGGCACGCTCTCCGTGCCCAGGACCCAGGACAAGCCTTGTAAACAACCCCCAGCACCGCGGCGCAGACACAACAGCCGTTCTGTTATTCCCGGCCCGTGTCCCCATGGAGCCGGCCGACGTGCCCGCTGCCTTTGCCGTCGGCCTCTGCAGCTGGGGCGCGGCGAGGTCTCTCAGCACGCCGGGTGCCCGCAGCATCCAACACCCACCGGGGCCCGACTGCCCGCACCTCTCTCCCTGCAGAGGGGTTTGCCGCACCTGGGACTCGCCCTTCTACCGACTACATGGTTGTGTTTAATTGTCATTTCATTTGTTGCCTTTCTCAAACAAACCTGAGTGTTGTTTTTGACTAAAATCTGGGTTATTTCCTAGGGTGTGGCTGCTTGTGTTACAAACTTAAGTTTCTTTGGCACTCGGTATTTCTATTCAGTTAACATTTAAGCAAGCTGTTGGCTACATAGGTGCCTGCCCAGGTAGCCACATTTTTTTTAAAAATGGTTTATCCATGCATAGTTTTGGCAGGATGGGTAACTCCAAACCATCACTTGGGAACATGCCTGTACACTCCTGCCTCACCTGCATATCTCCTTGTATTTCTGATATTTTGCCTCTCCCCATTTTCTGTTTGCCATCCCTTGAAATTATGGACTTCTCCCTAGTTTCTCTTTTTCGTGTCACTCAAATGCTTTCAGGCATGTTAATAATGGACTTTTGCCTGTTCTCAAAGGGAAAACCAGTATGACTGCTGGCCAAAACAATTCTTACAAATTTATATAAGAATGGGGTAAATATACAATGATCCTTTGCCCAGAATATTCTTCCAGACTCCAGGAGTTTCTTGGACCAGAGATTATGTCTTTGGGTTTAGTGGTCTTTTATGTATTTGTCCTCCATAAATTTGCTTCCTGAGACCATGTGGACTTTTAACTCTCATGACATCCTATAGCCGGGGGCCCCAAACTCCTACCTCCTGTTTTGTGAAGTATTATTTTAGCACCTAATGGTTTTGTTCAATGATCCTCATTTCTTGCATTGAAAGCCACAACAAGCAGCTGATTGCTGAGTAGTTTCCTCAGGACACTTGTGATTTTATTACCTTCTGTCATATTCCTTATCAGTCGTCTTTTTTTCCAAGCTGAAGAGTCCTAGCTGACTTGTTTATTCCCTCTATGGAGACTACTCCAGATCTTTTGTCATCTGTATCAAATGTTTCTGAACCTTTCTGAGTTTTTATGTCCTTTTCCAGGGGGAATAACTGCACATGATGCTTCGGATGTGGCATTTGTGGAAGCGTGTGCTCGCTGTTCTGTCCTCACTGCTTGGTGATTCTTCATGCTACTAAATATCAAGCTGAGTTTTCACTGGAATTGCTTTTCATAACCTCATTATTATGTTCTGAGTGGCAATTGAGAACCTGGGTTTTTGTGCATGTGCTGACAGCATTATTGTCTCCCACATAAATCACTTTTGTCTTCACTGAGATTTGTTTGCTGTTTCATCACTCAGTTGCCTTGGTCTTGTAAGGTCCTTCTGCAATTCTTTGAAGCTGGACCTAAACCAGTAGTTGCTGACTGAATTTTATCCCACTCAGAATAGTTTTTTGGGAGTCTGCAGGTCCTCAGTAGATCTGAAGGGATCCTAACCTGGTTGTTTATTATGACTAGGTCACAGGAGAGGAATTTCGTATAAAATGCTGATGAGCAGGATGATGAAGCTGAAAGAGACTATAGTATTTTCTTTCTAATGTTTAAGCAATTAAATATACATCCACAAAATACTCTCATAGCATCCCTCTTGTCTGGAAAATAGCAACTTACTGGAGGGAAAGAAAGGGTCCTTAGGAGCACAGCAAAACTTGTGACAGTTTTCCCCTATCTTTTCCAGGGGTCATCAACCTAGAAACCTACCAAGGAGGGTCTTGAGAACCACCTCCTGAACTCCTCTGTGGCTTCTCAGGCTTCAGATTCACCAACTAACTTGTGCAACAAGGTGATATCCTGTACACTATGTTACCAGGATTCCTTGCCATTGTCAGTCTGGATGCCTCCCTGGCCAGCTGTTAGTCTGGTACACTGTGCAACTGTGTCTCCATATTTTCAGCTGATAATTCAGGACAATGAAGAAGGAGTTTGAAATAGCCTGAAATACTAAAATTGTTTGTGTCATTTGTCCCAAGTGACTTTAAAAGCCATTTTACCCCATAGAAGGCTTTACATTTTCTGTATCTTACAATTTCCTAACTTTGATTCTGAGTATAGAGAGACAAGTGCATTTAGCTGATCTGAAATGGTCTTCACCTTAGAAATATTTGTCTTTTACACCTTAGTAATATATTTTATGATGGGGTTTAAATTCATTGCTGCAAAATCAGCTTAGGTTATCTAGATTTATATTTTTTATTGGTGAAAATACTGTAGAGCTTGTGAAAGGTGGCAGATTGACAGCCTTGAAGTTAAGCCGATTGTTCCATTATTTCCCAGCATCTCCCAGCCTTTTAAAGACATCTGCTCTTTTCTAATCTCCCATACTCAATTTTTCAGATGACTGCTAAGTCTTCTGAGTCAGTGAAAGCTACTTTTCTAGATACCCTCTGATGATGTTTATCGGGCTTGTCAAATTTGGGAAGTTGTCTAATTTAGTTTGGTGTAACTTATTTCATTACTCTCTGTCTTGTTCTTCCTCTGGTCCCTAAGAGGAAGAACATTAATTGATTTTATTTGCATGAATAGCCTCATTTTGTTTAAGGGCTAGGTCATAATTTTAGATACATTAATTACTGTATAAAGAATGCAGGTTCAAAAGAAATAAATAGGCAGCTCAGCTTGAAATCATCTGCTGATCCTTTTTTCTTGAATATATTTATCAGCATTTTCTTTGGACCATTCAACAAGGTAAGAACAAACTGCAAAGAATGGTATTTTGTTATTCTGAAATTGTCTTGCTAAATTGGATCTCATTTTGCAAAGGCACTTCTCAGGGCAAAGCAATGTGACTCACAGCAAAGGATACAAAGATGCAGCAAGAGAGGCTTCAGTGGCATATGAGGAAAAAATTACTCCCCACAAAAGGAGCTGAGCACTGGGGCAAGTGGCCCAGAGAGATGTGGATCTCCATTCTTGAAGATCTTCAAAACTTGTCTGAGTGAGGCCCTGAGCAAGCTGACCTAGCCAGGAAGCCAGCTCTGCTTTGAGAAGGGGGTTGGACCAGCTTTCCTCCAGAGCTGATTCAAACTTTAGTCTTTTTCTGATTCTAGGATCACTTCCTAGGTGAATGCCTTCAGCCAAGCACAGGCAGCCACAGCCCCCGAAGACTTTTTCTGAGTACACCATCACCCACCCTCTGGCTCTTCAGTCATGGAAATATTGCATTTAGTGACTAGGGGAGCACCTGTGCCTGTCTAACTGGAGTTAAACCAGCCTGCAATGGTCTAACAACACAGTTACTGGATCCCCTACTGACTACATACAGTAGGTTGGTATTGCAGTGTTTTGTTTTCTGTAATTCAAGCTGTTTCAATGGAATCTGTCAAAATGCAGGAGGAATAACTTCATGGTTGTTTCAACTATATCATAAATCAGAGGATAAAAGAGTTGAAACTGCTGATGAAATTGTTAATGTTAGATTGCTGTGGTAGAAATGAGCCTCCAGTGTGGCATTTTGTACCACCACTGTTAATTCAGAAACAATGCAGAGGTATCAAGGCTGGGGAATTGTGTCCTGTGTTCCAAAATGCTGCATTGCTGGCTGAGGAGAGCTGCAGCACATGATTGGTGTGAGGCATCTTCAGATCTGAATTGTTCCCGTTTTCATTAAGTCATGTGTTCAGCTGTAAATGTTACGTTGTCTCTAGAGGCAGAGGATGAGTTGTACATAATGATTGTGAATTTCTGATAGAAAAGGCAGATCTGAGCAGTCATGAACATTTTTATTCCCTGGGAAAAAAAAAAAAAAAAAAAAAAAAAAAAAAAAAAAAAAAAAAAGGCATGGTTGTCTGGTTATTTTACTGGCACAGGAAGATCCATTTTGGCCAAGCAATGGCCACCCACCCCAGCAAGCACCAGCCCAGGCCTGAGCTTTGATCAGGGGGGTGTAAGACACTGCTCGTTGATGTGTTGTAAAAAAAAGATGGTGCAGGAGATTCAGTTTGTTCATTATCTGAAAAAGGAAGTGATGGTACAAAATGAATAACAGCTATGAGGCACTTGTCCTGGTGGGACTGCAGGATGTTCCAAGGAAGTTGGCCTCTAGGGAAGAAATACCAGTGGAAGGTGTTGATAGCAGGCAAGAAGTTCAACTGTCTTAAAAAGAAATGTTCTGTGGAGAGAAGTAATACATGTGTGTGCTGATGGTCTCCTATAAGGAGTGCAGGATGTCAGCCAGTCCCATGGAGATATTTCTGTTGCTCTGGAACATCTTAAAGACACATTAAGGAGACAACATTAAGGCAACTTCCTTACTTGAGCCTTACTTCCCTGTGGGTGGGACTTAAGTGTTTAACTGAATTGCTTCTGATATTAGCCTATCTATGTTTTCTTTTTGCTAAAAACATTTGTTAGATGGGGTGTGTTTTGGTTGGTTTTTGGTGTTTCATTTTGTTTTGTATTGTTTTGTTTTCTAATCAAAGCATTCTTAAGCAATATTGGCAAAAAGGGAGAGAGAAATAGAAACCTAGAAAATGTGTGTCATATAACTAAAGCAGTCATCACAACTGATGAACAATTTATTTGATTCCTATGGAGAATCCAGTTATTCTGCTTTTCACATCCAAACAGGATTTGAATTTACATCCAATGTTCAGAAAACTCACATAATACCTTGCTCAAAATCCTCAAAAAACAACTAATTCCTTAATGTTTTCATTCCTGTGACAAATTGCAACAAGTCATGGACGTGACACACTTTGTTAAGGACTGATGTCATACAAAAGGGTTTACAGGGTTAAAATAATATGAAATCGCTGATCGTGCTATTACAGACACTGTGCTGTTCCCTTGGAGAAGAAATAGGAGGGATAATGTAATACAAATGGTGTGTCTGAACAGAGGGAATAACATTAACATTTTGTACTGCAGGCTGCCTTGGTACAGGGCTGTGATAACAGGCTGATGCTGTTGACCTCCATGAACTACATTGAAAGGAAAGTCGAACTCAGCCTGATTCTTTCCTGAAGTTTATAGAAAAGCACATTAAATCAGATTTAATCTGAAAAAGTAAACATCATGAAACAGGGTATTTCCCTGATATATTCTTTGTAGCATGTCAGCCATCTACAAGAAACTGATGTCATTTTCCATCTCCCTAGATTAATTTCCGGGCTCTGTTCTTGAAGCAAACATGACTGTGTTTCAAATCAACTCTGTCCATTAAACCGAGCATGCAGGACCCTGCAAACAGCAGAACAGGCTGGGTTGGAAGGCACCTGGGGAGGTGATGCAGTGAGCCTCCTGCACCACTAAGGACCAACTTCCCTGGTTGTTCAGGGTCTAGGTGAGTCTTGGGAATGTCCCAGGGCAGACTGCCTTGCTGAGCAGCTGCTTCAGTGCTTACCTGCTCCTGTATAGAGGCCACTCAGCAAAATATGGCAAAAAACCGCAGGCAGCTGACCCTTTCATAGAAGCATGGAATAATTCAGGTTGGAAAAGACCTCTAAGATCGTGGGTCCCACTGTCGACCCAGCACCACTGTGTTCACCAGTAAACCATGTCCCCAAGTGTCACATCCACATACCTTTTGAACATTTCTAAGGACAGTGACCCCACCACTTCTCTAGGCACTGCATTCCAATGTTTGGCAACTCCTTCAGTGAAGATATTTTTTTCTAATATCCGATCTAGACCTTCCCTAGAACAATCTGAGGCCATTTCTTCTTGTCCTATCTCTTACTACTTTGGGAGAAGGGGCTGACCCCTCACCTCACTACAACCTCATTTCAGGGAGTTGTAGAAAGTGATTAGGTTTCCCCAAGCGTCCTTTTCTCCAGGCTAAACAACCCCAGTTCCCTCAGCTACCCCTCACAGGACTTGTGCTCCAGATCCTCCACCAGCTTCCTTGCCTTTTTCTGGACATGCTCCAGCACCTTCTTGTAGTGAGAGGCCCAGAATTGGATGCAGCTCTCAAGGTGTGGCCTCACCAGCACTGAACACAGTGGGACAATCACTGCCCTGGTCCTGCTGGCCACAGTGTTTCTGATACAATCCACCTGGGCACATGCTGGCTCATGTGCAGTTGGCTGTGAACCAGCACCCCCAGGTTCTTTTCCAATGGGCAGCTTTCCAACCACTCTGCCCCAGTCCTGGAGAGTTGTATGGAGTAATACTTTATACAGCTGTACTGAAATACTGTGTTTTCCTGAAATATGTAGATGTGTTTTAACACAAAGAAAAGAAAAGAAACAAAAAAAGCATGGTATATAGGATGACTGAGAGGTCTCAGTAGGAGATGACTGATTACCAACAAATTACTATTGATTTAGAGAGGGAATATACAGATGATAACTTTTGTCAGGCTCACTGCTGAAACTGCCAATAGAGGAGCCCTACTGTGAAAGAATTAACAGTAGATGCTGTAAAAAGAAATATAAAAAGTCTGAAACAGCTGGTAAGGACAACACTTCTGTTTATGGCTGGCTGCACCAAACACAGATGCCAGCTACTGTTTCTAAGCAAGATCTGAGAACAAGAATCTAACAAATGCACTGTGATTACTGGAAATCACCGTATTTTCCTCCAGACCCCTGACTGGGATCGAAGGTCTCTGACAGAAAGACTGGATCTGGCTCTAGAGGTGCTCTCCCCCTGCTGCCTGGAAGATGTGTGCTCCCAGCACCAAACTGCTCTCATCTCTGGCACAGCTAAGGGATGCCCAGAAACAGCCTCCCAAAAGAAGCCAAAGCAAAGGCAGCTTCTGAGAGCAGCTTCACAAACTCTCCTGGTGTCAGTGTTCATCAGAGGGGCATGACCTTGTTCAAGAAACTGTTCAAAACCTTTGCCTCCCTGCACCCCTGGCAGAGGTAGGATGTGTCTGGAGGAGCCCAGGGTGGTGAAGAAGCCCTCAGTAGAGCAGTGTTCCCAAGCAATGTTTCCTCAGAGGTAGGCAAGCAGAACCATTGCAAATGCCAAATTAAAGCTTCTCGTTTCTGTAAGTGCCGTGCCCCCGCAGCGCTTTCCTGGCACAGGGGAAAAGCTTGCGTGGCCTGGCTGTGGATGTGCTCTGAAATGCTACATGCCTGCTTCTTCCCAGAAGGATGCATCCATTCACAAAGGGCTTCCTAGCAGGGAGGTGACATAGGCAGCCAGCCCCCAGGGAGGCTGTGAGGCAGGGGAAGCTTCAGGGAGAAGGGATGAACACGATGGGAAGCGGGAGGGCAGAGGATAAGCACTAGGAGTAACTTGGGAAGCTGGGGAAGATTTCTGGGAGTCAAAAGGATCCTGCAACATTAAGACTATGAAGCAATTTAGAGTATTGCAGCTGGCTGCGGTTGAGAGGAATGTGGAAGGATTTTGAAGGTCAAACATCTGATGTTAAAAGGAAAAGATGCCTCTGGGGAATCGTGTGTATGTACAGCGCTGGAAGTGCTGCTTTCCAGGACTGAGCAACGTGATGAAGCACTGATGCACTTACTGGCTCCAGCTCCTGAGGGAAATGTACCCGTGCAAGAGCTGCTCTCTCTGGTGCTTGAAAGGAGCAATTAAGGCCATTGCTAGGCAAGCAATGAGACTTCCTAACAGCAACCGCCTCTGCAGACAGTATTGAAGAGATGCCAGTTCTGGGCTCAGGAATGATGGTAAAGTCTTCTGAGGATGGGAAGTACCAGAGCAAATTGGTGAACAAAATAGGAGGTACCAAACCAATATGGCACATAAAAGAGGAGTCTGTTCCAATAGGCCCAGCTGATTTGTGCTTGAGAGTAAACTGGACACTGAAGGGGTGCAAATGAAATTATGTCGTAGTATATAACATATTGTAAACCTCAATGCTTACCCTACATTCAATGTTTATTAAATATGTATATACTCAGATTGCCTTAATTGATTCACTTTGTGTTAAATGCTTATATTTATTTATACTTTAAATCTATTATTTTAAAATTTTTACTGATTATTGATAAACTATATGTATTTTATATTATAAACTATATTAAATACACTGTATAGTCTATATGTATGTTGTTATAGGTTTATATAATTGTATAATATATGCATATGTTTGTATAATTATATAATTTATGCTATCGGATTACATAATAATATGTCACATATTATTTTACAGAATTATGGAATGGCCTGGGTTGGAAAGGTCCCCAAACACCGTCTTGTTCCAAACCCCCTGCCATGTGCTGGGACACCTCCCAGCAGACCAGATTCCTCAGAGCTCCACCCAAACCCTAACTTTGAACACCTCCAGGGATGAGACATCCACAGCTTCTCTGGGCAATCTGTTTCAGTGCCTCATCACCCTCACAGTAGAGAATTTCTTCCTAATATCTAATCTCAACCTACTCTCTTTCCGTCTGAAACCATGTTGCCCTGTCCTGCTCTTGTAAATAGTTCCTCTCCATCTTTCTTGTAGCCTCCCTTCAGGTACTGGAAGCCTGGAATTAGGCTACCTTGAAGCCTTTTTGATTTATTATGGTTTGTTATATAACACAATGTAAGCAGTTCTATTTACATTATAGAATGTATAAAATATATGTATAGTATTGCATTATACAGTCTATCTATATAAATAATATTACATAATATCAAAATAGTATCTATTACATATTAGACAATAATTTCTGACTGAATCCTGATTTTGTGCTAGAAGGTTAAGGAGACACACAGTGCTGAGTGTCTGTCTTGGTTCTGTTTTTTTCTGGGTTTCTTTTGTTTTGGTTTGTTTGTGGGGGGTGTTTTTTTGGGGGAGGGTTGGGTGGTTTTCTCTGGCTTGTTTTTGTGAGGTGGTTTTTTGTTTGTTTGTTTGGTTGGTTTTGGTTTTTTTGTTTTCCAGATTTAAAAAAAAAAAGATGTCTTGGTGATTTGAGAATCAAGAGCCAGTAAAACTTAGAGCTGCAGCTGGCAAATAAGTTTAACTGATCATTTGAAACCAAACCAAACAACAAAAACCCAGATATGAAGGACAACATAATGCAGTTGAGCCTTCAACAACCTTTCAGGAAGTCCTTTCTTAGCAGCTCTAAAAATTCAGATTTTTCTTACGGCTACAAAGATAGCCATGATACAACAAGTAGAGTAGAACTGACAAATCAATTTTCAGGGTGGCAAAAGATTAAAAACATCAAGATGTTTAAAAACATTAAGCTTCAACAGGTGATCTACATGATATATTAAATATGTGGACATTTGGAAAGGGGATGGGAAAGTGAGTCAGCAAAATTTGTGGAGACTGCAAGGCTGTTTAGTTAAAGCCTGAGACTATTACAAGGTGAGTTGAATGAAGAAGAACCTAATGAGAGACAAGGAAATGGAGGATTCCATGACAAATGGCCCTTCATAGTCAACACAGAGAAAAGAGAAGTGGAAGGAGAGGATAAAACTCTACAAACACTTGAATTTTAGATGAAGAATACCAACATGGTGGTGAGATTTGGGCACTGCTTGTAGGCAGCTCATAGGAGACTCTGCTTGGTGGGAGATTCCATGAGGATAAAACACTGAAATGTCACCTTGAGACACAAACTGGATAAATCTGACCATTCTTCTCTATCTTTTTGAACTGGTTTTATTCACTTCTCAGCAATGCAGGCCTCTCTCAGAGACTGTCCTAAAGAAGACAAGAGCCAGCAGCCATGCTACTAATTGGACATAAGGAAAAGGGGAAACTCCCGGAGGGTAACTAAGCACTGGAACTGGCTGCCCAGAGGAGTGAGGAAGTGTCTACCTTTTGAGATATTTGGAATTCAGGAGGACAATGCCCTGAGGATTCTGATCTAATATCCCATATGATCTTTTTTGGAGCAAAGGGTTGAATGAGATCATCTCCATTTCCAACCTGAATCATTCTGATCCCCAGGACAAGAGTCTGATTCTCCCCTCTGAGCCATCAGGACACAGAATTAGATGACTTTCTCATCCAGCTGGACAATTAATTTGTACCAATCTCAACATTTCTATATTACATCAAAAATACAAACCAGATGCCTCTTTCAAATCTTGCCTAGCACAACATAAAGCAGTTGTTTTTATTGCACATCATGAACACAGGCTGGAATTTGCAAGTAATATTGAAAGGTTTTAAGATACAATATATAAATATCATTAGGTATTCTTTAAGAAAAGCCTGTATGTTTGTGGAGCATGTTCTGAGCCTTCAAATATCCTGGCAATAAAGTTACCAAGTAGCCAAAGCTGCCTCACATGTAACAATGTGAAAACTAAGATTCCTTTTTGATTAGCTTTGAGCAGAGGGATCAGGTGCAATAATAGACAAAATCAAAGCTCTCACTTCAAACTGAGAAGCTTTGATGAATGTAAAGATGGATATGACCTGGCAACGTGCACTCACAGCCCAGAAAGGCAAACTGCATCCAAAGTGTGTCCTGGGCTGCATCCAAAGCAGCGTGGGCAGCGGGGGGGGGTGGGGGGGGGGGGGTGGATTCTGCCCCTCTGCTCTGCTCTGCTCTGCTCTGGTGAGACCCCACCTGCAGTGCTGCACCCAGCTCTGGGGTCCCAGCACAGGAAGGACAGGCTGGAGCAAGTCCAGAGGAGGGACACAAAGATGATCAAAGGAATGGAGAACCTTTCCTGTGAGGAAAGGCTAAGAGGTTTGTGGTTCAGCCTGGAGAAGACTCCAGGGAGACCTTATAGAAGCCTTCCAGTACCTGAAGTGGGCCAACAGGAAAGCTGGACAGAGATTTTTCACAAGAGCATGAAGTGTTAGGAGAAGGGGAAACGGCTTCCAACTTGAGAGTCAATTCAGACATAAGGAAAAGAAAATATGATGATGGTTGTGAAACACTGGCACAGGTTGCCCAGAGAAACTGTGGATGCCTCATCCCTGGAAATGCTCAAGGTCAGGCTGGACTTTGATCAAGCTGATCGAGTTGAAGATGACCCTGATCATTGCCAGAGGCTTGGACTAGCTGACCTTTAAAGGTCCCTTCTAAAGCACCCTACTCCATGATTCTGTGATTCTCATCCTTTTCAATTGCTCCCTAAGGATATGCACAGCTCTGAGGCAATGCTGATGCTTCCGGCATCCTTCAATGCAATACCCAGTGCTGAGTCATTTGGAGCAATCTGGAGAAGCCATCATGTCTTCAGAATGACACACAGATCACACTGAAGTTGACACCAACTCTTACTGATTTCCATAAGGTCACTTTCTACTTTCTGAAATAGTTGAGTCCCTTTACACTAAGTTAAAAGTTATTTTTATTTGAGTAAAAAGCATGCTTGTGACTAGTGCTGATAAAATGGATGGGGTTTTGTTGTCTTCTTTGGGGGTGGGAATGTTAACTACTTTTGTCTTTAAAAAGGTGAAGCTTCCTTTTAAGTGATTTCTCAGGTTCAATGGTAAGTGTTATGTTGCTCAGGAAGGAAGGAATGGATGCACGAAGAGAGGGCAAGGTATTTCCTGGCGACTGAGATTTAATTGTGTGAGTCCCTTTTATGGATGTTTGCCTTACTGATAGTGACAAAAAGAGAGAGTGCAGAAGGAGTGACATGAGAGTGGTTTTCTGTCGCAGCTCAATTCATTTTCTTGTAGCTGATTCTCTGAATTTGCTCCCTTTGGCTAGATTAGAAACATCTTTGCAGGTTAACGCTGTGTTAACTTTGCTTTCCTTTCTTGTCCCTTACCCTGCCCTACTTTTCTCCCTCCATTTCTACCTCAGCACAAGAAATCTGATAGGCTTATCCTTGGGCAACAGCAGATAATTCATTTAGAGAAGTAAAACAATGGGAAGGGGAAAAAATCTATCTTTTCCATAGGTAGCCTGTAGACAAAGAGATGTCTCTGGTCAAGGAGCTGTGAAATAAGAAGCAGTCCCCTACTGCATATTTCCTTCTTAGATGGAGAAGCTAAGACTTCACATTTTCTTACAAAATGGTGGATTCCATGAAGATACCTGAATTACTACAAAGTATTACATTTTGACTAGTTGTTTGAGTCACAGAGAGGAATCTCTTTACATTACTGATGTTGACTAAGCTTTGCCAGTGTTGTCATTTGCTGAGCAATAGTATTCCTGGTTTGGCAGTCTATCAGGGAACAGGGGCAGGACATGTCTGTGGAGCTGGAAGCAATGCACAGTGGCAGAGGGGTCTGTCAAAAAGAGATTTTTTGCCCTTAGCGTAAAACTATCCTCTGTAAAAAGTTAAGGACATTCCTAAGCATCCTTTGAAGACATATTTTTTTATTGGAAACAGGGACATCCTATCCTTTTACTAGTTTCTGCTTACGTAGAATCTGGACAAATGTTTAAAAAACGCTCTGTGCTCTGTGCTTTGCCCACGTCAGTTTAAGCTGGATATACCAGCTGTTTAGTTTCATGAGTTAATGAGTATTATTAAGCTTTCCTCATTTAAGAGCATCAGTATTAGAGGACAAAAGGATGTTGATACTGGGAAATAAAAAATACTGCTATTTGCTATTTTATTAGTATTGGGAAATCAAAATTTCTCTGTTATATTAGAGCTCCTGTTACATATCATGTGGCAAAATCTCAGATAACTTGACAAAGTGTCCTGAAGAGAGAATCTATTTCTTGAAATAATTTCAGTGACAGAGATGAGATGACCTTGTTGTAAACCAAGGCTCTCTACTCTCAGATTCATACATTTAGCTCTAAGACATGACTGCCAGAATTGCTCTGATCCAGCAAATCATAACTTGAAGCCACACAAAGGCTGCAGCATGTTTCTTTGTGGTCATTAAGCTAAACACACACTTCAATTTACATTTTAAGGACAATTTTCCTCTCTCATTCCAGCTGGTGTATTGCACAAAACTCCCCCAAAACCATATCAAATCAAGTACAGCTCTGCAGTTACAAGTGCCTACTAGCTGAGGATGCAGAGAATACACTAACATTTGTGAGTGCTCTCCCTCCTACCAGCAATTTTACATTTAAAAGGAGTCTGTACTGGCCTTTGATGGTGTCACTGACAAGACCCCTTGAGTACAATCCACATGTACTTCAATTCACTTGGGAAAACACTGGGAAGGTGGAAAGGCATATTTAACAAAATAGCTCTCAAGGCATGTGAAGTAATGTAGGACAAGGAGCTATAAAAAAGAATTTTCTAGTAATCTTTCAAATATCTAGGCAACCCCTGACTTCTCATCCATCCCTCTTTGGCTTTGTTTACTGGAAGGAATTAATGTTCTTCTCTGTTAAAAGAAGATTTCAAGATAAACCAACAGCATAAACTGAAGCTTCTCCCTCAGGAGGCTGCAGTAACTTCTGCTTCTTTTCCTGCCAAAGAATCTGTAAGCTCTTCCAGGAACACAGTCAGTAGGTGTACTGGTGAAGGATGTTTCTGCCTCCTCCTTTGCCACCTTCACCATGGTGGATCCTCACCACTTGTACCCTGGTTTGTCTAGTTACATTTATGTCTTCCATAAAGAATTAACCATGGGCATTATGGGCAGCATCCAGCTGTGACTTTTTGAGGGCTGATGCATGAGTTGTAGATAGCTCCAGCTAGCAATAGATGGATCACATCATCTGTCCATGAAATTCATGTCACAAAATACTTGGCCTCTTCAGGGGCACTTCCAGTGGGCAGGAACCTTTAAATTTATTACTGTCAATACAGAAAGTAGAGCAGAAATGGCCACAGATAAAGTTGTTATTTCTACCCCAAGTCCTCCAGAAGATGACTATGTAGTTATGCCCCAGGTCTGAAAACCTCATGGGTGTTATGAACAGAGTCTGTTTCAACTGTTTTCTTGATTTGGGTTCAGGGTTCACATATATACATACATATATATATATATACACATATATATATATATATATGTATGTATGTATACATATGTGTGGATGTATGTATAAAAGCAAATACCAATTAAAAATACATATAAAATTTAAAAGTACATCAGAAATAACTGACTGCCCATAGAGTAACTGTTCAGAAGGTCAGGTTGAGGGTCAGATTTTTTCTGCTTGGTGATGGAGGAGAGGGGAGAAGCAACTCAGCACTGATGCACCTTGTTTTGCAAGAGCCCTGTAAAGGCTGGGCACCACTTGTGCTCTCAGAGAGCAGCAAAACTGCTCTTGCAGTGCCTAACATTCAGACTGATGGCACTTCCAGTATGACTCCATTTTTCGGGATGCAGAGGATAGGGGAGCTGAATCACAGCACTATTCACTGTGGCAATGTTACCAGCTGTGCTCTAGGGCGACTCACTTGGAATATATGAGCCCTTTGTTCCATCCCTTTGTTTTTCCAAGTGCTCTGACTGTCCTTGTGAGGGAGGGGTACTTGACAACACAACTTTATCTCAGAAACGGGGTCAAAATAAGTGAAATCAGAGAAGGCTTTTGTATTCAGGTGCAGTGATGTAAAGCACACAAGGGAGCAGGGAAGGAAAGGTAAATCCAAGTCCTCAAATTGCCTGTAGAGCCTTGGACCCTATGAGGTGGATGGGGGAAGTACATGTATTGACCAAACTGGGATATGTTGTGCAGCAGAATGTGGACATCATATGCAAAGCAGAAGAACTGCACATGACCTGGATGCAGGACTTGAAGAAATACGAAGTTTGCAAATCATACTAAACTAGGAGGAACTCCCTCAAGGGCAGAGAGGCCCTGCAGAGAGACCTTGAAAAATTATAGAGATGGGCAATCACCAACTGTATAAATGTTTAACAAGGTCAGGTGTTGGATTCAGCACCTGGGATAGGGCAATCCTGCATGGGTGGACAGACTGGGGAATGAAATGCTGGAAAGCAGTGCTACAGAAAGATGCCTGGGAGTCCTGGTTGATGGAATGTTGAATATGAGTCAGCGGTGCCCTGGCAGCCAGGAGGGCCAACCCTGTCCTGAGGGGTATCAGGCACAGCATCACAGCCGGGCAAGGGAGGGGATTGTCCTGCTGTACTCTGAGCTGGGGTGGCCTCAAGTGCTGTGTGTAGTTTGGGGTGCCACAATGTAAGACATTAAACTATCACGAGTGTCCAAAGGATGGCAACAGAGATGGTAAAAGACCTCAAGGGGAAGCCATGTGAGGAACAGCTGAGGTCACTAAGTCTGTTCAGCCTGGAGGAGACTGAGGGGAGACCTCACTCCAGCTACAGCTTCCTCATGAGAGGAAGAGGAGGGGCAAGCACTGATCTCTGCTGTCTGGTTACCAGTGACAGGATTGGAGGCAATGGCCCAAAGTTGTGTCAGGGGAGGTTTAGGTTGGATGTTAGAAAAATGTTCTTCACCCAGAGGATGGTCAGGCCCTGGAACAGACTCCCAAGAGAAGTGCTAACAACACCAAGCCTGACAGAGTTCAAGCACTCTTTGGACAACACTCTCAGGCACATGGTGTGACTCTTGGGGTGTCCTGTGCAGGGCCAAAGGTTGGACTGGATGATCCTGGTGGGTCCACTCCAACTCACCACATTCTACAATTCTATGAAATGACACATCACAGGAGAAAGTCCCTGTCAGAAATGTCACCAAAATCCTCCTCAAATGTTAATCTGCAGAATGTTTAGAGGAGGTAAAACTAGGGCATTATTGAAAACAGAGGCTTTGGCCCTAAAAACTACAAGGATAGCTCACCTTAGCAGTCGTGAAAGACTTCACTGTGACAGAACTCCAATCAGAGTAGCTTTCTGTAATTTAAGTATCTTTCTTGCAGAAGATCCCCATTGTAAGCTCCAGGTTTGCTCTCCATGACTTCTACTGAAGGAAGTATTTTGCAATCTTGTATTGCAGGAAAACAGACAACATGACAAACCTGTTAAGCTTAAAGTTCTTCAGGGAAAGCAGAATTAAAAGTTCTCTCAAAACACACATATACATGGAAAGTATTTGTAACAGTGGAGTCTTAGCTGGTGTAGGTATGCAAGAATTTTAGGGTGAACTAGTGACACCCTCAGCAGGTGTTTGTACAACTTCAACTCCATGCACTGAAGTTAGAGCACAGGGTGCTTGGAAAGAGATACTTTATACTTTCTCGTGGTTAGCAGTTTTATGAATCAGGCACATTTTTGTTTTCCCAATATCACTGAAGAGAAGAATTTTATAATACATGTAATATAACAGAATTATGGAAACATTTAGTTTGGAAGAGACCTATGGAGATCTCCAGTCAAAATTCTTCAAGCATGGATCAGGTTACTCAGGGCATTATGCAGCTGAGTCCCAAAAATCTCCCACAGTGAAGATTCCATTATTTCTGGGCAACCTACACTAGTGCTTGTCTGCCTGCATGATTGGAAAATTCTCCCCTTTATCCAGCTGGGACCTTGCTTCCTGAAATTTGCATCTACCACCTCTTGCTCTTTTGTTCACCTCAGAGATGGCTTCATGCCTCTTCTCTGTAATCCCTCTCTAGGTAATGCAAGACTGCTGTCAGCCCCCTCTCAGCCTCCTCTTCCCAGTCTAAGCAGAAGCTGCTCTCTCAGCCTCTTCCTGCACATCACAGGCTCCAGACCCTGAACCCTCTTGGTGCCCCTTCAATTTGTCAAAATGTGCCATGTTCTGGGGGCCAAAACTGGACACAGTACTCTGAATGTCAACTCACAAGCGAGGAAAAGAATCGCGCTCCTTCACCAGCTGGCAATGCCTTTGCCAGTGCAGCCCAGTGGGTGGCTGGTCTTCCTTGAGACCTAGAGACAGGGGTGCAGTGCTGATCCCTTGTAACTCCTGTCTTCCCAGGACTCCAGGTTCTTTCCTGCAGTGCTGCCAGACAGACCGAGCCTGTCCTGGTCAGTTGGGTGACTCCATTTGAATACAGGGTCTCATGCCTGTCATGTCAAACTTCATGAAGTTCCTGTTGGCCAATTCCTTCAGCTCCTCTGAGTCCCTCTGAATGTGAGCCCTGCTTCTAGGATAACAATCATTCCTCCTAGTTTGCTGGGATTATCATAAATTCTATTAATACATTGCAAAAGTATATTTATGTAACAATTAAATAATTAAAACCTCATCCTGTATATGACATTGCCTGTGTTGTATTGTTACCATGCATTTTCAAAACTAAATGATCCTGTCATAAATGGTTTAAATTTCTTTTAAGGATGGTCTGCATTCATTCCTGAGATATGTGCTAATCCATGTCAGCATGGATTTTGTGCTGAAACTGAAGTCTTGGTTTTGTTGAGGAATATTTAGTAAAAGTCTGCAGATTTTGCTAATGCAAACGGCAAGTGAAGTACACTTCTACATCACCCAGGCAACTAGAATTGGTTCAGTTACATTTCACTGATTTTTGCCAAGAGAACCTGCAAAATACTTCACATATTTCTGTTAATGAACCACAAATAATTTAAAACACAGGAGGTCACTGAATAAGAAAATACAAGAATATCTGACAGCAAAAGATAATAAATGCTATCTGTGGTGGCAAACACTGAGTATAAAATGCAAAGTTTTCAGAGTGCGAGGAGTTATCTCTGAATTCCTGTTTGGTGAAGCACAACTGCAATGAATATTTATTGCCACCTTATTTAGCAGCATGAACAAAAGGAACTGTTATAAATAAACAAACGCTATGACAGTTCCACTGCTGCTAGCTTGACGTTCTTGTCTGCAGTCAGTCAAACCGAAAGACAAAGCAATCAGTGAAAAGATGAAGTCAAACATCCAAATTACAGAGGTTCTATTTTTGTGTTAACTACCGTCATCACTGATTTGTCCATGACTTGTGCAAGGAAGCTGCTGGTGAAATTTGACAGGCGTCAGCATGGCATTTGTGTGCTTCCAGATTGAAACCGTGGTTTTTAATGTAAATTTACACAACTTGCCTAACGTTTCCTTAGCATATGAGTAAAACTTGGAAGGGGCTAAAATTTACAAAGCAGAGCAATGTACCCTTAAGAGGATGCAATTAAGTAGTCAGTAGTAATGTGGGACACACACACACATGACAGAGGTAGGCTGTCTTTTTAGCTTCTTGCAATGTCCTACTGGTGACTCTCCCCCAGCAGCTCACCTCCACCCTTTGATATAAGGATGAAACCACCTCTACAGAGCAACTGTTCTGATAATAGCAGGTGACTCACTTCCAACCTATTCATGCTCAGACCTAGTTTGACAGCCACTTTACTCTTCAGAGCCAGCAAAGCAAAACTTTGTGTTGCTAGCTTACACGAAAGCCCCCAGTGCATATTTAGTAACCCATCTGCTCTGCAAGCAGGAACTTGGGTCAGAGGCGTACTGAACCCTTTGATTCAATCCAAGTAATATGCATGTTTGTGAAGTGTTTGCAGGGTCAGTATTTGACAACAAAACAGGATGCACATTGTGTAGGTGAGCTCAGAGGCTTGCTGCCCCCCTCATCTCATAGCTGGCACTTTGTAGGGCAGTGCATGATCTCAGTGTATGTGCACAATCCTCTCTCTCTCTCTCTCTCTCTTGTTCACTTAGACCAGGGCTATATCTTCCCCTCAGGAATGCACTGGAAAGACTGGAGGAGATAATATCCAGGAGTTTTACTTCAGCATTGCTACTAATTGTCATCTTCTGAAATGTGTAGTCTATAGCAGACTATTTGAGTTGGTACTTGTCAGGGAGGCAAAACATTAACTGGAGAATTTTATTGTGTCAGCAGGTTGGCCTACTTAATTCTGTTGTATAGATCATAGCACAGTTTGGGAGGAACTTCTTCGCCAGAAGTTACGTCCTGCATGGAAGAGACAAACTTTTCACACTGGCTCTATGGAAATGCTTTCCCGTGATTTCAGCTAAGCTTTGGGATGCCTACGCATGCATCACATCTGCCTACGTAACACTGACAAGTAAATCCTCAGTGCGTCTGCCAAGCTCCACACCCAGGCATTCAGCTGGAAGTCAGTTATCCTCTAAAAACTTCTCCAACAAAAAGTGTGTTCATGATCAGCCACCTCACTGGAGTCATGTAAATTACCACGCTGATCATACTGCCAGTGTGGGTCCCTGTGGGTGCCTGAAAACCCTGAAAAAAAATAAATTAAAAAGTGGAGAAAAAACCCTGATTTAATTTAAATTAATGATTTAAATCCCAAAGCCAGTTAATTCTACACTATTTTTCTCTGTACAGTCAGCCTATCAAGAAGCTATTTCTCCCTACTGCAAGGTCCTGTAGAATGGAAAGTGCATGGATGTCAGAGCACTGGACATCACATCCATCCCTGCTTGGCAGTTGTGACTCTCAGTGTCTTTCTAAGTGAGTTTTCTAAAAGTATATATATGTTACATTGTCACATCATGTGAATTTGTCATACTAGAAAGGCTTTGTTCCAACCCTGGTGTTCACTAAAGAAGTTTCATTTTAGGATCTTATGCACTGCTTTTGACAAGGATAATGAAACGAGTCTCTTTTTTTAACATAACAGAGTATCACGGCACCAAATAAACACACCATATCCATGATCTTTCTCTGGGCTCAGGACTGAAGTTTAAGCTGGAATGAAGGAGACATGTAGTGTTTGGGACAGAAAATAATATAAGTTCAAGAGATCTTTGACTGCTAAGGTTTCGATTGTTGAATTTTTAGGACCAATTTCTAATGACACAGAAATACATTCCCATATAAATCATCAATTCTGTTCTTTGTGGAAATCTTTCAGCATTTAGGTATTCAGGAACTGCTTTCTTCCTTTATCATAAGCTTGCTTTTCTCAATGCCTGTATTCATTCGAATAGCTTTTTCAGACTCAAAGAAGATCCTCCAAAAGGATATATTCTAAAGAAGCCAGGAAGTAACTTCCCAATACAGCTTCACACCTCCCCAGATGATAGTTTCAAATTAATCATCTGTTCTGGGGACAGCAGATGGAAAATAATGTTCCTGATAAAATGGGTCTAATGAGAGCCGAAGGACCCGTGCTGACTGCTAATTTTACAAGAAATCCTAAGGAGATTTTTGATTGGGTAAATGGGGAATATTGAGGTTTGCTCTCTGCAAAAGAAATCCTCCCATTTCGCTGATTTTGAGGAACTTTGACCAAGCAGATGACTGTCCAATCTGTTTTCATTTTGGCCTCCTGGAATTTAGAATCTGGGAATGACACTTGGGTGTATTTCTCAGTCACAGAAGAGACATGACAGCCTGATCTGAGTTCCACAACACAGCTCCAAATCCTAACATCCTTCTTCTCAGCTGACAGAAGGATAGAACATGGAAGAAGCTCTCACTTTCTGGGATACAAGCAAAAAGGACACAATTGGATCTTAAGTACCTGGAGCAAGGCTGCAATAAGTTCCTGCACTATGTCCTACCTAAACTGCTTTTTCTGATGCTGTGCTGCCTCCCTTGTTTTACACCCTTCCATTATCAGTCTTTCATTTTTTGTCCCGTGTTTTATTTGCCCAGTTATATTTTCTCCAGACCATATTTTCTCTCTCTTCTCGGGTCTTCTTCTTTTCCCTCCTCTTATGCATCCTTCCTTTCCCAATTTCTCCCTCACTTTTCTTTTAGGCTTGTCTGTTGCAGAGCAAGTAGAATCTGTCTAGCATACAGCTAGACAAAAACCATGAACTAATTTTCCCTAAAATAGATAAACTCTCTTTACAGATCTCTTAATTAACTGCTCTCCTAGGCATCTCTCTCCCTCCCTTCCTGCTCAGAAGCACAAAGCTTCTGCACTCCCTGCTGTCCCCTTTTTCCTGCATGCCCCCAACACAGTCTGCTCCTGCCATAAGCCATCGTCTCTTTAATAGCATCAGTATTATTTTTGGTGCAGCAGGAACTTCATCCTGCCCTAGTTCATGCAGTGTACTTTGCCTTCTCCCCTCCTCGCACGAGTTGTTGCCGCAGCTTTATCATCACACGCACTCTGCTCCCCTTCTGCTACAGCTTCAAAGCACTCCAGATTTTTTGATTTGCTTCTCCTACTGCTCCAAGACACTGAGTGATGCAGAGAACCTCCTACAGCCAGAAAGTAACTGTGATTTTTAGCGATGATGTTTGCTCTAACTATTTAAAGCACACTTAAGAAGACACATAATAAGTAGGTTTGAGGGAAGTGGTAGCAATCCACCCACTACGTTCCTTTTAGCTAACCCTTTAATTAAATATTAAAGATACGGTTCTCAGGAAGATTTAAAATAACCCACTGACAGAAAAAAAAGAGGTTAAAAACCAGCAGAAAATGAAATAATCCCCCCCGAAACACTTACCACACCTTCATGCTGTTTTTAACATAATTTTACTGTGCTGATGAAGGAAGAGCTTTTCTGAAGGGAAATAACAAACCTTATGCTTTCAGTGCTAGATCACTCTCTATGTTCTCAGGGAGTCCTGCTAGGGATTACAAATTATTTGATGCTTAAATAAACATACCAGTTTCCTCTTCCATAAGCGAGAGCAAAGAAACTTTATAAAAATTGAGAAAGTGAATTACTTCAAATGTTACTCCTCACTCAAAAGACACATTCTGCTGCTGGATGCACAGAACTGATAAGCAGTTTGAGAGGAAAAGTACATATGTACACTGCTAATAGCCTTGTCTCCAAGTAGAAAGCAGAGTGAGATAAATGACAGCAAGATCTGGGCAGATTTGTGGTACGAAGTATTTATCTTTGTAACTGAGTTAAGGCACACCACAGATGATCAGAGGAGAAACAGAAGTGACTACTGATGGAGATCAGAAGTGCAAGAAACCAGGTGTGCTCACAAAACTGAGTAGCTCTGACCTGCATATTCCTTTTGGTGAGGACTTTGATTATTTTTCTCTGTATCTAGCTGAGAAAGCTCAACAGCCTCACAGAGCAGTGTTTTTGCACCAGTACTGCAAGAATATCTGCTCTGCTGCTTCTTCTCTTGTGCTTGAACGCCATTGTACTGCTTTTGTTCTTCTAGGCTGCATGTAGTTCTAAATCAAACTCCAAAGCCCCAAGCTCTGTGTACAGTCTCCAGTGTTGCTGCAATACAAAAAGAAACTTGTCAGCCATTTCAATTTGTTCTTGTGTTAGCCATATAATGGAAAGTGCTTCCAAACACACACTGCTTTCCCCCTCCAAATCAGTCTTACAATCGATACTGTCCTACTTTCAATTAAAATACCACCACAACAGATACATCTAGGTGGTGCTTAGAATCTCACAACAGAAACCCATTACTTTGAATACAAAAGCTAGCCAAAATGATTGAATTCCCGAGGCAACAGAAACGATACTGGTGATTTTATTCAGCACGTGTCCAATACCATTTTCCATTCGGAATCCACATTTTTTTAATGCTTTTCTATTCCATTCTTAACATTACCTTCAGCTTTTATGGAGTCCCTTAGAAAGTTGTTTTTTTCAATTTGTTTACCAGAAAACTTAAATTTTAATGATTAAATAATAGGACATTTATATACATCAGTGGGTTTTCTCAGATACTGGGCTCTAAGTACATACAATGTCTATTGAATGAAAATAAAAAAGAAAAATTCCAGTCATGCAAATCATCTTACAAACCATGTTCCATTTGACTTGAAAATTTTTACTCTGTTACTGGCATATCATTTCAAAATTAAACAGATAAAATTTTAAGGTTGCTTTGTCCATTTCCACTCATTTGTTTTGCTGTTTTGAAGAACTGACAGGCCACATGCTACTGCAGAAGGTACCGGCAGGGTAATCATTGTTCTGCTACCACCAACCAACCCCGCTGAGCCCTGGTGTGGATGTGTTTTAAAAAACCACCTAACCTTCAGCTAACTGCACTGGTTTATTTCTAAACAGCACATCACAATATCAGCACAGAGAGCACATTGTAACCGGTTGGGTGATTCCACTTAATAATTTTTTAACACTAGGACCTTTCAGCATTTTAATTCTGGTTTCATTTATGAATTAAAGGTCATATATAGAGCACAAATGAGGTCTAAATTTAGTCACAGCAGACCACAGTTCCACATAAAGACAAATCTTCAAGTTATGTTGACCTGCTAGGAGACAAAGATAAACAGCACAGCAAACATGTACCTGCAATGCACTGCTTCCCTATTAAATATTAACTGTTTCATTTACATTTAAATGAACTGAGCAGTAATGGATAGACTTTCCAGTACTGCTGTTTGGTGCTGCTGTCATGGAAAGAAGCTGAAGACAATGTGGGCTGTATGGGGGCAAATGACGCAATCTCAGCATCCGCTCAAGTGACTTCAATGATGACCATTCTCCAGTCTCGAAATATAATCCTACACAGCATTTTTTTTTTCTCTCCCTCTGTAAACACATCTGTTCATAAATAACTTAGATGTCTCCTTGACATTCATGGTATGTAACTGAAGCTGAAGTAGAAAAGGATGGGCGGTGTACAGCACTGAGGAGATGTCACAGTACTTTTGTTCAGCATTTTTGTCAAGTGCAGGTTGCTAACATCAGCCATCAGAGACCGGCGGGGTGACCCACCCATATTTTTCATGGGTCTTCACCAAACTCTTAAATGTTGCTTCAGCTTCCTTTCGACTGAATGACTTTTTTGATTTGCCAGCTTTTCTGCAGATACGGCCCTGCGCCAAACACAAAAAGAAAACCTTCATTAAAGATGTGAACATGCATCCGGAAACCACAGCTTAACTTTTCAACTCATCAGGACGAGAGGCATTCACTTACAGGTTCCAGCAAGCATAGTTCCTAAGCTTGAGCAGACAAACGCGTTATTAGAGATGATTTAAAATTATATTCAGTGAACGGGCAAAAAGGAGGGGGGAAAAAAAAAAGAAAGCATCTGGCAATGTTTCTTCCCAGCGAGCCCCTGTGCTGGCACCTGCCCCGCTTGCAGCAATCTGTGGCTGCGGCTGTGCCTCAGGGCTCGCCTCCCTCTCCGTGCTCCAGGACACCTCCGGCATTCCGTGTTTGGCGTGAAGCCGCTCATGCCCTGCTGGGGCAGCCCTGGCAGAGAGCGACTGCCCGGGCACGGCTGCTCTCACCGCGCAGCGACACCAAAAATGACATCCATCCCGTGGAACACACTGCGTCCTTCCTCCTGCAACCTACCCCCGAGAAATGAACAGCTCTGCCCTTCCTCAAAGGAGTGCCTTAAACCAACTTGCTTCCATCTTAAACTGAAAGCTCGAATTTGTTTATTACCCCTTCGTGCCAAGTTTGATAATGAATGAAAATATACCATTTGCATATACTGCATTTTTATTACTCTGCTGTTAGAAATTACCTCTAACTGCACAGCTGTATGAAAATTCAAACCCTTGTTTGGCAGTAGAGAGTTTTACTGAGTTATCAATAGCTTACCTTATTTTTCACATTGGTCTGTGTCAATTACCAACCAACAGAGACACAAGAATGAATTACAGCTGCAGATTAATACCACTCGACAACAATGAATGCCTTTAAGCAAAATAATTTTAAAAAAACATACCTTTAAAGTATTTATGCCTACTGGATTTGTTACAAAGCAGAAGCTTATTAAAGTCACTAGTCTTGTAATTTTAGTAATTTTTTGACAGATTGCACTGAAAGCCTTTTTAACAATAAATTGTATTTGATGAGAGGATACCACATTACAGTGTTACAATTACTAAGAATGAAGTTAGTATGTTCTCATTTTTTTCTGTTCAAGTTAGTATGTTCTCTTTTTTTTTTCTGTTCTTTAGCTCAAAAATCATCTTTTTCTTCCCTGATTATACTGTCAGTTTGGAATTTAACCCAAAATTTGGCATTTGCAATAGCATGCAAGAAAATAGCATACTGAGAAAAAACATCAGGTATATGGAGGGAAGAAAAGGGGGAAAAGGGGAAAAAAAGAAAACAAAATCTCTCCTCAGAGTATCAAATTTACTTTTACAGACTAATATGAGTAAGATTAGTCTGAAGTGTGGACAATTTCTTTCTAGAAAACAAATATTTCTGTCACAATATTGCAGAGGCTCTTTTGTGTTCAGCACTGCTCCTGTTACAGCAAAACTATGGACACATGAAAGAAAAAAGCAGTTTCCTACTCCTGTTTTAACAAACAATTTTTTGGTGCAGTTTGAGTTGTCCCTCAGAGCATACCTTAACCAAAGATTACAAACACCCTCCAATTCCTACCTCGATTTATTCACAGTCAATTTATACCCATTTGTTTTCCCCCAAAACAGCTGTTTTACCTGTCCATGCTTTTCCTTGTCTTTCTCTCTAGCTGCCATTTACAGACTAGGAATCTATTTCTTCTTTAAACCCCCTTGACAGACCAAACAGCTGGACACCTTCTACATCTCCACACGAATTTGGCAATTAATATGTCCCAAATAAGGATGATCTGAATGGTTCTCAATTGAGTCTTGATCATAAATTTTCTTAGAAAATGTTCATTTTCAGTTGTGACAGATGGAATAATTAAATAAAGCTGGGTAACATATTTTTAAAATCTTATTGAATAATTATCATATATAATTATATCATATATAATTATCAATCTATAATTATTCTGCAGGAATATTTTTGTGCTTACAAAACATTCTGTATTTTCTTCCTAATCTAGGGTTTTGTTGGAAGCACACTTAGAGAAACATAGGAAAAGATAAAACAAAGTGCAACAGATGATTAAATCAGCACAGAAAATGCTGTCCTCAAAATCTCACCAATGAAATACTTTGGAAAGTAAATATAAACTTGCTGTGCTGCTTAATTTATGGATTAGATCCACTTGCCATCTCCTGTGTTTTGCACTTTATTTTTTATCCTTTAAGGCTTTGATACCTTTCTGAATTATATGCACAGCACCTAGGACAGTATGATTCACCTAGAAATAGGATCTTTGCATTGTGAACAGCTCATGTTTGGCATTGACTATGTACAGCTTTCAAAGCAGGAACATAAGAATTCTCTGGTGTCATAATGATGCGGCAAACATCATCACATCATCTAAAATGTTACTGGAGCCACATCAGATGAAAGAAGCATCATTTCATGAGTTTATTCTGAAACCTTTCTGTTATTAATGCAATGCATTGTTAAATCCACTTCCACACTGGTACCATATGCAGGTTGTATGTGAACTGCACCATCAAAGACCAGCCTAATTCTACCCTGCTGCAGTCCATGTATTGCTATGCTTATACAGAAACAATGGGTGGCATGGTCAGCACTGTCTCTTATTAACCAATATCCTGTCAGCTGTTTATAATTTGGATAAAATTTAACCTCCTAGACTGAAAGTTTCCCTATTTGGTGCCTCAATTAAACCTGGGGTAAAAAGAAAGAAGGCTGGAATTTCAGCTGGCCGACTTCAGATGCTCTCAAGCCTATACTTGGGTGGTATCTACTGTTTACTGATATTTAGTTTGTTGCCATTTCCAGAAAATTCTTCCCAAGTTTAAGTAAAAAATGTAATTTTGAACACAATTAGAGAAGAAAGTGTCAAATGTTTTACCAGACACCACTACCAGCCCTGACTACAGTTTATTTTCAGCCTGCTTGTTAAACATGCAGTCATTTTAACTCTGGACAGGAGCCTGTGAGCTGCTGCATTCTGTAAACGTGGTAGTGATGGTAAATACAGTATGTAAATATGTGCTGTCCACAGCTCTGTTGGGCACAATGGCATTTTGACCAATCCCCAAATCACATGTGTCACCACTGCTGGGGTAAGGAATACAGATCATTTGCATGGCCAATGTCTTGATGTGTCCAGCACCACATCAAGGAAAGCTATCAAACTGGTATCTGAACAAGATCAAAACATTCCACAAGAGGTTACAAACAACAGCAAAACCCCAAGAAAGCCTTTCATAAAGATATCACTGTCAACTTCAGCTCTGAGAAGTCGCACCAGGAGCTTATTTAAATACTTGCAATACTTTCAGACACTCGCAGAGCGCCTTTCATAAAGGGATAACTGAAAACCTAATTAAAGAGTTGGAGAGAACGTTTCAGATTTTGCCATCTGCTGTGACTTCATGTACTTATCAAGATATAATTTTAAATAGCTAGAAACATATGAAAGGTGAAAGCAATGCCACAGCACCCAACTGGTTTTTATGCAGCCGCGCTGAAGCGCAGGGGGACGTGTGCTGCGCTCAGCCTCCTCCCTCACTCGTGCTCCTGCTGCGGCCAGCCTCCATGGCACAGTGAGCAATCACATGCCACTCATCCAGGCTTTGCCCAAACTAACGAGCTTGCACAAACAGCTGATAAGCATACAGTCTATAATCTTGATAATGGCGAGCAAAAAGACCTCCTAGAACATGATTTGCTGCGGGCAGCCTTCTCAAGACCCTCAGCCGTACCGAGGGACCAACCACTCCCTCCTGCCATGTTCAGCAAAAGACCCAAGGTATGATTTGTCAGGTATGATTTGTCCCCCTGTCCTGTTTTCAGTTGCAATAGAGTTAATTTTCTTTCTAGTAGAAGTGGTGGTTTGGATTTAGCATGAGAATAATGTTGGTGACACCCTGATGTTTTAGCTGATGCTGAGCAATGATCACACTAAGCCAAGGATTTTTCACAGTGCCTTGTGCTCTACCAGTGAGCAGGTGGACAAGAAGCCAAGAGGGAATCTGGCCAGGACAGCGAGCTGAACTGGCCAAAGGGATGTTCCACATCATAGAACATCATGCCCAGTATATTAGCTGGGGAGAGTTTGCTGGGAGGGGCCAGTCACTGCTTGGAGATGGGGCTGGGCATCTGTCCATGAGTGGTGAGTAATGGTATTGTGCATCACTTGGTTTTCTTGTGGTTTTTTTGTCTCTCCATCTTTAACTACAATTGGGGGTTTTGTTATTATTATTATAATTATTGGTATTATGTTTTACTTAGTTTCAATTATCAAACTCCTTATCTCAACCCACAGGTTTTTACTTTTTTTTCTGATTCTTCTCCCCAGCCAGCCATGGGATGAGGTGAAGGAGTGACTGAGTAGTATTTGGTTGGCAGCTGAGGTTAAAACATGACAGATTCACATCTATGGACCTCTGTGGGCAAATCTGGGAGCTTTTCTACTTCCAAGTGATGCCACAGTAGTCTCTGTGAACACATCTCCCCTTCATAATGCTCTCTGACACTGAATCACATCCACAAAAATATTCAACTCAACAACTGTTAGCTTTTTAAAATCTGTCAGTACCACTATCAGCAATGTCTCATGTCAGTTCTTCCCCAGCATCACCAGATCACAAAGTAGTCCAAAGAAAGAGTTAAGTCCTGTACAGAAACGAAGTATGAAACCTGAAACTCTTGAGCCCACTATGACTATATATTTACCCACAGCTGACCTATGGTGTCATGAAAAACAGTCTTGACATTTCTTATGGTCCTTCCAGAGTCAGGACAGTTTCAAGAGGGTTTCTCTGGATAAAGGGAGCTCCCTCTCTTGTCAAATAAATGGTAGCTCCCAGATCTAAACTGAATAATTTTAGGGCAGTACGTGTGCTTCCATGTGTGTCCAGCTGGCATTCCCTAGAAGGACAGGACTATGTGACAGAGGTCAGCCTTCCACAGGATCATCTGGCTGGAAGGGACCTGTGGTGGTCTCCAAGTCCAGCTTAGACACTTGGAGCTCAACTGCCAAGACAGGTCAGCTGTGACACTGCACAGTGAAGTCCTGAACCCTTCAAGGCTCTCCTCAGTTCACTCCTGATGCCACTCCCTGCTTTATCAGGTCCCAAATTTTCAGAGATTTAGTGTACACAGCCACGAGCCCTTACAGGGCTGATGTTATTGTGGAAACAACGTAAGCCCCTGTGCTGTGGATCTCTGAGGTGTCACAGCAAACCTTCAGTCACACCCAGACATTTTACCTGGACTAGCTAACAAAAACCTGTGTACATTTCCAGTAGTGCACAGCTGTGAGACTCAGAAGCAGGCAAACCTTCATGTTGTTAGCACAGCTCTTAACACCATCTCCTCAGCCCTGTGTATTTTCATTAGTCCTAGCAATGCAAATAACTCCAGGTTGGTCTCCCAAGGGCAAATCAAGCAAGCCTTCTGCACATGAGGCTAAACTTGGCCCATCATGTAAGCCAGCATAAGGATACACTGATAGCTACAGTTTCCTTTTCTGCCTCCATCTCTTAACAGATCTCTACAGCAGGTTCTGCTGACCCAACCCTAGGTAAATGTCAAGAGATGGAAAACAGAGAGAGAGAAGCACACAAAAGACTACAGGAAGTCACTATGCCAGACATGGCCATCTGTGGTGATCCCTCCATGGACAGGAAGATGATCCACAAGGATATTCCCATTTTTCAAGTCTGTTGTGCCAAGCTTCTCCATTGATGACAAAATATCTATGGATTTCCTAAATATTGAAGCATGCTATGAGTTCCTGGCACGTAACAGGTTCCATAACGTGTCAGTGACTAATGGCTATGGGCCCCAACATTTCCATGCAAACATACTCAAACATTTTCTGATAAGGAACAGAGGCACTCAGTGCTTAAGCCTGAACCAGCCTTATCCTAGAATATTTAAACAAGCTTTCAGAGGAAAATATTTCCACTGGCTTTAGAGACGCATTCAAAAGCAGAGTGATGCTGAAGTGAGTACTGTCATGCTCTCAGTGCAGTGATTGCAATGTGTCACAACATCACTGTTAGAGCGCAATATATACAGTCTCTCCCCCCAATTACATGGTTTATAATTTTTTTCCTTCATGTACTGATGAGGCACAGTTAATCACGTCTCAAAAACTGCACACAATTTATATTGCACTGTATATGATTATTAGCTGTAGCTAAAATAAAGCAGTATAAAAAGTGATACAGACAAATAATGTTGCAGCATAAGTAAATTAAAACAAGGAGATTTCCTGCAAATGTGTAATTTTCAAAGCAGCACTTCCATGCCTTTTTTGGTCTCCTTTTTAAGAATAATCCATAAAAGAAGTGAAAAAGTAGCAAGTTCTGGCTTTAAAGCATCCTATAAATTGTGCCTTCTGGGAGCATAACTGTTCTTTGTCCAGGAAAAAAGAAATCTGAGTTGCAGCTGAGTAATTATTTACGCTCATTTGTCTGTGCCAGTAGCCCAGTGCCAGTAGCTCTTAATCGATACAAACGCTTACAGCCCCAATCCCTGTCTGACAGCTACAGAGCACTGTGATGCTCTTCCTCGCCTTTCCCTAAGTCAGCACTGAGCTGGTAGAGTGATTTCAACACAGATGAGGGTTAAAAAATACCTCCCCTGCATTTTATGGGTGGGAAAAACTCTCATTTTATGGCTGGGAAAAGAAAATTTGGGTGGCTGGCTGCATTACTGGTGACTCAAGGATCTCCAGGGCTGAAGATATGACAACATGGTGGGCTTCTGTCAAAAGAGCCAGTCCATGTTCCCTGCCACCAGAAGGGCACTTGCTAGTCCAGGTGACAGAGGGATGTTTTCTCTGCTATGTATTCCCAGTCTTTTGCTGAGCTCCCTGGACTACTTCTCTGTGGAATCAGGCACTGGCAGAGTTCTTGAGGGCCAGTCCAGGCAAAAAGGCTGGGAACATGACAGCAACTGGGATATGCCCATTTGCATAAGCCCACAGGTCCTCTGCATCAGGAACCTGAAGCTACCCAAGTCAAACACAGTCATAGGTGTGAACCCAACCCAACCCAACCCAACCCCAACCATTCTTTGTAACAGGCTGTAAAGATAAAGGCACCACAGCAATGCCTATCTTCACAGTCCTCTAAGTTTTGCAATGCTAAAACAAAACAAAAAAGCTCCCAAAACAGTAGTAAAAAGCAAGTTGCCTCTTGGAACATCTAACCGAGTTAAATCTAAATTTAGTAAGATCAGAGTCACAAGTGGATGTGCTTTTCTCCTGCTATTTATATGAATGTGCCAATCTCTTGACTGCAGTATGTTTCATACTGATGCACATGGACATCTACTCAGAGAGCCCTCACTTCTGAGTGTTTTAAGCACATATCCTCAAATGACCTTATAAAAGGTCATTTATAAATTTGTCTGTATGTTCCATGTGGGAAAGAGGAATATAGTGAAGTTATATGACTTGTCCATGTACCTGAAGTCAGTGGCAAAACCTGGCAGCTGAACTCAGATCACCTTTTCTCAGGCCAAGGGCTCAAACTGTGAAACAACCTCTCACAAATAATTATAAAACACTTCAATGCCAGGTATATTTTAATGGAAATAATATTGTCAAATTTACAGAAAATTTAATATTCATAGAAATTAAGAGAAAAATTGAAACACTAATAACATCAATTTCTTCTGTTTTGCAATGCTTTGGTTTTTTCATGGACGTGTATTACAGAAACAAGCCCTTCATACTGCAGCTGGGGGCTTGTTACCATTTGTAGCATGAGCCTAGAAACAGGAGAAATACCAAGTCATTCCACAGCTCATAAAGCCTGACTATGACAAGCATCTGAGCTCCAGGCCATTTCATAACGCAGGCTTATGTCTTCCTTTCTCAGGTTTATTTTCACTCGTCTTTGAATGCGGGTTTGGGATTATAACTGACTTGTAACTCTATCAAGGAGTCACTGCAGAAGTTCCATGGGTTTTGGAGAGCCTGTGCAGCAAAGGATTAAATCAATGAGGATCATCGATTTTAACAAAGAAAACGCACAGATTGTGAAGTAGATAAAAAGACATTTTCCAAGGACAGAGTGTGCACATGCACGAGGCAGGCACACACCTGCAATGCCTGGCTGAGGATGGACATGCCTGACGTATCCTTCCTCAGTGTGACTTTTAATGGGAATGGGGCGAATCAGACTGGCACCTTGATCCTGTTTCAGAAGAGGAATCACCTGAACATCTGAAGTGTGGCGCCCACTTACCTGTTCTGTGCACACTGGTAGGGACTGCAGATTCACTTTCACCAAAGCACACCTATGCTTCTTCCTAGCTCAAGCACTTTCAATTCCCAGTGCAGCGCTCATTTCACTGTGAGCCAGGTTAGGTAACAGTATCATGTCCATCCTCAGTTACTGCTGTTTCCAGATGCAGTTAAAGGCCAACACCAATGCCCAGCAGCCTCAAGAAATGACCTGTGGAGTACAGCTCAGACCAGACCCTGCACTTTCAAAAATACAATGATATCCAAGAGAAACCCGCTATTCCATTTACAATGTGACAATTGGATCCTGTGCAGCTTACAATTAAGACACATTTTGAGCCATTCAGCCAGCATAACTACCACAGCATCTGAGGTTCTCCCTGTTTAACTGCAGAGGAATCGCACCCAGCAATCCTCCCACCGCCCATCTCCCTGTGCACTGAATGTCAGCATTACCTTTTTTGGCATTTACAGGAGAAAACTGGAAAGTGCATGTGAAGGACTGAATACGTCAAGGAAAAAGAAGAGCCCTTCGCTGACTCTCGCCAGCCCAAAGGAGCTCAGACGGGAAAAAGAAACGCAGTAAATATTATGTTACTTAACCACCGTCCCACTCTGTGAGAGCAGATGCCCACAGGGGGACATGCCCCAGATCATGCCTGGCAATCAGACTCCTAGGATATGAGGAGCTGAATTACTGTGGAGTTACAAATCTTCAATCTGGAAGTATCCGGCCATGCATGGAAATCCCTGGGCATTGTGTGGATGCTGGGAAAGCTGCATATTTTCAAGGCTAGCCTGTAAAAGGAAGAGTAAATCTTCCTCACAATAGAAAGTGGGTTATTTAGGTTACTCCTTCAGGACATCACCCTTCGTGACTAGGCTTTTTGTATCTGAAAAAATACAATTTTCAATGAAGTATCTGACAAAGCACCCCAATGCTTCATGGTTCTCTCTGCCTGAACACTGACACTGAAGAAAATGAGCACTTCTTATATAATTCAGGGAAGAAGAATCTTGCTCTTTGCAGCAAATTCAATTTTCTCACAAAATCCAAAGCCACAATTCTTTCAAATTCTTATTTAGGAGATCAGCTAAGTATTGCCAAGATGAATAAAAGCATGTTTTAAAATTAGTAATTTGGCTCAACTTAGGGATTTCATTTATTTGATGACTAGTTTAACAGTAATAAGGATAGTTAAAAGTATTTAAAAATTTTCATTTTTAGGCTTTGAAGGAGAAAAATGGAGATTATGTTCCCTTTGCTTTTTAAAATAATTAAACCAATCTCCTATTTCAATGAGTTGGAATCCCTGTGTCTTCATTCCCCTCAGTAGAATACATTTGCATAATAATAGTGGATGGTCAGAACACCAATATATCAGAGTACACATGAACAATTATTTTTTCCAGCCCATTTATCAAGCCCAGCATCTCAACACACATGCTCCCACTAAAACTTCAGCTTCCAACCCAACGTTTCTCAAATGAAATGAAAGAGACATCTTAGAAGGCCAATAGATCTGATTTTCCTCTCTAGACAAACAACATTCTGTTATCTCTTTGCATTTATACCTTTTATGGAAGCATTTATACCCTTTCATGGAAAACAAGTCCCCTAACACAGTCTCGGTCCCCTCTGTCATCTTTGTATATGAGTCAATGTTTTTCACCCATGGACCTAAAGCAACATTTCCTCCCTTGAGGATCACTTGCTCAGGCAACTAATCAAAAGCAAAAAAAGAAAACAATTCCATTTTTTAAGGCTCTAATAGGATACAATGGCTCCAAATAATTCAGAGACCACTGTGGCCTCTGTACGTTTCTGCAGCCTTTGAGATTAGCTGATTTATTCATGGCTACACTCCTCAAACCCAGCATCTGGAGTATGAAAACCTATGGATCTGCAATTAATTTCTGCTATACTTTGAAAGACCTGGAGTCTGCTGACCTCCTGGACACTGCACAAGTCCCATCTGCTATCTGCTCGCTCACACTTTTGTTTGAAAGGATGAAGAGGGAGTAATTTAGACTATGATTAACTGCTACCTTCTGTAGCTGTTTGTCATAAAACAAGCCCATTTCTGCTGTTTCAATCTGGTAAAACTCAGCTGGGATATTCGAATCTTTAAAATGAAAAGATAAATCCATTCAATAGTCACACAAGGCACGCAGCATTTGAAGCAAACAAACAGGGTTCCACTGAGGTATTTCTAATGTTACAATATGAGGCATCAAAGTACTAGACACCAACAATATTTATTTGAATTCAGGATCTTTTCTGATACAAAATTAAAGCTGAACTATAAACTATATCCTATTTTTTATTTAAATCATTCTATAGAAGCCCACAACAGCAAGAATACTCAGAATTAGGGGTATCCTGTTCCTATTGTAATATGTCCTGGCAAAAATTCTATGTTTCTTCTATTCCCTGCAAGAATCCTGGAAAATTTTTTACACTCCTCCTATTCACTGGAAAAAACAAAGGAGTACTTCCCTCAAAACGAAGACCGTTTTTTATGACAACCTGCAGAGCTGACAGTTACCTGACAGCTGCCTTTGTCTGTCAGTCCAGTCCCCAGCCTCCATGGAGAGAACAAGGGACTAGTGAAAAAGAGGACATGGCATCTACTAGTCAGCACTACCACCAGCTTACATCCAAAGTCCCCAAGGCATCAGGTGCAGCTCTGCTTGTTGCTCTCAAAAAAAGAAAAAAACCAAAACCCTGACGCATTACTTAGACACTGGAATATATAGCTTTGCCCTCTTTTAAACGTCCACCAAACCATTCTGTCCAGTGAGAAACAACACATCTATAGAAGACACAAAACCCTCTCTTAGTTCTGGACAAAGTCCACTCCTTTTCCTTTGGGAACACATCATCCATCATGTTTTCAAAGGACAGAAACGACTCCTCCCTGAAACACGGGCATTGATCTCATCTGTGTGCATTGTCACTCAAGGAGACATAATAAACCTCCTGCTGTGACACCCCTCTCCTACAACTGGTACCCTTCCTTCCTTCCTTCCTTCCTTCCTTCCTTGATATTATTGCAACAATGACACCATTATCTGGAAGTACAGAGCAACTGACTAATTTTTAAACCTCTCTCTGAAATTACCAATAAATCATTTTAAAAGGCTAAGAATGAGTAATACTCCATGGGCCACTTCCGCAGCCTGGACAGACACAGAAAGACAGACTTGGGAAGCTTAGCCTAGACAGACATGTCTAACAGTTGCTTCCAGGATGATAAACAACTGGTATTTAAATTATTTCATTAGCATCACCCCACCTCCCTGGCTGGCACCCTAGCTCTGCAGCAGCTCACGGCGACTGTTTCGCCGGTTCAGCAGGGCCAAGCTCTTGCCTGTGATGACAGGAGCCAGCGAGCAGCTGACTGTGCAGGAAGCAAGTACAAAGTCATCCCTTTAAAAAGCCAGGCTACAGTTGAGTTAAGGACAACACCAAGTTTTTTAAAATAGGATTCTGGATCCCAGACAGATAAACAGTCTTCGGCCTTTGATGTACTGAGAATTCCCCTCAAGATACTGACTAGAGCTGTGTGAATAATTGATTTTCTCAGCTGAATAGCTGAAGCAACCAACCAAACAAACCCCAACTTGTTTGTTAATTAACATTTTTTCCTTGAAAACTGAGGGGAAAAAAAAGTTAAATTTGGGACTGTTGGATTGTTATATTCAAACAAAAGTCATTTCTCTTCCATGTTAGGCATTTTTATTTACAGACAAAAAAAAAAAATCTAAAAATACAATGCTAGATTCATGATAGGAAGCTAGGGTGTGCATCCCATAAGGTAGGGCATCTCTCAAGCAAGGTCACCTGAGGCGTATGGTTCCTGCTTGGTGAAATCTAGAGAAACAGCCACCCTGCTTTAAAATCCAAGCCCTGGGAGATATGCTCATGTCTGGGAACTTGGACACAGGTTTTGCCACTTACATGCACAATGCTGAAAAGTAACAGAAAAATGCTAACTCTTAATTTCTCTGTTGCACATTTAAATCTCTGTACAGACACAACTCCTGAGTGACATCTCATGAGATGCAAGAATGACTTATCTCAATTTCTCTTCTACTCTGCTAAAAGGTCTGTGAAATCCATGAAAATCATCTGAGTTTGTCAAGAATCTTAATTGTCTGAAAATGTATATTCAATGTTAATTTTATCTGCTTTTGGATCACTTTATCAAAAAACAGAAGGTCATTCATGCTCACAGTTACTACTAGCTCTACCAGCAGACCAAAAAGTGCTGTTTCTCTTTGAAGAATCAGCAGAGAATGACAGTGCCACAGTTGGCTCAGCAAAATGGGAGTGACGAGAAAAATCTCACGAGATGAGCCATTCTATCCCCTGAATTGCCCCAAGGAGGAAGGTGTGCCATCGGAACGCTCAGCCCTGCCCACTCACACTGGTGCCCGTGCCAGCTGGGCGCACTCTTGCATGTGTCACAGGCTGGAGCATTCACGGTGATTTCACGCTAAATCATGGCACTGGGAACCAGAGACATTTCTCTGGAAAGTCCCTTTGACTCACTGGTGGTGGCAGTGCCCCATCTCCCCCTCAGCCTGATGGCTGCTGCCATTGGCTCAGGCAGGTTCATTCCGAGGCGATGGAGAACGGCCCTCACCCTTCCAGCCTTGAACAGCATCTTGAATATTTCATGCTATTGCAGGTTGCAGGCTGCTTACAGAAATTACACAATTAACCTGGTGACAGCCATGGCTGTTAGTTTGGGACGGCTCCTTGCAGGCACCAAGGCTGCCCACGGCACGGCAGGAGTCCCCCAAACCTGGCCACACAGCGCTGGGGAATGCAGCACCTCTGCCCTCGATGCTTCGTCAGCTCCATTTCTATCTTTAAAAACTAACTGGTCATAAGTAGATCACCTGTAAAATGAAACAGGGATAGGGGAGTGCCAGTTGTATTTTGAGCCCTATTATGCAATGGAGTGGGGATTACATAACGAGGGGAGTGCAATTACAGAAATGTGGCTCCCATGACACAGAGCCCAGCTACAGTGACAGGCTGGCAAACCATCACAGGCAACATCTCTCTAACCCAGAAAATAAATGTATTGACCGTACTGCCTAATAACCTTTCCACTTGGATTGAACAATCTGAGAGGTTGACACGTGCCATGTTATATCAATTTAACTACTAAGTTACTGTCACAAGTTTATTTCTGCCTTTTTTTTTTTTTTTTTAATCCCAGCTGTCTTTTTGTCATAACTGACTTTGCAAACTTCTGGAAGAATGTTATTGGAACTCTTGCTTTTTACATGTGTTTACTAATGATAAATAAACATATAAACATCATCTGGTCATTGAAAATTGCTGCTACTTTCTGGAAATCTCTTTAAGTTGTTTAGAGAAGAAAACTGTCAGATTATATAGCTGAGAAATATATATTATGTAGCTGAGAATTTACTAATAAAACAATTCAGTGCTTCTCTTCACTGAGCCATTTTATGATACCAGTAAATACTCATTTAACCCCTTTAACATTCAACACCACAGAAAGAGGCTGAATTGCTACAAAATGAGAGAATTTAGCACTGCCCTTTTAAATTCTTGTAACAAATAACTATGACCTCTCTAAAAAGAGATGGATTAGCAAACAGTGAGATGCAGTAAGAGCAGCTACAGAACTTCAACAAACCTCAGGCTCTGTGTTAATTAAATCTCCTTTTTTTTTTTTTTCTTGGTAGATGTTTTTTTATATCCCAAGGTGACCTAGGAAACTTGACCTCTTGAAATGAAGTGCAGAGAAAAAATACCATCTGATTAAAAAAAGGAGCAGTAGGCCCAAATCAAATAGGTTAAAGGGAAAATAAGCCACTTACAAAAGAGCCTATTGAAAAATAAAAATTAATTTCAGTCTTAAGTAGAAACAAGCCTTTACTTCTGCTCAGGCAAACAGTTCCATAGAAGCAACAGGAGTAACCTCATTTCTAAGCAAATAAAAAGTATGTTATTATTTACTCTTTCCTCACCTCCTTGCCAACATAGAAATTTAAGAAGTTACTTTAGTACAATCTACTAAATAGACAGACAGAGCTGTGCACGTCCCTTGAGTTCAAGGGCATTCACGAACAGGAAAACCACCCTGTCACAGCCATGTGTGCACTGCCCACCATAATATGAAGCCTAATACAAGGCCATCGAGAGCTACTTACAGAGAGCTACTGCCTACCAGCAATATTTGCCCATTCATTAATAATGGCTTATGAAATATTTCTCTTCTACGGATATTCTGCACAAAAAAAAAAAAAAAAAAAAAAAAAAAAAAAAAAAAAAAAAAAAAAAGCGGCATAAAATGCGCCCATTCATGTCAGACGAGATCCTCTGCCAGGAGCCAGGAGAGGCGATCAGCTCCTTCGAAGAGGAGAATTGGCAGGAACCGTGCGGCTGCTGCCGCTACAGCCCCCAGCCCAAATTACTTGTTCCTTTTGGGCCGGACGATTTGAAACCTGTACAAGTCTGCCGGCAGCTCGGGCAGCGCCCCCGGCGTGACCCCGGGACACCCCTCGGTGCGGGGTGCCGAGCCCCAGAGGCGGGAGGCCCCTCGTTCCCGGCGGGATGCTCTGCGGGACGGCGCAGACAAAGACCTGGGGCAGCAGCTCCGGCGTCGCGCCTCCGCCAGCGGCAGCACCGCCCGCAAGGGACCGGCGCGTACGGCTCGGTGAAGGGCAGGGGGCTCCAATCCCAACCCCCGCTGCAGCCCGGAGTGCCCCCTTTGGCTGTGGGGCGAAGGAGGCGCCCATCAGGGGTAATGAGCACGGTATCTTAGCGTGCCGCAGGCGGCGGAGCCGAGCGCGGGGACAAAAGCCGGGCGGGACGACACGATGGATGCAGGCGCTCCTCGTCCCTCCGAGCTGCCCCGCACCTGCCCGGGAAGGGAGCCCGGAGCCAAACACGCGTGTCCCCGCTCTCGCCCCGCCAGGTCCTCGGGGAGAGGGGCCTGGGGGCGGACAGCCCCGGGCCGGCCGCCCTTGGGGCTCCCCCCCGCCCCCCGAGCCGTGGATGCGTGCGCTCCTCCCCGAGCAGGGACCAGCCCTACCTGCCCCTTGACCAGGCTGGCGGCGAACTGCCTCATGACGGCCTCCACGGTGTAGGCGCTGGACCAGCCGCGGGGGGTGAGCAGCTCCATGCAGATGGCCCCGCCGTCCAGGACGTAGCCGTTCTCCAGGCGGGGGCTGAGCACCCTCATGAAGGGCGGCGAGAAGGGGAAGTTGTCGGGGAAGGTGAGGTTGAGCAGGATGTACTCCGTGTTGGTCTCCTTCATGTCCTGCCACAGCACCGAGTCCTTGTCCACCTGGTGCAGCTTCACGTTCCAGTCGAAGAGGCTCTCGTCCACCAGCTCCACCGAGATGAAGCGGTCGCTGAGCCGCGCGATGTCCTGCAGCTCCTTCATCAGCCGCCGGGTCCGCACCTGCGTGCAGTGCTGCTGCCGGCCCGCGGGCACCAGCGCCGACCCGCACCCGGGGCCGGGGCCGGGGCCGGGGCCAGAGCCGGGGCCGGGCCGCTGCGCCGCCTCTCTGCCGGCGCCGGGCTCCCTGCCCGCCTCCCGCGGCTTCTCCCGGCCGACCCCCGGGCGCGCCGGCTGCGGGGGCTGCTTGCCCGGCTCCGGCGCCTTCTTGTTCTTGTGGCCGCCGGGGCTGCCCTCGCCGCTGCTGCTGCTGCAGCCGCCCCCGGGGGGGCCCTGCGGCTGCGGCTTGTTGCTGCTGTTCTTCTGGTTGCCCCTGCCGCGGAGCGAGGAGCCCTGCTGGCTGCTGCTGCTGCTGCGGTGGTGGTGGTGCTTGGGGTCCTCCGTGTCCCGGCTGTGCAGCCGGATCAGCCCGATTTTCCGCAGCAGAGTGGCCATGTTGTGCGCGGCTCTGCGATCCCTCCCGCCTCTGGGCACCGCTGGGGCTCTGGTGCGGTTATTATCAATTTACAGCCCGGCTCGGCTCGGCCCGGCCCGGCTCGGCTCGGCGGGCTGGCTGCTGGCGAAGCGCCTCTGCCCCGGTGCGGGGCGCGGAGAGGAGGCGGCGGCGGTGCCGGGGAATGCGCGGCCGCCGCTCAGACGCCTCCCGTGCCTAGAGCTGCGGCGGGGAGCATTGCCGCAGCGGGGCTGCTCCCGCCGGCATCACGGCCCCGCCGCCGTGGCCATGATCCCGTCAAAAGGAAGGAGGAGGAGAGTTGTGGGGGGGAAAAAAAAGGTAGGAAAAAAAAAAAAAAATCCCCCAGCCGCCCGCACGGGAGAGCCCCCTCCTTCCCTCCCTCCCCCCGCAGAGCGGCGGCGAAACCGCCTGCGCCGCAGATGGCTTCCCCGGCACCTCCGGATCGCTCGGCCGAGCCAATCCCCGGCGGCTCCGGGCGGGCCGGGCCCCGCGCCGCTCCGGGCGCCTCCCCCGAGCCGGGCGGGGGGATCGGAGCCCGCCCGCGCAGCCCCCGCCGTGCCCGGCCCTTTGTTCGGGGAGAGGGGCCGCCGCAGCCCCGCCGCGCCCCCCGCGCCTCCGGCACCGCCGCTGCGGGCTCGGCGGGGCGGCGGCCACGGGCAGCGCGGGGACCGGCCCGCCCCGCTCCGCCCCGCGCTGCGGCACCGACACCGGCACCGGCACCGCCGGACGGGCGGGCGGGCGGGCGGGCCGGGGGCGGTGACGGCGGGAGGGGCGCCGGGACCGAGCCGCGGGTGCGTGGGCAGGTGCTGCACACACGGGTGTGTGTTCGCGCGGGTCGGCCGGGAAACGGCACCGCGGCACGTGTGTGCTCAGGGACAGCCCGCACCGAACGCACAGAATAGCTCTGTGGTCATGTGTAAGGACACGATGGCATTTAAGTGCATGTGCGTGCTTGTATTTACACCTACCTGCCTAAACACCTATAATCACGTATGTAATGCCTGTTGTAAGTGCATGTATATGTATATATGTGTGTGTGATGCATTTTGGTATTTGTTGCGTTGGGAATGACGGGACAATCTTGCTTTCTTCACTACCTCAGATATATATATCCCATCCCTCTTACACCTGCTCCCCTCCAGACCAAGTAGGTCTGTCCTCCTGGGACTCTGTAGCACAAGAAGGAGCAGCTGACTCCCAAAGTCTCTATCCCCACCATCTTCTTTACCTTCACAGACTGGAAAAGAAAAAAAAAAAATTACAATAGATGCTTTGAATTGGGGAATAGTGAAGGCAGGCCCCAGAGCGCGATTACAGCTGTTCTGCGGAGGATGTAAAGCAATAAGCAGTGTGTGCACATAGCAGCATTATATTCCATAACACATTCCCCAGAGGAGGATCTGGAGGTGGATCTCTTCTTGCCTCCCTGAAGACTCCACAGAGCAATGTCAGGAGATACTGGCAGAGTTGACCTGTGTGAGACAGCCAGTGTTTCTCCATCAGCCTGCTTTGAACAGTGAGAAGATGAAGGGCTGTGAGCAGACTGTCAGTGATGGCCTGGGAGGCCCAAGTGCCACAACACTGTCCTTGTTTGCTCCTGCCCTCTGTCCTGTTGACCTTGCCAATCCAACAGTGGGATAACCCTTGGAATTGCTCTGATCCTTTCCTGTGTGCAGATACACAGCTGGGTCTGTTGCAGGAGAGGTGTTTGCTAAATCCCCTACCGCTGACAAGATCTGTATGGTGAAGTACTGTTGACAGAGTGTTTCCCTGGAGGTCAGACATCCAGGCGAATGTGAAGTGGGTGGAGGCTGAAGTGTCAAAGATTGTTCTGTTCATCTCTTACCTCCTATATTTGCCTGAGCAGTTGAAGAACCTCCAGTTTTTAGGTTATTGGAAACTGTGTCCAAGCTTTCCCTTAGTAGCCTTCTGGTATGGCAGAAATGCCACTCCCCTGGACTATTGATGGTCCATCTGTGGAGCTGGAAAATTTCTGAAATGCAGACAAACTGCACCCAGACATCTCGTGGTGTGTGATGCTTCCAGGAAACAAGTAATCTGTGCTTCATCGGGAAAATTACTCCAGCAGGACTCGCAGGGGGAGAAGCTAAAGCAGACATGGAAATTTCTTATCAGCATATGGAGCAGGGCACTGAGAAACCTGATGGGACAGGTTGGAAGACTGTTCCTGCCCTGGTGCAAAAGCTGGCAGTCACAGAATCTTCACCTGCAGCTTCAATCCCCACGGGCAGTCAGGTGGAACAAGGTGCTCGGTGGTCACCTCTGGGTGAATACTGAGGGTAAGGCAGGGTGAGGTGGCACAGACACAGAACTGAACCACAACTGCCAACCAGCAACATGACCCTTTGTGCCAACTGCATTAATGTTTTAAACTGAAAGGTCTCTGCATGGCGTTTCTGTGGCAGGTGGCAGCAGGAGCTGTGGTCATTAATTTAACATTATGGAAGTTGTTTACCTATCTTACATAACTGAGGTATCTACTCAGTGGTGAAGCCAAAAGAAAAGAGCCAGATCTCTGCAAAGGGAAGCCAGAGCCATGCATCCCCTCTGTGCCTTCCACCACTGCTCTCTGAAATGGTACAAGATTAATGAAGAGATGAGAAAGTTGTTTCAGTGATGAGGAAGGTGTAATAGGTGTGCCTGGCCAAACAGGGTTCTGCTGCCATAGGGTGCTGCTCTGGTGGTGCTGAAAATAGTGAAATTCATCACAGTTTGTGCCCATACTGTCTGCAGGGTCAAAAAGCTGAAGTAACGGAATGAACTCTTTCATACCCAGGCTTCCTCAGCAAGCAAGTTATTTGGTTAGCCCAATATGGACTCTGGATGGCTTGAAGTCAAGTCTTGAGGGAAAACAAGTAGTAAAACATCTTGCAAGGGAGACTTCCCTTGTATCTAGACTGTCCTTATCCACGTATTCCCTGACTGACAAAAAAATTATCAAATTTGGTCCAGAATTTCTCTTTACACATTCCTAATGAATTTCCATTCCTTAGTATCTTAAATAGTAGAAACATATCTATTAACTTCGTTCATTATTATACCTTCTCACCAGTTTGCCAAGTGCAGGAGTCAAACTGAATTCACCTACCATCTCCCAGACAAGGCTCTCCTGTCCTTGTCTTGGAGTGGTTGATCCACTTACAGTGCATAAAGACATCCTAGACTGATGCAATGACTTTCAAATCAGAGAGGCAACTGGGTATGAAAACCAGACTGACCTCTGGCAGATATTTCTCCTACATATTCAGCTGGAGATCTGCTTTCAGGCTCAGCCATTTATTAGTGACACAGGACAGCATTCAAAGCTCAGGTCTGGCAGCAGCCCTCAGCTCCATGTGGAGCAGGGTGCAGCTGATGAAGGGCATCTCAGACTCTTCCTCTGGTAGAGGAGCATCTGCTGCTGGCTGGAGATTGAACTCCCATTGCAGTAACAATTTGATATTGGGGCTGGCAGGAAGATTTGTTTGTTTGTGTGTTTGTTTGTGGGTTTTTGGTTGGTTGGACTTTTTTTTTGTTTGTTTCTTTCTTTGTTTTTGTTTGTTGTTTTTTTCCTAGTAGGATAATATTGGCCAGTGTTTTTCTTGTTTTTATTGAGTTTGCAAAAAAGGAGTTAACTGTGGTTCAGCAAAAAGTTCATATGTGTATTGTTTACTTCCTTAAAATGCAGGAGAATTTTAATGCCAAGTGATAGAAAATGTTACTTAATTTGAGCAAGTGCACAGAAGCATTTCTAGAATGATTAGGGGAACAAAGGAGAATTAAAAAGATTTTTTTCTTGTTTAGTACAGCTCAGCAAAGAGTGATTAGGGTTGTGATAATACTATATAAATATATTTGGGAAGTAAATGTCAGAGAGGGATATTGACTTCATCACATGATCAAATGGCAGTACAGTGAGTAATCCTGAATATATCTGCACTGGAAATCTAAAGGCTCCCAGGTATATGATGAAGGAAGCATTTGAATACTCTCCTGAGCACTGGAAGGAGTAGCTTGCAGTCTGGTAGCAAGGAGCCTGACAAGTTTATGGGCATAATTGTACAACACAATAGAATAAGAAAATGCCTGAAGAGAGAAAATTAGGCTTATATTATGAGTCCCTGGGCATCTGGTGTGTCAGTATCCCCAAGTGTGTGAGAAAATAGATTAGATCACTGTCAATTTGCATTATAATAATTCCATGCCTCAGGGCTTCCACTGGAGTTGGGAAAGATTTTATTTTATTCTTCCTGATGCATGATTTGTCCTCTACTGCTCTTTTTTTGCCTTCCTCTGCAGTTCTGAAGATAAATTGTCATAGGTAGCATTAGAATCTTAGGGTTCATGTATCCTGCTGATATACTCAGGATTAGGCCAGCCTCTAGGCCTGGAATTCTTTTGAAGGAGTAATTTACCTAGGTGATCTTGGTAAGGCTCCATTGATTTCATTTACAGCATGGGACACAGCCTCCTTCCTAGAATCAAATGGAGTTATATTTAGCTAATTCTTTGCAAACTTGCTAACACACACCTTTTCAGCAGGCAAGCTATTTATTAATCTCTCCCTCTTTTGCCTGAGTTGTCCTGATGCTTACTAGTATCTCACTGGGCACCTTTGACTGTTCATTTTTTGTTTGCCTCCTTTCATCCTCCAAAGTGACAACATGATTTACTTTTAGAAGGATATTCAGAAGAAAGGCATTTTCAGCAACAAACAGCATGAATGAAGAAAGACACAAAATTGTTCACTCCTGGAATATTAAAACTTACAGAGGTATATGTGTGATTCCTATGTTCCTGTCGACACATCCTTTGAAATTACCTTCATCTTGGTGTTGGAAGTCCATCTGGCAATGCTAATCTCTTTTACTGACTTAGATAAACAACATTCTTAAGGTGACCTTCACTCAACAGACATGATAAGCCCAGGTAAATGCAAAGGACACCTGGGTAAATGAATAGCCATTGTATCACAGTAAAAGCTTTTGAGAATGAATGAGGTAAACAATATCCATGGAGAATATGGTTGGCTGTCTGATTTTTAAGTCTGCACAGCATTGGATATGCTCAGGAGATGCTTTTTATGTTCAGGGTGTTCTTGTCCGTGTATTGCTACTTACTGACTAAAAGACATTTGCATCCAGCAATTCTGAATCACAGAACTCTGTCAGAGGTGACCTTCTCACAAAAAAGTATATTTAAGGTTTTGCACTCATACGCAAATTCGAGATGTGGCCAGTACCCTAAAGAGCAGAAGTCACTCACAATTTTCTCCCCAAATAAAGGTACAATGCATGCTTTACCTTGTTCCACCTTCAGCCTTGACATCTGGCCACATTTCTGTCATACAATATTATCTTTGAAGTAATTCTGTAGCTGCTCAGTGAGAAAGCTGTATGCCATGGAATGACTGGAGGAATGGCCACTATTTGATGGTCCCTCCACTTAGGATACCAAAATTTTTGTTTGCGTGACTCTGTCAATTATGACTAGAATTTTAAAGATTTTTAGAGATCATGAATTTTCTAAACTCTTACATATAACCAGAGAGCCAAGGCCAGCAGTGAGGCCTTGCCACAATCCTGCTTTTAACTGGGGGCAAACAATATCAATCTGAGCCCCGGGTAGCCCCTTTTTTGCAGAGTATCCTGTTCATGGATGGCTCTTTACCCCAAGAAGAGTCTGAGGGGTAGAAGAGTCCTACCTCAGCTGCAGTCCATTCCACATGAAGCTGAGGGCTGCTGCCACACCTGTCCCACTTGTCAGTGTCCAGCAGCTGAGCCTGAAAGGAGCATGCCAGGTGTTCCAGTACTCTGCTTCATAGCACCAAAAGGACACATGCATTTCTCTTATTACCTGTTCAGAGCACCAGATTAACCTCTGGCTCGGCAAAAGCACTGTAGGTCATCTAAGCGAAGATGGATGTTGGTGTAAACCACACAAAATTAACACAGAGACACCAACTTTAGTTAAACTTTAAAGGCAGAATGCTGGAATTTCAGTAATTTAGTCTCAAAGACCTTATAGTGCCATAAAATAATTTTTGGATCCTGAAGTTTTTAAATGTTATCACAGATCTTTTTCTCTCCTGAAGTGACAGGAACACAATAAAGTTCCATAGTACAATGTACAAAGTCCTGAGGGGCCAATGATAAGGAGATTTTACATAAATCCAGAGAAGGAGACAAAGAAGGAAGAGATAAAAAAAGAAGGATGTGTTGGTAAAAGGGATTAAAAAGATGTGCTGCCAGAGTGATGGAGCTTTGAAAGAACAGGTTGATATGACTGATGATGGCGTTCAGTGAGGTATTTTCAGTTAAGATGGGGAAGTATTAGAACATTTGTAGAAGATGATATAAGATCATATTTGGATCCCAGAACACCACATACTACTCTTTGATGCCAGCTCAACACTTTTTCTTTGACCCAAATCAATCCTTTACCTTCATATTCCCTTAAATCTCACTGTATTATCTCATTTTCTGCTTTACAGCACACAGCCATAAGAAAGGTCACTTGAAATGCATTTATGGGCAAGGAACTCTTCCTCCTTTGTCCTAAGATCTTAACATCAGCCTGGTCATCACAACAGATGTGATGATCACAACAGAAGAGACATGTTTTAGCTCCTTATTTCTCAGTGCCAATTACAACGCCCAAACTACTGCAAAAATATTCAAAAGGCACCAAAGGGTTAGAGAAGCTAAGTTCTTTTTAAGAAAGATTAGTTGCAAGGTTACTGATAAAGAATGGCTTTTAATTTCTTTAAAATAAGGAGTGTTTACTTGCTTACTTTCATATTGTGTCGCCAGGAGCTGAGATCAAGTCCTCACATCCTGATCTTGGAGAAGCTGCTGCTGCCACCAGCTGGTAGTTCCCTGGTCCTTGGCTGGAGAGATGAATTCATAGCTTACACAAAGAACTCCCAGGGAGACAGATGGACCCTGAAGGAGGTCACATCTACAGAATGTTATAGAAACGTTGGTCCAGTCCAAAGTACATTTTGGAATATGACAGAAGACCTGTATTATGTGTAGATGTGGCACTTAGGGACATAGTTTTGTGGTGGACTTGGCAATGCTGGGTGAATGGTTGAACTCAATCATCTTAGAGATTTTTTCCAACCTAACTGATTCCATGGTTCCACATTAACAGGGCCAACTGATGACAGCATTCTCAGTCAGCAGTTATCCACAGGCATGGCTACAGCAGCAAGCCTACTGAATTCACAGCATCAGGCATGCAACACTGGTTCTTTCTATGATTAAATGACCTCATGTGCTTCACCACTAAGATTCAAGAAATAATTTTTTGGGTGGCAGCTCCATTTGAAGTAGAAACGACATTTCCTTGCATGATTCACTGCTGCTTCTGCAAAACCAATAAAAGGAGGAATATAGTGAGCATTGGATTGTATACCATGTGTATCATGTGAAGAACAAATGGTTTGTCACCCTGTGGCTACAGTCAGATGTAAAAGGGATTTTGCCACATGTATGGGATCCGTGCAGGTCAGTGCAGTGGTCCTTTGTACACATGAAGAGGCACATAGAGATAGTGGATTATCAGAATCTGCACACAGTTGGAGATCAGCTGCTGGGTTTATCACTAGCAAGCCAAAAGGGTGGAGTCTTTTTTCTGTTAGATTTAGGAACAACAGGTACTTCTTCCCTCCTCATCTACAAGAGAATGGTAGGAGCAAACCTGTGTTTGAGTCCTGCTTCCAAAAGCACTGGAAGGTACCCCAGCTGCTGGCTTGCTGTGCACTTTAGAGGGGGTTTGTCAGGGCTGGGATGGTTGTACTTAGAGCAAACCTCAGCTGGCTGCTTCATATCTGGTTGTTCCTACAAAAATCAATTTGTTGCAATTAACAGAAGAAGGAATCAGTCACTTCTTTTTTTTTTCTAAAGAATACTGCTATATCTGGATTTATGAGACAGAAGATGACCCTGGACATCCTTGTTTCTAGACTGAAATATGGGAAATAGAAACAAAAAAAATCTTTATAAGACATGCATTCATAGTGGGTTAAATTAGGTCTGTTGTAGCCCTAGATCGCAACTACAGCAGTGGTGATGGGTAGTGCTAAACACAACTTCTCAGCCATAGCTGGCTATTGCAACAGAATCCCATGCAACAAGATTCATACATATTCTTGAACTCTTAGCCAGTGGTGGCATTTGTATATGAAATGCAAAACCAGAAAAATATGTTAAAACTGGAAAAGGAGGATCTATCCAGGGCTTCTAGGTAGGGTGTGCTTATTTCCAGAAGTGTCTCATAAGGCTTGCCCAAGGACTCATCCCTCTACCTGTGGTGCTCATCCCTCTACCTGTGGTACTCATCCAAGGAGGCTGTAACCAGGTCTGACATGGTGGTTCTGGTGGCAAAAGGAAGACAGAGAGTGGAAGGGCTGCTGTCAACCCAGTAGCACCAGGGACTTGAGCAGGGGACCAAACGCCTCCTGAATCAGTTTAACTTTTTTGATTTCCTGCTGTTCTGAGAACAGATGGTCCCTTCCTCTTCCATCAGCCTTTCTCTGGCATCAGGGCAGGCTGTTCCCTACCTATGCATGATCAGTCTTCTCTGCCATGGGCCCTAGGACACACAGTGTCTTCTGTTTCTTCAGCAGATGCCTGCTAAGGTGAAAATCAGGGAAGATACATGAGGCCTCAGCCACAACACCATGGTGAACTGTGCTCATATGGATTTTTTCACCCCCATCTCTAGACACATTTTTTCCCATTCCAGAACTGCCAGGACAGGAGGGCCAACTGGCATTCCCTGGAGAGGTGCTCTGAGGTTGTGTCTGAACCTCAGACCTGTGCTGGGGAGCAGAAAGAAGGCAGTAGGCACAGAAAAGAGCCAAACTGTGGGGTCTGTGAGGTGATCAATGTGAGAATGGACTTCTCTTGCTCTAGCTTTTCATCCTTTACAGTACAGAAAGCAGTCTGACATCCTGTGCTAGTAACTGTTTTGGAAACCCAGGAACACTGAAGGACCATGAAAATATTTTTTTTATTATATGATGATAAGGCTGTACATGGTACAGCCTGTGCCAGGACTTGCGGAGACATGCAGGGACATGATGCCTGTTGGAATAGCATTGGACTAGTGGCCTGAGAAAAATCTGAGAAAACTCATCCACACAGTTTGTAAAAAGAGGAATCTAGGGCAGTCCCTTATGCCAGACTTAACCTGGAATTTGCCTCACATCAGGCTGGTCTAATCATTCCAAATTCAGTTTTAGGAGCAATATGACAGACCAGGTGATCTGTTTACAAGTGGGACTTTATCTGGCAATATTGCCAGCAGAATTCCCAGGGGACTGCTACTGTCATAATGTAATAGTTGTTTTGATGATCTGGAGGTAAATAAAAACTTACAAATAAAAGAAAAGTGTACAGAAAGGCCAGCAAAGCAATAAAGAGTGAGGAGGCAGACTGAATTGAATAGCTGTGCTTGTGAAATAAAATGTGTTTTAATAAAAGCCACTTGTGAAGTCATCTTACTTGCAAATAATGCAAGTTTATGTAACTGCAGAGCATATTCCCTGTAAAAGGAAGCATTAAAGGAAATTAGGGGTCACTATGTACCAGATCATTGCAATCTGGTGGCATAGAGGAATCTTGTTGATTAGAGGAATTCTGCAGCCCTGCAGTGCATAAATGGAAGGGATACGGAAGAAGAACAAGGCATGGCACAACAGGGACCAACACCATTGCAGGGACCAATACTAGATTGCAATGTGTAGGTCACTTTCCCTTTTCTGCTGATATTGAAAAAAATAGAAACACTGAATAGGCTGGAATTCATTAAAGAAAAAGGTGTTAAGAACTCAGTGTGTTTAATTTATCATATAGAAGTCTGAGAGATGATTCAATTATTTGATTAAAGCACAGAATAGATATGCATACTATCTGCATCTAAACTAACTGGGCAATAAAGCATTTCTTCATCAGTTAGACAGAGGTGTGGAAAGAATCAATAGCTATAAATTAGAGTCTTCCTCAGGCGACTTCTGTAAATAAAACTTATTTGAAGACTGGATACTGGGTATGAATCGTAAAATATCTTCCACTGTGATGCAGGCAGATTGTGGAGACAATGGGATATCAACATGCAAGAGTGTGAAGAATGAGTTTAAAATTGAAGAGTCACTTGAAGGCTCCTCCCAAATAATAGTAGAAAGAGAGTCTTTGGTGCACTGCCTGCCTGACTGCTAGTGTCTTCCAGGAAGGAATTCCTACTGACATGATAAAGTCATGCCAGAGAGCCAACAGGCTAGGACTATGTCCCAAGAGTCTGCAGGACAGGATGGACTGGAGGAGCCATATATTCAAGCCTTTTGCCTCACCACATTCTGAAGTCCCTCAGAGCCTACTGCCACCCACACATTTGTACACCATTATTGGTTCAACCCTGTGCACTTCAGAAATAGCTTGGAAGAACTGGTAGTCCCAGTTTGAACTAGATGCAGCTTGTGGGGATTTCTGTGAACATGAGACACTTTGTATTGATCAGGCTGAACCCTTTAATGTTCACTGATTCCATCCTCTACTACAGGACATCCCCATAAGGCCCAGTGTTATAAAAAAGAGGGAGAGCAACTTTTCCACCTAGGCAGATAATGATAGGACAAGGGGAAATGGTTTTAAACTAAAGAGGAGAGATTTAGGTTAGATGTTAGGAAGAAATTCTTCACTGTGAGGGTGCTGAGACACTGGAACAGGTTGCTCAGAGAAACTCTGGGCACCCCATCCCTGGAAGTGTTCAAAGCAATATTTGATGAAGCTTTCAGAAACCTAGTCTAGTAAAAAGTGTCAGGCCCATGGAAGGGAAGTTGGAACTGGATGATCTTCAAGATCCTTTCCAAACCATTCTATCCTTTTATATTGTATCCTTATATGATACTCTAGCCCCAAACCAGTGGTACCAGTAGCTCCATACTAGCTGTGCCCATGGCTGTGCTCAACTTGCTTATCTAAACCTCTTTCAGGGGCATAACTCTGAATGCTAAGTAATTTTTCTGATTTGCTGATTTGTCCCCTGGTTTGAACCCATGGAGCCATTACTTCCTTTTTCCTGTACACTGTGACTAACAGATCTCCCTTAGAAAAATGAGAAGTGACAGGAGCACAGGCATCCATACTGTAGAACAGTGACAAAAGTATGCAGGTAGCTTTTTCTTCTGGACCACCTATATTCTTCCAGAACTGCTTTCAGGTACATTTCAGGATTTGGAATACAAATAAGGGCTGCTCCATTCCAGCTGGACTCAGTGTTGGAAAATGGTCCTAGGTCTTTTTCATTTGCTAGCACATGTTATCTGAGCATCTTATAAATTCTCCTTGCCCCGGATATACCTTCTTTCCTGTATCATTGGTAATGAAAATAGTATCTGTTTTAAATACAGGATGCTATTTATTCTGAGTTACAGAGGGAAAAAAAAAAAAGCAGCAATAGGCAAATCAACCTTACTTCTTAGTATTGCATAATCAGAAGAGCATTTTTCTAGGAGTATGATTATGTATACATGTACATGTACATATACGTATACGTATACATATACATATACATATATATATTTATATATACTTTTATATCTTTCTCACACATGTGGTAAAAAAAAAAGCTACTTGGTAACTATTGAAAGCAACTCTGCATTTCAGAAAAGCAGACCTTAATTTTGCTTTAAATGACATATGGCAGCAATATGAATGTAACACAAACTGAGTCTGATGAATAAGTTTAATATTCCAGGAGGAAAAACCACAGATAATTCCACTGATTTCTCAGCATATTTTTGAAAAACAAAATTAAGAATGAATTCTTTATGGGATATTAAAGATATTATGAAATAAAATATTTCAGTACTGCAGATCTAGATGGGTTATCACTACACTATGAAAATAATATTCCTGTCCTGAAACATATATGTAAGTCCTTTGCTAGGACTTGCTGACCTCCTTGGAGGCAGTGTTGTGAGAAGAGACTGTCATCCAATGTCCTTTACCATCACTAGAAAGAACCTCATGGGTCTCAGTTATCTTTGGATCGGGTCCCAGAACATTCCCAGATCTGCAGGACTTGGAAGACCACAAAATTATCTTATGAACAAAATCCTGATCCTGCTGCTTCTTAGATAAATAAATTTAGATGATCTCAGTAAGACTGCGATCCAGCCATGATGCAAAAATGCATCATCCTGCTAATTTGTTGTTAGACATGTATTATTTCAAGTCAATAATGAACACATTACTAAACACAAAATCTATATGGAAATTATAATTACAGCTCTTATTCAGCTGCATAATTGATTTTTAAAAATTGTTTAGTTTATTTTATTGTATCACATTATTTTCATGCAGTAAAATGCAACAGTACCACATGCTTCTGAGTCAGCTGAAAAACATCCTAAACAAATTTGCCATCAGTCTGACATATCAAGAGCAGGTGAATGGTATCCTCTCTGCTGTTCACATCCATTTCCCCTGCTTCTCTTCTGCTTATTACCTGTTGTAATTAAAACAATGAAGCGTAGATAGCTCACAGAATGGAATTCTTAGCAGGTGATGCTCCCAGTTAATGACCTGAAATTTCAATCTCCATTTCTCTGTCTGCAGAATGAAGAAGAAGTGATTTAATCACGCAGAAGAAAAGAGAGAAAGACAGGAGAGAAAACATGATGTATTTTACTTTGTTTATTCATCTTCCTCCACTTTACTGGCCAGCAGCAGAAAACATGAGCTGGGAGGAGAGTCATAGTTCTAGAGATGGAGAAACAGACAAATTATTTGTTACTTTTTGTATTCATGAGAAGAAGACTGTCTCAGCACTTTCAGTAATGAATCTTAAACACTGTTGTGTCATATTATATTGGACAAGTCATTTATCTAGAGTATATGTAAGACTAAATAAGAAAATGACAAGCTGAGCTTTTTCCATACCCAAAGGCTGTATAAACAGTGTCAAATCAATCTTTTTATGTTCTGCTCGGTAAGAAACCATTATGCAATCTGTCTGCATCCTTCACAGCACAGGTCGTCATTTGACATTCCAAGCAGGAAGGACCTCATAGCAGTAACACCCCAGATTCAGATGAAGTCTCCATCTGGGTCAGTATCCTGTGCTCAGCACTAATCAGAAGTCAATGCTGAAGAGCAAAGACAAAGAAAAGCATCTATGAGACCTCTCCTGACTACCCTCCTGGCCTTGGGCTACCTTCAGTTCATGGAATTTCCTGAGCCAGGAGTGATTTACCTACATCTCCCTGACTGTCTACCAAGCATTTGTCCCATTTTCCCTTCAACACAGCTGTGTTTTCTGTCCATAACATCCACTGGCAAATAATCACAAAGGGCTTATGAACTTTGTATGACAAAAATCACTGCTTTTTGTGTGTACTGAAGTTGTCACTTCTTGGCTTTACTTTGATGGCCCCTAGTTTTTGTGCTGAAAGACAGTCTAGACTCCAGACCACTCATAGCTTTGTAAATACAATGAAGTATTGGCCATAAGTCTCATTAGTGGGCTCTCTCTCTCAAGCTGAAGAGTCCCTGTCTGCTCATGTATTCCTGTTACAGAAGCCATTTCATATCTACAGTTATCTTGGCAGCCCTGCTCTGACTCCTTTCCAGGTCCACTCCAGGGAAGAGAATTGCACACGGTATTCAAGGTTGGGGCAAACTGTGGATTTATGCAGTAGCACAATGATATTTTCTGCTTTGTTCTCACATTTCTTTCCTGACAATTCCTTACTCTCCACATGACTTCTGATCACTGCTGAGCGCTGAGCTGATGTTTTCAAAGAACTTTCTATTTTGATCCTCAGGTCTTGCTCCTGTATGTTAATGGTCAAGAGGTCATGATTCTTCATGTGAAACTAGGGAGTTTTTGCTTGCTTTGCACATGGCTTTACATGATCCATCTTAAAGTCTTTTCAGGTCCTTCTACAGTTTCCTACAAACTGCATTCATCTTGAGTCTGCCAAATGATTTTCTCATAAGCCAATTTTCTCATTGTACCATCTGATCTTTTTTCTGGGTCATCTATGAACATACTAAATGGCACAATTTTCAGCCTAGTTCCCTGTTGGACTCTGCTGAAATAAATTCTCCCATTGCAAGAATTAAATGTTTGCCCCTGTCCTGCATTTCTTATCTGGAATTCAGTTTTTTATTCAGTCTAGGATTTCTCTCCTTATTCCATTCCTTTATTTCCTTAAAAGGTTTTGTTTAAGGATTTCTCTAAGAGCTGATGGAAAACCAAGGAGATTGTATCATTTAGATCACTCTTATCTGCATGCTTGCTGACCCCTTGAAAAACTCATTAGGGGTTTGCGAAACAGGATTTTCTTTCATGTAATCTGTGCTACTCTTCCCAAATGGGTCATATTGATCCATATGGCCTCTGATTCCATCCTTTATCACAAACCCTACTTAACTACCAGTGCAGATGTCCAGCTTGCAAGTCTGTAATTGTCCACTTCCTGTACGAAAATCAGGGTACGAGTGCAATACCTTCGCTTACATCAATGAGCTATGACATGTTCTTTCTAAATCTTCCTGTCTCTACATACCTATTGATCAATGCAGTTATTTGTCAGATTGACTTTCTTTCTTTCTGTTTCTCTCTCTCTCTCTCACTGGAACACAAGTTTCTCACTTCTACATTTTACCCCTGAATATGAAAACAGTGCCCAAGCTGATGATCATGACAAAAAATTACCAACTGGTAATATATTTATAGCAAATTTTAACCTTAAAAGCACTGTATATGTTTATCTAACATAATTCATTAAGCTAACCTAACTAGGCTAGTTAGTATAGATGTACAGTGAACTGGATATCTCTATATTTGATGTTAAACTTACATTATTTTCTTCTGTTGAATACATTCCCTAAGTTAGATGTGATCATGGACATCTATAGGATTTATCCCAAGCAAGCTAGAATCATATTTGTTCAGTTCCAAGAACCAAAGGCTTTTATCCAAACAGGAAGGAGAGGAAGCTTTAAGAGTACCTCAAAGCCCTTCTTTGTTTCTGAATTTAAAGCAAGTGGTTCTGCTTCGTACTTCCACTGGATATGTTTCCCCGTATGCAAAGATGGACATAAAGCAACTCTTCTGTTTGAATCCCAGTCTCCTGTGCCTGCAGAGCCACATCTGACACAACTGTTTGTATTCACAATGTTCTTTCAAAACCTGACGCCCTGTTCCTCGTGTTCAGATCTAACTTGGTAAGTGCACCCTATTCTACATTCTTCCTTCCAAATATTAGAAAAAGTTATTCTTTTCCTCAGACCAAGATCTCTCATGTGCACAGTACTTGTCTTGAAATCTCATAATCCTGGGACTTCTGCTGTCCAGACAATGTTCTGCCTACGACAGATACAGGATGGTCAGCAACTGCTGATCAATGACAGTGGGATTACTTTATCACAGGATGACAATATTTGTCAAGGCCTAGAACTGATAAATTGTTTTCTGCATCCTAGGATAATTTTTTAATTTCACATCTGCACAGTCCTGTATCTACCTTAATATTCAGTGCTCTTTACAGTTGCTTGCTTTTTAATTTTAGGTTAGCATACTTAATCCTGTGAACTCCCAAACAGTGCTTTGTATTTTTCAAAAACCCAACTTTCTGCTACTGGTCTAGCATGGTACCCCAAACCAGAAACTGAGCATTTGATGGTGTTGTTGTCATGAATAGAAGATGGAAAAATAAGGTTCATCCAAGAAAATAAGAATTGCAGATTTTGACGGTTCTCGTTGTGGAGCAGAAATCACTGCCAGTTGTAGCTACAAAATGCATAAAATACATTCAATCCTAGTTTGGGATGGAAGGCATCATTCAGTTACCTGGTGTCATCATACCAGTCCCTGTTGTGGGCAGGGACAGTTTCTGCTGGGCCAGGCTGCTCAGAGCCCCATCCAGCCTGGTCTTCAACACTTCCAGGGATAGAACATCCACAGCTTCTCTGGGCAACGTCTTCTAATATTTCATTACGCCCACAGTAAAGAATTTATTTCTAATATCTAATCTAATTCTACTGCCTGTAGTTTGTCTTTCAGTTGAAGCCATTTCCCCTTGTCCTGTCACTGCATGCTCTTGTGAAAAATCCCTCTCCATCTTTTTTGTAGAGTCCCAGCTGGAAGGCTGTAATTAGGTTGCCCTTTCTCTTTTCTGGGCTGAATAATCCCAAGTCTCTCAGTTTTTCCTCACAGAAGAGGTGCTCCATCCCTCTGGTCAACCTGGTGGCCTCCTCTGGGCTCTCTCCAAAGGTCCATATCCTTCCTGTGCTGGGGATCACAGGGCTGGATGAGTTATCTCCTGACATGGCTGGACCAATCTGCTCAGATTCAACCCAAAACTGGAAAAGCTATTTGTGAAACAGTTATTGTAATGTGCCATGGGGGTCTGGGCATGTCAACCTTCCCACAGGGATGACTGATAGCTGAATTATTTATTATAGACCAATTCAGGAGAGAATAAGAAGTAATGGGCTCAAGCGGAGAGAGGGTGCATTAGATGGGATACTTGGAATAAATTCTTTACTGTGAGGGTGGTGAGGCACTGGCACAGGCTGCCCAGAGAGGCTGTGGATGCCCCATCCCTGGTGTTCAAGCCCAGGCTGGACGGGCCTTTGAGCCACCCGGTCTGGTGGGAGGTTTGGGCCACCTGGTCTGGTGGGAGGTGTCTCTGCCGGTGGCAGGGAACTACAACCAGGTGATCCCTTCCATCCCAAACCCCCCTGCGAGTCTGCGTTTCTACGCTTTGCTATTCCCCAGGTGACTCCAGCGCCGGGTTTATTATGAAGTAGAACCTCTGCCTGTCAGAGGTTCTATGTCTCAGGCAGGCCGAGGAGGGCGGGGAGCGGGGGGACACAGGACACCCCGAGCACACAGCGCTGAGTGCGGTCCGTGTCCCGGGGCCCGCCCGGTTCCCCTCACGGGGCCGGCGGGGGCGGGGCGGGGCCGCCCGCGAGGGGAGGGGCGTGGCTTGCGGGGGGCGTGGCTTGTTCAGGGGGCGTGGCCACCCGCCCTCGCACCGCCCTCCCTCCCGCGCAGGCGCCCCCGGGCGGAAGTGTCGCGGCGCGGGGAAGGCGGCGGCCATGGCGGAGAAGTTCGACTCCCTGGAGGAGCACCTGGAGAAGTTCGTGGAGAACATCCGGCAGCTCGGCATCATCGTCAGCGACTTCCAGCCCAGCAGCCAGACGGGGCTCAATCAGAAATTGTGAGGGGCCGTTTTGGGGGGCGGGCCGGGCCGGGCGGGGCTGCGGGGCCTTTACTCCTGCAGGCCCAGTGGTGCCTCGGGGCTCTCTCTCCCTGTCTCGGGGTCGCCGGCCTCGCTCCCACCGCCGGGGGCAGCGCAGCGACCCCGAAATCGCCTAAACCCAACCCGTTTTTCTTCCCAACAGGAATTTCATGGTGACGGGCTTGCAGGATATCGACAAATGCCGGCAGCAGCTTCACGATATCAGCGTGCCCTTGGAAGTTTTTGAGTAAGTCTGTGTGTGCCTGGAAGGGCAGGTGCTGCAGTCGGTGACCCGAGGTAGCCCGGCTTCGCAGCCAGGGGTGTTTGGGCAGAGGGCTGCTTGTCTCAAACCCGGTCCTTCTGAATGCCTCATAAGAACGGGGCAGGAGGAGGTCGGAAGTACCTTCTGCCTGTGAGAAGGCAGAAAGGTAGGAGAAGTGATAAAATATACACACCTGTCTTCATAGAACCACGGGATGCTTTGAGTCAGAAAGGACCTTAAAGCTCATCTAGTTCCAGCTCCCCCACTGTAGGCAGGGGTGCCACCTACTAGATAAGTTGCTCAGAGCTTTGTCCAGCCTGGCCTTTCAAGTTTTTTTTTTTACTTCTACATATGTAGGCAGCATTATGAATGCTGCCGAATTTAGTGATTTCATAATGTCACAGAATGGGTATGGTTAGAAGGGACCTTCAAGAACATCTGGTTCTAACACCCTTGCCATGGGCAGGGACACCCATTTAGTATGTCAGCTTTCATTTTTAAAAATAGATTTTTACCCTAGATTAGGATCAGGATTTAAAGTTGCAAGTGAAAATAAAGTAAGTCAGTACTCAGGTGTTTAGTTTCAGGAGTGGCAGCCTGACAGACAATTGGAACATTAAAAGAAAACATAGGGGAAGAGCTGTACTAGAGAGCTTTTGTGACATAGCTGACAAGTTAATTTGCCAGTGTTTCTTCTAAGTCCAGATGTTACTGGTTTGCTGCACTCCAGTGTGTTACTGGCTGTACACAGCCTTTTTCAGGTGGGCTTTTACTCCAGCTGTAAATTTGTGATGACTCTCTTAAATGTTCTCTCTAGCGAGTTTCCCTTTGCCAGGGAGTTGTATTGCAGAACAAAATTGCACATAGGTTTGCTGGTACAGTAGTGTGCATTTTTTACTCTTTGCTGTGGCATGTGCAGCTCCTTCTCATCCTTGATTTCCTGAGTGTTGTGTTCTCGTGTGCTTAATGCTCACCATGTCCTGACTAGGCCACTTCCTGGTTAGTGCCTTTTCAGTTGCTTGGGAAAGGACCATCTATGCTTATTGTCTGTGAGGAGCTGGTAGGTGTATATATATATTTTTTTTTTTTGGGGGGGTGTACTTTTAATACTTTGTTCAAAGCTCTCCAGGCTTTCCAGAAACAGAGTTTTGCTGTGGCTGTGGCCTCGTCCTTGAGCTGCCTTTTGGAAATGGCTGAGTTTAACTGTGGTGGTTTTTAAAATGCACATTTTGGAGAACAGTAGAAAGAAAAAGACAGCAAGATGAGTAATTCTGTACCTTGGAAAGCATCCTGGTAGGAATATGATCATTTAATAATGTCTTTTCTATTTTCAGATACATAGATCAAGGCCGCAACCCTCAGCTTTACACTAAAGAGTGTCTGGAGCGAGCTTTGGCTAAAAATGAGCAAGTGAAAGGAAAAATTGACACTATGAAGGTAAACCAGAATTAATGGAAGTATAATGCAGTAATGTATTTGATAAGTTTTTACTTTCCTGTAAATATGTGGGTGTTTTTCACTTGTGCAGTTATTAACTTCTGTTATTATGTGATTTATCTTAGCAGTTCCTCTGCATGCCTGTATCTTAATTGATGCTGATAGAGCCTGTTCAGGAAAGGAAACGTGTAGTTCATCTCACAGTTGGGGATGCAGCTTTCACTGTGATTTTATATTGGTTAAAGATATATGTAGCACTAGAGATATTTTGCTTGGGTCTTTTTTGTGGGTGTGTAATTTTGCTGTGTGCAAACTTAGAAATAAGCAAAACAAAAGGAATATTTTTCCGGTCTTGAATGGATAGTAGAGGGTTAAAATGTCAAATATGCTCTGTAATCATCAGTTTATATATATAAAATTAGTGAAAATGCATGCCAGTGTTTATGGGTTTCTGAACTCATACTGCCATTTAGTATGAGCTTAAGCATTCTGTGATACTGTTTAACTCTTGGAACTACTGCAGAAAAACACAATGAGAAAGGGAAGTTTAGTGAGTTCTGAGAATATTCTTTGTTTGGCTGAACTTAGTGTGGAGGATGACAAGTTGTGCTGCAGAATGTAGACATATGGAGATAAGTCCTCAGCTTCTTTTTCTTTTCTCTGTGCTTGTGAAGTTGTGTATTTCTAAAGCAGGTGTGAGTTGCTTTTTTGAAGGTGGAGTGGATTCCATATCAAATCAAGAGGACATGTCCTTAGTCAGCTTTCCTTAATAAGGTCAAGCAGATATTGGTGCACCAGAGTTTACCAGAGAGGTCCAACTGCTTTGTATTTCTAAGGAGAAAATGCAAGTGAATTTCTGGGAATTGAAGGACATTTTAGTTTGCCTGGTGCATTCTGCGTGGATTTCACGTGGGCATTTTCTGTGGATTTTGTAAATATAACTTTCTTTCTTTGTGTGGTTTGGGGGGTTTTTGAGTACTTCAGTTCACTGAGAGGTGTGTTGGGTACAAACATTTCTGTTCATCAGGTAACACTGCTTGATGAAATCTAAATAAATTGTCCAGATGATGTATATACATTTTTTTTCTCTTTCCAGAAATTTAAAAGCCTGTTAATTCAAGAACTGACAAAGGTGTTCCCAGAAGATATGGCAAAGTACAAAGCTATTAGAGGAGAAGATCCTCCTCCTTAAGTTGGCCTTTGATAGCTCTACAAATGTCCCATAAACTGACACCACCTTATAAAAATATTGATTGGAGAGAGAGGGAATCCAGGCCCTCCTAACAACTGTACTAAAAATGGCAGTGGTGACTGTAAAGGAGCTTGATGGTTGTTCGTGGTTCTGGTCTGAAACTACTGAATCTTTCTGAAGACTTCTACTCAGTGATTGTGGTTGAAACTTCCTATGGTAATCTGCTTTTCTTTCCTGAAGGGTTTGAGAAATGTAATTGCCTACAGGTCATCAATGCAGAGCATTTCCCACTAAGTGCATTTCCATAGCAGAAAAACATGGGCTTTTGTATTCTGAAAAGTGTGCCTCAGGACTGTGGGCTCATCTGGCTTTTTTAAGAGAAATGCATTTATTACACTTAATTATTTTTCATTTGTAAACTTCAGGGTTTTGGTTTTTTTTTTACTGCAGTATGAACAGTTGACTGCTATTGTCTTGCCAAATTCTACTGAGCAGGAGCCTGTCAAGGGCTGCAGTTCTCATGTGTCATAATTAGTTGCAGCCAGGAAAACCTTCAGATCTTGTTTTGTTCTGGGAGCTGCAGTGCAGATGGCTGAGGATATAAAAAGTGAGCATACCTGGGGACTAGCTCCTCTATGACTTTAATATTTTGTACAGTATTTAATGTAAGATTTTGTTTATTCATTTTCTGCAAGCAAGTTGTTGAATAAAAATTTGAAAAAAAAAATCTAAATCCTGAAATTTTTTCTTTTGTATGCTTCTCTTTGAAGTGTGAATTGAAAGCTGTGAAAACATAGTGTATTTCACACCGATAGAAATAAAATGTGTATCAAAACTTGGCTCTTCAAAATTTACATCTGAAGGTGGTGTCAGCTTGGTATTTTGGTTTTATGATGAAAATTTCCATTTTAGTACCTGAAACAGGAGATTCTGGGGATCAGCAATTGTCACGTGAAGTCCTGGTTAGCTGTGAGCTCATCTGTGGGATCTGTAACTTCACAGGTAAGGGAGCCCCAGTATGGAACAGGATACTCAGGGGTTGGGAGTTTATGGGATAGATTGAGTTTGCAGTGGGAGCAAGAGGAGCCCTTTCAGTCTTGGGTATTTGTGAAGCTGGAACCCTTTGTGCTTATATTGTTCTCCCAGATCTATCTTGACCTTTTGTATCAGCAAATGATTTTATTACTTTAACTTTTTTCTGGTTGCCAGATGGAGTGGTTTTGGGCAGGAGCTGCAAAATAGCACTGTATGCATGTGCTCCATAGCAGGTCTGCCTAGTCTGCTAAAGACTTAACAGGGATTTTAGGCGTGTTTGGAATTACTGGTGCCACAGCTTGCACACCTGAAGCATTGCTTGTACTCAGTTACCTGCCTGAAGCAGAGCCCATCCATGATGCCAAGTACCACCAAACTTTGACACAACAAGAGGAAGAACAAAAACAGAAAACAAGGTGTTCCTTTTAAAATTTTTTACCTAGCAGTCCAAGTCTTCTGGTATTACTCTGCACACTTGCTTTTTCTTGTATTTGTTCCACCTCTAGTGACTTTCACCTTCACAACTTTACTGTATGAACTTGGAAGAGAAGAGTGACAAGGAAAAGGGTTTGGATTTGACTCAGCCTGGATTGCCCTGGGAGCTGTTGGAGCAAGGCCTGTGAGTGCCAAGTGGGATGTGTATAGGACACAGGTAAAGAGGATTTTTTTTTTATGTATAATGTAGTCAGAAAAGGAGCTTAAGAGCAAAATTGTTGACAGCAGGCAGGGAAAGCTGTATTTAAATGATAGTTGAGAGAACATTTAGGAGGCAAGAGGCCTGTAGATCCTGGTCTGGATACTGGAGTGTTCTGTCACTTAGCACTGACACCAGCTTGTGTGTCAGATTTGGAGTAGGACTCTTTAAAACTGGTGCTTCCAAGAAGTCCTGTTTATATCTCATGGATTCATAGAATCACAGAATAGTTTGCATTGGAAAGGGCCTTAAAGATTATTTAGTTTCTACTCCCCTGCCATGGGGGAGTTGCTCAAAGCCCTTTCCAACCTGGTCTTGATCTCTTCCAGATATGGGCATTCACAGCTTCTCAGGACAACCTATTCCAGTGTTTCACCACCCTCACAGTGAAGAATTTCTTCCTAATACCTCACCTAAACCTTTCCACTCTGTTCGATGCCATGACCGTTTGTCCTGAGGTTAGCTTGGAGTTAGAAAGCCCTGAGGGATAAGCAGCTCCACAGCCCAGAGATCCTGAAAACATGTGAAATGTCTGCTCTGTCAGTGTATTGATTTGCTGTTGTCATTAGTTAATAAATTAAGTACCCAAGGCTGGCCACAGTGAAGATGGCTATCCCCGTAACACTGACACCCGTGCCTGCTGATGAGAAGAAGGTTTGAGGCTTCCCCAGCTCAGAGAGGTGATTTACACCCAAAGCATGGATCTCTGGATATCTAGGTGGTTGTGATAAATGTGGCAACTGGGATAGTCAGTGGAGATTGAGGATTAGGGAATAACATTAGGTCACATCATCACAAAGACTCAGCTGCCTGTGCTTTGTGAGGAATCTAAGAAAACATTTTTTGGGTGGTAGATATATACATTAAGAATAAAAATAAATTAAAAAAAAAAAACAAAAAAACCAAAAAAAACAGAAAAAAAAAAAACCAACGAAAAAACCTCTCATAAATCATCCGGTTTCATGTTCAGCCTCTGTTCCAACTTTTTGATACTTTATATTATTTTATTCTTGCTTAATTAACTGTTTCTGGGCTAACGATGCAAAATATTGCTATTGCTGCAACTGTCTATATTTAGCATGATATTGAAGAGAGGTAAACTGTTGTAAATTATGTTTATCTCAGAGAAGAAAAGGTGGCCAGAATGAGTGCATATGAGTTTATAATGTAGAATGACAATTGCTAGAAACAATGGTGTTTTCCATTTCCAATTGCATATAGAACAGAAAAATCCAACCTATTTTTTCTCATTTGTTAATTGGTTCTCTGAAAAGGAGCACGTGTCTGAATTATCCTGATGTCTGCTCTGTTTGATGATGACCTTCAAGGCATGTGGTAAAGGAGACTGTTACTTCTTTCCTCTTTCTCACTCTCTTACCTGGATTGCGTAGTTGGAGGTGAGATGGAGTTTTATTTAAGGGTAACATTAAAACATCAGCCAGGGAGCAAAGCTTCTGAAATAGATTTTTGCTGCCCTTTAATTATCTCAAAGGAAAGTTTGAAGCCATTCAGGTTTCAAGTGTGTCCTTGAATTTTTAGTAAGATTGGTAAGATTTTGAAAATAATAGGGAATATGTATTACAGGTAATTATTTTTTTAACTATTATCTTTATTGCATACATTGTGAGATGAGAAGATGCTAGGTAATGCTGCTCAGTACACAGTTGTTTAAAATGAAATGCGTGCTCCTATACTCCATTTAAGATAAACAAAATCAGTGTAAAATTCTTTAGCTCAAGCACAGAAATAAATGGATCAAGAAGGTGCTAAGGATTTTGCTGCTTCCTGTTAAAGCTCAGCATCCTCTGTCCCTTTTTTTACCGGATGGAGAAGCAGTTGGGGGCCCAGCCTTCGCCTGTCCTTGAAACATTTTTTTACTTAAACCTCCTTGTGAAGAACAAGTAATGCAGAGCTGTGCAGTCTGACAGGGACAGACATAGCTGCTACAGGAGTTGGATGCTGCTCAGCTGTTGGTTTATCCAACCTATAGCTCCTGTTAATTTGAGTTTTTTTTTCATGCAGATCAAGGCACTGTCATTGTTAGCCAGTTCTCAGCGTAAGATGAATCACCGGTGTGCCCGAGACAATCTGTTTCTCTCATACCACTCAGAGGAGAGTCTCTTGATGGCAAAAAAAGTCATTCTAGGCAGAGCAGTTTGGGATTCAGTGACTGACCTTTCTAATTCAGTTGGATGAACTGCTAAGTGGTGGGAATGGTTTGCCATTTTCCCAAATATTTCACGTTGTGATGTTTTTATAAATTGCTTTCTTTGATGAACACAGTTCCCAAATGATTGAAAGTGCTTACTGTGTGATTCTAGCAGCTACCCCAGGTACTCTATAATCTCATCTCTGACTCTTCTCTGACCACAGAAATAGAGCAGATAAACTGTGCAATCCACTTCTTTTTGCCTTAAGTGATCTTTGAGATTTTAACTAGATCAGTTAGAAACTACTCACTGAACTTGTAGTTTTACTGAAACCTTGCTAAATAAATTTTTAAATAAATATTTAAATGATGAATTCTACAAAGACTTAAAAAACGTGTTATAAGTGTTCCAAACACTCAGTTTAACAGCAAGTTCATAATAGAGAAATATCCCTGCCAAGAATATTTCTGGATACTCATATTTCAACACAAAGTCATTTCTTACTCTACTATGATTAATAGCTGCAGCGTTTCTGGGCAGGTGCCAGATGTCCTTCCAGCTCTGCAGAGCAGAGAGCCAAGGTGACACGAGTATCTGCCCTGCTCTGAGAAAACTGTGCTTGCTGCATGTATTTCAATTACTCCCATATGCTTAAGATCCTTCTGTATATTTTCTTAATTAAAGCAATGGAGAAGCAAGCACACTTTAAAGGATACTTCTGTAACAGCTCTTGTAATGCTCTTAAATCAGGAATCTGTATTTTCTGTATTGTGACATATTTCATGCTGAGAACTAGATTGTATTTAGTCTCAACAAGATGTAATGCAGACAGTAAAAAAGAAACATCTTTCTGAACAGTATGAAAATTTCCAAAACAATTCTTTCTCCTCTCCTGGAAGAAAAGTCCCTTCATGTGCTAAGGAATGGCACTTAAAATCTCTTTTCCTACAGACCGGACCTGACTCTACTTTACTTGCTGTTTGCAATTTAATTATATTAAACAAATTTATCCAAATATTCTGCAAAGGAAGACAAAGCTACTTTTATATATAATTTGGGAAAAGGTAATTCAAATTAGTGTCGTGCCACATTATTTAATAAGTTACTTGGGTCATATTTACATCATTTCTACAGTAAAAAAATAGCGTTTGCTTTTCATGTTAATTGTTGACATTCATAAACTTTTGTTTGGAACATTACTAGGGATTCAAAATTCCTGTGTCTATATAAATGTAATGGCATATACCAAGCCACTTCTGTACCATCATGGAGACTTTCAGTCCTTGTCAGTAACAAACAGAAGCTTATAATTGCCTCTGAGATCACTGGCAGGTCCTGCTTTTGTGGAGAAAATATTTTACCCTTAGTCATCTTAGAAACACACCGATAAATTAAGATATTTTTATTTAAATATATGAGAAATTCCATCTTCAAGCTTATTATTCACTTTAAAGTATTACTGCATTTTCAATAATAGACTATTACCTGCAATTTTATTACATTTGACCTATATTTTTTGAGACATTCTCTGATTTGGTCAAAGCGTAAGACTCAAGAAGTTCCAGCAGATAAAAATGGCCTTGAATAGATCTCTAATCAAACACCAGATGTCACTTGGTCTAAGATTATTTAATATAATTTCCGGTCATCACTTATTAGGTTACAATACTTAAATGAATAATTGAATAGGCATCTGCTACTCAATAAAACAAAAGATGGATTCAGTGATACAGCAAATCCCGTTCAAGGGAAATATGGTTAAAGAAACCCAACATCATTTCTTCTTTCAGAGACCTTAGGCATAAACTATGTGACATTTCTTTTTCTTTTTAGCCAGCCTGGAAATTTGTCTGCTGCATAAGAAGACACATAGCTTCACAGATACACTGTTTTCTTGGACAGACTTTCTGCTTTTATATAAATGGACTTCTACAGTTGCTCTGGTTACATGTAACCTATGTCATCTCTAGAGGTTGATGCTCAGGGTTGCAGAGCATTACGATTCTAAGAAAAATCAAACTTGCTGCTCATATTAGATGCTGAGTGGAGCATCTTAGATTGAGTGTAGGGGAAAGAACCCTTAAGAGTACATGTTGGAAATCAGTGAGATCACGGTGAAAACAAAAGAAAGGAAGTCATTAATAAACATCTTTTTTTTCTCTCATCATTTTGGCTCCAAAATTTTTCATAGAATCAGTTACAAAGCTTCCCATGCAAATGTTGCTGTTGCTGTTACCTTTTATCATTATTTGAGGAACACAAACAGCCTAAGGAAAGATCACAGGTACCTGAAGAGAGGATGTACAGGCAGAGAAAATTGTGCCTGAGAACAAAGTAGCAGTACACAGCTGACTGACTGGCTATGGTTCCCCAGTCTCCGCTGATTTAGGATGTGTAGGTGCAGTTCTTAGTGGTAAACTTGGCAGTGCTGGGTTAATGGTTGGGATCAATGATCTTGAAGCTCTTTTCCAACCTTAACAGTTCTATGATTCTGTGGCATCATCTTGTATATTACCTTTGAGCATTATAAGTCTCAATCATTTCCTCCATGAATATTTTGGGCTGTGTTCTGAATGCCTTTAAATTGCAACATCTACAAAATCTCAGAGCAAGGAGTTCCACAGGTCATATTTGCATTATGTGAAGAAGTCTGCTTTCATTTGTTTTGATTCAGTCATCTGCTAATTTAATTCCTAGTGATTGCATTGGAAGATGTGTGGAGGACACATCTTCTCTCCTCTTCACTTGTGATTGTATAGAATATTGCAATATTCCCTTCCCAATCTTATTTTTTCCAGGCTTCAGGCTACCTGTTTAGCTCTTCCTCATATAGAAGCCTTTGTGTGCTTCAGATCATACTTGCCACTCTTCAAACTGTTTCCAATATTCACTTCAGTCTTTTTAAAACCTGAGATGCTCTAAGGTTCTTTATGATGCATCTTGTTGAAGACCACCAGGAATCCAGAGTCTGTCTATGCATCTTTGATGTCCAACACTCACACACACTTTTAGGGAGCTCCAACAGCCTGGATCTATGTAAAGCCTTCCCTGCACTAAAAGCTGTGTTAGCTTTTTTCTGATACATACTTTCCTTAATATATAATCTTGCTTTTGCTGTTCCTTGATGATTGAAGTGTTCTTCCTTATCATTTCAGGATTACAAATGTAGTTGGCAAGTCAGATTCCTGACCTACAAAGATACCTGCACACACTGTATTTATCCAGAACCAGGCCATTTAAGGCAATGTACACAGCTTTTAAGCAAACATTTGCATAAAGTATATGTCAATTTCAGTTCACATATAAAACCCTCCAGTATTTTTTCAGAGGATTTGTCAACATTGAGAGAATGTTTAGAAATCCTCTTTTCTAAATGATGGCAAAGGTAAAGGACCTTAGCTGCATGTGCGTTTGCTGGATCAGGTGCATGTGCTTTTTGAGAGTAAATATTAAACTGAGAGTTATAGAGACATCCTCCTTTGCACAAAGATCCTCCAGCATAAAACCATATTGCTGTGCCTAAGACCTCTTGCCACTGATATAACATTGAGTTTAATTTCAAAACAGCTTAATAGACTGAGTTTTAATATTGTAGCATTTTAACTCACCCCTGTACGCCATCTGGGAACTACATCAGATGCATTTTGAAAAGTATAGGAAAAAGAATTTCTGTCTCACAGCTTTGGCATTTCCTTTTCTTATCTTCTTATCTGCACTCTGGGGCTGGTCAAGTAAACAAAGACGCATTTAAATGAATATGTAAAAGTTCAAATTATCATAGCCTGCAGATGTACAATCATTTAAACAGCCGCAGACTCATGTTAGTGATTACGTGTAAACAGATATAAAAATGGTATTTAAATGTACAGGTATGTAGTTATCCAGCCCTACACAACCAGGGATTGTGCATCTGTCAGTTCTAATGGTTCCATACCACACTGTGCATAATATACAGTGCACAGTGCAGACATTTTCTGCAAGAAGCCAGGGGTCCTTTTTTAAGCTATAATTCTATATTCTCTACTAACTTATATTTTTGTGAGTGACTATATGTACTTTGTGTAGAAGTATTGAACATTCTTCAGGAAGCCGTGGCCATATTGTAGCTCTATAAGCTGTAACAGCTGCTTTATTTACTCAGTGCTTTAGCAATTTCATACAGATTAAAGCCACAGCACAAGAGAGCTATTAAAAATTGAAAGTAATTATAGCAATTTTTCTGGTCTGTTTTCTCTAAGTGATCTGGTAAACTGCAGAGCTAGAAAACTGCAGAGCAATTTCCACACAATTTTGTCCAGTTGATAGTAGAATAAGAGGGGGTTGAAGTGGGTCCTAATAATCAAATACATGGTTACTGGGATATGTATTCCCTTCAAAGAAGATAACCTGAAAACTCATCAATAATTATAAATTGCTGCAAATTATTGAAGCTGGTTTATCTCCTGGGCATAGAAACAGAAAAAAGTATTGCAGAGGCAGCAGTATTTGAGGAGATGTGATGATGAGGCAAAAGGCTATTCTGATCCATTTTGATAGTAGTTGTCTGTGCAACAGTCTCGAGGCAGCCCCAGTAAGGGCAGGATTAAAGATTTAGATTTGCCTGAGGAATTGGCACTATTCTCCCATTCTTCCATTGGTCTGAACTGACTGTTGAATTTTGCATCTTTTGCAATAACTGTGGAACCGGGGAACCTGAGGGCAGGGATTGATTTACTGCCTCTTTAGTGTTAAGGTGCACTGACCAACAAATTGCTTGCTAATTTCAAAGGACTGGCACATTTTAAAGGAAGATGCTGCCCTATTGTTGCAGAGAGGATATGCAAAATTGACTGATTTTTTCATACAGTCGAAGCTCTTATACAACAGCAACCTTTAGTATTACTGCAACAAAGATAAAAAAAATTGCAAAACCAGACCGACTGTAAATATTAAATCCAGAGAATTCAAAAGAAGATAAAGAACTTAATAAAATGCTTAAGTATAAGGCTAGAATAGACAAGATCATCTTACCAGCCCTACTACATTCCTGAAAAATTCTTAATATTGGAGAACATAAGGTTTCATTCAGGCATTCTTTGACTTAGTTATAAAAGTTGAGCTAGGCTAAAATATTTCACTAAAAACAGGCAGAACCCAAGAGCAGGTCTTAGACATTATGGCTCTGATGTAAAATAAACCTTGTGACCTGCAAATTTATGAGCAAGCTCTAGCAGTTACGTGCCTGATCTGAGCTATCAAAGTGATGACTCATTGTATCCCTTGTTTTTCTCTCTGGAAGTGACTTATCCATGTTGCTCAAGGCAGACAGGAACAAAGCCAAAACTGTAAGAGAATAAATCTTGTTAATGGTGTGCTGGGAATAGTCTGTGAGGGGCAGACTGGGAATAGTGGACAGAGGTCCATTCTGATGTCCTCATCAACATCTCAGGTAAACACTATCATAGACTTGTTTAGATTGAAAAAGGCCTTTAAGACCATTGAGTCCAACCATTAACCCAGCACTGACAAGTCCAACACTAAACCATATCCTAAGTACCACGTTTATACAGCTTTTAAGCAGCTCCAGGGCTGCAAATAGTCAGCAGCAAAGTCCTCTCCTTGCAGAGCTGCACAGTTAAAGCTGAGATGCAGTGTGCAGGTGTGTTAGGCTGCAATTACCTGAGGGGCCCCCAAAGTCCTGTCTGCAATTTCATGTCCCCACAGCATCCATACCCTGTATCAGGAATCAGCCATGGTATGATCTAACACATACACACCCTGTAAGGCTTTTTAAGAGTAAAAGTGTTCTTAGTGCTCATTTATGTGAAGCAGTGTTTCAAACTGGAACCCCATTCCGTAAATAAACAACCAGCCCACTGTCATCCAGAAAATAGCAGGAGTGAGGGTGAAGCATCCCCAAAGAGCAGTGCAAATACTAATTTTCACAATATTCCTGTGGCCAGTGTGGTTCAAGTTGCAGAATTAAAAGGTGAATAACCAACATAAGCACAGGCCACAGGCAGAGGAGATGTAGGAACCAGACCCCAGCTGCCTTCAGATCTGTTCCTCAGATAGCCTAGAAATGTTTTACATGTGCACTACAGATAATCAGAAAGCATGCCAGCCTTAAACTGAAGGAGTGCTAAACTGATCAATATGACAAAATGTTTTGAAGCAGCATTAGCTTGCAAAGCTGCTCAAATCTGTTTCGTTGAGGCTGTGTTAAAATTAATTTTAATGCATTTTAGCAAGTGTGTCAAAAGAATTCTGAAGGGAGAAGTCTATTGATACAGATCACTCACCAGACCCAGAGTGAATGGTTTTACAGCCTGGCATAAAAAAACAACTTTTGTCTATTTAGCAAGATGCCCTAGGAACCAATTTTCTAGAGCCATTGTAATTGCTCACCATGAAAATTGCAGGTTGTGTTCAAGAAAGGCTAAACACCAGCAGAACCTTTGTGCGTTTGCTCCACTTTCTGCCGAGCAGCTTTGGCTGCAGCTTTCTGAGCATCGTATCTCATTTACAAGGTGACCCAGAACATAAAACCTTGTAATTAGCCTGAAAACCCAACCTGCTTTCTCTCTCTGCCTGCCAGCCCCCTCGCCTTCTGCTGCCCTTGGTTGCGATGGCAGCGTTTTCTCAACAAAGGGGGGTCTCATGCAGAAGGAGAACAGTGGAGCCAAGATTTTCAGAGCTTTTGCATGCGGGCAGATAAATATTCATGATGCAACTGTGTGCTTAAGAGCTGCTTTTTGAATTAAGTTCTGAGGCTATTGTTCACCCTCAAATAACACCCAGAAGAAACTTTTCCTTATTTGAAAATAAACAAATTCCTAGGTAGACTGCAAATGTGAAATTACCTTCCTTCCCCAAACAGCAATAGGGAAGTGCCAAAAGAGGAGGAAGAAGGATGAATCAGGTGCTTGACCAGGGTAAATTGGTCTGTTGAGATCTGTAAAACCTCCCCAGCTTTCGCTAGGTGACAATTATCATTTGGTCCATCATATTCGTGGTACAGTCAAAAGCAGAATTGTCCTAACTGATGAGAAGTTATGCAATGATCTATGTATTACTTCTAAGCATGTGGTACGAATTTCTTACATGGTACAAATCACAAAAGGTGATTTGTAAGCAAATAAGTAAATACATCTGCAAATGTATTAAGCTGCTGATCTTCTTTTTGATGATTTCCCATCTTATCCTGTGTGGCTTTCTCTTTTTTCGTGTCACTGAATTTTTTTCTTTACGTTGAGATGGTGCAACAACCAAAATGTCTGAATATGCATTGGCACCTATTTCAGCACAAAAAAACCCCCCAAAAAACCCAAAACAAACAAACAAACAAACAAAACAACAAAAAAAAACCCCAAACAAAAAACCCTCAAAAAACTCTGGGATGATTTCAACAGCATTTTTTTAAAATAGTTAACACCTATGCTGACAAAGGCTTATTTCAGCTCATAAATCTTATAAGCATCAAAAAAGATGTTGTACCTTCAGCAGAATGCTGATTACTATAATACATCTTTCTGCCATAAAACTGACAGAGATGCAGATACAAATATACAAGGACTTGAGTGGTAGAGATCAACTTCAGGTTTGGTGACATTAAAACATCTCAAGGAAAGAGGAAAAACTGGGGAAAGAAGGCTGCTTCTATCTGGGTATCCACATTTGGATTAAGAATTTTATATTTTTTAACTAGTGTATGAATGTTATATGTTAGTGATAGGCTACTTTAAAGTGAAAGACAGAAGTACTTTATCACTACAAAGTACATATTCGTTTCTTCTAAAAAATATGAAGTAGACTGTAATTCATTCTTGAAAAAACAAAATTTACTTAATTGCTTAGCAACTCAGACAATACTAACATTCTTAGCCAGGTATTGAGTTCCTTTTTTGAATTTCTGACAGAATCTTTCCTTTCATTTAAAGCTTTGGAACAGCCTCCCAACCTCTTCTGCTCTAAACCCAAGGCTCTCCCCTTACTTTTCTCTCTGTACAAGAGGTAGGCTTGATTTAGAAGTGATTCCACAGAATTGAAAACTGTAATGTATTTGATTCATCTCTATGGCCTTTGAACCATTTGTGAGGAAAGGCTGACTTTTGTTTTCATTAGGTAATTTGGTTAAATTGTAATTGATTTTTTTTAACCTCTTTTTTGTCCTGAACTGTACATGTTGTTGATGTGACTGGATAAGCAGAAAAGTGGACACCATAGGATATGGGAACAAACTTCCCTTTCATGCTGTAAAAGAGAACTTTGCACCAGACTTGGATCAGATGTGTGCAGTGAAATGACAAGAGGAAAATTTTCCAGCAACAAGGCAGAGCAATAGAAATGCCAGTGACACGTAAGGAAGGAATTGTTCCATGGTGAGAGTAGTTAAGCACTGAAACAGGTTGACCAAAGAGGTGGTGAATTTCCTTCCTTGCCAATTCTCAAGACTCACCCGGATGACTTCCAGAAATCCTTTCCAATCATGTTTTCCGTGATTCCATCTAGGGGAAAACTTATTTGTATTTTTCTGATTTCTGCACCAGGACACAATATGATTACTTTCCCCACTGAAATACATTATGGAGATGACTAGGCCCCATGGTGAGGCTAAGGTAATGGAACAGAGCATGAGAAAATAGGGAACAAACCAAGAGAAACTGCCAAACATAACAAACAGCAGAGTGAGCAGCTGGCAAACATTACAGTGTAACACCATGAAAAATGGCTGGATTTCACAGCTGGTTATGGGGAACTGTGTGAGAGAAGGACAAGCTTCCCAAGTAGCTGTAAGAGAACTGGAGGGCAATACTTATGTCTTTTTGGGGTGGCAGTCTTGGGTAGAAAACCACAGTGTCCAGGCTACCATATCAATGGTAGAGGTTTGGGAAAACTTCTTCGCAGAAAGAGTTGTCAAGCATTGGAACAGGCTGCCCAGGGAAGTGGTAGAGTCACTATCCATGAAGATATTTAAAAAATGTGTAAATGTGGCACCTGGGGACATGGTTTAGAGGTGGACTCAGCAGCACTGGGTTAACAGTTGGACTGGATGATCTTAGAGGTCTTTTCTTACCTTAATGGTTCTGTATCATGTAAGGCTGAGATGTAAGAGCTAAAGGTATCAGAAGTGTCAAATGTTGTTATGGATGTAGCAAAACTGGAACCAACGGGGAAAAAGTAACTACAGTTGTTTATTTGGTAGGAGACAAGAGTGGGAAAAGAGGTGGATCAAGATAGGGGGCAGGAATTACAAACATGGGAAAATAGAGAAAAGTGTGGATAGATGAGGACAGCCATGTATATGCAAGCTGCTGGTTGATATGGCTGTCTGATAACATCCTGCATCAAGTGCAGTTTCTCTGATCTTCCTCCTATATCCTATTCTCCACTATATTTTCCCTGCGCAGTCTCATTCTATAGCCTGTGCTTGTGTGGAGAAGTCCGTGTCAGCAACCAGAGAAGGGGACATGGGTCACTAGGGTTCACAGTGCCAACAACATGACAGCACAGGATGTAGACATCCCTCAGTGATGAAGGAAAGGAGATACCAATGTGAAATGGAAGACTTGGCAGAGCTGCTTCTGGGAAGCACTGATAGCTGATACCCAGTCATTGCAGCACTCATTCCTTAGCCCCCCTCATTCCAGATGGGACAGGATCAGGCTGAATATCTTCAGCAGGAACAGAACTTTAAAGGGCTGGATATAAAATGTTTTACCCTATTCAGTAACATGACTTTTTTAACCTTGACATTTCTGATGCAAACACCATAATACATAATGCTGACAAACAACAGAAAATCAGGAAGAGGGCTGGGGGAAAGAAGTGTTCAGAAGTAGATATTTGCTTATTCTTTTCTTAATTGCTTGGCTGCCATGGAGATAACCATAGTGCATAGTTCCAGCAGGAACTACTGTTATTCTTACACATGCAATTCTATAGCTCTGCATATGTCTATCAAGCCTTAAAAATAAAGTATTTCAGGAGAGATTGGCTTTAGGAATCCTGAACCTCACATCTACAAACTGTATTGTCTTTCAATGGTCTCTCAAAGACTTGAGACTAAGGACTGTCTCTCCATATCTGAGGTTTTGAAATGAGTTTTGAAGAACAAGAATTTTATTAGTGAGTTTTTAAAATAATTTATTTAAATCTATGAGCTTTGTTCTGTGTTTTTTCCCTTGTATTTCAGTAAGGCTTAAGCAGCTAAACAAAAAGGGGGAGATAGTGGCAAACTATTGACATATTATTTGATATTTGATTCCCCTTTCCATAGGGAATTCTTCCAGAAGAAGAATTTCTACACTTGACATCTCTGGTCTGGTTCCACAGCTGGGAGGAGTATATCTGCACATATAGACCACTGTTCTTGTTTAAGTTAGTGCCTCTGGAATGCTTAGTAGGAATATACTAATTTCCTCTCATGCATTCTCTCTCATACATTCTCTCTCAGGCATTCTGACACCTACAGATAAGAGAGAAGAAAGCCCAGCACCTTGACAGCCTCTCCAGCTCATAAGAAAGGTTGAGGCAAGGCACGAGATTTAAGGCTTGCTCTCAAAGTCTGTCATGCCTTCACCCAGGCTGGAGGAAAACATCTAACCCACAGTTAAAGACCAGAAATACACAGACTGAGATGACAGCATGAACAGAAACAGATCTACATGAAAGCAGCCCAAGAAGCACTACAGCACAGGTTGGAAGAATGGCCAATGACAGGTGACAGAAATAAAATCAGTGGCAACTAAGGGAGGTGCTGCTTGCAGCAAGGCAGCAGGACAACTGCCTTGTCAGTGAAAGACTGGCACTCTGACAACAAAGCAATAGCTGCATGGCTGTATCACATGGGTTATGCTCCTCTCATCCCAGAATTCCAGTAGGAAGACAGACTGCAGCCACAAGACACCCAAAATTAGGAAGTGACAGGAATTGGGCAGCCACCTTATCTAAGGAGGCTACCTAAGGAACTGGCTTACCTAAGGAACCTTTAGAGGCTATTGTAAGTGAACTCCTGAGGCAAAAGATTATGCTTCAATAACTGGGGAATCCTGAGGGGTACAAAGTAGTTGGCCCAAAGCAGCTATTAGCAAAGAGATTTCAGAATACATAACAAGGATTCAGCAGCTGTCACCTCTAATTCTTCATGTTAAGCAGAAGTGATCCATCCCATACTATCAATGTACATGTTTATATGAGTAAAACTGAGGAAGGAATGATAGGATGGGTGGAGAATAATTTTGGTTTAAAATTAATATCACCTTTCCTTCTCATAGGGTTTTGTATTGATTTTCATTACTTTAATTCAAAAGGATTACAGTCCTTGTTTTTTGAATATATCATTGTCATATTGGGTATTCAGCAGCTTCTAGACAACTGTTCTAAACTTGAGTTATAGGTGCCATAAATTTCCAATTCAATAATCAATAATTATTCCATACAAAGTAGGACAGGTTGGGATGCTGAGGGCTTTTCATCTCAGAGTTCCTGTTATCAAGAAGTGTTCCACCCTTTTATTTGTGAGGGTAAGGTCTGACAAATTAAAGGAAGGTGAATATGCACATGCAAAGTGTTGGATTGAGGGAGCAAGGATTGAGCAGTGATACTCCAGTTCTACTTTACTCTTACTGCAAAAGCCTAAAAGTGATCTCTGGCCCTTCCCTCATTCACCCACATTTATCACATCCTGTGAAGTTTGGTAGAGGGAAAGACTCCTGGTATCAGCAGGATACTTGTTGGTTGCTTGCAGTTCAAATTAGCCTGTGAGGTGCTACTTCAGAAACTGCAATGTAGTTTCATGGGGAGAGTGTTCAAAAAGAGCTTTAGATCCTGATTTCCACAGGCAGAGAAACACTGTCTCTGCAGTATTGTCTCTGATGTCAACCTCAGGGTTCTTCTATAAAAGAAATTACACTGCTTTCTCTACTCACTATGTTCTCTTTCCTTCTCAGCTTCTGTCTGTGTACTAGGTGAGACCATCTTCTACAGGACTTTTAAGAATGTGAATTGTTACCATATAAGCATTGACACTTCTAGCCAGATTTTTTAGAGCTTAGGTATCAAGCAAAATGGAATTTTTGAGAATCTAAAATTTAAATCTAGTCACCAGGCCAGATAACTGGACAACATTTGAGTGCATAACTCCTTGCCTTGCTAGAATTATTAATACCACTTCTTCCTCCCTGCACTTTGACTTTCTCAGAAGGTCATCTGGTTATTCCCAGACCAGTTCCACTTTTGAAATAAAGAGAAGCCATGGTGATATATATGTTCATGCTTAACACAAATGCAGTGCTACTAACCCTGTAAATCAGAATTCAAGTGGAAATTATTTGATTCCCTCCTACTAATGAAATAACTCACTTTTACTTGGACACAAAGAGGCTTAAACAATAGCTGTAGCTCCAATGGTCATTTATTTAATTACACTTTCACTATGTAAGTCAGCATGCAAAGGAGACACCATAGGCTATAGTTGTAGAAATCATTGAATGTAACATAGTAACTTATTCTGCTACTAAATATTTATAACTTTATTAATCCCTAGCTCACTTTTGTGACACTCACCAGCTTTGTTGTAAATAATAATTTGATGGGAGCATGTGTCTGCTTTGTGATAGCCAAATGTGGATTATAATTGTGAGCATTTTAATTAAATGTGTATAGAAACAGTAAAACAACCCAAGCAAGGAATATTATGTATGGACAAGCAAATACAGCATCAAAAATATAAACATGTAACGAGCAACACATGGACAAATATCAATGATTCTACTAGAAACTGGGTTAAGATCCCAGATCAAAAGCTATTAGTGGAGGCTCTCAATACAGACAGATTCAAACCCACTCATGAGATGTTGCATTCAAGTCTATGTGCAAAGAGGAAGCACACCTTGTGTATAAAAGCCAAGAAATTATTGTTAGCAAAGGTAAACTCTTAAGTCTAATTCAGGAATCATTATTGGTCTAGATGTAAGTATTACAGAAAAAAAAAAGAAAAAGACAGGTAGAATATTTATGATAAAAAGACATAGTAATAACAGTAATACAGCTGTAATTGTAAAGCACACACCTTTTAGTTTCTGCCATTTTTTTAGTGTTATCCTCACCCTTCCATTGTTCTTCTGTGTCTGAAGGTCAGCAGTTTCATGCTGGTGTCAGGAGGGGAGAGAATATTATCGCAAGTGGACAACATGGAATCATTTACCAGGACAAATATAATGTTCATTTTGACAGTATGATATACATAATAATGTGTATACACAAATTGTATGTTTGCTAACATGCCTGTACACCTTTCTCTTTCATCCTTGGTCTGCAGCTCCAGGTTACATAGCACCATTTATATTAAATTTAGATTTATGAATGTTATATACTATTTTTTTGCTCTTCTTCCTGGCCCTAACCCCAGATCTGCAGATTAATTGATCATGATTGATATTTTTATAGCATGGAGTGTCCAGTGCCAATCCTGTGCCCCATCTCTTCTCCTTCCATAGCTGTAATCCTGTCTGCCACATCTTGTGGTTGTCATTGCAGACCTATATTTCTCTACTCAAAAGCATTTTATTTGAGTTGTAAAATTCTCAGTCTACCTGGAACATCTGCTTATTACTATTACCTATAGCGAACGATGCTTCTATCAGACAAAGGTAAACCAAACAATTATGATATAGATACAGCAGTATCTATATCTATCTCTCTCTCTCTCTCTATATATATATGAAAAATTGCTGCCACATCCAAACCACATGAAATAAAGCTGCAGGCAGGTCACAAGAAACTAAGACAGAGCACACAAGCCTCAGTCCTGAGCCCTTGCAGACTCAAGCCAGGCTTATGGCACATCGCTAGCAGTGACAATATCACATTACAGGGATACTGTTACACTGGAAGGGTGCCCAAGGGAAAAAGCAACTAGGCAAAAGCAACACAAAGACACTACCTAACTCCTATCGCAGTTATGAAGCTTCGTGCCTGTGGCAGGAGGATGGTCTTGTGCCACAGGGAGCAAGAAGTGTGGGGGAGCAACAAGAACAAGGCTTCTCCACAAGAGATGGCTCAGGAGCTGAGGATGACCACATCACAAGCAGGAACAGTGCCCTCTCTCTGGGCACTGCACTTCCTACTGCAAACAGATTTGCAGTACCCAGGTCCAGCAGGTGGTAGTTTTCCTTCTTCCCAGTGACATGGCCTTATCAGGTCTTTCGTTTCTACTCCTTTGAAGCCATTCTTGATCCTGGCTTAATGACACTCTTGTTTGGGGGAAATGACTGTCTGGTGTGCTTAGATTGTGGGAATTTACCCTTTCTTTTGGGTTTGTGGAGAGTGTTTCTAAGGGCAGAAAATTGACTTATGAATTGCAAAGGACACTTTTCTCTTCTTCAAAAATGGATGGAAGTAGTGATGAAGAACATCATCACAGAAACCTGACAGAGAAATAGATCAGCATCAACATGCAGAGGTGGTAGAGTTAAAAGGCAAAGGTGTGGATGGGCTGCCAGCATGGGGAGAGGGCTGTTTTATGGTTGTGTTCTTGCTGTTGTCTTCAGGAATTGGACGGCTGGGGAGCTTTTGCCCCAGGTGAGGGAATATTTTCCATATGCTGATGAGAGCGTAGGTCTTACCATGCAGAAAACAAGTACCTGTGCCCTATTCTACATCCATCATCTCACTGCAGTCAAAAAGTACCCAGAAGCTGGGGGCTGTTTCTGGAAGAAACTACTTCACAGAAACAGGAATGGTCTGTTCAGGCCCATGTGAGTGTGTCTGTGGGCAGAGTGAGGTGGCTTTGGTGCCCTTCAGGGATGAGCATGTTGCATCACCTATAGAAATCTGCAGCAGAAGGCTTTGTGTGAGTTTGCCTAGAAAGGGAAGACCTTAAAAGCAGTGGTGAAGGTCAAGAGGAATGATAAGTGTTGATGGCATGTGACAGAGAAGATTCTCAAGATGTCAGCAGACCTCTCTGCAATGCCTTTACTTACCCAGATAGGAAAAGTACAGGAAAGAAAAAGGGAAGGTGAACTACTCTCGGCTGAAGAGCAAGGAAAGACTGCAGTCTCCAGACAAATGCTTTAAACCTGCAGGTGCATTCATTGTTACTGATGATTCCAGAAATGTGACTGGTTATCATCAGGGTGAACAGAGGCTCAGAAAATTTCTTCTATAACTACTGCTCTAATATCTTTAGTTTCGTGTCCTCTTGCTGACACTTTAGTTGTTTTTCCTCCCCTCATTTGTGGCATTACTCCAGGCGCTCTGCCAGCCAATATCCACTCAGCTGGACTGCAGACCTCCACCAAGAGATCTGGGTGTGCACCATTGCTTATATGTGGGAGAAAAATCTGTCAATACAATGGAAATCTGTAATGTTTTTTCATGGAAATAAGTATGAGAATATCTTCCCTATATCTGCAGCGTGGCAAAGCCATAAGTTGACTCACATAACTATTTGTGTGACTTCTTCTTCCATGCCAACTCACTGTGGTCAGAAGCTGCTGCATATGTTAACTGGTAGAAATAGTACAGAACTTTATTGGTTGTAATTTTTATTTTTTAAGTTGAGAGAAGGAAGAGTGTTTTAACAAAGACTGACAAGTGCTAAAGGCAAGGTCAAAGTCATCCACTGCTCTCCCTTTGTCCACTAGTTCAGTCATTTTGTCATAGACAGCAATCAGATTGTTCAGGCATGACTGATGCTTGGTAAACCCATGATGATTCTTCCTAATCACTTTCTTCTGCATGGGCCCAGAAATGTGCTTCAAGGGTCCAGGACTTTTGCAGGCTGGCCAGCCTGTAATTCCTCATCTTTTCTCTCAGATCCTTGCAGGCACTTTTGACCCCACTGATCTCCTCTGGCAGTGTTATTGGTGCCCATTTGGGCAGGCAGCAGGGAGTGATAGCCCAAGATCCTTGGTAGTTCCTCTGCTACATCTTGGATCTGAGCCCCTGGCGAGCCATGAATTGATCTAGATATCAAGCCAAGGAGGCATATGGGGGCTTCTGTCCACCAAAAATGGAAACCTACCACTACTGTCCCCTGCCATTGCCTCCTGTTGATAATATGTGGTTTATGCATGGACAGCTTGGATGCTTCTACAAGTGCAACATTTTGCTTCTCTCTTGGTACTAGGTCACCAAACCTGTTCTGCAACTGTCCTGCAAATGGAGAAGAAGCCACCTCCCACGTGCCAGAAGTCAGGTTAGGCAAATCAATTGTATTTCATTCAGTAAAAATAGTTTCTTAATTATCTTTCCTTTGATGTTTCATATTATGAAGACTAAGCTCATGCATTAATGCCTCACTGCTACTTGTGGCCAGTCTTGATTCTTCTGTTAAATAATAACAGGGAAGTCAGTCTACAGGTTCCAAAAATGCATGCAAATCCTTGAATACCTGAATGTTTTACTGTCTCCAGCATTAAAATGGTGGAGGAGGAAAGTTATTCCAGATAACACAGTGTCTAAACCTGATGGCTTGTTCTCCCCTTCAGTAAGAAGGCTCTGAATACTTGTCAGAATGCAGAGTTAGTAAACAGAATATGCTAAGGATACTGCAGAGTATGTTTCAAATTTGGATACTCTTGCAACTGTACTTTTCCATTAAAATGAGTTTGTGAAGTTTGGGGATTATTTTTGTTGCTTACCTTCTTCTAATTTAGTTTCTATGTGCTAACTGCATAATATTTTCCACATTGAAATATTTGAGGATTATAGCATTAATTTTCTATGTTATACCTGCTTTTAGTGGCTTTTCACACATTTATGTTCTTCACTAAATGATAAGACGGGAAGATTTTAATTTGGATCCCAGGATGTGGGACTGGCCATGAATAAGTCTTGCAAGAAAATCTTTTGAAACTGTAAAAACAAGAGTGAAACTTACAGCAAATAGATTTGTTCTTAAAATTTCCTGGCTTGTTACACAAGTCTTATCTTCCCATTTTGTAATACCACTTGAATAAAAAACTCCAGCCCCATGCTGCATAGCTTATACAGAGTGGTTTACTATTTTTAAAACCACAAGACAGATTCATGTACCTTAAGCATAACTAATGCCTGATTGTGAAAACAAAGCATATGAAACTCCAAACACTCTCTCCCCACTGGAGCAGGCAGGCTTTTTTTGTGAAGGGGGTGGGGCTGGTGCAATCATGCCCTGTGCACAGCAGCCACATCCAGCTCTGCTCCTGGCAACCTACAGATGCATCAGCTAGCATTTTAATTACTTTTTTTTTTTTTTTTTTCAAGAGACCTGAGATAGCAAACAAAGGTTTTGTGAAAAAGCCATGACCATTGTGTCACCAGTGCAGTCCATCCTGTCTTTGCCTGAAATTCTGTTTTCTCTTCCCCTGGTTGTGGGGCTCCCTGTTCCTGTGTGTTTGGGGGTTCTGTGTGCAGCAGCTGGGGAATAGCTGTGGGTCACAGGGGCCCCTGCGTGCTTGAGGCAGCATCCAGAGCAAGTGAGAGCATGTGTCGGTGTTCTCCCTTCTGGCTGCTTTCCAGGCAGTCTGCAATTCCATTTCAAACAGCTCATGGTGACAAAAGGCAAAGAGAGGATGTGGCACTTCTAATCCAAACCCTTTCTCTTTGTCCCTGTCTCCCAGCTGCTATGTCCTAAACAGCCCGTGGTCTAATGAAACTTTTTAATGAAAAAGGTTTTCCTAGTTTTTAATGAAACTAGGAAACTTTTTGAGGAGCCAAGATACAGTCCCCATTCTTACACTCTAAGGCAGCAGAAAAAATGAGCCTGAGTGCTGAATTATGAAGTATTTCTACCTGCTGGTACAGAAGGATGATGGAACACTTCAGCAGCTGAAGATCTGTCCTGGGAGCCTCCAGAGAAGATTCAGACTTAAGAGTCATATGAATATGAATATGAATATTCTCCATCAGCCTACTTTAGGCAGACTGTAGCTGTTCCAGGTAACATTCATTTGACTAAAAGAAAAGGTTTATGATTTATATATTTGTATCCAAGCCAATCACATCAGGCTCCATGTGTAACCAGCAGAGAGATGGGTTCATGTTGGCTTGAAGCAAATATTCACAACAGGTAGTCTGGCTGGGCTGGTTCTTTAGTCACCATTTGGATGTACCTTAACGCTCTTCATGTTCTCTGTAGGGAACTCGTACAGCTCAAAATGTGCTCCTCAACTCTATGCTGGAAATTAGATAGTTTACTTGACTTACTCAACTGCATGGGAGGATTTACCCATGTTTTTGTGTTCTGAAATCAGGCTGGTGTCACTTGTGCTCTCTTTGGGAAGATGGAATGTGTGAAAATATTCAAGGCTGTGAGGAACTCAAATGTTACAGCTGTGTTTTAAATAGCAGACTAGAGAATCACTCTTTGGCCTGTAAAATTAAAGTAATTCTTGTCTAACAACTAGAAAAATGTAACATCATGCTGCTGCAGTAATTTCTTTTCCACCTCCTCTTTCCCTATTGCCTTCCCCTCTGCCAACCCCCAAAATAATTCAGTTTCTAACTGCAAATGCTTTTTAGTGTTGAAGGAGGTGAATAGATCAAATCTATATATGTCTGTGTTGTTTTCTTGTATATATGTTGTTGTGGAAGAAGCTGTTTTGCTGCTTCTTCAGAAATGTCCTTGACTGTATGATTTATCTGCTTCTACATTGGAAGGCTAGAAAACTTTTTTTTTAAACTAAGGTTTCAAAATACTATGCCATAAGATTGTTTGCAACAGGGTGTGTAATTGGACTATGAGACCCTATTTCTTTAACTTTGTGTTTCAAGAGAACATAATGATTCAGAAGTATGAAGAAAATGTAAATACCAAGATTATGAATGATTTCAAAATTTTAATAACAGATCTGGAACAGAGGCAGTGGCCGGGAAGGTTATATCTGAAATCACAATGAAGTATAAAATTGGCTTCTTTCCATACAGTTCAGGTTCCTATCCTCTTGCATCTATCTCCATCTCTGTACTGTGGTTGCACATTGCTGTAACTTTCACACTCTACAAAATTCTATCAGCTCTTCCAAGAAGACGTCACCCCCAATTGCTTGAGCAATAAAAGCGCTTAAATAATGTTGATCTGCTGAAGCAGATTTGCATTTCTGCAGAAAGCTAATTCTGCAGTGGATTAATTCTTTTTTGAATTGCTGCTGAGAGGAAATGAACCTGCAGAGAGACAGGGAGACAGCTGAGTCATAAATTTATTGTCTAAGGTTACTTAAGGTCTCAACATTCATTCTGTACAACTCACTTGTATTGGACAGATCAATATTTACTTAACTGAGAATATACTAAGCTAAGTTCCTATGATTTTACTAAACTGGCGATGCATTAATAAGCACAATAATCAGGTTAAAACTTAAATTTAATCCGTAAGTCAGCAGTTTCAGTTACTAGAACACAGTAGAAATGCAGCAAGCTCAACCTCTGAACTACAGAGATTGCAGTGTGCAGGCTTGTTTGGGTAATTGTAGATGGATTTCTTTCAGTACCTAGACACAAGGTCTTGGTTGATTTATGCTGGTAAATAGCTGTGCTACCATCAAAAGTGTGTGGCTCACCTCTGAAGTAATGCTATGTGTAGGGTTTAATCGCATCACAGAATGGTTTAGGTTGGGAAGGACCTTTTGAGCTCATCTACTTCAACACTCCTGCAATGAGGAGGGATACCTTCCATTACAACAGGTTTTTCAAAGCTCCATCCAATCTGGCCTTGGCTTTTTCCCGGGATCAGGCATCTACCATCTATCTGGGCAATCTGTTCCATTGCCTCACTATCCTCATTGTGAAAAATGTCATCCTTACAGCTAGTCTCAATCTCCCCTCTTCTAGTTTAATTGACCTTTGTCCTATCGCTACATGTGCTTGTAAAAAGTCTGTCCCCCATCTTTCTCATAGACCCTATTTTAGTACTGCAAAGTTGCTCTAAGGTCTCTCTGGAGCCTTCTCTCCTCCAGGCTGAACAATCCCAGCTCTCTCAGCCTGTCTTCATAGGAGAGTGCTCCAGCCCTCTGATCTTCTTCATGTCCTTATCATCGTGGCCCTGCACTTTTAGCACTAACCTCCAAGAAACATTGGTTTCTGCACACATAGCCTAGGTATAATCTACTGAAATAGCTTTTAAATAGAACTGCTTTTGAATCAATGGCTACACTGCCTTTTTAAACACCTTTAGACTCATCTTTAGAAAAATTGCTAAATTCTATGCCATTCCTCTACTTTTAATTCATTACCTTCAGCAAGTAGAAAGTGCTTCACCACAGCCTGTAAGGGTATCAGGGTGCTCTGCCCTATTGAGCTTCTGTCTGTTGAAGTGGGTCTCTCCAATAAATCGAGCCTTTAATCTCATCTTTCTTCTCTAGACTTTCACAGGCAGGGAAAGATTTGGGGCTTCATAGGTCTGTGCACAGGAGAAAGAAAGCTACTTCTCTTCTGCAGGATCTTTGTTTCTTCTTTGAGTGCCAATGTTTATTTTCATAAGGGAGTGACACCTCTGTGCAAATGGTACTGGAAATGTAACTTTTTATTTAAACGCTGCAGTATGCTACCTCACCTTCTTAATCTTAAACAAAATGGGCTTAGAGTACTCTTACCTCTCAACACTTCTTTTCAGCTTGAGTTGTGTTTGTCTCAGATTGCCTTTTCTCAGAGTTTTGATTTGTTTTCCAGTTTCTTTCTCTGCATGCCTTTGCAAGCAATCTCTGTGAATCCTTGACTTCAGTTTTAAGGCAGCCTTTTAAATTGTGTGTTGCTGATATGGCTGCAGTCTTCCCACCTGCTTTCAGACTGCTTACAACCAGATTGTGTGGGGCAGGTTGGATAAGAAAATCATTTGTGCTGGTTTGGGCTGGGGTTGAGTTGATTTTCTTCACAGTGGCTGTGTTTTGGATTTGAGCTGAACACAGGGTTGATAATATGGAGATGTTTTTGTTATTGCTGAGCATGGCTTGCTCAGAGCCAAGGCCTTTTCTACTTCTTACACTGGCACAATGGTGAGAGGGATGGGAGGGCATGGGAAGATGGAAGGAGACACAACCAGGACAGCTGACCACAGCTGATGAAAGGGATATTGCAGACCATATGACATCATGCTCAGCATATAAAACTGGGGAAAGAAGAACAAATAGAGAAATACTTGGAGTGATGGCATTTGTCTTCCCAAATGACTGTATAAGCATCCCCTGCTTTTCTGGGGATGGCTGAACACCTGGTTGGCCACAGGAAGGGATGAATGAATTCTTTGTTTTGCTTTACTTGTGTGTGTGTGGCTTTTGCTTTATCTTTTAAAGAGTCTTTACTCCATGAGTTTTTTCACTTTTGCCTTTCCATTCTCTCTCTGATCTCCTGGGGAACTGAAGAAGTGGATGTGTGGTATTTTGTTGCTAGATGGTTTTAAACCCTGAGACCATCCACAAACTAAAAAATGTTGTTTGGCAGGGAATTTTTGGAGTCTCTACTCCAACCTTCTGGTTGAAACATGGTCGTTGCTGCAGCAGATTAGCATGTTTATGCTTAAGAAGTCATGAAAACCTCCAAAATCATAAATTCTGTCTGCCCCATGAATAATCTGTTTAAGTGCCACACTACTTTCCGGGTTCATGTATCTTTTCCTAATGTCCAACTTAAGCCTCCCAAACTGCAACTGAAGTCTGTCTCGGGCTTCTTCAAAGATGAGTGACTCCATCAGCTTTTAGCTGCACTTTGTATAGACTTAGGCTGATCACTCCTCTGAAAGCCCAGCTCCTCTGATCATCTCTTCACAAGACCAAAGTCCAGGTCCTCACATACTTCCTGTGTCCCAAATATCTTAGCTTTTATCTGCTAGACTGTCTCCAGTTTCTCCATGGCCCTATTTAACTTAAGGACCCCTATCTGCACATACATGAGGATTCATCAATATTACTGAGAGAAGGAAGGTAAGAATTTCCCTCAGTCTCCTTGCTGTGATCCTAACATGGGACAGTCCATAACCTGCCCAATTTACAGTAGTACCGCACTATCAGCTTGTATTCAGCCTGCCATTCCCTGCTGTCTCTGGGTTCTCCTCAGCAGGACTGCTGTTCATGCAGTCAGTTTCAATGCTGATTCAGTATTTTGCACTTCTTATTGAACTTCCTGTCTCTGTTCTCCCTAATGATTATTTCAGCATTGGATTGCTAGACGTTTGTCACAGTCAGCAAAAGTCTGCTTTTATAAAAATATCTAATGACTTGCTGAGCACATTCACTTTATTATACCCTCTTTCATAACATGCGTACAAGCATTGCTCAGCCTTCTGGACTTCTAGTAATACAGATTTTGGGATGCTGATAGAAATTCATGGCTTGTCCTATTGGCTTGTACCTAAAAGACCCTGGACAACCCTACTTTTATGTTCTGTCAGAATAAATCCTATGTACAATAACATCAGTGTTTGTCTTGATCTACCCTCAAATCTGTGTTCCTGACTGAACACAATCTTCCCTGCTTTATTTTATTCTCATGGAACACAGTGTTTCTGTTCATCACAAATACCAGTGGGCTACACAGAAAAAACTGTGATGTACTGTACCTCTACTGATACACTTCTAAAGAACCAACTAAATGGCTCCCCACTGACCCTTGTAGACAGCAGCAGTTTTCTAATGGTTACCAAAGACTTCCTGTCCTCAGCTCCAAGTGTGTCTTCGTGACACAACTGCATTTCAAACATATTAGGTTTATTTTGAGCCCCATCTGCTGCTTGGCTAGTTGTGTCTGTAGGGGCTGTAGAAGTGTCTCTCTGTGACAGTTTAGCAATACCTGCTCTGTTCTCTTTAACAGATGGTCATGTGAGTGTCAAAAGTTAGATTAAAGTGATGTCACATGATAAACTACTCATTTCATCATAGCAAACTGGTATGAAAGTTTTCATTTAGTAGAGATGAACAAAACCTGTTCCTAAGAAGTCCAGAAATTATGCATTAATTCTGGTTTGTAAAAGCAGTTGTGAATGTAAATACGTTATCAGACTCTGATTGTGACTATTTAATGAATTGCAAATACTTAGCGATGGCATAAACAGAAAACAGGTGTTCTCTGCTGCCAAGACTTCACTTCCCACTTTCCTGAATCCTGTTTTATTTGCTTTATGGTTATTATAATGGCTGCCACCAAGCGCTGCCACTTCAGTGTGCTAACCGTGACTCACAGAAGTGCCTCATAAATTACATCAATGGGAAAGCAGATGAGCACATGAAGAGGAGGTGCAAAACTCATTAGTCATGCAGTCTCCTTTTCTGGGGACTGAATTGCCTGACAGAAAAGCATTGTGTGTGCCTCGTGCATCTGTCAAGTCCACCAGATGCCAATCTTACTCTTGCAGTTTTTTTGAAAGCTATGAATCGATATGCATTATTCAGTATTGTAAAACAGGACCTCAATTAAGCGGCCGACTAAAGCAGAAGGAGAAAGGTAATCACCCAGTACACAGTGAGTTTCTTCAGACAAAGGGAATAACGTAGATTTTGTCACTTGAAGCAATATCTAGATCACAGTTCATTTATTTCTTTTTCATACATTATCTTGCATGGTGATTCAGTTGAGGACAGGTATTCTGGAACAACAGAATGAAATGAATCTGTGAGCTAGACATTGATTTTGATCAATCTGCCTGAAATGAAGTGCATCAGTGTACTAGATCAAAATCAAAAAATGACACAGGATCACACTGCGTCTGTATTTTTGGGGATGAGCCAAACATCTTCTTTATAACCCATGTGATTCTGGGGATTTATAGCATACCTATAATACTTCACCTAAGGCTGAAACTGTGTAAGACCTTCAAAAACTTTCCAGAATTTTTTTTACTTGGTTAATTTTCACAGAAGGGCCCAGTACATTTACACAGCAGTACATTAAAAAAAAAAAAAAAAAAAAAAAAAAAAAAAAAAAAAAAAAAAAAAAAAAGGCACAATGTTTCTAATCTTAGCAGCTGCAAAGATTTTTTCTTTGTGAAATAGTCTCACTAAGCTTAACAGCAGAAAGGACTGCAATCTACAACTGCCATTCTCATAAACTGATCTGTCGGTCAGATCAAGCTCCCATTTAGTGATCAAGTAAAAATGAAACTTGAAAGCTTTACCAACACTAGCAAATGTCAAAATGAATCCACATTATCCCTTAGCCTGAAAAAAAGAACTTAAGAGACCACTTACAGCAACCTAACGAAATAAAATAAGTACCAAGAAGGCTTTAAAGAAACAGTAGATAGACTACAGAAAAAAACCTCACAAACAGAGCTGAGCTTCATGAGGAAGCATAACACAGAGGTTTGTCTATCCTGAAAACATTTGTCTCTGAACAGAGTGCAATGCAGGATTTTGATCCCAGAAAAAGACTAAAAAATATGACCTTTTTTTCTATGACGGTGCATTGGATCAGAGCTGTGCTTAATATGTCCAAATGATCTTATATTATAACCTAATATAAACTTTCCTCTCCTTTTCCCAGTTCTTCTTTGCATTCAGAACAAACACAAACATAAACATGCTGAATCTGGTACCTTCAGTAGGTTCCAGAATCAGGTCCCTGCAGAAGCTTCAGGACTTCTCTGGTACCAATTTACCCAGTAATCTGGCTCTGGTGTGTGGCTGACAAGTTTTTCTTGTTTACAGGGGTATGTCGGTATTCCTTGGCAATAAGGCAGATGTATCCAAAAGGATGAAGCCATTTGAATCTACTTTTAACTACTCATTGTTCAGGTCAATCTCCAACCACTTTAAATGGACTGCAGCACTTAGGCAGAGCAAGAAAAGAGCAAAAATAATCAGTAAGTGGTGTTTGCTTCTGGCACTTTTTGATTCTCCCCCAGTTTTCAGTTTGCTTTGTTTTTGGCTCATGTGCACTAATATAATCTTAAATTTGTTTCTGTAACTCAAGAACAGAATGTACACAAAAACTTTTGCAGGTCAATATGCCTCTATGTAAACCAGCCTATTCTTGCATTCATTCCAGTTTGTTTTGTATTGGTTGATGTTATATATTAAAAAAATCAGTGGTTGACCTGCACACATCTGATTGTACCATTAGGAACACTTAAGAGAAATGCACCAGTAAAACAGAGCATTGATCAAGGTAATTTTACTATAACAATAATAATGATACTAAGAAAAACCCTATTCACCAGCAGGGGACCACCTTATTAATAGTTCACACACTATATGCATATTCTGCATACTTTATGAGACTGCTTTTGCCAAATTGGTATGTTGACTGCTTTATATGTCACAACAATTAATAATATACAGATTTACAATTGCCATCTTTAGGAGCAAAAAATGTAAAGTAAACTTAGCTGCCAGCTAAAATGCTGTCTTGGGAGGTGGGATGTGTTGCTGTGAAAATGTTCATATTTTATGTTGTTTACAGCCCTTTTATGAAAAAAACTCCTTCTTGTGGTAACTAAAACTTGTAAGGAATTTTCAATGACTAAGGCAAGCTGCAGAAGAAGCATTGCTGTGAATGGATAAATTTCTGCTTTCAAAGCATTAAACAATGTGAAAGCCTGATAAACACATGCACTTTAGGAGAGCTCAAATCTGGGGGAGCTGAGAGAGAAACAAGGAGCTAGGGCCTGCCAAGTCCAAAAGCATCTTGGACTGCTTCAGGAGCAGCAGTCAAGAGAGATGACCCTTCGCCTCTGCTTGGCACTGGTGAGGCATATCTGGGCTGCTGTGTTCAGCTCCAGGCTCCGGAGGACAAAAAATGATGTGAACTTATTGGAGAAAGTCCAGCACGAGGTCACAGAGATGATGAAGCATCTTCAGCAAGAGGGAAGGGTGAGAGAGCTGGGGCTGTTCATCCTGGAGAAGAGAGGGCTCTGGGGAGTCCTTATAGCAGCCTCCCAGTAGCTGGAACTGCTTAAATGGCTTGGCATTCATCCATGACCTTGTCCTTCATGTGTGCTTCAAATGTGCCTTTGCTTCTCCTCCCTGCCCGGCCTGGCTTGGGTAAGAGGAACTGAGCAGGGCTGGCTCAGTGCAGCTGAGAGCAAGAGGACTGGTTGCTTGAACCACAGTCTTTGTAGACCAAAGGAGATTTGAGCCTCAGGCCAAGCCCATGGCCCTAGGATACAGCTATTCAGTGCTGTGGGCCTTTCATTCAAAGTCTTTGGAACACCATGAAGGAGTCTGTCACAGCCCACCAGAATGGGTGTTTCTGTAACATTGGTACAATGTGTGCCTGTGCGCTCTGGGCCATAGGTCCTTGTGTCGAGATGGTTGAGTTTGGCAGAAAGCCAGTTCTGCCATGCACTTACCCATATTTCCTGTTTCAAGTGGTGATGGGAACTGCATTTGCATTTTTTGCAGAGAAAACTAGTTGGACTTAACTCTGAGATGGTGCTCAGAAACAAATAAACCTACATGTGTGTATGTATTTTGAACAACCAGGGAACTGGCATGGGGCAAACCCTTAAATTACTTGATAGGATAGATGTTCCCAGAGAATATTTTGGATTGTCTAGAATCATAATTGACATATACTGAATCAGAGGTGTGGATTCAGGAACAAAAGAGATTCCTGAAACACCATGAAAGTGGTTGATAATTTTGCTGATAGAGCAAATCTATTTAGCAATGTGTATTTGAGCAATGGTACATTTCAGCACATTTACTTTAGTGAAGTTATCATTTCTGACAAACAGTCTTTCAATGGCAGATGTATAGAGAGAAGCAGCAAAGTAAATGTTTAAATGCACATGAGAAGTCAACCACTGTTTATACCAAACATGAAAGAAAACCTCATACTATGCCCTGCATGCAAGTCAAGCATAGACTCCCTCAGATCAAATAAGAAAAGCACAAACTAACTCTAAAGCTGTTCAGATTTCTCTTTGGCTGTAGACTTCTGACTCCATGCTGTCACTTATTTCTCCTGCATGCCACACCATAAGCACACACAATTTTTCCCTAGGAAAGGAACAATCTCCAGTTCCTACCAGGAGATCCTTGCACTTGTTTTTATAAGATGATTTTCAAAATCCAGGGTCACACTATAAATCTATTTTTATGTATATAGATATATTATTTTATTATTTATATACAGATATTTTATATATATAGATATTGCTGTCATATCTTCTCCAAAAGGACAATCCAGGTATGGACACAGATAATTTCATGTGTTATTAAACATGTCTGAAATTTGCTCAGAGTAATTTCACTTTCTCAGGACTATTTTGGCTTAGAATCAGAAAACTACTTTTTGAAGATTGGTTTGTGTTTCTTTTGTTTTGGGTTTGTTTTGGTTTGGTTTTCCTTTTTTTTCTTGGTTGTTTTCCTGAAGAAAGAAGCAGTAGTACTGCAGTAGCCTTTGCACACATTTCCAGTGAGGTATTTGTTGTCACTGTAATATCTGACATAACTTTCAATCAGCACAGGAAAAGTGGTTTACAAATGTTGTTTGTGGCTGTTCTGAATTATCTCTCCCCAAATATGTGAATCTTCATTGTCAGCAAAAAATGCAGTCCAGTTTGTGTTCTCATGAGACCTAACTTTAGAGTTAGAAAGATCTTTGGATATTTTTAGTAGGGTTTATTTAGAAAAGGTGCAACAGATCTACCTCAAGGCTCTGACCAATGTGATACCCAATCAATAAAAGAAATTTCTCGTAACAGGAGTTCAGAGACCAAGGGGATGCAAAGAAAACCAGACTAGATCTGCATCCAAGGACTGGTGAATGAGTTCTAAGAGGAAGGATATGAGCACTTTAGAAAGAATGACATGGAGAGAGGGACTGAAAAATTAGTTAGGCCAGGAAAAAAAGGAAAAATACCCATTATTTATCCATTGTAAAAGAAAAGCAGTGATTACTGCATTAGATCAAAGCAATAGAAAGGTGGATTAAAATTGCTTGGGTTTCTGTGTTAAAAAGGAAGAAGTAGAAAAGCTTAGCAAGATAATGTAAGACCAGTAGATGCCATCCTTGATAATAACAGTTATGGAAAACAACTATGGATATGCTTATAAAATAATTCTGGATACCTATAGTGGTCTGAGCTTCCTATTTTGTTGTCTAAACATTAGCTCTCCATCAGCAAATCTATGTAAGGGAGAAGAAAATGAGTTTGGAAAGTGATACCCAAGTAGATGGTTCTGTGGTGGATATACTTTACCCAGTTTAGTTTTCATTTACTGAATGAAAAACAAGGCATTTGCTGCACCTACAGCACTAAATTAAGGATATAATAATTCAAAGCTGTTAACTTACCCTGACACACACAAGTTCTTAGTCCTGAGTAATTTTCACTCTTTGCAGAAGTCTGAGATCTTTATAGTATTCCTGGAAACCAAAAGATTCAGACTCAGTGTGCTGAAATGGGAAGGAACATTCTTACAAGCTACTGAAATCCAGACACTGTCTATACAGAGGTTATATACCAAATATATGTGTATATATATTACTTCCAAAGCATGAACCAGTTTCTCATTCATGTCCTGCCTTGCATCCCACCACTGCTATTCCTATTTTGTTGCCAATTATTAGAGATTTCAAGTGTTTTCCAGGTTCGTGTCAGTCATTTGTGAACCAAGATGCAAAACCAAGATGTATTTTCTTTCCAGCTTGTGGCTTCCTATCACGACCAACAAAGAGCATGTGAGAGATAGAATCCTACCAGAAGCTAGGAAAAGCAGCAGGAATTTTTGTCCATGAACTTTCTGTGACTAATTGCAGCACACAGGCAAGTAACCTATACTCACATCAAGAAGGGTGAAGGGGAGCTGCTCACACACCAGAATACTAGAGCAGCTTGACAGGTCCCAGTGGTTGACCAGAGTCACTAAAGGCAGCCAGCAAACGTAGTTTTCATTTGCAGAGTAGATACAGACTACATTTCACGTTCTTGTGCTTGAACAATTATAGGTTATTAGTATCAAAAGTGAGAAGAAAATGATGGTTAATTTCATAAAAAGCCCTATTATGGAGGTAAGGTGAAGCTCTGAGGTATTAATAGATTGTGACTCTCTGATGTTGTAGCAATAACGTGAAGTAAATCAACAGCAATCTGTTTTGATAAACTCACAATGAATTCCTGGAATGCGTTTAACACATAGACTCATCTCCTACTCTTCCTGTTTATTAAATCTTTGATTTAAAGAAATAATGCTGGGATAATGCCAGCCTTAAACAATTCTCTCTCATTGATGTCATTTGCTGTCAGAAAGGACCTGGGGATTTTCAGGAGCACAACATGATGAGTCAACCATGCAGCCCTGTGATAAAGCACAAAGAATACTGAAACTGCACAAGCAAGAGTGAAGCCAGCAGGTAGAGAAACATTGTCCCCTCTCTATTCAACGCTGTTGAAATTGTATTAAGACACCTGTGCCCAGTTTTGCCCCTCCATTGCTATTTACAGGAAGGATAAGAGAAGGATCTTGTTGCTTTCTTTGACTACTAAAAGAGAAGGTTTAGACAAAATAGAGACAGATGCTTTTTTAGGGATAAAAATGATAGGGTGAGAGGAAATGGACAGACATTGAAAAGTGTGAAATTCTAATTAATTGTTAGGGGAAAAAATAAAATTAATGAGATTGCTGAGAGACTTCATTAAATGTCAAGCTTCATAATTATTTAAAATGTAACTGGTCAATGCCCTGAATAATGTGATCTAAGCTGGTTCAATTTAGAGGTAGAGTTTGGGCCAGATGTTCCTTATGGCTCCCTTCCAACCTACAGAATTCTATAATCCTATGATCCTGCTGATGCCTGCAGAAAAAATAAAATCCTTTTTCATCTCAACAGAGCCAGATTATTTAGAAATATATTTTTGCTAAAACAGTAGGCTAAATTCACCAGTGATATGGCTGCATCAAAGAATGGAATTGCATTGAATATTCCTGATTTCTATGTTAACTTAGTACCAATTTTATAAAAAGGTAAATATTATATTGGAAGAGCATCTGTCCAGGACAGTATGACATGATGCATTTTCTTGTTTAGAGACAATGTTTAAATCCTAGATTTTTTAAATTCGGGGGCGGGGGGGGGTTTGGCCAACCAAAGTTTAAATATATTTGCAAAGTTGTGTTTAACCTGCTTTTGAATACAATTTCTTATGTTATTGCAGTAACTGGATTGTGATATCTCAGGGAATGCTTTCAGAATTCAGGATGCACAAAACCCTAATCTTCAACTCAGCCTGAAGCTCTGAAACAATAATATGCACATTTTTATCTCAATTGTTCTTCCATAATTTATAGTGAATGTAATTGGACTGAGACTCTCATAATAATGTGAACAGATGTCTTCACTTGTAATATGTTGTTCCATATTAGATTCTATTTTTATTACCGTTGAAATGGGCCTTTAATGCACATCTCCTTCCTGTGAAGTGTGAAACAATTTAGAAGTCCAAGAGTAGTGTATCACCAATAAAACAGATATAGATGGGAAACAAAAATTTTGTTATCACCCACCAGAGAGAAAAGCCATAACTTCATGAACGAAATGTTTTACACTGGAGAGTGAAGATACTGCTTCAGCATTTCTTGGACACTCCTATTACAAAATTAACAATACATTATAAGATAAAAAAACCAAAACAACAAGGGTTATCATTGTCCATTGGCTATTTCCCATTCTGTCATAGAAGCTTTAGTGAAAAGGACCAGGCAAACAGTTATTCAAAATTTTTAGTAAGAATTGAACACAAACCTAAACAAGTTCAAAATTGCTCATGTCAATAGAGGAATACCTTAGGAAAGCCTTAGGAATGCCTTAGTCTATTTTAGAAAATGTCTGCAAAAGAGAAGGGCAAAGAAGCTGCTTCAGACTCTGCCTTCTCTAGTGATTAATGGATTTGCCTAAACCAGGTAGGATTTGGTACCCGCTCTCCACTTCATTATTGCAGTTCATCTCAGTGTAATTCGACTTCACTTGACAGGTCCACAGAGGCATTCCATAGGCATTCTACATCAGGTAGAATGAGAACCCTGGATGCAGATGTATCATAGAATCATTGAGTAGAATATGCTGAATCAGAAGGAGCCCATTAAGATCATTAAATCCAACTCCTGGCCCTGCACAAGACATCCCAAGAATCACACTGCGTGCCTGAGAGTCTTGTCCAAATGTAGATCCTTTCCAAAGCAACCACATCAGTGCTGAATACACTCCTCAGCTGTCCATAGCACTGCCAAAAAACAGTGCACTCTTCATGTCCATGGGACACCACTGTACATCATTCCAGTGCAGCTGGCAAATTCTGCCTTGCAGTGCATTACAAGAGGAGGAATTTACTGGCACATAGTGACCTGCTGCCAGAAGGAAGGTCGTAAAACCATTATTAGATTTTTCATAGGGAAACCCTTTAGGTATTGTTTTCAGGGATATAAGAAGTTCAATTTAATGACTTAAATTGCTTGTCCAAAACATGTTCCTACCAGTAGCACAGCAGAATTTTTCACTTCACTCCAGTGGATTGGAACAGTCAGTGTCCCTGGTCTCCATTCCTGTACCTACTATCCATCCCCAAAGGTGCCACAAGAAATTGACAATGAAGAGATTGGGGCAGTTTGGAAGGAGAGTGGGAGGGCTTGAAGGAAGGCTGTTTGGGCTAGGTACCCTAACTACTGCGAGCATGACAATGAATGGTGCTGATCCTTAGAAAGCACGATGATCATACATCCACCAGAGCTCTGGACAGGTAAAATGCCTACCAGGAATGACACTCCCTCTGCCTCTTCTCACTATACTTGTGATCTAGAAGAACATTAGTACTTCTTGTTTCAGAAGTAGATTAAACGCAAATAAATCACAAGTATGTGATTCATATGGATGTTTTGAAAAGGTATTAATGAGAGTTTGTTCTGTGCTTTCAGTCTGTGTAGTCAAAATTTTTGCTTTGATCCATTAACACTACACTTTAGTGGGAACAGGGAAGAAACATCTTGACAACAACATCTTGTTGCCCTAGAGCTGGCAGAAGCCCTCATCGGTATCTATGAACAGATGGCAAGCACAATAAATAATATTAAAGCAAATTCAAGAGAATGTAAGACTTTTAGGACAAGGGTGATACATTCCCCTGCTGTTTTTCAGCTTTGCTTTTTTGACTCCTTTCCTTTAATTTCATTTTCTATCCCTCATGCTAGTTTTATTTGTTTATTTGTTATACTTTTTTTCTCCTCAGTCTCTTTTTCCTTGGCATATTTTTCCTTTTGGAGACAGGAGGAGGATGGTACTTCTTGATACAAATAAGTGAAAGAGCCAATAAAGACAGTGGCAAATTGCACATGCTTAGTGAATACTCTTGTCTCTCTTCAAATGAAAGTTGTGTATTTAAAAAAGAATTTAGACTGCTACCTGAATGAGTGGTGAATAAAAATTATAACAAGGCACTGTGGCTGTTCACAAGCAACTGCTATTCCCACTTTATCACACCGGGAGTCCTTCCAAGTTGCTCCTGCAGATGGTTATATCCCCCCTGAGCTGCACAACAAGAAGAGAGGGTTAAATTGACTTTGCCCAAGTATCCTTGCCTTTCAGCAATATTAAGTCTGAAAGAGACTAGGCAATGACAATAAATCAGAAAGAGTGCAGCGTGTTTTGCCAAGTTTTGTTTGGCACATGAAGAAGAAGAACATCTCACACCAGGAAAAGAATAGGCACTCTAGAGCAATTGTTAAACAACAAAGACTCTATGTGCAATCTTGTTTGGCTGTTCTTGTTACCCAGTATTGACATCCTGGAGAGATTTGAAAGCAGAGAGTAAAAATGATCTCAATTCTGAGAAGATACATGACAAAGTAAAGCAATAATAGCCTGTATGTCTTGTTTAAAACCCATGACTTCATTCTGCAAATAGTTAAAACATCAACATCAAAACAGAGAAACATTAATAAAGATAAAGATGATGAAATCACAATAAAAGAAGAGAAATTTAGGTTGCAGTGCTGAAAACCTTTCTAGCAGTGAGACAAAGTATTGGCTGACATATTTTAACTCTGATAGATTATGTATAGGTATATAACAAGACCTGCTTTTTTGTTGGAAGGGGTCTAAAGACATTTAACTACATTCTAGCACTATATTCAATTAGCCAAATTGATTTTTAGTGCACTCTCTTCAAGCAATGAACTGCAAAATACTCAATATTCCATCTCCTTTAATAGGGGACTGTGCACACTCTTCTTCAAAAATAACAGAATTACTTTGGGATAAGGAATACCTAAGCATACATTAGCTGTTTTTTTCCTCAAAAAACAAAATAAAGATGCATAGAATAATAAATAGCAAAAAAAGAGGGAAATACAATCTGGGATTTTCGTGCTCATCTTTGAATGCTAAAAATTGTAAATGAAGGATGGGCACCTGATGATAGAATCATCTACCATTTACAGGGAAGTTACTAGAAACTATTTCAAATTGAAAAACAATCTGTCAGAAATATTTAGGCATATCATTGCAAAAAAACACCCCAAAAACTCCCATCTGCTTTTTCTTTAATTTATGATATTTTAAAAATAATGATATTATCTAGTTTATTTGTTGCCAATAATTTTTGAAGATATGGGTAAGGGTTCACGGATTTTTAATACTTGAGGAGGGGTAGGGGGTGTTGTATTAGATGAAGGTATACTATTTTATTTTCCAATAAACTATATCAACTTTAACATTGTTATCTCCTTGTCCATAGCACAAAGTTTTTAAACTCTCATCAACCATCCTAAAGTTAAATGGGAGCTGAATGTGTTCAGCATTTCCCAGCATCAAAGCATATGGTGAAAATCTTATGCTTTTCTGATTCTCTGTCCCATTACATGAACAGATGGAGAATACTGCATGCTTTTAAGAATTATCAATAAATCTAATCTATTATGTACTACTAAAGTATGAATGTACATTATCCCATCAGAATAATAAAAAAGTGATTTTACCATGAATACAGAATTTATTTCTTATTTATTGTAGTTTTCTTTCTGGCTTCCCAAGAGTCTTTGGCACCTTAACTTGCATTATTCTGTCCTTCTTTTGATCCTTGAAAATGGGAAGTAAATATGCTATCACAAGCTTAAAAAAAAAAAAAAAAAAAAGTGGTGAGTTATTCCCTTTTCCTTTTTAACATTCAGACAACAAGATAAACAAGTAAGGACACAATTACTGTAGAAATATGTCCTGAGCTGAACGTTTAGTAGTGCAATGTTGCAGTATTAATGATGTTCCATGTGCATGTGTGCATTTTCATGTGTGGTGTGCAAAGCCACAGGTGTATTTTTGAAATCTCCATTCTTGTTTCACAGAATGGAAATACAAATGCTCATGCAGCTGGAAATTCTTATTATGGCCATACTCTGATTCATCTCATTAGGATGCTACTTCAGCTGTAATAGTATTAATATCTTCCACCACTATTAAATTATCAGGAAAAGCAAGTTAAATGAAAATGCAATGTAATTAATATCAACGAAGTTGAGACCCAACCCTCATTGCTGAATTATCCAGATCAGCTGTACTCCATCAATTTTACTGTCACTCACAAGCCGGAACATTTTTGTTTTGTTATCTCAGGACAAGTTCCTTCTTTTAACCTCATGAATTTTTATTCTGGGAATTTTTCTGCTGGTTCATTTGCAGCATTCCTATCTTAAGCATTAGAAAAAAATTGTATCCCTGAACTGGTTTCATGTTACAATATATTGATCCTTCATGTATCCTGTAAGATGGAAACGGTAGGGAAATAATAAATTGGTGATAAGTATTTTTTCTGCAGATGAGTTATTTTTTCTCTGTCTTTTCTGTATTCTCTTTCCTTATTATTTCTGCTGATTGCCTCTCTGCCTTTCATCTCCTGAAGCATTTAAAAAGGATTTATTCTTAGTTTTCATGCCTGGACAGTCCTAGCATACGTTTACATTTAATCCAGCAGTATTGATCAGCCTTCCTCTTTCCTCATTACTGAAATATCATAATAGTCCTTGCTCTTGTTTCTTTTACACTGCCATTCAACCACTCTAGTTTCTTTCTGGCCTTTCTGAAATTCTCCCCAGTAAGTGGAATGTATTCTGAATTTCCAATGTGATGGATGATCAGAATGCTCTCTCTGCTGCCTGGGATAGTAGTTTATTTAATTGAGAGCTTCTTTTTAAAAAATCATAGACTCAGAGAAAGGTTTAGGGTGGAAGGGCCTCTGTAGTCACCTGCTCCAAGCAGAGCTAACTGCAAAGCTAGATCAGGTTGGCTAAGGCCTCACTCTGGGCAGTTTTAAAAATTTCCAAGGATGGTGATTCTGTCACGTCTCTGGGCAGCATCTAAACCTGCTTTAGTAAAGATTTCTTTGCCTCAATCAAAATGTCCCCTGCTAATAGTTGTGGCTGTTGTCTCCCATCCTTTGAGAAGCTCTCCTGTGTTGATGGTGTCCCTCTTGAAGCTGAATGGATGCAGGGACTGTCTCTGTTGCTCCCACACTCTGCATGTGTTACTATCACTCTCACAGGATGACTCTGCAACTATAATATCCTCAATCAGGTCTTCATGCACTGCTCAGAACCAGGCCAATAGATGTTGATAGTATCTAAATATTAGTCATAATCCATGCCATTTAAGGAGTCTATGTGCTCTATTGTATTTCTGGAGGGGTTAATGACCCTTAGTGTGCCTATGTCCATTCAAATACTTTAACCCTCTGAGTAATACAAGTCCGTAGCTCTTAATATAGTTTCATTTCACAGAAAAAGCACTAATTCCTTAAAAATGACCTTTCCCCCCACCTATTTTTGAAAATGCAGGCATATTTATTGCTGTACTGCAGGTGGTAAGAGCATCTGAAGAGAAGGACAACAGACTATATTTTAAATATCCAGAAATAAATAAGCTGGATCAATATACTGTAACAGATTGTTTTGCTCATTAGAAGGTAAAAATAAAAAGGAAACTTGTCAATCTACCAAAAATCTAGCCTTTCAATAAGGATATAATTGGAACAAGCTGTCAAAAACAACTTTGAAATTAAATTCACAGCAGCTGGTACTCAATACATTTCATGACAGGTCATCAAAGATAAAAATTTACCTCTACATGTTATTTCTTTCATCTCTGTCAAATATTTCAAAATGTCCAGGACTTTTAAAGTAATATTAACTATTTCATGTTGGAATAACACACAGGTTATGCCTCTATCTTAACTGGAGGTTTTTCATTTGCAGGAATACTTCATTGTAACATTTGTTACTGTTAGTAATAATCCTTTCCTAACCCATCCCTTACAGCCTTGACTAGTCCTTAGTTTTGTTGTAGGTTTATCTCTCTAGCAATAGATGATTTACTTCCTCTTCTGTAAATAATACACAATATTTTCCATCAATCAACAGACTGTGGATACCATCTTAGGTATGAATATTTCACACCATCTTAGTGTGAATATTTCTTAGGCACTCAATCATACAAATCCAGAGGCATTTGGAAAGACAGAAGATAGTATTAACAGTTAAGTCTGATAAAGATCACTGCAATTCTGCTCTGCAGCTCACTATTAAAAAAAACCCAAACAAACAACTCACCTTTTTCACAGTACCCTCATTGTAAAGGAACAATGAATGATTGTTTCTTTTCCACATTGAAAAGTCTCTTTGATATTTCCTATCCCTTCAGAAGCCTCCTCCCAAAATAGTATAAAACTCTCTAGGTGACTAGTTTCCTAATTTGAGATAATCTATACATTCAGACAAAATCCTGTCTCAAGTGTGATATCTCTGCACTGCAAGGAACTATCAGTGATGATTGCAAAGCAGAGTGTGACCTCTGACAGTGATTGCACATTCCTAGGCCATTTCTTGAACTTGGGAAGCTGGAGCTACAGGACAAAGAAGCCTTGCTTCCCACGGGTAGCTGCCATGCACCTGTTAGAAGGTTGCTAGAAATCCAGGTGTGATTAGTTGGTTTTCCACTCTTCTGTCATCAAGGTTGGTGAATGATTAAAACTTGCTAGTTACTTATTTTTGTATTCATTGTGTTTTGTACCCATCTCCACTTTGCTCTGCATCATCTTCACTTATCCTTTTTGTCATTTGCAAAAAACTGTAGTGGTGGGGAGGATGTGTTACAAAAGTAAAAGGATGAGAGCTAGCAGGTGGGGATTCTGCTAGACCTCAAGAGATCCCTTACAGCAAAACTCTTCCTACAATTTTGGGGAAGTATGTAAAGCTGTTTCTAAGACCAAGCTCAGGCCCAGGGCTCCAGACTGAACTTGCTGCACACTGTTCACTCACAATAGTTGGAGTGGCATACTTTTAGTGCTGGCATGATGCTGCCTTTTTTTTTTTCTTTAACTCCAGAAAATTTTGACTGATTGCTCCTCTCAGTGCTTCCCTGGTGTATGAAAGAGAGAAGAAATGGGTAGAGTTGAAAAAAATTCATTGCACCTGCACCCTTGCACCCCCTGCACTCTTATTCTGTAGCCATGCCTAGGCATCAAGGTTCATAAGGGAAGGTGTAATCTCAAAAAATTACTGTAGACCTGTAAACCTTCAGTAAAATTGAGTTCTTTACTAGGGAGCTGGGGCCCCACCATTCAGGATGGTTTTATCAGCAAAATAGCAAAACCATATTGATTTCAGGAGTTTGAGGTCAATACGGCAAATATAATCTTGTGAAGTCACCACTTGAGCTGTCTTAGCAGTATTAGTTTCACTAATAAAGGATCCTGAATTGATTAAATTAGCATTTTAAATTTTTTTCAAAATAAAGAATACTCAAGAATTAAGCAAACCTTTTGTCTTTATCTTATGTTACAAGAATAAGACTGCATTTTATGGATCAGAATCATTTAGGTCGGAAAGGACCTCTAAGATCATGAAGTCCATGATTATCATAATTATCACAGGATTCATCTAGCAGCTGGGTAACATTTTATGGGAAGGTCTGTTGCCTCAGTATTGAAAGTGAAATATATTTTTCAGAGAACAAATGCAATATTTAATTTTGGCCAATTTCAGTTTATTAAATCTCTGTGCAAAAGAGTAAGATTCCCTCTTAGTTTTCCCCATAAGTCTCTTTACAGCATTCTGCAGACTTAGATACACAAAATTAAATACAGAGCTGTGTTCTTTTGACCTGAAATCTTTGACCTGTGAGATAAAGTGACATTGTTTCTGCTTGAGGACCAGTTCAGCTAATTGCTGAGTGATGGCTCTGACACAGCTGGTACACGATTTTGTTCCCAAGGTAACTCTGCCATACAAAGTGATTCAGAATCAATCATTTGTTTTATAGGGAGACAGCAGGTGTTATGTGCTGCACAGGGGGAAAATAGGCTTTTTTACTGAGAGGGTCATCCTTTTATTAAAATATCCTTTCATCTCTCTTTGTGATGCAGAAGGCACTTTTTCAGTGTTATAGCTGAAAGGAACATAATGTTTTCAATAGGAAGGATACTCAGGAATTTCTCCTTTGCTTAACATGAGTTCTCTGGGACTAACACGAACATAAAAAACTGTAATAAAACTGCAAAGAAATACGTTTACATCTTCTCTTACCTTCAACAAAACCACAGAGCCTTTCCCTGTGCCCCCTAAAAACATTGGTTCACAACAACAGTCAATAAGCTCCTTGATATTTACAACACAGCATCTCATTAAATAGAAGCATTTGGCAGTTAGGACTGAGTTCATCTCCCAGCAAGTCTGATGGATTTTTATGTTTACAGTCAAAGACACTGGACTGCATTTGCAGTGCTGAAATTGTTGCTGGGGAAAGCAAAAACTTCTACACAAACAATTACATATGCCTTCTTGTTCTTGAGACAACATCAGAGAAACAAAATGTAGAATTTGTTCCCCTCCCTCTGAATGAAAGAAGCCTAATTTTTCACATGTTCAAAAAAGAAACAATTTTAACAGAGGCCCTAGCCCCAGATCAGCATTTATTAGAATAAAATAAAGAAATAATACAGTCTGCAATGCATTGAAGTATCTGTAAAACTGAAAAAAGGACATGGGTTTTGAATTGCTGATCACTTTCTGTAGTTGCACAAAACAGTCTTTGATTTCCATCAGGTTCTACCTGCAGGCAAAGCCCCCAGAATCTAGCCTATTATTTCTAAAGAAAAACAAAACAAACAAACAAACAACAACAACAAAAAAAAAATTGAAGATGACACAAAAGAAGCATTTCTGAGTTTGGTGAAAAATACATTTTTAAAAGCTGCACAAAAGGGTACTCTCTCCATTATTTTCTAAATATTTTTTGGGTTTTGTTTCTTTGTTTAAGAATATCACAAATGGTTTCTTCAATTATATTAAACCAAGATTTCTTAGCCAAAAGCTATGAAGAAAAACTGTGATTGAATTCCAATAAATTGACTTTTCTATTAAAGCTGGTTCCTTTTTAATCCAACCACAAACCAGCATTAGCATAAATTCCTGTGAAACAAGAGAACATCCTGTCAGATTATTTTTAAGCTATGGGAAATCCCTTTTCAGGTTTATTATAATTTTACAAGTTTAAAACTCAGTGTTTTTTCTTACTGTTGTATTGCTTGGAAATATTTCTTATAATTTCAATATCTTCCTTGACATTATTTTTTTCTTGAAGGGACACATTCTTGCTTGTAGGCAGTGTGTGGTAGGATACCCTTGTCCAACAGTCAAACTTCTTTTTTGCAAAAAACCCCTACCTTAAACCAAAAGATTAAAGCATATACCTCTCATCTATTCCAGACAGAATTTTATGTTTGTCAATTTTTATCTTGCTTCAGTCACTTAGAGGCTGTCTTGTATTAGAATTAAATAGGGTGTGGTTTTTTTTTTTGTTTGTTTGTTTTTGTTTTTTTTTGTTTTTTTTTTTGTTCCGTAGTGGTATCTGTATTATCCTGACTATATGTTTTTTTGGTTTAGTTGCAAAGATCTAAAGATGCATTGCATGTCTTTTGAACTATTAAAATATGAAGCATAGGCAAATCAAAGAGGCTGGTGAAGTGAAATTCAGTCAAGAACTGTATATCTATGATAAATCAACAGCCTCAATAGAAAATCTAAACAATTTTTAATTTTTTGACTGAAAAAAGTAAGTGGTGGCTGACTGTTGCCTTCTTGGGCTCATAATGTTGAGAATAAACCTCTGATTCTGCAAAACCACTGTGTGAAATCAGTACATCAATAATCAAATCAAGAGTTCAAAGTGCATTCTTTAAAAACAAGCCCTTCAGTACACTATTGAGCTGCACACATTAGGGATGACTTAAATAAATCTGTAAAGGTGTTACTACATAAATGAGGCCTGGTGCCAATGGAAGTCTGATTGACTGAGTTTTGTGACAGTGGAAGACAAAGCCTGTTACCATTACATTTCTCCCCACAAAGCAGGCTAAGTTTAAAAAATAATGAAGATGCAATTTTCAGTGTGTTTTTATAGATCCTTATTTCCTATTTCTTAAAAAGGACAACACTTTAATATAATTTACAAGTTCTAGAACATATTGATTCTTGAAAGTTTGATTTTTTTAAATAGAAAACCATTTCTAGTTGTATAGAAGCATTGATACTGCCATTATAATCTCTTCAGAATCCCTGGTATAAGGAACACATTTTCTCAATGTGTCATTCACAAGAGACATCAATTCTTTGACTCTCCTAATGCTTTTAAATGTCTTATATTATTTTCTGCTGCCTTTTTTATTTCCAAATTTGTGTCATTACCTGAAGGTCCTACTGTTAATTTCCATTGTTTTTCTACATTCGATATTTCCCTCTCATATTTATTTGCTTTTTTATTTCTAGTAAATCTCACTGTCCTGATTCTGCATGGTGGTTCCGGTGGTTCCAGTGATTCCAGTGGTTCCAGTGGTTTCTTAATCACTTCCCTCTTCCTATACCCTTCTTTACTGATGTTGACAAGATGCTTGTAGGTATTTTTAAAATAAGGTTCTTAAAAAATATATTTTTTAAATCTTTTCAGTCAAAATGTTTTAGTCTCAAATATTTGCTCTTAAAAAAAGATCTTTTTTCATTCCTCCCTAGGAAAGAACCACCAAATCAAGCTTGGCTATTAGACATAGTGATAAATTAATGGTAATGTTACAGACATCATAGATGCACATAATAGTTACTGTAGCAGTAGTATTCTCCTAAATAAGACAATGGCCTTGAGAAATTGCTGCTCATGAGCAAGCAATTTGAGTCTTATGTGTTTTTGTGTTTTGCTATTTTTCTTTCATTAATGGAACACTTCTTTTTACAAAGCTGATGAAAATTGAAATGTGGGCAATTTTTTTGTGATAGGTTAAATCTTTTTAAAGATTGATGACCAGATGTGCAAACAGTCATGGATGGCTATAAAAAGCAGGAATAAAACAACAAATGTGTCTGTCTGATCATCTATGTGAAAACGAAAATGCCATCACCCTATGCAATGTCAATTGCATTATTTTGAACAAGCCATCACTACACTATCAGATTGAAAAAGAAATTACGGAATCATCAATTAAATTGAATTTCCATATATGCCTGCTGCAAAGACTGCTCCTTTTTTCTTTTAGTGCTTCTGGTTTCCTTGCTCCAAAACAAATATCTGATTTCGTGCTTGGGCCTTCATTTTACCCTTATCTATTTCTCTGCTCTCTCCTTGTCTTTGTTTAACAGAAGAAAGCCAAGCAAATCAATGCATTGATTTTTTGCAAAAGGCTACATTTCTACCTGATGTCTCAGATGCTTTTGAAACGAGAACTGTAGCACTTTACTTTTTCATGTAAACAAATTATAGCAGTCTCTGATGGTTTTAACTGTAAGGCAAAGCAATCAGCATATCCTTATCTGACCAGGGGATAAGATTATATAAAGCCATAAAGATGCCTCTTGAGCTAGCCACCTCAACACTTGTGGGTCATTCCATCAGGTCACATGGACTCACATCTGTCCAGTTGCTTTAAACATTCCTTAATTTAATAACTCAAATGATGGTGAAGTCTTTCTTGCCCTAGACTGCTGCACTGCTCCCACGGCTTGGTGCCCTCCTGAAAGCTGGTCTTGCTGGTAAAATCTGAGCCAAGATGCACTGAGCACTTTGTTTTTTCCTGACTTGCCTCATGCAGCACTGGGTCCTGTTTTCCAATGTCCTCTGTTTGTTGATGGTACATCAGTAGAAGCCCTCCTTGTTTTCCTTCATGTCCCTTGACAGATTCAACATTAGATGGGTTTTGGCTTTCCCAACCCCACCATTGTGGGCTCAGACTCTGTCTCTTCTGGTTGATATCTCCCTGCTTCCATTTCTTGAATACTATTTTTTAGATGTGACTTCATCAGGAGCTCCTTGTACTATGTTCCTGTTTTAGTCAGAAGCTACATGAAAGTTGCTGGCTACTTTTCCTTGAATTTCTGCACATCAGGGTGAACTATTCTTGAGCTTGAAGCTGAGAGTTCTTATTCAACAATCTGTCTTGTTCCCTCCTCTAACAAGCCTGAACTCCACAATCTCGTGGTCATGGCAGCTAAGGCTGTCCCTGACCTCCAAATCCACAAGACTGTGAAACTTTCAAAAGCCTGAAAGTCTCTGACTGCTCCTCCGGTGGAAAAGGAAGATGTAAATGCTGATGTTTTGCAATTATTGTCAAATCATGTTTTTACTTCTTTATCAGTCTTGAGATACTATTGCTTTTGGGACACACTAAGTAGATACAATCTTCAAGAAGATTACAAGTTGTCTTTATTGCAGACAAGTGCTCTGGCTGCATAATTAGAACCAAAAGAAGATTTTCATTTATGTACTGCCTATATAAGATGTGCTAATAATTTGGTTTTCATTGTGCTGATAAGATGTGCTTGTGTATGTTAGTAAGAGCTACATTTTTATTCTCTCTTATTTGTGTTTATTTGACAGAGTTCAGCTTTAAGACTTATTACTATTGCATTAAGAATGTTTTGCCCCATAAGATACTATGACCAGTTCTATTACAAAATCATTGTGCCAAATCCAATTAGCAAAGATTTTTTGATGAATTAACCTTGTCACAGCATAATATATACACTGCACCTGCTGTTCTGCTTTAGAGCCAGACTTCAGCCCTCCTACAGTTAAGTCCTTGCTTGTTTTGCTGATCCCTTTCAGCTCACTTTTTCCTCCTTGTGTTCAGACGTCACTACCTCCAGATGTCCAAGATTTTCTGCCTCATTTATATGTATGATTTCCCTCTTCAGTTTGTTCTTTCATCATTCTCAGTACTCTCTTGTTGCAGAAATCTGCAGCAGATGTTTGATTTTTTTGCTTGTACCTTGCCTTATCTCCAAGGAGGCTTGCAAATTCTGCTTCTCCAGACAGGAAGGCAAGGCTGATCATTGGAGTCCATGAATAGCCAAAAGAGAAGGTTATTTAACAATCTAGCTGGGGAAATAGCATTAACAATTTTTATTGATGTGCTTAAGGGAATCTGACCTCCAGGGCAGCATGAGCCTCCATTTTGGCAAATGGAAAAGGGACGTTCTGGTGTGGTGGGAATTCATGATCCCTTCACTTCTGGCAGTTCCCTGTGAAGAAAAAGTGCAGGAGAGGGAAGAAGTTTGCCTCTGCTCTGTTTCCCTCCCTGTCTGGAGGAACCCAGTGTGACAGTGTGAGGAATACAGACTGTGAGCCAGTGTCAGGGGAAATTTTAGAACTCCATTAGGTGTTACAGGCAGACTAGACACCTGAATGGCTGATCCAATGTAACCAGTCATGGCTGACCCCACTCTGCTAACACCACCAAATATTTGGCTGTGACATTGTACTCTGCCTCTGGGAACTGAGACACTACAAAACCTCCTATCCTCTGCAGCTTCCACAGTCTTTAACCAGAATCCTGGCCTGCAGCATCACAGGCTGCCCCTTTTGGGGCCATTCCTGTGTTGTCAACTTTTCATGATGGATTGGACACAGATCTGCTTCATCACCACCACCTGCAGCATCTACCTTGAGAACAGAGGCAGGTATGAGGAGTAGCTTTCTCCCTCTGGCTGCTAAGGGAAGGAAAAGGAAAAAAAACTTGGACTTTTTACTGGAATCAGATGCTTCATGATACTGGGCAGCAAACACAGAGGTCTGCACTGTGGGCCATCTGTCATCTCTTCAGTTGTCAGCCTGAATTGAAAACAAACCAAAGGATCAGTCACTGGAGAGCAGGCTTGCATGGCCAGCATCCCTGTCAAATGGACTGCTGTCTTTCAAGTACCAGGAAGATGGATGCAGCTAGCACAGCAGGGCACACATGCTTCCTGACAGGGATCAGCTCTGGAGCAATATTCATGTGGTGTTCAGAAAGCCCAACTCCTCCTGCTCCCAATGCCTTCTCTTCCAATGCCTTCTCCAGGCACTTCTGGCTGGCCAGAGCAACCTAAACAGAGCCCATTGGGCCTGACATGCCAAGGAGGTGAAAGGATAGGGGTGGTACCTCCTCTCTACCTGCCTGGGAAAGAAAAAAGGAATCATAGCCTTTAATGGCAGGAGGAGAAATCTTTCAACAGTAACTAGGGAAAAAAACCAACAAAACACTTGCCAGGAATTTTGGCTTTTCTTGTAGCACAATATAATGCCCAAACTCTCCACTGGGATAAGATATACTTCTGCATGAAAAAATCTGTTGTTGGTGCCCTAGGGAGGGCAGCCAGTGGCCATCACTGCACCCTTTGCTGGCCCACTCCTAGGTCTGCCCAGACACCAGCATTGAATAAACATGTCCACAGAAAATGTCCCCCACTTCCAAGACAACCTCTATTCTGGCATCTGTATTGTAAACATTCCTGCTCCCAAGATACCTCCCTGACCATAGAGCCCTGGACAGCATCCACCAGGTTTGCTCTGAGATGGTGGGGGGAGTGCAGCCTGCACAGTTAGGTCAGTGACCACAAGCCATCACTGACCAGCAGCAGGCACACAGGGCTGCTCAAGGGCTGATGTGGGCACCCTATGGTGAAGTGGGAAGGTGCTCTATTCCTTCAGATGGAAAGGGATGAGGCATAGGAACCTGCAGTGGAGTTGTGGCTAACACTAGGTGTGGGCAGGGAGCTGTCGCCATGATCACTGATTCACTCCACTGGTACTGTGCAAATCCAGCAGCATTGTTCCATTCCAGAGAACCTTTCTGAGGTCAGCATGCATGATACTCCATCGTATTCCAGGGCAGGGAAGTAGAGTCCTTTGGGTGCTGTGCCTACAAAGCTTGATCTTGTTTGGGAGATGCATGTACCTAATCAAATGTTCTGTAATAGTAGTGTGCATGCATGAGGAGGGGGTGTGGGACCCTTGGTCTGACATAGCTGGTTGCTATGCAGCTGTCTGCCTCTGCAGCTACTGCTTTTACTGCTGCAGTTGCTATAGGAGACTATCTGATGAAGTGATGAAAGATTTCTCCCCTCACTCTCGATGGCATACTGCCCAGCTTTGTGTACACTGCATACCAAGCATCCGATCCCAGCAAAAATCTATCCGTGTTTTCTTCCTTCTCCCCCGGCTGGAAACCATGGAAACCAAGCTGACTTGATTCTGCCATGGACAAAGAATAGAGAGGTGGCCCAGAGATGTGGCCTTTGTCAGAACCACTGAGCTATGCCCATTCTTTGTCTACGGGAAAGAGTTAAGGCTTTATTTAATCAGAGCTGAAACTCAATGACACTAGTGTTTTATTTAAGATACTATTTACAAATATTCTTTGACATGTTACTAGTTTCTATATACTCACTTCCCTCATATCAGGCATCTCTAGCCATGAGGGGAAAGCATGTAGACTAGGAACACTCAGATTCATTGCATTCCTTGAAGTTTTTAAGGCGTTGTTTTGTTAAATAGCCAAATGTTAGGCAGAGCCACACATACACCTCCTGGTTGATCCATTATTTGGCAGGGGGTGGCAACACTGGTGCTTTCTGACTCACAGAATGATTTGTTGAGCTGAAACATTTTCAGGGTTGCAGATGGGCACACACAATTAGTTTTCCCAGCTGAAGTGAGGATCTTACATCTGCCTGGTCCAGAATAAAATAATGCTCTGCATACAATCACTCTCACTCAAGGGAAAAGTGCAAGTCTCTCTCACATGCACACTCCCTGGATGTATACCCTCTGAGTGGTAGCAGCCCTTTATGGCATCCTCAGCCTCTTTTTTCCCCTTCCAGCACACTAGACCAAGAGGCCTAGCTGAAAAATGGGACCCTGAGAGGGAGCCACTGCATTCCAGCCTGGGCTGCCAGTGATCAAACGTTCTGTATTACCGAAGAACTGGGATTCATGCTGAGCTACACCAGAACACAGGCTGCAGTCTTGATCCTGTGTATGTCCTGTGTTAAAGATTTATACTTTTTCATGGCTGCTCATCTGTGTGCAGCTTATCTGTCCCAGCTGCTCTGTTAACTCTCTTTGAGTGGCAAAAGACACAACAGCTGGTATCCAAATCTTCTCCAAACCTTCAATCCCATGGGAAATCTTAACAAAGAGAAGCAATGGTTGCCATCTTCTTGGTGTACACAGCTATCTGTTGCTCTTTGACTATAATGAGAACTAAAAAGTTCTTCTCCTTTGAGCTGACATTCTAGGAAGGAATAAAAATTGGTATTTCCCTTGTAGCAGAGAAAGAGCTAGGGCTGTATTTGATATGGCCCTAAGGGACAACCCCAACAGAAGCTGGGGATGAACAGATCCAGAGCAGCCCTGCCCAGAGGGACTTGGGGGTGCTGGTGGATGAGAGGCTGAACACAGACAGCAATAGACACTCAGCACAGAAAGTCAAATGTATCCTGGGCTGCATTCCAGGGGATGCAGCATGGGCAGCAGGGCCAGGGAGGGGATTCTGCCCCTCTGCTCTGCTCTGGTGAGATCTCACCCACAGGGCTGCATCCAGCTCTAGAGGCCCCAGCATAGAGAGGGACAGGGAACTGTTGGAGTGAGTCCAGAGGAGGGACATCAAGATGATCAAAGGGATGGACCACCTCTTCTATAAGCAAAGTCTGAGAGAATTTGGATTGTTCATCTGGAAGAAGAGATGGTTTAGGGATGACCTAATTGCGACCTTCTGGTACCTGAAGTTGAAGGGAGCCTAAAAGAAGGCTGGAGAGGGAATTTTAAAAGGGCATGCAGTGACAGGATAAAGGGGAATGGATTCAAATTGAAAGAGATTAGGTCTAGATTAGATATGAGATAAAAATTCTTTCATTTGAGAGTGGTGAAGCTCTGCATCAGGTTGCCCAGAGAAGCTGTGGATGCCTCGTTCCTGAAGGTGTCTCAGTCTAAGATGGATGGAGTTCTGAGCAACTTGGTCTAATGAAAGGTATGCCTTTCAAGGAGGGTTAGAACTTTAAGGTCCCCTCCCTTCTATCCCAAGTCATTCTGTGATTCTCTGATTCTATAAAGTATAAACATGGAAGAGAGGTTACTGTGTCAAGGTCAGCTGGGATAGGGCTCTAAGACTGCCAGAGTAAACAGGACAGAGAGCATGATATTGTCCACACCGCCTGCTGGGATTGTTCCCACATCCAGACCATGCCCAGGCATAGCTGACAAGTGTGCCAGTTGGAGAGGCTAAACACTTGCCACGGGGGCTTATTAAATGTTAATCAGCCTGGAGAATCCTGTATCACTATTAGATTATGTACTTGGCAGAGTTTGACTTGTGTTATGTCAATAGACATAACCCCAGACTCCATGGACTGTGTTAACACTGGCCAGAAGATTACAGAAGAGACAGTAGAGGGGATCTACTAAGCTAACAGATTTTCATGCAGAGACAGAATGAAAATGCTGTGCAATTATCCTACATAACACAAATTGACTGACTTCATAAGTGGTATAAAAATGCTTGCCTTGTTGAAGCAAAACCACATAGCAGCAGGGTCCTATTCCTGGTCTCAGTAATCCTAGTTGTAATAAACAATTATTTTTTTGAAAAGGAGTCAGATAGGGCACATCAAAGAGCAGCAATGGGTTGCTACTCCCTGAAGGACAGAGAGACAAGAATCAAGAGCAATGACTCAGACGACAGGGCAGGGGTCTCAACCAGAGCTCAGTCCCACAGCCCCTATGCAAGGTGAGCAGGGCAGAACCAGGGACAGTGAGTGGCTTCAGCCAAGGGTCCAGACCCACCCAAGGCATGTTCATGTTATTGTGGCAGGTCCCAGGTGAATCCAGAAATTTTGTCTGCAGGACAGGGACTGGGTTGATGATGACTAGAGCTGAACTGGAGACCAGTATGAACAGAACACCCAGAGCTGAGCCTAAAGAGAGCTCCTGGTCTTTGGGACAGGGTGTTAGGTGGAGGTCTCAGGCAGTACTGGGTCAAGGCTGTTGAGGCTTATTTGTACCCTCAGAACTTAGTCAGGGCAGACGGTTCCTGGACAAAAAGTGCACAAGCAGAGAGCAGGCAGAGCCAGGTAGTCTGCACAAAGGCAGAGTCATCCATGGTCAAAAGGACTTCACACAGAAGACAAAGATCACAGAAGAAACAGCAGCAAGAGTTCTCTATAGAAATTGATCAAAAGACAGCACGGGAAAGGAATATTACACTGAACCCTAACAAGTGTTTCTACCAGCAAATTGAATATCCCTGGTAGCAAACATACCCAGGCACTGAGGCCAGCTGGCATGAAATGGCCTGTGCCTGTGCTTGTAAGCTGCCTTGGCTTTTAAATATTAAACTACATCCAGCTCAGGAAATTCCCCATGGAGCATACAGAAAGCAGGGCAGTACTCTGGGCATTTTCAGAGCTTTGGCTATCTGGCAAGAGTTGAGATATTTTTCCAGTCCCAAAGGTGTCAAGTGTCAAGAAAGTATTTGGCTGATAGCATACGAGACAGTAAACACGTGTGACAAAATGGTGCTCAGATCTCCTGCCCAGGCAAGAGCCTGTTCACCAGAGTGAGTTGCCCTTCTGCATTCCAGCAGTGAGGCACATTATGAGTTATATATCCAGAGCTTGCTCCTGCTCTGCCTGAGCTCTGGCAAAAGCCTCGGCAGGACACGTTCTGATAAACTCTGATAATCTCTGCTGATAAACTCTGGGCCGTACTGGGTTGATGGCAGAGGTCGTTCTGGGACATCCTCAGCCTCCACTTTGCTACTATTCAAACTGAGTCTTTGGGCTGTGATGGGCTACCAGCCAGGCTGTGGTTGCTTTCTTGCTGAGGAGAGACCTCCAAAATGAAACTAGACACAAAACACAGAATGATGTTTCGCATTTTTGAGACCACTTGGAATTTTCCATTTTCTGATTTCCTAATTTTCTGCTCACTGTTGTTTATTCCTGCGTACCTTTAAGTTGTGACTCATCTTTTAAAGACTGCAGCCAAACTGGCAAGCAGTATTCTGGAATTGACTGTGGATGTGCACAGTAAAATAATATTTTTGTTCTCTAATTCCTAATTTACATTTTTTCCCCTTCCTTGGGCACTAATGTTCACCAAGAATGACTGTCCACAGCTCCAAGATTCCTCTCAGGAATACCAATGGCTCATTGCTGTACCTGGGCAGTCAGGGCTGTTTCCTGCTGCACTTCTCACAGCTGTGTAATTAGTAACACTGAATTCCTTCTCCCATTTGATCTCATGGGCTTTTAAAATTATAAGACATTTTTCAAACCTTTGACATCAGTTTTAGTTTTGTCGACTTTGAATAATTTTGACTTCTCATTATTCAATGGCATTTCTAGGTAATTTGTGAATATATTGAGCCTACATGTTTGGGTGTATTCCTGTTAATGTAAGAGATCTGGTAAAAACTGGCTACTTACCCTTGTCCTTTATTTTCTCTCTTTAAATGAGTATTTTTTCTTATATTTTATTCTTGCTATTTTCTTTTTAATGAGAGAGTTTTTGAGGTGACACTTTGACTGGATTTTTTTTTTCTTTTTTAAAATACAAATATACTTATCCATTTCCTTGTTCACTGCCTAAAAGAACAATTCATCAATTTTTGAGGAATAACTTCCTCTACAAAAACTGCATTGACTTCTTTTGCTTGCTTAATCATTGATCACAGGTTTATTAATTTTCTCTTTCCTTCCACTTTCCTCAATTTTCCTTACATCAAAGATAGACTTCCTGACTCGTACTCCCAGGGGCAGTTTTCAAAATTATCCATGACATTTACTTTCTATTTTACTGGTAGAAAAATAGATTTAAGCAATAGATTACACACTTGGCTGTTTGGCAATCTGTTTTACAATCTGGCCAAATAAAACCCATAGATTTTGAAATAGTTTTCACTTCTTATTTGTGTTTTTCAAGATGTTTTTCTTCCTTCACCTTTCCAAGGAATACTGTATTTGAGTTCCCAGTTTCTAAAGCTCTTTGTGCTTGTTGAAAGTAATAAAGAAGCAGTATGAAGAATGACCTTGAAAATTCACGGTTCATAAAAATCTGTATGAAGAGCATTCCAGGAAGAGTTTGACCCAACTTTTCCATTTAATTTTGTTTTGATCCACATGTGTATAACCTTTCTACAGCTACTGATGGTAACCAAAAGAGCTCGGTTCAGTATACAATGAGTGATATTAGATAGTGTATCCCTAGATAGTCTATGCCTTTTCAAGTAGATTTTTTGAAACTCATAAAGACATATGGCTTTTCTGTCAGAGCTTTCTTAAAATTTAAATATAGATGCAAGGGTAGGTAACATATAAGAGTAGAGTGTATTTATATATATATATAAATACACATATAAATATATATAAAGATATTTTTCTACATATATATATATCTGATCAGCAAACTAGTTTTGCTATCACATTAACCGACTGTTTATTCCTGGTTTTTAGTTATGTTGTCTGTACCTAAAAAAAAGTATTTAGCTAACAAAAGAGTTACTCAAGATGTCTTGATCATTGAAAAGGTCTATCTTGAACAAGATAAAGACATGCTGTAAATTTTCATTAATCTAGATCACACAGGCCTAATCAAATTACTTTATATATGGCCTTCTGATTAAACCTAATGTAAAGGCAGAAGTTTCAGTCAAGGGTCTTCTCTCCCTTACATTACTAAGAGGAGCAAAACTTTTCCAAATTTACTACATCCTATGACAAAGAGCAGCCTACTTGGTGCTTTTTTTGAGAATTCTAGATAAGTCTAATATTATGAAATGCTCTTTCCATGTTCATAAGGTTGACTCCAAGAAGTTTGGATTCCTCACTAAAAGTCATGTTGCTTGATCATATTGTTATGCTGATCACTTTGGGTTTGGTTTATTTTTTGGGTGGACAACAGCATACAGTATTCTATAAAGCCCTCATTGCAAAAAAAGTTTAATTGCTATGAGAACTGTAGGTTTTCTAGAACAAATACACAGACAGTTTTTTTGCTGGTCATAGATTCAAAGCAGGGTGTGGGTTTGAAGGGACATCCTAAAGTCTGAAGGGACATCCTCAAGTCATCTAGTTTAGTGCCTCAACTGAAATCAGGACTAACTTCTAAATTAATCATCTGTTCCTACTGATGTACAGAAAACTTAGGAGTAAATGACAACCAGAAAATAAGGTAGAGATGAGTAATCCTAGAGCCTACTCTGTAAACAGACTGCTCACTACTCAGGTGTAACTTCCATGACATGGGTTTGTTTTGAATGTAGTAAGCAGTGAACTGTGAAAGCTCCTGGGCCCAGAACTGGTGTCACACCAGATGTGCACCACACCACAAGGTGTGGGAATAGTGGGAGCCCTTTTCCCAGCTGAAGTGTTTCAGCTTTGCAAAACTGTGAGTGGAGAATACTTAGGCCTGAGAACTGAGTTGTATACAGATAGTTTAACAGAGTGCTCAGCTAGATGGAAAGGTCACAGTGACCTTGTTTATTGAAGAAAAAAAGAAGAGATTTTGTATTTTTATTACTGTGAGGTTGTTCTTTGGCTGGAAATGACACGCTGGCTAAACTATAATAATAATGTAACCTTGGCAATCTGGGCTTAGTGAAAGTGATTTGGTTAACTAATTTTATTGAATGGATTAACTAAGGACTGAAGTAAAACTTTGAGTGCAAGTCTTTCTGTCTTTTCCTAATGCAGTGTTTCCAGAGAGCACAATCCTCTGCTTCCACTGGTGTAGGACACAATGAAGGAGGCAGATACTGCTTTGTCACTGGCCATGATGGCTGTGTGGCAGAGTGCTTTGGTTTGGGTCATGAGGACACTCCTCAAGCAAGTGTCCTGATCACTCCCATTGTGCTGCTGCAGTGCACGCTGTGGAGGGGTGTGACAGGATGGGGACTGAATTCTTTGGCCATGGAACTAAACTAGTAGGTGTGTGTGTCAACAGCACACCTAATGCACTCCAGCTCCACATGAACACTCAATACATGAGACCAGGCCAAGGCCTGATGAAAATAAAGCTTCCAAAGGCATATCTATGTCCAGCATGTCTGGACATTGTTTCCCCAGCAGGTGTTTCATTCTACCTATGTGTATTGCTGAGGTGTCTTTCTCTGCCTCGGCCAGCCCTGACACCTCAACAGTAAAGGGGGCGGCTCGGTAACAGGGTGAACCTCACCGACCCTGTGAGTTCTTGTCTTGCTTGAAGGAGTGAAGCAACGATGGCAGGAAAAAAGAGGAGGCTGTTCTGGGTTAACTGCTGGCTTTATTCATCAGGGTATCTGCCCCAGCAGACACCCTTCAGCAGAAGCAGCGGGGGAAAAACGAGGGAAAAGAATCTCTCTGAACCCCCCAATGCAGCACCTTTTATTGGGGGGAGGAACTCAGGGATGGGTCTAACTGGGGACAAATCAGGGGCCAAAGGGGCAAGGCTCTCTGGATAAATGACATACATACTAACAAATTAATAACTCAGGGTGGGAGACAGCTGAAGTCTTGTCCAATCACTTGGGGTTTTTCCTGGAACTTTCCAGACTTTTGGGGGAGACCCCAAAGTGACAGACAAGGCCCAGGGGCTGGATAATTTCTGACTGACACATAACTGGGGTTGGGATGAAACTAATGAGGGTGGAACATGGGTGCATGGGGCAAACCATTATAACTTATAAAAATGAACTTAATACAAGGAACAAATACATACATAAACTGATAAAACCAAACCCACACTACTACAGTGTATTATTATTATTTAAAGCAGGAATACTCAAAAGATGTTAACTCTGTTTATTGATACCTATTTAAGTGGGCCTTTAAATTCCTGCAAGAGTTGTGTTAGTTAATGCTACCCCTTTACAACAAAGTCTCATGGTTGGCAGCCACAGGGGTCAAAAATATAATCTTGATTGGTTTTAATTCTCTGGTCCCTGAGATTTCTTTCCTGTATATCTTTGAGGTCTGTTGTTGGTATTTTATATCTCTCAGCCTTGCACAGCTTTTCCTGTGTAGATTGTATGGTGGAAAAGTTATCCATGGCCTGCAGAAAAGAGTACAAAGCAGGACTACAGACTGAAATACCATAGTCTACTTCTTTGAACTTGCTTATACAGGAGATAAGAAAGTGAAAAAAAGGTCTTGTAGAGAGAAGAGAATGTGTTTAGTGCAGAAAACAGAAACAAACATAATTCAGGAAGTGCTTGATCCAGAGTAGTTAGAGCACAGACACCTCATAGTCATGAGCTAAAATGATTCCATGGTTTGCAGGAATGGAATCACAGGGTATCCACAATCTTATTGTATCAATATTGCATCAAATTTAAACAGGTTTATCTAAGTTATACCTCCTGCAGAAGCTCAAAACCAGGAAAAAAGGTGCCAAATTGCTGAAGGCAAAGAAAACAGCAGAAATAATGCATTCATCAGTGGCATGTCTGAGTTTGTGAAGTGTTGGACTGGGTGTTCACCATTTGATTTGAAATGACAGAATTTGGACAGTACCTACAGCTGCTGTAATGCTGTGTAATCTGATGAATCACTTCTGCTTTTAAGCACCAAGTACTTGCTGACTAAGACTGATTGCAGAATTGTAAGTTAAAATCGTTTTATCAGATAATGTAAATGAAAGGTATTGCTCTTTTTAATCTTCAGCTATTAAATTTTATGTGACCATTCACATGGAATATAGTGATATGACTGAAGGACTGGTACAAACCCATAATTTGTTCCTGATCTTAGAAGTCATTAAGCCATAGCATTTCCTCCTTTATGAATGCAAATGGTCTTTATTGATCCTATTATCATAAAACATTTACCTCTTTATGCTGTGGTGTGAGATTTTTCTGAGATTAAGAATTCAAATCGTTAAGTAATTCATTGTATCATCTTCCTCATGTTCTCAGGAGAAACACAGACAGAGGTACGACAAAGAGTATTGATTAATATTAAAACTAATAATGTATTTTTACATCTGTGTTTTATGCCCATCTATCATCTTCTTTTACACTGTCGCCTCATGTTTAATTTACCAATTTCCCTATCCACACTCCATTTCTCATCTCTTTTTCTCCTTACTGTTTTGCTCTGGAGTTCTGAACATATTACTCACATGGAGCAATCGGGTAGGACAGGGGCTCTCGCTGGCTTGTTGTGTCATGCTTTGCCCTTCCAGGTCACTTCTTAATGCTTATACCTGCTTTGAAGCACTATGGGGACAAGGATTGTACTCACTTCCTTAAAGAAGCATTACTAACTTAGCAGTAGCCCACTTTGCAGACACACAAACTTCAGAGAGGTGTCCTCATTCCATTTTATGTCAAAAGCCTAATACAATGGGGGAGAAGAAGGAAAAAAAGTCTTATGAGGAAGTGCAGAAATCACTGATATTTCAGGATATGGAAACTAAAGAACTTAGTAAAGGGTAGAATGTGTAATAACTAGTTGGGTACTGCACTGATAAAGGTGGGTATCACACATCAGTAAAGCATTATAAAAAGCACATATTTAAAATGAAAGGACATCAACACAGGGCTGAAAGGAGAACCAAATCTCTTTTCAAATGTCAAAACCATTTTCTGTCTCCTTTCATTTGGAGAGTAACACACTGATAAGCAGAGTAAAGTAGACTCGGGCTTCCAATAAGCATTGTAATAATTAAGTTAAAGGGAAAACGTTAGATATAGCTGAAGAGATGAGGAAAACTTTAAAAATCTAAAGGGATTTTAGGAAAGTTTGAAGTTAAATATAGCTTAAACAATAGCTCTTTACAAACTTACTAACAGATGGACTGAGGAACTGAAATGGGACTCACAGGAAAATATTGGAAAATAATTTCCCACAAAATCTTTTATGTGAGAAAGAAAGTTCATAGAAAAAAATAAAGAGCAAAAATGTGATCCAGCATTGCTTTAAGGTCTTACGGGGCCATAAGACAGAAAGTTGAGACAAATAGAGCCAAAACCATATCAGTCCAGACAATGAGTCATGATCCAGAGTCATGCTCCTTGAGTCATGATCCAAGATTGGCAAAAAAAGAAGAAGAAAGAAGAAAAAGAAAAAAGAATAAGAATAAGAATAGGAAGAAGAAGAAGAAGAAGAAGGAGGAAGAAGAAGACAACTGCAACCATCAGACACCCAAAATGAGGAAACAAAAGAAAAAAGGCTGCCTAAGATTTACAAAAGGATGAAGCAGACTTTCTTAGGAGGTAGAACAAAATGCTTTTTTGTGAAAGCTGTAACCAACAGCTTCTGCATGGTGGGGGTGGAGGGCATGGATTACGCACACATGGTGTTCAGACTGGTGATGTTTTTTCTTGGTGGAAGGAAACCTGGGCTGTCTGCATGACATCAAGATTCCTGTGATCCTCAGATTCCACTCTTTCCACACTTAGTCATCACTTTTCTTCTTCACATTTGCTAGCAAAGTGTATCAAATTATCTAAAAATAACCGTGCTTTCTGGTATCTGGAAATCAGCCAAAGGATATCCTTACACAGAAAAAAATGAACAAGAATCTGCCAAACAATCTTCTGTTCCTTTGTACAGAAGTTGCAAGTAACTAGAACACTGCACAGTATTTTTGAGGATGGCAGCACAGCAGACAACATCCATATCACACTCTTATTTTCTTTTTTTTCCCCTGAAGTTCACTGTTGCCATTCTTTTTAAGTTTTAAAAGTAAATCAGAGAAGTGTTTCTAACATACATTTGTTTTCTAAAACAGCTAGTGAGAAATCCTTTCCTGTGGTGACTAATCTTTCTGGTTAGGTATTCAAGGGTTATTTTCCTCATTTCCCTCTGTTTTTATTTTTCTGCATGGTTGATATACATATTGCATCTCTTTTTTAAGATCCTTTTTCCCAGCCACAGTACAGCTGGGGAGAACCAGCTCTTTTTACATAGTCAAAACTGATTTCTTTACCCTATTGTTTTGTAGCATTTCAAATAATCCCTTTGACTGTCATGCAGGCCTCCCACCCCTCCACCAAGCTGGAATTTCTTGGGCATGTCAACACAAGCATGGTGTGCTGGGGGCACCAGGTGCTAGTACAGGTGTGTGTCTTGAAACACCTTCTGAGGAAGGTTCTGCTAAATCCCTGTATCAGAAATGCCACAGAAGCTGAGCCACGTTCGTATCATTATCAAAAAAAAAAGGACTGGGAAATAGCCTCCTAAAACATGCATATTTCTGACAGATGCGTAATAGTCTTTGGCATACTTCCAAGCTGTCATTTCACTGCTGATTAAGTCAGAGGATGAAACCAGTTGTTCTGTGAGAAAAAGTGACAGTTAAAAAAAATAATAATTTAGGATCTCTCATGGCACTGAGATGGCAAAGATTCGTTCTTTGAATAAGTTTGCCACACAGATTTAGCAACATTTTTCCTCAGGCAAAATTCATTCAGTACTATGTGCTGCAATGAGGCTAAGCATGGGATTGTCCCTGTACTACATGCTAGTGTTCTGTACATATTTTGTGCCATGGAAATACACACCTCACTTTTGGTGGAGTTTCTCTTTTCCCATATCATGCCAAACACTGTATCATACAGGAAATTCCAAACTCCCTTTTTCCTGCCTGAGATGTAATTTCACCTAGTCAGAAAAAGGAAGGACAACTTTATCTCCAAGCAGTGTTGACCATACCTCACACCCATCCCCTTTTACACCCATCATGATCTGTGCCCCAAGGCAATGAAGGTTTTTTCAGACAGTGTGGCTGTGCATCCCCTCCTGATGGCTTTTCCCATCTGAGGGAGGCAGAGGGAGAGCTGAAGTGCATTAAGCAAAGCTCTCCACCCAACCCCAATACAGCCTTTCTGTCATATTCCCAAAAGGTCCTTCAGTGAACTTGTATCTAATTAAGATATTCAATCTTGTTATATATCTGGTAATAAAGAAAATAGTTTTGTTTTTTTTTTCTTATTAGGCAGTCTCCTTTGTTTCACAGTAGCAAAACTCTTTGAAAAACGGTTTTCATATTCAATGCTGTTCTGTCAACAATTGTGTAACTTCAAAAAAGAGCCCTCTTTTAATTCCATTCCCATGACCTATAACAAATATCAAGGTTTCTTTTGCAAGGTATCTGTCCACCACCATATCAATAAGACTGTAACAGCTACCTGGAGGTACAAATCCTGTGCCTCGTCCCTTAATTACACAAACCTCTATACAGCCAAGTAGCTGGCAGGTTATTTGAAAAGACCTAGGCACCCTTTTTCTTTCTCACTTCCATTTCCTCTTCATAAAGTGGCCTGCTCTGCCATCCTTTTCTCACAGAGAGTTCAGGTTGACCTTAAAATTTTAGCATCTCACAGCAATAAGTATACACATTTCTTTTGAAGGGTAAAAAAATCTCAGTTGTGTTCTGATGTTTTTTATTTAAAACTCCAGCTTGTTCCTGGATTTCATTCCATCATTGTCTTTGGAATGGTCAACAAAATGCATATTTTAAAGCATATTATAGAAAAAAAAGAAGAAAAAATTTTAGGAACTTTAAACCCCATAGCATGGTGGAGTTTATTAAATCTTAAAGTAAACAAAAATGCAAGGAAACTGTCAATCCAGAAGCATCCCTTTTACACAAATCAGATCCTGAATGATCAGATTTTCCTTTTCCTTCAGCAGCTAGTTGTTATAAAATGGCCTTTTCAACCTGTGAAAATGTTTCTTGTATGCCCACATTTTGTGCCCATACGTCGCCTAACAGGCTTTTAACTTTTAAGTTCTTAAGGTTTCTCCAGCTCCAGGCTCATCCCAGAACTGCATTTGGTTATATGCCTTTCTGTCTCACACATGCACTCAGTATTATTCCAGAAGTTATTTTCTTTGAGTCTTCCAGGTCTGTAATTTGGAGACTGACATGCAAAAAAGATCTTTCGTGACAAAAAGCAGAAAATAACACTCATTGCACTGCTTTATTTTGCCTTTGTGATTCCTGCCCATACCAGAGTGGCACTAGCACACACCCACCACATTTTAAGTTGGCCCTCAGTGCAGCTCTTACTGGCACACAGCTGCCTGTGTGTTTAAGTGCTTTTCTGAACAAATATACTGCAATTAGGCCAATTCAAAGACCACTCACCCAAAGTCATCTACACATATTGCACACAAATAAACAACACTGGGGCCAGCAAGAGGGCTATCACCACCTGATGTCTAGCCAGAAATTTCTCTCTCTGGCAAGCTTCTCACATCTAGAACACCATGGCAACACCAACCCGTAGCATGGGAAAATGCATTGAAATACATTGGAGTGTCATCCCTTCTGAACACACCCCAGACTTTTGTTCACTGCCTGGAAGCCCCTTGGTAATAATCAGCAAAAGTTTTTTGAAAACCATTTGGTCAGACCATCTCATACCTTGGGTTTTGGCCCTGCAAGTAGTTTTGTATCTGTGCTGTGTTGAGTATGAAGGCAACTGCAGAACAGGCTATTGCTTACATCATCCACCCCTAAAATTACAACTCTGCATGCCCACAGCCCATGTGCTTCAACTGCATGCCCACTGTATCTGTATGTTTGCTACAGGAACCAGAAAGGACAAAAATGAGTTTTGGAGGCAAGAAAAGAGGGGAGGAACTTTTTAAAGGCCATGTATTGACAGGCCAAGGGTAAATGTCTTCAAACTGACAGACAGTAGGTTTAAATTTGATATCAGGAAGAAATTCTTCACTGTGAGGGTGGTGAGACACTGGAACAGGTTGCCCACAGAGGCTGTGGATGCCCCATCTCTGGAAATGTTCAAGGCCAAGCTGGATGAGCTTTGAGCAGCCTGGTCTAGTTGAAGATATCCCTGTCCATGGCAAGGAAGCTGGGACTAGATGATCTTCATGGTTCTTTCTAACCCAAACCATCCTGTGACTCTGTGATAGGGGATGCAAGGCAATCCTCTTTCCTGCCTAGTGAGGGCTGGGTCCCTGGGTATTTCTCCAGCCCCAAGTGGTGGTGCTCAGTGGGGGTGGGTCACTCCACAGCAAGGCTGGGTGCAGGTTATCAGTGTAGACAAAGACAGACCCCCACAGACCCCAAACCTTTCACATAACTCCCCTCAAGTGCTCTGTCCCTCACAGTGCTATTGGCAACTTTTGACCACTTCTCACTCAGATACTTATTAAGTCCATGAATTTTTCATGCCACATTCAGCACATGTTCAATTCAGCTACTTTCTGCTCAGGCCAGGGCCCTGACACTTGCACATACTTCAGGAGGAATGGTATAGGTTATTAAATTGATAAAAATATATCACAGGCAGTCATTATCCAAATTTATTTGTTTAAAGGGCAAAATATCAACCACATCACAGTCCTGCACACTCTCTCGTTTATCCTTCCACACACCACTTCAGCATGCCCATAGTCTAGCAAGGACTCCTGGAAAAGCTGACACATCCCAATGGATATTCTCCCTTCTTAAGATACAGGATGTCTTGAATTCATCACAATTATATCACATATGTTCCAGGAAGAGCCCTTTTGGGTGTTAGGTTTACTAATCAAACAGAAACTTCCCTAACCCGTATCCTACAGACTCAGCCCAGGGTATAAACAGTGAGTGCAATGGAAACCATAAAGCATATCAAAATCATGTGAACATAGACTGAAAATCTGAAATTAATGCCTAGATGACTTGATTCTGCAAGCAAGAAATGGAAATTATCATGGATTGAAAAAAAAAAAAAATGTTTTGAACCAGAGAAGTTCCAGACAGAGAGAAAACTCCTGGTAAGGACAGCCATTTTTACATCTCCATAGGCATGTTGATCTTAGACAAAAGGGGAAAAAATGAATAAAAAGGAAAGAATGTTAGTCAGAGAAATATATCCATAATATTTTGAATATAAGGTTCAGACTCATGATTCCATCAGAAGCTAGAGGTATATCTGAATCTGAGTTCAGTTTTCTGTCTACAACCTCTATAGACTATTCTTTGGTGAAGGAATGTCCCATTCAAATATTAAAGATTAAGAGGTTCTACCCACGCCCTGTAGAATATAGATACAAGTTATTTTATGAGTAATTCAAAGGATGAGGAAGTCTTTACTGCAGAAGTCAGGATGTTTGAATATATGTACTGCAGTCAACATACTCTGTTGAAGTGTTGCACTTCAATTTATTGACAGAAATGCTATGGGCAAATTTAGAACCCCAAATGGTCACCCATAAAAACTACTTGTGCTCATGTTCAAGCTATTGGCAGGCGTTAAAGTATCTCAGCAAAAAAGCTCTTTGTGGGTTACTGAAAGTAATTAACATATGCAATACAAAACTTTCCTAATGACTGAAGACACAAATTTCAAAAGCATAAATTTTCTGGAGTGGTATTAAATCAGTGCTGTAGATGAGAAGAAAGAAATGCTAGTCATATGCACAATCGCTCCTTTTGGCAAGGATTTTCTGAGATCAGAGGAAGCAAAACAATCAATCTTTAGAATCCCTTGAGAATTGTGATCATGTAAGGCCTCAAAATGTTCTCTGGTACAATTATCATTGAAAGGAAAGGAGAGCTATCAAACTGTGAAACACCTTATGTTGGTCAGGCAAAATTGCTCTAATAAATGTTAATCAGAAAATGTAATTAAATTCTGCACAGCACTGTCTAATTTTATTGCAAAGCATTGATGTAGGCATCAGTTCAGCTACTGGCCAGTCAAAGACTATGAAGTGATGACAATCCATGCTAATAATAACACAGAGATCGTTAAAAGGAGGTGTGGTTTTAATACAAATGAGAGAAGAATATTATACTTGCCTATAGCATGTTTTCCAATGGATTCTCTCATGATGTATTTATTCTCCTCTCCTTCAGATGTTTCCTAACACCTGAACATAATGAATGTGCCCAACAGACAGTCTCTTTAAGCTACATAAAAATTAAACTTAGTTAGGGCTTAGATTCTAGTTTTGGTCCAAAATTACTTGTGACTGGTTAGATAAATTTATTCTTTTGGCATCATTACACTTTTTCCTTTTCTTCCCTCCCATCCCCTCCTTTGTAATAGCCAGTTTTCTGATGTGTTTTGGAAGTGCCTCTGTACCCAGTTACCAATCTAAACAAATGAACCCTGATCAGCTACTATCTGTTCTCTGTTTCATGTGACATCGTGTGTGGCAATATCACTTTGGTATTTTATCATGAAATTTGGTAGATAAAGTTTTCCCAGTTCCACTGGGAATTCAGAGTGGCTGAATTCGGCATGAATTCCCAGCAAGACTGTGCACACATAAGTACAGAGAGTACTTGTGTACTACACACAAGGCTGGACACACAAAGCAGCACAGACACACTCAGCACACACATTAACACAAATGGCACCAACAGCCTCATCCTCTTCCTCTCTCTGGCTGAGCAGGAGGAAGGTCTCAGTGGACTAAAGACTGACCATGTGTGATTGAATCCAAATTTTACAAATAGATTTAACTTTTACTTCTGCTCATTCATGGTTGCATCATCATAACAAGATGGCTTGGCTATGATGTCTGCTTTAGACAGAGTGAGGAGACAAGGGCTGTGGAGGGGCTTTTGTTTCTTTTTGTACATGACATTGCAGAGATCAGATAGAGAAATCAAACTATTGTGCAGGTTTTGGTTGTCACTAAACAAAGGAGGAGGAAGAACAGCCTTTCCATGTTAAGTCTGCATGAACAATGCTATCACTGGGACCTAAGTAATGGCATAGAGTAACGATTGAATAAACTCTGCAATAAACCTGATATTTATAAAACAATTTATAATATAATATAGTTCCCATTATAAATTGAAACAGAAATGTCAGGTGAGATTTAGAAAGAATCTGCTTAGCAACTGGTTCATACATCAATTTCTCAATGTAATACTGGTATGAAGTGACTTTCTGTTAGCTTATTTTATTCTTTAGAACAGAGAGAAAAAATAATCACACAGTGTACTGTACAAAAAGTCTTCATATCAGGTTATCTGGCAATATCTCAGACTTTTTCCTTGCAGTATTTTATTTTCTCTGAGCAGCCTTGAATGCTCAGAACACTGGGTAGAAGAGATTTGCTTAGAACCTAGAAGCTACTAAAACCATAATAGTTAAATTCCTGCTTATGATCTGAATGAGACAGTAGGGACTGTCTTTTGGGAATGACAGGATGCAGTAGGAACTGATAGGGGACAAACAGCCTCATTCCAGTTTCTAAAACACTGAGGGCATAATATTCTGTTCCTGGTGGATAGTTGGTTTTATTGCAAAAATATATTGTTTAAATTTTGAGTCTAGCAGAGAGATTTTTTAAAATGGAATGGGCTTCCAATTTCCACATATTCATTATAAAACCCTATTGAAGTCTGAAATCTGGACTACTTCCTGACAATAGGTGCAGCATCTAAAAGGCGTTTGCAGAGCTCAGACAAAATCCAGCCTAAGCTACTCTTAACTGTAGCTTGTTACAGGAGAGTGAACACTATGAGAACAGCAACATCAAAGCACTTGGTCAAAACACATAGGGCAAGTAAAAATAAGCCTGAAGGGAAAATGCAGTTTTCTGTCTTGCATATGACGTGAATACTAATTTTTCACGGGAAAAAATCAGGTAGGCTATTTACAAACAACAGAATTGTTTTGGAGTGCTTAGTCAGAAAGAGCACTTCCTCTCCTGTACTTGTCCCACTCTTCCTCCACTGTGAGCCACAGCCATCTCTTCCACCTTCCAGTTTCCATGAGGCCAGGATGCATTTGGGATCTACCATAATGCCATAAGTCACTGAAGATTCCAGCCTGGAACTTGTTGATTTCTTGGTCTTAGTTGTGCTCAGAGGCCAGGAAGAATTTAGCACAGTTTAACTCTCAATCATCCAGAATTTTTAAGGAAGCCAAGGTTAAAAAACAATTTTGCAACTAGAAGGACAACACTGTGAGCTATTTCTGCAACCTTTCAGAAAAGAAAACAGTCTGAGAGCTTGAGCCCTTAAGGAAGGCTCAAAGCATTTGACATCTTGTTTATCCTACCAGATGATCTCTAACATTTTCTGTCTTTACTGCCAAAACCTACCTAATATAAGTGATGTAAAGAATTGACAGAAATACTGTTTCCCCCCACCTATTATTATTTAAAAAACAAAGCTCTATACAGGAGTTTACAATATCTGGTTGGGGAAAAAATTTCGCTTAAGATGAATGCACTGAAGTTAGCACACATCAGTGTTACTTTTATGTTATTCTTCCATACTCTTAACCCAGAGCTCAAAATTGTTAACAGCACAAAAATGAACTGAAGAGGGCAGTCCAGTCTCAATCTTCATAGCTTCCAATGTCATCAGTTCAGCAGTTCAGAATGCCAAAGGAGAAAATAAGAAGAAATTTATTCCTCTCTTTGCCTTTCATTTTTTTTTTACTGTTGAAATGAAAATGTAGTGGCTCAGATAATAAAATAAGAAAAAATTTTGTATGTATGACTAGCCCAGTGATCATTTCAGAGCATATGTGGGCAAATGGCTTCTAGTCCTTGATCCAGTGGATGACTCAGTATTTCATTACAAAATATCTAGGTGGCTATGATGTGCTGCTGCTGAGGACTTACAGAGCTCTGTCCCAAAATATAAAAAAAAAAAAAAAAAAAAAAAAAAAAAAGCATCTAAAACTACGTCTTCAGTAACCAAGCTGAGTTCTTTCAAAAGCAGAGTATTGCAGACTGACAGCTACCACCTTCAGACTGGTTTTCATGAAGGTGGGAGGCTTAGGCACTCTCTCTGAACCAATTGTCTTGTGTTGAGTCACCTGTATGAATTAACGGGATGAATCCCAAAGGGGAATTGGCATTTCTCCAGTTCCGCACAGCCCACACAGAAGTGATCCTGCACACGCATGCCAACAAACCTTTAGAGGCAGTGAGGAAGATTCACTTGTTTTATGTGAACACCTACTAAGGCAGGCAGGAATACAAATCCTCCTAGTGAACCCATACTTCCCTTCAGTTCCAGAAACATACACTTAGAACCTGTCATCTAGTGCTTGTTTCCTGAACTTGAGAAAAAGAGATTTCACTGACGTGATGTTAAGTATCTCTGATGGATTTGCTCCAAGGTAGTTTTATTTAGGAATAATTCACTGGAATAGGGCACTCACTCATGTCTTATATCTTCCTGATGTACTTTGTTCAAGTAGAGGCTTGTCTGTGTAAGCTATTTTAATTAACACTTTAAGATAAGACTTCACCATCTGCTCTCCTTTATAATTACCAATATAAAGGGAATCTCACCCTCAGTAGTATCATTAAAATGCAAGATAATAAAGAAATACATAAATGCATGCCATTTTATTCATTCCAAGGGCACTCATTTGCTGTGTTCCTTTTTACTGGTTTTGTCTCATCTAGGACTCAAAGGACAGAACAGCACTTAATGGTGCCCAAATATTTCCTTGACTGAGCCCTTGGGACTGCCTTTGAAATAATGTATGACTCACATGAGCTTCTGAATCACAGAAGAGAAAATTGTATTGTGCCAATATCATTCCAGACCAATGAAACTTTGCTTTAAAGAAATTTCATGGAATTTTTCTTTATTAAGTTCCCCAGCTTTATCCATTATGAGGAAAAAGGGTATTCATCAAGAACACAAAAGTAAAAGCAGGAATCATACTGGCAAAAGTTGCAAAAAATTAATGAGAGAAGTGAATAAGGTTTTTGAAGTATTGTAGCACCTAAAATTGTAATTTCCATTCTCCAGGTACTTGGAACCCCCTTTAGTTATGATTTCATGTGTCCTGCAGTGACCTTGCAGTGTGCAGAGCAATCTAATCATCCTTTCCATGAGCATGGCCAGCAGGGAAAATGCTCAGAAGCATCCCACTGCCTCCTGCAGTACCAGCAAGCCATAAACACTTGTACAGCAGGACACCATAAACAGCTGTACACCAAGGACAAAGCTGAGACAACAGCCAACACACCACTGGAACTGAGGGGGAAAAGCCCTCTCAGCAGCACTGACCAAGAAGATTTTGTGTCATAAACAAGGAAACTCTTAGCAGTTAATTCCCAGTATATTTGGGAAGAGTTTATCTTTTGAATTGTCTTTACTGAAAAAGATAACTGCGTGAAAGAAGGGATCCTACCATCAGTTTCTTCTGCTAATGGAAGAGGGGACTCTGTGTAAATGTTGGTCTCTCGGCTCCCCAAAGGCCCTCTGGACCCTGACTCCTACACCCAAAGAAACCATCTATATAGTTTTTCTATTGTTCAAGTACAGAGACAGATAAGGTTCCTTTGCAGAAAGGGCATCAGTGATATTTTGAATGAAAATAGTTATACTTGGTATTGAATTACTAGTACTATTTTTAGACGTAAACAAAGAAGATGTCATTCTATAAATTATTCAACAGCTGTCAGATAGAAACATTAGGTCTCACAGAGATTTTAACTTGCCCAGAAGTGGAGTCTGGTTTGTTCCCAACTGCAGATTTTTTCCCAAAGATAAAACAATGTTTTTGAAATTAATTCAGATACAAAATTATTCAAGCAACATATTAATCTTAGATTTATAGCTCATAATTCCATCAGTTTCTTCATTACTTCAGCATTTCATTTTTAGGCTTACCTTTTTTTCTGCAGTTCTTGATAGTTAATATCAAATAGTCTTAATTCATAAATGTCTAGTACCTGGACTTATGGAAAAATTTCAGCTTTTTTCCATATTTCTGTCAGAGTTGATCATTCCTGATATAAGCACATTCCATTAATCAAACTAGAAATGAGACCTATCAAATGTCAGTAATAACTTAGATATGATCTGTTATCACTTTAGTCACAGCAAGTGATTTCTAGTCTGTAGCTCAATATTTATTTGTATATTTTTCATTTCAGTGTGCTAAGGTAAGTAACAAAATATGCGAAGTCATTCTAAATTTCCTTGCAACACTGAAAGATAAGAGGTGAATAAGACTTCTGATTTTCTTTTAACTTGAGGATCTCTTTCATATCAAACATGTTGAAGCTACATGAAACTTAATTTTGAATTTCTTCTGTTCACAGAAGCACTTGGGACAAGATGATTTTCAGAGGAGAAGTGCTCTCCAAATGTCTGGATTCACTGTTTATATGAGTGAAATCTTTCCAATGTGATGCTCAAGGCTATGCTGATAAAATGCTTCAACACCAGCAGGAGCAGACAGGCCTCAGATCTTGCTCCTGCCCACACAGCTGCCTCAATAGAAACTAGTATCCATCTAGGAGTTGTATCTTCATATAGCCTAAAATAATCTAAAAAGAGCTCAGAACCACCACCTTGCTCTCACTGGTACAAATCCTCTTTCTTATTGCTCTCCTGCTCCACCTGATGGTAACACTAATTTGGAAATTCACAAAATAATACATGTTGGAAGGGATGTCTGGAGGTTATCTATTCCCCCACTACCAGCCTCCCCAAGGTAGGTCAGCTTAGATCAGGTTGTCCAGGATCTTCTCCAGCTACGTTTTGAGAATTTTTTAAAATGGAAACTCCACATTACCTTTGAGCAACCTGTTCTAATTGTGTATCTGTGTTTGACAGATGCACCTGAGGTACTCCTATCAGTACTTTGCACAGAAGGTGGTCCTTTGGTACAACTCCAGTTTGTTGTAAAACACTTGTACAGTGCTACACATGAATGCTAGTTTCATAAATGTGAGGCACAATGTTTCATGCTTTGTCATGTATATCATGTTTATTCCTTCAAGCCAAGGCAAGAACAGCACTATCTAAATAAGAGCAATGTGTTTACTCAACATCTCTGCACAGCCATTGCTTGAGCTCCTGTCCATGAATATAAACCATGCTGATATATCAGAGACTATTCTTAATCAAGGCTCCAAGACTGCATGGAGAAGGTAAAGTACAGATTTTCATTTTTTGGAGTCAGTGAAACTGTGTCATTGAAAGGATTGTACTTGAACATGATGAAAGTAAAACAAGGATCTGAAGAATTTCTAAAACCCTTCCTCATTGTGAGTCAGCACAGAGAAATTGCTGGCATCTTTTTATTTTCAGGTTTTATACCAGCTCTTACAGGATGCCATTTTAGAAGCAATTGGACATTTTTGCAGTGTGGCTTTTTTCCCTGCAGTTTTTCTGGTAAAACTTCTTGTTTGTCTGAGAGTACATAAACATTTTGAAGGTGACACAGGGATGCTGTATATTCAGCTGTTTAATGCTACTAAATGATGCATTCCATACTTTGGAGTTTACAAAAGGGAAGCTGGGATTTAAATGCCCACCCTAGAAATATAAGATATCATAGCTACATACTTGTGCCTCCTGTGCATTGCATGAGGATGATCAGACTTTAAAAAACAGCCTCAAATCCAGCACATTTACCAGGAAACTAAGGTCAGTAACAGAATGAACAGCCTATCTTTCTTCGTGAATAGCATATGGCACCTGAGTGGTTGCATAAGAGCAATGCATTTTTTCTTTTTATTCCAGAGGGTTTGCTGAAAGTCCCAGAACTGCTCCTGAACACATCGTCTGTAGCTGCTGATAGAGAATTGATTCAGTGGTTCTGAAACAAGCAAGGCTGAAGGCATGAAACTCCCTGCCCTATGTTATTTGCCCAGTAGAGAGACTTCTGGATTTGGATCTCTGCTAGAGCAGAAATACATTTATCTTAGAGACCCACCTACTCCGGCCTATTCTTACTTGTCCTCTTGGCTCCACAAGTGTGGTGTTATCATCTGGTAATACATATACACCTACAGAATTCACCTTCCCCCTGAAGATCTAACACTCAGGTACTTTTGTGGATGAAGCACAGATTCATGACAGAAGGATGGACACCAACAGCACTGTCCAAGGAAAAACTGGGCATAGTGTGAGACTTCACTGCTGTTCTTTCCAGGTTCAGCCAAGAGATATTTTAGCAGATGCAGAACTTCAGTTGTAGGATATACAGAACCTTGAAACTTCTCTGGGAGATGACTAGTGAATTCCAAGTGTTTCCAAATTCAGCTAGCAACTGAGCAGATGTTTTCTCATCTGTAATTTTGAACCTTGACACCCTGAGATTTATCTATATCTGGCACTGAGGGCCTCTCCTGTATGTTCTCCTTATTACAATTACTGCTGAAGCTGATGATAGCTGCCTTTTTTATATCACCAAATTCAATTCCTGCTAGCAGCCTTTTAATTAACTCTGATGTTCAGTAGACCAGTCGTCAGAGAAAGGCGAAAGGGGATCATAAAATTTCATTTTGCCCATGCTTACTCCTACTGAAAATTATGACTCAGTGGGAAAAGAGGAGGCTGATATGCAGCACTGAATGATTCATTACAAATACTTCAGAACTCTGACAGAACTTATCATTAAAGTTTTTATAGATGTGTTTCCTGGAGAGAATCCCATGGTCCAGATCTTTCAGTGCAGGCAGGCTCACTTTCACCCCCAACAAAGGTGGACAACAGCAGCCTCAAGCAAGCCCTATAAGCCTTTCAAATATTTAGTTTCCTTTGAGATAATCTCAAGAAATTTTGAATTTATGTCAATTTTCACCAGGCTTTTAGGAGTAGTAAATAAAGACTGTATGTGTTTTGTAGATACAACCCAAAACCAGTTCCTGGGGAATTTGGTAGTGGGGTAGTAGTGAAAAAAATGAAAACTTCTTGACTACTAGGAGAAGGGAGTTTATTTTTTATCAGACTAACTTGCATAGACAGAAGAAATATGAAAATGTTAATGTACAGAAACTTTGTGTATTGAGTAGAAGGCAGAGATTTCAAAGCTGAAAAGAAAGTTGAGTTCTTGCCCTTGTGCAAACCAAAAATAAACATGTCTTGTACCTGATAATTTTTTTATGAATTAAACTTTTCTGCCTGAATCTTTTAACCAAAAGAACAGTAGACCTCTCCCAGATGATTTCATGTTGTACAGTTAAAATCTGCAGCAGCTGAAACAAAGGAGTGATTTAGAATCTTCATTTAAAAGGAAAAAAAATTAGGTAGAAAATGACTGATCTTGCATTACAGAAAGTGTAGTTGAGGTACAATCTGGATACTGACAAGCATCATCTTGTTCCAGGTGCCATCTGTAATTTCTTTACAGATAAAAAGCTGTGGGTGAAAAACCTTCTTACAAGCACCTGCTGCCAGGGAGTTCACCCAGCACAAGCTGCTCCTGCTCTGAGTCAGCTTTATTTCAACAACCACACGATTCAACAAAGTTGATTTGAAAAAAGGGGTCATAGCAAAGGGGTCCCAGCAGTTCAATCCTCCCACGCTGCTCCATCACAGCTGAGCATTACCTTATCCCTGATCACCAACACTGTTCAACATGAGCTTCCTGCTGCCCAGGTGTGTCTTTGGAGAAAAGAGACGTGGATAGCGTGGTGTAGTTGTAGCTGAGAAACAACCTGATGGCTGAATGGTAGGAGAAAGAGCTGCGTCTCTGACATTTTAAATCAGATTTGGGGTTATAAATCAGCCCAGCTCCCTGAAAAAGCCTGTAGCTGCTTCACTGCAGGCCAGCAATGCCCAGGACGGTGGGTGATATTGCTGTGGCTCCTCTCTGCAGGTCTGTGGCCTTTTCTCAGAGCTGTGCAGGCCTTCACTCAGCTTCACCGGGGCAGAACCTCCCTTAGCTTTCCTCAGCCTGGCACCCACATGCTGCTGTGGCCACGTCCCTGCAAACACCCATATCCTTGTTATGGTGGGTTCCCATGGGAAATGGTTTCCACCAGCACAAGAATCACCTCTTCTTTCCCACTTTTCCTACTCCTCCACTACAGTTTCAGTTTGCAATATAGGAAAAATACTACCTGGGGTGATGATTGGAACAGACCACCTTTTTTCCTGTGTTTTCCATTTCTTGACACAGCTTGTTGTTGTTCTTCTTCTCCTGACCAGGCTGCTGCCCTGTCCCGCCCTTAATTACTATTTCAAGGGGCTGGAGTGGGCCTTGACTCTGTGAAAGCAATGAGTTTATAATCTTTTAAAAATTTTTTTTGAATAAAGACCAGCCACAGCCCTCCTGTCCTGTCAGCATTTCCAACTTGTCCAGGATGATCTGAAAAAAGTGTCTGAGCACAATTTTTGCAACATGAGTTTTTGCAATTGCTCCTGGCTCAGGAGCAAACACTTCCTGGCATAAACCCCATTGATACTGTAAAATTAACTCTAGGGGGGGAAAAAATAAGCTTGTTGCAAATAATTTGATAGAATACATAATTTCTCTCAGCAAAACTATGTTGTACAGAAAACTGACATTCTTTCATTCACCTAACTGTAAAAAAGTTACATTTTTAAAAAAAATGAGAAACATTTTTTGCATTATGAATGGCTTAGGCTGTCACAGGAAAAGAAGAGATACATGTATGGAAAATGAAGAGTTTGACTATGCTTTTCTCTAGTGTTTCTATTGAAATAGAGTATGTTGTTTAGCACATGACTAACTCTCTTAATTCTTTTGGTAGGAAAAAAAATGTGTAAAAATTATATACCTTATTACCATACAATGTGTCTGTGATCGTGACTTCTAAAGTTGGAATAAAAAAGAAAAGAGACCTTTCTTAATCATCACTTGCTGTTAATACAAAAGCACCATAAGGAGCAGATGAAACAAACCATTTAAGTTAATACACACTTGTCAAGCAAGAAGCAGTATGATGGCATGACTCCAGTCTCTCAGAGGAAGGAATTTTTTTGTTCAGTGAAAGCTGATATCTCAGTGAGCCGCCCAGCATAAAAATAGGAAATGAAGCTAAGAAATGCAAAGCTCTTCCATTCCTCTCATCTTTTCTCTTTTCTCCTTGCACCAATAAATTGCTATCTTTAATTTTATGGGAGGATAGAAAGAAAAAACAAACTTGTCAACACACCTTGTCATCAGAGCTTGACAAAACTAGAAATAAGTTTTCTTTTGTTGTTAATATATAATGACATTTTTCACAGTACTATTACAGGTATCAGCTCCCTATAAACATTTCTGTCCTATTATAGCTAAGCAACACTTAGGGGACAGAAAGCAGTTGAATGAAAACCTATCCCTTGCTAAAGGAACAAACAGTCAGTGGACTGCCAACAAAGTCACGTAGCAGACTCTGGATGACATGCATGCCAGAGTTCCTTTGGATCTCTCCAATTTAAAGGACAATGCTCTCTTGTGTGCCAATCTGTACTTCATTACCTCATTAGGTAAAAATCAAACCAAGCCTCAATCTTCCCTCAGCAGACTAGTCTAGTTGATAACTCCCTACTTCATACTTTCACTATTTCACAAATTCATTAGCTGACAAAGGCAATAACTCCAAAATTCACTCTCTCAGCCAGTGTATGTGTTGCACTCACTTTAGCTTATTCATACTGCTACTGCCGTTTATCAGGCTTTAGCATGAGCTGTGTGCTAGGCCAAAACCTGGGCAGGAGTCAAGTAATCACCTACACTCCACCACTTATGTATAGGCAAAAAGTCTGGTAAGTCTCATGCTGCAGTGGGTGAGATACTGCTACTTTTCCTGCCTCACTGTGGGTGAGAGTAGGGGAAAGCTTTGAGCACTTCCATGGGAAAGTCTAACATCACAGTTTATTATTAGATTACATGCCTTCAGCATGATGTAGCACTAACTCTGGATGCATTAAAAAATAAAATACAGAAAAAAAAATACAATGATCCTGAGTTTCAACCTAAGATGCAACATGCCAGTTGCAGATGGTGCACAATCCATAACAATCTCATACCAATGATATTTAGCAGTTCAATTCCTGGTACATTCTTGACAGTCTGGTCAGTATAGAAACAGTCATTTGCTTTTGATAAGCAATTCTTTTCTTATACTTGTTGATTAAAATTTTCATTTCTTCAGTTTGAGAATGTACCATGTCCCAAAATGTTCCTAAGGGTCCTGTTCAAGTTGTAAAATAGTATTCCAGGAGCAAAAACATGAATTAGATTTTTAGTTTCTATAAAGTCATCCTGTCATTACAGAAAACATCACAAAGCAAACCAAATGCATATACAACCCAATTTTTATTTGAGTACAACCATGCAGTGATCACACATTTATCCTATACAGCAGTTACCTGAGGCCATATTGTTTGTACAAGGGCCTTGTGGTTAGAAATGTTCAGGGCAGTGCTGTTAGTGCTTTCCCCATTTTACATCCATGAGTACCAATTTGGTTACCTTTGTTATCCATGTATTTGGCCCTTTGAACTGTCAGCCACATTCTATTGGCTACAGTAGTAGGGAATGGGGTGTATAAATGGGTTCATTTTCACTTTCCCTATTATGGTGTGGTGCTAAACAGATCTATCCAACAGACTACTTTCGCTTGCTACTCCTAAGCTTTGATAAATGGAGGTTACCATACTGGCATCAATCCAAATAACCAGGACCCTAACATCCCAAGATTCCCATTATGGATGCAATGGGCTTGTAGTCCATATTCATTTATAATAAAGGCTTGCACAACAACACAAGAAATGGCACTGCTGAAATTTGAAACAGAATTGTGAACACCAGCATACAATTGCTTGAAAATCTTCTGGAGTTTCCTCCAAGGGTTTAGGCTAATTATCAAGATGTCAGTAGTTGCATCCTTGCCATTTGTTATAGCCAAAGTCTGTTCAATTACAGCTTGCCTGCTTAAGAGTCTTAGACTGGACACTTAATTATTAAGGATTTCTGAACTGATAAAGTTCAGTGCTCCTGTGTCCAATCTAACTGTTCCTAATCCTCCAGAAAGATTCCTAACCTTGCAGATGTTCTGGTGGGACAGCAGCATTGTTCACGTGTAAGTACTATCCATTACGAGCAATGGGATTATACTTGAGCTAATGCTGTCCCATCAAACCCGAATGGAACATCCAAAAACTTTAGAGATAAAAATTGCAAATCTGTTTGGAAATCCTTGAGTAACTATTACTGCTGTAGTGGTGGGAATGGGAAACAGGGAAACTTCAAATTTTGTACTGCCCCCTGTGGCACATGACCTTGATGGCTGGTTGGCTCACAGACTTACAATGAATTTTAATGGTTCTGTTTCCCAGCAGGCATCACTGTCCCTTGTTGTGTTATCTGTTATTTCACATGTGTACAACTGTGCAAGAGGAAAAACTAACACAGAAGAGCGGGAGCTTCAATAGCTTTGCAATTGTTTTAGGGGGTCCTTTATAATGTATTAATTTCTCCACCCAAGTCCAGGTTGCCAGATTCTGGGAGAGATCTTTTAACAAATGTAAGGTACAGGCAGTCAGATGGATATCTGATTCTTGCTACCTCACTAGTGGGCTTTCAATATCCCGGGCCTCTTAGCTTAGGACATGGAAAAGGTGTGCTTGGTTATACCATCACCAATAGGTGTGCTTGATTATTGCATTGTGCATCAACATTTCTCTAACAATGGAAGGGTCAGGCTTGTTTGATATGTGAAGGACTTTCTAGATGTTGTCAACATCCTCTCTGGTGATAACACCCCAACACAGGGAGTGTTAATGTAGTTCCAAGGAATAGGTACTGTACTTGCTGGATGGACACTTTCCAAAGCAAACAAGGTGGACAATTTCCAAGGCAAATAAACACATTTCAACCCTATGCCCAGGACATCAGTGGATCCTGGTCTGTATTTATGCTGTAATGATAAATTTCATTTCTATTTCCTATGGTTCTTTCCCTCAAACCCACTGCAAAGCAATCCAGTGTTTTCAGTGTCACAGTGGTGAATTCTCACCTGATGTCCTGGATGCCACACTGAAGTGTTCAAAGCATCCTGTTTCTGTTGGCTCAGCACAGGAGATTGTTCAAAACTTTTATGCAGTGACTACCAGTTGCTGTCTGTCAGGATTTTAAGAATTGCATGGCCTCTGAGAAATTTATTTCTTAATTAGTGACACAGTTTTTTCAAACAACCTGCTTCGTCTTTCTGCTACACCACTACTCTGAGGTCAACATAGTGCAAAGTCCACTTAACTCCATGCCCAAGACAACATTTCTGTATTCATTTATTTTAAAAGTTACCTGACTGTAACCGTACCTGTTGTGGCATAGGCTGTGTAGTAAAACCCGGTGGCAAAACACTTTACAGGGGTCTTACGGGCTACACCTAAAGGTCCTGTTTTACCAGCCAGCATAGGTTTAAGAATAGGTGTTGGCAATGCAATTATATGTTCCTTGCCTGGGTTAAGAGTTCAGTCTCTGCCAGTCCTTTTTAAGCTGGTAACAGCTTCTTTTCAAAAGTGGAATGACAGCGCTCATCAATGCCACGTGCACACATACACTGCCCAACAGTGACCTCCTGTGGCAATGGGAATGTCTCCAGTTCTTTCGACAAAACAGCAGTGGTCAGGCTGATTAAAATGTGAACAAAAGGAGTAAATATATATAGTGGAATCCCTGCCAGGTGGAAGCAAATTGCTCTCTATCTGCTTCTGGTACATGTCATAGAATCATAGAGCCAGAGAATGACAGGCTGGATGATCCAACCTTTCTTGTCAAAGCGTTGTCTAGACAAGATAACCCAGGCACCTTGCCCAGCTGGATCTTAAATGCATCCAGTGTTGGAGAATCTACTGCTTCCCGGGATAGATCATTCCAATGCCTGATTGTTCTCACTGAGAAAAATGTTCATTGGTTTCACTGGTGAAACAGAATTCCCCCAGGAGTAACTTTTACCTATTACCCCTCATCTTTTCCATGGGATTCTTGTAAACATAGAATCTCCATCTTATTTGTGGCCACCCTTCAAATACTAGAACATGGTAATAAAGTCTTCCATATGCCTCTTTTTCTCAAGGCTGAACAAACCTACTTCCCACTGAACAAACCTAGCCTCTCTGCATATGTCAGGCTTTCCAGTCACTGGGTCATCTTTGAGGCCCTTCTCTGGACCCTCTCCAGCCCATCCACATCTGTTTTGCAAACTGGGGACCAAAACTGAACACTATTCCAGGTGTGGCCTGTTGAGTGCTCTATAGAATGGGATAACGACCCTTCTGCCTCTGCTGACGACATCGTTTTTGATGTAACTCAGCATCCTGTTAACTTTCTCTGCACTGTTCACCCGTATTGAGCTGCTTGTCCACCAGGCCCCTCCACACAGATGCTCTCCATCCAGGTAGATCCCAGCCTGTGCTGCTCTTCTGGATCATGTTTGCCCAGGTGCAAGACCTTACATTTGTCCTTACAGTAAAGTTCTTGCCAGCCCATTCTTCCAGCCTATATAGGTGCTCCTGCAGGGCATCTCTCCTTTCCCAAGGGTCCACTTCCCCATGCAGTTTAGTGTCATTTACAAACTTCAGCTGAGTAAACAAATGCTGTTGGAGAGGAGAAACACAAGCCCTGCTGGCTGTTGAACTCTAAGGGCACTGGGTTGACCTTTCTCTTGAGATGGAGAGGAGAACAGCAACAGCACAGGTACCAATGGGATGGTTACAGGAGCAATGGATGTTCATTATGTCCCTTCCACTTCCAAAGAATTCCTCTCCACCCCCACAGATGAGAGGTTGGACCACAGCTTTCGTTGTAGCTCTGTATCCTCCTCTGGAGCCAGAGCCCTTCATCCCTAACAAAATGGTGCCAAACACTGCCTTCCCAGGTGACCTGCGGTGCACTTGGTGACAACTCTACAACTGACTCAGGCTTATGCAGGACCAACCTGATCCAAGCCAGGGATGCCAGGTTCAAGACCTGCAGTCCCTACTGCTGCTCTTGAGTCTGCTGCTGAACTGCATGGGTACTGAAGGCTTCAAGGTGCTTTTCCTCCTTGCTGCCCTGCAGGAAAACAAAGGCTCTGAAGACACGACCCTGTTCTTTTTCAACAAGTCTCTCTGCAGCTCACACCTGAGGGAGGTGCTTTAGGATATCCCCAGGGCTCTGTTCTGCCACTTCCCCTGCTGTGACCAGAGGAGACCAGCTTAGAGCAAAAATCTGCTGACAGGGATTTGCTAGTGTTCCCTGCCTCAGAAGTGGGGGCTTAACTTTCTCAGGAGGGCTAAGCCAGTTCTCTGAAGCTGTGGGAGAGGCTGTAGCCAACATCACCTGACCCAGGAGGCTGAGGAGCTTCTGGAGGACCAGGAACACGTTCTGGGGTAGGGAATGTCCATCTGCTGCAGCCCCTGTAGCGCAACAGTGACCACAGAAAGAGGAGCAGGCACCCTGAGGTGTGACCCCATCTTAGACTGAGTTCCAAGCATAAGGAGAGCTTTGGCATGTGTCTGACAAGTATTTACCACGTGAGACAGCTTGGTGGAGAATGCCTCCAGAGGAGGCAGCAGTGTGCCAGGCCTGGATCTCCTTCTGTGTTTGTCCCCTTCCACAGTGGGGGATATTGGGGTTTCTTCAGGTCAAGGCTGGTTCTGCTGGCATAATTCCAGAGCACACAGTGCATCTCACTCACAGCCTGTGGTGAGGGCTGTGAACGGCCACCCTCTGGTCACACAGTGGCCACTGTGGCCATTCAGGAAAAGGTCAGCTGGACTCAACAGCAGTGTCCCCACAGTCTGTGGCATTGCACACAGCTGACAGAGAGCAGTGCTGAGGCAGAACTGAGCCTGTGACGGTTTCAGCAAAGCTCTGTCTTGGTGTGAAGACTTGAGTCTTTTGATCAACATTAGAGTCCTGCTGCCCCAACATTCTGCATGGGGCCATTTCAGAAATTTGGCTGTGGGCAGAACTACTTTGAGCCCAGATGGACAGGGAGGGTTTTTTGGAGAGTGGCCCAAAGGCCTGAGTAGTTCAGAGCTGGTGCAAGGAGAGAGAATGAGGGAGGGCATTTGGCAGGACCAGTGTTCAGGGCGGGAAACAAGCAAGAAAGCAGAGGAGAGCACTGTCATTGAGAAGAAACACTTGGCAACAGCAGTGGCTTTCCCTTGCTCTTTGTACCTTGCAGCCCTACCTGTCTCTGCCCAAGCTACAGGCACAGCAGGAACTGAGTTCAGACTGGGCAGACGTGCACTGGATCAGAATGCTGTGCACCTGTTGGTGTCTTTGAGCTTGCAGCAGCCCACCTGGAGACTGCTTTTAAAAGAAAAAGCTAACCACCTGTGGTTTCCATGGCTGTTTTCTATAGGAACTGTCTTCCCATGCCTCGATTGCTACCTTTTTCTTGGCCTGCAGAAAAAAAGAAGACACAGAGTGAAGCTCCAACCTTGAAACTTGCTAAGTCACTGTCACACTTGCTATTGAACTTTGTTAACTCACTCTTATATCAATAAAATCCATTGTCCCTTCTTTTGAGAGCGAAGTGCAGGACTCCATCTGTGATGGAAGTACAAAGGCTGTTGCCAAGCTCAAAGTAGGCTGGGGTTCCAGGCTTTACTGAAGTTGTGAGGAAGGGCACACTGCATAAGTCTCGACACAGTGGTTTTTCCCCTCTCTGCAGCATGTATTCTCCTCTAGTTTCCTGTCATAGCCAGCTAAAAGGCTGGTACTGATGAAACAGGCCCTGTTTACGCCCACGCTTCCTTTTCCTGTTGTCTCACACATCCTGATAGAGGAAGAGAGTGCCATGGCAGGAATTAGAGTTGCCTTAGTCATATCTTCGTCTCCATCCATGCCTTGCCTTGAGTCCTCCTCAAAGGAGTACTGTAAAGAAAGGATACTCAGCAGTCTGTATTTACATGTCCTGCTGCAGTCTGAGCTCTGTGACACTGCTCTGTTAGCAGCCACACACCACTGAGGAAAAGGACACTCATTTCCCCTTCTCATTTCAGAAAGAGCCCTCTGGGCTTTTGAACTACCTCAGGCTGCAGGTGCTGGGCCACCGTGGAACCTGAGACATAGGTCCTGCCTGTCTTCAATCAGGTCTCATAGGGATCCTGGTGAAGAAGAGGGAAAGGTATTGGGTCAGTTTTATCTGGCAATAGATCCCATTTCTTTTCTCCAGACTGAGTGCAAGGCCATTGTGCCGGGGATGCAAATGGGCAGGGGGAGCACGGCTGGGGCGGGTGGGAGGTGGCTCTGCTGGCAGCTGGCAGCACTTGGCAAATATGGAAGGCAGGATGGCAGATGGGGCAGCACAGAAACAGCTCTGTGTGATGGTCAGGGAACACAAATAGTCGAATGGAATAGATGAGACTGCTCTTGGCACTGAGGAAGCACCAGGAAAGGAAGCCCTGTCATTAGAGAGTGGATGGGGGTGGGAGGGGGTTGGAAGCCCAGAGAGGTTTTGTCTGGAGAGACATAAAAGGCCGAATTGCCAAAACTAAAGTCAAGGAAAGCTCCAACTCTGTTAGTCAGAACCAAATTCAAGTCAAGTGCTGTTCAGCCAAGGGAGAGACAGTATCCAACCTCACCTGTCCTGGAAAGCATAAGGAGCTTCTGCAGGACCAGGAGGACATTTGAGGGAGTGAATGTCTGGGAAGGAAATGCCCGAGTGGTCCAGTCCTTGGTTCATGAGGACCTTGTTCTCGTTCCCATCCCAGTCTTCCAGTTCAGGGTCCTGGGTATGCTGAGAACAAGTGCTCTTACTATTAAAGACTGAAGCTGAGGAGGCATTAAGTACCTGAGCCTTTTCCTCATCCTTGTTGCTATGTTTCCCCCATATCCAACAAAATGTTGGAACAAATTAGGTTAAAATATGGAGAAAACCAGATAAGTTATGAAAATGTTGGGGAAAATCAGGGGCAATTAGGGTGAAATTGAGAAAATTGTGGAAATTGTGAAAAAATAAAGCAGAAATTCAGGGAAATGGGGGAAAATTAGGGAAGATTGGGGCAAAGTAGGAAGGAATGAGAGGAAATCTGGAGAAAGTAATAAAAATGAGGAGAAATATATGAAAAAAATTGGCAAATTGGGGAAATAAATTTCAGTTGGGGAAATTAGGGATATATTCAAGGGAAATTAGGAGAAATTGGTGAAATTTTTGGAAAATTAGAGGGGATTAAGGAAAATTTGGGGAAATTTGGGAAAAATGAGATACCTTAGGGGAATCAGGGAAAATGCATGGAAATTTAGGGAAGTGTAGGGGAAATAAAGAAAAACTTGAGGGAAGTGGGGAAAATTGAGGGAAATCAGGGAAAATTCAGGGAGAACAAGAGGAAATTTAGGTGAAAAAGGTCAGAATAGGAAAATTAGGGGAAATAAGGGAAAACTGAGGGAAAATTAGCAAAATGAGGGCATTACAGGGAAATTGAGGAAAACTAAATTTGGCCATAATTTGGGAAAATCAAGGGGAAAACAAGGAAATTTGGGGCAAATTGCAGGAAAAAAAAGAACATTTGCAGAAAAATCTGTAAAATTTGGGAAAATTAGGGGACATCAAGGAAATTCCAGGCAAATTGATGGAAATATAGGGAAAGCAGGGGGAAACCAAGGAAATTTTTTGGCAAACTGGGTGACATTTAGGAAAATCAGGGGAGAAACAAGGAAATTTGGGGAAAAATGAGGAAACTTTAGGGAGAATCAGGCAAATTAGGTGAAATTCAGACACCTGGTCCTCTATAAGGCATCTCATGGGATTGATGGGGCCTGAATGCCTGGATGCCTCTGTCTATTCTTAGGTGAGCTATGGGGGTCGAGGGGGGGAAGGGGAACCTGTAGGGCCAGCCCCATATATGGTTATGAGGTGAAGGTGCCCCACAGCCCCACTGGCGTCACAAGCTGATCGGATGTCAAGGGTTGTGGGGGGGATGTCCCAAAAATATCCCATTGTGGGGGGAGGGAGAGGGAACAAAGGGATGGGAGGAGGGGCACAGATGCCTGAGCTCCCTTGGAGGGGGAAGGGGGGGGGGTCACACCTGTCCTTTGTCTGTCTGTCCCCTCCCCCACCCCAGGGGAACCCAGGCATCCAGACGAGTCTTTTGGCTTGCCTCATCTATCCCGTAATAAACTGGGCAGGGGGTGGAAGGAAAGGGGAGTTAAGAGGGGGCCCCTATAGGGGTGAGTGGGGTATCCAGTGGGTGTGGGGGGTCCTGTGGGTCTGGGGGAGCCCTATGGGGGGTCCATGAGGCTAGGAGTGGGTTGTATGGAAGGTCTATAGGGCCAGGAGTGGCCTGTGTTAAGGAGGGGAAACTATGAAGGTCCTATAGGGAAATATTTAGAGGTCCTATGAGGCTGGATGTGGGTCCTATAGGACCATGGGACTGAGGAGGGGTGTCTGGGAATGGATTCTGTGGAGCTGTGCACACTTACAGGGGTCCCTATTGAAAGGAAATAATGAGAACCCTGTGGGGCTGAGAAGGGTTCTATGCATGTCCTATAGGGCTGGAGTGGTGTCCTATAGGGCTAGGGGAGTCCTATGGAGCTGGAAGTAGGTCCTATGAAGTAGGGGGGAGCTATAGAATCCATATGGATGTGAGATATGGGGGTCCCATGGGGCTGGTGGAGCTTTGTAGGCCCATAGGGGTCACTGGACCCTATGGGGCAGTGAAGGTCCTATAGGATTACAGAGCAGAGGGAGGGCCCTATGGACTAGGGGAGTGTACTGTAGATCCATAGGGGTCACCGTGTCCCTATAGGGCAGTAAGGTGGCCTTGAGGTCACCCATCTGTCCATGCCCCCCTCCTCCCTCCTGGTGACGCAGCTGCAGGGGGGAGGGGGGATATAAGGGGGGTCCCCCAGCCAGAGCCTGCAGACCCAGGGGCAGGTGGGGCAGGGGGCACTTGGAGCACTGTGAGGGTCTGGGAGGGGGTTATGGGGGAACTGGGGGCAACTGAAAGGGACTGTGAAGGAACAGGGAGGAACTGGGAGGGAACTGGGAGGGTCTATGGGTGAACTGGGAGGGACTGGGAGGGTCTATAGGAGAACTGGGAGGATCTGTGGGGGAACTGGGAGGGACTGGGATTATACTGGGAGGGTCTGTAGGGGAACTGGGAGGGACTGGGAGGGACTGGGAGGGACTGGGAGGATCTAGAAAGGAACTGGGAGGGTCTTTGCAGGAGACTGGGATGATACTGGGAGCATCTGTGGGGAAACAGGGTGGGACTGGAATGATGTTGGGAGGGTTTATGTGGTAACTGGGAGGGACTGGAGTGATACTGGGGGAGGAAGGAGGGTACTGGATAAATCCTAGGGGGATACGGGGACTACTGAGCAGTACTCTGTCTGTGTGTGTCTGTGTGGTGGTGTACTGGAGAAGTACTGGTGGGGCTGGGATACTGGGAAGTAATTAGACATACTGGGATACACTGGGACATACTGGTATATACTGCGGGGGGGTGTTGTGTCCCGAAACAGGACCAGAACCGCCCTGAGTCTGCACTGTCATCCCCTGACTCGGAGACCACAGAGAGAGGTGGGGCTGAGTAGTGGAAGGAACTGAGGGGTGCCTGGGAGACTGGAGGCGACTGGGAGGGTCTGAGATGATACTGAGAGGGTCTGTAGGGGAACTGGGAAGGACTGGGAGGGATGCAGGAACACTGGGGAATACTGGAAGGTGCTGAGGTGGGATAAAGGGCAGGCAATGTGAGGCAGTGCAAAAAACTGGGGAGGGCATTTGGACTTCCAAGAAGGAACTCGGGATGGAGATGAGGACAACTGGCAAGAGCTAGGAGCACTGGAAAGGAACCGGAGAGCACTGGAGAAGAATGGAAGAAGATGAGATCACTTTGGATGGGGCTGGCTGGGAGCACTGGAGAGACAGTGGAAGCACTGGGAGGGAACTCTAGATGATGAAAGCACTGAGGATGGACTAGGATGGGCCAGCTTGGAGGAGTGGGAGCATTGGAGAGGAACTGGGAGCAATGGGGAGGAATGAAGGAGATGGGTTGACCGGGAGAAAGTGGTAGGTAGGGAGAAGAACAGGGAATGATGGGTTGACCAAGAAAAGAGCTGCAATGGGGTCAGTTGGGGGGAACTGGCAGCACTTGGAGAGTTTGATCCCTCCTACCCCACCCAGCCTTGTCCACCGCCACCATGCCTGATGTGGAGATGGCCGAATTTGGGGAGGCCGCCCCCTATCTCCGCAAGTCGGAGAAGGAACGGTTGGCTGCCCAGACCCGCCCCTTCGACCTGAAGAAGGACATCTTCGTTCCTGATGAAAAGGAGGAATATGTCAAGGCCACCATTATCAGCCGTGAGGGCTCCAAGATCACTGCTGAGACCGAACATGGCAAGGTGGGGGGACCCCAGCCGCACATGGGATACCAGAACCTCAAAATAGCAACTCCATTCCACATGGGACACAGAGAACCCAACCCACCTTCTCTAGAACCCAAGAAACATCTAGACCCCAACATGCCTTCTGCAGCACCCATGGGATACTCAGATTCCACAGCATCTTCTCTAGAACCCAGGAAATATCTAGACCCTGATCCACCCTTCCCAGAACCCATTGGACAGCTAGACCCCATCCAACCTCCTCTATTACCTCAAAGACACCCAGACCCCAAAACATTTTCTCTATCACTTGAGGGACACCTAGACCTCCTCTGGCTCTCAAGGAAACACCCAGATGCCCAGCTCCCAGCCCTTTGGGAGGGAACAACTGGGGCAACTCCTTGCCCTGTGTTCCTGCTCCATGGAGTCCTCCTTATCTTGAACAGACAGTGACAGTCAAGGAGGACCAGATCATGCAGCAGAACCCCCCCAAGTTTGACAAGATTGAGGACATGGCCATGCTGACTTTCCTCCACGAGCCTGCCGTCCTCTACAACCTCAAGGACCGCTACGCATCTTGGATGATCTATGTGAGTTGGGAGCCCATGAGGTTCTTGAGACCCCATGCAGAACTTGGACACCCCTTTTGCAGACCCCTTGGGCCATATGGATGCAAGATGTCCCTTCTCCAGATTTCATGGTCTGCCCATAATGGTGGATCCTTCTTCACACCTTGAGCCACCTAGATCCAAGATATCCCAGATTCTTTGGGCCACTCAAAACTAGGATGTCCCTTCTCCAGATCACATGGGCCACCTGGAACTGAGACATTCTCTCTCCAGACTTCTTTGGTCCCCTAAACCCAAGATGTCCCATCTCCAGACCACAGGGGTCACCTAAACCCAAGATACCCCCTAGACACAAGAAGTCACTTCTGCAGACCCCTTGGACCCACTTGGTGGAGTGACACCTCCTGGCTCTGACCCACCTGCTCCTTTCTCCAGACTTATTCAGGGCTCTTCTGCGTGACTGTCAACCCCTACAAGTGGTTGCCTGTCTACAATGCCGAGGTGGTGGCTGCCTACCGGGGAAAGAAACGGAGTGAAGCTCCACCCCACATCTTCTCCATCTCTGACAATGCCTACCAGAACATGCTGACAGGTAGGGACCCATAACCATATTGCCTGCTCCTTTTTGGGGAGCAGGAGATGTGGGGCAGAGCCAAAGTGGGCTTCAGAGTCTCATGTTTCTTCTCCTCATCCCACCAGATCGGGAGAACCAATCCATCCTCATCACGTGAGTGATCTCATCGGTAAACACTGTCTTAGTCCTGCTTACAGCTAAGACACCCCCAAGCTGACACACAGCCCCTCCCCTTCCTCCCTGAAGTCATGCCCACTGGCCAACCCTTTATCACAACATGGCCTTGTCTGTGGAGATCCATTATCCATCCCTCCCCAGTGAGTCCCTACCCCCAGCACCATAGCACCAGTATCCAACCATTGCTCTCCTTGGCTATCTTCAGCGGAGAATCCGGGGCGGGGAAAACAGTGAACACCAAGAGGGTCATCCAGTACTTTGCTGTTATCGCTGCCATTGGTGACCGTGGCAAGAAGGAGGCGGGAGCCCCAGGCAAGGTAAGGGGAGTGGGTGGGGGATGACACCTGGCGTGTGGCCAACATTCTGCCACCTGTCTGTCCAATCAATGACACAATAAACCAGCCAAACAATTACCCAACCGAACACCCAAAAATCCAACCAATCATCCAACCAACCAACCAACCATCTATCCAATCTTCCATTCATCTGTTCCATCCCCACCCAAACAACTAACCATCCCTCCCCCTAGCCATGTCATCAACCCACGTCCCTGTCCATCAACCTGACCACCCACGCAAACCTTCATGGACTGCTGTGTTCTCCCATCCATCTATTTAAAACTCACATCCTACATCCCCTGCCCCTCACTGTGAGAACCGCCCCTGACACTGTCCCATTCCATCCAGGGCACTCTGGAGGACCAGATCATCCAGGCCAACCCTGCCTTGGAAGCCTTTGGCAATGCCAAAACTGTCCGGAATGACAATTCATCCCGATTTGTGAGTGTTGGGGGTGGAGTCTGTGAGGAAGAGTCTATGGGGTGGAGTCTGTGGGGAAGGGTCTGTAGCTAGGGTGTTCTGAGAGAAGGTGGCCGGCCACCTTCACCTCCTTTCACTATTCTTCCAGGGGAAGTTCATCCGGATTCATTTTGGGGCCACTGGGAAGTTGGCATCAGCTGACATTGAGACCTGTGAGTAGGTTGAGGGCCCCATGAGATGACAATTTGTTGTCCACCATCCCTCCCTCCATCTAGCTCTCCATCCACCTATCCATTTTTCTCCTCATGCCACCATCCACCTACCCTTCCACATCCTCAAGCCTCCCACCATTCATCCATCTGACTCTATCTCCTCATCCCAACTTGCACCCATCTTCTCTTCATCCCCACCCCAGACCTCCTGGAGAAGTCCCGCGTCATCTTCCAGCTGAAGGCTGAAAGAAACTACCACATTTACTACCAGATCCTCTCCAATAAGAAGCCAGAGCTATTGGGTGAGCCACGCTCTCAACCTACCGCCAAATACCTGATCCTGCTCCTCCTTTGGGAGCTGCCTGTCCCAACCCTTTTTTATCCTTTCAGACATGATGCTGGTGACTAACAACCCCTATGACTATGCCTTCATCTCCCAAGGAGAGACCACAGTTCCATCCATTGATGATGGAGAGGAGCTCCTGGCCACAGATGTGAGATGGGAGGCTATCAGGCAGTGTGTATGGATCTCTATGGGCTAGAGAAGGTCTTGAACACATTTTTCCTCCACAGAGTGCCTTTGATGTCCTGGGCTTCACTCCAGAGGAGAAGAACTCCATCTATAAACTGACAGGAGCCATCATGCACTTCGGCAACATGAAGTTCAAGCAGAAACAACGGGAAGAGCAGGCGGAACCAGACGGCACAGAAGGTTGGGTCCAGCTAAGGTAGAAGTGGAAACTGGGGTAAACTCCGCGGTCCTTCCAGGTTCAAATTTTCTCTTCTTCATCCTCAGAGGCAGACAAGTCAGCTTACCTAATGGGGCTGAACTCAGCTGATCTTCTCAAGGGGTTGTGCCACCCTCGGGTCAAGGTGGGCAATGAGTATGTCACCAAGGGGCAGAATGTCCAGCAGGTGAGTAGAGGACATCCCCAAAATATCCCCCTTTTCAGGTGACATGGTGCCATCTCCACCAAGGAGGACACCAAGAGGCTCCTCTCACTGGTGGGGTGTCATTCATCCAGGTGATTTATGCTGTCGGAGCCTTGGCCAAAGCCGTGTATGAGAAGATGTTCAACTGGATGGTAACCAGGATCAACAATTCCCTGGAGACCAAGCAGCCACGGCAGTACTTCATTGGTGTGCTGGACATTGCTGGCTTTGAAATCTTTGATGTAAGCCCTGGTTGACTGTGTTGTGTTGACCCCATTGGGTGTAGAGTTAATCCTACTGGATGGTCAGATATTTGTTTTCATATATGTTGACCCAGTTGGGGCTCAGTTTGACCCCACTGAATATATTAGTTGTTCTGTTGACCCCATTGGTCATCTCCTCTCTCCTTCCCCAGTTCAACAGCTTCGAGCAGCTCTGCATCAACTTCACGAACGAGAAGCTGCAGCAGTTTTTCAACCACCACATGTTCGTGCTGGAGCAGGAGGAATACAAGAAGGAGGGCATTGAGTGGGAGTTCATTGACTTTGGCATGGACCTCCAGGCCTGCATTGACCTCATTGAGAAGGTACTACCGCCCTCAGGACCTCATGCTGGGGAAGGGCCCTTTCAGTTGCAGCTTGGCAGGAACCTCAAAGTTGGTCAGTTTGGTTGTATTTGGTGTTCACTGTAGCCAACAAGGTCTTTTCTTCCTAGCCAATGGGGATCATGTCCATCCTGGAGGAGGAGTGCATGTTTCCCAAGGCCACGGACATGACCTTCAAGGCCAAGCTCTTTGACAATCACCTGGGCAAGTCGGCCAACTTTGGGAAGCCACGAAACATCAAGGGGAAGCAAGAGGCCCACTTTGCCCTTATCCACTACGCTGGCACAGTGGACTACAACATCATTGGGTGGCTGCAAAAGAACAAGGACCCCCTCAATGAGACCGTGGTGGGGCTCTACCAGAAATCAGCCCTGAAGCTCTTGGCCAACCTGTTTGCCAACTATGCTGGGGCTGATGCACGTAAGAGGAACCCCCTTCCCCAGAATCTGGGGCTCTTCCCACCCTGTCCCTGTCCTATCTCATCCTTTCTTCTTCTCCAACAGCTGTGGAGAAGGGGAAAGGAGCTAAGAAGAAAGGTTCTTCCTTCCAAACTGTCTCTGCCCTGCATCGGGTGAGAGTCCAAGGGTTATTGGTGGATCCCAGTGTATGTGGGCATGGAAAACATGTCCTAGGGCAAGGGATGACCCTTGGTGGGACAGGCTGGGAGGTGTCTTCATTCCCTTCATCATCTCCTCCTCCATCTTTCAGGAGAATCTCAACAAGTTGATGACCAACCTGCGGTCCACCCACCCTCATTTTGTCCGCTGCATCATCCCCAATGAGACCAAGTCTCCTGGTAAGCCAATCCCTAAAGGTTGATCCAGAGGACAGTGTTGGGCCTTGGCCAGAGGTGGTGGTGGGGAGCAGTGCTGTGGGGCAGGCCTTGACTCACCAGTCTTGATGACCCACCAGGTGTGATGAACAACCCCCTGGTAATGCACCAGCTGCGCTGCAATGGAGTGCTGGAAGGCATCCGCATCTGCCGCAAGGGCTTCCCCAATCGCATCCTTTATGGGGACTTCCGCCAGCGGTAGGCACAGAGGAGAAAATGTGGGGATGGGGTGGACAATCCCATTGGGGCTGATTTCAGAAGTTTCATGTCCTCTCTGGTTACCAGATACCGCATCCTGAACCCTGCTGCCATCCCTGAGGGGCAGTTCATTGACAGCCGCAAAGGCGCTGAGAAGCTCCTGGGATCCCTTGATATTGACCACAACCAGTACAAATTTGGACACACCAAGGTGAGGTCACTTGGTCTCAGTTCTGGTGGTCTCACCATCCACAAGGTTTTCATGGTGGGACCAGATCATGTACTTATATACCTGCCCATCTGAGCTCCCTCCAACAACACCACCACCCATCCCTCCACCACACCTCCAAATCGCAGCAGCACTTATCTTCATCTCTCCTCAAAGGTCTTCTTCAAGGCTGGGCTGCTGGGGCTGCTGGAGGAGATGAGGGATGAGCGCCTAGCCCGGATCATGACCCGCTTGCAGGCCCAAGTCCGTGGTTTCCTGTCCCGTCAGGAGTTCAAGAAGATCTTGGAGCGCAGGTAGGTGGTGAGATGGAGATGGTGTTGCATCCATGTTGAGTGGAAGCCCCTGGTGACCCACATCATGATGCGGTTTCTCCAGGGATTCATTGCTGGTGATCCAGTGGAACATTAGGGCCTTCATGGGGGTGAAGAACTGGCCTTGGATGAAGCTCTACTTCAAGATCAAGCCCTTATTGAAGAGTGCTGAGACGGAGAAAGAGATGCAGGTAGGACAAGGCCATGGGTAGGGAAGGTGGGTGGCTGGATGGAGAGAGGAAATGGTACGTGGGGACAAAAAGGAAGAAATGAGATTTACATGCCACCTTTGTGTCTCCCACAGAACATGAAAGAAGAGTTTGGGCGGCTGAAGGAAGCCCTAGAGAAGTCAGAAGCCCGGCGAAAGGAGCTGGAGGAGAAGATGGTCTCCATGCTGCAGGAGAAGAATGACCTTCAGCTCCAAGTGCAGGCTGTGAGTGACCTAGATGTCCTGGCCCCACACTCCTTTTTCATCCACCTCAAACCAAGCTTACCCTTTCCAGGAGCAAGACAACCTGGCTGATGCTGAGGAGAGATGTGACCAGCTGATCAAGAACAAGATCCAGCTGGAGGCCAAGGTGAAGGAGATGACTGAGCGGATGGAGGATGAGGAGGAGATGAATGCTGAGTTGACAGCAAAGAAGAGGAAGCTGGAGGATGAATGCTCAGAGCTGAAGAAGGACATTGATGACCTAGAGTTGTCATTGGCCAAGGTGGAAAAGGAGAAACATGCCACTGAGAACAAGGTGAGTGTAGGGAGAGGTCTTAACCTCAAATTGTGGGGAATTGAGCTGACTCAAGCCAAAATGAATAGAGTCTGGTGAAGATCCAAGGCTGGTTGGGTTGTGTTGCCAAGAATCAAGGCTGTTTGGGCTGCTAAATTCAAGGCTGGATGAATTGGGTCATGAAGACTCAAAACTGCTTGGGTTGGGCTGTGATGATCCAAGGCTGGTTGGACTGCATCACCAAGAACCAAGGCTGGTTGTGTTTTACTACTCCTCCTGACTTAGACCCAGCTTCACCAAAAGCAGGAACAACCTCCTGTCTCTTGCCCTACCTCTGGTACCAAGCAGGAGGCCTGATATTTCTCCTCCTGTAGGTCAAGAACCTCACAGAGGAGATGGCCGGGCTGGACGAGATCATTGTCAAGCTAACGAAGGAGAAGAAGGCTCTGCAAGAATCTCACCAGCAAGCACTGGATGACCTGCAGGCAGAGGAAGACAAGGTCAACACCTTGACAAAGGCCAAAGTCAAGCTGGAACAGCAAGTGGATGATGTGAGTGTTGGTTTCCTCCCACAACGGGCACATAGGTGGTCCCTTGGGGTGTGGAAGTCCTTCTGTAGTGTTTGTTTGCAGAGGCTTATGGGTGTGTCTCTTCCTCACTTGCAGCTGGAGAGTTCACTGGAGCAGGAGAAGAAGATCCGGATGGACCTGGAACGGGCCAAAAGGAAGCTGGAAGGTGATTTGAAGCTGGCTCAGGAGAATATCATGGACCTGGAGAATGACAAGCAACAATTGGATGAGAGGCTGAAAAAGTAAGGGCCTGCACACTTACTTGTCCTTTACCCATAACACTTCTGCTGAGCACTTAAGAGAATGACTTGCTGGTGTTTCTCCCCACACCTAGGAAAGACTTTGAGCTCAATGCCCTCAATGCCAGAATTGAGGATGAGCAAGCAGTTGCAGCCCAGCTCCAGAAGAAGCTCAAAGAGCTTCAGGTGAGGTTGGCTTCAGCTTGGGGGTCAATCAGAAGTAGGAACTAGTCCTCCCCATTATCTTCTTCATATCTTTTTGAGAAGGACCTAAACCAGTGTGCCACCCACCTGAGGTTGGAAGCCCATGGCATGTCCTTTGTCCCAGAACTTCTCTGTCATTTATTGCCTTGAAATTTCTCATGGGCTGGCTCCTGTACAGGTTGGCTTTTGTGGGGGTTGAGCTGAACCAATGGGTTGGGAGTACTCAAGGTAGGGAGAGCATCTAGGGTAGAATCATCTGAGCTGAGCAGACCATCTGGGTTGAATCACATTCATTCTAATGTTCTTAGAGAAGTTTGTGCTGAATTGTCTGTTGGTCCAGTTACTTCTAGGACTGGTTGAGTTGAATGAATCTCAAGGTAATTTGAGAAGGTGGAGAGTGTCTTCAGATAAGGCCAGGTTGACCTGGAGAGCTCAGATCTTGACTAAGTTGAAGAGAACTGGATGGGATCAAGACTGGTTGAGCTGAAGAGTCTACAGTTGGTTAGGTTGACTTGAATTGACTTAAAGACTCTCCAGCTTGATTGGTTGAGTTGAGTGGAGGAGTTGGGCAAAACCAAGTCCGCTGAAAACATGTTCATCCCTGGAGCACAGGCGCGGATTGAGGAGCTGGAGGAAGAGCTGGAGGCAGAGCGGACAGGCAGAGCCAAGGTGGAGAAGCTGCGCTCAGACCTGTCACGGGAGCTGGAGGAGATCAGCGAGCGGCTGGAGGAGGCGGGTGGTGCCACTTCAGTGCAGATCGAGCTCAACAAGAAGAGGGAGGCAGAGTTCCAGAAGATGCGGCGGGATCTGGAGGAGGCCACGCTGCAGCACGAGGCCACGGCTGCTGCGCTGCGCAAGAAGCACGCCGACAGCGTGGCCGAGCTCAGCGAGCAGATCGACAACTTACAGCGTGTCAAGCAGAAGCTGGAGAAAGAGAAGAGTGAGCTCAAGCTGGAGCTGGATGATGTCGGCTCCAACATGGAGCAACTGATAAAGGCCAAGGTAAGAAATAGGTCTCCAGCCATGAAGAGACAACACTTCTATTGCCCTTTCAAGGTTCCCTTTCATCTTCGTGCCCTTCTTGTTTGTAGGCCAACCTGGAGAAGATGTGCCGCACCATGGAAGATCAGATGAATGAGCACCGGACCAAGTCTGAAGAGGCTCAACGCATGGTCAATGACCTCACCACTCAACGAGCCAAGCTCCAGACAGAAAATGGTGAGAGGCTTGCTCTTCCCTAACTCTTTGACTAACTCTTGCCCAGTGGGGTGGCTTTGTGGTGTGTTCTGCAAGTGATTATCCACCACTTCACCCGACAGGTGAGCTCTCCAGGCAGCTGGAAGAGAAGGAAGCCTTCATCAACCAGATGACACGAGGGAAACTCACCTACACACAACAGCTGGAGGACCTCAAGAGGCAGCTAGAGGAAGAAGTCAAGGCAGGCCTTTATTGGGGGAACAGGGGGGCTGAAAGACACCTCCAGTGTCAAGGATGCAGTTAGTTTGGGATTGAGATGTGCATCATGAACCTGCCTTCACAGTAGGAGAAAATGAATTGAGGGTCCTCAGAAGTTCAGTAGGGTTGGTGCGTTATAAGGAGGTTGGATTGGGTTGGGTTAGGTTGGGTTGGTGGTTGGTAACTAGGATGTTGGAGTTAGAGAATGCCAATATAGCTCAAGTTGATAGGGACCCAGCTTCTCCTTCCTTCATAACTCTCTCCTCTCTCAGGCCAAGAATGCACTGGCCCATGCCCTCCAGTCAGCCCGGCATGACTGTGACCTTCTGAGGGAGCAGTATGAGGAGGAGACAGAAGCCAAGGCTGAGCTCCAGCGCTCACTCTCCAAGGCCAACTCTGAGGTGGCACAGTGGAGGACCAAATATGAGACAGATGCCATTCAGCGCACTGAGGAGCTGGAGGAGGCCAAGTGAGTAAATCTCTCCAGGAAGGGAGCTTCTGTGGGGCAGGGGAGAGTGGAGACTCTTCCACAGTAGAAGGATCCAGGGGATCTGGAGATGGTAGAAGAGATCCAGAGTAGAGCCTCAGCCAGTCAATAGGTAGAATAAGGTCTGAGTTGGCCCACTTGTTCCATGGGTCACCACAGCCAGGTTTTGTCCCATGGCAGGAAGAAGCTGGCCCAGCGGCTGCAGGAGGCTGAAGAGGCGGTGGAGGCGGTCAATGCCAAGTGTTCCTCCCTGGAGAAGACCAAGCACCGGCTGCAAAATGAGATTGAAGATCTCATGGCAGACCTGGAGCGGTCAAATGCAGCAGCTGCTGCATTGGACAAGAAGCAGAGAAACTTTGACAAGGTAGGAGGGCCAAGAAATGGTGGAAGGAGAAGAGTGGGGAAGGGGTAGAGACATGCGGGTCACACAAATCAAAAAGAGGCAGGAGAAGTCCAGAAGTAAGCTGAATGTCTTTCAAGGGCCATGTTTTAGCAGAGCTTCATGTCCCATTCAGGGAGAGTATTGGGGAAAGAGGAGGAGGATGGAAAGAGGGTTCTTCATGGGCAAAGCAGCAGCTGAGCAAGTGGTGTCCTCATAGATATTGTCTGAGTGGAAGCAGAAGTTTGAAGAGTCACAGGTGGAGCTGGAAGCATCGCAGAAAGAGGCCAGGTCCCTCAGCACAGAGCTCTTCAAGCTGAAAAATGCTTATGAGGAATCACTAGATCACTTAGAGACTTTAAAGAGGGAAAACAAGAATCTCCAAGGTGAGACTGTGGTCCTTCCCCACTCGCCTTCTTGTATTCCACTACCTTCCACCAAATCTGATGAGATCTTATCTGAGCAGAGGAGATCTCGGACCTCACGGAGCAGCTGGGTGGCAGCCACAAGACCATCCATGAACTGGAGAAGGTCCGGAAGCAGCTGGATGCTGAAAAACTGGAGCTCCAAGCTGCACTGGAGGAGGCTGAGGTGAGTCAAATCACATACCCCATATAAAGCCCTAATTTGTCCTAGTCTCCTCTGTGGCCCTTTAATTTCCCTCTCTGTGGCCCTTTAATTTCTCTCTGTCTCCACCAGGCCTCTCTGGAGCATGAGGAGGGAAAGATCCTGAGGGCCCAACTGGAGTTCAACCAGGTGAAGGCAGACTATGAGCGCAAGCTGGCCGAGAAGGATGAGGAGATGGAGCAGGCCAAGCGCAACCACCTGCGGGTGGTGGACTCACTGCAGACGTCTCTGGATGCTGAGACCCGGAGCCGCAACGAGGCCCTGAGGCTGAAGAAGAAGATGGAGGGTGACCTCAATGAGATGGAGATTCAGCTCAGCCATGCCAACCGCGTGGCTGCTGAGGCTCAGAAGCAAGTCAAGACATTGCAGGGCTACCTCAAGGTACCCATCAGACCACTGTCCCCAAAGCATGTTGAGATATAGTAGGTCCCACCACCCCAGAGTGGAAGAAAGGCAGACCTTGAGCTACTTGCCCACCATCCCCATTCACCCTCTTCCCACATGCCACTTTGTAGGACACCCAACTGCAGCTGGATGACATGGTACGGGTCAACGAGGACCTGAAGGAGAATATCGCCATTGTGGAGAGGAGAAACAACCTCCTTCAGTCAGAGCTGGAGGAGCTGCGGGCAGTGGTGGAACAGACTGAGAGGGCACGCAAGTTGGCTGAGCAGGAGCTGATTGAGGCCAGTGAGAGGGTCCAGCTTCTCCATTCACAGGTGAGACCTCACATACCTTCAAGGAGAGAGGTTACCTCCATCCATGGGTGTGGGCTTCTAATGGGTTGACTTGTCAAGATCTCCAGATCCTTTAAGCCTGCAGAGTTGGCAGGGAGCAGAGGAGCATTAAGTACTGGGGGATTGAAGAAGGATGGGTCAGCAGTTCAACAGATACCTCCTGAGATCTTCTCCTCTAACTCTAGAACACCAGCCTTATCAACCAGAAGAAGAAGATGGAGGCTGACATCTCCCAGCTGCAGACAGAGGTGGAAGAGGCCATCCAGGAGTGTAGGAATGCTGAGGAGAAGGCCAAGAAAGCCATCACTGATGTGAGTGTCATGGCGGGACCGACATCTACAACACCTTCCACTGGAGGGTGATGGAGAGCATGCTTTGGTCCTCCTTCTCTGCTTGCTTCTCTCCTCGGGCAGGCGGCCATGATGGCAGAGGAGCTGAAGAAGGAGCAGGACACCAGCGCCCATCTGGAGCGGATGAAGAAGAACATGGAGCAGACCATCAAGGACCTGCAGATGAGACTGGATGAGGCTGAGCAGTTGGCCCTCAAAGGGGGCAAGAAGCAGCTGCAGAAGCTGGAGGCTCGTGTGCGGGAGCTGGAGAATGAGCTGGAGGCTGAGCAGAAGCGCCATGCTGAGAGTGTCAAGGGTCTCCGCAAGTCTGAGCGTCGCGTCAAGGAGCTCAGCTACCAGGTGGGGCTCCTGGGCTGGTCCAGGTCAACTACTCTCCCTGTGGCCCCAAGCCTTTTGTCTCATTCTGTATATGACTTAGAACATGGCTGAACTGCTGGCCAGAGAGATATGGGAAAACTAGACCACCCACTGTGTGTATGTGTGATACTGTAGTGGGATCCAGAACATGGTCCAGGTCATGAGCCACCCAGGCCACTTCTTGGTGCTCCAGCATCCATTGGATCTTTGCCTGATCCAGAACCTCAGATGGGATCTCATCAGGGGCAAGATGATACTATCAAACAGGGAGACAACCCGCTTTCTGCCCCACAGCTGGGGCCACACACAGATCTAGAGAAGCTCCAAGAACACAATTAATTGTCCTAAGAACACCATTAACTGTCTCCTGACCCTCACTGCCCTGGTGATGATTCAAAGCACAGGTAAGGTTATGTCCTGACCCACACGTGTCTCATCCCACAGACGGAAGAGGACCGCAAGAACCTGGTCCGGCTCCAGGACCTCGTGGACAAGCTCCAGATGAAGGTCAAGGCCTACAAACGACAGGCAGAGGAGGCGGTGAGCACTGAAGTGACATTTGTGGGACTACACCCCAGGAGGGGACAGTATGGGATTAGGGTGTGGGAGACGATGTGGGGAGTAGCAGGGGACCTTGGGATGGTCAAGGAGTGAGGAGTCAGGGGCTGAGGAGAGTAGGTCAAGAGAAAGTGTGGAAAATGAGTGGGTGGTGGGATGTAGGGATGATGGTGGGAAGGATGGATGGATGGATGGATGGATGGATGGATGGATGGATGGATAGAATGTTAGATGGATGGTTTGTTGAGTAGATGATTGAGTGGCTGGAAGATGGGATGTCTGGAAGGACAGGTGGGTCCAGATGGAGCAATAAGAAGATAGGATAGAGGGACAACTGCCAGAGTGGCAGGAAGCCAGACAGAGCTGTGTGGGAGCCTCACTGGTGTCCCTGCACCTCAGGAGGAACAGGCAAACTCCAACCTGGCGAAGTTCCGCAAGGCACAGCACGAGCTGGATGAGGCAGAGGAGCGTGCTGACATCGCCGAGTCCCAGGTCAACAAGCTGCGGGCCAAGAGCCGTGACATTGGAGCCAAGGTGGGACTTTCCCCTGCCCTACAGCTGCCCTATGTCTGCCCCACAACTTCTTCATGCTCACAGTCCCTTTTTCTTACTCTCCATCAGAAGGGACTCCATGAAGAGTGAAGCTCTGGACCCCCAACAATATCCCCTGGACCTCCAAGTGGTCCACCCCCACTCCCAGCCCCCTAACCCTGGTCATCCAATAAAAAGCATTGAGCAGCAGCAGTTTCTGTGAGGCTGTTTTTGTGTGGGGAGGCTGGAGGTTCCCCATGGCATGACACCCACACGATGCCTGTAGCCCACACAAGATCACCAACCAATCTGCAGCACAGTGTGCCCCAAAGCATGATGCAACCTGACCTACAGTGCAATGTGATGTGAACCATGAGCTCAACCTTGAGCTGCCCCATAGTGTATTTTTATCTACTCCGTGTTCTGTAACCTCAACATGCTCCACACCAACCTAGATCCATGTGAGGTGAGAGACATGTTTTGGGAAGATGTGGGGGTGGGGAGGGAGGGACCCCTGGAGGTGGGGGACAGTATCTGGGCCCCCCACATATGGCGCAGAGCCCGAGTGGATCCCTCAGGCATGTCTTGGCTCCTGAGGTTGCACCCTGCCCTGCTGCAGGTGCTGGGGTCCCTCTGCCCTGCCCTCAGTGTTCCCCTCGCCACCAGCTGCTCCATCCCACTGCACACCATGCCCCGCAACCCCCCACGCCCTACTGACATTCTGCCCCATGTCCCTCCATTGCTCTGGACTTTCCATTCATCACCCCACCACCTTTTGGTCCACCAGCCCTGTGTCCTCCATCTCCCATAGTCCTTCTACCTCCTCCACGTCCGCCTGGTCTCTGCATGTTCTCTGTGTCCCACTGTCCCTCTGACTCCTGCCTGCCCCTCCCCGCTTCCCCCCTCACCCTCCCTTCCCCCGTCCATCTGTCGCCCCATCCCTCCCGGTCCAGGCGGCGCCGCATGATGGACCCCAGGGGACCCCGGCGTCCGGGCGCTCCCCTCCCCCGCCAAACCCGGCCCGAGGAAGGGTGGGGTAATGTCTCTATGGGGCTTTATGTGAATCTATGGGGCTCTAAAAAGACTCTGTAGGGATCTGTGGAGATTCTCTGTGGCTCCATGGAGCAGTGATGGGGCTCTGTGAGGGCTCTGTGGGGCAGAGGAGACGGTCTGTGGGGCAGGGGGGAGGGATCTATAGGGCACAATGGGTAGGTGGGGACCTCCCCACCCGCGGGAATGTGTCACCTCGCAGGAACACTTGTCACCTCCTTGATGACAAAGTGGACACGGTGTTCGGGGACTGCTGCCAGACCCCCCCGTCCCTCAGACCTCTGCCGGCCCCACGGCGCCTCACTGGGGACGAGATAACAATCTCCCCTCCGCTGTCCGGCCGTGTCCCAATATAGACCTGGCAGGGTAGAGCTGTCACCACCCCACGGGTGACAGGACATTGGCCAGGGACCGAGGCATCCAGGCCCCACAGGCACCCCCTTCACAAGGATCCCCGGAGTCCTAGCCCCATAGATCCCCTCCTTGCACAAAGAACTCAGGCATCTGGGCTCCAGAGATCCCCCCCACACAAGAAACCCAGGCATCTGAGACTCACAGGATCATGACGAACGGCACCAAAGCACCCTGGTCCACACAGCGCCCACATATACAAGGGACCCTGGCGCCTGGGTTCTCCTAGTTTCCCCCTGCTCCCACACACAAGGGATCCAAACGTTTAGACTCCATGGACACGTCCTACACAAGAGACCCAGGTATTCAGGGCCCCCAGCCCACCCCACATCCCACCCCTACAAAGGGTCTGGACAGCCCTTGCTCGCCCCTATAGCTCTGCCCCATAGATCATCCCGTGGGGTGAACATGTGGGTCCTGGATGCCAGGGTACGGGAGAGATGCCACCTTGTGGCTGGTGAAGCGGGGGAGGTGCCCCCCTCCTTCTCCCTTATCAGCCACCCCCTCCCCAGGAATGCTCCTCCCTCCCCATCCCATGATGGTCTATAAAGGCCTTTGGGCTGCGGGGCTGGCATAAGTGTCGGCGTGGGGCAGAGTGGGAGAGGGTGGGAGCATAGTGGGAATGTAGATATGAAGGGCTGAGGGAGGATATGGGGGGCTATGGGGTGCACAGGAGGGTTATGGGGATCTATGGAGCACAGGAATCTGTGGGGGATATGGGGAACAGGGGGCCTATGGGACACATAGGGGTTCTCTGGGGTGTGGGGACCTGTGGGGTACACATGGGGTTATGAGGCACAGAGGACCGAAGAAGTACTAGGGGAACTGTGGGGGAAAGAGTTCTATGGGGGCACAGCAATCTAGGGGACACTGATGATCTGTGGGGCATCCAGGGGGCCTATGTGGCACAAGCAGGGCTATGGGGCACATGAGGTCTATATGCCAAAGTGATCTATGGGGCATAAGGGGCTCTATGGGGCAAAGAGGGTCTATAGGGGGCATGGTGTGTAGCTCTACTCACCCTCCGCATGTCCTTCCAGCTCCCTTCATCTTACCTGCTAGATCCACAGACTCCAGGTGAGGGTGATGCTGCTTGGCAGCGTGGGGACAAGTGCTTCGGGGGGAGGTAGGGGGTGTGGGGGGTGTGGTTATGCTGCTATAGGGTTTATGTGTTGCTATAGGGTCTGCACATCACTACAGGGGATCCATACTTTACTATGGGGGTCTGCATGTGGGGCTGTGCAGGACTCTAAGGTTTCCTGCATTGTTATAGGAGTCCCTACGCTGCTATGGATTTCCGTGCATCACTGTAGGGATGCCTGAATTACTCTGGGGGTCTGTGTGTGGCTATAGGGGTCTTTGTGTTGCAGGGGTCCATGCATCACTCCAGGGGTTGGTGATCCCTGGTTGTGGAGGTGCCTGCATCGTACAGGAGTCTGTACATTGGGCTGTGCATGGACCTTGGGGTCCCTGCATGACTATAGGGGTCTGCCTACAGCTATAGGGGGTGTGTACACTGTATAGGGCTCAATACATGGGGTCATGAATGGCTATAGGATTCTGTTCATGGGGACATACACAGCTATGAGGTCCTGTACATCACCATTAGGGGTCCTTTAATGGCTATAGGGGTCCCTGCAGGAAGCCCCCGAATCACTACAGGAGTCTGTGCATGGGGCAGTGCATGACTGCGTGGGTGTGCAGAAGGCTATAGGGCTCCCTGCACATCTATTGGGACCCGTGCATGGGGCTGTGCACAGCGACAAAGCTCCGTGTCTGGCTCCAGTGTCTGCCACAGCCATAGGGGTCTGCGCGTGGCTATAGGGTCCCATACACCGCAATGGGCTCTGGCCAGTGGGGTTGTGTGGGGCCATGGAACACGGGATGAGACCCTGCGGCCACAGCCTCAGAGCCCCCCAGGTGATGCAAGGTCCCTGTCTGTGTGGGGCAGGATGGCGGACGCAGTGCTGGCAGCGCTGGGGGCAGCAGCCCCCTTCCTGCGGCCAGGAGAGCGGGAGCGGCTGGCGGCGCAGACCAGACCCTTCGACCCGCGCAGCGAGTGCTTCGTCCCCCACCCCCGGGAGGAGTTCGTTCGGGGACGGGTGACGGCGCGGCAAGGAGGGGAGGCCACCGTCCAGACTGAGCTGGGAGAGGTGGGCAGCTGGGGGATAGGGGTGGGCGAGGGGAGGGGGCAAGGGGCCATGAGGGGCAAAGGATTAATGGGGGTGAGAGGGCAATAGAGGGAGGGGTTAAGGATGGGAAGGGCTGATGGCAGGTAGGGGCATAGGGGGTGACTGGTGGGGGAAAGAAGGGGGGGTTGGGGATCATGGGGGGGTGAAGGATTGGTGGGAAGTGGGGGGTGAAGGGTTGGCAGGAAGTAAGGGGGTGAAGAGTTAAGGAGGGAGGGATTAATGGGATGAAATTAATGGGGGAGGGATTAAAGGAGGGAGGGGGGTTGAAGGTTTAGGGGAGAGCAAATGGAGGAGGGGGAAACCAAGCTGATAGTGGTGGGGGCCCTGATGCATTGGAGACTCCTAACCCATGGGGGGTACCCCCCAACTCATAGGAGACCCCTCCCAATCCATGGAAGAAATTCTACTAACGGAGCACCCCCTATCCCATGAGGTACCCCCCAAGCCATGGACACCTCCCAACCCCCACTCCCATGTCTCCTCATTCCCCCCAGACGGTGACGGTGAAGGAAGCTGACATTCACCAGCAGAACCCCCCCAAATTTGATAAGATTGAGGACATGGCGATGCTGACCTTCCTCCATGAGCCCGCCGTCCTCTACAACCTCAAGGAGCGCTATGCCTCTTGGCTGATCTATGTGAGCTTTCCCACAAGCCCCTGGAGAACCTGGGAAGTAGGCGGGGCCTTCCCCACAGCCTGGGGGGTGGATGGAAATTAGGGACCCTTCCCTAAAGCTCTTGGGATACCTAGAACTAGATGGGCCTTCCAGAGAGTCCAAGGCCACCTCAAACCTGGTGTGGTTTTTTCACAGACTTGGGGACACCCAGAACCTGGTGGCCCTTCTCCAGCTCCCTTGGGCCACCCAGACCCAAGATATCCCATTTCTAGACTGCCTCAGCCACCAAGACCTGAGATGCTGCATCCCCTGACCCCTTTGGTCACCCAGATCCAAGATGTCATTTCGATAGCCCCCTTGATGGGACACAATATATCCCATCCCCAGACCCCTTGGGCCACTGGCACATGACATGTCCCATCTCTGCATGTTGTGGGCCATCCAGACCCAAGATATCCCTTCTCCAGCCCCTTTTCAGACAGCCAAAATCAAGACATCCCATCATCACATCCCCTGGGCCACCTAGACCTAGGATGTCCCCACTTGGTGGAGTGGCACCTCCTGGCTCTGACCCACCTGCCTTTTTCTCCAGACCTACTCAGGGCTTTTCTGTGTGACTGTCAACCCCTACAAGTGGTTGCCTGTCTACAATGCTGAGGTGGTGGCTGCCTACCGGGGAAAGAAACGGAGTGAAGCTCCACCCCACATCTTCTCCATCTCTGACAATGCCTACCAGAACATGCTGACAGGTAAGGATGTCCTGTGAGGACCTCAAATAGAAGACCCTGCTCCAAAAAATGGCTCCTGACTTAGAACTGGTTCTCATCTAGGAGAATGGAGAACCTCAGCCTCAACCGCAAGACCCCAAGTATGTTTCCCAACTTCATCCCAGCTTACTCCTCTCTTTTCTTGGCAGACCGAGAGAACCAGTCCATCCTCATCACGTAAGGCCCTGCTTTGTCCAACCCTGCCCCACAGCAGTGGGGTGGGATGAAGAACCCACCAGTTTGTTATCCAATATCTCACTGTTGCCCCTCCAGCGGAGAATCCGGGGCGGGGAAGACAGTCAACACCAAGAGAGTCATCCAGTACTTTGCCAGCATTGCTGCCATTGGTGACCGCAAGAAGGAGGTGACCAATAGCAGCAAGGTGAGTGCCTCAGTCAATGTACCCTTGTTAGAGAGTGTACCTCAGTGGTGTCCACACTCAGCATTGTCCCACTCCATCCAGGGCACTCTGGAGGACCAGATCATCCAGGCCAACCCTGCCTTGGAGGCCTTCGGCAATGCCAAGACCCTCCGCAATGACAACTCGTCCCGATTTGTGAGTGATGGGGGTCGGTTCTATGAGGATAGGTCTGTGGGGCAGTTTGTGGGACAGGGTCTATGGTGTGGGATCTGCTGCATGAAGGCAGCCACCTCCACCTCCTGCCACTGCTTTCCCAGGGGAAGTTCATCCGAATCCATTTCGGGGCCACCGGGAAGTTGGCATCAGCTGACATTGAGACCTGTGAGTGTGTTGAGAGCCCAATGAGAGGATGCTTTGTAGTCCAGCATCCCTCCATCCATGGACTTACCTATCGATGGATTTATTCATCCATCCTAGGACTCATTCATGTATGGACTCCTCCATCCACCCATGAACTTCATCCATCCACCAAGGAACTCCATTCATCCATTCATATCTTCCTTCCTCCTTCCATCCAGTCACCTATTCATCTCCTTATCTACCATTCACCTAACCCTTCATCTCCAATTCTTTGTCCCTCCATCTCCTTGTGTCTACCTCCCTCCTTCCTTGCCTGCCTCCCCTCCACTCATGCCTGTCCCTTCATCTGTCTTCATGGTTGATGGATCCATCGTCTCATCCCACTATCCATTTTTCTCTCTTCTTCCCTCTATTTCCTCATCCTGCCATACAGATACCCCTCCTTTTCCATCTCCTCATACTACCATCCATCTCTCCATATCTTGATCCATCTTCTCACCCCAACCTCCATCCTCCTTCTCTCCATACCTACCTCAGACCTCCTGGAGAAGTCCCGTGTCATTTTCCAGCTGAAGGCTGAGAGGAACTACCACATCTTTTACCAGATCCTCTCTAACAAGAAACCAGAGCTGCTGGGTGAGTAGGGTGCTTGGCATTGAGTTTTCCACTTCCTCCCCTCCAATTCTCCGCTCTTTCCTGGGGCAATTGAGGATGATTTGGGGCTGTTTAGCCAGTGCAAATGCTCAGTTTTTCTCTCTATCCTGGGCCCACGGAGCAGAGATGCTTCTCATCACGAACAACCCCTATGACTACAGTTATGTCTCCCAAGGAGAGGTGACTGTGGCCTCCATCGATGACTCTGAAGAGCTGTTGGCAACTGACGTAAGTGGTGGGGTGGGCAGGTGGACATCTCCATGATGAATTGAAGGTGAAATGCCAGGTGGATGGTTGAGAAAGTAGAAGATGGATGGGTGGAGGAGAGGAGGAACATTGGGATGAGAGGCGGAGGATAGGAAGGGTTGGAAGATGGTGGGTTGGTGGTGTGGGATGATGTGGGATGAGGGACAGAAGGTAGGACAGGAGGCAGGGAGTGGAGGAGGTTGTGGGTGGAGATAAAAACAGGTGGGGAGAGTATTTAGGTGGACAGATCTGTCCATGAGCAAACAAGTCCTCAAACAGATGGATGAGTCCACCGATGCATAGATGGAGTTAATGGTGAATGGACGAGTCCATGGATGGATGAGTCTATAAATGGATGAGTGGATGGGTGGATGGATGGATGGATAGATGGATGGATGGATGGGTGAATCCACAATGGGTGAGTCCACGGGTGGATGAATCTGCAGATGGATGGAGGAGTTGATGAGCTGGAAGGGCAGAGGGACACAAATGGTGGCCAGCAGAGAGCCATGGCCACAGCTGGTGGCAAGGCCCTCTCCCATCCCCTCCCTCTCCACCTATCACCCAGAGCGCTTTTGATGTCCTGGGCTTCACAGCTGAGGAGAAAGCTGGTGTCTACAAGCTGACGGGTGCCATCATGCACTTTGGCAACATGAAGTTCAAGCAGAAGCAACGGGAAGAACAGGCAGAACCAGATGGTACTGAAGGTGAGTGGGTACAGGATGGCATAGGTTTTGGGGTCACCAGGTTAGGTAGAATCTGACAACATGTCTTCTTCTTGATGTTCTGCAGATGCTGACAAGTCAGCCTACTTGATGGGGCTGAACTCAGCTGACCTTCTCAAGGGGTTGTGTCACCCCCGGGTAAAGGTGGGCAATGAATATGTCACCAAGGGGCAGAATGTCCAGCAGGTGTACTACTCCATTGGGGCCTTGGCCAAGGCTGTATATGAGAAGATGTTCAACTGGATGGTGGTGAGGATCAACAACTCTCTGGACACCAAGCAGCCAAGGCAGTACTTCATTGGTGTGCTGGACATCGCCGGATTTGAGATTTTTGATGTGAGGACTGAGGGGTGGCAGGGTATTTGTCCTTTTGGGGGTTGGGCTGATCCAGTTGGGTGTTGGAGTTGGAGATGATTTTCTGAAGTTTCATGTTGACTTTTCTGGAAACTTGACCTTTTTTGGGCCTTGTGTTGATCATCTTGGGTGCTGAGTTGACCTCATAGATACTACTATTCTATTCACCCAGTTGGGTGTTGAGTTGATCCAGTTAACCCCATTGGTCATCTCCTCTCTCCTTGCTCAGTTCAACAGCTTTGAGCAGCTCTGCATCAACTTCACCAATGAGAAACTGCAGCAGTTTTTCAACCACCACATGTTCGTGCTGGAGCAGGAGGAATACAAGAAGGAGGGCATTGAGTGGGAGTTCATTGATTTTGGCATGGACCTCCAGGCCTGCATTGACCTCATTGAGAAGGTAACACATCCTCCAGGGTCTCATGGGGGCTGAAGGGACTGCTGGGGAAGGGCCCTTTCAGTTGGAGTCTGCCAGGGACCCCAAAGTTAGTCAGCTGGGTTGTTCTTGGTGTCCTCCACCACTATTTTTCCTCCTAGCCAATGGGGATTATGTCCATCCTGGAGGAGGAGTGCATGTTTCCCAAAGCCTCGGACATGACCTTCAAGGCCAAGCTCTTTGATAATCACCTGGGCAAGTCGGCCAACTTTGGGAAGCCACGTAATGTCAAGGGGAAGCCAGAGGCCCATTTCTCTCTTGTCCACTACGCTGGCACAGTGGACTACAACATCATTGGGTGGCTGGAGAAGAACAAGGACCCCCTCAATGAGACCGTGGTGGGGCTCTACCAGAAATCAGCCCTGAAGCTCTTGGCCAACCTCTTCTCCAACTATGCTGGGGCAGATGCTGGTGGGTGAATGGAGAGATGAGTTGATTGAGAAGACTACTGTCCACCAGTCACCCTCTTTCCTGTGTTACCCTACCTCTCTTCTCTCCAGGTGGTGATGGAGGAAAGGGGAAAGGAGCCAAGAAGAAAGGTTCTTCCTTTCAGACTGTCTCAGCCCTGCATCGGGTGAGGGACCTACATAGTGGACCCAGTGTGGGGCAGTGGCAGGACAACCTCCTGAATGGTGGATCACCCCTTCAGTCCCACAGACCCTCTCTTGGTCTCTCATTAGTCAGTTTCTTCCCTCCTCCCTCCTCAACAGGAGAATCTCAATAAGCTGATGGCCAACCTCAAGACCACCCACCCTCACTTTGTCCGCTGCATCATTCCCAATGAGCGGAAGGAGCCAGGTGAGCAAAGGGCAGGGCTGAGGGCAGGGAAAAGGGTGGTAGGTGTGGCTTGTGGCTGACACCACCCCTCTAACCCACTGCCAGGTGTGATGGACAATCCCCTGGTAATGCACCAGCTGCGCTGCAATGGAGTCCTAGAGGGCATCCGCATCTGCCGCAAGGGCTTCCCCAATCGCATCCTTTATGGGGACTTCCGCCAGCGGTAGGCACAGAGATATGGGGAGGTGGTGGACAACTCAACTGGGGCTGACCTCAGGGTTTTCATGTCCTCTCTGGTTACCAGATACCGCATCCTGAACCCTGCTGCCATCCCTGAGGGGCAGTTCATTGACAGCCGCAAGGGCGCTGAGAAGCTCCTGGGATCCATTGACATCGACCACAACCAGTACAAATTTGGACACACCAAGGTGAGGTCACGTGGTCTCTCCATGTTCCTACCACCCACGGGGTCATGTGGACCCCATGGTCTCACCACTGATGTGTCCACCTGCCTATCCACACCCCTATCCATCGCTTCATTCCCCCAACAACCTATCAACTCTTTCATCTGTCTATGAACCCTTCCCAACCAATTCACCCTCTTACTTGCCTCCTTGCTCCATCAGGTCTTCTTCAAGGCTGGGCTACTGGGACTTCTGGAGGAGATGCGGGACGAGCGCCTCTCCCGCATCATCACCCGCATCCAAGCTCAGGCCCGAGGGCAGCTCATGCGCATTGAGTTCAAGAAGATCCTGGAGCGCCGGTGAGTGGGGAAAGGGTCTTTCTCCTTGAGAAGGGACCTCTAGTGGCTCACCAGGTTTGTGGTGTAGTGGCATCTGTGTTACCATTCTAGGGACTCACTGCTGGTGATCCAGTGGAACATCAGGGCCTTCATGGGGGTGAAGAATTGGCCTTGGATGAAGCTCTACTTCAAGATCAAGCCCTTGTTGAAGAGTGCTGAGACAGAGAAAGAGATGCAGGTGAGAGGAGGGGATGAGGCAGGCAGCTTGGGATCCAAAATGGGTTTGGTGGACTTGAAGGATCGAGGGCATTGGATGTGGCTACTGGTCTCCTATGCTTGCTTCAGAACATGAAAGAAGAGTTTGGGCGGCTGAAGGAAGCCCTAGAGAAGTCAGAGACCCGGCGCAAGGAGCTGGAGGAGAAGATGGTCTCCATGCTGCAGGAGAAGAATGACCTTCAGCTCCAAGTGCAGGCTGTGAGTGAGACTGGCCCCCAAAACCATGTCAGTGGGGTGACCAGCACTCCTCCAGGGCTACCCTACCTCATATACCACTCCAATACAGGAGCAGGACAACCTCAATGATGCTGAGGAGAGATGTGACCAGCTGATCAAGAACAAGATCCAGCTGGAGGCCAAGGTGAAGGAGCTGACAGAGAGACTGGAGGATGAGGAAGAGATGAACGCAGAACTGACAGCTAGGAAGAGGAAGCTGGAGGATGAATGCTCAGAGCTGAAAAAGGATATTGATGATCTAGAGCTGACTCTGGCCAAGGTGGAGAAGGAGAAACATGCCACCGAGAACAAGGTGAGTGTGGGAAGAGGCCTTGACCTTAAGCTGTGGGGATTTGGGTCAACACAATCTGACTGTGTTGGGTTGAGGAGATTCAAAGCTAGTTGATCTGGGCTATGTGAACACTCAACATCCTTTGGGTTCTCTACCACTGCAGCAGCCTCATTTGCCAAGGATAATGGCAGTGTTACCCAGCTTTGCTCTACTTCTGGTACTAAGCTGGAGGCCTAGTGTTTCTCCTCCTTCAGGTCAAGAATCTCACAGAGGAGATGGCTGGGCTGGATGAAACCATTGCCAAGCTAACGAAGGAAAAGAAGGCCCTTCAAGAATCTCACCAGCAGACTCTAGATGACCTGCAGGCAGAGGAAGACAAAGTCAACACCCTGACAAAGGCCAAACTCAAGATGGAACAGCAAGTGGATGACGTGAGTGTGTTCTGGTCCCATCGTGGGTAGTGCTGAGGAGCTTTCTGGGGTAGATATGATGGAAAACTGAGGTTTCCTCCCATTTCCATATTTCCACACAGCTTGAAGGCTCCCTGGAACAGGAGAAAAAGGTCCGGATGGACCTGGAACGGGCCAAAAGGAAGCTGGAAGGTGACTTGAAGCTGACCCAGGAGAACATCATGGACCTGGAGAATGACAAGCAGCAGCTGGAAGAGAAGCTCAAGAAGTAAAGATGGACCTCTTTCCCCAGTATAAACTGGTCAGGGGGCAAGGGCAGGGACCTCATTGCTAACTGCTTTCATTTGCAGGAAAGAGTTTGAGATCAACCAGCAGAACAGCAAGGTTGAGGATGAGCAGGCTCTGGCTCTGCAGCTCCAGAAGAAGCTGAAAGAGCTGCAGGTGAGGGATCTATTCTCTGCTTATTTGGGCTGGAGAGCCTCCAGCTGGTTGGGTTGAGGTGAAGAGTCTCTGTCTGGTTAGGCTGAGTTTAGGAGTTTCTAGTTGGTTGACAAATGTTCAGATGTCTGGGATGAGCTGAAGAGTTTTCAGTTTATTGGGGTGAGTTGGGTTGAAAAGTTTCCAGTTCAATTGTTGAGCTGAATGGAGGAGTTGGGTGGAGCCTAGTCTGCTCACAGCAGCTCTATCCCTGGAGCACAGGCACGGATTGAGGAGCTGGAGGAAGAGCTGGAGGCAGAGCGGACAGGCAGAGCCAAGGTGGAGAAGCTGCGCTCAGACCTGTCACGGGAGCTGGAGGAGATCAGCGAGCGGCTGGAGGAGGCGGGTGGTGCCACTTCAGTGCAGATCGAGCTCAACAAGAAGCGGGAGGCAGAGTTCCAGAAGATGCGGCGGGATCTGGAGGAGGCCACGCTGCAGCACGAGGCCACGGCTGCTGCGCTGCGCAAGAAGCACGCCGACAGCGTGGCCGAGCTCAGCGAGCAGATCGACAACTTACAGCGTGTCAAGCAGAAGCTGGAGAAGGAGAAGAGCGATCTCAAGCTGGAGCTGGATGACCTCAGCTCCAACATGGAGCAACTGATAAAGGCCAAGGTAAAAGGAGGCCAAGGTGGACATCTTATCTCCACCATGGGCATCATTCTCCTGCTTCATTCCTTCCCTCCATAATTTCCTCCTCCAAGGTGGGCATGGAGAAGATCTCTCGCACTATGGAGGACCAGGCAGCTGAACACCGGGCCAAGCTGGAGGAGACACAACGAGTCCTCAACGACACTAGCACCCAACGGGCCAAGCTCCAGACTGAAAATGGTGGGAACCCTGACCCTCCATACCCCTCCTCACCCCACAGTCTCAGCCCCTGCCCCACATCTTCAATCCCTGACACACCGTTGAAAACCTGTCCTACCTTTGCAGGAGAGCTGTCCCGCCAGCTGGAGGAAAAGGAGGCCCTTGTCTCTCAATTAACTAGGGGCAAGCAGTCATACACCCAGCAGATGGAGGACTTGAAGAGGCAGCTGGAGGAGGAGACGAAGGTGAGGTTTGTGGGATGGCTGATAAGGTCTCCAGGAGGGCTTCAAGGCAAGGTGTCCTTCACCCTCTTGGTGGTAGCACCAAATAGAAGTCAAGTTCAGGCCAGTTCAGTGGGTTGGTTGCATCTAAGAGTGGTTGAGTTGGGTTGCATTGGTTTAACAGCTAAGAGGCTGGGCTGAGCAGTTCAGTTCTGAAGCAGCTGGGCTGGCCTATGGGCAGTTGGGGGACACTGGATGAGGGGAAGTCAAACTGGACCAGATTAGAGATATCTATCTTTAGATTTATCTGGGTCTAGATGTGCTGAATTTGGTTGGGATGACCTAGAGAAGGTTTGGCTGAGAAATACCAGTGCTTACTGAGTTTGCGGACCTACACATAGTACAAGTTCACTTTCACCTTTTCGCCCTCTCCCAGGCCAAGAATGCACTGGCCCATGCCCTCCAGTCAGCCCGGCATGACTGTGACCTTCTGAGGGAGCAGTATGAGGAGGAGACAGAGGCCAAGGCTGAGCTCCAGCGCTCGCTCTCCAAGGCCAACTCTGAGGTGGCACAGTGGAGGACCAAATATGAGACAGATGCCATCCAGCGCACTGAGGAGCTGGAGGAGGCCAAGTGAGTAAATCTCTCCAGGAAGGGAGCTTCTATGGGGCAGGGAAGAGTGGACACCCTTCCACTACATAGATTCCAAAAATCTGGAGAAGGTATAGGGATCTGGAGATGGTAGAGATCCAGAGCCTCAGCCAGTCAATAGGTAGAATAAGGTCTGAGTTGGCCCACTTGGTCCATGGGTCACCACAGCCAGGTTTTGTCCCATGACAGGAAGAAGCTGGCCCAGCGGCTGCAGGAGGCTGAGGAGGCAGTGGAGGCGGTCAATGCCAAGTGTTCCTCCCTGGAGAAGACCAAGCACCGGCTGCAGAATGAGATTGAGGACCTGATGGCAGATGTAGAGAGATCAAATGCAGCAGCTGCTGCATTGGACAAGAAGCAGAGAAACTTTGACAAGGTAGGAGGACACAGTGGTGAGACAGGAGCAGATGGGAGACATGGAGACAGAAGGTGATCCCTTGCTTTGTTCCAGATTTTGTCTGAGTGGAAGCAGAAGTTTGAAGAGTCACAGATGGAGCTGGAAGCATCGCAGAAAGAGGCCAGGTCCCTCAGCACAGAGCTCTTCAAGCTGAAAAATGCCTATGAGGAGTCGCTTGAGCACCTGGAGACCTTCAAAAGGGAGAACAAAAATCTCCAAGGTGAGACCATGATACTTCCCCTACCCACCTTGTTCTCCACTACCTTCCATCAAGTCTGATAAGATCTTATCTGACCAGAGGAGATCTCGGACCTTACGGAGCAGCTGGGTGGCAGCCACAAGACCATCCATGAACTGGAGAAGGTCCGGAAGCAGCTGGATGCCGAGAAACTGGAGCTCCAAGCTGCACTGGAGGAGGCTGAGGTGAGCCAAATCACATCCCCATATGAAGCCCTAATTTGTCCTAGTCTTCTCCGTGGCCCTCTAATTTCTCTCTGTCTCCACCAGGCCTCTCTGGAGCATGAGGAGGGAAAGATCCTGAGGGCCCAACTGGAGTTCAACCAGGTGAAGGCAGACTATGAGCGCAAGCTGGCCGAGAAGGATGAGGAGATGGAGCAGGCCAAGCGCAACCACCTGCGGGTGGTGGACTCACTGCAGACGTCTCTGGATGCTGAGACCCGGAGCCGCAACGAGGCCCTGAGGCTGAAGAAGAAGATGGAGGGTGACCTCAATGAGATGGAGATTCAGCTCAGCCATGCCAACCGTGTGGCTGCTGAGGCTCAGTCCCACCTGAAAGCAGCCCAGGCTCACCTCAAGGTGGGATCACCCACCTCTAAGGAGGTCTTCCTGGCCCCTTGGAGCTGCTGGCTGATGTCCATCATATTTATCCCAACAGGACACCCAACTGCAGCTAGATGATGTGGTAAGAGCCAATGAGGACCTGAAGGAGAATATTGCCATCGTGGAGAGGAGAAACAACCTCCTCCAGTCAGAGCTGGAGGAGATGCAGGCAGTGGTGGAACAGACTGAGAGGGCACGCAAGTTGGCTGAGCAGGAGCTGATTGAGGCCAGTGAGAGGGTCCAGCTTCTCCATTCACAGGTGAGACCTCACATACCTTCAAGGAGAGAGGTTACCTCCATCCATGGGTGTGGGCTTCTAATGGGTTGACTTGTCAAGATCTCCAGATCCTTTAAGCCTGCAGAGTTGGCAGGGAGCAGAGGAGCATTAAGTACTGGGGGATTGAAGAAGGATGGGTCAGCAGTTCAACAGATACCTCCTGAGATCCTCTTCTCTAACTCTAGAACACCAGCCTTATCAACCAGAAGAAGAAGATGGAGGCTGACATCTCCCAGCTGCAGACAGAGGTGGAAGAGGCCATCCAGGAGTGCAGGAATGCTGAGGAGAAGGCCAAGAAAGCCATCACTGATGTGAGTGCCATGGTGGGACCGACATCTACAACACCTTCCACTGGAGGGTGATGGAGAGCATGCTTTGGTCCTCCTTCTCTGCTCGCTTCTCTCCTCGGGCAGGCGGCCATGATGGCAGAGGAGCTGAAGAAGGAGCAGGACACCAGCGCCCATCTGGAGCGGATGAAGAAGAACATGGAGCAGACCATCAAGGACCTGCAGATGAGATTGGATGAGGCTGAGCAGTTGGCCCTCAAAGGGGGCAAGAAGCAGCTGCAGAAGCTGGAGGCTCGTGTGCGGGAGCTGGAGAATGAGCTGGAGGCTGAGCAGAAGCGAAATGCCGAGAGCATTAAGGGTCTCCGCAAGTCTGAGCGTCGTGTCAAGGAGCTCAGCTACCAGGTGGGGCTCCTAGGATAGCCTAGGTCAACTACTCTCCCTGTGGCTCCAGGGCCTTATGTCTCATTCTGTACATGACTTAGAACTCTGGCTGACTACTGGCCAGAGAGACACAGGCTGTCTAGATTCAATACCAGACTATCCGCTGTGTGTATGCGTGATACTGTAGTGGGATCCAGGACATGGTCTGGGTCATGAGCCACGTCTTGGTGTCCCAGCATCCATTGGATCTTTGCATGATCCAGAACCTCAGGTGGGACCTCACCAGGGGCAAGAAGACATCCCACTTCTGGCTCCCAGAGCTGAGGCCACCCACAGATCTAGAAAGGCTCCACTTCCCAAAAACATATATTAACTCTCTCCTGACCTTCATAGCTTGGGTGGTGTTTCAAAGCACAGGTAGGGGTGAGGTCATGATCCATGTGTGTCTCACCCTACAGACGGAGGAGGACCGTAAAAATATGGTCCGGCTCCAGGATCTCGTGGACAAGCTCCAGCTGAAGGTCAAGGCCTACAAGCGACAGGCAGAGGAGGCGGTGAGCATTAGGCAGGGAACACTGGGACCACCCCCCAGGAGGGAACAGCATGGGTATGGAATGTGGGAGAGAATGTGAGGAGTAGCAGGTGACCTTGAGATGAGGTGGTCAAGGGGTGGGGTGTCAGGGGGTGAGGAGGGTGGGTGGGTGGTGAGATTGAGAGATGATGGTGGAAGGAAGGAAGGAAGGAAGGAAGGAAGGAAGGAAGGAAGGAAGGAAGGAAGGAAGGAAGGAAGGAAGGAAGGAAGGAAGGAAGGAAGGAAGGAAGGAAGGAAGGAAGGAAGGAAGGGAAGGATAGATGACTGAGTGGATGGAAGGGAAGGACAGAATGCTTGAAGTTTATGTGGGTGGAAGATTGGATGGATGGATGGATGATTGAGTAGATGGTTGGGTGGTTCGAAAATGGGATGCCTGATGAAACAGGTGGTTCTATTGTGGGCCAGATGGAGCAATAAGGAAACCAGATGTATGGAGAGCAGATGGGGTGGCAGGAGGCCAGACAGAGCTGTGTGGGAGCCTCACTGATGTCCCTGCACCTCAGGAGGAACAGGCCAACACCAACCTGGCGAAGTTCCGCAAGGCACAGCACGAGCTGGATGAGGCAGAGGAGCGTGCTGACATTGCCGAGTCCCAGGTCAACAAGCTGCGGGCCAAGAGCCGTGACATTGGAGCCAAGGTGGGACTTTCCCCTGCCCACAGGTGCCTCATGGGCCACCCCATGGCTGCCCCACAACAGCCCCTTTTTTTTCTTCTCCATCAGAAGGGACTCAACGAAGAGTGAAGCTCTGGATCCCCAAGTATCCTACCAGAACTCACAGCTGTCCCACTTAGATTTCCAAGTAGCCCCCCTAACCTTGGTCATCCAATAAAAAGCATTGAGCAGCAGCAGTTTTTTTGTGGGGTTGGGTTTGTGTTGGGTGGGTGGGGTTGCCTCATTGTATGGCACCTGTAATATGGATGGAGCCCATACGAGTTTCTCATAAATCTGAAATTTATGAATAAAAAATGTATGGGATGTGGAAAAAGGGACAGGCCACATGGGAGTATTATAGGAGCATTGTCAGAGTATTCAGGGATGCAGTGAGGAAGGGCAAAGTCCCCTTGGAATAGAATCTGGCAAGGGATATCAAGGACAACAAGAAGGGCTTCAGAAGGTGTATCAGCAGGAAAAGGAAGATTAAGTAAAATATGAGGCCACTGCTGAATCAGATGAGAGACCATCTCTGTGGAGAAGGACCTGGGGCTCTTGGTGGATGACAAGTTGACAATGAGCTGGCAGTGTGTCCTTGAGGCCAGGAGGGCCAAGAGTGTCCTGGGTGCATCGGGAAGAGTGTGACCAGCAGGTTGAAGGAGATAATCCTGCCCCTCTATTCAGCCATAGTGAGGCCACATCTGCAGTACTGTGGTTCCAGATCTGGTTTCCTCAGTGTAAGAAAGACAAGGAGTTACTGGAGAGGGCCCAGCAGAGGCCACAAAGATGATTTGGGATCTGGAGCATCTCTCCAGAGAAAGAGACTGAGGGAGATGGGCCTAAGTTTAGAGAAGATTCAGAGCGGATCTCATCAATACATCTCAAAGGCAGGTGTCCAGAGGTTGGTGCCAGACTTTCTAGTGGTGCCCAGAGACAAGACATGAAGCAATGGCCATAAACTAAAACACTAAACATTCCACCTCAACATGAGGAAGAACTTCTTTATATTGAGGGTGGCAGAGCAGAGGAACAGTCTGCCCAGTGAGATTGTGGATTCTCCCTGCCTGCAGAAATTCAAAACCCAACTGGATGTGTTCCTGTGTAAATTCTCTAGGTGACCTTGCTTTGGCAGCAGGATTAGACTAGATGATCTTCGGAAGTTCCTTCCAATCCTAAAAATGTTGTGTATTGTCAACCCATGTGGACCTGGCGCACCCCACAGGATGTTGCAACCCACCCCACAGTGCAATACGATTTCACCCATGGGGTGTACCTCGACCTCAAACTGCTTCACAGGATATCCCAACCTGCCTCACACCAATCTATGTCTATGGGAAGAGATGTGCCTGGGGGCACATAAAGGACTGGGGATAGAGGGTCCCCAGGAGATGGGGCCAGCATCTGGTACCTCTACAGGGTCACCTTCAAGGACCTCCTGGTTCCTGAGCTTACAGCTTCTGCTGCTCCTGGCCTCAGTGTTCTCCTAGCCACCAAATGCTCTTCCTATTATCCACCATATTCCATTTCCCCACATGTCCCACTATCCTTCTGTCCCAAATGCTTTCATCTGTCTGGCCTCTCCACCCCGACCCCTCTCGTTCCACCACCCCTTGGCCAAAAACCCCTGTCTCCTCCTAGTTGTTATCCTCCATTTCTCACTGTCCCTCCATCTCCTCCATAGCCCATAGTCACACCATCCCTATATGGTCTCTACCACTCCATTTCCTCTACGTCCCTACACACCCCACAGTCTCTATGTCCCACTATCTTTCCATCCTCTCCACATCTCAACATCTTCATGAGTCATCATCCCCCCATTATACCACCCCTCTCGCCCTCCATCTCCTCTCTGTCTCAGCATATCCTCCATGTTACATCACCCCACAATTTTCTTCACATCACTCCATCCCTCCACATTCTCCCAGTCTCATCATCCCACTATATCCCATCATCCTTCCACGTTCTCCATGTCCTAGACATGGGAAGATGAAGCAGCAGCATTGGTGGATAAACTGGCTTGCCAGCTCCAGGGATATAAAGAAAACTCTCACAAGAGGGTATTTCAAGGACCCCAAAGGGTGCCAGCAGGCTTTCAGTATATAGACGGGCAAGAAGGCAAAGATTAAATAGTATAGAATGGTAAATGCCATGGAATAAAGGCTGGGCTTTGCCCTGCTTTCAGCTGGGATGGAGTTCCCCAGTAGCGGCAAGGTCCGGGCGGGCGGTCACAGCGGGAGGACGCCCTCCCATCTTCGGGAGGAAAGAAATAGGTCCCGGCACAGCTCCGCCGCTTTCCGAGCCGGGAGCCCGCACCCCGCTCTGCGCCCCTGCCGCGGCTGGCGGTGGCGAGCACCGCGCCCAACTCCAAACCCCGCAGGGGAAAGACGGAAGGAAGGAGGTACCGTGGGCCGGGCTGATCCCCCGGCGGGATCTGGCTCCGCCCGCGTCTTCCCTTGAGGCGCCGTCCCGCCCGCTTCCCGGGGGTTGGGGGCACCTCTGGGGCATCGCCCTTGGGTCTGTGAGCTGCAGCCGCCAGGGCAGCGGGGACCCCGCGGGCATCGCCAGCGGGAGAGCGCCGGGGGCGGACCCGCCCGGGAGGCTCCGGCTGGTGCCTCTGCGCCCCCGAGCCCGGGAGGGGCAGCGCTTTGGGTTGTTTCTTGGCATTGAGTTTGGGCACAGCCAGCGCGTTTGTGTGCCAGGAGCTCCTCAGCGAGCTGCTGTCTGGAAGTGGTGCCCTCACACCGACGGAACGGCATCAGCTGCAGCTGGAGTCCCTCCGGTAGGTGCCTCTGCATCTTCCCTGGCACAGTACCTTGTGCTGGCTGTTTTCATATTTATCTGCCGTCCATTTTCCCATTGTTTATATTTTCTTTTGTTCACTAGAAGTTGAGAAAGTAATGTATGGAAAGGTAGGGTGGTGGTTTTTTAAATTTAATTTTAATTTTTTTTTTTTTTTTTTAATTTGGGGATCGGGTTTGGTTGTTTTACAGATAAAGACCTGCCAATGGACAGCTACTGTCTTTGCTTTTTAGTTAGTGCATGTGGAGGAAAGGAAACCAAAGGCTGAAGTGTTTTTTGCTGTCTTGTGTGCCTGTCACTGCTTTTGATGTGTCCTTGGAAATAGTTTTTGGAATGAAGAGGCACAATCCTCTGTATGAGAACATTTGACAGGAAAACTTGAATGCTGTCTCAAAACAGAAACAGAAGTGTTTTGCACCTGATTCTCTAGAAACTGTGTGTGCTATATCCCCCAGAATGAGCAAACCTGGTCTTTTGTCTCCTCCTCGTTCATGTTCCAGGTGGGCTCAATTTGTTAAGTTGCCTGCAAAAAGGGATGCTAGCAGTTAACTTTTACCATAAATACTTTCTTTTCCATTTTTGCAGGACAGCAATACCCCATGCCACTGAAGCAACCAGAGAAGAGCCCACTTCCCTCCCAGATTCCGGGTCTCAGTGACCTTTCAAGGGCTCCCCATGAGGTGCCACAATCTGGGTGCCATGGGAAGTGGATCAAAGAGACTCACTCAGCCTACCTGAGGCTGGCAAAGCAAGGAGGCCGACCTGGTGAGCATCTGTCTTGCTTCTTTGGTTTTCCTTTGTTTTCTTTGGCTTTGCTTTGACTGCAGTGTAAAATGCTTGTAGATGCTACAGAAGGATCCTCTGGACTTTTGAAATGAACTAGTGGAAAAAATGAGGAAATTGATTTCTTCCTGACAAAACAATCTGAAAACAAAGGTAGTGCTTTGGCAACTAGATAAGAAATCAGAAAAGTACTGGCTTATGTCTTTTTCTCTCCAGACCTACTGAAGCACTACACTCCCGTGGTAATGAAGTCCCCTCCAGCAGCATATGCTGCACCTGACAGGCACTCACACTGTGGAAATCCTGCAGGGATTGAGGAGCCATGGTAAGATTGCTGAGGCCCAACACATCATAGCCTCTCTCCTCACCTATTAACATTTCTGAGTACTTCTGTACTAAAGTGCAGGATTTGTATACCCTGTCAAGCATCAAATCTTTGCCTGCAGGAGCCGTGTTTCTTCTCTACCAGATTACATGGTTCATAGAGAGTTTATGGCTGATGACCATCAAGGCAACAGTTATGAGACAAGAAGAGGGCCTTTTGATTTTGATACAAAAAGTGTTTGGCAGCAGGAAGCTGAAGAAAAAGAAAATGCAGAGAAAAAGAAGGTAGGTTGGACAGGCACCCTGTGACGATTTGTTTGTAAAGCTTGTGAGCACATCTCTGTCTGGGCCTGTTGCTTCTTATAGGAGGGAAGCTGTAATCCATGTGAGTGTCTGTATTCCAGAATCAATTTTTATATTGCACTTAGAGAACAATAAGAAAGCCATGTTTTCTTAAGCACTGCAGGTATAGCATAAGAACCAGAAATGCAGTTTCCCATCACATTATGTGGTACATATACTTCAGTATAAATAAAAAGTAGTAGTTAGTTTCTATCTTCTTATGCTTTATTTCCCCTGCAGTTCATTCTTGGTGAAGAGACATCTTGTTTAGTAATCTTGGGTGAGGAAAAAAGAAGATAAGAACAAGAGACTATTCTGAAAAATGAGTTTAGTTTAGTTTGAAATGCAAGGGAGTCCCCAAAGATACTGTGCTAGCTGCCTTTGAATGAAAGATGTATCCAAGACAAAGTAAGTTTAGCTCAAGCTATGCCCCAAACAAACCTTTCTGTACTGACACTGGTGTTTTGTTTTGGAGACCCCTCTGCTATCCTCCCTCTTTCATCCTCCCTGGCCAGTTTAGATGCTGAAGCCTTATGTTTTTTAAATACCCTCTGTATTCTCAGTTGCCATGTTTACCACAGGCCTTTGGGGTATACCTGGAAAGGCATTTGATGTAGTTGAACACCAGTGCCACCCTTCTTAAACAGAAGGGCACATGTTGGACGTTTTAGGAAAAAAGTCCTCAGCCTTTGCTGAGATGAATAACTAGTGCTAATTAAGAATGATGTCTTGTGTAAATGGGAAGACCTCATTAATAAATAGGCTTGGGAATGTTTACTGAATCTGTGGCAACAGGCAATCAAGCAGCATATGTTTAAACTGTAATTTGCCTGATGCTTGTAGGTGAAGCTTCTTTTTTTTTTTTTCATAGATTTAAGACCCTGAAAATAAAAACTTGACACGCTGCAGTGCCTCTTAAAGGAACTGATCTAGGACAGAGAGGAAGTCCTGTTCCTCACTCCCTTACTGAAGAACCAATTATGATCAGTGTTCTGAGAGTCAAACTTAACTATGGTAACAGTAATTCAAGCCCACATACTGACTGCAAAGTGAAGTTGAGGTTAATTTCAGTTTTGGTGGAGTTTCGTTGAGACCTAGTTTCATTCTGTCACATGTCTGAAAGTTTCATGTGCTCCCAGTTTCATTCAATCATGTGCTTTATTTATGACTGAATGCAAAGTGAATATGTTATATATTCAGCTCGGATTGCAACTATGCCGAGGCCCTCCTATATAATTTATGCTATTCTCCTGAGAGCTGAAGTTAAGTTTTGTCTAAGGTTCTATATCTACCAAGTCTTTTTCTGTAAGATTAGGTGTGAAGACAGATTCTGTGTTGCTAGGTTTAGTTCTACATCCATACCACCATCTCTCATTTGGCTGTTCTTCACAGTATCCTTTTATACACTGAGAAGTGTATCATGTATCCTGAAATGCCACATGGTGCTTCTTTCACAGCTACTTCTTGAATATCCTCTTTTGGGAAGTTTCTATCCCATGCTCTTAGAGTACCTTCCCAAAGAGTGTTTCAAGTGAGACAATGGAACTAGCCCTACCAAAGAGTCTCAATTTTAGTTTTTCACCATACATCTTGTATATTGAAAGGTAAGAATACAGACTACAGACAAATTTCTAAGGAATATTCAATTTATTTGTTTGACTACATGATAACACTGCAGCAGCAAACTACCTCAACTATTTCTGGTAGTATGAGACTGAATGTATTGAAAATATTTTTCAGTCCAGCACGACTAAGCAGTTATTCAGAAGAGACATGCATGATGCAATTGTGGAGTTAAATCCCAAAGGGTGCCCGTAGGAACAAGTGCAAAACCATCTAACCGCTAAGGGTACCTCTTCTGCTTGGTTTGGAAAACAGTGTTCCCAAGTGGGCCCTTGCTCTCAAGGTTTAAGCCTTTATGCTGCTTTCTTCTGAAGTATTATAATCTCCACTGTTCCTTGTGATTATTGCTGTGTAGAGGAGAACTGGAGATTTGGGGGACCATTACATGGTTCTTCATGCATCAGGATGGATCCTGTAGTTCCTCCCTAATGTCTTAATCACAGCAATAAGTCTTATTCTTCTGGCAATTTTGAAAATCAGCAAAGAGTATTAGTGTATGAAGGATTTAGCCTTTATGCTCATGGCAAAGCAATGGACTTCTGCCCCAGGGAGGAGCAGCCCATGGAAATCTCACAAGGCTTAATAAGACCAAGTGCAAGGTCCTTCAGCTGTGCTGGGACAGCCCCTGTTACCAACACAGGCTGGGGGATGAACAGATCAGAGCAACCCTGCCCAGAAGGACTTGGGAGTGCAGGTGGATGAGAGGCTGGACATGATCTGGCAAAGCGTGTTTACAGCCCTGAAAGCCAAACATGTCCTGGGCTGCATCCAAAGCAGCGTGGGCAGCAGGGCCAGGGAGGGGCTTCTGCCCCTCTGCTCTGCTCTGGTGGGACCCCACTTGGAACACTGCATCCACCTCTGGGGGGCCCAGCACAGGGAGGACAGGGAACTGTTGGAGGACTCCAGAGGAAGATGCAAACATGATCAGAGGAATGGAGCAGCTATTCTATGAAGAAAGGCTGAGAGAATTGGGATTGGTCTTTCAGAACAAGAGAAGGCTTTAGGGTGACCTACTTATGACATTTCAGTACTTGAAGAGACCCTGCAAAAAAGATAGAGAGGGACTTTTTTCAAGGGCGTAGAGTGACAGGACAAGGGGGAATGGATTCAAACTCAAAGACAGTAAGGTTATACTAGATGCTAGGAAAAAATTCTTTACTATGAAAGTGGTGAAGCACTGGGACAAGCTCTCCAGTGAAGTTGTGGATGCCCCAACCCTGGAAGTGTTTAAAGTCAGGCTGGATGGAGGGAGCTCTGAGCAACCTGGTCTATTGAAAGGTGCCCCTGTGGCAAGGGAGGTGGAATAGATGATCTTTAAGGACCCTTCAAGCCAAACCATTCTGTGAGTCTGTGATCCTTTTGCCTGTGCATCTTATGGCCCAGATGGGTTGAGTTGAAAAACCTTAAGGAGGGAGGCCTGTATGGGTGAGAGGTCAGCTGGAGGTGTCATCAGGGTTTGCATCAGCATATGGCAATATCCCTCCAGCACCAGTAAGATGAGACCTTCATCTCCAAAGTGCTCTCTTTCAGGCACTTGCCTGAAGGGTCTGCGTATATATGCATATGTACTTGGGGATGTGTGTGATGTAGCAAAATGATTGCTCATCTGATGTCAGGATTTTACCTCAGAGAGATTTGAAATGTAATGTAGAATTTTGTCCTTGATCACACAGGAGCCAGGATTTCATCTGAAACCTTTTATCTTACCATGCTTGCTGAAGATAACCATTGTCCTTCATGTATCAGCCAGGCACAATACATGTTCTACATCATGTTTCTTGAATATAAGATTAATAAATGTGTATGTTTATTATAATAAACATAGTAACTTTTAGAGTACATTGTTGCCATCTCTTCACAGAGGGAAGAAAACTTTAAACCAAGAACATTCCCTGTGTAGTTTGTTTTATCTGAGAAAATTGATGGCTGCTACTAAACAGAGGCTTGTCAAACAGAAAAAGCCCCCTCAGCTGTAATCATTGGAGTGTAGTGACACAAGAGTCTACTTTTAATGCTGAATTTGCCCAGCAAAATAACAAATAGCACCTGAATGGATTGCAGGTGCCCTCCAAAGCCAAATTCTGACCTGTTCCCTTGGTACTGTTGTCATTAATTAGTTTACTTGAACAGTAGGGAGTGTTTTGATCCCTTCAGTTTATGCTAGCCTCTCATTTAATGGCAAGAAAGGCAACATTTGAAACCATGGTCTTGCTCACAGCCTTCAAGACTTTTCTCTATGCCTTGCCTCTCCTCTTTTCCTTTCTTGACTTAATTTTGGACAGTTTAAACCTTTTTCTGTCTCTAGTCAAAATCTCTCTAGCTTCTGCACTCCCTTTGTCCTTTAATTGACTCTTTAACTAACTCTTTAATTACTCCTTTCCTCTTGGTTCTGTTCGATGCCAAGAGGAAAACCTCATCTCTCTCCATTTGCTGTTTGTGTATCCTGACTATCGAACTGAGTTGTGTTTCTGTGTTGCCCTGTGTGCCATCCTGGCTTCAGCATCTGGCAAATGTCACCTGAGGTTGTTTTTGTCAGTTGAAACTGTAGGTAATTGTGTCCTGGATCTGAAACTTGTGTGTCAAGTCTGAAGTGGTCCAGTCTAGTGATAGACAGAAGACAGCATTACCATTTCTGCATGGTAGGATGGCATTTTTGAAATGTAAAGCACAAATGGGCTGCTTCAGCAAACAGTGTGAACAAACTTGAAAAGCAGTTCTAAGCAGCTAATGTGGTTTTTAACCTCCAGGTTGGACAAAGATCCTCTTTATCATCTCACATAGATGCCTCTGATATCACTGCATGCTCTTGCTGATCTCATCTCTTCTTCTGTGACAAATGTCCTAGTCTGACTCCACTGACGTCTGAAGGAGTTTCAGCATTGATTTTACACGTGTTTGCATTGACATCCTGGCTCAGAATCAGTACAACTGTCTGTCCTAGGCTTCACTTTCTTCCAGATAATGAGAAAACTTACATTCTCGGTGCATTCGGATCTGGTTATTTTTTTTAGCGGCCTCTAAATTATTTCATTGATTAGATATATTCAAAGACCATTATACTTTTGTTTGCTCTTTCCATACTCAGTGTTCACAGGCTCCTTGAGAAGTCCTTGGTGTGTTTACACTTTGAAATTTTCTCCTTATAGAGGTTTTCATAGGTGTCTGCAATCCAACTGTGACTGCTGTTGATGCATCTAAGTTTTGCACTTTATGATCTTTTGCTCTGTTAACTGTATTGCAGTTTGTCATAGGTGGAAAGTATTGTCATACTTAATGTATTTGTAAGTTTATAGAGCAGTATATTTCACTTTTAGTTGCCCTGTCCTGTTAATTTCTAAATAACCTGCAATTAATATATCTTATTCCTCGGGGTGGTCTCCTGTGTTGTATGTTTAAAAAAGAAAATGGTCAAATAATATGTAGGTTCTAATTAGAAGAATATATTAGTGTAACACAAAAACTTTGTCAATAAGCTTTGAAAATTTTGTGCTATCTTCAGGACATCCCCCTTGTCCCCTTCATGCAATAAAGGAAGCTGTAAGTAGTCTTTAAAGATTTTGGTTTTTTAACTCATAATTTCTTAGCAACTGTCAGTGAAAAATATCTGGAAGTTGTTGAGGATATTTAATTTCATGCTTTTATTTGAGAGGAAAGTAAGTTGATCCTTAAGTAGCTGTTGATTTTGATCAAAGTTAAAATAAAGAGCTTTGATATGTGTTGCTCACGTTTCTCCACTGCTTACAGGTTTTCCCACTTTAGTTTCTGGAGTGAGTGTTGTCTTTCCCTGACTTTCTAGGTGCCATCTTTCAGTCTTTTAGTCAACACTGAGTTTCTTTACTTGTCATATGATTAAAATAAAATATATTTTTCTGTTGGAATTTTCCCCCAATATATATGTATTGGTTTGAATATCAAAACCTCTAATACCACAACAGTTTTCTTATTATATAGGATGTTTTATGCTTTTTGTTAAAAACCAAAACCCAAACAAACAAAAAATGAAGTAGCAATTAAACTATAAATTAATTTCTAGTCCTCCTGACTTTAGTAAGACTGGTCTATTTTCATATTCTGTGAACAGAGAAATGGAACAAGATGGGGTTGCAATGAATAAGTTTGAATTTGAAGCTTAATTTTGGGTAGAACTGTGCTGTGAGTCTTGTGTAGAGCACATTGTGGAGAGAGCAAACAATTAATCCCATGTAGAATAACTAACTAAGGGACTGCTTCATCTTTTGTTACTCCTTAATAATTCGTTACTATTACTTATGGAAATAATGTAGATAAGACATGGAAATTTGAACACATTTAGGCCTTTAGTATCACCTTCACTTATGCTATCAAATAATCTTCTTGGTTATCTTTTTCATAACTCCTTTTTTTTTTTTTATCTAAGATTTCTCTAACACAGGTAAAGCTTCCACCTATAAGCCCTAAATATCCAAGCAAAATGCCAACTGTTTCTACAAACAAGGAATTTAGTGGAGCAAATAAGCTTTCCTTCCCACCCATGTAAGTAGTACATTTATGGAAATCATTAACCACCTAAGCCTGCAACTATTCATATGTACAAGTAAAATTGCTCCTTGTGAAATTGTGAGAATTAGTGGATATAGGTAGGGACTTTGTGGATCTTTATTGCTGTTAAATTTGCTATCATATGTGATGCTAAAATAGTTTTAAAAGCGTTTAAAGCAACTAAAATAACAGTACTTCAACTCATGTAAGAAAATTATTCAATATAATTTATTATATAATTATATAATAGTCTATATTCTATATTATATTTATATATAATATAATTATATATAAATAATGTATAAATTATATAAATATAATATATATATTATATAATTATTCAATATAATATAATTCAATATGTTTGGAAAACTAAGAATAGAGTTGTATATCTTCATGTAGCAGGTTTTTATGGTGTTCTAAATTGTGTTTTTCTTAATACCAGTGAACAGGTGAAAATGATAATCTACACTGTTAGTTCTGTCAGTGTAGTTACAGAGAAACAAGTAGGACTGACACTTTAAGGAAAGATAAACTGTAGTCTTCACAAGGGCAGACAGAGCAAAAATATCCTAATGAACACCTGGAAGATGTGTTTTAAGCAAATTTTTATGTCATGTGTGATGTGATGTAATCACATCATCATCTGTGTGCACGGCTGAATTGTTTCTGCATACTTTGCCTTAAAAATTTATTACTCAGTCATCAGTAATCCTAGTATGTTTTAGAACTACACTAATGCTACCAAATAAGTGATTAAATTGTCAAATGAATTTAAGAGAAAATTTATGACATGATTTTACTTTTGTGCACCACAGAATGAGTACTGTCAGCCTTTTTCACTTACACTTTCTTTGTGGGATTTCCCTTTTGCACTTTTTCGTCTTTAAGACCAGAAACTGTATAAGTATTATTTATATGTGTAAAATTCCAATGAAACAGATGGATCTTCTCATGTAAATTCACACACAGTACTAAATCAGGCATAGTTCTGTGCTTTTGTTTGTTTGGTTGGTTTTGGTTTTTCTTCTTAGATGATTACATGTAGAATATATTTCTTGTTATTCATAAACAAATTATAAGGCTATAAATAGTTATATTTTCAAATTAATGTTATATTAGAAATAAATTATATTATAAGGCCTTTTCTGTGCAGAATACAATTTTTCCACCTAGCCCCCATCTTTGTTTACTTTTGCTTTTTTTTTCCTTTAACATATTTGTATTTACAGGCCTGCTAAGAGAAAAAATGAAGCAGTAAATTTTAGCAAAATAGTAAGCAATGGTTATGGGACTAACTTGTTTCAGCAGTGTACTGGATGGGAAAAAAAGACTGAAGAAACATCAGAAAATAGTGAGCACTCTGAAGGTAACGTTTTTGAAAAATGAGCTGGACTCTCAAGGTAACAGCAGAGGGCACCCTCAGTATTTGTGTGCCTCTCTGAATATGGTGAGACACATTGAATTATTAGTGCTTAGTTTACAATACCCTATGACCAGCTAAAGAAAGGAGTGCTCCTGTTTGTAGTCAGCGAAGGCAGGCGCTTTCATGGGCTTTTTTCATCTCTACAATTGCAGTATGCTCTGTTCCAATCCAGGGGCTTCTGTGTTCTGATCCAGGGGCTTCTCTGTGATGCGTTTCTGTAAAATGCTGCAGAGACACAGCCATCCTGCTTGAATTTAAGCAGACTGTTAAATATTTTTTGCCTCTTTGTTATGCATATTCTTTTGCCCCTAATATTTTCCCAAAAACTTCTGTCAATAGTGTCATTAGTACTCCTGTTTAAGAAATAGATCACTGTTTGTAGAAATTTGTCAAAATAAATACATGCACGTTGTTGAAGGCAGTGGAATTTCAACAGTTTTAGAGAAAAGAAGTTACCCAATGTTCATCTTTGCTTTCAGACCTTACTTTGTCATGCACAGTAATAATAGCTATGAAAGAATTCACTTGGAAACACTTAAATATAAAGGTTAAAGGGTGGGAAAATTTCCCTTACTTCTGTCAAAGACATTTTGCTTTACTAACCATGCTGGCTGTATTGGTTTTCTATAGCAATTTTTGGAAATCCCATTGCATGCACCAGAATTTATTTTTTATTTGTATCAGGGAATCCTTTTGTATACACTGGGCATTGTCATTATTCCCTTGACCTTGATATATTTATATATGAAAGTCTTAGAGGCCAGGTATTTTAATTTCACTGACACTTCAGCTCTGTCTGAATTAATCTTTTTGTCTTCCATGAATATATCTACAGTGGATGTGGGGTTTTTTTTTTTTTTTTTTTTTCCGGTGTGCAAAAGCTCTTCCTCCCACTGAGTATCAGGAGAAAACAGAGAACTAGAAGTTGTGTGGTTTTGTTCAGAAGAAAAAATATAAATATAAAACTGAGGTATGAAGTCAGATTTCAGTCTGGATCTGAAGGGGAATGCATAACCTTAGAAGTCACTCTTCAAGTTAATTTAGAAGCCACTCTTCAAGTTAACTTAAGTATCCAAATTCTGCTCATGCAGAGGATAATGCTTTGAGAGGCTCAGTGAGCCAACAATTCAACCATGGAGTCTGAAAGTGCTCTTACTCAGCATGAAAGAAAACCTTTACTATTCTTTTTTGGTTTCAGATTCTATTTAACTTTCTGGTGTATTGGTATTTTTCTTTCCCACTACAGTGAGTAAAATTAAAGGGGATTTCAAAATCTCTATTTGAATAATTTGGTGATAGTTGATTTCTTTAATGTGTGTGCCTCTAATGAAACATCTGACATACAAAGAAAATGCGAAGATTTTTCAGAGTAAAATTGGTTACACCACTTAGGCAATAGACAAGAAAAATATAGCTATGCTGTAAAGGCTGCTGACATATAGATACATCTAATTTTTGAATTGCTTTTCTTTTTCAAATTTTTTGATAACGTGATGCCTACTTTGCTTCTATTGCCTTTGTTTGCAATCATAGCTATCCCGACTGAGATTGATTCTGTATCTCAGTGTAGAAGGAGATTGCTTTTAATGCCCCATACCATATGGCTTCATTCAAATGTGTATCTTCATTTAGTTTTGACCTTGTCATTTTCATTCTTTCACGTGATTGCTGAAGGTAGTGCTTTTACTTTTTTCTCACTTGTGTACTTTTTTCTGTTCATCCAAAGCAATTGGCAGCATGAACACCTTGCAGCTCTCTTTTGAGGTGGAGCTTTCTCTATTCTCACTTGGACAGAACAAATCCTAGACACATCAGGAAGGAGATACAGCCCATTCCATATGTAAATCTATAATCCCTTTGTTTTGGATACAGATTTGCATCATACTGCAAATTTCTTAGGTGGCTTGTTTATCTTGTTAATTCAAAATTAAAGGTAGTGGAATTTATCTGTATTTTGACGTGAGGAAGAAACCAAAAATTTTAGCTGGCCTTTTTATTATTATGATTGAAGTTATTCTGTAAACTTTAATTTTTTTTTTTTTTTTTTTTTTTTTTTTTTTTTTTTTTTTTTTTTTTTTTTTATTGCAGAAGCAGAACAATCTGAATCACCACCAGCAAGCAATGAGTTAAAGCCACCATTTCAGGGATGTAATAAATAACTTGAAAGACTGTGGGGGAAACTAAAGCCTTGTATTGCTTATATAGCCCACTATTTGCATGTTGACTAGATTATTTCTGTAATTTGACTCATCCCTGACTGAGAAGTTTTCGAAATGGATGAACTTCATTGGGCTTGATTACACCAAGTTTTAAAGAACCGGCAACAGCTGTCAGTGGTTAGTCCTAGACCTTTTCTTAGTATAATAAACAAAGCAAAACTGAGGTTTTCTCCTGCACAAGACTCCTGCTGCTTTGCACTCAAACAGGGTTACCATACCTGACTTGACTAGACACAGGTGTGCTACTGATGTGTTCAAATCAGCAAGTTTCTTCAGTTAAGTACAGCTGTACTCATGAATTATGCCACTAAGAAAGGTGAAGGGGAACTCTTCACCTTTAAAGACCTGGTGGCATTTCCTGGTATTGTCTTGTTGTACAGAAGCTGATTTGTTGGTTAACAGTTACATGGACTCAGCTATCTATGATGTCTGTACTTTCAGCTGTTAGATAAAAGAATTATCTCTCCTGAAGTCTTGACTGCAACAAAAATCTGTGCTAGATCACTGTGCTTATTCACACCAGCAGAAATTTGTACTTTGAAATAGCAATGAATAGAAGTTGTACTTTAATATTTTGAAAAAGTTAAGATATACTGATATTTCAACAGTGGCTATTTTATCTACTTGGATTAGGATATATCCCTGAAATCTTATTAATAATTAAATATTGATTATAAAGTCTACTAGAGAGTGGATGCAATTTCATTACCATGTTTTTTTCTAATCCCATGAAAAGTAAACACTTTAATTTTTAGAATTTCCTCGTCATTACATTCACTACATCTTACACCTTTGAATCCAAGTCCTGAAGATTTTAAAATTTATTACTAAATATATATTTCTTTGATTTGAATGTTTAGAGTATGTGGTTTAATACTGCTCTTCTTTAGAACTTTAATGTAAAAATTGATTGGAAACAGGTAAACCGTTGCTAAGCTGAACCCTCAAAATTTTCAGCAGACTGTAGAAATTTTGCTGTTGATGTTGTTAGACCTAGCACCTGAGTCCATCTTTGCTATCCATTATTTTGAAAAATTCAACTAAATTGTATTTAAATAAAAGGCTAAAACATATGCAAATGCTTAAATGTACAGTTAATGGCTACTTAGCAAATTTTTCTAAATCTAAAAAAAGCTTACATCAAGCTGTACCTTTAGTGGTGTGTGAGATTACTTACTTTGTATCTGTTTTCAGTTACAATTTGTGTTGTGGATTATATCCAGATACATTGAAATTTTGCTGTGAAGGCAGAGCTTTTGGGGGAATCCAGTTTTCTAGGCTAGGGTATCAGGGGATGCCAGAGTTGGAGCTCACAGCATTAAAACCTGACCAGTTGTGGTGAGTTGACCTTGGCTGGGCACTGGGTGCCTGCCAAGCCTGTCTCTCACTCTCCTTCCCAGCAGGACAGGGGAGAGAAAATAAGATAGAACACAACCCATAGGAGTGACTCCAGTAAAGGGCAACAGAGCTGGTGAAAGTTCTAGAGAATAAGTCCTATGAGGAGCAGCTGAGGGAGCTGGGGTTGTTTAGCCTGGAGAAAATGAGGTTCAGGGGTGACCTTATCACTCTCTACAACTTCCTGAAAGGAGTTTATAGCCAGGTGGGGGTTGGTCTCTCCCAGCCAACCAGTGGCAGAATGAGAGAAAACACCCAGGAAAGATTCAGGCAGGACATCAGGAAGAATTTCTTCACTGAAAGGGGGGTTAAGCGTTGGAAGTGGTGGAGTCACCATCTGTAGAAGTGTTCAAGAAACAACTGGCCATGACGTGGCTTAGTGCTGTGGCTTAGTTGACAAGGTGGTGTTCAGTTGAACGTTAGACTTGATGATCTTGGTGGTCTTTTACAACTTAAATGATTGCCATTAATGTGTATTTAGCTTTCCTTAGTCAAGCCAAGCAGCGGTTTGATTTGCACCATTGGTCAACTGAGTCTGAATGGATGACAGTTTGAATACTGTGAGTTAGAATATTAACAAGCTGAGATTTTTCTTCACCAGAGCAGGAGGGTGATCCTGGAATTTGTTTGTGCATTCAGAATAACAGAGAGCTGCAGCAGATACATAATTTGCCTGTTCTCCAAGAGATGTGAAGTCAAAGCGGTGTAACAAATCAAAAAGCTCTAGCTGAACACATGGATGGAAGTGTGCTGCTTGAATTCACCTTATCACAGTAATCACATTGTTCTGTTTACTTCTGAGTCAGTGCAGTAACGCAGCTGGCAGTTTTCAAAGTCATCAACAGTTCCATGTAAAAGCACTGGCAGCTTCTGGTTTTCCATTTCTGTTTCTCAGAGAAATGCCAAATTCAAAAGCTGGGTGCTTATTAGAAAATCTTGCCCTATTGTTTTAAATGCTGAAACATTTGTTTCATTGCCTTGTGCTCTATTTCTGCCCTGAATGCCTTTAAGTAGTGAGATTTTTTTTTAATGCTGATTGCTTTGCAAGCCTAAAGATAAAAGTGCAGTTACATTTTATGAATTGCATCCAAGTATACTGAGCATGTGAATGTTTCTAAAAGAGAACTCCAGATAAAGATTTAACAATAACTTGGCAGTTTAGTGATTGGAGAGTAATCTTCCTTTTATATACAGTCATTTCACTGTAGTGAAGACTAGTATATATCTAATATATTATTCTAACAACTTCTGTCTTTTTTGGCTAGACTAAAATATAAGCATGCTTTCAGAGATCAAGGGTACGTATGCATTAACTTTCTTTGTGTAGCAATACAAACAAAAATTCAATTGACCCATGTGCTTCTGAAGCATCTAAAATTCCACTGATTTTGGCTTATCTATTTCTTAAATGCTATTATCTGTGCTGAATATGCAGGCTGAGTTATAAAAGATGTAGGATAAAGCTGAATTTCTATCTGTAAATAAATAGCTTCATATTCTGCTCTTTTCTGCAGATAATTTTTCAGACTATAGTTACATTCTATGCTGTAGTGTGGGAGAAAAAGCTAGAAATAGAAACATAGAAGTTCAGTCTTAGCACATTTTGCCCTTCTATTAATAGTTGTCAGGATACAAAACATCCAGAAAAACTGAAGAATCAAAATGAAGTGAGTAAAACAGCTGCACTGAATTATTCGGCCATTTGACTGTAAAAATGGTTTATGGTGAGCACAAGGGAGAATACATTTGATTATGACAGACAGCCTTATTTTCCATAGCTCCAATTTTCATCCATGCAGTATAAAAACCTGAAAGCAGACACCAGTTGCATAGTGTTGTTATTACCCCAGTATGTAAGTGTATATTTTTCACCCTTGTAAACAGCAATAGTATCCTTCCTACAAAAATACAAAAAACAAACACTACACTACAAAACCAGGAAGCTAAAAGGAGATTTAAAGTTTTCTAGTGATAACTGAGAGCAAAGTTTACTACAAATTATTAGACTCATAGAAATCCATAATTTATTGAACCTTTCAGACAAGGTAACTATAGTAACCTTATTATTTACAAAAAAGCAATTTACATTGATTATTCTCTTAATATACAGATGAATAGAAAATTACCTGAAAGCTAAATCAGACTTTTCATTGGATCCTGAGATGAAGGGGTAGGTAATATTCTGTTGAAAGGAAAATTCCTTCCATGGAATTAAACACTCTTCTAAGGGATTTTTCCACTACTATAGCTTGGAAGTCTTGACAAATATTTAAAGAACAGGAAAATGGAAGGTGGATTAGGAACCTGTCCTTCTCTTTCACCCATTGGAAATCTAAACAAGCTGAACAGGTGACATTTTTCTGAGTTAGTTGAGCATTTCTTCTTGCATGTCATTTATGCCTAGAAATGCATCTGTGCAAGGGGTATATTCTCTCTCTTATATTCCTATACAAAGTCCTTTGGTGTGAGACAGGATGTGAATAAATTTTACTCTAAATGCCCAATACGTGATTTTGTAATATATACATCTCGGCCATGCCCTGTGCCTAGTGTGTTTACCATCCAGAAGCACAGAAAATTCTCTACTAAGAAGATTTTATTTGCTCTGTCTCCCAAGTACTCCCTACTATGAGAAAAGCCAGTGTGGTTCTCGTACGAAAACTTACTTTAAAAATTGCATTGCAGGATTGTGGCTTTGGGGTTTTCAGTATGAACCATGTTAAATTTACGCTTCCAGTAGCCGAAAAATTGTGTTCTCTTTTCTCGCCCCGTGTTTGCTGTGCCCGGGTACCCGCGAGAGCGGGAGCATCGTGTGTGCACCGACAGGGACAGGGGAGGCACAGGCACCGGCCTGGCTCCGCCATCCTCGGCCGACACCTGCCTGTGTAACTGGATCCGTATCTGTATCTGTGTCTGTATCTATCTCTGTGATAAGGTCCTCCCGAACGCCCGTGCCCTTGGCAGCCGCTCTCCCGCCGAGTCCCGGAGCCCCGCGCTCCCCGCGCTCCGGCTGCATCCCCCGGTCCCGGCATCCCTGCCACAGCCCCGGCATCCCTGCCACAGCCCCGGCATCCCTGCCACGGCCCCGGCATCCCAGCCACGGCCCCGGCATCCCTGCCACGGCCCCGGCATCCCTGCCACAGCCCCGGCATCCCTGCCACGGCCCCGGCATCCCTGCCACAGCCCCGGCATCCCTGCCACGGCCCCGGCATCCCTGCCACGGCCCCGGCATCCCTGCCACAGCCCCGGCATCCCTGCCACGGCCCCGGCATCCCTGCCACGGCCCCGGAACGCGGCGCTCCCCGCCGTCTCCCCGGCGCGCAGGGGGTTAACGGGGCCCGGGGCGGGGCGGTGCCGCCGCTGGCGGGAGGTGGCTCGGCCGGGCGCCCCGCAGCCCGCCCGGAAACAGCGAGCAGCTCTCCTCATTTCCCAGCGGCGGATCCCGCTGCTCCCGGTGAGATCCGCGTCCCGCCGGTGGCCCCGGCAGCCCGCGGGCCGCTCCCGGGTTGGATGGGGGGGTGCCCGCCGTGTGTCCCACCCCGGCGGCCGGAGGGCGGGCAGGGATGGGCAGGGATGGGGGACCGGAGGGCGGGCAGGGAAGGGGGACCGGAGGGCGGGCAGGGATGGGCAGGGAAGGGGGACCGGAGGGCGGGCAGGGAAGGGGGACCGGAGGGCGGGCAGGGATGGGCAGGGATGGGGGACCGGAGGGCGGGCAGGGAAGGGGGACCGGAGGGCGGGCAGGGATGGGCAGGGAAGGGGGACCGGAGGGCGGGCAGGGGTGGGGGACCGGAGGGCGGGCAGGGATGGGGGGCCGGCGGGCGGGGATGTCGCTCCTGTCGAGGGCTCCTTTCGGCGGGGCCGCTCTGTCTGCGGGGCCGGGGCAGCGCTCCGCCAGCAGCGAAGGGACCAGCAGGGTAAAATCAGTTTTGCAGCCACTTCAGCTTTTCCTCCTGATGGATCAACACCGGAGAAGAGCTTTTCCTGCAGAAACCATTATGTGACAGTTATAGTGGATTCTGCTTGGTTTAAAAGCACCAGTCTGAGGATTTAGATGCTTAGATGAGATATAAGGAAGAAATTCTTCACTATGAGGATGGTGAGACACTGAAACAGGTTGCCGAGAGAAGTTGTGGATGCCCCATCCCTGGCAGTGTTGAAGGACAGGCTGCATGGAGCTCTGAGCTCTACCTGGTTTGGTGAAAGGTGTTCCTACCCATGGCAGAAAGGTTGGAACCAGAGGATCTTTAGGTTCCTTCCAACCCAAACCATTCTAAAATGTGCACGCCTCTTAAAACAGGCTGTGCCTTTTCTTTATCTGAGTTCTGCTGGGAGCACATTATTGTTGAACATCCGTTTTAACTTTGGCTGAGGAAGACCGCAGAAACCTTTGACATGTCTGTAAAAATTTCCATTTGGTTAGACAGTGTGAGAGTTTTGTGGTTTTACGTTAACTGGTTGCTTGTCAGCTACTACCTGATTGCTGTCAAGGTCTGCCATGGGAAAGCTGCTCTATGCTTGCTCCTTCTTTCAATTCCTGCCAAGACACCTCCAGCTGGGTGCTCTTGGGGGGAGGGAGTATCCCGGACCTTTGGACTGTCAGAATTTTGTTCTCAGCTTTTTGAAGTGTATCATCTGTGATTACTTAAGGGGTCAGGACCAAGAACACTTTAAAATCACATGGATGCTTAATAGTGTGAGCAAGAGCTGAATGAATATCCTTGGTTTATTTGGAGCCATTTTTCTTCTTGCTACATAAAAATCACTTTGCTGTTTCTTCTTCCTAGCTTCTAACTCCTCTTGGTCAGGACTTGTAGCGCTGTAGGAAGAAATGATGTCTTTTTCCTGTAATGTACGTGGTATAATGGCGATGCCCAGTAGTAGCTGACTATAGCATAAAGGAAGTGTAGTTGATTATAAATGCAACTTTTATTCTTCACCTCCTTGATCATAGATGGTTGTATATATTTAGTATACCTAGTGCATGTGAAGTTTTGGTCTACTTAATAAAGGTTGATATTTTAAATGAGGAAAACTAATTGCCCTTATAAATTTTAATACATTTTCATTATTCAGAGTCTTTTAACATGCAGGTCTCTTGTTTATTTTGTTAGGTTGTGCACTTCCTTAGAAATTCACATGTGATGTAATTCTGTTGCAAGACTGATTTCTTTCTGTTTCACTGTGATGTAATCCTGGAGTTTTTAAGGATTACAGTCCTGTCTGTTATAATCTCTGTGCTGTCAGGCCCTTCTTAATGGAGGGTAGAGCAAAACTATGATTCAGTACTTCCCATAAGGGCATTCCCAAAAAGTACCAACTTCAGCACGTAGCCTTAGTCACGTCTGAAAATAATAACAAATTAATCATTCTATAATTATAATTCTGTCTTCGGACCAGCATGAAAACCTCAGTGATACATTTGCCTTTTTAAATGCAAAGAAGGATTCAGAAAGGAGAAGGTTTTACATGTAGGTTAAGGTAATGGATCAGAAAAAACGTATTCAGGATAGATGATAAACTGGAGAGCTGTGGCTTTTTGAAGTCGTGTTTTAGTTTCACGTTCCTTGCTTTATGCTGGAGAAAGAAGTGCTCTTAAGGTCAGTAGGAGGAGTTTAATGAGGAAGATATTAGGAGTAAGATGCTTCCTGGACTTGGTTTTCAGGCATCTGACAGCTAGAGCTGAGCTTTGGAGACCTTCTAGGGCCAAAGGTGGAAGGGGACTGAAGCTGGTTTGGCAGACACTGGTGGTGTGGGAGATATGGAAGAAAGTGGGTGAGTTAATTAGCAATAAGACTTGCTTGCCTCTCTAGGGCCAGTGAACTTGCAGCTGTTCATACCACAGAACAGAGGTAGTGGTAAGGTGGGGGTTGCAGTAGCAGGGGATTAATTTAGGCTTGAGGGCTTTGAAAGTGGTGATGCTCAGCTGTAAAAATTGTAAATACTCATTTTGCTCCTTTTGCTCCAGTTATAAAATCTGTAGTGTGGTTGGATTATTTGGGGAATTTAATATTCATGGTACATCAATACAAAAGGTTTCTCTCTCTGTTAATGCTTCCAGCTTTATAGATGAGACTATTCTGATGCACTTACTTTTTTTTTTTTTTTTTTTTAATATAATTCTAGGTATAAAAACATACATGGCTCCTGGTTCCTCAAAAGAGAAGAAAAGTGATGATGGACAGGCTACAAAGTAAGATTGAGAAATGAATTATTTTGTCCAGGTTTACACTTGAACTTCCTCTGCAAACTCATTACACACTCATTTAGTTCAAAATAAAGTTTATGATAATAATGCCCAATATCCAGTAGCAGCTCTCTTGACAGTTGGGTGCTTTATTACTTTACTACACATGTACTTTACTGACTAGTCATATGAACTTTTGTCAACAGTGAATTTTTCAAAGCAGGGTGATGTTTTTATTTATTTTAATCCAATGAGCTGCTGAAATGTTGACTTTGGTTGCTGCTTCAAGAGTTCAAACAAGTATTTCAGTGTGCTTATCTAGTACTTACTTTAAGCTTATTTTACTAAAACCTGCTAGATGCCTGTTTGGTGTTTGGATTCGTATTTTGCTTACACCCTTAGAAGCTGTAGGCGATTTACAACAGCTTTAGGGAAATAAATTTTCTGCCTCTGAGCTTTGCATGGTAAGGATTTTTATCAAGCAAACTTTGCCTCTCCTGTAATTCCATGGCATTGGTCCTATGTACACATAACAATATGCTACTTTTTATTGCTCATTTTACCCCAGGGTCCAAGTCTACAATCAGATGTGCAGATAAGATGAGCAAGTTTATAATGGCCCCTCGCAGTGCTGAGGCAGTGGGACAGAGAGTGCTGTTGGTGGGGTGTGAGATGGAAAGGGTGGAACACAGCTACTGATGAGGAAGGAGGCTGTGTTTTGGCCAGGCATGAGGACAGTAGTGTTGGCACATACCACATGAATTTCCGTGCACTTTTAATAGAGGCCTCGCCTTTTATCGATTTATTTCCTGAAGAGAAGCTTTTATTGCCAGTGTTCTCATGAAGAAGGAAATATTTTTTTGCTTACCTGACGATAGATTGTAAAATGATTTCAAATCATATCCTGTCCTATTTATATGTGACAACCATTCCAATGGACATCAGTACAGCCAGGATCTGCATTAGTGAGTGACTCAGTAAATAAATGTAGAGAGTCCCACAAAACTGAACAAGAATAATTCCAGGGAGGCAGCCTGGAAATTCTGCTAATATCAGCTGGTGAATTCCTGGGTTGTCTGTGTCTTCATGACAGGCCGTACACCTGCTCTTTAGTTCTCCCAGAGTCAAACAGGTCTCTTGGAAGGAAGAACGAAGGCAGCCAAAGACTTTGGTTCCACCTCAGGCAGAATTTGTATGAAGAGAGGCAGATGGGGCCCATGGGAGATGGAAGGGAATTCCTAATGAAGGGGTGAATGGACTGGCTGCCTGGGTGGGCAGCTCCTTCAGTTGCTGCAGGTGGTTGTCTGTGGTGGGCAGGGTCAGATAGGGTGGGTTGGGGTGACACCTCTTTCCTTGATTGTGCAGCTGTTACTGGATAATTAATGATGTTGGAGAGAGACCATCAAGAACAGAAGAAATTGCTATACTCAGAATACCTGGGTTGTAACTATTTGCTTTCTGAGGAACAGTTCAGTGACCTCAGCATGGGCATTTGGCCACTGTAGGCTTCCTTCATCCTGCACAGGCAGATATGGCATAGGGACTATGAGAAAGCACTGCCTTTCTGGAGAGGCATTAGAAGGGAGACAAGGTAACCTAGTGACCTAGACCAACTGAAATAGTACTGGGCACTTCTGTTTAGGCTTCACAGCTGTTCCTGAGTTGTCCTAACGATTTTTTGAATGAAGTCCAGGTGAACTCTTTGGGTTGTCTCCTTTGACAAAGCAGTTTGAATTTGCTGAGCCATGCTGTTCCTTCACTGAGCCTTCATTAAGCTACTAAATCTTCTTATGTCTGGAAGCTATTTACTGCTTGTTTCCATCTTTCAGAAATTACTTTGAAGTATTGGCCAGGGTTCTGCTTAAGCTTATGCTTATTGACTAGTCTTTCCTACCTGTTTCAATTGAACTTAAAACATCAAGCACAGAAGGCAGACATTTTGTAAATCATTCAGCTTGTTTAGTTAGTCCACTATCCAATTTTCCATGAAGGTGATCCCACAGGTCAAGTAGTTCAGGTTTCCCTCCTTGTCCTGTCATTTCCTGTCTCTTCAGACAGATTAATTTTTATTTTTCTTTGAAGATGTATCATTGCTTTACAAGAAGCGCTTAGGAAGAAGTTAATTCTTTTCACTTCTTCCTCTCTTTTCCCTTTTTCTTGATCTTTTTTTCACTTCTATGGTTTTCTTCTTACTTCAGATTTCCACTTTTCTCTTTCCTTATTCAGACCCTCTGCAACCTTGTTATCAGCTTCATGCCGTGGGTTTTGGTTTTTTTTGTCCTGTCTGTATGACAGAGTAAGACAAATTTCCAGAAATCTAGTTTGTGCTTGTCCATAAAGCCCAAATCATCCCATTCTTCTTAGGTGGCTGGCAGAGTTTCAGTCAAAACAGAGGTCAAGTTTGCTTTTCAGCTTTGTTATAGATTGTCTCTGTAATATTATGGGCTACTGAATTTTCCCTGGTCCTGCTCCCATTGTTCTGCTCACCGTAAAGACCCACTCTGGTTTCAAGCTTTAATACTGTTTAAGATAAAAATTGCACTGTTGGAAATGCATCCAAACATCTGGGCTTTTCTTCAGCAATTTCATCCTGTGTGATGAATGGAATATGAAATGTCATATGTGATATTTTATAAGTCATAAAGCAGTTATGAAGTTTAGGTTTTCTTTAACACAATGCACAAGGAATCAAAAGAAGGTAGTGGAGGCATTTGTATATGTGGCATTCCCCAGCTTTTGGCTGCTTAACTTTGAAGAATTGTCATCTGTTCAATGTGGGGGTTTGTATATATTTGTTATGTTTTACAATGCTGCTGTCTTGGCAGAGAGAATTTTATTAATCTCTGCAACCCTCACCTGGAGAAAATGAAAGAAGACATACTGTACCATTTTGCTCTTGGGACTGGTACCCATGATTTTCCGACGTTGTTTGGGGATGTAAAGGTAAGATGCTTTGCTTTGTTCAACAAGCCTGAGCTTTTCTGCAGAAGGTGAAAGTGTAGCTGTCCTCAGAATAAGACTAAATGCGTCAGCCTACCAGAGATTAAGGAGTACATGCAAAAAGAGAAAAAAATTGTGGGTTCTTGTCACTTTTGGCATCCAACAAAGCTGGGGAAATTTGTTTTGGCTGTCTCTTTTCGTCCAGTAAAAAGGCAAATGCTGTAGGCTCTATTCAGCTACAATTTCTGTTTGTTGGGTCTTCATGTCAATATTTGTCTTTCATTAGTTTAAACAGGATGATGGCATTTGAGTGCTGTATAGACAGTTGAGTTTTTTTTCCATAATTCTTCTTCATGGCATTTTAGAATGATTATGAGAAGCACCATATCTGGGGATAAGTCTGTGCTAACTGAAGGTGTCTGCACGCTCATTTTGTTCTTTCACATATGGAATAATGCAGTTGATTTTGCTTTGTTGAACTCTGTGCACCCCAGTTTGTGTGTGTTGGAGGAAGCCCTTCCCGGATGAAAGCTTTCATTGCCTACATAGCAGAGGAGCTGGGGCTGGGCAGCCCTGGGTGTGACTACCCCAACATCTGTGCGGGCACCGACCGCTATGCCATGTACAAAGTGGGGCCTGTCCTGTCCGTCAGTGTGAGTACTTCCCCTCGGCCAGCACGGGACGTGGTTCAGTTCTGATGCTGTTCAAAGCAGAAAATTTGAATGCATGTTTCTTTTAAATACTTCACAGTCCGAATCAAGCTGCTCAAAGTTGTGCAGTCAGCTAATTAAGGATTCCTTTCCAGCCTATTTTTGTAAGAGGGAAAATCTCCAATAGCTTTGCTTCTTCTTGCATCCTTTTTCCTCAGTGTACCACTGAGATTTTGCAGGAACGGCCTTACTGATTTTTTGTGCAGTTGCTGTTGCCTCATCCCTGTTCTGTACCCTGAAAAATGGGGGGAAAAGGTCACTTGGTGCATGTGGGGTATTGGAGAAAAAAATCTGTATTACACCCAGAGCTATGTATCTGCAATGGCACTGTCAAACATGCTTAAGAGCAGCATTCCATGGGACTGGTGCTGCCAACCCATGTATGCATTTTAAAGAAATTTGTAGCTTTAATTTGTAGATAGAATTACATGCTTCAATTGCAATTGCAAAACTGTAGTATTATTTTGCACCCTTTCTTGTGAGCTGTAATTATGGCAGTATTGTGCAAGCTAATATGGAATTATGTATGAATGTCAAGACTAAACCATGGTGTCTGTGTTTTGAAAAAAATTAGCTTAACTATTCACTAGCACTTCAGGTTGGTGAAAAATCAGAGTGGAGTTTTTCTTGTGCTTAGGAAACACTCCATGATGAAGTGTATTAGTCAGCTGTTGGGAAAGGACACTCTATACTTTCGAGAATGTAAATGTTTTGTAATTCATGATTTTTAGAAATCCTGTATTTCATCCACAGTCTATGAAAGCTAGTGGGAGTCTATTTGTAGGCCCTTTCAGTATTGTTCTGTAGGCCCAGAGGTTGGGGGTTTTGCGTGAGTGAGTTAGGTGGTATTTGGGAAAACAGTATCAGGCAGGAGATAATATCCAACTTTTTCTTCCATATATATTTTGTGTTATCTTTGGAAATGTGGAATATTAATTTATGTTTCCTTTTCAGCATGGTATGGGCATTCCTTCCATTTCAATCATGTTGCACGAGCTGATCAAACTGTTGTATCATGCCAAGTGTTCTGACATAACCATCATTCGCATTGGCACCTCTGGTGGAATAGGTATTTTCATCTCTTGATTTCTTTCTTTCTTTTGGCAAACCTAAGTATCTTTGCAGGAAAGTAAAGCACTGCTCTGCATGCGAGATATTAATGGCCAGAACAGTTTTCCACAGGAGAAATGCATAGTTTTTCTTCTGCAATTTTGAAAGTAGAGGCAACATTTGCTTTTGCATAGGGAAAATGCTCTTAAAAATCTGACAGTGTGAGAAGAAGGATGCTCCTGTCCTGTATGGAAAATATAAGAAAGAAATCAAAAAGGAAAAATTTCATTCTTTCAGAAATCATTTGTAATAATAAACCAAAGCAGCTGGACATGGACAAAAAAATTCTCTTGGTGGATTCAGAGGCAAAATTGCCACCTTTAAAAGAGGCAGGGTTGGGTCAAGATGTATGTTTTATGTGTCTGGAAACCACTTGTTAACTGCATCGTTATTTCCTTTTGCTGCAGGTCTGGAGCCAGGCTCAGTGGTTATAACTAGGCAGTCTGTAGATGCCACCTTCAAACCTCAGCTGGAACAGGTTGTTCTGGGAAAGACAGTAATTCGCAGCACTAACCTGGATGAACAGCTGGCTCAGGAGCTGATGCAGTGCAGTAAAGAAATCGGTCAGTTCAATACAGTCATTGGAAACACCATGTGCACTTTGGATTTCTATGAAGGTAAGGCTGGTGGTAGACGAAGAGAAAGGTATTGGTGAGCAGTAATAAATAAATATTGAATAATATATTAACATAAGCTTTCAGTTCACTAATAGGACACATTCCCTACTCTGGCTTGTCTCAATCCATTTTCCATCTACGTAAAATCAAGCATTGTACTTAGCAGTTTTCTGTATCAAACTTTTAATTTTGTGGAGATTTCTCCCCAGCTTTAATAGATTCTATGAGGTACATGTAGTCTACTATGCACTTCTCATGTACCTGTCAGATATATTTGTCACAAAATTTATGTGATTTATTGAAGCATCCAACGAGATTAGAGGAAGGGGAATTATTTATGACTTGAGTAGGGTTGGTTTTCTTTGCACTGGTTAAGTACCTAAAGAAAATATTTTCTGAAAAAAGGGTTGGAAATTGTTTCAGTTTGAGCAAAGCAGTGATCAGACAGCCAAAGATAATATCTTGCTGGGTTGTATCAGTGCTGCTATGTAGGAGACGCAAACCTGCGAGACCTATTTTGGATAAACATACAGGCAGGTGCTTTTCTGATCTCCCAAATCTAGATGTTCTTTCAGAAACACCTTTCAAACCTTGTGAGAACAGACTGGAAGTGGCATTCGATCTCACTTTCTTTGTCTGTTGCTGAGTAGATAACAAATTGCCTTCATCATGGTGCTCCAGCTTGGGCAAAAGCACACACTATCAGTTTGTGCATCTCAGGCACCAAACAGAGGTGCAAGCAACACTAAAAAAGTGTCAGGGATGTTTTCAACTCATACTGCAAAAACTGAGAACAGGATCAAGGACATTCATTAAGGAGTACAACTCCCAAACCCATGAAGATACTGAGTAAAATACAGTGTAATTCAACTCTGCTGTGCTTAGCCTGCTGCTGTCTTGTCTTGTAGGTGATATTCTTGAATAATTTGAGTAAAAAATTTCTCAAAATTTAAAATAATATTTGCTAGTTAGCTTAAGACACTCTACATCTCTTACCTTGGAAAGTCTGTAAGTGATAATCTGGTAATCCTTTTAAGGTAGAAACAAGAAAGCATTTTTAAGCCTGGTTGTTTTTTAGACAGTGATTAAACATTAAAAATGCAGCCCTTCCATACAACTTAAAGTTTTTTGTGGAATTTTGATACTAGTTGTTTGTATGGGAATGCACTACGTACATTTTTCTGTTTATGAATTTGAGAATTGAAGCTGAAGAAGACTAAATAAATTACCATGATCAACATTATAAAGAATACAAATAATATGTATACTCTCTAGTAATAGCTAAGAATCACTTTGTCCTATTTGTCTTGTGCACAAAAATAAAGAGTAGTAGTAAAAGCTGAACACTGTAAGGAGGAAAATGTAATAACTGGGTATTTTCAAAATTGAATTTGCTCTGTGACTTCATCACTGTGAAATGTTTTACAAAATTACTTTCTAGGACAGGGCAGGTTGGATGGTGCAATCTGCTTATATGATGAAGAAGAAAAACTGCAATATTTGAAGAATGCGTATGAGTCTGGTGTCAGAAACATCGAGATGGAATCTTCTGTATTTGCTGCAATGTGTAATCTCAGTGGTGTCAAAGGTAAGCTAACTTAGTCACTTTATCCAGGCTAGAGGAAATTTTCTGTATTGCAGGGGATTTGTGGCTAAAAACTGCAAAGGAATGTTAACATGCCATCTGCACATGTAAGTGTATATAAAAGATATTTCTGCTTTTAATTTTGTTGCTATGATTTTTTGATTTGTGTCAGTTGTGTCACAACTTATTATAATTCCTCATGCAGTTTTTATACAGTTTACTTGTGTCATTTGCTATTCCAGCCCATGGCAACCATGTAAATAATTAAATACCTAATTACCCTATGGCATTCATTTGTTTTCTCCAGTTAGCTTTTAAAGTTTATAGAAAGCAACTGCTTAGTTTAAGCAATCAGGTGATTCTCAGATCTATATATATGTAACTATACTCAGTTTCTATACTTTCATATCAAATGGAACATATAATTATTTTCTGTAGACTTAAGACTATATCTCTTAAACAGTTGAGAATTTTTCACAGCATCTTGAATAAACCATTCCAAATCATAAAATGAGTTAATTTTTTAATGCATTCTAAGTAAAAAAGGACAATTACAAATTATGTAATGCAGTGTCTTTCTTCTTATCATATTAACTGTCTCACTTTCCTTAGCAAGGAATATGCCAATTTAAAACACTGATGTTTCTCAAATTCCCTTAAGCTTGAGGAGGTCAAAGTGACGAAATATAAGTTAAAAGGCCAATGGTTATATCAAACACACTCAGTTCTTACTGGCTTGCAATGGATTAAAAACCCTATGAGTACTATCCTCGAGCAATTTAGGAGGTCTTTTGCTGTCTCTGCTTTGTAGGTCTGTAATATGTATTTACTGTTTGTGCTCTGGAAATTGCCACTGGCAGAAACCCCAGACAGAGCAGAGTTATAGGGCTGAGAGATAGACTTGAGCCTGAGTGAAAGGAGGGGTTTTGCCTCTGGGGCTCTGATTACTGAAAGGCAGCATATGAACCTGAGATGATCCTTGGGGTCCTCATGTGCTTGCAGTGTTCCATGCATGAGGAGGCTGCTTATCTGCTGCTTCCTGAGGGATGGCACCTACAGGACAGGTACTCAGTGGAGGACTGGCTCTGCTAGAACAGTGTGTCAGGTCATTTCCTACCAGTCATGTCCTGGGTACTTGTGAAATACACTTCCTATCAAGGAAAACGTAGGAATCATGATATAACATAAGTGTCGGCAGCTGCTTGAGAGCTCTGGCTTTATTAGTGTAGCAAGCAGTTCCCTAAAACTATTTGAAACCTTGTATCATTCACAGCATGCTAGTCCACTAGCATCTCATGGTACTCATCTCATAAACCTCACTCTCTCTTGGGATTTATTTCCTCTTGTGTTTCTGCTCTTAAAGTGGTTTGTTCAAATGTTTATGCTTTTGGACTATAAAATGCAAGGGTGTGATTCCTAACTAATGCTGTCTTTTAATTTCTAGCTGCTGTAGTGTGTGTCACTCTTCTGAATCGGCTCGAGGGGGATCAAATCAGCAGCCCACATGATGTCCTTGTGGAGTACCAGCAGAGGCCACAGAAGTTAGTGGGATATTTCATTAAGAAAAGTCTTGGGAAAGCATGAAATCTCTGTCTGGTGTTTTAGAGAAGGAGAAGGCCTCTGCACAGTCCAGTCACAGTTATGACTTCTGTGCATTACGGATCTTTTGCCTCAGAATAACTTACAGCATTCCGTTTGTCAGTGGAAATTAATCATTTATGTCACTGTTCCTTGGGAGCTGATTGTGCTGAATGGACTTCAGTTAAATTTTGCTTTGTTATGCATTGCTGGATATAAAACTCACTTTTCTGTGAATTGGAAAGTGGATCTGTTGTAAAGAACAAGCCTGTGATAATACATGTAAAAGCTTTTTTTTATCCCTGCTGTAAAAGAGATACTAGAGAGAAAGTCAAACTTTATTTTATCAAGATGTGCATACCAGTAAATTAACTTAAAAATTAAAAAAATATTCTTGTTGTTATAAAAAAAAAATATAAGTTATAATTATCTTTGTTGCTTCACTTGTAAAGAAAACTTAAAGTGAATGCAGTTTATTTTTTGCAGATTTTGACAAATAAACAATACTATTTTCATATATTAAAATCTCATGAAATTGAAAAGTGTGGGACTAAATTTTCTAAGCATTAAGGACTTGATACCGAGCTGTTGAATATGTGTACTGCCTAGATACTGATCCAGGAATATTTTAAATAAATAATTGAATCAATATCGAGGAAATATTTATACATTAAGTAATTTTACATTGAAGTACTAGCAGTCTTTTGCTGAAGCAAGACTCCTGCTTATGAAGAGGAATCAAAGACATTCTGGAGATGCTGGATTATACCTCTTAGTGGTACATGCCATCAAAACCCCTCCTGCAATTGTAATTTTTTCTACTAACATTGGCCTAAGTGTTTGGAGGTTTTTTTTTAAATCATGCTCTTGCTGTTTTGCTGCTGTGGTCTGAATGTAAATATGTGGTCAGTTAAAGAAAGTGTATTTATCTATTTTTCTTCTTTTTTATTTTTTTTTTCCTTCTTTCAACTGCAGTGGGGGAGGGTCCACTCCTAGCAGGGGTCACAGGTCAAAACGTCTGAATAAGCTCTCAGCACAGCTGTGGCTAACCCTGCAAAATGAGATTTTCTTTGTGAGGATTGTAGTCTGCAATGCTATTAACAAGCACAAGCATTAGAACTACAAGAGAGTGATGTTAGTAGTAGGCAGTCACCAAGTGACAGAGACTGGAAACAATGTGATGAAAACATTAAAAAAGAAAGGGTGACTCATGAACAGAAAACTGCCAGTGAGGATTGGTCTCCTTAAGTTTGATTATATTTTCAGCTGGAAAACATATTAGTAACTTCTGGAAAGTTAAAATCTAGTCTTTTTTAAATTAATTTTAAACCCACATTTTCTCATTTATGCTCAGGGTATACAGAATGTAAGTTTTCAGAGAAAATTTTTTCCCCTAAGCTTAAGGGAAGGAGAGAGGTGGAAATCGTTCCACATTTTGTTTGAACTGTTTCTCTTTATTAAAAAAAATAAAATTAAAAATTAAAAAAAAAAATCTGTGTTTTTGCCTGGTGCTTGCCTAGGCATTGCGTGAAGTCTGTGAGGTCTTTTGGGAAACATGCAACAAAGCACATCTTTTCTCTTCAAGGTCTTGTTCTTGAAACAGTAACAAGGAGATAAAAATGAGATCAGTTCAGTGTGTGCTGCACTCTGTGGTGAAGAAAGTCTTATACCAAATTGACCAGTATGGGTTTGGAGGAGACAGTTGGCTGTTGTATAAGAAATACTTAATGAGAAGTACCTAAAGAGAAGAAAAAAATGCTTTACCTGGAAAACAAACACCTAATGTGACTGTGAAGCTCTGGGAAAGCATATTACTACAGTTGTCCTGGAGGTATGAATCTAAAATGGTGTGATTTGTCTTTTTAAAGGAAAGACAGAATGAATCTGGAAACTTGTTAAAAAGAATTTCTTGAATTGTTTTAACTGTGGGCCATCAAATGAAAGCAAAAAGGTTTTGTATTTACAGTCAAATAATGTAGGCACTTCTGAGAACTAATATGAAACCTCTTATGAGCTAGACACTAAAATATAAATAGTCTTGTGGCCTGGCCAAGCTGGAGCTAAGGGTCATGCATTCTCCGCGTGAGGCAACTATGTGTTAAATCAATGGCCAAGACTCTGGCAGAAGCCTCTGAAAGATGAGCCATTCACCTTTCGCCTGTATGTCCTTCCTACTTCCCACTGTTCCTTAGGACTCTGTACATTTCTTTCTGCTGAAAGATTTACTTCTGTGCTTCTCACTAGACGGAGTAAAGGGGTATGTGAAAGATTAAAATTATCAAAGGATACCAAGTACCCTCCTGTTTCTGCTGTTCTCCCTCCTCTGATGCTGTATTCCTAATGCAAGAGGTCACTCTACAGACACATCTGACATGCAATAAAATACCTTTCCTAGCTTCAGAGGAAACTTGCCAGAATGTTACTCTGATAAGAACAATTGTATTTTCCCTTATGACTGCAACTGTACAGGGAGATAAAGAAATGAGTCACTTGTGTGGATCCGGCCGAGAAGTTGCCTTCCTGTAGGTTGTACAGAGAGTTATACAATATTCACAGGTTTTATGTGCAAGTCAATTGTTCAATATGAGCCATTCTCATTCTTTCTGTAGGACATGAATCAGGATTCAGAGTGGTGATATTTAAAAAAAACACATATATGTTCAATATTACATAACACAGTGTCTCCTAGTAGATGTACAAATCCTGCAAACTGCAGAAACCCATTTCAAATCAAGGGCCTGCTGTGGTTCTCTGTGCCACCCTGTACCTAGCAAAATACTATACAATCAATTTAATCCAGGGATCATAAGGGATAAAAACAAAGAAGAAAGGCAGAAGATATGAATAGAGTGGAAGCAGGGAGAAAAAAGTGGTTCCTACCAATGGTTTGTTCTGTGATTCATGGTGTTCTGGCTTATTCCTACAATTTTGTTAAAAAATGGTTGAGATCATAATGAAGACAGGATATAATGCAATGGTTTTACATTTGCAAGAGACTGAAAAAGAGCAGTAACTAACTCAGATAGTGAGTTGAAGGAGTGGATTTTTATTTTTGGCATCTTGATATATTTCAAAGAAGGATTTTCTTTAATGGAAGGTGTGAGAAATCCTGAAAAGGAATGTTTTGGAATGACCTGTATCCAGAAGTGGTTAGACAACACATGTTTTTATCTGTCCTTTAAAAACCAAGTGAAATAATTTGATAATTTCAGTATTTCTTGAAAATATATACATGTAATAAGCAATGTGTTTTTTCAACATTCTTCTTTGTAAAGGATTTTCAGCGCATTGTATAACAGAACTGGATTTTTTTCAAGTCGAGATCTCAATATATACTCCTAAATAAAATGCTTATATGGTTGAATCAGGGATGTTTTTAATTTCCATTGAGAAGACAGGTGAAAGAAAACCAAAGCAGCACACTGGGCTTTGGGGATTGGATCTGCGTGCAACAACTGAATACAAGAAGGCACAGTAGTGTGATTTGATGTCACTATTATGGCTTGCTACAAGACGTTGAAGTTTGCTTTCCCTGAAAGTTTCTCAGTCTTTGAGTGACTAAAAGTCATGTTTTATGTTTTTAAAATAATTACCATTTAATATTATACTGCAGAGTATGGATTAAATTATAAGTCCGGAAGGTCTTCTGCTGAAGAGAAAGGAGGTCTCTGAATAGAGCAATATTAAATCTGAAACTCTGTGGTACAATAATAGAGGAAAGAGTAATGCTGACAGGTACAGTGCTTTTGCTTGGGCTACAAAGTGAAGCAGCAGCAAAAGACAGACAAGAGCTGGTTTTACATGACACATGAGCCTGATTCCAGACAGTTCTTGCTGGCATTGAGCTTGTAGCTGTGAGAAAATTTTGAATTTACAATTAGTCTGTCATTTTACGAGAGTAAACTTCCTAGAACTCCTCAGAAGCTCAAACAAATTACCAAACTCTGTGGGAGACTGGGTCTGTTTTGTTGGTTTAACACATAGCTCCACTTTAATCAGCCCCATTATTTGACCTTGCCAACAACTAATATTTTTCATCAGGCCCTAACTTTGCACATACCGAGCGTCTCCCAGGAAAGGTGCTACTAATTGATCTCATCCTGCAGGCACTTTGTCTGAACACAGGTCTGGGCCGTGTAAATATTTACAAATAGTACTCCTATTAATGTTAAAAGGAAAGCCTTGTGACCACTTAACAAACCTTGTGAAAGAAGTGGTGGGTGGTGATAGAAAAATAGGTTAGTTTGCCAGATTCCCAGCCATATTCTCACATGATTTGGCTGCATTCCTGTCTATACGAAACAGTATTGTTGGCTTCTGGGCTCTAACCTATTTAACATATAAAATTATATTTCTTTGGAAGTGCTTGCCAGCCTACCCTAATTACACTGTATTAAAACTGTAGGCTAGACATGACGTGTTAATGGTATGATTATAAAGCAGTCGAGTCTTAAAACCAGAGCTGGATACTGGCAGGAGGTTTTCTGCCTTTTCAGCCCCAGTGATTTTCGATAACTTGTATATTATAACAGTAAAGTTTTAAGTTAAAACTAAGGCAAAGCCTACTAAAGCTAAGCAGAAGCAAAAAAGGGCAGGTCACTCTCTTGTTCTTACTCAAAGACCCAATTCTGAGCCTGGTTTTTTTTTCCATTCCAGAAAGAGTGAATGGAGCACATGAGGAAATCCATGGCTTTCTAATTTGCCCTGCAATACTCAAGATGTTGTTGTTGATTACAGCTACTTTGTCAAGGAGCCCTGAAAGCATTCAGCTAATATAGCTATTACCTGTTGTTTATAGTGAAATAATTGTATAGTTAATACAGATATTTAAGGCTGGAACTTCCACAGGGTACTGCTTGATGCAGTCCTGATGATATGTAGGGATTCAAAAGAGCTTCCAGGATGGCAGCAATATAGCTGATACATGTTTCCAAAAATATTCATTAATCCTTCGATTTTTCTGCCTCTGTGCTTAATTTTAATATTATTATATCTGTTGTGCCAAGAGTTTGGTTTGGGGTGGTGGGTGATGGTTCGATTTAATAATTCTCATATTTCTATGACATTCAAAATAAGACAATCAAGCTCATACAATCTGTGTCTTCTGAAATTACTTTTAGAAGTAATTTCCCAGAATGTCACTGCAGGGATTATTCTTGGTGGAATGTTCATGGGGTATCTTTAACTTTCCTAAATTTCATTCTAGAAAAAACAGGTCTGCTACTAGAGGATGCCAACTAGTCAAGAATGAATTTCTATAGGAAGTGAGAGACTTCTTTAATGAAGTAAGAAGCAAATTAAGTCAACATAACTTGATGGTGAAAGATGTTTGTCTATTGAGTGTCTTAGATAGTAAAATGGGGAGTCAGTAGTTCATTAGTACTGTATCACGGCTTCAGTGCTGCCCACCGGCTAGCTCTGCCCTGTGCGTGATAAGATGGAGGTTTTGGCAGGTCTGGAATTCCAGGCTGGAGCGTGACCAGAGACATAGAAGAGTGGGCTCTTGCTTAGGTTTTACCAGGCTTTATTCTTGTCTTGGCCAAACCTCATGCAAAACACGGGGTCTGGGCTTTGTTTTCTCCTTTTTACCCGAGAGGGCATTCCCAGGAGAGGGGAACACAGAACCAATAGCAAGGAAAGGGGGATGTGACCCAGAACAGGGGAACTTAACAAATGAAAAAGGTGTTGCTCTCTCCCCAGAATGAATCCCACGGCTTTCTGCCCCAAATCTTCCAGATCTAACAGGGTGATTGACAGAGGATCTCTCAGGGAGAAGACCATCAGGGGGTATGGGAAAGGGGTGTCAGGAATAAACCATTTTTAAACAAATATAAAACATAATGAAAACCATACAGAACTTCAGAAAACTCAATCACACACCACCACAGTACTGGACACTAATTACATACAAAATGGTTCCTGTTAGCATGAAAATAGAATGCCACATTTATGAGAATGTGATTATATAGAGCATAAAAAATTAACATGGCACAGTCAGATGAGCAGAGATTTTGCAGAAATACTTGTTCAAAATAATTTGACAAGTGATTTGTGCGAGCTGCTTTAGCCCACACACTTACAGACAGGAACCGTCTTCCATATCAGTTGCTTTGATAAGTAACTTCTTGTAATTCATTATGCTGAGTAATTTATAATTTCCTACAAATCACATTCTATAGATTTTGCTCCCTGGCTTTTCAGAATGACTGTGAATCCCACACATATTAACAATTAATAGTATTTCAGTTTCAGTTTCTGAAAAATATTTGTTTTTTCTGCTGTGCACAGAATCTGCATCACTTCTATCTCAGAATGTCACCTTTGATCCTAGTGAGGAAAATGACTGTCCATACTTTGAAATAGCAGGGATTTTAGCAATGCTTGACTAAAAGCAGAAGTGCCATCCAAGTGTGAAGTGGTAAGGTATTAGTTAATCCTGGCTCAAAGGTACACATGTGCTTAACGTCATCCAGGTAAATATTAAACTGTTTAGTTTTTTAGTACGTCCTGAGGACTTCCACATTTTTATTTGAACTAAATGATTACTTCAGTAATTTTTCAGTCTCAGAGCAGAGAATATAAAAGGAAATCCCACCATATTTGAGAAACGAGTGTTTAGCTAGTTGTATTCTGCCATAACTTCATCTGTGATTTCTGCTTTTTGGGAGGTGATTTTGACCAGTGTGTAAAATTGATGAATTCATGACACCGAGTTAGTGGTTTTTTTTCTCTATTCCTTGAACCATGGAAAAGGTAAAATTAAAACAGAAATTTGCACCACTTCAAATACAGACATTTTATTAGATTAATCAGTCATTTTCCCAGGAAATGGAGTAACTAAGTTTACAATGTGCTCTGAAGTGCCAAAACTGCTGCTGGATGACCCAAATCCTGGGAAAGGGAAGCTAAGGCACTCAACATTAGCTGATCCTCATCCCATAGAAACTGGCACAACTAATTAGATCTGTAGATGTGCAGTTGTTCACTGCAGAAGTAGCAGATTTATTAACTTTATAAATTGCTGCCTTGTCTTAAATCTAATGGAAGTTGGATTCCTCTTTGATGACTTCTGTATCCAAAAAGTTTTTGTATTTTGGGAGATTTTACACTTAATGGGGAAAACTAGCTGTGAATGTTAGGATATGTCTTTCATTCAATAGGAATACATTTGTAGAAAGTGAAATGATGCAATTTACTCAGCAATAATAAAAAATAAAGAATATTTGTTCAGGCATCATGCTGGCGTATGAGTGAATCACGACTCAGATTCTAGGTGGTTTGAATTACCTTATATAATGGCTGTATTGTGTCTCTATTGACCATACAGAGAGCTTTTGGGGATCAGATTCTTAGGCAATCCATTTGTGTAGAACAAAAAACCAGGAAGTTTACTCCTCTGCTCACAGTGTCATTCCTGGTGGGTAGGGTGGTCATCCTCTGCACCACCAGATTCCTGCTGGGTCTCCCACTGACTCTGCTGCCACAGGTCAGCACATGCTCCCCTTATGCAGAAGGAATTGCTCTTCCACCTCTTTGCTGAAGGAAATGCTGCTGTAAGACTGATTTTCACCCCAGGCACCATGTGGCTATTAATTAACATAGTTTTCTATTGTTGGAATATTCCCCCTCTATGCAGGTGAAGGAGAATGAAATGTCAAACATACACCCTCCACAAGAGAAAATTCAGCAGTCATATTCAGGAGTCATTGGGACCACTACAGTGCTAGAAGTGTACTTATAAGGATGTTCTAGAAGCATATTGACATTTTTAGGGCTATGTGGTGAAACAGTGTTATTTTCCTATTTATTTTCCTACTATTATTTTTTTTTCAAAAATATAAACATCTGCAAACAAACAGCCATAAATCCTAAAGGGACAAAAAGTCACAAAACTTTGGAAAAAACCAAATATGTGTCACATATTCTTCCTCCCCCACCCCTATTTTTTGCATTCATTTTTATTCCAGAAAAGTAGAAACAAGTGCAGAATGTATGCTGTGGAGTAAAGCAGCCTCAAGGCATTTCTATAAACCCATCCCCTTACTGTTCATTGCACTGAGAAGAAAAACAGAAAGATGAGATTCCTCAATGAAAGCAAAACAAGAGGCAGAAACATAATCTCATCTTTTCTCAGGAAGCAGGGAAATCTCTTGCACTATTCAGTAGTGCTGGAATTAATAAGCTTCTGAATAATACGTTTGGACTGCTTGGTGCGATGATTCTGAGTTAGAGTCCCTAAGAAGCCACTCTGCAAGTGGATGAAGGAAAGAAAAGAAGATATGGGGCACGCTGTACACCAATTCAAGGCTCTGTTTTGGAAAAACTGGCTCTGCCGTGTGAGGCAACCGGTGAGTGTTTGGAAATGATTAAAAAAGGGATATTTTAATTTTTTTAATATCTGTTAGAAAGATTGTATCTATCGATTTTCTCTTTTGACTGCAGATTGGTAAGGACAGGCTGGCTGCAAATGGTCCTTGTTTTGCCTTTTGTCATCTAATTGTTGAAAACACAAGTGGAGAACAACATGGTTTTTTAGTTCTAAAATGACTGAATAGAGCAATGTTCCCTAATTTGAAAATGAGACAAATCTCATATAATTTTTGAAGAGCCACTGCTTATCTTTTAATTAGCATTAGATACTAGCAGGGCTGGTAAGCATTGGCAAGGGAGAAAATTAATTTTCTTCACATTACAGGTGCTTATAGGTAATGTAAGAAAGCTTGTATGATTGTGATCAAAGTCTAGATACAGGGAATGTATTGTGTATTACAATTGTATAAACTTCTAAATCTCCTTTTTTATCTGCTTTCCAATGCCTAATTTAACCTTTCAAATTCAAATATGTAAAATAATGTGGCAGCTACTTCAACAAAAGCCAAAATGAAAATGATGAAAATTAGATATGAGATGTCTTTCACCTTTACTGAGATTGAAATGACTTTTTTTAGCATTGAAGGAAGTGAATTTTCTCAAGTGAAAGAACATTTTTGTGGGAAAAGGTCAGTTCAGTTAATAGTTTCACACTGATTTCACTTGTCTGTAATGATCTGGGGATTTGCATTGAAGCATGTTGGCTGTTTTGGATAGGATTATTTCAATTAAATAAACACACAGCTTTCAGTTTCAGAAATATTTAGCTTCCATAAAATTGTGATTTAGAGAGGAATTTCTTCCCTAAATTAATGAAAGTAATGTTTTCTAATATAAAATATACTTTTGGGGGAAGGATGCAGTTGGTCATATTCTTCTCCATGCCTGAGCAGTTCTGTATGTTCAGTTGCTGTGCATCAAGTGGCTTTTTGTATCTCCTGTTTTCCTGTATGTGGATCTATTCCTCCTCTTGTTCTGTGTAGTGTTCCCTCATATATTTCTGAAGGAAAAAAAAAATCTTAATTCATGTATGTTTTGAGTTTGTCTAATTGGTAGATTACCTGAAAGGAGAACTCAGTGAGATGCAGACTTCTGCAAGCCAGGAATTACAAGGGTGATCCAAAGCAAACTTTGTTCTGTCTATTGAGAGGCAGAAGCTGCCCCAGGGAACTTGGCGCACAAAGCCTCCTTGTGTGCTATTGTGCAAACAGTGAGCTGTGAAGGTGCTCCATCTACAGTCACTGGGGAGAAATCCAGGTGGATCATCCACCTACGGAGAGGTGGTAAGACCCTTGTAAATCTTAAGAGAGAGGCACCTCCTGAAAGATCTTATGTGCTTCAGCTCTGTTCCATATCATGTAGATCTGTCTGTATAAAACAATTTTCTCCTCGTGTTTTTTTTTTTTTTTTATCAGCAGTTAGGGCTGGAAGACAAGTGAGGGCTGTTGAACTAGCAAAGTGTCATGAGTGCCAAGTGGCATTAATCCATATTACACAGTGAAGGGTGAAGGGGCTGTGACAGATGTAAGAGCTCTGTAAGGAACAAGTCTTTTGACTGCAATTCAGATTGGCATCAGCACCTTCTATCAGCATAATTCAAAGGCAGGACAGGTTCTTTTGTACATTTTGGCTTGTTGGAGTTTGAAATTGGAATTGTGCCAAAGACACATTTGGAAGCTTTTACTTCCGAACTACAGATTCTGGAAGCTCAGGAGATACACACTACCAGGCAAATTTGCTACTTTAGTTTTCCTTGCTGCATTTCTTAACTATTGTTTAAATAATGCTTATTGCCTTCCAAATTTGTAGCTAGGTAAAGGATGAAATGTGATTCTTAAATTCTGATGCCCTAATTTAGAGGATAATTGGAATTAAAATCACCTGAGTCCTAAATCTCTGTTACCAAAACTCACCATTCCTCCCAGGTGCATCTCCCCAGAATGTCATGAGCTCTCAGGCTCCAGTTCCCCTCAGTGCCTGGGCAAAGCAGCTGCACAAGGACTGCAATCCTACAATCTCACTCTTTCTTTGGACCTTCTGTCCAAAGAAGGGCACTTTTCCTATTTGAACACAAGTAAGCCTTATACAGCATTACTTTCCCATGTTTACAACAAATAAGTTATTAAGATGAGTTTTGCATGCTTAATGTCTGCAGCATGCTGATGGTTCATTGAGTCCTCCAGCCTGTTGTTTCCTCTGCCAGCTGCCTTCTCAGTTCTTATCCCAAATTCCTGTCAGCAGGAGCAGCTGTCCCTATCCAAGCTGTACTCTCCTCTCATTGACTATGTCAGAGATGTCAGGGCTGTGTTTGGCCCTCACTGCTGGCTGGTTTCCTGGCTCAGCCTTAGCCCTGGCTCACCTGGAGATCCAGGCTCCCAGCAGAGCTGATTGCCTTGCTGAGGCACTCCTGGCTAGGCCCTTCTTGGCAAGAGTCCTGCTGCCCTGGCACCTTGCCTGGCTCCCTGCCCTTCAGGGAGCAGCTGGCTGGGGATGTGTCCCGGCTGCCAGCTGGGCTTGCCCTGAGCCCTGGGGTGGCACCAGGGAGCCCAGCCTGTTGCTGTCCAGGGCCTCCCCCTATAAATCCCTTGAGCTCTGGTCTCCCACCTCTCACCTGAACATCTTGTGGGACCTTCCCCCAGCATCTGACTGTGGGCTGTCATGGTGGTGGTGTGTGACCCCAGGGACAGCTGGACCCTTTCCAGCCCCTCCTGGGCAGCCTGGTGACATCCCCTCCCACATCTCTTCTGCAGTGCTCCTTCCCTCAGCTGCTGCAGCTGGCTCCTTTCCCCACAGAGAGCCCATGGATACTCTGCAGCAGTGGCTCTGCTCCACAGCAAGGTCCTCCATCTGACCCCAGACAGGAGAAATGGGGATGAATATGCCAAGGAGGGGATGATGCTGTCAGGGTTCTGGGCCTCTGCTAAGCTTAATGGCTCTGAGCAGCCTCACTGGGGCTCAAGGCCCAGCTGAAATGGGGCTTCTGTGCCCTCTGCTCCTGCCTGGCATACTGCTTTCCAGCTCAGCCCTTGTGTGCTTGGCCACTGTTTGGCTTGACCTGCTGTGACATTAACTGAGGAGATGGACTCCTGGCTGAGGCTGGCTCTGATAGCAGGGCTTGCTCTACTCCTCTTCTGGAGTCCCTGGGATGGGTTCCCTCCCCTGCTGGGTGGCACTGTTGCACACAAATCCCTGCACCCTGGGGAGCAGCTGGCCATTGTTAATCCCTAAAAGATTGAAAGCACCATCCTCATTTTATTAGGTTGCCTTCTGTATTGTTTTGAGCGTGATCAGTTTAGATAAAGAACTATTTCCCTAAGTTTGAGGAAACCTTAGTTCCTTGTCTCATATTCAGCACAGATGTCCTTCTCCACAGGGAAGACTCTGACACTGGATTTTTTCTTAAGTATTATGTTATGGTTCTTAGGCCTTTTTCTGACATGCCCAAGTTTAGGAATCACTTCTGTGGTGGGATTTCGTTCAGTTCTGACAGTTTAGAAATAAAATTCCCTCTATGCTCCAGAGAAGTTGGCAGCCTCTAATGGGAGGCTTCAGTGTGGCTGTGATTTCTATGGTGTTTCTGTCCCTATTCACACTTTCCTAATGCTGTTATCAGTGAATCGAAAAATCTTTTGAAACTTGTCTCAATTTCAGTTTCTTCCTTTCTGCTGCTGAAAATTGATGCAATTGTTTTTCTTCGTGTTTTTCCTTCCGTCCGATCTATTTGGGAATTTGTGCCCTCTCTGCAGAGGCATGAACCTGCACTGTGTACATGCAATCTGCTCAGAGAAGACACACTCAAAATCTGAGTCCTGTGGCAAGTTGGCTTGTGTGCCTTGTCATTGTGGCCTTGGAAATGGGAACACTGGGATATGAGATGTGTAGCTGTGGGCAGCCTCAGGCCTGTTGGCTTGATCTCATTTGGTCTTCCCTCCTGGAGATGATGAAGGCAGCTTTTGGAGAGCATTTGAGCGCAGGTGACAGACAAGGTGCAATTGCAGCATCCAGGAAGCCAGGGAAGGACAAGGAGGTATGCCTCCAGGAAGGGGTCAGGTGGAATTCATGAGATTGCGTGAGAACTGCTGCAAGGTGCAGAATGCTGCTGACTTTTTAGGAAGCTCATGTAAGGGAAAGTTGAAAGTCATCACCTTGCCAGAGTCTCTGTCTTGACCTGAGGAAAGTATCTACAAACACTACAAATTGAAATGAAAACTACTTTTCTGTTCTGAAAGAAGTTTATTTCACAAAGTTATAAGGATTTCAAATAGAAGTGTCAGTTGCTGACTTGCTTTAATGATCTTATTTTTCCTGAAGTAGTTGAAGAGAGGATATTTAATGTTTTTATTTTAAATCGAAAGACACATTTTAAGTTTTGTTCCCAAACCCTATGTTCTATAGACTGATGATGTTCTGATTTCCTTTTTTCAGGTCCTCTCTCTCACTGAAATACTGTGGCCATGTGTACTTTTCTTGATTCTAGCTGCCATCCGCTTCCAGGAGCCCCCAAAATACAAAGAAAACTGTATGTTTTGTTTCACTTGTGTTCTATTTTGGTTGCTTCTTCTTGTAGAAGTATTTAGCAAACACTAAAAACATCCTAGAAGGGGGGACTTAAATGTAGTGGAATCAATGGAAAGAGTCCTATAGTGGGATTCAATCTTGTCCAGGTAGGGATATAAGGAAGCTGTGTTTAGGCGGGAAAGAGATACAAAGTTTAAGATCTGTTTGGTAAGACAAGTTTTAAACATCAGCTTTGGAATAAGCGAGATTACTTGGGTTTTAGTTGTATTTATTGCTTTCTGTTGAGTAATGGAGTTACTGACTGTCTCAGAGGGGGATATTTGCTATTAGACAAGATGAACCTTTTCCCTACCCAGTTCCTGGGATTGAGAATTAGTATTTTATTAAATTCTTCCATTTCCTTTAACACTTCAAAACTCGATTATGACTCCCTCCACCTCATAAAGCTATTTTTGCTTTTATCTGGTAAAAATATAAGTTCATTTAGAAAAGTATTATTTATGATTTATTATATTCTATTTAGATAGATTTATTATAATCTATTCAGTTTATTATTTTGTTACTTGCCAGTGAAACAGGCATAAACCAGCTTTAGCTACATTAAAATCAGTTTAGTAAAACAATTCTAGATCTGTAGAGTGAAATATCTGGAGAGAATCTAGCCTGCACAATATACATTTACTTTATGGAGAGATACGGATAATTCCAGAGCTATGGAAAGGTGGCTGTTTAGACAGTCTCGACTGATGCATGTTCAGATATTGCTGATATTCCTCCATTTTTTGAAAGCCTGTGAGAAAAGAGGAAATATCACTTTGTGCAAAAGTCTACATTCCAATCCATGATTGGAATGATTTGGGCATGAGCGGCTAGCAACCACATGATACTGCAATAATGTTACTACCAGGAAAATCAGCTTTTCAAAGATTGCTCTCAAATGTCACATATAGCTTGTTGTCACAATCTGACACAGAGGTTACTCATTTTTTGTGATGACTGAGTTTTTCTTAAATGAGACACCTGACATTGATACAATTTCATTGCTTGCAGGTGACAAAGAGGGATGGGGGACAAGGGGATACAATGTGATGGTACAGTTTGCAAATGCAACGTTACTTGTCTTCTGCTGCTGCTGCTGTTTGGTTTTAGGTTACTTAGAAGCTCGTGATTTACCAAGTCGGGGCCTTTATCCTTTCATGAGGACCCTTTTCTGTAATGTTGGTTCAAGATGCAGGAATACCAGTTACACAACACTGAGACACAGCCGCTCTAGGTGAGTTATATGAATTTGACAGAGCTGTCACCATCACAGAGCATCTTTTTTTACAGCAAAGGTTCTTAGTGCCTTGTAGACAGGAAAAATAGGAACATTGTTATTCTGTGCTAAAAGTTTCTTTTGGTGTTATGATTACAAAGGATGTAAGGTCTTAGTCATACCTTTTGCTAATTTTTGTTTGCATTTCTTGGGTATTTCATGCTCATTTTAGACACTGAACACTCTTTGGGGGTAAAATCGTAGAGGTATTTTATCATATTCTTTCCCTTTTTCTGCTGCCATGTGAGACCATACTTTCATCCTTTACTAGAGAGTCTTTTATTATATGAGAGTAAAGCTGAGAACCAAGATTGTATTTAAACTTTGAATAGTTTGGGAGCATACACCGTGGTAGAAGTGAATCCAGAAAAGCAAAACAGCGATAAATTTCATGTAAGTTTCACCCACAAAGAGCCAATAAGAAATGGCAGAAGTTCTGTAATTAGAAAGAATTGGAAGAAGTTACTCATAAGAAGTCCTTGTCACAGGATCCTAGAATGCAGAAAGAAAAAAAGATTGATTTGATTTTGGATTTTTTCTTAAAGAAATGAAGTAATTTCATCTACTCTAAAAACACGAAGATACAAAGACACGTATGCAAACTTGCTGAAGGGTGTAGTCATAAACAGCCTTTCAAAATATAAAATGATAGTCAAATTAGGGTCAGCTAATCAGAACATATACCTTTATATCTGTATATCTATTCCTAGAAAATTGATAATATATACCAAAATATCTTAGAGGGCTGAGCCAGGTGTGTCAGACCATCAAATGTTTATGGTTTATTATCATAGAGTTTATGGATAGCAAAAAATTCCACATACAGCAAGTTGGATTCAGTACCACAGTAATAGGCGGTAATCTTATCTATTGATCTAGATGGTCTGCTTCAGTTATTTGGACATGTAGAGAACTGTTGATTGAACATAAATCCATACAAAATAAACCTTGTTTATGGGCTAACACATTCTCCATAAAGCAAGAATTTGTTACTAGAAATTGAAATCTTAACAATTTAAGCCACTATTACTCGAGACGTGTTATTACTCAAGATACTAACAGAAAAAAATACCTGTATTAAAATTCTCCTCCGCCTCCTCCTCCCACTAATACAGTTAAAATTGTTACATGAGCACTGAGTTTCTAGCCCTTTCTCTGCAACCTTTCCACAGTTGCTCTGGGTCATCTCAACAGCTGCATTTAGGGAGGTGATGGGGTTGTTATGGCAAGTCATGATATACAGTACTTTACCTGGAGGAATGTGGTGTAGATGGACTCTTTTTCACTTGAGAGTGCACTTGGGGTCACTTATGTTTGCTAGTGTTCTTTTATACTTTGCTTATTTCCATTGGTCTGCATCTCTGGGATACACTCCAATTTATGTGGTACACCTGAATGTGTATGGTACCTTTTACATATGTTAGCTACCTGTTACTTTTTCTTGATACTTACAAATTAGCTTTGTCCAGCTATAGCTCTGAATTTTAGCTGAACACTAGTAACTTGTTTATAACCACGGGGTCCTCAGTCCCAGTCTGTGCCCCACCTCTTATCATCCCAGATACTCCAGTAGAGTTCATCTCCACCTCTCAAGGCTTCTGCTATTATACTGGGTCTGTGTTCTTCTGCATTGCTTTGTTAATCATAAATATCTCATTCTATACTGAATGGTCACTTGCTACTTCTATCTGTATAAAACTATGATGGTTTTATACAGTGACAAGTGAAAATAAAACAAATAGCCAGAGTTGTTTGGCCAGGAAAATTTTAAATTTTAAAAAATGGTAAAGTTGACCCAAGTTGAAACAAAAACAAGACAAATTCAGACAAACCAAAGGTGGCAAGCCCTGTCCTGTGGTCTTTCAAACTCAGTACAAAGCCTGCAGCCTCTTACTTGCAGGAGCAATACTACATTACTGGGTTCCAGAGTTGCAGTAACTGTTGGTCTTTTGAAAAATTATTCCCTAAAAGTATAGCTTTTATTTACATCACTAGTTCAGATGCCATCTAAATATGTTAAATCTCTAGAAACTATGAACTATATTGGCTGCTCTGCATGATTATTTACACTGTTTTGACTGAACTGCCCAAATTATATTCCAGCTCAAAACAAAATCAGGAAAGAATTTCCTGGAGGCAGTCTTAGACCTACTTAAGAATTACGGAAATTATTCAGTGGCTTTCAATTATTCAACTGAAAAATAAAGTGCATTAATGTATCCATATTTATGTACTCAATAGGTTGCATTGAGTAGCAAATAGCCTAGGTAAGGAAAAAGGCTAAAAAGGTAGGATGAAGTTCATTCTGAGGTCAGTCTGTTCCACCAGGTCCATCGGTATAAATTAAATCAACTTCAGGGCTGCTCTGACTTATGCTGGCTGCCAACAGCCTTAGGAATATAGAATGTCAGTTTGATCAGTCAAACAAAACTGAATCCAGTCCCTGTTGACTGGAGAGATGGGGTGGCATAGGAACAGTAATAGCAATTATCTTCATTTTAAGGATTTATATCAAACCATAAGTCTGATAAAGGAACAGTTTTTATGTCAATTATGTTATTATTAAGGGCGAGTCAAAGACTACATAGTTTGCATGGATGCTTGACCATTTGTTTTCACTGTATGTACCGCTTTGGTGCTAGCAGTTTGAAATGTAGTAGTTGTCTTTAGGAGGAAGTAGTTCTGTGACTACTCTTGGACCCTTCATGGAATCCATAAACTACCAATGACTATTTGTCAGTGACCAGCCCCTGTTGTGAGGAGGGCCGAGCCCAGAGTGAAATTATCCTGGTGCAGGCCATGCCCTCACAGATGTGTCCTGTCCCTTCAGGCAACAGCCTGTGATATGGTGAGATGATGAGCCAGGTGAAGTCTACAACCACATTAACTTTGATTTGCAGCAAGATCTGCCACCTCCTCTGATGCCTTGGGAAGCATCCAGTTGCAAGAGCTCTGTGGCTTTTCTCCTTGCTCCTCTTTTCAGCCCCTGCAAAAGCTGCTGGCTGGAAGCTCACTGAAGTGATTCCCTAGCCTGATACACCCACTGGTATCTCAGAGCAGAGGAACAAGGAATTATTCAGGACGTCCCATGGCAAAAGACATTTTTCCCTGCTCTTTCCAGAATGTTCCACTTGCCACCTTATCTTAGTGAAGCACAGCGTAAAATTGAGAGAATGCAAATAGGATAAAAACCACACAGCCCAGGGGTCCTATGGCCTTACACCCACACATTTCCATGCATGTGCATGGAAACATCATGATTTCCCACTACTCTGGATTCCCTGGCAGAACTTGCAGAACATGGTGGGGTTTGCCCTTGCAGTCTAGCCTCCTAGGTCTGCGTAATTTAGACTTCTCAATACCGAAAAGAAAATTAAGCTGTTCTCAGGCTTAGAACCACAAATATCATTAAAGTAATACTCTAAAAAGTTATTTCTAAGTACATTAGTTTATTTCTCTTTATTTAGCTACAAGTAGTAACAGCCTGAGCAGCCTCACCCAGTAGATGTGGTAGAAGCTCAGGTCTGTCTCTGGCTCTTCTGCTGGATGGGCTACCCATACCCATGTGGTAGCTCTGTCTCCTTTTGCACCTGAACTCCTGGTCTCACCCTGCCATGTTGAGGCTGTCTCTGGAGGCTGTAACACACCCCTGTGTCTGCCTGCAGGCTGGGGTCCTGGGGGACAGTATCCCGTTGGTGAGGGCATGGACTCTTCCAGGGTTGCCTCAGCTCCTAGCTTGGCCCCCATCTGGAGCAGCCAGCCCCTCTCTTCTTACTGTTCTAAACCTTTTGCTTTACCAACACCTGGCCTGGGTTCTCCAGTGAAGAAGCATCAGAAGAACTCACGAACAAGAGCAGGTGTGGAATAACAAAATCAAGGGAGATCTAAGCATCAGCAGAAGTCTTTGTGTAAGAATCGCTTAAAGGGTCAGATTTTTCTTTAATGAGGTATATCTTCAAATGAGAAAGAGTTCTTCAAGATAGCTTATGTCTGCAGCAACTTACTACAATATTAACTCTGTGGTCTAGGCCAGCTTTTGTAGTCACAGGCTGTGTAGCTGGAAAACAGAAACAGAAGCAATTTTTGTGGCCTTGCTTATAAATTGCCAGAGAGTTGGGCAGAAAAGGAAAATTAAACATGGGTTTTCTTAATTTTAGAGCAAATTAAGAAGAATATATATTTTTTTAGTACTTTAGGTATTTTGGTCCACTGCATTTTAGGAAGGTTATAATTGTATCAACATGGAAAAGAAAGATCTTTCTGTGAGAGACACACAATGTGTTTTTGTCCAGCGTGTGTATTGGCATTGATGTCTCCAGGCTTATAACCCTGATACAGTGCAGAATGGGAGCCAGCTGGGGCTTTGCAATTTTAGAAAGAAATTATTAACTTGGTCACAAGGGTGAAGTTGAGACGAGTTTGCTGAGATGCTTATGAAAATCACCAGTCTAAATGGCATTTCACATCATAGCTGTGTTCTCAGATGAACTCTGAAATGCTCTCATTGTCATCCTGAGTAACTGAGTAAATTGGACAGAATTAATGTTTTTGAGTCATGGCTTTAGGAAATGATAATTACTTTTACATGCTCAAAGAGATGCAGAATCTTTTTGCTCTTTTGCAGCATTTTGTCGTGGTCAAAGCTTGTACCAATACATGTCTTTAGTTTGATTTCCATTCTCATGAAATTTGTGGAAATGTACAGTTGAGGGAAGAGCTACCATGGATGATAATGAAATTTTATATATACACTCCCCAACTCCTTCTTTTAACACCCCAATTCTAATTATGTATGTCCTCTCCTACAAATTTCTGGCTTCCTCCTTTTGTCCTTTTTATTATCCCCTGCTTCCCCTCTCTATTGTTCCTAGTAACTGCTGCTAAGGAATTTCTTTGGAACTGCTGGACTTCCTTTACACATACACAAGTGAGTCAGTGTCGCCTTCTGCTCCAGAAAGCACACATTGAAGGCTCTTTGGGAGAGTAACAGTACAGCAATTAAATATTTTTGTTGGCACACAATCTGAAAATGTTTGCTTTGACTGCCTCTGCAGCTGGTTTTGAAGTGTATTTTCTTATCTTTCTGGGAAGATGGTGACACCTTCCTGCAATTTTGTGTAACCCGTGCTGAATTAAGAGATCAGTAGTAAGTTGTAGCACTCTTATTAGGACCTAAATGTGGTCCTCTATTACTATGTTGAAAATAAATAAAATCCTTTAATCTTAATACAGATATTCAGCAAATAAGACCTCTGTAATCATTTATTCTGTTTCATAAAACTAAGCTTGATAAGCAATGTCATGCCTGTTGCCATTTCTCCTTCAAAAAGAGGCTGTGCTCAGATCCAAGAATAACCAGAGGAAGGTCTGTGGCAATGATGTCAAAAGAGGGTCACAAATGGCAGCTAGCTGACATGGCTGCTGACCTGGAAATCCCCACAAAGCTAATAGCTCACACAGCTCACAGCCAGCATGTCCAAACAGCTGCTCTTGGGCAGCTGAGAGGCTTGTGCTTAGGAAAGTGGCATTTCTATGAGTCTTTCAGATTGCACATGTGCTTTCTCTTCTGTAATAGCAGGGCCTTATGCCTTGGATTTTCTCCTTTTGTCATGCCCTAAATATCTACACCCCCCTAGTGTTTTTCAGCTCCCTCTCTACTTTCACCACCAACATGCTTTTCCCTTCACTTTGCCCTCTTCAGAGCTCTTGCTCCAAAGTGCTGTCTGCTGTCTTCTCAAATGTTTCTAGTCTGTGCATCTTCCCGGTCTCATTTCCCCAGCTCCATGTGGTCTGTGGGACCTCGCAGGGCAGTAGTTTGTATCCCTAGCCCAGTCCAGCCTGAGAACAGTGAAAGAACAGCCCAGAAGAGCTGTCAATTCAACCTGTGTTATCTAATGTGCTTCTGCTGTACATCAAACAAGTGGCTAAAGCACATAAAATTAGATGCCAAAGAGAATGCTTTATTGTTGTTTCCCTGCTGTTTATCAACTCAAGCTTGTAGATGCAAGATGCAGCAGAGTCAGTGATGGAGGGAGAGCAGATGGAGTTATTGATTTTCCCTGTCACTGCTGTGTGTCCCCTGCTGCTGACACAGAGGTCAGGCAGCCCCTGCAGCTCTTGGAGACATTAAGTTGTGCTGTATGCTCATACATAAGTAAGGTGGATTTTTTCCCCTGAGCATTTTTGTTTGTAATGTTTCTAAAACAGGGAGATTTGGAGGAGGTGATAAAAAGCTTGGGTCTAGTTTGGTGGGAAACCAATCTGGGTTGAATACTGTATACTCCACTTGTCTAAATACCTGTTATTAAGTGCCCTTGTTAGGAGAGTTTAGTTGTCAAGTTGAAGCTTAGCAAGGCCCAACATAATCCAGCACCATCAGCTCCTCCAAACCACTCCCTGCCTCCTCCCCCCAACAAAAATCTGTGGGGAAATCTCATGGAAACTGAGCTAGAGATTTGGTTTTTAAAGTTCTGATTGGATTTATGTCTTAACCAAATGTGGTTGTTGTTATTTTGGTCAAGTGCTGGTCTCTTGCTCAGAAAGCAGAGTGCTAGGAAGATTTCAGTATGTAGGTAGTGTCTCAGTTCTTTGCCAAACACCAATATTCTCAGCTGTCTGAAATTTTGGGGAGTGGGAGTTTCAGTAAAATTGGAATTTATGTGGTACTTTTCAAAGACAATAGCTAAAGCACAACTTCTAATCACCCTAAAAGCCACCTTCTGGACAACAGAGAGCTGCTTTTTAAAACTCCATTTAAAAGTGAAAAATATGTATTGAGGAATTGTTCTGCCTTTAGCCTGCTGAAGTTTGAGGACAGTGAAAGAGTTTTCCAAAATCCTTCTATCTGTCCAAAATTCTGGCCAAGTAGGGATCAAAATTAGCTGTACTGAAACAACTAAGAACTTGATTGTTTCAAGATTAAATTTTCTTTCTTCCCCTTAATCTAAAGTTGCAAACAGCTCTGTGGGTGTCTGAACAAGTGAGGACTGGGGAGGGAGGGAAAGAGAAAGAGAGAATGAGAAAGTGATGGCTGATAGCTTTCTTTGGTTTGTGAATTGATCTCATTAGGCTTTTCTTTCAATAAGTAAATATTGTGCTGAATGCAAGTATTGGCATATAAGCTCAACGGGAAAGGAATGTAACTCTTTATTAAATTCTTGTAAGAGGGGTAGGACAAGAGGCAATAGGCAGAACTGATACACATGAAATTGCACTTGAATATGAGGAAGAACTCCTTTACTGTGTGGGTGCACACACTGGAACAGGTTGCCCAGAGAGGCTGTGGAGTCTCCCTCAATGAAGATATTCAAGAGCTGTCTGGACACAATTCTGTGCCGTGTGCTCTAGGAAGATCCTGCTTGAGCAGGGAGGTTGGACCAGTGGTCCAACCACTGTGGTCCCTTTCAACTTGACCCATTCTTTGATTCCGTGACAGCTAATTATTTTTTAAATGCAAAAAAGCAATGCTTTTGCTAGATAGGATGTAGCTCTTAAGCTAATTTGAATCTCCTTAAGATAAAACAGAATTTAACTGCCTAGTAACATGCTAAATATTCCCTTGCTTATGGTGTTTTAGGAAGGTCTAAGTAATTTTGTCCTGTAAAGAGGTGTTTAAATGACTCTGACTTCCGGTTTCATTTAAAAGTATTATTAGAAAATTGTGCCATTGAGTAGTCATCAGATAGCAATGTGGTAGAGATAAGAGAGATAACATTTACCAGTTGTATGTCCGCAAGGAAAAATCAGGAAAAACCCCATAGTAAGGATAAAATACTGTTTTGGTATGTTGGTGCATATATTTGGAAAAACAAACTGTTGCCTTAGTTGCAAAAGGAAAGCTTGAACTTTCTCATCAAAGAACTGCCACCAGGACACATGGTAATTCAGGGGAAAAAAGTTGACTGTGTCCAGAAACTTTAAAGACCTTCTGGATGTGTCTGTTCTTGGCTGCTGCCAGAATTGACATAGGTGACCTCAGCATTTTTTCATTGCCCATTTCATTTTTAGAATATTTCCTGAGGTTTTTGAGTGCTGCAACTTTGCATGCTAATGAATTGAACTAAATAGAAATTATATAAATACATAATTGTGTCATCAAAGTATAATCAGAATACTGCTGTGAGTATATACACATTTTTCAGTTACTTGATTTCACCTGTCCCTCTTTTTTTCTGTCAAAAAATAGTGCAAGCCCCCAAAGTGGTCCAGAGAGAACCACTGGACCTGATCTACAATTCATGGAAGAGATAGAAGACCTTGCAAAGGAATTTATTGATACTACAGAGAAAGCTATGGCCTTAGAAAAGCTATGGGAAGAAAACTTAAGGCTCTCAGGTAAGCTGTGCTTAGTAAGTGATGTCCATGAAATGAAAAAATAATTTGATCTTAAACATAAAATTAGGCAACTAGAATTTTAGCTGTCCTAAAAAAGGGCACTTTTATGATTACTAACACTGCACCCATCAAAATTATCAGAAAAAAAAAAAAAAAAGCTTTCTAAAACTGTGCCCTTGTATACTTGAGAGTTATGAAAACACTGAGAGGAAATCTTAACAGATAAGGATTATAGTCAGAGTACAAGGTTACTTGATCTATCATGCATTCAAAACTAGTTTATGTGGATTTTGCTCTCCCTCCCCATATTTTTTCAGTTGTACTAAAGGATATAGGAATGGAAAACAACAGTAGCTCACATCTGGTGACCTGAGGTGACGTCCAGTCTTGCAGAGAAAGAGTGAGACTGGAAATAGCGGGGTCTGAGTCTCCTGGTCCAGCCTTGCTGCTGTAACAGAGGGACACTGAAGACTTCCCACTACCCTCTGTCTCTGGCTGAGTTTTCAGGCAGAAAGATTCAGGTGAAATCATGGTTTTCATGCCTAGCCATCTGGTAGCTAGGACATTCATCTAGTGTTGATATGACGATTTTGCCTTACTGAAAAATTGAACAGTAAGCAATGTTTTTTAAATTGTTTCTGTGATTACAGAAAATCAAATGGACCACTATCTTTGAGATATTAGTTGCTTCATGTGTCTTTACTTTTCTAGAAACCTTCTTTGTGCAATGTTTGCCCTTGCTTATAATATTGGTTCTTCTAAAGTTAATAATGCTTCTTTTTAAAGGAAAATATTTAATTTTACAGGGCTCCACAACATCACCACTTTTCTTACTGTAAGTATTTTTATAGTCTATTGCTAGATTACAGTTCTGAGATTTGAGGCATTTTTATTATTATGCTTAGAAATTTGTATTCTGTCAAGTTTAAGTAAACTATTAAAAAGAAAAAGTGTTTGAAGAAAAAAAAATATTGTCTCATAAATTTTATAGCTGTTCAGTGGTTTCTAGATTACTTATTTAAACCAGTCTAGGTTGTTAGTAGCTAAAATTCACAAGTATTTGAAGGGTATTTGTTTACTAGGAGCAATTTACAGGTGCAGCTGTCAAATGTATTTTTTTCCATATTTGAGTGATTGTTACTACTACTTCATGAAACCCGGATTTCCAGTTTATAACTTGAAAATAGATGGCATTTTTATAATAACACTTTTTAATTTCTCATAACATCATTGATTGAAAGGAGCCATATCAATATGAAATTTCATTTCTGGAATGGAATATAGAATAGAAAACTTCTTTCTCAATATTAAGAAAATATTAAGTTGACAGTAGATTATTATTATTATTAGAAACAGAACTTGTATGCACAAACTGCTTTTTGTGTAAGCCATTCTCAGGTCACCATTATGCAAAAAGCCTCTAGTGAGACATTAATTTAGAGTAGCAAACACTGCATAATAAAAAAGTGTGATAAGTCCTGTTTTGCCCAGGGATCATATTGTGTAGTCCTATGAAAGAAGTTGTTTTATCCCAGGCAGTTAATGTTTAAAGAGCCATCTTTGTAAGTTATTATTTGAGACCCCCACAAGCCCGCAAAGAGCTGTGAGGCAAGGATAGCAAGGCCTGGGCAGTCCCCTGATCTTTATACCCTGGACTTAGAAATTCATTGTGGGGCTGAAGAGTTTCTTGTGCTGGAGAGCTCAAAGATAGTCCTTCCCTTGGTTACACTTCTGAGCAGAAAGAGATGACTTAGCTTTACTGCCAGCTCCATTTTTTCCATTGGAAGAGAGAGACATATCAGAAATAAAGCTTCCATGAGTTCAAAATACCACCAAAATAATGTGGTATATTATCAAATCTGGAGATATGTTTCCACTGTGGAAAAATATTTTGAATGGTTTAAAATTCAAGGGAGTGAGGGAAATAACAGATATCTGCTTTTTCTTTTTTTATTTTTTCTTCTGTTATTGGAAACATTGCATGTAATTTTTATTTTTTTTTCCACCTAAAGATGGATTTGAATGAAGCAGAGAAAATTATTTCTAGAGCAGAAAATCTGTACAAGCAACCACATTTCTGGAATCTTCTGCATTCACTCCCTCATCTTGAACTGAACAGCTTTTATACAGAAGATGAGTTAGCTACTATAACACAGTTTCTAAAAGTTATTCAAAAGTAAGTACTTTCACATTCTTGAAAGTGCTCTGTTTTAAAATTTTATTGGCAAATCTTGTTCTTCTCACTTTCTACTTAATAAAATAAATGTACTTAACAGTGTAAAGAGGCTAAATTTTTCTTCTCTTTACCAGATTTTGCTTTTATAAAGCTGTGTTAGGAATTTTCACTCACACTGATTCCTTTATAATTGTATTTTGCATCTCTGCCAAACTCAACAGAGATGCCCTAGGAGTCTTTGATAACCAGCTTCATATTAGTAATACCTGAAATTAGCCCATTACATAATATGGCTTTGAACCTTGTAATGTACTTTAGGGTCTTTGAAAGAACATACAAATATAAGAAAATAATTTTGATCCTAATCAGGTCTGAATGTATGTAGCACTTGGTCAGTATCAGGAAAATTACTCAATTTTATTTCTTAAGCCTCTTGCTATCAAAATAGCTTTAGGTGTTCTCTTGCAAGAAATGAAGCAGTAAGAAAAAAAACCCAGAGGCTGTATTCTGAACCAGGTAAAGGACAGTTGGATTCAGAGGAAGACATAGAATTAAAGCATAGACCAAGACATATATCTACAGGAATTTTTGGTAAAATAAGATAATTGCTAGGTGAAAGTCAGATATGTATTTGCCAGGGTAGGCACTTTGTTGATAGGCAATTGTCACTGTAGTCAAATAACAGTCATAAAGCAAGAGAAGCCCTGTGAACCTGAGTGCCTGTGCAAGACTGGCCATGTGCCTCACCAGCCCCAGCCATGGGGAAGCAGAGCCCCAAAGATCATTAATGAGAAATTACTGTGCTATTCTGCCACCCTTTATCATACCAATGTTTTTTGTATGTTTGTTTGTTTTTGTTTTAATTAAAGAAAACCCAAATCAAAGAAAACCAACAAAAATAGCTCCCCACACACATAAGAAGGATATGATGAAATATTTTTTTTCAAACTGAGAAATAAGCCTCCCTTACAATATGTGGATTGCACTTATGTTGGTGCTTGATTTTTAAAACTTATTTTTCCCTTATGCCTGAGTAATTTGTAACCTTATTGCAGCTTGTTCTCTGAGCAATTAACATGCAAAACTACAAAGGAGACGCAGACGTTTATGTACGGGGTTTGGTGTTTTCATTACTGGGACATTTTTAAGATTTCTGCTCCCTTCAGTGGCCAAATTTACCTACATCAATGCGATTTGGAAAGCACACCACAAAACCAATGCTTCTTTCTTGACTAGTTTCATTCTTGATTCTAGTCTACTACATTCCAGAGGTCCTATATAAGGCAGAATTTATTCTGTAGAAAAGTTCTGAATTTACATTTCTCACTTTCTGGTCTGTACCATTTTTGCTATGTCTCAGAGGTACCCAAGAGTGACTTTTTACATCTACATGGCAGGTGTTGTTGGTTGGGGTTTTTGTGGTTGTTGGTTTTGTAATTTCTTTGTAGTTCTTCCGTTTTCTTCCTTTCCCCCTCGGTCTTTCCCCCCACCCCGGTTTTCTCTCCCCGTCTGTCTTTTCTTTCCCCTGTCTGTCTTTTCTTCCCCCTGTCTTTGTTCTCCTCTTCTTTTCTCCCCTCGTCTATCCTTTCTCTCCCCATCTATCTTTTCTCCCCTTGTCTTTTCTCTCCCCATCTGTCTTTTCTCTCCCTGTTATTTCTCTCCATAAATTTTAAGTAGTAAGTTGCAGTTACAATAAAAGAGAATTTTTTTCTTTCGTAGCTAAGGTGACAGAGACTTGTAAGAAATTAAATAGATGTATTTTTATCAATGCATTCTGTATTGCACTTTGTTTAGCTTCTCGTGAGAATAAGTATTATGTTGCTTTAAAAAGGTTTTTTCCTGCAGATTGATGGGACGTAAAATATAAGTATCCTGCCTCCTTGTGGAGATAACAGAGAATGTTTGTGGTTGTTTTGCTCTCATTTTTCATCAACCCCTTTTTTCTCTTTTCTTTTTTATTTTATTTTTTTTAAGAGCTCATTGATCCTCTAAGGACACGTTTCCTTAATGGAAATTGACTGATACTCTAACTGTAAAGTCTTAATTTGTGTTTTGTTCATTTAAACTCTATTTTCATAAAGCATCAGTTTTTCAACAGTAAAAAAAAGTGTTTTATTACTCAGCTGCTTGAAGATTGTCTCTTTTCAGCAAGTCCTTTCAGGTTTTTGGGCATATAGACAGCTCAATTTTTGTTTTATTTTCCATGTTCAGTACCTTAGCATCACTGAAGGATTTAGCTGTGATGCCATTGGGCCGAAGTTTCTATGAAGTGGTGAAAATGGCACTGAATTTGACTGCTGCATCAGTACAGGATAGGAGCTTTGAAGGTAAGAAATTTGCTTCAGATTTTCTTTGAACTACCCCATTGGCATGCTGGAAATATATGATAGTAACTGTTGGACCTTCTGCTAAGTTCCTGACGTGCAGGGTATAAACTGTATTGCTGAAGTGCTGACCCAGTTCTTTACTGATCTGCATTTTAATTACCAATACTAATAACTAAATTTTATCAGACTCTGGCAACTATCAGATAAACAAAGCACCAGATGAACTGGTCTAATACATGGTGTTTAGAATGGTCTTTCAGTAATGAATTTTGGAGAGATACTAAATCAATACAAGGGAGAGTTTCTTGCATTTGATAGGAGGAGAGCATTTTGTTTTGGACATGCACGTTAAGCATTACGACTGGTTTAATCTTCATTCTTCTGTTCTCATAAATTCTGCTGTCAGCTGAAGTGTTACATTTCTCCATCTGCTGCTTCACTATGGAAGATGAGTTTAATAGGAGAAGGTAGGCTGGCCCCAGGAAAACAAGAAAAGGCCAGGAGCAAGTTTCATGAGCAAACTGAAGCACACAGTATATAAATGCAGCTATCTGCTTGGTATGGGAGGTCAGGCTAAAAGTAATATGCAGTCCAAGTCCCACTTCACCTGCAAAATGAAGGCTGATGTGGGACAAAGGCGATATGCTGGAGCCCTTGCACAGAGAATGAACTTGATTTCTCTGCAACTTTTTGTTGCTCTCATTCTCATTCAGGAGTGATTCATGTCCAGTCCATACACCCACCTTTGCATGACTGTAGAGCTCAGAACAGCACCCCACTGAGTTTGCTGGCAATCCCTATTCAGGGGCATCCCACCATTATCATATCAATTGCTGAAGTGCCATCACATTAACTGACTTTACCACTAGTGCAATCATGGATTTTATCCTTGGTAAACTGGTGTTCAGGTGCACACATCCTGCTGTCCCCCAAAAAAGCTGGGAATATGGTGCTTGGATCTCACTTAGTGGTGTGAACCACCAAGAAACAACAAAGAATAAAAAGAATGAATCACATAAACAAAATATTTCCTTTCTTACAGGTTTTCAATATAATCTTTCTTTTGGGGATGTTTTGTGGAATCCACTTGCTGTGAAAGCAGAACTTGAATCCAGGTTTGGTTTTGATGGCCCTCATGTTGAGAAACTGCTAAGTTATACAGCACAATTAACAAAGGTAAATCAGTTGAAAATTTCAGTGTTCTTCTCTTTATTATTATTTTTTATTTGTACCTTGAATGGATTTTCCTGCATTACAGAATGCTTTGTGCTTAGCTTTGTGAAGCAGCTACAAGATTGTAAATATCCTGACTTCATTCTCATCAAATAAATGTATTTAGCTTTAGCTGAAATCTCTGCACATGAGGGTACTGGTAGGTCTAGTTGTGTACACTAATGAATTTATGCTCCTGTGAAGTCACAACTGTGTATGGCAGAGTCCTGAGTTAATTATCCAATCCTGTAGAGAATTCTGAGGATTGCTCCACTAAGCTTTTAAACCAAATCCTTGATTTGAGTCTGACAGGATTAACTTGTCTGGTAGCATTTTTCTTCTGATTTGCTGGACAAAGAATGCCTGTCTCATTTAATCCATAAATTAAGGGAGACCAAGAGTCCTTTCTTCTCAGTTGTGCAGTCTTGATATGAATATACTAGACCGAGTTGTCTCAGTGGTGCTTAATCAAATGTCCTGGTGATCCACTACATTTAGAAGAAAATCTCTTTCTTCAAAATAGGGCACTCTAACCTATCCTCTAGACCAAAGTGGTCTGTTGTGGTGGTCTGGTTTGAATTGAAGAAAACTGGAAATATCTTTTGAATTTGTGCTTCAGTCTACAGTTTCTTTAATAGAACGTGTTGGTATTTATGTGAAGTCTGTTTGCTCTTTGCAGAGTAGTACAGTTTAGAGTTACATTCCAGAAGAGATCATTGTAAAAATAGCTGAATTAAACAAATGGATAAATTATAAACAAAACTCCTTGACTTTTGAATGGCCTTTTAATGAAATATCAGTCATAGCCTGTTTGATCAAATGAACTGCATTCAACTGCAGCTTGGTAGTTATGGTCAGCTGTGAAATCCCAGGCTACTCACTTGCTAACTATTTAAACTAATATCTCAATATTTTGTGCTTGTGTTAGAACATTGAAGACCATCAAAAACTATGAAAGCAAATATGGAAGCCTGGACAATGTTTGTTTCAAGCATTTGAATTCTCCATCTAATGCCCCATTTTGTTTGGTATCAAAGCACCTGCAAAACTTTTAATGGATTCTCTGGCCAAAGTTGAAAGGAACAAGGATGTAAAGTATCTCAGAAAGACAATAACACAATTAAAATGTGTGGCATTACTTTTTTAAGCTTTAATACTATTTATAGGCTTGGGAATGTTTAATCTTTCATTACAGAATTTAAAAACTAGTCTATGAGGAAAACACTCTGTTCTCTTGGCCACTCTCTTGAAACCCACCAACCTCAATTTAAAACCAGTCTACTATATGTAATCATTAGTTGAGATATGTCATTGTACTAAATGCTTTTTATATCAGTAATTTTTATAACTTGTGAAGTTGTTTCAATAGTTATTCTACTGTAGGGGTACTGCATCATAGTCAAGTTAGTTCAGCACTAGTCTGCAAAATACTGTAGAAGTAGCAATACTAGTGTAGCTACAAGGTGAAAATTCCTAGCATATACAAGTCTCATCATTCTGCCTGCTGTATGAGCACCTTTATGGGGACACTGGTATTTTATACAGCAACCTGTATGTGGAGTACTTTGAAGTTTGTGCCTGGGAATATGAAGCTGGGTAAATGGCCTTTGTTCTTGCTGAAGAGGCTACATGTTATTCTTATTTTCGCTAGACAAGTAAGTTGATAGGAGAGAGAAAACTCAACAACACTCTTGAAATACTCATCAATTCCTTGTGTCCTTGCCAGATTCCCACAGGAGAGACACTGGAGAAGTTTGTGTGCTCTGCTCTGGCTGTTGTCCCAGAAGATGAAGCAAACAAAGAGAATAGTGGAGAGGGCTGTAATTCTGCAAAGCATGAGGCCAAACTGTATCTCGTTCATGCTGTCAGCAAGTTCAAACTCTATGCACGGGTAACTTTAATAAATTAATAGATTGAATTCCTAGTTTTTGCATGTAGGTTGTCAGCAGTAATTCAATTAAAATACCTAAGTTATCTATAAAATTTTGTTTTCATGAACTTTCTTGCTAATAAGATGAAATAATCCTTATAAAGAATCATTGCAGTGGAAGTATAATCTATCATCATGTGTCCACTTAATCAGTTTTTCTCATTAACAGAGATTCAGATTTGAAATCTAATAGGGAATGTAATGAAATATACTGCAATACCTGTCAGAGGAAACTGTTTTCTCTTCCAGCAAACATTTACTGTTCCACCTGAGACTGAATGTTGAACAAAACTGAAAAGTGACTAGATACCTCCACTGATACATAATTAATTAATTTATTATTCCCCTTCACTGTCTCTGGCAGTAGTGGCTGAAGCAAGATAAAAGTATACCTCCAGTAGAGCATCTTAAAATTCTGATCTGGCAGAATAGCTTGGCATGCATTCTCTGTAATGACATATATGTAGTTGCATTGATGAAAGAATTAAACATTCAGATGTTTCCTAAGAAAAACACCTGGCTACCTTAACACTGGTATTTATTTTTATACTGAAATATCATGTTTTTCTTCCTTAAAAAAAGAGGAATCATGTATCAATCTGCTCTGGAGATGTTTGCAATAAACTAATGCACTAATTTCTATGTAGGAAAATCCAGTAATAATTTCAGCTGTGATTTCAAAACTCTTAGCAATGGTTGATGTTTTTATGGGAACCAGAAATACTGTAAGCTGCTGGCCACTGTGAATTATCTTGGTGAACAGAATATCTCCTAGAGTAAATTTATTATATTCACTTGGCATTAAAAAGAAAGGAAATGGTGAAGGAAAGGAGAGCAGTCAGTAGTTTTGGCCAGGCCTTGTTATGCTTATTTCTGGGCTACACAATGGGAGCATGCAGGCTCCTTTACCATCTCTGTGTATGGGACTCCAAAAATGTTAAAGCTTCTATCTTCCATCATATTGGCAGTCTAGGCAGAAGTCTGGTAAAGAAAGCCTGAGTAATTGGCTGGAGAATTCAGCTTTTGGTTGATTTCAACCTCAGTCCATTTTTTTTCCATTCCTGGGTCTTGAGGCAAGGTCAACACCACATATAGGATGTCAGTTGTCTGTGTGCTACAGCCTTTTACATTGCCAACTTTCATGTCAGTCAAAATAGTATTGAAAATCAACCTTTGTCATGTCAGTAATTTCAGAGTCTAGAGAGGTTGTTAGGGAGAAATTTTGGTATCATTGTTGACTCTGTGAATTTTTTTACAGACATGCAAATTCTGTGTACTGCCTAAGTAAGAAAGCTTTGATTAATGAGATGTTCTGTTTTGCATTCAATCCATTAGATAGTTGAGCAATGGCTCGGCAGAAGCAGTCTCTCTCAGAATCTCCTTTTGGAACTTAGAAGAATCGTGGCTGATTTAATGTCTCAGTTTCTAGATGACAGGGAAGCCAGGGAACTTTTGTCAGAGATAAATACTCTGATTGAGCAATGGAATGAGAAATCAGATGCCTATTTTTCTGAAGGATATGTTTCGTCTCATGATTGGTAAGTTATACTTTCTGCAACTTGTCTTATAATGTTAGATCTACCTGAATATTTGTTTTCACTTTGCATTTAATTGATTTCTGGGTTTTGTCTGTTTTGTGATTTTATTTTTTATTCTGTAGTTCAAAATCTTGTATACAGTCAAATAATTGTGCTGATATTTACATATTCTGGAAAAGAAATAAAGTTTGTGCTTCGAAGTATAGCTTCCTACAGGTTCAGCAGAGGACCTGACTACTACATGATCAGGACTCACAGGAATCAGCAGCTATGGATAATTGGCATCTTGAACTAGGACCTGAATTCTTTATCTTGTTCTCCAGACAATGTTTAATTCCCACAAGTAGTTGGTGTGACTCAGTAATACTTCTCATGTATAGCAAGTCCAGTGCACGTGAAATATTTAGAATTTTTATTGTAGAAGTCAAATTCAGTCGTGCAGGAGATCTTGTAACAGAAGTCTACAGCAACAGATACAAAGTATGAAAAACAGAGTTCTAAACACATAAAATTAGTTGTACATATGTAATTTGCAATCTCATCTAGGGCACTCTATGATTTCTTTTGATGTTTTTGAATTTCTCTTACACTTTCAGGTTTCTCTGTTTGGTTCATCACTTAATGCAAATGTAAACACTTTATATAAAGGTGTGGCTGTAAACCCTGTGCCTATTAAGAATGATATGTTTTGTCAAGCTGTTCAAATATTCCTGATCTGAAATGTTCTACAGAGGAGTTAAATTGTACATGAAGGGAGTTAATGTTTGTCAGAGTTGGCAGAGCCTCAAGAAAGGTCTGTGGCAGAGCGCAGGAACTGATACTTCCCTCTTTCTAATGCACATTGGATGACTTGCATTGCTTCTGGGAGTTATAATATTGGCCTCAGTTTCTCATTGCTTGTAATTACTTGTTCATATCAAACACTATAACTGGAGGAGATATGATTCATGTTATATAAATCAACATCTGAGGATAAATCTGAGAAACAATCCATTATCAACTAGTAAGAGAGAGATTGCAGTCAAGCCCTTCAAAAATTTAGTAGGGTGTTTTGAAATTTAGTTCTAATTGATAAAAGGAAACTGCTGTGCTGCTGCAGTTGCAAGCAACAATGAAGTTTTTTAAGGAGTTTTACCCTTTTTTTGAAGTACGCAATGTTTTTGTTCTCTACCTCTGTTGATTGCAGAGTCTGAGAGAAAGAAAATATATTTAAGGAGAAGATATTTTCATCTTGAGGCCTTTACATTCAAAGGCTCTTTTTTCCATGCACTTCCTTTTGACCAAGCTTACGGAGCTAGTAATTGTTTTTTCTTTTGATAAATAATACTGACACAATAGAAACATCAGTCAGCGCATTCCAATTTTCACTGTGATTTCATGTTTTTGTAGATATTAAAATAGCAGTGCAGAGCTATCAGGCAGTGAATTGGAATGTCTTAACTTTCAATAATTATAAGGAAACAAAAATTTTCTTTAGAATTCATAGAAAATTGGAGGTTTTGATCAGTTTTATTGATACATTCCTGTTTGTAAAATAATTACTTTGTGGAACATAAAACCTTTGTTTTTTACAGCAGCTGAAAATGTGATGTATTCAGAGGTGTTGGACTTTCTGTGGCTTACAAGTTTGATTATAAGTACTGATAAATGCACAATTCTTTAACTGCTGTCTATATTCAGGTTTTGATTTGAATGAGGTTGTGACTTTCCAGTAGGTTTTTTTCACATTTTTTGAAAACCAAAGCAATTGTCAAGTTTTGTTATTTCAGATTTTGTGGAGATTAATTTGTGACTGCTATTTAAATTATATTTGAAATTTCCTTAAATTAAGGACATAAACCTAAATTCTAAAATTAAATAATATGTAGTTTAAAAATTCCTGTTTGCCTGCTAGGTAACTAATAAGAAAAAAACAATTATTTTTTTCAGGATTTTGACATTTTTCGAAGAGGTTTTGAAGACAGAAGAAAACTTAAGGATTTCTGGTGAAAAGAAAAGGGATCATCTTTTTCATCTTGTAGAAGTCATAGAAAAAATTACAATGTTTGATTTCTCAGTTTCTTCAAACAAGTCTCTAGTTGAAAATGCCTTGAATAATGCAATTATATGGATAAAAAAATTTGCTGAGGAGGAGGAATCCGCCACCAATTTCTCACTTGCAATTTCTGAACTCAATAATGAGCTACAAAAAAGTTTCCAGCCTCTTCAGAGCTTCTGGACAAAGAATAAGACAGAACTTTTCTGGCACATAGTGGAAATTGTATTCCATGAACTTGATTCTAGGGTTTCGCTCTTGAGTGAAGTAGAAGAGGAAGAGATACTTGAGACCTTATCTAGAATTTTATCTTCTATTGCAGAAAATAAAATCTATGATAGAAGTATTGTGTTCCTCAAAAATATCTTAACTGTTTGGCCAGAGTTAAATATTACTGTTTTGGACCATTTAAAACATTTAAGTGGACACTTCCAAGGAAATCTCTATGAAGTTGGATCATTGTATCATGATCATGTCAATGTATCATTTAGCACAATTCCTGGAGTGAGTAATACCTCCTCTTTATTTCTCTCAAATGTAACTTTTATGTATAAGGTACAAGAATTAGGAGAAATTGTGCATGATTTCCTCATAAATATCCAAAAATTAAACAGTACTAGTGTGGCCTTACTTGTTCCAAAAATTTTGTCTCTGTACCAGAATGATGATCTGGTTTTAAATATTAAGAGCAATAACACTCTGTTAAAACTTCTTTATGAGACTTCAAAAAGTATGTCATCTTCTCAAGTATGGCATGATTTGCAAAATAAGGAACTAGTTTTTGATTTTCTGTTTGAAACTTTCGATCTTCTCTGGAACCTCACCAGTAAGTCTCTCTGTGAAAAGTTACTATTAATTTACAACTACACAGAGTTTCAGGCACAATTTCTTGCACAGAATGGAAAAAAAGATGTACAAGTTGTTTCTGACACTCTGAGTAGCCTTAAAACTTTATTTATAGATGAAGAGTTCCAAACAGCTGTCTTATGTTATTTGGAAGAGTTTCTTGATCTGCCTCCAGAATGCCTGGTAAATAATGGGTGCACTGATTTTTATCTAGCAAACATGAGTTCTGTAGAACATTCAGTGGAGGTTTATGACTTACTTCTGCTTCCATTGGACAGTGTCCTGTCTAATGTAGCAAACTGGGGAGATGAGGTAAGTGTGCCTTCTGCTTTGCACTGCACTTTTTCATGGCTTCAAGCGTGGACAGAAATTTTTGAAGAAGCATCGGAAATCTTAAATTTGAATTCAACCTGTTTTGTCTGCCTAAGGGAAGATTTGGCATATCTCTCTGAAAACCTTTTAAATGTAAGTCAAGATGAACTGTGCAATAATAGTGCTATGGCTATTGTTGAAGCTACAAGAGCAGCAATGAAGGTATTAAAACCTGTGTTTCAGGAACATGGCGATTTAAATGAACTGAAAGATTTTGAGGCATTCCTTGTTGATCTTCAAAGTGTAATTAACAATGCATTTGATGTCACAAGCTTGCTTAAAGATAGCAGTTTAGGAAGTGTTTTAGAGACAATGGGAACCATAATAACTAAAATGCAGAAATCTCTACTGAAGATTGTTAATGAAGAGTTTTTGAATTCCTGGCTTGATGTCTTCATCTCAGGAGGATCTGAGGGAGAGGGTAAGGGTGCTGGTGTATTTTCCATTGGAAATTCCCTTTCTACTATTCTTAAGCTCTCCCAAAAGGAACTTGAAATTATTCTCACTGAGATAAATGATACATCTGCCTTTTTAAAAAGTGTACCTCGAGATAAATATATGGTTTGTGTCAGCACTTTCCAGAATATTACCAAATTAATTGTGGATAATACTCTGAAAGGCATAAGCTACTTGCAAACAAATTTTTCATCTCATCTTAACTCCTTTCTAAACTTTCATAGTACAATGGATGAAGCAGAGGATTGTAACACATGGATACATGGATTAAGTAACCACACTGAAAAATACAAGTCCCCTTCCCACCTTGAAAGTGCAAAACATATTTTATTTCTTCTGCAATCTCTGGGAAATGCTGAGACAGATGCAAAGCTAATGAATGTGATTGACTTTGTTAATTTGGTTTTTAATTTGACACTCCCTGAATGTTCCCTAGGTGGTTCTGATGTAATTTGTGTAAGTGTTTATTTCAATATCATAGCAAAAACTTTGAAATTTATTCTCCCTGAACTTTATGTAAAAGATGACATTAATATGCTTGAATTTATTTTTAAACTTTTGAATATTTCTGGGGAGCAAATACAAACCATTGTCAATGATTTAATTGGGAGCTCATTGTATATGTCAAATAAGACCCATTTTAGTCAGTCAGTCCATGATTTTAACAGGACTTCAAGAATGCTCCTTAATCCTTTTCACCACATTCATCTTATAACAGAGGAACTTTTGTCAGAAATTCAAAGTCTTCTGAAAAACAAAACTTTTGAAGTCCAAGAAAATAGCTCCTCTTATTTTGGCAATGAGATGGAACTGTTCTTGCATGGGAAAAATATCAGTTTGCTGATGGACTTCTTTCAATATATGATTAGAAAACTTGACTCAGACTTGCAGAATGAACACAAAACATTTCCTCAGAAACTGATAGAAACAGCAGGTCTGAATATTGAACTGGTAAGGAAGGCACTTGAAATTTTCAAATCTCCTACTTTTATTGTCTTTCCATTAAGAGATGAAAAGGAGTTTCTAAAGCATATGGTTGCCTTGGTACAAAACATGAGAGACATGGACGTTGAGTTTTTGATAAGCAGATTCAAACAGGTCCAGGAGAACCTAGAAAATTTCTTGAAAAATATCAAACCTTTTTCTCTCGAGAACTTTGAGTTAGGTTCTTTAACAGACTGGTGGGATGCATTTGAGAACATATCAAATAACTGGAACCTGACTGGTATACAGCAAATAACACAGCTTTTTGAACAACATGAGCTCTACAGTATAGAAGATGTGTTCAATCTCCTCTTTGATGTCATCAGCCTGACAGAAAGATTGGCTCATGGAAACATTACAGAAGCACTAACTGAAATATATGCTTTCATACTGACTCAGGAAGAAAAAATGCCGATGTTTGCTGATGAGGAATTCTCTAACCACGTAGAAGATCTTCTCACGTTGCTGGAGACATTGTCAGACATCTCCGATGAACCTGGAGAGGCCTCTGTTTGTTTTTCTGCAGAATTCTGCTGGGCTCTCACAACAGCAACACCTCAGAGTGATCCCACAGTTAAACCTTGTGACTTCGTGCATACCAATTCTACTCTTCATTACAATGCAGTCATTGAAGTCATTAAGGAGCTTAAACTCATAACTCTGGATGACACTTTGGCTTGCTCTATGGAGGACATTCAGATGGATATCACTCGCAACCTGACTTGCTTTTTTCATCAGATCAAAGAATGGAACTCTATCATTTTGAAGTTTTCTGCGCTCCATCGTGTAAATAACTCAGTTCTCAAAGAGCTGCTAGATTTTTGGAATGAGCTATCCCTCTTTGCTGTGCCACTGCAGCTGAATAATACACATGCAATCAATTGTTCCTCCACACCAAAGATCCAAATGGCTTCAAAAATTGTAGAAACTCTGGGCAGCATTTCAGTGTCAGAAATGGAGACGGCCAAAAGTCTTCTTGAACAGCTGGACAATCTTTATGGTGGCCTAAGCTGGAACAGAGAGTCAAGAACATCACTTAAGAGTGTTCTTAGTAATGTTAAGAATATGACCAGTGAAGTTTCAAGACTCTTGAATACTGAAGCTGTCCTTTCTTTTCTTTCTGTAATTCAGCCTTTAATGACACTCTCATCTGTTGGAAACCAGACACACGCAATGCTTATGACAATATCGGCTTTAAGTGGGAACATCAATATATCTGACAACTTTGAGAACTTCTGGTTTCCTGTAGTTACAAGCATAGAAAATTTGTTGGTGAATTTTACCGTTAGGCATTTACTTGTGGTGGTAGATCAAGAGTCTCAATTACTAAAGCTGGCTACTGGACAGTCCTCTTCAATGGCTCCTGATGTTCTACTAAAGCAGTTTAAGACATCATCTCTAGATGCTATATCAAAAAATGCTGAAGACATACAAGACATTGTGAAGAACATTCTATGCGAGTGTAACAATAAAAATTATTCTAAAATAATGCATGCTCTAATTCTCCTTGTGACTAATGAAAGTTCATCAAATGACCTACTGATGGCTGTCAAAGATATTATTGCCTTTCTGGAGCTATTCCAAGATAAGTCTAAGAAGGACTACACTGGTTTGTTGTTTGGTGACAGTCACATTAACAGAGAGAAATTGAATAATACTCATGCTGCTTTTTCAGTTGTGCTAAACAGCCTCCTTCATATAATTGATGATCTTGATATTGTAGACAAATCTTTACATATAAACAATACTGAGCTTCATAAATTTGACTTCATTGATTCATTTTTTTATAATGCACCATATAGAGACACTTCTACTCAGTCCCAAAGCAGAACTCTGGAGATCATGCAAGAGATTTTGCAAATAATATTTCAGTCTACTGGAGAACATGACAGGAATAAAATAAAACTCTTACTAATGAATTTGCATAAGGATGTAATGGCAGAACTGAGGTGAGTGTTTTCAATGTAATAATTTTGGGAAGTGTGCTGACAATGACAGAAAGGGTCTCTGTTAATGAACAGCTCAATCAAAACTTTTATTAAGTTAACTAGTGTTTCATCTCAGATTTGTTCCAACTTATGTTGTTCAAACCAGCCATATTTGGTATCAGAACACATAACACATTGTGTGGACCAGATCATTGTGTTTAGATTATGTTTAAAATATGTGTTTAGTCATATATTGATACCTGAATTAGTTTCTTTGGAGCGATTATAGAAACAAATATTTGAAGATACTTGTGTTTTAAAATCCTTGCAAGTCTGAATACTGAACCCCCACTAATTAACAAGCAACAGTCATTTTTGCCTATGGAGCTAAATGTTAGGGAATTCTTGGGCCTAATTCTTGGTGGTGTGTGTGGAGGTTTTTTCCTGTATCCAAATATAGCCATACAAAGTTTCTTTAACTTAAGTTTGTTGATGTCTTATGGTTATTGTGATAAGTTTTTCAGTTTAACAAATGCAGTCTCTGAAGGAATCTTGAGCCCATGATAATTTTTGCCTGATTACTCAGATCAGATGTAATCCAGAAGCAGAGGAAAATTTTTCAGATTTACTAATGGCTTACTTAATAAAAAGGCTGCTAGACTGGAGTTGCTGTATCTAAATAATATTGAATGAGCCCACAAGTTGTTTGCTCCAAACAGCTCTAGAGTATCTTGCTGGTGGAGCTACTGGCCCTACTGACGTAAACCAGCTGAGAAATGGCATAGTGAAGTTGATCCTCTGATGTGGTATTTTGACCTTTATGATTAATTTTATGCAAATTCATGAATCCATTGTCCATCAGGATGAAGTATTAACCTAATCTGTTGAAAAATATCAAAAAGTGGTTTATTTTCCCTACATGCTGATTATCTGCTCTTTGCCATCATATCAGCATATCCTAGGGGCTCTTAGTATTTCTGAAGCTATTATGATTTTGCTTATTTTGTGAAGGTATTTTCTAGCACTCCTAGGTTATATTTTTGTAATATGGAATTATTATATTCTGATTTTGAAATAGTTCAAACAAAAGTAATAACTGTTAATATTGAAATTCTTGTGTGGTTCATTGAAGACTGCATTTGTGCATTGTCAGTTCTTGAAATTTTTCTGTGTTACCCTTGGAATGAAATTAATGTTTTCTTATTGATGTTTCTACAGAGCATCTAAAATCTGCAATATTCTTCAGGAACGTTTATACCCTGATAGTGTCATGCTATTGCAGAAATTGCAATTTACCATTTTGAATATTCTCAAAATCTTTTCAGGTTGGTTACCACAGTAGTGACTCTGAGTGCCCATGTGCTAGTGCTGTTAAGCTGAGGCTTTACTCTAAGCAAACTTTTGTACAAAAATGTTTGGGTGATGCCAAGCAAGGCAAACATACTGATACCTAGAAATTAAACCAATGGAGGTGCAGAAAAAAATCTGATGCAGGTTATACAAAGTGATGATTTCTTTCTGGAGTGTTCATGTTGGTTTAAAATTCCAGTGAAAGCAGGAGATGTTGCTGCTCCTCCTCAGCTTGTGAGCTGAATTAAGTCATAGGGATTTTTTTTTTTAATGAGCCAGACTTGCCACAGGGCAGTGTGGAGTTGACAGGAAAGAAAAATGTGGCAAGTATTTAAAGAAAGTAGCATCTCCTACTTTTGGCCATGTCACGTCAGTGAACTGGCTACCTGTAGCTGAAAAACTTCACCTTCAACAAATAGTTCAAATTTTAATGTGATACCTTGTTCTATTCCTTATGTATATGCTCTCAAGTTGTGCACTTTAAAAAAGTCTCTATATTGACCTGAGTATAATCTCATATTATGTTTTCTTTGGAAAATGAAAGCCAGTGCTTTTCAAAGCTCATATTTTAGCCAACTATGCCCAGAATAGTTCGCAAAGAGCAATTAGGAGACATTAACCTGCCCTTGTAGAGCAAGGGATGAGATCTGTAATGTCTTATGTCAAATTAATTTCCAAAAGAGTGTAAGATGTGATTACAACCCAGTTTTGACTGCCTTCTCCACTCTCTTGTGATGGATGTAGTTCCAAAGAGTAAAATGGTAGTGATGTTGAGTTAGGATAAGTGGTAATGAATTTGTGTAGCCAGGTACCTGTGTTCTGTTGACCTTTGAAGAACAGTCTATTTATTTAGAGAACTGAGATTAGGGAACTAAATTTCTGTTATTCTCATTTCAATCATCTGTTTGTGGGAATGTTTCATAATGGTTAATTTGTCACAGAAAACATTTTGAAACCTAAGGAGAAATTTGGTTTCATCAAATCAATTGGTTTTCCTCAAATCAATTGGTTTGATTTGAGGAGTTGTATTGTATTACTTTTATGAGCAAGATCAAGGTTTGCTTGTTTTAGAAGCAGTGTTTAATGTTTATTATTCTTTCTACTTGACTTAAGAACCAAACTTAAGGAAAAAAAAAGCACCCATAGTTGAAAAAAATTACCTTGGTACTGAATGAGAATTCAGCAGTCTAGTCAAATTCCTTCACTACTATCCCATGTACACATAAACCCACTACAGACAGCAGAAAGGAGGCTTTCTTCAAGGATATGATGGCTGCAAACTTGGGTAGAAACAGCCTCCATGGATGACTAGGGAGATAATATTATCACCCTATATGGATTAACTATCCCAAAGAAATGGAAAATGCTTATGCAATGCTGTTTTTCTCTCCTTGTAGTTTGGGTTTGAAAGTTACTGCTCACTGGAGGGTTAGTAACACGCAGGTGTTCCTACAGGGAAATAGCATCAGGAGAGTCTGCCCAAGGAAAAGGTAGATGTGGCTAGTAAATTCAACTTCTCACAATTACGCTTCTTGCTCATGAAGAGCAAATATGAAATTTCCTTCTCTGGTTCTGTAGCAGGTAGGGATGCTCTTATTATTGATCAGGAAAATGTAATGGAGAAGAGTACCTGGAATTGAATCAAACCAGCCTTTCTTGTCCTCTGAAATGATACATAAACCTAGTTAGAAATATTTCTCTGTGCCTTAACACATCAGACGTTCCTTGCTTTTAAAAATATTTCTCTCCCTTATTAGTTGGCTAGCTTTAATTTTTATTTCGAGATGGGTTCTTTTAATCTGATTAAATCTCGATGTTTTCTCTTGCAGATGAACATACTTTCTTTAGCAACATTTTTTGTGCCATTACAAAGTGTAAAGATGGATTAACGAGTCACTTGGTCCTCTCTGTCTTTGAAGGGATTGCTGTGGTTCAGGATCATTATCAGGTCTGAATGATTCCTTCACTTAAAAGTGTACTTCCCTCACTTAAAAGTGTACTTTACAACATGCATTAAACTTTGGAAACCAATGAAAGTTTCCTTTTTTTTCCCACTGCCTGAATGACAATTCCCCACAGTGATTATACAAACCTGAGGTTTAAACAGCTCTGATAAAATTCCTCAGAAGAAGTTCCTTAAATAAACATTGGTAAGCTTTACATGCTATGACTTTGAATTATTAGAAGTGCTATAACTAGGATAATTGGATTGTCAGTCAATGTCGAACAGCAGTCCATTTTTAATTTCTTTAAATTCTGTCATTCTGCTAATTTAATGAGTTATAGTACATTTATACTTTAAAATATTCACAGGAACATTTGTGAAATTAAACTAGAAACAAATGAACTTGTTGGCCAGGATAATTCCAGCTAAAATAGCAGCTATTATTATCAGTTGGGTTCAGCCTGTTTTTCTTTAACAGGAAGTTGCTAGCAAGTGAGAGTAGTACTTGGCATATAGAGATTCACCCAGAGTTGGAAGCAGGCCTTTGGATAGTACATATGTGTACACAGACAAAATACTAAAATCATGCTTTTTATAATAGAATTTGTCTTCTCTTTATTAAATAGCTCTGCTGCATTGTCTACCTGGACATTTTCCTGATATGAACAGCAATGTGTTAAAGTAAACAGGTGACAAGTGGCACCTCTCATATCTCAAAGCAGACTTTTGCAGGCCAAATGCATTTGAATAGCCACCACCCTTCTATGACCTACTTCTGCAAACATTAGAAAAGCCTTGCAAAATCAAAATTGTAAATATTCAGTAGAAAATATAAAAGTGCATACTATGCAGAGCATAATGCATGAAAAACTTTGGCTATGAGGATCCAGGTATTTTGGTTTGTTATATGGAAACTGATGTTGTTCAAAACATTTTTTTTTGGAAAAAGATAAAAATGGTCATACTAAAATTCAAATAAAGAAAAAGAATATCTCATTTCATTTTGAAACAAATTTCAAAAGGTTGGCATTTCTATTAGTGGATGACTCTCCTTGACAGGCTAGTTCAAATTCCCAATCTGAATGTTTCCAAAACTCAAATATTTGCAAATTCCTTGGATCTTGAAGACATTTAATCCCATTTCAGTTAATCATACAATGACTAAGAAAATATTACTTTACCCATACTCTCATTTGAAAATAAAAATCACCTAGTTGCAGAGAGCTACTACTTCAAACTATAACACAATCTCATGAATTTACTAACCATGTGATCACCATCTTCTGCAGGATATTGGAAGATATTTGCCTGCTTTCAACAAGGGGGATTGTGAGAGTATGGCATATACAAACCAAAAACTTTCCAATGCTTTGGAGAGCTTCGTGGGAGCCTTGCAAAATACCAGCAGTGACAGCTGTGAATGCCAGCTAATGTTGGGGAACATCCAGAGACGACTGCAAATGTAAAGCCTTTCACATTTTGATACCCCAAATGGTTCTTCACAATTAGTGACATTATTCTGTGCATATGCCTGTGTTCTAAATTAAGTAATTACAGGAGAAATACTGTCTCTTAAGTTTTGTTCATTTAGCTTGAAACTGAGTGGAAAAAATGTACAAGTTATTTAAGATATTTAGAATAATTGACTGTTTCGAAAAATGAGTACATTTTTTGCCGAGCACTTGCAGCAGATCTTGCTGCTCCACCAGCTGAATCCTTTGGATCACAACTAAGAAAATTTTCAATTTATCGTGACTTCAGTTGGGTAAAGATTTTGATATCCAAATTTTTTATTTATAGCTCTTTTGATATGGCTTTTCCTCTCAATAGCTGAATATCATTTTGTGAAATATTAAGCATTCAGATCAGTTCAGCAGTTCAAAGCAAGCACAATACAATGATTGCAAATTGGTGGGATTGAACTCCAATCAGCTTCTGATAGTTGTTATTTGCATGGGGAAAACCATTAGTTTTTAAGTAAAGCTGCTACTACAGAGTATTTCAAATTTGCAATCAGCTAGAAGTGGGCATTGTTATAATTATTGCTATACTGGTTTGACTGTTGGATTGTTTTCATAACAGGCTTGAATGGTGTCTGTGAATTACAGTAATAATACAGAAGAACTTGAGCCTAGATGCTGCTCCTAAATACCATGGGTTCATGTCCACCTTTAAAGAGAAAATCATATCTAATGTGTGCATGCTCTTTATTACTTAAATTATTAAATTAAATTATGATTAGATAGACTTTTTTTTCATCCTGAACTGCAATTAATTGTATCTCTAGGTTTTAAAAATGAGTGTTCAGTAAGAGACATGGAAGTGAGATATTGCTAGACCTATCCTCCATAAGCTACTGTTTGCTGAGGCCCTTGGTCATTATGGGAATCTATCTCTGCATATGTATATATGAAGAGATATACCCGTGTATCTCTACATACACAGTGTCATTTAGGCATGAAATATGATGATCGTTGCACCATATAAATACCACATGAGAAGGTTTGTAGAGGTGCTGACTGCCTGCAGAGTGTGTGCACACAGAGCATAATGGGACACTGTTGCCTCTATTAGTTCCGTTTCACCATTTGTGTTAGCCTTTATTCATAGAAATGCCAATGACTTGGTTCTGATGACTTGTGAAACTAAGGCTGTCATTCCAGGGTGACTGAAAATTTGGAGCTACAATTGTCGGGAAGTCCAGCAGCAGCTTTCCTAAGAAATTTTGATCGCGTGAATGGTGGGTTCTAATTTTCTTCACTTTTTCTATATGTCACTCTAGTGTAATTTTGTAGGGCAATAGCTATTTCTTTGTTCTTTCAAATTCAAAGGGACACTGTTTATGGAGACTATTGACTTAAGGCAATATTTTCACACATGGTGAATTAAATGGAAAGGATACAACCTGTAGGAAATTTAATTAATCAAATTGGTGCTCTTGGTACTATTTTCTTTCTCTTCCAGATGTGAAAGTCAAAGATTTTGTGCAGAATATTACTCAGTTGAGGCTGGACATTGGTTCTTCTGTCAATATTTCTGAAGAAACTCTCAACACCCTCTTGGAAGCCAGTGTCTCTCATTCAGAGGTAAAAGATCAAAAAGAAGGGTCAAATTAATGTGCCAACCTATAGCATAATGTGCTAGATGAAGGAAAACAAGCCATGTTATTTGTGTGGAATCTTATATTTTCACTTATCACTTCCATGTGAAATAATTTGTGAGTTTTAGGACCTTAAAGTAATAATGTAATACATTAAGAGATCAATTTATAGTATCTGTATTCCTCTGGCCTAAATGGCACCTCTTTATTACTTTCAGCAGTGTTGTACCCTCTTGTGCTGACACAGAATTGGAGCTTTTCTGTCTCAGTATTGTAGAAAAGAAGAGAGTTTCTGGAGATATCATTTTGTACCTTACCACCTCCCCTCCTTGCTGTATGGAGTTGACTTATGTATGTGGTTTTTAAATTACTTTGTGTGTTCCTCACTTGTTCTTACGTTATCTTACCACTGCCTTGCTTTACTTTCACTTTGAGTTGTTGACTCTTGAATGTCGTAAATTTTCTGAGGGGTTCTGAGGGAATGAGTGTTACCATTGCTTTTTCCTGTGATCAGCTGAAATCATGAGAAGTGCCAGCTGACTAATAGGTGCTCTCTGCTGTGTCTGTCTGTTCAGGAGCTGAGGGTACCTTTGGTGTAAATCGACCAGCTCAGTCAAGTAGCCACTGGGTGTCAGTGATGCTCTGCTTGCAGAAACCATTGCAAGCTCTGCTGGTGAAAAGTGCAGCATTAAAAGGCAGTTCAGACCGTCATAACTACTTACAGATGATTTGTTCTTCTGCCTCTGCGGCAGCATGACTGCCTTTATTGTTAGCTTGTTATTGTGATACCACTAAATGGTAATGAGAGAAGTCATCTGAAGGCAATTCCATTAAATGGGATTCAGTGCACCTTTGATCCTTTGCAATAATAATGCTAATTGGCTAAATTGTCAAATTACTTTCCATCCTTACTTTTTGCCAGTCATATGTAGAGCTTAGATATATACACACATCTCACATTTGGATAACTATACAGAATTTTTTGTTTGCTTAGTGCTTAAATCCTCCCCCAGTCCAACTGGAGCATTAAAAGCCTCTGTCTCTTACTGATTATGAAAGCTGCACAAGTACTTTTTAGAGCTATATTTTAGACATACCCATTATGTTTATTGTCTATACAGCCACTGTCTGATAACCTAATGATAGTCATAGGCACATTGTAGCCTCATATTTCTGTGATTATATGCTACTATTGTGCTTGCCTCTGGAACAGTAAGGCTAAGCCTGGGAATTTTTTGTGCTTATTGTATTTACCCATAATTTCTGCCATGAGGTTATGTGATGGCCATGCTCATTGACATGTGATGAAGTGATTTGGAATCACTTAAAACTTGTAACCTGAAGACTGTAAGCATTCATTTACTGAATGTAGGAGTTTGGATTAGCTCTGGTACCCAGAAAGCTGCGAGGAACGTTCAGAGGAACTTAACCTAGGGGATAAAACATAGAATGGGTTAAAACTGTACTGAAATGGTGATATTCATGTGAGGCAAATTTGAAATAAATCTCAAATTGCATCACAATCAAATTTCTTCCCCAGCAAGAAGTCCAAATCAGTTTCATCTTATGCTGCTCGCAGAATTATGTTCATATTCTGTTCCTTGAATGCACACACAAAAAAGTGATTCTTTAAATATATAGAAAACCTTGTGGAATCACAAAGGCAAAATTCTTTTCCAGAAAAAAATCAAAAATATCAAATTATTAAGTTGGGAAATAAAATGTTCATAGGAATTAAAGAGTTAAATTGCATATCCTGACTGTCTTGCAGATCCTCTCCCTGATTGATAGCAGCAGGGGATGCATTCAGTGGAGGGGATAGAGGCAGATTTTGTTCTAAGCAGTACAATGGAGTCCTGTACTTCGGCTCCCACAGGCTCCTAAAAAACTTGTAGTTTTTTCTGGACTTGTTGAGAATGTGTAGCTAAGAACTCCTGAGATATCTGGACTTTAATCACTTGCCATTATCCAAGATGATTTTATTATAGTCTCACCCAAGGTCTGCTTAGGCATTTGTCCCTTCAGCTGCTATTAAATAATACTTTAAAGCAGTGTTTAACTGAGAAATGTGATCTGGCTCAGAGTAGACGTTGTGCCATATAGGCATCCCCAAGTGTTAAATTTGTGTGTCCTTTGAAAGAAGGAAGGACCATATTGTTTGATGATCGTGATTCACAAGCCTAGATTTTGATCTTCAGGTGTTTCTGCAGCAGAGGTGTATATCTACTGGAAGGGGTGTGCTCAGCATTGTAAATATGCCTGCTTATGGCATGAATGCTCAAGAATAAATGATTGAACAGTGAAAAATGAAAGCAAATCCTTATAAGAAATATATTTCATCTTTTTATATGTACAAGGAGTACAAAGTAAGAACAGAGCAATCTGATATAAAGTTGTAAGGTTTATTATTTCAGGTCTGTTGGTGCCTGCAAATTGTCATGTTACTGTGACACAAATTTTCACTTTATTGACTATAAAAAAAAGGTGATGCATTTCTGGGAGAAAATTTTTTCATACACATATACTGTGGTAGGTTCTTTACAGTGCCTTTGTGGTTGCTTTAACTGGAAGATGTGATGAAGAAATACTTAGCCTCCTGCTAAAGCTGCCTGAAAACAATAGAACTTCCCTGGTAGTGGAAGAATTATGTTCTTTACCAGCACTGGACTTGTATACCATGTTTGTGTTGATTATACAAAATTTGAACGTACGTCACATCATTTACAAGGTAAGACGGTTTTATTTGAAGGTAGTATGAAACATACAGGTAGATAGATTAATAATTCTGTTATTTCTTCAGATGTTCTTTCTCCATGAAAGCAAACAGTGGAAATATGGCATTTTTTGTCTTTGTTGGGGTCCCCAAAATATAACAGTTGAAGAATGAGGCTAATAGATGCTTCCTCAGAAAAATTATCACTGAGGAGTTAATTATGAAAGCTTTGCAGAAAACACAGGATGTCAAAGACATAGTTTTATTAATCTTTAGCAGAGTTTGCAGTTCATGCAATTAGTCACTTCATTATTTGTAAGTGTAGAAGACTGATCTGACAACATTTGAACTAAAACCGGCTGAGGAGCTCACATCACAAGAATGACGAAACTATTTTCTCAGAATTCCTAGAACTGTGGATGTTAATGTCTGTAGCACAACTCTGTTATCTGTATAACTGTAGGTAATCTGGAATCTACTATGGGTATTCAGTGAGCTAATGGTTTTATCTGTAAGAGTGGAAGTATTGAATAGGATACTGATATATTCAGTTGTTCAGGGTTAGTTGATTGACAGAACATAAAATATAAGCATGAATAGCTGAAATACAACATTGTGAGGAAGAAAGGTTTGTTCTAAAGCCATAGGGGTCTGGTTGTATTCTGGATGCTGCATGCTCAGTTAAGCAGGTTAGACATAGAATTTTAAAAACAAGACAATTTCCCACAATGGGTAAAGATACCAGAGGGAAAAGAAAAGATTTTACTTTCTGAATTATCTGCAGATCTAGAAGGAAAAAAAATATTAGAAGAAAATAAACCAGTGCTTATTTTGATAAGGGTTTCTACTGAACTCTGCAGAAACCTAATCAAGTCCTAGCAAAGAGTAAAAACTGTTGCCAGCTCATCCTAAATTATAATGGAAGTTTTGCTACTTTTTTAGCCAAATAAGATTTTTTTACAGGTGTCTTTCAATTATTTTTTTTTTTTACACTACATAATGGCTGGTGAAGTCTGTGATGGAAATCAAGCACTGACATCATAGTAGGAGGACAAAGGTGGATAAAATAGATAATTAGAGGAAGAACTGAAACTATATAATGAGATAATGGTGGTTTTATTATTTTGCATAGACAGGTAACAATGAATCAGTTTGTATTATTTTATCATCTAACTAATCCCCAGAAGCAAAGGGAACAGAGAGAAAATCCATAATGACGAATTTGCACGGTGGAAATAGCAAACAGCCAATTGAACTTAGGTCAAGTAGGTAATAAAATGCACACTATTATTTTGGGCATAAAAAATTCAAAGGCAGGAACAGTGTGGCAGGGAAGTTAGTTACTTTAGGGGTCATATTAAGCAATAAAAGTGGTTTCTAGATTTAATTTAACTTACAAATTATTTTTAAAATATGAAATTATTACATTGAACATTTTTAAAGTGGTAAAAGAAAAGTTTCCATTTACACTGAATTCTAAAAGGATAGAATGTCACAGATCCCATTAGCATCTTGGGTTGGAAAGCTCTCTTCAACTTGGCAGGTGTAAACATGTTCTTTGAATATTAATTTATGATTTTTCATAAGCCAGAACTATTATTACATTACAGAGAACTTCTCTTCAGCTTAATCTGAGAGTAACTGGGGAGTTATAGCAAAAGGAGTTTTGTTAAACATGGTTTGCAGGAACATTTTATAATTAATTTTAGAAAAAGACTGAATAATTTTGAGTGTTTCATTGGAAGCTTAACATTTTTTTTCTAACTGGAATTTCCTGTTGTGTTTTATTTCCTTCTTTTCCAAGGTCGAAATACCACCTGAGATAGGCAGTGTATTAAATATGCTACTGGATGTGGTTTCTAGTATCAGTTCGCTTCTCAATAAAACCCACCATGTCATGGAAAAGCTTCCAGTGTTCCTCCAAGGAATTCAAAATATTGGCGTGCTTGACATCTCCGCATTGCAGCAGGTATGGGTAGGAATTCAATATGCAAAATTAATTCCCCTGGTGAGGTGATTAGGTAGGGATATGTGCTTAGTAAAGAGGCACACTGATAGAAATGATTTCCTAGAAAGCTGGAATGCAGAGAAGGGTCCATAAACCCTAGGAGGATTCATTTTGTCTCTTTCAAGCTGTCTGGTGATTCTGAGACTTTTTTTTTTTTTTTTTTTTTTTTTTTTTTTAAGAGCAGAATATTATTTTGTTTACGAGAAATAGCTTCGCTTTCTTTAAATAATATGAGTTCAAGACTATGCAGTTCTTGTATCTGCCATGTGTTTCTGTTCATGTAACCTAAGGGGTTTGTGTGATAGTTCTGCTTGACATTAAAAAAAAAAAAAAAAAAAAATTGGCATGAGGTGTGAGTGGGAGTATTTATTTTGTCCCTGCCTTTAAGAGTAGTTGCTGTATGCACTTCTACACCTCCAGCACAGTGGTGGATAAATGAATCATCAGAAAGTGGATAAATGAATCATCAGAAAGATTTCTGTCTCTAAGCAGGTTCCAATTCCTTAGGAAGACCTGCTGACTGCCATGGCATTGCCTTTTTGGGTTTGTTGTCCTTTGTGGAAAACTGAGGATTGAATCTGGTTTAAAATTGCAAACTTCTAAAAGATCCTGCAGTGGTAAAAGGTGCAATGTGGTTTATTGCTAGAGTACAGAGTAAACACTGCCCTAAGTACTATTTTCCTTAGTGTTATCTTTTTCAAAATCTTCTAATCTGTGTGATAAAGACATATTGAAAGATGCTTTTCTGGTCCATGTATTAATTTTGATTTTTAGCCTCTCTTTTTGGGGTAGTTCTTTGGCTGCCACAATGAATGGTGATTTTCATCAGATACTCGCATTTTTTTCTGCTTTCTTTAAACTAGCTCTGTTTGTGTCAGACTTTCCTTCCAGGAAATGAAATATTCTTTTTGGATTAAAAATCTCAAAGTTCCCTATTTGACAGAAGAACTTCTCAAAAGGTGCTGTTTAAAAAAGTTTGCAAAGGAACAAATGGAACAGCAGAGGGCCATCTGCTCACAGTTTTAAATTTTGCTATATGGCCACCCCTATTATCCCATAATAAACCATAAATTTAACCTTGGAATTTTTGGTTTTTTTTATTTCTAAGCTTTTTTGATCACTTTTCTTGACACAGTCTTTATTTTCTAATGTTTCACTAAGTCCCTTTTTCTTGTGAAATTTCTGGGGCATTTTGGTCACCTTATAATTTGCGGAGGATTAAAATAATCAAAGCCTATTTCTTTTATTTATAAATTAAAATTTTGATTGCAAGGTCCCTTCTGTCTCTGTAACTTTTTTTAATTTTGAAGACTAGCAAAAGTGTGTTTATTTTTTCATGTTTAACTTGGTTTTTTTATACTTTCCAATAAGTTTTAATTATTGGTTATTTTTTGCTTCTTTTCTATGGTTGCCAAACTTGTACTATTGAAGGAGTGCTCCACTGAAGTGCATATATTGATTATACATTTCCCCCCTTAAATGTATTCTCCTATTTCCTAAAGAGTTCATCCTACTGGATTTTTGTTTTCATGTTTACCAAGAGTAAAGTAGTTCAGTGACATTGAAAGATTATCAGATAAAGAATGTAAACGTTTTTCGGGTAAAATTTGTGAACCTTTGTCAGGAAGATATTGAGGTTGATTAAAAAAATTACTTCTACAGTGAAACAGGGAATAAAGTAATTGTCAACTGTGCACATGGCTTTCTGTCTGACAGGAAAAATTAAAAGGAAGAAACAACTTATAATAATAATATATCTGTAACATGTGAAGTTGAATTGAAAAGGTACACATATTGGAATAAAAGATGATGTAAAAACTCATCATCTACTCATCAGCAGTAACTGGAATATGGTGCCAGATTGTACTGTGAAAACCCCTGAGTGAATGGATAACTCCCTGAGAAAAACCACTGCTGATTTCAATCATGATTTTTTCTTGTGTTTTGCTGTTTGGAATTATTCACTTATGTTTTCATTCCTAATTTTTAGATGCTTGTCACTCATCAGTAGATAAGCTGTAGGGGACTTCCTGAGATGCTGAATGCAGTTAATTGTGAGAGGCAACCTCACTCTGTAGTCCTTCCACTAACTTGAAAAAAATTTCTGTTGAATTTATGATTGCAGAACGACCTGTTGAGGTTTTAAATGAATAAAATTCTGACTTATTCTTGTATCAAAAAAAATCTGTAGCATTTTTAACTTCTCCGGCTTGCCCATATGTTTGTGGAAAGCCAATTGCAGTACTTCTCTATTTTGCTAGGTTGAAATGACTTATTTTAGTATTTGTTTTTTGCTTTAATTTTTTTCTTTTAGATCAGACTCTCAGTTGCTTAAGGCAGCCTAGCATCATTTTTGCATGCTGGTTTAAGGCTAATCCTGAATATCTGGAAGAAGAAATATGTAGAGTGTTTGAGAGGAGTTACAACTGATGACTCTTGTAGCCTGCTCATTGTCTATACCTACTAAATTACTTTCCTAAACTTGCATTCAACTTTTTCATAAACTGCACACAGTTTTGTCTCTTAGATGATTAAGGATGGGTGATAGACTGAGGTGACCTCTGTTTTATAGCAACCTCTCATGATTTCAGTTGATAAATAAGATTTTGCACTTGAATCTTCCTATTCAATTTACTTTGAATTAGATGTTTTGCCATATTGCATTCTGATCCTCATCTCTCCTGCAATGCCTTTTGGTATTAAATGATAGACAGATTTAGGCAATTTGCTTCTTTCAGGGCTCACAGGAACAACACTGATAACTTCTCTGAAATCCTGTTCTTTCTTTCCTGTTAACAGGCTCTCTGAAATATCTTCTGATTGTCATCTTTTTACCCACCACTATTAATCAGCAATTGGATGAATGATGATTAATATTTTCTAGAGCAAGAACATTAATTGGTTGTTAGAGTTCACCTAAATTTGAGTCAGCATGTATCTTTTTTTGTGAAAAAAGGAATTGCCCTCCCATGTAAATATGTTGTGTTGGTCAGAAATGATAATTTGAGAATGCATTAAACTTTAGTTTTCAAATATTTTTTGTCTTTACTGTTTTCCACTTTAAAATTTACTGTATATATTGCCCTAATAAACATCAGAACCAGATATCCATTATTTCCTGGATCATTCTTGAGTATATATGTTTTTTCTACTTTTCAAATAGTGCCATCTAAATTTGATAAGCTTCTGAAACACAGTTTAATCAAATCAGCAATTTTGTTATTATCCCCTGATTCTGTCAATTTCAGGACAAAAAAGACATTGTTCTGTTTATGTTTTTTCCAAAGAATTAGGATTATCTATTTGTTTCCTTTAGCGCTTTGGCTTCATCAAATTTTGAATTATCTTTAAGCTCCTTGTAGTTTTCCAGGAAAATTGCATTATTTTTTCTCTTTATTTCTCTCTAGTGTAATGATTCAGAATGTATTTTAGATTTATGTGCAAGCTGTAGCCCAGTATGCCTTGTAAATATCTTTTTCTGAGTAGCTGGTATTTCTATTCCATGTGAATTTGGTTTTATTCATAACATTTTTTAGGCATACAGCTGTTCAGTTAGGTCAGGAGCTCCTATGCTATGAGGTTTTGCCTCTGTTTGAAAATCCCGTTCCAGATAACCTTTTAATCTTCCACACCAGCCTTCCTCTTCCATGAATTTGTTACAGTGACTTGCTCGACTGATTAGTTTGTAAGAGGCTGGTTGTTTAGATTCATCAGTCTTGATTACAGCCTGACTTTATACAGTTTAAACTAGACCAACTAGATCAAAGATAACTTTTTTTTTTTTGTGAGATCCATACTATATATTTCTTATGCTTTATCAAAGCCAAATTTTAAGAAACATATCTTTTTGAGTCAGTGGATATTTAGTTGAAAGACAGTAAGTAGATTCAGCCTGATAGTGGCAGCTTACCACATAAATATTCATTATTTGAATTTCAACTTATTTTGATTGGAACTGGAATTAATTAGCACGTTTGTGCTCTTTGACTGAAATAAGCCTCATTTATCCCTCTAGTGCAAATAGTCACTAATAAAGATTCATAACCAATTTATACAGCATTGTGCATAAATAAAGTTTATTTCTCCAGTGAAGTCTATGCCAGTAGATTCATTCAAGGGCTGTGGATGATTGTATTGTGAAATATGGGTATTATTTATTTACTTTGCTCTGTGCTGAAACTGTATGCTAAAAGCAAGATTTTTGGAGCAGCTAACACTGAGTTTTAAACAACACATACTAATATTCCTCCAGGATTACTAAAGAAGCACCTGGCACTTCAATAAATGCATTGATCAGGATAAACTGTTTCTAACAGCGCAATTTCCAAACTGTCTGTGATTATGTCTTTATGTAAAGTGCTGTATTACTTTGAAAATTGACTCTTCTGTTTAAAAAAATTCCAACGATAAAATGCTAATTTTTTTCAGTGCCGAATGTGTGTGTTTGACATATCACAGCGTTTTTTCTACTTGCCAGTTGTGGAGTCTTCAAACGATGTCTGATAGTCTACTTATGCCTTTCTTGAGAAGCATCTGCAGCAGTAATGAGTATCAGGCGAGCCAGTGCACTCCTCAGTTGTACAACAGCAGCGCGGTGCCTTGCAGTTGTGTCCTCTCACAGCTGCGCACCTGTACATCCTTCCATGAGACATCACTTATAATCGAGCCCCTTATTTGAAAAGTGGAGCTGCACAGAGGATGAGACTATTGTTCTTCTTCTTTCTTTTTGAATGTGGTGAATGATGGTGCTTAAGTCATAAGAGCAGCCAGATTGTTCCCTCTCCTCATTAGAAGTATGCTAGTCATGAACAAATGGCAATAATAAATGCTGGTATGACTCAAGATGTTGAAAAACTGCAAGCACATCTAACAAGTTAGAAGATGTACTGAAAAATAGGCTTTTAGGGCATGTGCATCTGAATATTATTATTATTTTTTCTTATTAGCAACTGTCTTCACTGTAAATGTTCATAGCAAAATGGCTTTGGTTGTTTCTGCTGCCTTTGTGACACAGGAATAATCTACCAGAAGAACACATTTTGTGAAAACTGGCTTTGGAATCAGCGTATGTGTAGTCCAGTTGTCTTGATATTTTCATTCCTTTTCTGCCTAACTGCTGCTCTGTATTTTTCATGTTTCAGTGTAGTACACTATGCTACTGTCTTTCATTTTCATCCTGACAATTAAAACTACATTACCTTTCCCCATAATAGAAGTCATCAGAAAAACAGAACTGAGCACAGCAGGCCCTCATCCTAATAAGCTGTTTCAACAGCCCAATTTTGTCAATCTCCCTAGACATCAATATTGACAGAACACCAGGGCTTCTCATTGGAGCTACTTAAAGCAACTTTGATTCATCTGTGTTTTTGTTCATTTGTTCTAGTTCTTGCAAGGTGGGCAGTTCAGAAGTTCAGCTGTTGGATCCCTGGAGTCTGTAATCAAGGCAGTGTGTAAAGAAGAATCTTCATTTTTCAGCAATTTGAACCTGTTCATAGACATGCCCAGAATCATGGGACTTTTGGAGGACAATATGGCAAAATATGGCATTCCTGAAGACTCAAGTAAGAAAAACTATTTATGACAAGTTGCAGTATGAATTCAGAGTTAAGAGTTTTCCCCCACTTAAATGGAAATGTTTATATACCCACTGACATCTCAGTTGACATTGTCATCTTGAGCACAAAGCGTTGAAAAAGAGTTAAAGTTAAGTGGCTATGAGATAATTGTGGGTGAGACAGAAGGTTTTTTTCTATCTTTGAAAATAATAAATAAGAGTATTCCTGTCTTTGAAACATTTTTTAACATTTTTAAAGCACTTGGTATTAAAAATGTATTTTTGAGATACAAGATTGAGAATTTATTGCTGCTTGCCTTTCTTTGGTGAACACAAAGCTGTGGTATTATTGAGCAGTAAAATATGCAAACCTTCTAGATGGAATGAGTTTTTTAATGGTTGATATTCCTATTCTGTTTGTCAAGTGCTCAAAAAACCCCTTAGCTCTCATATAGTTTCACCTTTGCTCCCTTTCCTTAATACACATTTGACTTACCCTGATTAATTTTAATATTGTTAATAACCATATTAGTGCCTCAGGTGGCCCTGTGCAAGGGAAGAATACAGTGATAGAGTGTCACTGGGGAAGCCTCTGTCATCTATTGGTTTCTACAGGCAGAAATTGTTCCTGGCTTGGTTGGGACCCTGGGGAGGGAGCCAGAGCTCTGCTTTGGCCTTCTCACTTACATGTGTGGAATGCAGTGGTAAGGAGGCAGCTCTACTTTTCTTTCCTGTTAGAAGAATGAAGTCAGCTGGATGTCTGATTAGACAGATTGCTTGGAACTTAGTCTCTTTAAAAGCTGTTTAGGCCAGAAGCACTGTTTCTTGATTTTTTTTTTCCAAGTTGTCACAACTCTGCCGTGCTGTGAGACTTTTTACCATAGGACTCTGAAATATTTAAGGCACCAGTTAGTTCCAATGTTTCCACAAGTGAATTAATACTGACAACCTCAATTTTACAAATTTGTGTATGGAGCAATGGAAAATGAAATTAAAAAAAAAAAATTGAAGCCACAGAAACTTGATTTATACCACTTCACAGTGGTTAATTTATATGTATTTTGTGTATACCAAACACTTCCTAATTATTTTCTGAAGATCACATCAAACCCAGATTAGCAAATCTTCGGTGTCCTTAGTCTATTAAATTTTTGTCTGGCCAACTTATAGCCTCTTAATTCTTCAGTATTGTTTAGCAAGGCTAGTGTTTAGTAATGATTAAAGAAAGTAAAAATGTGAACAAAGAACTGGCCTTTCTTAATGAAACATTTCTCACACTTCTTTCTTTAACTTTTGTCAGGAGTGTAAATGATTTTGGCCTAGTTTCCCATTATGTAAAAAGGATTTGCCTTCCTTGAGGAGTTAATGACATTATTTATTATTTCTTAGGAGCACTAGAACTGGCATATTTTGAAAACATTTGTAATAAATAATAATAATATGGCCCAAAACCATGAGTTGGGCATAAAAATCTATTTCTTATAGGAAGTCATTGCCTTTACATGAATACAAATACAGTGGGGTATCTTGGAAACTATTCCTTAGATCCTAGTTCTGAAGGATGGACACCCTAATGCATTAGTAGCCCCATGTGATGTAGGAATATGTTTTTTTATTAAGGAATAGAAAAGACAATAGATTAGATTTTTCAAATCAGGAAATTAAGCATCATGACAATTTTTTGCCTGTCTTTTTGGTAGGTTCTTGTAAGATTATACAAAGAGAAAAGTTTTGAATTTGTGGGGGATTTTGTATATTCTTACTTCTTTTTTTATGTAGGAATTCAAAGCTGCAGAACAATAGAGGATGTGGAAGGATTTTTTTTTTTATTTTGAGGTGACTCTTTCCTCAGAATTAATTTTTGTAGGCAGAGGTTTTGCCTTCTGCTCTAAAATGCACTAATGTAACACTTAGGATAGATGGGATTCACAGACTGTTTTTCAGCAGCCTGTGAGGAACTCTTTAGATTTTGATATTTTTTTTTCCGATTCAGTGTTTAGAGTTCTGCATCCTCAACGTTACCATAGACTGCGTTAAAACAATTTCTATAGCAGCCTGTATTGATTGCTTAGTGGCAGCTGGATCGTGTTTTTACCAAAACACTGGTAACAGTTTTTGGCGTGGTGCTGCGGTAGACTCTGAAGTAAGACTCAAAGTTTTATTTAAAAAAATAAAAGATTCAATCTTACCTGTGTTGTCTGTCTTAAATATGAGTCTGTCTTTGTTTTTGCAGCTCCTTTTTGCTTAAAGCTTTATCAGGAGATTTTGCAGGCTCCCAATGGGGCTTTGCTATGGACTTTCCTGAAACCTTTATTACATGGGAAGATACTGTACAATTCAAACATCAACTTGATTGACCTGGTGATAGAGAAGGTGAGTATCAAAAAAACATCACTAGTTCTGTGTATTGATTTTGTCTTTGTAATTCATTTTAAAGGTCCACTTCTTTCAGGATAGGCAGAAGCAATCGGATAATTGCCTTTCAGAAAGATAGATCCAACCTGCCCCCTGAGGTGTCACCTGTTTCCCACTTAAACTTAATGCTTCTCTTAACTTTTATCCTACTTGTTACAGTGGTTCAAACTCAGTGTGAAAAGCAGAATTTTGCTCAAAGTCCTTTAAACCATGTGTAGAAAGATTAAAAAGAACATGTTAGCAGAAGTGCCTTGTGAATCATGCTGAATCGAGGTGTAGGGTGCATATATTCTAGGGAAGCTTTTGCCGTCAGTGTTTTCTTATCATGGGAACTGTAAAGGGGCAGCACAGAGACTTGAGGGAAAGCTTGACCCCAGGGAAGAGAAGCCTGTTCTTAGGGAGTCACTGAGCTGAATTAAAAAAAAAAAAAAAAATTTAAAAAATAATTAAGAAATCTATAGTTTGTTCTTACTGATTGTAACACAAACAATTTGTGGTTGAGTGACCTGTCATAACTGAGGTGCTCTATGTGTGGATGCTGATATTGGTATCCATGAGTTTTACTACCCCTGCAGTTCTGCTATGGTTGGGGTTCTGTCTTGATTATGGACAATGACATGTTTCTCCTTGTCTAGCTTAGAGGTACATCTGTAAGAGAATGGTTTATAATTTGTTTTAGATTTCTCTGCAAATTTTGCATTGGTCTTCTAAATATATGAATTTTACTCTGCAATATTAGTTGTTGCAAGAATGGAAATTTGGAAAAAAAAATTGCTGCTTGTAAGTTGTACACAAAAAGACCATAATAACTTAAAATGTGATGGTAACTATATTCTCTGTTAATTGAAAACTTTGTGGTATTCTGATTTGTGTTCTAAAAAAATAGTAAAAACTAAGCAAAAACCCTCACTGTAGATAGAAGATACTATTAGCTTTTTAGTTTCTGTTCTGAATTGGAAAAAAGGAGTGAGTGATTTAATATATTGCAATTAAATAACTTAATTTGGGGAACATCAGTTATCGCTCTGGAGTACAGGATAATTAGTTTAATATTTTTAGTAAAGAAAAAGCTGTTCTTGATGTTTCTGGATGGAAATTCTATGAAGAATGAGTTGTAAGAAATGATAAATATTACATATGGTTTTGAACATATATTTTATGTTACAATGACATTTAGAATATAACACTTAAAATGTTTCCACATAATTTTGCCAATTAATGTGCCAAACCTCCATTCTTAAAAACATCTGTAGGAAAGATGAATATTTTCCCATGCAGTATATTCCCCCACAAAACTTTTAGTGAAATCTAGACTGAGTAATACACTTCAGAAAGAAGCTGGCTTGTGGGTGGATTTTTCGGGTTTGTTGGTTGATTGGGTTATTTTCGGGAGTGGGGTTTAGTGCTCTGGAACAATACAAAGATTCTGGTAGAAACTCTTATCCTACTTATGTATTCTCAGGCTCACCAAAGTTCCATCAGTTTATTCAGAAATCTCTGTAAATACACTCTTGCCTCTCTTCCCAGTCTTGTAAATCTAACAAGCAATTATGAATGGGTATCAGTTTATGTGTAAATACAAAAGTAGTGGGAATTTTTCTTGTTTTTATTACAGAAATAGCTACTGCTTAAACACAAACAAAGTTTAAATGCAAAATACTGTCCCCAGTGTCTCAAATGTCGCTACTAAACCCCAAGCCTGTAGCCCTTACAAGCCTGATGTCTTACTGAAATTGGAACAGTTCTAGTTTCCTGTAGACTGCCACATGTCATCTCTTTACTAGAAAAACGTAGCAGATTACAGCTTCAAAGAATACTGATGTTTGTATACTCTGGCATATTCTCTAAGTTTTCCACATGGACTATTAAATTTGAGAGTGTGTAATTGACCATTCTTTGATAGATTGTGAGGTTGCTGGGTTTGAGTTTCAGAGAAGGCAGCAATTCTGCTGTGTGGAGTGATGGTGGTGGCAGCCACAGAAACAGGCTGTGGTGATGACTGAGGGTAAAACAGTTCAGTGCCAACTGGCATCCAGGAGTTCAAAGGCCATTTGGGATGTCTTTGAGCTTTGTTTTCACAACTAAGATATTTGCCACTGATGAACTGATCTTATGGAAGTATTTCTTATTTCAGAAGGTCTTCAGAGTTATCTTATATTCAGCAATCACTTTTGAAGAATTTTCTGCTATTTCCAAAAACTTTGGGATCAGGTTAACCAGGACTTCGCTGCTATAATTTGTCCACTTGCTTTTTAGGTTATCCGAATCCTTACTATTTATTGTGCCTGTAGTGAGTTCTGCATCAACCACTTCTTCCTCACTTGCTTGTTCTTCCACTTCAGACTGTGGCACTTTTTATTTTAATATTCTATGTTTTTATCTCCCAGCTGTAACAATTTGTATTCTCTATTTGCTACTACTCTTTATTGTAATTTATTAGTAGTATAAAAAAATAAAACTTACTTAGATTTCAGAATTATTAGTCTGCAATCCTCTGGTTCCCCTAGCATCTTTATAAATAGCTTTGCATTTGTTATTTTCCACTCCCCTCCTAACAAGGGAATTTTAATCACGAGGTTACACTACAGTGAGTAGTTCAGCTATTTAATCCTTGAGTACTTTTGAAATTCTTGGATGAACATAATTTTTTCCTGGAAACTACTTACTGTTCATTTTTTTAAGTTGTGTGACTTTTTTACTAATAATTTGATTACAGACAGATTCTCCAAAGTGTTCTGCATGGGGAAGGCTTCTGACACAAGAGCTTCCCAAATGCCTAGAGTCATGAATGAAAAAGCAAAACTATGTTTGAACTAACTCCTTTTTTCATTTCTTTGCCTAGGATTTTTTTTTTTTTTTTTTTTTTTTTTTCCTTTATTTGGATGTAAACTTCCTTTGAAAGGAAGTTTTCTAGTGGTTTCCTATGGTTCTTCTGAGCTGGTTTCTTGGCTAGCTTGCTCTTCAGGTATCATATAAATGAGTTATTCCTTTGGGTCCAGATTTCAGACAGAGATGTGACTTGAAAGAAGGAGCAGCTCACTCTTGGTGGTAATTAGGAAGGTGCTTATTCAGGGCAAAGGTCCAGGTGTCAGAGAGCGTGAGAGTGTGAGTCCTGATTTGGGCTCTTACTTGCCTTTATGAACATGGGCGTTACTGATGGAAATGAGGGGGAGTGACTTAGGTACAAGGGGCACTGACATTGCCATTTTGGGGCAAAAGGGGTGTGGTGATACCTGAAGCCTTGGCTGAGCCACCTGGCTTTGCCAGGGCCATCAAGTACCAGGGTGTGTCCATTGATAAGATACAATAGAAGGTACAATAGACTGGGAGAGGGCTATTGAGGAGGTACAACGAAGAGGGCAAGGCCTATTGAGGGGGAAACTCAATTAGAAAAGTCATACCGAACTTTAGAAAACCCAAAATGCACACTGCAACAGTTTCCTTCTTTGTAATGTGTATCAAATCTTTTTTGATAGGAAGTAGATATTTATTCCATTTCCTCTATGCTGCCTTACACACTGTAGCTTCTGCACACAAATTACCACTTTGCTGCTTTTAATTTCTTTCAAATAAGTGCCTACATTATAGAAAGTTCATCTTTTCCAAAAATCCATGCAGCTGCAGCAAGTTTGGTTTTTTTTTTTTAATAAAGAGGTGAATATGAGCACATTATAGTTACTGTAGTTCTTTGAAAACAATTTCAGTAGAAAAATTATTCCCTTGTGCTGTTCAGAATCAAGTTAAGAAGCACTAAGCTCTACTGAGTGTAGATCTTACAAGCTGCTTGGTATAATAGTTTCTAGCGGTGTCTGAAAGTTTGATCTCCTTGTGCTCTGGTGTGTCCTGTGGTTGCTGTGTCCTGAGGAGAAAAGTGCCTGCTTGCCACCCTTGAAGCCTTCCTGGTCTCCTTCATCGTGTCACCATCATGCATGGTTCTGGGGGTTTCAGTCCATGAGGTTTCTATGTTATTTCTGATCAGGAGACCTTATTTAGTCTAGTTGACAGCAGATTTAGTTTAACATTTGGGATCACTTTCTCTTTAATCTTAATGAATGATCACTCTTTAAAGTGTAGTAGGGATTCTCATAGAAGTCAAATGCATAATGTTTTTCAGAGAAACAAAATTACATGCAAGGTCTCTTTAAGGCATCCTGTGTTACAAAGAGGAAGAGAGAGCCACCAGAACTTGTTTTCTCATACTGTGTTAAGAGTGAGATTTTGAAAAAGGCATTTAAAATAATATGGCAGAAATTGTATCCTTTCAACAGGAATTATTGCAAAAAATGTGGTCCCAAATTGGAGTTTACAAGTCACTGCAGACACTCTTTGCTGGAAAATGTCACAATTTTTATCATAACAGCTATGCTGGATTGTTCTTAAATGCACTTCTGTGACTGATAACACCAATTTAAACAAAAAGATACTGCAATATTTTCTAGTCTTGAGTATACTTGTGATCTGTTTAAAACAGACTGGAAAAAAATTGCTGGTTGTTTACTAAGAGAGAAATTGCAGCTTATGTTTGACTGGGACAGAAAATATTTTGCTTTACTCAAGTCTATCCCTGTGAGAGTATTTTGAAACAGATTGATTGATCAGTTATATTTATTGTCCAAACTGTGCTTCCAAATTTCAGGTTTTTTATGTACTCAGTCAACTAGTTTGAATAAAAGACCCACAGCTGAGAAGCTTTTTTTTGAATATATCCTAACTGTTATTTCTTTTTTCTGTCTTTCTCAAGCACTCCCATGATACTCTCTATGAAAGAGACACTATAAAATAAAAAAGTCTTTGTGATACTTCAGGTGGGAAACATATAGAGCACATGAAAACTTTGATTTGCTTGGTATTGAAAAGAATACTTTCAATTTCTTAAGTAAAAAACCCCCAAAACATCACAGATATTCATACTGCTTTACTGCTGACTATCAAAATGGAATGGAAAGGAGTTCTAGAAGATCTAAAGCATGCCAAGTTTTTTTTCTTTCTTAAGATTTATTGTGCACATATTTCACTTCTTTTGTTTCCATGTATTTTTTTTTTTTTTTCCCCAGGCTAATTTCACTTTTGGTTTTGTGGAAAACTTGAAGACTTATTCTGAGACATGGCTTAGGATGTCTGAGGTTTTCAAAACCAGTGGAAATGTTCTCAGAGTCTCACAACTGCAGGTTGGTGAACCATGTGAGATCTTCCTATTTTCCAACTTTTTGCTGTTTGATCTAGACAGTATTTCTGTATGTGCAAAACCACCCCTTTATCTGACTTTAGATTTAAAAAGAGCTGAAAAAGAGGTAAAATTAGCTTTAGCTTATGAACCTACAGACTTATGCTGAGAAACTTCTGACATGAAAATACTTAAAAGCATTGTTGCTTCAGTATCACTGAACAACAGGGGAAATAAAATTATGTTGGTACTTGTTTGTTCATTGCTTATATTTGCCAGCAAAATGTGAAACTAATGAAAAATACTGATGAGGGAAGTATTGGCTATAAAAGAAAAATGCATTCTTGTTACTGAGGCTTTTCTATTCTACATATTTGTACCTTCCCCTATCACCTATCCTAAATCTCTTCCCCACCCTCCTGCCATTTATTTGAAATGTGTGGCATTAACCTTTTAAGAGGGAAAGACTGAAGACATGGAGAAGCTAAATGACTTCTGGAGTGTGATGCAGGAAATCTTGGTAATGGAATTGAACATTAATACATATGTATATTTTGTATTTTCTTAGAGAAGATGAACCTGAGATAACATCTATCACTTTTCATTTCAGGAAGTATTGCAAAACAATTTCATAAAGCATTTCATAGAAAGCAATTTGGATATCAACATGGAAAAACTCCTCAAAAAAATGCAAGCATATGGTAGGTATATGAAAGTAGATGTAATAGTTAGACTTGTTAGACTTCAGCTGAGAACTACATTTAGTTGAAATTGAATATTTTACCTACCTCAGTGATAATAGTAATTATAGTATATAATTAACTATAGATAATAGAACAAAAAAGTAATAAGACACTTTAACCTCTTGAGTTAGTCTAAAACATAATTGTCATTTTCTTTTCAGTGACTGAATAATGTGAATTTCAAGTATTAAACAATATTGGTAACAAGTCTGAAGCGGAAAAGTGTCATGAGGGAATCTCAAACATATCATCCATACTTAAAAGGAGTGAAGGGAGATATAAACCTAGTAGCCACAGTTCATTAGGTAGAAGTACATTTTTGTAGTAAATTTTGAAGGAAATAAATTGAAAATTAGATTAGATACAGTGTGTTTGATCAAAAACTCTCGGTATATTTTTTCTCTGTTTATTCAGAATCAGTTGCGTGGGGTATCCTTGAGCTTCAGAAAAGTCTGAGAGGGTTATAACCAGAGAGCTGCGCTTTCAATAGGAAGCAACCTTGGTCAGTCCCAGCTCTGGGATAGTCCAGCTGGGGCCATGGGCGTGATGCTGAGGGCAAAACATCATCCCATGGGAAGCAGAGTGGGTTCAGGTCCAAGCCAAGGGTGGGTTGTGGTCTACAGCCAGGAAGCTGCAGCCTGGAGCAGGCAGGCCCAGTTCTCTGCAGCTTTGGTGGGAAAGGAGTGGCCCAGATTCATTGGTCTGCCTGGCAGCCTCCCCTGGGCACAGCCATCCCCGGCTGCTCTGTTTCTGCATTGGTAGTGAGCCCTGGGAATCAAAGAGAGAGCCTCCAGGGTTAGAAAGATAGCCCAAGGGGAATGGTTCTTAATGGAGGAGAAAGGGAATTATTGTTTTTGACTAATTTGGGATATTCACGGATTTAAATAGGAGAAGAGAATGAATTATGCTGTAAATTTAAGTTACTTAAAGATTTTATAAGAATTTGATAATTGAAAAAAAATCTGTATGTCCAGCTGTCAGTAAGGCAGGTTCATGATCATTAAAATGCTTGCCAGCATGTGCCAGAAGGAAAACTCTGAAGCAGATTCCAATGTATTCTAAGAAAAGTTCATGATTTTGAGAATCAGAAAGAGAGAAAAGTGGGATAAAATACAGTAACAGTGTGACATCATGGCCAAAGGGAACAGGGTACTTCCTAGAGGAGCATTGTGGTAGAAAGGACAGATCTGTGTGGTTTCAGGTCAGTGACTGTTAGGAGAATGAGCCAAATCGAAATCTGTTCCAGTCACTTTCTGAAGGAGGACAATGATGAGCTCTCAGGTACCCCCACAGAGGGACTTTGTGACTATCATTGTTTCGAAAAAATTGACTTTACAGAAATGTAGGTAATTAAGTCTTCTTTAGAGTCAAAAAATTAAGACTGCAGCTAAAATAAATAAATTTACCTGAAATACAGCTTTTATTGGTTTTCAGTATCTGCCTCTAGACAGGAGATGGACAAAATCCATGGAGGCTCCTGAGAGCTTGTAAATGAAGTGTGTTCTCAGTCTTAAATTGTACTACTGCCCTGAGCTGGTGCAGTCACTGTTGGTGTGAGCTGGTGTGGCTTTTCTTTAGCAGACAGGTTGTGAGATTTAGTTGAAATTGGCCTTGGTTTGAAGGCCTTCTTTGAAGACTAGGACTGCCTGTGCACACTTCCAGTAAGAAAAATGGCAAATGGCATCTGAAATTCAAACTGGAAGGCATCTGGTCTCTGTGTCCTCCTTGGGCAAGGGACTCAAATTTGAATCTGCTTTCTCTTCAGATGACTTTCTTAACCAGTGAACTGCTATCTAGTCTGGGTTGGGCACAGCTCACCCCTCGAGGTGAAGATGGATCATAATACAGCTAAAAACTGACCCCACTGAATCACAATATTGGAAAGATTGGATGGAGAGAAGAGCAAGCTTCTTAAAGTTCAGGGCATGCTGGAAATATAACTATCTTAATCTATTAGTTGAGTAATAGATGGATTTTGTGTGTGTGGACCTAACACTGAGAATTACATGAAAGATTATGGAAAAACAATATTCCATTAAATAGATATCATGATCTCTGGAATTATCAGATCCACCTTCACTGATGAAAACAACATTAAAGAAATATGTACCTGTGTTTCTCAAGCTATAGCTTTTTAACAGAATTAAAGGACATTTGATAATATGTAATAAATGGTTAATAGTTTGGATGATCAAGACAAAATATGATTTAAGTAGAGTGGGCTATGAAACTAGAATTTCCTTACTTTAAGGGAATACAGTTGATAAAATTAACATCATATAAAACCAAAAAATCAATAGGGGCTATAGATCACAAGAGCTTATATGTCTTTGTGAATCTGATCTCTCCAAAGCACCAGAGCACTCCTCTGCATTTATTACACTTTGTATAGATTCACTTGGTTGTTTTACTTCTTGAGAAATGATATACACTCTTATTTTTATCTTTGTGTACTTTTTGTTTGATTTATTACACCATAATCATGTGTAACTGAACTGTAAACGTCTGTTCTTATGTTTGTTTGTTTGTTTTAAATTTTCATTAATCTTACGTTGCATCAGCTGTTTAGTCCTGTAATTAGCTTCCTTGCATCCAATTAAAGCCTTGGATATATCTATGTTACTGGTCTTACCACTCACAATCTTTTTTATTTTCATCCAAAGCTCCAGCTTTTTAAGATCTCCTGACCTCTGTGATTATGTCTTCTAACTAATGCAAATATTCCTTTCTTGTATCACATCTACACTCTCATACAGATGACTTTTAATTATCCTCAAATGCAAGGTGCTTGTGTTTGTGTCTTTTTTTTATTTCTCTACAATGATATAAAAGATGTTAACAGACTTAGTGAAGGTGTTTTCTGTGCTACTCCTGCTGTAAAGTGTCCTGGACAGAGTGGATAGATGTAGAACTCTTCTAGTGTCTCTATAAAATCATCGTGCTGCAAGACCCCACAAGGGTAACAATTTCTAAAACTGGTAAGCAGGATTTTGAACTGTCAAAATGTCAGTTACTCAGGTGGAGCAAGGTAAATATTTAGGCTGAGGGCTGAAAAGCTTGTGGTTGTCTTTTCAATCCCCTTACTTTCTAAGCTGGCTGTGTGTGGGCAAGGCAATTGTTTTCCTCTACGCTTGCTTTGCAGCCCAGCATCTTGCAATAATTTCCTACTGATTCTGTATAAACCCTGTCCTACTAGAACTTGTGAACTCCTTTCTGGGCACAGTCCTTACAAACCTTCAGGAGGCACTGGGAGGCATTTGTGTTGCAAGCTCCTCTTTTAAATTCTTGCTTGCTGAGTCTCTCGTCCTTCTTCTGTGATTTCTCCCAGACATGAATTTTCTTTTTTCACTATCAAGGACTCTCCCTTACAGAGGGCTACGTGTGACTCTGTGTATAACAGCCAGGGTGATAAAAAACCAAGACCAAAATAAGCAGCTTTCCTTTGTGCTTACCCCTCTGCTGCCCTCATTGCAATGTTTTGTGTGTATTTAGAAGGTAGGAAACTAGTAGCTCTAATGCCATCACTGAAAACTGTGCCACCACCCAAATCTTCTGATAACTAGAAACTTTCTTCTAATTTCTGATCTAAATTTATTTATTCCTGATTTATTCCAATTTATTCTTCCAGCAACTTTTTATTTTTACTTAAATATCACTTCTACCCAATGACTTTACATAAACCATTTATATTTCCTCCCAGTTACTTAATGATAGGATAAACAAGCTGAGTGGAAGATGAGGGCTGCCTTGATTTTTAACAAAATATGAAGATAAGAGTGAACACAAATTTACCATGTTTTTCATTCATAATTGCTACATTTATAAATGGTAAAAAATAAGGTCATCAGCTCTATAGATCTTGATTTTAAAATGTTCTTGTAGATTTTTTTGTATGTGTATTATTTCTATGATGGAATACAGAAGTTTATGCACATTAAGACAATGTTTTTCTCCAGAAATATACCATACTCCAAGCCAACAGCAATATAGATGTTATTTCTTATGCTAAAATATGCAACAATTTAAGTCATGATAGAAGCTTTTCTTAGCTAATTATTGATTTCAAATTAAGGTCTTTTGTGAGTATATATCACTCAATGATACAATGCTTTCAGTAGGAGGGCACCTTTAGGATGATGTAGTTCCAACCCCTCCACCATGGGGCCACTTTTTACTAGACCAGGTTGCTCAGAGCCCCGCCCAGCCTGACCTTGAACAATTCCAGGGCTGGGGCATCCACAGCTTCTCCGGGCAACCTGTACCAATCTAAACCTACTCTCTTACAATTTACATTCCTTTTTGTCCTATTGGTATATGCCCTCATAAATCATCTGTCCCAAGTTTTTTGTAGGACCCCTTCGGGCCACAATAAGTTCTGGAAGGTGCTATAAGGTCTATCTGGAGCCTTCTCTTCTCCAAGTTGAACAACCCCAACCCTCTCAGCCTGTTTTCGTACAGAATAATTTATATAGGACTATATATAGTTACATACATACATATAAAAAAATATATGAAAACCATGCCATTCAGGCTTAATGTTAGGAATATTCTCTTCTCTCTAATGCTGTAAAAAAGGAGGGCAGCATGGGTGATTCCTTTTTTGTCCTCCTCAAGGATAGCCATAAATAAGACATTTATTATCTCTATTTGGGTACGGTTTTTCTCAACCTATGGATTCACCCTGTCATTGTTTGCCTATCTTTTGAATTCTAGACTGTCAGTTCCTCTGTTTTTTCTCCTTGTGCACTTTACCCTTTCTCACTGTTAATCATGCCTCTTCTTTAGACTGATTCATCTATTTTCCACTTATCTGCCTTTCTGTTGTAATATTTCCTGTGCTGATGCTGAGTAATGTCTGTGATCCAAGATTTGTCTGTCACCACTGTTATCATAGGAGGTCATCACCTGTCCTTTTTAAAGCCTGTATCTTCAAGTGAGTGCTGAAAAATTTAAGATGGAAAATTGTGTTGGATGTTTTATAGCATTGTTTATTACCTGAGAAATTCAGATCTTTTTATTAAATCTAGATGGGTTAAAATTGTTTCTAGATCTTCTCATTATCCTCTTAAAAATAAGGATATAGCATTAACCCTACATTCTCTACCAATTGATGAAGATCTGAATTCCTCCAAAGGGTTGAATTTTTTTAGAAATCAGGTTTTGATTAAGATACGTGTCCATCCTGGATCCATAGATAAAGTAGAAATGAAGAAGTTATTAGGCTTTTTTCAGATGCTTTTAAATGTAGGACTCCTGTCAAAATGCTTATGCTCTGTATAACATCGTTCTTGAAATATCCACAGTATCAAAGAGAAAAGAACTGGATAATATGTTGCTAAATGAGAGATTAATATCTGTTATGATGTCTGAAGTACAGTGATTCCCTTGTATTTGTGGAAGTAGTTATGGGAACACAAGAAAAGGTTAGATGTCCTACAGCTTCAAGGGCGTGGACCCTTTCTAGGACTTTGCTAGAATTTGTTAAATTTTTATTCCTCTCAAATTGAAGGAAAGAGTAGCTGAGGACTTTTAAAAGCCACTGAGGCATGAACTGCACTTCCACAAGTTTACACTAAAATTTCTATGTTTTTTAAACTTCTTTTATTTATCTATTTATTTATTTATTTATTTATTTATTTATTTTTAGTACAAAGAGGATTTACTTTTATAGGATGTCCAAGTGACAGCACACCTTTCTTTTCTGACCATTAAAACTAAACAAGTCCAATTTGTTTCCTCATCTTAGAAACTATGACGAACAAGATGCTTAATAGCTCAGCAAGTAAACAGATTGACCTGTTGACACAGCTTGTTGTAAATATCTCTTCCTGTGTGCTACTGGACCGTTTCCAGCCTTTTGACTCTATAGAGAAATTGGAGGAGAAGGCTCATGAACTCATGCAGGAAAATAATCTTTTGGCTAGTAAGTACCTTATGTAAAATGGATTTTTATAGAAAATTTCAGATTTTGTAGATGTTGTCTCTGTTTATTGATAAGGTAGGTTAAGGTTACACAGTTTCAAAGTGTGCATTAAATCACATATAATACAGTCAACATAAAGCACATTTGAATGCTCTGATGTAAGCTGGAAAGATTAATTATATTGTTTTAACTGTGAAATCGCCAAATTAATCCTTGGAGACATTTCTATCAAAATATTTAAAAGAATGGTCATAAATATTTTAAAAAGAAAAAGATAAAAAAAGTGGAATACTGAGGAAACTTAACAAGATTACAAGATCATCCAGTTTGCATACTTTCAATTTTATTTTTTTTTTATATTTTTGACTTTTCAAAAACCAGCACCTCAGAGAAATTAACTTGTTTATTCAGAGTATAGAAGCTCTTAAGGAATTTATTTTCTTCCTTGGGATTACACTTTTTCTCATTTTCCTACATTATAACATTATTGCTGAGAATCAATTTTACAAAATATTTTAAAAGGGAAGAATATTTTCCTTAGCATACACACCTGTCTCGCAGAAAATGCTGTACATTGCATTTAGTGTTTCCAAAAGAGAGGCCCACTGAAGTCTATAAAAAGCGTTCCAAAACATTTTCCCACTGTCATTTTTTTTTTTTTTCCTTATGCCTGTAAGTGTACAACAGAAGACATGAGAAAGCGCTTGTAAAGAAGGAAACTGTTCAGTCTGGAATCCCATGCTTGTTTTGTGATTTGTGCAGTACCCTGGCAGTTGTCATCCTCTGTCGATATAAAACAAACAGACCATACCTTGAGACAAGAAAAATTGCTCAAGTGTGGTTTGGAGAAGGCAAACTGTCTCTTTAAGGAAAGAAATGGACAGATAAGTCTTGGCCCTCAGAAAACTGAATAATCAAATTTCTAGTTCCATTTTTCTTCTACTTACCTAGGGAAGGGTCATATGCTAATGTAAGCCAAGACATTTTGTTCTGAGTGCTTTTCAGTATTCTGGCCTTATCATCTCTTCACATTATTAGAGAGAGAGAAGATGGCTTTTTAAGGAACCTAATGTGTCCAACAGGTCAATGTTACATGTTTTGATGTAGGCATGCATTCCTTTCCATAGAAAGATGTTAAACTGGAATAGAATGTTCCTTTCTTTTTTTGTGGTCTTCAGAGCCTTCATAGCTTCATGGAGTGTCTTAGAAAATCAACTGTTTGTGTAAATGGGAAAACGAGATTGGCCGTTTGAAAGAAATCAGGTTTACAGTAAAGTATTCTGTATTTTATTAACTTTCAGAGAACCAGATAATAGGTAAGATATCTCTCCCTTTTTCCCAGGAAGAAAAGGGCAACATTTAGTATTTATCCAACAGTCCTAAAAAGTCTGGGTTACACAAAAAGAGAACACAAGCAGTTTCATGTATTTCATCTTTACAGCTACATTTTAAGCTTTCATCTGTTTGGTTGGGTTTGTTTTTTTTTTCCTTTATACAAAGTTAGAGAAAACAAACATGCATATTCTGCTGTGCTAGACTGGAAGTTCTGCAACTGACTTGAAGATTAATATCAGAGTAAGTTTTAGTGGGTTGGTACTGTTTACTTTGTCATCCACTTATGGAAGCTGTTATCCTTTGTTGCACAAATTTTATGGCTGCTTCTTTTACTGTGGAACTGATATCAGTACTCCAAAAAGGGCTAAGTGTGGATGCAAAGAGAAACTGCAGCCCAAAAAAAGACAAATCACCTCAGATAAAAATGATTTTTACGAACCCATTTATCATGTGAATAATCTTTTACATTTCATATTCATAGACGTGAAAAATGTATCTCTGAAACCTGCCATTTTTGGGCTTGGGATCAAGAAAGTTTGGAGGCCTTCCCGGTCAGATTAATGCTTCCTATATCATATGGTAATTACCCATGAGTTAGCTAAGGAAATAGCATAAATTACATAAACTTCCTTTCTTCTTGTGTCAGGTATCATCTTCAATGCACCAGAGGACAAGAGGCAAGATTCTAGCAATCTCCTTCCAAGACACATTTCATATACAATTAGAACTAGTGTTCTCTACAGCATGAGAACAGATTTGATTAAAAACCCAACATGGAAATCCCATCCCCACAAGTTGCCAGCTGATGGGTTTAAATACAACCATGTCTTTATTCCTCTTCAAGACATGATTGAAAGGGCAATTATTTCAGCACAGACTGGGACAGACACCTCAGAGACAGCAGTTCAGGTGCAAGCCATGCCTTACCCCTGTCATACCAGTGATCTGTAAGTAAAATATCAGCTTTTTAATTTGATGTATTATCCTTGTTAGATTAGTTCTAAAGAACTTGGGATCTTGCTATGTTCCCACTTTTCAGTGAGTGAATGTATATCTCTGCACAGGGTTAAACAAGTACATCCAATACCAGACTATCAGAGCATAGCAGATATTGTCCAACAGCTGTGTTTAACATAACATGTTATACAACGATTGTCTGGCAAACGACCCCTGACAAAATGCTAGCAGCCATAATGTGGAGTAGTCTGCTGAACAGAGGCTGTGTCAACATAGTGTGCAATTAACTTAGATTATTCTAAGAGATCCCTTTTAAATCCTTAGTTGTCCTGTACACAAACTGTAAATTGATCCCGTGAAGGGTGAAGTTGGTGAAGCAAAAGTGTAGGGTTGTTTTCTGCAAAACCATCAAAACATCCCAATTATTCGATTTTAGAATTAGTCAGTGGTAATAAATTTGTTGAAGTGGAGTGAAAATTGACTGGGTCATGTTATTCCTTGTTGTCCAAATATATTACTTTGCCATGGACACAAATCTGAATTTTGTTTGACTTTGAATGAAGCCCTAAAAGGTAATTGTATCAGTTGTATGGTTTAAACTACTGTAATACAGAATAATAATAATAATAATGTACCAATATGTACATTATCTAGTTAAATAAAAAAAATTAATAATTCTAAACTGAACAGGAATAAATCTTATTGTTCATGTTAAATCTTATTATGTGCATATTTTGAGAACAGTTCCAGTATTAACCCATTAACATTCTTCTAGAAAATAGTTTACCATTGCAGGCTGACAACTCTCCATATTTGTTCTTTCATAGATTCTTGAACAACATAGGGTTCTTTTTCCCACTTATGATGATGTTAACATGGATGGTTTCAGTTGCTGCTATGGTTCGCAAGCTGGTTTATGAAAGAGAAATTCATCTTGAAGAGGTAAGAGGCAGATTAACCTCTGAAAAGAAAATTTATTCATTTCAGTGCACTGAAATCCAAAAGTTGTGAGGCACTTTTAAGTACTCATAATCCAGATGGCTTTGTTTAACTTGTTTTGTCTGGGCAGTAGGTTCTAGTTCTTGCTGCCAACTCAGATTCACAACATTGTTTGAGCATCAGTATGCAAATATTGTCCATGCAACAAAAAGCCACAAGCAAAAGTTGAAGCTGGAAAGTGTTATTTGAGAAGGCCTTGTGATTAGAATGATTTTTGTTTTGGATTCTTTTTCATATTTGGGAATATCTAGTCTGTAATGATAAAACTACCTAAAATAAGTCGGGATTTTTTTATGTACTGTGTAAGCATCAGAAATAAATGGGAGATGCGATTGTATACCAAAAAAAGAGGAGACAATAATTTGCTTCTATCAACAGCTAATCTTCACAGATGCTAAGCATTTGGAAGGACAGGGTCCTTGTTATACATTTTCTATAGAGATAAATACACTTTTAGAGGAATTACACTGATTATACTGTATCAGCAGAATTACTGTTTGAATAAGATTTTTAATTTGGGGAATTACTGAGGAATTATAAAATTTCTCTAATCTTTCTGTTGTAAGATAAAGTTTTTTAATTCTCCAAAATATTAAATCAATATTAATTTTGATGATCTTATGAGAACTGTCTCAGAGGTTTTATTAGATTTTATCCAAAAGCATTTTTTTTGAAAAAGAGATACTTCACACCTGGCTAAATTACTATTTGCCTGGTAATACATAAAGGTTGCAAACTGTATGTCTCCCTCAGAAGAAAAACAGGCTGGGAAAAAATATTTGTATATACATTGCTGTAGATATTCTCAGTACATTTTGAATATAAAAAAGGCTAACTCCTCACTGGAAGAACCAGTAATCTGACATCTATTCTTGAAACCCCATGCAAAAGAGGCTTTTGCTGAGCATGGTGACTCCTTGTGCTCATGTATGACGATCTCAGAAACTGCCCTGCTCAACAGCGTGTCTGATCGAGAAGAGCACAGGACAAGGACAAAGAAACAAGAAATTTAAGGGGAAGATGACACCCTTTGGGAAGCTGGTAGTGTCTTGGTGGCAACATGTTTTGTTAAAAAAAAAAACAAAAAGAAAGTTTGTTTCCTAACTTTAACTCTCTTTGCTATGTTGTTTTGCAGTATATGAAGACAATGGGTGTGTATCCAGCCATTCATTTCTTTGCTTGGTTTTTGGAGAATGTCATTGTGCTCACACTAAGCAGCTGTGCTCTGGCCATCATTTTAAAAGCAAGTGGTATCTTTGCCTATAGCAATGGCTTCCTTATCTTCCTTTTTCTCCTGGAATTTGGAGTTACGGTTATCATGTTAAGCTATTTTTTGGGAGCATTTTTCAGCAGTGCCAATACAGCAGCTCTGTGTGCCAGCCTTGTCTATATGATCAGCTTTTTACCCTACATAGTTTTGTTGGTCTTGCAGAACCAGCTGAGTTTCACCAACCAGATGATAATGGTAAATATTTTTTCTTCTTTTCTAATTTTTCTCCTCCAACTATGCTGTGAATTTCTATAGTTTCAAAACTTCAGACCATAATGTATTTATTTTTCCCCATGTTTCTGTTTGCTTTTGTGATCATCGGAAATAAATCACATTAATAAATCTCCAACTGAGAAAATATTTAGAAGGTAGAAAGGAATGAAAAATAAATTGTCAGGGCCATTTTTTAAACCAACAGAAAATGTCAGGAAATTGCATTTCTCATACTCATGAGTTCTCTTAATGTCTTGACCACAAAATATTTGTAAAATTAGTGTATTTTCAAGATCAGCTGATGACATGCCACTTCTCAAAGTCATTATTTGTTTGGAAAAGAAAACCTAGTGATTGATTTCTGTTAATATAATTGGAGAATAGATCAGAAATTTGTCCAACAATATAATCTGAAGTATATGTTTGTTTTGGTGTAGGTTCTTTCAGGTCCTTTCCTGTTCTATGTATTCCATAGGCTCTTTTATGTCTTTGTACTGTCCTAACATACTATATCCCTGAGTGTGACATCAAATATCACCATCATAGAAAGAAAACCGTATTTCGCACATTATGGCTTCACTATTTCAAAAAAACTCACTATATTAAGCTGGCGGAATAATTCATAAAGTATTAAAAAGTGCTCATTTTTTCCGAGTCAGTTGATCAGATAAAATAACAATTTCCAGTATTAATAACTTAGTCAGTGGAGCTCTGTTAGGTGGAGCAAATGGTACTAAGATTTATGGGAGAGTATGGTTAAAACATAAAATAAAGTACCAACCATTAGTATATGTGGAGTTTGTGCTTGATTTTAGTATCACAATGTATTTTATTTCATGGAACTTGTTAACAACGTGTTTTTACTGATGTTCACACGCTCTTTCTCCTCTGATGTTGTAGTGTCTTCTTTCTACAACTGCCTTTGGGCAGGGAATATTTTTCATTACATATTTTGAAGGCCAAGAAATAGGTAAGCTCTTTGGTTAGGAGAAAAGCTTTGTAATTATTATTTCAAAAACTACAGTTGGAAATGTTTTCCAATCTATTCTGAAAAAAATGAGTTAATAAGCTGGCTCAAGTTCAGGTATTTAAAGGGATGTAATTATTTTTTTTACTATTATGGCAAGACCAATATTGGTGACAGTGAGTGTTTCAAACTATCAAAAATATCATAATGGTACAACAGTTTGAAAGAGTGGAAGAGACAATTGCAGAAAATAATACTTAAATTTCCCACAAGACACTTCATCAAAATGACTCATCTTTACTGAAGGAAGGGCAAAATGTGTTTTGGTAAAAACTACTTTCCCTGACAATTGTGAAAAAAGAATTGTAGAAGCAGTATCGTGACCCATTGTACTGCAAACAAAGTAGCATTTCCAGTGGGGGAAAAGAAAAGCAATCTTTTTAATAAATTTACAACTTGTTTGTTTTGTTTACTTTTTATCAGTATTTTACCTTTCTGTAGCACTAGTGTTTGTACCTTCTTTTTTCCTTTCATTTCTTCTGCAATGTAATAACTTTATGAAACAATTATTCAGTGAATTCATTTCTGTTTACTTCTGAATGCAGTCAATGTACACAGTGCTTCTTAGTTAGAATTCATAGATTCAAATCTTCAGATTTAGCAATATATAAATGATATTAAACTTTGTCTAATCCTTTTCTTTATATCAGCAGAGTGGCTTAAGCCTGATTCATTGGTCAGTGCCCCTTTTTGTTGTAGTGTTGTAGTGTTGTAGTTCTTTTTCTTTTGCCAAATTAAAGGCCAGCTCAAACTTCATAAACAGGCCTTTCTACAACAGCTTCTCTACATTTTCCCAGCAGCAGTGTCACCTGCTGTTCTAAACATGGGCTTATAGAGGCATAGAAATTTTATTCTGTTAGTTAGGATTACTGTTATTAACTATGATTTGTCTTGTGCCAATGCTTAAATACCCAGAAGTGTGTGGTGTTGATCTGTTTGTGATCTTTAATGCTGTGCTGATTTAGCTTTGACCTTTAAAAAATCTTTATTATTACTACCAGGAATTCAGTGGGATAATGTGCACCAGTCAATGGCACAAGGAGGATACATGACCTTTGGATGGATGTGCTGGATGATGTTCTTTGACTCCATTTTATATTTTGTAGGTGGCTGGTATTTCAGCAATGTTATTCCTGGTAAGATCATGGGCTTGTTTTTATTTTGTATTTTTTAAGAAGTTTTTAATATTATTAATCAATTAATGTCTTTGCAATCTAAACAGTTCAGCCACTCCAGGAAACACTTGTTGTGGTATTGCCTTTCTTGGTTTTATGCAACTAAAACAAAAATATGTATTTTTCTGAGTTATGGTTCTGTTGTGCAAAACTGTCTGACTTTCTTTAGGAACTAGGAAACAACATCTTCCTAAACATGTAAATATTTAGTAGTGCTAATATATGGACGAGAATTTGCAGCTAGGCAAGAAATATCTTTTGTTTGCTGATGGATAGGCCAAATATTTGATAGAATTAGGAATTTATTGTATCTTCACAGTAAGAGAGCTTAGTCTAGTAGCAAAACTTCTTGGAAGAACGATGAATCTCCTGTCAGTATCTGGGTTGAAACCCATGAACAACAGCATGTTTTTCAGATCATAAAAACCTCAGACAGTGCAGTAACTGTATCTTGCTCCCAATCAGTCCACAGTCCAGTGCATAGAGAAAACAAATTGATTTTCAAGTATATTTTCAGAAAGTAGTGGTGTGTTTTTAAAATATTTTTTCATGAACCAAGTTTTATAAGTCTTATTGAGTTGGTTGATGTATTTTTAATCATAGCCTCATGCCTCATGGTATGTTCTACCTTTCCCTTGATGATTTACCTTTCCTCTGATTTGCATATGCCACTTTTTCTTCTGGCTACTTTGTATTTTTTTTTAATAAAAATTAATATTGCCTTAAAAGATAAGGGTGGGTGGAATATGCAACTGAATTTTAAAGACTTTGTCTTAAATTGACACTTGCCCTTCAGTGTCAACTTAATGACACTCCAAGCAGGGAGAATGTGTATTTTGTGATGGGTAAGTAATCCTGAAAAGATCAGGCAATGCCAAAGACCAGTTTGTATATATGAGTGTAGTTTTGACATTTTTGTTTATGTGCCACAATAAGTGTTTTTTATGGTGGCTGACTTGTTTGTATTTTGCAGATATTAATGGAAAAACTGGTGTGATGGACTATTTTTATAATAAAAAAATAGTCTCTTTCTCTTGGCAGGATATTTGGTACTTTTACTTCCCTATGGGTTACAAGATAATATTAAGTCTCTGATTCTTTTACATTTTGAAGCTGATTTGGAGACAGGATAAATCACCACTGAGGCTTGATTATTTTATGGACGAAAGTGTTTTTTTGAACAGATGAATTTTTTCACTCTTTAAAATTTTTCACACAATTAATTTTTTTTTAGCAGAGATAAGTATTTGGGCTAATTAAATGGCCTAACCAGCTCATTGTAAGCAATAATTGTAAACAATAATAGGACATTTTAGTCTACAAACAGATGCAAAATGCCTATAAATATGACTATAAATTTTTCAACATTTATATCATAATTCTAATATAGGAAAATTTGGATTAAAGAACCGATGGTACTTTCCCTTTACTGTTTCCTACTGGAAGAACCTGTGTGATACAGAGAGAAGCAAGAGACATTATCTGAATTCTAATATGTTTTTCTTCAATGAAAACTTCCAAGAAAAAGGTTTGTAGTAATAGAATTCGAACATCTTTTTTTTTTTTTTTTTTTTTTTTTCTGAATGGTGTGCTAGTCATAGTCAACCTGCTTTTATTTTTGCTTGGTCTTGTATTATATGTTTAAATCTTGTCCCTTTCTCTCTTTCATTATATAGTATATACCATGATTATTATATAGTAACTGTTATATTTTTATACCCCCTGTAATCATTGAATCATTCCGTAAAAATTTGTACAGAAATATTTAAGAAAACTCTTTAAAAGATGTAAAATAAGTATCTCATGGGTTCAAACTGTCCCAGTGTATTGCCTCTTTGTTTTGTTTATGTGTTTTGGAGTTCACTGAAGCCTTTCATACTCTTATTGAATCTGAAATGTGTTGGGTTTTATTAATTTTTTTAAAAATTTGCTTCTTGTTTCAATGGAAAAATTAATTTTTTCATTTCTTTCTCTTCTGTTTCTAATTTCACTCTTCTATAATCATTGCTCTTTCTGTCTCTGCTTCGTAGCCTTTTGTCTAGAAAGCTGTTATTGTAACTAATTTTTATTGGCCTCCAGATAATTTCACTACTTTTCTATGTATGTTCACTTGCTTACAATTAATTCAGATTATTTTACTTTTTCTCCCTTTCCAGTCCCTTTAAGGACATTCCCACATTTAGTTTAGGTTTTGGAAATGAAGGAGTAAGTCACTCTCACCTGATTTCCATCTTGGGCCTTAGTAAAATGTGATGAATTTTTGTGCTTCTTTTGGAAATTACAATATCTTAGAAATGATCCAATTGTCTGTAGCATAGGTGAAGAAGCTGAACAACTCAGCAGTTTTACAGGAACTGTGTCCTAGATTAGAGCAGGCTTCAAAATGTCTTGGGGTTCTTTTAAACACTTGTGGAAAAAATGATTTGAGTTTTGTCTCAATTTCTTCAATTTGGAACAACTCCATTTTGTTAAGATGATTGTGTTTGGTCCTTACATAAAATTAAGATTTCCAGTGTTTCCCTCTGGGTTCACCACATAATCTGCAGAAAACAAAGACATAAAATTCTCTGCCTGGCCAGTTATTAGTGTGGTTTCTGGCTCAAGGTATTTAAGGGATTGCCTACACTTGGTGGGTCACTTTTCCTCATGTCATGTGGTTGGTAGCAATTTTTCTGTGTGTGAATGCTAAAGCTGTCATGCAGCAAAGGAGCCTGCTGTTTTTTAAAAGAATTGTGTGCCATTGTACTGGCAATGGGATAAATGCAGCCACAAAGAATTTTCTTGGAGCAGCAAAGTGATTTGCTTCTATGCAATTTCTTCACTTGTTCCATACAGCCCGGGTAAGGGATGGTCCCAGGGATGTGGAGAACATTTAGGAAATCAGAGGTGTGTGAGGGAAGAGCTGGGAGTGTAGGTCCTACCAGCTGGCACTACAACTGCAGCAGGGCTGGCAGTGACCAGGGTGCTGCCTTCCCACTTGGAGCTCTCCCTCTGTCTTTCCTGAGCTACATTGTTTGAGGCCTGTTCTGTACTTGAATGCTTTTTTGTTAAATTAAAGGATGCAAATTTAGGAAACAGCAGAAAAGTACCTGGAAGAGAAGTACATGGGTAGGAGATCTCAGTAGTGTCACCACTGCTGGTAGTACCTTGCTAGCAACTGACCTCAAGCTTAGAAGGAATCTTTGCCAAAAGCTGAAAAATTGAGTGTGAAAGCAGCAAAACAACTTCTTCAGTCGCAGTGTAAACAAACCAGTCTTTGAAATAATTATGTTTATTTTTTAGTTTATAATTTGATTTATATGATTCAAGCTTTTAATGTATAGGATAGTTCTCTATCAATAAAATATTCAAAGTAATAATGTAAAGGGGCTGCTGATTGACTCTGCTTATGTTTGGAAAGTAGTGCAAACCTGACAGGGAAAGGAAGGCAACTTCATTGGTGTCATATCAGCATCTCAGTTTCCTGAGGATGTTACCTCACAGTTGGATATCTGCTTGCCTTGAGCACCTTGAATTATGCTTAGGCTAGGCTGCTGCTCCGAATCATTCAGAGATCTGCTTTGTTTAGTTGACTGAGAGGAATTGAGAAGATTGACTGTGAGTGTTATGTCAATGTTGTATGCCTGAAACTGGATGACATATGCGAAGTAGTTTACAAAGTTAGAATTCTCCAATGCTTATGAGAATGAAAAATGATCCAAGTAACATTATTATAAGTATTTTTTTACTAGAAATAAAATGTAGCAACTATTTTACGACTTTATTAAGACATATAGACATGCACATAACTTGGCATAACTGTGATAGGTTGCTTTTCAAAACTAAAAATAGGCCAAATTCTTAGAAGATATTAATTGTCATGGTATCTTTCATTTCAGTGTAATTTGTGTCAATTCAGACAATCTGAATGTCTATTCCAGGCTTTGGTAAATGGTAGCAGAAGTTATTTTGGCATTCCTTTTATACACACCCGCACACACGGACGCACAGACACACACACATGTTTAAATTCAAGCAACTGCTTGTTCTGCTGCTCTTCCCTGCACAGACCCAGGAAAGAGCTGGAAAGTCCCTTGCACTGAAGGAGCTGCCATTGGTGTGGTGCTGCTGTCCCTCACCAAAGAGCACGTGGATGGTCAGAAGGCTGCTGTTAAAGATCTCAACCTCACTTTCCACAAGGGACAGATAACAGCCCTCTTGGGGCCCAATGGAGCTGGAAAGACAACAGTTATGTGAGTCTGACTTTAATGCTGTTACTATCCTCTCTGATCTTTGCTATGCTTTTTCAATTTAAAACTTTGTGAACTGTTTGCTATGCCTTTTTTTCCACCCCAAATAAATACTTGATAAACTCCTCAAAGCACATGGAAAATGAAGATTGTATATCTAGGACAAAAGGAATGTAATGAGTAGAGAACCGAGTCCTCTGTGCCACATAAACCAAGATGTGATATCTCAGGAACAGCTTAAGTAGGACTTGGGCGTGTCTAGTTGTGAAGTTGAACACATCTGGAAGGAGTGTTCTTTTCTGGCAACCTGTATGTACTCATCACATGGAGAGTGGGGAGTTCTATGGTGTTTTTGTCCATAGAGATTGCAGGGGACTTATTTCTTGGCAATTGACCAGAAATGGAAGTAATGAAATGAAAAATGACCTTTCAAAATGTCTCAACTAAGAAGTTTGTTTCTACCTTTCTGTTAGCTATAATCAGCTTTCATTAAGCCAGTGATGCAAGATGGGACCCCATTGGGACATACTCCTCACAGAATACCCATGTGAAGAAGGAAACAATCACCTGTTGATTGAGTTGGGTAAAAAAAAAATTGTTCTGGAAGAAAAGAAATTAAGAACGCTTGAGATCATATTCAAAAAATAAATCAGGAAACCCACCAACAAACCAACCAACCAAAAAAACCCACCAATAGCAAAAACCAGCTAAACCAACCCCAAAACATTTGTGGTGTTTCTATAACTATACTCAACTGAATTGATGTTGCTCTAAGGATGCTGGAACCTGCCTCAGGATATATAAGTGATGACCTAATTGTGCGTCATCTTGCTGAACATTTTTTCTTTTTTCCTTTTCTTCTATCAGATCCCTGTTGACTGGTCTGTATCCACCAAGCTCTGGTACCATCATTGTTGATGGGAAGGACATACGGACTGAGCTGGCTGCCATCAGGACAGAGCTGGGTGTTTGCCCCCAGTACGATGTCCTGTTCAGCACGCTGACGGTGCGGGAGCATCTCCTGCTCTACGGGTCAGTGAAGGCACCCGGGTGGACAAAACAACAGCTGAATGAGCAAGTCAGCGGGTGAGCTTTCCTTCCATTTCTTGAAATCTGTCAAGTAAATTGGCAATGACTATTGCAAGCCACCCAAATAGAAAAAAAAAAAAAAAAAAAAAGGAGAAAATGCAAAAATTGCAAGGAAAAAACAATGGAAACTGCAGGGTTTTGTGAGTTTTTAATCACATTTCATGTTCTGAAATCATGTCTTGAAAATAGATTTTCTAGTTTCTAACTCTTACTTGAATGTATTTGTAATGGAACTGCCAATGTTTAAAAACCTGGTATACAGTACCATCAAATAATGATGTTTTCACTGGAGTGGAGGTTGTTAGCTTGTAGAAATTGCAGGGGTTCTGCCTCATGCTGTCTATCCTTGCTGGAGAAGCAGATAGAAAGAAAACTGCTGTGCTTGCCCTGAGTTTTTAGATAAATCAACAAAATTACTTTATATATTTATTATCTTGTATTCCCTCACCTGAAGCAGAAGGAAGGTTAGAAACCCATAAAATCCAGGTAAAGGCAGTGCTTGTTATAATATTTTTAAATAGGCCACCTCATTTTTCTTTGTGAAATCCAGCCTTGAAATGTTTTTAATAAATGAAGAGGTTTAAAAATGAAAAATCCAATGGGATAAACAAGTCTGAGCTCTGACATGAATTCAGAGGATTTGCTACTTGTCAAGTTAAAAAAAAATTGCCAGTGTTTTTGTGCTGATACTTCTTTGATATAGGACTAGATCTTATTTTTGCCTAGTGTATATTAAACTAAATAGTAAACTGTACAAGCTGAGATCTGGTTCATTAATAGCAAACTGCATTTATTCTACTTCAGGAATAAAAGGTATGCTTTTCAAACAGTGTGGCAGTGTAAATCGTTTCTATTTACCTTCTGATTCATGCTAGAATCTGTGAAGAGCTGGGCATTTCCATGCCTCAACAGAAATAAATGTCAAGTTGATGGGACTTCTCCCTAAGTGTCCAATCGGGCATATGCAGAGGCATGTGTGGCAAAGTGGCTTTCCTTTTTGGTATTCCTTTTTGGTAACTATCATAAAAGCCTGTTACTCTTAAATTTTGATCTGAACAAAATCAAGTGTGGGACACTGTGTTCTCCCCAGAAACAACAGAATTCCTTCTGTAGAACTACAGAGACAAAAAAAAAAAAAAAATTAGAAAATGGTTTAAACTTGATGCAAAATAATATTCTGCTACTTAGACTGCTGAATTGTAATCCTTGCAGCAGTCTGTCATATTAATGGCACATAAGAACACTCAGAACTCTGTAGGCCTTGCTACTAAGAACAGTTATTTTTAAAGGCCACAAATGCTTAAAAGACTTCAGAGAAATTAGAAAAGAATGAAACAAAAGCTTTTTATTAATCAAAAAAGTGGGCTTCTAAAGAGATTAAGAATAATTTTCTTCACTATATATCTGTAGAACAGCTATTGAAACCTGTTTTCTTAAAAATTAGAAATTGTCTCAGGGTAAATGGTGTGGCTTACAGACTGCATATTTACCAACATGATTCAGGAGTTTAGCTTAGGACTGTTGAGCCTTCAATGTCTTACTTGTCAAGCTGATAGCAGCTGAAAGCTCTTAGATCGGTGATTGGATGCTCAGTGTGATGAAAAATAAGTTAAAGGCTTTATTGTATTGCCTTTATTAATGATGTTTCCATACAATGCTCAGATGCAAGATCAACATCAGACGGCAAGGGCTGAATTGGAAATATCTGTAAGGGATCTCCCAGTCCCTAACACAGGAGTTAGATTAGTTTTGATTAGATAGTACTATTCTATCCAGGGATCACTAATTGGTTTATTTCACAAACCCATGTCTTCTAAAAGAAAAAAAAAAAGAGTGGTGTTACCTTATTTACTTCAAATGACTACACATTTCCTAAAATCTCAGGCATCTCTAGTGTTCTTTAAGTAGTTTGCAAAACCTGAAGCGATGCTTGAGCTATGAAACTAGCAGTCTTTATAATTATTTAAAGGGGCTATAATCTGGAATTTGCTGAAGTTGTTAGACAAACTAGTATTTATTTTATTATCTTTAATTTAAAATTTTTCTTCACAATTCTTATTTAGAATTTGTGCATCTGATGATGATAAGCATTTATGCTTTGTAGGTAGGGATTTTTTTCCTATTTGTTTTTGACACAGAAGTATATAATTAGAGGTAGTAATTTTATCACTTTTCATTTATGGTGACTTTTCAGTAGTTTTCTGAGTGGACAGAATGTGACTAAAAAAAACATTTTCAAAATTGATCTTGTTTCTGTACTCCTGCTTCAGAGCTCTGGAAGATGTGGATTTATCCAAACATCAGTACAAACCTGTTGGAGCCCTTTCTGGGGGAATGAAAAGGAGGCTGTCAATTGCCATCTCCTTTATTGGAAATTCAAAGACAGTTGTTCTGGATGAGCCCACAAGTGGAGTAGATCCATGTTCTCGCCGTAGTATCTGGGATGTTCTTTTGAAGTACAAAGCTGGTACGAAGTTTATGTACATAATTTGCTTCTTATTTTTTCTGGATTATTTTTTTCAATAAATTTAAACTGGATAGTCAAAGTGTAGTCAAAATATTATCAGAAGCTAAATACATCCATTTCTGAGGAAACATTAAGTTGAATTTGTTATTTTTAAGGCAAGTCAAATGGCATTACAAGAATTATCTGGTTTATACAGAAAGATGCTCAATCTAAAAAAAGATTGAGCTTAGTTCTAAATCCTGGCCTGAAGTTTCTCCCCTCCCTTCAGCTTCTCAGAATTACTTTCTGGTTTCCATTTCCTGTTTTGCATATACCGGCATATAGATGCTTATATATTTCTAATGAAAACATATTCATCAGTCAGTCTGCTACACTAATGCTAAAATTGATCGTGGGAAGCAAACTGTTCAGCTAGTGAGCACTCAATTAGCTGTAATAGCTCACTTTGAATGATCCATTGAAAGAGACACTGATGTTATATCGTTTTAAGGAATTTCTTAAGCTTTTAAAACAGCTGGAAGTTCTAAAGCCTTAATACTGTTTGCTATGTATAAAACAGGGCAAAGCAAGTTTAGAGGTGAATCTAACTAAATTTGTAATTCTGACAGCAGATTTTGTTGGTGTCCTGTACTTAAGGTTTGGAAGAGTCCTGAACACATGCTTCTTTAAGGCTAAAGGACTCTTGTGAGGGATTTCTGTAGAAACCATGTTTTGTAGACACACGTCAATCTTTCTCATGCAGGTTGCACACTAATCTTTACCACTCACCATCTCGATGAGGCCGAGGTGCTCAGTGACCGCATTGCCATCCTGCAACGTGGCCAGCTGAGGTGCTGTGGTTCTCCCTCTTATCTCAGAGAGACATATGGCCAGGGACACAGTCTAACACTCATTAAAAAGGTATGTTAAAAATGTACTGCACTGAAATGGCAACTGCCTGCCAAATGTATTTTAAGGCAGATGTATGTCCCTGCCAGGAATATGTGGCATAGCTTATTAGAACCAGCAAAACATGTTTTTATTGGCTTCCTTCGTTGTTTTGGGCAGGTGGTATTATTACTGTTATTTAGATGAGCACAATGGCATCTTTGAAAATGGTGAATATCAGTATTTAGCTGAAAAAGGGCTTGTCTCACTGTCCTTTATTCCTGGGAGGTAGTCTCTCTTTCCCAGGTGTGATGCAGTTTCATCAGTGGAATTTTTCCTGCATGAATTCTAACATTAAGACAAATACTTTTGGTAATATTTAATTTTTTCTGCATGATTATCTTTCTTTCTTCATAGCCCTCTGTGTTTGAAATCCAGGACCCTAAGCACGTCGTTCAGGTCACATCTCTGGTACAGACCCACATTCCAGAAGCCTTCTTGAAAGAGAACAGTGGTACTGAGCTGTCCTATGTGATACCAGAAAGGGCAGATAAGACCTCTTTTAAAGGTCTTTTTCAAGCTCTAGATCAAAGCCTTCAGCATCTACATGTGACTGGTTATGGCATTTCTGACACAAGTTTGGAAGAGGTACTTGTAGTTTTTCTGTGTAATGACATTTTCTTGGTTAGAGAATCTTGATTGTATCTTTTATATTGCACAATTTCTTGTAAGAAGCATGTTTTCAAAAAGCAGGAAAAAAAGCAAGCAAGCAAGCAAACAAAACCTCTCAAACCAGGCAGAATCTATATAGTTTTGCTCTGCTGTTAATTTCAGCACCCACTCTGCTATGACATATTTTTCAGTTGAAGAATTTAATGTGAAGACTGATGAACTGTGTAACCCTTAATGGTTTGTTTCTTAATGGTTTGTTTCTTAAGCATCAACTTAAGGGAAATGTAATGTGTCATTGACTTTATGAGAAGCAGTGTTGTCCTAAACCCGTAACATTGGAGCAAGCTTTGAACTTTTAGGTCTGGTGGTTCAGCTCAGGTGACTTTTTGGACAGAAAAAAAAGTTGCTAAGAATTCTTTCCAGCTTACTAATTCTGAAGCGTAGAGCTTAGCCAAACCGTGTGATGAAACATCTAAAGAATATTTTCCCTGTATACTGAGAGAGAAAGTCTGATATATGTATCCATTAATATATATACACACATATATGTACATGTATGTATGTATGCTAAATGGATCAGAGGAAGAGACTCTGTTATGCACCTTCATCATTCTGAATCTACCTCTGTGTAAATAAGCCATGTAAGCAAGAGGTTATTTCCCTTGGACCCTTTTTATCTCCTAGACCCCATCTATAATTTCTAAATAACAAGATTCCCTAAACCACCATTATTTAAGTACTATACTATAGATCCTTTAGAAATAATTTTTTTTCACTTCAAGTGATGATACAAGTTTAATAAGTATATTATTTAATGTTATGAAGCAAATTACATTCCTTTGATACAATTCTATGAGACAAGTCAAAAAATTATTTAAGTAAGTTTTTATTTTCTCATATAAGATGATTAACATGGTAGAAAGAATATATTGTTCACTGCTAAACATTATAGATTTGGAGGTAATGTATGTACTGAGAATACTTCTGGGTTACATCCCCATGGGATAACACAGGACTTTCCAGAACTGGCATATATAAAATAAATGTGAAGTTGTCATGGATATGAAGAAGATTCTTCAGTGAGCTGAATCTATGACTCAGCTGAGATCTTGCTTTTAGCTGTTTGGTGAAGGGGAAGTTTAAAAACATCTTTAAATGTGGTATTAGATATTAATGTATCATTCTTCAGCTTGAAGATTTAATACATTAATTTGGGTTGATTTCTGTCATCTCTGCATCTCATCATTAGTTGTCATTACAACCTCAATTCTCTATTCTTTTATCAAAAGCCTCTTTGCATTGGGAACTAAAAGCACATAATAGCACTATTAAATCTATTCAAGCAATTCAATCTGGAAACAAAGAACTCTGGCCTTAAAGGAAAAAAATATGTTAAATTTTTTTTCTTTCTTTTTGTTCTCTTGCACATTCACCATTATTCTTTTTCAAACCTGAGGGACGCTCACACACTCTAAAAATTGTATTCACTGAGGGAAAATGGACTTCCATTCATATTACAAAAGAATCTTGTAGTTCTAACAAATCAGTTTGTGACACCTTTAAATCTCACTATATTATATTTGCTCAAATTTAGGCTTTAGATATCTTATCCAAACATTTGTATTTGTGTGTTTTATAATACTTGTAATCCAAAGTGCTGGTAGAACTCGTGAAAAGAACTGCTGGTAGTGCTGGTGAAAAGAGAATAGAAGGGTAGTTAATTAAATTAAGCATATACTAAGAGCTCTCTGGGAGATGCTGTTTCACTTCCTGGCAACTCTGAAGATTTCAAAGCTTATTACTTTCTTGCTTTTGTTTGAGGAGAGAACAAAACAATTGTAACATCTTTTCAAAATAAGATGTGTCAAAATTTGTTAATTGAGTACTGCTTTTAAATTCTTTTCCTGGAAATGACCTGAGAGTTTGCATCAAAATTTTCCAGGGAAAGCCATACCTCCTTGAAATGATATGTACTTTCTAGTGAGATGTGAGGTGCTCCAAAAACTTCTGGTGATGGAACAATCATATTAATCTGTTTCACTGTAGTATTGTCATTTGGGCAGACTGGTTTCCTCAAGGACAAAAAGTGCTTTTTGTCCTTGGAAAGGACAAGTCCTTGGTCAGATATAGACTTGCTAGTCAAAACAAAAATGAATCAGAATTTCACAGAATTACAGAATTTCACAGAACATTCTGAGTTGAAAGGGACCCAAAAGAGTCGTCAAGTCCAGGTCGTAAGTGAATGGCCCATATGGGGATCGAACCCACATCCTTGCTGTCATTAGCACTGTGCTCTGACTAACTGAGCACAGGAGGAATTGCTTAGGCACACGGGATTGCTTAGGCACACGGGAAAAGGATGCTCTGCTAAGGTCTAGAATACACATTCATTTAGATAAAGCAAGAATATACTGTCTCTTTGCCATGGTGCGTAATCCTGACTTTTCCAGACCTGTGTGTTTCAGAGGGTACTCACTCCATTAATAACATTGTTAGGCTAATATAACTTCTGTCCACAATATCTGATGCAACATCAGGTAAATTATCATATCTTCTGTACAATGTAGTCTCTAATGACTCCCATTCTTAAGAGGATGTTTGAAAGCTGCATGCCATGGGGAGGACTGGACAATGGTATCAGAGTATATGTCAATGGAGTAACAATAGACATAGGATGTATTAGAAAAGCATTTGGTGGGTTTGTTTCTTTTTATTTAAAGTTACAGTTGCATCCTCTCTACAGGGACTTAATGAGATTAAATAAGAAAATGTGTCTGCAGCTATTTTGACACTGAAGTAAACATATGCAGCAACGTTTTGTAGTGCAGCATTGTCCTGGCCACAGAGGTGCAGTTACTTTGTGGTTTCACCAGGTGGTTGACACACCTGAAGGACAGGATGCCATCTGGAGGGAGCTAGACAGGATCAAAAACTGGGCCCATGGGAATCTTGTGAGGTTTAACAAGACCAAGTGCAAATTGTTGCACCTGGATCAGGGCACCTCCCAGTACCAATACAGGCTGGGGATGAACAGATCCAGAGTAGCCCTGCCAGAAGGACTTGGGGGTGCTGGTGGGTGACAGGCTGGTCATAGACAGCCATAACACTTACAGCCCAAGAAGCCAAATGTGTCCTGGGCTCCATCCAAAGCAGCAGGGCCAGGGAGGGGATTCTGCCCCTCTGCTCTGGTGAGATCTCACCTGCAGGGCTGCATCCAGCTCTGGAAGCTTCAGTACATGAGAGACAGCGACCTGTCAGAGTGAGTCTGGAGGAGGCCACCAAGGTAAATAGAGGGATGGAGAACCTCTCCCATGAGGAAAGGCTGAGAGAGTTAGGATTGTTCAGCTGGAAGAGGAGAAGGCTCTGAGGTGACGTAATTGTGGCCTTCTAGTACCTGAAGGGAGGCTGTGAGACAGAGGGACTTTTTGCAAAAACATGCAGTGACAGGACAAGGGGGAGTAGGTTTAGACATTAGGAAGAAATTCTGTTCTGAGAGGTTGGTGAGACACTGGATCAGGTTGTCCAGGGAAGCTATGGATGTCCCATCCTTGGAAGTGTTCAAGACCAGGCTGCATGGAGTTCTGAGGAATTTGGTCCAATGCAAGATGTTGTCCATGGCAGAGGGGTTGAAACAAGATGATCCCTTTAAAGGATCACTAGATGGTCCCTTTAAAGCCAGGATATTCAGTGATTCTGTGATTCAGTTTTTACAGTTTAGTTAGGTTTGCTTGACAGAATCTGTGTTCAGAGCCACCAGCAAGCAGGTCCAAGAAAACAAATTAGAATGTGGCTTTAGACTGTCAGGATCTGCCTCCAGGGTCTAATGCAGACATATCAGGCCAGAAATTTCTGGACTTGAAGTTGTTAATGGCTGAAGTTGTTCCCTGAAAGCTGGGAGGTAACAAATGCAATCAATAACCACTGTTAAATGGCAATTATATTGACTAAGCAAGATATGGTTTTTGTAACAGTCAGACCTTAGAAAGTCAAGAAATATCTTTCAAGATCTATAAAGTACTTCACATTGACTGGTTTTTATTGTCTATTGTATGAGCTCCTTGGAAACAAGGAATTTTTTGTTATAGCTGATATCAGGTTCGTTTGTGGGAAGAAATAAATGGTTTCTTAATGATTTCTGAAAGTTGCACTGTGGGTATAATCTGTCTTGCAGCTCAACCCAAACAGAGAGGAAAAAGCAAAAGAAAACTTTCATCAAAACAAAGCAAAATTTTGGTTGTTCTTCTTCTGTTTAACTTGAGATGCTCATGGTACCTTTATTTTCTGTTAGGTTGTTTTTTTTTTTTTTTTTTTTTTTTTATCTGAGGTTCTTAGATCACTGTTTAAATTGCAGTTCAGGTTAAGATAAGAAAATGTTAATTGTGTTTTTAGTTTGGGCTTACAAGAAGTGGGGAATGTGTGAATAAGGCTCACTATGAAAGCCATTCCAAGCTTCTGCAAGGCCGAGGTACAAATAAATTAAATATATGTCTGTGAAATTCAAAGGGCATTATGTGGACAGAACTGTGAAATGGGTTTAAGCAAGAAATAGTGGGTTGAACACAAATCTGTTTGGCAAAGTGTATATACCATTTAAATAGTCCTCATGATTGTGAAGTTGATGAATTCTGCTGGGTTTTTATAAATTTAACTATAAGTCCTTTCTGACATGTGTTCCCCTACTTAAGAAAATTGGATCCTTTCAATTTCAATCTAGTGCATATTTTTAGATTGTTGCTTTTATAAAAAAATTATTTCAGTTTTTCTCATGGTGATTTTAGGTAACAGGATCCTATCATCTCTGCCCAGTTTGGGGTATGCACACTAATATTTTGCTACAAAACACACATTGTTGCCCAGTCCTCTCTGTAGTATTAGTTTTACAAGACTTTGTTCACCTTGGCTGCCTCTGATGATTGCCTTGTCCTTTAATTGTCTTTAGGTAATGTTATTGTCCATGCGCTTGCACATATCTATGAACTTTTCCTGAGTGTCCTTAGACACTGTTAATTTCCTTGAATATGTAGGTTCTTGGTTCTGTGGAATTTTGTATATTAGAGTTAGCTGTACTAGTACAACTAGAACCCTTTGGTAACAGTTCTAGTTTTGCCCATAAATTTCTAGCTGGAGCATCAGAAGAGAGTTAAACTGTTTCCTTGGTAAAAACTGTAGTAACTGAGTTCCAACACATATCATGGCTTAGGAGCATAAAAAGTCAATCAAGGGCAGACAGTCTATTGAAAAATCTTTGCAGATAGTAGTGTTCATCGGTCAGCAATGTTTTTCACAGGTGCTTTTGCATCTGTTGACATTTATTTAATTTCCCTTATCCCCAAGATTTTCACTGGAGGGCTTGACTAATTTTATAGTCATATTCCAGCAAAGTGGTTACAGCAGTCAGTAGTGATTTTTGACAGTCTGGATTGTTTAGGATATTTATATATATATATATATATATATATATATATATATATATATATATATAATAGTTTTAGAAAATGTATTCTAAATTAGTTTTTTCTATTTTCATGAAAGGTTTTTCTGAAGCTGCTGCAGGACTCAGAGAAGATGCCCTATGTTCCACAAGCAGCACACCTGGACCATAAAAATGGTGCTGAATCAGTCTGTAAGTAAAAAATGATGTGCCTTCTGAAGCAACTAGATTTATAAAGATCAAAAATGCAAATGTAAGCATGCACAAAGTTCCCAAAGTTGAGGAATGCACAAGCAAATGGAGAATACTGCTTGCTACCATCTGGTAATTCCTTTTTTGTGTGTCTGACTTGGGTAGTAGCTTTTTATATGTCTGCTGTGATTTACCTCTATCACTTCACAGTCATCTTCCCACCCTTTTGAGTATGTGCACACGAGCATTCTCTTACTGCAGCAGCACTGGCTTACTGCTTCATACCAGTCCCTGGAAACTAATTATCCTCTTCATCTCATACTGAAAATGGATAAATATTGCAGACATATACCACAGACATAAAATCTCTAAGCTATTAGAAAAGTACATTCATGTTCATCCATATACAGTTAAAAAAAAAAACAAAAGCTGATTCCCCTTGTAGTAGGAGATCATTCATCTTCTTACGTGGCATGTTATTTTTGGTTCCTTTACATCTTGTTTTTAAAAAAATGTTTTGTACTTTCTCTTTTTCTGTCCTGCAAGCATGGGAGGAGGTCCTTTCGAACACTTCTGAAAACTCAAGAATTTTTTTTTCTTTAAAAAATTCTTTTTATAAGAAGAATCACTAGTCATCACTAATGATCATTACAAAATCCAAGACTCAAGTTCTCTAATGTCAGTGTCCATCAAGCTGATTAATGTCTTTACATTGGTTCTGGGACTTTCATTCTTCTATAGTTACTATGTTTCTTTCTATTTGAAGATTGACATTTAGATTAGAGTTTTCTTTGGTTAGATGTCAAGCTTTTTCTTCTATGTGCAGTACTTTTCATTTTGTTTCTATAAAGTACAGGCCCAGGGAAGTCCTGATCTGTGGACCTTTAATGTTACTGTAACAGAAATGACAATTTTTAGCCAAGTTTTCTTTTTTTGTCAAGATAAATTCAATTGGATCTGCCAGTAAAAAATAATCATTGCCAATAATGGTGGCCTAAGGTGAGACTTTTTCTGACAAAATGCAAGCTTGAAAAGAAGACTTTTTCCAGAAGGTTTGTTTGCTGGGCTATTCCAGTCCCTCTTGAATCAGTGAAGATGTAAGTGTATAAAACTGAAACAACCTCACTAAGCAAATAAAATTGTCACTTCTGTCATGGGAGAGAATGAGACTTCTATTCAAAACACAGTTTTGAATATCCCTTATTTTATAACAGTCAATTTATTTCTTCAAGAACTGAGCTAGGGTATCTGAACTAGTTTAAAAATCATAACAATCTATCTTCTCCACATTGCATTTTCATTAAAGAGTAAGATTTACAGTTCCTAAAGTAATGAAGACAGTATATTCTTATAAGAGCTAAGAACTTGATATACCTTCCCATATGCATCTCAAAATGTATAAAGTAGTATTTGTTCAAGTTATTACATTAATAAAGTATTGAGTAATCAGAGACTATGTATTTTTTCAGCCTGATAAATTATAGCAAGTATATGTGATGATAATGCCATTTCTTTGGGGATGAGAGTACTGGAAAATTGTCATTCGTTGCAGATGACTGTCATTCATCATTAAGGACAGTTGTGAAGTGTAGGCATAAGGGATCTGGGAAATGGTCATGAAAGGTATCCATCATTGTCAAAGTTAACCAGAATACTCCGTGGGCAAAGCTTGACTTGCATAACTTTGTCTTTGAGAGCAGGTTCAAAGGCAGTCAAACTTTCGGTTGTCAAAGTAGTCAAATGAATTTTCAAAAACCCCTAGAGCAAGCAGCTGGGATTATCGAGGAGATCACAGGATGCTGCTATTTGATTTGCAAAAGAATCTGGACTAGAGAGATGCTTTCACAAAGCTCAGACCTCAGTTCAAGCAGGGGTGTTGGCTATCCTTTACTGCTGCTAAGCTCTTGAGGTGTCAGGATTGTGCAGAAAACCAACATGTTGTCTAATGTCTCCCAGATTAGGAGGCATAGGAGGGAGGTGTGTGTCTCTTCTTGAATGAAACAGCAGAAAATCAGCACACGATTTAAGCCGACGACCAATGCCAAAAACACTCAAGGGACATTATTTCAGCAAAATATGGCAGAATCTCACTGAAGTCAGAGCTGAGACAATTTCTAGTTATGCTTTACAGTGTTTTAGTGTACTATGTCTGGTTGGAATTGGGTTAAATTTCTTCACAGCAGCCTCTAGGGTGCTGTATTTTGGATTTGTGGCTGAAACAATGTTGATAACACACCAGTGTTTGGGCTATCACTGATTAGTGGTATTTGTGGTGCCAAGGCTCTCTCTTTTCCCATTTCTCTGCTGTGAGTAAGCTGAGGATGAGAAAGAGGGTGTGAAGGGACACAACCTGGACAGATGAGCTAAATTGACCAGAGAGTTGTTCGATGTATGACAATAAAAGCTTTTTTTAGGAGGTAGCAGTTGCTACCAGTGGCTGAGCATGTGAGTGCTCAGGGAGGTGGTGAGTGATTGACTTTGCATTATCTGGGTTGGACTTTTTTTTTTTTTTTTTTTTTTTTTTCAGTTAGTTAGTTAGTTAGTTTGTTTGTTTTGGGTCAATTTTTCTTTCTTTCTCCTTTACTGCTTAAACTGCCTGTATCCTGACTCACAGTTTTGCTCACTTCCTCTTTTCCTATCCTCTTCCCCATCCTACTGGAGGAGGGGGAGTATGGGCAGGCAGCCTTTTGGTGCTTGGCTACTGCTTAAGGTCAGCAATGAAAATAATGTAAAAAAATCTCAGAATTATTTGAACATTTCTAAATGCAAATGTTAGAGGTAAGTAGCAGTCCATTAATTAAATGAATTGTAACAGTTTTAAAGATGCAAAGCACACTGTAGTATCTAGTAGTTTGTTTCCTTTGTGGACAGTTTTATCAAAATTTTAGTTTTATTTCAATTAAAAAACCTTAGACTAAAACTCACCTTTTTTGTGACAACAGTTAAAATTTTGTTTTTAAGTCAGGGATGACTGTGTGTGCAAACATAGTACATGCATGTATTATAATTCAGTCATGCATTATTAATTTCTACACAGTTGGACCACCCAATAGTTATTGTTTTGTAGATGTATACAGAATATGCAGAAAAATGGTTAGACTGAGCTTGTAATGGCTGTTTGACAAGACCATTGAAGCCAAATAGCCTAGAGAAAATGAAGGCCAGCTCTACAGAGGCCAACAAAATTATCATAATCCGCAGCAGGCAGTATATATACAGAAATAATCAGGAGAGCTAAGAGCAAGTCCAAAAGGTGAGTAGCTAAGCATGGATAAATGACAAAATAATCTGAACATATGCAAAACCAGGTAATAGGCTAGTGAGTGGTCTCATTGGCTCATTCAAGAAACAATATTGTTGAATTAAGATACCAGATTTGCTGAAGAGCCAAATTATTTCATTTTGTAGCATTTATTTTCTTAGTAATTTCTGGGAGATACCAACTTTGGATCTAGTCTTTTCTGGCAATAAACTACAATCGGAACCCTGAGGTATAGTGAAACTAAACTGTAGCAAATTCCAAATTGATTCATTATATTTTTGCACACAGTAATACATAGCATTTGAAATTTCTTGCCATATAACATTACACAGACTGAGTACGGTATTATGTTGAAAAAGTCCAAAGAATGGTTATTAATTGATAATAATATGAACATCTATAGTAACAGAAGTGTTATTAAAGCTTATATGCCTTTGAACTTTGATAAGTCAGCCTCTGAAAGTGTGAGTGTGGAGGCAGGTAGATGCATAACTACTTTTTAACATTGCTTAACTCTTTCTCTGAAGCAGCTGGTGTTAGCCATTTTGAACCATATTGGGCCAAATGTGACATTGCTCCTCTTAGGATTAGTGAGATCAACAATATGTGGTGCTCATAAAGCTCATCTAAAAGCTAATTTGCTAAGAAATTGTAGCTGACAAAAAGCAATCATTAATAGTGAAATATCATTGTGAAGAGCTTTTGTGAATTTCAGCTGGGTTTCAACTCTGCCTTTTAATTATCTTTGTGAGTGATGCTGAAGTAAACATAACCTTGCTGATGGAAAAGAAGGACAAATGCGGAACTGTGATAAGTAAGACCAGTCCTAAGGACTGAGTCAGATCACTTGAAAAGCTGAATCCATTCTAAATAAAGGGTATTTTAATTAAGCCAAATGCTAGGCATGTCTGTATAATGGGGAGCAATATCCTGGAAAACAGTGACTCTGAGTTATCTGCTGATCCTAGTAGAGAAGCATTTTAAGACAGCTAAGGTGATTTATATTTGAGCTTAATGTACAAAATGATGCAAAGAGGTCATTTTGGCTATCCATTCAAAATTGATGAGACTGATGCTACAATACTAGTACAACCTTTTTGTCCACATTTTAAAGTTTGAATTACTTTAGGGAGAAATAGAGAATTCAGATAGTGAGCAGAGAAGAATTAATATTGGATGCTGGCAGTGAAGTCCTTATAAAGGCACCATCAGGGCTCCTTTAACACAGTTTATCAAAAATAAGATAGAGAAGTGGTTTACTTAAATATCTTTTTTTTTTTTTTTTTTTTTTTAAACGTGGAGAATATTGTCTCTTAAGGTATAATTCTACCTTTTATTTGGGCAGAAGAGATAAATGAAAGAAAGGAAACAAAAAGTAAGCAAACATCTGTAATCTAAAGACAAGCAAAAGTTAAATTAGCAGTTGGAGTTATTCTGCCCAAGGAAGTGAGTTGCTTCTCCTGGTGCTTTTGACACAAGGCTTGGGTCTTTGTAGAAAATATGCTATAGTAAAGGGTGTTTTTGATTTCTGCACATGAGTAGCTGTGGAATTTGATGTCTTTTGGTTGGTGATCAAGTGGTTTCATCTATTCTTAAACAGTGTCCTTTAATCCACTATCACAAATTGAACTGCAAAAAAAAAAAAAAGGCTTCACAGTGATTTTTACAATATCCTTGAAGTTATATTTTAACATCCATTTTTAAATTGACCTCACTTCTTTCAATTCCCTGTAAAATTTGAATAAAAGAACCTCTGAATTATTTCAGTACTCCACCTTGCAAAATGTAACTTGATTTATGACAAGAATATTGTAGACATGAAGCATCAATGTCTCTGTTTAGAAGTGGCTGCTGACATGAATGCTGGTAGTAAAATTTTCTAACTTTTGGTATCTTATGATAAGGAGAAGATAAAACATAAATTTCAGTCTTCTGGCAGTATAACAGTACAGGTAACACTACCACTAAAATTCAGCACTAAGCCCTGAAAAAGAGGAGTCAAAGTAGCTGGTCTAAAAATCATGGCTAAATCATATTTTCCTTCAAACGTTATGTTTTAATACTGTTGTAATTAGTTTCTTGCAGGAAATGTCATGATTTTTGCATGTGTTGAAAACTTAATAGACACTTCAAATATTTAGCTTTATATTCCTCAAACACCAATCTTTCTTCCTTTCAGCATTCTCTGCAGCATAGAACAAAGATGGAGCATCTTTATAATGTTACCTATCAATTGTGACAAAAAACTGATTTCAGAAATAAGATAGTTTGAGTTATTTAAGGTTTATATATGAATTTGTTTTCTCAGTGCATAACTAACTCCTTCTATTCTTCTGAAAGCAAATGATCAGTTTCTTCCTCCTTCCTCAAATGTTTCACTTTTTTTACCCACTACTTTCTTCTTTCATCCAAATTTTTTCCTTATCTGTTGTTTTCTTTGTGATCACTGCCTGAGCCAGAGTATGGACATCTTGGACTCTCTCTTAGGTAGGCTCAGACATTAGAGGGCTGCCAGGAAAACAATAGAAATACAGCTGTTTTCTAGTAAAGGATGCTGCTCTTACAATACCAAGAAGCTCATCCATATCCCCAGCCTCTTTGTCCTCTCATTTATCTCCCTATTTCAGAGGCATGAAGGAAATTAATCCTACCTACCTTTCTCACAGTGACCTGCTATCTTCAGCTCTAGGGAAGAAAATGGTCAGTAAAGCACTTCTCAAAAGGGGGCTCAATTGTAAAAATTCTGCAAGTAGTACAGAAATAGAGAACAAAAAAACAATCTGTTTGAAATTTGGATTTTGAAAATCATTTTAATTGCTCACAAAAATATTGTCTTGATGGAATTGAGCTGGTTTCATAAAAATCACTTTATGAAAGGGACTTAGTAGCTCCTTTCCTGTAATTTGGTATTTTTGCTGGTTCTTAAAACATTTGAGTCTCATTTTGAGTGAAAGATTTGCTTGAAGCAGCAAATTGTGTTATAGATAGAGATTCTAACTTCAGTAAGTTAGAAACTGGAAATAGTAATCTTCAGACTACAATCTGAGAACAAGTCAGGAAAGTTGTTGCAGAGCCCCATCTTATGATGGAAGAGATGATGCCTCTTCTATCCTGCCTAGTGGCAGAGGTTACTGCCTAGGATAGAAGAAGCAGAATCCTCAGGGAGACTTAATCTAAGCTGTGTGCCACCAGAACTGGTATGCATGCAACCTCTGATGGTGATGACTATATATTGAATTTCTATATATCTCAAGGGCCTTTTAAACAGAAAATTGTACTTGATACTAACATCTCACAGCTCTTACTGCCTGATATGCATGTATGAGGCTATGAGAATATTGTGAACCTGATTTTTTTTGACAACCTATTTCCTTGCCTTTGTCATAATCTGAATTGTTTGTGGGTTAGTTATTAACAGTGCTTGCTTTAGAAGTGAAACTGTTTGGTACCTTTTCCACTGTGTGCAGATATTTCTTTCAGCTGAGAGACAAAGAATACACATAGGTGCATTGAGAATGCTTAATTTATTCAAAGGTAATTGGTAGAATGTGAACCCCTTTAATATCTTGAAAAACAAGTGATCAAATAATCTGTTGTGTAGCTCTTCTGTCTTGCTTATAAAACCTTTGATTTCTTCTTGACAGTGTATTTCTTCATGCAGTGACTGTTTCCCCTCATACTTGCTAGTGCTCCCTTCTGCCTTCTATGTGTGTGTTTCTCCCTCCAGCCTCTCCTTTGCACTCCACAATGCACTGTTTTCTTTTAGTTCTCATAATTTATTCAGGCTGTCGCAACAGCTAAAGACTGGAAAAAAGCATAGAAAACTTATATGATCTTTCATGGCATTTTTAAAATCCTGTCTTTTAAATAAATACTCAGAAGACTTATTTTCCAATCTGAAGAACTACTTGTCTTCCATTTCATGCTGTAATTATTTGCAAGTGACTGAAAGAAAACCAGGAAAGAAAGAAAAGCATATAAGGGAGGTAGAACTCTTCCTCAAAAGATAATTGAGATCTGGCTGCCAGCATTCCTGTGTTATTTTGTTGCTTTTGAGAATGACCTGTACACACTTTTTTGCAGATATTCCACTTTTTGCACATTTGCAACATCACCAAAAATCTGTATTCAGTAAGTGGTTTAGGTGATAATCTATTTTCCAAAAAGCAACTGGTATTTGAACAGCAATGGATTGCCTGGTAACAGCAGTGATGGGTTGCCTGGTGTAATACTAATGTGACTTTTGCTACGCATTTAGTAATACTTTCTTCCTATTTAAACAATTGAATTCTTTTAGATTATGTTCTTTTTGCTGTTCAGCAATTGGATTTTTCCAAAGACAGTGTTTAGATCTCATATGCTAGATAAACTATTATTTCTCTCCCTCATAATATGGGGTCTATGTGTTGGAGAAAATTTTCAGTCTTACATAATCAACACAAAGTCATACATATGGTGTCAGAAAATATTTGTTGCTAATAGCTAGTCTTTAGGTTTATATGAAAATTAAATTCTGATAGTTTCTTGCCTTGCTTGAGCTTACAAGTGTACATTTTATGGATTTTTTTTGTGTTTGTATGTATTTTTTTTTTACAGATTAAGAGAGTGTGTGTATATACACACATACATACAAGTCGGTTAAAAGAGTTTTGCTTTATTAATTTTTAATTTTTTAAAGAAGTGCTTATCAAGAGTAAGATGCTTACTTTTCATTCTAAAACAGAACATTGCTTAGGGAAGAGGCTTCATGAAATCTTCCTGATGTCTCGCGTCATTTATTAAGTACCATATGCACGTAGAGAGTGTGTTATGCGCCTTAGTTGTACTACTAAGGCTCTCTTTGAGGTTGATGCTTCTACATGAAACTAGATTTTTCATCTGTCCAGTGCCTTCTCAAAAGTATCTCCTTTGGCAAAATTGTTGTCTCTACTTTGTCGCTAAAACATTCCTTTTATGGAAGACAAGGACTTTAGCAATATTCACACACCTGTTTTCTCAATACTAGCAACATTCTGCAGTACTATATGTTCGGGTTTTTTCTTATTTTTTTTCTCAAAACTAACAAAAAACTGGTTTAGGAGCTACTGGTACAACATGTAAACTAGCTTCAGTACGAAGGGCAGTATGTGGAGCACTTAGGACTGCACTTTTTTTTGCCAACTTTTCATATGGTAAAGCTGTAACAAAGTGATACAAGATGTGTATTACACTGTTGCTATCCAATTCCTCATTTGAAATATAAATGGGACTTCATGATAGTAGACCCGGCGTTGGACTTCTGTATAGGTGGAAATTTTTAGCTGTGTAAGTTTTTTCTCTTTCTATCTGTCTCTAGGTCTATTTTAGAGTTTATTAAGGTTACCATATTCATTGGAGACATTAGAAAAAATGGAGCAGTTGGTTCTGCTAATCCAGATCATTGAAACTGTTTAATACCACTATTTATGAGATCACTATTTATGAGAATGCCTGAGGAATGAGATTATTTATCAAACACATTTTTCAATTGTTTGCTACAGCTTCAGGTCTGAATAAAACATGCCTCCTGCAGAACTTTCAGTTTTGAATTGTTTCCCTGTGCAAACTTTGATATGATTTTTTTATTAATAGAATAACTCTAGTAGAGATATGGTCTAAAAATATTCCTGATTGTGGGAGCTGCAGTATTTTAGACCAAGTTCTTTGTTTGTATTAAGGTAATACTTGCACAAATTCTGAAAGTTAAAGTGGGTCAGAATGTCCTTGTCTGTCATGGTGAAATGTGGGTCCTGATGAAGTTGTTTCCTCTGTTTAATGTCTGAGTTTTCTCTGAGCAATTCCAAGAGGCTTCTTCCATAGTGCTGTACACAGCGTTTTCAAAGGCCACTCACAGCAAACTGAGCAGCTGCATGACAGAAGTCATCTGCAGTACAACGATGGACAGTTGCTATTTAAAAGTTTCCTTTCTGGGAATCTAGTAAGCAGTGGGAAGTGTTGAGAACACCTGGTTTGAATATATAGTTCTTTCTTCTGTTGCTATATTTAATCCGTCTAGTTGGAAATGCTAAGATATTTATCATTAAGTCTTACGTGTAATGTTATGGGAAGTGGTAGAGCAACATTCAGATTTTATTGCTGTCCTGGCCTTTCATCAGTTTTTCACCAAACACAGCAAAAGTACTGTGGGTGTTAGCCCTGTTGTCTGCATCGGGTTCAATCTTGAAATGTTGTAACTTGAGTCTGTAGGTTGAATTCAGTGGGTTAAATTCTAACAGCTTTCTGAGTATTGATTTACATTCTAAAAAGAAAAAGAACCAACCTCAATAAGTGTTTTGCTTATTGTAATAAGAGGGTATATTCAGGGCACAAAAAGTATCTGATGGTTGTTTGCCTGTGCGTGCACAAACGTATTTTTTCTCCTGGCCAAACCTGACGTGGATATATAGATACCTATATAGATACCTATGAAATGAACTGGGATTTTTTTATTATAATTTTTTTTTTTTTTTTTTTTTTTTTTTGCAATTCTGACAGTCTGTGCTTCTCTTCTATTGTTGTGCCTTCAAAGAGTACAAACAAAGGGTGCAAATACTGTGGGTGCTTCCATTCTGTAGCCACATTCTGTGCTCTTTTTTCAGTTCTTCCTTTACTTGCCTCATCCTCCATGTGGGAATTCATTGCAGGTGCATCACTGCAAGGGAGACAGTACTGCAATAAAAGGATATCTATTTGCACAATTATCTCCTGGAAATTGGAATTAGCACAGTTGTTAATGTTGCAAGTTAGCCATACAGAAACTCAAAGTCAGAGACCTAGGGTTTTCAATTCTGCAGTAATTTTCTTTTCCAAGACATGATAGTCTGTCTACCTGACTGAATATTTGTCTTTTTGTTTTGTTTGTTTCCAAAGAATATTCACATCTCATAATGATGAAGTTGCCTTTGCCACAGAAGAGTTCACCACGCAAGTCTAAAAAAATACTTCGTGTTTAAATACAACTTCTTTTTCAGTATGGTTTAAGCTGGCAGAAATCCCAACTAGAATGAAGAGAAGAGATATAAATTATGGTAAAGCAGAAAAAAAACATTAAAAATGTGACAAAAGAGATTGTTTTAGGCATTGCAAATGTCAAAACAATTGAAACCTTCTCTTTATGCATTATTGCAACAGTGCATTCAGCAGTGTGTCCTCCTCTTCCACCAAGCCCAGACTGCCTTAGGTGGCCGTTCACCAGATTAGCTTGGCTAATCAGGATAGTCAGTGTAGCAACTGTATTTGGCTCTCCATGGTGTCTGTAGGGTGATGGATAGGAAGACAGCACCATCGTTTCTCATTTCTTTATGCTCATGCACTGTTTGTGTTCTTATGGCTGGAGAAGGCAAAGAAACAGTATTCTGCACTGAAAAATTAATTCCCTTTGTGGAAAGTAATGACAATGTTTTTATAACATGAAAGTTTTACATTCCTAAATGAGTATAAACTCAGTCGAGTTTCTGCTGTGGCTACATTCCTGCCCATTTCCACACTAGTAAAAACAGCAAGGGCTGTTTTGACACCAGCTCTCACTTGAGCAGTAACAAGGGTGTTGTTTTTTCCAGCTGCTTGTAGTAGCCATTATTGTTTATTGTGTGAGCCGTGGTGCCTTGGAAACCAAATCTGAAGTCGTGCCCTGTTGTTCCAGACACCCTACAGACTAATAGTAAGAATAAAAAACCTCAGGTCTTTACCACCTTTGACAGCTTGCAGTCTAGTTTTAAGACTGAATGCAATGAGTAGATAAAACAGACAAATAGGTTGGGGAAGGCAAGAGTATAAAGCAAATCTATAAATTAAAAGCAGAGGTCTCAGTTCACTGTCTTTCTGACTATTTTATTTACTTGCTAAATGCCATTTGGACTTTCTTGCTTCCTCAAATTTACATTTAGAGTGTGGTTGTGATGCACATCTGTTTTAAAGTTTTTATCAGGTACCACACGTGAGGTGCTGTTGCATGGTGTGGCACTTTAACAAGATTTTCTGTTATTTGACATGAATGATAGCAAAACTTAATGATTTTTTTTTGCATTGGTATGAGATTGAGTATTCTTGCATTTAATACAGGGTTAAAACAGTCAGGAGATTCTGTAGGCATGTGAATATTAGTTATATATTAAAGAGGCTGGCTTACCTTCTTTCTGTCTCAAATGGGTATTTCAGATACCTAAATTCATATTTCATGTATATAGAAATATAATATTGGCTATAAGTAGTTGTGAATGTGAACATGTAAAGGAAGGGTAAAATAGAATCTAATTTTTAGTTTTAATCTACTTTGTATAATTGTGAAGAAATATTTTGCTTGTATTCAGTGGTACTCATCTCTTCATCTATTGTTCATACCTCTAGTATGTTCTAACTTTGAGAAAATATAAGTTCTTGAACTTAAAGGATGATATTCATATTGTGAACGAGGCTATATTTTGCCTGAAGACAAAATAAAGACCTTGAGTTGTATTCTTTTTTACACTTATAATCTGTTTTGCATATTTTGTCAATCTTTGCAGCAGCATAGTGGGATGGTGGTTGGCTGTTTAAAAAGTAGATTCAGGTAGGGACTAATCAGTTCACCTAGTAAACTCTACAAAAGTTGAAGAGTTTGAGGGACAGGAATAGGTCATTTGCTGCATTTAATGAGCTCTTGAGAATCTAGGTGATGTATTCTATTCAGGTTATTTTGAGAGCTATTTTATTGTGTATCCTAATGTATTTTCATCAGTTGGGTTATTCAGTACTCAAAAATCAGTCCTAATTTTAATTATTTCCCAGTCTGCTAGTTACCTATCCCAAAACTATCTCATGGTAGGGTTAAGGTCCAAGAGGAGTAGAGTATTTTAGATTGATGCTTGAAGTCTTTGTATGAGTCACATTTCATGTGAAATTGTAAGCTGGAAATTCCTTTTTTTAACAGTTTCTCCTCTCCAAACAAAATAATGAAAAAGAGTGTAGCTCATTTTTTGGTAAACAAATTTACAGAATCAGAATCACAGAATCATTTAGGTAGGAATAGACCTCTGAGATTATCAAATCCAACCTATGACCTAACACCACCATCTCAACCAGACCATGGCCCTGAGTGCCACATCCAGTCTTTTCTTAAACACCTCCAGGGGCAGTCACTCCACAACCTTTCTGGCAGCCCATTCCAACTATGCATCACACTTTCTGTGAAGAAATTCTTCCTGATGTCCAACCTAAATCTCTCCTAGTGCACCTTAAGACTCCTCTTGTCCTGTTGCTGGGTTCCTGGCAGAAGAGACTGACCCCAACCTCGCTGCAAACTCCTTTCAGGCAGTTGTAGAGAATGATAAGGTCACCTCTTTTTCTTCAGGCTAAACAACCCCAGCTCCCTCAGCCACTTCACATGAGACTCGTGCTCCAGGCCCTTCATCAGATTCATTGTCCTCTGGACGTGTATTTTCCAGTGCCGTTTAATTATGTGCCTCATGTTATCTACACAATGTGTTTACTTCCTACAACAAACCTGAACGAAAGTCTTGGATGCAAAGAGTGATGTCCAGGATGAAATGATCTTGCTTAGATACACCTCTGTCACTGCTTGGATAACAATGCAGCAAGTAAGAGTAAAAAAAATTATTTCATGGATGAAGGCTTTTTGCTCTCTAACACTTGGATGTTTTACCTTTTCCTTTTGCACAAACCCACTTTACATTTCTGTCTTTCATTTAACTATTAAAAATCATGTCCAACATGTCAATTGTGAAGGTACTGTAAAGTGTTTCTCTCTCTAAGATTTAAGTGCAGTTTTATCCTACCAGTTCTTCAGCCCCTTACACATTACTCAGAGTATATAATTCCTATCCCATTCAGGCCTAACTTGAAGATGTATTTCTTCTAAATACAGTGATAACTTTAAAAGGAGTTTGCCCCATTCTTTTCCTAAGCTTTTTGCATAAAATGGACTTTTTTTCATTGTGCCTTATTCTAGGAAATGAAAAAAAAATAATAAAGAGATTAAGGAGGCTCCTTTATGAGTTTGCTAGTAGTTTTTCTAGGGACAAGTTTTTAGATGGTGAGATTTGGGTGTTGGAGTTTCTTCAGTGAGAGTATGCAGCTCATTTTTCCGGTTATGCTGGTTCTTTCTTGATTTTTCAATAGGAATCAGATGTATTGTTCCCGCTATCTTTTCAGTGGTCTTCAGTGGTGTGATCAAACATTAGCATGTCAGATCTTGAACAGGAATAATATCTTAGATAAAGGAAGGAAATTGTCTAATCAGTCAACTGACTGGCTTGAGGAAAAGGGCTTGGAAGATCTGAGTTGTGAAGGAGATTCTTTACAAGGTTGGGGAGTGACGGACACGAATTCCTGAGCTTTAGAACATTTAATTTTACTAATGGACTCTACATTTGCCTAGATCTCTGTTACTCTGTCTCAAAGGTCTTCATGCCCATGCAGAACTCTATTTTGGGATCTGTGAATCAGAATGTAAAGCTAATTTTTTAATTAAAACCCTACAGGTTTTTCCCTCCAAAATGTTACTTAATTGGATTAGTAAATATGTAGGGAGTAGAGAGAAACTCTAAAACAGGAAATTATTAAGATGGAAACAATTTGAATCAACTTTTTAGAGGAAACATTCACAATGCCTAAAATTAAAAATATGGGGGAAGGAATAGGAGGATTTATATCTAAAAATGCCCCAAGGGAACTTCTCTTGTGAAATTCCCCCCAAAATAAATATTTCTCTGATCAGCTTTGGATAGAGAGAACTCATTATTATATATCAGCAAGAATCAGTCATAGTATGAAACACAGACCAGATGCATTCTCTTTATACTTTACACTGTTAAAGTGCCTTTATTCAAATTTCCCTCAAGAAAATCTGTCTTCAAAATCCTCCTGGAAACAAATTCAATATTATACTAATTTTTATAATGAATAGGAAAATGTGCAAGAAGAGGGAGGACATTTTTATATCTTCTAATGAAATGCTGTGCACAGATTGGTAGGCTAGTACTGCCTCTGGTGCAGTATAGCGTGTGCTGAAATGCAGAATGATGTCAGTTTATGCGTTCAACTTAGAACTACTTCTTGGCACAAAACTTCTGATAAGCCAATAAATATTTACTGCCTTGCAATGTAACCAGCTAGCTTAACTGTTTTGCCAGGGTATTGCAGTTCCAGTATTACCTTCCCAAAATCTGGATCTCCTCTAAATGACTTGTCTAAAGGCCAAAGTGACTGAAGTACAATTGAAAATGTATGCTTCTGGCTGTTAATTTGTCTGTTGCATAACCCATCTTTCCTTCTGCACCATGAAAAAAGATTAGAATTTCATTGTTTTCTAGAAGTGCAAAATACAGGGGAAAAGGACCATCCAATACCAAGTTAGAGACTCTTACAATAATTGTTTCTGCTCCTAATTCTAGAGTAGTCTATAGGCAAGGATTTTGATAATCTTCATTTCTGGATGTTGGGACTTGTTCTGTTTCCCTGTACCTAATATTAACCCATACGTATTGGAAACTAGCAAAAGTCTTGTCTGTAATACAAAGGACAGTCTGGATGAATTGGGAAGTACAAGTTAATTGTGAACATAATTGCAATTCTGGTGGATAATTGCAATTGTAAGTCAAGCAAGACAGCTTATAACACTTGGGTCAGGTTTTTAATTCTGTGATCTAAATTATTAATGAGGATATTTTCATAAGCTTTCTGCATAAAAATTGACTTCATAACAGAGAGGTCAGCTGGTCTTGTCTTCTAGCCTTTATGATTCTCAGTGATAATCAGAAGCTGTTTTCCCATAAATGTATGCTGTTTTTATGCATCCTGAGATATATACCAGACGTAGGTGGTGAATTATTTACAAGCTTTATGAAGCAAAAATTAATTCTATGGGTTCTAGTTAAAAGAGTGATTTAATACGTTGGGAATCTTGAAAGCAGTATTAAGTCTATTATGGAAAGCCCAGTGCAGGCTACTTTTCACAGTGTGGCTGCAGACAGGTGAAGTGGTATGATGCACAAAAAAAAAGTTCATCAGTACAAGAATGATTTATACTATTGTATAAATTAGTATTGTTTCCACATCTGATAGACAGCTGCACTGAACACATTCTATCTTGAGACTGATACAGTATTAATATAAGAGGACTTGAGACAAGTAGCAAGGTTGATTAGGACTATAAAAATTTTTATAAGAGGACAGTGAAAGGTTCAGATTATTTATGCAGGAGATGGCTTGAAAACTTCTATAGCCTGTCTCCTAAAGGAAAATTTAAGAGCCCATCCAGTATCGTCAAACAGAATAAATTCAAAATAAATAAACAAGAATTTTGTTTTGTGCCTGAAACACAAAGAAATTACAGAATTCGAGGTCATAAAGATGGAAATTTAAGATAATTCAGAAAGATATTTGGCACTCTTTTCAATTAGAATTTTAAACAATAAACATATGCGGTTTCAGAAAAAATCAGGTTTCAGATAAATCACTTTTAAAAATGCAGTGCCTGAGTCGAACAGTCAAACATACACTTCCACTGAAATGGTTTATTGCATCTTCTTGGGTTGTGTCTTGGCTCATTGGCATTATGAATATTGAGTAAGAGTCAGTATATTGGACAAAATGGACAATTATTTGTATTCATGGTGACAGTTTCCCTTCCTTTGGCAATCTGAATTAAGTTGTTATAATTTTTCTCTGCTCTGTTTGTCAAGAAAAAAGAATGAATGGCAGCTCTGATTTCCCTTTCTGTCCCCAGAAAGTAGATGTCATAGTTGCCTTTCAGAGATTCAAAGGGTCAAATATTTTGAAGGCTCTTTCATTCACATCTCATGCTAATGGTTTATAAGCATGTCTGGGACACAGAAAATGTGTAATTCTGTGCTTCTTTTCTGGCATTTTGCTACTTAGATAAATAAGACATGTTTCTCTTGGTTTATATAGACAGGTATCTGCCAGGGAAGATTGGAGTCTCCCTTGGAATGTAAGCTCCCCCCTCCCCCTTTCCAAATTATTATAAATTTGCAATTAAAAGGCTGTCAGGCAAAGATTTTGGGAATAGGTATAGCAGTTCTTTACTAGGGATATTAAAAATACAAATGTTGTAGTACAAATGAATCAGCAAACAAACAAATAAGAAATCCTAGAAAATCCTGACAGAGTCAGAAAAATACAACCTGACGCCCTGTTGGTCAGGGCGTTGGAAACAGTCTAAAAGTAAAGCTCTCCTGGAGTGGCAGATGTGGTCTTGTTGGAAGCAGAGATGGTCCTGTGCAGCCAAGGGTCCAGAGATGGGTCCAGTCTTCCTTTGGGAGTCCCGTGGAAACACTGGAGTGCCTGATGACACTTGTTGCTCCTTTTTATCTAGGTTGAAATGGTTTGGCTCTTTCTCCCTGGGTGGAGCATCTCACAATAGGATGATGAATTGTATCATGTCCTTGGTGAGCTTTAATGGCCCTATTAACAAAGCATATCTTCTTGGAGGTAGTAGGAGAGAGAACAGAGATAAGAAACAATACCCCACCCGGTTTCAACATCTGGGTTGTTATCAGAAAGGCAGACACCTCCTCTCTCCTGGAGTTACAACAGATAAAGAAAAAACACCTCCAAAACAGGTTTCAACAGATGGAATAGAATAAAATTTTTTTGGTTATAAAAACTCAAGACAATGGTATACCTTAGAATTTCAGGGATGTTGACCTGGAAGCACTTCCTGGATGTGTTTTAGCCTAAAACCCCTCATACCTTGAAAATTTTTCTGCCTCTGAGTGTCTCAATTCTGTATTGTGACAACTATTGAAAGGCTTACCATGATAATATGAATTTAATACATTCTTAAGAAGTTCTCTTAAAATAAACTTCTTAACAAGAGTATTTTCTCCTCCTACTCCAATTTACAGAACAAAAAAAATCCAAGCCTATCATGTAACCTTTCTTGATTAGGGCACTTCAAAGCTGAATCAGAATCTGAATTCTGAAGCTATTTTTTCTCTCCAGAGATTCAAAACCTTAAATCCCTGTCAAATTAGCAAGCTATGGCTGTGATTAGAACATCTTAAAGAGAGATTTCTGTTCTATGGAATTTTCTGAGGAAAAAAGAAATAACATTTGGTTGTGGAGTTAAAGGAATAAATACTGGAATTTCCCCGCCTTGCCCTCCCACTAAAATAACCCCCAAATTAATTAGAGTTAATTACAGTCTGTTAAAATCAGAGAATATTAATGTTGAAAATGCAGGTCAAGCAGGTCAAGAGCAGGTGCCATGTCCAGGCTGGTCTTGAGTTTTGTTTTCTTCACTGTGAAATTTATTTTCCTGATTTATGAAATCAGAATTTCTCAGGTACCAGCTGGTGCCTGTTGCAGCTTGTCCTTTCCCCGAGCAGAGATGAGCAGGTTCCCTGATGCCACTTGGGTTCTTGGTGCTGCTAGAGAGCTGCTCCTGCTGCCAGGAGGTTCTCCTTGTCCCCAGTGCCTGACATAAAGATGACTCCAAACAGGGTGGATCCCCTTCAGGTGCAGATATGAGCACACATCTGTTTTCAAAGGTACTTCAGCCAGTGTTGTGCTCATCTTTGCCCCCGAGAGACACCTCGACTACGCAGCTGCTCCTCAGTTGGATGTGGTATCCCTGTTCCCAGCCTGCAGGACAGTGCCTGTCAGTCCAGTCAGTGGTCCCTGTTGTCCTCCACACCCCATTCAGCTGTGGGAGACCATGTCACAGGCTTTGTTAAATCAAAATAAACAGCATACACTGCTCATCCTTCATTCACTAAACCAGTCCTCTATTTGTGCTGAGCTCTCAGGTGACATAGTTCAAATATATCATGTTTATTCCTGGCCATTTCTTGTTTTTCATATGTGGGGTTTTATTTTCTGGAGAATTTGACGTGTGACCTTCCCAGGGACTAAGAGTTGATTAACCTGCAAGTAATGAGTGCAGAATTTGAGCTGTTTTGCTCAATGACCACGGTTAGAAGTTTGGCTTATTATCTGATTAATTTTTCTCCCTGTTTGCCTCACTTCTTGGATAAAAATACTCTGTTAGAACAATGCAAAGGGTCTGGGAGTAAAATTCTGATAAGTCAGAAAAAAACTGTTCTAAGAGGAGGACAATTAATTTGAGGTTATTCCAGAACATCCATACATGTAGCTGTTTAAATATGGAATGTGAAAATGCTGGTTAGAGTGTTCTCAATACATAGAAGGGAAGCTAATAAGAGGCAAATCACAAGTGTTCATAAAATATAGCATGACTTTGAGCACTCTAATAAACAGGCTATTCAGTCTTGCTACGGCACAAATACCTGTGGTAGTAAATCTGCTAGACACTGCCATGCTGTGAGGAAGGAAAGAGATTGAAGGACATTCAATTCGGCAAGGCCACAGGCAAGAGAGTTTGGTAAGAACCTGAAGGTACCTAGAAGGCATTAGGGGCTAAAATGGAGGCAGAGTGTTTGGTGTGATTCACAAGTGTCTGACAAAGAACGATAAAATAAAATTAAGGGAGAGTCTATTGGGAAAATGATTAATTTGTGAGATGTTAATAATCTGTAGACACACTCTCATGTGAATCTGAAGGACATGAGCTCTGAAAACAGAATTGACTAACAAATATGAAGATTTTGTCAGTCCCATATGAACAGAGAAATGAAGGGAATGCTTTTATGAGAATTCATGTACCTAACAACTGTGATGCTCTGAAGAGGATCTGTTCATATTTCTGTGGAAAATTGCTGCTGATTCCAGCAAAGTAGCTCGAGACATTAGTGCTAATACAGGCCATGTTTGCCAGAGTAATTTGTCTGGGAACAAAGATGGCAATGCACAAGGAATGGTTGAACCAGTGCAGGACCATAGGGAATACCTAGGGAAATAGTATTCAGTAAGCCATTAGTTGTGCATGGGAAGCTATAGAGATGTGTTAACTGAATATCTGTTTTCCCTCATAGGAAGAGTTAATTGGTTATAGTTCAAGTGATATGGTCTGGGACTATACTATTCCATTCAGGAGAACATGCTAGGCTTATGTAGTTTGATTTTATTAGAGGTAAAAGACTGTTATGGTCTATGTTTGGCAATGTAGCACCTGAAAGTCCAACTTGGTTTTCCTTGTTTGTCAGGAGGTTGTTCTCTTTGTCTCACTTAGATGTTTCACTTGCGGGAGCCTCGAGTGTGCGTGGAGCCCACCTTGTTCTCACACAGGTTGTTGCCCTCCTGATGAAGAGGTTTCAGCACACAAGGAGAGACTGGAGAGGAAGCCTGTCCAACGTGCTGCTGCCCATCCTCTTTGTTGCACTGGCAATGGCTTTATTCAGTGTGAAGCCACTGGCTATTGATTATCCTTCTCTGAGGCTGACACCAAGACTTTATGACAATGCAGAATCCTTCTTTAGGTAAAGGGCTCGTCTATCATCATCAATATGCAGCGTTCTGGGACCTTTACCCTTGAGTTCTCCTGTTTTAAAGACTTATTTGTATTCTAGAAAGAATGATAGGTCTCTTTTTACAATAGTTATGTGAGGATTTTTTAGATGTTTAGTACACTTTTATGGATTATTATAAGGGAAAGATAAAATTAAAAAACTTTGTGTGGAGGATTTTCTGGAGGAAGGGACAAAGACTTTGGAGAAGATTGAACTCAAATCAACAGCAGCCATGGCCATTTATATGTAAATGAACAAGTGTATTTGAACGAGCCTTTGCATGCTTCATTTTAAGAAATTGCTTAGGTCTGAACCTATTTTCTCAAAGCAATTCTTGGGTTTGAAAATGCCACACAGTATTTACAAAGCCTGCTGCTCTTCTTACTCAATCTAATTTCTATATGTTCAGCTTTGAAACCAACTAGATTATTTATTTATTTATTTTTAATGTGCATTATCTATAGAATTAATCTGTATAGAGTGCTAAGCACACATACAGCTGTGCAAATACACAGATGAACATAACAAGATGCTGTTTGAATTTATAAATATGAATTTATTTTATAAGGATAAAAACACTTTAGCAATGCCAACCACTAGGAATGCATGATTGTAAGGAGAAGGATGCCCATGGGTAGATGTTGAGATTTGTTTAGCTATAGTTGTAATGAATTTTCTTTACATGTTCACACAGAGATTTTTGAAAAGGGATTATTTTGGTATGTTTCCTATGAATGGATTTTATAATCCTTTAATTTCTTGGGACATAAATAGAACCTTGAGACCGAAGGTTAATAGAGCTAGACATACTAACATGCCTTTATTTCTTTTCTTTTTTATTTTTCTTTCCTCTTCACTCCTGATACCTCTTATGGCCTGCTTTGATCAGTACTGAAGATGACAACCTAGGAAAACTTCCTCAGGTTCTGCTGGGATATTTCTCTGATTGGGATCCCACGTGCATGCATTCACAAGAAGGGTAATTGTAACTAATGTAACTATTGCCTTAATTTAAATGTTGAATTTTTTTTTTTCTGTGTGATGGATTATCTTAGACTTTTTTTGGCAGCATGGAGTTAGTGACAAATTGGTTCTGATAAAGGAGCTGGCATCCAGGTGAAGAACAAAGTAGGCTTTACTGTTAAAGATCTGATCCATACAGCTTAAAAGTCAGTCACAGTTTTCTGATTAATTTCAGGATGATTTTGATCAAGCCTGGTGTCCATATGAAGGATGGATAGACAATAAGGAAAATATTTGTTGGGAAGCATTCTGGATTTCCAAATTCAGGAATACAGTGGTGACCATGTTTTAATAACTGTTGCAAATATGAGACATAAAGCTCATTTGATGCCTATATAAATATTTCTAATAAATCAACTTTGATAAAAATGAGTAAAATTTATATCACTCTAGACACAGCTGCGGCTGTGATCAAGTGCTAAGAAGGTGTTCAGCATGCCAGATCTGCTCATTACTCTCTGGATTTCTTCTGTTAAGTGACATGTTCCTTTCACTTGCTAGTAATAATTTTATTATGTTTACTCCCATTAGAAAAAATAATTCATGCTGGCAGATGGAATCCATGTCACCTAAGGATTCATGCAGATGTGTGTCTGAAGAGGTATGCAATTTTTTATTTACTTATATATGTAAAAAATATGTGTGTGTATATTAATTCTAATCCTTGGCTACTGTTTTTAAAGGGCTGGTGAAAGTGATGAGGAAATAAATCCTCACAGGTCCGACTTTTTATGATTGGAGATTTACTTCTGTTTCACCAAAAGAAATTGTACACTATTTTCTTGTTTATATACATGACCACACATGTGCACTAGGAATGGCTATAGATTGATCTGAAATAACAGAATCAGAGACAGGTGAACTATTTTCAGCAGATGCAACCTACTTTAAATATGTTATAGGACTCTGATTAAGAAAAAACACCATATAAAACAAGTTTAAAACACAAGACTTCCAATAACATCTGGAAGACTACCTACTTTCAAAGAGAAAGGTGGGTGAACCTAGCTGATAGAACCCACCAGGAAATTTACACATGAATGAGACTGAATTGTTAGAGTTTGCTTTTGGTTTGGATTTTGGATTTAAATATACAACAGGCTTCAAGAATTGAAGGATTTTGAAAAACATAATGAATTTCTGACCTTCTTAACCAATGATTTTTCCTGCTGACTTGCTCTGAGTTGAGTAATAAACAAAAATATGAAACTGTGTCTGAGGTGACAAATGTATTTCCCCAAAAGGGAATATCCTACAAAAAAGTTTCTTTTGTTTATTAAGATATAATTATTTAGAGTAAGAGTTGCATATAGCAATATATAGAAATATAGCAATACAGTTTTGTGAAAATGGAAGGAGGAAACTTGTTATTTACTTTTCTGGATAAGGAATAAGTTTGCCTCTAGTACTAAAGAGACTTATACTTAAAATACAAGGTTGAATAAAATACAGATGGGAACTTTAACTTTAATAGAGGTCTATTATCCATGAAAACTGAAAGGAGACAAGTCACTTGACAGTGGAGGCAGAACTTATATCTGTGAGCTATGTAAGAGAAATCTTTGAGAGTGAATTTTTATTTTCTGTAGGGTTGAGATATCAAATAAGAATTAAAATTTTCAGTTGATTGGCATAAAGTACTTTGTAAAGCTTCTGAGATAATTGAGTCTAACATCTGTCACCTTTTCATTGGTTGTGAGAATGTCCCACTGAATTAGAAGACATCTTCCTTTATTCTTTGCAGCTCATCAATGAAATTTTTAGAAGCTTATAACATTAATTAGAATTTTTCTTTCATCTCATATTTATCTGGTGCCTATTTTGTGTTTCTTCTCAGGAAAAACAAATAAAAAGGAGTCTTGCCGTTTTCATTGCTGTAAACATTCCTAAACATATTCCTATATTTTTTGATGTTTTCAAAACAAACTGACTGACAGGGCTGCAAGAGAAATCAAAGGGATTTCTATCATGTAGGTGGCACAATCATTTGAGTTGCTTTATAAACATAAAACTATTCATAATTTATTGAAAATCTGTTAAAGCTGAGAAAGGCAAATCCAGTTAAAAAGAAATGCTGTAAAATTTACATAAAAATTCAAAAGTAAGGCTAAATGTGGTGCCACTCATGTTAGAAAGTGCTTTATTTTATTTATGTATACTTTTTTCCAGATGTGCCCAAGTTTCAATACCTCTGCTCCCTATGTGAAGAATAAGAAAGGACATATTTTGTATAATCTTTCAGGGTTCCCTGTGGAAGAATATTTAGTGAGATCTTCCAACAAAACAAGGTAACTTTAAAATGTCTAGCCTTTGTTTATCTTTTGTGTATAAACCCCACAGTCCTTCCTGATCCAAAGCATAGACATTTGTCATGGTAAATATAAAGGGTTGTTGTCTTTATCTGGTGATTGTTATCAAGGTGTAGAGTTAGGCTGCTATTCAAGGTAACCTGAAAGACCCTCAATGGTCACATCTCAGAACTTTCTCCAGCAGCTGCATGATGATTACCTCTAGGCATACTCAGGAGTTTCTCCCACGTGGTGAGTTATTTCAGCATCTCAGAGATGCATATCTAAACCAGGTGAACAATATAATTTCCATTCCTCAGGTGGATATGCTCCAATTAATATTTTCTTTGAAGTAAAAAGGGCTGGTATGCCCCTGGCAATACTTCATATTCTGTGATATCAGCAACAGAGGTTATCTGCTGTATTTTGAAGTTTATTTATGTGCCTTTACAACTCAACCACTGCTGATAATGTCAGTGGAAATATTAGACCATGTATGATTTTATCGAGAAGAAAGTGTTAGCCACTTTTGTATTAAAAGAAGGTACATCTGATTTGATATAAATAGAGGTAAGCATCTTTGGATGAAAGATGTGAGCTAGTATACAAATGGTTTAGGAAGAAATTTTAAGATGCTTCTGGAAGTTAGTAATACCTCATGGGCTCACAACCCTTCCTGTTGCTTTAAGATTTCAGCTTTCAGAAAGCAAAAATTCTTATTTAAGGGAATAACTTTGCTGAAAAAAAAAAAGCCAATAATATTCCCTGATTAAAAACTACATTGTTCCCCTCCTTTTTAACAAGGAAGGAGTTTGTGAGGGGTGAAGTTTTACTTTCAGTTGAAAAATAAAGCATTAGTGTTGCTATCTCAACTTTACTCTTCCAAGAAAACCGCAACGATTAAGGCAGATAACTTTTTGTTACTTTAATTTCTACTACCAGATATGGTGGTTGGTCTTTTGGAGGGATGAAAGCATTTGAACTTCAAGATAAAAAATTGAATAACACCAAACCTCAGCCTCTGGCTAAGGTAAGAATTGCATGCATGTGTGCACGTTGGTATGAGTGTATTGATTACTTTCTCAGACTTCAGACATCACAGCACTTAGCAAATAATAAATCATTACATGAAATCCTTGCACTTGAATAATTGGGAAAAAATCCTCTGTCTCTCGCAGTCTAACTCTCTCTTCATAATCCTTGAAGTATTCTCCTGTGTTTGAGAAACAGTTTTAAATGAGTCAAATGATATACATTTTTTTCATTTTTTTTTGCAGTGAACTCATTTTAGAATCTAAGTTTAAAACTTGATTTTAGATAGTCAGCCAAATAATTTTTTGTTTGTTTTCTACAAAAAGCTGATGTCAGAATTGGCCAAAGTGCATTGAACATCACACTAATGGGATGCTGTTGATGTTTTTTCATGCCTACAAGGGATACTTTACTTTGCTTCATTTCTCTCACCACCCTCCCCCTAAGAGTAAAAACATGTTATAGGAACAGCTCCTTCTGCATAACAAATATACTATTCTTCTCTCAAAAGAATCTTTCTAAAACATTCCAAGGAAAATAAAACCCCCTGCATTGGTAAGTGCTTGTTAGCCTCCAGGTGTCATCCCAAGTTTTCACAGTATGGAGATAGTGTACCTCTCCACTGCATACCAAAAGGCCTTAAGGAAAAGCCCTTTATTTCAGTTGTGCTTAGATAATCCTTCTTCTTTGATTTTTGGGATCCATTCAAATGTCGATGAACAAGTAGAGGAGCAACAGTCTTGAAGAAGTATTGATGTATATCAGTGAGAGGTCTCTGTTTTCAAATTTGAGAAAAACAAGATTTGTTGAGAAGAAGCTGTGCATTTTTCAGATTTGAGATTAGGATATGAAAGAAAGGTGCTTCTGCCTTTAAATGTTTTTAATGTAAATATAGATTTTATTTGCTCTTATTAAAAAAAGAAAACAAGGAACAGCATAAATAAGCTCCATTCCAAAATCCATTTTGAGATGAAGTTTTAGAAAAAAATACAGATTTCTTCCAATCTAGTGTAATTTCATGCTTAGTTTTGCATGAAATCACTTCCTATTTTAATACTTTTTCCATATAATTTTTTAGAAATCTCCCTATTTATATAGAAATCTGAGCATGTATAGATTTTCATTTTGGTCATTTGTAACCTCTCTTCTAGTCCTATGTATTTTGTAGCTTAAACTCCAGTTCCATCATTCTTTCATGAGAAACCTGAAAGTCTTCAGCAAGATCTTTTTCCTGACTTCCATTTTTTCCGACTTCCATTTTTTCCTGTGTATCTTTAATAATTTTAGACTCTTGTTTTGACATGCTTGCAGTGTGGTTTTTGTCAGGCCCTTTTTTTAGTATATTTAGTATAGAGCTCCACCTGCCATCAGGACAGGGATAAATTATGGTTAAACTCTTAGACAGTAAGCTTCATATTTTAGACCCAAAGCAAACAGTGGAGTAAATTTATAAAGGGCACTGTGTTATCTAAAGCATCTCCTGGAAATGTCTTTCAAGTGATGCAATGTCAAGTTATTGCATTAACCTTTCAGTAACTAATGACCAGATTTTTACTTTGACCTTTCAGGTTTGTTCACGAGACAGTGAATGTACCATTTACATAGTCTGATATGAAAGAAAATGAGAAAGTTGCATTTGAAGAGAATTACTGTACAATTCACTTCATTTTAGAAAATTTCTGAATCCTTATACATTCTTCTTCAGTACTTGAAAAGCCAACATTTTTTCCTGTTCAAATAAAAAAAAAAAATTTAGTAACTATTTTACTGTACGTAATCATGCTGTGCTGTATATACTACATACATGGTACATGCATGCACATAAAAAATGTGCATATGTTCACGTAAGAGAGAGAATATATCTATGACATGACTGATTAAATGATGACTGATTTAATATGGCTGATTAAAAACGCTGATTTTTGGCATTCATTGATGATTGGTGCTATGTAGCAAAAGCGCAACTTCTCAAATTTTTTGTATTTTTCATGACTGTATATTCTCTGGCTTCCTTGGGCAATATGGCCAAAAATTTGTTCCATAATAGCTTCGTAGTTGCTGATTTTTTATATAATAATGAAATATAGGAAGAACATGTGGTAATTTTAAATACTGCTGAAAGCCAAATTGTACTGTTCACATGTCATTTGGAAGAGTACATTTTTTCCAGTCCCAAAGGTTGAGACTTGAGGCTTTACAGTACAGTAATTGTATAAGTGTCCAGAGGAAAAAATTACATCTTTCTAGTTTAATATCAATCATGAGTCTGGTCCAGCAATGCTTAGGGACTTCTCTGCTCCTTCTCATCCTTTTTTCTTGATAGGCCATATGTTAGCTGAAATGTCAGTCTAGCTTTATTCTGGAATATTAGCAGCAAGTAAAAGATTATTCAATAATGTAAAACATATTTTCACAGAACTACAATCTGATGTGGTGAGGGGTTGTGTTTTTCTTTGGGAAAGAATTTTCCTAACTATGGATAGAATATAAAATAAAAATAAAAAATAATTATATTGATGTATATAAGTTTTTGTTCCTCAGCTCTTTTCTGCCTTCTGTAAATAATTACCTGTGTGGCACAAAAGAAATATGAAAGATGTTTCAGCTAGAGCTAATATATTTCCATTTTTTATATTTTACCTTTGCCAACAGTTTTGAAAAAATGCCAGTCTTTATAAACAGACCTTAAATATACCTTCTGGTGAACAACCTTAAATGTCTTTTTTTCCAGGTTATAATAAATTAAATATCCATCTTCAATTTGGTTATTTCCTCATGGTTTGAGTCAGTTACGTAATGCAGCTTGGAGGATAATTCCAATTAACATGTTGGATATTGAAATATATTGTTAAGCACAATGCTCTATTGTGGTATTCATTTGAATACTGGTTGCATTGCTATACTTAAAAGGTGTTCTCTGAACATTTGCGACCTTTCCCCTGCCTGCATTAAATGAGGATGTGTTGTCAGAATTTTGCTTTGTTGTATTTTTAATTGCCTTTTTTCCCCCAATACAACAGACACAATTGCAGTGGAGTTTCATTATGTATGTACAAAAAACTTTCTATTCTGTAAAAAACTTTCAAAAAATAATAGAATTAGAGATGGATGTATGGGGCTGTGAAAAAGACAGGTTACCCTTGATCACTTGTTTCTGTCTTTTTGCCTTGGTTGGTATTTGCACAGGAGGTCCTACAGTGCAAAGATTTTCAGTTTTCCTCAGGAATCTTAGGCTTTCTGTCATTACATTTTGTTAAAGACTGCTCTTGTTGATCAATGAGAGAGATGTAGTTTGTGTAATAATTTGTGGAAACTGAACTGGAGAAGAACAAAGGAGTTTCATGACTTTGCAAGGAGGGGAAGGTGTTAGAGTTTTTTCTTTATTTTTTCTTTAAATGTGGGTCCATAAGAGTTTGAGACGTTTGAGTACCATTACATGGCACGAGGAAGACATCCAGGGGATCAGACCCAGCCAATGTGGATTTATGAAAGACAGGTCCTTCTTGACCAACCTGACCTTCTATGACAAAGTGACCTGCTTACCAGATGAGGGAAAGGCTGTGGACGTTGTCTGTCCAGACCTCAGTAAAGCATTTGACACCATCTCCTACAGCACATCCCTTGAAAAACTGACTAATGGGTAAAAAACTGACTGTATGGCTGGGCAAGAGAGTTGTGCTAAATCCACTTGATGGCTGGTCACTAGCAGTGTTCCCCAGGGCTCAGTTTTGGGGGTGGTCCTACTTAACATCCTTGTTGATGATCTGGGTGTGGGGGTTGAGTGCATCCTCAGTAAATATGCAGATGACACTAAGCTGAATGGGGGCCTTGATCTGCTTGAAGGTAGGAAATCTTTTCAGAGAGACTTGGACAGATTGAGTCATTGGGCTGAGGGTGACTGCATGAGTTTCTATAAGGTGCAATGCTGTGTTCAGCACTTGTGTCCCAGCAACCCCATGCAGGGCTACAGACTGGTGGAGAAGTGGCTTGGGAGCTTTTTGGTAGAAAAGGAACCTGGAGGTGCTGGTTGACCACAAGCTGAATATGAGCTAATGTGTAGCCAGGTAATGACATCTTGGCCTGAATCAAGAATAACATAGCCAGTAGGACCAGGGCAGTGATTTTCCCTTGTGCTCAGCATTGGCAAGGCTGTACCTCGAGTATTGTGTTCAGTTCTGGGCACTTGAAAATAATACTGAGGTGCTGAAGCATATCCAGGGAAGGGCAACAAGGCTTGTGAAAGGTCTAGAGAACATGTCTTATCAGAAATGCCTGAGGGAGATGGGTTTGTTTAGTCTCAAGAACAAGAAGCTCAGGGGGAGCCTCATTCTTCCCTACAACTCCCTGAAAGGAGGCTGTAGTGAGGTGGTGGCTGGTCTCTTCTGCTTTACCTGCAGAGAGGACAAGAGGAAATTGTCTTGAGCTGAAACAGGTGACATTCAGATTAGATACTAGGAAAAAACACCCCAGTCATTGTAGGGGGAGGGCGGGGGTGGCGCAGGAATTGGAATAGTTTTCTCAGGGTGTTAGTGGTGTTATCCCTGCAGGTATTTAAGTAGTATTTGGATCTGATTTGGGGTGATGTGGTTTAGTATTCTAGCAGTTGCAATGGTAGTTCTGGGTTAGTGGTTGGACTTGCTGTTAAAGGTCTCTTCCATCCTTGAAGATTCAATGATGCTGTTGAGATTTCAAGCAGCTGTGAATACCACATAAAGAAGAGTAGAAAATGTGAAAGGTAATGCAGGCAAGCATAATGGCAGATAAAGCTGCTAATTTTTTTTTTTTTTTAAATGGCTAACAGAGCTTGTGGCAAAGGAGATTCAAGGCTGAGAGGCAGAGAATAAATGACAGTGGACCTCAGAGTGATTCTTGGAATCATCATCTAAGGTAGATGGGAGGAAATAAAATGGAGAGTCAGAGTATTGTAAAAAAAAACCCCAACCCTCCCGCCCCCTAAAAAAAAAAAACCACCAAAAAAACACCCCACAAAAAAAACCCCCCAAAAAACCACAAAAAACCCCACAAAAAAAAGAAGGCAGAATTATCTGCAAATATATGACAACATCAAAGGAATGATAAGAGAATTTTTAGGGAAGTTTCTAAAATGTAACTGTATAGATGGTAATTCTAGAAATAATCTAAAAAACCTGAAATCTTAGAAGGGGAGTGTTAAGGCAATAAAGATGTATAATAAATCCTGTTCACTTTGCATTATGATTCAGAAACCAGAGAGACAGTGAGAATTGCCCTACCTAGGATGTACAAAATGCAGTGTACAAACAGCTGGTATCAAAGAGGGAAAGGTTAGGAGTTTTTCAACTGCTTAAAAAAAAAGAGGGGGAGAAGAAAGTGTGCTATAATGTGAGAAATGGATCGTAACCAGATGGTTTTAAATGTCACTGAAACTGAAAATAAACACATAATAATTTGACCTACTTTTCAGTATGGATAATATAGATACAAAAGCATTGTGATTAACAGTAATGGGGGATAAGAATCCATCTTTAACCACAGAGGAAATTCAAACCTCAGTATATTTGGTTTTGGAACAGACCAAGCTCTCAGCAAGGGTTCTAGCAGTGGAAGTGTGGATTGAGAGTATTTTATCAAGTCAGGGTGAATCTGCATGATCTGAAGATAAAGTATATGTTACAACAGAATTGTTTCCCTGTGTTCCTCAGGGAGACTGGCTTGCCTTGGCTGCCTTAAAGCTTGTCTGAATCAATTTCCATGTTCAACAAGCTATTGATGTTTGTTGAAGGTGGAGACAGCTTTGTCTATGGAACAGCTTCATACCTTGTAAACCATGACTCCTTGATTCTTTCTTTCTTTCCCCCTCTTTTAGAATATTCTGATCCTAGATATTTTATGCTGTGTATGCAGGCATTAGACAAGCCTCTTTGAAGTTTCAATGATTCTTCTAACTAAGATTAGTTTTACTCATCTTTCGGTATTTTTGATCAAATTGGCAGATGGTATTTTCACATTGTTCTCCTTCTATTTATTCAACCACATGTGCATAAAGGAAGGGGGACACGGTGTTCCATTAAATCAGAGAATCTCAATTTAGTGATAAACATATGCGTACAGCTCCAACAATAGAAAACTGCTGGTTGCTGTTGAAAGACCTATGCAAATCAACTGATTCTGTTTTGCCTGGTTGACTTTCTTCTATAAGTAAATGTCATAACAGAAGAATTAGATGTCCTTCATGAAATTCTTAAAGATATGTGAGCTTTCAGAACAGCATCCCGATTGAACTTATTTTTGATTGACAATTTCCATTTTTTCTTCCAGGTGTGGTATAACCAAAAAGGTTTCCATTCACTGCCATCCTACTTAAATGAACTCAATAACTTCATTCTGTGGCTCAATTTACCTTCTGATGTGGATTGGAGAGAGTATGGTAATTCGTATTTCTTTGTATTTATTAATATATTTTAGAAAGTAGTTTTTAAATAAACTATAATAATTACAAGTATGATTTGTTTTCAATTTACGGTAGGATTTCAGAGTCCCATTTCTCTGGAGGATTGAAAATGAAACTTTTAATTACACAGAAAGTTTGTATGGAGAATGTAGTATACTGTAAGGTAAAATTTGAATTTAAATCTCAACATGCCATATAAATTCCTTAAAAAGATATTCCTGTGGAATAAGTAAGTGTCAATTGCTTTGAAATAGTCCCTCTGAAACTAGTGCTAGAGTTTACTTAAATGGGATGACTAAGGCACAACAGACTATGGATTCATAACTTCTTTGGAATTTTACTACATCTCCTTATATAAATATCCAGGGCAAAGCCAGGTTAACCTGTAAATTTACACAGCAATGTGATGTTTCATAGCATCCTGACATGTGAAATCTCTGATTCAGGTAGCCCTGAACTTTATAAAAGTTTGTTAAAGTAAAAATTTTATTAACTGACATCTAAAAAAATGGCTGCTGCCAAAGACTCAACTGTTAACAGAGATGAAATTTTAGGATGTGGAAATCTAGTCTGTAATCTGGGCTTGATTAACTTCAGAAGTTCAGAAGTTAACTTCTATTCATTTCAGTTCCTTTCATTCTTAAGATTTTGTTAAATAAGAATTTGGTTTAGAGAAATTTAATATGCTCATATGACAAATTTTTAAAAGTTCTTGTAAAGTTAGGATGGTTGTCTGTAATGGTAAAATGATTTTAAGTGTTTTTATAATGAAGAAAGAAGATTAAATCAGTGAAAATGGGAAAGGAATCCTGAGAATCTAAAAATAGAAATTCAATAAGAAACTTTATGGAATGTCCAAGAAAAAAAACCTAATGGCTTGCTTTCAAGATGGCTGAGGTTCTATTTTTCTAAATGAATTATGAGAATGGATCAAAGGTAATGCGTTTACACAGAAACTTTGAATGAAATTAAATCAGACCCTATTAATGAGAATTTTTAATAGAAATCAATTTTTAATCAGCTTTCCCTGCACTTCATGAGTCGTACTGATGCTAGCTTTTTTTCTGTACCATTAGATATCCCATTCTGGAACTTAAATGTTTGTGTACCCTTGCTTTTATTTCTATCATGGATAATCAGTGCTTGCTGCCCTGCTTACACTCAGAGAAAATGATAGCTACCCCAAAGACTGTGGGAATGATGTATTTTTTGATAACGCATGACACAGAAACATAGGAAGCACAACAGTGCTTAAGAAATACTTCAGGTCTTGTACTGACATCTGTACAAGTGTGGGCTCATTTTATGATCTTGTGGCAGAATATGTCAGCTGCCTGCAGAAGTAGAGCTTAAGAACTAGAAAGTAATTTATTTATGTCTTCATCTATTGGAGAAGCATAATAGAGAGGGACTGATCGTGTCCTTGACACATAGTGCAGTGGGAACTGTCACAGAAAAGTCTTGGGAAGGGAGCTCAAGTTACCTACCTAGATATCTGTACGTATGTATTTGTTTCTGTACTCATATTTGTATATTTATATATGTGTATTTTTTGTGGAGACCTGTTGGGACCCTGGTCACTGAGAATTTTAGACTTTCGTGCTGAGAGGCACTGACCCCCAAGAAAACACTGCATTTGACCTGAGGCTGTGGATAAGGCTTCCAAAATTGAATGATAGAACTGGGATTATGGGTGTGTAGTTTGAATAGAAATGTGTAACAACACATGGTGGAAAACTTAAGAGTTTAAGATATTAGAATATAGTAATATATATAAAGGAAGATGGAGGTTTTAGGGCAGAGGCTAGTCCTTCTTTTTCACCTTCTTCTTCATGGGTCTAGGTGGTATTTTGTAATTGGATAGAAGAGTCCACATTGCGGGCCATGGGTGGTTGGTTATTGGGTTAAAAATAAAAATAATTTAGGTATCATTTCTTAATTGGACAGTTTATCCTTAAAAGGCCTTGTAGAGAGAGAGATAGGGGCCATTTTTTAGTTTGTTAGCTAGAAGTGTTGTAGAATTCATGGTTTGTGAGTCTGTAATATAGATAAGAATTTATAAATATCTGAGTCCGAACAAGAAATACCATCTCACACATTTAATCCTGACCCTGGCAAAAGAAGATAAAACTAAACAGAGACAAATTCATATGTATATTTTATTCTTAAAAAACACAACAGTTTTCCAGTGCTATATGGACCCCTTGAACTCAGTTCACTTTGATTTTAACTTTCTCTCATTTAAGGATGCTATTCTAACAGGAAAGAACTATTCATATATTTTCTTACTCAAATTGTTATATGCATTCCTCTAAGTCAGTAGTCAGAAGAGCACATACCGTGTTCCAACACTGAAGTCTGTTGTTTTTGGTATTTTTTTCTTCTTCCAAATTCTGTTTATAGGCAAGGTCAGTTCTAGAATATTGTTGGAAATTGCCGTGAGGAAGCTTGTTAAGATGTTGCAGAAACATGGTTTTGTAGTTCTGCCTTGCATTGATGACATGTTTTTTCACAGAACACCTTTTTTCCTGTCAACAGAACCAGCACTTCTGTATTACTTTTAAGTGACATAAAAATAATTCAGCCCTTTAAAAGGGACTGTAAGGACAAAGTCTTTTCTTCCTTCACAAAAAAAAAAAAAAAAAAAAAAAAAAAAAAAAAAAAAAAATTCTTGACAGTAAGAAGCTTACTACAATAGAATAGAGCATTGCTATGGATACGAATAAAATAGCAGCAATTATGATATTGAAACAACCTTGAGCAAGGTCAACAAGATCAACAACTTGTTTAATGCTCATACAAAAGCTAAGAAACCCTTTCACTTTGCAGTTATAGCCTACGTGTATTTCTTGAACATGAACCCAGTTGGAGCTCTCCCAAGATCTTTGAAAGGAGGGAAGAGTCATTAGAGATTGCATGCTGAGTTCTACCTGCTTTGCCCACAAGTAACTTTCAATGGAGATCAGTAGCCCTAGTCCAGGTTTGTGAGAGGTTTTGATAACAAGGAGCTGAGCAGGAGGCTAACTGCTTTTGTCTAAAGTCCTTTCTGCAGTCATGAGGTTAGAGGGAATATAGACTTATGATTTGGTATGGAAGTTTGAAGGAAAAAATTTTACCCAAGCATATAGAGGACATTCACTGCCTTGTACTGGTTTATATCCCTAGGGATTTGTATCTGTTCAAAAACCTTTGAAAAACACTGATTATTGCTATTTGTTGTGCCAGTCCAAGTTACTGACTCCACAGCATGCAGCAGCAGGAAATTATATTTATTTAGTGATTAAAAATCTGTTCATTTTGCTATTGTGTAATCTGATCTTCAAATACTCTCTCTGCAATTAGAGAAATTTCAATTATAACAATTTCAATTTCAAAATAACACTTTGGGACTATTGGTAAATTTCTCTGTGAGGATTCTTGGAAAGTTACAATGTTTGTTTCTTGTAATTTTCATGTAAAGAGTGATGTGTCTGTTGAAGAAAATATGTATGCCCAGCTGGAAGTGCATGTAACTAGATAGAGCAACAGAAATTGGCCCAATCAGTTCATGTCAGTTAATTGTAGTTAATGGATCAGATGTCTCTTTTGGAGCAGCAGTTCTGTAATACTTCTTGTATAAAAATATATAATTTTCTCTAAAATGTGGATATCCACCCCTACTTTCACCATCATGTATGTCTGATCCCATTGCAGGCAAAAGTCATCTGTCTCAACTGTGGAGGAAATCAAATGCATTCTGTTTTCTAGTGGGTTATAAAGTCAGTGGCAAATGATGAAAATGAACATATTGATAAATGAATTTTAAAAAGTTAGCAAGACACTTCAACAAAGAAATTAAGATGTACCGGATTTTTGTCAAAACCCATCACCTCTGACTGGTATTTAGGCTTATATGAATGATGTTTTCTAATCTCTTTCTGAAATGCTGCATTCTTACAACTAAGTAATGTAATTTTGAGCACATAAAAATGCAATAATGAAGTAAGAGGAATGAAAGACTAAAAGGCAATATTTTTTGCTTAAGCTTTATATAGAAATTATGATCAAGTAAAAATGTTATTTTTCACACCTAATTGTATAACATTGAGTCAGAATGTGTTTATCATGCTGAAGTATAGGAGAAGGACTATCATCTCCCTCTTAGGGTAAGGCTATATAAAGAAAGAAGGAGTGGTTGTCACCTATAATGATGTCTGTAAAGTAGAGCGGTCAAAAAAAGTTCTTACATCATTGTTCAAAGAACAAAAATGTCTCAAAATAGAACAGTCTTGTGCAATGCAGTTGCCCCATCTTTGGATTCCTATTGAAGTCATTGATTTTTTTTAAAAAAACGTTCATACTAGGATTTACTGTAAGCTTTCATGTAGCATCTGCATTTATTTCAGATTCAATTCTTCAAAAGAGCAGAAGAGATCAAGGGAGTAATTTTAGTGGAAAGTAGCTCTTTAGTTTCCTGAATGCTTTGCAAATTATAACTTTAAACCTTATTACAAAGGAAACTGTAAAATGGCCTTTGGGTGGAATCTTCTTAGCCATGTCTAGTTAGTGGGGGAAACTAAAACAGAAACCATTTATGGTCCTGCCTGTGAAGTTCTTCATAAAATATAAATTCTAATTTTCAGTTACTAGTAATGTTTCATTTTATAGAAATAGAAATATTATCACATATATATACACACACACATACACGCATACGCATACTACCTCAATTTTTTCTTATATATAATATTTTATTTAATTTGAAATAAAACATCTGGAAAAAAGAAAGCTAGATTGGTCTTCTATTCAAGTCTGCCATGATCATGGTATTTAGAATCAGTAGCACAGATCTAAACTGATCCAGGTATGCAAGACTCAGCTTGACATAAGAAACAGTTTACAAAGAAATGCTGAGAGACAGATTTAGACACAACTAAAATACAGTGCAGAACCCTGAAATATACTTAAGGACATCTCTGACTAATCTACAGCGATGGCATACAAGCTTGAAGAACTTTAAGATTTCTTCATCTAGATTTCTCCAACTAATACTGAAAAAGTATTGCTGGGTTCATATCACTTTCATCATTTTTACTGAAAAAACACAGATTTTGAAGTGTGTTTATGTGGAAAGTTGCACCCAGGTGGGATGGACTGGACTACCAATGTCTTCTGTTCTTTATCATGTACAATGGATAGAAACATCCAACTCTCTAAAGTTATGCCAAATTGTGTATGCCTTTATTTTCTGACACACAGTCAGCTGGTTTAGATGTGAGATAAAAGATCAAGAGCACTTTCTCCTGAAGGCACAGATCTTTAATAAGACTGTTAATAAGATGTTGGTATAGGGAAAGGTGTCCTGAGTGTGCAGCTGCTGAAAGGCAACAGAGCAGGATGCAGAATGTTCACAGCAAACTTGTCTAATGTGGATGCATTTTTATTTTTCCTGTGAGCTTTCCTATCCAGAATGGAATACCATTTTATTGTAGGAAATGTTACAATCCTTCTAATATTTTATGAACAATTTATTTCACTAGATTAGGAATATCTTTTTAACAGATTATAATTTGACATTTGTTTAATCAAGAACAGTCTAAGGAAAGGAGTAGGATTGTTCCACCTGGAAGGGAGAATACAAAAGGGAAATCATAGAGAAGCTGAGAGGGTACCATGAATAGTTTACTGCCTCTTCTACTATTAAGCATTCAGCATGGGGCTCCTAGCGTCATTTTCAAAGTAAATGCACTAGTAAATGCACTAGTAAATGCTCCTGCCTAGGCCCCAGCTGTGCTACTCCTGAAATTTATACTTAAATTGTAAAGCTCTGACTACTTCCCACGTCTTTTTTCCATAGTAATGTGGCTTACAGGACTGGTAAAAATGCCCTTGTTCTCAGTTGTATAAAGCAAAGTCTTTCATTGAGCAATACAAGAGATGACAACTATTTTAAATTAATAGAAGATGAAAATGAGGGGGAAAAAAAAGATATTCAAAAACATAGTTAACTTTAGGCAAAACAACTGAGAAAAAAAAAGAAAGAGAAACTTCATAGCTGAATAAAAAGCTAAGAAAGTATATTACCAAAGTAACTGGCTGCTTGTGCTCTCTGTTGCGATCAACATCTGGGTTCATTCCTTTTCAGAACTATACATGCATAAATCTATCAACCAGCATGAATACAGAGATGTTCCTTTCTTTGAGATGCCCTTCTTTTCACTCTGCTCAAACAGGGGAAATTGTGCCTCTCATTTTGGAAACTCTTCATTTTTATATTAAAGAAGGTTAAAAGGTCTAAGAAAGTCTTTCATCATGGTGTTCTTGTTCTCTCTGGATAGAGCATTAAAGTGTAAGATTCTCCATGATCACAGTTTTTCCCATTCCTGAATTGCTTTTGCTGGTTTTGGAAAGGTTGGAATGGATGGTCTCTTACAATTTTTCACCTCTGCCCATAAAAAAGCCTAAGTCATCACTGTAAAAATGATGTGACCAACTGCATGCTGAGGACATAGACAACGGACGTTTTAGGACAATTAAGAAAAAATTTGTTGTGATTAAATCAGGAGAATATAAAGGCAATCTGTAGATGTGGAAGAGATAATTTTTATACTGAGAAATTTATGAAAAGGGAAAGACTGAGTTAGTGCTGAATCATATGATATTTGGTGTTATTGCCTGGCTTACTTTTCCCTTGTGAATACTGAAATGGTAAAATTTGCCCTGAGAGCTATTCACATCAGGCTTGCAAGTACAGTCCTTAAAAAAATCCTTGCATAAACACCAGAAGCATCTGTTTAACAGGAACTTTATAATTTGGAACTTCTTAGTTTATCTGTCATTTATAGTTTTTTAAGTTCTCAAAGATGGCAGATAGTTTTCAACTTAATGAGCCTCATTATAGCAGCTTTGCATAGTAAAAAGGCATATAAAGGCAAGAAAGTATCAATAAATACATTTTACATCACATAAACAGCCATATTGGGACAGAGATATGTGTAAAAAAAGATGGTCTAGGTGGTTAGAAGAAATGTAGGAAGGGATAGGTTATAGAAGTACATGAAAGGGCTTTTTTTTTTAAAATATATATATATAATAGCAAATACCATATATTAATTCTGTTGGTTTGTTCTGGTATTTGAAGATAATTTATAACTTATTTCTTGAGGTCAAGGGAACTTTTTTCCTCCGTGGATTACAGACCAGGTTGTTGGCTTTACATAAATTAATAATTTTTTTTTCGACAATGCGGTGAAGAAATCATTATACTAAAAATGTAGGAAATTCAGAGATTGTCATGCCTCAGACTTCTTTAAGAAGAAACTTAAAATACTGAATGAAAGGCAAGTTTTACATTTAATGCAGTGATGAAATTTTGAATTCTAAACACAACTGAACTTAGTTTAACACAGTCATACTTTTCTTACTTTTAATCCACAACCTTGTGAAATTTAATTTCATTCGTGAGTGTAAATTAAAAGATAATATAACCCTTTGTTTCATCTACGTGGTTTAAATGGAAGATGATTGTCAAAAATATTTGCTACTTTTAAGAAGTGTGATTAGTTTTTTTGACTCCTCCATAGAAGGAAATTAATTCAGTGTAATTTGCCTTTTGATTGGTATTGTATGATACAATACTAGAAGGAGCATTATGCTATTTAATGTCATGGGGTTTTATTTTCCCCCGCAATTATGTCTTTTTTCACAGTTTCCTATTATTCTGCGGTAGAAAGTTAAAGCAGTGCTCTTTTGTGTATGGAACCCAAGTCAACTGCTGTAGACTTTTGTTTAATACCAATGCAGTAATCTGAAAGTTTTGTTAGTTCCCCCCTGAGATCTTGCTGCTGGGCAAGGAAGAGAATCTTCCTGTTACGCTCCACACTGGAGTGGCCTCACCTTAAACATTGTATGCAGTTTTGGGTGCCACGATATAAAAAAGACATTAAGCCATTAGAGAGCTCCCAAAGGAACGCCACAAGGATAGTAGAGTGCTTGGAGGGGAAGCCTTATGAGAAGCATATGAGGTCACTTGGTTTGCTCAGCCTGGAGAAGAGGAAGCTGAAGGGACACCTCATTTCAGCACCCTCATGAGGGGTAGTGGAGAGGCAGGTACTGATCTCTTCACTCTTGTGACCAGTGACAGGACTTGAGGAAATTGCCTGAAGTTGACTCAGGGGAAGTTTAGACTGGATACCCTAAAGGAAAAGGTTTTTCATCCAGGGGGTGGGTGGGCACTGAATAGGCTCCCCAGGGAAGTGGTCACAGCACCAGCCTGAGAGAGTTCAAGAAGTGTTCAATATTCTCAGGATCATGATGTGTACTCTTGGGGTGTCCTGTGTAGGGTAAGGAGTTGGATCTGATGATCCTGGTGGGTCCCTTCCAATTCTGCATATTCTATGATTATTTCTTCTAATATGCCCACTTTTATTCAAGCATTAGAAAAGCCTAGAAAAGCTTTCTGGGAACTAAACGAAACTTTTTCTGTCATGCTACTTCTCCTTTACATAAATGGAAATTCAGTGGTTCCAGTGGGAAAAAATAGTTTTCTTTGATATGCCAGTTTTGCTTCAGAACAAATAGCAGCAACTGTTTAAAAAATTAATGATTTAAAAGAAAAACAAAGGAAAATTTTAAACAGTCCCTGAAGGCACATGACATGAAAGACTGCTACAAATAGCAAGGTATCTACTAGTGATACATCAAAATGTTATCATCTTGAATCTTCTTTTATTTTTCTAACTACCGTTGGGCTTCAGTGTACTGTGTTTAGCTGTTATTTGAAAACTCTTTACCTTGTACAAGTTTTGTGTGTGAGTTAATAATCATCCTGTTTTTCAGCTTTTTAATACGCAGTGACTTAGTGATGTTTAGATTACTTTAGCTTGAAGATGAAGAATGAAAAATCAAAGGGGAAAAAAGAGCTTGCTTAGTCAAATTGCACCTATTACTAGAATGAAGATATTTTTTTGTCTTAACACAGCTGGACTTTAACAAATTCAATTAAGTGGTGCCCCACAGAGTCATTCTAAGGCTACCAACAATTTATATCTTTATCAAAGATAGTGGAAAAATTATGATTGCTGTTAGGATTAAGTTTCTTTCTTTGTTTTAATTTGAAACAGCATAGCATTTATTTATACACTAATCAAATAATGCTTGGTGTCATGGTTTAACTCAAGGCCCACTCACACAGCCACTTGCTCACTCTCCCCCAGTGGCATGTGAGAGAGAATATTAGAAGTGATAAAACTCATGGGTTGAGATAAAAGGCAGTTTAATATGTAAAAAAACCCAAAAGCTACACACACAAGCAAAGCAAAGCATGGAATTCATTAACCCTTTTCTGTGGGCAGGAAGGAGTTCAGCCATTCCCAGGAGAGCAAGGCCCCATCACACCCAACGTTGACTTAGGAAGGCAAAAGTCATCACTCCAAACATCCCTCCCATTCCTCATTCTTCCCCCATGTTACATGTTGAGCATGATGCCATATAGTATGGAATGTCCTGTGGTGGTGCTTAAATTCAATTCCAATTGGGTTTTCACTGCTCCAGTTTGGTTTTATAATTTGTGTTTTATAATTCTGTAATTTTTACTATTGTTTAAGATGGCCTCTCCTTCCCTCTCCTTCTCCCCTTCTCTCCTTCCCCCATTCCCCCAGACTTTCCCGCCAAAACCTTGGTTGTCCTGGTAACCCCATCCCATAATAGTTGTTTACCACTTTTCGGTTACCTGTCAATCTTTAAGTTATATAACTTCCCCACCCCCTCATCATGTATTCCTCCTCCCCAAGTTACCTGTTACTGGTTCAAAAGTTGTGCATCCCCTCATTATACGTTGGCAAAAGGTTGTAATTGGTCCCACGCAATCCCACCCCTGAACCCACCTAATAAAAAGCCGTGCCATCTTGAGGCCAGCGTCTCTCTCTTCGGAGCGCTGCCTCGGGGGCACGCATCCCCTTGTTGCACCTTCTGAGAGTCCCGCCTTTCTATTCTGCGCACCATCCGCACCTTGGTCGAGTTTGCCCACGCCTCTGGCAAAGTGGCCCCTGGATGTAGTGGCGGCAGGGCTGGCCGGAGCTGCACCCATTGGAAAAAGCCGAACCACTGCAAGCTGGCGCCCAACGCGGGGCTGTCACGCGTGGGCGAAGAACTGGCAGCTCGACGGCGACGGCTCTGACGCTGTGCACTCAATCTGAGAGCCACGTGCTCAAATCCGGTCCGTCGGGACCTTTTACGGATTTTTCATTGTCGTCGCGCCTCCTAGTGGAAGCAGCCTTCAGGTGCGCTCCCGGGAGGGAGGAGAGGGTAGCTCCACAGCACCCAGTGGGGTCCTCTTCAGTGCGGATTTACCCCAGACCAAACCGCTGTACCCACGCAGGAACCAGGGACGGGTAAGCGTGTGAGCCCCTTGCCCTCACCCTACCCAAAAGGGAAGGTCCAGCCCAGGAGAGACTGTCCTGGGGGGACCAGCCGCGCGGCGCCCGGGGGGGGGTTGTTTTCCTCTCTCGGGTTTTACTTTCGGTTCCTGTTTTTATTTCTTTTTGTTGTTTTATGTTTTAAGTTTTCGCGGCTCCGGGCTGGTCCCAGCAGCGCTCGGGATCGGGGGAAGCGACACGGGGCGCGCCGCGGCAGGTATCAGGAAGCCGCGAAGCGGGAGCGACACAGCAGAGCCCGTGGTGTAGTGGTTAGGGCTCAGCGCTCTGACCGCCGCGACCCGAGTTCGAATCCCGGTCGGGGGACCGGGATACTGGGATCGCGGGAGCGGCGCCGTGCTCGTCTTTTTGCCGGCCCGGGCGCGGGAGACGCGAGTTCGATTCCCGGTCTGGACCGGGACCGCGGAAGGCGCGGCGAACTCGGCGGATCCCGGCGCGGAGCCCCCCCGCTTTTTGTCTGCGCACGGGCACAGACGGGGTTTAAAGCGGGTTTTTTTGTTTTACGAGGCACCTTCGGGGCGGAGGCAGTGGGGGGGGCTGCCTGACCGGAGTTTTTTGTGCTGGAATTCGGTTTTTAGTTTATTTTGTGTTGCGGTACGGTCTGGAAGGAAAAATGGGTGCCAGGCTCTCGGCAGAACAGAAAGACGTTTTTCGTTGTTTTGTTGGAGTTCTCAGTTTTAATAATGTTAAGTTTTCAAAGGCAGAACTGAAGCGTTTTGTGCGCACGCTCTATTTGCACTTTCCAAAAACAAACCCGGAAGTAGTGACAGAGCTCCGATATTGGGAGCCCGTGGTTTTAAAACTTACCAAATTGGCTGCCGCTGGAGACAAAAATGCAGCGAAATACCTGTTCTGGTCGCGGCAAATTCAAACTGCCGTGAAAAACATGAAAGGAGTGCAGAAAGAGCAGTCTCCCGGAGAAAGCTCTGTTTCCCCCCGTTCTTCCCGTTCTGTATCCCCCTCCCCTTCTTCCCGCCGCGGCATTTTCAAGGACGCAGCGGGCGCGCAGCCCGCCAGCCCTGGCTCCTTCAAAATGCAGCCCCCCCGCCCGGGACAGACAGGGCAGTCTGCCCGGGAGGTCCAACGGAGCACTGGCCACGCTCTCGAGGAATTTTCCCTTCCCCAAACCTCCCTAAACAAACCCCGAGTTCGGTTCAGTGTTAATGTAGAAGAATGCACGCAAAGCGCCCGCGCGGAGCCAAACGGCGCCCGCGCGGGAGGCGCGGGGGGCCCGGGAGGCGCCGGCGCGGAGCCGCTCGGCGCCCGCCCGGGGGGCGCGGGAGAAAAGCCGCTCGGCGCCCGCGCGGCAGCCGCGGAGCCGCGCCGCGACCGCGTGGCAGGCGTCCATGCAGAAGAACCGCATGGCGACCGCGTGGCACGGGCATGCGGCGTCCATGCGGCAAACGCACGCGGTGTCCATGCGGCAGACGCACGCCCCGCCCATGCGACAGGCGCATGCGGCTTCCATGCCGCAGGCGCATGCGGCGTCCACGCGGAAGGCGCGCGCTGCGCGCGCGTGGAATGCGCACGCGGTGCCCACGCGGCAGAACCGCGTGGCAGCCATGCGGCAGAGGCGCAGGCACGCAGCGCTCGCGCGGCAGAGGCTCGGAATGGCGGCGGCCGCATGGCGCGGTCGCTCTCTTTGTCCGCCCTGCCCGCCGTCCCGCTGCCGGGGGCGCCGCTCGCCGCCGCCGCCGCCATGGCCCCGCTCCCGTTCCCTTCCCCTTCCCAGTCTCCCAAGTTTTCCCCCCCCAACCCTTTTCTGTCCCCTTCCACCCTTCCCCGAGGTTGTCACTGTTCTGAAACCCCTTCCTATGACCCCCCCACCTGCCGCTCCTCCCGAGTCTCCTCCCAAAACCACTCCTCCGAAGGCGTGCCTTTCCCAGACCCTGGCACGCCCCCCTCCCGTCGCAGGCCACTCCCCTTGGTGACGCCCAAGTCCCGCCCACTGCCTCCCGGTTCCCACGCCCCTTCTTTCGGTTCCCACGCTTGGGGCAAGGAGGGGGAGGGGTGGGATCCAGGAAGTGATGGTCCCCATGTCCCTTCTATCGCTCCAGTTACCTACAGGAGGGGTAGGGGAGGGCATGAGGAGGCAAAGTGGCAGCAGTTGTCCCAGAATGTTGTCAGGGAACTCATGAAGGCCCTCAAGGAGTACGGCCGCATGAGTCCGTACTTCCTTGGTTTGTTAGATGGCCAAGTTACCGGGAGTGAGGTTGTCCCACATGACATCAAGTACCTTTTCAGGTGCTTGCATTCCAGAACTGAGTATCAGCTCTGGTTTGCAACCTGGAAAAGGCACTTGCAGGACGCCCTCCCAGGGTGGTCAAATGACCCTGACACAGCTGTGGACAATGAAGGGAACATGATAACGCTGGCACATGTGATGGGTGAGGGAGAATGGGAGATGCCCCAGAAACAAGCTGAAAGTCTCCCAAAGCCGTTGTTGAAGCAGATCGCTCAGGTTGCTGTCAAGGCGTTTTCCACCATGCGGCCTTCCGGCCCCATGGAATCGTATTCAGATGTTTTTCAGGGACCTCAGGAAAACTTCCTGCTGTTTGTGGAAAGGCTAACGGTAGCCATAGAGCAGCAGGAAGAGGACGAAGTGGCAAGGGAGAGGCTGGTCACGTTGCTGGCGTTCAGGCACGCCAACGAAGTCTGCAAACAGGCCATGCTGACCCTTCCACGGATTCCCAAGCCGACATTACAGGACTATGTCGAGGTGGTAACTGAGGTGGTCCCCCTGATGACATCAGCAAAACCTGAAAGGCCGGAACAGCGACGGAAAGCGGTGAATGCAGCAACCACAGAGACCCCAACCTGCCATCAAGACAACGCGGCCGTGGTATCAAAAGGGAGGCGTCCATCTGGAAATTCAGCTGACAGGCCTTGCGCCTTATGTGGCAAGCAAGGACACTGGTGGCAGGCTTGTCCCCTGAGACGGGAGTTTCAGGAATTTAAACAAGCCAAAGAGGGAGGAGGAGGAAATGGGAGGGGAGGACGCTCCCAACAAAAAAACGAATAAGGGAGCGCGGAGCCACCCAGTGCGATGACCCCAATCGGGTGGCCCAAGCCGGGGGAGGAGGAATGGGGAATGATGATTTGAGTTGTACCGGACATGACATTTTAACGGACTTGACTTTTTCTTCCCAGAGACAGCGGAGGAATTCTCTGCAAGGTCCAGGGAGGAATTTACCGGACGAGACGAGAGATTCCCCTTTGAGGAGTCCTTCACCTGATGATCCTGACCCGAATGTGCCTGTTCCTTTCACAGGAAAGTCCTTGACAACAACAAGCGAGGGAGTGCCCTTTCATCTTCAGTTGTCTGATGCCCTGTGGATCCGTGATGATGAATGGCACCGCGTGGCGGTATCTAGAAATAGAGGTACCTGGCACAAAATTGGCACAACATATGTGGTCGTGGGGGATTGTAAACATACCCCGCCAGAGATCGAGATTGTTCCCCAAACCACTCCTGTGGATCCCGAGTGGTTTGAACTCTGGCTTCGCTGCACGACTCCACCCATTTATCTGTCAAAGGGACAGATAGTCGCCCAGGCAATACCATCACTCCCTGAAAGGGTGTGTCCTGAGGGCGACTGCAAGACCTGCCACCCCCAGATAAGCCCAGTCATAAAAATTACACATGACAGACCTGAGGAGGTGTGCAAATTAAGGGTGGGCGGGGAGACCACCATCATTAAAGGTCTCCTTGACTCGGGGGCGGACGTAACGGTGATCCCTGAACACCTATGGCCGTCACGTTGGCCGTTGCAGACAGTGGTGGAGCAAGTTGAGGGTGTTGGAGGCCTTCAATTGGCGAAAAAATCAAAACACATGGTGCAAATTAAGGGGTCCAATGGGCAATTGGCAAACATCCAGCCCTTTGTTTTAAATTACAAAGCACCCCTGTGGGGGAGAGATGTCCTGGCCCAGTGGGGGGCGACAATTGAATTCCCTGACCCTCCACAAAATTTTCAGGCTGCGGTCACTGAACGGCGCCCCACCCAAAAACTGAATTGGAAATCGGATTCTCCAGTTTGGGTGGAGCAGTGGCCGCTCTCTAAAGAGAAATTAAAGGCGCTGAATGAGCTCGTGGAAGAGCAACTCCGGAAGGGTCACATAGAGGAGACTACCTCTCCTTGGAACACCCCGGTGTTCGTAATACGGAAATCGGACAAGACCCGATGGAGGCTTCTCCAGGACCTCAGACAAATTAATGAGGTCATCGAAGACATGGGCTCTCTCCAACCAGGGATGCCTTCCCCAGCCATGTTGCCCCAAAATTACAATTTGGCCGTGATTGACATCAAAGATTGTTTCTTTCAAATTCCTCTCCACCCCAACGATGCTCCGCGGTTTGCGTTCTCGGTTCCTAACATCAACCGAGAGGCCCCGAGGAAGAGGTATCACTGGAGGGTTCTTCCCCAAGGAGTGAAGAGCAGTCCCGCCATTTGCCAGTGGTACGTGTCTTCCTTGCTGACCCCCGTGCGTGCAGCTGCACACCAGGCCGTCATCTTGCATTATATGGATGACGTGCTCGTGTGCGCCCCCAACGACGACTTGTTGACGCATGCGCTTGACCTGACAGTGGCTGCACTGGTTGCTGCAGGGTTCGAGTTGCAGGAAGCGAAAATTCAAAAGATGCCACCTTGGAAATATCTTGGCCTCGAAATTAATAAGCGGACCATTGTTCCGCAAAAATTGGCGATCCAAACCAAAATTGAGACCTTAGCGGATGTGCACCAGCTGTGTGGGGCTTTGAACTGGGTGAGGCCTTGGCTGGGTCTCACTACCGAGGACCTAGCACCTCTTTTCAATTTATTGAAAGGGGGAGAGGGGCTGAGTTCCCCTAGGTCACTCACCCCGGAGGCACAGAAAGCACTGGAAAAGGTTCAAGAGTTGATGTCCACCAGACAGGCAAATCGATGCCATGCTGATTTGCCTTTCCGATTTGTCATTCTAGGGAATCTACCGCACCTCCATGGAATGATATTCCAATGGGACAACGGGGTGACCAGCATACCCCGGAAGGACCGAGGCGGGAGAGATCCTCTTCTTATTATAGAATGGGTCTTTCTCAGCCACCACAGGTCCAAGAGGATGACACGCCCACAGGAGTTGATGGCTGATCTAATTCGGAAAGCCAGAGTCCGAATTAGAGAACTGGCTGGCTGCGACTTTGAGGTGATCCACGTACCAATTCGGCTGAATTCGGGCCAAATTTCAAAAGCAATGTTAGAGCACTTGCTTCAAGAGAACGAAGCACTTCAGTTTGCCCTGGACAGTTACACTGGTCAAATTTCAATCCATCGGCCTGCCCACAAAATTTTTAATTCGGATGCTCAATTTAAATTAAATTTAAGGAGTGTTCAGAGCAAAAGACCGCTCGAAGCCTTGACAGTTTTCACAGACGCGTCCGGAGGGTCCCACAAGTCAGTGGTGACTTGGAAAGATCCTCAGACTCAGCAGTGGGAGTCTGACGTTGCTGAGGTGGAAGGATCCCCTCAGATTGCTGAGTTGGCCGCAGTCGTCAGGGCCTTCGAAAGGTTCTCTGAACCATTTAATTTGGTAACCGATTCGAGTTACGTTGCAGGTGTAGTGTCCAGAGCGGAGAACTCAGTTCTCCAAGAAGTGACTAACATTGCTCTGTTTAAGTTGCTCTCGAAGCTAATAAGGCTGATCTCCCACCGAGAGCAACCGTTTTACGTGATGCACACCAGGTCGCACACGGATTTGCCAGGGTTTATAGCGGAGGGAAACAGGAGGGCTGATGCTCTTGCTGCCCCTGTCGCGAAGGCCCCGCTGCCTGACGTTTTCCAGCAGGCAAAGCTCAGCCACCAACTGTTCCATCAGAATGTGCCAGGTTTGGTCCGAGGGTTCAAACTAACCCGAGATCAGGCCAAGGCCATTGTGGCGACGTGTCCCAGCTGCCAGCGACATGCAGTCCCAACCTTGCATGCCGGGGTAAACCCCCGAGGGCTGAGCAGCAACGAGGTTTGGCAGATGGACGTTACTCATGTCCCTCAGTTTGGGAGGCTGAAGTACGTCCATGTGTCTGTGGACACCTTTTCTGGAGCAGTCTATGCATCCGCCCATACAGGGGAGAAAGCAGGGGATGTTGTTAAACACCTTCTCCAAGCCTTCTCTTTCCTAGGCATCCCTAAGGTCATCAAATCAGATAACGGGCCAAGCTATATTTCCAAGGAGTTCCGCAGCTTCCTCCAGCAATGGGGAGTAGAACACAAGACTGGCATCCCCTACTCCCCGACAGGCCAAGCAATTGTGGAGAGGACACACCAAAACATCAAAAGAGTCCTCAATCAACAGGGACAAATTCTAAAATTGGAGTCACCCCAAATTCGATTAGCCAGGGCCTTGCACACAATTAATTTTCTAAATTGTTCATTCGAACTTATGAATCCCCCAATAATTAGGCACTTTGGAGGGAACCCAAATTTGAAATTAGAATCCAAGCCGCCAGTTCTCGTCAAGGACCCGGAGACCATGAGAATGGAAGGTCCACACAATTTAATCACTTGGGGACGCGGATACGCCTGCGTATCGACACCCACCGGACTTAAATGGGTGCCGGCCAAGTGGGTGAAACCTTACATTCCCAGGGCCTCCAAAGGATCGGATCATCAAGTGAAAAATGTCACTTGGCGAAGAAAAAGGAAGCCCGTTGGTCCGGAGGAAGAGAGGTCCGCTCCTTCCTTCCCCATTCCTCACTGGCTTTTTGTTAATTAATTTATTTTGTTATATTTTAAGTTACAGGAGAGACCAGTCAGATACCAACTGAGAGCCCCAGAAGGACTGGTTTGACCAATTGTTTGGAAACTGGGGACTCTCAGGCTGGGTCAATTCTGCTGTAAACACAGGACTCCTAATTTTGTTTTTGTTACTTATAATTGGAATTGCATTTGGCATCATCCGACGAGTCACTCAGCGTGAACAACGTCTGGGCCAGTGTTCCTCCCGTCGAGGAGATTGAGATGCAGCAACTCCCGTCATGGGAAGATGAGGAATACCCTGACCCAGAGGACTTCTTCACCGGAGACTGATGACGAGAGGTGGCTCACGGAACAGAACATCTATCCCCCAAGCAGACACTACCAAAAGCCATCACAAAAAAATAAAAAAGGGGGAGATGTGGTGGTGCTTAAATTCAATTCCAATTGGGTTTTCACTGCTCCAGTTTGGTTTTATAATTTGTGTTTTATAATTCTGTAATTTTTACTATTGTTTAAGATGGCCTCTCCTTCCCTCTCCTTCTCCCCTTCTCTCCTTCCCCCATTCCCCCAGACTTTCCCGCCAAAACCTTGGTTGTCCTGGTAACCCCATCCCATAATAGTTGTTTACCACTTTTCGGTTACCTGTCAATCTTTAAGTTATATAACTTCCCCACCCCCTCATCATGTATTCCTCCTCCCCAAGTTACCTGTTACTGGTTCAAAAGTTGTGCATCCCCTCATTATACGTTGGCAAAAGGTTGTAATTGGTCCCACGCAATCCCACCCCTGAACCCACCTAATAAAAAGCCGTGCCATCTTGAGGCCAGCGTCTCTCTCTTCGGAGCGCTGCCTCGGGGGCACGCATCCCCTTGTTGCACCTTCTGAGAGTCCCGCCTTTCTATTCTGCGCACCATCCGCACCTTGGTCGAGTTTGCCCACGCCTCTGGCAAAGTGGCCCCTGGATGTAGTGGCGGCAGGGCTGGCCGGAGCTGCACCCATTGGAAAGCCGATCCACTGCAATGTCCCTTTGGTCAGTCAGGGTCAGCTATCCCACTGTGACCCCTCCCAACTCCCTGTGCACCCTCCTATTCTCCTCACTGGTGGAGTAGGGGAGGAGCAGAAAACATCTTGACTACAAGTGCTGCTGAAGCAGAACTGAAACATCCCTGTCTTATCAAGGTTGTTTTCAGCATAAATCCAAACCAGACCCCCATACCAGCTACTGTGAAGAAAACTAATTCCATCCAGCACAAAACCAGTGCCGCTGGCACATCTGTCAGGCACACCTGCAGAGATAAGTCACAAACAGCATCAAGTCCAGTGGAACAGCAACTTCTGCAGTGACAATGTTGTGCACCTTTAGCCTTTTTATTCATATATGTAACAAACGTTAAGAGTATACTCCAGAACCTGAAGTCCTTAATGAGACTTAATATTTCATGATTTATTTTTCTTTTCACAGGGATTACACTCTACAGCCAACCATATGGAGGAGCCTTGTTGGATGAGGACAAAATGTGAGCAAACTCTAAAAATGTTTCATAGCAGCAATCAGCAGACAATTGAAACCATAAATTAAGTAAGAATATATGTTTACTGGAATAGATGCTGTGAATTGGTCGACACAACTCAGTTCTACAGAGTGAAGCATTTTTTAGTGTGGTCTGTCTGTCAAGTCCGCTGCTTATACCAAAAAGGGTTTCAGTATTTTGTCAAGAAAGATACTGAATTTATCAGTGCTTTCTGATTGTGTCTTAACAGTTTTAAACAGAGTAACTGTTTCAAATGATTTTCAAGAGTTTACATTTTTAGTTTCTGTAAAGGTGAAATATTTGCATAAGCTTCACTTTACAACTCAGACACATGGTGTGCTCTGTAACTGACCTATAGTTTCGTAACTTAACACATCTTGTTCCTGTTCTTTAATTAGATGTGGACAGTGTAGAGACATTGTGTCTTATTGCAGGGCATTGGAACTAGAAAATCTTTAAGGTCCCTTCCAACCCAAACCATTCTGTGATTCTACAGTGTTTGCAATCAGGATCAAGGTCCTAATGTCTAGTGTTTTGGTGAGAAATTGGCCTGAAAAAATACTAGCATTTGAGGAGTTTCCCCCCCACTGTGTTTTCATTGCACTACTTTGCTTTTTACCCTAGAATGGAGAATGTTCGTCAGTGTGGGGTAGCACTGTGTATCATGCTGGGCTTCTCTATCCTTACTGCATCCATTGGAACTGCCATAGTGAAGGACAGAGTATCTGGGACAAAACGCTTGCAGCACATCACAGGCCTGGGTTACAAAACTTACTGGCTTGCTAACTTCTGCTGGGATATGGTATGTACTGGGTGGGGCAGCATGCGCTCAGGTGTAAATTTTAGGTTAATTTCATGTAAATGAGCAAAAGGACATATGGTCACAAGATACATGAATAAGATTTGAATTGCACAGTGACAGCTCTTGCTTGACCTGCTAACAAACATTAAGTCCCCATTTCTACTTTAATGCAGGGTAGGGATGGTGTTCTTTGCTTCCCAAAGTTGAATTATAAATTATTTGCTAGCTTTAGCTATGTATACTATTTTACAAATAAAATTAAGTTGGCTAATCAGCCTAGACAGAAACAATCTTCAACACACCAGCTCATAGCAGGAATTTCTATACTTTGAATTTTGCCATGCACCGGCAAAACCTTACAAATTAGTGGAGAAAACTGAAAATACTAGTTAGCTGCTTTAAGGGATAATTATGTTATGTGTTGATGTGGATAATATGAGAGATACTTATGATGGGTACCTTTTATTTGTGTCAAGCACTGGAAGAGGCAGCACAGTGAAGTGGTAGAGTCACCACCCCTGGAGCTGTTTAAAAGCAATGTAGATATGGCACTGAGGGACATGGTTTAGTGGAGGGCTTGGCAGTGCTGGATTAATGGTTGGACCTAATGTTCTTAAGGTCCTTTCCAACCTTTAGCTTGGATTCTATGATACCCTGGTCAGGAATAGAAAGTTTTTGGAATACTCTGTTTTCATTTAGACCATTCTAATTCTGAAACATTAGATCTCCACTCATCCATGCTTGAAATCAGAATTTTCACACTTGAGCAATCTTGAGGTAAGAGCACATTTTTCCACATGTTATTTACTTGGCCAGTCAATCTTAGTATTTCTTTTTGCTGCTGCTTCAGATAAGAAGGCTTGGTTAAAAACCAGTCCTTCATCATTCAGTTTCTCCTTGTGAGCAAAGTCAAATCCTCATTATTTTCTGCCAATCTCTCAAAATGTTCTCACAAATTCAACACAGTACTGCATGATCAATCATGGTGTGGTAAAGAACAGACACTGCTTTAAATGCTAATTGTGCTACAGATCATTTAGGGACATTGAACACATGAATATATGAACTGTCAAATTTTAAATCCCTCTATGTATTTTAAGTATTACAGGCTGTGTCCTGCATTACTGGCAGCAGAATCTTTACTAGGTTCGCAGAAGTATTTGATTTATGAAATTGCTCTCATGAGAATCAGGTGTTCTTACTGTATTTATAGGCATGAAGGATATTCATTACTATGTTCAACAAATGGAAAAAGTGTAAGTGCTAAGAAAATTTAAAAAGAAATAGAGAAATATTGTTCAGATTAAGCTTTTGTCACTAGAGGGGCAAAATTAAAGTTGTTTTGTTGTACATGCACAATTTCTGTAATACACCATGATTTCAAGGTAAGATTTCCAATAGAATTTGATTTTAAAGTTATTTATTTATTTCTTGACAGAAGCCCCAGGTCTATTGAAAAACACTGGGACCCAATTTTTTTCTGACTTCTCTACGATATTTTCAAACAGCTTCAGGAAAACTGAAACATATATCTGTGGGTGGCATGTTATGATAATTGTATATGGCAAATAAAAGGTACACTGTGAATGAGATGAGAACATTGCATCCATCTACATTTTACTCCATTGCCCTTCTCTTAAAAAAGAAAAAAGAAAAAAAGTGTATTTTCCCAGTAGCAAAGATGTGATGGCTTCTGGTTTAATTTGGAACAGGTTTTCATTGTACTTCAGTATGAAAGTCTAATTTTAACAATATGTTGTTTTTCTACACTGAATATTTAGCTAGACCTTGATTTGTTGCCTCTATTGTAGTTGTATCACAGAATCTCAGTCCTATTAGTTTTAAGCTATAAAGTTAAATATTACATAAGCAGAAACAGAGGCAATAAATGCCCTATTGAGCTCAGGTTCAGTGCACAGACCAGGCAGACACTGAAAATGGAGCTGAGCACAGGTTTTCGCATCCTGACATTGCTATTTGCAAGCAGAACCCTTCTCTTGAATACTTGGATATGAATCTCCTGTACCAATCCCACCCTGCCACTCTTAAGTGTGGTTGCTTAATTTGGTTGTTGTTATGTCAAGAGACTAAACAGATAAACTGCTTTCCCTGTTACCTAATGGCTGTAATGCTTTTACATATTTTGTCCATTCCCAATAAAAGATGTAATTTGCTTCATCAGCACACATGGTCCTTCATTAAAATCTCTTAAAATTGCATTGTTATTATTCTCCCATATGAATGCAGCACCAATCAGTGAAACTGCTGTTTCTGAAACCAAGTCTCTGTGTTCACAGTGTAATTTGATGTTTTGGAGCAATAGCCCCACATGGACTCATTATCTGGAAGAGTTAGCTTATTAAATAGATGTATTGGAAAGGTCAATAGAAATAGGATTAAGGGGGATATTCTGTAGTCAGATTTCATCTTGTCAGGTTGTTTCATGTGTAGGTGGCAGTTTCACAGCAAGTGTAGATACTGACTCTCCAAGCTCTTCTGCCTATTTCTTCCTAACTTACAGTATAATTGTATTGCAAGTATGGAGAAGTTAATTTTTAAAACCTTTCTATGAATATTAGGTAAGACCAGTAAGAGATGTTCACCTGCTCAGTGTTTTTTTCCTTTTGATTCTAGCTGTTTTACATGATTCCAGTCACCCTGTGTGTTGGTGTTATTAGTGCCTTCCAGCTATCAGCCTTCACTTTCCGAAAGAACTTGGCAGCCACTGTTCTCCTGCTGATACTCTTTGGGTATGTGATTGGAAATGCTACTACAGAATTACAGCTTTTAAGAAACAAACATAAACCTTTAGATGTAGTTTGCACCTGCTGCTGGATGCATGGTTTTCTGTCTTTGTAAACAATTATGATTCAGCAAAATACACTGGGAAAACAGGCTGAAACATGAGTTTGAAAATTAAACACAAAAAGTGGAAGGAGATTTGCTCACACATTTGAAAAAAAAAAAAAAAAAGAGTGCAAATATCTCAGAAGATACTCAACCTGTGTAACAGGAGTTTACTATTAGAAATTGATTGTATATTATCTTCCAGAAAACGAGAGAGTATTAACATAGGTCAGAATTTCAGTGCTTAGCTGTGCAGAATATCATCAAGAAGACAAGGAATGGTTTTTATTACAACTCTAACCATATTTCCGATGAGAAGTCTGTCCAGTGTGAAGTACTGGGCTGGTTGGAGATTTTTCTCCCAATAGTACTGTGAGAAAGAGAAGTTCTACCATGCCACTCTCTTACTTAGTTTCACATGAAAAAAAACAACAGCAACAAAAACAACAGCAACAAAAACAACAACAAGCCCACAAAAAACCAACCAAACAAAATTAAATAAAACCAACCAAGCAACCAACAACAACAACAACAACAAAAATCCAAAACTAATCCTGTTATAGAAGGCTAAAATTACTGGTTAAACAGAAGATTGATATCTCTATAAAAGTAAGCCTGTTCAGCCTTGAGTTCAATCAAATTAATTATTTGATATCAAATCAAATTATTCTGTTGTGTCACTAGTGAGTCAAAATTAAAGATGTTTTGTTGTACATGCAAAACTTATGTAATACATCATGATTTCAGGGTAAGATTTCTAATGGAGTTTGATTTTAAAGTTATTTATTTTTAGACAGAAGCCTCAGGTCTGTTGAAATATACTGGGTCTCATAACTCTTCCCATGTGCTGTCTAAGGCAATGTTAGAAATGCTGAAGATCAATTGTTAAAGGAAAAGGCTTCTGAGAAGTTTATTACTTATTTCAAGCAACTAATTGTTGCCACCCTTGTAAGGGAGAGTGCATATCTTACACAACAGATGTTTAGATAATGAAATATAGCTGTTTCATGAGGGAATGGTAGGGAAGGAAAGAAGAAAGAACCTTCTACAAGATCAGGACATGCTCTATTCCAGGAAGAGTCTCAGATAAACCTTTCAAAAGCCTCTCCAATTTACTATATTGTACCTTGAAACTGCTTTCAAGGTTTTGTGCCTCCAGCAACTCATTTTTTGGGAACACTTTAGGTATCCTCAAAGCTGAATCTTTTCTTGGAAATTATAGTCCAAGTTTATTCAGAACCATATTTCATAATTTCCTTCATCATATGCCTTTTGTAAGCCAAATTAAGCCAAGTCCTGTCTTGTAAAACCTTCCAAATTCCTTGCATAATTCTATTTATAATTTTTGCTTATATTTCCAGTTTGAGCTCATCTTTCCTGAATGTGACAAGACAAATTATTATGAAATATTCTAGAGGTCATGATGCTAGGATGCTAACTTGTATGAAACATCCAAAGTTCATAATTTCCTCCTCTCAGTATCTTTCTTGTGTACCAATCTCATTTCCTTTCTTCTGCACTTCCATCAAGTTATTCCTTCAAGTCAAAGGCACAAATTCTAACAGTCTTAGTGCAAAGGTTTCTCACTATGAAATCTCACACATTTTTTTATTAGCTTTACAACCTTTGAATCTTTCTTGTGATCCAGTTGCTGTTATATTAGTGAGGCATAGGCTTCTATAGAAATCTTAGCCAAGCAGCAACTGAAGCACACAATACAGACCTGTATGTCTGCTGAAGTCATGGCAAGTTTTTTCTGGTGTTCTATGGGCTTTGGCCCTACCTACAGTGTACTAAAAAGTGCCAGTTATACTGTCATTGTTTTAAACAAAATGTTGAGTTAAACTTTGAGCATTTCAGAAAAAAAGTCATTGAATGAAAATAGATCTTATTTTGTTGACTGCAGATGGAGTTTAATAAGCTCAATATAATCCCTCCTGTACTGCTCAGTTTTGGTTGACATAATAGATGTTGCAGTGATTTTTAACAAGAAAATCTATGTATTTGATGTGTATTAACATATGTTAAAGATCCAATAGCTGCCTGTAAGTTTAACATGTCTCAAGGACATTGCTAAACTTCAGAGTTGCCACTCTTCCTAATCTATCAGCCTAACTACACTGTAAATGTGATGAAGACTATTGTGGCCGTTTTATTCTTCCCCAGTACTGTGCATATAATCCTCGTTCCTCTGCATTTTTTCCTTTAAAAATGTTTTTTCTCTTCAGGGTACACTTGTGCAGATTTTCTGATCTAGAAAAAAGATAAAAAATATCCCAGTTATATAAAAAAGTTACAGAGAAGAGGGTGTGCTTGAAAGAATAATCAAGTTTCTTAGTGCACTACTTTAAAAGTGACTTCGTTTAAAAATGTAACTAAACTACATTTTTTCTCTTTGAGATGATTGCAGAGGTGTTTTCTAGTCCAAATGCTTAAGCAGTTTTGTCCAAAATGTTCTTTTATATTAGAAAATACTAAATTGCAACTGCAGCTGATGGAAGAGAATGAGGATAGAAATGTAGGTGTGACTGGCCACAACTTTAAAGGCTGCATTTAAACATCATGTAGCTTTAGGAATCTGAAAGTCTTACTCATTTCTTAGCAGCTATAAGCAAACAAATCAAATTTTGCTTTCATTTACAGCAGAGCAACAGCACTGCTGTAACTCATGTCTCTTTCCTGAGCTGTTTCCAAGGATGGACTTGTATTTATGATATTGTTATTCTGAGAACAGTGAATTTCATTTGCGCATGAAGGGAAGAAAAGATTGTGTGATTAAGACTGGCAAAAGGATGCTGAAAATTATAGTGGGATCTTGAACACTTACAGTTTCATTTGAGACCCAAACATTGAGTCATTTAACCTTTATCTTCCTGTAAAATGAAGATAACATTATTATTACTTCCCAACAGGTTTTGCAAGTTTGTTTTTTAAGGTAAAGGATTTTGGCATTCTCCAATGCAAAAGATTAATCTATAAAGTACAGAATACTGAATTTAAAGGGGACTTCTATGATTTAATTTAGTAATCTAAACTACACTTTAAAGTAATAAAGAAGTGAATTCACAGATTTTTGACTAGTTGCTCTTGCATTGAGCTCACTATTAAACCAGTTATACATATTAATATTATATAGGAAGTGTTTATATATACAATGCATATATATTTATTGCTGTGCAATAGTGTGTGCTGATACATATGCTCTGCAGTCTATATACTGCTTGTTTGGTAGATATGTCTTGCACTATGTTGAATTGAAAATAAATTTTCTTTACATGGCATGCATGTTCTGATTGCCTGGGCCTTGTTTTAATCTTTATTAATATCTCTTCATAAATAAATAAATGTGTGTGCTCCATTCTGGATAGGCATCATTTGACTTGTCATAGTGGAGGTGCCTTCCTTCTCCCTTTAAAGATTCTCATTGAAGATGGTGTAGCCATGGACATGCTGTCCTATCCTCATAGTTATGCACTCATTTTTGATAGCTATTACTCTACTGACAACCTGGGTAAGGTAATAACATGGTCTGTAAGATTTTTCAATTCTCGCATATCACTGGCACAAATATTAATTCCAGCTCAAAAATTATTGGGTTTTACTTCTTTTTCTTCTCTTTCTTTGCTCTCTACCTCCTTCTTATTATTTTTTTTTTTCTAGGAAAGCCTCTCAGGAAAGATAACTGCTCAGCATTCATGATTTAAGCTTTAAATATTTGATTTTATTTCTACATCTGTGTAAGAGGCTAAGGTGCATGGGTTTGCAATCATTCAGAAATCAGAATTACAATCTGTCTGGAACAATCAAAGTAAACATTTATAGCTGATACGTGTAAAAATGGATCATATCTGCAGAAAACATGGCAGTAAATATGTGTACATATATGGAAGTGTAAGCAATTTTTTAAAGAATATGTATCCCAAATTTGTCCCTTTTTAAAATCATTTGTTCTGAAGAGTTCTTTTCCTGTCTTAAAAATAAGGAACAAAAATTTGTGGGGTTTTTCTGACTTTTTTGGGGTGGTGAGGCAAAACCATAACTTATTTGTGACAGTTTTGTTTCTTTAAACTTTCAGATACGCAACTTTACCTTGGATGTATCTTGTATCCAGATTCTTCTCAAGTTCAGATGTAGCTTTTATTTCTTACATCTCCTTAAATTTTGTGTTTGGCCTGTGTACCATGCTGGTGACTCTCTTACCTCGCTTGTTAGCTATAATTTCCAAAGTGCAGGTCAGTATAAAGTCTTTGGTTTTCCTTTTTAATAATTGTATACACACACATGCATGCATATATTTGAGAATGTTCATATGTGTGTTTATATATTTATACAGATAAGATTATTTTTCCAGAAGAAAAACATATGGTTTTTAAATATTCATGGTTTTTCTGTCCAAGAATATTGTGTATTGACTGCTACCATCTTGAATTTTAACTTGTCTATAACCCAAAAAGGCATGCTGTAATAATGGAAAAACAGTGTTAATTGAAACTTTGACATTTTCTAGACCATTAAGTTTTAATTGGCACATAATGGGAGCTGTTCTGGTCCATTAAATAGATTATATGCATTGTAAAATGTGTTTGAATAATATTGACATAAGAGATAAGCTGCATATTCCTAGGATCACTAAGGCACTGTATGAATAGTAATTTATACAATGCATTCTCACTCCATGTATGTAATTTTAATTAGACATAATGGTATTTAAACAACTTGATGGAAAGGAGTTCCAAAATGACTATGACTCTCTATTCATGTACAGGTCAATAACTTTATGTTTGAAGTCAAATCTGGATTATGTGCCATGCAAATGTGTAAGCAAATTCAGTATTCACTTGGGTTTAAGTTGACGATTTAGATTCAGTAGTATTCAAATATTAAAATGTTAAGGAAATAGAAGAATCATGGCTACATGTGTTTTGATACCCTCTGTGAACTTCAACTAAGAGTAGAATGCCATGGCTGTAGAAAGTCTAAAATGCAATATGATATAAACTCTGTCCCCAAAATAGTTCACAATGTGCACTGTAGAATTCAGTTTACCGTGATCGAGATTTGAATGCAGTATCCAGTTTTGCAAGAGTGCTCATTAGGCTGTTGGAGAAAACTAATTTTTTTTCCTTTTTTCTTTGTTCTCCTTCATCCTTGCCATGTCTTAATACAGAGTTTTCAGAGCATCTACAATATCCTCAAATGGGCATTCATCATATTCCCACAATTCTGCCTTGGCCAGGGTTTAATAGAGCTTTCGTACAATCAGATCAAGTTTGACCTGACCAGGAACTTTGGAATAGATTCTTACGTGAGCCCTTTTGAGATGGATTTCCTGGGGTGGATTTTTGTGGAAATGTCCCTTCAGGGAACACTACTACTTCTTCTACGTCTTTTCCTTCATTGGGATCTCCTCTGGAAAACAAGGTGTGTTATCATTTGTATTCTTCAAATACAAATGTGGGCACTTCTTCTTTGTGGGCACTGAACTAATGTTTTGAGAAAGAAAATGGTGTGTTTCTTTGAACAACTGAAGAGAAATCCTTATGCTAGCATGGTGTACCTGAATTAATGCAAACTACATAAAAAATACAAGTAGGTGTTTCCCCTTGGTTTCTAATGAGAATTGATCACCAAGTACTAAAGTATTACGACCAGGAAAAGAAGAGTTATGCAGAGCACAGCAGTGACCAATTTCCCATGTATCACTTATTATCATCCTCTGTTGTAGTGGTCATTGCTCATTTAATGGCATGGACAGCCCTTCAGAAGATGTCGATGTAGAAATGGAGCGACAGAGACTCTTCGGTGGAAGAACTGGTAATGATGTCCTACTTCTCTACAACCTCAGGAAGTGTTATGGAGGTTTCAGTAAGAAGAATACAGCTGTGGAAAACATAAGCTTGGGCATACCAAGGGGAGAGGTAAAGGGGACCTTCTTTCCCCCTTTTATAAAGTAACACTTTATTCTGAGCAATTATTGAGACATACTCAATGTGTCTACAGTGAAAGGTCTGTAGATAGCAGCAGAAAAGTTTCAGTTGTAGTAATTTCTGAAAATCAATAACTGGATAAAAGAAGAAATTCTGGTGGTGGTGAAGAAGCAACTGTTCATTTATTTTCGGTTAAACATTCATCAGTCTTAATATTTTTTTTACTTCTTGCTTATCTTTACCAAATTACTGTTTTAGACTAACATAAAAAGCAAGTAAGGTAGCACAGCAGTTAAATGTTCAAAGAGAAAACAGAATACCCAACTCAATAACAAACTATGGTCTTAATCTTGAATTTGTTACCACAGCACACTTTTAGTTCCCATGCTGAAATCATCACAATACGTTTGAATATAGCATATACAAATAAACTATTTCAATAAATTAAAATTTAGTGCTGAACATCTTTGTGTTTGAGGGCTTTATTCATTATTTGGATGGTTTGGGGAATTACAGATATTAATTTCTGAACTACTAAGGAAAAAAATAATTTCTTGGTTGCTAATATAAAATTAGAAGATCTCAGAAGCTTACACATGGCAGCACAGGTGCAGTGATGTCCTGCTGCTTACTGATCAGCTGTTGGGTGACTGAGGTAACCACAAGGATGCTATTGTTGATTAAAGCCTATCAATAAATTTAAAAATTTAATGAAAAAAGTATTTCAAAATCATAAATGGCTATGTGTAGACTTAATATGAATCCTATCATAGCTTAAACGTTAAATCATTGCAGCTAGGGGCCTGAAATAAGAGTTCAAAATGAGTGTGTCTCTTGGATGTTTGGTGTTCACTTGTACAGAGTGAAGCAGCCCATGAGCAGCTTGGAAAAGTTGACTCTAGGGACTGATATACAAGGTTTGCAACTGACCCCTAAAATCCTTCTGTTCAAATGTAACATTTACTAATAATATGGAAAAATAATGAGTTTAATTGTTGAGCAGGGTTTTAAGGGAGGGCTAGAATCCCAAATAAGTCACTTTTAGTAATTAGGGGTAATCAAGATATGATATATATGGGTTTTTTAAACTGATTTTCTGTGGGAAAGGGAATTTGCTCACACATTATATCCATATACAGTTTCTTACAGGCATAAAATAGGAAATGTGGAAAGGGGAAAAATTTGCAGGGCTAATATTTCTTATTTTTTTTCACATGGCATATTGATTTTTTTTTTAATATCTCTGGTAGTGTTTTGGACTCCTGGGAACAAATGGAGCTGGGAAAAGCACAACATTTAAGATGCTGACTGGAGATATCATCCCATCTGCAGGACGTGCTGTTATCAGGACTCCTACTGGGTAAATAACACAGGGTTTGATCAGAATACTGCTAATTGATAATGCACATGATGAAAGACTCAGCATGTCTTCAGTCCTTTATACTGTACTCTAGGGACCTATTTTGTTCCCTTTTAAATGTATATTGCTTTGTTGCTGTTAAGTCTCTGTGGAAAAGCATTTTAGCATTATTTAATTCTGTTTGAAAGCTCCGTTAATTGAGAATAAACTTGTCTGGTAGCAAAAGAGAAACTCTAAGAAGACTTAACATACATCCTTTTAAATTTTTTTAAAAAATCTTAACATATGTTAAAATCTTAGCATATGTTAGAAGTACTGCACTGAAAGTTTTCCAGACTTAGGCAGATGAGAGTGCTTCAAGTGGGTAATTTGCTAATATTTTCTTACACTTATGTACTTCAGAGTCATTAAATAATTACTTGATCAATATGCTATGTGATTAGGATAAGAGCTATTGTTGGTGAGATTTATCATTCTGATGGAGTGATAAATGAATAATGGACTTTGGAATAGATGTAACCCATACTTTTCATTTTTCCCAGCAAAATTGGAGGGGAAAGAAAGTTATTTTTTCAGTCAGTAGTAAATACATATATACACACATATAAATAGATTTGGGGTTCTTTTCTTTTCCTAGATGATGTGCATTTCAAAATATTTTTTGGAAAAGGATAGGTCAGGAGTTTAATTAAGAGATTTTTAAAGAAAGAATGTTTGAATTTTCAAAATGGCAAGTTACATTTCCTTGGTTTAGAAATCAAATGCCTTCATAGGTCAGTATTTCCTTACTTCTTTACAGGGATAATGATCATCAGATTTAACTTCAAAGAAAAAGTAGCTTCAGTCATTGCAAAATGTAGTTTTCTGGAAAATTTGCAATGGACAATTGCAATTTCACCACTATCAAACATAATTTTACTTTAGTGTGTTTTTTCATTATCTTTCATAGCAAGTCATAAAAAAAATGTTGGTAATAAAGCAGAAATTATTTAAAAAACCAAACAGATTTTGGGAAAGTTATGCTTAAGAGAAGAAGTGGTGTGAGTGAGACTTTAAAATGGTTAGAGAGAATGGTTCATTTATAATGAGATTTGGAGAAGTAAAAATATCTGTAATTTTTTTTTTAATATAAAGTATTGCCATCAGGACATTTAAACTGCCATGTTTTCTTTAAATTCTAAAAAGTATTTTTCTGTAGATTTTAGTGGGACTTGCCTTAGGTCCCACCTGTGCATTCATGGATCACATATGGCTGTCCCTGCGCAATGTGGTTCCCAGGTCAGTATTTAGGCAAATGATTTCATCTGGTGTGACAATTCCAAAATTTTAACATCTACTTGAAAGCAAATATAAATTTAAAACATTAGACACTTACTTAGTATGTTTGCTGACTACCATGTATTTTTTTAGAACCCCCTAAAATAATTAAAAAAAATAAATTACAAAACAATTCAACAATGCCAGGATTCCTTTTATCAGCTGTGTTGTTACGTACCTGTATTTAAACAGATAAAAATACTTCTGAGGTCAACTTTAGTGTGCTACTGACTTTTGACAGTAGGCTAAATGCTGTCCCTGGACATTGTGCATGTCACTTTCATTTCCTATGCTGTGTTTCATAAATCCAATATGAAAGCACATATTAAGATGCAATGTTATTTACCACATACTAAAATATAGGTAATGAAATTTGGCACATTTAGGAGGCTTGAGAGAAAGCCTTAGACAACTGAATTTCAGTGTACAAAGTACCCTTGACAACATTAATTATCACCTTGTATTATGATGATGTCAATCGAGTTTATGGATTTTTTGCGTTTATGGGGGTTGAAGTGAGTGTAAATCCCATATTCCCAAGTTTTCAAAACCCAACGCTCATTCAAGAAGGCAACCTTAAGGAAGAGCTGCTATTATAGAGCAGCTAAACTTAGAGAAATAAACAATTTGAGGCTGTGAGAAGAAATTTATGTCCCTCCTGACTTTGTTCATACTTTGGAAACTGCTGTTGAGCAGATCATGGTGCATTGTGTTGCTGTACTACTGAAAATCACTAAGAGGCAAGTTTTCTGGCTCTTCCAGAGGTGAGATGGTAACCACAACAGGTCTGGAGAATCATTCCTCAGCAGCTAAGGATGACTGATTGCAGGGAATTTTAGGTGGATTGATTTGTGTTTATGACTCAGATAAATGAAGGAAGTGGGATATTATGGTAAAGAAGGCTTCTCCTTTTCTTATTCTGGTAGTGTACTCAGAAGCTTGGTGTTCTGGGCACAGAGACTGCAGTCAGCAGAAGAAAGCAGCTGCTGATCACAGCTGCAGAAGATTTCTTGGTCAGCAGAACTAGATTTTTTACATGCAGGAGAGTCCATAAAAACATTACCTCTGACACCTGTTCCTGATGAATAATGCACTTAGATGTATATCCCACTTCTTTTGGGTTTGACTGGAAAGAACACATCTTTTGTCCTCTGTCACCATGAAAGGACTAGAAACTGTAATCTGATGGATTCCTTACAAAATCATAAAACAATTTGGGTTGGAAAGGACCTTTAAGATCATGTATCCAACCCCCCTCCACGGGCAGGGACACTTTCCACTAGACCAGCTTAATCAAAACTACATCTAACCTTGAACACTTCCAGGGATGTGGCATCCATAGTTTCTCAACCTCTTCCTGTGACTCACCACTCTCACAGTAAAGAATTTCTTCTTAATGTCTAATCTAGCCCTACCTTGATGATACATTCTTCATGATCAAATAATTAAATATAATAGTATGTAAAATTACTATTGTAAACATTGGAGAACCTAACTGATTTTATTCCATGCAGGAAATCCTTTATTTGTAACCATTTCCACTTCCTTGAATAACTATACTTGAAAATTTCTGGTTTAAAAAACAAATTTAAAAACAAAGAAACCAAACAAATTGATACTAAATTTAAAATGAAGTCAGGAGTGTCTTTTTGAGGCAGGTGCACTGATAATGGCCTTGAATTTTGTTGGACAGCTACTGCGTCTTGGAACGACAGAGATTGTAGAAATGGAAGATGGGATTTTTCAAAGGTGTAAGTTGAATTCCAAGTAGAATTTTTGAAAGGTCATCCTAAAACATCTAGGAAGTGCAGAGGTTTATAGAGAAAGAACCCCACACATTAATAATCAACTTGTGTTCAAAGAATTGCTGCTATAATCTCAAAGAAATTTAAAAGATATACCTCTGAGGAGGAACTTTCTTTTTAAAATGGCATAAGAGCAGATTCACAATATCTTCAAGTACTTTTAAAAGATTTGTTGGCCTCTAGGTTGGTTGTTTGCTGAATGCCTAATACCCCAAAAATACCCCCCACAAACAAATGAACAAACAAAACCAAAAAAATAAAACAAAACAAAACAAAAAAGGAGCTTATTCCTAAGAGTCTGAGAGAGATCTGTGTCTCTTTTCATAACAAAAGCTAATAAAATCCACAGAAGCTAGGTATTATATATGTTAGTTTTCAGTATCACTGGGATTCATAAGTCAGGGTATCATTAAGTGGGAATGTTTTCTAAATACTAGAGCTGACTTCATCTTTTCTGCAAATTGCTTTTTCCTGGCCTTCTTTGGTGGGAAATGATTTTGGGGGAAGGAAGCCTTCTGATCTGTTTTAATTGCGGTTTTCTCTTTTTGATACACTACAAATTAAGTAGATATTTTAAATGCACTATGTTCCTGAACTTTATATCCTACAATTTGTGTGACCAAGGCATATTTGTAGTATACAAGCTGAGCAGTCCAAAAAACCCTGGGGTTTTTAAAATTTTCATATCCCTCTGCAGAAAATGTTTTGGGCAACTTATACAACCTTTGCAGGCCCATTTTATTTGTTACTGTTATGTGATTAAAGGAGTCCAGTGAGAGAAATAATAGGAATTTATCACCAATCACAGCTAATCTTGTGAAGATAATGTCTTTCACAGGGGATTTTACTTTTTTACTCTTTGCTGTATCTCATTAATATTGCTGTTATCAGTGACATATCCATGCAAATGAAACAGAGAAGTAATTAGCTTCTAGAGAGTGTGTCTCCATATTAGAGATGTTTGCCACTCCAATATTGAAGAGTGCCAAAGGAAAAAGCAGCATTGAAACAATTACTTCAGAAGGCTTGGAAACAAAATAGTGATAGCAAAGTACCAGCAGAACCTTTCATGAGGGCAGAAATACCAAAAGCAAAAAGGGTAATTGCTAGAAAGTAGATTATTTTAATAGCATTTGTGTACTTTTATTCAGAAAGTATGGCTTTATAAGACATTAAGAGACCAACAGGCTTTTAAAGAGTTGTGAAGCTTAAATGTGTTTAATAATTAACTGCACGGTCTGCTTGACAATTAGAAGAGTTCTTCATGTTCTCTGTAGCACAGCTGTTGTTCTGCAAGAGTAAAAATGGACTAAAATTATCTCATGCTTGGCTCTACTGCCATAACTAGATTGCCACCAATGTGGGAGCTGTCTAAATGAAAGGTTGTGTATGAAACTGTAAACATTTTTGTAGTTACTTTTTCTGTCAAACAACTTGAAGAAGTAAGGTCTGCATTAAATATGTACAAAGAAAAGCTGACGCTTAACAAAGTGGTATAACAAAGGAGAACAAAGCGAGTCTTCATAGTCTTTGAATGTCTGCTGGGCTAATGTAGCAGAGGATATTGTACATCTGTTCCACTTTTTTGTGTTTGTGTGTACTTTGGCCAAGCTTGTTTTCTTCCCCTTCCTATACTTGTGTTTAAATGCTCTTTAGTGACTCTGTCATAAAACCTCTCTCAAGTGAGGAGAGCTAAACACAGCTTTGAAGAGAAAGTGTCAAAATCCTTTTAACCATCATGGCAAGGTCAATGTAAAATAATGAATAATGCGACTGGTGATTGTTTGCCTTTTTGTGCCCTCTATTTTGCAATCTTTTCTTTTGTACTTTGCTGAATAGAGATGACTTTAAGTTCATACTTAGAGTGTAGTGGGATGCATATACAAAAAAATAGATAAACCAGATGACATCTTGTTCATAAGTTGTCCCATCAAGGACTGAAGCATTTGGCAGTCTTCTTTGTGTAATTAATTTATCTCCCATGAATTTCCATCTTCCTTCTGCACAGAGATCCTCCATGACAGCAATTCCCCATCCTATTTGAATTGTGTCAGTTGTCTCAGCTGTTGGATTACAAAGTCATAAGACCAAAGAACTGCTCTACAAAGAGAGAAAAATAAAATATTTCTTTATAGCTAGAACTTCAACTCTTTTGATAGGTATGATATTCAGCCTGATAAATAATTAAAAATGTAGTTCAAATAGCTCAACTTGAAAGGAAGAATAAATTTACATCAATATAATGGCTGAAATGGCTGTTTTTACACTGTATATCAGTATAATTAGTCTAATTATACTGAAGCTATAGTTACATTAATTACATTTTAACCTTGATTTTTTTGTAATGTTAATTGAGCATTAGTATGCACTGAATTGAATGTGCAGTTATGACTACAATGAAATGTCTAAGTACTTTTGTAATTTGTAAATTTATATTTCATTTTGACTAATTAATGGAATTTATCTCTCTGCAGAAGCAGATATATATGTATGGGGTATTGTAAGTACCAAATATATCACTGCATTTAATTGCATTCAAAACTGCAGAAAAAGCATATAATAGTGAAACAAAGTGCACAGTGGAGCCAAAAGCAAAGTAATTTTTCCAAAACCAGCCATAAGACAGATATCAAGGGTACTAAGTTATCTCTGGAAACCCAACACTGAAGTTTACCTTTGAATGCCAGCCTAAAACCACCTATAAGCTGTGTTGGTGGTAACCATTGTAACAAACAAGTTCCAAATCTAGTTCTGCAGTAGCCACTCTGGCCTTCTGGAAACTGCAGGTCAGGTTTATACAGGAGAAGGAAACAGGTTTTTGTCCAAGATCATATTCTCTCATCCCAGTGGTTTTGTTGCTCTTCAGTGTCAGCAAAGGCTTTTGGACCAGAGTTCCCCATGCCAGCCCATATAACCTGTAATCAGATTGCAGGGCTTTCTTTAAGCACTCAGAATATATAGATTAATGGTAAAAGCCTTGAGATGGTCAATGGAGGAACAACTTTGAATCAAAAATGTTCAATACTCTGATTTTAGTTTGTGATCCCAGTATTTTGAAAGTCTGGCAAGTTTCTTTCCTCAATAATACAAAACTATGAGATGAGGAAAGTTTTATTGAGTCCTGGATGTTTTCTCAGCATGTCTTGCACCAAAATATCATGATTCTCACCAAAGTACTTAGACAGGGATGGAATAAAAAATCCTCCATACTTCAAGTGCAATAGACTCCACTGTTTTTTTTTGAGGATGCCAGATGTTCTGTTGACCATTTCTAAAGGAGTTCTAGAAGTGCAATTCTGCAACTTTACGACTATATTTAAAATATAAAGATTTCTGGAAATATTCTGGTGATGTCATTTGTTGCAGCTGTTCACTCTAAAGGAAAACTTAACTAATGAGGGGAAGTATTGACTGAGCATAAGGATGTAGTCTAAAAATGAAGGAGAAAAATGAAGGAGAAAATGCTTTATGTCTTAACTTGATCAAACGATTTAATCAAAAATTACAAACAGAATTTAAAGTACACTGTGTATAAAGGTACAGAAAGTTGTGTATTAGTGTAAAAGCCTGTTTTCCTCCCTATAGTTTTTAGATATTACACAAGATTTGATTGTGTCTACTGTATTATGGACAAAAGCCTGAGAGGGGTTGGAATCCATAGCTACATGTTCTTTCTCTCTATTTATAAAATGAACTGTCTTTTTCCTCCTGTATGCCTTGTTTTTAATGCGAATAGTCAAGTAAAAAATTCTGGCATCCTAATAATAATAGGGCAAAAAATAAACAGCTGTTTTTCTTTAGCTCGAGAAAAAAAAAATCAGCCTTTTGCTGCATGCTAATCTATATTTCAGAAAATATTAAAAAGTATATTTCTAAATTGATTCTGGTAATAGCATATATGATGATGTTTGTTAAGGAAGAAAAGGATTATAATCGGTTTAATGCATTGAATAAAAAATGAAAAAAAGGGAAAAGTACTTGCAGTATATAATTTACTGAGAAGATTTTCTGGTATCATGCCATCACTACTTTAAATGTCCATTTAATTAGACTCATAAAAATTAAATCTGAGAGATTAACTGAATTTCAAGGAAAATCAATTTCCTAAGATGGGAGCTTGTTTTCTGCTGTACAATACATACCATAATTAAAAATTATAATGTATTTTTCTTTAATCTATTTTCTTTTTATATTTTTTATATCTTCAGAAAAAGCTTAGGACCTCGCTAAACAAAACTGAATGATAATATCCAGAATTTTGATTTGGAAATCTGCTCTGTGATGTTGAGGGAAGAAGAGGCATTATACTGCACATATATATTAAAACCATCTGATTAAAAGCTAAGAATCCTAATATGCTTTTTAATTATTTTTTTGGTCTTCTGGTTGGATTGTTTTTGATTTGACAGATACAGAGATGAGGGGGAGGAGTAAGGTGGAAAGGTCTGTAAGTTCTTTAGTGAATACAGTAGAATCTCTGGTTAATGGGAAGTCTTGAAGTGTTCGGGGTCAGCACTAATGGATAAAGTTGCAAAGTAAGGGACCAAACTGAGTAAGAATATTAAATGATGCATTCTCACTTTGCCCTCACTTCATGAAAGCTAAAGGTCAGTGTGTGGGATACTGTTCAGCTAAGACTGAGTGCTTTTCATGGGCAGAGCACTAGAACCCTGTATGTACAATTAACACTGAGGACACTTTTTATTTCCTGATGCAAATTGAATAAGGATACTCTAATATAGTTCTAGCTAAGAACTTTAGATTTCTGTTGTTTTTCTGCAGCTGTCCATATTTAACTTTTTGTTCTTCATTGTACGGGCCCATTGCAGACAAGATGTTTCTGTCCAGCTAAAAGGTTCATGCAGAGTAAACGTCCCTGAAATTACCCCTGGGTGTGATTTGTTCTCTTCTCACTGAACTTGGCACATTACCAAAAGCCCAGTATTTTGTTTCTCAAAAGAGCAGCTGTACCAAAAGAAAACCTTGTGCATGAATCTTCCTAGCAAAACAAACCTCAGACAGATCTCCTTATATTCGACAGCATCTAGATAATATTTCACTGTGAATAGTATTTTGCCATGTTAGAATTACTAAATAATGAATCCACTGCTTCTGACTGGTTATGCAAAAAGATCAGCATTATTCAGTCCATATCTTATGGTAAAGATGACTATAGAAAAAGGATTTAATTTGCCATAGGTAAGGTTGGAAACCGCTACAGTAAAAATCCTGTATATACTTCATTGAAAATGTCCTATAAGTGGATATAAATTAATGAGGAACACTTCTGTTATCCTCTTTCCCCGATCACTCTTCTACCTTTTGCTAACTTATTGTTTAGAGAGGTGTCTACAGGCTGATAACTTATGTAGCACCATCCAAACCAACCAAGATACCATGATTTTATATCTTTGCCATTAAGAGCAAAGGACCGTTCTAATTAGTCCACAGAAGGTTTGTCATAATCATGTTAATTTATCATTTGAAAGCATTAAAATATATTTTCATGGTGGTTCATTATGCAAAATGCAGAATTTTTTCTCCCCAGACTCCTGAATCTTGTTAACAGGAGATACATATTTATATTTTCACTAGTGCTGGTATTTGTAGATCCTGCAGTTAATGCATTTACTTTGTGTCTAAATGATTAATCATATATTTAATTCTTTTAATCAGAAATGTAGAAAACCACTAAGAGGAAAAACATTCTGTTACTCAGGATCTTTTGAAAACTTTTTTCTTTGAAAGCTCAGACTTTTTTATTATTAAGTGTCTTCATTTTGACAGGTTTTTCTGTACATGTAAATCAGCATCATTGAGTATTGAATTAGATGTTGGAATAAATAGGAATAGATTTAGTGTCATTATGGGTAATGAGACACCCTTGCAATCAAGCTTGCTTCTTAGCAATGAATGTAATTTCAACTAATGCTGTAGAGCTACAAAGTGAAGGCCAAAGTATCTTAAATCAGGATAATGTTATACTTTTTCCTGAATTGTCTTTCAAGTTACTAGGCTTTAATATCCTGTGTTTTGTTTTGTTTAGAGAATGTGCGCATGCGTACGTATGGGCACAGACACACAAAGAATACACAGCAACATTTCCCTCTCTCTCAAGTCTTTCTTCTTCAATATTTAATGAAATTCATATGAATACAATACTGTATATAGTATAACATCCCATATGAGCAACGTATGGTTTGAAATGTGTCTCCCTAGAGCAGGTACTACTAAAAAGATAAGTAAAACTGGTGAGCATTAATTGTCATGGACATCTCTTCTTCATGTGTTGGTCTGTTGACCTTGACACACACACTGTCACAACAGTGACATACTGGTGGCTATGCTAACCCAAAAGGGACAAAAAGTGTGCATTTTGTGTGGGTGGTGCTGCAGTAAGTAACCATGGCAAAGAGATTCAAACTCCTTTATCTGCAAAACTGAGGTTGTGTGTGTTTGTCTTGTATCCCAAGGGTGGAATCCAGGGCCATGGGATTTGTTAAGCAACATTCAAATCTTTTTCTTTGTCATTTTGTTTAAACAGGTCTGAAATGGATATACTCTCTGCTAGCTCTGAAGGTATTCTTATTGGATATTGTCCACAGCAAGATGCCCTGGATGAGCTTTTAACGGGTTGGGAGCATCTTTATTATTACTGCACACTGCGTGGAATTCCAAAGCAGGATATCCATAAGGTAACTATCCAAAACAGATTTGAAGAGGGAGCTATTGCCAGCTGGACTGTGGGGTTTATAGAACTATTGTACCTTTTTAACTTGAGAAGTTATCTAATATTTCATCTTAACAACTTTAGTAATAAGGTTTTTCATTACCACAATTTTATTTAAATAATGTGGATTTTTTCTGTCCATTATGTCTGCTCAAAACACAATAACATCACTGCAGATAGTAAAAAAACATTATTGCAAATGACATCTCAGGCACCAAAACCCTAAAATAAATTAAATTTATGGATGGTTCAGTACCTTCACTATCACACTTAAAGGACTATGAGAGAACATCACTCAGTTTTGAGTCTTGTACCTCTGAAAAACTCTTTTCTTCAGAGATACAATTTAACTTTGAAGGAACTAAAAATTGATGTATGATTCTGTAAAAATAAATTAAACACCTGGACTCTGGGATAGGAGTTGTCAGCATTCTGCTGTTTTAAACTTCACAAGATGGGAGCAGTCTCTTAAATGCTCCAGCTGCCACACAAAGCTCGGGATTGTCCAAGGAAAATAGGCTGAAGAAAATACTTTGAGAGCTTACTAGCATAGAAGTTGACAGTATCTGGGAATATCACTGTGAGCTCTTGGATTTACAGATACAGGTGTAGCAGTGCTGATCAGTAGACTGGGCTCTTTTTTTCTGTAATGAAGCAATCAGTCACCCAATACCAGCAATCAAGTACAAAATGGATATGGTGTAAAATATTGGGGGGGCTTCTGAATCAGCAGATGGAAGTTTACAATATGACCTGACTTGAGCTGCTCAGTATTTTCTGCTTAATTGCATCTCTATTAACATGAGAATACTGTAGTGTGATATGAAATTGGTATCTGTCAATTCTTGCTGCATAGATTGGTCTGAAGTAGTAGCTATTCCTCTAGCACTGCCCTCCTAACCTCCAGAATACTGCCTGCTATTTTCCTTTCATTTTTCCAGAAGCAAAACTGCAGGAACTGAATTTTTTTTTTTTTTTTTTTTTTTTTTTTTTTTTTTTTTTTTTTTTTTTTTGACTACCCAGAATTTTTCTGTTGCCTCTGGATCTAATAAGTGGTTTGCAACCAGTTCCTTGACTGTGTGTGAGAGGACTGCTTTCTGCTTCTTTGAAGCCTGTTTTCTTTTTCCACAGAAGATAGATGCTATTTCAGAAAAAACTATGATGCCTGTGAGGGACATTGAGTAGTTATCAGGACAGGCAATATTTAGAATTTTTGCTCTCCTAAGCTGATCATTTGGGTAGTTCTGGATGAAAGCCTGGGGAAAATAAGTGATTCTTGCAAGTCCTTGCCCCTTGTCTTGGGCAGTATTCATTGTCCAGGAGAAAGCCTAGACTTTTACCTTTTTTAATAGCACATTACTTGCACACTGCTCAGAAATTATCATAACAGTCTTTTGTTTGATTGTTTACCCTTCATAAATTATTGGTACTAATTTTTTTTCAGCAGAGTACTAGCAGAGTACTGAAAACTTGCATATATTTTCCTCAATCCAGAAGAAATATATTAAGAGATGGTTGCTATTGCACTAAAGCCCTCAACTATAATTACCTGTTTTCTCCATGAAGTGACATGTCCTCCATAGTGGTTAAGAAAGAGTTCTTTAAGTGCTATGGTATGTCACATACATGTCCCTCTTTAAAGGGATGAAAATCATTCATTTAGATAGGAGTTATGATTACTGTGTGTACTGAGAGAAGACAAATGTTAACATTCTTGGACCTCAGATGATCTAGGTATAGGCTTAGACTATTCTTTATAGTCAGCCTTCCGTGCCTTAGAATCACATTTGTGAAAGAGAGATCATTCTTCCTTTCAGTTGTCTTAAATTTTTGTCTGCATAGATTGCAGAGCAGACTTCGCTGCCATATGCTTGCGATCAAGGCATCAAAGCACTCCTGCAAATAATATTTAGCTGCTCTGGTTTGCTTCCATCAAAAACTGAAATGCAGCTATCTCTGAGGAAAACAAATGTTTTTGTCAGCACACCCTTCTGACTGTGTGGCACTGCTGTCAAGCACTCAACAGCTGCTGTGCTTCAACTCAGAAATGGCTCGTGCCTGGAGAAAGTGAGCATTCTATCTGCCTATAAAGAAAATAAGGCTTTGGAATGCTTTAGAGGAGCAGCTGTATGGAAACGTAAGCTGTTATTTTCTCATTATTCCCTCCTGCCTATGATCAGCACTCCAAGCTTGCCTCTGAATATTTACCAGTGGCTAATTACACTAATATGCACAGACACATATGTTCTAGAGAGTACATTGGTTTGATAAGAAAAGAAACATACATTCACTTTTTTTTCAAGAAATTGGTGAGCAGGCAGGTGACTTACAGGTTGTGTTGCTGCTGAAGTTGTCTATTAAAGCACTAACTTCAAGGACCAAATCCATTGCTAGACAGATTTATCAGCAGCAGGAGTTAAGTGCCTGACATAAAGTTGAGTGCACTTAATGTTCCAAAACAGTAATTAAATGAATGGGAAAGGAGGAGAAAAAAGGGTCATTTACTATCAATGTTAAGCTTCTCATGTAATGTGAAGTTTTGTTATACTTCGCAGATCGACTCTGAAAATTTTCTTTTTGCTCAAAATTGGAAAAATTAGAGTAAAGCTTTTAGAAAGATTCTGATTAAGCATAGTACTTTTAATTTTTATTTCTTTAATATATCAATTTCTTAGATCTCAATTTGTTCCAAGATACAGCACTCAGTTTGTTAAAAAATTAAAATTATTAGCACAGCATCAAATGGCATCCCTCATTAGCAATAAAACTTCTGTTGTAAATCTCAAAAGAAGCTTTATCAGATATTCTGTGATAACTTTTTTTGGAATGTAAGTATGCTTTCTCTTTTCATTAAGTCTCCAGGAAGATTTTGCTCTGATTCTAGAATCTCAATGATTTCTCATGTTAAATTCTATAGGTGTTGGAAATGGGAATCTGTAAATTCATTCATTGTTTGTATGTTTACTTATTTGGACCCCAAGCAGAATTAGTGTGTATAGTTTTAAAAGATTGTGGGATAAAAAATATTGTTCCCCAGAAACTTCACCATGGGTATACACTATCCAAATGTAAGAAATCTAACAATTCTGAGTTTACTTGAAGGCCAAATAAATATTGTTTCATATGGAATTGATGAATGATTTCTATTTAGGATGTTCAAACTGCACTATATCCATTTACTCAGAACCTGACACTTTGAGTTACTGCTTTGGACATATAAAGTTATTTTTCAGATGATTCTAGAATTCAATCCATGTTTATTATCATTTATAATGGGTATGATACACATTTTCAGCATTGGGTCAGATTTGGTTTATGAGGATTTGTTTAAATAAATAGCAAGAAGATATGCATTTTATTTATTGTGTCAGCTATGATAAAAACTAATACACTGATGGATACAACATTTCAAGTCAAGATAGAAACACTATGATGTTTCTAGTCTTGGAATAGATTGAGTCTTCACTAATTCCAAGTTTTTCTGGAAGCCACACAGACTGAGAGTCCTTAACACCACTTAATTTTTTCCTTGAATATTAGAGGCAATTTCTAAAGGCAGTGAAAAGCCATAGGCATCTGTGGTTACATAATCACTGCTTTTCAGTGGGATGGGTGTGCCTCTTAGTTCCCTGGTGGATGGAGGAGGCCATGCTTGTTTTGGGAGACCATGCCCACAGATATTGTCATGTGTGCAAAAAGTTGAGTTATCTTATAGCCTCTTCTGGAATGAATGTTTTCTTTAGGAACTCCACAAAATATTGGATTTTGCTTAGATGCCCTAGATTGAAGAGCCCATTCCAATGTCTCTTCTAAACCTAGGTGGGCTAGCCCAAATTAATTTTGAGGCAAAATCTTTCACTAAATATATTATAATTGATGAGAAAAAAAGTAAATAGTTTTAAGAAATATTGGAAAATAGGGAAATATTTGGTGATAGATGGGAAGTCTGTTATAATTTTTACTGCTGGTGTAGGGAGGAAGGAAGGAAAAAGTTTAAATACATTATTACAGCCATGAATCCACATTAAATATTTTCATGGTTCAAGTGTGTTTACAATGTATATTTGCACATAACTGTAGCTTTTGATTTGGCCTCAATCTTACGAACTTGCTAAATAAATTGATGTATATCCTCACTCTGCTGCTGAAGGTCATTGAAATATTATTCAAATAGAGCATCATGGTGAATATGACAAGGAGGGAGAGAAGGTGCTTTTGCATATATCTCACTTTCACTACAGGAAGAAAACCATTAGAACTGTAATTCTCTGGCATAAATGTGTGTATGAAGAAGATTGATCACATGCTCAATTCTGACTTTCATTTAAAGTATTTTAAGATGGATTTTTGTATTTTTTTTACAATGTACTATGATGCATACCACTGGCTATACAGACAAATGAAGTTATAATGGAAATATTTAGGTTCCTCTACAAAATAGTAATATATGGTAACATATATGGATATATATGTAATAGATACCTAATATGTAATATTTCTGATTACATTCAAATTACTGTTTTGTTGTTGCTTAGGTTAATATTGATGAAGCTGAAACATTACTGGAAATTCTTATAATATGCATTAAAGAAAAAAGTCTGGGGTCATCTTTTTAAAGAAGATTGACCCTTATATTTTTATATTTGCTGAGCCATAGTCTGCAAAGCTCTTTTGAAATGAAAGAGTTGAGGAAGGTGTCAAGGATATGAGACTCTTTTAGGTGGAACTGGGAAATATTAGGAATAAGAAAGTTGGCCCTTCCTTCTGCCTTTATGTTGCTGATGTGAATCAGCTCCAAATCAGTTCTAATTTGATATGTTTTGCACCAAATGAGCATATCTAGATATCAGGCCAGATTGTATTGTATGTGCACTGTGATGATCTGCAAGGTTTATCTTGGAAGCACTCCACTTTTAAAGCAGCAGCAAAGCGAGTACTATGAAACGATTCCCACCCCTCCCTTTTTACCTATTTAGCTTTTAAACCTTTTCTTGAAAAATTTCTATAGCAGGATGCTTTCCAGGCTTTATCTCCTTTCATGAAACATGAGATTGTGTAGTCATGCTGAATGCTTGAGCACACACCAGGGGGAGGAGGATTCTGTGTGAGGAATTACAAATCTTGCAAAGTTAGTTCTTTTTAATGTTGCTCCCTACAAAGAGCTTTATGTTCATACCTGAAATGATTGAATTTCCTTGGGGGCTACTGACTACAAGAAGACCCATCTAACTTGAATAGTTACTTTCTTCTCTCTCTGGCACTGTTCCTTCACCTTCTAAATTCTTCCCCATACAGAATTCATTGTCTCTTTTAAAAGGAGGCATTTTGCTGACTTTAGATGACACTTCAAAGCAATCTTAGAAAGAGTGGTTCTAGTCATAGCTAAAGGATAGTTTTGACTATCCTCATGACACATTTCGGCTATGATGCATAGTCCTCTCTTGATTATTTTTTAATAACTCTTGAAGCTTATTGTAGTTTAAAACATATATTTGGTGTAATCATGGAATTGAATATTTTTTCACTTTCTGGTCTTAAACTCTTATGGCCTTTTCTGTGTAATTTGCATGATTGTTGGTGAATATATAGGAGTATAATCCTTTAGTCACTACCATTCATGCATTCCCAGTGGTAGCAGTTGAGTCAGTTTTGTAGACAGGATAAGCTGTCTACCCTATTCTTTAGAAGACTTGACTTTGTGTATTGCTTTTGTATATAATGAGACCTTTATTTGGAAGTGAAAACAACTACATATCAAAAAAAAGTTCAGCTATTTTATCTTAGAACATAGCTTAGATGATTAACCATTTTTAAAGCCACAGCTATAATCTCTAATTGGAAGTGAATTACTGTGAGGTGACTTTGATATAGTAGAAGGTTTATGCTGTGGCTAGTTTAGCAGTTGTTATGATTAATTTAAACCTCTCTGCATCTAACGTAGACAGAGCAATATTTCTGAAATGTGGCTTTTGTATGAGAACATTTAGTGCTTTCAGGTTAAAGATACATCCAGGTACCCCAAACACAGTGTGTATGGGTACCAGTCCAAGGATCATCACAAGAATACTGTAGATTCTCACCGCTGCTTCATTGTTTCATCTTACAGACAACTTGCTCTCAGAGATGTCTCTTACTTTTATAAGAATCACTTGAAAAATCTTGCTGAAAGTGTCATGAATGTCTTGATCATTTCCAAAGGTGTTTGCATAATACTTAGGTGTTTTCCTATAGAAAATATTATTATGCTTGTGGCAGTTTGTCTATGATGGATAGTGAATATTAATTCTCAATATTGTTCATTGATTTTTTTTTTCTATTGGACTTTTGAATTAATTGGAGACGACTATCTGATATGATTAAGCCTTCAAGTCCCTCCTTGCTTTTTGCTGAAGGAATACAGAGGAAGCAAAGAGAATGAACCATACTGCTGGGGGCGCTCTGGCAGTTAATGTTGGGCAATAAGACCACCATGCAACTCCTTGTTTTACAAGAGTCTTCCAGCTGTCCTACACACAGGCAGAATACTCCCTTGCTTTGTAACAAAGTTGATCACTCCTTGATGACACAACCCCCCAGGGGTCTATGCCAAACACATGCAGCTCTGCAGGGTGCATTTGGCACCAGCAAGTAGAAAAGTTGCTGCTGTGTCCCTCATGGTTTTGAGCAATATCTCCTTGGACAGTCTAGCAGTAGTAGTTGATACAGATGGATTAAGATTATTGCTACATTTCATATTCTCTAGCACCAGTATTTTAGGGAGTCTTGTATGTCAGAACTGTCTCTGACAGGGAAAAGAGGAAAGGCCATAAGGGACAGCATGAGTGTTGTCTCCAGCTGTGCTCACATGCCTTCTCAGCTTGCTCAGATCATACATTCTTGTTAAAGCAATTAAAACCAATCCAGCTAGGATCAAATTACCCCTCTCGGTTATTACAAAGGTTTTATTAATTTAATCCTGTTACATTTTGTCTTAAAGAAACTCTAAATTCACAACTGTGACTTGCTTTCCTGACATTTTCACCTTTTTTTTGTAGCTGATGGAGAATTTTTTTCACTTGAATTTTCAGTTATTTATGTATTTGATCAAATAAATAGTGGAGAATAAGTTGAAATGAGACATTTTAGATCATTGATCCATGGACACAAACCATGTACAAATGACTATGCTAAGCAGTGACAAAGCCAGATTTTTATATGAGAAAATCCTGATCATTTTTGAAGAATGAAGAGGCTCCAGAGCACCTTTTTGTCTGTGCTTAAGATTCAAAAATAATAATATGCAGCAAGTGCGGGTAAATAAAGAAACAGAATATACATTTTCTTAACATGCATGAACAGAATGTTCTTTCAATCTGTGTGCAAATGCTACCTAATCTGGCTCATCTTTGTTGGCCTTCAAATTTGCAAACCACAGGTTTCAGAGGACCTTGTTAACCGGTTACACCTCAACGCCCATGTTGACAAACTGGTGAGAACCTACAGTGCTGGCACAAAAAGGAAACTCTCTACTGCTGTGGCTTTAGTTGGTAAACCCCAAATACTTTTACTGGTGAGTAAAAGCAATATAGTGCTTATGAAAAATGGGTTGCATTGAATTTTGTCGTCTTGTATGTTGCTCTGAAGAAAATCAGGTAGTTTCCTGATCAGTCAGGGAGTAATTGATACAGAGATGTACAAGTTTCTTCTTTGTTCTGCCATATGAATTACTTTAATTTTATTCTCCAGTGCTCACAAAAATAGAAAGTGAAATTGTTTTTTTTATCCTATTTTTTTTCTTCCTTGGAGCAAATGGATGATCAGGGAAAAAAAAGCCCCCAACATAAATACAATCATAGTATTCCGTGGTCCAAATACATGTTTAATTGACCCATATTCTTTCAGGATACTCCTAATTCTTGCTTAGTTGTATTTATTTCATAAATCTGGCTAGTTCTTACATTTTGTTGCATTCACAAGTCACACAATCAAGTAATGCTTATTATTAATTATATTAATTTGAATTACTTATCCCAAGTTGTTTTGGTTTTTGCATACTACTGCCCATTTAGGCCTGGTGCTGCCCACTCCAGTGTAAACAATGCCTTTTGTATTGAAGATCAGGGAGCTCAGCAAAGCTTTGAGAATTGCACCATTATGACAATACATTCTCTTTCATACTATTGCCAATTGTTTCACTAGAAAACATTGGACATTAGTTTCTTATAACTTGGCTGGGAAGAGTTCAATAGTAATAGCAATAAACCTTTCAAAACAGTCAGGGGTAGGAAAGCAGCTCCTCAGAGTTGAGGGGGAAACCAGGACATCCAGGAAGAGACTGCAGGCTAAGTTAAACCAGATAAAATTGATGTTCTCTGGGGTTCATGTTTCAGAAGATCAGACACATTTTGCTCCCTATAACTTCCTACCATTGCTTCACTTCTAAGCGAAGATATTTTGTTTGCATTTTATGCTTTAACTGACCCTAGTTCAGCTAGTAAAAGGAGGAGATTATCTTAAATCAGTGTTTTTTCCTGATCTTAGGAAATGCTCCAACTGGTTTTGAGTGTCTTTATGACAGTGTACCACTGCAAGTATCCATTTCAGTCTACTTCTTGCTGCAGGGCACAGAGTGTTGCAAATAGAATGAAAAGAGGAAAGAAAGATATCCAAACATGTCAAGTTCTTTAAAACATTTGTTGTCTTTAGAAAGCTAGCAGATTTTAAAGGAGTTTTTCAGTATTTAAAAAGGAAGGTTTTTTATTATTATTTTGTCTGAAAGCAAAGACACCAACATAAACTACTGAATCTGCTTCTAAATTGCATCCAGGATCAAAGCTATTAATTTGAGCAGTATTGTGGGTTGCTTTATGTTTATTGCTTTTTATGTTTTCTTTGTTAGCAATCCACAGATAATGGGAGACTGAACTGAATTTTTTAACCTCTGACATGGGTAGTGAAGCACTAAAATTAGCTTCAAACTGGATGTTTTGTGTGCTTTGTTTCTTGAAAACTTTACTTCAAGGTTTCAGTTGGGATTCTTTCCTGAAAATACTTAGGCCAAAGCCATATCTGACTAACAGGTGCTGACACTCCCCATGGAATTCCACTGGATAAAAAGCAACTGGAAGAGTTTCCTTCTTCCTAGGTTGTAGTAACAGAGACTGGATTTGTCAATCAAATATAATTGTTTCCGTTTCCGTGAGTGGATGAAGTAAAAATTTGATTTAGTGAGGAAAGCAGGAATAGATAAGAAGGGGAAATGTAGATTTTGTAGCAGCACATCTTGCAAACCGCTTGCAAGTCTCTCTTATAAAAAAGAGTATATGTATATAATTAAACAGATATAGTATAATAAATACTTATAACTATATATATATGATATATATAAATTTATATATGATAAGCATTTATATATACAAATAGGTTACATTTAAATATTGTTTATATATATATATGTATATATATATACATATGTATATATACTAAAATGTGCTTTCCATAAATTTAGACATTAAACTGTATGTGTTAAAGCAAAACATTGATCAGGGTGTCACTTAAGTGAGCCTCTGAATATATGACATTTAAATAGACAAATATATGACTTTATTGTGAATTGTGTTAATTATTCATCCTGGGCAGAACCTGTGTTGCACTTTTTCCATGCTGCTGTGTCATTGCCATTTTCCTTTTTCCTGTAGGATGAGCCCAGCTCTGGAATGGATCCCTGCTCTAAACGGTACCTTTGGAAAGCTATCCTGAAGGAAGTTCAGGATGGCTGTGCAGCTGTGCTGACGTCCCACAGGTAAGACCCTTATCCCAGCAGACATCCTCTTCCTGTGCTGCAGAGGAGTATATTTTGAAGACATGCTCATTGTGCTGTGAAACACAGATTAAGTCTTGAAATCTTATGGTAATTCCTTCCTATTCATGAGAAAGGAACCTATTAAATCCCAAATATTTTTCATATTTAATTTTTGAAGAATAGAGTGTTGCTCAAGGGGCTGCAGGCACAGCAAAGGTGATGTAACTGATTCTTCTTTTTCCATGCTCTTTTTATTCACTGTTGCAGTGTATCTTCTTGCTTGGAACATCAGGTTACTTTTTTGTATCTGGCTACCTTAAAAATCCTTACAAAATGAGGTGTGAGGGAAAAACTTGATTTTATTAAGCTTCTGGTTTGCATCAGTGTATGAAAAGAGTAAACCATAGCATCCTGAAGATGGATGCATCAGCTATTCTCTTATGCATTACTGAAAATCATAGGAGACCCCATCCTCTTAGAAGAGTCCATCTACATTAAATATCTTGTCAGTTCTCTGATATGTTCCCTGGTATATTGGTTTAATGGAGGAAACATCTATACTGTTTTGTAACATCTATAGTGAAATGAAATAAATAAAGTGCTCCCTTAGGTTATATATATATATATAGTATGCATAGTTATATATAAAATGTCTTTAAATGAGAGAGATCATGAAAACATGTCCAGAGAAGACAAAAATCAAAAGAGCAATGAAACATTTGGCCAAATGAGATTTGATGTTTAAATGAATTAATAAAGGAATGTGACCAAATTCCCTCCAATGTTTTCTATTTTTAAGGTTTTTTTAGACATTCTTAAAATGTATTTGTTGTCCCAGTCCATTGTATTTGTTGTCCCAGTCCATTACTGATGGAAATATTCTCAAAAAAGTTTCTAGTGTTTTATTTATGGAAGCTGAATTTTGAAAAACGTGTACCTGTGTTTGATGGCCAAGTACTTACCAGCACACTCATTTAGGGAACATGGTTATGCATTGTGAATTCAGCTCAGTGATTTTCAGGAAAAAATATGCTTTGGCTTTTCAGTCCAGATTAAGAACCTTTAGTTGTCAAACACCAGCTAAAAAGAAAAGACCTGTAATCTCATTACTAATATGATGTAAACAAAAACCCAAACAAAATCCATCAAATTGTACTAACTACACATTTAGCTCTACAAATGAATGACTTGAAACAGAAAATAAATGCAGTGATACTGTCGACTTTGTTGTGCCAGGGTGAAGAAAGGAGAAATTATTTTATACTTATACTATCTATACTATTTTCTGAAGGCTACTGGGGCTTTGAGATTATTTATTGTATAACTACAGGAATTTTACATATGAAGTGAACTTTCATATATGTCAGCAAATACACGTGTAAGGTACAGAGAGGGTTTGCTGTATAAAAATCAGGTTTTGAGGACAGTTTACCTACTTTTCAGAGACAATTTTTTACTTACATTTCAGAGACAAAGATTCTGTTTTAACTGAGGAGGAGTGAGGCTCTTGTCCCTAGAGCCCTAATTTTTTGTCATTTTGCCACAGCTGGGGAGCATTATGCCAAGGGGAGCATTAGGAGTTACTCAGTGAATTTCCTGATTTGTGGGAAGATGTGTCAGCCCTCTCTCTGTCTCAGGCACAGCAATTTGGCAGTTCTCACCACAGCCCTGTCATATTATAAAGAAACTGTTCCTGGGGCAGTACTTAATTGCCAATGTTTGTTCAGTCAAAGCACTTTGATTTGAACTGGCCCATGGCTGAAGCACACAAGACATCTCTTGTTTAGCTGCATCAGAAGGGTGTGGGAGAGCACACAGCAAATTGTAGGAGCACCAAACATCTTTGAGTCCTCTTTGAGATGATGGATGTGTCCTGACTGGTTCCTTGTGTCTAAAGTGCTTCTTTGAAAGAGCTGTTCACACAATTCTGCATAATATGTAGGGTAGCAGCACATCTGTGGTAAGTTTTACAAGTCAAAGCTATTATTTATCATCTGAAGCAGTCACGTCTAGGAGGACCCTGCTTTTCTAGTCAGATACATTTCCATTTCCTAAATTCTGTTTGGATTGTAGTGTTTTGGATCTTCTTCTCTCTGGCAGTCAGGCTGAAGATAACTTTTTTTCAAGGCCATGTACTATGCAAAAGAAAGGCTTTCATTCTTTTCCCTTTATCCTTTAGCTCAGAATAATCATGAACAGTTATTAAAGTTAATAATAGAGTTCATGACTCACTCATGGCATTCCTGAGACTGCTTATGAGGCATCTGCCTGTGGTAATGATGCCTTTATATTCTGACCAGAATTGTCCAATTAGTCACGGACTAAAAATACAAATAATGGTTTAAGGCTCTCTTCTAGCTGTCATGTGGTAAGAACTCTTGGTATTACCTGATGAGGTTTCAACTTTGTTATCCTTTGAAGCCAAAGGTTTTTGTGCACCTGGTTTTTGTGCACCTGTTTTTTGTGCAGCTGTCCAGATTCTTCCACTTTAACTAAAGTTAGGTATAAACGGTGTTTACACTACTAATTATTTTTCCCCTTTTATTTTTCTTTTCACTACTAATTATTTATTTTCCCCCTTGATTTGTTTTGTAGTATGGAAGAATGTGAAGCTCTCTGCACAAGGCTTGCTATTATGGTCAATGGAGCTTTCAAGTGTCTTGGTTCTCCCCAGCACATTAAGAACAGGTATTACACATCAACCTCAAATCTTCTGCATCTTTATTCAATCTAAGAGCTGGCTAGATGCTTTAGTAGTGCTAAGGCATAAGCACTAATGATGGCTAAAAACATAATCTTTTTCTTGCTGTCACTGAAGTTAAAAAAGAGCCAATTAGGATAACTTAGGAAGCTAAATTGACAAGTGACGTTGCTAAAATGCTTTGTAGTCTGCATTGGTAATTGAAAGAGACAGATCTGCATCTAAAATGAAGCACTTCTGCACATAACCTAAGGAATACATTGTGAGAATTCAACATGGTGATGAAATATAGTTTGGTTCCTTCTGAGGATTTTTTATGACAGAAAGAAGCATTTTTAACAGGTCAGCAGCCAGTAAGAACATCTATTTTGAACTCTTTCTGCTTCCTACCAAATTCACTGACAATTGCAGATATTTATGCTGTTTTCTGCATCCTTTTGCTGGTGTGCATAAGCCTCTTTTCTGTTTGAACTCTGCTCATGAGTTAATTTAATACCTATTAATGAGGATGTTTAATTCAGAGGATGAGCTCAAATCACCATAAAGGAAAAAGGATCAGAAGCTGAGGGGAAAGTTGCTGCAACTTATAGCTAGAACATTTACATTCAGTTGTAAATGTAATTGTTAGGACACGCAGACAGTCAGCTGTGTAAGATGATACAGCTCATTTACAAGCAGCAAAGCTACACTGCTTTGTACTAGCTCAGCATTTAGTTCTATTAAGTGCAGATGCACTTGACATTGGGAACAAGCTCTACAGAAATGGTTTGGAATTGCTTTCTTTCCTATATATAAGGCAGCAGTTATGTCCCTTATAACAACCTTTTGGCTTTCTGGCCTTCCCTTTGGGTAGAACCATACATCCTTGCTTCACAGCTGCATCAGCAAGATGGGCCTGACTCACACTCTCTCCTTACAAGTCTTTTCATTATCACAAACTTTCAGTTAGAGATATTACAATCCAAATATTGGAAAAACATTGATGTTTGCATCTCTCATTCTGATGATTCTGTGTAATTGTAGCCTTCTTTTCATGTTTACACACCTTTCAGTGTCTATTTACCTCAATTTCTGGAGGCATGAGAAGTCAATTGATCTGCAGGAGTTTCTGCTTCATTCGTATCTAGGGCTTTAGTTTTGCCATCCTGTCTCTGCCCGATTTTCATAGCATAGAACAGCCTGCTATCTCACTGGCTGGAGCAGATTAGTGAGTGTGAAGGCCTCCTTTATTTCTTTTGTATGAGAAACAGCTCATATGTAGAGGACAGTGCAGATCTTGGACAGGTGAAAATGCTTTTTGAAGATGTGTGTCCCCCTAGTCAGGAAAGAATAGCATTACTTAGGCACTTCAGCTGAGTATATAAAGTCAGCTGGGAGGAATGCGAGTCTTCCCTTTTTATGTTTCAGATCTTCCGAAGTGAGTACAAGTCCTGTCTTCTCCACTTCACCTTGAGAGGGCAAAATCTATCCACAAAGGCTATCTTTCCCTTTATCTTATCAGTGACTTTGTAATTTTTTTGCCTCTTCTGATGTTTTCTTTAGCAGCATCTTTTCATCTTTCCTCTTAAGGAGATAGTCACAGATCAGCCATTCTGGAATCAAGGCTGTATCAAGGCCTTTTTCAAATCCTCTAAAGCAAGGTCATTTGGCAGCCATGTTCATAACAATTATTTTTTTTAATCATTGTAAATTTAAAAGGCACATATTCTTTATATTAAGAATATTTCATACTATCAGCAGGTATGTGTTTCATGGCAGTTCTTTAATGTATGTCCATCAGTGACATCCACATGGGAAAATACGTGCACTTGAGATCAATAGACTTTCTCCACAAACTGTGTAGCTCAAGCTGCACGAAGATTTTTCATTTAATGCAGGACTAAAATTCCCATTAACTCCTAGCTTATTGGTTGATTTGGTCTCCAAATTTTCCATTCTAACTGTTCAGGTACCTATTGATTTTATTTTAAACTTTAGAACCCTTTATTAAGAAAAAATAGCCATGAGCTTTATTAAAGGATTTAATTAAAATTATGCAGTTTTCTGATTTTTTCCTGACTGACTGATACATTTTCTTGGCTGGAAAGAACAAAACCACTGTAGAGAGCACAGTCTTTAAAGAGTCACATACACACAGCTGTTAAAGCTTTCAGAAAAGACATTTCTGTGTTTTCTTTGGAAATCTTTTGACAAGAGCTGGGGAGAAGTCAAAGACTGTTCCTGTACTCCTGTTATTTTGTTGCTTAGTCTAGCTTCCAAACAGCTCTCCAACACATGCCAATATGATCCTTTATCATAAACCCCTTATGATAAATCCTTTATCATACCACACACCTAATGCTTAAAGTAGTTGTTAGGAGATTAAAAAACATTATAGATTCTGTGCAATTAAAGTTCCAAACTTTCTTGAAGACAATTTCTTGGTATGTTACCATGTACCGTATGGAGTATTCCTGCATCTACATAAGATGGGGAAGGGGCAGAGAAGCATAATTCCAAAGAAATCCATTGAAATAGTTAAGTTTTCAATAATTTTTAAATCTTCAATTTCTTCTCCATCTGTGAACACCTCGAAAAGCTTTCAGGACTTGGAAGAGTATTGAATGATTCCTTCCTTCCCATTTTTCTTCCCTCTGTATGATTTAATAGCCTTATCATTCTCTTTGTCATACAGAGCAAAATACTGTTTCTTCTAAAGTGGTAGACCAAAAGGAACAGTAAATCTTCACCACTATTGGGAAATATCTACCTGGAAGGAAGGATCGTTTCCTTAGCCACCTCCACTGATATAATCACCAGTCTTTTCCTAGTGTTTCAGTGTTTTCCTGCAATAAGCACTCTCGATTATATTTGTCCCATTACCATCTCACAGTAAAAGACCCATCACCTCTTCCATTTTGTTTAAAAAAAAATAGTTCCATGAAGAAATACAAGGAAAGTGTAAACAAAAATGATTTTGTTTCATCTGATTTAATTTAATTACCAATACCCTAAACATTTATATTTTTGGATGGTGCTTTTAGTGCTATGTGTGTAAATGAATCAGGCTAGCAATATACACATTCATATTAACAGGGAAGAATGGTACTAAAATTAATTAATGGGGTGATAGTTGTAGATTAGATTTCTTTGTTAGATTTCTTTGTTAGATTTTACAGCTTTTTTTTTTTTTTTTTAATTGTTCTTATTTATAAGCAGTTGTTGACATTTGTTTCTACAAATCAAATTGAACAAATATTTTGAAATCCACAAGTGTCCTTATCTGGCTTTGAAGATTGCAAGGAGAGAAATCTAACCACTGTATGAATACTTAAACCAAAGAAAACTTTCATACAGCTTTTATTTATAAAAGAATAAATCCAGTACTGTAAGAAATACAACAATAGTTTTATATTACATGCTATTTTATTAGTATGTCTCAAGAACTTTTTTCCTCTTCTAAATGTAGGCACATATGTTAAAATGACAGTCTTTCTTCTCTTCTTGTTGAATTCTGTCTTGATGGAAGTCCTCAAAATTGTTTCATTTGTTTATTCTTTAGTGCCTTTCCAGCCATAGAGTTGAGATTATGATAACCTTTTTGATGGATATGTGATGAAGGTTTAATGGGTTTTCCTTGGGGCCCTGTTAAATTTGCTTCTTCACTGTGGTGGGAAGTTCAAGGATTCAGCTCTTTCTCTCTGGCTACGCTCTCAGCCCTTGGCAGATGTGAAAGATCATAGTCTTGGACTGAGTACAGCTTTGTCAGATGGCAGGACAAAATTCTGCTATGAAGGGCATGGGTGAACTCCAGGAAGATGCTAATGTGAAACATAAATGCTTCATAGGGATATAAAGAGTGATGCTGCTTCTAATGTGTGAGACTTGTTTCATTTTTCTAGCCCTTGTGCAAGCCTGTTAGAAAATGCTCATCCAAAAATGTCTTCTCACTACAAATGTCAATGTTTGGGTTTCTGATCCGAGCTGCTAAACCTTGACTATATTCATATAAGTTTAAACAGATTTAAAGTACTTGCAGATGTTTATCAGCAGAATACTAAGGGTAAAACTTCTTTAGAAAAGCTTTTTATTGTAGATGTCAAATTTATAAACAATATCAAGAAATTTAGTAGGTTGAAGAACAAACTGAAGGCCAATTTTCAAAAAGTTAGCATCTTAGTTCTAGAGGTAGTTTGTCTGAGATTGATGTGTTAACAGTTGTGCCCATTAAAGCCTAATTTCAGACAACTCCTGCCAACGGAGTCAATTACTCTAAATTGTGAATGGATTACATTTAAACGCTCTCTTCAGTATTCTCCATTATACTTAATGCTTTTTTTGAAAATTCACAGAAGCATTTTCATGTGAGATACAGCTGGCCAATTCTCTGGGAACAACATTTTGAATATTATCCTTCATTCTAGGGCCATCTGGACAGACTTCTCATACCAGAAAAACCCACACCAATTTGTCAGGTGCTGGACATCAAGTCTTTGCTCAAATTTTATCAGCAAGCCATCTGATTAAATTACCCAACAATTAATTCATTTGCTATAGCTGGGTTAGAATAGAAAATGTGTTGGCAGAATATTTGTACTTTACCTTTTTTTTGAAGGTTGGTTGAGAATATTTTATTGCTTTCCTTAAACCAACACATGTAGATTTCTTAAATGGAAAAGAGAGGATTAAAATTAGAGTTCTCATCAATATTTCAGCCTTTGGTGGACACAGTGTTATTAATTGACATACTAGCAATAAGTTTCTTACATGCCATAAAATATAGAAATTATAGAATTAATATAATTTTCATTCTTCTTGACCAAAAAACTTTCCTCTTGTACATGAAAAATGTATTAAGGCAGTGGATGTGTAATCATGTAATGTAGGTATTAGTTTATCTTTTCAGAGGAAAGTTTGAAGAAAAGTGTTCATAAAACTTAAAAAACACACAGATTAAGAGTTCAGAATTGGACAGTATCTTTTGACTCTCTGAAAACTTTGTGCAATATTTATTCATCCCTACTGTGCATGTGCATTAGAATGCTTTTATTTTGGGTACTTTTATACCATGTTTTCCACAGGATGCTGCATTTTATCTCTAAATAAATCATTAAATCAGCAGCAGCTAATTAAGATTTCATATTCTTCTCTTTCCCTAGTATGTGTTTTACTAGGAGTTTTTCCAACTTGTCCTTAAATGCAGTATTATCAGCATTTATTGGATCAGGGCTTCACAAACATCAGCATCTTTGTGTTGCACAGCACTTCTGGGAAACTTTTTTTCAAATAATTGTTCCCATTTTATAGAGGAGTAACCAAAGATTGGTGCTAAAGTTAAGAGGGTTTGAGTAGTCCTTCTGAGCCGTTTATGCATTTGTTCAACATTCAAAAAAACCCACCTCTTGTTAACTCCAGCTGTAGCTGTGGGTGTTCCAGACGGCACTGTGAATTCCTCCTGCCAACTGGAGCCCTTTGTCTCCAGGTGGGCCCTTAACAAGACAGGAAAGCAGTGAAGAAAGATGTGGTCTGAGTGAGTGAGTTACCACAGACCACACAGATGTATGAGGGTGAAAAGGTAAGATTTGATTCCTCAGGGCATTCCAGAAACGTGAAGTACTTTCTTTCTTTTTTCTTCCCTTTTCTCATTAATCTGCTGTCTTATTTGCAACATTCTTTAGGCACTGCAGCAAATAAGGCCACTTGTCTGAGCAGGTGCATCCAGTGTATCCTATAAAGCATTCACAATAAGGATTTCATGACAAGGTGCTGTGTGATGATGCAATTGAAATTTATTACATAAAGCAAATATAACTGTGGTTTAAATTTTAATTTTACATCTTTTCTCCATTAAACACCTTTTAGCTTGAGATTTGACTTTGAGGCATTGATAAGGTCTTTTAATAGATATTTTAGAGAGTAATACTGTGATTATTATGCAATTAAAAAAACCCCATGCAAACCTAGTCACAGCAACACAATGATAATGTTGCTTACTCCTGCCTTTTCAGTGATGAGCTCCAGAAGGTTTTACACAGGATTTACACCATCGGCTTTACACAGGATTACAGCACTGCTGGTGGTGTTTCTCTGGGAATAAAATACATAAATAACACAAGAATTAAAAGATCCCTGATACTTGCCAGTATGTGCAGATAAACAAGCTCAAATATGGAGAGATTTTGTGTGTGTTCATATGTAAACAATTAGCAAGATTTTTTGAGGGTTTCACCACATATTTGGAAATCAGACCTAAGAATTTACATGTGCACAGAGAGCAAGGCAAAGTCATACCTTGCACTGCTCATAATCTGGGACTGTCACTGTTATGACAATTATATTATTGAATGCAGAAATTAACTTTAGATGGTTTGATATGAAAGCCTGAGTGTGTGTGAACAAATAGTGCATGTACAATATACCTGAACAAGTGTTACTCATTATTTAACTAACTGGTTTTGTGTTTCTATTGTTACTCTGGAAAAATCATGATTACTTAAAAAATGATGAAACAAACTCTATGAATAGTACATAGAAGAGAGATTTTATAATTTATTTATGTCTGTTTGTTTGAATCTAATCAAGTTTATCTGCTCAGCAATGCTGAGGTGCTGAATAAATGCAGAAGAAAATCCCATTTTACAAGTGACAGGGCATTTGCATTTGTTTTTAGCATTTTTCTAAAAAATACAAGTATTTAAAAATGAATTACCTTTTTTCCCTCCTTGGTATTCACTGTGCTTTTTTTAAATAGAAATAATTAAATAATTTGTGTGATTTAAAATTATCTTAAACTGTGATGAATTTGTTTTCATAATTTTATTATCTTTTTTCCTAATGTTTTTCAAAGTGTTTTGCTTTCAATGTTGCTCAAGATTTGTTCTATTTGTAAATTGTATTTGTGACTAAGGCTGTGAGAGGAATGACCTGGATGTGTATCCCATGCTTCAGCTATTATACTGGTGTAACTAAGTTACCTTGCCAAGATGAGGCCTATTTTAGCTTAAACGATTCCATGATTCTATTCACTTAGGGAAAGTAGAACCATATCTGCCTGTAAATGAATATAAACAAAAGCAGAGGGATAAACAGCACAGTGGAAGATTGTTCCCTGTCGTTGATTTATGGCATATATTCTAAAATATGCAGTTCCTTGCAGACATTAAGAGCCAATGTTCTCTTTACTATTTTTATTTTTTTATCCAATATCCTAATTTTGAAGCAATCCTTTGATCAAACTAGTGCATACACGAAGTATGCCCATTATATTTCCATCAGTAAACTTTCTGTGAGCTGTAATTTTTTGATGTATATATATATATATATATAAATATAGCACAACATTCTCCAGGAAATGTACTCTTTGATTAGTGAGAAAAAAAAGCATATGGGTGATTAGATGCCTTTCTTATTCCTCAAAGTTTAGGAAATTGGGCCATGTTCTTCATTTCCTGAGGTTGCATTCAGCAAATTTTACTGGGGGAGAGAAGACTTGGTAAATAGGCTTTGGGAAGAGTGTGATTTGATGAGCTGTTTATTCTGGACCTGCTGTAATGCCATACAGTGGCTTCAAAGTTTGGTTTTGTTCATTTGTAGACAAGCAAACTCTTAGTGCTTTTAAATAAAAACACAGATTTTTTTTTTTTTAAGGAAATAAAAGTCTGCTGATAGTACACTTTCTTTCTCGCCCTTCGCATAAAACAGATTTTTAAGCTTAAGAAAACCCTTTGGGGGTTAATTCCTTTAAGGAATCCTTGTGACCAAATGCAGGCTCAGCTATGTTTCAACAAGGACTCTTGTCCCCATTCAAACCTCTGAACCAGGACTCCAAGGAATGGGCAAAAGGGATCATTGAGAAACCCCAAGTGGCAGTTCCTCTCCTTGATATTCATGAGAATTTTCAGCCTTTGGGGCACTAAATCCGGTTTCATTACCATTGCAAGGTTAAAAGAGGACCAGGAAAGCACTCAGGGGACTTCCTCATCAGTATAGATTTGGTTACACTTTATTTCAGGGTGTGACTGGAGCTTGTGTAGACACATCTCTGAAGTCGATTTACATAAACTATTTTTGTATTGCTGGCAATGTGGCTGTGGGGCTGCAAAACTCTTCTGGGAACTGAGGGATCATCTGGGTGATTTACCTAGGCTGACCTCCTCTTGGTAACATTTATACCAAAAGAAGCCTGAGGTCAGATCAAACACCTGCTAGCACAGTATTCTCTCTCTGAAAACAGTCAAGAGGGAAAAATACAGGAACAAGATAAGCACAGGATGTTACTTTACCACATTACTCAACCACCTTCAGCAGTTTCTTTTTTAGAGACTTCTTAAGTCAGAAGTGATTTTAGAGGATCCCTACCATAAGTTTTTCTGGTCTCTTATTCAACTCATGTCAAGTTTTGACATATAGCACATCCCGTGTCATTGAGTTGTACAGTTTCTCTACACAGTGTAAAGAAGATTAGTTCATCTTACTGATTTGGCATTTCTTTTCCCATAATTTAACTCTATGTCCCCTGCTCTTGCATGAGAAACATATGAGTGAGGAATTATTTCTTGTTTTTGTTGCTTAGTCATGATTCTGGGCTCCCTAAAAATGCTTTTTGACCACCATGTCATCTTTCTTTCATATTTCCGTTCCTTGCTACCTTTTTATGTTCCTTTTGCTCCCTTGTTATCTAAGTGCTCTGATACTGTGAGGATCTATGTAAATTAAAAGTGTGGAATTCTTGTAGTTCTTGCTAAGCTCCTGCTTTTGCAGCTGATGGTGTTGTTAAATAGTCAAGTTAATTAGTTTACAGTCAATTTGGGAATTTATATTTTAGCTTCAGTCTAGTGTTGTCATTTTAACAGAAAAAACACTCAATAAATTATACTCCCAGAACCACTAATGAGGTAAAAGTCAAGCATGAAGTAGTAGTTAGACTGAGGAAGAAGAGGAACTATAAAGAGAAGAAAAATATTTTATTTTGTCAGAATATTTTTTGTGTGTTTGTTTATACAAAAATAGAGATGGAGGTGTTGTTAAAGTAGTATGGCAGTGCACAATATGTTCCCTGTTGAATAGCTTTGAAGAAATAAAGATTCTTTTGCAGCAGATGGCTGCTGAATGAGTCTGCTGGCTCAACTTAGGCCATTCTAACGATAATGTGTTCCTCTTCAGGTCTTGAACTATCAGGTGCTAAAGGTTTGATCCTAACAATGCTAATCAAACCAGATTGTGGTTTTCTTTTTAATTCCATTTTGGGTTTTTGAATTAATTAAATTGTCTGAATTTAATTTAAGGGAGGAAAACAGAGTGAACAAAATGGTCAGCTCAGTTTCCATTGCTTCAGTGCACCGCTGAAAGCAGCTTGCTGATTATAGCAGGGGGAAATGTTTATTGCTGATCAGCTTACTCTATATGGGGAGCTCTTGTACTAAAATGAAGTATAAAATCATGGTATAGAAGCATCATAACTCGACCAGCCAAAAGAAGAAAATCTTTTAAAGCTTTTTATTGGTGCCATGCTGGTGTTTATGCCAGTCACAATTTAGAACTAAACCAAAGTTGTGCAGATTTCTCTGTCTTTGCTAATCAGAATTTTGATTCATTTTCTTTGGAAACTTCATTGCATACAGCATTTTCATTTTATGAGGCTGTTGAATGTCTCATAAAACCCAGCATTTTTCAAACTGTAATTCAATGGTCATTGTATAGAAATGCCAAAAAACTGATCAGAATCAATGATCTCTTGTAAAATGTTGCCTGGGGTTAGCTGTCAACTAAATTGAATACCCTTGTTAACTATATCCATCTTTGTAACAACTTTTTTTATTGTCACATGTATTTTTTTCAGGGATGATGCTATGCATTTAAAACATTTAATTAGAGATCTATTTAAAACTTAGTAAATCATTGCAAAGCAAATCTGCCAGACACTGCCTTTGGATTCCACCTAATTCTGGATCTCCTTGATGAATCAGCACTGTTCATCTGTCAGGCTACACTCTCCAGAAAATATTTAGTATCCTGTTGTCTGGACTCAATACAATTTAGTTTGAGAAACATCCTTCAGGAACCAATAGGCAGGACACTGCATCCGAATGTTTCTTACTCCATTTCAAGTAGTTCAATGGTTGCATTTCACTACAATAAAAAATAAACAAACCAAAGAAATAAACCCAACCAAAGAAAAAACCCAACAACAAACAAACAAAAAAAACCACCAAAAAAACCAACCAACCAACCAACCAAAAAAACACCAAAAAAACCCCAAAACAAACAAACAGACAAAAAAAGCACAAAAAGAAAAACAACAAAAAACCACCACAAAAACCACCACAAAACCCACCACAAACCAACCAAAGGCTAAAAATGTCTACACTGATTTACCTGTAATGGGGCTTTTCATTTTTATGCAGAAGCCGCTACTGTTTTGTCTACATAAAAAATTAGGATTTTGAGATCCTTGGAAATTGCATTTTGAATTCATGTGAAATTCTTTATAGAATAAAATCTACAGTCTATTTTGTTTCATTGTGGAAACTTGCAGTGCTCTTAAATCAAGGCAGACTGTTCCTTTATAACAACAGTTTCTCATCCAATGCAAAATAAAAATTAAAGCCTGTACATTGCTATATACTTATTATAGGTATGGAGCATGTGGTGTAAATTTTATCTTTTGTGTAATCCACAGTGTTTCATGGGGAGTATTTCACTGGGAATCACTCATGCACTGGTTAGACTGGACATATATCTCAAAATAGTTCTATCTTTTTTTACCTTTTGATTGAAAATCTGTAGGCATTCTTTTATGTATTGAAATAGGGAAACATTGTAGAGTGGGCTGTGATATATCCACTGCTTTGATTACATGAAAATGTCAGAAGCAATTAAGCCAGCTGCTGCCCTGCAGCATGAGTTGTGCACAGGAAAGACATGAGAGAGGAGAGTTTTGGCACAAGGGCATATTATAGACGTAATCGCTAGGAACCAAACCACAGGAATAAAGGATTTGGCAATGAGTAATTGCCATACTGGAGAATGAAGAAAAGGGAGTTATGCTGGAATGAAGGATGTGGGAGTGATGGTCAGTGGAAAGACAGAGGAAATGACATATTTTTGAGGAGACATGAGTAGTGCTGCCCAAGCTCCCTGTCCCTCTTTCAACTCTTCCTTTCCATTGCTCACTGGCAACAGAGAACAGCAGTAGCAGTGGAAAGCTCTTCTGATGTGGCTCCTGCTGGTGTTTTTCCCTAGCAATAAACCAAGAAGGAGAACCCAAAGGAAGGAGGACATGTAGCTGCAAAGGAGGGAAAGGGTAAAGCACAGCCCCCTTTTGTCCCATGTCTCCACTGAGCTCTGTCTGTGCATCCCAGTCCAGGGACTGGTGCAGTACAACCTCCATTGGTGAAGAAATGTGCATAAGAGCATGATTGTCATTTCAGTGTTCACTGGTTTATTGCAGCTTTCCCAAATAATCATCAGCAGTGAGTAAAGCTAGTAAAAATATAGTGTTGGTTAGATTGCCTGTACTTAAATTTTAACACATTTGTGTTGAGAAAGAGAAGTTCACTTCCTAAATTATTCTGAGAGAGATTGCACACTCATAGAGAGAAAGAACATTTACTAACTTTTCCGTCTCCTTAAATATCCCTACACTTGCCTTTGCATATCTTTAAAACACCATTGTACTCAAACTGCTGAAATCTCTTTCTGAAGGTGCAACTTTGTTAACAGATTTGAAAAATTGTGCTACACGCCTGTTTTTCTCATTAGAAAAGTTGAAGGATTTTTTTTTTTTTTTCTTTTCCTCTGTATGTGATTGGTAATCTTCATAGTTTTTATACTGAAAACTAAAGCAACATAGCATTTAAAACATAGTTTACTTAACAAAAATTTAGGTATATTGAGTAGTGAAGCACACTAGTAACTAAAATTAGACATAACATGTTTATGGTCTCTGTTACTATTAATTTTAAAACCTTCTCATTGAAATTCTGTTGTTCAATAACATTATAGTAAAATCACAATGATAATGCAGTATATAGTCATAGTCATATATGCGTGATATTTGATATACTCATAGGAAAAATCAATTGAACTAAATGTTCTCCTTTTCTTCATGTTGTCTTCATGGATTTGTGTTTCTGCATCTCATTCCCAGGTTTGGAAATGGTTATTCTGTCAAGGTTTGGCTTAGCAAAGAAATAAGTTATGGAAGAATTATTTTGGACTGTCTACAATTGCATTTTCCTGGAACACAGTTTAAGGTACAGATAAAACTCCTTGTTGTAGTATATGGCAGGATTAATTTGGGTCTGATAATAACAGTATGTACATGCTTGGATATATTGATCTTGGAAAAAGCACATATGAATATCTCTTTTATTTTTCTATTAAGAAATTCATAAAAGATGGACTTGTGATGTTGGTTAAATCAACTCCAAACAGGCATTTAGGCAATGTAAATAGAAAAGTCTTTTCTCTGACTGAAAATTTCCTTCTGTTTTTATTATTGTTGAAGTTGCACTCGAATCTGTGTTCACCTGAAGTAGGACTACAGTGTAGTCACTAAGAGTATTTGCTTTGATCACTTTCTGATAAGGTCTGGATTTGAAAAGTCTCAGCCTTTACTGAGATTCTTTCGTTTAATTCAAAGCCTTATAAAAGACCTACAGCAATTAAATTTCAGTAAAAACTCTCAAGGGCTTTTCCTTTAACTGTGTTTAGTAAAAGAATAATGGAAACCAATGTCTGTCTTAGGTGTGAATCTCTTTTTGTGTATAATTCTGTATTCAGCTCAGACAGCTGTGCATATGTATATGCTCAGCCTTTTCCCAGACCACATCGTAACAGCACTAGTCTGTTAGATTACATTGCTCTAAAGTTTTATAACTTTTATGAGATTAACAAACTACATCTCAGAATAAACACAAAATCTGTGCTTTCGGTATGAACTGCTCTTCGTGCTATGAATACAGACAAAATGTGCTCTTTTTTAAAAGCTCATATTTTCCATATTAATCTGAAACAAGAGGCTATTGAAGTTAGACTGATTATAAGCAAGTGTAGTTTCATCACAAAGTACGTTCACTTTTATAATTTTTTTTTAATTTTTGCTTGTTTTCAGGGACAACATCTTAACCTGCTAGAGTACCATGTACCAAGAAGTCAGGGATGTTTAGCAGAGCTCTTCAGGGTCCTAGAGAATCACAAAGCTTTTCTCCAAATCAAACACTACTCCATTAGCCAAACCACATTAGAGCAGGTATTTTATCATTTTTATTTCTTTTCTTCCCGGCACCCATTCTTTCCCAGACCCCATGCATTTTTTTTCCTCAATGTGCTGTGTATTGTAGTTATTGATGTAGTTACTGGGTAACTTCTGGGTTACCTGATTGTATGCAATACTCCAGCAATTCCAGGCCATCTCAGGTCACACAGTGATTCCATCTCCCATGCTGCTTTTATGCTGGAGGTGAGCATAGTAAAAGCATCACAGCAAGCCACATACTTGTAATATGCACAAACATAATCTGTGCTTAGATTAGTCTGGAGCTATGTGGAATGACAAAGTGGGACTGTGAACCACCACCTCCACAATCCAAAAGTTGGGATCCTACCAATGTCCTTGAAAAGGCTGAAGCAATCTCTGTAAATCGTGGTAAACCTTAGACTTTCAGAACATTTTCCTGTGAGAATTTTAAATGCACAAACAGATGGAAGAGACTGGACTGCTAAACACCCTGGAATCCTATTGTGAGAAAAAGAACACATTGATGGCAAGCATGGGATTTTTAGGTGATTGTTATGTGTTACAGCATCTTCATATGCAACTGTTTGTTATTCATTCTGCAAACTGAGAGGCACATCTAGTCAAAATATTAATTTTCTATGATTGATGGTGTGAATTTGTTCCTTTTTCCCATGTGCAAATCATTATTGAAGTATTCTCCTCTATGCTGGTCTACTAACTACTTGTAAATGATCTATTCACTGAGTGACTGCATATAAGATAATTTCAGCCTGTTTTTTCAGGCATTGTTCACTCAGGTTTACTTCCTCTCCATTTTTCATGGTGATGCATTACCTCAGTCACCTACCACTGCTTCCTCTCCCTGACTGGGTGTCAGTTTTAAACAGGAAAGTAGTTCTTCATGGTAACACACTTATAATGCACCCCAAGTTTGTTTGCATACAAAGAGGATCATTTGAATAAAGAAGAGTCATTTTTCTTTCTACATGCCTTGCTGTGAAATACTTGTGTGATTAAAATTGAAACAACTTTACATAGTAAGATCTTTAAATCTTAAAATTGGTTAAATCTTAAAAATGGTTAAAATAAACCAAACCAATTCAAGGAGTCACATTAGTTATTGAATCAGAATTGTGCTTTCACCTTGAAATATATGCACCTTCATCTGTAATATTTATTGGCAGAAACAACAGATTTAGATTCTTTACGTATGTCATTCAAAGACAATTAAAACCATTGTTTCACATTTAATTGTGCATAAAATGTATTTTTCCTATTTCTAGAACTCATTTTACCATAATTTTAATCATTTATCAACCCCTGTCTTAGCTGGAGAGGGGAAGAGGGATTCTTTCTAGAGTTTATGGAACATGTTTTTCGAGGGGTTCCCTCAAAATGAGTTATTAATTATTTTGTCAAAAAGCTAAGCAGAGCAGCTAAGAAATACCATCACCTATATCCCAAAAGTCTGAATTCAAGTGCTTTTATTTTGAAAATACTACTTTTTATTGTGTCTTACAGGTATTCATTAATTTTGCGACGCAGCAACAAGGAGTCTCGCATTCTTCACAAGGATCTCCTGTTGTGCATCATGATCATCTCCCAGTGTAGGCTCAGAACAGGATACAGCTTCAACATGACTTATGTGTGTGTGTGTGTGTTCGCATATATGTACACACAAGCTACATGCAATGACTTTTCTACTGTGGAAAATTTGTGTATGAGAAACAGATAGTAGAAGCAGAGGTGAGTTTTCATCTGTAGGCCAGTAGGAATGGTAGCAATTCTTGGTTAAGCAAGAAATTGATTATGTGCAAAACAAAAATCTGCCAAAAAGTAATATTTTCTTAATTTAGCTGGAATTTTAAAATACAAATGGCCTAATTAAAGCAGAGAAAAAAAAAAGAAAAGGCTAATCTGAAATGTCAGTGCATAGTAGATTTTTTTTGTGATGGCTCTGCATTCATCTGAATGTAGTACTTTCTTGCATGTACACTTAATATCTAATTTTTACATGATAAGGAAAGAAAAAACAATGAAATGGTAGCAATAGCTATCACCCAGTATTTTTATTTCATCACACAAATTGAGAGCCTTTCGATTTCCCTGTTAATTCAGTTCTGTGTTGTGACAAGCTAAATTAACCTTTTTATTTTATAAAGGATGCACTGTATTCCATAAGGCTTTATGTTAAAGAGGTTATTAGTGTAATAGCCTAGTCTGCTTTCCAGTTATCTTAAGTAAATTTAAAAAGTTTTCATAAATCATACTTGACAATGAGCTTTCCCCTAAGCCTGCGGATTGCTGCTGGAAGTATTTTCAAGTAGCATTTTAATGACCTAGTTTGTTTTTCTCATCTTTCTGTTTCCTTTTTCTTCAAAGAGAATCTCAAAATGCTGTTTAACAGGAATGTTAAAGGGAAATAAGATAAGCATTCAGACTGTGATCAATAAACTTCTCAATAAATATATTATGATGCTAGATACTTCAGACAAGGCCATGATCTTCAGCCTATACTTGTGTAAAATAAATAAACACTTAATGAATAAAAACTCCTTGTATAGTGTGCTTGGAGAAAAAAGTATGATTTTTTTTTAATAAGTGACTGCCTCATCCAAAAGAAGTCTTTGAAGCTCCTATGAAATTAACTCATGCCACTTTTATTGGACTATACTGTCAAATAGCTGAAACTGTAGAACCAGTGACTTAGAAGTTAATTGCTGCAATATGATTTTGGGTGGGCAGTGGTGAGGGAAGTTCACTTTGAGATAGAAGAATTTGATTTTCAGTGGCCAATATTGCAGAGCTGCTGCTATAATTCCCTACTGTACAATGATGAAATATTTTAAAAAATATATATTTGTGATCTAGGCTTTGCAAGCTGACTCAGAAGACTGTTTATTGAGGCTTGATTTGTTCATATTGCTTTGGCCCATTATGCTTTTTTAAAATCAGGAATTCAGGTTGCCTAGTTCAAAAATGATGAAATTAAGTCCTTTAAAAATAAATAAAACCTGAAAGATTTACATGTTATGTCTGCATGTACATATGGGTCAGAGTGAGTGAGCTTATGAAAGTACTTAATCATTAGAATGGATTGGTATAATATTAGAACTCTGCCAAGCTGCTCAGGACCCAAAGCACCTAGGATCCATAAAAACTCAACAGCCACCACCCTGGTAGAAATGCCATAGCACAATGGGATATACATATATGCTGTGAAAACAGTTGTCTTCAATTTCTTCATGAGGCTGGGAGTGGAAGGTTTCTAAGGTCCCCAGTTAGAACAAAAACCAGTCAATTTTACAAAGCAGAGTGTGAGAGAAGTAGTGGACATGAAAAAGGAAAAAGAAGGCAGATGCAGAAACTTTGTGCGGAAATGGAAAATATGCCATCATTGAACGAGCCTGCTTAATTTCAGCATCTCAGGATGGAAGAAACTGAGTGTTCAAGGAACAGTGAAGGATCTCTGAGTCAGTCTGAAACCACTCAACAGAAGAACATTTCTGTAGCTCTTAACTGAACAAAAGTAGAAAGGAAGGTATGGCAGACACGTGCATAGGGCTTTGTGCTTTTTCCTTGGTTTTTTTTTTTTTTTTTTTTTTTTTATGTTGGTGTATTGAGACCTGTAGATTGCTGATATTATGACTGATTGATTTCCTTTGGTTTTCTTCTTTTTTTTTTTTTTTTTTTTTTTTTTTTTTTTTTTTTTTTTTTTAATAAACTAATATCTCTCTCTCAACCACTACAAGTCCTTAAAAAGGTGATGAAGTGTACTGAAGGAAATTTAGGGATTTGGGAAAGGAGATGGTTCCAGTCCTTGCAGTGTAACGTAGTTGAGCCAAAAGATGTGATTTATATGAAATTGTGAAAAGAGTGCTTATTCCTGTTGAGGAAAGGTGTCAGGCAATTGAATTAATAAAACAGTCCTGCAGTTTGCTCTGACCAAGGGAAGCATAAAAACATACAAGACTCACTGCGGTGAGACTGAAAAATGGTAGCCTAGCTGAATGCTCTGATAGGGGAGTTTCTTCAAGTCATGGCTGTGTAACACTAATTAAATGCCACTTTTTTCTGATTAAAATATGAAAGATTATATTAGTTTAGTAGATGAATACAGTAAATAAGGTTTGCTTCAGACTGATGGTTGAGTAAATTCAGTTAACAGTGTTTTTCTTTTTTTAAATTACTTCATATGCATCTCAGGAGACCCAATTTAATTCAGGCAAGTAGCAAACAACGTCTGTCTCCCAATCCTTTATGGGTAAAGAAGGTCAAAATCTAATTGAGTGCCAGTATACCAGGTTCAGTCTCAGAGGATATTTTCTCTTTCTTTAACCTGTCGCATTCCTAACGTGTGCAAGTTTCAACAAAACTGTTTTGAAGATTTTTGTTTCATTCCTTTATTTATTTATCAAAATAAGTCACTAAACTAGGAGTCTGGACAGAAAAGGTCAATTATACATTAATGATGAAAGAATCCTTGAATTCATAATTCATTAAGAAATATCTCTTCTTTTAACGTCTCTGGATTTGGAATCAAACACAGCTGAGGATTTTAAATAATACTTTCCTTGTGTGATTCTTGTTAGGAAAGTTTCATTTCATTTCAGCTGGAAATTTCTTTGACTATGGAAGTAAGTCCTTCACCTTAAATGATAAACTAGAGTTAAGCTCAAAACTATAAAATCAACTGAGTACCTGAAATATTCAACTCTAAACCTGGGAAGATGATAGTTATGATTTCTTCTGAGCTGCTTTCACCGGCCAGCTTTGCTCATTAGAGAACCATAAGAAGTAACATTTGTGGGTTTGAATCTCAGACAGAAATATGGTCATAGCTTGGAAGCAAGAGGACTCACACGTGAGGAGTAAGAAACTTTATTTCAGGCCCCATGCCCACGTGTAAGTGGGGCTCTCTTGGGCTTAACATCCCATTACATACAGGGGTGTTTCCTGGGAAGGTGACACCCAGAACCGATTTAGGAATGAAGGGGAGTGACTTAGGGAAAGGGGGCATTGGCAGGGCTATCTAGGGAAGAAGGGGAGTGAGCTATGGTTAGGGAGAAGCCATTTGGGTTTGGGAACTGGGGATGGTAGGGACAAACCATTTTAAACAGAAAATTAAACATAACAAAAACCATACAGAACTTCAGAAAACTCAAATACACACCACAACAGATAGTCATACTTTTAAGGGACTATTCCACAACCTAGGTCAAAAGGAGGACGTTGGTCAACCTTTGAGCGCATTGTTTCAGGCCCTTTTAAAATTTTCATACAGTAATAGAATGATGTCACCAAAAATAAACAGTAGGTCTGAACTTTAAATCAAAATATCACGAATTCAATGGAGGTGGAAGGGTGATGGTATTAGTTGACAGGATGGCAAAACCCACAAATTGCCACTTTGAATATGGGTGCATATGAAATTTCTGTACAGATTTTTACTTCTGGAAAGAAAGAACTTACTTCTCTGGTTTGGTTCAGTTGTAACCAGAGATGATAAATTTTGCCCAGGTTAGTGCAAGATGTATAATATGATTTTCAGCAAAGGAATTGTGTACCCTTTGAGCTTGCTTGTCCTTGTGAAATCTGAATCACTGGGGTCTGAAATCACATGAATTTGGAAGCTGAATTGAACTCTCACTGGAACTGCTCAACTCCTAGATCCGTCTAAAACCAATTTAGGCAAGGATATTGCTTTCCTGTTCTTTTCCTAGTAAGTAGTAAAGCTGACACTTTCTTTGATTCCGTTTAATATGATCTAATCTTTTTATGTCAGCACTTTCAATTTTTCTTTCTTAAGAATAGGGAGATCAAAGCTAGCGGCAAAAAGATCTTACTTGAAGTGATTGAGAGCTGACTAGCTCCGACCTACAACAACTAAAGAGAAAATGTTTCCTGAGTTGTGTATAAGATCCTTACATTACAAGTAGAACTGATGCTGCTGCAGGTGCAATGAGGGTGGACAGCAGGTACAAAGCAGAAATCCCAGCTGTCTCATTCTTGAGCAAGCAGCAATCTGCTGCTATCAACAGGCCAGGTACTGCTGAATGTTTTAGCAGATGAATTCTCCACGCTGAATAATGATATGGATCACTGAAACAAATCACAGCATCTTTCTTCTTTATTAAATTTTTCTATCACATTCTAATGTTGTTCCAGGAGTGCCTTCATGCTTATTGCTACATGGAAAATAAGCTACATGTGCTGGGAAAAAATCTGATTCCTTTCACAATGGCCTTGTAAAAGCCCTGATCAGGGTCTGCACTGTAGAGGTGTATGCACATGTTTAGCTTAGGCTGATCAAAGCACCAAGGTTCATATCTGCTTTCTGTGACATACAAATAGAGAAAAAGGAAATATAAACAATATAAGCAAAAGTCAATAGGTATGATTTCCACGTGCAACTGATTTATTCCAGGTATAGAACACCACACATACATAATTTTGCTGTGCATGCCACGGGCAATTTAAAGAAGTGCCTTGGGATCAACTGGCAATAAGGTGCCCGGCAGAAAAAGATAGGATCCTCTAACGTGCAGTAGTATAAAGTAAGATGAAACAGCAGTCCTTTCACCCTCTTTTTGAGGCAATAAATGCTGGTTAATAGTAAAGTGTAATGCATGTAATTCAAGAAATGTGTCAGAAACACTTTAGTCCTTAGTGTGTGCTGAAACAGGGAAATGCAAACTTCATTCCATATATCATTTTTACATCACTCTTAATCCTTACTTACTTACATACTTACAAAGTAAGTTCAACTTACTTTGCTATATGGAATAACCAGACCTCAAAAAAAGTCAGTGTTCCCTCAGACTAAAATATTTTGAAATATTATTCAACTTCCACAAAATGTGAAAGCTTAATATTTATATAATTATATCTGAGTATGTGAGTGAAGGAGGAGTATGTGGCATTTATGGTGAATCAAATGGAACATGCATGATACTTTGTAGCTAATGATAATTGTCTAATAAGAAGAACCTGAAATTGTTTTTTTAGAAGTCTGTTATAAATAATTCTGTAAGCAACGTCTGAATACAAAACAGATTGTATCTAGCTAAAAGAGTATTCTCAGCATGTGAAAGGTAAGAATCAAGGCCATACACAGCATGTTGAAGTGTTATATTGTTGGGTTTTATTTTCCCTTTCAAAGTTAACTAAGTGATTAGAAGTGGCACTTGTCGGTGGCCAGCTACACGCTGAAAATGCTTATTTATGGCCCAGAGCTGAGGCTGTTTACATGCTGATCAATTATTAGTCTCTTTTTTTTTGCTACCTGCATGTTGTAGACAAACTGGCAATTAAATTTAATGCATAAAATTATATTTGAGGTCTTTTCAAACTGTGTAATTAAAAATAGATTTTCTGAGTGCTCAGCAACTGGGTAAAATAGACATATTTAAGTATTTCTATATCTATAATGTTAACTAACTTTTGAAAATAGTCTATGCAGAAATGTTTGAGAAATTATTTTTTCTTTGCATATACTGTATAGATTTCTACCTTAAATCTAAGTGCAAATAAAGGTGTCTGTTATTATATGTTTCTAATTGTGAAATGGGTAGATTTAGTTTAACACACAACTTTCAACTGAGAAGAGCATGAGCACTGAAGATCTGCTATGTATCTGAACTCAGGGATGGAGACTGACAGCAGACTCTGTAACTCTGCACCTGAATGTCTCTACAAAGTGTGAAGAGCCCTCTTTTTAACCACTTCAAGGTATTAACTGCAGGAAGAACTGAGAAACTTCTTGTTGCAAGCCTTTCTCCCTTTAGAAATACCTGTGATTGCACATGCATAGATGTAGCAGAGAACTGCCACAAGTTTTCAGGAAGGACAAGATTTTTGTCTGCACCAAGGCTGCATTTGCTATGACTTTGGTCAAGATTATTCTTCTTTTAGAAGACTTTAGTTTTCTTAGTTATCAATCAGTGTTTTCAGGCTTTGGCTTTTACCCCATGCTGTCAAGTGACAGCTGACTTCATTATTTTTTGATACTGTGTGTTACACAGGTCTTTTAAATAGACCCCAGCAGAAAAAGCTTCAGATCTGAGGAAAATGTTTCCCCTGGTAGATGTTTTGCCTTTTGTTCACTATATTGGTTGCCAGATCCTGGATGTGAAAAGCTTCCCCAAAATTGTCACTTTAGGGAGTACTGAAGAGCTGGGACTTCTGTTTCACTTCTGGTAAATCATCAAAACTTTTTCTTTAAATAAATTTACTGCTCTCAGAGTTCCAAGACACCAATGATGTCTTTGCTCTATCTGCTCAGTACCAGAACTCACATTTGCACTTAACTGGCATCTTAGCATTTTAAATATCATCTAGTTCCAGCCCCCATGCCATGGACAGGGAGACTTTTCACTAGACCAGATGGCTTAGAGCCCCATCCAACCTGGCCTTGAATACCTGCAGGGATGGGGCATCTGTGGCTTCTTTGGGCAATCTATTCCAGTGCCTCACTACCCTTATAGTAAAGAATTTCTTCCAAATATCTAATCTAAACTTATTATTTCAGTCTGAAACTGAAACTCTTGGTCCATCATTACAGTTCCTTGTGAAGAACTGGCCTCTTGTAGGCCTTTCAGATACTGGAAAGTTGCTATGAGGTCTTCACACAACTTTCTCTTCTTCAGGCTGAACAGCCACAGCTTTCTCTGCCTTGTTTTTGTAGGGCAGATTCTCTAGTCCTCTTATGAACTTTATGGTTCTTCTCTGGGCTTGCTCCAACAGTTCCATGTCTTCCATCAGAGAGTGCATCAGTAGGGGTCAGGTGAAAAAACACCTGGTTCAGGAAGACCTCATAGAAAACAGACTCTGTACCACTTACAAAAATATGTGTATGGGAGTCTATGTATTAAAGAATGTTTCCTAGCAGCTGTGTTCACAAGAAAAACTGTGTAAAACATTAGATAATAATCAAGAAAGCAATTTCTGTGTATATTTGAGCCAATATTCAATATTCAAGGGTGGGAATGAGATTTTCTTTATGTGCATAATCAGTACTGAGGTTTGAACATGCTTCTTCAATAATTGCAGAAAGTTACAGAGGGCTTTTGGCAAGTAATTTTCATTTACTCTAGAAATTTGAGTTTTAGTTGGTTTTATGGGCTAGCTTGACTACCAGTCTTTCTTCATGTCATTTTGAAAGTGGTCAAAAATGTGGATGTCTCACAGAGAGATCCTTGTTGGCACAATCAAGGGTCCAAATAGTAAGAGTCTCAAAAGCAATGGTCAGGTTTTAGGGCTTTTTCAGTGGGTTCAAACAGAGTTTGGAAATCTAGACAATTATTTTTTTCTGTTCAATGTTTGAATCTTCTGATACTGGTATAGGTGGGGCTGCATTTGCCAGTCTGATTGGTATCCTCAGGTCCACTCTTTCCTTCTGAACTGAATAGGACATGGAGACATGTCCAAAATCCTGCAAGGTGACCCCAAGTTGCTGAAGTTCCTGCATCTGTTGCCAAGAAGCATTTGAAACAGTTATGACACTAATTTAGATCACAATAATATAAAGTGACATAAAAGCAGAGAGTACATTTCCATGTTGCCCTTTGGCATCTGTGAAGCCCAGAATGGGTGCAGCAGTCCAAGTCAATTATGTTATGAAGGCAAAGTCAGATGGCAAAAACCATCTGAAAGGCAATACCTGCCCAGAAAAGCCACTATGGTAGGTGTAACATAGGCAGAGGAATGCCTGACAACAATGGCAGTGTACCAGAGAGCATCAGAAAGCAAGGACCTGTCCTTTCATCCAGTTTCTTCCAGCAGGAAAAATTTATGTCAATTAGCAGCATTGCAAAGATAGTACTGTAATGGAGGATATAGCAGAGCTTTTTCCCTATTGTTTAGATAAACAAAAAATCCTTATGTGCACTTTCCATTTATTGAAGTAAGTTCTTTTTATAGGGACATATTTTCTGCAATTATGGATTTTTATCTACTCAAAAGCATCAACAGTTATCTTTTACTAAGAATAGCAAATAGTCTTTGATAAGAGACTAGGGATACAAGCTATTCTTTTGTTTGTTATTCATCTTCCTGTTGCTTTTTTTTTTTTTTTTTGGGGGGGGGGGCAGGGGAGGAGTGTGTGTGTCTTTTCTTGTTTGTTTGTTTGTTTGTTTGTTTGTTTGTTTGTTTGTTTTAGTGCTTGGGTTTTTTTTTAATTAATTGGGTGGTAGTAGAAATGTTTTTTGTAGGATTTGTGTAGAGATTTTTATCTTATTTTTTTCATGTGGGAAAGTTAATGGCCAGGAGCTGAAGTGGATGAAGAAAATACTTGTAGCTCTGAAGTTTTTCAAATGAGATAATAGATCTTTTAAAATGATTTTAAGCCTATACTTTTCATTTATTAGCCTCCTAAATGACAATCAATCACTTAGATTATTTTAAAGATTTTACTATGTTTTACCATACAAATTTAATTAACTAAGTATAAACATTTATTTTGGTGGCAGATATGTTAATGATTTTTCTAACTTATTTACTTACCTCTATAGAGATTTTATATGTTTTGATATAAGTGCAGATAAAGGATTTACTAAATTTAAATAAAACTTCATTTTCCTCAAACATATTGTATTCCATTTTCTTACCAAAACACAATAAAACAAAATATATGACATATTATGCAATAGGTAAAAGGAAATATATTTTAATCAGATATGAATAACAGATTAGAAGAATCTTTAATTCACTTTTATCTTGCTTTGATCTGAAACCAAACTCTGAGCAGCCAGAAACATTAAAGACTTGGAGGAAACAAGGATGACTCATTTTCTTGGTTCACATTGAATTGATTTTCTAAAGAAAGGAATATGACTTTGAATTGTATTTACCATGTAAAATGTTTTGAGCTGATTTCTCAAAAGTACACCTGTGTATCAAAAGCATCTGCCATTTTATCAGCATTGGACATGTAGCTAAAACTTTTTCCAGTCTTCATTGCTATATTATAGTTTATTCTTCTACATAGCAGTTGGCTTAAGTCTTCTTTGAAAGACTTAGGCACATAGATTAGTGAAGGAGACAAAATTTCAACTGAACTCATGCAAACGAAAAATTTTGACATCTTGATGTATCATTAAAGAATGTGACAGTTTATTTGACATAGGAATTTAAAATCATATCTATATGTTAAGACCACTGTTGTCTGTGGCAAGCTTGATGCAGTTATTTGTAGATATTAAAAAAAAAGAAGAAAGTGTTTTATTTTAATATCATTCTGATCCATGATATTCTTGTGTGTAGCAAAAATAGGTTTAAAAAATGTCTTTGAAAGCTAAGAGAATCAAGGGCTTTGCTCTTCCTCATCTCTAATTTACACAGTGGCAGGAATATTGTGCTGGTGCAGCAGAAGATTTGGTCTCATTATGCTTTATCGCCATGAGGATGTTTCTAGCTTGCCACTGGCAAAAGTCATACTGGAAAAACTAGAAGTACTAGTTTCTAGGCTCTGTCCATGTTTAGGTCACAGAATAATGTTTTCCACAGCAGATTCTACAGATGCCTATACTGTAAGTACTTCTCCTCCTCAGGAAGATAATTATCACTGTCTTGTCTTGCTAACTTGGCATTTCAGACTTTAACTTGCTCCACTGAGGTGCCTGGGAGCAGCATTGTCTTAGGCCAATTGCAGTGATGAGCAGTAAGTGTGTTGTTCTGTGTTCATGTTTCAGATCCAAACATTATATTTTCTCTTTAAAATAAATAAAAATTAAAATGGTGAACTTCTAAAAAGGTAGAAGCAATGTTGTTTGGAGAATAGGATGAATTTGCTACCTGCTGTCCTGTGCAAATGTGCAAGTGCTGCTTCTCATGTATAATCAAGTAGCTCAGGCTTGTTGCCATTTCTAGCATTCTATACAATGGCAAATGTCAATGGTGACAGCTAGTAGAAGTTGGCTTTTCCTTTAAGCTTAGAAACTTATTTAACTTTTTTGCCCCAAAGTGGGTGTGGCTAGCTTTATGGCTCTGCACCATGGTGCAGACAAGTTACTAAGTACAACATGCAGACGAGTTTTTTTCTTTGGTAATACGAATGTTTAACTGATGATCATAACTTGGGTCTATCCCATCAACGTGAAAAAATGTTCAAAATCAATTGTAATAGTGTGCATATTTGTACTTCTTGCCTCAAATCTGAATATTGCTTTGTCTGCAAAAGATAAGCCATAATAATCTGAGCAATAGAAATGACCTTACAACAATCTGGATCACATAGCAGTGTGCCAAGTGAAGGTATACATTTCAAATTATTGCCACAATAATTTCACTCTTGGTCCTTTCTTATCAAGTTGCTTTGGTTGCTCGTGATGGGAAAGAAAATAATGAGGAAAACATTCTCATCAGTACTATGTAAAATTGTGCATGGTTTCTTGGAGCACTAGAGGGAGCAAGAAGGTAAAAGTTCTCTAAAAAGCAACTACTTACTTGGAGGTTGAATCGTTAGAAACAAAGTCTACCCTACCATGCAGGTAAATAAAACTATTACACCATTAAAAATCCCACAACAAAACACAAACCATAATCAAAAAAAATTACATTGGTTTTAGCAGTTTTGTTTGTTTGTAGTGTTTGTCCTTATTATTGCTGTTCACCCTGATGTACACACACTAACAGCTTTCTCCTGCTCCTCCTTCCTCCCCCTTCCCTTTCTGTTTATTGTTTTGAGGGAATGCTCTTCTTTTCATGTCTCTGAATGCTGAGTGTGTGTTGATCTAGGCTACTGCTATGGGCTGGCTCTGATGAAACCAGAAGTCCTTGTTTCTCCTCATCAGAGACCCCTTTAGGCAAATGTTAACCTGCCAAGAGCATGTTCATTCCAAGGAGGATTTGCAAATGAGCTAGTTGTTTTCCACGAAAAATATTTCCTGACCTAAATCTTTCTGTCCTAAAGAAAAAAAAAAAAACAAAACAAAACAACAAAACAACAACAACAAAAAACCCCAACCCAGTATGCAATAAATAATATTGCAGATGAGAGAATATTTTCCCTTGTGTCCCCCTTGCCCACTCATACTGACTATTTTTAGAATAAAATAATAAATTCTGGTGAGCACAGCATTTCATTTTGATTATTCACAGAGCTGACCCTGAGCCAATAAAAGATGTTTTACCCAAGTGAATTAGCCCACTTGCATGTTCGTCTCAATTACAATCTGCCAGTAGCTTTGGAAAGCCAAAGACATTTGGGGAATATTCTCATTTTAGTGTGTTGGATGTTACTGGCTGACTCCTCCTGGGATTTGTGAACAACAATTCCAGTACAATGAATTTTAAATACAGTTCTACAGTGCTGAAAAAGCCTGTTTTTCATGTGGCACCACAAGCATCGCGGTGTTAAATTATTTAAATATTCTCTTTCCTGTTCTCCTTTGTGTTTCTAGGAAACTTTAGGCATTGATTTGGATAAATGAAGAGCAGGATAAGTTTGGAGATGCTTGGCCTAGGACATCTGCCAACTCATGCACAGGCTGAGGACAGTGTGAGGTGACACCAGCCCCTAAGGCTTAGGGGGAGCTGTGGATGGGCAGGTGGCAGCAGCCCTTGCTAGAGGAATGCTCTTAGAGGCAGAGTGTGTGTAGCAGGAGGTTCCCAATACAGAGAGCTGGACTTCTGTCTCTCCCAACTTGCCAAGAGATGCTTTGTTTGAGCTTTATAACTCTGTCAGCAAGAGACAGGACCAATTCCAACATGCTGTTGCCTCTTCTGAAGGTGAAGTGGGAAGAAGCTCAGTGCCTGCTTTCTTTCATCATGTTTTTGTACACAGGCCTAGCCACTTCAAGGCTTCCATGTTGACGGTTTTGGCCCTTGCCTTGCAATATTTCTCCTAAATATACCAACAATGTGTCAGGCAGCAGTGGCGCCTTCCAACCACAGGTACAATGGTGGCATGAAAAACCAGTGTGCAGTGAGATGTGGATCTTTCTTTAATAGTTCCTTATTACTTGTAGGCAGTACATTTTACTTCAATATTTGTGAACCTTTTTTAGTTTTGCTATAATATCTTCCGCCTTGCAATTATATTCTTCCTTGAGAATTAAAGAAGCGCTTACCGTTTGTATAAAATTCAGTTGATTATATTTGCTGATATCTTTATTACACCCCAGTTTTCTTTGCTGTTGTTGTTACAATAAACAAAACTAGGTCAATTTATACCAGTTCTCTGATTTTACTGTCTCTCACCCCATGACTGGGGGAAGCAGTGATATATTGAATTGGATGCAGACATGTACTCAGTGACTATTGCTGCAGAGCAAGAGCTGCTATACTGACAGAATCATCCCTGTAAACAGAGTTCTTCCCTTGAATTGGAAATTCAGTCTACAGGACCTTTCCTGATCCTCAAACCTTTGGTGGACACCCTTAATAACTTTCCTCTACTAGCATTTCAGTATTTATTTCTTAGTCTCCTTATTTATGAAAACAAAACTTTATTCCAAAATCAAATCTGAGGTATCTGTGGCAGGTTAGGTGTCAAGAAGGCTTTTGAAGATTAATTTGAGGCTTAAACAATTCAGGAATTAGGGTTATTTTTCTGAGAAGATTAGGTCAGAATAATTACTGTTACTACTTATCTAAAGTGGATTACTGTTACCACTTAAAAAAAGTTTTGTACAGAAGCATATTTCTCCATAGCGTAGTCTAGCAATACAATGCAGTCCCTAAAGATTAACTTAGTGTTGTGGTTTAGGGACTGTATTCTCCAATTTAGTGTTCCCACTGAAGCCACTTTAAAGCATGCACTGCTTGCTCACTCTGCCCCGTCCCTCTCACTTCATGCCTCCGCTCCACTCCCTTGTGGGAGGCTGCAGAGGAGAACTGGGGGCAAAAAAGGTAGCAACAATTTACTGGAAACAGCAATGAGATAAGAAAATGAGCAGTAACAGCAACAGTATTCATGACAGTGTATAAGGAATGAAACATTATTGCTCACTCCGCAGAAACCACTGGCTGCTCACTCCGGCATGCTGCCCTGATCCAAAGCAACCCCTTCCCCCCTTACTGGAAAATGAGTGAGGTAGTATAGAATAACCCCCAGGTCCTTGCCATGCCCCTGTCCTGGCTACAGCAAAATTTTAATTTTTGGCCAGAACCAGGACACTTAGTTACTACATATCCCAGTATAGGAGAATATCACTCCTGAAAATAACACTCAATAATAATCTTAGATCTGATTGAGATCAATGAGAATTTCACGCATGCTTGGAATTTAACATGTACTTTAAATGTTTCAGCCAATGAGGAAGACTTTAATCCATCTTTGGATGGTTATCCTGCTGGATGCAAGGTTCCAGAGACATTAATTCCCATCCTTTGTGCCTTTCTGAAGCCAAACTCTCCTCACAGTAAGAGACCAAAGTTGCCCTAGGTTCATAGGTTGTGGGCTGGTTTTAGACTGTTCTGATCATGTTATCTGGCTTCTCTAGGTCAGAGCTTGACTTTTACCTCATGCCCATAGTAATATTCAAGTCAGAAAAGGCCACAGGCTAAAGAAGCTGTCTGAATGTCCCATGACTAGGAGTGAAGGATCAGCCAAGCTGTTGAGTTCTTTCCATCTTGAATTGCCTTCTGTGTTCAAATGACCAGCTTAACATAGGCTCTGAATGCATCCAACTTTTCTGCTGTTTTATTTTTTTGCTGCCTTCCATTCTTTCACAATCTTGATGCAGCTAAAATGATAAGAAGTTTCAATTGCAATATTTTTGGTTTCTTTTCCATTTTGTAAAGGTTTCTGGAATTCCAAATATTCTAGGAGGCAGCCTCTATAAATACTTGTATATTGTGTATGTTTTTGCTATAAAATTTATCTTAGGTTCCCTGCAGTTTTCCAAATGAAGTGATTGAAATCATTGCATGAGAAGCCTTAGATGAAATAGGTCTCAATATTTGTGTATTATCTGGGGTAATAATGAATGGGTCCCTTCTTGAAGATAGTTATAGACTCTCATACTTTTTCCAAAGCCAGATAATGCATTTTCTTTATGTGTTTTCATTATAATTTTAATTACATATTTTTTCATAAGTACAAGGCTTTTTAAATTATATATTTTTTACGTAGGAAAAAAAGAACTACATTTTACTTTCAGATGTTCTGATTATAAAAGAAAAAGAGAAGAGTTTTTATTTATCCTGGTATGAACTCCTAGTTGCTAACTCTGGAGTAATTCTGCATTTACATAAAGTTGAAGACTGGAAAAGTCTGAAAATTAAAGTTGTGAGAAGAAGAAATTTCTTTTTATCAAACTTCATGGAAATTGGGAAAGTTGGCATGCTCACGTGCCCTCAATTTATTGCTTCCCTGCTTGGGCTAAGGAGCCACAAAAGCAATAAGTGAAATGGATCTATTGGGTAAATAACATCTGGATTTTTGTAATCCTTTTATGTACTTACAGAGCAAGGATTAAGTGAATGTGGCTTCTTAAAATTGGGCAGTATTTTAGCTCATCATATCGATATTTCAGATATGCAGCTGTTTTGATAATTATGTGTCTGTTGTCTATTGTCAGAGACAGTCTCCACTTGTATAAAAGCTGCAGGTGTTTAGCACTTATTAAAATCAGGCAATACATCTGTGGTCAAAAAAAGTACATGCTCAGCCTTTTTACCTCCACATGATATTGAATAAAGTTTTGCAACAAACTTCAAAGATCTAGCACAGTGCCCCTTCTTCTGACTTATTGAAAGAGAAAGGAATAGCTCTAGATTTCTTTTGTATGCATATAGATAGCTGTAGATAAGATTAGCTTAGTTCTGCTTGAATATTTGCTGTCAGAAGTAGTGCCTTCCTCTGGCAGTTGCTTATGACAAGCTGGCAAATGGATACCTTTTTATTTAAGGAAGATCCTCAAGTTAAGTATTCTAGGTGCTGTCTTGTTTGAGGCAATAGCTGGGCATGTCTTTTTAAAATTTTACTTTACTCGCTCTTCCTCTTTGATGTATGAAGGGGGTGAATAGAAGTGAGTGAGAGGCTGAGATGTTCAGCACACAGCACTCTGGAGAGAGACCACTGCTTCTCATTTGAAATGCAGAGCCCTTTCTGTCAGCTGAGCTCATGGAAATTAAATATGTGGCTCATTTGTACCAGTCACAGGATAATGTGGACTGTAGTGTTTAAGCTATTCACGAAGTGTCAAAATCACATTCTGTCTATACAATACCCACAATATAAAACATGGAACTACCTTGGGTTTCAGATGCTGTGTCAGCCATTACTGCAGATTTGCACTATTTATCATAGGAAACAGTCAAGCTTTGGAGCTATTTGGATCATGCTTCAGCTGTTTTATATACTTTTTTTAGCCTCTAAGCTCTGCCAGCAAGTGGAGTGAGATGTTCAAGGCCCAAGTGCAAGTGGACATACCCCGGTGAAAAACTTCTGCGAAGTGGGGGTGAAGCTGCATGAAGAATAGCCTTTTCTCCCCAGCTGGACTTCTGAGTGAGTCAGGTCTGGGTGCTGTGTTTTTCTAGTAGCTATGAAGATTTGTAGGTGTAGGCAGGGATTTTGATATATTATACTTACTTTTGCTGTTGTGTAATAACCTGTTATTTTTCTAGTGCCAACACAACGCCTCAAAATTGCTGGTAATGTATATTATGTTTTGTATTTTCTCTCCCTCTTGATGATACACTATACAATGGAAGCATTGATAAATATTTTGTAAACAATATGTACCAATTACCTTGACAACAAAAGGCAACTAGCAATTTTTCCTGAACTCTGATTTTGACATCAAATAAGGCACAGTCTGAAGTGTTTTTGCTAAAGTGAAATTTTCAATTCTACCAGGATCATTAGTGGTTTTTTTTCCCCACTTCTGCTAAAGATTGTTGCTAACACCTTTGATTTGGTAATGTTCATCACCAAGTTCCAAAGCCTCATCAAATTAGTATAACATAACATAACATGCAACCATTAGTGAAAAACTTCAAAATTTGAGTTTAATGATAGCAATGAAAATGAAACCCAGAGTGTCAGAGTTTTTAAAAAATATTTTCATGCATGATTTTAAAAAACAGGCTTCTCAATAAAGAAGATGCCTGGAATCTTAAGTTTATAGTCGAAGGCAAACATTTGCTTTGCATTTAATTGATTAGCAGCCTGGCTGTGATTGAAAAAAGATGTCTTTTATAAATTTGCAGAAAAGAAGTGATAGTATTGCTGCTTGTGAATAGCTTAAAGTCACATCAGTGTTCTTGGAATGTGATTTTTACCATAGTTTGTAGTGGGAAGCCCTCCATTTGGAAGTGAAACCATATTTTCATTTTTATTTTTAGTAAATAAAATCAGAGTTCCCAATAGTCTTTTCTTTTCTCTCTTCAGTTATTCTAGCGAGAGTGGGAGTAGTTACACTGAAGGCATGTGAGTAACTAGAAGGGTAAGTCCTTCCAGATTTTTCACCCAGCATATCAGGGCAAATCTGACACTCTTTGCAGCCCTCACTGACCAGTGACAATGCATTCGCATCTGCTACAATGAAATGTGGGACTTAATTAAAGCTAAACTGAGTATCTTGAATTTTGATGATCAAGGACATGCTTATGTATCAACTTGCTGCCTACAGATCATGCCCAGAAAAGACTTTTCAGATGGGCTGCAGTGATGAATTTGATAAATCTTCCCTGATGATCATGATGTCAAGGATCACATTCTAAAGACATTAAATATAACCATGGATTTCAGTCAACCTTAAAAGCTACAGTGCCAGGGAGTGCTCAGATTAGAAGACCAGATTCCTGGCTCTCCTCCTGTAAGCTTTCTCTGGTTCATTATTGCCTCTGTTAGGCATTTGCACAATTAAGTGTTTTGGTGCATTTAGGCATCAACAGGTATGAGATATGAAGGTCTACATAAGAGAGATGAATATGGACTTGCACTTACTTAATTTTGCTTGCCTATGCATAGAGTTTTAGAGATTAAAAAATTACTTCCTACCTTTAAAAGATACATTGACCCCTCTGTTAAATAATTTGCAATAGTTATGGACAAGATTCTCTTTCGTGGTTCCATATGTGAATTAGTTGGATAAAGGGCATGAGCTGTTTCTTTGCTTTTATTACCTTTATTTCACAGAATAGTCATCATCATGCCTAGATATGTCTTGAAACAAACAAACAAAAAAACCTTCCTGGGATTAGCAATGTTTTGAAAAACTTCTACAACATTGTAGAAATATTCAGATTGGGTTAATTTCCTCCAACTAAAATACCTGCATTCTGAATACCTACATACTCCATCCAAACACCTCACTTTTCTCTTCAAATACACAGATCTTAGAGTCTGAACTGTGTCAAAGTTACTTAACAATGTATGATGTGGAAATCCCCCATGATTTTTTGTTTTGCAACAGCTACCTGGCATTTGTGAAACTTGTTTAACACTTATGCTGATGGAGGTATTTTTTTGCTGCATCTCTAAAATCTTTGTCAAGGGTATGATACTGAAATAGTCAAGGAACAACTAAATGAACAATATTGTAACACACAACATAGAAAACACCCTGATCTCAGAGATGAATAAATGAACTCTTCTACCTTTAAGAGTATTTTTCTTGTTGTTATAATAAAAGAAAAGAAACCTTAGAAATGCAATTCAGACTTTTTATAAGAGAATTTTATTGATCATAATTTCAAGACAGAATAATTGAAAAAACTCAAGAGACGAATTGAAGAAAGGTGGAGGGGGAGCTTGAAAGAGCTTTTTGGGATAAACCATTATGATTTCAATTTAAAAGGTTATCTGTTTCTATAGTAAACAGAATATTGTGGAGCTTTTTATACAAGTTTGTATATGGAAGTGGTTTGAAAAAGAGAAATAAACTTTTGAAAGACTAGAAATTACACCATCCCAGCCTATGAAAGGGAAAATGCAGGATAATACCAAAAAAGATCCAATATCACTTGCAAGATGTGAAATTGCTGTGCCCCTCAAAGTGTTTTTCAAGTATCTTGCCTCCATAGTGGGACAAGATCACTAAGAAAAGAATAATTTTCTATCCTCTCTAAAAAGTACCGATTCTGCATGGAGGCACTCTCTCATGTCCATTTCAAGAGGGTTATTGCTGTTCTCTATAAGCAAAGTATTTTAAATGAGATGGCACTCACAAAAGTTCTGTGAAGCCTGACTGATGCTGCACAAGTCTTTCTGTCTCATCTCTGCATGAGCATTGTCTTTCTGTCATCCAGTGTATGAGACAGATATGAGCAGGGATGATCCCAAGTGCCAACCCTTCACTTGGGGACCTTCACTGTCTCCAGCACAGCCCAGCTCTGCATGCAAAGGGGTCCATTGGGAAGAGTATGGTCAGGAGGTCAAGAGCGATGATCCTGCCCCTCTTCTCAGTCCCCACGAGGCCACATCTGGAGTTCTGTGTCCAGTTCTGGGCTCCTCAGAACAAGAAAGACATGGAGTTCTTGGAACGGATCCAGGAGAGGACTACAAAGATGTATAAGGGACTGGAGCATTGCTTTTCTGAGGGGAGGCTGAGGGAACTTGGGCAGTTCAGTCTCAAGAAGAGATGACTGTGAGGGGACCTCATCAGTGTCTGTCAGTTTCATACTGGGGGTGTGTCAAGAGGGTGGATCCAGGTGCCCAGTGCTGCCAAGCAACAGGAGGCAACAGGCAGAAACTGATGCACAGGAAGTTTCACCTGAAGATGAGGAAGAACTTTTTTACTGTGCAGATGACTGACCACTGGAGCAGATTGTCCAGAGAGATTGTGGTACCTCCCTCACTGGAGATATTAAAGAACTGTCTGGATGCAATTCTGTGCCATGTGCTCTGGGATGACCCTGCTTGAGCAGGGAGGTTGGACCACAGGTCACACTGTGGTCCTTTCCAACCTGATTCATTCTGCAATTTTGCGTATCTTCCACATCTGAAACAGTTTTATCATTATAAAGCAAAGCACTGAGGAATTAGAGGAGAATTCCTTTGTGACAGCAATTTCACACTTGCATGTGTGAATCAAGTTAACAGAGATCAAACTTCAACAAGGTAATTCCTGGAAGCATTGTTCAGGTCTAATGCCTTATAGCTGTTTTTCTTATGGTAGATTTATGTGTAATTGTTTCGCTGCCTGTCCTATGCAGAGACCTCACAGAATAGTTATTAAGAGATTGTGTCATGAAATATTTGGAAAGACAGTTCCTACTATAATGAGAAACTTAGCTTGTGATAAAATTACTGATTTGTGCATATCAGTGAGAAGACTCAATTTGTCAGTAAGAATCACAGCTGCTATACTCTGTAATCCTCTGATTGTCAAGGGGGCATCCCTAGTAATGGAAGAAAAAAGATTTGGGAGAAAGAAGTCTTTCATGTGTGCAAGAGAGAAAACTTTGAAATATGGGCTATGAAGATGAGACTTGCATGCCTGTCTTCTAAAGAATGTCTAACAAATGCCTTCTTGGTTATATTTTCATTATTCATATTCATTTATTTTGACATACAGTTCCTCCTATCTTGCTTTGTCTGTTCTTGTTTTTCTGCATCCATATTTCAGGATCTAATTTATGTTGAAAAAGACCTCAGGACATCTCCAGCCCAATCTCCTGATCAAAGCAGAACCAGGTAGGTCAGGCCAGGTTACTTAAGACTGTTTTGGTCAGGACTTGAAGACCTCCAGAGACGGAGTTTGAAAAGCCTCTCTGTACACCTTGCTCTAACACATGAGTGTTCTCACTGTGAAAAACTTTTCCCTTACATGCAGTCTGAGCCTCTCTTATTTAAATTTCTGCCTGATGTGTCTTTTCCTTGCAGTACACACTGCCATCAAGAGCATGGATTAGTTTCCTGGGTGACCTCCCTGTTGGTACTGGGATACCCTCCTCATTGAAGCCATGTGGTGGTTTAACACCAGTAGGAAATTAAACTCCAAATAAGCCACTTCCTCTTTCCCTCCTTCTGGTATGGGGCAGACAAAAACAGAGACTATGGGTTGAGGTAAAAATTTCCTGGAAACAAAAGACATTGTAATAAGAAATGCAAAAAAATCCAAAAATAATATCAAAAGTACGCAAAGAGAGGTGTTTTACCCCCAAAAAAGTATTCACCACTTGGAACAAAAATAAGATGGCCTATGGTTCCTGTAGGTCATGTCCAGTGGCTACCCCAGACAAAGGAAATATGGTGACTCTTAACATGTACCACTCATGTAGCAATAGAGAACAAAGGCAAGATGGCAAGGGGACTTCCATGGATAGTGTTTCATACCCTCTAGCTAAAAACAATGAAAAATCAATTACAAACTCTGTAAAAGCTTCTTGTCCAATTTGATCCCATTAGTACTCTCCTGGAATCTGGTCTGCACATGGTCCTCAGCTGCTGTTTCTACTGCTCTCCTGTGCTGGAGGTCAGTCCTGGTGCTGTTGCTGCTTTCCATTTTGCTACACTCCTTTTGGTCAGTTCATCAGGGCTCAGCTGAGCTTCCTTACACTGGGCTCCCCAGTTTTGGCTGGGTTGGTGCCACCCCCAGCTGCTGCTTTCCCCATGGAAGTATCACAAGAGCTGTCAGTTCAGCACTACAGTCAATTCACATTTTCACTGCTTTCCTTTCAGCACCATGTTCCATAGCCACAGCCTGGAGCTGTGTGAGTGTGACCAATACCCTGATGTTATTCTATACCATCTTACATCATTGCCAGGGCCAGGGAAAAGAATTTATTGTTTCCAGAAAGAAAGGATGTTCCTTTCCCATTGAGGGGAAAGCACGGAGGGCATAGAGTCTGTCCACCATTATTTTTTATTGTTCTGGGATTGGTGAGCATTTTGCATGTAAATCACTCTCTCTTTATACACTTTTGCTATCAGTATTGTTGCTGTTACTGGTTGCTTTCTCATCTCATTGCTGTTCCTAAGAAATCCTTCTTATCTCCACCCATGATCTTTGACTTTTTTGCTTCCAGCTGTAGAGCAAATGAAGGGCGAGTGCTGGGGTAGTTTCTGTGGCAGCACTAAGTCGGGAAATACCATTCCTAAACCATAACAAATTGTTTCTGGCCTTCAGGCTCCATATCATCCATTGACCATGGCACTCTAAGTCTGATGACTTAGACATTTTTTATCAATACACTAGTTCACCCATACAGACTACAAGATCCTAATTTGAATAAAAGGTACTGTGCAACAATATTGCATGTATTTAGTCTTGCCAAAGTCAGGGTAAATAAAATCTATTGTTCTTTCCTTCTGCACAACGCCAGTGATTTTAAAATAGAAGTTAACTAGACTGGTCAGGTGTTACTTGCACTTAGTAAATCCATGCTGCTTGTTTTGAGTCAACTTCTCATTCACAGGCATGAGAATGTATACCTGTAATGATAAAAGTGAGCCTGGTCCTTTTGACTCCTGGGTTGGCCTTCCAGCAAGTCAGTGAAACTGTGTGGCATTTTTGTTCCTATTAAGGGCAAATACTGAACGTTTCAAGTCAGCTGGAGTTTTAGCAGCTATTTCAGTGGAAACAGCTCCTAGACATAAACTAGAAATGGGTTTGTTTCTTAATAAAAGGTCTTTCTGAGTTAATCATAGTTTAAGACTGAGTACAGGATTTTTTGTTTCATTGGTTTTTTAGGCAGAACCCATAGGCCAAACAATAATAAAGAAGGATGTCTTGCCCTGGGAGCTGTTTTCACCCAGATACTCTTTGAATTGAAGCTCATATGATGGAATGCATTACGAACTAACCATAAAGAGTACTGCCTTTAGTGCACAATAATTAGGAGGACAGCTGTGTCTTGAAACTCAGAATAGGGGATTTTGACTCAGTAGGTAGGAGACAGCTTGAGGGTCAAACCTGGCCTAACCTTCAAGATGACTTCAGCAGGATTAGTGAAAGAATTGTATACATTTACGTTTTCTGTCTTTTTTGTTTTACTGAAATTTTCAGTCCTTAAATAATGGATATGAGACTGCATAGCCTAATGCAAGAGCAAAAAAGCACTGTGATACATTATTAGCAAGGTAAATACCTGCTTTGTCTTGTTGAGTGATAAAGTAATCCTTTCATTTTGTCTTGTATTTTCTTTTTTCCCTGGTTGTCTAAACTTGATTCTCATATGCTATTTCAAATTAGATTTAAACTGTGCGCTAACACATTCCTAAAAAAGACGTGCCCTCTTTGCTACATAACCAAGGAGTTTTGTGAATTCTTTAGTGCAAAGAAAAGGGTAAATGCACCCTATACATGCTTATGTATTCCACAACTGGTACAGCTTTAAATCACTTGACCAAGAGGATGCTTATTACCTGGAGTAGAGCCTATGCTCCATATGACTACGCGCATCACAAACATTTGATACGGATTTCTACCTGACTCTTGATTGTGTACTAATCTGGTGATATTAGAAAACTTGACATCTTTCCTTACTCTGGCACAGATTCCTCTAATCTAATTTGACACACTCAGCTGCAAAGCTTGAGTTAGAGGCATGGTCACCTTAGAGTGTCTTGCAATTAGTATGAAGAGATAAGCACATCCCAGGAATGATTCAGCCCATCTCTGTTTATCTGCCTGTTGCTAATATATGGAGTTTGGGACAGATAGGCTCCTGTATTTGTGTCTCACTAGAGTAAACATGTCTGTCCATGTTTTCAACCAATCTTGGGCAAATGTTGATGCAAACAGAGTGTTACAAATTATTTCTCCCACTTTCAGACCATTATTTTTCTCAACTTTTATAAGAAAGATATAGGATTTTTTTTCAGCTTCTTTTAACATGTTCTTGAAAGGAGTGTGGTGAAGAGAGTTATATTTTGATAGGCAAAAGTTTCATTGAGCAACTTTAAATTTTCTGTTATTTTAATGAATTTCTGGATGAAAGTCGTTCAATACACAAAAAAATTCAAAAATGTGCAATACTAAGGGCTATTGCAGCACTATGTTAGGCCAAAAGGTAGTATCAGGAGCCCCAAAAGTACTACTTCAGTACACTAAATTCAGAAAATCACCTTGGCTTCCCATTGCTTTGCTTTGGTCTTCATTACTGAGTGGAAACAAAGATAACAACTGAGGATAAGTGCACCAATGGACTTTCAGGTATAGTTTGGTTCTGCAGACAACCAGACTTATTCAGACACAGGTACTTTTGAGAGGGATACACTTTCTATTTATATGGCCATATTAGTGCACCAATGACAGCCAGGAATGGGCAAGATATTTATTACAAAACACTATTGAATACAACTGGAGGAAAATGCTTCTAGAGGGGACCTGCACAAGAACAAAGGGGTTTTTTTCAGCTTTCCTCAGGCAAGGGAAAAAGACAGGACTTAAATGCAGAAAAGTTTTACTTGAGAAAGCTTTAGTTGGAGTGCAAACCTCTCTTGAACTGGCAAAGTTATCTGCGGCATGTGCACTCATCTTTTCATGCTCAGTGTATTGTAGAAGGGCAAAGCTGATATTAACGGCAGCCTCTGGATGTTACTTGTTGTTTCCAGAGTATTTATAGCCAGAACAGGTCTATTCAAATGTAGGAATAAAAGAAACAGGAGATGTAAAAGAATATCCAGGATTCAGCACATCAGCACCAGGTGATGCATTTATCACCCAGTTTTCAGCTCTCATATCTTTGTGAGGTACAGAAGTGCTGTTACTTTCAGGATATTGATGATACATGCATTAAAGTCTAGTGGTATTAGGATGTTTATGATAAATCCCACATGGAATCTGCAGAAAAGCATGAAGAGAATTCATAAGGTCAGCTCTGTGCCTTTGTTCTCAGTTGCTGCATCTCTTTACTCAACTCCTAGTAGCGAATTTTTCCTAGCCTAATGCAAGCTATTTTTTCTCTAATTTGATTCCATTGCTTTTTCCTGTCCAGTTTCCCTAAGGCTTTGATGAGTTGAGCTGCTGAATTCAAAAGAAATTCAAAAAGAAAGCAAGAGCATGTTAAATGTCATATACAGTATGCTTTTGTGTAACTATTAAATGAAATGCAGCAAACAGTTTCTTCTCTTGCTAGTTTAAGTCACAGCTATAATGTAAGTTGTGATATTTATGTAAAGAGTAATTTTGTTATCATGTTAAGACAAAATAATAGTTTTTACAGAACAAGACCTGGCACTGCCCTATACTTTCTTAGAACACAAGTGAATCGAACATCGTACATGCTATTTCTCTATTTGCCGCTGCACATCTTTGAATTACTTGGAAAAAAAAAATAAAATTCAAGTCCCTGCAGAAACTCTTAATCCTCCTTGCATAAGCCCCAAGAATTATCAAGATTTGCAAGAGTGCAAGTATACTTGAGTAGTTCCTTCAGCAGTAATATCTTCTTACAGAATTTCTGTGTTATCCCTTACTGGAAGAACATGAGAAGTTGCAAGCAGCTCTCCCCTTGTGAACATGGGATAGCTTTTCACAAAAATACTTGTGATGGTAACATACAAGTAGCTTCCATTGGGCATTATTAGTTTCTTTTTAACTGAACTCCAAGATAAGCCTAAAAAAAATGTCAAAATTTTAGCAAATTCCATAGCACTACTTGAAAGCAAAATAATTCTCATAAGGTGCACAAATGGTGTTGGGCTACATACCCACAACCTGACAAGGAAAGTCTCTTAGTTTAAACCGAATGAGTTCAGCTTAGCTTAGTGGTAGTAATTTTTTTCACTCAGCTAATCATCTTCCCTCTGGGCTAATTTTTGAACATTGCTCTTTATTTTCTCTTTAGAGCTGTACTTAGGAAAGGAAGAGTCACTAAGACATAGTCGTATTTTCCTCATTTATTCCTTTAAATGAAGTTAAAGAAACTCTAATGTTAAGGAGAAAAAGTCTCAGGAAATGTTTTCATTAAAACTCTGCTGGCAACAACTATGCCTCTGGCATTGAGGGTTGCCTGTGTGTTCCTCAGTTTTCAGTTGCACTAATAAATGGTATAATTTCTTCCTCTTGAATGATTCAATATGAGAAAAAAACTTTTTTTTTTGCTGTGTTCTGATGTGAAATAAATGATTATTTTAAAATATAATACTTTTAAGGCCTTATCTCAGTATTACCAAGAGTGTATTTAGAAACTATGAGAATACTAAGGCAAAGAAAGAAATGTTACAAAGACTTTAATTAAAAATTCATTTTGTACCTGCCTTCTATACTTTTTTGCCAAAAGAAATATTTCTACATCTTTGTTACCTCTGATGTGGAGGGATGCACCTATAATGGAAATTGCCAATTCCTTTTTGCCCAAGCATCTGGTTGTGAAAAGGGCACTTGAGAGTTCATCATGGAAGAGAGGGAAGAAACCTTGTGACAAGAGGTTGAACCACAAAGTTATAAGGTAGAATACAGATGAATATCCTACTTTTCCTCCTAGCTGCTCTGAAAAATGCATAAACTGGTAAACATTCAGCTAGCTTTCTTATCAGTTTAGATGCTTTTATATGTTCTTTTTTATGTTCTTATGTTTATATGTTTAGGTGTTTTTATATGTTCTTTTATATGTTCTCAAGAAACCTTCTAAGTAACAGGAGGATTCTCCTTTATTTCTCTTACACCTCTTTCTTTCGGTCCAATGAAATGTCGATCTACAAATAATGAGAGCCTTTATCTTCTTTTAAACTATTTCTTCAATACTTTGTCATATGCCATACAATCCTGTCCTACAACTGGCAAGTTTTACTGCATTGGGTTTTTTTGGCATGAGTAACTCTTAGGCATAGAAACATTTTCTACTCCAGATTTTCTGTTTGTCAGTGTAGAATACTTAAGGTGGTTAATAACAGGTTTTCATAAGTTTAAATCTTGCATGTGCAAGAACCAGTGGCAATTAATTCTGGACATTTAAAGAATAACCTGTGGAGCTGTTGGCACATCCAGAGTACACAATAATTGGCTGGATTGAATCAGATCCATAAAATACTATTGTGATAGATAACACTGCAAGGGAAACTGTCTCTGTGACTGCAGAGTGTCTCTGTGCAGTTGGCTGCTTATATTTTGTAGTCAGCAACAGAACAGAAACTCTGTAGTGTGTGCTGGCTTTCTATGGGTTTTTCATCTTGAAAGTGCGTTTTGAGCAGCAGCATCACCATTGGGCAGAAGGGGAAGTGAAAAGCTTTTATCCTGCACACAGAGACAAGCATCGTATTGTCTTGTCTTGTTTGCCACACAAACAGAGAAGATGTGAAGACTCAGGAAGACAGAACTGATACTAGGAGGCGAGATGCAAGGAAAACCTGTGAAGGCACAGCAGTTTAAGACACAGTTTTGAGTGATCTATGTTGCTATCCCTATTTTGGGAAAGTTTAAAGAAAACTAAAGACAGAATACAAAGACTTTTCAGGAACCTTAAAAGGGAGGGGTCTGCAAATGCTGTTTCTCTTTGCTCCTCATTCCTGATGCATTTCATGATCTGCAGAGAGATCACCACTCCTCTCTTTCTGTAGGTGGAAGCCTTGCCATGCAGCATGGGAAGCTTAGTGTAAGCAGTAAGGCTTTTCTTTGTAGGAGAGGGGTGCATGTATGAAGCCTTTCTGTAAGTTTCATATACATATATATCCACACATATTTATATATTATATATGTAATAAGCACGAGAAAGAGGAAAGATATAATAATAAGTCCTGAAAATGCATCAGGGAAAGTTTAGATTGGATATTACAAAAAGGTTCTTTACCCAGAGGGTGGTTGGGCACTGGAACAGAGTCCCCAGGGAAGTGGTCATAGCACCAGCCTGACAGAGTTCAAGAGTTTGGACAATGCTCCTGGGCACACGGTGTGACTCTTGAAGATGATGCTGTGCAGGGCAAGGAGTTGGACTTGATCCTTGTGGTTCCAACTCAGCCTATTCTGTGATTCTGTAATATATTAAAAAGCATAGAGATATGCAAAAATATTTACCTTCTGTGGGATTTAATGATTTAATAGAGGGTCCTCAATGGTTTAAATTTAAAGGTTGATAAATACAGCATAGCCTAAGTCCATCTAATTGTAGCATCATCAGCAATGTTTCTGAATAATAACAAGCAGCAAACCTAAAACTTACTTCAAATACCAAGTATATTGAGTTTTTAAGAATTAGGCCAGAAAAATACTTGTGTAACTATGCCCACATCTTGTGGGCATATAAAATATGTGGGGATATAAAAATACTTGTGTAACTTGCTCCAGACAGGTATTTGTGCATACCACTAAAACTCCTCAGTATTCAGTGATCCCTTGAAAGGTCTGATATAATATGCTGATGACAAACAGACTTCTTTTTTGTCACATATGTATACCTGTATGAAAACTTTGCTGGTATATATGAGGAATATTTGACACACTGACTGCTGTAATTTACAGCTAAGATGGAAGAGAATAGACTATGTCCCCAGGGCAGCAAAGCACTCTTAGCATTTTAACTTTCTTATATGCCTTTCAAAGCAAATTTTCACACAGAGGTTTGTTTGTGTACACAAAATCATATCTAGTTGTAAATACAGGTGACAATGCTTTATTCTTGTAAATGCTGTTATAAGTTTCATTTCAAGAATGCCAACAGTCGGTTCTGGAACTATTTATTTCCTGATAGAAATATAAATATGACAGATTCATACCCTCTTATATTCTGCAAGTAAAATAGTTCATATTGTACAAATTTTGATAAACTCATTTACTTTATAAATTGAGAGCCAAGAAGTTTGCACAATAATTTGCTTGTAAAAGTTATCTGGCAGTGTAGCACTTTGCCTCCTCCAGTTTTTAGGTACACCATACTGAAGTTAGCAATTGTTCTTCGGTGAATATTCCTGACATTGAAACAGTAACATAAAATTCCAGAGTGTCACGTGACAGCAGTAGCAGCCGTGTCAAGGTTCAAAAAGGACAGGGAGACTATGGGCTATGGAAAACAGCTGAAGAAAAGTCTCTATAGATTTGCTCAAGTATGTACTTGTATTCTGCATGGTTCCCTGAAGGCAAGTATGTTTTCCTGGTTTTAAATCCTAAGGCTTCCTTAGGTTTCTGTATATCCTGAGTTCTTTCATGTGACAGTCTTTCAAATGATGCTGAAATATTTATCCCTGCTCTTCAGCTTTTTTTTTTCTGAATGAGGTCCATTTGTTTATTTTTCAAAGAATAAAGACATTGTTTCTTCATGTTCTCTACTTTAGTTAAATTCCCAGAGTTCCTTAGTTTCTGTCTCCCATCTGCTCTAATTTTTCCTTTGATTGTAAATTTTATTAAGCAAACATCCTGCTACTGTAAATTAATGGAGTCTTATTGACTTTAATGGGAAAATGATAGTTTATAACAGCTGATGATTTTGCATTATGCGTTAAATGAATATGTAAACAAAAATTGGGATGCCGTCATTGGCTATGCCATATTCCAAGAATATTCGTAAAGTTATTTATAATTCCCATGAGTGTTGTTACATTGGAGTTTTCTTTGTGTGTTTATTGTTTCAGCCAGTATAATCTATGGGTCTCTTTTATTTGCCTTATTTTCTGAATATGCAAATTCTTTTAGTCATGTTGTTTTTCTCTGTACTAAATTGCCTTCTTCCTATCATAAAACAGGGAGGATTAATCCACCTCTGGAAAGGTGTAGAATGTCTCTGTCATCTCTAAAGGAAATATAAATTAATAATTTAGACTGACTTAACCAAATTCGGTCTGTAGTGACTGTCTACCTTTATTGACTTTGTCAAATAGTTCTTCTTTGAGCATATACTGAGATTTCTGAACTCTGGAAAAGGAACTCTGGTTTCAAATTTCAATGATATGAGAAAGAAAAAAGAAAAATAAAGCATGCATTCTGAAAATGTATTTACCATGAATTTATGAAAAGTATCATTCAGCATCTACCACTACTTCCTGTTCTTTTGGCTAATGTCTCTTTTTAGATGTTTCAGAATATTTTGCACTATCAAAGGTGTACTGAAAAATTTGCCCACAGTATTCCATTTGGTTAAGCTATAGTTTCTTCCTCTCCTTTTGAAATAGGATATTAAAGGGAATGATTTTTGTTGTGGCTTGATGTCTAATTCTTCAGAGTTGGCAGCTGTATATTTTCTGTTTCTGTTTGATAGTCTCTTGCAGGGCTGTCCTGTTCTGAGTTTGCTATTAATCACTAAACTAAGCATCATGATTATTTGTAATAACAGGTAGAGAAGTCTCAAAGTAATCAAATTTGGAAAGGTCAGCAGTGGAGAATAGTTCCCATATATGAGACATTTTCAAACAGGAAATGGAAGGCATCAAGTGGCAGTCCTGTAAATAGGAACATAATCAAAAGTGCAGATGGAAAAAAAATAAAGGAAAGTAGGTCAGGGAAGATTCTACTGATGCAGCCAGAGAATAACTGATGCATGTACTAAAGGCTCTGTCATTTCCATGAAGAGCTTTATCCTACAAAGCCAGCAAAAATAGAGTTGAAAGTGGAAGAAGTATTGAGTGGTTCAGAGCCTGTTTGTGTTTCAGAGATAAACAAGGGAAATATGTGTTGCAGTCGAGTCTCAAACTGCAACAAGAAGAAATCATCAGAGTATAGCTTGTTGGACACCATTTGTTCTCTTCTTGTTAATCAGTCTCTTTCCTGGATATATGGTGACAAAAGTGCAGTTGTGCTGGTGCCTGTCCACAAATAGCTGGTCTGGTCATTTGTAAATGAGTCTTATTAGGATGATGTCATATGGTGTGGTAGTGCTGCTGCAGATTTTGAAAATCTTTTCCTCAATCTGCTGGTGGCTTCTGTTTTTAGCTAGGACAGTCAGGAATGACTCATGAGTGTTAATTTGGGCTTAAGTCTGTATTTTTAAACCTCATTCTCCAGTTTGCAAGCACTCAGAATCTGTGCCAGAATCCAGACCTGCTGCTATTTAGGGATTATTTGTATTCACAGCCTATTGTTTCAAAGGACATCATCAGTCAGGGCATTTTGTTAAGTGGACATGCATCACTTTGACAGAAAATGTACATTCACTACTTGAACTGTTTCAGTGGTTCTAGTTTAAGTTTCTCTCCATATGCATTCAGATGCCATTACTTGTTTGTCTTGTCTCTGACAGATGTTTGCTTAACATACTTTTTCCTTGGGTAGTAGGCATCAGGACAATTCCCTCTCTTTATGCTTGTAGTTGCTTGGAGCTACTTCAATAATGCAAAATGGCAGCACATTTTTCTGGAACAGACCTTGGGCCTCCAGAATTCCCTTTGCACAGGGAAGTGTGTTGGAAGCATGGTGTTTGCCCAACAGGAGCAGTAAGCTACAGGTTGTCAATGACATTAAAACATGAAAATACCACTGCAGAGCTCCAAAGGCTTCTGAGTCTAAAAATATCTACATGATGTCTGTATATATAGTCTATTTTTGGATAATTTATGTTCAGCAAGAAACATTTACTAATTCTGAATACATTATTCAGGATGAATAATACCCATTGCCACTCTTCTGTTACATCAGTCCTCTAAACTTAATAGAGCTTTTTATCTAATTAAGCTTTTGCTTATTGTCCATATTGAGCCAGTGGTAAACTTGTGTTTCCATCACCTAAGAAAAAATGTTCATTCTGAAATTCATGTGTTCTGTCTTTTCTTCTCTGCTTCCCCTTCCAGTTTCCAATCAATGCCCTGTATTTCTTCCTGAACTCATTATTTTAACATTTTACTAATTGTCACTCCAGATAATTTGATAAGTAGGGTTAAAATTGTTCAAAATCGATCAGCACTGTATCTCTGATTAGCACTTTAGAGTTCAATCATTGATTCTAACCTGTGTCTCTTCAATTACAGTGACTGTCACTTCAGGTTGCCAGTGAAGTTTGTATCTATGCTGTAGACAGGATTATATTAGCTTTGAGAGTCCTTTTATATATGCATTTTTCTGTCCAGGCTATATTTTTTTCTCTCTATGTCATGAAGTTGAATTATTATAGGAATACTGTTTTTTTCCTGGGCAAAATATGGAACCTATCTTCTCAGTAAGCATAGAATTATTGGGCCTAGCTCACTTGGGGAGGAGAAAGTAGGCTTCTTTTTAAATAATTGTAATTATTAGAGCCTCTGAAAGCTACTTGAGACCCTGCTTGTGCTTTTACCATTTCTGCTCAGTGTAAGCTTTTGCCTTTTGTCACAACCCAATTCTGTGTTTTCTACAAAGGATTCCTCTTGAATGTTCAGTGAAGAACAGCACTTCTTTTTGCTGCTATGAATAGTGTTTTTCAATGAATAGCAACAGCTACTGAGAGAATATTTCTGTTTAAAGTTAAGGCTGAGAACAGTCTTTAAAGTCTTCTCCTTCTGTCTCCCAGTTAGCAATACAGCTCACAATGGATTGATGCATGTGTGTGCATGCTTGTGTGCATAAATCAGAAATATTTGTATACTGCTAGACAATTTTAGGTTTTTGACTCAGCATGGCACAATGCTGAAATATAACCTAAAGTTAATAATCAGACTTATTTTTCTGAACAATGGACAAGTTTGGTCATCTCTATCCAATTCATCTACTTCCATTTTAAACATAAGGTGGAAAATATTCACTGGATTCTTTTTCTCATCATCCTTAAATGTTAAGTCCTGAAATCTTGATTTGATATTCATAGGTCTTTGAATTCAAATTGCAGTACAAGTAAGTGCTTGAATAAACTACAGAAACAATTTTAATCATCAACAAAATGTAATTAATTGATTGATTACTCTTGTTAAGACTAATTCCTAAGGCAACAAAATAGCACTGTTTTAATCTAGATCTCAAACTTGTGTAAAGCAAAATTATTTGTAAAATTAAAATATATAAGCCTCCAAACAAAATGAACTACTGTAAGCAGGAAATAGGAAAATCATTTCTGTGGTTTTTGAAAAAATGCTTATGTACAGTGTGTGAAAATGATATAGGCCTAACTTCTCATTGGTGTTTTCTAATTTTTCTGTAACTAATGGCATTCCTCTGAAAATTATTTTCATGGGATGGATCTGAGAATTGTAAAGTTTTTCACTGTCTCCCTAGCATTTGAAATTGAAGTACTAGATAAATCCTTTACAAAAAAAAGCAGTGTTATACGTTGCAAAGATGACCGGCTCCCCATTTCTTCCCCTTCCCTTCACATCTGTTTTGGAGAGGAAATATTACATTTCCTGATGAATACAAGAAGGAGGTGAATGATATCATGGAAGCAATGCAGATATATAGTAGAAAATTTACAAAAACAAATAGCTCCTAAACACATGGAGTAAGGCGAAACTTTGTATCTCAGACACCCTTTCCCAGCCCCATTACATTTTCCCTCTTTTCAAATACATGAAAGTTAGGTAAACTGACTTGTCATTGTTGTCATGTTGTATGCTCAACTCCATGGTACTTCTGGCTGAAAAAATGTTAGTAACCAAAAAAAAAAAGGAAAAAAAAGGAAAAAAAAAAAATAAAAAAAAAAAAAAAAAAAAGAAAAAGAAAAGAAAAAAAAAAAAAGAAAAAAAAAGAAAAATAAAAAGAAAAAAAAAAAGAAAAAGAAAAACCATAGCACAAAAGTATTCTTTATTTCCCTCCATGGCTTGACATACTCTGAGCTGCATCCTGCTCCCTGCAAGCTCACCTAATCTCGAGGAAGGCATTTGGAGTCATAAGGCAAAGTGCCTGGCTTTGCCTATGAAAGCTGAGATGTTTATCATCAGAGAATGGAGCACAGTGCAAATTCTGAGCTTGAAACAGGGATCAAACAATAATCCTCTGCACAGTGTTTTCAAATATTCTTTTGGTCTTGGTGCCAGAAGGCAGCTTGGAAATTAGATTTTTTGCCAATACAATTGTATAGCCCCATTTCTTTTGTTTTAAAATTCAGTTTGTGCTTTGTTCTGCGCAAGATGAAGACACCTTTAAAGTTTGAAGGCTTTGTTTATTATTGCATCATCAAGGCTGACTTCCTAAACCAACAGTTCAAAACAATGATATAAAAGAAGGGATTTTTTTTGTCATTTTTTAAAATAGAAATTATGTCCCCATTGTGCATATTCTTCTTGAAAATGACAGTTCTTACTCTTTGAATACAAAAGATACAAATACAAATATACAAAAAATACAAAACGCAATCAAACATTTGCTATTTATCTCAAATTAATTCAAAGCAAGAAAAAGTGCACAGTATCAACCACTGTGTCATTAGTGTTATCTTTTGAAACACAAAGGCAACAACTAATGAAATTCCAGTACAAACACTGATGAGTTTCTTCTGAGCTTTGGGGATGTGTCTGAAGATTAGCTGTGAATGAGTTGAAAGCTTGTGGGTAAGAATCAGGGATTGGTGCAACAAAAGGAACCTTGTGACTGGTGTCCACTGCAGGCTGCCTGATAAAGGGAACCTATGGATGAAGCCATCCTGTGCCAGCTACAGGAGGCATTGCACTCACAGGCTCCTGTCCTGCTGGGGGATTTCAACCACCCTCATATCTACTGGAAAAATGTCATGGCGAGCTGTAGGCAATCTGGAACACTCCTGATATGTGTGCTAGGTAACTTCCTAAGAATCAATAAGTTCCCTTAGGGGTCAACAGCAGCCCTGCTGAGAAGGGCTTGGGGCTGCTGGTGGATGAGAGGCTAGACATGAGCCAGAAAGGTTCACTTACAGACCAAAAGGCCAGTTCTGTCTTTGGCTGCATCAAAAGCAGCATGGCCTAGCCTGATTGCCTAAATATGCACATGTGGGGCTTCTCAGGAGGGTTTTATATCCTTTGCTGCGTCACTCTACTTTCCTCACCCAAACCAGCACATCTACAGGTTCAGGTGTGTTATACATGCCCAGGCTGCAGTCCCACCTTGGGTAGCCTAGTGGGCAGATACACTCTTGTTGACAGAGTGATTGGACTCAACCTGTGTGAGTTTGGTGCCTAAACATAACATAAAACAACAGGTCAAAATCAGATTGATAGGATGCTATTATGCAAATCGTTAGTAGGATTGCCCACCTGCAGCTATTGCCTTCTGTAACAGTCCTTAAAGGGGAGGGAAACCATAATAAACGAAAAGCATTAAGAATGCAGGAATTTGACAACCAAACATTAAAAATAAAACACCTCCAAACCAGAGAAAACCCACTGTGTTAAAAAAGACTGAAAAATCCAGAACCATGCAATTAAAGAGAAAACATGGATGTCTCCATTGGTGATCAAATCAGGAAGGAGTGATACCTAGAACATAAATCAGATGTTCTGGTTAATCATCCCTCAGGATGATGTTTTACGCCATTACCACCTCTGAAATAGTTCCAGGCTTGCATGTCTCTTGGGATCATGTAACAGGGGATATTATATGACAAATATATTTTCCCATTTTTGATTTGTACATAGCAACAATTTTTGTATATTTTTATCCCTGTCTGAAGATACCACCTGCTTCAATTTCACAGCAATAAACACTGCAGCTAAACCAGCTTTGAACTCAGACACAGCACAGGTCTGACTGTTCAAAACAACCTTCTAAATAATCTCAGGTTTATGTTCCTGAACTGACACTTTGTTATTCAATTGAGTCTTTCCTTGTAGACTGATGCCTTAGATACAGATGTTCCGGTGCATTAAGAAGCAAAAAGAAAGGCGCAATTTGCATTTTTACAGAAACTTTTCTTTCTTTCAATGAAGCAGTTAAAGGGCATCAGCAAACTACACCCATTATACATGCACCACCTCGCTGCAGGTTTTCTCAAGTTTTCATTTTGCTTGGTTTATGTCTACTGTGGAGCTGATGGCCTTGAATATTCACACCATTATTTTCTGGAGTTTCTCTAAATGCAATTTTGAGTTTTGAAATTGTGAAAGCAAAGGAGAATCAAACCTCTACATCAAAAGAGAGGGTGGAATAATTTATATGCAAAGAAACAGTTTGAGCAGCACCTTAGTCTTCCATAAAGTAAGAGTTGCAAGCCTGAAAATCATTAATCCACAGCCCCTGTGCTTGCTTGTTGGCAATTACGATCATTATTAACATAGGCTTTATGGGGCATGAGATAAATTGTTGCTCCAGAGAGCTTATTCTGAGCAGGAACAAATGTCACTGTTGGTTTTTCAGAATTTTGAAGGGCAGTTTGGACTTTGGAGATCCTTGGTTTAATTCTGATGAATTAACAAAACTTCTAAATCTAAAAGAATGTTGGTGAAGCAGTAGCATTTTATCAGAGCATTTTCACATATTGTGTTTCTGCATAAGTGAGTTGCATAGGAAAGAACTTGTGCTTCAATAACTATCAGCAACTTCCCAAGGGCACATAAAGAAAAATCCACTTTTATCACTTAAAAACTGTCAGCTAACTATGGCTCATATTTTCAACTTTCCCCTTTATCTTTCAATTGGATGGTTTGACATCACCATGAAGCTAGACCTGACTTCAGTGCTTTGGAAATTTTCAGTAACTATTTATCATTTTTCCCACCAACGTTTTGTTTTTAGTGAGAGCATGCCACTCCGTGCACAACTGAACAGACTCATATGCCTAGGATTTTCTTTTATATCCTCTGGTGAAATGAATGTTACTTCTGTGGATTTCTGAATTTACATGGAATTTGTTGGGGATTTTATTGCATTCTTTGTCCTCCCATGTGCAGGTCTGATTGTAGCTGTCTACAGATTGAAAAGAGAATTTGAGAAGCTTCTTTTACGATTCTATGGCTTCTCATGGGAGAGAGTGAACACTTTGTAAAGGCTGCCTAACTGTTCCTTTTCAGCAGCTTTATGAGTTGCTGATTGATTTAAGGCAGACAAACTCTGAGAGCTGTCATATAGCAAACACAGAAGTTATGGGGAAGTACTGGATTTTCAATGCTTACTGCAATTGAAAGCAGCAGAAATGCTTCTTAAGCTAATGTCCTGCTTGGCTCCTAATCCCTTTAGTGCCCAGGTTGTCTTGAAGTGCCTTATTGCAGGTGTAATGTCAGGTACCACTGGCCTAGAAACTAGTACTGAACATTGAATTTTAGCAGTGGCCATGTGTGAATGGTTCTCCCACATGTGATGAAAGTGTAAATATTAAAGTGGTCACTTGTGCCTCGTGATTTGTATAACAGAGGTTGTGAAAAACACTACATCAAAAGGTATGTAAGGTAATGCAAGGTTCTCTATGCAAAGTCAAAAAAGTTGAAAAAAATGCTCCCATAAGAAGGACATGAAACTGCTGGAGGAAGTTCAGAGAAGGGCTGTGAAGTTGACCAGAGCACTGAAGCACCTCCACTATGAAAACAGGTTGATAAAGAGGGCCCTGTTCAGCTTGGAGAAGAGAAAGTTGTATAGACACCTTGTAGCAACCTTCCAGTATACGAAGGGAGCTTACGGGGAAGTCGGAGAGAGAAACTTTATCAGGAACAGAAGTGATAGGACAAAGAGTAATGGGTACAGATTGAAAGAGGAGAATTAAAAGGAAGAAATTCTTTACTGTGAGGGTGGTGAGACACTGGAACAAGTTACCCTGGGAGGCTGTAAATGCCCCAGCCCTGGCAGAGTTCAAAACCAGACTGTATGAGACCTTGGTCAAACTGGTCTTGTGGGTGTGGCCCTGTCCATGGTGGGGAATTTGGGACTAAATGTTCTTTAAGATCACTTCAAACTATTAACAATCTGTGATTCTGCAAAATTATTCAAGCCAGGGCTTTATTTTCATGTGAAAGAAACAATTCAGCTAATAGTTGAAAAATGTTTTTTAGACAATTTAAGCACTTTTTATCCATAAAAGGTACTTAATCATTTTAGTGAGTTATCTTTTAAAAAATTCTTTATAAGATTTTCACAGGAGGCTGCTCAGTCAAAAGAATGTTCTTTTCCACATGAGACAACATTAATGGAAATCACTACATCTCCCAGTAGGTGATGTCTGCAAGTACTAAGACTAGCTGTTGTGCTTCACTAGTTGCTGGTTCAAAAATACGTCATAAAAGTGAACTGGAAAGCTCAAATAAAAATATTACTATTTCCAGAATTATGTTCTTGAAGATACTGTTGATCAATCTTTTCATATCAAAAATGATATTGCATTTTTTCTCACTAAAAATATGTCAGAATATACTAATCTGGTAGCACAAATTGCAAAGGATATTTTTTTTTTTTTTTTTTTTTTTTTTTTTTTTTTTTTTTAACTGAGATTTGACAGTGATGTTTGACAATAATCTCCTTGAATGAGAAAGTGCCAGTAATACCTTTCAGTAAAGAAAAGGGATTGCAGAGGGACGAGTGGGTGTAAAAGATGACATATATTTCTGTACTAATCCTGTTGTAAGTAGTAGGAGAGGGCACACAGCTCTGAAATAAAATACTTTGAAATCAGATTTGAGAGTACTGAATAAAAGAAGTCTGGACACCCACATATTTGAAGATAGGAAATACTTAACAACAGGTACAAAATGAGGAATGATGGAGATGGCGACTGCTCTCTCTTAAATCTTTGTCTATAAATATCTGAAAGGGGAAGTGGACCTAAAAGATCATCTAGTTCCACCCTCCCTGCTCTTGGCAGGGACAACTTCCACTAGACCAGGTTGCTCAAAGCTCCATTCATCTTGTCCTTGAGGACTTGCAGGGATTGATATGATCTATAAAGAACCCACATGAAATCTACAGCGGTAGTGTTTTCAGGATAGGGGTGACACTCAGTTGTATGTTTACCTTGCATAGAGGATCAGTCACATAGTAAATATCTCAGGTTTATTTACAAAGCTTTTGGACAGGGTGAGGTTGAGATGGCTGAGTCTGATTCCTACCCGTGTGAATTGTTGGAGTCTGCTGGAAGAGGTGACTCTAAATTCAAATGATTAAATGTATCTACAGCTTCAGCCTCCAGTATGTGTTCCTAAAGTAAGGTGGAATGGAGTGATAACACTGATGTTGGAGATAAGGGAAAGCATGTTCTTTTCCAATCAGTTAAAAGAATGCACAAAGTTTTTTGTAGTTGCCTGACTGGATTGATGATATCTCCAGGAACTTGTATACCTAACTCCTGTCTGAGAATGAGTTTCTTGTTTACTAAACTTCTTTATTAAGCAGTACACAGTAAAGAGGGGTGTTCAGACGAAGTAGCATAGTAGTTTAAACTTTAGTGAACTTGTAAATGAAGGTAACAGGTAACAGTGAGTTCTGCTGTCCTGATGTGTGGGTCTAATAGTATCACTCCATTTTTTGTAAAAGAAGAAAAAAGACCATAAGTAGATCTTCTTCCCCCAGAGATAAAATTAGTCTTTCTCTATACACCTGTAGATTTCTATCTAAATATACAAGCATATTTTTTATAATAAAAAGAATTCTTTAATGAAAGGTCTTGCATCCATATGCATGATTTAATACTGTTCGATAAATATGAAAAACTGGAACATTAATCAAAGATGAAAAGTCCCAGTTTTATTTGTGACCAAAATTTATGGCTGATTTTGCTACTAGACAAACAATTGTGTCTCAAAGCCATGCATGGTCTTCCTATCTTCCCTTTGATTTCACTTTATCATGATTTCTTACAATTTTCAGTCAGTGTTTTCTTTTGTAAAAGAGTTCTCATGTAGCATGTATAAATCCAGGAAGAGTTTTAACCTTACAGGTATTCCTCATCCAAAAGGAGGCAACAGTTCTATTCATGGCTATTGGTATCAGAATGGATAGTGCTTTTGGGCGTAAATTTTTGCCATACTACTATGCCTTCCTACAGCAGCATAGATCAAAGAAGGCTGTGTTGGAGACACTGCAGAGCATTTTGGGATCAGGGCTGCAGGTGTAATCAGAGCAAACAGTAGATTGTGACAGTCCTGCAGTTCCTCTAATGGATGACAGCACATAGCTACAGCACAAAAATTTCTGTGATTCCCAACCAAATAAACATATTACCATCTATCTCTGGGGTACAGCTTCACTGCAATGAAGTTTCTAAGAGGTTGCTGACAGGAACAAACTGTTAAACAATCAGGATATATCAAAGACGTTTTTCTGCTTGTTTTCTTTGTTCCCTATCTAGTAGAACAAATCTGACATCTGGCAACAGCAAGTCAGCAGTATTTCTACATTTGTTGCTCCCTTTTTTTCTGTATTATTCATATATTGATGCTCAGGAAAGTCAGCACTGCAATCTTCCATTGAAAAGAGAGTGGGGGCTGTTGCAAATATTCTTGAGTCTTTTCTTATGTTTGTGTGGACAGATATATTCAGTGAAGACTGTTTCTCTAATTGAACTGTGGGAGACTTTTATTGTTTTCAAAGATCTGTTTTTAGAGCTTAGAGAGGTCTCTGTTAGCTTCTTTGTCCTTTTAAGAAGCTATAAGTACACCCTGTAATTCTTTTGCATGATAGCACAGAAACATACAGAATAGCTGCGAAGAAAAATTCTAAGGTAAGTTCTGTTTGTTTTGATGTTATATTTTGTCAGTAATACAGCTGACTGTGAGACAAGTTAATGGCAAAAGCCAACATCTTGGAGCAGATGAGATGGAATATTGCAGCTTAGACCAGAATTTGCCTGTATGTCATTAGCTTATATTGAAATGACAGAGAAAATCATCCTCTCAAAAAAATAATATTCACTGTTAGGGTGGTCAGGCATTCAAATAGGTTTCTTATGTGTTTGGTGGAGTCATTATTCCCAATGTTTAAGAGGCATTTGGATTTGGTGCTGGATGATGTGGTTTAGGGGTTACAGTGCTGGTGCTGAGTTGGTGTTGGACTTGATGGTCATAAAGGTCTCTTCCAGCCTTGACTATTCTATGATTATATTCTGTGATTATATTCTATGATTATATTCTGTGATTATAGTCTACGATTCTGGGAGCCCACATTTTCCACTCCAATGCATGGATCCAATATCTGTCATCATTAACTGCCTTAGTGAGTCCTGTTGCAAGAATAATAGAATGATATCCATCCCTATGACTCACAGTGGGGCTGGAACACTGATTTCCTGCTGAATATTTAACACACCTATCAGCCTCAACTGAAATTGTCAATTAACAAAGATGCCTAATATTTCCTCCCCTTTACGTAGTTCAGCCTTGGCTCAGCAGGAGACTTCTGTTTGTTTTTTATACTCTTCCTGTCCCAATCACAAATTTTTCCCAGTTAATGGAAGGTTGTAGAGTTAAGCCAGCATCCCAAGACCCGTGTCACCAGTGTATGCTTTGGATGGGAAAGGGAACAAACTAACTGCAAGAAGGAGATTTTAGCAGGGTACTAGCCTTTCCCAGCCTGAGACATGCAAAGGAAAGTCATTTAGAGATGCACAATGTGCAGAAGTAAATTAAGGTCTTTGCTCTTGTTTGGGAGCAGAGAAACCTTTACACCAGCTTAGAGCAGATACTGATGTGCTCATTTCAGTGCAAGATGATTTTAAACACTTTAAATCATCATCTATATATCCTGTGCTTTTGAATACTCTGCATGAGTCAGCAGTGAGCGGCCAGTTCAGTTGTTCTTTTTTTCCTAGGGTATCCTAAAGAATGTCCTAGTTGGATACTTAGACTGCAAAAGCTGTGATAGCTACAGAAATGAAATGGGTGAGGGATGTATAAAACACCAAGAATGGAAGTTCTCATAAACAAAAGAGCTGCAGTTGTGTTTGTATTGCTAAGGAGTAATAAAATTGTCTGAAATGGAAGCTTATTTGGCAAGAGGAAGTTATGAGGCTCATTACCTACAGATCATTACAGATCCATCATTTAGGTCTTAAGTTCAGGTCATGCAATATTTCAAAAAGACAGAATACAACATGGAAACAAAGCCTTGTAATATTCATTAGATGTGTATAATTAAAAGAGCAAAGTGAATGAAACTATTATGGCTCACATTACAGCAGAGAAGGACTAATGGTCAACATCAGAGATTGGCCTGAAGGAGTCTAAACTGTTATAATTTACAGTTTACATAAAATCTTCCCTCAAGGCCTGATCCATTGTTCATTTAGAAACCTTTTATTCTAGCTGTGCAGAGAATAATTCTGGACATGGAGCATCTTTGTTGGCTCCAAGTTCCCCATAATCATGCCCATGGCACAAAAGGCAGAACAAACATTTGAATTGTTGTGAATCTTTTGCTTCCTGCATCCTACATTAGGGAGCTGAGCTTTTGTCAGAGGCAGTTCTGAAGGCTACTTGTCCTCCCTGGCTCATCCAAAGGGCACAATATTGCTATTTATCACTCTTGGAGGTGATGAAACATTAAAAGTGTTGAATAAATTTTGAATTGGTTTACAATAGAAAGTGAAATGATGAATACTAAGAAAGTATAATTGGGGTGGGGTAGATGGAACCTCTAGATAATTTGCTGGATTCAAGGCATAACTTGAATCTTCCTTTACTTTCTTTACATAACAAGCAGCTGAAAGTTCTTATTAGACTGAAATGAACTTGAGCAAAACATGAAGGACTCAGTAATAAATATCCTACTTTATATAAATATCAATTTAGCATAAGAAACAATCCTGACTAAATATAATATAAAATCAGTAGACCAATTTAGACAAGAATAAAAGTCAACAACTATGTGAAAAGTGTGAGCAACAACAGAAGAAGACATAAATAATGAAAATAATTTCAGCAAGATACTGAATGCTATAAAAAGAAGAATGCATTAGAGGAGAACTAAAATTAGACCTATAGAACCCCACAGACAAGGCTATTTTTTAGTTAAAAAAACCCTCAGAATCCACTGAAGAAAGAAATTAAAACATCAGAGGAGTGAATTAGAAAAGAAGATGGAAGGAATGATAAAGCATAAAATTACATGGATGCTTCTCCCACTGTATTTACTTGAGAGAGCAGGAAAAATATGCCATATGACACTACTTGTGTATGCAGTCCTGTGAAGGATTTTGTGACCAGTGAGGTGGAAGCATTTAGCAATTTAGCACAAATGAAAACTATCAAGGCTCCAGAACTAAGATAATACTTCTTCTAAGATGTTATGAAGAAGAAAAAAAAAAGTAGACAGGGCAGTGAAAAGCAGCATAGAAAAATTGTTAGGCTAAAATTAGTGGGTTAAGAGAAAAAAGTTACAGGGAAAACAGGATAAATATTGTAGAATTCCTTTATTGCCCATTTGCAGGTGTCAATAAGCTAGAGTTCTAATCAAACATAGTGGGGTTTTGTTTTAGTTAGGCTGTCTAGTAGATTTGATAAGGAGTCTGGACCTGTGGTTTGCATGTGAGAGTAAGGCTCTTATCTGGTAGTTATAGCAAAGCCTGAGGATGGCTTTTTGGGCTCTCCTACTGAGAGCTTTCCATTAATAAAAATAAATACATTTTCAGAGGGCAAGAAAGAAGGCGAAATAGATTTAGTCAATACCCGGGCTTCATCCAGTCACAAATAAAAAATCCATTTTCCATATGGTTTGGTAAGTTTAAAAGATTGGTCAGAGCAGGAGTGAAGAGGACAGAAAGACCTGTTCTTTTGATGAAAAGCATAGAGAGAGAAAGCAAAAAGAAAACAGCTGCATGATTTACTTGAGGGAGAAGAGCTGGCTTCCCCAGCTGCTCATGCATTGATCTTGGAAAATGTTTTCTCTTGCTCTCTGCGCACAAAACACTTCCTCATGAGAGAAAATGTCCTTGTGCCATGTCGCTCCTGCTCATCAAGTTGATGCAAAACAGTAACTGCCCTCCACCACACCAGCTTTTAAATCCTAAATGTGCAAATCATTACCTCTGATTTACATCAGCTGCTCCTTATCCTGTGACAAATTATACAAGAGGAGAACAGGATTTGATCCGGTTTTATTTCTAGTAGTAGCTAACAAACAATTCCCCATGTTTCTCATGTTACTTGATGTCTCCAGACAGCCCTTTTAAAACTCCATAGTCTTCTCCAGCTTTCAGAATTGTGGCAGGTATATATATTCTAACTAGAGTTTCAGGACTAAAAAGCTCAGATATAGAACTTTCTCTCACCCTTTGACCAACTAATGTTTTTATTTTCAGGTAAATATTTTCTTGCCAGGTTGAAGCCGACACCTGGTGGTTTGTGACTACATACCCTCACTGGTAAAACAGAGAGAGCTGTTTTACAGAGGAATTTCTTCAGCTCTGTCCAAAAGTAATATGTCTGCATATACTTTTGTTAATTTAGTTTTTACATGTGAGGAGTGCAACTAAGAAAATACAACACTGTCCTAAATACAACAATACTACATGCAATTGAGACTAGACAGTCATATATCCATTTTCCTCTCTTGCTTTATTATGTTTTCATGTTCATTCAACTGACTAAATATATTGTTGAGACAATATGTTGCAAACTTTGTGTTTTTCATCCAATTTTTTAACACATTAACCTAGGAGCGATACTGGAGCATGAAAGAATTTAGTCTAAATATCACATCCCAGACTAAATTTACAGGTCAAACAGCTTCATGGAATCACATATTTAATTCAAATTAAAGCAGATTTTTTTAAATTACTTGAGAGATAATAATGCATATTTATGATATTTATGTGGGCATTCACAGGCAAGCTTTACCATCTTCCTTAGCAAAAGTGAGAAGGAATAAATGTTAAAGGAGACCTAAGCCTCTAAATTGCTTAATTTTGTAAATGAGTCTCTTTTTAAAAATAAGGCCTGATCTCCTGCCTTTTATTTGTCTTGTACTGGGAGTCAAAAGAGGACTGTGAGGCAGTGGGATATTACAAATATTCATACAGTGTCTTTCTTTTGGAGACTGTGACATTTCATTATGAGCTGGCAAGAACTGCAGTAATACATATTGCAGCTCAGATGAGATCTCCTTAAGTTCATATAAAACTGGTAAATATTTTCCAGGTCCTGTGTCTGAGATTGTCAGAATTTAACAAGTGTTTCCTTGAGCAGGAGGCCAAGTGGGATGTTGAACTTTGCCAACAACCTAACTTTATGTACAGCTCTAAACCTCTGGACACAATGGTTCTGTACTTTCTCCCGAGGCAAAGCAGCATTATTTTATAGGTGTATGTCTTTTATTATTATAAAACTCTGATTTATGAATTTCAATATTAAGCAAAGCAGTGCTTTCAAGTGAATTGATCTTGAAATAAGCAAATACATTGTCATTTAACCATATGCTTAATGGTATGCTACTTATAATTGTAATGATTGTTTGCCAAGCATAGTTTCAAATAAAGAAAGAAATGCACAGATGGTTTTCTTATTTAAGTGCATTAAAATGCATACAGAATGTTTAGAAATGCAAATCCTTTAAATCAACTACTTGACAAAATCAGGCTTTGTTCCAAGTTGTTGTAATACAGTCTCTTGCATATAAATAAAAGATTGTGTTACAGAAAGAGGTAGAATAAGTCATCTGTAGAATAACAGTCAAGAACTGAGTCTGAAAAGGATGAAAACATAGGGCTTTTATAATACTGAGGACTTAGAAGAGTTGGGGAAGTAAATTGTCTGCAGTTATTTTGGTGGGTGATTGTACAGTAGGAGCAAGATTATGTTGATGCATTCACCCCATTACAGTGACTTAGAGGGAATTTAATCCTTTTAATACCTCAGTGTCAGAAGCCAGCATGGCATTATTTTGATTTATAGAATTATTGGTACAGTTTATATTTCAGTGCCCCCTCTCAATCCTCCCATTCATAGTGTTCTACCGGTTTCTCTTGGCTTTCAGGAATGTCTTCAGAAATAGCTTTCTAAGGGAATAGATGTTAAACAAACGCTAACTGTAGTTTATGATGATCAAACATACAAAGCCACAGGTATATGGGTAGCTAGCCCTGTGATGGAAAGCTTGGCACTTATTGTGCTGGAGTTACTAATTTTCTTTGAAATTCAGAAGGGCATCATGATTGTATCAGTCTCAGTAACTATGAATGGCAGATGAAAGGAAGATTTAAGGAAACCTATAAGGAAGGACTCAGGAAAAGTTTGAGAAAATAATAAGTGGGATAATTGTTTGCCTCCCTTCTTTCCTATGATTTTAGAAATTTAAATTCATCTAGGAAAACTAATAAGCAAGTAAGGAAATATTGGTGGAGTCAAACTAAAAAGAGGATGGGTGTTATAGTTTGGTTTTTCAGGTAAATGAGATGCTTGATACAAATTTTCTGCAGTCATGGTGTGGAAGGATGGATTATTTGCTAGTTCAGTGGCCTGGCTGTAGCTGTATGAGGTTTTGTTTTAGAAGATTTTGGTTTAATTTTTTTTTCCTTTTTTTTTTTTTTTTTTTTTTTTTTTCCCTTAAATGCTTCAGTAAGTAGAATATTGAAGACAATTATTCAAGAAGCACTAGTACACCTCAAGGTGTCTCAGGGAGACTAATGGATATTCTTTGCTGGTATCGCAAACTCAAAGAAGCAGAACAGTATCAGAAATACATGCAGTGAGGAAAGGAGGAAAGGCATGTTGCTCATGTTACTCGATGTCTCCAGATGACTCTTTCAAAACTCTAGTGTCTTCCTCCACCTTTCAGGATTGTGGCAGGTATGGACTTTCCAAGTGGAGTTTCAGGACCAAAAAGTTTAGGTGTATCATCTGCTTTCACTCTTTGACCACCTAATGTTTTTATTTTCATGTATATATTTTCCTGCTAGGTTGAAGCTGACACCTTGTGGTTTGTGAGTACACACCCTCTTACATCAAAGACTATTTTGTAATATAAAGGGAATGAAACAGCTGAGATCTATCTAACCTCAGCTGCCAGTCTTCCAGCTGGATCATTTTGATCCTTGAGTTTCTTGCATTTGTGCTGGTTTTACCTGGCATAGATTTAATTCTTTTGACAGTGGCTGGGATGGTGCTGTGTTTTGAATTTGTGCTGAACACAAGGTTGATAATAAAGAGATGTTTTTGTTATTGCTGAGGGGGCTTAGACAGAGCCAAGGCCTTTTCTGCTTTCTGTACTGCCACACTGCTGGGGGTCCGTGGGAGGCTGGGAGGAGACAGCCAGGAAAGATGACCCAAACTGACCAAAGGGATATTCCAGACAGTGTGACAACATGCTCAGCCCATAAAGTGAGGGAAAAAGGAGGAAACAGGACATTTGGAGTGATCTTGTCTTCCTAAGTAAGCATTACATGTGCAGTTCTCCTGGAGACGATTGAACACGTGCCTTGCCCATGGGAAGCGGTGAATTAGTTCCTTGGTTTGCTTTGCTTGTGTTTGTGGATTTTGCTTTCCCTATGAAACTGTTAGTTATCTGCTGTTATCTGTCCGTTCTCTGTCGTTCTCTGTCCTTCTCTCAACCCACAAGTTCTCAAGCTTTTTTCTTTCTGATCCTCTTCCCAATCCCACTGATAGGGAAGTGAGTGAGCAGCTGAGTGGCCCTTGGTTGCTGGCTGGGGTTAAACAACAGCAGTGTTTTAGCTTGTGACCATAATAATATTTAGTGTCACCATTTAGTGCTTTTGCAACCCTTATAGATAATACTATTTGCCCAAATATATGGGACCTAGAGACTAAAAAAGCGTACTTGATGTCTCTTTTAGTGACTGCTTAATGGTAGTTGCTTATATAGTCAGTAAAATTAAAATATCAACCTCTGACAGGATAATTGTTGTATCATTGCTGTCTGTATTTAGTAAGAGACAAATAATGTTGCACAAAGCTAATATATTACAATGATTTTTTTAAAAAAATGAGTAGATTTTAACAACTTTCTTCTGATTCATACAGTCTTCAGTGGATCAAATTTCCTTTGTATCCTTCAAAGGTCTGAGCTATTGTATGGAATGCCCAATAGTGTAATAAACACTGATTTTTGTTAAATCAGGTGTGGGTTAAATAAGCTGAGGACGAGTGCAGACAAGTGCAGTTGCTTGGTTCTATATTCCAGTTTTCTTGTATCTAGTGATAATAAATTAATTTTGGTACCAATGAAAGTGACATTTATTTCTGTCTGGTTTATTTTTCACCCTCTTTGCTCACCCTCTTTGCTGTCATGGAGTAGGTTTCAGAGGAAAATAAATAGAAATAGATCAAAATCTCAACAGAATGAGAATTTGTTAAAAAATTTACACATGCCAGAGGTGCACAAACTTATTTCCTTTCCCATTGTGGGCACATCTGTCCCTTCTGGGACCAATTTTTTTTGTTTATAGTAATGTATGTGCATATATTTGAAGCTTACAAGCAGACTTCATAGCGTTTAATTTTTTATTCCTTCAGGTTTGGGCCATATCTGATAAGCAGAGGCAATCCCCTCTGTGAAGTGAATGATCAAGGACACATAACAAGTACCTAATTGGGAATAAAATATTCTTTAAATCACAATTGGAAAAATAGTTCTACTAGACTGTACCAAATGATCATGTCCCTCTGTACTCTGTTTCTAACAGTGGTCATGAGCATCACATAGAGGAAAAGTAAGATTAGGGAGGCATGTTTCATTTAATAGTCATCTGGATTGCTTACCTCATCGTAATCTGTACCTATACAGTAGCTATTAATAATTTATTTCATGTGAACCTGAGCCTGCATATTCCCTATCTAACATCCTGTTGAATGAAGCATTTCATCTTTCTTTTGGATTTGAACCTGGTTGACAGCTTGCTCTCTTGTCCTTGAAAAGGGCACAAGTAGCTGGCCTGTCCTATAGCATGGTTCTGTTCTCTTCTGATTGCACAAGACTCTGTTACTCATCCAATTTAAAGAGTCCCACTTCCTCATCCAGCAGCCACTCTGTATCTCATAGCCCTTCTGTGAACCTTCTCTCATCTCAGATGTGAGTAAAGGTATACAGCACCACAAAGATACACTGGGTCCTCATGTCATAATAGGAAGTCTTTTAAAGACACAGAGTTCCATCACTAGAACACACCACTCTCTCAATTTTCCTGTACTTTGATTATTTCTGAGTGACAGGTTTTTTATTCCGCCAAGTTTCCAGCATGCTTATTCATTCTCAGCTTTCCTTTTCTGCTGTCTTATTTCCTAGACTTTTAGAAATGTTGTAAAATCGTGTATATTGTTCCCCTTAGCATTCCATTTAAATGGCACTCTGTCATTTCTTAAAGGACTTTTCCTTATCCTTCACAAACCATGCAATTTGTATGGTGCTCTGTGTAAAAACACACTCTTTTATACATCCCAGCTTTTCCCCAATCTTCAGTTTAAAAGTTCAATTGCAAACTTTTTGTCTTTAAAGGCCAGCAGTCCAGTTCATTTGGAGGTCAAATTAAGTACATCCTTTTTCTTTGGCCTTCTTTTACTCCAGAAGCATTCCATCTGAATCATTGGTGGGGAATTATTATCTAGTATTAATCTCTTAATATGTTTAAACTAAAAGTAGGAAATATGGTTTAAAAGCATAACAGAATACAGAAATTTGATACTACTTTTAAAAATATTGTTACTAGTTTTTAGATATTTTGGATAATATTTCAAACTTAAATGAGAAAATTAACGTATCTTTTAAATAACTAGTTCTAAACAGTTGTGGGAATTTTTCACTGAGGCTAACTGCAAACTCAATTATCTCAAAAAATAGTCAAGAATATTAGGCTATAAAAGATTCACTACTGTATTTGTATATAGGATCTTGTTGTTCTCATGAATCATCCAAATAATAGGTAAAGGTCTGACTATTAGAAGTATTTTAGTTGTATTGAGTTCTGGCAATATTAAATAATAAAAATATATTTTAAAATATATTAAAAGTATAATTCCGGTTAAAAGATACTGAGTAGCCTTTTTTCTTACGGGAGAAGCCCATCTTGCATCAATGTTCATGGAAGGTCACCCAATTTGACAATGTGCTAGAGTTTAAAGAAAGTGCCAACCAAACGTTGTTCTCACCCATTTAAAAGGAACAGATTTTTTCTTGCTTAATGAATTTGCAAAACTATATTCTCAGAAATAATGGTTAGTCTTTTGTCTTAAAAAATGAAAAACAACTCCAAAAAACAACAAAGCTGAAACTGAACCAGGTTTCAATGTTTCTTTTCCCTTAACAGTATTGTTAATTGGATTATTTTCATTGTCTAATCAAGTTAGTACCAGAAAACTAGTTTTTTTAGGCTATAATTGACACAGAGAAAAAAAAAATCAATCTACTCATGACTTAGATTAGGAATTAAATATTTTCTTATTTTCCCATTCAAGCCTACTGCTCTTGTGTACAGAATAAAATTAAATGAATGTTGATGTAAGATGCATAAAGCCAATAACACTACATTCACACAAGTTTTTTCTGATTGAGCTTTATGAGATTTTCTCAAGTGTTGTTTGCCCTTTGATCTGTAGCTGCACTAATAACACCAATACTTGGACCAAAAAAATGACTGGAAATGAAGAGTGTTTGAAGTTAGGAAATATGAGTTTGTATATGCAATGAACATTTCTCAGTAGGGAAATCAATTGGTGGGAGGTAATAAACAAGGAAACCAATAAAAAGGATTTAGTTTTGATTTTCAAAAGAGAGTTGTAATTAAAATAGATAATCTTTAATTTTATTATGGAATTGCAATGAAAACAAATAATCTTTACTGCTATTAGATAAGATTTATTAATATCTTGGTATCTTACAAGATTCTAATTCCTCTAGCAATTATATTCTCCTATCTTTCCCTCATGCTCTAGAGGTTATTCAGGAAAAATCTACAGAATTGTTCCCAGGTAAACAATACATGCTCTCTGCTTTTTTTTCCCTTTTTTTTAATAACTAATGTAAAAACTTGCAAGTATATAAATGAAAAGCAACACCATATATAAATATTCTTTACATCACATGGTGATGCTCTTAGAGAAATCAATAAAAATGTCACGGTACAAATGTGAGGTACAATATACACTACACACAGATTCTGAAAAAAAAATACAGGATCTAAACTGATATATAACAAAAATGTACACGATTTCTGTCCAGTTTGGGTAGTTCTTATAGTTCCAACTTTTTATCCTGTTCTTGATAAGACTTGCAAGGATCTTTCTTGATTTTTTTTTTCAGAATTGTGAAATCTGAGATTTAGAAAATCTCAGTAGGGCAGAACAGCCCTACTCTTCATTACTACAAAATAGTAGATAATTTATCTGAAAATGCAAAATGTGACATTTTTTGTTTCTTTCTAATTTATTATACTTTGATAGCAAGTGTTCTTTAATCAAGCCTTATTTCCCATGTTGTTATAGAGGTAGACAACTGGTAGAATGAATCTTCAAAAATCTGCGTAGTTTGTATATATTATATTGCTATTTACATGAGAGATCATAAAAGCATAATTGTAATACTCCTTACATTGAATGTTTGGAATAAAAAATGAAAATTATTGTAGTTTTGATTAAATTATTTTTTTCTCTCGCCTTAGAAAAATAGTCACATTTTCCCCTGCCCCAAACTATTCACTCAATTCCCTTCACATTTCCTCTTGGCTTTGGTATACAGTAAGTATATGACAGAAAATCATGTATCTCAGCTATAATACTATTTTTATTATCAAATTCAATTGCAATTGTTTCTCAGCAGTAATATTTGAAAAGAGATATCATTTTACAAGGCAAATTAAGATGTTATAAAAGGTAGATAACACTTTCACAGAGCTCCACTGCTTCTGAAATCATAAAAATAATAACTATATTTCCTGTTGAAGTATTCTGTTCTATGAGCTGTATATACAATAATTGTCTTTGTTGCTGCAGGCCCATGAGATCTAAAATACTTATAGTATTTGCATAAATGATGACATTATAAAAATAATAAAAGATTGCTATTATTAGAAGAAGAACAACAGAGATGTAGTTGCTATTACTTGTTCTGCAGTTTTGGTGGGAAAACATATTTTTAGATTAAAGAAATTTTGACTTTTGACCATAGTAACTTGAAAATGGGAGTGAGGCTTTAATAAAAGTCTTCACATGCCATGGCAAATTACCTGATTTAAAGCATACCTCTTTAGTTAGACTTGCCCACTGGTCACTAACTAGAGTGTTTTCTGAGTGGGAGTTAGTGACCTGTGAGTTTACAGAAAGGTGTCATATTATTTGATTTCTGGAAGTAGAGTCAATAATCAAGGTCTTGTTTTATTTACAACTGCTTGAGACTTTTTCTTTATGTAACATGAACAGATGTTTCTCCTTTTTCCAGATGAAAGAACCAGACTTCTTCTGAAGAGACTTAAAGGGACTGGAAGGCAGGTGAGAAAAAAAATGTACATCAGAAACTGGAATGCACAAGATTTTTGATTCACTAAGAGAGCTATTAGATGGGATCTTTGTTGCTGCCCCTGGCAAAAAGATTTCCATCAATGGAAAACTGCTAAAAGATCTGCTTCTGTGGCCTAGAAATGCTCAACGTACTGCCTACTAGTCCTGTGAAGTCTACACAGTGCAAGGCAGCTCAGGTCCCATTAACAGAAAAACCCCATTAACGTAGATTGGCTTAAACAATGGGTTATTAGATTTTCCAGATCACAGATCCATGTAGAGTTAAAGTTTCTTTTTTTCAAGGATGGACTGCTACAGTGACATTGATCTACCTAAAATTAGTGTCTCTGTATCCTGTTGCCATATGATGGTCACAAGGGTGACCAAATGACAATCCCTCATGAGAACCTTAGAACAAACATCTCATCTCATGCTTCACTGTTTGTCTATGTCTGTTCAGTTTTAAAATTCAAAAACTTTAAAATGTGTTTTAAATAGCCACTCCTACTCAAAAAAGGTGTGATTCCCTTATACTGCTTCAACTGCGTTTATGTCATAAATATTACTCACATAAACTTCTTCCATTAAGAACAGTCTTTCCACCAATATAAGTGATTTTTCCCTGGGCTATATTTCCACCTAATATATATCTTACCTCTGGAAGCAGCTGATATCCATTTTGCACATTTCTGAGAATAAATGCATATCAGCTACCCCTGGATGATAGACAACCATGTAGATAAAGCACTAGTAAAAGACTGGCAAAAAAAATATTGCAAGAAATTGAGAATTAAAATAATTTGCTTGGGGATTTACATTGCATTGCTCATCTGCAGTTTTGAAACCATACCTGTGTTTAACAGTAGAGAAGTGGAGTCAACATAAAGAAATCCCTTGCACAAAAACAGCAGAAGGCTGATATGGACTGGCACAGCTGGGGAATGGCCCTAGTGACAAGATCCCTATTCATCACTGGTGATGTCCCCAGGGTCACTTGAGAAGTCTGGCACAGACGCGTGTCTTGAAACAGAGAAAACCTCTTGTTTCCTCACCTGATAATCTACTTTTGAACTGAAGAAGGGCACTGCCAGCAGTTCTTTATTTGAAAGGCATTATAATATGATAAGTTTCTTTAGTAGAGATGTGTGAAGAATTTATTGAAATATACAGAGAAAAGTTTGTACAAAAGACCACTAAGTATTGACAATAGGTATAATGATGATGATATTTAATCACAAAATCACTGTTTCTAATAATGGGCTCCCAGTGCCACAAATTTGAAACTTTCATTTTGGTCTGATACAAAATGAAAGTGAGGAAGTAAAAGAAGCCTATTCTTCTGGGAAAGGAAGCAAAATGTTAAGGTAACTGAACAAATATTTACAGAAGAAAACATTTCTTATTTAGTTACTTACTTATTTAGTTACTAACCTATTTATTTCTGCCAACCTGAGGGTCCTCCTCCCTGGTAATATAATATTTTGTAAGGAGCAAGTGGCAGAAGCAAGCCACAGCTGAATTAATTTTATACAAAATTGTGTCTTGAAGCAATAACCAAACTTATAAAGCAGAAAACTGGGGTGGGGGGGAAATGTATATGGAAAGAGAAAATTCCACTGGGCCTTGTATTTCATGTTATTACTTCCTTTAAGTCACTAAGGTCTCTGTCAGTATTACCACTAATGATTACTTGGAATGCAAATGAGTTGAAGACATAAACATTTTCATCTTTCCTAAGTAGGTTACAGGTCTACTCTCCCCAGATTTTCTACCCTTGTAATTATTGTGTCCGTAGTTATCATGTCTCTCAGACTAACAATTGATTTACAATCAATTTGGCTTTTCCCTGGCAGCAGTGAGTAATGACAATGGGCAAGAGACCCAGATACAGATGCTATTTTGCACACCTGAAAAGTATTTCCTTTTTCTCATTTTTGTGATTGCATGGGTAGAAAAAGCACTCTGTCATGACTGGTTCACAATATTTTTGATGTTAAACCTTTAACATTTTGTTGTTCTAGAAATGCCATCTATTCTCAAATGCCTAATGAATGTTCATTAAAGTAATATTTCACTGTAATTCTATTTTCCAGCACACTCTTTATCTCAATAAATAACTCTTCATCTTGTCTCTGGGCATTGGAGGTCCTGTCACATTGCTGAAGGAAGCACCAATGATAAATGATGGGAATGCTATTCAGCAAGTATTTGCATTTTTCATCTCTTATTATATAAGAAGAAAAGGCTCATAGAGAGATTTGAGTGTAGCTGCAACTGCCACATGTGATATCTATAAAAAAATGATAAATTGACAGTTATATCCTACCCTCTTAACTCTTTGGACTGAACAACTTGAGGAAGACCCTTTTTTTAATGAATTACCATCACATTCATGAGGTAAAGTGTGATAACCACAATCCCTTTCTGTTGAGGTTTAAGGTAAGGGCAGTGTCAGAAGCCACTACTTAGCATTTAGCTCAATAAGTTTTCTGAAAAATCTGCTCGACATTGCACTGGACTGAAATGAATTTTTGCTCTATGATGAGCTCTGAAGCCATTCAATATATACTTGGAAATTCCTAGTCATCTGCATCTCTACTGTGCTCTGCCCTACAAAGCTTTGCTGACTCCGAATTCTACTGATTTCTCAGGTCTTGCTCAGAAAGCATTAATAAGGAAAATGTATCCCTTGCACTTGTAATTTTCCCCATCTGCATTAACATTTTAAAGTCTTTCCTAAAGTGGAGAAAACTGTACTTGATAAATAATTAAATATTTTCTGGTGGGACCTGTTTACCCATGAGGTGTTCAGTCCTTAGAAATGTGTGAATTACCTATTTTCCAAATACTGGTTGAAAGTGTTTTGGAGAAGAAGTGAAGATAAATATCAGACATTTGAAACTCCATGGAGAATTGTAGGCAGGGAAAATGAAACAGATTACATAGTTGATTGGGATGCTGGAGGCCTTTTTTAAGTCATTATGCTGTATCATTCTTCCACTTAGAGTAATTTATGTTTTCTCTCTTGAACCTTTATAGATAGATTTATTAAGACACTGTGTTAATTCTGGAATAGGTACAGATTTACTGCAATAAAATTGCATTTGCCATACAGTAGCCCAGGTACTTAATGCAGATTACATAGTCCTTTTGGTTTTTATTTGGACAATCCAAGTAATATGCAGTGTTGTTGTAGTAATTATAAATTTGAAGTTTTAAATTTTTTTGCTTTAATTTTTTTTATTGTTTAAAAGAAGCTAATTCTTTAAAATTACCCCACACAGAATTTTCTGTAAAACAGAAGTGGAAAGTGTTAGAAACTTCATATATGACTCTAATTGCAGTTAGTAGTATAAATTTGAGAAGAAGTTAGCTACTGATAAACATACAGCCTCATATTAACTGTTTAAATATCCTGTGCTAAGCTGGTGATCAATATCCTGTTTTAATCTTAAGGTATCTAAAATTTCAAAATTAAATCTCTGGCTAATCTTTGCTTCAAAGAGACAGAGAGCTCATCCAAACACATACAGTATTCAGAATGTAAAAAGTAATACTCTACCCTAACTCAATCTATGATAAAAATATCTTCTAGGGAGCATAGAATCAGTGGAGACTCATGATCAATATTAGAGTAGCTAATGATGTTGGCATTTTACTTTTTCTTAAGGGGCTTTTAATGAAATATATGTAAAATACTTTAGGGAGCCTGATATATCAATGAGTCACATATTCACTGCCAGATAAAGTAGGAAATGTGCTATTCATTGAGCCATTAGGCCAATTTCTCTAAACATATTGGAATTTCTGCACTGAAAAAAGGATGGCTTGAATTCATCAGCTGCCTCCTCCCTTTACTTGCAAGGCCATTCAAGAATCACTCTGCTTTAGAGACTCCTTGCTTAGCTTTGAGATTTTAATTAATGTTATATATACTCATCAAAAAGATGTTACTCTTTCAATGTATAAAACTATTTTATACATCTTAGAACTAAGCATCCTCCATGCATCCTCCCTCATTTTGCTATATACAAATGGCCTATAGCACTAACAGATTCTGCCTTTACAGTGGTTATAGCTGCTGGTAACTGTTATGAGTTGTCTGAAAACACACCAGAGTCTCTAAACTAGCATCATATTTCTCTGGTGCCCCCAGTTCTCTTCAAGATATCAAGATATTCTGCATAAATGTTTCTACAATCCTGATTGAGTGAACTTTTGGCAGTGAACTGAAGATGGTGTTCAAATTCAGGCTGTATATCTGTGGATTTCTCTGCAATTTCCTTGTATCTTCCAGGTCAAATAGAGCCTAGAAAGAAGTTCATACTTTATGAACTTCTGTTCATAATGCCTGCAAGCTTGTGATTTAAGCCAATGCTAATTTTGTAGCAGCAGAAATCTGAACAGCAAGGCAATGGAAGATCCAAGAATCCTAGCTTTATAAAGTACAACCAAATCCTGAACTAGTAAAATATTTGCTAAACTGGCTGATAAGCAGCATAAATTATCATCCTGGGCACCTCTTTGGTGAAATACAACCTAAGATATTTCTGGTTCTGCACCCAAGATTTGAAACACACCTTGAGAGATCAAATAGTTTCAAAGTAGAATTAACTGTACCTCTTTTATTTTATTAATATAATTTTCTTACTTAATCATCAGAACTGTATGTTCTAATGTTTTACAGATTTTACTTTAAGAACATGTAATTGGAAGGAGTGGGTGCTTAGTAAGTTTTTCTTGTCCCACATACCCCAAGAAGGTAAGAAATGGCTCACTTCATGAAAGAAAATGCTTTCTTCATGAGAGAAAGCTACTTAGGGAGAGCATATCAGCATCAAAATTTCTGCTCCCTTGCATTTCACTGGCACCCAGGCCTCATAGTGTTGACATGTCTAATCCTGAAATCCCTTAAGGAGTTTGGTCTTTTGTTATCTGGTTGTGGATCCACATATTTCTCTTAACCTCCTTTCAAAGTGCAGCTGACAGGTGCCTCCTCAGTCTCCTGTGGCATAAACTTCCCGAAGGTCACTGTCTGTTGTAGAAAATAATTATTTTTATTCATATTGAATTTCTCCTACTAGTTTAATCTTATTTTCCCTTTTTCTGCACAATGTTATGGAAAAGTGTTGTGCATTTGCTTTATGATGGATTATTTTATTTGTGAAAGGTATGGTAATTTTTAAGTTTTCTCCCATTTTTTTTTCCTGTTGTTTGAATGCTTCAGGACTGTAATGACTAGTATATTTTGTCTTTCAAAAATACTGGTGGAAATACTTTCCCTTCTTCTTATTTATTTTTCAGTTCTGTTTCAGTTGTGAAACATAAAGCTTTGTATCTGGCCTGAAACAAAGCCTCCATGCTTGAAGCCATTCAAATGCTGCATGAAGCAGAAGGCTCCCTCCATGCCTCTCCCTCTGTACTTCTGCCTCAGCCCATTTGCCTGGCATTTCCTACACTCCAGCTGCTTTGGGAATTTTGAGTCTCATAATCTCGAAATTTCATTAACCAAATTATTTTTTCAGAAAGCCACCTTGAGGCAGTTTCAAAAACTTTAGTTGATATTTATGGTTTCTCCACTGTCTGCAAAAGAAATAAATAGTTTGGCTTGACATGAATTCTTTATCATTATGTTACTTATCACACATTTCTTGCTTTTCTTTCCAAATGCTCACAAACTGCATCAAAATTTTTTCAGATTTATCAAATTGGATATTTTCTATTCAATCAAATAATGACATATTTCTGTTTTGGGTTAATTGCCCCAGAATTACAGGTGAGAAAACATGCAAATTTCTTATAATTGCCAGGAAATTAGTCTGTTTATTCTTTTATTTGCCTACTGGTCTCAACATGTCCACAGAAAGAAAAGTTTAGGCACATTCAAATGTGTAGATTTAATACTGCTTTCCTGGTAGAAATACAGGATCATTCTTCAGCAGAACTAATTTTAAATGTATTGCAGTGTCAGCAGATTTGGGGAGCTCAGACTGTAGTTAAATGCCATCACAGAGACAAGGACAGAAAGCAAAGACCTCAAATTTACTGATAGCAGTCAGGAGATTCTCATTTTTTCCTCTCCCCAAGGGCAAGGAGGTCCTCATTCCAAAGCATCCCCGTGCCCTCTTCTCAGTTGCCACTCCACTCCACATCAGATGGTTTGGCAATAATTTTCCCATAACTGATGTAAGATTGGAATAAGGCAATGCTTAAGGACATGACTGTCCTGTGTTTTAAACAGAGCAAGAAAATCGTTGTCTGAATACCAGACTGACACTGTTCTCCCTATTTAAACAGTTTGTTTTCCATATCAAGGGGAATGGTTCCAAATAAACAACGGAATAAAAAAGGCTGTGAAAAATGATACCACAAATGCTAAGCTGAAATATCTTAAGACGGAAAGTTCCATCCTATAAAGTGGAAATATACACATGAAATTTTTATAGTTATATCACTTCTGTTCTAGTTCTCAAAATAAAGCAAATCAGTGCATTTGATAAGAGTCTCAAAGCAAAAAAAGAAGCATAAGGGAAAAGTGGAAATATTCTGAGCATCATTTGTGAGTGTTATATAAAACACTGTAATGTTTCTGAGATTTTTTTCTAGATGAGAGACTAAAGAAAGAAATCGGGACTCAATTGCCATGATGCTCTCAGATCTTTTATCATTTTTCAGTTACAAGTAATTTTTAGAAAATGCTTTGAAAACAGCAATGGTCATGTTTCAAATATTCAAATGTATTCAAATAAAACTTTGGTTATTTTTGTAGTGCTGAAACAATATATTTTATGTCATATTTTTGTGGAAAAAATCCCTGTGAGTTAATGTGATAAAAATCTACTGAAGACAAACCACCAGGTCAGCACAGGAAACTTCAAAATCCCATCACTTCAAGAAGAAAATGAAAATAAATTTTAATAAAAATCAACTGAGATCAAGCTGTGAATGTTTGAATTTACAGCAGCTTATGTGTGGTCTTCTGAAAAGTAGTCTAGAGCTCAGTGTAGAAAAGTGTACAGAAATGCTGTCTCCTTAGAAATTTTGTCATGTTTTGAGTGTATATTTGGGAGGAGGGACAAATCTCTCTGGTTAGACCAAAAAAGATTGTTCTAACAATGTATGTTGTTACACGCTGGTTATATGAGCTTCTCAAATAAAGATGCATTGTTGTTGCCAGTTTATGTAAAAGAATACAAAATATTTTTAAAATACCAAAGAAAGTACTTTGTCATTTCTCTGAGCAAGTCTTGTGTTTGCTTTTAAAGAATTTGTTTTAAAGAACTTGTCTGAACTATCTCAAAGTGAACACCATTGCCAAAACCATTTCTACAAAACTGAAGGTTAGCTTTCAAATATATCTATCTTTCTCTGATATCTCCTTTCCTCTTTCTGAAGGCTATATTACATTGGAATTTATCCAATGCACTGTGTTTTAGATTTGCCCATCAGCTTCACTATTATTATTCTTGCAACCTTTTCTAATATAAGTTGTGCCAAGATTTCAGTACAGGACAACTGTGTGGCCACAGAGGTTTCTCCCCTGGTGATTTTAACTGGCACACATTGTATTATGGTGTGATTTTTACTTCTGTGAAGATCAAATGTGGGTCTGCTGGGATAAAAACTTCTCTCTCTTGTATATTCAGTTTTTAATTTTTGATTTCATACCTTTTGGATTGTTTAAGTGAAATTTGGGTTGGTATTTTATGTGATGGCCCCTTTCTCCACAGAACTATAGAAAAACTCTAATACAACTTTTCAAAGCAGGGGCAGTTTTGAGATCAGACCAAATTGCTCAGGGTTTTACTCTCCTTTCCCTCACTGACAAAATTATATTAACAGATTTCAGTAATTTTATTTTCCAGGCAATCTTGATCTAATTTTTTGGCTTCAAAATTTGAATATTCCATATCATTAGCTGTAATATTCCAATTGTTCAAAAGAGTTTTAGCTAGAAGACTATCTTCTGATGGACTGTTAGCTCACATTGCTCTGTTCACTTATTGCTTAGTCATGTAAGATATTTCTAAGTGTGAGCAATCCTACCATTTGTATTGCTTTTTCTGTGTGTAACAGAAAAACTGAAAGGTGCCATAGCAAAGTGATTGCAATTTGAAGTGCATGTGACTGTTCAAAGGCACAAAATGAAACATATAACTCAAAACTAGATGCATGGATGGGCACAAAAATGTTCTGTCTTGTAGTATTATACTGAAGAAATTCTCGTCTTTTTTTCACTATAAAAAATTGTACATGTTTAGTAAAAGATAATCCCAACCATGAGTTAAATTGGTTATTGTGCTTCCCCACGAATTACAAACGGAAGAGGTACTGTTCTCAGCAAGAAGGAGAAAGGAGGAAGCAACCTGGCTTCTAACCCAGCTGTTACTTGGTACTGACAAGGGTCACATTTTTATACAAATGAATGTTTAGCCTATAACAAGTACAAGACTTCAATGCACGAGTTCAAGAAAAAAAAAAAAATCACTGGTTTCTTCCTGATCAGATAGCTTTGATTTCACAACAAGTAGAGGAAACAAAGGCATGTTTTGAAATATTTCAAAGAAAACTGCCATCCACTCTGTTCTGTCCCATGTAGTTCTGAAAGATTGAGAAAAAAAATTGTCCTCTTTTGTTTTTGGGTTTTTTCCTTCCTGTTTGACAGGGACTCCATACAGAAAAGCTTTTATTTCCAAGCTTTGCTATAAACCCCTTGGAATGGCTCTTAGTGATGAAAGCACTGAGCAACATTTGCAGCTTGCCAGAATGGCACATCTGTCACTATAAAAGCTGTACTGTGAGGTGGCAAAAGGAAACCTATATATAATATAATTATTTTTTCATGGTAAATATAAGGCCAAGCAAAGACAGGGAATTTGCAAATTAAACCTGGCATGATCTAATCCTGTTTTTGCAGTGTTTAATTTTCAGGTGTCTGGGCTATGTTACACACAAGTTAGGAAGCCCTCTACTAACACAAATTACAGTAACTGAGGGAGGCGTTAGCTCCTGCCCCTTTTACATTGTGATTTTTTTCTATTTATGCAGGCCCTCCCTGGATCACTTACAATGCATTATAATTATTGTTTAGTGACATCTCAGAGAGTAAAGCCGTTAGGACTGAAATATGCTTATTCAATCTCTCTCCTTAAGTGGTGCCTCTTGATAGCTCATTTCAAAATGGGAACTGACACCTCATCTCTTTATCTCCCATAATCAAATTCTCTTCTTCTTTCATAGGCTGCTGTTCAGAGAAAATTGCATTTTGCTGTAGTTTTGATGTTTTGTGAATCTGTGTTACAGGTAAAGGGGTAGTTGAAGGTACAGAGTCTCAGTTGTGCCCTCATAAAAAGGCAGTGTCAATTTTGTTTGTATTAAATTGAGCTGAGTAGCAGTTCCATGAGGGCAAATAGAACTGAAGCTTAGATGATTTTAATTCTAGTTTCTCAGTTGTTGGGTTGTCTATAAGACTAGTGATATTTTGTACAAAAAGGAATTTTTTTGCTGTAAATTTGGATAAAACAAAAGTTTATGGTTAATGAGGCTATGAGACCTCCTCTGGTGGCATTTTCTCCTTTGCATCCTCATTTTCCATAGCCCTGCTTATTTTCCTACCCAAATTTAGCACCCCAAAAATATGCACTCCAAGTTATCATTCCAACTTGAAAAATAATCATACTTTAAAAAAATTAAGCCAAGTGTATATATATATATATATATTTAATGCAGAGAAATGGGACTTTTATTTTAAGTAAGTAAATAGACTGTTTGCATCAATGAGAGAAAGTGGCTCTTGAGGAAGAGCATTTCATCCTCTTCACAGCTGAACTGCCTTTGTGGACTTGTCTCCATCTACGGACAAGTGGTAGAATCCAGTTTCAGTATGGGGATGTTTCAGTAACATCCCCAAATATGCATGCCTTATGATGAACTTCTGTCATATTGTAGAACTGACTGCAGAACTGCAATTGCAGAGCAGAGGAAAGTAAGAAACTGTTTGGCAGAAACAAATATTAACCTGGAAACAGAGGAATCCAAACTGGGCTAAGATAATTTCAAAGAGTATGTTCACAAGTGATGTTTTCCTCTATGTGTTTGATTTTGACTGTGTTTCAAAGATCTTAATAAGGATCAGTGTAGATACTAGAATTCTTCCCTCTTGATCATGTTTATAAGTCTCTGTGAAAAGCAGAATAAGGAGCTGCTGGTGGTGGAACACTTATAACCTCCTCTGTGAAGATCTATTCAATGCAGAAGTAAAAATGAATTTTATATTCTGTTCTATTTGAAACAAGTTTGATTCTTTACCTGCTCTAATATCAAGCAGGCAAGGCAGGGGGTGCAGTGTGGAATGCCATGTCTTAAAGCAGCTGCAGTTGTGGGTTTTTTGTTTTTGTTTTGGTTCTTTACTTTAATGTGTCAATGAATAAAAACATTTCTAAATAATATATTTGTTCTTTATAAAGTTGACTCATGAAGCTAAAAACAAAAAACTTCTTCATTGGCTGTGTAAGCACAAAGCTTGTGCTAGATTCAGTGTAAGCTGATACTGATGATATGCGTGATGCAAGGATTTGGATTCTTCAATCAGCTATTGGTCTGGTTTAGCATCTTCAGGAAAGAGTCTTCGGTAGGAATAACTGTAAAATAAGTCTGTGGAGACTGTGACAATTTAAGTGCACTCCCAACTCTTTCCCATCGGCAGTGAACCTTCCTTTCCATTCAACTGAATTGGAAACTGCAGGGAAGTACTGATTACACTTCTCTGTCCTACGAAGAAAAGAAATCCAAATTGTTCTCTTTAAGCTGGACAAATAAAAAGGGTGAGTTCTACACAGTGCAAAACCAAACACAAATCTCTAGGCTGCTATATCTGGGGAATATATTACAATGGGGAAAGAATACCACTAGAGATAGATTCCACTGAGATTGCAAAAGCCTCCACCGAACTTGAAAAACACATGCTATTTACAGCAGTATAATTAATATGCATTATTATTATTATTAAAATAAATACTCCTGTTTCCCTCCACTGATGGTTGTTTTTTATCTTCAGTATGGCCTGCAAATATGTGTGGTTTTGATCTTCAATATAGAGCAAGATTGTTTCTCACTGCCAGCAGAGATGTAGAATGACTCATCAGCCCTCCTGTGTACACGGAGGGACAGATTGATGCAGACTGTGGATGCTGAACACCATCTCAAGGAAAAGGCTCTTTTTTTATTGACTTTTTTTCCCCCCACACCTTACAGCCAATTTCCCCGATCAGTTGCCAGCATGTTTTTTTTTTAAAGATGTTGCTTCTAAGATGCATAAAATGTCCTGTGCTTGCACATTCCCTACAGCTCAGTAAAAAGCTCATAAGTTATTTTGGACAATTTATAGAACATGTGGTAGAATGTGGTAGCATGTTATGCTAGTATGTTTTTTTAATACATTGGAACTTCTCTTAAGAGGTATAATTTTTTCCCAATTATAATTTTTCTGCACTCTTTTGTAGTTTAATGAGAGAATATTTTTTTAGCAGAGAAGAGAACAGTAAACTGATATAAAAAATAGGTGGAGTTCAGATACTGCAAAAATGGTGTCACATTAATATCTGCAGGTGAAAGACAATATGTCATTATAGTTCTATCCTTAAAGTTAGATATCAATATTTTGTTAAATTTTTATAGTATAACAGAGGATTTAAGTTTGATTTTCATTTTATATTTACCAAGAAAATTAAATCTATTTCATTTGCAGAAGTACGATTTATGGTTTTACTAAGAAAATTAAATCTATTTCATTTGCAGAAGTATGATTTATGGTTCTTCACAAAATCCTGCTAAATCCAAAGAGAGAATATGTTCAGGACAATGATCTGTGGAATTGGAGGAAATTTTAAGTAGCAGTGGTCAAACAGTATGGGGAGAAAATGCAGAAAACCAATTGTGAAATTTCTCATTTGTTGCAGGGATAATACATATGTATGTAACTATTTCCTGGAAGGTCAAGAGTTCTGTACTTTTTCTGTAAGACGGTGATCCCTTGGATTCAGAATAGGCCTGTTGGGACTTTGTTCAATTTAGGTTTTCAATTATTAGTCATTAACTTTGTGTTGCGTTTTGGACTTACCTCTGAGACTGATGACTTTTGTTTATGTACTATGAAAGGTGTCTTCTTCCTACAGTTCATGTCTGCAATGTTTTTTCTGCTGTAGCCCATACAATTTAGGTTCATCTTCATTCTTGGTTTTCTTTACTTTCTTCCTGTGTTACTTTCTATTTTCCAACATGTTGTGTTTGATTTTGATTTCTTCAAAACTCTTTCTTACTGTTTTCTGCAAACAAGACAACAAACTTTATATTCAACAGGTAGTTCACCCAAGAAGTAATGGAATACCATAGATCCTGCAGTCCTTACACAGATAAAGGATAGATTGCTTCAACTTTCTTTCTAGTTTATGTAATTGCATATAAGCATAGCAAAATTAATTCTGTCTAGTTTTCCATTTTTCCTCTCAGTAGACAGAAACTGAGCCACTCAACAATGTAGATGACAAAACTTTTTATATACTTCATTTTTAACTCTTAGAGGAGAGAAGAGGAATCAAAGGTAGTTTCCCAGCTAAAATGATGTCTTTTGCTTTAATTTTCCCTTGCTAGTCATAGTATCCTTGTGGAATGGAGAGCAAAAGTGGGAGTGGAGCACTTCCTTATTTACTCACAGCTTTTCTGCTGTGCTTAGAAAATTCAACATGTTTAGAAAATAACAGACTTAGCACCTCAGCAAGGCAAGTAAATGAACATTTAATAAAGCTATACCCCAGAATATCATTGAAGTTCAATGTTAAAGAAGGAAATCTACAATAAATAGCTCAATAATTCATAACAAGGAATATATTTTAAAATAAGAAATTCTGGTAGAAATAACTTCCAGGTAATCTAAGGTAACATATTCAGTTTTGTAGTGTGGAAAACCAAGTCTAATGAAGACCATTGCCTGTATTCTGGCTTTAATTTTTTCACTAAAGAAATGTTTCAAATATGTTAGCAACTGCTGAGATTCTGCGTTTTAATTTTACTTTTGATTAGAATAGCCTAATTGAAGGTGAAATTAAAACTAGTAAAAATTTTAGAGAAAATTACTGGAGGAATTGTGAAACATTTAAGAAGGTTTAAAAAGCTCAGAAAATATCCTCCTGACTCAACAAGCTTTTGAAATGTGCATTGCATGCACTCTGGCCCAATCACTTGTAACACCACAATCATTATTTATTTTGAGACATCTCTCAATCATAATAATTGATTAATTGTGCCATGCCCATATGCAGATAAGGATGACATCTGACCAAATTATACTTTATTAATTGTCAATACTTGTTACGTTTCTTTGAGATCTTCAGTGTGTGGACCTTATTTTTTCTTAGCTTTTATTCTAAAATTTCAGCTCAATGAAAACTTTTCTAGCTTTGGAACATTTCAGTATGGGAACACTATGATAGTAATGTAAATGCCTTTGGGGTTTCAGCTGTTACTGCAGCAAAGTCTTCTGGTTTTCAGAAACTGCCAGAAGCGGAGGTAATAAAGGTCATATATAGTTTTGATAACCCTCATCATTATCCTTCTATGGCTACAAGGATATTTTTATTTATATGTGTTCCACTTTTTTCTCAGCTCTATGCCAAGTTTTACTCATCAAAAGAGCCATTTCATTTTCAAAGAGAGATCTCAGGAAATCAAAACTTTGTTTTTTTATAGTTGATCTACAGTGCTTATAAATCAAAATCACCCAGGTAATGGAGAAGAAAGAGAAATGTATACATTTAAAATGGAACTCTATAAAAAATAGAGCTAAGAACATCTGTAGGTACAAGAAGTCCTTCAAATACGAGAATCATGAATAATATAGTTCTCTATTGGACTCAATATGCCCCAAACGGAGGGCAGGCACATTTTGCCAATACCACAGGTCATGAAGATAAGGAAGAACATAAAAGAAATTACTTATTCCTTTACACTCAGCTGGGCAGTAACAGAACTTGCTCAATTTTGAGCTTTTCAGATATATCATGATTGAGGTAGAGTTGACTGTAAGATAGTAAAGTTCAGCACTGTAAGACAGTAAAGTTCAGTGGAGAAATTGATTTAATGGAGAATATTCAAGTCCAGAAGTCTTGCTGTTGATCAACACCCCACTTATACTTGGAGCATTATATTCTGTTGCTTGTGCTGGCACTTGTTCACCCTGTGGCATTATTTTTTCCTTGCTTAAAAGGCAATTGCACTCACCTTTGCAGAGCAGGATATAGAAATGTAATTTTGTGCTTGAAATCTGTCAATAAACATATACTAGTTTGAAGGAATTCATCCTATTCCTATTAGCCTTCCACCCTCTAAGACTCCTTTTCCCCTCTCCTCACTCCCTGGACAACTGCAGGAGGTGATTTTGGCACTGTGTAGCTGTTGTCATTGGGAGCATTGCTGTGCCATGAAGGTGACCATGCTTGTCTCTGCTGAGGTTAAGCGTGCTTCCCTTCTACAAGATGGGCTTCTATCTTGTCAAGCCAGGCTAAATTTTGTCTAGCTTTAATTGGCCTGGGCTGGGGTCACAGGTGCTACCACTATAGCAAAGGGTTCAGTCTCTCCTTAAGGCCTAGTGTCCTTTTTTCTGAAACTGCTGCAGCTGAGCCGTGCTCTGGCAGTCAGTACAATATGCAACAGGACCGAGTGTTGCTATTTCCCTTCTGCAGCTGCCTGGGAGTGAGTGAGAATTATTCACTTAACCTGCTTGTCTGTGTCAAACTGGAGAGGAGTGGCAGGGTTGTCCAAGACCTGTCATTCCCAACCACTCAATGCTTGGATGCTGCTTCTGCACTCAGAATCAGACAATTGTCCTTGGACTCCCTCCCCATTTAGCCTTCCACTACTCAAAGAATAACATCAAGAACGAGCTCCAAATACTTTGCATGGATTTGGTAAGACCTTTAGTGGAGTGGACTGACTCTGGCTGCAGGCAGACTGCCCTTCCTTATCTATTTACATGTCAGCAGTGACCCTTTTATCACATACTGACTCCAGAGCCAGTTCAAGCATAGCACATCATCTAGTTGTGAGACAGTATTATGTCTGTAACCGATATGTGATGGAGGGCAAAAGGTCACATATATAAGTTTTGTGTAGTCGGCAATAGAAAATGAGCCAAACTTCAGGGTTCTCATTTAGTAGAACCTCTAGAAATTAACTTTGTCAGTAAGTCTTTTTATTAGAGTAATCAGTGCGAGACTGGATGCCAGTAATAATGTTAGCTGTGTGAATTTAAAATCAAGCAGTCATGACTTATTTTCAGGAAGACTTAATGCCTAATACTTCAATTCACTCTCATCAAAAAATGAGATAATTATCCCTAATTCTCTCCTCTGGTGCCATGATTTTTTTATTGTGTAGAGACTATGTATTCTTAAAGCAAGTCATTTTTAAGTACTAATCAGACCACATACGACAGTTTCCATGACAGTCTAATCGAACACTAGCTTTTAAGTCAGAAATATGAAATAATTTAGACTATTTATTTTAATTGCTTGCATGTTAATTAATCAAATACCTTTCCCAGGGTAGTGATTATTTTACTCAATATTCATCTTTCATGTATGCACACACATCCATACAGATTCACTTTTAATAAAGTTAAACTTCTCCCATTAATATCATCAGAGTAAAAAAAACTCAACTTCACTAAGCAATATTATTTTAGCCTGAATAATTTTTTTCCTATTTCTACAAAATAAGAATTATCTCTTAAATCATGACTCTCTTCAAGTTGTTATATTTTATAATGTGTATTCTTTGACATTTAAATAATTAAAAAATTGAATAATTAAATATGAAAACTTTTGATTTCTTAAAAATCCTAATATATACTAATTAAGTATTATTAATAGTTTTTGGTTCTGAAGTTGACTCCTGTAATGATATTGCATACTGCAATGATAAGCATGTAGCATAAAACTGAAAAAAGCCATTATTTAAAAGAACATTATATATTCTATTGTTAAGTAATTAATGCTTGGTTACATTCTGAATTTACTGAATTTACATACTGAATTGTTGTAATATACATTTTTAAGAGGATATTGAATTTATCACTGTTATCACATGATGCAGATTAAAAAAAAATAAAGCATTTAAAGTCCTTCATTGCTTGTTACGGTGGAGAAAAGGGTTTATGTGAAAAATTTTAAATTCTGTTGACTGCCTAAAGCAAACTTTCTCATATAGCATCCTGATCTTACATCATATATTTTTCATAGCTAGTTCACCTGGCACAGCTGAACTTGCATCATCATGGGGTCTGACATTGGATAAGTCTAAATGACACAGGAAAAAACAACCTTCTTTTACTAACAACAGTTTCAAGGATATTTTTCATAAGTGAGAACATTTAGAGACAACATAATCCTCTTTGAAGGCAAATTCAGTGTGTTTTGGAAAATTCTTCATTTTAACACTTCTTAACACCCAGAAAGGAAAAATCCCTTCAAACTTGACAGAGCACTTCAGTAGGAAGTTTGATTTTGTAAACCAGTTCTTAAAGTTTGCATATGGACACATCCGGGCTCCAAATCCTTTGATATACGCATTGTTTTTTCTTGCTGTCACAGTTTTATGTTTAAGACTCATTGGTGTGATAGGTTGCAGCCAAAATGATGCCAGTTATTCCTAGTTTCTCTTTAAAGAACGTGGCGTCTAGCTGCATGAAACGAGATCTAATGACTTTCTTCTTTGGCTAGTGGTGGCAGACTGGTGCAAGTAGACTTGATTGGATTGTTTCTGCAGCAGCTGCTGCAAAAATAGATTCATAGAGTTACAGTCACTGGCATTGGAAAAGAACTCTGGAAATCATCTGGTCCAGTTTACTTTATTTAAGCAGCGTAGGCTAGAGCAGATTGCTCAGAACTCTGTCTGGTCAGGTTTCGGCTCTTAAATTAAACATCTATTTCCATTTTGGAAGTATCAGAGGAAACTGCATTTTTTTTCTGGGAATAAACAAAACAAAACAAACCACAAAAAAACCCCACCACCAATGTGCTGAAATCCTAAGCATTGTCATCCATTTCCACCTACAGAGGTCTCATTGTTTCACCTATAAATCAAAATTTAATAGGAAAAAAAGCTGTGTAGCAGTATTTTAATTTCAATTTTATGCTTTTGTGGTAGGTTGACCCTGACTGGATGCCAGGTGTCCACCAAAGCTGCTCTGTCTCCCCTCCTCAACTAGAGAGGGGAGAGGAAAATATACAAAAGGCCTGTGGATTGACACACAACAGGGAGAGATCACTCACCAGTTAGCATCACAGGCAAAAAGACTTGACTTCAACAAAAAACTAGGCGTCCTTTGACAAAACCACAGCAGACATATTCAGTGCCTTGGTTACAGATTATACCTCTCGATTGAAGTATTTTTCTGCTCTGAGCACCACAAAAATTTCTGGCCACTCTCCTGCTGCATGTGGTTCAATACTTGCAAAGAAACCACACATTTTGTAGTGTAAGTTCTGAGGGGGAGACTGCACAGGGTGAAGTGTTGGAGGGAATGAGTTTAGCAAAGCACAGAATCCCATATTCAGCTCTGCTGTGGGTAATGCATTGCCTCTGGCAGCAGTCAGGCTTTTTTAGAGTAGCTCAATAAATAACATCTTCAGAGCAGATCACTCTAAATTTATACATGCACTCATAACAACAGGTATTCTGTTTCAAATATCTCACATCTGTAGGCAATGAAATTACTTTTTTCTTTTTCTCCCAAAAATATTTTTAAACACAAGACAAAAGACCTAGTTCATAACTGTGTCCTCTTTGTACTTGTGTAAGTGTCTTAATATGCATTAAGGCTTACTCCAGAAACCATTGATGGTTAGCTGATTCATTATATTGATTGACAGTAAAACATCAAGAAAAGCATCTATCTGTGACCACTTTGTCAAGAGAAGTACTCTCTGAACGCTGCTGTCTCTGTGTATGTTGGCATTTTGGCACAACATCTAAATCACTAACAAACAAAATGCCATTCTAACGAGCATGGTAATATTGGTTCTGACAAAGCATTTAAAAAGAAGAGGATCAGAGAGCCCCAGCCCAAGGAGAGAATTGGATCAAGTTTTATCTGCAGAACTTTTCTTTCTCTTTTTGCTTTTCTCTTCCCATACATAGTTTCCATTCTGTATCTGTCCTTCCTCCCCCCTGCTCCCCTCCTTCTCTCTGATATTTCTTTTTATTTCAAAAGTTTCAGAGAAACAATGACAGAATTAACTTTTATTTTTCTTTTTAAATTTTTTAAATATTTATGAATCTAGAAGACTTTCAGTGCTTTATTTTTGTTAAGATTTTTGTTTTGATTTATTTTTCCAGCAGGAATATAATTAGCCTATAATTAGCCAGGACCTGTACTCAGAATTGTAGAATTTCAGGTGGGGTGAAGCAGATGATGTTATACAGAATGAGTAGAACTGCAGTGAAACCAGTTTAAAAAGCAAGCTTGTCAACTGGAGGACTTACAAAATAATTTGTGAAGGTATTCAGTGAATAAGATAGAGCAATTAGTTTCTTTACTGGCTTAAGAAAATGAGACATAGCAGCTTCCAGAATATAATTTCCATTTCTGAAATCTAGAATTGCTCAGCTTTACCATTCATTAGAAAAAAACATCATGGCATTATCTATGAAAGCTCTAGCAGCCAGAGATGAAGACATATATTAAGCAATTAAACAAAATTATAATTGACAATTTAAGTCAAGATTACATTAACTTGCAAACAATAAGTGGATTGTATGGAACTGTAGAATCATAGAAATTACATCTATATATTTATTGAGTGATCTGGATTATGCTGATCAGTTTATTAAATATATGGCACATCTGGGTGCACAGTCAATTAAAATTATCCTTACATTTCCATTCACGTTTAGAATGATACTTGCCATGAAGAATCACAGGTCTCATAGAACTGCATGTCAGCTGGTTTTGAACCTTTCTTCAATATAAGTAAGTCTTTCTCATACACTTTGGTGTGATAATTCTGTGACAGTTCAAGAAAGAAATAGCAGACAACAACTCAAAGAAGTACAGTGTTGATGTACATCAATATATATTACTTGCCTCTACTTGTGAGCCAAATTTTAAAAGGCTATGTGTGCAGGTTCTGGATTTATCTGCATACACTGTTGTTTCATGCTTACTCATTAAAAAAAAAAAGAAAAAAAGAAAAAAAAAAGAGTAGAATTTGGATGAAAAGCACGTTTGATTTGTACTCAACCTTGGGGAAGGAAATATTCAAAAATAAAAGAGCAAGTCTTCTGCAAATGCAATTTTGTACGTGGGTTTGCAATTTCAAAAGTTGCCAATGAGAGTAATCAAGCCTTTGAGATGAAAGTCAAATTTAATAATAGGCCATAGTTTAAATGATTCTTAATGCACTCATTTCCTAAATGGGAAGATAATCTTTTTTTGGAGGCACTTGTGGATTATTTTTGGAGCCACTTTTTCTGACTTTGTAATTCTTTTGCACAGACATTTAAAATTCTGCCATACATATATCCTGAGAGACAAAACAGTCTGAAAAGAACATCCCAGATGAGAACTTTGAAAAACAGGAGATAAAAAACAAACTTCTGCTACAGTGATATAATTCCTTCTTTGCATCCTTGCCTTCTATCTTCCAAGGATTTCTTATTTGTGTGCAGTTATTTTTCTGTGTATATACACGTATGTATATTTATCTTTCAAAAAAAAATTCTTTCTCTCTCTCAGCATTCTTCATAAGCAGTATATAAAATGAATACAAGTGAATGTCAAATTGAAGTTTGGGGTACTTTAAGCCTCTTGTAACTATTTCCCTTTAGAATGTTGCCACTCACATCCAGAGCAGCTAGACTTCCGAAATCCCCTGTCGAGGTACTCTCCACTTTATTTGTAGTTTCTACTACATAGTGGTGGAAACAGAAAATGGCTTGTTGGCTTGGCATCATGCAGGGCTAGCCAAACTCAGAACAGGTATGAGTCAGACTCAGTGTGATGCATTCAGACCACAGGGAGTCCAAAAACAAGTGCCCATCCCAGAAAACAGTGCAAAGCAGGCAAGATGGCATTGAATTGGTGATCTCTACTACCAATGAACAGACTTGGGAGAGTGAGAATATTATCTCAAGTTGCCAGTTAATATGTACTACAGTTTGGTGGGATTTGTCAGCCAAGAAACAGACAAGACATGTAACCCTCTTGATCTGCTGCTTGGTTGCTGATGTCAGTTGAGGAAAAAAAAGTTTAATTTTTCTTCTGTTATTTCATACAAAGAAACCAGAAGTTTAAGTGGGAAACAAGATGAAAATTATTCAATATTATCTGTTAATTACAACATCTTTAGATTTTTGAAGTTGTAACAAAAGGTTTGAATGAATAAAAGATCCCAGTTAAAGCCCTTGATATACTATAAAACAACATAAGTCTGCTGGATAACTCTCCCTGAAATATCAATGAGTAGCCATAACTCTTCATACAAACTGAAAAGTTACCAGGACATGCTTTGTGCAGAAGAACGTACAATTAAACACTTCCTGGGCTAGATGCTGTTATAGAACACTGTTCATCTGTATCCAGATGTTAGTTAAGGACAACATGGTTAAAAGGAAGGCGAGAGGTAAACTATATCACATCAGCCAAATATTTCTTCTGTTCACTGAGGTGTGTTTTAGGTAACAGCTCAATTGCTCCTCCAGACAATAGGTAGCTATAAAGCAAAGGACAGTTAAACTCCACAGTGAAACTCCAGTAGTGAAGCTCCCTGATTTCAACAATGAATTCAGGCTATATCCTCAGTTAAAGTGATTTGATGTAGTTCCACTGCACAATTCTGTTTAAATCTTGTGATGTATTATTTGTGATCCATTATTTGCAACTCATATTAACATTTTTCCGAAGTATAAGCCTTGCCTGTAAACAGTATAAGGTTTCCATGGCACCTGACAAGCCTGTCCTGGCAAAAAATGAATTCAAGTGAAGTCAAAGTTCTATCATACATATTATAACCTGAGGAAATGCTATTGGGATGCAAACTCTTGGATGATAGCCTTCTACTCCCCAGCTATGGGAAAAGCACAAGTTTAAAGCTTATTGCTCTGAGCTGGGGACTATACAAAGCCTATACAAAGAACTTACTGAAGTTACAGAATGTAATTTAGAAGAAACCTTTAAAATATCTAAAACAGAAACCTTTAAAATATCTAAACCAAAAGTTGATTTTAGATAAAGACCACATAATAAACATGCAGCTAAAATGATCATGTATTAGTGATATGCCAACTCTCCTGCTTTTAACTAATATTAAAAACACAGTATGATTAGGACAGTCAGGAGAATTTCATTGCAAAATATTAAAGCTTTCTAAGTTCCATCACTCCAAGAAATATTTTGAAGTAAATGCAAAAGTTACCACTGAATTGTTCCATAAATAATTGTTTTCATTTTAGTCACCTCTTACTAGAATTTCAGTTGCAGTAAAATAAGAAACCTGTCAATTGATCATACATCAGTCAACTATCAATCACATAGAAGCAAACCTTCAACTTCAGAATTGTCTGTAAGTAGCAAATACAGTTGACATTGACTTCTGATCCTCTGTGTATTCTTTAGGTTTCATTAATTTTAATTATGTTTATATTGCTCTATGAGCAGCTTCTATAAATGCTGAGCAATGAATATAACAAATTATTAATGTCACCATCATAATTCAAAGGCAGCTGGAAATGTGCATACATTTGTTCTTTTAATTTTCATGCTCTATTGTCAAAACGTAGATTATGCTAAGTGTTCTTTTGGGAATTATTAATTAGTCCAAATTCCATCAGTAATAATGAAGTTAAAAGTCTCTAATTATATGAGTACTTTGGGATGATTACATTATACTAAAAATGCAGTGGATTGTGGAGAGTAATAGTGGGGACTGTTGGTTAAGAGCAAAACACTGAAGAACAGAATACCTGGGTTCTAACTACGTGTCTTGATGTGTAATTGATGTACCATCTTTTCTAAGGGTGATGTTTGTTTTTTTACCTTTTGCCTCTGTTCAAATAAGTAAATATTTAGCTTAGAAGGGTATCGAAGTTCTTTAATACTTGCCATTTTACTATCAACAGCACTTTTATGCATGTAGACAAATTTTGCATGAAAACATGAATATCTGGGACAATTTTATAGTATTATTTGAAGCATTCCTTAAAAAGAAATCAATATTCTAGAATATTCACATTAGGAAGAAGTGTGACAAGCAAAAGGCATAGTCCTGAACTTCATAGTCTCAGTTGTGTACCTCAACATATTCAGTAACTGTACAAAATCATGGCCATTGTGTTCTTTCACAGATAACAAACTTCCAAATGCCATTTGCTCAGATTTCAAACAAGCCAAAGAAGACTTTTACATGGAACAGTTTACATCTCGAAATTCAGTGACAAGGCTGAGAAAGGTGGTAGGCGAGTGCCTCAGGTTAGTTGTGTTTTCTACCCCTGCTGATTGAGATCTTCACTGCAGAAAGTGAAAAAACCTCAAGCCTAGAAGCTATTTGCATCCAAAGGAGGTGGTGTGACATCTTCCTCAAATGAGGGTACCAGACAAAGATAGGACAGGACTTCAGTAATTCTTGAAACTTTGGGTACTTTTGTACCAGAAAAAACAATGTGTTTCTGGTTTTGTTGTTTGGAGGGTGAGTCAAGGTGGTTGGTTTTGCTTACGAATTTGGTTTTGGGAGTATTTGGGATTTTTTATTTGTTTTATTTTTTAACAAGAGAAAATATTAAGAGCTGTGTAATATTGTGCAGAACATCCATACCCAAGATGTAGTCATAGTAACTGCTGTAGTGAATTCCCCTTGCTACTTCTACCTTCTGTTTCTACTAAACCTAGAGAAAGCAGACCAGTTCCCCATCTTGTCTCATATTGGATTTAGTGGAGGTATACATGTTATTCAATTTGAACATCTGGCCATATATATTTTGTTCTTAGCCCTTATTTATATTTTCCAAGGCTATGAGAAAACCCAGCATGTATACTTTGAGCACATGTTCATTATATATTGAGACATAGCTCGTTATATGTCAGCCTAACGTGCTTTTGATTTAAATGCTAATTGGACCATGGAGAAGCAAAAGAGTAGGAAGCAAAAGCATAGGAAGAGGGAGTTATTTTCCAGAAAGTATATCCAACCAGAAAAGGGAAGGCATTGCTAAAAGAAAAATAAAAATCTCTGTTTCACTGTGTTCTCTTTCATGTTGAAACTCTTAGTCCTTCAGCATAACGCCAGATTTAGCTCCAGAAATTAAAATATTTTCCTCTCTTTATTTTACTTTCAGTTTGTTTGTTTGTTTACCCTTTTTGTTGTGGTACCCTCTGGATTTCAAGATGAGATTGCTTTTTGTCCACAGAGATAGTATCCACAGATTAATCCAAACACAAGAACATTCCGAAGCTTCTGAACAATTGAAATCTCAAAGTTTTGAAGATGGAGTATGAATTAATGCACATCTTCACTACCGCCGTTGCTGCAGCTGTTACAGCAGCATATAAAGAAAAAGTTTTTTTCCCATTAGTGTTTCAGTAAGGAAAGGCCACATTCTTCACTTTGAATTGACACTGAGATGTCTATTGAGAGATGAAGTACAATACGAATTTGCTAGTTGATAATAAGTTGTGCCAAGATTTGAATTTGAATGGATGCTTAGCTCTCTGTTAATACAGAGAAACAAAACAACTTTTCCAACTGAAATGCAACAGGTATAGAAATTGCTGTATATATTGTTTTTAAATTTTTTTAAAGAAAGAAAGCATTAAAAAGTAGGTTAAAAAAAGACCTAGAAATTAACAGGGTGTTTTGGTAAATATTCCTGCTTACTGTTACAGCTGTGCTTTTTTTTAATGGGGAATTTTTCTATTCCTGGGTGAATTTTCTCTCCATTTTGAAATATAACTTTTTACCAATGTCAATTTTTCTTTTTCATGTAAGAACATATATGGGGAATTAACAATGTGCTAACATTTCCGGGCAGCTCTGATTACTATAAGCCAAATCACAATCCTAATTGGCAAGCTAAACTACCTAAATCATTCTAGCTACTTGCAGCAGAACAGAAAATGATGATGTTTGTGCAGGAATCAGGTCAAGAAAGTTCAAACTGTTTTCTTTTTTTTTTTTAATTTAAATTTGATTTTGGATAGAATCTTACATAAACCTCTGTGGAAAGATAATCAGTCTTACAGACTGTTACTGTAATTATTTCCCACCTTCTGAGTAGTCCAATCCAAGTATTTGCCCACTCTTAGATTTGTAATTACTTTTAGATCCTTCTTTGAAAAAAGGTGGGATTTGAAATGACTACTTGTTTTGTCTAATTATATATCTCGTGAGACCTCATCATCTGTTGTTGAATTTCTTATGATTTTTGATTTACTGCTAGAATCATAGAACCATGAAATGACCAACAGTTGAGGTCTGATGCTGGCCAAATGCCTAGCACCCACAAAAGCCTCTCACTCACTCCTCCCCACAACTGAAGAGAGGAGAGAAAATTTAATGAACGGTTCATGAGTTGAGACAAGGACAGGCTTGACTTAAAGATATTAAGTGAATTTATTACTAACAAACTCAGACCAGGATAATGAGAAGTAAAATAAGCCACTAAAAACACCTTTATTTTCCCTCAACTCCTCCCTCTTTCCCCAAGACAGCACAAGGGGAGAGGCAGTGGGAGTTTTTGGCAGTGTTTATTCCCAATTACAGTTATAATGTTAGTTTTTAGATAGTTTCTTGAAAAGCTAAAGACATCGGAGAATTGTGATGTGTTCTCAAATGTTGAGGAAAATTTGAGGAAAAAGTTCTGTCTGATGAGCTGAGATAATGATAGAATCATAAAACAATTCAGCTCAAGTTGTAAGGACCTTAAGAAATCATCTAATCTAGCTTTTTGTGGGAGAGGGAGCCAGGACAAATTTGTCTGGCACCCTGTCCAACTACATATTGAAAGTCTCCTGCTGGGTGCTCCACCATGGCCCTGGGGATGTTGTCTCAGTCATTGTTCCCATAAAAATTTTCTTTCTTAAACCAAGGTGAAACCTCTCCTCATGTAACTTGTACCTGTTGCCCCTTGTTGGCTCCTTGTGACTGACTTCCTGTGAAAGAAGAGAGTGTCTCTGTCCTCTAAGTAGCTGCCCTTTAAGTACTGAAATACTATAATGAGTTTTCTTAGTTTTTTGTGGGTTTTTTGTTTGTTTGTTTGGTTTTTTTTTTTTTTTTCAATTTTTTGCTAATTTATTGCTTGATGCATTTTGGTTTATCAATAAAAATGTCAGGTTATAAAGCCAAACTTTTATATTTTGTTAATAGTCCCAGCAAGGAGTCACCATGTGTCTAACCCTGGTCCTGTAGAAATTGCGGGCTGATTTGCTCTTTGCACTGGAGAGCAGTCATCTGGGCCCACAGCTGCCAAGCCAAGGTGCCTGGTGTGCAGCAGCTCCTCCTTACCAGTGCATAGCTGAGTATTGCCTCTAGCTACGATTTTTGTAATGTTTGTCTCCAAATGACAAGCCCTGCTTTGCACAGCTACCAGTATGAAAGTGAAATGCCTTCCTGTCCCCACATTATTTGGCGTAAGTTAATTTGAAAAGCCTTTTGGTAAGCTGTTCTCAATTGCAAGTTCCCTAATAAAGGCTCAGAGGGTCTGAGTTTTACTTGACACAGGAATTTGTGACTTGAAATCTGTGCAGGATATTATGACCATTCTAAATCTGTAACTTCAGTTGAAAATATCCTGAGATGTGTTTGAGTTCCATTAGGGCATTAGAGTAGCATCTTCAGAAGAGTCTGCACAACGCCTCAGTGTGCAAGCCAGGCTTTCAACAGTCTGGACATTAAAACCTTCTTACATATCATCCAGATGAGTCTAGATCATAGAGTACATTAACTGCATTTTAAGGAAAACTTGATCAAAATACAGTTTAGTTGGAAGTTTTTCCTTAGGAAGACTCTTAGTAAAATATATAAAAAAATAATTTTACTTGATAAATAGATTTGTATTGCATGCTCCACAAACACGTTTAGTCAGAACTAGGCTTCAATATATTGCCATATGTGATCTTAATTCTTGCCTAGAATCTTCATATTTGTGCAACTTGATTGGAAAAGTCTAATTCTGCATGTTTAGCAGTATGTCTTATTTTAGGTAATCTAAATTCAGTTGTAAAATTCTTTCTATTTGCAGGGGATTCAACTTGCTTCCATAGTGATAATTAATTGCATTAATCTTGAATGTTTCTTTCTATTTATCTGTCTGTCCAACTACTTATTGAATCAATTCAGCTTTTTTTTATTATTTTATTTTGGATAAATTCTCTGAATAAATATGGACAAATCCTCATCTGTAGTTGAGGTGGTTTTCAAAGGCAAAAGTGTTCTTTCCATTATGAATTCATCATTAATACTAGAGCAGTTTTTTCTTAATACGCAAGAGAGACACACGTGCTTCTTAATGGGGAGTTAATTTACTGCTGTGGTACACTGTGAAAGTATTTAAGTTGGTCTATTGTGCTATATATTACTATATTAGAATAATCAAATTCTATAATAATTTTAATTCTTTAATAGTGTTTCCTATGGAAATTAAAAATAAAACCATCTTTTCATAAACTTGTTTTTAAAAGCTGCTTCCAAATACATGGATTACTCTAAATTCAGAAACATCGTCCTTATTGAAAATTCAATGACACAGCTCCTATTAACATAAATACAACTTGCTATAGGCATAATCTGTCCCTTCCCAGAAAAGCTCAACAATACTCTGATGTCTCAGGGTCCTGGGTAAAAAAGGACATTTTTAGATGAAAACCTGTTGATATATTTTCGTCTTCCATCGCTCAAGGTAGTATACTTAAATTTTAAAAAATACTGAATTACAAAAATCATAAATATTGAAACAGCATGGTTATACTACACAAGATCTGAAATGAGGCACTTCTAGATGCAGAATTAATTTCTGCCCTTGATTGATGACCTCACAACAGTCATTCATAGCTGTGCTATGCTCTGTCACTCACAAGTTACACATAAGGTCATCAGTAATGACTAGCAATGAATAATGTATCTACAATCACTTCATTCAATATCCTTTATCCACACACATCTCCTTGAAAACAGGTTTCCAATGAGGTCAAGACCTTAAGAAAGACAAAACATTCATAAGCAATAAAGTAGATATTTAGACAACTGTCGTTTTAGTAATATTTATTGCATCTAGTTTTTAATACTTATTTAGTTATGTTCTGACTCAGTAGAAAGTCCTACACTGAATTCAACAAGCTTTGAGTTGAGTTTAGGATCCAGATTTTGACACTTGGTTGCTTTGCTGAGTAGGGGATGTGTAGGACTGGAAATGGCTCAGGAACCCATTTAGTTTTCTGTCATTGGGTCAAAAAGTAACAGGAAAATTCTGTCACAAAGATTCTGTCTACCTGGTGAAAATAAAAAGGCAAGCCAAGGCAAGGCAAGGCAAGGCAAGGCAAGGGAAGGGAAGGCAAGGCAAGGCAAGGCAAGGTAAGGCAAGGCAAGGAAAACCTTCAAGATTTTGCTCTTGTCCAACGCCCCCCCCCCCTTTTCCTCACCTTCCCCAAGCTGAAGCCTTCTCTCAGAAAAATGAGACATGGGGGAAAAATAGGGTCTGCTCAATAACTAAATATTCTTGCTGACTGAAAATCAGGCCAGATGGATTCTCCGAGGATGACACAGGACAGAAGGAGTTACTTATAAAGGAAGCCAGATTTAGATTGCATAAGATCCAAAACTTCACTCATCACATACTTGTTAGAATTTCTTTTTGCTTCATCTCTGACCTTCTTTATTCCCAAGGGCTGCATTACAGCAACATTTTCCTTCTTTCAGTATGATTTACATTCAGTGAGCTGACACAGCACCAATTTTTCTTCCATACTACTATTGCAAAATATTCAACTGAAGAGCTCAGTGTGACTAAAAGCCTTTCAGCTGCTTAGATGTACACCACATCAAAATGGTCTCTAACCTAACTACAAGTACCATAAGTGGACATAAAGGACAAAGGAACCATCTCTAATCTCTGCCTACCTGCTAATAACAAACACTCTTTATATGCAGAATAATTCCAGATTTCAGTTTGTTTTGAGTGAGGCTGTGGGGAATGGGGAGTGCGGTGAGGGAGGATTGGCATATACCTAATTCTAAGCAGTACAATCAGTGAAAAATGTCATCTTATTTCCTTTCAGAAAGTTTGTCACTATCTTAAAAAGAATTTGTACAAGGACAACACACTTATTAAAATTCATAAGGTCTTAACTTACCTGGCTATGACATTAAATGACAGGCTGTTTTCCTATCTGTCTCCATTCTCACATGAAAATGGGTTACTTTAAATGTGGTAAATAGAAAAATGATGTCAATTTGATTTCTCTATCCTTTGTTTGTCTTATTCTTTGTCAATCACGTTATCCATGTTACGTATCTGATTGCCTCCTTTTGTTCCTCTTATCGTTCCTGTTCTGTTCCTGTTCCACGTCCCACCCCCACACCCACGAGCACACACGTATAAAGTCTTGACACAAAGCACTGACAGGCCCCTTAGATTGCCACATGCAGATAAACAGATGTGACACTAAATATGTCATCACTCCTCTATTCAAATAGTTCTTTAGCTTCAATGCCAAGATAAAATAAATTTTGTCTTTTTATTTTTTCCAGTCTCATTATATGTGCAAGGGACTTGATGTATAAAATCTTTTCATTTCTTAGTCATAGAAACTCCTTTTTTACTCCATAATGAGATGCTTTGTTGTTGTTGTTTTAGAATTGCTTTTCTCTACTCATTTGAAAGGTATGCAGTTAGAAAATATTCAGAAGTTGAAAGTAGTGTTAATTTAACCCCTATTGATATTATAAAAGTGTATTACAGGAAGGAACGTATTCTCAGCCATGGCCTAAATCAATACCAGCAAAGCCAGTCTTCTTACATGTAAGCCTTTTCTAGAGCTTAGTGACTTTGAATTTGGTCTTAACATACTGATTTCTTCATCTAATTAAAGTCGGTGCAAACTTTGGCGTTGACTTTATCAGGAACAAAATTTGAAAAAAACATATTTGGATCATGCTATCTCTGCATACCTCTCCCTCTTTCTTTGAAGAAGTGGATTGCATTGATGAGTATCCTGAAAGGATTGTGAGTTGATGAAAACAAATGTGGGGGACATTGTCCTTCAGAATAACCATACACTACTGTAGACCCAACTGTAAAACAATGTGGTGAAGGAAGTTTTATACCTTTTTGCCTCTAAGTAGGGGTTTGTTTCTGAAATGTTTGCTCAGTTCTGGAATATTCTGGTTTATTTTCTTGTTATTACAAGGGAAGTCTCTGACATTGTCACCAGACTCATTCCCTGATGGCCAGTTTTTCTATAATTTACCTCTGCTCAGATGTTTTGTTGCCTAGGCAACATATTCCATTCAATCCTACTTTTGTTCTAAAACAACCACAAGCCCCTCTTTAGTATATATCTGTGTCCCTGGAGGTGGACTAAGGTTTTTTTTTGTTTAAAAGGGTCAGGAGTCAGCTCTTTTCCTGACGTGAAACTAATGCTTTTCTGAAGTGAGCCAACCAGCCCCACCTAAGTGCTTCTATTTATTAAAGGTTGGCTTATTAGAACATATACATATCACTGAAACAAAATACTTCTCAAAACAGAGAACCTAAATGAAGCTGTGAAAAATAATCTCAATTAACTGCTCCAGCATGGGTCCCTTCCATGGGGTGCAGCCCTTCAGGAACAGGGTCTCCTGCAGGGTCACGCACCCTGCCAGAAAATCTGTTTCAGCATGAGTTCCTCTCTCCATGGGTCCACAGGTCCTTCCAGCAGTGTGCTCCAACATGGGCTTCCCACAGGATCACAACATCCTTTGGGCATGAATCTACTCTGGCATGGGGTTATCCAGGGGCTGCAGGTGGACCTCTACTCCCCTGTGGACCTCCATGGGCTGCAGGGACACAACTGCCTCCCATGGCCTTCCACATCTGCTGCAAGGGAATCTCAGCCCCAGGGCTCTCCTTACCAAAACTTGGCCACACAAACCCAATACAGTCCACAGGCAAAAAGTCTCCTTTCTATTTCAGCAACTGTGCACAAGGTCATACCTCTTTATGCTCATGACCCTGTCCTCCAAAACCTGCACATTGGACACCTGCCTGCTACTTGTATTTCCACTGCTGTACTTTGACTTCTGAGGACTTCAGAATGTAATCTGCATTCTCTATAGTTCAAATAGATATCCTTGAGCTGCTAAACAAGAATTACAGTTCATTTGCCCTGCCATGTATGAGGCAGTGTGTTCCTCAGCCTCAAGTGAGAAAATGGCTAAAAAATTCTGGTTTAAGCACAACTACTCCTCTTACACTACATTATTTTAGGATTTAGTAAGAAAATGTAGACAAATGTCTTTTTCCTAAGAGGTTTATTTCCTAGTTTTTATGTATAACCTGAAATTAAAAAGTGAAAAAAATATTTTCAATAGCAAATAGAGTAAACTTGAGAAGCTGTTTTCCTGATCCGGGTGAATGTTTGAGAGATAAAAGTCTTATTCAGAAGAGACGGAAAGAGAACGAAAAGAAACTGTACAAACAGAATTAAAATAAAGTAGAAATAAAAAATAAATAATGACATGAATGTATCATTAAGTTGAAAACTTATTAATGACATTTTATGAAGAATTAATTTACCTAGAGGTCTTAAACAAATTAAAAGTGGAAAAAAATCTTAGTGAAAGATCTTTTTGGCCCCTGAGTTCATATTCCTGATACTCAAAACAGGCAATTTGGCAATAACTGGGAATTTTTCTGAAAAAAAGTTTCAGAATGAGAAGTGTAACGTAACCTGCTTTTTTCCTCTACAATATAGTCCTTTTTCTGTTGGTGGTGTCAGAAATATTTGCTTTCAAATCCTAAGTTGCATGTGGTGGAAGGTGCACCTCATGTATCTGCTTCCAAATTCTATCTTCTGTTCCTTCTTCATGGCCCAGCTGCACAAAACACATCTACATCTAAGACTTTGGGAAAAGAGCTCAAATATTTGATAGAAATACTATTAAGGGTTTGGATATTCCTTTGTAAAGTAGATGAGCATTTTTCTTCTTCGTACCTTTATTTCTTTTTCTGTCACACATTCAAAGATGAGATCTTGCTCTCTGTCTTACACTGTGGCTGTATCATTCACTGAAGATTTAGCCATAGTGATATCATGGTTACAGAAAATTTTATACGTTTTTGCATTTAAAACATTGTTTCTGTCTTAAACTGTGTACCCAGACCCTACACCTTGTCATTGCATTTAAATATTTATTTGGACGTGTAGGACACTTAAAAAAATGTTCCAATCTTCCTTTATTGAAAGCAAATATGTAGTGTTACAAATTCACCAATAATTCAGCTATAATGAATTAATGTACCTGCAGGAACAAGAACAGTGTAACTGTAGTCACATTATTTTTGCCTCTCTCTGAAGATTTACTTTAATTATTGAAGAAATATCTGAAAAAACTCTTTTAGAACAATGAAGAACACTGTGACATATCCTATGGTATTGCTCTTATCCTTTATCTTTAAATAAGCCTCTTTTATTACATATTGCACATCACATATTTTATCAGAACAAAGTAATTCCATATTAATTGGAGTATAGAAAAGCCAGTTTGTAACAGAAAGCATTTGGATTTTTATATGAGAATAGTAAAAAAGTTAGTATTACTTTATGAGGTTAATAAAGCAAAGCAGAAAGATTATACTGCTGTATTTTAAATTCCTTTCTCTTGTCTCTTAGTGTCTGTATTGCAACTGGTAGTTGCATGAATTAGATAGGAGCTAGGTAAAGCTCCTATCTAAAAGGTGAAATTTTGACATAAATTGTGGTTAGGTTGACATTAGGGCCCTCTGACTATTAATGCCCAGCTTGAAGTACCATGGAGGAGCTTGATTTTCTGACATGCTCATCATGAAATCAAATTTCTTATCACAGCTTCACTGCCTGATAACAAGGCACACAAAATGTGCTTTGATTTTGATACTGTTGGCCACTACGTCAATTTCCCCAGTTTCTGACATGCAGGGATTTTCCTTCAGACTCATTACCAGGAACTGGTGCAGTTCAGCTAAACTGCCTGTCAGATGTCCACAGGAAGTTTATGCTGTTTCTGTAATGTAGACCTACAGAGATATTACTGGTATTATTTCAGCTGGCTAGAGTGCATGTTATTTTTTGTCAGAAAATTACATTGAGTTTCTGTCAAAAGTATGAAAAGAATTTTTGACTCAATGACCCCACAGCCTTGTTACTCCCTGCTCCAGCATGCTGTGGAGCAGGGAGGGCAGCACTGCTGTCCCAGCTACAGAAGCACAGGACACCTGTCTCCAGCCTTAGCTGCTCCCTGCAGTGGGGGCAAAGCCACAGGGGGGAGAGCATCATTCCCTCTGGAGAGAAGGAAAGAGAGAGGTAGGCATCACCTTCCCTGCCCTTTGGCATGTTAAGCTTTGATGTATGCCTATATAAACACCCAGGACCTGTTCCTGTCTGAGCTCTTTGGGCACTTTTGTCAGCAGCAGTAGAAAAAAGGGTGTTATTTACTGACATTTCTAGAGGTGCTGGTGGCAGGTGGTGCCAAGCCTGCCAGCGCTGCATGGTGAAGTGCTGTGGCGAGCGCTGCACAGCTCAGCCCAGAACTGTTGTTTAGAGGAATTAGTCTGTCAGCATGGTTCAGCTCTTACAAATTGCTAATGGATTTTGTGCATGTGTTATCTCGAGGTCCAGTCCTGCTGGTTTTGTGTGAATGTACTTTTGGAAAACTATGTTGTTATAACTAATAGCTCTATGTCGTGCACAGTTGGGAGGAAAATTCATTACTGATTTCTGTCAGGTTTGTTTTCCTTTTATTCCAGGTGGCACAAGGCCCTAGATCCTCATTTTTCAAGTCCTTTTTATTCTTCAGTTCTTTCCTTGTGTATAAAGGCAATATTTAATTTATCTTTTTCAGCCTTTCAGCTTTGCACTAAAATCATAGAACCATAGAATTTTTGAGTAGGAAGTGATGTTAAAGATCGCCTAGTTCCTGCTCCCCTGCATTGAACAGGGACAACTTCCACTAGACCAGGTTGCTCAAAGCCCCATTCAACCTGGCCTTGAACACTGCCAGGAACAGAGCATCTACGACTTCTCTGGGCAACCTGTTCCTGTGCCTCACCACCTTCAGAAGAAAAAAATTTATTCTTAATATCTAATCTAAACCTACCCCTTTTCAGTTTAAAGTCAAGCTAGGTAGACAAAGGTATACAGAATCCTGCACCCTATGGTAGCAGACAGAAGAGGATACTGAGGGAAGAGAATGAGAACAGGAGACATCTAGATCTGTCCCCATTACCTTCTCATCTTTCATTTTATATTCTAAATAGTGAAGGCAGATGATGACTGGAAGAAAAATAATTGCCATTTTTTCACTGGCAATGACAAGATGAGGAATAAATGGATAGAAAAAATTCATCCAGGCATCCAAACCAATAACTGAATTCATTTGTCTTAGGCCTTTCCCAAAAAGCAGTAAGATATCAGTGTCAGAAAACATCTGATGTTCATGTAAAAAATTATTTTCTTATGCATAAAGTCACTCATACTGTTTGACTTGAACTGGATTCAGGATTGAAACCTGTATTCTGGCTTGGACCTGAAGCATTTACTTAAAGACAAAAAATCTACTGTAGAGTCAGTTCCTAAAGTGGGAACTCCTCAATGCCTGAGTAATTCCCAGGTGCAGGGCTACGACAGGAAAAGAGGGTCACATTCTATTTCAACAGTCCACAACGCTGGAAAAAAGTATTCCTTTACACAACTTCAATCCTCAGCTGATGTCAGGCCCAACATCATAACCACAATTTTGTGAATTTATACCAGTCAGATGCTTTTTAAATTATAAGTGAAAATTATAAAAGCCTGATGTTTCTTTTTTTCATTTTTTTACCTGTCTGCCCTTTACCTAACTTCTCCTCTCAGAGGATCTGCAACTTGTTAAAGCAATAGCCACATTTTCTTAATAATAATATCTCAGGTTAGAGCACCTGTCACAAGTTATTCAGTAGAATCTTGGGCTATTGTCAAGATTTGATTTTTTTTTTCTTTTTATAGGAACCCATGGAGCTGTGCATGGGGATTTTTACTGAAAAATAGATTGCTTGACCTGAACTTTGGTTTGGCTCAGAATTACACACCTTACAGTGAAAAGGGGCACTGCTATGATTACTTTTTAGTTTTTTGTCTGTTTGGTTGTTTTCAGTTTTTTTCTTAAAGATAGACCTGCCTGGCTGCATGGTAAGTCCAGAATTAGGAGTAAGAGTCATGTGTTATTTATTTCTAACCTAGCACAATGAGGAAGTGATGGCAATACTGTTCCAGAGGAGCAAGGCCCAAGGAGCAAGTCTGATGCCCCTTCTTCATGATCTCTTTGAAAGTACTAGATGTTTTGCTTAGTAGGCATCCTCTTGGTTTCCCTTCCTGTAGGGAAGTTTTCCACCACATTTATTTACTTTCTGGTTTACAACCTTAAGTAACAGCAATGTTCAGATATATGAAACTTCATTAATTGCTTCATAAATTTGAAAACATTTGTGATCTATCTCCCTCCTCTGATGTTTTCTAAGACTGGTCATATTCCAAAGGCCATAGCAGAGATAGGAAACACTTACACATCAAGGTTTTGGTAAGTGATGTCTTTCTGAAAATTTTTCACTTATTCTTTACCAAAAATTAAGTATTTGGGTTTGAAAATTAAATTTGTTAAGCCCCAGATTAGGCAAGCTCTGTTCAAGATCAGTGCAGCTGCATAAATACTTCTCTTGCTGCTTAGGTTAATTAAAAAGGAGGGGAGGATTTTGCTTTGGTTTTGTATAAAACTACTTATTCTTGATAGGCAATGCTACAGAGGTGATTTATTCATATCTGTTATAAAATATGCCTATAATAACTTTTAGAATAATATTTTTTCCATCTCTAAGGCTAAATGAAAAACACATTTAAGGCTCTCAATTTAGTGTTTCATCACTAATATAGGGGGGTTTTGTCTATTTTAGTACTAACACTATAAATAATCTTTTTTTAAAAGACACAGTCTCATGTATGCTTACATTAATATATGAGTGGACTACTGAATGCTGCAGTAGTTTGAAGGTATTTTTTCAAATAAGTGTAGACATACAGCTGCAACAATACTTGTCTGCATTTTATACAAAGAGCTTGTATACACACAGATATTTATGTTCCAAGTCTATGACTGACTTTATATATTGAGAGCTGAAAAAGCTTAAGATAAAAGGCTGTCAGGAACTGCTTCTTAAAAAGCACTAAAATGTTGTGGGTTTGTTGAGGTTTTTTTAATAAGTATTTTGATAGTTTTCTCTGCTTCTAAGAAAGCATAAGGAAAAACATGGGGGCTTATCTAGAATTTTCTGATATTTAATATATAATATATTTCTGATAAAGTTTTCTGAAAAATCTTTTCTGTCTTACAGTGAACCTTCTACACATATTTGTTGTTGCACACTGATTTTTTGTATACCCTTGCTAATTTAGAAAAAAGATGAAGTGGACTTTCCAGGAAAATGTACACATAGCATGTGTTAAATCAAAGCAAACCACACTCCCTGAGTGAGAATGTCACAGCAGCACAACAAGAAAGCAGTGGTCTCAGATATGCCTGCAAGCTAAATATAAGTCTCTCTTCATTTTCTTACCCCTCCACACCTTTTGTAAACAATCTATTGCTATGATGTTAAACAAGACTTCGAGAAAACTATACTATCCTAGCCCTTTCCTACTCTGTATAGTCACTGCAGGGATCACCAGGCTGTCTGTGAGCATTGGCTGGTTTTCCTGCCCGTGTTGCTCCTGCAGGAAGGGCTTCAGCAACACCCCAGCAAACACTCAGGTTCATATCTGCCCATCAATGTGTTGAGAAGAGATTCAGCAAGCTCCAAAGGGTTGACTAGCATTTTTGTATGTAATACAAAACCAAATATAATTTAACCAAATATAATTTGTTAGCTAATAATATAGCTTAACCAAATATAATTTCAACAAAGCACTCAACCTCCTCTGTTCTCTATACTCTAAAAGTAGTGTTTCTAAACAATAATCACCTGTCTTGGCTCCAAAAGTCTATGGCCTAGTTTTGCACAGTATGGGCAGGGAAGTACATTTATAGCTATTTGTTGATGTGTGTAAGACTGCCCTGAGCTACCTGGATAGCTGACAGAAGGACACAGCAATTTTTGCCTCTCAAGCTACGACCCATGTTTAGCAATTGCTTTCTTATGTTTGCATGACACAGGGAATTAATTGAACTAAAAGCTTGATCAAAAATAATTTAACAAAGGAACCATTGTTTTTCTACTTATCTGTGAAAGAATTCACATTATTTTAACAGCATAAAGAATTATCCTTGGTAAAACAAGATTTTATATCCTCAGAAAGTAATTCAGTTCATGTTCTCTCCTCTTGTGAGAGATAAATGCTGAGTTAAAACATGGCTTTTTCCTTATTTAATTTTGCTGGATTTGGCCATATAGTAGTTGCAGTTACAGATCCTAATTTTGTACCCTGCATGTGTTAGGAGGTGTAAAGTTACAAAGTGTATCCGCTTGGTATATTTCTGTAGAAAAATGTTTATATAGGACAGGCTGCTGATGCCCCAAGCTGTTATGAACCTATTATTGAGAGGTGTCTCTGCCAGAACTAAGGTAAAAAGGAGACCATATGCTGAAATCAATAGTATGGATTTTATTTAACAGTAAATGTAAAGTAGAGAGCGATAGAAAGAAATAAAAAATAAAGGGGTGCAGAGGAGAGAGAGTTAGAGAGAGAAATTAAGTAGAAAGATGTCACCACCTGTAGATGCAGATGGAATCCTATTGGCCCTTCTGCTGCTGCTCTTCTTGGTAGGGGTCTCAAGAGTCTTTCCTCTGGAGGTACCACCTTTATACCAAGTTTTCAAGTTCTGGGTATCCACAGGGTGATCACAGATGTTGCCATAATGCCACATGCACCCAGCTACCATAAGCAGTTGCTTCATTTCCCAGAGTTTGCCACAGAGGGATTTTTTTGTCAGGATGCATTAACTAGGATATGCTAACCAAATGTCAGCTCCACTTTTAATTCCACTGATTTGGAATTAATACCTTCTTGTCGCCAATTCTTTTCTACCTATCTCAAGTTCCTGCTGTTCTGTGGCCTTGACACTTAGAAGCAATTGCACTGTTTAAATCTCCTACACAAGCTCAAAAATCAGCATAGGGCCAAGATGGCTAAATAAATCCTTTCATATCCTTTTTCTGGGGATAGGGTTAGTTCTTGAACAGTCATATGTACATGGGACTCAGACTGCAGAAGGGAAACTCCCTTCCTAGCTCTGAGAGCATACCTATGCTTTGGACTTCAGTAAAAGTGCACAGCAGTGTCTGTGAGGAAAGGTGAGCCATTGTCTTATTGTTTCTAAGGGGCAGGAGGCAAGCACAGAGTTTTCCAAGGTATCTGTGTCAGGTTTATTAGGCATCTAACTTGGTTGTTTTTAGTTGCCTACACAGCAAGTGATGGGAACAGCTGTCTCTTAGAGTGTCTCAGAGCCCTGAGTTAGCTGGCTACATGCAGGCAGTATATACCCTGCTCAGAGGCCTGTTCTGGGTCATGGGGACTCCTGGGGTTCCTCCACAAGCAATGCAAACTTTGGTTGCTACCAAATGATTCTATGGTGAAGCACTTGATTTTTTTTTCTGCTGAGAAATCCATCTTATTCCCCAAAGCAACTGAAACACAGCCAGCCAAAACCATTTCCCATTAAATAAAGACTGTGTAACAACAATTAAAAAAAGATAACTCAGTGTGAGCTTCTTTTTAGACCTTCTGCACTTCTATTTCAAGGGTTTTTCCCATTAATTTAATTAATTTTCCATTTAGGAGTGAGAAAGGAGAGGGTCAGTATCAAAGCATCACATTTTCTAACAAGTTATATCTGCAACTGATTTTTTCCACTGTACATCAAAAATTACACCATCTTGGGATAGTAAAAAGCCATTTCCAGAATAAATTATAGAAATTATTTTTCTTCTATTGCAAGTGAAACAAAGTAAAATTACAACCTCTAGTGGGCCTGCATGCTGGTGTTTATTTAAGAACCAGCGGAACTAGATCTTCTGCTTGTTCATAGCACATTGATTTCCTCACCTTACTCTGGGCTTTATTCCCAGGTCTTGAATTTCCTTCCTCACAGGTAAGAGTGAAGATAAGCCCAGAAAGGGTGGGAAGAAAGTCATACTAGTTCTTGCTCATCCACTGTTCAGTCAACAGTTCTGGTTGTTACTGGGCAAGGTCCTGGGTGCTCAATGACATTGATTTCCACCAAAAATCTGATCTCCAGGATCTGCAGGTCATGCATCTTCAGCTTTTCAAGTCTGTTTCCCCTTTCTGGGAGTCCTTCATTTTCTCACCTGCTCTTCTTTCCAGAATTCAACCCATTAATTTCCCAATCTAAATAGTCCCTGTGCAGAAGCAGAATGTATTACCTGCCCCATGTTTGGTGGTTCTTGCCTCTTATCATTTGGCAGACTGGGGTCATGCCACTTGTCTTCTATCCATGTGTGCATTCACCCACCCACATGAAATAATCTATTACTTGGCAGCATTACCAACTTAAAGATTTTTCACCTTAAAACACCTAATGACAATGATCCTACCATATTTTATTTTATGTTGCTGTTCAGTTCAGAGTCTATTTTCTTGTAAAGACCACGGCCAATTGTAGATGTTTATTAACAATAACCTGAGAAGTCAAAGGAAATAAGAAATCTTATTTAAGTGCGTTCTTTTCCTTCATTTGCTACTTTCATGTAAGAGCCTATCAGGCTGATCGGTCTGTGTCTTCCTTTAACTGTATCTGAGAAAGAATTGGCTGCTCAAAACTTACACTGTTGTCTTTGAATATTTTATGGATTACTCCAAAGCAAGTGGTATGAGTAATGCAATTCATCAGGCTGTGCGTAAAAACAGAAGCTGATTTAATGACAAGAACTTTTAGTCTGACACAAAAACTTTGCTCCATCCCTGGAAGTACTGCTGTAAGTGTTCAAGGTCAGGTTGGATGGGGCATTTAGCAACCTGATCTAGTGAAAGATGTCCTTGCAGGTGGCTTGGAACTAGATAATCTCTAAGGTCCTTTCCAACATAATCCATTCCATGATTCTATGACTCTATGAACTTCAGGGCTTTTAGCTGCTAGACAAAGGGCATTTTCTACAAGTTAAGCATGAACTCATGTAATCCCTTAGTATGAACATGAAGCTGATATTGTTAGAGAGAAGAGGCTGCTCAGGTGATCATGTTGATTTACAGCAGTGACATGAGTCTCTCTTCTCCTCAACTATCAGTAACAACAGATCTTCTGTTCTCTGCTCTAAGTGCATTTTACGCATTCGGTAAGTTTTATGAATTCATTACATTTATGCACTCAGGAAAGTACCCTGTTTCATCCACTGGATACAGATTGCTCTGCTTCTGCAGATCCAAGATTTCAAGTCACAAGGGAGATAACAAATTTGGCATAAATTTAAAAGATATCTTGAAAGGTTGATAGGATAAATAAATGTTTTGTTTAGTCAATAATTGTGTCATATCCATCCAGTTCAACTTACATAGGTTCTAACAGTTATGATCAACTCCTCATAACTGCAGGGCAAGGATTGTCCTCTTCCTGCTAAGAAACTGCCAAAAGAAAGCGTAAACTGAATGTGGTATTGTTATGAGGCAATTCCACCAGCAAGTTTGTGAAGGTCCCGCAGTACTATTCAAAAAAATTTATTTTGAATGGAAAATGCAAAAGTTCTGGTAATTTTAGGATTTAGAGTTTTGAAATTTTTATTGATTTTATTTGTCTATGTGTGAAGTATGCAGTTTGAGATACTGATATAAGAAGAAAATAAGCCATGGTTATTAAACTATATTTTCCATTTCTAAAATATGAGAAAGTATTTTTTTCTTCAGTATACATATATATTAAGTACATATATGTAAATATATAAACATAAGATTTGAAATATATGTATTGTTGTTTGGTTCCAGATAGGGATAAATTCCACGTTCATTCACGGAGTTTATCCCTATCCCTATTCACTCGTCTTTCTGCTGAGATTTTCCAAAGTGTGGTGGCATGGTTTATGTGGCCAGCTGTCTAGTAGGAAAGGATTGCCATGTTTATCTAAATTAAATTTACTTGCTGACAGATGGCTATGAATTTTGTTCACAGTCAGCAGCACCTGAATTATTCAAAGGTAAGAAGCTCTATATTGTACTGGGGGTCTATTTTGTATAATGTTGCTGCTGTCTGTAGCCATCTTTATTGACACCATAATGGAAGAAAATGTGGGAGAAGAGACAAAACCACATATCCAAAGGCACTGTTTGGTGAAACATATGAAAATAATATCAGGTTTAATATTACCAAGTCTTATCGGTATTTCAGGGAACGGAGTAAATGCTTCTGATTCAACTAATAAAATATTACCACAGATAACTAATAAGGGATTTCCTATCTATGAGGAAAATAACCTCAAAGCAAGATAGGACTACAGAAATTAATTTGTTTATATTAGCTGGAACTGGTTTTAAGATCATGTTTTAAAAGTATAAACTTTACAACTAGTTAAGGCTCCATTGTTACTTTCCTATTTTTCTTACAAGAAGCCTGCTGAAAAAAAAAGCTGTCTGCCCTGATTTCTATATTTTTGATGAAAACATAATGAGATATCTTTTAGGGAAGTAATCCACTCTTAAGTGGGTATTCTAGAGAGGACTCAGCATTGGGAATGTAGAAGACCTGACCTGTAATAACAGAGTAATTCCTCCCATAAAGACCAAATGTGCCTTTACCATTTATGAACAATAGCTAGAAGGTCACTCACTTCTCCATGAAAAAACATACAAAAGAAGGAAGCAATAAATTCATCTCTCCTGTGCATATCTAAAAAACCCAATGCCATTGTCAAGATCTAGGACACTGAGCTTCAGTGTCTATGTCTAAAGTCATGAAAACAAGGAAAAAAGGAAATCAGTTGAAAAGGTATAAATTCATTTTCCCTTACCAACTCTTATAGGAATGCTTTTGCTCTTTCAGTTTGAGTGAGAATTGCATGTGTACATTTTGGGGAGAAAATGGTACCATCAGCACTTATCTAAAAGTAGGTTCAGCCTTTTTCTTTATCTCCAGTTCTATGTAAGAAGCAGTGTTGTATAGAAGATGAAACTGTGAGATGTCCAGCAATTATTTCTGTTACTGTGCTGATGAGCTGAGACAACTGATAGACAAAGTGGGATAAGGCTGAAAGAGAGGGTGTACATTTCCCCATTATTGCCCCACCTTGTCTGCACAATAGCATGAATAATTGTAGTGATCTTTAAGAATTCAAGTATAATTCATAAAGAAATGGGATAAATCTTTGAAAGTTTACATGTGAAATAAATTTTAAAAATCCACTATTCAGAGTTTTTGTAAGAAGCCATACTTTTTTAGTCTGCCTAATGATTTAACTTTTCAGTTAACTTTCAATTTCATTTGTTTAACTTACGACAATGCTACTGTGACATGTGTTGATCACAAGTTAAGAGACCGCATGCAAGTCCAAATTCAATATCAACACGGCTCTTTTATTCTTAGATTGAAATGCCAAATGCCAGTAGAATCAAAATAGATTTAATTCACAATGGATAATGCTGATTTCACAAAATAAGATATTTTGATATCAGTTCACACATTCACTATTTATCATATGAGATCTCAAATGTTGAATCCTGGAATATAATTTTTTCATTTGATGTGACCTTTTGATCACTTGTTCTTTCTAGTCCCTTTCTTTTAGAAGGACTGGGATTGTGGTGGTCTGTGTGTTGCACTGTGAAGCACTTCAGAGCTATGGGCTGATCTTTCAGGGTGTAGCAGTTATCAAGGTTTGGGTCAGGCAGGTGCAACCCGAGTCCAGACAGGTTTGAGATGGGGAAATAACAGTCATAAAGTGACACATGCACTGCACAGTAGTGAAGGCCCTGAATCTGTTAATCAAGAAGATAAACAAATCGCCCCAAGCTTCCATGGTCTTCAATGCTTACTGAAAGGGTGCCGCAAAGGCAGACTATGCTGTGGTTAGGGGTTTTTTCCCATTTGGAGAGGGTTGATCTTCTTATGGTGTTGGGCCATACAGTGTTCAGGCACCAATGCTGGCATCCCATGCTAGTATTGCTCAAGTATACGGAATATTAACTCACAATTGAAAAATCCGTTTTAAAACAGGAAGAGCTTAATATTAAGAGCAGAAATCTAACATCTACTTCACTGTTTTGAGCACAGTGCAAACTATGAAACGTACAAAAAATGGTTATATGAGCAAGACAATAGTGATTTTTTTTTTCATTATGTAAATTTCTTCATCTGTGAGTTTTATCCAAGAATGGTTCAAAGGGAATGGATTTAGGCAACAGGCAGATGTTGGTTTCCTTTCACACTCAAGCTAAAAAACTATCAAATATGAATGATATCAAATTATCTTTGGCACGCTGTAAGTCCCAGTACAAATTCTTTGGATACAGAAAGAGAAGTGGTTTTTATCTGATCAAATAGCCACATTTTTCTGCAACTAATGAAAAGAATCTAAATCTGCTAAATCTGCTATTACTTAGAGCTAGCCTCTAGGGGAAAGTCCAAATGAAAAAGTAGACCAAAATAGTTATCACTTTTACATTAAAGAAGTAACATCAGAATATATAAGAAGGCTTGCCAATAGTAAATGTGATGTTTATGGCCACTAAACTCTAATGTTAATCTAATAAATAAATATACCATATATTCTTATGCCACCATATTCTGATAAATCTTATTAAAACTGAAAGCAAGGTCTTGAATCAGGGAAAAAAAATCACTTATGATCCAAGTGTGGTTTCTTTCCTCTGCCACACTGGTTCTTGTTTCCAAAAATTGTGTGAGACAGAAGGATCTTTGACACTGTGGCATTTGAATGATTCTGTAAATGGTCTGTATTTTCAGGTCTCTTGTAGAAGTGGGGTCTGCCTGAAAGACTTGAGGTTTCTCATTTGCTCATGCAGCTCACACAGGTCCACATCTACCAGAGGAGTTTGATTTGAACAGGACTTAACAAACATGTTCCAGTATTTTATCCCATTATACTCTGATCTCTTATTCTAAGTACATTCTAAACCAATACCAATTATTTGTAAAGTAAGAATCAGTTTTGAGTTTCTTAGTTCTTAAAAAACAAAAAACAAAAAACAAAAAAAAAAAAAAAAAAAAAAAAAAAAAAAAACAAAACAAAAAAAAACCCAAAAACAAAACAAAACAAAACAAACCAAACAAAAAACCACAAACAAACAAACAAACAAAAAAAACAGATAGCAAAACTTTGTTTTCTTGGGTGTTACCTGCTATATATTTATTTGTGGCCTGGTGACTGAGACATGGTGGGGGCAGTTTCTCTCTAGGAAAAACTCTGAAGAACTTTAAACTTAAATACACTTTCCTTACTTAATCTGCTGTACATTTTCAGACATGAAGCATTTCTTAAACAGACTTTTGGGATCTGCAGTAAATTTCCTATAAAGTATTGATATCTACTTCAAATTTATACAATCACTTATTTACCATAAAAAAGTCATAATTTTATTGTTAGTTAGTCTTGCAGATGGATTACTAATAAAGTAATTCTTGCAAGCAATGAGAAAATTCTATCTTAACAAAAACATTGTCTTTGATTCTACCCAGTAAAAAAGACCAATAGAACCTTTTAAACTTATAGAATACCTTCTACACAGTACTAGAGCCACCATCCAGAAAAACCTGTATTTAAAAAACTTGGTGGAAATAATTTTGGTGCACTGAAAAAATTCTCAAAATTTAATAAATTATTGAACATAGCAGGATGAGATTGAGGGGAAAATACTTCTGCTTCCTTCATGTAAAAAATCTAACCTTAAAAGTTTATACTAGGTCATGAAAATACCATTCCAATTTAAGGGACACTATATATCATTAGCATTAGCTTGTTGCTTCATGGTCTACCCTGCAGTTCCTTACTTCTGGTGGGTTTTTTTTCTCAAATTAATCAATTCAAAAATGCCATAGATACTGTACACATATAATTTATATGATCTTCTGAAAAAATCTTCCATGTTTCATCCTGTAGGGAGTTAGAAATTTGTTTTGCTAGCAATTCTGCAGTTGCAATTCACTTGTGTTTTCTCCCAGCAGTGCATTATAGGAGAAAAAAATTGGTTATGGCTGATTTTACACTGCTGGTCCAGTTATACCTTTAAAAATCAGCCCCTCATATTTCTGGAAGATAGATGTATGGGAATGATGTGTGGGTCTTGCATATGGACATATGGGAACACCATACTGAAATCCTGGTACTTACTTAAAAGTAAGAGTTTTTCTTGTCTTACACTCATATTAAGCATGCTTCACTTCAGTTGCATATCCTGGTGCTTAAAGACACATTTGTTTGAATCCCATAGTGAGAAGATTGCCTGCATTAATTTAATGTAGCCGACAATGTAAAAGAATAATTAAAAATCCATGCTAAATTAACAAGGAATTTTATAATCTCTGATGATTCTGTGGCAGTGAGATCCTCTCTAGCTAATCACATTACCTGTCCCTGCAGGAGCCAGCTGATTATATTCATTCCAGAAATTGCTAGGTATTAATGAGCAGAATTTGTTGTAGCAGACCATTGACGATTAAAAACATGTACACAGAAAGTGTATCATAATCAAAATTAAACAGTAAAAGACCAAGTAATTAGCCTGTAGATGAGTGATACCCCACTTAGACATATTTCAGTCATCCAACAAATTATTCTCCAGGCAAAACACACATGGGCCACCAGTAGTATATTAACTCACCTCCTCAGCTTACCTTTCTGCTGAAAATCTACCCTAGGTGGTTAAACCTGAGAAGGAAGCAAATATGGATGTGAAGATGTCAAACAAGATTCAGACAGCACTTTCTGAACTGTCAGCAGCCTTAGTCAATGCTGATTCTGTGTGCCCATGTATTTCCCTAGAGATGGGATGTGTTCCTGTGCCAAAGCTATTTACTTGCCATTTTTTTAAGCAAAGAAGTGAATTATTCATTTTTTTTTCTTCTGATATTGGAAAAATAAGGTTGTATATATCCCTCACTGCATTCAGCTGAGTTCCAATACTGCTGATGGAATTTAATTATAATAACATTCTAATTGAAGGTAAATTAAACAAGACTATGACCAAGCGTTGTCACACTAAATGAAAATTTAAATTATACCAGTAACAGACAGGTCTGTCCTAGGATTATGAATTAAAGAGTGTGACATTTTGGTTTCAGGTTAATCAATGAATGCTCCACAAATATTTTTGAAGCCTTCCTTGATGTATTATAAGCTAAATTAAATCTTAAGTTCTGACAGACTCTGAGCAGGAGAGCAAAGTAAGTTCATTTTGGAGCAGAAAAATATGAGGCATGGAAAGAGGAATTTTTTGTCCAGGAGCTGCGAGGCCCTCCCAGCTTAGGGTTCCTCCTGTCCTTCTACCAGTGCATACAGAGTTGCACTTGGCTGGTATCTAACCAGCTGGTATCTGCTCCTCTGAGTTTTTGAAGTATCAAAGGAAGCAATTTTTTGACAGGAAGAAAACAAGTCTGACAGATCAGTGAAGCTTTCCTTCATTTCTCCTAGGTCTTGTTTTTGACACCCTGTTTACCACAGAATGTGCTGTGTGCACTTTCCCAAGGGAGTGCAGCCAGTGTCTGAGCCAGCAGAGGGAATGGCAGAGGGAATGGCAGCTGCTCTGTGCGATGTCATTGCCTCAAGGGCTGGTGTGAATGCGAGGACGGACTGAACCGATTTTTTTTCCTCCCTCCCCTCTGTTTTTGGTCAAAACACAACTAGAATTATATAATTTTATCACATTGACATATCTATCACAGTTTTATCTTGCGATAGTTATGACTCCCAGCTCCCTGTGGATCCCTTTGCTTCCTGTCATGAAGCCTGCTCTGGCCCCCACACTGACCCAGAAAGAGCTTAGGCAGTTTTACTGACTCGTGCTCTCCTCATGATCACAAACTTGGCTATTTCTTCACTGCCATCCACCCCCTCTAAAACAAAACCCCTGGCATGAATTTGTTCCACTCTAACTCACCCATCATGTCAATCTTTCCTTTCTGCTTCTTCAGATGTATAGAAAACAATCCTCAAAAAAAAAAAAAAAAAAAAAAAAAAAAAAAAAAAAGCCCTTCATCAATAAAGCTTGTCAGCTGTGGGCTCTGTGACTGCATTTTCCTGCTCTTTAGCAGCAGATCTTAATATCTCTAAGAAAATGACTGCACAGCTCACAGCCTGTACTTTTCATCCATCCACAAATGCACAGCTGGCATCCTTATGGGATTTTCTATTATGCATATTCAGCCTAGCATTTTAAACCTTCAGATGGTCTGTATCATTCTCCTTTTGGGGAAAAAAGATATTGTAGAAGCAGAGGACTGTTCTCTAAATCCTCTGGATTTATCTAAGGTTAGCTTTGGGATTTGAATGGAAAGCCTTTCCATTTTTTCTTCAGTATTATCTTTCTTGGGGACCCAGAATCCAGGAGGCTGCTAGTAAAGAAAGTCTTAGACTAGCATTAGGAAGTATGGAGCCTCTCTCTAGCTGGGTTGTTGAAAACACAGCTCCCAGCCACCAGTTTAATGATTTGTTGCAGCTACCATTTTCTTGACAGGGAAAATTGTTTATTGAGGGTTAAAATTGAGTGATACTAATTCAACCAGAAGGATACACAAACACACACACAAAATGGGAGCGGGTTTATCAGTTTGTTCCAGTTTTAGTGGCTTTTGTTTACTCACTTATACAGAACTTGTCAAAATGGTGTCATTTGGAGATACTTGCATATTTAATCCTTGTGATTAAATTTTGCTCTTTTGCCCTCCTGAACTTTCAAAGAGTTCTGTTTGGCATAATAATTTCTCATTTTCTAGTTTTCCTCTTTGCAGATAGAGGAAAGAGCTGAGGTCGGTTTTTTTGGGAAGACTGAAACCAGTCTCAGACTTCCTTAATGAGTACCCTTAAGGAGACGAGGAGGAAATCCTACTCTAGTGTTTTTAAATGAATTGGTGCCTACAAAAGTTTTTTTGCCAAATTTTGTTTTTGTATGTGCTCACGTGTTCATACAATATGGAATGAGGTACACAAGGAACAGAGGCAGACAATAGTATGGTTTCCTGATCCTAGTTCAGTAGGTGATAAATTAGCAGGATAATTTTGACTGTGATGTCTCAGACAGAAAAATTTTACGGCAAATAATGAAGATAAAACTGATAGGCATTTATTATATTCTAGACATTATGTATTGGGTCTGGCTGGGGTGAAATTCATTTTCCCACAGCAGCCCTCACAGTGCTGTGCTTGGCATTGGTGGCTTTAAAGTTGTTGATAACACACTCCTGAGCAGGGCTGGCACAGTTTTATTGCTGTCTCTCAACATTCCCTTCCCATTCAAGGACTGGGGATAGGCAAGATCCTGGAAGGGGACACAATGAGGTCAGCTGACCCAACTAAACCAAAGGGGTAATTCATACCCTTTAATGCCAGCTTAGATTAGTAAAAGCTAAGGAAAAAAAGGAGAATTTTATGTTTACAATGCTTACTTCTGGAGCAACCTCTATATCTGCGGAAGCCCTGCTGCCTGAGAAGTGGGAACATAGTGGGATGTGTAGCCTGCTGATGTGAAGTAGGGAATAAAATTATTGGCTTTTTCTCTTTGCTTGTGCACCCACAAACTTTTGCTTTTGCTTTAGTAAACTGTCTTATCTTCACCTACGAGAGGTTTTCCATCTTATTTTCTCTCCTCTGTCCAGCTAGGAAGGGGGTGATAGAGTCTGTTTGGTGGGCACCTGGCATCCAGCTGAGGCCAACCCACCACAGTGGTATTTCTATTTTGCAACTTGATTTGTAACTTAAGACCTTCTTGTGCATCACACTGCTGCTCAGAGATCTGTAAAGAAGTATTGCAAATTTATTGTGAGTGTTCTTGATGAATTCCTTTTTTATTATTTTCTCATCATGCAATTTTGAGATTCAAGTCAGCAAAAAAAGTAATCTGTTATATTGTGTATGGTGATATTAAAGGTCATTAAAACACTGGTCCAAATTTTTTGTTTGTTTTCTGTATGAATTTTATTTTTCTTTTGTAATTCCTAGGATCACAAGACAGATATTTACACTCAGTTACAGAGTGATAATGGTAGACACACTAAAACTGGCTGTGATGCCAAAGTTAGCTTAGTTATTAACAACAACTGAAAGTCAATGGAAGTTCAGGAGTCTGATCCAACTGATACTGTTTCCTGAAGATTGCCAAGCTTAATGACAAGTGAATAACAACAAGTGAAAAATCACTATCATTAGGGCTCAGGTGTCGCTTCATAGGGCCGGAGTTTTTTTGAGATTTTTGCATGACTAGGCCAGTTTGGTCCAAGAATCTGAAGGGACTTCATGAATGTGTATTTCTAAAAGCTCAGTCTTGTGATCCCTAATTTCTCAGGACTGCTGTAGGACTTGGAAAATTGAGGTCATTTATTACCAGCACTAATTTAGCTTGGTGGATGTCTTTTAGATATTTGCAAATAAATATATCTGCTTTCAAGGGACAGGGTGTCTACTCTTCCCCATTAACATGTCCTTAATAGAAACAAATTGCCAACAACCTACTGATGGGTGTCATAAAAATGTTTTCACAGTATGATTTAGACTTTTCATCAATCTACATTGTGTAATGCATTTGCAGATTATGCATGGTCCAAATGATAACTACATGTATAATAGAGCCTGTGCTCTACAGTGATTAAAGACCTTGTTCTGTAGTTACTATTTCCTGTTGAGCTCTTTGGACAGACTGGGGGAAAACTTCTAAACTTCTTTGGGAATAGATTTCCCAAATTTAGGGAAGCCTGCTTTAGTAATTCTCCTCTCTGTTCCAAGGAAATGTCGTTGAAGCTTTTTTCAATGTTGTGTGGAATGTTAGGTTATGGATTTTTTCACATCTAAAACAATACACCCAGCCCAGTCCTTTATAAATGCTTCCCATTTTTCCTTACTTCTGGGAGAGGAAAGAAGCATCTGTCAGCTAGAAGGTAACATCTGTAAGGAGCTGCAAGGGAAAGAGTAGGCAGATGCTTTCTTCACACTGGACAGCAGAGTGAAGAAAAGGATGGAAAGCTCAAACATGGGAGCATTGACAGTAGGAGGGGACAGTTTGTTTTCAAAATGGAAGGATAGTTTATACACATTCTTAGCTTGCTATTATATCTAATCTGGAACCTGTAGGAATCATAATAACAGATGAGAATGTGAGCAGAACAACGAAAAGAGATGCATCTCAGTGCTATGAGGTTTATCCTAGTTGACAGAAGTAATCTCTCTAATCACAGAGACAATTGCTAGATAGAAAACTACTTCATCTGAGCAACTGATTTTGTATGATAAGCGACAGTCTCTGCCCGATTAAAAGCTCTTTCAGTCTGCTCCCTTATAACATTCTGTCTCTACATTATTGACATTTAATCACTTTGAATAAAAGAGTGCAATACCAATAATTCAACAAAGTGACTTGTAAAAGCTTATCCAGGAATAGAAAAGATTCTGAGACACTAAAGGGCTAACTACATTTTTTTCCTACAAATTATATTTCTGACATAGACAAGGTGGCTTTTTTTCAGAATGGCTTCTTTGGGATGAGTGTGCAGTCACTTTTGGAAAATTTTGAAGGGAAGCAAGCATCAAAAAATAATCTTTAGCATTATCATATACCGTTTTAGCCATCAATTTTTTCAAAGGAAATGGTGATCCCAGAGATTCTAGACACTGGTATTTCCAAAAAAACTGTGGGATCATCTGCCCTGAGGTGGAAAAATGTACTGAAATACACAACAGCATGAACACTAAGGAGAACTATTTTTGGCCATGAGGGGCTGAGATTCTGGAAGCCAGTTGGTGGCTTGGTTAACATGCTTTACCAATCAGGATTCATAATATGAGGAAAAGATCAATACGTATATGATTATAGCAGCCATAATTAAACCTTTTCTGAAAGTGCTAGGATGCTGCTGTTCAGTGAACTGACTTCTTGTTGTTGCTTAATAGCTGGCAACACACCTTTGGGCAGACCCCATCTTAGTCAACTCTCCTATATTCAGGACAAGAGAAGGAATTCCTGTCACAGCTTAGAAAGTTGTCTATCCATGGCAATCACAGATAATAGGGCAGGGTTATTTGTATGCTGAGAGAGCATTCCCTGGAATAGGCCAAATCCCAGCCAGAACTCTAACCAGTCTGCCATTCCTCATATACAAAATATATTACACACATATATGAACACTATGGAAAGTTCTGCTGATGCCTTCACAATTTATGAAGTAGTAGGGTCTGGCTAGGATATAAGTGCCAAGTGTTAGATAGATATCTTGAAAATAAAGTATTTAAACACAGATTTCATGAGCTTGTATCTCTAGATTTAGACATTACTAAGAGGCACAAAAGAGACTATAACCCACTTCTTTCCCCCTTTGCTTTTTCCTGCTAACGTCCCTCTTTAGGTACTTTTCTCTCGTGCCCTGATAAACAGTGGTTGCATGACCTCTGTACAATGTTCTGGTTGCAAAGCAGCATCTGCACACCCACCTTCCTTCCAAAGGAGGTAATGACTCTGTCAACAGGTAGGGGAACTTTATAGCACAGCTGTGGTTCTACTTTTCAAATTGAGCTGGTGCTACTTAGCAGAGAAGAGCTGTAGTTTGCACACTGGGTCTGTAGACTCATCTTGCAGAGAGTAGAAAGCATGTCCCATGTTTGTGTCTTCCTTTAGCTCCTGTGTATATTAGGCATAAACAGACAGGACTCAGGCTGGTTCTGCAATCATAAAACTCAAAATAAGTAAGTTATAGCAGCAACCTGGAACATTATTTCAGTTGCATTTCTGCAGAATACCATACTAGACATCTGAGGGTTGTACCTCTTTCTTGGATCATGACTTCTGGGAAAAAATCATCTGCCTCCTGGAAAAAGGAGTTTTTGAATGATTTTCTTTTAGAGGAGGAGAACTTTTTTTTTTGTTTATTTGGGTTTTTTAAAAAAACTACTTTGAGGCTTTATTTTCAGCATATTAAATGCCTATATACTTCACTTTTCTCCATCATGAACAAAATATTATTTCTTCTCTGAAGGAAAGTGTGGAACTTGCCAGTTGGAAAAATATAATCTTTGGAATTGTTGTGGCAACAGTTTTGTCTTGAAATCTGGCAGATTAACTCATATGTCCCTAACTGCAGCAATACTTGAGCAAATAACAGATGGAGATGATGTCAGGGCAAATAATGTCTGCTTCTGATGATTTTTCTACAGTTTAGGATAGAACCACAGGTCTCTTTATGATTAGAGAAATCATCCAGTGCTGCAGATAGATAGTCATTTAGAATACCACTCAGATAGATTAACAGCATGATGTAAACTTTCTGCTAATTTAAGGAATAATCTCTCAAATATTTATTTTTCAGTCTCCTCTTGACCATGATAAAAAATTATCTTATGCTATTATCATATGTAAACAAATGTGGCTTTTTGCATGTGCGTGACAAAACTTCCCTGCCCAGATCAGCTTCTCTCTGAAAGAGGATAGAGGTGCATAGCACCACTGATAATCATAGAACAGGACAAATGTGACAATTACAGCATTGAAAGAAATGTCAAGGAGTTTACCATCAGGAATCTAGAAATAGAAGGCTATGTGTGCAAATGGTTCTATATATTGCATGAGTCTTGAATAAACATGTTGAAAACAAATACATAGATATTCTGCAGTTGCAGTTGTTTTCCTCCAGCCAGTTGCTGTTTTTCTGTTGTGCAGGTACTGTTAGACATGCAACAGGTGCTGGCCCAAGATGTAATTGAAATGGAACTTCCAGCTTTTCTTTCAATCTATATAAAATGTTATCCCATGGCGAGTAGGTTATGAGAGCTAAAGTAGAATAAAGGGAAACAGACAAGTAATAATTTGGTATTTTGGGGTTTTTTTTGTTTGTTTGGTGTTTTTAATAATATAGCAAGCTACATTAAGCTCGCAAAAAGCAGATTTTGTTTGGACAATTAACATTAATGGTGTGGGTTTGGAACATTTTTTGGCCTGCTTTTTTAAGAAAATATGACATATGGAATTGCAGTGTCCATCTGCCAGCTTTTTAGTCTTCCACTTCTCCTGCAGGGGTTCTTATGCCCTCTGGCCAAGTTCAACCAGGATCAAAAGACACTGAATTCCTTAAGATCACTGAAAATTGGTGGTGGATAAGGGAGACACAGGGGCATCATTCCAACCCTCTGGCACAATCACAACACATGGGACCCCTTCCCCAGCTGGTGACTACATGACTCAGGCACATGCCACCTCCAGGGAGGGGCTAACAAAATGAAAGGGTGTAGAAAGTAATCAGAGAGTGAGACTTGCCAGTGGTGCTCATATTTAAAGAAAAATCTTAAAATCAGCATGCAACCAAACTTCAATTGTTTTGCTGCTTGTTATTTTGTGTTGATTTGATAATCTTTTCAGAAGTTCTTGGAAGGAACTGGGCTACAAATGTTAATGGACACATTATATTTATCATCCATTTTATTATTTGCCCTTTTGTGTCTCTTGTTTATGGTTTGTGAAAGTTGGAGGTCTTTTAAATGCTATTAAAAGTATGCGATAATTATCATTATAGGAAATGCCTGTGCGTTGGAGAAAGTTTATGTGTGTTAGTAACTAGATGTAATTAGAAGAGTATTTGCTGGCTGAGTGGCAAGGAATATCTGCATCCTTTTACAAGAAGTGGAGCAATAGATTGCAATTTCAAAATAAAACAGGATGGCTGCTCCCTAGTTTTTTGAAAATAAAGGCTTCAGAGACATGATTGTCAGCTTGTGTCAGGCACCTTGGCAGTGGTCTGCCAATGTCTTTCCACAGTGTTTTTTAATATAGAGATCACTCCCTTCACTTCTTAGCTAGAATTTAAGGAATTCTACCTTTCAAGTGCTGTAGTTTTGTCAGATTCCTGTTCCTTGTGGCTTCTCTGGTCTGGTCTTAGCTTGGATGCCACCTCTGACCTTACTACAATTCCTTCCACCTGTCCAAAGGCCGTGCACTTTCTCTTGCTTGTGGCCTTATTTTTCTTCCAAAAATATTTCTGCTGTGTAGCTCCTCTGGTTCTCCAACCTTTCGCTTGACATGACATTTTGCCTTCAACTAATCCTCTCAGTATTTCATGTAGACTCAGTTTTCCCAGACTCCAGATCTCACTACATCCCTAAAAATCCATTTGTTTGACAGAATTTTCAGTATTCTGACCATGACTCCTGGCCTGTCCTGATCTCATCTCTCTGGCCTAAGGTTTTCATACCGTATCCACATGTTAACATTAAACTGGCAGCTACTATTATAAAGTGTGTTCTGATTTTCTCTTTGGAACTTTCCTGGCAATCTGATGTATTTATGAGACTTCAACAAAGTTCTTAAATCCAACATATTGTAAATAACAATGTTATTATTGATGGCAATAGTAGTTTTGATGGTTATAATGTACAAATTAAAGATGCAAATAAAAACTAAGGACGGTCATATTGCTGTATTTGATACAACTTTGTAACAGGGAACCTGGTTTTCCTTTTTTTTTAGAATTAATAATGGTGTGGGAAAAAATGTCCATTTCTGTCATGTAAATACAATGATTTCTGCTGATTTTCAAATACTAATAATGCCTTTAATGTCAAGGAAATGCAATTTAAAATATTAAAAAAAAATAAGGCAATCTGCTCTTAATAGACATGGTAAGATCTTACAGAGTCAGAGGAACTAAGAATCGAGCATGAATCTAATTGAATAGTTTTACAAGACTTTTTTTTTCCCAGCAGATGCTGCATTTCCTTAAAAGAGCTTTTCTTTTTTTAATTCAGTGGGCCAATCACTTCATTTGAATCTGCAAGTGTAGTAATTGGGAGATAAGAAAGCCATGAAACAGTATCCATGTATCCCAAAGCTTGGTCTAGAGAACATCAAGTATTACTTTATAGTTTCATTTAAAATGTAAAATAACTGCTGAACCTTGATTGCTTTAGCATTATAATTGGAATAAGATGTTACATAGTATGAAGGGATTAATTATTTCACTATTAAAAGTTATCCACTCTAGTGTTGGAAAGCAGTGTCTGTCATTCCCTTATTTCCACTAGGCAAGTTATACTTTTACATAATTGCAAGAAATAGTGCCTCTGGAAAACACTTCTGTATATGAGGGAGCAAATTAGAAGCAGCTGAAACCCCTATTGTGTAGCAGTGACATCTCTGCCAGTTCTGCCTCGAGTGTTATAAGAAGTGGTATGCAAGAAAACTTACAAAGCAGAGGCAATTAGAATAGAAAGACAGAAAAGTCGAAAATTACCAGAAAAAACATTGCAAGGTCAGGACATCAGGGCATCAAGGAATGTTAACAGGAGCAAGGACATCTGGACATCTGACTGTAGGGGAATTTTGTGGCATTTGAAACTAACATGTCTAAAAATACGTTGAAGCACTATATAGTTCTTGGTATGCTTTTGTATCTTCTCAGAAAGATTTAGTAAACAATCACCAACAAATGACATGTAGAAATAAAAGCTGCAGGGCAAGAAAATTGTCTGTGTCTACATTGTTTTGAGAATGTTAATAACAACATAAGCACAACAATATCTAAATTGTTTGTTAGGAGAGCATCTTAAAAAGATGAAGTAGACTTTATATGACAATGTGCAAAATTTGGACACTTAAGTAAGAGGGTTTTTTTTCCTTTTGCTGGAGGAAAAGTTGGGTTAGTTTTGTTTTCGGTCATCATTATTTTCTACTCCAAACAAAGCCAAACATTGCCCTGAATTCCACTTACAAGGGTCTTGCTGTTTCTGTGTTACTTTTTGATTCCACAGCAATCTGTAAATGAGACTGTTCCAGTTCTTCTGCCCCACCAAAATACGCAGACAGGGCCTCTTCCAAACTGTGGAACAACTAAGCACCAAGAGATTTGGGTGCTCTAACATGTTGGGCGAGAATCCTGTGAAGTTTTTCAACTAAGACTGATACTCCCTTCAATTCATACTTAATTGTTAGCGTAAAGAGGAGCTATCCCAACAGAAATCATTGTACAAAGCCAGTTCTATAGCACAATGACCACAGATATTTCCTGGGATTTTTTGGAACTGAGATAATTTTTTTACCATGACACAGATACAACAAGCACAGTCCTCTCAATTGACCAGAAATTTCACTCTCCTACTGAGGAAATAATGTGGTGCAAGCTCAGTAAAAAGTTTCTGTTTGAGACAGTAATTTCTAGAAAACAAAAAATTAGCAACATGCCTCAAAAAGCTTCCTTCGGATAAGTCCTACTAGCTATAATCTGGATAAAGATTCAGAAACCATTCTTCCCTTCATATTTTTAAAGATGTGTATGTGTGTCTGTAAATTCCATCCTTTATTTAAATTTCTTGGGCCCAGATGACAGGCATGTCATGAGGCATGTGCTGTAACACATTTCAAGAGGAAGGCTTTGATAATAGCAGTCAAATCAGTCAAAGGAATGTAATCTTCAAGTTTGTTAAGAAAATGCCTGATCCATTCTTTCACCTTCAAAGAATGCTTTACAATTCCTGTGACTGCCCTAGGTATTGTCGTCTTGCCTTTCAGAAACCGAAAATCTATTCCTGATGTGTACATTCATCTCAGGAATGAAAGATTTCCAAAACAGATCCAGGGTAAAACAAAAAGCCATATAAATTATGTATTAAGCAACATTTCTTTTGATCATTATTGAGAACAAAACCAAATATATCATTATAGGATGCTATGCATGCGATCACACAATTGGATCAAGGAACAGGAAAAAAACCAACCAACCAACCAAAAAAAAAAATCCAAACAAAGCCTGACAACTTACACTACTAAAATCCTCTATTTTGAAATTTTTAACCACTTTTTCCATTTTTAATTACTGCAGTGAAAACTAGCTCTGCAAGAACTCAGCCATTTCACAGATAAAGGTTTCTAGGATTTAGGATACTGTCTGTTGTCAAAATTTAAGGAGCAAAGCAGCTGAATTACATGAACACTTTCTTGGTAAATGGAATAACCAAGTTTGAATCTGTGGTATCTGCTCTCAAGAAAGGAAGGAATTAAAACTGAGACTCTTATCTCTTAAGTACATCTTATGAATGAAACTGTTGCCCTTCTTAATTAGATATTTTAAGAATTTAAGTATTAGTATTTGGAAAAAGGTAGTTTTGACATGATGAGAGGATAGAAATATTTTTCCTAAAGAGTCAGTTTGATCATAATGCAAAAAGAGGGAGGAAATTTTATAAAAGTGCAAAAATATCAATCTCTCTTCCTCCCTCAGAAAATCTTGAGGTATATTCTCCAGTTCATTTATCGTAATTTCCTCATATTCGCATTTTATCAGCTCTTTTATGACATATTAAATATTTCATGAGAATTTTCTGGATTAAGTTTTTGATTTAATTTTGCTATGTACTTTTTGAATCTATAAAATGCTATCATAGCACCATTGAGTCAGTAATATTTTAGACAAAAGAGGTTATTACTATATTAAGTAATGTGCCTTATTAAGAATACCAGTATTTAAAGATGTAAGAAATTTAAAAGAACAAAAAGGACACTTATTCATTGTACTATAACTTCTTTAGAAATGCAAAAAAAAATCAACATGATGCCAGCATGAACAATACAAGAGATCACTTCTGTTCTGTTCTATTCTATTTATTTTATTCTACTTTAACTGAATGCATAAAACCCTTGGTAAATAAATCAAACAAGACATTTAAGTATAAACTGTGTGGGAATCTGTGATCACTGCAGAGGAGCTGGTTAAAAAAAAGAGAGAAATCAAATTTAATGTGTGCATTACAAATAGAAAAAAAAAAAAAAAAAAAAACAACCATCAGAAGCATGTTGTTGGTGCTTGTAACATGCTGAGCAGCTGATCTGTAATACAGTATTCAGGCATGAGTCATAACAGTTAAATCCAAAGCTATATGACATTTAACCCTAATATCAAAATTCTAGTTTCATCATAAGTTTTATAATCATGCTTGGATGATTTTTTTAAGAAATCTAATTTTACTCCACTGTTAAAACTTTTTCAAACTCTGTGATTTTGCAAGAGATTTAAATTTACAATGAAAGTTGATTTTCCATCAATACGAAATACAAGACTCTTGTATTTTGAATCATTCTTGTGAAATACAATGGTCAGATGAGCTAAGCAATATTTGTTTGATAACAAGATGTAAGCATCTTTATTAGGATACTGTTTATTTATTGTACAATGAGAAAGATGTTGTTTTAGCTCATTTGGGTTCATGAAGACAGGCTTCTATTTGTTTCATTGAATAAAATAAGAAGAGAAATAACTATGCAGTTCTGGGCTTTCATTACTAAGGCTCTATGTGCAAACTTCTGAACAATACTTTACATAATCCATGCTAATGTGTAGCAAAAGGTTATAGACATGCAAATGGGTTCTTGTGAGGTGCTCTAGTCAAGAGCCAGCAGTGCAATGCTCCCTGTAAACAGCCTGGCTAGCTGTGGATAAATGAGATGCAGAGCAATACCATAACATCACATCGCAGGCAAGTGCTTCACCTCCTGCCATTGTGTTGAAGGCCATTACTCATGTCAGCTGCTCAAAACATTACAGCACAACTCTCTTAGCCTTTACCATGCCTGAGTGAAGTGTGACAATTTCAGGCAGTGCAATAGAAGTGAGAAACTTGAACAAATCTGACTGATAGTTCACAGGATTTCAGCACGCATTGCCATTGTGCCATGCTCACTAATACATCCACAGTGCAGCGCATTAATCGCATTAGGTTACACATCAGTCCAAATCTACTGCCTCAAAAGCTTCTTTCACAGGAGAACTTTGGAAAGAGGCTAGTGACCTTCTTTGGCTTTATCTAGAAATATTGTCAGAAGGCAAAGATTGGTATCATGACTATTAACATCAGTAGTCACTTCCTGATATTGAGGTTGGAAAAATAAAATCTCTGACTGACATAAAATCATAGCATCATAGAATGGTTTGGGTGGAAATGGACCCTAAAGGTCATTTAGGGACACCTCCCACTGGGTTCTGTTGATCAAATCTCCATCCAACCTGGCCTTGAACACTTCCAGGGATGAGGCATTCATAGCTTCTCTGAGAAACCTGTTTCACTCCCCTCATGGCCAAAGGCAGCTTGCTCAGCCTGGCCTCTGGTACTTCTGTGCCCTGGCTCCTCACCATCCCAAAAGCACTGGACCAGGGCCACACTCCACCCATCAATGTCCTTCTTGGACTGGAGAGACTGGGATGGAACAGAAGGGGCAAGATGCAGTCACCAAAGTGCCAGATAAAAAGAAAACATTTTTACTCTTTTTCTTGTTTTCTTGTCTTTAAAATTATTCATTGTGTAATAATGAAAAGAGCTCCTAATGATGCAGCTAGGATGGACCCTGATGCTGACGGCCAGCACTTGGGCTGCAGTGCCAGCTTGACAAGGAATCTGTTTGAGATTCTTTGCAAGCGAGCGCCTTCAAAAATAATGACAGCTGAGCTCTAGGACAAACAGGAACTGCTGCACATTGCCAAAAGGTATCTTCTAGGGAGAGTTAAAGGGGGAGTTATGGGAGGCCACCAGTGTTGATTATTCCTGCAGGCATGTTACTGGATGAGCTACAGTCCTAATCTACTTTGACAGCTGAGGTGTGCCCATCTACATTTCAATCAACCTCTTCCCTCTCAACTTGTGTTTCACACAGATTGTGCTTTCAGGATTTTCATGATGAAGTTTTCATAAGATTGCCAGTTAATTCAAGAGACTTAGGAGTTCTTCACAAATGTTATTCATAAAGGAAAATACTTTTGCTCCTCGTATGAATTACATAAAGCTCAGATTTTTTGCCCTGCAGAGGTAAAGTCTCATTTAAGTGGCTGTCTTCACGCCCTCAGACATTTTCCTCAGACTGTGAGCTATCTGTGGCTGTGGAGGGGAAGGAGGGAAATCAGTAATTTTGCTGTTTTAATGATCAACTAGAAGAGGTATGGGAAAACATCAGTGTGTACGTCTGCTTGGTCTCCTGAAAAGAGCTCAAATGGAGGACTTGGATTTGTGTCTAAGATTGTTCAAATCCCTGGAGCCAAGAACAGTTTTCTTCCTAAGTCCTCCTGTAAGTATCTCTTAAAATTACATTCTGCCTTTGGCATCCCAAAGGATATAGTGTACCAGCCATATAGTACTAGTCTGCTACTGCAAACTACTGCAAACTGCCTTTTTCATCCAAACACCACTCTTGTTTGTGAAGGAAAAAAAAAAAACCATCTCATCAGAATTAAACTCACAGAAGAATACTCTCTTCCACCATCTTCCCCCTTAGCTGAAAAGAAATCTATCTGTGACAAAAGTCCCAGGTGCTGTTCTCTCTCAATCTGGTCAACGCAGGTTGAAGTTATCCTTGTAAATAGGAAGTTGTCTAGTCCAATACATTTAACATTTCCTTATGGGTTGTGTTACAATTCTGTGGCTGAGTAGCAAAGTTTAGTCTAAGGAAATCAGAGTAATAATTTTGTTTTCAAATAAAGGGTAGCATATTGCAAGTATTCTTCCTAACTAGACTTTGATTTATGCCAGTGGCAATGTTATCTTTTCCAGCACTGAGTTATTAGCAAACAGTTAGTAGTTAAAAATGTCTTGAAACCAGACAGCTAAATCCATTCATTAATTATATTTATGTATTTCTGTGTCAACAATGTCAAGAGAACCTTGGTTTAGTTCCTAAATTGTTTCAGGCAATGCCATTTTCTTAGTGAATGTGCATCTCCACTCGCTTTGAATGGTAGATTTTATCGACTTCTTGCATTTATTTTTTTCACATCATGGCTTCTAAATTTGAGAGAGAAAAAAAAAAAAAATCTATATTTTCCTGAAGTTTTAAAGGATGATCATTCTTTTATATGTAATGCCCCAAAACAAGTGCTGGAGTTAATGCTGTCTTTGCTCATTAACATCTCAATTCATCTTTAGTCCTCAAAATACTAGTCTTGCCAAAAATGTCTCTTTCTTATAATAAGGAAACAGAAGAAATTGAACTATTAAATGAATTCAAGGAAATTTCTAGGTAGGTCTGCTCACCTTCTGAAGGGATGACAAGACTAGAAGGATAATGTAGGTCTAATTTTCAGCTTAAATGGAAAAAAGGGAAGGAAACATGGTGAAAATTGTAAAAAGCTGTCAGCAAAGGAGGGAGTTGTGTCTGTGTGGGGATGAGGGATGTACACAGTGCATGAGAAGATAGCTTTTATAGACATGAAGTAGTTACATAATATGATGAAATGCAGAGAGGCAGAGCTCTAGGGCACAATCATTCTCTACTAGCAAAATGCTCGTTCATGCAAAAGACATTTCCAAACAACAAATTAACCCAACAGGAATAGAAATTGCAGCTGTAAAGAAAAAAAATGCCATACTCAGCACTAAGGTTATTCTGACTGATAACTCTGTGTGTGAGGAGTTTTTTTCTTCAGTTCCACATTCCACATCCATTAAACAAAGTAAGCAATGCAACGGTAAAGGAGGTGCAAGAAATACTCGGGAGATGTCTCCCTGTAAATTTTTTTTGTCTTTTTATTCTTTAAACCTAGTTTCATAAATATTTCCATGTTTATTCTACTAGTGCTGACAGGATGTTCATTACCCTGTTCCAGGAGCGTTCCCTTTCTTTCCAAAACCCTTGGGATCTATTTGTTATTTTTTATCAAATTTCAAGAAAGTTCAAAAATCTTACAACTCTCTAAAAATTTGTGCACCAAGCAGAAAAAAGTCTACTCTTCCACAGGACAGGAGTCAGACAGAACTCCAGGTTATGCTGGTGCTTAACATAAGTCAACTTAATCATAACATTTTGTGATTTTTGTACACCAAATTAAATATATATTTAATATAATATATATAGCCCCTGAGCACACTGTTGAGGTGGTCTAGATTGCTTAAGGGCAAGGATGTTCATTCAGTATGATTTTGAGAGGAGGAAAATGAAGAAACTTCTATTAAGGAGTGATGTTACTGAAGTACCTAGTGCTGGGTGCTCCTTTCTGAAGCATTTGCATTCATTACTGTTTCCAAGGCCAAAAGCAAATCTGGTGCAGGTATAAGAACCAACAGGCAGAAATATATGAGACGGAGTGGAGGCGTTAATGTCAATTTGTAATTTGTCAAACATATTTTCAATGACAGAAAAGTACTGGTCCTTCAGCAGCACCTTCTAGACACCAAAACAAGTCCCTTCAAAAACAGTTTCTCTTTTTCTAATTGTATTTACTGTTCTTCTTGTCTTCATATGTCTAACAGTGTCTGTTCTTAGCTTTGGCTTACTACCTTCAAGTTTCTAAATTTTTCCACAAAGCTTTATTTACCATGCTTTTTGATCCTATGTGTACTCTAAGGGATGCTTCATAGGTTCCATTTTATTTCACATCTTCTCTCACTTTGCATCTCATCTGTTGGAGTACTGGCACCATTCACAGTAGTTACTTTTATTAATAATTAATTGATTAAATAGTATATAAAATTAATCATTTGTGGTAATGCACACCTATAAAACATGGAAGTTATATATTTCCCATTATACTTATAAAAAATTTAGCATAAAAAGATGTCAGCCATTTAATGAGAGAAGAAGCTGAATATTTGATAGCTATAAAAATACATTCTCTTTGCCAGTATCAGCATCTAATGGGCTTATTTTCATCTCTTGTTTTCTATTTGCATATTCTATCTTTATCAAATCACAACCCTGTTGTAAAAGTGAAAAAACCAAAACAGTTTTTTTGGTTTTTTTTCTTCTCATTAAGAAGTTTGAGGTTCATAGGAAGCCATAAGGCCTGTCCTGGAAGTTCTTAGGAAAAAAAGTACGAATTCAGGAGAACAACCCTATCCATTGTATGTATTGATAAAATCTGAGACTGCATTTAAAAAGAAAATAGAAAGCCATTATAGCCAGGGTATAGAATAATGGAACAAGCTCATCTCACTATAAAGACAAGTGGTGGTTAGAAATATAGCCTGTAATAAGACCCATAGGTCTAACAACCAGATAAAATGCTATTGCATATTGCAACTAGAAATGCTTTGTTTTCATTACTACTTTGTCACTTTACTTACATTATTACTTACTTGTTTTCAAACTGAATCTGGTTTCTGTACTCCAAATATATGCAAAACAAGGGAATCTCATGATTAAATTAATAAATATCTCCCTTCCTATAGATTTAATTCAAATTACTCACTTTCTAAATGCTCTGGTAGCCTTTAGTAACATATCCTGACTCATAACTGTAATAATCACTGAAATAACAGTTGTGATACACTAGTTGATTAAAGGTTTGATATGTAAGAATTCTTCTGAAACTGGATGCAGAAAGCTGGATGATTCGCAGCAACCAGCAGAAGACTCATCTTCTGATGTTGCAAGACAGGGCAAGAAACATTGTAGAAGGTTAGTGAATGATGAAACTGCAGTTTCTGTCCAGTTTATTGAAAACAATAGATAGCTTGAAGCCAACAAATATAAAATTTCTAATTCACTCATACTTCTGAACCGCTTGGAGGAGCAGCACCTTACAGGGTAATTTTTGTAGGTGAAGTTGTTCATGCATCCGGTAGTGCAGATTAAATGTTGGTTATAATATGTAGACACATCTTAACAGTTTAACTTTGATAATGAGATTTTTTTGTCTGAAGGAAAATATTTCAGTATTACTTTGCCATTACTGAAATTCATAGCACCAGACAGTGCACATTTTTAAAATTATTTTCTCCAATCAGAGTCAACTGATTCTCATTAACACCAATATTATATCAGTGAGACAGATTTTACAGTCCTGCATAACCTCTGTACCAACAAGAGACCCTGATCAGACTGGCTGAAAATGGGTGTTGGAATATATCCCTTCCATTTGAGAAGCAGCCAAGAGTCTTAATTTTTTAACATAATCAATATATATATATAAATTGAAGGGATTAAATAATATCTGACTGATAGTGACCAAACAAATAAACTTCCAAAGCACTATATTTGCTTTCTGCTAGTTTACATTTTGCTTTTCCAACATGCAAAATCTTTTCAGTCATCTCTTTCAGCTCTGTAGTTTGCGTCATATTTCATAAATGCATTCTGTGCATAATTAAACCAGCGCTAAATTCAAAGTCATAATGAATTTAACATTAATTTTGACACTGGCTTATACAGAGACAAGATTTTATCTGGAGTAAAAGGAGGGACTTCTCAATGGCTGAACACGCAGAAAAGAATATTTTGCAGTTCAATCAGGTCTCAGGATCTGATTTGGAGATGCTGAAAGAAATTTAAGAGAATAAATAATAAATTGCAGATGTAGCAGTTAGTGATTCTGAGAAGGCCTCTAACTGTTACCACAGTAATATTAATTTTTTTGACACTGAGCACGATATATTATCATTAATTTTAAATGCAGTACAAGTCCATTGTGATAGCATTGGAGTATAATCTGCATTCTTTGACAGGGGTGTGCAATTAACTTTTACGGAGGGCACTGAGTGCTTTAATGGAGATCTGGTAATTTTACTGAAGTCTGATCAGTAGGAAGCAAGATGCCACCTTCCAGCATTTCCAGGTTTAGTTCTGTGTGCTCTCTTTTCATCCGCGAAATGAAACACAAGTGCCCTGCAACTTCAATCTGACAGTTCACAGGAAAACAAACAGAAGCATGGGAGGTTCTTCAGCAGTGCAATAACCTTTAGTGCTGCTGGTGCCTTATCAGGCTGCATAGAGGTTATCTACAGATAGCCCTGCCTTAAGCCAAACCCAGCCCTAACCCAGCAGAAAGAGATGTTTTCTGCACAAACCTAAAACACCCCTTATAATTTTGTTGTTGCAGTTCAGGGCACACTCTTTCTCATTCTGTGAGATCTGAGGGATCAGCACCCCTTGATGAGTCCTGCTGTGACAGACTTTTATTACAGCATGTTAGATTCATGTACCAGATAGGTTTTCAGAGTTGGTTTTTTCTCCTGATGAGGAATATGGAACAACACACCACAAATAAACACAAACAGATGCAAGAGGAGATTAGCTCTTGTTGGAGGTTACCCACTTCACTGAGTGAGCTTACACAGGTCTAGAGATGGTCCAATTATTGAGAGGCATCTGCAGAAGGACCAATGTAGTGATATACAGAGCATGTTCAACCTCTCTGATATGTAGCTGCATTTAAGAGTAGGTGGGCTCTTCAAGACCAAATACAGTCACAGCTCCTGCCAGGACACATGGTAGAGTGAAATTTGAGCAACAATTTGAGAAGCTGGGCTGTTTAGTAAACCTCCCTTTAAAAGAGGGACTGTTGTATTTGCCTGGGACCATGACAAAAAAAAGGCTTAGAACAAATGGGATTTTTAATTTCCAGTGAATTTATTTAAAGATAAATAAACCTTCCAAACCAGATTTTGGTGCATTTGGGCTGTTTAATTCTTTAAGCATGATGTTGGCATTTTCTCAGTATTTGTTGATGGCTATAGCTCTCTGGCAATATGCCAAACATAAGAACTGTGCAAAACAGTCTTTGAAAGTTTGCTGAGCAGCTGTTTCATTTTTATTTACTTAGTTTTTTGACATCCACATGTTAGCATTTTCCCTCTGCTCAAAAAATGTAGAAATTAAAGTGTGGTCTAAATGAGGAATAAATATATTCCACACGAATTTCTTTATCCCTTGTATCTGTATCTTTGTTATCCTTTCAGCCCATAGGAGTGGAGTTACAATTTATATAATACACCTCATCATAGTATTTTAACCTAATTTAATCTAGAGACAAGTGTATAAGATTATTATTTTTTTTTTCTGCGGAGTGTTAACATTCATATTTCATCCAGCTAGGCAGCCAGTTCCATTTGAATCCTTATCTGAGCTGATTAACCCTTCTGCACTGATGAGTTGATGGGAAACCTTAGAAAGGTTTAGAAAGGTATTTCCTTCTGTTACTTCCAGCCTTCATAGTTAGTGAAATCACAGTCTCATTAGAATAAATGTGAATTTTCCACCAACTTCAAGATTTTCCTTCACCAGAAATCATGAAGAGATGACAGTCTAAGACAGGCTTCTGTTCTTGACCTGAAGCATACCTTGTATTAGAAAATAGTAAAAAAAAAGGCCTTTCACTGGGCAAACACCCATTTTTGCCCTCTGCAAAGATATGGTTGCAAACTGGCAGTCCTTGCTAATGGTAGCAAGAGAGGAGATCAAATCAGAAGCATTGCTTTTAGAGGGATGTTTGGAAGTACACTCTGGACAGAAATCTTCAGGACTGCAGGAAACAGAAAAAACTAGCAAGAGAAGACTGACCTTTTCACTGTTTCCAGGAACGTTGTTTTAAGATTCGAATTTTGCTCTTCCAGCCATCTCTTGCCATCCCCTGAGGGACAGAGACAAGCTTCCAGTGGCTGCACAAATACTGTCCATCAGTACAAACTGACCTTTACTCGTCACTCAGTTTGGTCATACCATCCGTTTATCCTTTGCTTCATTGCACATATTGGATGGCAGCGCGGGCCTTCTGGACAAGGCTGCTGAAATTGCAGTTGAATGCAAATCCACAAATTGGGCTGAACTGCCATGATTTGTTGCCAGGCAGGTGACCTGTCCAGTCAAAGCTGGCATCATCCCCTCAGAGGATGAAGTGGTAGGAATGGCATTAAAGGTCTAGCCAAACAGTATTTAGAAAAACATCAGTGATTTTGTTGCTGGAAGTGTCATGTTTTTGGCTCATATTATGTTGCAGGGTACTTGAAATGTGTCATTTATTCTTGGTATTGAAGCCAGTGAAATTATCAACTGTGAATTATTTTATGTGAAGAATTCTGGCAATTTACATCCAAAATTTTAGTTCCATGAAGACTGGTATTTCACACAGACACAAAGCAAATGCATGTGTTTCAAGCAATTTTTTGTTCTTTATCTCCAGCCAATAAATTCAGGGTTTACATATAAGTAATCTGCCTTATTTGTCAGTAGCACTTTGCTTCAAAATTTTATGGAAGTCTTTCCGTGGTAAAAGGGAATTGGTATCATCTCACTTATTTGACTTCTGATTATTTTTACATGAATCTCCACATTGGGTGAAGCTTTCCAAAGCCAGTGGAAGTAGTCTGGGTTTCCTCTTACACTGTCAGAGGTAAAGCCACTCTTCATTTCTGTGGGAGCAGTACGCCATAGTAATTTTTTCTTTTTTCTGCCTTTCACATTCCTTATCCTAAGGTCAGATGTGGTAAAAGTTTGGCTGTCTCATAGAAACTTACCTTTCAGAGTAATCACTTCTGAAACACAATTTAAGATTATGAAAGGTTACAAAAAACTAATATTTTCCCATGGAAAGTTTTCTTCATGAAAATCTTTCGTATGCCAGTCCAGCATAGGAAAAAACACAGGGATTCATAAAAGGGACACAGTTCACAGAATCATGGGATATCCTGAGCTGGAAGGGACTGTATCATCGAAGAATCAGCAAAGAACAACTCCTGGAAGAGTGAATATACCCTTTGAAGCTTCCCTGTGTTGCAAAGCTTCTACATTTGAGACAGGCCAATGATACTGCTACTTCTGGAGGAAAAAGTAATTTTTTGGCATTTTTTTGTCTTTGAATTACTGGAACAATGGAAGTGGCTACTAGATGACTATGTACACTCTTTCACTCTTTAAACCTTTATCTATATAGTATTCTGTATTGGGCAAAGCAAAGTCATGTACATCTGGGAATACTTACGTAACAACATCATTTGATTTGCGCTGTGCCTGTGTCTGGAGTGCATATGTGTATATTTTATGTGTATAAATGTGTGCATATACAAAAACATTTGTAATTTCTACTGAAGTGTCAACACTAATAAGCACATATTCAAAAGGAAAAGCATGCTTTCCCCTAGAGTTTGAATTCTAATTAGATCTAAAATTTCAAATACTTTTTCCTTTATTGGAGAAGAAAAATAGCAGATTACTGATAATAAAAAGGAACTTTAAGTGTCTATGACATGTCATAGATACCCAAAACCAGAAGTGCTTTCCTTGTGTAAACAGGCTACTGACTTTTTATAGTTCATGAAGCAGAGTAAAAGGTGGAGTGTAAACATTTTCTGGTCTTCTTTATCATAATCCTGTTACTTTATCTTCTATTTATCTTCTAAATCTTGGCATGGATTGCTCAGATGTGCCATTCACAAGCTGTCAATATTTCTTGTTTCTTTATTGATCATAGTGGTTGGCTTCTGCATTCAGGAAAGTCCTGACATTGATGCTCCCAGCTTGTGGGCTGGGGAAAGATCACAAATAATTGTGTGTACTGGTGGGATGCTGTTAATAAGTTAATCAGGAACAAACTGGGACTTCCTTAATAACATCAACAAAATGGCACATCTCAAGACACTAAAAACAAAAAGTACTTTCATGCGCTACTCATGCTAACTGGGATCCTACCTCTCATAAATACTGTTTTAAAAGTAAAAAGGGAGTGTGTGACAGAATTTGAGAAAGATAAAGAAAGTGAAGGTGAAATGTATTTGCTGCATAATACAAATGGCAGAACTTTCCACTCATACTTCATTGCTATGTAAAATGACTGAAATGGTATTCTGTAGTTCTCTGCTTAGACAAACCTGCACAAGTTATTTGGCCTTGACTGCCTGATTCCTCCCGAGAAATATCATCACACCATTCTCTATTTTAACTGCAAGAGAGCCTTATTCTTACATCTGAAAACCCCTTAGATATGTCATGGCTTAAAAAAAAAATTCAAAATAAAAAATTTGATTTAAAAAAATACATTCCAACTGCCAATGTTGTAATCTTTGGGACTCTTCTTCCATCACTATTGATTTATTCAGTAAGACACCTCGAAACTAGCTGGATGCATCTTCGAAAAGTTGTATTTTAATACTTTGTAATGTAATGCAGATTACTAATATGTTACTTAAAATCCAAGATTTGCTTATTTTCATTTTCACACATATTAAAAGGTTGCTGAAACTGCATAGAAATAATGTGTGAAATTGCTAAACGAGGCTATTATTTCCTTTTGTTCTATGCTAATGAATTCATTAGCAGTTGTTCAGTTATTATCAAGGGTATTCTTTAGCTGTTAGATTAGAAAGATTTTTATCTTATTCTTACTGTGAATCTGCTCATTACATATCTGACAAAAAGCAGATGATTTCTCCTGCAGAAAAGTAACACCCAAGCCCCCAAAACACAACCAGGAAATGTTCTCATGATTTCCTTGACTCTTATGTATGTTTGTTTAAGCTCTTCAGTTTGCCTTTTCAGATTGTTCAGAATATCACAATGAACTGTGTAAACAACAACTGTAGGCAAGGAATGATAATATCAATGCTGTACTTGTATCAGGCAGTGTCAACACTAAGATATGATTTTTCTGGTTGTATCATTTACCAAATAAATTTTCTAAGGCATAGAATAAGATAGATATGTGTTCTACACTTACATGGTCACCTATTTTTCCTTTTATAAGGGATAAAAGTGTTTATCTTGTTGATGAAATTATTTTTTGTTCCTTAAAAGTTTTCAACACCCAACAATGAAAAGTCCGTAAAAATATAGCCCATTTAATAAAAAAACCCTAGAGGTATTCTGAAATTAAATTACATCTAATGTCATATCTATTTGTGAACATATTTCAAGTATACTTGACTGTTTTACCTGATAGTCCTCTACTTCATACCTGCTCTTATTCCTGCTATCTTTAGATTTAAAACTTTTATCCATGAGGTCTTTGTAGATAGGAGCTTATTAGATACATTTAAGAAACATAGTACAGGGAAGTCCTGATTCCAGGTTGAATCTTGCACAATGTTATGAACTACGGATGGCCTTAGTATGTGACACGATAGGTGAAATTTATGATACAATTGTCATAATAGACAACAATTGTCCTTTCTAGGGAAAAAAATTGTGCATTAGGTAAATGAGAAATGCAAAGTGAAGAGAAATTACTTACACAATATTGTCTTTGATACTTAACAATCTGTAGGGATGGTGTGGGGTTACAGGTGTGGCTGAAGTACACTGCAGAAAAGCTGTGAAACAATCCCAACCTGTGGGGTAAGTAAGATTCCCATTATCAGGTTTGCATGTGCTCACATTCTTGTAAGTGTAAAATCTACTCTAGACTGCTCTGTGTTCTCTCTGTTCCTATTATGCAGCAAAGATATGTACCCTTAGTTTCTAAATGGGTCAAACACTAAACGGCATGTGTGGCATGTTAACCCCATGTGTGGAAAAAGGAGGAAGGTGACGTTTTAGGACAGTCATTATCCTTTTGAAGGCTGTGGTGATATTTAACACATCTAATAGTAATCTGGGATAATAGCTAGAGCACTTAGTACATGGCAAGGTAAAACCTCTCTTTCAGCAGCAGCAGCTACTTGACAGTATACATGAACCAGCTACATCTGCCTTACTGCAGTCCACCCCTTTTCCCCCATGGCATTTCTCTTTCCAGTCATTCTGAGATGCTTCATGAGGCAAAAAAAAGGCTCCTGCCAGTCAGCAAAACAAAAAGTAGCCCCATAATCATATTGTGTGGAGATACCCCACATGGTCACCCCAGCTAGTTACCCACCAATTCCCACCTTGAGTCCAAAGAAAGTATTTGAAGATCAGAAGAGTCTTTCTTTCTTTCTTGCAGGAATGTTCTGGGTGTTGTGAAAAGAAGATTCTCTTTATAGATTAATTTCTACTGCAATATGGAGAATCCACCAGGGGAGGTGGGTTCAAAAGGTACAAAGAGGCACAGAGGTGTTTATTGTCTGCTGTAAGATGAATTAAAATGTACCCAGTAGAAAGTATTCAAGCAATGTGAGATAAAGAATAGCAAATTCCAGATTTTGTGGTATGTGACAGAAAATAAAGCTGTTCCTAGAGAACAGCTGCAGTGCTGGTATCCTCTGATTAAATAATTTGCCTGAGGCCTAAGGGAGCTGGGAACTATAACCATCATTGACAAGTGCCCGCTTTTACAGTCTATTTTGGCTTTCAGGATTATGTGTCTTCTATAAAAGAGAAGCTACCATTCAGATGAAAGTGATGGGCTTAAGGCAGAAATTATGGGTGGAGGCTCCTGTGCTTGTGTTATGTAGGCAGACAGATGAAACAGCCAGAGAGGTTCCTTCTGGCTTAAAAAGCTCTAGGAGTAAAAGATGATGGCTTCCCAAATAAGCTGGGTCAAGTGTGTAGAATAGATCCTGAGGGAGTTTTGAAAGCAGAATGCTGGGGTCTGACAGGTCAGAAAGGGTATCTTTGAAAGAATAAATCAGTGTTGAGCTCCTAACATAAAAACTGCACTGGGAGAATTCATTAAAAAATTCACAAAAAAGTGCTTTAGGTATATTTGTCACAAATTTATATATGCCTTCCAATAAATTTTGAGCATTTGATTATAGAAGGTAAATTTTAAACTTTCACGAGCAATTGACTTTTTATTTTAAACCTCATGTATGCTGGAAAAAAATAAGATATGCAGACCACAAAAGCTCCAAAGACCTTGTTCTCTATGCCAGAGTTTAGACAGCCAGATGAGTCAACCAAGCATCTAGCTTCATTGTTGCTGTTAAGACATGAAGAATTACTTTGTATGAAAATGATTGCATGATTGTATGAAAATTATTTGTATGAAAATGAGACAAAATTAAATTTAAAACGCTCGGTTAGTCAAGAAATTTTTCAATAGTCATATTCAGGGAATCTTACCTTAAGCCAGGAGTACAATGGGAAAGAGACATATATCTTTATTTTTTAAAGTTTCTACTGCTATTTATCAGGGGTTGTTTTTTTTTTTTAATTTAAAAGAATCAGTGTTTCATCAGGTTTGTAATTACATTTGTCCCGTCAAGGACTAGAAGTATTATTACATCTATCTGAGAAACTGTGATGGGCACATGACATATAAAACTGTCAATCTGTAAATTAAAAAAGAAGTGAAGGTTCTAAGGAATAATATGGACACTGCTAATGGATATGTTAATGTCACTAATTATTCCCATGTATATGCTTTTCCCCTCTGTGCTGCAAAGAACATGAGGAATGTCTTCATAAATGATTGAGGCGTGTTGTGAAAATTGTTCAGAGTTTCTGTGTTTGAATGGGTACTAAGCAAGCTCCTTCTATTTTAAAAATTGCTACCATTCTCTCTTTAAAGATGTTTGCCTTTTAAAATTCAAAATCTTATTTTGTTAGGATCCCAATCTAGATGTTTTATGGATATAGACTTACAAGTCCATACCCTATCAGTGGACACTTCTGACAGAGGAAGGCTCCAGGCATGATTTCTTTCTAATGTCCTCATATAGGGCAAAACTTCATCACCCCTGTGTAAAAGCCTTTATAATCAAACAACATTGCCAAATTCAAGATTTCAACTGAAATTAAAATATTAAGAAAAAAAAAGCATTTGTAAATTTATTTTCAGACATGTAGCCATAGCTGACAAGGTGGATTTTTTGACATCTGTGGTATCTTGAAAGGACTCCACTCAAATTTATAAAAAAGTGGAGAAAAATACAGATAAAATCAAAGTGTCTGTTAGTCTCCTTTAGGAGCAGCAACTCTAGGCTTTTCTTGTATTGTACCATCTTTATACTTGACTTTTTTTCTGCAACACCTTCATACTTTCATGACTATCAATGTTCATAGCAGTAAATTTATGCTCCTAATGCTAGAGTAATCTCACTAAATGCAACTAACAGTTTATGTTACAGTAGATGTCATGTCAAAGGAGGGATGACAGGCAATAATCTCTGTCCCCAAACCCCACGTGCACACAGGGACACTGCTGTCCATGTGTTGGCCTATATCCCTCCTTTGTTTATGCTTTCTTGGCTATGTCAGAGGTGGGTAAGAGAAAACAGTGCATGGCAGGTATAGAGGAAACAATGGCTGGGATGGCGTGGAAAAAATATATCTTGCCTGCTATAGGCAGTTGTAGTAGAGAACTAGAAGCATTTAGGAGGTGATATAACAAGGGAGTGAAATAGCCAAGTCTTTGTATTTGTAATTCCAGGTTCCTTTCCATGAATCCAGGTCTGGGGCGCTACTTACAAGGTGCTGTCAGATGAAGAGAAGAGAAGCAGTATGATGCCTATGGAGAGGAGGGCCTGAAGGATGGGCACCAGAGCTCCCATGGAAACATCTTCTCCCACTTCTTTGGGGACTTTGGATTCATGTTTGGAGGAAACCCTCTCCAGTAAGACAGGAATATTCCCTGAGGAGGTAACATCATTGTGGACCTGGAGGTCACATTGGAGGAGGTGTATTCAGGAAATTTTGTAGAAGTTGTCAGGAACAAGCCAGTGGCAAGACAGGCACCTGGCAAATGGAAATGCAGCTGCAGGGAGGAGATGAGAACCACCCAGCTGGGGTCTGGGCGCTTCCAGATGATTCAGGAAGTTGTTTGTGATGAATGTCCCAACGTCAAGCTGGTGAATGAGGAGCAGATGCTGGAGGTGGAGATAGAGCCAAGTCCTGGTCCTGGACAGAAATACAGCATAGGCCCTAAGAGGCTGTTGTCACATTGTCCTGGATTACATTGGGAAAAATGTTACCAACAGATTAGTGAAAATATTGCTCTCAACCTGGTTTCCAAGGGGAGACAGTCTAGCCTGGTGTCACAATTTCAGTCAAATACCCATTTATAACACACGTTCCTGTAGGACGATAATGGAAATATTTTTGTCCTGTTCTAGATGAGTTTGCTTATTGTTAGCCACTTGTAGGTTCTTCTGAAATTATTGTTACCTGCAAGCTTTCATCTATCTTTCCATTTGCTTATAGTTTCTGAGGTGAAATGTATGGCTTCTTTCATTTTTACTTCCTTGCTGCTTTGCAAGCCCCAATGTTTCCACACTGACAGTAATTTTCTTAATGTTTCTGCTTCCCAAGGACCCCTCTCTAACTAAAGAAATTAAAAAAACAATCTGTTTGAAATTTGACGAGTTTTTATCTTTATTACCTTATTTTGTAGGCCCACAAATATTTGTTAGGTGTAGAAATGACAATTCATTCCTCTTCTCAGCTATTTCTATTCCTAAATATTAGATCTGTGTTGGAAACTATGTATATTTGTTTTGCCCTGAAACTGCTCACTACTTCTCTTGGCTTTACATAAGCCTTTTCTTTTAGGCTGGAAATTTCAAGGCACTTTGAGTGGGTTTTTTAAAGTGCAAAATTATTTAAATTTGTTTCTTTAGTTCTTTTTTCTCACTCATCTTTAAAAAAAAGTCTTTTCAGACTGCGCATTGAAGTTGGAAATTCATGCCCATGCTAAGGGAAGCATAAGGAACTTTTTTAAGTTGCAGTGAGGCATAAGCATTTTGTTGTGCCTTCAGCAGGATTGGATTTCATTCTAAGCACCAGAGACCTCAGAGCACTTTGAAGACTTGCCAGTTTGTCATTAATCCTTATGTTTCTGCCTCATAGTTTTCATATCCTCAGTAACTTTATTATCCGTGTTTCTCCTTCTACATGCCAGGGTCAATAAAATTCATGTGACAAGTACACTTCTGTATCAGCCAGAAATATCATATTGGCTAGGATAGTTCCATAAGACTTGGAAATGGTTATGAGACCCCTGTATTGTGCCTGCTCACATTGCTGGCATGTCTGCTGAGCAAGAAATGCCAGCAACTCTCCCATGGCAATACACTGGGCTGACACTAAACTAGCTGCAGGATCTTTGGACAGACTGAATAACAGGGTCTTGTCCCACGTGGCAGGGGCTAATTTTCCCAGGTGAGGCAGAACTTCTATCACTGGAGTCAAATCTGCACCATTTAATTCAGTGTAGTTATATATATTGAGCATGACAAGCAGATTTGGGCTCAATGTCTATTAATTAATAGACATTAATAATTGTTAATTAATTAATTAACATCTGCTTGATGTTAAATTGAACATCAGACATCGAGATATAGTTAAATTCCACAGAAGAAAAAGAAAGCACAACTAATTAGAAATAGATTTGCTCTTCTCCATATTTTTGTATGGATGATTCTCTCTCCTCTTTGTATGTATTTAAAAAAATATTTATTTTGGGCCATAAGTGTTAGCCTCTGAAGTCAGAGGTTGGATTAGACATCAGCTGATAAGGAGTGTTCCCTTTCTGCTTGTCCCTGAAGAACCATGGAACCATGGAAAGGTTTGAGTTGAAACTGCCCTCAAAGATCATCTAGTTTCAAATTACCTGCCGTGGGAAGGACCTTTCACTTGACCAGGTTGCTCAAAGCCCTATCCAACCTGGCCTTGAACATTTCCAAGGATGGAGCATCCACAGATTCTCTGGGCATAAGAGAAATGGGACTGTTACATTCCTGGTGCCTACTGTCTTCCCCTGTGGAGGCTAAGATAAATTCAACATTGATACTTAGCACATCATCACAGAGAAGGAGTAGATGGGTGTTTGAGGGAGGAAAATCATCATTCAGTGTTTGGAGACATAACTTTTTTAATTAGAAACGAATGTCAGAAAACAAAAATTTGAAAAAATGTAAATAAATAGTTATTTGTTACAATATGCCATAAAAATAGAGTCCTTGCTGTGAATTAAGATATTTTTTTCCCCTTGGATTCTGCTTTAATGTAGGCTCTCATAAAAACTGAGTTGGACTTTTACATGGAATTGAGAGGATTATATGCTGTATTTAATAACCCCTGTCAAATAAAAGTACAAACCTAATTAAGCAATAAATCCATAAAATTTTTTACAGACAGTTAATGAGTAGCTTGCATTTTTATAACAGCAATAGCATATTAAAAAAAAGCATTAGCTGTTCTAGTATGGCTAAAGTACTTGTACTGATAAATTAGTCTTTCTGGCTTTGCATGACTAATTTTAATCACTTGGAGCTGTGGAGATGTGCTTGATTTAGAATTTGGGCTATTATTCTTAAATTAAATTTTAAAAAGTTATTTCCAAGTATCTGTCCATATTTGTAAAATATTAATTGTAAAAAATGTATAAATTTAGTGTTTTCCTATTAAAGCTAATGTTCTCAACACTACCAGCATCTGGGGGTCAGAGATAAATAGGATAAATAGGATGCCAGCAAGTAGATACTGAAATCACCTAGTTTATAATTATAAAACTTCATAGCAACATTTCAGCAAGAGTTAAATAAAGAAGTGCATTTGTGGAGTATCTAAATTTCTGGAATATGACATTGGTTTTGCTGATTTAGTCTGATATGAATACACCATATGGGTGTCTAAATTGACTTTGAATTAAGGAAGAGCAATAGTTAGGATTCCATCACCTCCACCTCCTTTTCTCTAATTTAATGACTAGATGAGATAGCTGTTGCTTTTTCTTTCTTTTTTTGGAGGAAATCTATTAAATATGAGCCTTTTATTGTTGCAGGTCACTCACACTGAACAGAGCATGCCTCTTGCTTATTTCCCTGGAAAGCAGGGAATTGTACATGCTGTAGATATTGGATTTCTCATTTCTAACACTATCCAATCTAATGGTCTTAGGGGAGCTCAGAGCACTATGTGGGGCCCAAAGGGTGGCAGTCAGTTTGGGACCAATGACCTCTTCTGGGGCCATGAACAGAATTAGATAAATGAGAGAGGCTGCTGGTAGTTCATAAGGGAATGAGGAAGGTGGTTGCAGGCAGGCAGAGAAACACAAGCTACCCTGACTATTATCTAGTCTTAAATGGGGGCAGGACTTCAGTATTAAATCACTATTTCAGTTGAGACCAGGAAAAGTCAAACCTCTACATTGTTGTGGTTGAACTAAAGTAATAATTCAGATGTTTCTTTATGTTAATCGTATGCCTTTAAACCACTTCATAATGGAATAAAGGACACCAAGAAATACATTTAAAAGCTTTAAAATTTAATTTGTCAGCTATCCTACGATATGTCTATTCCTGCAATGCAGGAATGAGGAAGAGCCAGGTTGTGTTTTTTATTTCCAAAACTAATGTCCAACTGGTTTAATCTGTGATCTTGAATATGTTTCCATGACTCGTGGCTGTTGTAATATGCTTAGTAATACTGCTTCATAGCCCTGTAGCATATTGTGATGATGTAAAGCCTCTCATACACATTAATGAATTAAAGTTTAAACCACCATTTCCTGACAAAGAATCACTATATCCTTCCTGAAAAAGAAAATACTTATTATTTTAAGATAAAAAAGCTGATAAACCCCTGGGCCAATGTGCTGGTTTTGGCTGGGGTAGGATTTTCTTCACAGTGGCTAGTTTGGGGGTCTGTTTTGGCTTTGGGCTGAAAAGAGTGTTGATAATTCAGGGATTTATTTTTATGGCTGAGCAGGGCTTACACAAAGTATTTATTTTTTTTCATATGGCCACACTGCCAAGGGAGTTGGGGGTGTGTGGGGAATTGGGAGGAGACACACTGGGATTGCTGACCCCAACTGACCCAAAGGATATTCTATACTGTATGATGTCATGCTCAGTATACGAAGTGGGGGATGCTGGGGGAACATTCAGAGTTATAGCATTTATTTTCCCAAGCCCACACCATTCCATGTAAGGACCCCTGCTTTCCTGGAGATGCCTGAACACTTGTCTGCCAACTGAAAGCAGTGAATTAATTCCTTGTTTTGTGTTGCTTGCTTGTGTGGCTTTTTCTTTCCCTGTTAAATTCTCTTTATCTCAAACCACAAGTTTTAACACTTTTCTGATTCTGATCCTGTGGGTGGGGAGTGAGTGAGAGGCTATGTAGTACTTGGTTGCTGGCCGGGGTTAAACCACAACAGCCATCTTTAATTATATCTCTTTCAGAACAGAAGCCTGCATTTGTTTATGTATGTCATAGGTGAAGAATCAAACTTCCACAGAAAGGTCACAAAGCTTTCAGAATTTGTTAGTCTCAAAGAAAACCCTGTATTGAAAACTACACCATATGTAAGATTTCTCACGTGAAGAAGAAAGAACTACAAAACTTGAGTCACGTTTTTCATTCTTTAGGAAAATTGGCTGAAACATTTTATTGTAGAAATGTGTCTCTATATAAATCTCCTTAATAGAATCATTTTTTTTTTTTTTTTTTAACAGAGGCTTTTTCTTTCCCCTTAGGAGATTCCTTCACTTTTCCACCAAATTTTAGTGTGGTAAGAATTTAAAGGAAATTAACATTATGAGTTTGTGCTACATTAAACTCTTCTATTCCTTTTTTCTTCTATCCAGTGACCCTATTTAAAAGCACAGGTGGTGGGAGTGAGCCATCACATAGCCCACACCCTGCTTCTGATTCTGTGGAGGTTGAAGCAGAAAGCTGGAAACTGAGGTTCTCCTGGGAAAAGTGTTGACCACAGGTAGTATAATTTTCATTTTAACTGATTATCAGAAATTATTTTATGGATTGTTTAAGAGCTGTACCCACAAAAAGTGTGGATATATTCCAGATAGGTTTCTATGCTAAACATCACACTGGGGACAAGGAAGTAGGTGGCAGCTTCAAGTGGTTTATTTGCTCCAAAAACCTCAGGTGGTGTTTGAGTGAAACAATTAATTTGCCTACCATCATCTGTGAAGGCCATAAAGAAATTTGCTAAAAGCTATGTGCAGCGGCCTTGTGACACACCCTTTGGGTAGATGATATGAATAAACTTGGTCTTCTCTTATTTATGCAGGCACGACCTAATCTGGCAGAGATTCAAATAACTCTGTACCACTCTAATAGTCTTCCTTACATTGGCTTGTAAAGATCATGGTAGCAGATGAAGGATTTCATAGCTTTACCCTGCTAATAATGCTGAATTTCATGGTTTGTCAGCTTGTGAAGGATTAACAAGACTGATGTTAAATTACTAGAGGAACTGTCAGGTAGTAAAAGATGAAAATCTCAATTTTTTTAAAAGATTTTTTTGCATTAGTTTAGTTTTGTTTTTTGTTTTTTTTTTTTTTTTTTTTTTTTTTTTTTTAAATCACTGATGTTCTTACTAGAGACTCAATCTCTCACTAACAAAATTTGTATGCCATTTACATCTGGATTGCTCGGATATGTTTGAATTCAGGGAAGACCATAGAAAATCGACCATTTCAGGCATGGGATAATCAGAATATATTTTCTTTATCAACCTCCTTGGATAATATTTACCTGGTACAGAGCATTAGTTCATGCATGTGTAAGGAGAATTTAATTAGAATTTACCTGGAATGTGTAATTTCCTTCATGAAAACGTAGGAGCAAATGTCATTGGTCTTTATTTTGCGCTCAAGAAATTTCTAAGCAGGTTTTTCAGTGTGTGATTTCAGGTTTAATTTCCAGTTTCTGCTGTCTCCGTATTATTCCTATCTTCAGTGTCACAAGGCATTTAAAAACATCTGCCCATTGTTGAATGGTCCATGGACAAATATTTTGTTTATTTCAGTTTTACTATAGCTTGTCCTTGTCATTCACTTAAGATCTATATTATTGTGCCATCACACAGACCCTCACATTTTCAAAACATAGTTTGTTTTTCCTTTTTTCTCAGAATAATGATATACATGAAATATTACTCACGTATATATACTTGAAGAGAGAACTGATATTTTAATAGGTCCATTCATAAACTTTTATGCATCCTTTCTTTATGTGTCTGGATCATAACCCAAATATATTTATTATTGCAAAGTTTCTCTAGTTTATTGCAAATTTTCTCTAGTTTGTTCCTGTCAAGCTTCTTATACCTGGTCCAAACATAGAACTGCCTTAAAAAAACTGTGACATATTCTATAAAAATTATTGGTCCAAAACGACTTCTGACTCTAAAAGCCTATCTGTACATTTTGCAGTCATTTATTGTTTATTATGGGATCAATAGTTCAGGAAATCATGCCAGTACATTTGTTCACAGAGAGGATGTCAAACAATACCTCACTTTTGATGCATGAAGGCTAATTCTATGCTTCCCATGGAGATGTTTACAAGGTTTGTAAAGGCCTCACAGGAATCTGAGATCCCAAAAAAACTGTACATAATTAGAAGACTGCCCAGGAAATCAGAGATGGATGTAGACTAGGAGAAAGTAAATAAATTGGCATGAGTAGAAACTGAAATGGATCCTCAGAAGGGGAAATGAGCATCACAACCTGAACAATTTCACTTCCACATTTTTACTTTTCTGTTTTGCATTGTTTTAATTTATGGACTCTCTTACAGGTCTGTACGAGTTTTCTCAGTGAAACAGAGTCAAAGGCCTAGAGACATGGTATGTTGAGCTGAGCCCTAATTAGTGAGTCGAAATCCTGGACAGTACAGTGCCCAGAAAGCAAGCAAAGGGTTAAAGTGTGGATATTCACATGATAGGCTAAAGCCCCTTTCTTGGTCTTGTTTACTTCATAGATATGTATGTAGCCAGCTGTCTGCCAAGCTGTACCCTTTCCATAAAAATCATATTCATCTATAGGATAATGAATCAGACAGAAAATCAATGTGACATTTCAAATATGGCCTCATTAGTGCCCTTGTTTAGTGTTAAGAATAAATATCCAGCAAGTTGCTCAGCATTTCTCTTCACACTTCCTGGAATTACATTTTACTTGCCTTATTGCTTTTACAAATTGTGTTGAATTTAATTCTAGCCACTAACCCTATAATCCTTAGCCTGGTCTGTAATTTATGGTTATGATCTTTGACTGAGTATTTGTCCTGCAGACCTACTGATTTGCATCTGCTCCTGTGAGTTGTATAAGCTACTTACTCATCCCACACACCTTCTGCAGAGTTGCTGCAGACTTTGCTCCCCTCCCTTAGTCACAAGCAGCAGATGAACTGTGAAAGAACAGTGCTCTGTACTCATAAGTTTGCTTCACCTCCTCACAAACTTACTATTTCTGTTTACAAGTCCTCTCTGTCTCTGATCTCCCTAGTCTTGAGTTTCTCTTTTCTTATGCTTCAGAGGTTTTTTGTCATTTACCACTTCTTGCAGTCTAGGAGAGCAGAACCATTTCCTTTGAAGTGATTCTGGATTAAAGTAATTCACACCTGTCTCCTCGTCTTTGCCAGTCATCTGTTACTACCCTTCCCCTGCTATCTCTGTTCTTCTCAGCCCAGTTTGGTTTTTCAATTTGTTTGTTTCGTGGTGATGCATGAGAAGTTCAATAGAGGAACTGATCTGGACTACAAACAGCTTCATTTTATTTTATGTGAAGCAAGCCTCATTAGCAGCAGTGCTGCACAGTACTTCTGATGATCTTCTACAGCAATATGAAAGAACTACCAAAATGTTGAGAGCCTTAATAGCAGTGAGGAAGAGTAGCACTAAACAATCAGTGCAATAGCATAAACAAGAATTGCCATCAGGGAAATGGTCTGCAGAAGCATCATTTGGTATCAATAATCTTCTCTTAAAATTGTTTAAACAACCATACAAGCTACTGAAGTGATGCATCACCTGTTTTACATAGCTAAGTTTGCAAAACCAGTCAGGGGAAATTGACACTTGGATAGAAATTCTTAAATTTTTCAGTTCTGAGTTCAGTTTCAATGATTTGTTAGCTCTACTTCTTCCTCCCTTCTTCTTTTTGTTTCTTTGTTTTTACAACATCCAACTTTTTTGCATTCTAAAATTTCCTCTATGTTTTATAATATATCATCTCTGATTTTCTGGAGTAGATCTGTTCCATGCAGAAAAAAAGGGATATTTTTATTTAATGAAATAAAAAATGCTATTTTTCTCAGTCTTCTTGCTTTATCCCAGTTTTTTTTTTTTCTTGTCATGTAATGTGCAATAAGGTATAATACCTGTGGAAACTGCATGTTCTTTACCATACCTTCCTTCAAAATAACTGGTAATATATAGTATATAGGCTGTCATGAAGTGGAATGTGAAAAGACACTCTATTTAAAGTTTCTTGAATCCCATGACTTCACAGTCCAATTCTTGTGAAACAATTATGCAGGAGATTAGAAAGCCTGTAGTATCTACTAGAAAAGCAAACAAAAGAGGTCAACTCTTCATTCCCACCCCCCCCCCCCCCACTTTCTTTTTTTTTTAACTGTTTATTCTGTTTCCTTAAAATTTCAGTGAATCAATTCAAGTAGTTTGAACAGGTTTGGAAAATGTATGTGACTGCAATTTTTGTAGAAATATCATACTACTGGATTGGTGTAACTTTGTAGCACTTATTTCCTTTTAATTTTTTGTATCAGATGACATTGTTTTCTTTGAAAGCACAACTTACAAAAACACAGAAGTTTACCTATTACTCTGTATGATAAGGCATTTTACTTGTAACAAAGATATAGCTAAAATTTCCAGTAAGGTGACATCTGAAGGAGTAGAAGCAAAAAGAATTTCATAGAAGAATATACAGCTCAAAAGATCTATCTGGGAAGAAATACCAACTGTTTATGTTTCACTTTTTTTGATACAGCATCCACTGGGAAAAAAGAAATTGGATGTAAATTTCAATTTCTGCATGATAGGTTTTTATCCTTGAGTAGCATATAAAGTGGTTTGCTTTACATGCATGAACAAAGAAATCTGAAAAGCAAGACAAGTCAATATGCATGAAAAGTAATTTCTTTTACACTGGACTTACACCAGAGTAAATCTGTTATCTTCATCTGGCTTTGATCCAGGTTTTGACTAAGGTGAGATGAGCAGCAGACTCAAACAAGGTGTTATTAATATGGGGAAGACTATGCTAACAACTAAGCAGGGATTGGGCTTGATGGAAAGTGAATATTTTCATGAAGTCACTACAAGCAGAGTACCCAGGCAAAAGGCAAAACACTTGGGTTATTCTTCAGCAGACCCTGCCTCCTGTGACTATACTTTTCAAATAACATACTTAGAGAGTGAAAGCGGGGTAGAGAATTTTCAGTGCCAATGGACAGAGATCTGAACATCTTAATTCCCAGAAGGGCACTTCTGTTCTCCCTCCTGAGATGCATGGCATAGGAGGGCAACACTAACTCAATCAAACTGAAGTCATACTCGAGAGAAGTTTCAGATGCTCACCATCTCATTCAAACTTTTGGATTCATTTGTAAGAGAAATTATATAGTAACTGGAGAAGTAAAAGGGTTTTTTTCCGTCTTCTGTGGTAGATTCTTCAGTGCTTTAATATCAGGGTTAAGGTAATTAATTTTATTTGGTTTTTAAAAAATATTTCACTATAATTATATTCACAATGATGTACTTTTTTTTCCCTATTTTTTATTAGAAGATACAGTATTGAACAATAAATACAGAAGTGGAAAATTGCCTATTTCTCCATGTGTTGAGTATGCCAAACTTCCAGTAATGAATATTTTCCCTTTATATAGTACTATTAGTATGCTACATTTTCCTATGTATTCCATAATTTAGAGATTTTTATTATCTCTTCTCGATATACTAATTTAAGAATTGATGACCATGTAGAACACACAATAATCAAGGTACAAGTAAGAGACAAAAACATTGTATTAATAGTTACTAACTTCATTAAAAATTGATGAAGCTATAAACCACTCTTCTTAGAATACAGTGTGGTTTCCATAGAGAACTGTTTGGAGACACTGATTTTTTTTGTGTCCCTTTTTTAATTTTAGATCACTAGTGTAAGAAATGTTAAACTAGTCATTACTTTTCATTAAACTTGCCAATAAAAGGTAATAAGAGTCAATAAAGAAGGCAAAGGAACTTTCATAAATAACTTGGTTTTAAAAGACAACACACTTCTTCAAGTTCTTCTAATGGGCACCATTTAATTTTATTGTTTAAACAGACTTTCCTTATTGTTACTGATGCCTGCTCAGAAATACTTTATTCTTTGTCAATATTTAATTTATAGAGAAATTTATTTGGAGATTCTGTTTAAAGCAAGCAATAATTAGAGTAGCTCTGACCTTAGTCAAACCAAAGTAAACATGAGCACCATTTTCCAAGACTGTTGATCAAGTGTCTGATTTTAGGAGATGAACTATGGCACCATAAAACAGCCTTCACTGGAAACTTCAGCACTTGCTTTATTTTTTGTGCTATTAATGCATCTAAAATGCATTCCCCATGTAATTCAGTGAGTGAAGATTGGTTTCAAACTCTTACAGCAATAAAAATCTTTTCTTCAGCTGCTGAAATCCAAGGATTATGTGCATCGCGCAGCAATCTATTTTCACAGTTTTTGTGGCCTTGGGAAAGGCAATGTGTATTTATAAAAAATCACATAAATGGATCAGGATCAGGACTTTAAAAGTTCCTCATTTATTTTGCTGGGAACCAAAGGTCTCTTAAAGTCATCTAGAAGGATATGTAGGCTCAACAATATTGCTATAAGGATAATGCCTTACAGTCAATACGTTGTGTCTTGCAGTGAGCACCTTATGTACTAAGCTGTAAGAGCAGAGGACATGGAACCTCCATTAATGCAGAATCACAAGACACAAGGATTTGCCTCCATAGGTGGGTAGTTACAGGATATTTAGAAAGATTTCCATCGGCTGACACGTCAGAAAAATAAGAGCCAATTTTCTGCATCATTGTAAAAAATTTGTCACATAAAATAAAGTTGCTGTTGTTATTTATTGAAATTGGCCTCCAGTGCAAAGCTTTTCCTCGTGGAGATCCTAACAATCTCCAGGGGAGATTTCAACAGCAGCTGTTATTTCTACTACTGGAAGCAAGCAAGGAAGGAAGATGCTTTTGGCAGTGAATGAGAATGATTAGCTCAGGATGTAATTTGTATCTCAGAATTGTTTTGATAGCTCAGCACTTTCTTGGGTATTTATCTTTTCCCAAATGAAATAACAATCTTTTCAACTTCAAATAAATCCTGTCTATCTTGGAGTTACAGAAATGATGTCATGCAAAATTCAACATTTCCACTACTTGTATATTAAAACTTATCAAGAAAATATTTGAAACAGAAACTCAAACTCTCAAACTTCTACTTAAATAATCTTCTAAATATTCACAGATACACGAGTCTAAGAAAAGCACACAAGAGCCAAAGCCAGTTTTGAAAATGTGATCTATTGTGATATGATATGGCAAGAGATAATTTGGGCTACTCAGTTCACGAGAATTCCATGTAAGTCACTGACTAGTACTTCTGGCTCGTTTTAGAAGATCTCCTGCTTTGTGCCTTCTTTAATCCTCCAAACTGTTCTTTCAGGCCTACTGAGACATGCAATTGTCATCATTCCTTGTATATTTAGGCCTACTGATTACTAGATCTTGCAATAAAATGGTTGAATGAGGTGGTTTTTCCTCTTTTAAGCAGGTGAGAGTGGTACTTTGCATTTGAATCAGTGGAGATAAAGAAGCAACCTCCAGTGGCAAAATCAGTAAAGTTATTTCCTACTTTGGACTAAAGAAGAAACAGGAGTGGGAATTACAACTATGATAGCCTATGTTTTTTCATCTCTACATGGTCTGCTTCACTCCAGGCTTCAATCTCTTTGATTCTTCTGGATTTGGGCTTTCTGTTGACCTTTTATTAATGTTTGCCGACACCAACTTCCTTTCAAAGAAGTGACAGGTTGGTTGGGACAAGTTTATATTTTCACAATGGAAAATTACATTAGAGGTACTAAAATTACTTCTTTCTTGACTGATCTTTTTTTTTTTCTTTCTTTTTTTTCCCTGACCTTCTTTGGCTTCATGTAATAGAATACAAGTCAAGGAGCAACAGACATCTGGAACTATCATTGTCTGTGCAGCTAAGTGATAGCAATAGCTTTCTTAAATACACAAGTAAAAAAAGCCGTTTACCAGATTTTCCTTAATAACTATTTTTTCAGCATATTTGTATTCAGAAGTCCCAGAAACATTAATTTATGAGGGAAAACTGTAATTCCCATTGCATTTGATGCATACATTTTTGACGCTGCTTTTTTTTTTTTTCCTTAGGGTTTTCTTCAGGGATAAGAGACAGAATGTTCTTTCACTAAATTATTTTCTGATAAATAATTATTTATTTTGTTGACCCCATAGGACTAGAATCACTTTACCTACCAAAATAATTTAGGCTGACAGCAAATGATTGGCATTTGTAATGTTCAAGGGCTAATTACTACAAGCTGTCTTTAAATAAAAAGGGGCACATGAGAGGAAGGTTTTGCTTCTTAGCATATACAAGTATTACTGTTTATTGTCTCAGGATAATTTTTGTTTATACATATGTATTTAAACTTCACTTAGGGACACCAGCGGGTTCTGAAGAAGTCTTTCTTTGTTTGCTCCTTGTATTAGATTTAATAGAATGAATATTGTACTCCTAGTGTGGTGATCTTGAGAGACTTTAAACCTCCAGATTAGGAAGCAAGAATGTTAAAGTATGGTTTAAAGTTGGGGGGGGGGGGGGGTTCATATCTGTAAGAAATTGTATGGCAGCAGTACCTAACATTTGTTATGCACACCAATATTTTTTGTTTATATGTTCCAAAAAATGAGCAAAAATTGAATAGGTCATTAGTGTGAAGCATATGTATGTGCTCAATTATATCAAGCAAGGGATACTACTGGATGTAAGATTTTTTTCAGTTCCCTTCTCCAAGAAGAGCTAAAGAAATGTACACTGTGCATGCTAAAAAACAAGCAGGAGAATTTCTTGAATTACTTCCACCTGGGAAATAAGAAAATAATTTTAGGAAACTGATTCAAATTACTCTGTCATGTCTTGAAATAAAATATAGCTGTATACCTAAATAAGGACCAACTTTAATTTTGTTATGTAAGGAGTAGAATATCAATGACTGCTGAACAGAAATAAGTGTTATAAGTGATTTAAGTAAGTTCTATTCCTTCTGTCATCCATCTGCTTGCTCTTGATTTACCTTGACAACTAGCTTAAGTAACTATTTTGCAAGATGGTGTGTCAGACCTGCTGCAGTTCCTGGAGTGGGGGGAGATGCAGAAGTCCCTGTGGAGGCAGCTTGCAGTATCCTGCACTGCTTTAGTGCTTTGGGCTGAAAGGGGAAAGCGTGAAAGAGAGAACAATCTTTTCTGTCACTCCTACCAATCCTCCTGTGCTGTGCATACTGATACGGCCACCAGGACATGTATTGGAGAAAACAGAGTATAATGTGGGAGTGTGAAGCATTCTGTGGGTTTGACCAGACACATGGCTTTTAATTCCTGCCTTTTGCATATGGGCAGGGGACAAGAACATCTTGAGAAGGTTGATGAGAAGTTAAGCTACAAATTTAAAATCATAAGATTAGAAGATTAGAAGATTCTGCTCCACAGAATCTAACTTGTCATTTGAATCACAATGAGAAGTCTTACCACATTTACAGCCCACAATCAAGGCAGAAAAAAGTTACTTAGTTTCTTATGATCTTGTTTGTTTGTTACTGCACAGTACTGACCCTGGCTGGATTACAGGCACTCACCAAAGACTCTCCATCCCTCCCCTCTGCAGCTGGACAGGTGAGAGAAAAGAACAATGAAGGGTTCATAAGTTAAGAACTGGGAAAACTCATTCACCAAATACCATCTGTCTTGGTTTGGAAAGACATGTGTCTGCCAGGGAAAGCTGGAGCTTCCCTTGGAATGGAGAAAGTAAACCCCCTCCCTCCAAATTATTAAAATTTTGCAATTAAGGGGGCTTTCAGGCAAAAATAGGGGAATAGGAATAACAGCTTTTTATTAGGAATATTAAAAATACAAATGTAGTAGTACAAAGAAACAAGCAAACAACAAAAAAAAAATCCTAGAAACACTGACATAGTCAGGAGAGGGCCTGACACCCCACTGATCAGGATGCTGGAAATAGTCCAAATAAATCCTCCTGGAGTGACAGGTGTGGTTCTCTTGGAGTAGAGATGATCCTGTAGAAGGGTCTAGTGGTGGTGAGATGGGTTAGTTCAGGCTTCCTCTGGAAAATCCAGTGGAAAACAAGCTGCTCTGCTGTTCTGAATTGCAGTTTTACCCAGGTAGGAATGCTTGGCTCCTCCCACTGGCTGGAGCATCTCACAATGGGATGATGTAATGTTTTCAGTCATGTGGTGATCCTTAATGGCCCATTACCAGAAGATATCCCACTGGAGGGAGGATGGGTTGTGGAAGAGATATGGAACATTGGTTTTACAGCTGGCCATTAACAGAAGGCACCTGCCCCCTCCTCCCTGGAATTATGAGGAACGGATTATACAAGAGATAAAGAAAACACCTCCCCAACCAGTTTCAACAGATGGCAAATAGAATACACACTTTTCATTATCTCTTTCAACCAAAGACACCATCATAGGCAAAACAAGCTTGAATTAGAGATATTAATTAAATTTATTACTTACAAAATCAGAGAAGGATCATGTGAAATAAACCAAAACCTTAAAAACACCTTCCTTTTCACTCACTCCTTCTTCCTTTTCAGCTCTACGTCCTTCCTCAGTGTCAGAGGGAGACAGGAAATAGGGGTTTATGGTCAGTTCATCACAGGTTGTTACTCCCATTGCTTAGAGAGGGGAGTAATTCCTCTGCTCCACCATGAGGTCCCTCCCATGGGAGACAGGTCTCCATGAACTTCTCCAACACGAGTCCAGCTCAGGAGCAACAGCTCTGTGTGAACTGCTGCAATGTGAGTCCATCTCAGGGGCAATAGTCCTCCTAAAACTGCTGCAATATGGGTCACTCTTCCATGGGGTGCAGATCTTCAAGGACAAGCTGCTCCAGCACAGGAGCTAGGCTTCTCTCTCTACAGTCTTCCCACAGGATCACAGCCTCCCCTCAGCAGGCATCAACCTGCTCTGGCATGGGGCTCTTCAACAGGCTGCAGGTGGATTTCTGTGTCCCCATGGAACTCCATGGGCTGCAGGAGCACAGCTGATTCACCATGGTCCTCACCTCCAGCTGGAGGAGAACCTCAGCTCTGGCACCTGGAGCACCTTTTGCCCCTCCTTCTCCACTGACCTTGGTGTCTGCAGAGTTGTTTATCTCACATTCTCATTCTGCTCTTCTCTCTCTGCAATTTCAATTGCACAATATATATTTTTAAATCTTCTTCCTAAATATGTTATCACAGGGGTGTTACTACCATTTATAATTGGCCCAGACTTGGCCTGCAGCACTTCTGTCTTTAGAGTTTCCAGGGATTGGCCCTGCTGAATATGGAGGAGGTTTCTGGCAGCTTCTCACAACAGCCACCCCTGTAGTCCCCCTGCTACCAAGGGTTAGCCCAACAAATCCAATACAATTACCCTAAATCATCTGCATTTATCAGATTTTAACTGCTATTTTCTTCTTAGTTCAGCTTTTTTATGGGGTTGGCTTATACATGGAATATAGCAGAAATTTTGAGCTAGATACATCAATGGCAACTATAGTGTAAGTCTAGGGATGCCTCTTGTTTCATTATGGAAGTTTCCTAGGCTTTTCAGGCCCAACTAGACTTAATTTATTAGCATGTATTGGCTCATTAAATCTGATAACTCAGGGAAGAGGATCTTCAATATTATTGAACTTTTTGCTCAGTTGCATTATGGGTTTGCGTCCTAAGCAAGGGTGTCGGGTTCTGCAAATATTTTCTAACCCTTGGACTATTTGCTGTTATGTGAAAATGAAAGATCTTTTCCCTGTTATTTTCAGTAGGTGGACACAAGTTCAATAGCAACCCTAGTAAGGCTTCATCACTCATGGTTCTTATAATTCTGTGGTTTGGCCCTTCTTTGAAAAAGGCAAAAACCTGGAGGTTGCTTTTTTTCTTTAACATATTTACAAAAAATTAAACAATGTTTATTAATAATTAATTATTTCACAGATCATAGAATGGTTTGGCTTGGAAGGGACTTTAAAGATTATGTAGTTCCTACCCTCCTGCCATGGGATACCTTCCACTGGACCAGGTTGCTCAGAGCTTCATCCAGGTTTGGCCTTGAACACCTATGGGGATGGGGCATCCACAGCTTCTCTGGGCAACCTGTTCAAGTCCCTCACCACCCTCACAACAAAGAACTTCCTCCTAATAGCTAATCTAAACTAGATTATATATTAGAGTACATATCTAATCTAAATGTACACTTCTTCTGTTCGAATCTATTCCCCTTTGTCCTGTCACTACAAGCTCTTCTAAAAAGTCCCTCTTTGTCTTTCTTGTAGGCTCCCTTCAGGCTAGGTACTGAAAGGCCACAAGTAGGTCACTCCTAAGCCTTCTTTTTTCCAGGCTGAAAAAAATCCAATTCCCTCAGCCTTATTAAATATATCTGATTTGATGATTAAGTACATCTGATTGAGTTTCTAAGGAAACATCCCCAGGAAGCACTTTTTCAAAAATTTATGCCAGTTAAGCAAGAAAAGCTAATTTTTCATCTGATTTCAGGCTGAGGTCACCATTTCTGTTTGGGGACAGGATCAAATCCAATTAAGATTTACAGCCACACCCCCACCCCCCATCCTTAGCCAATTATTTTGATTTCTTTTTAAGCCATACAACCAGAAGACTGGAAAAGCATGTGACTCTGTGGAAACCTTTTCCTTCTTTTAAACTTTTGACCAGAGGAAGGACAGGAAACTACATTCCACATGGCACACTCAGAGACTTTTCCCAGATTCTTAGTTTTCTGACAATACTCATGGTCTTCCTGGATGAAAATTCCAGGGATGCTCGCTGGTGCATCTTCGCATCTCTTCACACAGAAACACAGTTCTTATGGAAAGAAAACCAATGCATAGCAACAAAGATGTTTAAAATATCTTCCAAGTCTACTGCCTGAATCAATTTAACAAGTAGGATACACGGTCATGTCTGAAGTCATACATGCTGCATATTTCACGTGCAATACATGTACTTTACAATGTTTATTAAGCATGTGCAAGATATATAGTAGTTTTTCTTTGACTAGAATATGTCAATATAATATTATACTAATCAAAAAATAAAAAGCATTGCTTTGTGCTACTCCATGAAATGAACATAAATTTTTTTGTCTTTCTGAGTTGGCATATAAAGACATTATGTGTCTTTACATAGGACCTGCAAAGCTCAACTGTATTTATAGCACAATAAAAGCAATACCTCTGGAATAAATTTGATGTCATTTTATAGAACTAATATTTAACAGTAAAATAACAGTTAACAGTAGGCTAAAACTTTTAACTGTGTTAGACTAACCTTAGCTGAAAAAATGACTATGTGAAGAGCAGACATTTGAAGAGCTGCTTCCTTCAAAAATGATTTTGTCAAAACAGTATTTTCTTAGCAAGCAGTAAAAGGTAATGAGTGCTGGTTTGTAATGCTTGCTTTGATTTTCACAAGAAAATGTTAACTCAGGGTTTATTTGCTTTCTGATGTGCAGATGTTCGACTTACTTGAAGCAACTTACAGAACTGCTCTGGGAAATAGATCTCATAAAGGTTTACCTGAAAATCAATAGGTTACTAATGAGCTTGATCTTTCACTGTAAAGAACAAAACAAGGAATAAAAAACAACTTGTAAAAAACAAACAAAAACACACACACCCCCACCCCAAACAGTGGAAGTTTCTAAAGGTGGAGGAAGTGGTTCTTTTAACTAACATTCTGAAAAAGGATAGAACAAAGGGGTCCAGAAGTATGGTCATCCTTGAAGTAGAGCAGCTGTTGAATAGCTTAGATTATCATTATCTAGGCATAACAAAATCTTTTGAGGTTCTTCTCTTTGATGTAGAAGTTCCAGTCTATTGCCAAAGGCAAGAGATATACTATAGTGCATAGTTCTTCCAGCATAGTCAACTCTTAAGTTGGTTAAAAAGTGTTATAAAAATGCAATCTTTTGTTTTCATGCTTTTCACTTGTAAAAGTGCTGTTCCCTTCAGAGTTTCCAGCACGTCTTAAAAATGTTCATGCCAAAGACCCATAGGCTAATATTTTAAAGTTAGAGCCTTGGAATTCTAAAATATTATGCTGCTATATATTTTCAGCTTTGTATCAAAGAAATTTACCCAGAGATTTCTGAGTACTGGTAACTAATGAAATTGAACTGTAGCAGTTAAGAAAAATACTTTTGGGCACTGTGTTATATGACAAAGTAGCTGCAGTCACTAGGATACACATAAAATCCTTAACTGTAACAACAAGGGGTCAGATGGATTGGTTCCTTCTTCAAGGTTCCCTTTTCCCATCTTCTTTTCTGCTCACATGGGAGGAAAGAAAAAAGAAAGGACCCATCGTGTCTGTGTGGTGTATGAAGAGGTGGGTCTTCTAAGGGACTAAAGAGCATGCTGCTCAGATGATATGGCTCTCCTGTAGCACAAGAGGGTGATGAGGAGAAAAGGACATGGCAGCCTCCTGGAAAACACTGAGGGATACAAGAGGCCTGTGGCATGGGTTGAAGAGCTGGAGGGCACCTCTCTTTCTCTATATAGGTGGCACAGAGCAGAGCCTCATAGGATGGTGGGAGACACAATTTGTGTCTGGGATCATTCAAAAATGTATGTCTGTATTTGTTTCTTAGATAGGAGATAAATTTGTTCCAAAGGACTCTCTTATGAGGGAGTGAAAGCATAATGTGGTGTTGAATGCTGCACATGTTTGTTCCTGAGGATTGCCTCAAGTCTGCCTTTACCACACTCTGTGTAGCTGAATGCTATAGAAATGTAAATATAGGACTTATTCTTAGACTACATCGCAGTCTCTAGCACATAGTGTACTTGTGAACATCATAGGAAAGTTCAAGCTTAGACAATGTTTTTTTTCTCCAAAGGAAGCCTTGAACTATGGATAGAGTAACATGCAGCATAATAGGTAGACAAAAAGGTATAAAGCCCCTTTGTGTAAGGCCCTGAATGAGACAGGAGTTATATCAAAGAGAGACCATGACATGCTGTATCCCAGTGTAGTTGTACATCACACTGCACTTGCACAAGGTGCAGAGAGCCCACCAGGCAGATGCCACAGAGGAGGCCTCCTCCAGTCCCTGCTGCTACTGTCATTTAGTTCATGTGCTCCTAAATGCTATAATTGGAAAAGGATAACTTCCTTTGCATGAAGGATTAAAGTGACTCAGATAATAACATCCTAGGATAACTCAGGTTGGAAGGGATCTCCTGAAGTCACCTCATTTAAACACCTGCTCAAAGCAGGATCAGGGGTCATATCACACTGGGTTACTCAGGGCTTTTTATCTAGTCTGATTTTCAAGGATTCAGACTCCATTAAGTCCTAGAACTGTGACAGAGAAAGAGGCAGGGTCAAATCACAATAGTGAAAGAAAGGGAAAAGAAAAATCAGAGAAAGTCTTTTTCTGGAGTATATACAGTAAATATAAATACATGGAAAAAGTACACATTTCCAACACTGACAAATGTACAAGGTGTCTCCAATGAATAGATAATACCAGGGTAGAATGGAAAGGGCAAAAATAATTACTTTAAATTGAGGCATGCTAAATCAATGAGCTCAAAATGAGTGATGGGTCTCTGTTATGCCTTCGGTTATATTAATGAAGTAACTGATGTATTTTAGGCCCAGAAATATGTATTTATGCAGGTATATGTACAGAATAATACATGAATGATTGCTAATTTTAATATTTGACTTATTTACATAAATCATTGAAACTCTGAGAAATTATCTGGGGTGCACACAATAGGGAAGTTTGTATGAGAGCAGCCACAGAATTTGGTAATAGATGAGACTGAAAAGCTCTGCCTCAGGTAGTTAGCGCTTGATGCTTAGGCTGCAAGAAGTTGGTTGTAATGAAAGAGAAAAAACATGCAGGGATGATAACATACGAGTATAAGGTGAAATAAAACAATCTAGAAAGTCTACATTATCTTTAGGAGGGCGGTAAGTCAGCGTAGAGCTAAATATCAGTATGAGATGTGCTACTGTGCTACAATTCATCCTGGATGCCTTAATTGTTTTACATGAGGTATAAAGAATTTGTTTTATAAATATATAGTGGATATTCTCAATGTCTAATCAAGATGTCTCAAAACCCTATTCTTTTTTTCTCTCACACTTTTCTTTGTTTATCCCTTTTCTTTTCTGGGAGACTATCCAAGTTATCTTTAGAGTTTCATTTTGTATTTAATTTTAGATTATGTCTTCAATAAGCCTATCAATAAACATCTTCAATGGGTATGTTATGATTTATAGTAATTTGCTTCTGGGTCAATTTGCTTCTGGCTAAACCACGTTCCATAGGATGCAATTGGACGTCTAGAAGGAGTTTTCAACCCTCAGAGGCTGTGTATGGAATTCAGCTGTTTTGCAAAATCAGGCCACGTTTGACAAGTTATGGGGGAAAAAAAGCTTGAAAACAATAACACTAGCTCTGCATGTGACTTTTATGCTAGAACTTAACAATGATGGAAATAATAATGACAAAATGTGTTAAATTGGCAATTATTTACAAAAAAAAAAAAAACCAAACCCTTTCAAGACTAGCCCCAGAGTTCACGTAGTATGGAGAAACCTTGTGATGGGAGTAACTGCAACTGAAAGATGCTGACAGAATGATTGTGCTTAAAGGTGTTGAGAGCTTAAAAAGATAGTTTTAGTGCCATGCTCTTTAATTCATCTGACCATGGCCAGTTCCAGCAGCTAGGTATTAATTAAATGCACACCAGTTACCGCCTAACATGTGAATCTGTGGGATTCACATGCTTTTTATCTTTTTCTGAGGTCTAAACTTTGCCCATCTCTCATGAACCATCTAATGTGTAATGACAGTAGTTCACCTAATATACATTATCAGGCTCTCCTTATTTTCTTTGCATCATTAATGCATGTGAACTACTGTCACTTTCTCGAGGAAGGTAAGCACAACAAATATCACTTAGAAAATTTTACTGTTGTTTATAATTATCAAAATCCTAAGTAATAAACAGTGAAGACACATCATGCCATCCAAGCAATAGCTTCATACTAGCCAGAGACTCTTGGAAATGAGAATCATCAAGTCCTCATCCTCTGCCCATATACAGAAAGTGCTATTCCTAGCTCATGCCACACTTGACAGGAGCCTGTCTACCCTATCTGAAGAGGTCCTAGAATTTAGAAAGATCCTATTATACCAATCTTTAGTGATATATCTTCTCATGGACCACAGGATACTGAAGCTGTTGAGGAACAGTGGAAATGAAGAAATATCTTAGTATTGTTTATCCAGCATGCCACAGAATCAGTGTGCTGCAATTAGGTGCCATAAAAACCAAGAAAATGTAACCATACACTTCTTTGGTTTTGAAGATGTAAATGAATCACACCTCAGAGAGAAAGATTTTAAAGCCCCAGCTGCAGTATTTTAAACTGCTTTATAGAAGCATTTTTTTGCCTTCTCAATACACAGGTTTCCTCTCCAGCTTCCTTGGTATGTTCTAAATTAATAACAGGACTGTCTTATACCTACTCTTCCTCAAGAGGAGAAAAAAAAGAGGCATAGAATGACTGCCAAATCTCACTGGCTATATAGAAAAATTACACCATCAGCTCTAAATTGATGTAAAATTACTTCATCCCTTGAAGGGAGGGAAGGTAATAAGTTTAGGAGTCACAGTCCCTAACTGAGCCAACCCATCAAGATTAATGTTATCTTCTGGGCTTCAGGATGTAGATTACTCCAAGGTAATTGATCATTGTAATTCCACCAATTCATACTGAAAACATGCCATGTTTATGGTTGAAATATGGAGTTTATGAACGGTGCCCAGTATTGGAGAAAGAAAACAACAAGAAATCAAACCCAGTTATGCTCCCTCATAAAGTATTTTTTAAGAGCTAAGGAACATCTGCTAAAACCTCTGTGTAATTATCAGTCCATACAGAAACAGCTCATCATGGCTGCTCACTCATTTTCCTTGTGTTCATAATTCTGAATTGTTGGTAAATCTTAACATTGCAAGACACTTCTACAAACAGTATTCTTTCTATGCTCCTATATTTGTCACTGTAAATACTACTTAACCATTGACTTCACAAATATGGCACATTGCAGCGTAAGTAATCACGTCTTACAAATCAAAAGTGAGATGCACATTGGTCTCATTTGGGTTTCTGGAATTTAATTTTTTCAACTAAATTCAAATTCTCCCTCATGAGTAGCAGTAAGCAAGCTTATTTTTATTATTATTACTACTACTACTACTATTATTCCTGATAATTATTTATTTTTCAGAGAAGCACAGAAACTACAAACAAATATCTGGGTCGCATTAAGACTAGTGAAATCATAGTGTAAGAGGCAGATGAGAACTGCTTCACATCATGGATGTTCTAGGAGATCCCAGGAATATTACATCCTGTTCCTGGATGTTATTGCATCCTGTTCCTGGATGTTATTTTCACTGCATCTTTGGATCTTTAGGAGAGAGCAAGTCAGTGTCCTTAGCACCTAGCTGGTTTTTCAAGTGGGAAGACCACAGGCAGGATTTATTCTACATTCTTTTAGTCATCCTACATCCTTTCTTAGTCTTTCAGAAAATGTTGCCTCATAAAGAAAAAAGCAGTTTAATTTTCTGTTAAAAATTACAAATAGTATTTAAGTATAGCTGTACTATGAGGTCCACGGTCAAGGCTGCTTTGAGTAGCTGCTCAGCAGTCTTTGTAAGAGTCCTGATCCACATCTTTTGAGTAACTTATATCTCTATACAGCTAAATATATTTTCCAAGATAAACATGTCCAGTTAACTTTCAACAAGCATTGACATTTCCAGTGGTTTACCCAAAATATCATAATGCTTTTTCACATTACAAGTGAAGTGGTACAGAAATATGCAGTCACTCCTCCGTTATCTCCACTTCTAACACAGATAATGATGCTGGTCTACATGTAAGTACTTGGTATTAAACTGCAGATCTTGATATTTGGTAATAATAAGTGTTTGAAAAGTTTGTTTTCTCAGATTCCTTTGTAGTATACCTATCAATAGTGGACAATTTAAGTTTGAGAGGAAGTAAATGACCATCATCCTTATGATGTTATGCTGCTTATCTTTACTGCACCATCTTTGCTGAAAGTGTGTCCAAGCATTTAATATTTTCCAGTGAGCTAATTAGGTCACTTGTTCATGGCTTAAAATTACTTCAGTTTACATACTTCAAAATATGCTTTAGGTTTCAAAATAGTTAACTTACAGTCTATTAGTTTGGAATAAGTAATTGATCTTTAAATATTGTGGTTTTTATAAGGACCTCCGTAGTGATGTTTTCTTCAGAAGGGTTAAGTGTAGAAATTTCTTACTTTTTTTTTTTTTTATATAAAAGATAATTTGTCTTAGAAAAGACACTTTACTGAAAAAAGTCAGGCTGATTCTAAAAGAACTGCTAGAAACAGCTATATGATGGCATTTTATCTCAAATAAAGGTGAGTAAAGCAAATTATTTGCTGGGGTTGGGGTTTTTTTGGGGGTAGTCTTGTTTGTGTTTTGGGGTTTTATTTTCTTACTAAAACAGGATCTTATGCTGGGCAAAGAAGTTATGAAAGAAGACTACATTGATCTGCCAGTTGTCTAGCTGTAGGGAGCATATGTTAAGCATTAAAGGATCCCAAATGCAATTGAGACTATGCCTAAGTTGTGTCTGTACTCAACCAGAAACAGCAGAATATCAGATGGAAAGGAAAATGAAGCCTGTCATGTTTGTGAAGTACTTGGATCTCTCTCCCTTGGCTCCAATATTTTTGTTTCTAAATTGTGGGAGGCATAAAAACTTTTTTTTTATTTTGATAAGTCTTTTCACTATTCTCACTTTTTATTTTGCTGCCTCTGTAAGGAGGAGGCAGATGAGAAAAAAAAAATGTTTCTTATGACCTTTTCTGTTCTGGCAAAAAAAATTAAATAAATCTAAACCAACCTGCTTGTGATTTGTCATCTTGTTTACAAGTTAGCTAAGCTTTGCTTTAAAAAGAACTCCTCTTATGATTTTGTAAATTATGTTTGAAGGCAGTTTTACTTCTGTCACTTGGTGAAGCTGTGCAGGGAATATGTTGGAGAATTTGATATAGTATTGACATTATTTTATGAAAGCAGTGTCAGGTTTTATTTGTGCAGATGATAGCTAAGAGACCCAAGTGACTGGCAGTTATTACTAGGAACATCAAAGAATATAAGCAGATGGGAATGAAATACACCCAAATATGGGACAAAAAAGTTATGCCAATTTGTTGTACACTGTGTCAAGACATAAGGCATTTAATGGCATTACAGATTTCCAGACAGACCAGGTGTATTCATTTGAACTGAATACTTTTGTTTAACCTTGCGGGGGAAGGGGGGGGGGGGAGGGGGGGGAGATAACAACAACATAAAAAACCCTGTGGCTGTCTTGATGACTTCTTCATACTGAGATACCCAGCACCTCTGCAAATAGGGCAGCTGTTCCAGAGCACCTCATGATAATTTTATTCACTAAATGTACAAAATTAGTACCTGAAACATCAGTATGGTTATTATGTGGATGGCAAAATAATGAGTAAATACCTGCAGTTTAGGATGACAACTGAGTCAAACCCATTCTTCAGCTTGCGTGTTCCAGAAGTGGCAGCATGTTTGTCCTTCAAAGATCTCTCTCAACTCCTCCTGCATTTGCTTCAGAGGATTGATGCATTCAGGTGCTATTCAATTGCTTTTGGATTTACAAATAAAGAAGGATATGCATCTCCAGTCTGTAACTGGACAGGAAAGAGCTGTAGGTTCTGTGGTATTCAGATATTTTACCTAGTGAGAAGCTACACACAAAGTCTTGCATTGCTTTGGCTCTGCTTTGTTTCCACCTTGTATGGACACAGGAATGAAACTTCACACACCTCAAATATCAGAATATTTCTAGCCATTGTAATGCCAGCACACAGTAGAAGTGGCCAGAAATGCAGTTATCCTATTCTTCTTGGATGCTGTTGTCTTCAATTCTCCAAACAATTTTGCACTGTTAAAGTTTCATATTTGTGTACAAAACCTGCAGATTGCTGCTATAAAAAATTTACCATGGAGGTACAAAACATTTATTTCCCAAGCCTGTGGCAGTGGAAGTACTAATGAAAGAATTTAAACAATTTGTTTCTGTTGTTTGGACAAGCAACCATAAAGAGATAACAGAAGTTATCACCACATGAAAGCAACTGGAGTCAATTTTCAAGGTACACGTCCAGTCTTATCCATCCTTCTTAATAATCTACTTCAAATAGTGATGATGCAGGGTTGTTTAGAAGATCAAGTGAAGGGAAAGGAAAGCAAACATGATGATGTTTCAGATACTCTAATGAAAATTAATTTTTAATTTTTTAATGACCAAACATACTGGAATAATGAAACAAAGCAGTTATACTGAAACAAGAATATGTTTTTGTCTAAAACTAGTGGAATTCAAAAAACACTGTTGAATAGATACAAATTTAATGAGAATATGGTGTTATTAGGAAAATGTGTGCCTTACATTAAGCATAGCATTCAAATCTCATAAGGGAGTATTAAAAACAAAGGTATGACCTTCGTATACAAACTCACATACTTATTTGGTTTTCATTTTGCACTTTTTTCTTTGAAACCAGAAGTGTTTAAGTATGAAGAATTTTATCCCTTAACATCGCAGAAGAAGCTGACATTTCAAAAAAAATCATTAGGTATTGCTGGACTGAAGTTGATTTATAGTAACAAGTATTGTTGTTGGTAACACTCTAGGGTCAGAGAACCAAAAATTGTGCTAAATATTTAATATTCAGAATTAAATGATGGACTGGATTGATGACAGAAAGATGAACACAAAATGTTCCATGTATTTTGATTGTTGAAATAATGTTTATATTTATATGCCAAGAGCTGTACTGAGAATCAATGGACTTTCACATTAGATATTGTACTGTGTCAGAACATTGTAAATTATCTCTATTTTGGCTTTATTTATACAAAGCAGAGACTTGCTGAGCATCAGCAAAATCAAAATGGTAATACCACCTAGCTGCAAATTTAAGACTGGCATGTTTATAGCTCATGACATGTTTTATGGGATCAACAAGGAACTTTTTTGTTCTTTTTAACTGGTCACGTGAGACAAAGCCAGCTAGGATATAAGATACCACAAATTTATTAAAACTTATAATTTTATTTATGTTTACATGAAATCTGAGTGTATATTATGTATAAACTGCTGTTTATCCTGTTGTCAAATCAACCAGTTGCAATTTTGGCAATATAATTTTTTTATAACATTCTTACTGTATTATTTCATAATCATTGTATTATTGCATTATTCAAATTATAGTATAATGATGCATATATAATACATTATAGTAAATAATAATACTGGCAGTAAAAGTGTCTTCTTGATATTTATAATCTATGACATTTCTGATTCCATTCTGCTTGTGTGTGTTAAAACCACAGAACAGGTTTTTTTCGCCTGTATTGTATTTCAGCCTCAAGACTTAGAATAATGTTAGAAGAAGAAGAGATATTTTACAATAAAATGTATCAACCTGACCAGAACAAATAGGCCTCATCTCTTAAATCCTCTCAATTTGCAATTAGTAAAGAGGTAGCTCAGCAAAATGAAGAAGGGGAGACCAGGAGTGCTGGAAACAATGATACATCGGTTCCTTTACATATAAAGGATGCTTCCTATAACAGTCCAAAAGTCCTAAGATTCTGCCTTGTGAACAGCCTCAGACCTTTCAGAGAAATCCTCTGTCAAGTATCAGCTACTGTTTTAATATGAGGGAGATGAAACCTGGGAGAGGGAGATTGCAGGAGCTGAGTCAAAATAGTGAATACTCAGACAACCATGTTAAATAATTTGTCGGAGACAAGATGAAGTATGTTACCTGCTGAATACTTATTTTCAATGTTTGTGTCTTCTTCTGTCACTTGTATACAGTTAATCACTTTGATTATGTTTTCAAAGGGCACTCTTTTAGGTTTTTCAGTACAAGCTGAGCTTGATGCAACAATGATCTCAAGAAAGCTGATATAACATCAAGGAACAAAGGCTGCCAGGAATAAGATGGTATGTAAGAGAGATTTATGGATTCAGTGAAAAAGATCAAAACGATCAAAACTATCCATGCTGGTTATCCAAAGGCAGACTAGTATCACAAAAGAAAGATATTATTTGCAAATCAGGTATTTCAGCCTCAACACTAAACAGCACTGGTTCTTGATATAGAGAACATGTCAGTGTGAGAAGAAAGGCATCTGCTCTCCCACTACCTAAATATATTGAAATCTAGGATGCTCAGTGAAGCTATGGCTATCATTTCCAAAGTGTTATGGAAGGAATAACTCGGTCATTGGTAACGGCTAGGCCTACCCTATCTAGTGTCTCTTTTCTCTCCATTTCCCTGTGCCCCCAAATGTGGTCAAACTGACATGAATCTGAGCAATGCCTTGCCATTTAAACTCTACTCCTTTGAAATCAGCATATTGTCCATCTTATGATTGTCAAGTTCGTGAGCAGAAAAAATGTTACTGTCAGCTGAGAAGCTCAGAGTTGGCTTTGCCAGCAACTAAATCAGGAATATGCTGATCATCAGGATTTAGAATGGATGTTCAGTGTCTGGTCCTCAGGGGGTCTGACATAGTGCTCTTTAAGCAACCACCGGATAATGCCAGAACATCCAAGAATCAAGTTCTCTGATGAAAACAGCTGCCAAAATTGACTAGAAATGTAATCTGCTTCCCATGGATGAGTGCTAAATAAGAAAAAAGAGTAAGTACAAGAAACTAAAGAAATGGAAAAAAATCTATAAGCTATAGGGCCCATATTCATAAAATCAAAAAAATTTAATGTCAGAATGTGTTAGGGGAGCACCTTGCACTTCTTGACTTTTGTTCTGACATTTTACACTAGGATGAACACAAAACATTCATGGCTGGTTTTTTTCTTACCTGATACTGAAAGTCTTTTTGGAAACAAGCAAAACACACAGTATTTCTGCAGCTTGCGTGCAAATAACCTTTTGGAAACTGTAATAGTCTTGGCATTTTTTTGAATTATAAACCATCTTCAGGCTGGATGAAAAATTATCAGCTCCACAAGAACAAAGTTTGACGGCCTCAGGCTGTGTTCACAGAACTTTTCAAATACACAGCAGAATGACAAATATACTAAACAGCAAATATACCAAACTATGCCTTAACAATGAACAACATTTTGTCCTGTATTTTGCCCAATATCACCTCTAATACTGACTGAAAAATTGCTTCTTGAATAATGCATTTGGAGAAAAAATTCCATTGTTCCTCACATGTGCTAGTTAACATTTCTTTCATTATTCAACCAGCTACTCAGATTTTATTTATCAAATGATACAATAGCAATCTAGTATGCTTTTCAAGTAATGATCAGTCACTTCTAATTATTATATAAGGCTAGTGTGGAACTTTTCCAAAATTAGATCACATTTTCTGTGGATTATTTCACATGGATGTGGCTTTGTGAATGTCACACCTGTGATATTCAGAACCATCAAAAGTCAGAGTACTAATAAATTTGGTAGCCATGTGGCAAATTTTAATAAGAAACCAGCATTATCTCTCCTTAAAAAGAACTAAGAAGAATAATTTTGATTTTTAGCTGGAGTGTTTTAGATTGAGTATGTGGAGGGGAAGGCAGAGATACATTAAAAAGCATAAGTCTGTCTCAGGATGTTATGTATTTTCCTTCCCAGGTATTTGAAGATACAGTAGCACACCTATCTGGGTTTTTAGGCAGAGAAATTTTACTAAACACAATTTAGAGAAATATTTAAAGGACAATATGTCATCAAGAGAAAGTCAGAAAGGATCACTAAAAAGGAAGAAATAAAGAACAAATCCAGATACTCCAGCTGCTGATTCACTAAAGAGCTGACAGGAGTCTTGCAGCAAATACAGAGGGCAGTCTTGATTGTTCAAGAGTTTTTCTTCCTTTTAGCCATCAGAGAGAATAATTTGTGATAGTGAGGTTCTTTACAGAACTGGGCAGCAAGGACTCACGTACTCTTTTGTTAATTCATATGTACTGAAATGATTTTTCCAAGAGGTGTTCTTCTTTTTCACAGTAATTCATTCTGAGAGGTTGTTTGGAGCTAGTTTGTTTGATTTAGAACTACTGAAGAAACAGTTGAGAAGGAGCATGGGAGGACTGTACCCACAGTGCATTTGGAAGCAGTAGGAAATATCACACAACCAGATGAGCAGTTCAAAAAAGCAGAAGTCATACAGGAAATTGGTTTTCATTGTATAATATCCTATTGAGTTCACAGCAAGGTTTTTTTCGTGAAGACCTGCCTGAACATGCAAAGTTTTCATTTTTGTTGTTATGGAGATGAATATTTGCTCTCCAGAATCGCTTCTGCTGTTTCCAGTCCTGGAGTGGTTCAGAGAAACCAATCTGTAAGCTGCCATATGGTGTCCCTGACCCCACACTGGGTGGTGTGTCTTTATTTCCAACTTCAAAAATTATATATTACATATCTAGTAATTACTGTATTTATACAGTATTACTGTATTTATATTACAATATATTATAACTTCTAGTCAGTCAGGACCAGGTTCTTTGTGAGGTGCTTAAGTCCACTGATTTCCAAAGGCCATAATTTCCTTTCCTCCATCTTTTGATTTGCCAATAACTAGCTGTGGCAATTTGAATGCCCAGCATCCTGGGCAGGGGAGTTGAGCCCCACTGCTGTGCAGCTCTTGAATGCCTTTGGGAGTATTTGAATGCCCTTCTGCCTTAACTCTTCCCAGTTTTGTCCCATACAGAGTTGTCTGGGTCTGGAGAGCCCCGCATATGGTATTTATGCCTTGTTGCCTGGAAAGACCCACAAAGAGAGGAAAGGCAGAGCCAACACCTGCTGCCTGACCCCTCCTTTTTTAAGTCTGGGGGCAAGGAATAGTAACAGGAAAACTGTCACTGGGTGTAGGGGCTGAAACCCTGCCTGGACTTATGTCAGCTTATAAAGGGAAATGTCTGGAGGTTCTCTGTCATCTTTTGTCCCACAATTCCATTAGAATTTTTCCAATGTGACACTTTAATTTTGCAGTACATTAATTTTCCTAGTGGATCACTAGAAATGAAATATAAATAATACAACAGGTTTGTGGTGACAAATTAAAGGGTTTAGATGCAACAGTGGTGAGCAACAAAGACACAAATACAGTGAATAATTAGATTGGTATGAGATTAATTTTTTATTATTCTTCAAAATTATTGTACAGACTTGTACCAATAACTGCAATGAAATTTGAATCTATGGAGCAGACTTCTGAACCAGCAAGGTCAAAGTGCTCAAAGAGAAGCCTGCAAAGTTTTACACAGAAGATGTAACACTTCGTGGGCCAGTTTCTGCTAGCCTTCTTCAGGATACATGTGTTTGTCCCTACAAGTGATCTTACTGCAACAGATGACTGTGGAACAACATTCTATTTGCTAGTCCATTCGGAAGAAATGGTTTCAAAAGGAATGAAAATGACTTGTAAAGGCATCGGTCTTGAAGATAGACAAGAGCTTGATAAGTACTCAGAAATGTTGACATCTCATGAAACATTTACTTCTTTTCTCCTCCTACACACATAAATGCACGGCAGCATGGCAGAGCTGCTGGTAGCTCTGCTCCTTAACTGAGGTTCACAGCTTAAGTTATTTCCAGCGTGCTACACCATTACAAACTGAACTACCACTACAGAGCTACTTGATCTTCTTTTTGTGTTACTTTGGGACTAAGTTGTTAGCTATTAAAGACTTACTGACATCCATTGAAGAACTAAGAAGATTCTCAGCTGGAACATTTTTAAAGCCAGGAAGATTATCCATGTTTGTGCAACTTGAGATAAACTACCTTCAGTGGTTTTAAAAGAGATCAAAGCTCCTAGCTATCTCTGCTTCTAGAAACATTCTTGCCTTTAGCCAGAAATGTGTCACACACAAGAGATGCATGGAGACTGCTTTTTAAGTCTTTCTTAAAAACACTGAGAAAGAACCAAACCAAATAATCGGAATTTTTCTGAATAACCATCACATATCTAACAGCTGCTTAGCTGCATGCTGCAGTTACTAGTTAGACTCTATCTGAGAAATGGATAATTTATCTTAGGGCACAAGTTAACCCATTAGCTCCTGAAGAAAAAAAAAAAAAAATAAACAGTTTGACCCTGAATGCTTTTTTTCTTGGGGCAAAGATCAGCGATTTCAAAAAAGCATTTTATTATTCTTCACATATTCCAGAGGTATTGAAAAATGTATCTTTTTCTTCCTCACTGAATTCTAACTCTGAGAAATTTGATGAAACAGTAAGAAAATGGCATAGGTTATAAAGCAAGAGGAGCATATTTCTGTGCTTCACCTTTGGAGAAGAAAATAGGTCAAGGAGAAGCTGGAGGGTTTGCGTGGTGAGTCTGAATGATGATGGATGCCTGCAAACCAAAAAATCTCCCCTTATTCAGGACCAAGGAGACAGAGCCAAAAGCTTTCCAAGAAGGAAGGCAGAAAACAACCTTGGTCCGTTTCTAAGCATTTACTAGTTTTCTAGCAGTTATTAGCCAAACACCTAATGCAACCTACTCCAGGGCTTCTAGCTATGGGCTCTTGGCTTCTATTCCACTAAGTCATGAATGGTCTCTCACAGTCCTGAGAGACATTGTAAAAACCAATCAGATAACATCTGCTAAATAATCTATGTGCAAGTATACACATGTGTTTAAAAATATGGTCGCTAGTATGCATGCTCAACTTTCTATTGGATTTATTCTCAGCAAATGTATGAAACAGATAAAAGCACATGGGATGTGATCCAGCTCACTCTTAGCTGATGGAAAGGTCCACACTGATTTCCATGAGTCTAATAGTACACCAGAATTTCAGGGCTTGTTTATACACTGTAATCAGCTGCTGAGCAAAATCACCTTTCACGGTCCATTTTGATTGCTTAGTCTGCCCATTGTCCCCTTTGCAAATTATTCCCATTCTTCTGGTACATTTTCAAGGAAAAAGTCGCCATAATGTCCACCACATACCTTTTGAGAGACACTTCTACAAAAAGCGTGTAAAAATTTCTTGGTAAGTTGCAATTGGACTTGAAAAAAGGGGGGGTTATGTTGTTTTTTGTTTGGTTGGTTGTTTTTTTGGTTGGGTTTTTTTTCATCTGTTTTGTTGGATTAATTTTCAGGTATAGGTCACCCACATAAAACCACAATCTCATGACTGGGGCTCTTGTCAGTAAGTTGCATATATCCCAGTCAAGGTAGTAGTAATATGGCCTGTGAGCTGGTTTAATGTATGAGAGCAGGAGGGTGGGAATTTTCCCCAAGACTGACAATGTGTTATGAGATAAATGCTTATTTGAAAAGATCCTTTCTTATTTTTTAATTCCACACATCTTTAAAGACATTTGTGCCGAGCTGACAGATTTCCAGAGGTAAAATAATACATCAAATTCAAAGTGATAAGAGAAGAGCAGTTAAAGCAATTCACAACACTAATTTTTATTTCAATTATATGGAAATATAATCTAGCCTGGGAATTATGTGAAATTGCTCAGGGTCACATAATAACCCATTTCATGTGCACATTAGGAAGTTACAAGTTACAACGCGTTAAATATCCCTCTACTGTCCAATCTTTGAATGTATTTCACTCATAATTACTCTGTTTCTGGTTAAAGTAGCACTAGGCAAGCCATGATGTAGTTCCACCTATGGAAAAAAAAATTTTTTTTTTTTTTTTTTTTTTTTAATGAGACTTTCTGTCACTGTACTTTTTATCATTGCTTGCTTTGGCTCACTCAGCAGTGCTCTCAAAACTCAGAGTAATAGATTTCTTTAGTTCAGGAGAAGATTTTCCTGAGGGCAATACTTTGCCTGTGCTATTTGAAACCTATAAAATGTCTGCCCAGAAAGAATACAATCAATAAAACAGACACTGAACTAGGGATGGATAATAGCATTTTTTTGTCTAGAAATAAAAATAAACAAAACAGCCCCACATTCTATGGCATGCACATTTGTGCCTGTGGATGTCTGTGGTGTTTGATGCTAGTTGAAACTGGTTGCTTTTTCCCTCACAAAAAAAGATTTTGCTTCATTCTCTTTGTGATTTTGTATCTTCTCATATTCCATCCCTGAAATCTAGTAGAGCAATTGAACCACCCTGCCCATCAGCTTTATTGCAGAAGAGGAATGAATGTGTGAGTTACTAGGATGTGTCACTACATTGCTTTAGTTGCCTCAGGTATTTTTTGCAATGAGATTTTCTTTATTATGTATAAAACCAGAACTTTGTAGGTGCAAATGAACTATGGATGTGCTTGGAAATGAAAGATTTTGTCAGGAAAGTTGGAAATTAAAATGAGAAAAAAGTGGCAAGACAGATGTTTTGTGTAGACTTTGATTGTTCAAAAGGGGAAAATCTGCAAACTAAAATTATTGATTAAAACCTATCTCATTCTTCCATGCAAGCAAACACACTGTGATATGTTCTATACAGATCAGAATCCATATTCTGCAGTGTAGGAAAACAGAAGCAAAAAATCTTGCTGCAAACATACTAAATGGCTTGTTACCTGATGGAGCAGTTATGAGTAAGGAGTCTGGTGTTCTGTGTGCAAGGATGCACAGCTGCAGATCAGATACTGACAGGAAACACTGGAGTTTATTATTGAACACATGACAGCAGCATTTGAAGGGTAAAAATTACAGTCATCCCTCACATCTCTGCCACTCAAGCCTTTAAAAAGATCTCACCAGTACAAGAAAGAGAGAGACAAATGAGATTTTTCTGTCCAAATGTATACTTTGATATGAGGTTATTTAAAGAAATGCAACAACCCAGCAAAGTACAGAGTCAAGGCAGAGTTCAAAGTCACAAGAACTATTTAACAGCTGGAAGCATAGGAATCTGCTCCAGAAAGAATGGACTGCTCAGTTACTAAGCTGTTACATATATTTTCATTGCTTTCAGCTGATCCTGACAAATTTCTAATAAGTTTGCTTAATATCTGAGCCCCCAGCATAATTTCTTGGCTTTGTGCTATAGTCAGAGATACATCTGGGGAAGAATGGAAAACAAGCTTCTAGGTTCAGAGGAGTCAGCCTTGATCCAGACAGATTTTATAACATACAGCAACACAACATGACAAAGCTGTAAGCATGATGTTTTCGTGGTCCTGGGAGCAGTTTTTGGTGAGAGGCCTGGAAAACAGACCTTTCAGAGGTGGAGGCAACAAGTCACTGGGAGTATCCATGTCCAGAAATTGTAAACTTCTTTTTTTCAAAGCATCACCACAAGAAAAACAAACAAAAGGCCAGGTTGCATGGGGCTTTGGGCAACCTGGTCTGGTGAAAAGTGTCCTTGCCCATTGCAGAGGGGTTAGAACGAGATGATCTTCAATGTCCCTTTCTAAACAAACCAGTCTTTGATTCTAAATCTGGATTCCTTACCCAGCATTTGAGACTCTGGGTAGCAGAAGTTAATTATTTCACCTGATCATGAGTTATAATCCTTTGCTATAAATTGTGGTGAATGATAAAACCCAGTCAAAATTAACTTCAGACTGAGTGTGACCAAAAACACTTCTCTACACAATATTTGAAACTTATATAAACTTAAGAAAAATTATCCTAAAATACTCAGATAAGAGATGCACTTCTGGCAAGTTCTAATCAAAATGAGTAGCATTAGCAAAAAAGCAGGGAGGAAAAAAGGACCAAACATCAAGCAGAGGCTGAGAAACTGTCTCCTAGACATGTCATACTGTCTCTAGAAAGTGCCCAAGGGTATTGCCTTTTTCCTATATTTAGAGAAAATATGTATTACTTGTCACAGAGATAAAGGCACATTAGGGCAGGCTGAATTCAAAATGACATTTTATTTTGTGAGCATTTTGAAAGTCAAGTATTACACATGATGTCCAGAAGACAAGCATTTACACATGAGCCTGATTTCCAGCCCTGGTGGTAAGATCCAGTTTATCTCCAAGAACTAAGATCATAGACTAGAATGGTATGTTAGGAAAGAGTCCACAAGTCTTCTGTAGAGAGAAATGATGCCTCGCTGACTTTCAGGAGTCTCAGGAAGATGCTGTCAGAGCCCTGGGTTCTTCCCTCCTCCTTCTGTCTCCCAGCAATTTAGCAGCCCTCACACACGGGCAGTGTCCTGAGCATCAGTGAGCATGGAGACAAAAGGTGATCTGATGAACTCAATGTCTTCTCAAAAAGATTTTTTGTTTAATTAAGGGTAATTAAGAACATATTTTTTTTTTTTAGGGTAATTAAGAAAAAATATTCCATGGGACTGGAGGAAAAAAAATCTTATTGACTGAAATTTATTAATAGGTGGGAAGCAAACTATAGGTCTTAAAGACCATCTTCACAAGGATGAAGGATCGGCAATGGAATTCCTTAAGAATCAGTGCTGGATGTGGATTTATTGAATCACCATTACTGAAACACCATCATTGACCTGGAAAATAAATCAACAATGAAATCTCAAAATCTGAGAGGATGCAGAGATCTCTCAAACGATCAAAGTCCTTCTAAAGGGTGGCAGGAAATCCCCCTTCAGTAAAGCTTGATTCCATCAGTAAAGAAGTATCAGATGAGCTTCAGTGTAGCCAAATGTAAGACAAAGGGAAAATAATCTAAACTCTGCTTATCTGCAGCTGAACCCACTACTGGTAGTTACAGCTCACACTCCTGGGATTGCCATAGAATATTGTGCAAAAATGGGCCAGAAAAACTGTGGACATCTTTAGGACAGCATAAGGACAAAAATGGGAGGGGCCATCATTTTTCCCCCTGTATACAACCTCAAGGCACCCTGTCTCAAGTATTGAACAGGATAGTAAGAGAAGGGGCAGAAAGGACAACTAAATGGGCTAAGAGGGGTGGGACATCAAACATCTATTAAGACACAATACCTTTCCATAATCATAATGTTCTGGATTGATGTGTCTTCTCAGGAGTAAAAAACATAAAACATCTGCCTTAGGAAATTTAAAGTCCAAGTGACAGTGCCTTTTAATGACAACAGAGACTTTATTATCACCTTTCAAAGTGGCATTAGGTTTTTTCCTGTAACTTTGCCTGAAAGTTTAATAAAACTATCCAAACAAGAAAATGTCTAGCCTACATTTAATTTGTCCCTAATTAATATTACACCAAATTAAGATCTGAGAGAGAGAGAGAGAGAGAGAGCACTCATGTTTTATACTTGAGTACCTCATTTTGCAACCAGGGGAACAAAGGGGAAATTTTCTTGAAAAAAACGGGGAAATACTGTTCTCTGTAGCTTTCAAAGCACATTTTATTCTGGCTCTTCAGGTTTAGCCAATACAACGTATAAATAAGTATGGAGTTTTCCATGATATTTCAAGTTAGATTCCTAAATATAATAATCAAACAGATGCTATAGCAACATAAACAGACACAAGTAATTGGAGAAAACAAAAATGATTGCTCCAACCATGAGAAATAAGCCACTGTCCAGGCATGGAGAAATTGTTGCTTGTTAGAATGGCAGCTGGCAACTTTGCTCATTTCTGCTTTTTCTCCAGCCAAATTGCCTATCATTTTGGGCTTTACATTTTATTAGGAATTGCAGCCAAGGGGAATATTAAATATTTGGCCCATTTTTTGTAGACTGTTAGAAGTGGATCCCTTCCCATCAACAGAAAAGAAAAAGCATAAATGCCTTAACCTGTGGCTCTTACAGGAACTATAAAGAGTTACGATTGCTAAGCATCAGGGATAAGTTCTTGGTAATGATATGGAAAATTGTTTTGATATACAGAATGGAAACTCCTTTCCTAAGCAACCTGATGAACACCAGTAATTAATGCTTCTTGGCATCAGAGAACCAAAATCAGTTTTATACCTGTCTGAAAAAGAAATATCAGGCACATGATAGAGAAAAGATTTAGGCCTGTTGTAACACACATACATGGTCATGATTATGTGGGGTCAATGTCATCACAGAGGTAGTTGCGGGGCATTAGAAGAAACTTTTGAAACAAAGGTGGAGTTAGCCTAAAAATAAATCAGGAAAGAGGAATGAAAAGTAGTAGTAGAGGTTGAGAAACCCTGGCAGACCCCTGATGCAGGAACCTCACTATGAATGCCATGCCTGGCTGGCAGCATGGGCAGACGTGGGACACCCCCAACCCCAAGCTGCTTGGGGTCTTGGGGACTTTCTCACCATCCAGACTATGAGGAGATGCAGGGTCACACATGGCACCAGAGACCCCACAACAGCCATGGGAGAGAGGGGAAAACTGGGCCAGCCCATCCTTCCCAAAGGAAGTATGAGAAGCTGCTACCACAGCTGCAGTGGGTGAAGGGGAGAGCAGATGGGGTGTGTGTCCACAGCAGTGGGAGCACCTCTGTGTGTGTGGGATTAGAGCTTCTTGTGATGGCTGCTAGAAAGGTGTTTCAAGAGCTGTAGGTGTTTATTAGCATTTCATAGATCACTGATTTCCAGTTAATTATCACAGAATCATATATTGGGTTGGGCTGGAATGTACCTTTAAAGCTCATCTAGTCCAACCCCCCTGCAATGAGCAGGGACATCTTCTGCTAGATCAGGCTGGTTAAAGCCACGTCCAACCTGATGTTTCCAGAATGGAGCATCTACTATCTCTCTGGATAAACTTGTAAAAAAAAAACAAAAACAAAAAAAAACAAAAAACAACAAAACAAACAAACAAAAAAAAACCCACAAAAAATGCTTTTACTGCAGTTATTAAACCAATAAACCACCTCAATCCTGATTTGTTTAAATTATATGAAGTGTGCAGATTTTTCCCTGTGTTTCAAAATTCTGTTGAACAACATAGGAAATCTATTGAATTAATTAGGACCAATGAAAGTTTGGACCATAAACTTAAGTAATTGCTGGCTTCTGGGTCGGTAGTTTTTTAAAAAACAGGATGCGAATAACTGGTGCTTTCGTGTGTTAACAGAATGGCACAGAGTAGAAGAGAAAGGCAGGAGGGAATAAGGGGTCAACACTGACTTCCTGCTGGTCTCAGCCCTGAGACAAACTAAAATAACTGTGAAAATCATAATCTCAGTCCCTGGGACAAGGACCTGTCAGGACTCATACAATATAGTGGGGGTAAATTGCATTCTGAATTAGCTAAAGCAAAGAACACTAGAGAAAATTCACTGATTGTGCTTCCTGTAGCCATTTGTGTGAGCTGACTGTGCTCTGAGAGAGGACTGAGGCAATTATAAAAGGGGAGAGTGAAACCTGGAGGCCAAAGGGATGTGTAGCTGCCTAGAAAGAAAAGTGGATGTGTTCACAGGCAGCTGCAGAGTGCACTGAGCCTGGGAAAGCCTGGCAGGCTGAGATGAAAGGCTACTGCAGCAAAAGAAACAGAAACACAGAACAGGTCTGGGAAGCCTGAGAGGCAGTTTCTGCTGAGGACTGACATCCAGAAATGTGGGGTGGATATATCTGCAAGTCCAAGGATGATGATGATGAAGAGTGCAGTGTAACAGCTATCCAGACACAAAAAATAAATAACCAAAAACCACAAAAAACCCTGACCATCACCACTGTGGGGAAAAGAAAGATGTGAATTATGTAAGGGTCTGCAGAGTGAACATATTATTCAAATGTAGTTTAACACCACCATGGAAAAAAGTGATTTCATACTATGATGTCAGGTCACAAAAATAGATCGTTATAAGCAATAATGGAGGGCTAGGGGATTTTATGAAAAGCATGAGAGCTGTCAAGTACTCCCAGTGTTTCAGAAGACCTCAAAGAAGATGGAAAATCTTCAGGTCCATCTCTAAAACTTATTAAAATTTTTAGACAAAAGGCTGCAAAGTGAGGTTATTGTGCTAGAAGATATAAAAGTCATAAAATTAGAATATGGATTGGAAAAAGGAGTATTTGATCAGTACTGCATCAGTACTGCAGTTTTTGATACATGATTCCTTAAAGAACTTATGCTATATAATACAGGAACAACTCTGTATGGAAATGAAGGTATTCATGTCTCAAATAATTACAGGGCTGGAGGAGGAGGCACTGGATGGACTGCCAAGCAAAGCTAAGTCACATGCCTTATCTGAAATTATGAAACAAGGCAGGTATCAACTGTAGTGATACCTTAAAGACCTAGAAATAAAACAACACTCTTTTGAGACAACATTAGTATAGGAGTTAATAGAAAGACTGGTCTTTATTGGAGGCCTCCAGGAACAGATATGGAAAATGCCTAAAGTTCGTGCCCCCTCATGGATGAATAGGGTTTTATAAGTTTAGCAAATTAGCATAACTGAAAAAAATCATCAATTAGAAGCACAAATTACAAAATAATTCCTCCTTTTGGTTCCACCTCTCTTGTAGCCCTCCTTTAGATAGGAACTAAACTTTGTTAATGAAAATGTGTCTTAAGAGCTGTTTTCAACCTTGGTTCCCAGGAATAACCATGATAGGATAGGGGCCTTGGGTCCCTCAGGGTTTGGAGCCTCTGGAATGTGTTTTGTCTTTCTGCCTGTGAGGCTAGGGAAAAGATAGGAAAAGTTACTGGAACTAGCTGGGAACTATATAACTGTACAGCAATAATCTACAGAGCTATGAATATATATGAAGAAAATATAAAAGCAAAAATCATTCTGGCATCAGTAGGACGGGTCTGGAAAAAAATCAGGGATAAAAAGCAGTTAAGTCTCCAGAAGAGATGGTTAAAACTACTTTTACCAAAAGACAGTGAAATTACTTGGAAATCGGTGTTGTTAAGGCCGTGGTTGTGCCCTTATCTGTCATACACATTGAGTGTTGGCTTAAGGCATTCTAAGGTGTGTGGGAATAGACATGGCAGTATATATACACTGTGCTAAAATTATTTGGTTAAATAATGCAAATAGCCAAACAGGGAATTTTTTCCCAGTGACATTAACCCACTGCAGTTTCGACAGTTGTTGTGAGGTTTTTATTGAAGAGGGCTTTTTCCTTTTAATTCTCTCCATGCATTGTGCTGAATAGTATTCTGTGAAAACTGACTAAAGAGAAAAAAGCCAAACAGGAAGAAACACAGCCCTGTCTCATTATGCAGGTCTGGCTGAAATTAAGCATGCTCAATTTTCCTCTCTTCTGTGACCTCTGGCCCACTTTCCTATCCAATCAAGAAAATCAGGTTACTCTGAGTGTGTAACCCTGATCCAATGCCTGCTGCATATGCAGACACAAGTATGCATGTGTGCATCCACACTCAACATAAGCGGCGAAGTCATTCCCCTTGGAAATGATAGGACAATTTCAAGAATACAGATCCAGAGAAAATTCCTGCATGAGTTTTTCTTTAGGTTTTGAGATGATTTCTTTTCCCAGGAAGTATCTCAGCATCATATTCATCATTTCCCACCATGATGGTAACAAGAGTACAGAGGGATAAAAGTGAGTTTTGGCCCCTGATTTTACTCTTCTTCTCAGGCCTCGTGTCTAGCCAGTCTGAACTTGGACTATTGCATGATTGAAGAATATAAAGTTCTTGCTCTGTACATTTAAGCTTATCCCAGGTGTAATGAGATGGAAATGCATTTTAGACTCATGTATTTTATTTATATTGTATTGACCATGAAATCCTATCTTTCCATGGGGACTGTCAATCATGGATTTACATTGTGTGATGAGAAAGGATATGGTTATTTTGAAGGATTTCTTATAAAAAATACAGCTACAAAACACCATGGAGAAAAAGATAATATAATAGCTAAATAATGAAAAAAATACACAGAATTCCTCTCTGAGTATATCAAGGTCAGCTGAAATAGCTACTGTGAATTTAAGTTTAAAAGAAGATTTTTAGTTCAGCACTTTTGTCCATCAGCTTCTTAAAATGGTTTTCTTGTACAGAAGCCAAGGTTTGCCCTAGGTTTTGGGTTTGTTTTTTTTTTTAAAGTGCATAACATTAGAGTTGGTAATTAAATTTTTCTATCTTCTACTGGATGACTATCAGAAATTTGGCTTATAAACTGGGCAGGGAAAGAACAAGCATCAGTAGTTTATCCAGGCATGCATACCTGAGGGGTGTAGGTTCACTGTACAGATTCAAGATACATTCCAGAAAGATACACTAGCAGATTGTTCAAAGTGTTTTGTTGGATTGACCCAGGCTGGATGCTAAATTTCTTGCCCATCTGGGCAGGGAAGAGAAAATACAACACAAGGCTTGTGGGCTGAGATAGGGACAGGGAGAGATCTCTCACCAGTACTTCCTCTCCACCAGCTGTGCAGGGGGGCAGAAATGGGGTCTGTGGTCAGATCATAACACATCATCTCTGCATCTCCTTCCTCCTCAGAGGGAGGACTCCTCACACTATTCCCCTGCTCCAGCATGGGCTCCCTCCCATGGGAAACAGTCCTCCACAAACTTCTCCAATGTGAGTCCATTCCAGAAGTTGCAGTTTTTCCCAAACTTTTTCAATGTGGGTTGCTTCCATGGGATACCATCCTTCAGAACCAGGCTGCCCCAGCATGGATCTGCTTCAATGGGATCTTTTCTCTCTTCAGGGTCACAAGACCCTCCAGTAGAGACTTCCCAGTGGGTCATAGCCTCCTTCAGACATCTGCCTGCTCCATGGGCTGCAGGTGGATCTCTGCTCCATCATGGACCTCCATGAGCTGTAGAAAAGCTGCCTCACCATTCCCTTAACCATGGGCTGCAGGGGAATCTCTCCAGTGCCTGGAGCACCTCTTCACCCTCCTTCTGCAGTACAGGACTGTTTTTCTCACATATTCTGACTTCTCTGACTGCTGATAGCTTGCAAATTTCATTTCTCACTTCTTTAATACAATATCTCAGAGGTACAACCACTGCTGCTGCTGGGGTCAGCTTTGAGAAGTGGTGAGTCCATCCTGGAATCAGCTGGCATGGGCTGTGCTAGACTTGAGGAAAGCTTCTGGCAGCTTCTTCAGAAGCCAAGTCTGTAGCCCCTTGCCATGCAAACACAATACACCTGTAAACCTGCAAAGGAAATACATATCTTTAAATGCTTCAAGCTGCAATGTGTTTCTGATTTTAAGCCCAGAAACTCCAGTTTAGTACTAAATCTATTCCAAGTCTAGGGTTCAGCCTATGTCCCCTGCCTCAAGAGAGTGTTATTTTCAGTTCACAGAAGTGCAAGGGACATTCCCAAATGGCTGCCAAGTGTCTGGTGCTCATATTGAGTCATCAGTAATCGAAGAGAAAAGGTACAAGTAATTTTTTCTTGTTTCAAATCCTTTAACACTTACTTGTATTTCAATTCTGACATATAATCCAAAAATAGATTATATAATCTATTAAAAAAAATTTAAATGTACATATGTCCAGCTTTTGGTATTTACATAAGAACAGTTGAATAAAGTATTCTTTAATTTCATCTAACAGAATTTTGCATGACATATGACATATTTGAAACTTAATTTTACAGTATATTTTCCCTTATGCATAAATCTGGTGCCTTGATTTATTTATTTTGTGTGTCTTGATCTTTATTTATGATTTTATTTTTAACTTTTCTTTGAAATCTCTTACAACCCACTGATCCAATTTCTATAATGGTTCAAACAAATAATCACTGGTTCGAACAGACAAAGAATCACTGGTTCAAGTGATGCTGTGCCAGTTTATTTCAGAAGAGAATATGGACAAGACAAAATTAAGCTTTTTCTTTTTATATGTTGATTTTCTAAATGATTAAAAGGGGGAGGGAAAGCAATTTTATTATAATCAAATATCAGAGACTGACCACCAGCTGTAGGACAACAGAGTCATTCAGTGAAGTAGAATTAGCCCCAGAATGGAGTTCTGCACCTGCACTGTTGTTGCCGTGTATTCTTGAGCATGAGGTCTTGGTCCACCTGTCAGAGCTCAAATGATCTTTGAACCTCCTGTGGTTTTGTGTCACAGTCCATGCAGTCTCTATCCCCATTAACACCCAAGAAAACTCCTTAAAAATATCTGCTTGGATGTGCCTACTAAAAAAGTTAGTGATCCAATTGCTTCTTTTTGTCTCTGTGTCTTTTCCATTCCAGAAATTGCAACCTGCTCCAGCTGCTCCAAGCTACCCAGGGGGCAAAGCTCTCCACAGCATGGAACTCACCTCCCTTGGCCATCGTGTCCATCACAGGATGCAACTAGTGACATCTCCTAGGGTAAAAACCATCAGTGTTCACCCTAAAGTGTCAGCAGGCACAGTGAAAAAGATGTGCCATATCACAAAATAATATTTAGAAAACAAATTAGAATATATATTAGTGAGGAAAACCAACTGAATTGCAAAATCAGAAAGAGAACAGGATGTCAGATCCTCCATCATATAAAAACTCCTGAATATTTTCATTTGTTATTAATGTAAACCCCTCTGCTATCTCCTCCCTGGTCCTGCTTGTTTTTTTCCCTGTGGTTGGGGTCACACAATATATCTATATGCCTACATCTAGCCATAGATATATATACACGTGTTCGTGCTTCAGGCTACAGGAGAATGGAAAGCAAAGCCCAGATCTGCAGGAAAGTATGATTTTCTGTCAGCTGTGTATTGTTTTCTCCTAAAACCCAACCAGTTGTAGCTGCCTTTACAGTTGGATTATTAACGCAGGGTTTTTACCCCAGAGAACTTTATTTTCCAGGTCTTTGCCAAAGCAACTTCCAACTTATGTGTGGAAGCATCTGCCTGTCCTCTATTTATTGTCAGAACAATTTACAGTCAAGTGTAGCAAAACCTTCTCCCAGAACAATAAAAAAAATAAAAACTCTCCCCTAACATGACACTAATATGGAATTATCACTGTAACAGTCTACAACTTTTCAATAATTGCTCCAAAGACAGAGCTAAAATTGGTTTGCCTGGGAACGTGTTGCAAACCCCAGCAATGTCTGTCTTTCATTCATTAAGGCATTGAAATATTTCCCCAGAAGACAAGGATTCAGACATGAACAACTGCTCATTCTACTGAAATAAAGCCTAACATCTGCTTCATTCTAAGGATACTTGTATTTGCATTTGAAATCACAGTTAAATGGAAAGTGTGTTATTTTCTGGCATAAAACGTAATTCTAAAGATGTTGCAATTCAGTGTGCATTCTTTTTCTGGATTCTAATTGTGCTTATAAATTATATTCCTATTTTGTATGAAATTGTGAAACTTTTTACAGTATCTAAGTGATAATATGTGTCATAATGAGCTGCCATAAGGATGGATCCTTTCCATTTCTCCAAGACACCTTTTATAGAATAATTATCAATTTTAGCTTTTTATCTGCCAGTGTCCTAGGTGTATAACCATGCACCAAAGGGGAAAGAACATGAAACATATTGTATACCAAGAATGGGGCCTCTGCCCTCACTAGTAGCAGGAAAACAAAAAGAGACTCTTCTCCTGCAAGCCTGTAGGAAAAGCTGTCTGGAATAGCTGCTCTCCTGACTGAAATAAGAAAGAAATGGGAAGTGAATGTGATTTGAAGATTTTATCTGCTCTGAAATATTTTAAATCAGCATTTAAATTGTGGGTACATTACAGACAGCCTATAAAAATGTTTCTTATCCTTTGTTACAAACCTGCTTACTGGTTTTCTTTGATTGTTAATTGCCCAATTCTGGCATCTGTGAGAAACAATGAGTGCTACATTTTAACATATTTTTAAGTTTTCTTCAATATTGTATTAGAACAATGTCCTACCCCCTTTGCCTTTCTAAGGTGTTAGAACATAAAACTGTCAATGCTGGACTAAAAGATTCAGACAAGCCAAAATCCTCCATCTGACCATAACACTTGCTTAGGAAACAGTATAGGACACCGGATCTGTAGAGAGAAGTCTAAACCAGTAGATGTGTTTCTTACTGGAAAATCCCCTGTGGCAAAGCAAGTTTTCTTTTCTGTATGCATGGGAAAATACTTTCATTTTGGTTTAGGTTCTGAGGGCTGCAACAATAAATGATGTGATTTGTCAGTCTTAATCTCATGAGGACAAGAGATTTTTTAACTTCTATTGCTGTTGGTGATCAGTGTTCATGATAAATTATGACTAAAAAGTGTCCTACAACAACACTTTCCTTAGGATTTCACTTGAATGTGGCTTTTTTTCTCGTGAGATGAGAGGAATAAAAGAAAAGATTTTGCACTTCAGCAATTTAAACAGTTTCCAAGTAATGGCCATTGTATAATGAGAAAGTGACACACTGTCACTTCAGTGGCGGTATTTCTGTTTCTTTAGTGAATGGATTGACTTTTGTAGAGCTAAAATAATTTACATGGATGAGTCTCTCAGTGATGGTATATCTAATTTTTGTAAGTTAATGATTTTTTAATATTTATCTAGGGCTATGCTTTCACATGTCATCAAATTAAGCCCTACTTCCTGCTAAGCCCTGGGTATAAAAGAGGAGTTGGTATGTTGTCTATCACTACTGTTGGTTAGAGGTTTTTTAATCTTTTTCCTGCTCTCTTTTTAGTCTCTTTGTATCCATTTACCTTGACTTACATCTTCATGCCAGGTTTGTTCTCTTTTTACTTTTTTGCTGTTTTCTCTCCTTTTTTATCACAAGTGACCTTAAGTGCACAGATAATCCAATAGTACTTTAGCTTTGAACTTTTGAACAAAAAGCCTTCAAGCTAGAGACAAAACATGATTCCTATCACTTTTCTGTCCACACAGAGCTGCATAGGCATTCTGTAGCAGGCAGCTAACTAAGAAATTTTTATCTCATTGACTATTTATGTGGTGTAAGTCAGGATTTCTCTTCTACAAAAGTCAAGGGAACTCAAAGCAATTTGCATCACATAGGAGTTGACCGAGTTGACTATTAAAAGCCCTGTATTTTTAATGCTGGAGGAAATTTTCAAATACAGATATCCATATATTTGTTTTCAACAGAACAAACACTGAGAACAAAATTGTGGGCAGCTAATTCTTGTAAGACTTGTATTTTTATACATCCTTTCTATTGCACTTCAGTATTCATGTACAAACATACCTATTCCCCTTCATCCCCCACCCCAAGTGTTGCCCTTAAATGAGCAGCCCACCTCATGCTTATTCACCTTCACATATAAAATCACAGAATAATTAATGTTGTAAAAGACATTCAAAATCAAGTCCAGCCTTTGACTGAGTACATGGAAGAGCCACAAACCCAGCATGATTCCTTGTTGTAGTAATGAAACACAAATATAAAATAACTCTCATAGGCATTGATGAGGTATGTAAAGCACATATTAGTAGGAGAGCATTCAGTAGATAATATGTCATCTGGCAAATGGACACATCTTTACATTAATGATCTTGGACCAATGTTAAATAAGTAATTATGACTGCTGGGGCTGGAAGGGATGAAATATTCTTTTTTAATTAAATAATCAACTGAATTAATATTTGACATGCCTGCTACCCTTTTTTCCTCCTTATGGTGAGTCTTTTGGACAATTGAATTAAGTTTGATGTCCATCTAATTCACCTCAGTGTACAGATAGAAAAAGATTGCCATATTTCTAATCCTGCCTGGTCATAGCCATTACTGTATTGCTTTATTTATGACAATTTAATGTAAAAACCTCAGTCTATCTGATGCTAAGAAAATCTTCCTTTAACCTTTCACATTGCTTACAGTGGATATGCCAGCCAAAGAGTTTATAACTTTTCCTTTTTCACATGTGACTCTAACCTGTTAATCAGCTCTCACATATCCTTCCTGAAGGAGAAAGGATTAACCTTTCAATATAATACAATTTTATCATTTTGCATCCTTTGGTAAAACAGAGGAAAGACTTTCTATGGACATGATTCATCTACCTCTAATGATGCCAAGAGCTTGGTAGCTCATTTTTTAAGGATAGCACTTATACAATCACAAAGGAATGAAAAACAAAAATCTCTTGCATATAGAAGTCAAGAAAACACTGTTTCACTAAGTCAGATCTGAGTTTCATGTATTCAGTCTTCCAATTGCACAGGAACTCCTCAAGAGATATTTGTTTGTACAGCACAACTCAGAAAGATTTGATAAATATAATTCATTCTAAAAACTATTTCTTCCAATGAGGAAGTAAAACAAAGAATTAAATCATTATATTGTAAATCCATTCACTACAACTGCCCAACAACTTTCCTCCTTGTCTTTATAGACAGGTGGGCTCAACTTGGTCTGCAATCCATTCCTCTGAGAAACCTATTCCTTTCTAATGACTAAGCCTTGACTCTAAACTTAGGGACCTTTAACAGGTTATTTAATTAAATTTTGATCTCTAAATGAATGTTTCTGCCCTGGGGTGTGTTTACTTTAGATGTGCAGTACTATGTTGGAGACCAGTCCCTGTTGATAACAGTGTGGGGACATCCACACCCCTTATTCAAGTGAATCATTTAGGTGAAGAACATCACTATGTTTAATGCCACAAAGGGCTGTGGTTGGGTCACATCTTCCTCAGTGACATGCAAATGCAGTCATGTTTCTATACAGTGTGCCAAATAAATTATGCTTTGGTTTGGAGATCTGCATCGGATGTCTCCATACTACAGAGTAAAGGAGGAATAAAAATCACACACATTAATCATTGTCCTGATCTCCACCCCTCTCACTCTTAACTTCCCTCCTTCAAAACAGTGGGTGGTGGTTTTTGTTGTCATTGTTGTTGTTTTTCTTTTTTTTTCTTTTTTTTTTTCTTCCTTTGGTTATGGTTGCAGTCTGGAAGGGAGAAATACACCAGGTTTATGGTCTGAATCCTTTGCTCATTTAAAAATGTGATCGTTTTTATAAAGATTATTCTGGCAGATCCTGATTCTCCACAGATTAGTACTAATACTTTAAAGAGGAGCTCACTTAGCCAGCTCCTGCTTTAATAGGGCAAGGACCTCTATTTATTCTGTCTGCCTTTCCTTTACATTTAATCTCTTGACAGGGAACTGTGTGAATGCTTGGATTTTTATGACTCTCAAATTGGTGCTGAATCCCTTCTCTTATCCTTCTAATAAAAGTCTGCTGTTGGGGCAACTTAATCCTGTTTCAATTTTCTTGCAGTTTTCCTTTAGTAACTTAGCTATTTTAAAAACAAGCAGCCCAAAGAAGCTGAGTAGCACAGTGAGAAGTTTTGCTTTGCAGATGGATATGGTTTACTCAGTTCTCCCAGAAGCTCCTCATCCTGAGACACTGGATAGAAATGCAGGTATTGCTTTCCAAGCAGAAAATAACACATCTCCTGGTTTGAGAGGTGAAAAATAAAACAAACAAACAAACAAACAAACAAAAACAAAAAAAAAAAAAACCAAACAAACAAAAAAAAAAAACTGAAACTGGACTCATGGGTTTTCCTTATCAACTAAAAAATGCAAGTTTGCTTCCTAGGGTATCTGCTCCAAGACTTCTGTCAAGAAGTGTCTCATCCTGAAAGAGCACAACAGGTACAGGGGCAGTGGTGGTGTAGTGAAGGGGAGGGCATCCCCAGGCAGTGGCTATGCTCCTTTCCCTTACTTCTCTATAGGTCTGCTTTAGACAGACATGCATTCCTGCTTCTCTTCAGTATAAAAACCAAATTATTTTTAATATCACTGAGCACAGTATTGAAAAGATCAACTTGATTGAGACTTACCAAAGCCTGCTGAATAGCTTTGACAAGGCTTCCTCTGGGGAATGGTTTCCCTGAGCTAGACAGATGCTTTGCCTTGCCTTCTTGATAGCTTTTGCACTGAGTCCCCCAGAGACGAAGGAAACAGTAGGAAGCAAAGAATCTCCCTTGGGAGCAGAGGACATATTGCAAGTTCAGAACTAGCTGGGAAGGACTGAGGAACACTTACAGCCTGGAAGGTGCCATTTGAATTTGCTCTGAGGTGTGCATAATTTATTGGACAAAAATACAGAGAAAGGTTGACAGATGTTCTACTATATGGCTGTATGTGAAATGTGTTTGTTCATGTAACCTCTAGCTCACTTCTGCTACTGTAAAGATTTGCATATCCATAAATTTCCTTGAAATGATGCTTAAAAGAAAGAAAATGTTTCTTTGGGTGACTGGATAAATAACCAAACATTTTACTCTAAATAAGTTTTTAACCATTCCCTGCAATTCCCAGAAGGCTGGAATTATAACAACTCAAAGAACCTAGCCAGCTACCTGAATTAATTCTATTTAATATAAAACTGAGGGTGGGGAAACAAATAAAAAACCCCTCTGGATTTATCATAGCTGCCATTTAACTTTCATGCAGGTAGTGTTGGTCCAAATCCCTGAGTACTTCCAGCAAAATAACTTCATCTGAGGGTGATGTTGCTAGATATTCCTAGAAAATTGTTAAACTGAGCAAGAAGGCAAAAGAAATTCAAAACTAAAGAAGAAAAATGAAAAAACTAATTTGCCATGCTGAACTGTTAATCATGAAGAAGAGGTCAGTATTTTCCAAATATAAAGGAACACACCACAGTTTTGCAGAAATCACAATTGTGAGTGAAACACCACTCTCAGCAATTATTTCAAAACTGCTGTGGGGAAGCTGGAAAGCCTAAAAATATTTATTTGTTAACACACATTATTTTTGTCTGAGGATTGTCACCAGGGTAAGTTGGTGGCAAAAACATCAGGTTCATATCTTGTGCTTTACTGCACTGGAACAGATTTTCCAGAGAAGCTGTGGATATCCTACCCCTTGAAGTGCTCAAGGCCAGGCTGGATGGGGCTCTGAGAAACCTGGACTAATGGAAGATGTCCCTGCCCATGACAGGGGGTTGGAATTAATGATTTGTAAGGTCCCCTACAACCTAAATAATTCTGTGATAATTCTATAATTCTAAGAAATTATTCATAGAATTTCTAAGAAAAATTCTACATCCAGGAGTAGCATAGGAATCTTTGTACTTAGTAGTTTTCCTTGCCATAGCCACAATGTTTTTTGATTAACATGGAGTCTATTGCACATCAAACTGCAGAAACTTTCTGACAGGGGCCTTCGAGGTTATCTAACGCTCCTGATACCTCTGTGTTACTTGCATATTCTGTGTAAATTTCTGTCCCAATGTTGAAGAGAAAGAAAAAAAATATTCAGAAGGCAAGGGATCAGAAGTAAATAAAAAGCTATGGGAAGGTAAAAAAACTACAACAAATCATGCTTACTTATGGATAGCAGGTATTTATACCCTGAAGTCAACAGAAGAAAGAATCCTGGGAATATGAATGATGTCACACCAGAGGAGAAGAGAACTGTCAAGGTCTGTTTACTGTTACGGTGAATACTGAGTGGGTTTAAGCCTATTCCAGTAGCCTATTCCAGTAGCTTATACTTTTAATTGAATAATAGAGGTGACCAAACTGTTCCTGTGATCCTGTAGTTCTAAAATTGAAAGGAGCATACTTCTAAGTATACTTTATTCAGAGGAATTTAGGTGACTCTGAAAGCAAACTGTCTTTTTTCCTCTAAGTTTTGAGGATAGCCTATTCGTGTTAGGCCTTTTTGCAAGGTAAAGGAGGGGAAATGAAGCCTAACAGAAGTTTTTAAAACTATTTGAAAACCTATTTCAACACATTAATAAACTAGTGAGGTAAGTTATGCACAGTCTTGAAAAATGTTTTTTTACAACACTCATCCTACCCTTTTCAGCTGATAGACACTTCAGACTCTCTCTCTGTGATTCAATTAAATAGAAAACTGAAAGTTACGGTATTTTGGCAGAGAAACTAAAATATATCAACTATGTAAATCACTTGTCAGGAATCTAGCAGCTGTTTTCCCGAATTCATGAACAGCCAGGGGAAAACTAAAGCTGTGAGAGCTTACAAGCTGCTCACCAATTCATCCATTCCTTTACACAGGAATAATCTGAAACTCTCAAGCACCCACTGGAATGAAAACTCATCCATGCCAATAAACTTTTCACAGGCAGGCTTCAATAATCTGCCTGCAAGATTGCACTTGAGGCTCCCTAAAGAGGGCACTAGAATGTGATATTAGCAGTGAGCTGTTTTGTCTCTTCAGATTATTTTCTCCTGCAGATGCATGTGGGGAGCAGTGAGGGAGATCCTAACTCACTCAGGGGAACAGGTTGTGCCTTCAGTTGCAGAAGGGAGGAAGGGATGACAGGAGGGAGAGAAGCAAATGCTGAGGTCCCTCCGAAAGCAGGAAGGAGCTCATAACTCAGAATTTGTGCCATTCTCTCCACATCTCCCATGAAATAGCCAGCACAACCATTGCAGCTGCAGACCACAAGGCACAAGTGTGTGTACCAGTGCTCCAAGGGATGGTTCCAACAGAGAGCTCCAAGGGACCAGTGCTCCAAGGGATGGCTCTGGAGTTTTGACTTTGTTTGCTAGGGCTTACCCTGAATGATGTTTAAGAACCATAAACTTCCAGCATGGGATAACTGTTTCATGTAATACAATGAGATGCTTGTATACATCTGTGATAAATGTGGCATTGGGGTAAAAATTAGTGATAAAAGAATATAGAAATATATGTTAGATTGGTGTTAATATAAAAAATGGGAAAAGGCACAGTCTGTAGAAAATTCCCTCCAAGCCAGGCTTCTGCCGTCCCCCAGTCCTGGGACAAAGAACGGGACAGGAGCCATCAGGAGGAACAAAGACACTGGCCAACCCAGATAAGAATCGGCATCATACCCAGACAGAGAAATTCCTCCCCGAATGAAAGAGAATTCTCTGCCAAGGAATACACATTGAAAAAACCATGGGCTGGCGAGCTCCATCCATCCACATGTGAAAGGAACCTTCCCAGAATACTATTTGTAAAGTTCAACAAATCCGGGAAACCCATCCGAAAATTATTTGGACTATTTGCTGGACTATTCCGTGCATCTGTTCCGCCTCGGGACACGAAAAGCCCTATAAAACCCCGAGCTGTGACCTGCTCCATGTGGATTTGGGAAAACCGTGCCTTAGAGTATGGACTCCTTATCCACCCAGCGCTGCGCTGCATGTCCTGTTTCTGGTTACTCTCTTTGTCGGTGATTGGGATTGTTTTATTAATAAATTGTTTCTTTATTAATCCGATTTTTGCCGTTGCATTTATAACACATCTCTAAGCTTTAGTAACAAGTGGTTTACCTTAGTCCCTCAAAACCACCCATGTACCACCTAGGACAATTATTCCAGCCACATAAACAAGATTTTTTTAATCAATACCAGCCGAATTCTGAGCACTTTGAATTCAGCTGACACACAGTGAAAATTCCCTTCAGCAAGAGTTTCAGAAAACCAGTAGTTAAAGATCAGTGTATATTTGTAGGGATAGATATAGATATGGTTTTGATTACATTTAATGACTGTATACAAAAACCAGATTATTTTCCCCTCTGCATAGAACATATTATATCTGAGTACGATTCATACCTACCAAAAAATCTCCAATGCAATGCATTCAGCAGTTTAAAGGGGTATTTCAGCAGTATAAAATTTAAAAAGTATCTTTGCCATAAGTGATTCTCTTAAATTAATGTGTGTTTTCTTCCTGCATATGAGTTGGACCAAAAATATGCTGAATGCTGGTGGTTGTCAACTAATGCATGTACCAAAAAATTTTTCTGTGATATTTTTATATTTTTCTAATGTATGCCAAGCAACTGTGTATTACAAATATATGATGCACAGAACAGAAATTTAAAGCCACAGTTGCTTTCCAGACTGTTCCTGCAACAAATCTGGGGCTTCCAGGGGCCTAATTGCTTATTTTAAATGAAGCATGCACTTAAATGTCTTGCCAAGTCAAAACCTTTTTCTGTAAACTCTCTTGCCCGCTATTTTTACCCGTTTTCTAGCATAATGCAAAATAGAGCTCCCACTTGAGTGCCCTGAGATTTAGTGAATAATTAGAGCTGAATGGAAAATAGAAACATTTTTTCAGGGAAAAATGTCTTCTTTGTTTTATCTCAAAATATTCCAAGAAGAAATGACAGTAATGGAGTTGACATTTATAATAACAGCAATGCAAAGCAATATATAGAAGTGTAAAGCAACTAATAGTAACAATGTAAAGATTGGTTTTAATTGCCTTCACCTTAACTAAATTATTGGCTCTGTGAACATTGCTATTAATTTCCACAAGATAATTCATTAGATGAAGTATTTTTACTCTGAGGGAGGAATGGTGTGAGAATCTGGCCCCAGTGGGTTGACATTTTAAATCAATTTGCTGACTGCCTGTAGTGGTAGCATTTTAAAAGCAGATTTGGAGTATATAAGCCAGCAAAAGAATGGTTTGCAACAACTAAATATTGCTTGCTGATGTCAAACTTTTTTCTCCCATTATGATGTAGGGATGCAGAGAAAGTTTGGGAAAAAAGTGAATAATCCTGCAGCTAGTACAGAGATAATGCTTATTATTTTAGTAAATAATTATGAATATATTCTGAAGGTGTACCAGCACCTAGTTTTGAGCTCTGGCATACTATTACCATAAATAAAATACAAAATTTTTTTAAATACACATAATAAAATTTTGGGGACTTTTAATCCCCTGTTTTTTTCTGGCTTGCTTTAAAGCCTTCTAAGTAGCACCAAGTAAGTGTAACATCTCATGATTAAGAGGTAAAAGGAGAGAGACACCTTTGTAAAACAATTATAGTATATGCTGATAAACAAGCATATCTCTCAGTCAGCATAAAATAAACTACTTCTGCTCACCAAAGAGGCTGAGGCTAAAATTATGATGTTTCAAACAAACCTTTTTTTGTTTTATTTCTTTCCCCCTCCACCTATTTTTGCTTTTCTCAGTATTTTTTCCCTTTCTCACTGACCCCTTCCTTATCTTTTTTGCCTTTTCTCTCCCCCTGTTTCTTTCTATGAAAGCTGGCTGTCCATGGAGAGGAATTCATAATGGAAATTCAACATTCTACAGTACAATTCCAAATCATACTTGTACAAGTTGGCCTTGGCAGATTTTTCCGAGTAGATGGTTTTGAACAGCTATGGTGGTGAACCTAGTTCTTAACTTTCTTATTAGAAAAATAATTCTGCTTCCAGGTGGATGATCTATCATAATGGGAAATGAATAGCTTATCATTACAATGAAGAAACTGGATTTTGGCTGAGAGAATAAACAGCACACCAGTCCTAACTTTCATACCATGGGTGCAAGTTAAAATAGAAATCTGATAGTGAATATATATTGAAATTATTGAAAATAGCTGTGCTTAGCTGCTGAGATTCAGACTGAATCCGAAAGGTAGTTACAGAAAAAAGTTCAAAGGTGAGGAGGTTACAGGAAGAAAAATATGCAAGAAAATAAAATAGAGTTCAATAGGTAAGAAAATAAAGGATGATGAACAAGAAACTGGTTGAAAAGTGCTGACACCTTATCAGGCATGTTTCAATTTTAGAAGACAGGGTTGCTGTCTTGGGTTGCAATATATAACCAAAAGTTGTATTCTATTTGCCATCTCTTGAAACCAGTTGGGAAGGTGTTTTGTTTTTTTTTCTTTATCTCTTGTATAACCCAATCCTCATAACTCCAAGGGGGAGGGGGTGGGTGCCTCCTGTTAATGGACCAGCTGTTAAAACCAGGTGGAGTAATGTTCCTAATCTCTTCCACAACCCATCCTCCCTCTGGGGGATATCTTCTGGTAAGGGGCCATTAAGGCTCACCACATGACTGAAAACATTACATCATCCCATTGTGAGATGCTCCACCCAGTGAGGGGAGCCAAGCATTTCTACCTAGATAAAAGCTGAAATTGAGAACACCAAGGCAGCCTGGTTTTCCACTGGATTTCCCATCTTGCCACCACTGGACCCTTCCACAGGATCATCTCTACTCCAACAGAACCACATCTGCCATTCCAGGAGGATTTATTTGGATTGCTTCCAACACCCCGACCAACAGGGTGTCAGGTCATGTTCTGACTCTGTCAGGGTTTCTAGGATTTTTGTTTGTTTGTTTGCTTGTTTTTTATATTACTACATTTGTATTTTTTAATATTCCTAGTAAATAACTGTTATTCCTATTTCCATATTTTTGCCTAAAAACCCCTAATTGCAAAATTATAATTATTTGGAGGGAGGGGGTTTACATTTTCCACTCCAAAGGAAGCTCCAGCTTTCCCTGGCAGATATCTGTCTTTCCGAACCAAGACAGTTGTCATTAAGGAAGCTTATTTTTTTCTTTGTTCCTTTTTGCTGTTCTTTCATAATGTTCAGGTGCAAAATGATGTTGAAAAAGATACTAAATAATTCGTTCCAAAACATCTGAGGAACTGAATAGAGTGCCCAGATTTTCCTCTGTTCTTCCCCTCTTATCTTGTCATTCTGCATTTGAATCCATTTAATGGCTTTTCTATTGCATTTGCCTTAGATTACCATTTTTTTAACTGTATCTCTTATTTACCTTATTTTATAAGGCTTTTTCCACAGCCTTGTTTTCCTTTCTGCTTTTGCCTATAGTCTGTACATTCTCCCTTTTCATACTCTTTAGCACTACACTCAAGAACAGTGGATACTGCATCAAGAGGAGTTCCCAATGCATCCACTGCTCACCTGTACTTTACCCTTCTTTTCTCTAAGTTTCTCTTTTTACATTATTAAGTAATGTAAGTAAATGAAATATTTGTGGACTATTGACAGCTTTTAGCAAATTGTAGTTGTGTGATTTATTTAGAGACCAAAATATTGTTGGTTTCATACTTTTCACCGATTAAAAGAGCTAGTATAGAGGAGTATATTTTTGTGTGGTTTTATGAGCCCAAACACCTCCAGATAACATTGCTAATTCATATAATGTCCTTCCTTGAATGATAGATTTAGCACTTAAATCTCTTATTTAAGGGAAAGCTCTATATAATTAGAGTAAATGGAGAATGTCCTGTTACATAAGTTCCTGTGGAAAATTCAACACATTCTTTATGCCAAGAAATACAAAGAAAATAATTTTTACCCATTGAATGAGCACTGCAGCTACCATTGCTTTCAGTAGTTCCACAAACCTGATAGCCCAACGAGTTTCTGCACAAGACCTCCCTTACAAATTGCCATGACAGGGATTGAGTCTGGCAGACTGACAGGATACTTTGTTGTGCATTTGGCATATTTGCTTTGTGAAAACTTTAAATGTCCTAAATAAGCCTGGTTTTCTGCTTTTCGGGGAACTACATCCTTCAATATTCTTTATAGCTGTATCTGTGGGATTTATTTGAGGACAGGTATCTCAAACATACAGATAAGAACGGGGACCAGGACAGAGGCAGAGAGACCAATTGTGTGTGATCACCCAACCCTTCTATAAACATCTGACAACGAAAAGTCACCATGCAGCATCATTAGGAATGGTGCCAGCTGGAAGAAACCATCAAATAGCCCCATTAGCAGGGCATAAAACCTGTTTACTTCTTCTTTTGTGGGGTCAGGATTATCAAGGCTAAAAAGATGACAGTGATTACTGTCTTCAGTAAGTCATGTCAGTGAACACAAGTTACATAAACCATTCTGCTTTCCATTCTTCTGCTCTGTACTGATTGAAGAACACTGCAACAAATATCACATAGAAAAGTAATGCTGTAGATTTGCATATCTGACCACCTAAATTTTTGAGGAAAAGGTGATGGGAAAAAGATGTGCACTTAAAGTGTTAAGAGGCAGGAGTGATGGGCAGCAGTGAGGGGTAAAGAAATAAGGGAGTCTAGGAATATTCCTGTAGTGTAGGAGAGGTTATCTCTGCGGGACTTACATATTTATATTTATAGACTTATAACCAGAAAAAAATTCTTGCATCTGACAGACAATATAAACCAAAAAAAATTAAAATGCATCTTGAATATGTCACTTTTGTTTTGTAAGTTTTTTTTACTACCTTCCTCCCTTCCAATTCTTTACAAAGGTTTATAGACCTCAGTACAGAATTTATAAAGTTTCGTTGTCAGTGTTTCAGAATCATGCTGTGCTCCCTGATGACCTTGTCTATGTTTCAGATACTTGTAAAAAAGGATATTTTACTATAGAAAGGAAAACTTGATTCTTCTGTCTGAAAATAATTTAGGGAGGGGTGAGGGTTATGATCATATTGCAAGGTGAAATGTTTCTGGAGCATGCTGCACACCACGTCTATTAAATCTGTGCCAAATTTTATTTTTCCTGCTCTGCAGTTGAATGAATCTGCCAGTTGCCCGCAATACTTTAGAAGTATGGATAATAAATTTGGCATATTTCACAATATTTAGCTTCACAGATGTAAAGAACCATTTTGACACCCTGATCAGCTTTTCACCCTCTATAGGAAATTGGCTCTAGCATTGACTTCTTTACATGACATCCCTTCTGCATTAATGAAAGGTCATCTTTATAAAGTGAGGAATTTAACCATCTCCAGCTAAGTTTCCATCCTCCAGCTCAAGTGACTAACAGTCAAATATGAAGGAGTGTAAACACAGGTGTACACACACACACACACACACATGCATCCATGCAATATATCCATTCTTTACATGACCAATGATGAAGATGTCTCAGTAACTTAGATTCTTTCCATATTTAAAGATGAGTCACTTTAAAGGTGTCTCATGCTCATTAGTTCTTAAGGTTCCCTCAGAGCTATGCACAGGGAGACTCCTTGGCAAAATCCTGGCCCAATCATTATCCTGAGATTTTGACACAAATTTTAACATGCTCTTCATTTTACTCATGGAGCCAAAAACATCTAACATTGCAAGTGAATGAATAAATGAAATAGTTCCAATCACAGTTTGGAAAAACAAACAAACAACAAAATTGACCCATTCTTGAAAAAAAAAGAAGAAAAGGAAACAATAAAAAAGACCCTCAAACCACAAAAAACCTCTAAACTAAACAAACTAAACTAAGTCGGCCAAACAAAACCTTGTCTGAACATGTCTATGATAATTTTTGACCCTCAGCAGTAGCACAGGCAGAATGGAGAGAAAGCAGTACAGAATGAGGGAAAAACTTCAGGCAACCTTATCTCATCCTGATCTATCTAACTCTTGATTTGGTCTCTCTGATCAACATCACGTCACAAAAACCCTTGAAAGTATAGCACATGATGAACCATTTTATGTGTTATCATGGAGACGTGGAACCACAGATTGGTCTGGGTTGGAAGACATCTTAAAGATAATTCAGTTCCAATCCCTTGCCATGGGAAGGGGACACCTTCTACTAGACAGGGTTCCTTAGAGGCCTCTCCAGCCTGGCCTTGAAAACTTTTAGGGGTGAGGAATTTAATACAATAGAGTTGCCTCCAGAGGATTTATCAAATAGAATACCTTATATACAAAAGGTAAGGTAAGTTAAAGGGAGAAAATACAGATACATAATAGCCCTTTAAGCCAGTAAAGCAAAAATGAGAAAAAAATAAACCTTAGATGCTAAAACAAAAAACGTAGGTTAACAGACCCAAAGCAGTACAAATTTACCACAGGATAGGTAAATTTAAGCAAAGGACCATAATCAAAAAGTAGTTAAATGAATACTTACACCTTGTATTATATGAGTCAAGACCAAAGTTCTACTAGTTCCTTCTCATTTTATGAATTACTGAAAACAGATTTAACTTCAAAATTTGTTAGTAAAAATTAAAATGTTGGACTTATCTACACTTTCAAAGCTATGAATAAGCTTTTAAAACTGGAGTGTTTATTGGACATATTTTACAGATAAGAAAACTGAAGTTCAGTGACTGAATTAATGTGGTCAAGAGCATGACACAGGCTTTGACAAAAATATGACAAAACTTTAAAATGTATGCCTTGACCACTAGCAAAAATCAGGTGTTTATAGGAAGCAAGAAAATACCACTCGAACCCTGTGACAAATTCTTTAAACGCCAAGATTAAATTGTGAAAGATATATTATTTACCTGGGGAAAATAGACAATGTTTTGAACTAGGACGTTATGACTGATCTTTGTTTTAGAATGCACGCATATATCCACTAGCACTTTTACAGTGATACATATATATAACATACAGTGTATACTACAATATGGGAGGACTGTGTGTTTGGGCAACTTGAAACAGAATGCTCAATTAATAGTAGTTAAGTAGTCACTCCATTCTATTGCAAATGAAAAAAACTCTTAGAAGAATTTTTCCATAATTTCTCCTGAGATGCTTGTCTGTCTAAGTATTAGGGCAGAAAGTGAGATGTCTTTTAGAGGGGTTGGTGTTGCTTTTATTCACAGCTCGTTGACTAGGAATCTTTGAAACATACTAATCCTGAAGTGATAATGCATCATGTTTACCTTCCATCCTGTTTTCTTTCAATGCTGGGCATTCAATATTTTAAGTACCTCTTCAGGTCCCTTGTGTATGAAATAAGGAACATGTATGTAGTTTTAAAGTAGTCATTCTTTTGTCATGCTTACACATCTCTTACAAGAGGGGAAGGTAAATGATATAACGAAAATGCACTTAAATGCTTTATACTGACTTTAAAAACCCCTACACTAAATAAGTCTAGCCAAAGTCTAGTCTAGTTTCAGCTCTATTATAGTAATAAAACTACAGCCTGGGCTAGACTTAGCTGAACACTGACAGTGTTTCTGCATACTGTGTCCATCCTACTCCCAAGCCACAAATGCATCTTATAAAAGAGGCTCAGTGGAGTAAGCAAAAGTACACAGAAGCCTGAATTTATTTTTAACAAAGAAATGTGTGCTTCATAATTCATTGCTATTTATTGAAGTCCTGCCACTTAAATACATTGAGTAATACATGCACCAGAGAGTTTAGCTGTATCTTTCAGTGGTGCTACGTATTGTACAAGTTACAACACAGTGAAGGAAGGGTGACAGAATCAAGGGTACATTATTTCCCAGAGAAGATTTTTTGAATTTCATATTCAGCATCTAATCAGTACTCCAACTGAACTGTCAGTAACTTTCTGTCCCAGTAGAGGCAACACTGAGCACTCTTCTGGTGTTCACATTTAAACTGAAATATTGCATATATTGTTCCATTTATTGCTCTTGAGAACACAATAACCATATGAGCAATTTATGGTATACTTTGGCAGAAGACCGGGGATGAATTGAATTTATTTCCACAGGAAATGCTTTTGCAATCCCAGTTCTCACTCAGAAAATAAAAACATATTTCTGAGCACCTGGGGAAATCACCTAAAATGCACATATATCCTGCAGTCTAGAATCACAGTCACAGTTGCCAAGTAACTACTTTTTTGAAATATAGGAGATCTGATTATGGTCACTTTTCTTAGTGAATAACTGGAAAGAAATGGAGGAATGACTTTCCTAGAGACTCACTGTAAAACATCATGCTGATTTTTTTTCCCAAATCACTATGGAATATGCAGAGCTGTAAAAAAGCTTAAGAGGTGTTGCACATAATTCAGTATATTTAGATTCAAAGTACATTGTTCTTTGGACTCCTAACTACAAGATTGCATTTCCTACCTATTACCTCCTTGCTTTGAATGAATGATAAATGAGGGAAGTTAGAAGCAACCAGAAGAAGGAAATTCCATCTCATATAATATTGAAATTCTAAGCCACATTTCAAAAATTGCAAATAAATAGAATCTTCCATTAAGCTAAAGGGGTTTTTTCCCATATTGACTTTTCTGCTGCATAAATGGAATATTGACTACAGAAATATATGTTTTAAAAGGAAAAACTAATCAGGGGCTAATGGGACAAGAAATTTTTTCTTGCTGTACCATGCTGCTTGTCTTACCAACACTCACTGCTGTCTAGTACCCAAAGGAAAATGTCATTCAGTTTGGGAAGCACTGGTGACAATATGAGAGAAAAGTCAACAGCAGAAATTAGGCCAACAACTGAATTAGGCCAATAACTTCTTCCATCAAGCAAGTTATGATTTTCTTATCTCTCTCATAAGTCATTTTAGTTGTGCATCCTGTTTTTCTGAGCAGTGCTGTAAAGTAATTCCATAAGCAATCACTAATAAGATTACAGATCTGAAGGGTGTAAAGATTACAAAAGATTGTCACAGAAAAGTCATCATTTTCTTTATAAAAACTGTGGAGAGAGTTTCATATATAACTGTAATAAAATAGTATTTCAAAGGGTGAAGATAAGTCATATCAGTCAACCGTAAAAAAACCCTAGAACATTTTCTCTTTTATGTTTTTGTTTTTAGGAGATGTAGGAATTGAATGTTAATGTCTTCTTTTCATGAGAAGAAATTAGTGTTATCTATATGCTCTTTTTCCTTTTTGACAATATGTTACTTCCCTGGAGGTTTACATGGGTTTTTTTCATTGCACTGTGGCCGGTAGGCACAGTATCTCTCAGAAAATAATGCCAAACTGCTAATTACCATGAGCAGTATTTAAACAAACTGATCAGATCTGTTATATTTCAGTTCCTTCTGAAATGCTAGCTGAACATCACACTGTTCTCTATAAGTGCCATATGTCCCTCCTTAATTATTTCACTGGGTCTGTCATGTTATTCATGTTTTGTTTGGACAAACACTTGTGAATACAGGTATTTATTTTGCAAATATAGCAAATGTCTTTAGCAAATAGCATATGTCATAGCAAATATGTCTTTTTAAATGACATCTAGAATTTGTCTTATCCAGTTTGTCCATGATTCTGCTATTGTATCTCAAAATTCAGTACAATTCTTTTTTGTGTGTGTTCTGAGATGGACAGGAAGAGAAGAGAGGAAGATAAAGAGGCAAAAAATAAAAGGTATTGTCAAAATTTAAAGCTGTTTCCAATTATGAATACTTCCTACGAGAGACATGAGCAAGACAAGTGTTTTGATTAACATCAAGAACATTTCAAGCAGAATTATTTACCAAAGTTTGCAGGGATGACATTGCATAGTAATGAGGTATAATAAAATCATTGGTGCAGATGTGGAAAAAGCATTATTATCCTCCTTTCTTTAAAGTAGCAATTCCTCTATTATATTTCATTGATTTATTATCATGCCCTGAGACAAAACAAAGTAACTTTTTAATGAGAACCTTCCAACAAAGCTGTAAATGAGAGAAAAAATTTCAAGATGCCATCTTAAAACTGGTTTCACATTTGAACACGGAAATAAATTTATCTTGAAAAACTGTCTTATTGGCAACTTTGATTTTCATTACTTAAAAATGGAGAAATAAATTTTGTAGCAGCATGAAAAAGACAATAAAAGAATGACAGCACCACTTGATTTTCATTGTTTTCCTCAGGAAACTGACCAGAAAAATATTTTGAGTAGAAACAGAATATACAACCCTCAAAGTTCAGGAATGGATGAGCAGACACAGCTTTTTTAGCCTCTCTCTTTTCCAGAACTAATGGGTTATCTGCAGTTGACAGCACCTCCCACACAATAAGCACGTGCTGCAGAGGCGTGTATGCACATCCTTATGAGAGCACTTCTGTCAGTAACCCCTTCTCTCCCTGTGTTCCTCTCTCTTATCAAATACTTATATAAGAATCCAGGAACTGACTCGACACTAAAAGAACAGAGCTGAAATGTCAGTTTATTCTCTCCAAGAATGACACTGTCAACAGTCTGTGTGTGCCTGGCAATGGCACACTGCAGCTCACTAATGTAGAACAGCATCCTAACCTCTTTTGGAATCTGTATTGATGGTTTGGTTTGTTGTGAGTTTTTTTCCAATTTTCCCTACTTTCAAAAATCAAAGGAAATTGCATAAAAGCCAGAAGAAAAAGGGCTGGAAAAAATGTTACACAGTGAGAAGCTTACTTAGTTTAACAAAAAAGAAAATTATGCCAGATTAAGACTAACTCACTGACTTCAGCTCAATGGTAGTTTAATAGGGTGTAACAACTAATTGATATCATACCCAAGGGATAGGGGGCCCCATATTCAATGTTGATTCCAAGAAGTCTAGATCATTTCATGCCAGACTATTTTCTTATACCTGCCATGGTGTGAGGATTCTTTGCAGTATATTTCCTAACATAGAAGTATAGCTGAAATTTACCGTCTACATATCACTTAGATTTCATTCATCTCATACCATTACCAATTAGGTCACTTTCCTCTGTTGTAGCATGTGAAGGCCATGTACTCTTAACATTTTCTTCTGTGATCCTCCATGTGACTGTGCTCTTTATAATCCTTTGAATCCATCCATCCATCCATCCATCCATCCATCCATCCATCCATCCATCCATCCACCCACCCAATCCACCATTATCACCAGCATATTTGTGTTTCTGCTGAGTGCAGTCCCAGGGTAGAGCTGATGATGTGATACTTCACTATTTCAAAAATGCTGGCCATTCCTGTCATGACCAATGGAGTGTCAGGACTCCCACTATATAAGACATAAGATTAAATAAATATGTTTATAACACAGAGAAGCTGGACAGAATTCAGCCCTTAATGTCACAATATCTCCTGCTTAAAGGAGTGTCCAGTACAAAAATATCATCCACAAGAAAAGATCTGATCATGTAAGAGACTGAAAGGCTGAGGCAAGCGCAAGAATAAAATGTAACATCCTCTTGTAATCATCATAATGGAAATTAATAATAAGCCTCTGGGGAAAACACAAGTCTGTTGCCTGTTATTCCCAAATTAGACTTCAGGAAGTGTCACTAGAGTCAGCAAGGTGCCTCTTTCTCAGATAAGTAGTCATTATAAGTCTGATTTCTGTATGATGTGGAGATGCAACTTTCAGACACACACAAGCTAAAGCCCTTCAGAATATCCCTTGGTCAGAGTGAGCTCTATGCATTATCTAGTACTATCATATTTTAACACGCAGAATTAATGAGGAAAATAAAGAAATCAAGTTTCTCATTCAACTAAATTTATTTCAAGTAATATTTGAATTATAATAGTCCTTGAAACTTGAGAATTCAATAGGTAAAATGTAACTATTATGCCACCATTATGGCAAACTACTAGATACAGTAGGTGAGTTCAGGAGTTTATGGCTTCCATAACTGAGGAATTTTAAGACCAGAGTAGCTGGAACCTTTCAGGAATGCTGTAAATATCGTTCGGTATTTCTGGTTATATGGAGAAACTATTGAGACTAACTTCAAAGTCTTCTAGCTGTTAAATGCTCTGTGATCCTCCTCAATGCAGAACTTACTTTCTTTTTTGTTTTCATTCACTTTTTATTTTATCTCAACTCACTTCTTCTTTTAAAAATATTTCATTTGTAAAACAATGTATAGTTAAAAAAAATTTACTTGCTCTTTTCAGAAGTACCACAAAATAGGTCTAACCATCTTGCATGCCGTGGATTATAATTCAGGTCTGCACTAGGAAATGGGATGAGCCAAAACACCCATTGTTGTATCAGAAATCAGTGAAAATGTGGGAAAGAGATATCAGCTCTTGAAGATTATCTGTGTTGGAGGTGTTTAAACATCGGGATCTCTAGGATGGAGCCATAAGGAGCAGACCAAAGGGAATAAAAGAAAGCAGTTGGAGTTAGTTGAGCAGTGGGCCAAAAAAGTCCAAATGCCAAAATGCCCTGACATGACTTTCTAGCCACTCATTCTATTTTTTATGACATGAACTTTGAAAAATACCTGAAAGTGCTGAACACTATGAGACACCTTGCTTCAAAGTAATTTTATTAGAATGTAAGCATCTTTTTAAGTAAATTCTATTAAACAGATAACATTTATCTACTGAGAATTTTCTTAGACAAATTGGAATTGAAAGCTGGTTTTTATTTTCAGTTTGCTACTGTAGACTTTCTAAAGTAGGTATTTCCTTTATAAGTCTTCCCACTTCCCATTGTTTAGATAAAATACGATTGTCTTCTTTATTTTAGAAATAATCCAATTATGGAAACTGTCAGAGTATGGAAATGTAAATGAAAGAGTGGCCAGAAATTTAATTTTACCTCTCAAGAGCTTAGAAGATTCTTTTGTGGGAAAGGCATGTTTCAAATTAGCTCACTACTAATACTTTTAAAATTACAGGCTTCATCTTGGAGATGCTACTGTTCAGCTTTTAAGCGTAAATTCATGCAAATTCTGAGATCACACACAGTAAGTGCTTAATTTTCATTCAGAGTTGTCTTGAATGTATAAAAATTGGAAAGCTGAATGTTGCAAATTGTCTTTTCATGGTAAATCCATTAGGTACTGTAACTGTGTTTGGAAATGTGACTGGTTTTAATAAGTACATAATCTCACTGAGTTTGCTATGATTTTTTTCATTGTAGTAGGACAGAAATATTCCTAAATCCTGTATCTCGGAGACTGATGTGAAAAGATAGATTATGTATACCAAGTGTAGTAACTTGATAGTTTCTGATTTTGTAGCTGCAGACATTTGGTCTTTAAAATATTACATATATGCTTCATCTGAAAAATGCATGCCATATATAACTTCTGTGTCTGACTCAATGAGAGAGCGAGAGATATGATCTCTCTAATAGGAAAAAACCCCACAGGTCATCTTGTTCACATAAAGTGTAGTAGCTATTACTGCAACACATAAAAGATACCTTTCTCGTATTTATGAATGTTGATGTGCTTACAATGATTTCATTATAATAGGTTATTAAATTAGGCCCAAAAAGACCATTCAAACTTTGGACTGGTTTGTGCATGTCAGAAAAATTGGTCTCAAAATGCCATAATAATCCAGATTTTCAATAACTTTATATGACCTTTTTTAATTTCACTCAAAAATATATGTATAATACAGAAAAAATAATTCCTAAAAGCAAAGAAAGAAACAATCATTCTGAATCTATGAGAATTATTAGAATGAAGGAGGGTTTTCTTTTATATAGCAATTCACTCATTTCAGCTTATGTTACAATTTATGTTATCACAGAATAAGTTAGAATCTGAAAAGGATTTTATTATACTCTCCATGTATTGTCCAACTGACATAAGTGCATTCTTTATAGGAATTAATGTTTTCTTTCATTTTTAGAATACTTCTTTAATGATCTATTCTGCACATGTTCTGATTCCTGCCTATTTCTGAAAGGAAGAGTTCATGGGAGAAAAGTGCTCAAAGGCAAAATGATTCTCACGGCTGATGAATAGCACTGCACAACATACAGCTGGTATTTTGCATTATTTAGAAGACAGACTGAAATTTTGCTGGAACTAACTTTTTCACGATTGGTGTAATGATAGCACCACTGGAGAAAGATCCAATATTTTTGCTTCTTTAACTTGAGCATGAAAGTTTTCATAAAAGACCAAGAACTACAAGGTTAGGCCTCATCAAAATTTTCAAAAAGCCATGAAAATATTAAGGTTTGAATTATGACATTGTTGTTTTAGACTAGTTCTCACTGTTTCCCATATTTTCCACTGAGTTTGGAAACTTCAGAAATCAAATTCTGTCTCTCACTGAGACACAGTGACATTTGTTAGAGCACATAAGTTTTTGAGTCATGAAGATCTGACCTCAAAGATATCAATTCCAGGCAATGTTAATTCAGGTCTAGAGTATTTTCAGGAGTTTGTATCTCAATTCCTCAAAGGATTCAGCCTAATTTAGTGGCCATGTTCTCTCCCTTTACTTTCTTTTTCTGCTGTATCAGCATTACAGCAGTCTCAAAGGCTAACAACTAACTCCAATGAAGTGGAGCTGACCATTCTTAAAACTGCTATTTTATGTCCTGGAAGAGATAGAATAAGAGACAGGCTGGTCATTTGCTTTTCAATAGCAATTGGAATAGACATGCCGAAATTTGTGTGTCTTTGTTGGGAGGGATGTTAGCTAATTCTTTCACTGTTGGAGCTTTTGTGGTTTTGGATTTCCTATTTTATTAAAATTCTAGGGGAAAAAAAAACCAAACAAAAAAACCACCCCGCACAGCTGTGCTATTCAATCATTGTTGTTATCTTTTTTATCTCTTGCTTGTTTGTTAAATGCAGAGAGCACCCATGCCATGACAGCATTGACCAGAATCTATGGAAGATTTGCAGCTCAGGGCCCATAGCAGCACCAGCTATGAAATGGCCATTCTGTCAGGGACAAGCTGGCTCCTGGTCTCAGCTGGAATTTGATGCTGTTTCATTATCGAGGTCAAAAACAGGACACTGTTCTCACAGCAAGTTATGGTCAGATGTCATCGGAAGTGGAATAAAAGACACTCAAATCTTTAATATACACAGCCTCCATTCGAAAGAGAAAGAAAAAAGTAAAAGAGGTTGGCAATTTCCTCCCAAAGACCTCATATGCCTACTCCAGCTGACATCTGGAGTATTCTGATCCCAAAGGACTCAGCTCTTACACATTACTAATAAAGTGAGTAAAGTCTGTTTCTCACAGTGATCACAACTGCACAAACCCTTCCATTTGTGTTATATTGTTACTATCAGGGGCCAGTCTCAGATCAAAAATGGGTATCAATCTGGGAAGGCAGGAGGATAGTATGGCATATGTGTTTGTTTTCCTACTTAAAGGCTACAAAGGCTTATGAATCTAGGTATTCTGGAGTAATAAACATATTCCAGGACACCAGGACACGTTTGACTCCTGTGACCATAGAGATGATATTCCACATACTTTTCTACATGGAAAGAAACCCCAAATAGACAGGAAATAGTCTATTTTCTGTAAGAGTACTACTTATCTACTAAAGAAAGGTTTAAAAAGAGATTGGAGGGGAAAAGGCAGTGTGAGTGACAGAAGTTCACAGCTAGGAATAAAAAGGGAAATTTGAATAAGAGTATCAAGATTTCTTGAGTGGAGGGAGGTAAGGATTTTCCAGAATAAGATCAAAAGACAAAAAAAAAAGGAAATTAGAGGTCAGACTATTTATTTATGTATGCTGATAAACAGCATACAGGAAAAGGGAATGAAAAACTTATATTTAAAAAAATACAATTTTTTAGAAGGACAGAGAATGGCAAGGTAACTGTGTCTATTGAAATAATGAGGGAAAGAAAATGTTATATAAAAAATCAGGTAGCTTTCAATGCTGAGAGAGATTTTGTAGTCACAGTCTAATGAGAACAAGGATTAAGAGATAAAGCAAAGACTAAAGGAAAAATACAAGGGTCATAATTTACCCTAGGCAGAGATATAAGAAGTGTTATAAAAGATAAACTTGGTTTAAGTATAAAATTCTCATGGACTCCACTGCAAAGAAGAAATTTTAAAGATTGGTGGATAGCAGATATTATACCAAAATTTTAATTTAAAAAAATCAGCAGCAACATGTAAAACATAAGGGAAAAACAAACAAACAAACAAACAACAGAAAAGCAAAAAAAAAGGTATGAAATGAGGTACAATAACCAAGCAACATCTTTGGGAATAAAAAGTGCTCATTCTATTATTGACTTAGTATAATACTTTGAAACAGTTTTTTTCAATTTCTTTGTTAATTTTATAAGAAAAAGCAAGGTCTACTCTACTCAAATAGCTTGTAGGTGAATTTGAGCATGAAGGTGTTTCATGTCTTTTTTACCACTAAACAATCCATTTGTGATCAAGTGACTGAGAATTAAGACTGTATCCTCCCACAATATTTCTTAAGGAGATGATAAAATGCTTCTGGCTATCTGAAAAATAAGGAAGAAGTTATATGCAGATGGCATCCAACATGACAACAGGTTTATTTTTTTTTTCTAAGTACAAATTTTGTCAATCTAAACTGATTTCCTTCTGTATAGGATGTCAGGCTGGACAGAGGGAAGAAGCCACTGAGATCTTCCACCTTGCCTTTAATAATACTTTTGATATCCTCACATGACCTGCCCATAAATTATAAAAGAAACACAATCTTGGTGAAATTCCTACATGGAGGGTGCAAAACCAGTTGACTAAGTAGTGTGGAAGGATATGTTAAGGGCAGTTCTCTTCAAGTTTCATTAATACCTGAATACTGCAACAGAAAACATCCTCATTAAATTGTAAATGGCATGAAGATACAATCTAGAAGAACAAAATGGGCAAATGAAGAGTAAAGCATCTGAACAGAAACAATAAGCTGTTATTGATGTAAGATGGAAGCCAGCTAGCTGGAGGAGTCATGCTCAAAAATGGGTCTGAAGGTGTTGGGGAGCATCATGACCTGAAGGTGTTTCACGGTGTTGTTTAAAAGGCAAACATACTATCAGGGTGTATAAAGCAGAGCACAGAGCAATCCTGGTTTGCTTATCACTGAGGGCACTTGAGCTGAAGTAGAGCACTCTTTCAGAAAACGGATGGGTACTAATTGGAGATAACTCAAAGGTCACAGTATGCCACAAAGGAATGAGATTAAATGCAGCAAAGATTCAAATCAGCTATTGTGAGGTGTGGGGGAAGAAAGACCTCCCACCATTATCATACACAGGACTGCCTGGGAAAGCTGTGGTCGGTGGAGGTCTTTAAGAAGAGACTGAAGCAGCATTCACCAAGAGTGACATTGGCAGAATTGATTATGCCTTGGACAGCAGGATGAACAAGAGGAAGACCTGAGGTCTTTCCAGCACTGTGCTTCTACAAATTTCTCTGGTATTCTGCCATTTTCTCTAGTGACCTGAGTTTCTTGCTGTGTTGGGTTTGACATTGAAAGTTGGATGGGCTAGCTCCAGGGGTGGTTTATTGGGAAGTTTTGCAAAAGAGTAAATAATTCTGATATCTGCAGTTTTCCATAGGTGTAATGCTAGAATTGCTTGTTGCAAAGAGATATGCATGAGCTGAAGTTGCTCCTGGGGACAGAACTATTCATGGGATGTGTTCTTCATTTAATTTCTGGAACTGAAAACATAACTGTGTTCTCAAATATTTATCTTACATAAACTCATTTCTAAGACATATTCCTCTATATGCTGCAAGCAGAAAAACAGAGAACATGATTCAAAACCTACCCCTATTCATTTTAACCCAGAATGGATAGCTCAAAATTGTGTGCTCCAAGGGACTATTAACAAAGATGGTATTCAAATTAGATTAAAGCTGGCAGACATGCTGTGAGTTATGTCTGCTCGTTTCCCACAAGATTAAGATTTTCGTTTGTTCCCAGTAATGTATGTCAACATGAATTAATGCAGGTATTTTACTACATATGTGGGAAAAAAAAATCAGAATCATCATTTATCTGCAAAGGAAAATACACAAGATTGTGTTTTCTGGGTTACTACTCTAGTTATCGTGTCACACTGTAAAATAATCTCCCCCCCCGCCAAGGCTTATAAGTTAATTAGATCTGATTTTTCTCACTTTTTTTTTTTTTTTTTTTTAGGTTTTTTTTTTTATGAGTGGTATTTACATCTGTGCTAGAGTAGTATAAATGCAAAAGGTATGAGAAAATATTTAAATACCATGAATAAACCTATTTCCTACTCAAGTTCTGTGGCATTCTGTACTTTCCTAAAATTTTTATCACACTGTTTTTTCATTTTTTCTAGTACCAGATCACAGTATTAATTACAGCAATCGCATAGTATTGTCTGAGAGAAATGTCTATGTTATCTCCCATATGTGTTCTGAGAAATCAACTATTGAAAAGTGCTTTGAGAGAATGAGAATGAGTCGCTTTAGGTGAAGCACAATTCACTTCTGATTAAACAATTTTCCTCCAGAGGAAAAAGGACTTTTTATTCCAGTTTCTGCTTAGATGTATACTTATCTTTTCAGTATAACATCATCTAATAGCAGAACTGAAAATTCTTGATAAAAAGGTAATTGCAAAAGATTTTTCAGGCAGAATATAGGAACTGAGAAGAGGAATTCAGATTTTGAAAATTCAGAAACTGATGAGAAATGTAAATAACTTCTGACACTGGGGAAAAAAGAAAAAAAAAAAGAAAAAAAAAGAAAAAAAAAAAAAAAAAAAAAAAAAAAAAAAAAAAAAAAAAAAAAACAACCAGAGAAAATGAAGAAGAAATGAGGAAATAGGTCAAAAGGACTGTAGCATTTAAACCAGGAAAATTAATACCATAAAGCTCTGAAACATGAAGTTCTTTAACACTTTTCTAGACTGAAAGGCTATAATTTTGCAAGCATGATATGAAAAGCAAACAGAATATTAGAGCAAGTTTTAAGCACAACAGAAATGGATCATATATAATACGGAAAAACATCAGCTGAAAACTGAGAGGCCAGTGGTCCATTCAGTTTTTAGCCAGTTCGGATTGTTTCAGAGGTCAATGCCAGGTACAGAGAGCAAATGGCACAGAGCATATATATAGGAAACTATATTCCTCACCTTCCTTTGCCTAAATCTAATTTAGATCTGAAATGAAAACATAAGTTTTCAATTTATGTCCACTAATAATTTCTTGAAGCTCAGAACCTTCCATAATAATTCATGCTGGTGTTCAAAGAGTGACCCAGAGCTGTTCCGGTCTGAGATTCCATAAAACATGAAACCACTGGTAGCACTTTTGGGGCAGAGATGGTGTGCAAATGCCTTTCAGCTGAATTGCAATTTTTGGAAAAGATCAGTGAAGATTTGGTTTATAGTTCAGCTTGGGAGGTAGTGAAACAATGACAGCCATGGGAGGAGGAAGAAAAGTCTGTGGAAGGTGCACTTGGGCTGTCCTGACACAAATTTCAGTCCCACATTATGTGTCAGGTGAGCTGGCAGGACCAGTGCTCCAGGTCCTGGAGTGAGCAGATCCACTGTTATATCTGTGCTTTTTAAGGACCCACATAATACTGATTCCTTTTTAGACTGCTGGTATAAATGCAGGGGTTTATTTGCAATAAAGTGATATAGAGATTCATCTGGCTGTGATACCAGAACTGAGAACTTTTTGGGTGAAATTCACAGAGAAAATGATTCCAGCAAGGCTACCCAAGGCAATACTAAATACAAGTTATAATTCTTATACCATGAGAAATGGGAATGCTCTCAAGTGAGACCTTGCAACACTTTCACTGGAGTTTATCTGATCTAAACTGCTGACTCTGCTGACCCAAAACAAAAACTGATTGGAACCACATAAATAGAGGAGCAAGAGGGGACAAAAGGCATCATTAGTGGAGAACTAAATTTAAAAATGTTCTAAACTGTGATTGAAGAATCTAACAGAATAAATAGATAGTTCTTGTTCCCTAATAAATACCGTATTTCCCAAAGAAAAATGTTCTAAGATATGGTCCAGGAACCTGACATATGAGAAATACTATTTTGCAAGGTTATCCCAAACAATTTTTGTTTTGTGGATGGATTTCTGTGTGAGATCCTAATTGCTACTACTTGCCACATTTTCAGAATAAAATTTTAGGTAATGCTTTCAGCTTTTCAGTATCTAGGCAAACAGCAATACAAATAATATAGGCTGCTAAGCATTTTCTATTGGAATTTCTTAATTATACTTGCGAGAAATCCGAATTTATTTCAAAATTCACAACAACCTATTATCAAAATTTAAATAATACTTCTTCAGTGTTTGGGTGACAGTTAAATTATATTTTCTCAGTGTGCCACATAATAATCATTCAGGCTTTTCCTTCTCTCCAGTCGGGTCAGGCCTGCACTACTCGTGATGCAATTCAGGTTTCCTGCTGAGTGTCATCATAAGAGGCTCATGAATGTCAGTGGATCAGGTAAGAGCCAACCTCTACCTGAATTCGAGTGAAGTGATATAGCTCAAAATAAAAATTAAGTTTGAGAGTGAATTCTATTGTAGCAGAGTTCATCTCAATACGTTCAAACAAAATGTTTTAATGCTCAAATACAAAAAGTTTCCATTTGGAAAAAAAGCTTCAAGAGTAAATATTTAACCACTGCTGTATCAAAATTTTTATTAATTTAGAATTTTCTTGGGGTTAGCAAATGATATTTTGGAGGATGGAAAAAGAAGCTGCAATTTCCTTCACAATCCACAGGTTTTGATAATTTCCAATTAAGTCCTATGGAAAAATTATTCAGAATACTTGAGCTAGGCATATTTATGGCATTTTTGGGAAACATAATCCTGAAATATTATGGAAGTACTCAATATAGTGATGGAGTCTATCCTAACAGCTTGCAAAAGCAAATCATGATGAACTGGCAAAACTTAGTGGAATACTATCAAACTTTCCTATTCACCTGCCATTTAATATAAATATTTTAGAAAGCAATATTTAATTTGAAATTATTTGGGATATGACAGAAGATAGAATATGTTGAACAAATTCTTGCAACTAGCTACAAACTCTGGGGCTTTAAAATCATTAAAATCTCTTAATTTTTATGATGACACTGTCAGAGAGAGCAAATATTCAAAGTCAATTTAGTTTGTTTGTTCCCATTAAATATGTTCACATCCGTGCTGATAAGTAACAACATTCTAAATATAGTAGGAGCCTCTGTGAATTACATTTCTTACTATTACATTTATTGAGAAATTTATTAATTTTCTTTGCATTTAATGTAGTGTCCATATCATCATGCATTTCAGAAAATGGGAAATCTGGTTTTGCTGTAAGGGCTGCTGGACATGTATTTTCCAGATGAGGAGTATTTGAGCCTCAGCAGCCAGAATAGTTTTTCAGTTAAACAAGAGTACTTTAGAGCAATGGAATGTCTGATGCCTTAAGAGAAAAATCATATATTCAGTCACTGTAGGAATTTAAAATGATTAGCTGAAAATTCCCAGCAGAAATGAGGGAACAAAGAACTAGAGTGCTGAAAACTGATTCTTGGGGAATCTGGAGCTCACAGATAGCAAAATACTGTTCTCTGATTGAGGGAAATATTATGAAAGCTGAATACTGGTAAGCTCATGGGAGAGTGTTGCAAGAGCCAGCAGATAGATTATGACTAGAAAAGTCTGACTGTGTAGAGGTCATTGGATGCAGGAAAGATCAGCTGCAATGCCTGCATGCTCAAGTTTAAAGAATGCTCAAGTTTAGAAGAGGGTCTGAGGAAACACCGAGGAGACACATTGCAAGAGCCCATGCCATATAGCTTTTGTTGATGGACACTGCAATCTGTACTTTTATTCTTTTTTTAAAATCTATATCTCCTGTACTTTTCCTATTACTAAAATGGGGCACAGAAGTTCTCCTGCAATATGTGTACTTCTGTTTTTTCCAACATATGTTGCTTATGTATCTGACTGCAAAATAGATTGTTGGGTTGACCCTGACCAACTGCCAGATGCTCAGTTCATTCCCCCCACTCCTTCCCACTACAAGAAAAGGGGAGAAAATAAGATGAGTAAACTTATGGGTCAAGATCAAAAGAGGGAGTCTCTTATTGTTTACCATCACTGGAAAAACAAACTTGATTTGGGAAAAGAACTTATTGCCAATTAAAATAGATTTGAATGGTGAGAAATTAGGACAAAATTAAACCATCACTTTCCCACCTAACCTTTACTATTTTTCCCATGCTAAAATTCATTCCTTCATTCCCACTCCTTTCTCCCTCTACATGGTGCAGAGAGGATGAGGAATGGGGCATGTGATCAGTCCGTAAATTTCAGTCATTAGTCTCTGATGCTCCTTCCTCCACATAGGTTTACAGTGTTCCAGCATGGGCCCTCCACAGGCTGCAGCTTCCTTCAGAGCCTGCCATCTTCTCTGGCATGGGATCCTCCAAGTGCTGCAGTGTGGATAGCTGTTTTTACATGGCACTCCGTGGTTTGCAGTGTGGATATACACTCTGGGATATTCCTCTCAAATGGCTGCAGAGAACCAACCACCTGCTCCACCAGGTTGTGTCCAGGATCTGTTCTAGCACATAGAGCATCTCCTCCCCAGTCCTCGCTAGGGTCCACAGGGCTGTTTCTCACACTTTTTCTCTCACTCCTCAACAGCATTTTGAGCTTTCTAATAGGTTTTACCCAAGGTGCCCCACACGTGGCTGAAAGACTTTAGTTGTTTCCAGCACTGGGTCCAACAGGAGCTGACAGGGATCAGCTGTATCCCACATGAAGCAATTCTGGCCTCTCCTCATAGAGGCCAGGGCTGCAGCCCTCCCCCATTGCCAACACCTCAACACCCACATCCAATACAAACAGGCAGTAGGTGACAGCTCTGGAGAAGAGTGTGACAAAAAAAAAGGAATTAGAAAGCCCATTGGCAATGGGTAAATAAGAGAATATTTCAGCTGGGCTTCAAGATTCCATTGGAAATAAGATGCATTCAGGCAGTGAGACTGAATGGCAAAATTAAGAACTACGGCTGGAAATCTCAGAAGCACCAACTGCCCACATTAAAAGGTTAGCAAATAAAAGAAAATTATAACATCAGAAACAGAAAGAAAGGGAAAATATATAATTTTTAAAAGTTCTTAAATTCCTGTTATCTTCAAAGTCTTGTTTATGTCTGTTTTTGTGTTTCCAGCAGAACTTATAAATGCAACGTATTTCAAATGCTAATTTGCTGGATTCAGACAATTAAAACATAGCAACTCTATTTTGAATGCTATTAATCCCAAAGCATAATAGGAATCAGGGATTCCCTTGTATTTTTTTTTTTAATCCCCTGCACACTTCTGGTGTAATAAACTGCTTTTCTGGCTTGTTTGTAATATATCTTGTGTTGCATTCTGCAGCCTGAGCAATTACTGAACTCATTTAAGTTCTGAGATAAGCTACTTTTCTCCCTTTTTAAGCCTAATGTCTAAAGGTGCCACTAAATTCAGGGGATTCTGAGGGTTTGAGAGCTCAGTGAGTTTTCTGAGTTTACTAAAAATTTCTTCCATAATTTAAACTCTTTTATTTAAAAAAAAAAAAGTAATTCAGTTTAAGCATAACCAGTTTTCCCCCTAAGTGCTTAATCCAAAGCTCACTGAAGTGAGTTCTGAGGGCTGCACCAAACTTGAAATGGAAGTCTGTGCCCTCTATTACTGACAAAAGCTCTGCACACACAGAACTACCCAATGACATACTCAATGTCTCAATTCTTTTGAGAATTTCACTCTGTATCCCCACACTCCCTGAATTTTGTTCCCCTCTGTCCCTTCTTTTGTCTTTCTCATACTGCTTTTGTCAGACTTTGTTATATTGATTCAGTTTTCTCTTATCATATTTCCATGAGGAGAGAAAACAACACTGTTCAAAACAACACTGTTCAAAAATAATTTTCACTTCCTAGAGCTTCAGCTGGTTCCAGAACAGGCAATAGGAATTTGCTTAATACCTCCATCTTAAGGACTTATCACTTGTGAATAATAATGAAATTGTTTAGGATGTATTTAATCACAAGCCAAGATTTATAGACTTGAATGTCTAACCATAAGCTTTAAATCCCACATTTAATTACTTAAATGATCAGTCATTCTCAAAAGTCCTCAGCATCCTGCACTTTTTAAATGTGGCATTTTTTTTAATGTAACTCTTGGGAACCTAGGTAGATTTAAGAACCCAGTGTTAATTGCCTGGGTTATATTTAAAGACCCAGTGTTAATTATCTGGGTTTAACATGGGTGATTCTACCAAATCTCTTCTTAAAAGAATAGCTCCATTTATTGCTTATAACTCCTTACAGAAGTAATTTGCATGCACAAAAATAACCTGGAAATTTTTATGTACCAAAGTCTGACTGCAACTTTTTGTTTTGTTTTCTCTTGTTTTTATTAAGCTGTCTATGTAGCACAGCATTTTTAAAGCAAAACTAATATAGCAAGGATTTTTTCCATTATTCTTATAAAACCAAAAGGTGAGTTAACAAACCATTCTGTATTCACAACAATGCAGTAGAAGTTCTCAGATCCAGTGTCTTTTCAGCAGCAGAAAAATGTACGTACTAGTTGTGCTACTTGAGCTGCATTATTATATTTCTTCTTACTATTTTCCTTTAGTGTTTCAACAAAGTAATCTAAACTGCTATATTTTATAGTAAAAACAAGTATGTACCAGAGAGTATGCTTTGATATTTTCATACTCCATACTTTTTTAAACAAGGTGCATATCAGTGTATATTTCAATGTATAAGTAGAGATTTTGCTGGGGGTTGTGAATTCCACTAAGCAGACAATCACAACAGAAGCTTATAGACAAAATTACAGAAGAGAGACTTTTTTAACAATTTGATTTAGTGTGTCACCTTTGCTCTTTGCAGCCTGGAAAGATGGAAACTACAGGTTGCATAAACTGTTCTGGCAGATGGGATTTATTGATCTTTACAGGCAAACCAGGGTCAGCACATTCCTGTTCTAAATGTCACAGCCTTTCAACCCTGATGTTAGAGGCATCTCATGATGATAAGAGTGTTACAAAGGTGCTCTAGTTTTTTATTGAGAGAAGAGGTATTTTCAAGGAGGGATGCTTGAACATACAGTAACATGGGGCAAGGAGTAGTCATGCCAGAACCTTTTCTGTGTGATCCCAGGGGCTCTGTCACCTTCCTCAAACACTTGCTTTGCAGTTGGCATGGATGCGGATGACCAGCCAGCCCTGCCAGGGGCAGTGACAGAGCCTGAGGTGTATATCCAGGATGGAGCTGGATTGAAATGGGCTGTACCCTTCAACTGGGGCTGCTCTAAGCTCACACCATGTGATGGCCATGTCATGCCAGGGCATCTCCCTCCACAGCCCCAATCCAATAACTTGGAATTCCAGCTAGGCCTCTTGCCAGCCCCCTCTCTATGCCTGTGCCAAACTCTGGTCCCGAACAGGTAATCCCCGATCCTCAGTTCTGGTGGGCTGACCCTGGAAAGCAGCCAACTACCAAAGTTGCTGGGAAATTTCCCATAATATACCTGGGGACAGGGACATTAACAGAAAGACCCTGCACAAGGCGAGAGATCTGTAAAGCTGTTGTCTTCAAATTAGTGTGATCCCTTTAAAAGAAAGGGATCTGGCTGTATATGCAAATACTCCCTCATTTTTAGTAAAAGAACTATATCTTTCAGGTGAAAGCTGAAGCAGTAGTGGAACACTCATCCTGCCCAACATAGGATGCTCTCACAAGGCCTGCACAGGTGAAGTTTAGCAAGGATGGTGCAACTCTTTAGAGGTGTGCTACTGAAAATGTGCAAAGTATTATCAGTTAGTGTATTTTACTTCAGCTGTGATGAGGCATGAGATAGCGCCTTGAAGAATAGTGATTAGAAAGGAGACTCACTAGATCCATGCAATCATATTCCATGTTGTATGTGGGGTTTTTTTAAAGCAAATTCTCATCTAACTGGACCCATCAATTCTTTTAATACAAGCCACTGAAGAAAATTAAAATTATTTGGAAGCAGAAGTCTATCACAATCATCCAGGACAATGTTTTTTTAAAAAAATGGTTGAATTTTGCATCAGCTGAACTGCTGAAAAAATTGTCCTAGAAACAGGGATGGATACTTTATTGCAGCCTGCAAATGCAATGTCCCTTTCATTTGTCCTCCTCAGAGGAAGTCCAGGTTTGACCTTAGAGAGATCCAGAAGAAAGGACCACAGCAGGTGACTTACTGATCTTCCACAGGATCTGCATAATGGCATTTCCTTACCTATCAGAGTTTGGCTCCCTAGTTCAAAGCTAAGCACAACCACGAATAGCTGGTATAAGACACAAAGTCTAAAATATTGACCAGCAACTGAAAAGCATCTTGAAGGGTGAGGTTCAGGATTGTTTGAAGCATCCTTCCACAGCCACCATACAACAAGGTGAGATTCTTTTGTGCTTCATTTATTTTCTGAGATCATTTTCTGTTCCTGCATTTATCCACTGAACTTAATTTAAACCTCTCATTCTTTCTGCTCCATAAATTACACATTTTTGCACTAAATTCCTTGAAAGCAGATTCAGAACTACTGCAAAAGTTATGAGCAAGCATGGAAACAATCTGTTGGTGGGCTCTACCATCTTACTAATTTCTAAATAGTAACAAAAGGGTTATATTAAGGAAAACAAAATGCTGCTTTGAATTTAACAAAAAGACCATCCCATTCCACTTTTAAATGCTTATAGTATTGGCCACAGAAAGCTCAGGAGTTAGCCAAAGCAGTAATCATCAAGTTTTGATGTTCAAAATTGTATTCTTGTTAACCAGCTGTATTCTTGTGGAGTTCAGCTGAAGTCCTTTCCAATTTCAGAAAAAAATCTGCTAGATTTCAAAGCTGGAATGGACCACTCTGATTCTCTTTTGTGAAGATCAGTCTCGAAACCAAAAAAAGACTTCCATAGCTATTAACATGAAAAGAATCCTTTAACCTAGTATTTCACATTCATTCAGCTGTATAGATGAAATAGTAAGGTCTGTTGGCAATACACTCTTGTATTTTCACTTCATGCAAACTCTTCTTTTACCACACCATGCAATCAGTCTAACTATTCTGTAGATTATTATTTCATCATTAAACAATCCTAAATATGGTAAAGTGGGGAAAGGTAATAGACTATTCATTTCAACAGAAGTAAATGATGTCAGGTTTTACATTAAAAAAGGTCTTTGAAGAAATGTCCGTCTGAGTAGGCCAGCAAGGCAGAGAAGAATTTCTTCTCTTATTTTTTTTTTTTAATCAGTTGCCAGATTATATTAATTAAATAAAACCCATATTTCAGGTGGATTATGTATATGTTTCTATTCATAGATGCATAAATTGCTATGTGACATTTTGTCTTAAAACATGCACAGCATTGTTTTAATTATGTAAGTGAAATTTGTATTGAGGTTATCTGAATGATCAGACACAGAAAAAAGAAAAATTTGAAAGGCAACGTGGCAGGAGTTAAAGCTTCTATTCACTTTAGGTCAAGCTAAGCAGTGATCAAATGGCCAAATTAGGACTTGTAGATGATAAAGCAGTTTCCAAGAGAACATTTCAGCAGTGACTCCCATATAAAAAATGAACAAAACAAAGGTGTTTGAAGAGGGAAGGGATAGTAAAGTGTCTAGTACATTGAAATTATTTTACAGTGCACAAATGAATAACTAATCTATCTTTTTTTTTTGAAGGTGATAATCTTTCTGTAGAACTGCTGACTTCAGAAAACTCTAGGAAAGTCAGCATATCTAAAAAGGCTATGATAAAAATAGGTATGAAAATTGAAAATTTTATCTTAATTTTTCTGTCTCTCAAAGCATATAATATAGAAGTTGTACAATCATTTTAATTTCTATCCTGAAGATTACATAGAGGAGTACTTTAAAATGTGCATACTACTGCAAAATAAGATAGAGTAATAGGCAAATGAGAACTGTAGCAAACCACTAATAGTGAATAATATCTGATTTATTGTAACCAAATGGGGCAAACCTGCATTCCAGCAATGGATATAGAACACATTAATCAGGAATAAATCTAATTGAACTAATTCCAGACGCAGGATTTCTGTGAATGCAGCTGAGGAATGTTAGTGTTTTACAAAAAAAGTAAATAAACATTCACTTTTATAAAAATTGCTGCACCTTTCTTAGCATTCAGCCTGGCTGTAGCAGTGTTCTCTGTGTTGTGGGAAACTATTGATAGGTCTTGTCCCAGCACAGTGCCCCAGGGTCAGAAGTTGCATGTCCAGATGCTGATGGCTACTTTTAATCAGCATATAAGGATGACAGAATTGTGCTGATTAGTAAATCCTGCCATTATCCAGTGAAGCTGCTCGGTAAAGTTCACCCTTGTTCAAGAGCTGCAAGACAGTGTGAGGATGCAGTGAATGTATCTAAAGTGCATTAACAAACAGATATCATTAATCATGAACAGCAGCCTTGTTAAAAATACCAGCCTGCATTTCTTTTCTAACATGAGAAATCATGAGCCCTTGAGTCCCATTCTTCTTAATTATGCTGAGATTTATGGAAGAAAGCTATTATACTAGATTTTTTCAAAACAGGATTATTATTTTTTATGTATTATTTTTCACTTGAGTTCAAGTGAGAATAGAAAGATTTCAGCTCAGTTCAGACAGAGCAAGAATATCACCATTTTTTCTAATGGGGTCACCTTTTTGTTAAAATAACAAGATAGGCACTAAATCATTATATTTATGAATTTTGGTTGTTATTTTGTAAGATCACGTGTGTGAGCAGGAGAAGCTTATTCTTATTCTCTTCTCATTAATATTTTATTTTGCACTAGAGAATCAAAGAAAGCTTCATGTAAACATAGTCCATTCTTCTTGTCATCATCTAGTTCCTTCCTTACAGTTCTCAGTGGCAAGTCAAAATTTAGTATTTTGGTACAGTTAGGTATTCAGTAGTGACTTAACAGAAACATCAATCCATTCTGACTCTGAAAAGCAAAAAGACTGCAAAGGCAGAACATAATGCATCTTTCAGGCTTGTTTTGACTTATCAGCCACGATGATATGAAGGGTATTTATTATCTGTCTTAAGGAAACATATTTTTCTCTGAAGTAAAGTTCCATTGGTAAGTGATGTTTGCTGTGGAACTATTTACTTGCAAAGCTCTGGGACCCAACAAAAAGCCTCAAGTCACTTTGTTGCTTTTCTTTATTGTAAAAGGAGTTTTTGAGTAATGCAAAAGAAAGATAATAACTATGCTGAAAATAGTTGGAGGCCACTGCTTTGAGGACCCTTTACTGCAGTTAATCTCTCAGATGGCTGCTATCACTACCACTCTTTCTGAAACATTTCCTAATTGGCTCCCTGAAAGTTCAGCTTCTTGCCCTTCAAAGAGCAGCAGTATGGCTGCTGTCAAAGAAGGAGCCACTTAACTCAGGGTATGATCTTAATAAAAATTCTGCCTTTCCAGAAGCGTTATTGCCTACACCTTTTTATTTTCCCTCATGACTTTTTTTTTCCTCCTGTGTTAATAAAAAGGACAGAAGAGCTTGGAGACCATGGAAGCCTTCCAAGCAATTCTTGTTTAAAATAAGCAGTCAGCCTCTGCTCTTGTGTACATCGGTGTGATGATTAAGGAAGAGGTGGGTCCTTCCTCCCTGGGAATAGTTTCATGAACCAAGGGCAAGACGTTGGGAAGAGCTCTAAGCAACTTTACACCTCAGGTTGTGGTTTTCAATACAGCTTAAAGTACACCCAGGCTCATTCTAGTTTCATCTGATATTAGAATTTTTTAACTTCAGAAGGAATTATTATGATTTAAGGAAAAACTTCTGTTATTTAACTGCCACAGAACAACTTCACTGCATTTACCCTGAGTATTCTGCTTGGATTTGTAATGATAGTATGAGGCAAAGAGCTTCTTATCCAATGTAATTTCCCCCAAAGTATGTGCAAATGTTGATTTTTTGTTGTTAACAAAAAATCCAAGGATGATAAGGAAAAGAAAAAAAATTATTTCCACATGTATTTTATAAAATTACTACTTATGTGGCTAATTGTAAAAGCATTTACCTACTAGCCAAGGAGAGGAGAAGATGGATTTTACTTCTGAGATAGTACCTCTTGGTTCAAAATACTTAAATCTTCCTTCATAAACTGAAATACTAAGCCAGATTCTGACTCAGTGGTTCTCTTGACAATAGGTTAGAAGATTTGCCTTTATTCCAATGACCACATAACTATTTAAAATAAAAGGTGGAACATTATCCAAAGGGACTGAGAGTAGCTGAGGGACTCCTGTGCAGGGTAACCTGACTTTCCATCTTGGGCTGCACATGATTCAGAGGTAGAACAAACAGACCTACCATGCAGCTAGGACTGAGAAGGCTGCACAATTTGTAACACAGTGATTTGGACACGCTTCTGTGACATGGGTCTTGAGAAATTATCTCAGACTGAGAGAACTCTCTCTTATAGGTAGGAGTAGTACCCAACTAACTGGGCTATGGGGCAGAAAATTATTGGTGTCTGCAATTTGCAACCTGGTGTCTTAGTTACTTCCTGTAAGTGCATGAAAGATCTCTAGATTTTTATTCTGAAGTCTTAAGCTGTGCTAGGGGAGGTTTAGGTTGGACAATTTCTTCACAGAAAGGATGACTGGACATTGGAATGGGCTGCCCAGGAAGGTTGTGGAGTCACTGCCCCCAGAGGTGTTTAGGAAAAGGCTGGACGTGGCTCTTAGAGCCATGGTCTAGTTGACAAGGTGGTGTTCTGTCATGGGTTGGACTCGATGATCTCTTCTCCAATCTAAGTGATTCTGTGATTCTGTTCTACTCAAAATTCTGTTCTACTTTTTTTTCTGGATGCATCTCTTCACAAAAAAAAAAAAAAAAAAAAAAAAAAAAAAAAAAAAAAAAAAAGTAGTCAGGTTTTGTTTATTTGAACTGACCTCCATTCTTCCCTCCAGCCTCAGCCTATCATTTGGCTGCTGGACAACAGAGATTTTGGCCTATTTTCAAAAGGAATTACTAAGATGTTATAGACACAGTCCTGAAATTCCTGCAGTCCTGGAGGCTGAACTCAAGATTGAATTCAAAGCTATAACACTGAGTAGAGACTGACAATAAATTGACATTTTATGTTGCTTCAACAACAGAAAAAGAACAGAATGTTGCTCAGTTACCCAGTCTGTATCACTGAGATTAGAGTGAGTAAAAAATTACTACTTTACGTAATATGTGAAATCAATGTAGCTGCACTAACTCTTCCCAAGAGTAACAGACAAAATTTCTTTGGAAAGTGTAAAATAAACATAAAATAAAAGTAGTGTGGGTTTTGATTTGTTTTCAAATAATATACCTAAAATTCATACCTTTGTTTTTTGCATTTTCTCTTTTAGTATCATAGAATATGCTGAATTGGAAGGCACACATCAGGATCACTGAGTCCAATTCCTGGCCTGGCCAGGACACCCCAAGAATCACATCATGTCCTTGAAAGTATTGTCTATGTTTTTTTTACTACAAAGAGCTGGTTACCCTGTAAAATTCCCTTAAGCTGTATTGCAGAATCTCTGTCAAGGCAGCAGTAGAGAAGGAGTACCTTATTCTATCAAAATTTCTTGCACTAAATTAACTCCAGAAAGATCCTTTTTAAAAAGAAGATAAAGAACTGTGAAAATGAGACATTTGTTTTGGCTGTGTAATGACTACACATATATTAAGCAAATCATGACAGAGCAAAAATTAGTCTCTGATTTCTTCCTCTTCTTTTATTATTCATGGTCTTGTTTTGCACCTGTTCAGCACTTGTCCTTACAGATGCATTTAGCTATGGTTTAGGCACTTGCAGGGGCAAAATGAGAACAGATGCATCACAAGTACAAAATATATGCTAAAAGGACACGTCGTAATGAGAAATCAGAGCTCAATGGGAGGAAAAACAAAACATGGCAGGATATAGAGCATGCAGACCTAAAATTAGCATAGGATAGATACATTGAAAAGACAAAATTCAGAAGATAAGGACTCCTGGTTTATTGTCTAAAATATGCCTATCTGCATTCCCAGGGAACAACATCAATCTGTCTTGATTTCTGAATAAATTGAGCTCTCAAGCAAAATCCCTGTAAAAGAAGGGAGCTCTATTTTTATCTCTGTGACCTTTTTAGAAGGACTTCAGGGAAGAAGGAAACAAACTTATCTAAATTCCTTCTACCCAAAGTCCAATTCTGCTTTCCTATCAGAAAAAAAAATTGCCATTGTTTTCTGTTATCCAGCAATAAGAGCCTTTGAAAATTCCCATATCAGAACAGGCTTCCTTAGAGGTTTCACCTTGTCTGCTCTACTACTAGTCTTTAACTGGTGCTAAAACATTACATAAGAATCTAGATTCCAGATTCATCAGTAGTTAGTTTTGGATCAAGATCTGAATTTAAAGAATTGACTTTATGAATGCATAGGAAATCACAAAAATCCATAGTTTTTACTAGCTATATTAAATGTGTTAACTGTCACAGTTAATTTTTTTTTGCCTTATTTTAGTTTTCCAGGATGAACAAACCCTAGGTTAATTAGGAACTTCCCTGGGATTGATAATACCTGGTTTGAAACAGATTGAATATGTATTCAGGGCATATATTCCAGAATGACAGAGTGGGTGGCATGGATAAAGGATTTTTATACAGTGTTATGTAGGGCGAGCTTTTGCATTTTTGAAAGCACTAGGATTGTTAGGTAAGTGGCAGAACCAATCAGAATTTTTAACCTCTTTAAGAGTGTGATACCAGGAGACAAGCAAAAGGCAGATATAGTGCTTAATCTTAAGAAACTAAATCATAATAAATTGTAGACAAATCAGCTTAACTTCACCTTCTGGGAAAATCCCAAATCAATCAATCTGTTCATAAGAATTTGTAAAATAGTAGAGAAATGGCACAGTGCTCAGAATACAGCTGTGTGGACCATGTCAAGTTAGTCTATTACCTATGAAATGTTAACAGGGGCATTCCATAGAGCAGAAATCAAATACAAGGTTGGCTGTATTTAGGTTTCAATCAAATACAGCTTGGCTGTATTTAGGTTTTTTACACAATCTCAAGTAAGAATTTCCAAATCATACTTACAAAGGATGGCTTCTCTGAGAGTGAAAGTGTGCCTAAATAATTATACTTGAGTGTGGAGATCAATGATATATCAGAATGGGAGCATATATCAAGCGGGGCTTCATGGAAATCTGTTGTGAGTATGAAGTTATTGATATTTTCGTTAGGAATTACATAATACTGAGAAAGCGTGTTTCATTTCCATGTGGCACAAACTTTATAGACCAGGTCAAAAATTTGAAAGAATCCTGCCAAAACCCGAGAAATGGTCCAGAAATACAGAATGAAGTTCATCAATATACAGTTCTAAAATATATTCTCAGATAGAAGAAATTGCATGTATTGCAAGATGCAAAAGGTGCTCAGGACCCTCTTTTCAGAATTGTGGTTATTTCCCAAATTTCAGCACAGAGTAGCAATATCAGGTATTTGCTGTGAAAAACTGCAGGACTGATAATTTTTGAATAAGAAGGAACATAGTCCTGAATACCTGGAAAGCCACCCTTTCACCTCCTTCACTCAGCTCTGGTTAAGGCAGGAACTAAACTAACCAAAGATAGAAAATGGGTCCTATGGGAAAAGAGTGAAGTAAAAAGGATGGAAAAGAGAGAGGGATGCAGTGTGATTCAGGTTAATTTGCATAGCATGTCTGGCTAACATTGATTCTGTTTTAGTATGATGTTTGAAAGTAATTCAGTTAAAACCAGGCAAGACAAGAAATGTGGCTGTAGAGAAGTGAAGTTGCTGAGACGGTAGTGACTATTAACTGAATGACTCAAGTGAAAACAAACAACATAAACCTAGGAAAAAAGGCAGATAATTAGGAAACAGCAATCTAGACTGTTTCAAGAAGGAGTGAGTGTTAATATTATCTGTCCTGACTGATAACTGTCTAGCTGACACAGATACATCAGGTGTGGCAAGGATATCAATGCTTAACTGGGTAACTGCCCATACCAACCCATAAACAATTTTTTCTAGCCCATTCCATGAAGTATATCCTGCTTGCAGATTTCTCCTGGGCATAGTAAGAGATGCTCAAGCAAAAGCAGCCCATTATGTGGAGGATTACAGCAGGAACACCATAATAACAAAGGGTTGATGCAAAGAAGAAGGGGCAAATCTTTTCAAAAATAAGGAAGCAGCTGGTGTGGCTTAAGATCCTTGATTACTTGGAGCAGAAAACCTTAGACAGACATTTAAAAAGGATATCCTAGTTTCAGCTGATTTTGTCTTAGAGCAGAGGGGTGTGAGGTCGACTTTACACTAGCATTTGGAGTTTCAGGAAGCTTCATAAGCAAACAGAAAGATGGACAGAGATCAGACTTAATGTAGTGTTGGGAATACTGCATCAGGAGCAATGTCAATGATTGTGCAGTTTCCCAAGGGCAATTTGTGTCCAAGGCTTCTGACAGTTTAATGTTCAGCTCTTCTCTAGGGAAGGAGGTGGAGAATAAGGTCATTAACTATAACTGGATTGTAACACTCTACTCTGCCTTCACTGACTACCAAGGTTTATTTTGGAGAGAGACAGAACAGGATAGAAGTACCAGAAACAGTCATTCTTAGGAAACATGAAATTTTGTGGGGGATAACTCAATCAGGCTCTTCAGTTACTTTGTGTCGAATGTACAAAACCGCAGGTGACTATCTAGTGTCCTGTGCTCAAACTGGCTTGTCTAGGGCTAGCTCAGGTATACAGTGCAGCAATCTGCAGTAACCAGATATTAGGTTGTACCAGCATAATTTAGTGAATTCAATAGAATTGAAACCATAGTCTGTGAAAGTTGAAAAGCCTTATTATTTCAAAAATTGTTTCAGTAGTAATAATAAAACAGTCTCCTGTCAAAAGATCTTGCCGGGGAAAAATAACTGGCAAACACCTCAAGCTGTGTATGTGTGTGTGTGTACGTGACAATCAGCCTGCTGTTGGTTCTGCAGAATGGTGCCAGCTAAAGATCTGTTTAAAAAATTAATTTCCTGACATCAATTACAAGTATTGCTTAATCTTATTTCTAAAAAAATTAGTAATTAAGTTTCACTCCTACAAGCAGCAGGATAATTGGATCCCAAAGGTCTGGAATAAGGTTAAACAATTAGACTGTATTTGCAAATGAACCTATCCTGATTGGCACTTGAAAGGATGAAAGGTTTATTTGAAGTTGTTAGGATTTCAACCCATGATTTTGTGAAGTCCCTGTATATCAGACTTAATGCTAACTTAAAAACATCTCTCCAGATACCTCCAGACTTTGGATGGAATTTGAGCAAAGTTGTCCCTCTGAGTGCAAAAAGAGTGCAGTGAGCAATCCCTCTGACTTCTTGACTCAATATTAGGATTTATTATTGGTTGGTAAGTTATTGATTATTGGGTCAATATATCTTGAAATTCAGCTCAACAAAACACAACATCTATTTATCACAGCAATTTTAGAGACAAGTAAACTGAAACAAAGGTAGATTTATGAACCCACCAAAGGTCACACAAGTGAGTTAGCAGCAAAACAAGGAATAGGTCTTCTGAAGGCCAGCTTTCAATCCAACATCTCCACAGCTAGGCTTAAAATCAGTAGTACAGAGAAACAAAGCAGCCTGATAAGACAGGAAATTGAGGGTAAATGATACAAGAAATAATGTTATGGAAGTAATTTTGTTTCTTGTGTGTGGCAAAGTCCAGGATAAATGCAATTCAGATTGATTTCTGGTTCAGCTATGCAGAAGAGCGGTCCGAGCCAGTATTCCATGCCTTTATATACACCAAGTTTATATAAAGTGAAATGATGAGGTTGGTGGAAAAAAAAAGCCCATTGAATTTAATCGTATCAGAACTGCTGACCCAATTCAGCATAGATATTAAATTTAATGCCCTTCTTTCTTCACTGCATTAGCTTGATTCAAAATGGCAACTAAAATATTTTTTACAGCAGATAATATGAGCTAATCTGTTAAAATGTGCTCTCTATAGTTGAGAAATAAAGAACAATAAGCAGGATATGGCAGTAGATAACCTAATACTTGTATATAAATCTGCAACAATTCTGCATTTGCACAATAGAAGTACAGGACACAGGTTGCAGACTATTTTGTTTTTATTTATTTTGATACCCCAGGATTTCTAGAACTGAAGAAGATACCTTGGGTCACAACAAAAGTCAAATTGAATGCTGGCCTCAGATCTACAAGTAATAAAGGGAGAAAAATTAGAATCTCTTGAAAATATGAATAAGAGTTTAATTATTCACAGATAATTATTTCATTTCTCTGTTTCATAACCAGGAAATCTAGAACATTTTTCATTTTTAATTAACTTCTAATGTTGGAGTTAAAACATTAAAAAATAACTAACTTTCCTGGTAACTGTTGTGGAGTAAATAGCAATAATATGAATACAAAGTTTTCACCAAATCACTGAATATCTCCAGTTTGAATGAACCCATAATCATCAAATCCAGATCCCTGCCTCTCTCAGGACTACGTAAGACTAAAGGGTGTTGAATCTTAAACAGAATTAGAAGAATTCTTTCATACCTTGGAGAAATTAATTACCCACAACAACGGGGTCAAAATATCAGGGGCTTCTACAAAGAATACAGTAGGATTTGTTTCATTATGCTTCTGTTCATACAGCTTTCTCCCAAAAGTCAGCCATCTGAATTGCCTGGTCTTCACGTGCATTAGGATGAGAAACTGCCCATACTGAGTTGAAACAAAAAGTGCTCAACTACAGAGTGGTCCAAACAACTTCTCTGCAACCAAATATCCTCTGCATATAGCCACATAATTACCTCCATTTTATTGAGCAAGTGTTGTTAAAAAACAAATCTGTCATTTGACGTAATTCAATAAGTTTTTTATAAAGGAGTCTACTACCCTGAAAGGAGCAGAAAGTATACGCAGATAGCTCTTTAAGTAAAACAAAAAACATCAGAAAAACTCTTTGGAAAATTGTTGACCTAGTTATCAGGAGTGTTGTTAGATTTCTTCACTAAATAGGAAGACAGAAAGATATTTGATTTACATAACCCACAGTGTGAAAGTAATATATAAATTTAAATACAGTGTCTGCAATGCCTTTCTTTCAAGTTCATGTGAGAAAAAGCTTCATAGTACCAAAATATTCTTGGAGTTATGTATATTTTTCAGCTATTTAAGATGAATGTGTGTGTTTGTTCTGTGTCTGGTGAAACTGAGTTAATTCTCACAGACACAGCAGACAGGCTGGAGGATCTCCATGCTGCTTTTGCAGGGGCAGTGTGGATTGACAAATTCACATCTTCACTCCCCTGACACTACATATATGCACACTCCAATTATTTAGACTTGGTTCTTAACAAAGATAGATGAGTCCAAAATCTTACAGTTATTTTTAGATTTTGAGCACAGGATCCATTCTTTGAATAGACAAATTCAACTGAAAAAAAAAATCCTAAAAATGGCTATGAGCTGGCTGTGATAAAGAAAAACCCTGTGTTTTTCCACCTGGTAGTGCTGCTTAACAGGCCTGAGAGCAGCTACTTCAATGGATAAGCATTTGATGGGAGAGACGTAATTCTTAGTTCTGGCAGCAGCAGTGATTCTTGCTTGTAGTTAATTAGTCCATCTGAGGAAGGTGTGATAATCTGCTAATACAAATCAGTGGCCTCAGAGCTTGTTCTAGAGGTTTTAACCATAGCTCCCTGGTACCTGAATTTAATCACGTATGGTGTGGTCAGCCACACTCTGTGCTCCTCCTGCAGAGCTGCTGCAGATATCTATAGGAGTTTTCTGTTCAGGCCAAGGAAAAGCTGTGTTCAAACTGCAGGAAGTTCCCCTTGACTTATTTCAGGAATTGATAGTCCTGTATCTAAAAGGTGGGTGAACAAGTGTTAAGCAAAAGGGATTTCAAGTGTAACAGGTTTAAATTGGAATGTCTGCCTTCTTGACTCAGGAATATTACTGGGAAAGCTGATGCTCTGCCTTGTGGGTATATGCTTCAGAAGTGTCATGGACTGAAAAATAGGATAGCTGTTGTGTTATTGCATTGCTTCACTGTAGTGGTTACAGCTTATTTTCAGTAGACATTGATCAGGACTTTGTTATTTATCATTAACTGTCTCTCTGTGCTGCTTTCCTCTTGAAAAAAGTGTGATTTAATAGGCACAAATATCATAGTGAGAAATGGGACTGTAAGAGGAGCCAAAACCTTTTATGCTGGTTTTATTTTCTTTCTTCAGCCTCTAGGAATAGGTAAAGCTTTCCTAGGCACCAAATAACTTGACTGCCTAAGGTCTGGGTTCAGATTTGGCTTAAACCCTTGCATGCTATTGGCCTTCAGTAAAGCTGATATTCCTAAAACACAGTTTTGCAACATTTCAGTGTTGAGATTCAGGCTGTGAATGAGTCACCCAGGATCTTTTCTGTTGCATAGTCTCTTCAAAACTTGAGAGGGGTCAAGCACAGATTTGTGGGACAAATCTTGAAGAGATTCCCAAGATCCTTAGCTGTGAGTTTTCTCTAACTTTCTTTTACTTATGCTTCTGTCTTCCTTTAAAAAGAAAAACAAACAAAACAAAAATAAAAGTGTTGTCACACTGGGTAAACTTTTTTGTTTCCAAGGATGAGCTAGTAGGGTGAGGAAACTTCATAAAAACAGAGTCTTAAGTGAAAATTCCATGTTGATGAGCAAAAATTCAAATCCCTCAGATTATATTTATCTCCAAAGAACTACACCAGGCTTGAAATTACTCCTGTCTTCCCTTGACCTTGGCAGGTTTCCAGAAAAAAAGCTACACAATCTGGAAAGCTCTGATGCAGGTTATGTAGGAATTATTCAGGGGCTCTATTTAAGGAACATATGCTGCATCCACTTATTTCTAACAGATGCAAGGACAAAAAGTAACTGTACTAAAGAGAAAGAATTACAGAGAAAGTATGATAGTCCAGAACGTGTTGAAACTTCCACAAAAAAAAAAAAATTGCATTAAATTCCAGCAGGTGATTTTTCCTTTCCTTTTTTAGAGAAAACACTGATAAAAGTAAAAGTAAGTAGTGATTAATTATTTTCAAAGATGACTTCTTTTTGGTTGGGAAATGAGTTCTCCCTCACAGAAGGATTCTAGTCTTGTTACGTCTATATAAATTGGCAGTAATCGCTAACCAGGAAATAGCAGTGTCAGGTTTACATCATAATATATAGGACTGGATCTGTTCTATTTTCTTCCTTGTCTAGAACAGCTAAGGAATTTTGATTTTTTTTTTTTTTTATTATTAAATAGAAAATTTCTATTCTATTAGGTAGTTGCAGCCTTTACCAGATCAGGACAAGGATAGCATGGGTAAAAGTTACTGGAGACCTGACACACAGCAACTTCTGCTACCTAAAGAACACCTACAAGAAGGCTGGAGAGGGACTTTATATAAGGGCATGTAGTGGTAGACAAAGGGTAATGGCTTTAAACTGAATTAAAGGCAGTTTAGATTAGATATTAGGAAGAAATTCTGTACTGTGAGGGTGGTGAGACGCTGGAACAGATTGTCCAAAGAAGCTGTGGATGCCCAATCGAGGCCAGAGTGGGTTGGGCTTTGAGTAACCTGGTCAAGTGGAAGGTTGGCAGTGAGGTTCATCATAGATGATCTTTATGGTCCCTTCCAACTCAAACTATTCTATGATTCTATGATGTCAACATCCAGCCTGTGTATAAAAGACTGCTCAGAAAATCTTGGGCAACAATCTACCTTCTGATATGTGTGTGTGATGCATCCTGACATAAAGGTGCAACCTTTAAGAAATCTTAAAACCTGTGGAAAAAATAGCCTTGGATTTTCCACCTCAGTTTTCTCTCCTCTTGGTTGTATGATTACAATCTCCCATATTTCCAAAAAAGCAGCAATGCCCACAGGAAGTCACTCAGTATCTAGACAGCTGCACAAGAGATGCTACAGATTAGAAGGCAAGAGGAATTTTGAAAATTAGTTTCAGAAGTCACCAAGCACAGCACTCACCTGTGCTTGAGAGCATTCTGTGATCCATTCACTCCAGCAGCAAGGGAGGTAACAGAGCTGAGGCAGAGCCAGCAAGGAATTTAACACTTTTAGATGTCAGTTAATGCAGCAGCTTTTATTCTGAGACACAAAGATTTTACCTGAAGGCACAGTAAAACCCATTCAGCAGTATTGCTTCTGTCTGTCACCTAATCTGAATCACCACAGCCATCAGTGGCTCTGTGCTGTAACTGGTACTTAACGGGCTGGAAAATTGAGGAAGGATTTGTTTCCTGAAGTTCATGCAACATAAAACACATTTTTTTGTCTTACTACCAGTTTCTGCTCTGTGTATTTCTGGAGAACAAGGGCAAGATTTACTAAATATATTATTTGCGTAGCATATTTCTTTTCTGAATATCTTTTATGGCAAATAGTGACTCTGCTTTTCTTTTTAATTCAGTCACACATTACCCATTAAACACAATCTCTGTTTTGGAGACTTGCTTTGGAATGTCCACATGTGAATGACTAATTTTCAAATCTGAGATATTCAAACAGTGGCCATTATGAAGATGCAGTTGTTCACTAGACCAGCTTTATAGTTACCTGAGGGTTTTTTTTCTGTTGTAGCCAAATAAATATATCCCTCAGAGCAATAAAGTTCAGCATGTACACAAAGTTTTACTGTACATATTTTGTTTCTCAAATTTGTTATATACACCATGGTTTAATTTTGTGGCTAAGATGATTTTATACCTGACTGGGTTAAAACTGCCTATTAGTGTGATGGATATCATGCTCAAAGGTTAGTGTCTGGAAAGAATTTGTGTGAGTTTATGCAGTGCCCAAGGGTGACAGTTCAAAATTTCTTAACAAAACAGCAAATTCATCTTCCCAAAGTGTGTTTTTTAGCCTGAGTCACCTTGTCAAGCAGGTGACAGCAGATGACAATTCACTGGTGTTCAGCTCCTTGTCCAACAAAGTCACTGCCTTTCTTTGCTGTTTCAGAGCTCAGAAAAAAACAGACTCTGTCTTTTTTGCAAGCCTCCTACACGGTCAATAGTAGTAACACCTTGCTCTTTGAACATCAGTGAGATTCTGCCATATCTGCCTGTTCTCAGGATCCAGGGAAAACACTGGAGGGAAGGAGAGCTGTTATTAACATACACTAAGGGTCAGGGGAAATTACATATAAATTAGAAAGTATTTAACTGTGGTGGAAACACTGCAAAACTTCAGAACTGTAGGAACAGAAGAAACCCAATTGGAGGGGTGGAACTATAGCTAACCCATTTTATTGACCTTTCAGTTCAAATTTTTCAGTTGAGAAGAATGACACATTTCAGAAAAATGACACGTTCCTTTTTATACAATTTCTTAAGCAATCTTGTGAAAGAGAGTGACTGGTTTTTAAAACAGCCAGAATCTGTACGTTCCAGAACATCAAGCTCAAATTGAAAGGTAGTTGGACAAATATTCACTACATCTGGTCAGAAAGTATTTCACTTCAGTTTATCTGCATTTTCATAACTTGGTCTTCATTTTTTGGACAGAACACCACTCTCACTTCCCTTCTCCTCCTCCTCCCTCAACCCCCCCCACCCCCTGCCCAATTTCAGCAGCTGAACACTTTATTTTATATTAGATATGACATATTTTTGCAGAGGACACAAAAATGTGATTATTTTAAGGAAAATACTGTACAGATTTGCACAGGAAAGGGGTGATTCAATATCTTTCATATATTTTTGAGACAAAAATGCACGATAACTTAAGATTTTTTTTTTGCAAGGTGCCAGTCTAAGAATGAGATGGTCCTTTGTCAAGGATATTGTCAAGAACAAAATTGTGAACAAATACCTGCTTGTTTATTGAAAGGCAGACACAGCACTTGTGGAAATACATTATGAATGATAATGGAATATGTGGGATAAATTCCTTCAAAAATTTCAGAAGGGAAACTTTATTCATCTGGATAAAAAGTCATCTTTGTGTGAAGCCAGAATACTAAATGATCATTCTAAGAAAAGTCAGTAGCAATGGGATTTCATCCTTTTCTTTCCAAGAGATTTTTTTCTGCCTAATAAATCCAAAGTTCATTTCAACTGTGAGAGTTACAAACTTATACTGGAAAGTTAAAATATTAGAAGGTGGATTTGCCAGATAATCAAAAGCAGTTCTTTATGGTTTACACAAGATCAATAAAAGATACTTTAAAAAGCAGTCAGCAGTTTTAGTTTCAGTATCTTGCCAGATATTATTCCATACATATATATATTGACTGCACCTTGTAGCCTGAATCATTCAGATGCTTAAATGATTATTTGCCATAGGCAGTATTCAGAAGCCATGTCCTGCAGACTACACTGCCATGGTGATCTTTGCAAGCCATGGTAAAACTGAATCAGAAAGATCCACTTCTCATTGCCTCATAGACAAATTATCCCCATTTCTTTGGCTGAGACACATGAAAAATTGCCCTCCCTATCTGTTTCTATATCTAAAAAGTGTATGTACAAAAGTAATCACATATAAAATAAAAATGTATTGTTCTGTAAAGGTCCTTTACAAACCTGAATGTCCTGGTTTACAGCTGTAAGCAGAGTGTGAAAAAGACTTGCAGAGTGAGTCTCTCACTTCTGTGGGAAAATGGTAGCCAGAAACTCATTCTGGGACATCTCTTCCTTCAGGGTAAAACTATGGGCCCCAGAATTATGACCACGTAATAATAAGTAAAAAGCCTATTCAGTTTCATGTAATGTAATGTAATTCTCTTTGTTGTACTCTTGTCAGAGATAGTTAGCCTGAAATAAACCTTGACAAAGGAGCATTTTGCTTCCATCTTCTCCTTTACAGCACAAGCTTTGGACCATTTGCAGCATGGAGCACCAGGAGGCAGCAAAAAATCAGCATAAAGTTAGTAGCTACACTATTGTCACAAGAAGCGTCCCTGGATCTCCTGGGAACTGACCTAGGATGAGTAACAGTTAAAGAGGGCAGGACTTTTTTGTGTTTTGTGGGCAAGGGGTTTTAGTAGCCTGAATAATTCTTCAATCCGTTACAAGAGTTACTGAAATTTCCTCTCACTCCAAGGGTTTAGGAAGTAAATATTTATCCTGTTGTTTCCATTCATTTACTTTGCATTTGACTGAACTTTGGATATTGCCAATTTCACAGCATGTGACTACTCACTGGTGGGAATAGAGAGCAGAGATAATGGTAATTCCAGTTGTCACAGTTCTTTCCCTGGGATGCTCTGGGATGATAAAGTTGGTTTTTGCCCCTTGTGGGCCAGCATATTAAAGAACCATTGGGATTTGCGCCGCCGGCTGCTGTAGCTGCACTGCCAGCTCTCCTCAGGCCTCCCTAATGGGAATATCTGCCCCTGTTCTCATGTTCCATATGATAGCAACTGCAGGTAAAAAAGAGTAGGAGAAGATGGGAAAAATCCCTGACTTTCCTAAGTAAGAAGCCTAACATCAGCACTGACTCTTTGGCTTTTCTTCTTTGAGATGCTTAATGACCATTTTATTCCAGACCAGCAAAGCATTTTTCACACAGATTTAACTCTGGATGCATGATTCAGAGGAAATCGGACTACTTGTATAAGGACACACTTGTAGAAAACAGCTTAGAGATATCTTTGTGTCAGACTAGAGGCAGGCTTCTCAACCAGCCAAATCCTATTTGAGATTCTCAAAGCCTTGTAAATGATCACAATAGGAACTGCTCAAATGTCATTTACTGTGAGTAAAAGTGCTGCTGTCTCAGAAGAAAACAGGAAACAGGAGATTTACTACATGAATTAAAAGTGGTAACAAATAACCTCATGTTTTTGGGATACTGCAAGGACAGTGAAGGAGAATGAGTCACTTCCTATTTGCAGCAATTATTGCAAGGAAAGAGACTCATTGTATTTTTTGGGTTTTAGAGTCTGCACTGTGATATCCTTCACGTGAAAAATCCAAACCTGCCTACATGCAAATGTTAAGCTAGATGTTACTGAAAGTTTTGGAAGGATTTTGAGTGAAAATACAAAAATCTTGGCAAGTTCTGTTAAGTGTTTCATCTGGAATCACCTGGAGGACTGAACAGCTGATGTCTTTCTCTACAGACATGCAGCACCTGACTTCAGTGGAGCTATTAGTGAGAGAGCAGCGGGGTTTAGACACATCACCACAACTTAGAGTGTGGTAAATTGAGGCAGCTCCATTGAAGTCAGGCACTGCACAACTGCAAGGTGAGACAACAGTTTCCTGCCACCTGCATGATTAAGAGAGGCCCACCCTGTGAGTGCTGATCTAACACTAATCTAACAGTACCTCAGGAGAGGGGCTGGAAAGTGTGGAAGGCATGGAGTTTGTGGAAAAGGAATACATAAACTGCTAATTACTATATTACTGACCCTCTAAGGGTGCTATAGCTGCGCAGAAATTTAAGCAAGACAGTCAAACTTGTCAAAGGAGTTTGCTTCATGCACAATGAGAATGGCTAATATAGATTGATTCTGCTGCCCATTAGTTGGGGTTGGTAGTGGCTTTAAAGGTAAAATAAACATGCACTATTGGAAAATTATGTTTGAGAGGTTTGATGTAATTTTGTTTCTTGTTTAGGCACAACAAAAAAAAAGGGTAAAAGAGTAATGAGTAGATACAAGTTTGAATAAAGTGCTCAAGAGAGCAAATAATACTTGTGCATTTATCTATTAACATATTTGTTGTGTCAGGTTTAGGAAGGGAACAAGACATAAAATAAAGCATGAAATAAAATATAAAAATATATTGAAGAGAAAAGATTTTAGATCATTTGTCAGTAAAGTTTCCTGTATATGAATTCAATATATTTCTCTCTGATTATCTTTAGTTAAAAAAAGAAATTATTTTGGTTTTTAGCAATTAACAAAAGCTAACTCTCCTCATTTTCTACTTACCTAAATCTTTGACTTTATATAATAGTGGTAATGTGACTGGTCAAAGTTAAGCTAAAGGATACAGCTATAATTTAGCTCAGTTGAAAAGTAATGTAAATGTGGAAATAATGAAATTCTATTGATGCAACTTCATTAAAACTATAATGTATCTAGGTGCACACGGAAGCACAGATAAGATGAAATCTTGTGCAAAGCCTGCATATTTTTTTAATTAAAGGCTGAAAAAGTTTATTTTTTTTTCATTCAAATAGTGTAGAAGTATTTCTTTTATCATGGTACTATTAAAATTAGCTAAGAAACTAGCTGTACTCCTTCTCACAGTATTCTCTTTAATACAATTACTTCCCTCCTTAATGAATTTATTGTTTTTAAAACATGAATAAAAATATTGGGCTTCTGAATAATAATAATAATAAAAAATTCTTCAGAATCTTTCACCTACCTACAGGGAGGGGAGGGAGGAAATAAATGGCATTATATACTTTCTGAGATGTGCAGCGTTTTCTGAGAGCTGCAATCTGTGACAGCATCCTGTGTGTACACAGCATTGAGGCAGAGAGCAGCATTATGCAAACCCAGGGCAAGGTGCTGTACCTGACATCTGCTGGGACCAAGCCATTGAGGCCAAATATTGTTCTATATGGCATCTGTTTAACACAAGAGTTTGGACACCACCTGAAGATCCTGCTGAGCTCTGCGATTTTGTCAGACAAAAATTACTCAAGGGTAGTGTCAGCTCCCCTTCAGCTGCTCCCCCAGATGATCCCCATATTTGCTTCTACAATGTCACTGAGCAGCAGCTATTGACAGCTCTTTGGAGATAATAGATGTAAATATGTAGATAAATAGCAGCAACACTACAAAGACTTGCCAAGGGTCAGCTGCCACTGTAAACTAAAAGTCCTCCTGAAAGGAGGACGGGAGACCTGCAAAACGCATGGAGATATAGACAGCTCAACCTAGCAAAGTTTAGTGGGGATTTGATTCCAGCTTACAGATATATGTGAGGGGAGAAGCCCCTCATTCTTGACAGCACTTTGGTTTAGTAGATAAACTGAAAGTTGGATAAAGTGAAAGTGAACAAAACTTGAAATGAAAATGTATGCACATTTTTCACATTAGTCTAGCAACAGAATTTGAAGTATGTGACAGATCACCCAGCACTTGAATCCTTTAAATCTAAGTTGCCTGTCTTCCTATGAGATGTGATGTCTTTTAAATGCATTGCCACCAGGCAGGACTCAGGATTTGTTCAAAGGAATTTTATGCCAAATATTCAGGAGTTTTTAACTAAGTGACAACAATGTTTCTCTGCAGCACTAACATCTATAAATGGAATCGCTGCTCTGATGAAATCAACCAGAACTTTCACCATGCTTTTTGCTGGAATAAGATTTTATTTCACAAGCACATAAATGCTTGCAGTTTGTGCTCTCCGCCCAAATAGCTTAATCTTGCCTAACTATATTTGATGATTGCTTATCTATCAAATAACAAAGTGATGCTGGTGATGCCTCCTAACCACAAGAGAAGCTGGATGACTGTATGTGCTGCCCATTACAACTCTTTCCTTTTGCATGAGGTTCACCATCTTCCTCTCACTCTCCTAAGATACATGCCAAGACTTTTGTGAAGGTAGTGTGGTTCATTGGACCTTATATAAATAGTTTGCAATGGAATAAATTTTACCTCAAAACACTTGAAATTGTGGTACTACTAAAAATAGAGCACGCCCATTAGGTTTACTGTCTTTCTGGTAACCTCACTTGAGATCTAGCTAAATCTCTGAGTTTAAAAATTCCCTTTACTTGGTTTGCTTTTGAATTTTATCTCACTCTTCATATCATTTGCTGTCCTGTGAAGTTTTGAAGGAGCTTTTATAGAACAAAATAGCTCTTCAAAGCAAAAGCGAATGCTTGAAATAAAAGACTAAAATCCATATTTCTGTAGCTACTAGCTAGTAAAAATGTGAAGGAACATAATTTAAAAATCTAGAGTGTTCATGAATGGAATCTTTTCTACCAGTAAGACTATTATTAATGGCAATTAGATTAACCAAGTTATTGATTGATTAGATAAAAGGTTGCATTTTTTTCCTGCCCTTGGTAACCAGGTACATGATGGATAAGGCAGGCATGCACAAAGCACAATACATCATTAATCTTTGGGTCTAATGGGGTTATTAGTACTGTGTCAGCAGATCAAACTCACACATCCATCTCCCTATCAGAACAGATTACATGCTCTACAGCACTCAAGAGACAGAAAAGTGATACCAACCGATAGGCCATCAAGATATCCTTAAAGTCTGGCATAATTCTCTCACTGCCACTTCAGTTATGTTAAGGTTTATTTTTTCAGCGATTTGAGACAAATAGAGTTAAAAATGAACAAATCCTTAAAACCATGGAGTCTATTCTGTGTATGATAAAATAATATTTTATTATTATTGTTATTTTGAGGAAAAATAATTATTAGAGAAAGTTTTTCAGAGCTATAGTGAGAGTTGTCATATATATACAAAATAATCAATATGAATTCAATGCCTGGAAATATGGAAGTAATATTTATAGGGTAAGCAAACAAAAACGAGAAGCTTATATATTTCATGACTCATGTTTTTCTATGAGTAAGTCATAGAGGTGATTATTGCACTTAACAGGGAAATTTACACATTTTAGTTTGATATTTTACTATCTTTCCTGTTCAGCGTGTCATGTAAAAACAAAAAAAAAAAAAAAAAAAAAAAAAAAGGAAAAAGAAAAAAAAAGGTGTTATTTGCTTTCAGATTCAAAATACTGTTGAGAAATTATACTGAAAATACACAGGATCGATGCAGTTTTTTGCATGTACTTCAGAAGGGATGGAGTATAAATTTAAGATGCAAGACCACACATGAATGCTTGAGCTAGTCTGTTATAACAGTGTTAGCAGTGCTCCCTGGGCAGCCTGCCATAACATGCAATCATTCTGCTTCCAGTTAAGCAAGCTGGCTTAAGCTGGACTTGGAGTGGTAACTCACACTTCTGTATATGGCACAGCAATGCTCTAAATGGAAACTGCTATATGTTGGAAGGGTAGGAGGAAAAAGCATACCAGATTAGACACAAGGAAGCCACAATGTCAAGCCTGTTGAATATAAGGTGAAAGAGCTGACCAGAAGAGTAAGTGGAAAGTAAAGCTTATTAGCAATGGGGTGTTGTTATTCTCCTAATTTTGACATAAAATCTGAGTATGAGACATTTTTCATTGAAACCTAATTTTTGTTCTTCTTAAAAACTAAATTGATAGTTGACCTCACATTCTTTTCATTCTCCTAATGAAAGAAATAAATTGTATGTACTCTCTAGATAATAATTCTGTGTCAGGGATTAGAAGCATATTATCTATCCATACTTTTTTGGGGTGGTATTTTATTTTGGAGGACAGATTTGTACCTTCTTAATGTTCTCGGTGGTGTCATGGTGAAATTACTGCCTATGTAGTGTTTTTTTTCTTACTGGTCCATTTTAATAACATATAATGACTTCAAGTGTTTTTTTCTTTCCTTTTAGTAAGTATGATGAAACAATGTTATCTTAGGTCTGGTATTTCGGTCTTCTGGATCAGATGTTCAGTATAAAACTGATGAAGATGACTGGCCTCTAACTTTCATAGATGCTTCCTAAACTGCCAATTAGTGTTGTTGAGTTTTAATTATTAGTAAATAATAGATTAATACTAAAGATTACCAGCCTATTTACTTTTATTTTTTGCTTCCTTATTTTTTTATATGTACAAATCAATTTCAATACCATGGATAACTTGATTCTGCCTTTTTACCTCACTATGCTGTATGTGAAAGCAATTTTCTAGGCTTCTTTAAATATTTTGAATTGTGTGGGGAGTAGTCCTCTCCTGTTATTTCTTTAAATGAACTTTTCTGTACTAAGTGAGGAAATGACCACTTCATATTTCCCAAGCTTCCAGAAAGCCTTTACCTGCATACAAAAAAATATTACTTTCTTTGCTGCTCTTTGAGAGCCCTTTGCAAACATTAAAGTTCAAACAGCTCTGTGTGAGAGAGATAAGTTCTGGACTATAATCAACTCCATTACCTAGAAAGCTTTACTGTTCAACTCTATGTAGAATTTCTACAAGCCAGCAGCTGCAAATTAAAGGTGATCTAATTTTTTCGTCTGTGGATTTCAGTATACAGCATGAATTGACCTAGTGACATTTGAATTGCTTTTATCCATGATTGTGATGTTACTTGAAATTATCACTTGTGTCACAAAGCAGCTGGTCTCCAAGCCAGTAGAGAGTATATTTTCTGGTAACTGGGATCCTAAACTTCCTACAGTTGCCTCTAAATTTCCTCACATCCATTAATCTCTCAGCATCAGTAAATACAAGCCCTTCTGGATTTTCTTTCTGACCCGATGGAGAACTCAAGTCAAATATATTTTCCTTCCTGCACCAATCTCATTGCAGTTATTAGCTTTCTACTTTCTTTCTCTTCTCGAAAATTGTTAGTGAAATATATTGTGCATTGAAAACTGAAAGTATGGATTGAGCAAAATTCTATATGAAAATTCCAAATTTGGGGAAATTTAAAGAAATATGAAACCTCCACAATTTGGTTCTCCACTTTGACGTTTTGAAAGGGAGCTTTAAAAACTAGTTTTAGTTTTGAAAATACAGCTACTTTTGAAAATAAAAGTAAACACTGGAAATTAAATTCAACATCAGTCCAAAAAAATACCTTTTATTTTAAATTTTTCTGAGTATCAAAAACATGATCCTTTCACATCCAAGTGAAGTTAGGCAAGGGGAAAAAGTCATCTCTGTACATCTGTAATATAGTGCAGCATGTCATAGTACAGAAAAATAAACTGTCTTACTCGGTCATCCTCTGATTGCTTACTTCTTTTGAACTGGACTCACTGCTGCAGGGTTTCTGATCTTTGAACTGGAATTAATTTGCCTGAACTCTACATCTACTCAGTAATAGTATCAGCAAATCATAAATCTTTTCATTTTATCAGTTATTTCTCTATCTTTTCTGATGATCAAGGCATATATAAACAGAAGAATTCCTGGTTCTTCATCATAGTCATCTAATTCTTTCTTCTACTTTCTGAATTGACATTTTAAAAAGAGAGAATTTTCTGCTTTCTCACTCATTTTAGGAGCATCAGGCTCATCAAATTCCTTTCACACTTACTTGTGGCACAACCTTCAGAAGTACAGAGAAGTTCCCAGCCTTCTGCTCTGGGGTCCAGTCAGGTGATGAAAGGGCTTTGCTTTCATTTTTATCCTTCCTGATGTCTAGCCTGTATATCCACATATTTCTTGTTTTGACTCTCATGTGGTGTTTCCATGTTTCTTCCAGTCTTTTTCTATTAATCTGGAGAATAAGAAATACATCTTGTTCCCTGGTATATGTATGGAGGTTTTGCTGTTTTCCTTTATTCTTTGCTATTTCTTCATTGCCAAGTTACTTTTGCCATGACTGAAGTAAGTTCTGACAGTTGAAAGAGAAAAAGTTGTGTTTCTATTTATTCCGACAAAAATGAGCTGATCTGGAAAAACTGCCAAATGTTTTTCCTTTTTTGTCATATTCTGCCCCTCATACTTTTGAGTCAAGAGCAGTTCTCTTAGACTTTGGAATATAAAAGAATTTGGGAGCACCCAATGGAGGTGGCACTGGCCTGTAGTTCTGGCCCCTCAGGATTTCCCACACACAGCCTCTTGCATAATAAGCTGTCTGGTAGCCTAAATGCATGGCATTATATCTGCAACAAAAAGTTGCTTGCAATCTCCTTATTGAAGGTGGCATGAAATAAAGGCACACAATAAAACTTTGGAGGACTATCTGGGCCCCATGCCATGTTCAAGAATGGTTGCATGGTAAGGTCTCTCCTTATCCTCCATATGAATAACTGTGGTCATGGGGTGAAGAACTGTGCTGATGAAAGTCATGTTTCCGATGATGGGTGGGGATTAAACCCAATTCTGTGGATGGCATATTCTCGTGAAATTATTAATTGCCTTCAAAACTATTGAGTCAGGACTCTTGAAATCAGTGCACAGATTTCCATCACCCTTAGTGGGTGAATTTGTATGGTTCTGCATTATATACTTTTATTTGTAAATGTATTAGACAGGAGGTTTCAAACTGTGTTTAAAATGAGGAGGTTTTTCTCTTATATCTGTTTTTCTCTGTCGAAAGTGCCTATATTCTCACCCCCAAGAAGGATTGAGTAGTTTCATTTTGAGTCCACACATTATTAAGCACAGACTCATTTCATAAAACATTAAATAGTCTTCCAGAAAAAACTGATTTTGTTTCCCACATGTACCAAGCTGCTTGGTTCTCATAGCAATGAAAGCCAAAATAAAATATGTGAAGTGTAATGAAATCACTCAGTTTATTTATAGTGCTAATGTAATTATTCAATAAAAAGGATTTTATTAACTATTGAAGATTCAGGAACAAATAATGAATGATCTAGGAAGACCTTTTAAGTAGCAGATGTGACTAAAAGATTGACACACATGATACCAGTAAAAAAACAATAACATAGCTCACTGGGGAAAGCTGAGATAATGATGCAGACCAAACCTATATTCAATCAACAGTACTTTTAGCAGGATGGGGTGTGAATTCAAATTGTCTTTGCTAGAAATATAAGAACCATCCCAGAATAACTTGCACGGTCCTAAGCCAACAACAGATTGTTGGAAATAAAATTTCTGATCAAGACTTTATTCACTGTGACAGTCTAGAGTCTTTAATTTGTCTTTTGTACCTCTAAAACCAGTGAGATTATGGTAACTTGGTTTCAATGGTTTCACTTGAAGCAGGTGAAAACACTGTTTCTGCAGCCCAGCAACTGAGAAGACTGCCCCCAAATTGCCAAAGTGTGTAAGTTAGTGAATAGATCCATTGACTTCACTGATATTGCTCATCTGCCAAATACTGAGGGAAGCAATTCCTTCTTGGCACAAACCATGCCCATGCATGCACTTCCTGACTCACAGCTAGCGCCCAGCTTACTTTCCAACATGCTCTGGTGCACTCAAGCAAGAAAAGCTATTATTGTGTCCTAAACATTCCGAGCTTACTTAATAAACTGAATTTTTTCATCATATGAGATAAAAATGTTCCTGCTGCCCAATGCTAATTGTATTCGGTAGAGAAGCAAGGAGAGTCAGACTGCAGTGACACGGACAAGGAGGGGCATATCAGAAATTTCCTTGGCTGCTATAGTTATTTGCATGCTCCAAACAAGATGCTTTCATTCTTCTTCCCAAAGAAAGTTTGTGCTATTTTAACAAGGAACAGTCCACAGACTGAAAAAAACAAGAAGATCAAAGAAGGAAATGCCAAGGCAATTCAGTAGGCAAAAGGGTAGCTATCTTATTCAAGTTATCAAAACCTGAAGAAATTTCCAATTTTGCACTAAAGACCCAATATAAAACTCACAGAAATCCATCATAATCTTTCCACTCATGTAGCTTTAAACAAAGCTTTTCTCACTCCTTTTAAAGTCATTTTTGTACTTTCTTTGCCCACCTTTAATTCAGCTGTGCTATGACATCCATTACAACTAGCATCAATCTGAAAGTGTAATTGCCCTACTGTGGAAAATGGTGAGAAGAGATTAATTAACATCTTTGTATCTCATCTTCTATATAATGACTTTGTCATAACTGAAATTGTCCTTCTCTTATCATATTGTCATTTTCTCCAGGTTTTAACTGGGTGCTACACCTGAAAAGGTCAATTATGGTAAGTTCAAAAAAATACATGAAAGTGAAGATGAACAACTGACATTTAACCTAAGTGATGATGCTCTGCTTTTTAACTGTGAGTTTGATTAATTTAAAACCAATTTGGATCCATTCTTTGCTTCATTGACTGTGCAGTGAAACTCCAAAAATTTGACCCAAGAGAATATAATTCAAGACAGAATAGATGCTTAGTAGATATATATGTCTCACTGTCATAAATTTTCTAAAGTACTGAGCAAATGCAATTAAATTAAAGGAGTATTTTTTTCTTTTTTTCTTTAGTAGTTCTTTTGTTACTATGTGATATTTCTACTCCAAAATAAAAACCAAGCCTCTTTTCTGAAGAATATCTCTCTTCGATTTACTGACTCTGCTTTGGCAAGTGTTTGCTTCCATGACAATCTACTGCTACAAGAGCTGATAATGAGTAAACTCCTTCTAGTAAAATTGTGACATATTCTAATTGATCCTGAGCTCGAATGACAGCACTATAACTCTGTTTTATTCACTGATGATCTGTTTAAGACTTTACTCTGACAGCATTCACTGAAAGTGATATCCTTCCTAAAGTCAACTGAGTGATTTGCACAATAAGGGAAGGTTTAAATTGAGAAGGTACCTCAGGTTTATGTATACTTTTCTTTCTTACATGCCTTTCCATGGAGTACAGTGATCCACTGTTTCCACTGTGGATATCTGGAAAATAAATGAGAGAGTGATGACTTCTTAGGGTTTGGTTTTTTGACCTCCCCAGTCCCTTTTCTTCTCAACTGTCTGTCCTTAGTTGCCCCAGTGCACTAACTGCTTGTCCTACACCTTCAAACAAATGTCCTTTGGCTTCTCCTTGGTTTGTTCCTGTATCTTTCCACAATTCCCAGTGTTTCTCTTCTAGATGGTACAAATCCTACAGGAACACTTCCTAGGCATTGGTATTTCCTCATTGAGTGAATTGGGGTTTGGGTTGCTCCTCTTTCAGCTACAGAACACATATGGTCACCACCACTCATTAGAGAAAACTTGTGTGATCAGGCTCATCAGGTGGCCTCAGCCTGACCTCCTCCCTGTTTGCAGCATCATAAAGGATTCTACACACACCCAAAAGCTTGCCAGCTTTGAACAGCAGTTTGAACATCAAACCTCAGGTGTGTGCTTTTTCATAAAATGAATTTGTCACCTGGCACCTACAAACAAGGACAGGATATTCAGCCTTGTTCTCATACTAAAAAAATCAAAACCTCTTTTTACACAAATATAAACTGATTATCTTATCACAGTTTAAAGTATATTCAGCTTTTATTCACAGATGTATGCAGGTATTTTGTGTCTTACCAACTGTCTTGGTCATTCCCCCAATGAAAATGGAAAATGACTATATAACACAAGGATAATAGCACAGCTTCATTCAGTTCACTTCTAGGATATTATCTGGATTCCTTTTATTCCTTTGTTTATTCATACCTATGTCTCCTAAATACCTTCCAGCAGTGGAAGGTGGAATGCCTACAGTGGAATGCCTACATCATTTTAAATGTTCTTTAAATTGCAGAACATTATACATCACTCAGAGATGCAGCACTCTTTTACTGAATGACCTACAGTCTCACCTGTGGTAGTTTTACTGTGTGCATGCATGTACAAGTTCTCCATCATAAGACAATTTTGTAGCAATTCTGTTGTTCCAGCTTCTGTGTGCACAGTTTATGTCCTGATATTCTGTAAAAACTGCGGCTTACCCTCTGTTCTTAGATCATTTTTTTTCAGTGTCTAATTTTCCTCTCTATTTATCTGTGTACTAATGCACTACAGGATCTTGTTCCCTACTCTTTTCTGTCTCATAGGAGGACTGCTTAAGTCTACAGTGTCACAGAGCAGCTAGTAGTATTTAGTGACCTCCTGCTCTATTAGACGGAAATTGATTTTTGTTTTCCAGGCAAGTGAAAAATCCATAATGTGCTCCATCAACTTTGTGCAGCAGCACTGGCAACTAAAGCTACAGGTGAAGACACAGCTCTTCAGACATCATAAATGACAGTATCTTTTCTCAACATCACAGTAAGCAGACTGCAGTAAAGTGTTTCTCCAGCAGTTTGCAGTAAACCTGGTAAGGACCTGCTGGCTGACATTTGTCTGGCAATGTGTGTTGCCAAAAATAGTAAAATCTGCAAATACTTGCAGGCCATTGCCTCCAAACTTAATTGAAGGAATACTACCCAAAAAACAGTGCACAGTGGTGCTTCTGTGGATAGAAGATGAGACATTCTTCTGATAGCAGCAATTTACCTACTCAGCCACAGAATTAAATCATAATAATCAGTATTTATGAAAAATCTTTGCAAATAACTATTCAATATAATAAGATCAGGTACTGCCACATCTTTGGGAATTTTCAATAACTATCTGGGCAGTAGTGCTTTTTGAGCACTCCCTCATTTTAGGGATTTAATACAATAAAGATCGGGTACTGCCACATCTTTGGGAATTTTCAATAACTATCTGGGCAGTAGTGCTTTTCAAGCACTCCCTCATATTAGGGGTGTTACTCCTGGGTTCAGGATGCATAATTCTACCTCTATTTTCATCTCTGATCTTGAAAAATTGAACATAGGATTAAGAATAACCAAAAATATCAATACTCAAGCATTACTGTAATGCTTCTTTCTCTGCTCTTAATTTCGTTTGCAGAAGCTCAAAAACAATTAGTAGCTGTGGAATATGTTCACCCAGATGCAATATAACATCCATTTATGTGAGGAGAGGGAATGGAGTGGAAACTTGGTCACCATAGCTCACCTTGATGGGTGCCTAGCTCTACGAGGTATTCAGACACCCAAGTCTTGGCTGCAGTGTAAGAACCTGCACAGAATACAATCAAGCTAAAAAACAAGTAGGAGTGGAGTATATAGACACATTAATACCAAGGGAAAACTTCTTTCAGCTGTACAGAGAATGTATTTTCTGGGAACAATGTCCTCTTTGTTTTTTAGCAAGCTGGATGGAAATTTCCAGGCAGATATACTCACAGCAAAAGAAATTAAAACAGACATTCACATGATAACGAGGGAGGACAGTCAAAAGATAGCCAGACTGCAGTCACAAAGCAAGTAGGAGTATTGTTTCAGCATAAAAAAATTCTTATTTTATCATAGTTTCCAGTGAAAACAACATCCACCAGGGGATAGAAAAGAGTATAAAGAATTGGTAAATTGAGGTTCCAGTTCATCAAATCACCTCTTTTGCAATCTAGTTAGATGATACATTCTCAAGACAATTAATGGTAGTGTATTTGCATGTAAAATGAGAATATGAATATACTTCCTCTTTATCTCACAGAAGAGTTTTGAAATATCACACGAACTGTAACTTTCAGGAAAGATAATAAGAACAAAATGTTATTAACATCCTATCACTAGTTCTATTGTGTTTTCATTTTATCTGTTAATGACCATGGCATCTAGATATAAAGACTGTGACATTGTGGAAGTCAGGCTTCTCTTTAAGCAGGGCACAGTATGAAAGGACTGCAACAATTGTCTTGTTCGGTGTGTTATGTCTTTGACACTCAAAATTTCTGAAGAAGCAGAGGCCTTGAGGGAGCCCTGCAGAGCTGGTAGTTTCTGTGAGGGAGATCCAGCTCCATCATTCTGGAGTTGCACAGAGGCAAATATGGAAGCATGACTGGGGTGTTAAACACCAGACAAAAGAGAGAGATGGAATTGTAGCAGACATGAAATTCACGGACTCTCCTGCTTTTCAGAGCCAAAATTGTGACCTCCAAAGTTACTCTTTAAAAAGTGTGTGCTCATGAATGTACTTATAGAGATGAGTATATATATGAGATACAGTAGGCATGGACTAATTAAGTCCTGCCTCTATTTCAAAGGACATGTCTACAGTTAAAAAAGAAAAAACAAAAAAAAAAAAAGGTGTGTCCTTTACCATGTGAATTTGCTAAAAGAGAAAAATACTAACAAAGGAAAGATTATTAGGATTTTCAAATGAGTTAAACTTTCAAATTTATGCCTGGAGCACTGACTTCAATTAAAAAAGATCCTTAATTTTGTATCTGCTAAAATCAGCATGAAAATCCCTAGTGGATGGTACTACAATGATTCATCTAGCCAGGCATTGCACCATGATGGTAGCAAAATAGCTGCTCATCAGCAAGGGGAACACACGTGTCTGGATCATTTTTCAAATCCATTCAACTGTCCTTCCCAAATTCCACAGCCATTGTATTAAGCACATCAGACAGTGCATATTCCCTTTAGTATCTGCTCATAAATCTGTTCAGGAGTTTGTTCAGAATCTTTTGCAATCACTCACTCTTCTACCTCTACAAAATCCTCTGGCAACAGCTCCTAAGTTCATCAGTTTCTCTGTAAAAAGGTATTTTATTTATCAGTTTTAAAGTGATGTCCCACTGGCTTTAACAAGTACCCCTAATACTGCATGGTGGGGTGGAAAACCATCCTGCAGTCACCCAATCCGTTATATTCCTCATCTTGTAAGGCTAAGTGAACCTGCCACACACCTTCTCCTCACCAAATTTAAGATCCCAGGCTGTTCAAACCCTTCAAACATGTGAGATACTTCATTCCTTGACTGTATCTGCTGCCCTTCTCTGCTTCCAAATCTGCTACATCTGTCTTGGGATGTGGAGACCAGGACTGTATTAAATATTCAAAGCATGAGTGCCACAGGTTTTACAAAGGCAAAGGACAATCTTCTGCCCTGTTCTCAAGATTTGTCCTGACAATGCTCAGCATTTTCTCATCTTCTGTTGGCTACTGCTGCACATGGAGATGCACATTCCAGAGAATAATCCATGGTGATTCCTCAGCCTCTTTCCAGAGTTTAATTTCAGCAGCAAATGTTTTAGACTTCTTAAATGCAGTCCAACATGGGCAGTTTTACAGCTGAGATCAGAACTAGTGTGTGTGCTGGTGTTCTCTGATCCTTGCACCTAAACCAGACCTTTATTCCTGATGAGAACAGATGGAGAAAGTAGTTTTGCTGTCACCAATTCCTTGCAGGTAGTTTTTTTCTTCCTTGCAGTTCACCAATTCTTTGCATTGCCATAGAAGGGGAGAGGAATTAGCACGCTGTTACTGCTGCATACTGCTGCATTTGGGAGCTAAAACTGACCTTTCTTCTCTTTGGCCTTCTTCCTTCCCTATTTACTCCTCTTCAAGCAAAAATCCAGAGTAAGTAGAAAAGAAAATATTATCTCTTCCAGAGTAGAAGCTGTGGGGTAAGTGCTCCCTTCAGTCTTTCTGCCTTTTGGTCAAGAGTCAGTCTGTTGCAGTTTGTGTTTTAGATTTGCTAGACACGTGCTGAACATTCTACTTCCCTGAAGTGCATCCCTTCTTTCATTAGGTCTTGAGAGAATGATGTTTTCTCAATGGAATGCTATAAAGGTGGTGCTTTAAAGGTCCTTCCTACCCACTTACAGGTACCTATACTTCTGTTTTTAATCAGGTCAAACAATTTACTTCCATCCTGCAGGAAGGTAATTGAGGCTTCTGCTTTTTAGGCTTTCTTTTAGAGTTTGCCCCAGGGCTAGTAATAACAAAACAGTAAATAGTGTATTACAGCTCTTACAAGGTTAAGATGCTTATTCTAGTTTGAAATGTCAATGTTTTGCTATTTCCAGCAGCACAGTGCAAACCCATGACAATGCCTTTTTAAGATACCTAATGTAAAATGTTAAATGTTTTGGAGCCTGGACAGTTCTTGGCATAGTCCCCCATAAAAAAAACAGATCTGCTAATAGGAACAATAGGGTAAAACCTCGCATTAAATAGACTTAACTCTAATAATTTATAGGATGAATCAACTCAACTGCTTCCACATGAGAAAAATACCCACTGCACTTCCTCATCCACTTACTCCTGCTCTCATTTCAATTTTCTCATCCTTTCATTACACCCACGAACAATAGTTTTAATATAAACTTTATGACTCTGAAGAAAATCATGCTTGCTAATGAAAAAAAAAAAAAAATCATGGCTTTGTAACAATCTGATGGTTAAGTCAGAACAGCTACTCCTACTGCATGAGCTAATAGCCTACCTGCAATGCCAGCTGCAGCCATGCATTAGATAAAGACTGCCCATCCCAAGGAAAAACAAAACAAAACAAAACAAAAAAAAAAAACAAAAAAAAAAAAAAAAAAAAAAAAAACCTAACCAAAATAAAACACCAGTAGCAACTGTAGAAACTAGCCAGACTATTACGGGAATTTCCCATACTGAAATACTTTTTAAAAATGGTTATTGATAAGTTGATCAGGTTACTGAGTTAAAATACAGTGATTCACCATTGACACCCATCTGAACCTTCTGGCTGTTGCTCTCTACTTTTAGAACTTTTCTTGACTTTCAAAAATCCCAAACTTTCGTAAAGCTGCAAAATTAGGCAACATATTAGGACATTTTTTGAAGAGGAAATTTTGTATCATTGTGTAACATGATCTGCACAGTAATGAGCAGAAGCACAGTTTGGCCTGTCATCCTGGATGTGTCACCATGCCCCAGTTTCAAAATCTAGGTGGCCAGCCTTTCCAGTCTCTGAGAGACTTACTACATGTGTGTGTTAAAGTGCTGCTGTCTCTCTCACATGCAATAGCCACTCAGCTCTTCTTCAGCACCTTTTCCAAGGTTCTGACTTGTTCTTCTGTTGGAAGAGAGGGAAAGACATGCTTCTTTTGTGAGAAATTTACATTGCCCAGCAAACCATCTAAATCAACAGCTAATTTCTGGGGATGAGGGCATATACATATATATATATATACACATCCATACAGATATGCATTTATATATATATATATATGTATTGCTATATAGATGCTGAGTTCCAAAAGAAATGCTAGGAGTGTTCAACTCTAAGTGTAATGATGTATTTTAGGAGAAAAATGGATAGACAGGCAGAGAGTAAGGGCGAACAAGACCCACAAGACCCAGCAAGTGCATGGGCTTTTGAGATGTTTGCGACATGGCCTGTAAGGCAAAATAGATTAAATAATAGAGAGCACGACCTGAAACAACAGACTGAAGTCCTGTGCATGGCAAAATCAATCTAAGCCTATAACAAGGCACATGGCTTCACAGTCCCAAGGCTTTTTGAACTACATTTGAAAGCACCTTAAATCTGAAATTCACGATCTGAACCTGTTTATTTAAGTTATGTGAGTCAGATGAAAAAATCAACCACTTTCTTCTTCCTTCCTGGTGTTGAAAAGAAGTCAAACTTTTTCATTTCTTTTTAATAAAAATGTCTTTGCAAATATCTTCAAGTCTTTTGTTAAAACCTGACATTTGGAAATGTTGTCCATGAACACAAAAGTAATTTTCAAACCGTTTTATTCAGGCAGAAACATGCTGTTTTCCCAAATTCTATTCTTAATTAGCAGTTAAACATCTAAGCTCTTATGTTAAGACCAAGTTAGCTTAATTAAAATGATATATTCTTCAAAAAACATTTCTCTTAAAAACTAACATTCATTGTTTCTTTTTATTAAACTTCCAGATGGTGTAACATTTATATATTAAGTCAATGTGATATAAAATGACATTACTACTTTTTTAGCTATGAATGCTGTTAAGTACATTTTTTATAAAGTATTGCACTTGTGTGTAAGAGTTGCTTGAATTAAAAACAAAGTGAGCAGTAGGGTTACCAAGAATTAAGAACCTAGGATTAATAAACCTGCCTGCACCTCAGTTTCAAAACAACAGTTTCATATTTATAAAAAGCGGATGACCACCTTGAAAGGCAATCCAACATTTTTTATGGAAACAAATAATGATGAATGAAGAGCTCATATATCTAGTATGAAATCCAGAAAATGCTGGTATTCTTTTTTTTTCTACTTTTTTTTTTTCTTTTTTTTTCATTTCTCAAGAGTACTCTGAATATTTTTATTCCTGTAGAATAAGAGACTAAGAAAGAGTTTAGGAACAAGTTAATAATTTTCTTTAATTTAAAACCCACTCAGTTTTTCCTTTTTACAAAGGGAAAAATAAATAGTGAATGTACTTTTTTTTTTTTTGCTAACATTTTTGGTGGGAGAACAGGAGAATCATTTTGCTAACAGAAGGTGACAACAGTTTAAAATATGAGATAGAGTAGGGTATTTTTATTATTATTTCTTAAGCAAAACAGATTGTTGACATGGATTTTTTGTTTGTGCTAACTAGAACATCCATATGAAAATATTTTCTCAAGTGATTTTTATCACTTTTGATTTTCTATAATGCTGCTCAGGATATGTTGATTGCAAGGTCTTTATGCTACCTGGAGATCAGGAGAGACACTTAGTTCTCTTTGTCAGCTATGTGGAAACTCCACAGTCTAAAAGGTGACTGTCCAGCAGGCAGGTGTCACAGAGCATTTGTGCAGCAAGAAAGAGTTTGCCTCCTGCCCTTGTCCATAGCTTTGCCCTCTGATCAGATTTACTTGGCTCACCTAATTTATGAGATAACAGAGCAGTGAGATACCTGGCCTTCAAAAAATTCTGGGTCAGTCTTTAAATTACTTTTTTTATTTAGCTTTAGGCTCATGCGTATTTCAACAAGTAATCTTATAATCCCTTAAAAACTACTACTGCCAAAATGGAGATTTATGCACTCTGATAGAGGCAGTGAATTTTGGATGAAAGAATAAAATTGAGAAGGGCTTAGCATCCATAGGAAAAAAGGTTGAGTTTTTAATGAAGGCTTAGGATATGTTTTGCAGTGTTGGGGAACAGTCTTTGCTTTTGCCCAGATCTCAAAAAAAGCACTATATGACTGTCTCAGGCACACAATAGTTTTATTTCTTATCAGCAAATGGCTTTAAATGCTAAAGTCTAGTAGAAATGCATTTATGCAATAATATGTAAAACAAATGAGGAGGTCTGATAGAAAGTGTTCTGTTCTGTATAGCAAGGACACATACATTTTTCAGAGTTGCACAAGATTTCACTGCACAATTTCCATTCAAGCTAAAGGGGCTTGTGTATGCCTAATTCCCAGAAAGCTCACAGGAAAATTATTCTAGGGACAGATTATACAGTAGGCCTTAACAGCACTAATAAAAACAGTCATTAAAATCTATACTCATAGTTTGCCACCCATTTTTCATTTACCACAGGACCTTGGACTGTCTCTTACTCCTTCTGTCAGAAAGAATTATCCGTGGCCATAGCAAGAAGTTTCAGCACAATGTATTTCTTGTCTTCTACAATGTGAGATTGTTAATCTTGTCACTGCTATATATAAGGTTTATATGACTTTTTTACTGCTTTTATTCAAAAACACTGCTCAAGATTGTAATTTTATTTGCTTTAAATTGATTATCCTTGTAAGTCCTCTTTCTGTGAGCACTGAAGACCTCTTGTTTCCACTATTGGGTTATGGTAATTTCAAAAATGGACACTCAAAGATCTTTTGAAGCTGAGGAAAAGAGAAACTCCTTCTACATTAACTCTAAGGAAGGATAAAAGCACCAACAAGCACCTGCTTGCAAGGCAAACTTTTGTAGACTCCGTAGCCTTCTGTAACACCTTATTTTATTTGACAAGTCACTGTTAGCTAAAGATACTGAGGAAATCTCAAGACATCAGGGAAATAATTGGCTGAAATTGCTACTTTCTTGTTTGTCTTAGGAAAGACAGGACATTTGCTGAAACCGAGGTTCTTGCCCTACTTCAGGTAAGGACCTGCCCATGGTAATGAGAAAGTTTAATTTTCCAGTGTCACTTCTTTTTGAGTATTTTTGGTTCTGTGTTATTCAGAGTGTGCATCTGAGAAGAAAAATTTTCTGGGATGTTTTATGTCTTTTTTTTTTTTTTTTTTTTTTTTTTTTTTTTTTGGAGAGCTAAAAACCATGGCAGATTAGGAGACCGCTTACTACTGCTCTTAAAAAGCAGCACAGCCTGTCTTCAGCACTGTTTACAAGTTTCTCGTGGACTGTTACTTTTCTTGAATCCAACTTTGGTGCTCTTTCACATATGGATGAGGCTTGGACTTTTTTTTAGGTTTTTGTTGTCATCTTGATAGCACTGTGGTTGTCTGGATATCCTATTTAGGTGGTGTTTTTTTTTTTTTTTTTTTTTTTTTTTTTGTTTTGTTTTGTTTTTTTGTTTTTTTTTGTTTGTTTGTTTTTTTTTTTTTTTTGTTGTTTTTTTTTTTTGTTTTGTTTTGGTTTGGTTTGGTTTTTTGTGTTTTTTTTTTTTTTTTTTTTTTTTTCTTCATTGCTTTTATATTCCCCCTCACCCTTCTCCCTCATGTTCTTTTCTTCAGCATCTTTTTCTACCACCACCCTACTCTCTTATCTTCCCACATTTTTTTTCCTTCTCCCATTTCAAGCTCACTATTTTCCTGTCCTGCCCATTGTACATTATTATTGTGTCTTTAAATGCAAGGAAAATTAATAATGTAACTGTGCTTCAGCCTGTGTATATTTGCAAATATGTAAATGTACATATTAGAAGTTATGTATTAGCAGTATCATTTAGTATGTATATCATGGTACTAAGGTAATACTGTTTACAGGCTGGTGTGTGGAACTAGTGAGGTTTGTCCATCAAAGATTGTCTGCCAAAACTGCCTAAACAATCCTGTCTTGCCCCTTTTAAGGCCCTTTTCACCTTGGCAGCAAAAGGAGAGAGCTGCTGTGCTAAGATTGCTGAAGGACAGAGACCTCTCCTGCTCCGGCTACTGAAGAAAAGAGAGTAAACAAACAAGTTTGTACCTTGTCAGTCTGCAGCATTGCTTGTGTAAAAGTGCAAAAGTGCTCATTTGCAGCACTGAAATGCATACTTTTCATGAAGCAGAGACGAATGGAGAAGTGATAGAGGATAAAGAAAACAAGTGTGTCCTTGATCTTGTTTTTGCTATTATCAGAACATTCTCCTACTGGCTTCAAACATGACAGGAAAAAGGGACCATGGATATTTAAGAGAGAGGAGACAGTTCATTTGTTGTCATAAACAGAGTAGAGAAACTAATAAAATCTTAAGAGCCTGGAGTGAACTGAAGAATTCTTGATTTTATTTAAAACTTTTTTAACATGTTTTTCCTGTTTCATTGTCCTTTCTTTGTAGAGTTACAGATAAATCAGGAATGGTGAGGTTGCACTGAACATGTCAAAACTGATGACTGTTCAAAGAAATTTCAGTCCTTTGCAGGCATAACTTTAATGAGTGTGATGCCTTGACTCCTCCACTTTCTCGTGATTGCATCTTGTCTAAAGTGTGGTCTAATTTATTCTGTGTAAGATAGGCTTTTCCTCTGTAGCTCAGAATATGTAGTCCCTGCTCCAAGTTACTGTACTCTGCACTGGCAAGAAGTCAAATGTCTCTCATTAATTAAATAGATAATACCTTCAGCAGTTCTCCTAGGAGCAAGGCAGACAGGCACCAAAGAGGTGGTGGACAGGAGCAGGGGTACAGAGGGCCCATGGTAGGAAGACAATTCATTGATCCTAGATAATAGTATTGTGTTAAAATATCAGTCAAGGTTTTAGATGGCCCCATGTAAATCTCACATCTGTCTGAGACCATCAGGACCTCTAATATCAACCTTATGTACTTAAATGGCCTCAGTAGGAAGTTATTGGCTAATCTAGGATAAAAAACCTACTTACTTGAGTTTAAACTAATTGTTACTGGCGTGGTCCCATGAAGAAAGGTAGGTTCAGAGTAGTTAAGTCTCTTGACAAAATTCTTTTTCCTTTTTTTTCTGCAAAGTCTGAAATGAAACAAATTATGGCATCTGTCTCTAATATGTGACAGCTAATAAAACGGATTATCTTAGTGAAAAATTGTAGTTGGGAATGAATTACTCACAGAAATGTTAATGAGAATTGAGTTAATCCAATTCTGTGAGCTTTGCAAAGCCGTTAATCTGAACTTGGAAGCCAAAAGAAAGATTGCATTTGGTTGCTGGTTTTGGGTTATGTTTTACCTACCAAGAACCTCACAAAGTGTATAGAATATCTCTTACCACTGAAAATCCAGCTCCCAGTAAGTCTTAAGGCCAGGTTGGACAGAGCTCTGAGCATCTTATTCTAATGAAATCCCCCATCAGAGGGATTGGAACTAGATGATCCTCAAACTCCCTTCCAACCCATATGATTGTATGATTCTATGAAGCCTGAGGTGTACCTACAGGATATTTGTTCCTTTTTTTGCTTTTTAAATTTTTTTTTAATACACTCTCCTGTCATTATACTAATAACTAGCCATTTTCTACTATAACAGGTTAATGTTCCTTGATGCTAATTGGACATGTTGCAAAATTTTGTTAGAGAAGGAGATAATTAGAATACATCATTAGCTTCTGTGATGGCTGTATTCATTAAACTCTATTTCCCTCCTTTACAAATTGTGGTCTTATTTATGGTTGCTTCTCCTTGGGCTGTTCTCTATGATGTTCTCAACACATCCCACTGGTTACAAAATGATTTGAATTTTTGTTGACTTTTCAATATCTTGAAAGCACTTGGAATCTCATGGGATACAGGCTCCAGAGAAAAGTATAAAAACAGATTTACCTTGTTGAACTAGCTGAAGCACAGCTGCCTGAAAGCATCATACAGTAGATCAGAAGGTACTTAGCCTAAATTTTCTCTACAAACATTGCCATGCAACCCAGATATGATACATGCTGATCTTTGTGCCTCAAGCAGTCCAACTTGTAATCCCATAGTAGATTTTAGAATATTACTCCTTTTCAGAAGAAAAAAGGCAACAACAGTAAATACAGAAACCAAATGGATTGGTATTTTTAAAAAGAAGCCTTTTTCTGTGAAATCAAAAGTATCAACTTCACAGGGTTCAGAAACTATGTTTTTAAGTTTCTGAAATTTAGGTTCCTCATGAGCAATTCCAAGAAAACTTCAACTGTCCAAGGAATAATTCATCATTCTTCAGGTAATAGATTTTTATTTTTCTTCTTGTAAGATTTATGGAAAGGAATTTCTTTAATGCTAGAGCTATGTAGGACAGTCCTTTCCCTAAGTAACATAAATCCTGTCTCGACTCAGTTTCTCTTTATACTTTGATTATTTTAGTTTACCTTAGGCAAATAAACCTAAATAGTACAATAGATCAATATTTCTGAGGAAAAAGACTGAGCTTGACTGAATCTTAGTATATTGACTTCCACATCTGATTATGCTATTTAGCTGTAAACAACTCCTTTTTTATGATGGTGAAGGAGAATATGTGAGTTTAATCTGCTCATTAAGAGACAAATGTGAAACCAGCTTTCAAGGATTAGTGTAATAAACATCTTTGAAAATTACTGTAATAAATAAAACTATTAGAAGATGTACAGTTATGAATATTTATGCAAGTATGTGTCCAAGAAAAGAAAAACAGTGAGAAGAAAGTGTTTTGGGGTGGGTTGACATTATTTTGCATGTGAATAGAGTGTCAAGAAGAGCAAACTCATCTTTACTTCTATCTGGCATCACTTAGTGACTATCATTGTCCAGTCAGGGCATTTTTGGCACAAAAAGGAGATGACTGAAGGAATGAAGAACTGTAGAAAGATTGCTGCAAAGAGGTGAAGCTCAGCCTCCTTTTTATAAGTTGTAGATCACACAAGAAACAATGGACTTTGGCCACACCAAGACATGCAGGTAAGGCACTGGCTAGGTGGGATCCCCTGAAATGAGGACAGTGAGGACCAAGGAGTTACTTCCCTGGGAGATTGCAGAGCTCCTGTCACTCAAGGTCTCTAACAGCAGTTTATGCAGAAGTCTGCCAGAAATTATGTTGTCCTAGAATGGACTTGCTGAACAACTGAGATTCCTTGGACCTAGTTTTTATGTCTTCCCTTTTCTCTATGTTTTTTCCAGATGATCAGTACTGGAGGATATGACTTTACCTTTACCTTACAGCAGAAACCAACTTACCAAAGTTGGAATGTCCCTTTCCATACTTGGAGAAGAGGGAAAAAAAGATAAAAAATTACTGATGTCTTTATTTTGCAGAAACTTCAACTATTTTAAGTAATAAGTAAGTAACATATTATAAGTAACTTCAACTATTTCATGTAATAAATTGAAAATTTGGGGAGTATTCATTGCTTTTTTTCCTGCAAAACAAAGACTACATTCATTTCTCCAACAGGACAGAGAACAAAAGTGGCAACAGGCTTATGTGGTGCCAATGGATTTGGCAGGAAGGAAGGATGGGTCTTTCACAATGTGTAACAGCACTTATGGGACTTGGAAGGAGATTAGGGATGTGGAGGTGGGTGACAAACAAGCAAAGAAAAACAGGCCCAGATACTCATCATGATTGTTCACATGACAGAGAGGGCTGGAAGTGGCACTTTCCTGGAAATAAGAGATGATGTAATGAGAAGACAATTTTTGCTTCTCTTCAAGAGTTCTCCCACTCTTCATAACAGCAGCAGTTTCTCTGCCAGGGTCAGTCTGTACTCTAGAAGGTTTTCCTGAGCCATATTTGCTGAGGTGAATTTGCAATATCCTTCCATCTCTAGACTTTTCAACAAGACTCAGGGAATAATGGCCTGGACAAGAAAAATGGGGAAACCTTGCAGGAGAGCTGGTACCTACAAATCAGATTCATATAGGTAAATCATGACTATTCTATCATAAGAAGCAGAAAAACTCCTCAATGTTTGCACATTAGGAAAATAGATAAACCAAAAGAGATTAATTTTGGTGATGGAAGTAATGTGAGAGAAGGACTGTGAGAGAAACACAAGGATCAGTGATGTCATATTTGATTTATGATTGCAGCAAAAAGGGGGAGGAGGAGGGTGGGAGTCTAGACAAAAGGAATGGAGGTCAGAGAAGAAAGAGCCTGCAGAAAAGTAGAGTGAATTTATTCTTTTTTTTTTGTCTGCTCTTTACTTAGACATATTCGAAGTCTCAGCAATCAGACCTGTTCTGAGTGGTGGTGTTGGACAACATGAACTTTAAAGATCACTTCCAACATAAATAATTTTATGATTATAACAAACCAAATGCAAAAAGTATTATTTCTATGTTAAGAACATACTGCTTCTCTCTTTTGAGAGATACCGGCTAGTGATAAACAATCCCATGATATTTATCTAACAACTCTTCTCTTTCTTGTCAAGTTCAGGTAGCACTTTTAGATGTGCTTTCCATTCCATTGAGCCAGGCCAAGTATAATTTTGTCTGCAGAAGAGCAACCTTAGCCAGAACCCAACCTAACTTGGTCTAGTGATATGATCTGCTCTCATCTTGCAGCACCAGGACAAAAGACAGTAAATCCAGACCCTATTTCCATTTTACTAATGTTTGATTCATATTGTTGCACAGCTTGGAGGGAATTAATTTTGTTTCACCCTCACAGTGAACTCCAGCAATGTGGAACTTACTAATTTCTGGAAGTATGTTTAAATTCTCACCTAAATCCTTCTAAAAGTAAAGATTATGAAACTGCAGCTTGGGACCACTATGGCAGACACTTTAAATTAATGTATCTGGCCATGTTCTTAGTTCTTTCATATGAGCAGAATACAAAAATTGTCTTAAAAAGGGCATAAGTCCTTGTCAAGGGCACCCTGTGCTTGAAAAATGTTTCTTTTGTCAGTGTGACCAAAGATGATGGCATGAAGTATTGAAAACACATAGGTAATAACAACCCGTTAGCTCCGGGATCAACTATTACCCTGAGAGGCATAGTATAAAGTTGCAGGTGCAATAAAATGCTGATACAAAGCTCCCATTTAAGGCAAGTGGCATTTGGTCACTAGGGAAGTAGTTGTCCCTGCAGTGGATTTATTTTCCTGAAGTGATGGAATTTTTATCACTTTCTGTTTCATCTTGGGAAAGGGGGATAATGTTTCATGAAGGAGATAATGAAAACCATCTAGGGAGCCATCAGACAAACAAGCTTCTAGAAGCTGAATTTAAAAAAATTCCATCTCTGCTTGCCTCTTATAAGTGTGAATCACAGTTTTACCACCTCCTTTGAGAAATGACAGGTTTAAAATATGCTCCATCTAAGCAACAGATTTGTGTGTAACACAAAAAGGTGTGGAGGGAGGTTTCTCAGAAATAAAACTGCTCGGTGGAAGAGAAAATATTTGAACATAAATTTCAAAGGCTTGTTTCAGCAGATAATTTCAGGCTTTCCAGGCAAAGCCTAATAGTAATCATTATTGCTATGAGAATAAGTATGGTGTAGGTATATGGAACAGAAAATAGGTACAGTTACAGTTCAGATGCATCTTTACCTAATGCATGCTAATATTTTCCTACAAATAATACTTGTTTTTAAAGTTGCATAATTATACAAGACAACTAAATTCACTCCTAGAGAATATCAGGAAATCTGGAAAATTTTTAAATTCTCTAGTTCTTGAAATGAACAATTATATTCCATGAAAAGAAAAAAAGATCTTAAAATCAGAGAAGTGCAACAAATACTCTGAAAAGGAGGTATGATAACATAAAATGCAATTAGAACAACAAAAAATAAAATTTAGAATAAGAGCGACTATAATGAAATTGATTGGAATAACATGAGGTGGAGTGAAAAACACTGAAACTTGCAAAAACTGTATGCTAAGAAATCTCAAAACCAAGGAACAAAATGAAATGAAGAGGCAGAACAAACTGATGAAATGAAAGGTAAAACAAAAAATTCTGAAACAAAGTGAAAATCAAAGAATGGAACGAGATAACATGAAGTGCAGGGCACTGGGCCAAGCCTTTCCACATTGATCCTCAGTGAAATCACAAGATTTCATTTCCTTTCACGAACTTTAAAAATTTCCTTTCATGAAAGGAAATGAAATCTTGATGTCAGAGAACAAAGTGATACAAACTGACAGAGTGCACTTCCAATTAAATTAAATTATATGGAAAGAAATTAAAGAAAATTCAGAAATTAAGTGATTGTAATTACATGTAATTGGATTACGTGAAGTGCTCCTCTTCTGCATAGCTTTTGTAGTTTCAGTGTCCCTGGAGGTTTAGGGTTTGTGGTTTTCCAATGCCTAACCCTAAGGAGAACTGCAAAAACTGCTATTTGCTGAGGTGCCAAGCACATGGACAGTGCTGAGTGGAAAGGTGTGAAGGATGAAATGTTGGGGCAGTGCCATGCTCCCTTTGGCATGCACTTTGTAGTGCCAGGATGCCTCAAGCTCTGGGTTTTGTGCTTTGCTGAACCTGAACCCTAAGGCGAACCCTAACACTGACTGGAGCACTAAAAGCCACCATTTGCTGAAGCAGGTGGCAAGCAGAAAGGAGATGAAGGAACAATGTCAGGGGAGGGCCATGCTCCCCTTGGCATGCCTTTTGTACCTGTAGTACCCCTGGAGCTCTCAGCTTTTTTGTTTTCTCAACCCTAACCCTAAGTGTAACCCGAACTCTAAGGGGAACAGTGAAATCAACCTTTGCTGAGGCTGGTGCCAAGGACAAAAATGTGGAGGGAGCAATGTTGGGGGAGTGCCATGCTCCCCTTGGCTGGCATGTCTTTTTTAGTGTCAGGGTGCCTGGAGCTCTGAGCTTTGTGGTTTTCTCAACCCTAACCCTAAGTATAATCCCAGCCCTAAGCAGAGCAGTAAAAGCAGCCTTTTGCTGTGGCTGAGATGGCCTGTACGTGGGTGGTTCCAAAGGAGCAAGGTGTGGAAGGAGTCATGATGGGATAGTGCTGTACTCCCCTTGACATGCCATTTGTAGTTGCAGTGTCCTTAGAACTCTGGGCTTTGTGGTTTTTTCAAGCCTGTCCTGGGTTGCAGTGTAGGATGTACACAAAGTATTTATTCTATCACCATCTTCATGAACTTTTGAAACCAGGTGGGGCAGTGTTTTCCCAAGCCCCTGCCTTTAGGGTGTCTTCTGCTAATGGCCCATTAATGCCCATGGCCTGCCCCATGAGTCACAGGTAACTCCCTCCAGGGGTTATCTCTGTTTAATGGGCCATCAAGGACCCACTTCACAACTCATCATCCCATTGTGAGATGCTCTAGCATTCTCACCTGGATATAAGCTGGTATGTGGGACAGTGCAAGCAGCCCTCACCCACTGGATTCCCAGAGGAGCAGAGCTACCAGACCTTTCTACAGGATCACTGCTTCAGGAAGACCATCTCATCTGGACTGCTTCCACCATCCTGCTCAGGTTGTATTCTGACTCTGTCAGTGGTCCTTTGTGTCATTGCATTTATTTTATTTTTACCTTTTTTACCCTTTTTTCTTATTAAGTTATATTTCTGACTTGGAGCCTCTCACTCATTTTGCTTTCAAACCACGACAAAGCCTAAACCTAAGCAGAGCAGTAAAATCAGCCTCTGGCTGAGGTGCCCAGCATGTGGGTGGTGCCAAGAAGAAAGGTTTAGAGGAAGCATTCGGGCAGTGGGTTGTTCTTTCTTCCAGTGAAATGGACCAAACCTTGCTGAAACGATTGTCACTGAAATCCCAAAATCAGAGAACAAAGTGAAACGAGGAGTAAGAAGACACCGATGTAATTAAATACCATTTGAAAATAAAAAAAATTATTAAATGCTATTAAAAAAAAAAAAGTATTAAGTGAGGAGAATGAAGAGGAATGAGACTACATGAAGTGGAACAAAGAGTCTTGATAAAGAAAGATCAGTGTTCCTACTGAAGGGGCACAGAGCAGTGCGCAGAGAAGGAGAACGAGAGACGAAGAAAGAACTGGAAGGCAAGGACAACATTTCCGTTTCATCCCGGGGCGCCTGGTGTCTGCGGGTCCGGCATGGGGCGTGCCAGCAGCGCTCACCCTGCGCGGCTCCTGCAGCTCCGGGCGCGTTTCCCAAGCAGCGGGAGCAGCATCCCGGCTCCAGGGCTCTCCAGCACCCAGCATTGCTGCTGCCGGCTGCTGCCAACACCAGAACCACCGTGGGGTCTGTCCCGCTGGGAAAACAGCAGACTGCCAGGTTTTAGCGGCACCCTGCTGCCTCGGGGAAGCAGCGACACAGGGCAGACAGGACAGAGAGCCAGGGAAGGAGCAGCGCCAAAGGGAGAAAAAGACAACGGGGCGGGCAGACCTGGCCCTGCCCTCCTGGCGAGCCTTCGCACACAGCAAGAAACCAGAAAATAGCATCCTGAGACGTGTGCTATGGGTATCTGCTTTTATGTGCTGAGGCTCCTCCCACAGCCCAATTTAGGGGGCATTTTGTGCCTGGGCAGGCGGTGATCTACTCCAGGCAGGAGGGGCATCCCTTCTGCCCGGTCATGGGAGCTGCTGTGTCTCCTTTCATGGGCTGTCAGAGAAAGCCTCCCCAGGCCTGGGATCCCCTCAACCTCCTGTACAGCTCCTAGACTAAGTTTCCACCCCGTGTGTGCCTCCACGTTTGTTAATAACGGCATTAATAAAAATCATTCCCTCCCCACATGGGTGGTGCCAAGGAGCAAGATGTGGAGGCAGCGATGTTCCTGCAGTGCCATGGTTCCCTTCACATGCCTTTGGTTGTTTCCCTGTCCCTGGAGATCTGAGTTTTCTCAAGCCTAACCCAAAGCTGAGCACTAAAATCAGGGTTTTGCAGAGGCTGAGGTGCCCAGCATTTCAGTGGTGACGAGGAGCAAGATGTGGAGGGAGCAATGTTGGGGCTGTGCCATGCTCCCTTTGGCATGCCTTTTGTAGCTGCAGTGTCCTTGGGGCTCTGGGCTTAGTGGTTTCTGGAACGAAGGTTCATTGGGGTTTTCTGAAGCCATGTGAAAACAATAGAATAGAATGGGATGACATAAAGTCCAAGGAAATGGACCAAACTTTGCCAAATTGATCGTCATCAAAATCACAAGATTTCATTTCCTTTCATGAAATGAAGAAATGTTTTTGCATTTCATTTTATCAGTTTCACCTCCTGTCTCTTTGTTTGATTTCATTCCCTCATTTCAAGATTTCATTGTATATTATTTTGGCAAGTTTCAGTGTTTTTCACTGCACCTCATCTCATCCCAATCAATTTTGTAGAATTCACTCCTTTTCCAAATTTTCTTCCTTTTTCCATTTGCATTTATGTATCATATTTCTTTTCCAGAGTGTTTGTTACACTTTCTTCTCTGATTTCAAGATTTCATTTCCTTTCACAAAAATGAAATTATTCATTTTGTGGATAGAAATGAAGTCTTGCAATTTCAACGAGAATCAATTTGGCAAGATTTTTGCCCATTTTCCTGTACTTCATGTCATCTCATGCCATTTTACTGTTTTAATTTTGGAACAGAGTTTTAAAACTTAACCTTTCCTTTCCTTCCCTTATTAGCATTTCATTGATTTTTTTTTTTCTCCTTTCTCTTCATTTGACTTTGTTCCCTGATTTCAAAATTTCTATGAGCATAATTTTGGCAAATATTGGTCCTTTTCTCTCCACGTCATTTCATGTCAATCCATTTCATCAAATTAATTTTCTATCCAAATTTTCTTTTTTTTTTTAAATTGGATTTTATTTTATCATATGTCCTTTCCAGAATGTTTATTACACTTTGTTCTCTGATTTCAAGATTTCAGGAAAGATTTTCATGAAAGGAGATGCAGTCATGCAATTTCAATGAGGATCCATTTGGCAAGGTTTTTACATTTCTCTGCACTTCATGTCATCTCATGCCATTTTATTATTTTCAGTTTGGTGCAGAACTGGTTTGGGTTCTTTTAGTATTTCATTTCATCAGTTTCTTCTCCTGTCTCTTTGTTTGACTTCATTCCCTGATTGAGGGATTTCAGTAATATAATATTGGCAAATTTCTGTCCTTTTCACTGCACATCATTTCATCTTAATCTATTTCATTTTATTCATTCCACTTACAAATTTTCTTTTTATTTTTCAATTGCTTTTGATTTTTTCAACTTTTCTTTCCAGAGTGCTTGTTACACTTTCTTCTCTGATTTCAAGATTTCATTTCCTTTCATGAAAGGAAATTCTTTAAATTCTAATGTCTCTCAAAGTAACAGATTTGTTTTTAAACTCTAATTTTGAGCCTAATTAACCATATTATTTCAAACTTCATGTGTAGTTTCTAAGTTAAATGCCAGAACCAGTAAATTCCTGATTTATTATTTTAAAGAACCAGTAAATTCCTGATTTATTAAGAAAGAAATTTAGCATTCGTGATACTTCAACTCCAAAGCAAGTATTTGGATTTAGGTACCTGATTGAAACTTTATGTGAAAAGATGTGAAACTGAACAGAGATGTTCAGTGTTCCATGTCTTTGTAAGGATGTACTGGGATTTCTAAGATCAATCTGGCTAGGGAGAGCAATGGACATTGTCTGCCTTGATTTCAGTAAGGCTTTCAGCACTGTCTCCAAAGAAAGTTGAAGAGAGACACGGAGCTCCTGGAGTTGTTCCATTGGAGAACAAAAATGATTAAGGGACTGGAGCATCTATCTTTTGAGGAAAGGCTGAAGGGCCTGGGCCTGTTCAGCCTCAAGAATAGGCAACCAGGAAGGCACCTCATCAATGTCTATAAATCTGAAGGAAGTGTGTCAAGAGGATAGATCCAAGCTCTTCTTGGCAGTGCCAAGCAAAAACTGATGGCAGAAAATGATACACTGGAAATTTCCCCTAAACATGAAGAACTTCTTTGCTGTGCAGATGACAAAGCTCTGGAAGAAAGGTCCAGAAAGGTTCTGGAGTCTCTCTTACTGGAGATATTCAAGAACCGTCTTGACACAATCCTGTGTCATGTGCTCTAGAATGACTGCTTGAACATGGAGGCTGGACCAGATGACCCACTGTGGTCCCTTCCAATCTGACCCATTTTGTGATTCTGTAATTCTGACTATGCTGCTTCCATAGCAACATCATTTTACATTGAAATATTTGTTAAAAGCTTACAACAATTAGCCAGTATTTTCTAGTGCTTTTCTTGTTGAACCAATGATTGACAGTGGGATTTCTTTTTTTTCTATTTATTTTTTTTAGGATAGTAAAAATTAAATGAATTCATGAGAATAGTACTTTTGCTTCTTTTCTTTCCTGCCTACTTTGTTTTTAGATGATTTGCTACCACTGCTTATAAAGTAAAAGATTTCATGTGCTACAGAAGTTGAGGCCTGAGCTGTTTTCCCTGAAAGAAAAAAGCTAACAAGCTGCAGATGACACTTTTGACCTTGGAGAAGCTCTGTTGTTTAAATTGAGTTTTCAAAGAGAAGTAGGTCAATTACACAAATAACAGTATATCTCATATTCACATCCTAAATGGTTGTTAATACAGCTGTGATCTACTGAGGAGCCTTTTCTCCCACTGTACACATACCAAATTCAAATATTAGATGTGACCATCCATTTGGAATTAAATACTGCTTTTATTTGGTGATTTATCCAGCTACTCAGAGAGCAAATTTCAAAGTTGAAAGAGGAAGGAATAATCACATTTCTTGTGTTTATCTTCCTCCTGACCCTTGCATCTAACATGGGATCAATGAGATTGTGGGCACGACATTGGGAGTTCACAGTTTATGGTGTGGTGGCAAAGCCATGGATTAAGGAAGAGGGGGGATCTCTGTTAGCTTTCCTGGGGAAGTTATCTGTGCAATGACAGTGTATATGCTGGCCATGCTCCTCTGAGCATGAGAAGAAAGACATCAGGTGAATTCTCGTGTTCAGTATGTCCAGGAGAGGAAAATCCAAATGCTGCCTAAAATGTGGCAGCAGGGAGTGATGACCTCAGCACTGAGGAAACTTCCTAGGAAGTGGAGAGCACAGCAGATATTTCTCCAAACCAGCAGCTGAAGGGCAGAAAACCAACCTGAGGGAAAGAAGCTCTCTTGCTTCAGTGCACAAGAGAGATGGCTAAAGATTTTATTTATTTCTATCATCTTTAGTCTTGCTGGCTTTCTTGCCCCACCCACCCCTCCAAATTTTAATTTTTCCCTTCACATTCTAATAAAATTTGAAATTTAAGCTTAAAAGCTGTTTCTTTGGAGGACTTATAATGGAAAAATCTTAGGCAGGTCCACCACATAGTTCTAGTCAGTTCAAAGGCTTCTGTCTCTACACAACACAATATATGGTTATTTGTGACCAGACATGAATAGTTTGGTGAATCTTAACCTTCAAGGAAGAATGTCTGACTTTATGTAATTTCTGTTCCCATTTAACAAAATTATGTGGCATTAATTCAGGTTTACCAAAATGCTTCCAGCTTGGTGGATATAATGTGAACTTGTACTTCTATGCAGATAAGTATAGAAATAGTGCCTATCTTCAGGACATTAAGAAATCTTTTTCCTCTTAAATCTGCCAAAGACTTGTGGGTGAAAAGACACTCTTTTCTTTCACAATGCCTGGAGTTCTGAATTGCATGAAGCCACTGCATTGAACATTGGAGTAAAGTTGATTTGACAGTCAGCTGCAAGGGAAAACAGAGTGGTTCAAATACTATGCTGTTGAAATCAAGAATGCTTACACTGTGTTCATTTTATAGTCACAGTTTTTACCTCTTCCAATCATACGTGACACCCCGAGGGAGTTCTATTTGAGAAAAAAGTCACGCTCTTTGAGGTCTCATTATCTAGAATTAGTTTTAAGTTGAAACAAGCCACCTGCAGCATGACTACTCTTGAAAGTTCTCTGTGTTCATGTGAGAATAAAACAGTTCCTCAATTCAACCTTGTTATTCCTCATTAAACCACTTCCTTTTATAACAGTACCTGCAGAACACTGTGTTTCAAATTAACATTTAGAATTTTGAGCAGAGATCTCACAAAGAATTTCTTGGATGTTAATCTCTGCATGTCTGGAGATTAATGCTTTTTCTTGCTGTACCAGTAATTTTTCATGGAAAGTACTGAAATTACAGATTTTAGTGATTTTTAGGCCTAATCTTTACAATTCTTTTCTCTTTGTTTTAACATCTATCTTGCTGCTTTATGGTGCTATTTATAGAGTCTCAACGCATAGTGTAAAGGAAATATCTGTATGAATAAGGTGCTGCAGTTTTTTAATTTGCAACACTTTCTCTATACCTGTTCCTGCAAATATATTTTCAGCCATGGAATGAACTGTGAAGAAGGGTGCTTGTGAGTGCAAGGGTGGCTGCAGCTTCATCTAAGGAGATGTTCTTCCTTGGGTATCCTGGAGTGGCCTAAGCTGCTGCTTTGGGGCTCTACCAAGAAGCACTGGACAGAGGAGGTCGAAAACACTGCAGCCCTGAAGGGCTGAGTGCTCGACAGCATTGCTCTGGACATAAAGCCACTGACCCTGTCCTCCTCTCAGATATTTGCCAGAAAATGTGCACCACCAGCTCTGTCCAGGAGGTAGTTTCCAATAAGAAACAGCTGAATTATGAGGGGTTTTTGGATGGAGGGAATATCTGGAAATCACCTAGTGGTTAAAGCAGGTCAGCTAGAGTGGGTTGCCTAGGACTATTGGGTTAGTCCAGGTTTTGGGGAAGCCTTTTGGGGCTTTTAAATATCTCCATGAATGAAGATTCCATAGCCTCTCTGGGAAACTTGTTCCTGTGTTTACCCTCAAAGTAAGAAGAGTGGGGAGGGGTGGGGGGGTTATGATCAGATGGAATTTCTTGTGTTTATATTTTGATGGTTTAAAAAAAAAAAAAAAAAATCTGTGCCTCATGTACTGGGCACCACTGAAAAAAATTTACCTCCCTCTACCTCATTCCCACTTTCATTTGTACAGATAGATAAGGCCCTCTTGGGTTTGCTTTTGTCCAGACTGAACAGAGCCAGCTCTCAGTCTGTCTTTATGCAGCAGATTTTTCAGTCCTGTAATGATCTTTGTGGTCCTTTGCTGGACTTGCTCCAGTAGGTCCATGTCTCCTGTTCTGAGGAGGCCAGAACTGGACCCTGCATCCTGTGTGTGTAAGCCTCACCAGTACCAAGCACAGAAAGTGATTCACCTCCCTGAAACTGCTAGAAATGTGCTTCCTAATGCAGCTCAAGACACTGTTGCTTTTTTTTTTTGCTATGAGGATCAGACTTGGTTTGAAGCTAATACACCTATTGTCATAAACGTGGTGGAAATATGAGGCTCCACAAAAGTGCTAATATTCATATTTATAAATGTAGACAAAACTTGCCAGACTAGGACACCAGCAGATGCCATGAAAAGTCCATTTGTGCCTGTCTTTTCTTGCCTATTTCCTACATGCTTCAGTCTTACATGTTCATTAGCGTAAAGTCTAATGCACTGTGATGTTGAAAACCCTTTCAAATGGAATATTCCCATTTGTGCCCTATTACAATTTCCTTGATCAGGGCAGCAAGGAGTTAAAAATCTATTTGCTCTCACAGTTAGATGGAATCTTAAAGAAAATTTCAAGTCCATTCTCCTCCCTAGAGCAATAGTTCATAGATGTGTCATTCGTGATGTGCTTTTCTAATATTTTTGTAAAGACTTCTAGAGATGGAGACAGGAACATTCCCCCAGGCAATCTTTTCTATTGGTTCTTCAAAACCATTATGGCTGCTTAGGTCCAGCATCTAATGAGATTTCTTCTTTGACACATCTAAGGCCTTATTGTCTATCCTACCGATGTCCTTTCCTGACATCAGACATGTTCATTTGGGTTTTTTTAACATTAAAAGCATATCTTTATGCTTTATTTTCTCTTCCTTGATACTTTATTTAAGCTAAACTGCAAACAGGGTCTTAATTAGATCTGAACTGATAGGCCCAGAGCTCCACCAAGCTCATGGTTCCTATTTACGCAAAACCATCTGATAGAGATGTCAAACTATATCATGTAGGGTATGTGAAAGAGTAACTGCCCTCAGTCTATGAAAAAGGAAACAAAAGAAAAAGAATGCATGTATTATTTCAAACTGAATGAAGATCCAAAATAAATCAGGTACAAACTTAAAGTGTTTTCTTTAAGACTTGTGTATGAATTATGGAAATGAGAAATGGAATGGGAGTTGTGAAGTATCAGGTAAGCATCTCAAAGTGCCAGGAAATTTATGGGAATTTCCAGGAAATTCTGGAGCCTGAGGACTCTGGAAGCTGGGAAAAAGACCATGGGAAAGAGGGTGAGAAAGAAGTTGTTCTTAGAAAGCAAGGTGGAAAAACATCATTGTCCAATTAAATGGTGTAGCAGAGATGTTAAACAAAAACCTATACTTTAACTATTTGTAAATACTGCACTTGCTCTGGGTTGAGCTATCTGTACAGAAATGCATGTGCACTTCTATTAGCCAGACTTCTAAATGATAAGTATTTCTGGAAGGAAAGCTCCTCTTTCTGCAGTTGACATTAATACAATTATATCTTATTTACATATAAATACATATTTGCATGTTATTGTTCTATTGGTCACATTATCTAGGAAACAACTTTAAAGATTTACAGATGTGCCTAATTCTAGTTCATGAAGAACTATGCTGAAGTAAAGCTTGCAGGTTATTTAATGAGTGTTATTCCCAAAGATCAGACAAACAATGTCAAACAGTGTAACTTCAAACACTCAAGTGTACACGATATGGAAGATTGTGTCTGTGGGAGTCTAATTCAAGAGAAGCAAGGAGAATGGATGTGTAGACTGATCTCAAATAGAGCATAAGTCTTTTTAAAAAAATAAAATTTCATCCCATATTTTGGAACTAAGTCAACCCTTAAATGCTTTTAATTCCAAGGATAACTCTTATCTCAATAGTTTTTTGCATCTAGAAGCCACTGTTTTAGATAATGTATGCTTTCCTAAAAGAAATATCACTCGTCCTAAAGCATATATAAAAAAAAGAGGAAGTTCTGATTCTAACAAGGAGGTATAGAAGGTCACAACAAGGCACTATGACAGTGGTGATAAGAGGGCAGACATTGCTTTTTACAAACACGAAGCCCAACATTTAGAATTGCCTCAGATGATTTTGCAGCAGGACAGCATGTGATGAGCAAAATTGCTCCTGGGTTTTTGAAGGCTATGTTAGAAATCAGAGACATCACAAAGGAACTAGATTTCACATTAGGTTTCACATTATGCATACATGAATTCAAATAATGCAAGTAGAGCAATTACAAGACATAATCCAGCCAGCTGAAAAGCTGTATCTTAACTGTGCAGTTATAGCTGAGGTATTCCAGTCAACAAGCATTTAGCTAGAGGCAACTGTGCCTCAAAACAGAACATTTTCCAAAATTAGTTTTGAAAAATAGGCCCTTGGGAGGTACATTTTTAGCTTCTTCATGATTTAAATAAGGTGACTTGTAAAGGAACATCTATTGCCCCAAGATTTGCCGATACTCACAAAAGACAGAGCTGTCCTAGTTAAGAATCTGGAGCCTTTGGCATATTATATGAGTTATACGTAATTTAACCTTTTAATAGCATATTTTAAATCATCTATATAAAAATATCTCTACAGTAATTGCAGAGCAATCACATTTCTTCTGAAGCTATCTTTAGATCTGTTTTTCTTTGATTCTGTTTTCTGTAGACACTAATCTAAGTGTCATTACAAAGCACCCCATTTGAAATCCATAGTAGGATTGTTTTTGCCAAACCATTAAACCTTTCCTAGTAATTTTGGGGTTGGGATAAGATGGAGAGATCTCCAGCTTAAATCTTACGCATTTAGCAGAAAGACCTGTGTGAGTATCATGGTAGACAGATGGAAGTATAGAGAAGAAAAAACAACCTTCCGTGAAATATTGACTTTGATAAATTTCAATAACCAGCTAAGTGCTGACAGTAGCAACCATCATGTACTTGTTCTCTCTCTGTAGATCATTACCCAGTTTATATATTTTAATCCTAAAAATGAGATTTTTTTTTCAAGTTAGGGTCTACATGCTACAAAATGTGTTCGTATTAACATTTTGACTCAGATCAGGACCTTACTTTTGGATCCAATTTACCAACTGCCGCAGCTTGCTGTGCTTTGCCATTGGATATGCTGTATTCCTTTAAGGTGACTAAATTAGGACAAGCACATATAATACAATCTAACTATTAAGAGTAGTCTAGCTTGAAACCACATTAGAGGTGTCCTAAAATAAAATCCTTTGACATGCATAAGAAGTGGATATCTGCACTAGCTCTTTTCTTCTACAGAAGGACTCAAGCTGAGCTATAGTGTATAGATTCTACAGCTAATGGAGATATAGCTAAATTTTGTCTAAATAAATAATCCCTATGGAGTATCTCTACCTCTTTGCATTTACCATTTATAATAGTGAAATAATCACAGTTCTAGAAATAGTTCTAGAAAGGATTTCCTTAATGGGAAGATAAGGAAATTCTTCTCTATGAAAGAAGAACTGTAGGCCTAGAGAACATGATTTTGTTCTAAAAGAAGCTTTAAACGCAAAATAAAAGATCATCCAACATGATGGATAATAGAAGACATAAAGGGGGGAGCTGGAAGTATTCTGAATGGCATTTACTACAGATGCAAGTAGTAATACTGTGTTTATTTCTAAAAATTTAAATATGCTTTCAATGGAAATAAATTTAAGGAATGAGAAATCTGAGACAGCCAGTCATTTATTGATATTTGCCACATATATATATACACCTCACCACTCTCTGATTAGATATACATACTCTGTATATGTTTCCATGTTTCTGCCCTTCCTTTGCCATATCAGTGAATGGCAAAATTTAAAGTTCCCTAGGGAAAAAATTACCAGCAAAAACACTGGGAATTCATTATATGAAATAGTGTTTTACCTTAACAAAGGAAATGGACATTAGACATAATTTGCAGAAATTAGTCTCTGCCTTAGTCATGATGTAATGTCTTATGCATGTTGTGTGAAACTATCTGGTGATAACCTAAATTTGCATGTTAAGTTTCCTCTTTCAGATCAAATATGAGCAATCATTAGTTATTGCCTTGAAAAATTACATGGAATTTATTTGCTATCTTGCATTATTAAGAGTTCCAACCTATCAATGACTATTTTTGAAATTCAGTGGGCTTTGTCAGTATCTAAGGAACTTGAAGAACTTATTTCTTATTACTCTGTCATAATCTCAAATACATTAGCAATACTGGATCTTAATCACGTCTCAGACATCATCCTTCCTGAAGCTGTAGAGAAATGCTAGTTAACACATGACCCTTCCCCAGAGATCCTGCTCCAGATTCACTGTTGTTGCTCTCTTCTATCATCTCCTGCATCCACTAAGCTATTTTGACTGCTCCAGCTGGCAGCACGCAGGGGGTCAGCAGCTACTCCCCTTGTTTTATTCTCTGGTCTCATTTACTGAAGCAGCAATGACCAGCTTTAGAGAAATCTTCATTGCTGAAAGGAAGCTTCCCTCTCCTCCCCAGCAAATCATGATAAAACATGGTTAGAAGGAAACTGGAGTACCTGACAGAAGGAAATCTGAAATTTTGGATACAGAAAAAAAAACCCAAACAAAAAACCACTGGGTAATTTCTGGGGTAAAAGTAAAAAGGCATGTTACAATTAAAGAAAGGACTGAAATCAATCATCTAGCACTAGCTGTAGAATGTTATGGATGTGTCATGTTTTTCCACCAGCCAAGAGCTAAGCCCCAGGCAGCCTCACTCCTCCACCAGCAGGATAAGGGAGGAAATCGAAGGGCAAGAATAGAAAACTCATGAGTTGAAACAAAACTGTTTAATAGGAAAGCAAAAGCTACATATCCTAGCAAATCAAAACAAGAAATTCATTCACTTCTTCCCATGGGCAAGCAGCTGCTCAGCCATCGCCAGGAGAGCAGGACCCCATCATGCAGGAGGGGTATTTGGGAAGACAAACACCATCACTCCAAATGTTCCTCCTCCTTCTCCTCACTTTATATCATCTGGACTATCCCTTTGGTCAATTTTGATCACCTGTCCTGGCTGTGTCTTCTCCCAGCATCCACATACCCCCAGTCTCCTTCCCATTGTGGCAGTAGGAAAAGCAAAAAAGGTCTTGGCTCTGAGCAAGCCCTTCTCAGCAATAGCAAAAACACCTCTTATTATTAACCCTGTGTTCAGCACAAATCCCCAACACAGCACCATACCAGCCATTGTGAAGAAAATTAACTCTACCCCAGCCAAAACTGGCACAAGATGTAAGAAATGATTATAGTTGCTAGCACAAGAGGGAGAAAAACATCAAAAAACTAGATTTACAATGAGCTTTTCATTTGGATATAGTCCAGTACTGTAGGATTATGTGATAAAGCTTATCTGCACACTCACAGAGGAGCTGACAGACAATGGTGGGAGGGAAAGCCCAAATAATCCTCTGCCAAGCTGCTCTCAGGAAGACCCCACATGGGCCATCAGCCCATCTGCAGAAGCCCAGAGGAGTAGAAGGAGACACAGGGAACCCAAATGAAGGCCCCCCAAAGAATGACCACCTTGTCCGAGTACCTCCCTGGTCAGTCCCAGGGGAGGCATCATCTCCACCAACAGATGGGAAACCAGTCCCCACGAGTCATTGAGAGCAGCAGTCCAGTCATCTTATAGGCTAAGGGAGTGAATGCCCTTATATATAGAAAGATATAAATACAGATATAGATATAGATGTATGTGTGTATGTATAGCATTGTAACAAGTGAGCCTCCATCCTGCCTAGCCCCAGAGGAAAGCAGGATGAGGCCACTGGTGCTGTCTATGTCCCTGTGGATATTCCAAGTTTTTCTCTGTGATCTGTGTGGACAAGCACTCTCACATGTGTATATTGAGGGTATATACAAGATAGGCTTTTGTGTGTGTGTCTCCTGGGAGCATGTCTTCAGTATCAATACTAGTAGATCTGGGCACATGGAGCACCAGCAGTCTTATTTCTCTTGTATCCAGCATGATACATAGACCTCTAACAAATACCTTTTCTTATTTCAGCTGATAGCAATAGAAAAGTTAGATGATTAATAGGTAGAGTGCTCTAGAAGTTATTAATCATGCAAAATATTCAATTTAAAATCTGATATTTTTGTTTAATATGAGATGATTTCATATCTTGAAAAAAATATTTTAAAATCTTTTTTTTTTTTAAGTGCCTTGATCATTAGCTTTCAGGAGACTACCAAGGAAACAAAAAGAGCTATGACTTTTAAGTTAGATTTTGTTGTTAAATTTGATAGGCTTTGATAAAGCTGCTCCAACTTTGGACAAGGTTTCTCTGAAAAAATAATAACAAAAAAGCATATTGTTGAGGGATAGTTCCTGGAAATATACAGTTCCTAAAAATCTACATCTCAATGAAAGGGCTGAAAAAAAACCCCTCAGGCTGATTTCAAAGCTTTTGCAGAAGTGATATCCCAGAGGAGATGGGTGAAGGATGCAGTCAGAATTACCCTTACTTACTGTTTTACAGTAAGTTTTGGTTCCAGATGCAGTGAGGAATGCAATCTGAGTGTTTTCCCCACCAGATTTTTAGTAGTTTTACCATATCGAAATGTATGTGGAGGAATATATAATGTAACTCTCACCCTTACTTCCACTGAATATGTAGATCAATATATAACAGGTAGTCTTCGAGCATCATTTTTTAAATGCATAATATCAATTTTATTGCATAACCTGTAATCTATAGTGGTAAGACCATCTCTCTGTCACAGATGACAAAAGCTTGTAAAGAAATAGTACATTTAAGGTAATTAAAGTTTACTCTTCAGTCTTCCTTTTAGAGGAGTAGATAAGTAGGGAAAAATATGAGTGGATTAAGGAAACAACCCCTCATATCTGGAAACCAATTTTAGCTTAAAGTTTATTGTTGACATCACTGCAGCTTCACATTATTTGTAATCAAAAATGAGTGTGTATATATATATGTGTGTGTGTGTGTGTGTGTGTGTGTAAGTGTTTTCAGGATAGGTATTCAAGTAATTTCTGAGGTCCTCAATATGGATTCCCTGCTTACAGGAGTCTGTAATAAAAGGATCTGTTTGAAATTTATTTTATCAGCACTGCAAAGTACAGCTCCCTCTCTTCAAACTGGCAATTATTTTTAGTTACCATTAGGCGTTTCAAGAGAATTTTAGTTCTGTAAAAAGAACAAGAAAGGAAAATCAGACCCTGAGGATTTTCCTTTAATTGATGTATATAACATCTGGATATGCTGATATATTATAGTTAGTTCCTAATAGTGATTTTGTATTTAGCATGAGAAGAGAAAATGTGATAGTGAGGAGAAAATGTATACTAACTTTTTTTTTTAAAATCAACTTTTTGAGAAGGATAAATTAGGTTAAACTGTACTAAAAGTGTAACTAAGATAGATTTTGCTTAAGTCAAATGACTAATATGGTTGTTGTAAAAGATGATGGTCCAAAAACATGCACAATTATGTATTACTAAATACAGTTAATAAAATGCATGTGAAATGAATGACTAAAGAAGAAAGATATATTTAAAGGTAATTATTTAAAATTATTTTTCCCAGAATGATGTTTGCTATGTCTGCTCACTGTGTTCTACCAAACCAAAGCAGTAGACAGACTGGGAAAGTAGAAATGGATAAAAACCACTGGTTGATTTGATATGGTGTTCTGTGCTTTTCTCCCATGCTGTTAGTAGCAGAATGGTAAACATGGTTTGGTACTTCCTCCAAATACCTCTAATGAAATTCATGCGGTCCAAGGAGGTAGAAAGAAAAGGGTATGACTATAATAAATCAATACATATGTAAAATACAAGAGAAAATAATACCATGGTAATGTGACCTGGAGATGGAAGAACCAAAGAGATTCTGCTAGTAGTTCTTAAATGGATTAGGCAGCATTTAAATTATGTATTATTGCTGGCCTATAATTTTACCTGTTTTCCATGTATGATTTCAAATTCTTCCTATGTACTAAGTGCTTGCCTCCTGATTTCTAATGGAAGTTACATGATAAGAAGGCATAATTGGTTCATCCTCCATGCACTGGATTTTGGAAGAAGAGGAAGGTATTATTAACTAGGAGTTTAAAGAGATAATGAAGAGAGAAAGAATAGATGGTAGATTTGAAGCTTGAAAAAGTAGATAAAGGGGAATAGAACTGAGGGATTAAAGTTTTTCTTCTAACTGTTTATCATTATATCTTGCAAATAAAATCATTTTAAGGTTCCTATTGTACCAAATCCCTACTTCACAATTTTGCAGTAAGATCAGAATCATCCTACGATTTCATGAAGGAAATCTAATGTCCCTCAAAATGGATGGCAAGTCACAGTATTTCTGGTTAAAAATCAATGACATTATGCTGTATATTACAGTAGTTTATATCATCATCCATTTATTAACATCCACAAATACTGAAATTAAATTACTTGTGCCCATCTTACAAGAATTTTTGGAGCTGTAGACTACAGAAAAGTCTCTTAAGTTTCCAGGTGATGTCCTGAATCTTGCATGTGATCAAAAAGTCTCAGGGTTTTGTCATCTCCTGTGATAAATTTTGCTAGGAGCATGACCTCCAGAAATGGCACAATATCAACATGATTGGTTTTATTGTTTATCCTCTAACCTTTACATTTTTAGATATATGTATTGGTATTGCTTACATATATCTTTATATCCCCAGGGGCATTTCATGTTGAAGGGTTATTGCATATGAATTATTTTACCTTATGGCCAGAATCTGTCTCATTGCTGATATGTCTTTAGTGTTAGAACTTGCCTTATTTTTATTTTTTTTTTACCCATATTGAGAAAATAACGATTGTAAAGGATGAATGTTATTACAATGCCTTCATAAGCCCAACCAGACTCCCTTACCTTAAATACATTTGGCCCATTGCATTTGTTATGCAGTTATATAAACTCATATTTGGTTCCATGAAGGATATTAGCACTTTACTGCATTATCTTATGGTTTTCTAACCTTGATCAGACCCAGCCCAAGAATTTGAGAAGATTTTTGATGGATCTACACTATTAAAACCGTAGCAAAACTCTTTATCTCCTTGCTTAAAAGTGCATCATTTCTCTACCATTTTAGAGGAGTCAATTTTTCAAGAACTCTCTTGCCAGTTCACGTATTACTTCTGTGTATTCTAGGCAACATCATTGCCCTTTTTTTCCTCCTATGTATAAAGGAAAACTACACACTTTCTTTTTATCTGGGTTTTTTCCACATACTTTAATCTGCAAAAATCCTTTCTGATCTGCAAAATCTCATGCACCTGTCACATCAAATGATTTGTCTGTTTTGTTGGATTTTTTTAAAACTATGAATACCTCTGACACATGAATTGCAGAAATGAATACAGGAAGGGCTATTCTGTTTTCATTCAACAATTCCCATTTGTACCTACCAGGGTGATAACATATTTTGAGATCAAACTTGAATCCTTTTTTTTTTTTTTTTTCTCTACCAAATGCTTTCTTATTACAGAACCTGATATGTTTGTACTTTAGGACACCAAAAGACTTGCTAATCCTGTTGATCCTTTATTTCTTGGGACTTGAAAGATCTTTAAATGTTTGAAAAATGTAGTATTATCTTGTTTATTTGAATTAAATCTGTGTAATTAAAATAGATCTAAATGATGAGCTTTAATAATATAGAAGCACTAAATGGTTTGGTTGAATTTGCATAAACTCCTTGAAGCTTTTGGACACCTGTTCAAGTTTAAATTCTGTGATTATGAAATAAGAAGCTATTACAAGAAAAGATGTTGGCAGATGCATGAAGCCATTCCTCTTTGAGCTAAGCTGCTTCCAGCAAGAAGCACTCTTTAATGAGAATTTCTGTTGCTGAATCAAGACTGTGACATTCCGGTTTTTTCCTGAGTGGTACAGGGTTTCCACTTTCATAGGAATTGGAGCCTAAAGTCACAGCACTATTTGGGAAAGACAGAATTTTGAAGGGACATAAATCTAAGGAAAATGACCAAAAATTCCACTTTCTCAAAGGCCTGAATTGGTTGGTAGGAATTTTCTACCCTGGTCACTGAAGTGGCTAAAAGTTGTTAGTCCTGATATGTTTTCTGTTATCTTAACCAAATACAAATTTTCTTTTTATATTTTAAATGCACATATAATAAGCAAATAGAGAAAATGGAGAGCAAGGGTGTAGTATTTTTAAGGTTATGAGAGCAATGAGAAAAATTCTAAAAGTCTTCAGATAATGACGCTTCAAGTTTTCTGTGTTATCAAGTTCTGTTTGTCTCTCTTTGTCCTTTGCTATGTTCCTAGATTCCTTGTGGATTATGAGCATCTTTGAACATTCTTGAATCTTCTTTCAAATCTCTCTGGTGATAGGTTCTGCCTTGTGATATGTTATATGAATTCCATGTTGCTCCTAAGTCTCAGATATTCAAGCATTGAGCAGAGATTATTTAGTTTCTATTTTAACAAAGACATCCTCAAACATTTCCTTTTCCACTTAAATAGATGTGTGGAATACAACATATGTTCTTGAAGGAAGGAAGAAAAAACAAAGGGGAAAAAACGTGAAGGACTTGAAGTTTCTGTCAAATCAGAAACCATTTTTTGTTACTTTAGCCCATACTGGAAGTCATAACATCCCACAAGTCAAAGATATTAAGACTTGCAAGTGATTCAGGAGCACGGAGCCACTGAAAGACCAGCTCACCAAGCTTTCCTTGACACCTGTGGATTTGCTGCATGCAAGAGCAGTCACTGGGGCAGCAGAAGCAAACATGCATTTTCTAGTGTGAGATCTATCTGACTTTATCCTGCATGAGATGCTTTTCTGCGGAGCTGAGGGATTTTTTTTAAAGGTAAGGGGATTTTTAATAGAAAATAAGATGGAAAATTCTTGTGAAATTTTGCTCAGGTCAAGCTGTCTTTAGCAGAGGAATTTAGCAACGGTCCTGAAGAAAAGCAGAGACAACATTGATAAATGATGATGTAATATAAAACGTATAAATTCCACATCAGTATAATACATATATATGTACAGAAGTTCCCAAATCCCCCATAACTAGAAGACCAGTCAGTTTTTCCTTGTTATAAAGACTACATCTATTCGTGCAGTTTACGGAAATTTTATTCAATGAGTCATGTGTTGGGAAATGAAGATTCTTCTCACTTGTTCATTTGCAACTGACTGTGTCCACTTACTAAATAGTAAGTGGACACAGTACTAAATACTGTGAAATTTTTGTATGTGTGCCTAAATATCCCAAGTTTAAATAATTCACATTATTTAATTTTCATTTGATTGAAAGTCCTACTAGACTTGATACTTGTAGGAGTTTAGGCCTCAAAAGAAGTGCAGATCAGGAAATGCTGTGTTTAATTGCTCTTTGATGGCATCTGCTGTCCTGATGTAGAAAGAGGTGAATTAGAAGTGATGCTAGTGAGTAAGCCAGCCCAGGGATATCTCGTGTGTGTGTGTGTTGCTCATCTTCTCTCTACTTCACTGTAGAGGTGGCATTTAATAAACCTATAGCAGTAATCTCATAGTTGTGGAGAAGTTAATCCTACTAGTCTGTCTGGCTGGGCTGGATCAGACCCAAATGTGGATGCGGAATTTACACAAAGCCAAACTAACATACTGATATGCAAATTTTTAGTTTTCTCCGGAAGCCAATAGCTGTCTCACTTTTCACTAGCAATAAAAGTCATGAAGTGGATTATAGCCACTTTCAGCAGCATTAACTGTTCCACAGATTTTTATTTGATAGTAAACTGATGCAGTATATTTGTCTGTAATATCCATGAGCACTGAGAAGTATACTGAAGTTAAGAGCAACTCGAACACTTAGTGTGGCCTCCTGGACTAGGGTCCTTTCCTTGCTGGCTTGCTACTCATAATGGACCACAGAATCATAGAATATCCTGAATTATAAGGAACCCACAAGGATCCTCCAGTCCATCTCCTGCCCCCACACAGGACAAACCCCAAAATCACACCATATGTCTGAGGATGTGGCTTGATAAATAACATCTTATTTAACTTCACTGAAAGTGTTTTGCTCTCATTTGGCCTTCACATGCTCTCCAAAGCCTTTCTTTTCATTTGGAAATAAAAGAGGGATTAGAAGAACTATGACAAAATTTTCAACGTCTAGAGTTTAGTTCCCTGTAGTGACTTAAAATGATGCACTCCAGGGGGGAAAGAAAAGTAGATTTCAGTTCTAGGTCTTTAAAGCACACGAATATAATTAAAATATCAGTGTAAACTCCTCAAATTACTTTTTTTTTTTTTGGTGGGGGGGGGAGGGGATGGGGTGGGGTGTGACCAGAAGGCCCAGAACAACATTTGCTTTAGTAAATATATTTCAGTTAATATTTAACAGCTGATATGTATGGGGACTGGGAAAAAAAGAAAAAAAAAAAAAAAAAAAAAAAAAAAAAAAAAAAAAGATCAACAGCAAAACAAAAACAAACCTTGTTATCATGCACTTTCTGTCCTTGATTGACTCTGTTGATTGCCTCTGCTGTTAACATGCATTCTCTGTTCTTGTTTGAGTCTTCTCTTGATTGAGTCTGTTCTTAACAGTCCTTGCTCACATTGATATTGTCATTAGTTCCTCTAAGGAACAGCAAAACACTGAGGATTACTTGTGTGCTTGCCACTGGGAGAAGCATCTCATCTGAGGAAGGACTTACTTTCCAATCCTTCACTCACTGAGAATTGAATGTTTCAAGCTTAGCAATTTTGATGGGATTAGCAGTTCAGGTGTTCAGATCAATGGTTTAAAGGAAGCCCATTTTTCAGCAAGTGCAGGAAATGTTAACCCTGGGGATTTTTTTCAAGGGCAAAAATGTGTTGCCAAAATTATGGCAAGTGGAATTGCTGCTAACTTGTTGGAGAGTGGGGGTGTTTGTTATTTTAAAGCCAATTTTTTTTGGCCAGCAGTCCCTGTCAGGTGCAGAAGAGAGAAGAAATAAATGTCCTAGTGAGGGAGCTGTGCTTTTTTGTTTGTATGTGTTTATCCAACATAATCCTCTACAGTTGCAACAGATTACAAACTAATACCTCTAGAAGTGTATTTCCTTCTGTCATTGTTTTTCAATTCAGTGGTATGTGGAACAGCATTGGGCTACTATAAGAGAGTCTAATCAACCACAGAACTGTTAGGGTTATTTTATTATTAATGAGATTCCTAGGTTTCTGATTCCTATCAAAAATGCTTACAAAGATCTGTTAAAGATAGTATAGTCTAGTGAATTTTGAAAGAAAGGATTTTGAGGAAGTTTGATATGTCATATCTAAGTCCTTCTTTGCCCTCTGGTATATTCAAAATGTGAATTTGCCAGCTATTTTTAACCCTTCCCTCCTTCCAGTGTGAGTGTTTCCACACTATGAATAATTTAATTTCTCCCCTGATTAGTCATCTATATTTTCATCCCATCCAAGTTGCTTTATGAGCTTAATAAATGCATTGTTCATTTTATACTCTGCAAAAAGAACTAGCCATGATGCCTGCAAGCTCAAATACCTTGAAGGGAGCTTCTTTCATGTTCCCAGTTAATTAAGAGATCTAGTAGACTTGACAAGTTTCACTCATTTGGCAGGAGAAGCTTTTATTTTTGCATGAATTTGAAGTTGTTTCTTAAATAACTTACTTATCTGTGTCCCTGAGACATTTTTCCACATTCCTATTTCTTTGAAATGTTTCATACAAACTGTCATTGCTTGACAGCCCTGGATCCTTTACTCTGTCTCATCTGCAAGCACAAGTAACTGTGCCCTGATGAGAAAGAAGCCTATTTTAACTTTCACTGGTTAAAAAAAAAATCCTAGACTGATCATGCAAATATATATTTCATTTGTGGAAATTATCATATAATAATAAAGATTTTTAGCAGCAGAGACTCTTAATTTTAGTTACCTTATTATAGGTGAGTGGTAATTTCATTGAAACTGATGTTCTTTCTGATTTATCTTCATTGCAGCTTTGACATAACTGCTGCAGCATTGCCTTTTCATCTGAACAGGCCACTAATTAAGCACAACAAAACAGTGACTTAGATAAATTCTCAATTCTGTCAAGTTTTTCTGTTGCTACCCAGTATGTTATTTGGGGAAGAACAATATATAGATCCTACGCCAACAATGACAGAGTTTGTGTTGGTAAAGCATTTGTAGAATTCAAGCAGAAGGTGTTTGGTTAGACAGGCTGCAATTACTTCTTCATTAAGCATCCTGTGGCGCCTATATGCTTCACATAATTCCAAGATGCCCGTGTTGGGATTGGTCACAAATATTGGGCTACAGCCATGAAGGGAATACTCACTGAGACATCTTCATTGTTTCAGTGTGGTGCCTTTCATCACTGGACTGATGGAAACATTGTGTATTTCCACAGTACACTTGCAGGGCCTTATACAAGCTGGATATTATAAACAGTTTTGCCTGCTGTCTCATGGCACTGCAAAAGAGACCCTCAAGTCTATGTCCTTCAAGAGAATTACTCTGAATGCAGGGCCAGTAAGAAAATAATGCTGATCCATCTCATTTGCATAAAGGTTGCTATATTCAATAATGCTGATCCGTCTCATTTGCTTAACGGATGTTACATTCTCAGTGAAAAATATCACATGGCTGAACTTGCTTTAATTATATCCATCCTATCATGCATCTGCTCACCCTGGGCCAGTGCTGCAATGTCAGTCCAAATATGGGGAGCTGGAGGAGAAAGAACATATGTACAGAGATGATTCTCAAAATTCAGGTTTATTTAACAAAATCAAGACTCCACAATAACCTTGAAGATGCTTTTTTTTCTTGTTGGCTTAATTTAGATAAGATCAATCTTGTGACCAGCACTTTGCTGTGGGACTATTTCTATTTTGATCTCTGTGACAAAGCATTAATTCTGCTTTGCACCTTTGTGCGGTCCTGCAACATTCATTTCCCCAAAAATCCACAAAAGGAGATTATTTTATTATGTCAATGTACTGTTAAAATTCTAAAGGTTTTATTTTTTCTTCTTTTTAATTTTTTTCTTGAATCAACAGACAGGCAATACATTTTTTTGGATTGTTCTGTATGCCTCTAATCACATTGTTTTGTTTTATTAAGAATTGCTGAAGTATCTCTTCAGTCAGTTTAACATGAATTATAACATTGCTTCAAAAATCTTCTAGTATTTGCTGACTTTTTTTTGAGCAATCTGTATTGTAAGGATAAATTAATATGGTAGTAGTTGGGTTTATTGTGAATTGCTGAAAGAGATGCTCAGAACAATATCCATGTTAATTTTTCACATTGTTACCTTCTCCTAAGTGTTAGCAAGATCTAAATTTACATCATTAAATAGTTCTCCACATCTGATACAAATGACCATAATCAATTCTAGAATCTACTTGCATCTGAGAAATAATACATCATTATGAATGTAACAATCACATTCAACGCCTTCATAAAGTACTTCACTTCATAAAACACCAGTGTTTTGCTTCATAAGGCATTTCTTCACAGTCCGCATAAAAGCAGTCTACATTTGTCTACATTATGAGTTGAGGGAGACCTTGAAAAAAGTTTTATGATTTTTCAAGGCTCATCATATCAACACTTTCTGTACTATTTTTCAGCCACTGTCTCATCTACTCAAAAAATACAGCATTTTATTTTGCTGTTGACAAATCATTAAATTAATGTAGGCAAAATTAAATATCTTAACTCTTATTTAAGTATTATTTAATATTTAATATAACTCTTTATTATTTATTATTATCTTTAATATAATTCTTATTATTTATTTTAACTCTTTGAATTTTAAGTTAGATGGAAAATTTTAAAACTAATTATTGCAATGGTACTGTTAACTATTTCTAAAAGTACAAAATCAGTTAATTTTAAGTAACCTAGCTGAACTACTAGGATGCATTAAACGTCATGACCAGACTTAAAAGATTAATTAAGGTTAAAACATTCTTATCTATCTGTGTATTTCCTTTATGACTTGGCTGAACCATATACTTTGTGTTCTGTGATATTCTCTTTAAAAGTGCTTATTAAGTTTTGCTGATGGATCCTCTTTACTTACAGATCTGTAAGAATGAATACAGCAGAGGGTATTGTAGAGAATGAGTCCTGAGCATGCTTTGTCTCAAATATTCTGAGTATTGCTACAGGAAATGTGTGATTGGAAGAGAAGACCCCACAGAGATGGGGCAGCTCTGTGTTGAGCCGGCTTCTTGCTCCACCTTGAGAATTGTGTTCAGCCTCCTCCCAGCTCACTTCCTGGGGAAGGTCTGCCTCTGCATGCATGGAAAAAAAAAGTGCAAAAATTCTAATTTACTTGAGAAGCATACATCAGGTTAATTATAAAAGGAAATGGTTTTGTCCTCCTCTGTCTCTCTTGGACCAAGACAGGGTCCTCTCACTCCCTCTTTTCCACTCTTCTCTTCTCTTCTGATCTCCTCTCCTCTTTTCTCTTCTGTTTTCTTTGATTTGCAACCCCAGCTCTAGACCATCCACATGGCAGTACTAACACAGGATCCACAGAGTGGTGATGTTCCCTGTTTTCTTCCCTTGCTTTGCCCTTGCTTTGCTTATCATATTCTATCCCACAATCTTTATTGAAATTTGATGTGGGAGGGGGGAGCTTGTGGAGGTGTTTTGGCTTGTGACCTTTTAGGAGTTCTTGGTTGGACTTGTGAAGTGCACTGTACAAAATTAGGGTCTTGTTATCCTTCAGTCTTGTAGAAGTATATTGTAGGAGTTTAAGGGAATGTTAGCCAATATCTTTTGAGTCTAAACATTGGGCTGGTCACTGGAGTTATAGAAGACAATGCAATAAAAAATAAGGGTTGCCTGACACGTGTCTGGTGTCTTTGTTCAGATTGACAAGAATTTGTAACAAACATTACACCACTTATCACTGAGTCATGACTCTTATCAAGTCAGTTTTCATATTATAGAATGGCTTGGGTCGAAAGGGAACTTCAAGATCATCTAGTCCAAATCCCTCGGCTTCAGGCAAGGAGACCTTCCACTAGATCAGACTCCTCAGAGCTCCATCCACCTTCCACCAACAGTTCCTGGAACAAGGTATCCAAAACTTCTCTGGGGAAACTGCTGTAGTAGCTCACCACTCTCACAAGTAAAGAATTTCCTCCTAATATCTAATCAACCTTGCTTTCTTTCAGTTGGAAATTATCCTTCCTTGTCCTGTCACTACATGCTCTTGAAAAAAGTCCCTCTCCAGTTTTCTTGTAGGCTGCTTTATGTACTGGAATGTTGCAATTAGGTCACCCCAAAGTCTTCTCTTTTCCACCATAAGCAATGCAAATTTTCTCGGCCTTTACTCAGAGGAGAGATGCTTCATTTCTCTAATCTTTTTAGTGTCCTCCTCTGGACTCATTCCAATAGTTTCCTGTCCTTCCTGTGCTGGGACCCCAGAGCTGGATGCAGCACTGAGGTAACTCACCACAGCAGAGCAGAGGGGCAGAATCCCTTCCCTGGCCCTGCTGGCCATGCTGCTTTGGATGCAGCCCAGCACATGTTTGGCTTTCTGGGCTGTGAGTGTTCATTGCTGGGTCATGTCCAGCCTCTCCTCCGCCAGCACCCCCAAGTCCTTCTGGGCAGGGCTGCTCTGGATCTGTTCATCCCCAGCCTGTAATGATATCAGATATGGTCTCTTATATCAAAAAAAGAAGAAAATTAGGAGCCTTTAAAATTATATTTGAGAGAGCACTAAATGTAGAAAGAGGTCACCACAGAGCACCCAAGTTGCATAGAAAGTTTAGCAAACGTAGATATGTAACTTATCAGCTAATCTTTGAGTCTTTGTGACCCAAGAAAAATTTGAAGGGATGAAAAAGAGACCTGCCTTTTATATTTACATTGAATACACTGTGGTGGGCAAGAGCAAAGAAAGGTCTCAAAAGCCCTTAAGTTATTGGCAATAATAGTCAGTCTGTCTTGGGTACGGATATATCTTGTCACGCACATCCCATGCTTCAGGGTAGGTTATGCTTGTGCTCCACTGAAAGAAGTATTAGCAGAATACAGTGCATCTTTCTTTTCTTTTCTTCTTTTTTTTTTTTTTTTTTTTTTTTTTTTTTTTTTTTTTTTTTTTTTTTTTTTTAACAGAAGAGGTTTCCAGGTTTGGGATGAAAATGGAGGAGGGAAGAAGGCAACTTTTTCCCAAATCAATGCATTCAAATTTCTTCTACATGACCCAGAAGGAGTAGTATGGGAACAGCAACTTGCTTCCTGTAAAGCTTTTAAATGAAAAGTTCTTTAATGAGGCCAGGATTTGTTCTTGTATGAGTGAGAGTTTTCCCAGTACTTTCAATGTGAACAGGATTTGAGTCATTTCCTCACTAAGTGGCAATGAGGAAAATTAAGTGAATAGGTCTCATGATCTCCTATTTGCCAGTATCTGAGTACCTAATTGATTTAGACTCTGAATACATAATTGTAAGCTTGTGGAACATAGTAGGGTATATAAATCTGCTCGTTTGAAATGACCTAAAGTCAACGTGACCAGTGTTGTCTGTATTCTTAAGGCCAGCTGTGCTCTACAGTTATTAATGACCATGTTCTTCAGCTTGCAGTCTTGGACTAATTGTTTTTCAGATATGAATTCAGATACAAGCAAATGTGGGAAGATTGAAAAAGATAGTTTATGGCTAACTTCAGGAAATATATTGTTGGTTTTATATTCTTACATGAAGATGTCTTTCTATGTTTCAGTTTGTTATTGGTCAAGTTCTGACCTTTGTTGTACAGGCACAGCTCAGTCAACATAAATTAGTTAGGACTGCTGTCAGCTATAGGGTGTGTGTTTTACTGTATCATGATGTATCACATACAGGCTTGCACCCCTCTGTTTCTGGTGTGGCATGAATAGTTCCATAATATGGATGTGATTCAAGAACATATTCCTGTTAAGGATTAGCTCCTCACAAAGAGTAGTTAATGCTATCCATTCATATTGCATGTTGGAAGGGAACTGTAGCTACTCAGCAATTTTTTAAAAAATGAGGTCTTTATAGGCAAATATATCTTAATATAAGCATTTAACTGGAGTTACTGTGTCTTGCAACTTTGGGTCTTGGCACATTGCTGTTGCTTTTGTAACAAATGGTTCCTCCCTGAGGACCTAAAACTCAGAGGTTTTGAGCAGCATTGACAGAATACTTTATGGAGTTAGGGGTATCAATTAAAACCTAAAAAAAAAAAAAAAAAAAAGGCTGCCCATATATGTTATCACAATTTAGAAGACACAGTCTCAGAGAAATTTTATAAAGCAATAAATGTTGTTTACCAAGAAACACAGCCACATGTGGAAAATCCAATAATGATGAATTTTGGTCTGTTTTAGCCTCAAGGAAAAAATATTTTTTCATAACTCTTATTATGTTCCCATGTTCCCCACCATACACACAGAAACCAAAATAATATTCTCATTCTGTCTGTTTTTCTCACTTACAGTATATGGTAAGCATTTCCACACTCTGATGACTGAGGATTAATTATGTCCCATGAAGATATGATTTTAAATGTGAATGCTGAGTGCCATGTGTATGAATTTAATTAAGCAACTTTTTCTCTGAGTAGGACCAGGTATGGTGTCTTTTGCTTTTTCCATTTGTTTTTTGTTTTTTTTTTTTTTTTTTTTAAAAAAAAAAAAAAAAAGCTGTTTTTTTTGTTGTTGTTGTTGTTTGTTTGTTTTACTTAGTCAGTTTATGACTTCTCAGCCTAGACAGAGCAGTCTACTACAAACCTCACAAAAAAATCCAAACAGACCATAACATAATCCATGGTATAAATTTTAGATCAGTGATGCTGGAGAGCTCAGGCTCTCATTTAATTTAAGAAAAAAAATTAATATTGATGTACATGAGATGAAAAGATTTTGATCTGACAGTATCAAAGAAGTCTGAGATTTCCAGTAAAGCCCTGGAGGCTCATAATAAAAGATACTGCTTTATTTTCCTCCTCTCCTGAAATAAGCATATTCTTCATACTACTTATATTTTTAAATGTTCAATAAATAGATCAACAGCTGCTAGTACACAGAGTCTTATGAAATAGGCTGGACTGGAAGAGTTTTAAAAAGCTAGACTGTATCTTTTAAGTGGCTTGTGAGAAACTTCAGTAGTCCTCAATTTTTTTACAGGGTATTCTTTCTGGTGTTAAAAAAAAGTCTTGTGAGACCTTTTTAGCAGTGGATTTAGAGAGTCATTAAACTTCATTCTGTTCTCTTAAAGAGGGAAGAAACTGACCCAAATTAATTTTGACCTCAGGCAACCTTACCAAGACTCAGGGTACTTAAGAACAGTGAGGAACCTAATGAAGAGAAATGCATTATAGATCACAAAGTGATTTTTTCCTAAAATTTTCCTAAGTCTAGGCACCTGTTCAGCTTCAAAGACTCTTTGTCTTTGAGACAAGGAACTAGGAATTTTTAATTGAAACTTGGGGACTAGGATTTTTGTCTCTAGGAATCTTGGAGAAAGGGAAACTGGGAATGGTTCTGAAAGTCTAACAGTGCTTAAAACAGGGCATGATCCTGGCATGGAAATGAAGGCACCGAAATAATGGTATCCTACTGGGCCCAAGGTGAAGACAACACACAGGCCAAGGGTGGCCTAGGAACCCTGTAGTTGTACAGCCTTGTTCTGGCCCTATCTGGTTATTGTGGAACTGATAAATGTCAAAGAAAGAAACTTGATAATACCCGTGTATTGATTACAGCTGTTCATAAAATTATGCCAGAGAATAATCGAAAATAAATATTTGGTATATTCATTCAGGCGGAAGTCTCAGAATTCAATGGCTTTGTTCCTGCATTTGAAAAAAAATAATGATAAAATTGTTGCTCTTTGACCAGGCAATGAATCAGTCACTTAATATGTTTCTTTCTTTTCTTGTATGTCTCTCTTAAACATTAGTATAGGTAAAGATGACAAAGATTTTTGTTTCATTAAAATCAATCACTTTCCCTCAAGCTTTCAGACCTCAGATCATGACACCAAAAATCTTAACAATGCAATCCTCTTCCGCCTCGAAACAGTTGCTAATGAGGAGTCACATTCTTTTTTTGGGAGTCTCATGGTGTTTTTAAGCACTACTGAGTTTAGTAGTGAAGAATAGGTGACTTTACATAAAAAAGTAATGGGGAAAAAAAACCCCTCTAACTTCCCCATGACTTTCAAAATCCTCTAAAGACTGGTTCAAAGACTGGAATAGGTGGTAGATGTACTTATGTATCTTCCATTACAGTTTCTAATGATTGGATAGCAGAGGAGACTACATTCAGGACTCTAGAACTCCTACCTCAAAGGCACTAGGTTAGTTGGGGCTAATGACTAGGACCTGTTAGAACGTGCTATTATGCCATCTCACCAAAGGCTTCTGAAAGGTCCAGGGAATCTGCACTCAATTACTGCATATTTATTTGACATTCCTCTGTTTTAAAATTACCTTTGCTTAAACTAATTTATGTCTTACTGCATTCTTGCTGGAGACTCCCTGGAATGGATTGGTTGATATTTGCAAATTCCAAACATTTGATCTGTAGGAATTTAGTTTTGTGTAACTCAATATACAGTCATAGTTGAATTGTTTGGGGGTTGGCTTTTCCCCCCTCCTACATTTATTAATTTTTGATATTAATTGATTTTCCTTTGAGATTTATACAAGTCAATTAAATTCTTACAACCAATGGATATTGTATTTCAATGTACATTCTTAAAATGAAGTGCTTAGAGACCAAGAATTTTCATTCATATAATTAATGCTTTGACTTTGTCACTATTTATTAACACAAAAACCAGGTGTTTTCTTCCAGACACCAGTGTTCTTCTTCTAGGGTTGTCACTATATTCATTGAACATCCAAGCTATCATGCAAATGTAGCCCTGAATTTATTTGTTATCTTTAACCATGTGCAGAGGCTCTGTAAGTAGAGTTTGTATATTTACAGTTTTTAAATGTGCAGTAATTATTCACTGGCTAGATATACAGAGGAGGTAGCTAGGAGCAACTAGACTAAACATGAGTATGCTCAGCATCTCCAATAAAAGAAACTAATCAGTCTCTGATTGCCCAAATAATTATTATTATTGATGTGGGAAAGCATCAGACCCTCCATGGTACTTGGAACAGGCTTGGTCTTGATCTAAGTTCCCATTTTTTGACTCATGAGTTCATGTCAGCATTTCAGCCCTTTCCATTTCACTGTTTTTCTCTGATTCCCCAAGCTGGCACTACCATTTCAAGAATTTCGCTTTTGTCTTTGCTTCTTTTTCCCTCAAGATGAAAATCTTGGCTTTAGCCTGTATCCTCCCACAGCTCAAGAATTTTTCAATAAAGCCAAGCCAAGGCCAGATAACTGAGCCTCACAAAACTGGGCCACGGGCTACAGACAGCTCAACTTCTGTGCCACAGATTTCAGTACAGACACAGATCTACTGGAAAAGTTATGGCTTAAGACCAAGTGCACAGGTATTGCACATACTTCTGAGATAATCTTAATGTCAATTATGCCAGGGCTAAAGATTTCTCTTTAGCTATGTACCTTGGCTTTTCCTTTAGGCAATGGAGTCTTGAGAAAATCTACAGATGCTTAAGGGCAGTACATACATAGAGCAAGGAAATTAGAACCATTCCAGGATGGACAGTTTTCTTGCCAAGAAGCTATATTTTCCCTTAGATTTTGGGGTCTGTGGTTTTTTTATAATAGTGGCTGTCCAATACTGAAGAAGAATCTTTAATATTCTTTACAAGTGGCATCTGAATCATCAAAATTATACTTGATAGATTAACACAATGATATTATAGGATTATTGGTGCAAAATTATTTGATGTCTATGCAGAGAATTGCATATCTGGTTTGGTTGAAAAAACATTTTTTCAAAGAAGATTTAAGGTAATACTTTCAAAAACCATACCTCCTTAAAGTTTAGGCTCAGTTGCTTATACACCATTTTAAATTGTCTTTTAAAACCTGTTTAAAATATTTCTGAAGGGCTTTCTTTCCTTCATAGCGGGGCACTACATCCATAGATAGCATTTAAATTTGCTAGATTAATATGAGAATTTAGATTATGCAATACTCCACCTATACCTAACTTTGGTTTACCTGAAATATTAGATTGAAGTCTAGGTTTCTTCCAGAATCTGAGAGAAAGAGCATCAGCAGTGAATAACCCTACTCTATCCTGTCAATATGGAAAATATTTACAAAACAATTCTATTGGGAGCTGAGGCTGTTATCCATTGGGTATCTTCAACAATTAAAATCCCATGGGTATCTGTTTACTTGGAATTTGTGACTCTAATTCCATTTTATTACTGAATTCAGACTGCCCCAGAACCTTAGCAAGACTTTTTACCTTTCTTTGAAATACAAAAAATAGAAATAGAAAATAAAAATTGAATAGAAATAGAAATAGAAAAAAAAATAAAAATAACTCCTAGTTAAGTAGTATCCCTTCTCTTACTTTGCATGTTCTGATTCAAATAAAGTGTATTTTCACTGTCCTCAGGAAAAGAGGTAGCATTTGTGACTACATGCTAAAAAATACAAGTGAGAAAGCTTTCAGTTCACAGCTTGAAAATAGAAATAACAGCTTTTTGTTCTATCCTCTACTCTTTATTTTGTCATAAGACCAGCATAATTCTTGAATAACAGCAACAAGACAAAGTAATTAGAGCTGGATTCATCTTTTCAGTTAGTGCTCCATGTTCTCACTTTTGAACAGACAATCTCCATTAAACTGCTGAAATATACTTCACAGACAGTTTTGTGGAGGGAAAATACAAATATTTTGACAGTGATTTGGCAAGAGTTTAAACATTAGACCAATCAATTTTGCAGTGTAAATGAGTACAAGATAAGCTGCGACTGGTGATTGCTTCAGTAAAGAGCATGATATATTTTTATTGCATGTGTAACTTCAGATTATTCAGGTTTTCTCCAGCTGCTTCTGGATGGGACTGAAGAAAACACCTTTCTACAGTTGCCTCAATGCACATTATACTCTTCTGAAAAGATCTCTCAGTGATTTCCCTTCTATCCCTAAAAGTTTCCATGATGTAAAGATATTTGCCAAATTCTTGCATGATTGACATTTATACTTTTCCTTAAAATGGCATGGGTTATTATTATTTCTTTCCTAGGGAACACTTGAGCGCCACATTATAAGAAGATGCTTATAGAAAGAAAGGGTGTTGCAGAAAATGACATATTTTATTAAACAGGGAAAGGACTATTCTGCTGGGAAAAAGAAAAGAAAATAATGTATGACAAATTCAGTTCACTGCACTGTGATTTAAACAATGACATAGTCTAGGGACCTTGGGATTGATAATATTCATAATCTGATTTCCCAGAATAATTTTTCTCATTTGCAAACATCACCAAATCGGCTGTAATTGACAATACAGCATAATGCCTGAGAAGCTGAGCAATAATTAAAAAAAAATTCCACTCTCCTTATTTTTGACCTTGAGAACTGATATGAGAGAATCTGGCATTTTGGATCTTTGTGTTGAGTTCTCGTTTAGTAACAAAGCTGATCTCTGTTCTAAGGCTAGCAGTCTCTCTGTTCAAAGGCAAAAGCATTGTTGCATCTCAACAGAATCAGTCCAAGAGCAAATCTTGTTCTGGGACAATCAAAAAATCTGAATAATGAGACAGGGAAAAAAATTCTGAGAGGAATGCAAATTGATTAAAATACCTACTGACCTAAATTTGAGCATTTTTCTCTGCCAAGAATGACTGTAATTTATTAGCTTGAAAAATCATGATTTTCTTCTTCAGGGTAATAACTGCATTTCAGTCAAGAACAATGGTAATGTTCATCTGTCTAAGTATAAGCTGTGTAGTAATACAAAATCACATTAATATATTGGCTAAAATGAACTTTGGACATGTAGACACTCTAGCCTCTCCTTTGGTTTGATATTATTATTATTATTTAGATAACAATGGCATCTAAAGAACTTCCCATGTCTTTGAAAATGAGAATTTTCAAGTCTCTTGAAGATCTTTTTTTTTCTTTTCCCCCTTATCAGGGATATCCCATCTAGGAATCTATCCAGTGCTCAAGTTCTAGATAGACTTGTTACATAGAACAAACTTGGATTTCAGAGCAGTAGCATTCTTTCCAAAATTAAGCAGTGCTTTGTGAGGATTGATTCTCTAAGAAAAAAAAAAAAAAAAAAAGGCAAAAAAAAAAAAAAAAAAGCCAGCTACTCTGGTACATTGTGTTAAATCTGTTTAACTTCTTATTCTGACATTGTTGATTTTGTCTTGTTTTCTTCTATCTGTTCCTGAGTCTCTTGCTTTTTAGAAAAGCTCTCTAAGATTTCTAAAACTCAGAAGTTATTTAAAAAAAATATTTCAAAAAATCAAAAAACAAACACAAGTCCTGAGATACAAAAAGTTGGTGGTTTGTTGTTCTGGTTTTGTTTTTGTCTTAAGACAGTCATGTAGTAATTAAAACAAATATCATCATAGATAGAGGAGGCTGAAGAAAAAAATGTTCTTTTTTAAAATTATTATTAAGTGTCAAATATAGAAATATTGCCCAGTCGAAATCAACCAAGAGGGAAAGCAGCATTCGTGTGGTAAAGACTTGAGGTATTGTTAAGGAATTCAGCAATGTCCTAAAACACAAAATACAAGGTACTGTAATAAGCATTGGGTACACTATTGTCAGTCATCCTGCCCTCAAGAAAATGAGTCACTATGGCATACAATTGTTACCTTGGTCTGACTTCAGGCTGCAGAAGAATGTATTTTGTGTGACACTGGGAAATATCAGCACTCAGACATCTAAGAGGAATGGAATAATATTTTCTTACCAGGGTTTATTTTGAAAATTAAACCCAAGACAACAGAATAGGGTTGAGGCTTATCTTTCCAAAGTGACGCCTTTTTAAAGGAAAAATACTGTTTCTCTTTAGAATATCTGCCTATGTGGCAGATATGTGAATCCTCATCAGAGACCAGTGAAATTTTGAATACTTTCATCAGTCATTTCCTTTGAGATAACATGTTCATTCTGTCTGTTTGCTCTTCCCCTCCCAAGAACCATAAATCAGAGAATAATCACTCTTGCTAAACAGTTCACTTTTGTTGCTTCTAGCAGCATAAGAAGTAACCCAGGGTACGTTTTATATACCCCTTTTCCACTTTTCCACTTTTTTTTTTTTTTTTTTTTTTTTTTTTTTTTTTTTTTTTTTTTTTTTTTTAAATTTAGTACTTTGGTTTATTCCTATTTAGTTTGAGAGTTTTCAGGGGTGGGGGAGGATTTTTCTTCCCTTTTTTTTTCCCTCTGTGGCAAAGATATACAAAATTATTTTTCTCAGGGTAACTAAGGCTGAAAAATAATCCATTAATACTCTTCTTGTTATCAAATAATGGTTGGTAGAGGGCATTTCATTTCAAAAGTTCAGTAATTGAACAATTAAAAGCCCTCATAAAATGATTTTCACTGGTTGCAGACTCTATACAGTCTTATTTCAACTGGTGACTAGTATCTGATTAATTCAGAAAAAACTTATCACAGCTCTTTGGCAATTTAGTAGCTTGTCAACTGTTTTCCTCAGCTGTTTTCTTAGGAACAGTATTAATAAATCTGATATTATTCTGTCTCAGTCAGTGGAATTATTAGAAGCTTATTCTATGCTCACAGGTGGCTAAAGCCACAGGAAAATTGTTTCATTCCATCTTTCAACTGAGAACACAGCTTCAGAACTTATCTTTGGTCGTTGGTCAAACTGAGCCTCAGGTTATTTGGACATTTGGTTCACAGATTTTCTCAACATTGTTTATTCAAGAAGTCTGTAACCTGTTTACAAGCCCAGCTGGCAGAGGATGAGGCTTGGAGTGGGCTCTGCCATCTATATTTTTCTGTCATCACCAGTACACAGGTTTCTGAAATGCATGCCAAATAGTTCTGTTTTCTACCCCAGTGTCTGGTGCTTCAAAGACATGGTAGTTAGAATGAATATGTGTGAAAAAAGTTTCCTTGGATCACCATTTGGTGTCTAGTGACTTCTGCAGGATGCTGAAAAATCTCACAAAAGAACCATAGCAAAAAAGTGCAATTTAAACCCCCCAATGCATAAACACTCGGAGGGGAGTAAAGTCAGATCAACTTTATTGAGAATTTAACATCAATGTAACTGACAGTGATAGTCACAGCAACCTAGATAGACAGGAAGTCTTAATTATTCTTTTCATCCCATCTATGATCTCTAAAGAAGTCAGAATTGAATGTTTTCAAAAATAGAAAATTCCGGGTAGCTCCCATTGCATCTGTTAAAAACTAGCAGAATCAAGGCCCACTCTGAAGAAGGTAGCAATCAGAGCAGCAGATCTACAGTTTACTTGGAGAATCTAGAAAATCAAAGAGGTTGCAAAATAGCTCTAAGACCATCAAGTCCAACCACAGACCTAACACTGACAGGTCCACCACTAAACCATGTCCCTAAGTACCACATCTACGTGTTTTTTGAAGACTTGAAAAAAAGTCATGTAGTCTTTTGTATGTGTGTATTTTCCAAATGTTTACATACTGTATTCAATATCTAAAAGCAGGAGCTTTACAGCCAAATATTTCAGCTGAGGCACTTGATAACAGTTAGCTCCTGTAAAAGAGGCTCACTCATTACTGCAGCCCAACATTTGAGAACATTGTTTTCAAATGTTTTGTTTGCTTACTCTGTGAAATCCATCCATCTGCATCTGCATTGATCCCTTTTAGAAGGGGGAATTTCTTTGTAATAAGCTAAGGATCTCAAAAAATTTGCATTTCAAACCAGAACTGGCTCTTTCCTAGAAATATTTCTTTGATTATGCTTAATAAATTGCATATTATGTATCAACTAGGGATAAATTAAACTACCAGCATTTTTGAAATTCAGCTGCATTAGTCTCACTCCTTTGACTGAGTTAGCACACAAATGCAAAAAAAGGCCAAGTTCTCTTGTCAGTACTAGCAGAGTAGTAGTTTAAGAGTATAAGGTTTTTCATAACCACTTTTACAGTTGGTCTGAGCTTCAGTGTATGTAGGTCAGACATTATCAGAGATGTTTTCTAGTATGATAAAATGAGCCTTGGGAAACTTTAGAAGGGCCATGAAAACTGAGTAGGGCAACAGGAAAAGAACCTAGAGTTTGTCCATATCAGCATAGCCATCAAGTTTTTGGTTCTTCTGGAAGTCTTGAGACCAACAGACACGCTGAAGAAGCAGCAAAAAGGCTGGACTGATTTGTTTCTTTAAATAGGAGGAAGAAGCAAGGGTCTTGTTTCCAACCCTCCACCCAAAAGTTAAAAAAAATTGTAAAGAAAACAGCAGCAAAAACATTGGTAATTTTTGGAATAGGTACTTTTTTGCTGACACTACGTGCATACTTTATCTTTGAGAGGAACTTATCTATCATTTTTTTCCTTCATAAAAATGAATTACCTGAGACATTTCAGTTCATTTCCTAAAACATTTTTCAGTCGTTTTACTTGCACTTCATATCTTCATATCATGCAAAAGTTTATACAGGACCTTTTTCTTTATTAGGCTAGACTTCAGACACACTCCAGATTAAACTTCATAATTCTGTAGTCAACAACATTCATACATGACCATGGCAGATTTAAGTGGAGTTGTCATTCAGTATTCACATCTGAGTGAATCCCTGGAGTATCTGAACTGCCCTTTGAAAGAAACAAACTCATCAGTTCTGGAAGCAGGAGATGAAAGTAATTGCCTGTTTAACAGCACAGAGAATACCCTCAGCTCAGTGCTACGTCTCGAGAGCTGTCCTTTGGGGAAATTAGATAGTTATTTCATCCAGAACTAAAAACTCCCACCTGCAAGAATGAATACTCTTACCTTCACAATAAACTGAACTTGCCATGAGAAAATTAATGAGAAAAGTATTACACCTCACTCATTAATTTCCTTTCTAGAATAATACAAAGTTTTTATCTGCAACCTCATAATGACTCACAAATTATAATGGTGTCTGCCTGGGAAAGGGCATGTAATGGATTTGCATGCCAAGGCAAGGACACTGGGGATCTGTGGTCTCCAAGACGAGTAGGCAGGGCTGTCCCATACCAGAAACAACCAGCTCCTGTCAGCTCTGTGAGACCCCACTGCAGGGGATAGCTAAGCCCCTAGCCATGTCTAGGTTCCTCAATGAAAATATCTCTAAGAAAAGGGAGAAAATTCTGCATAGAGGATGAAGGAACAAAAATAGTGAGAAACTGCAGATGGAACATCAGTGTCAGAGGAAAAGGAGGAACTACTCCATGCTGGAGCAGATATCCACACTGTAGCCCCATGGAGGACCCAATGTTGCAGCAGCTACACATGTCCTGAGAGAAGTGGCAGCACATGGAAAGCCCACACTGGATCAGAGGAAAAGGGTGAGGAGAAAGGAGCTGGAGAGCGGAACTGTCATGATTGCAAGCCCCAGTTCCCCATTGCCTCTGCAACACAGGGCAGGGTGGGGAGAAGACAAGGAATCAGGATGGAGGAACAATGTTGAATCTGGGAAAAAGGAGGCTAGATAAAGTCTCTTTTTGTTTTTCACTGTCTACATATTTTTCAATTGGAAATAAATTGAATTAATTTACCTCAAGTCACAGAATCACAGAATATGCTGAGTTAGAAGGGTAGCACAAGCATCACTGATTCCAAATCCCAGCTCTGCAAAGGACCATCCCCAGAGTCACACCATATGCCTGAGAACATTGTCCAAATGTTTTTTGAACTCTCTCAGGCTGGTGCTGTGACCGCTTCCCTGGGGAGCCTGTTCCAGTGCCCAACCATCCTCTGGGGAAGAATCTTTTCCTAATATCCAATCTAAACCTTCCCTAACTCAACTTCAGGCCCTTCCCTCAGGTCCTGTCACTTGTCACCACAGAGAAGAGATGAGTGCCTGCCCCTCCTCCTCCCCTTATGAAGAAGCTGTAAAATGCAATGGAGTCTCCCATCAGGCTCCTTCAGCCTGAGCAGACCAAGTTAAGTGTGTTTTGTTTATGACAATAACTGGTCAATCAATCTTCCTATCTTTACTTTCATCTATGTAATTTTCTCCCGCTCCCATGTTTGAGGAAGGTGAAGAAGGGAGAAACTGGATAGGCGTCCAGCAGCTAGCCAAGGTCAACCCACCCTAGAGGGTTTGACAGATGTTCCTGCAAACATATTTGTAGGAAAATAAAGCTAATGTCTTCCTAAGAGCATCAGTGATATGAACAGAAGTATTTCTTGCACTTGCTGTACAAAACACAGTGGAAAATTTTTTGTAATCTTTTACCTAGATTTACTCAATTACTACACCTAGATTTACTCAATTTTAAGAACTTAATTTAGGCATCTAAGTCAGAGTTTAGTCACCTTAGTCAATGAAAAGGAACAGATGCCTTCAAAAGATGATGTAAATCTTTAATTGGACAACACTTTACTCGGGAGGTATTGGATTCTCACCATTGATTATAAATGAAACCACAGACAAGGACATTCTTGAAGGGCCTTAAGCAGGATGAATCAAGGCATCTGTGGCTGAGGACTAACAGTCCTTGATATTTCTTCTACAAAGGGAGAACCTAGTAATAGCGCTTTAGAATCTGCTTTTCATGTGTTGGTCACAGTACCTGTGCAGATTATGCTACTCTTCCACACAGAACTGAAATGTCCCTATCTCCTTAGTACTCAAGACTTTTTTAACAGCTGATAATTTTGGACTCAGAGTTTGAGGCAGTTTCACCTTTTAATGTTCCAGTTCTTTCTTAAAGATGGGCTGTGTTTCCCTGGTAATGTTTCTTGCAGAAGAAAGCATTACCAAAATGAACTAACATCATTAAAAATGGACAGAACTTTAGAAGATATTTAAGTGTAGCTGTGCAATTTTAAAAATCCAAATTACACAGTTTGGGGACTGAGAAAATATTATGTGACACCTAAAATCATCCCTCACAAATTTAGTTTTTTGGTAAAATATTAAATTTTTGTTTGCATGTCAGTCTACCAATCATCACACTACACTAATCCAAAAATGTAGACAGATGATTTTTTTTGAGTCATGTTAGTCAAACTAGAGGTTTAACTATTTATGAGCTAAATAACACTTTCTTCCAACAATTTTCTTTCTCTCCTAAATTACTTTCTGTTGAGATTATGTTCTCCTCTTTCATTCCATCAAAGATATACAATCAGGTACTGTTAAACAAAACTTTTCTTTCAGGTGATTTTAATGACTGGGTCATAAGGACCAGCTCTGATCAAGCTTAGTTATCACTCAGAGCCACTTCATAAATACTGTGATGGTTGATAAGATGAACCTGGGTACCTGGGGAAAAAAAAAGCCTGTAGTTCTCCAGTGGATTTTTAATTACATCATTAAAGTTTGGGATTTTTTTCTTTTTTGCACTATGTTCATAACCATTTTTCTCAGAAAAATGAGAAATTCATCCTTGTTGAATTTCTCACACTATGTATTTAACTCTATCCCTGCACTTCCACTCACATTCTCAATTTTTGCTTGCTATAACATGTTGCTGTGGAGCCCTGCATTTTGTTTAACAGCAGTCTTATTTTGAATTATCTTTTTGCTATTGCAGGGTGCCAGGCAGCTTCTTCTGCTTAAATCTCCACCTATAATCAAATTCTGTGGGAATGTCTCTTGTGTGGTTTTTTTGGGGGTTTCTGTTTGTTTTTAAATGATACAAACTATATATAAATGATTTAAGGAGAAAAGTCCAGTCCTCTGTGGCTTGGCTCCCAATGCATGGTCTCTGTAGCCTTGCCTCTACTTAATCTCTTTGTTCTCAGGTTTCTCCAACCAAAATATCACAACAGGAGATTTGCAGTGATATGCACAAGCTGGACTTTGTTCAAACAGTGCAGAATCCTCCCCACCACCATTCCACCAGGAAAAAAGAAATAAGGATAGGTTATCTGCAGATAACTTTGTCAGTATCTCTGGCATAGCAAAACATTTACATACAACAAGGGGAAACAAGAAGAGGAAAAAAGATATTCAGTACTGTATTCCAAATTAAACCCTACCTTGAGCCATCTTTGTGCTTGTATGTCAAGCAAAAATACCTACAAACTCAAAAGGAACCTGTAGTTACTGCTGAAGATAATTTTCTCAGTGTGAAACATATATGCTAGTAAAGATACATACAGCCATACCACAAGTGCTCAGGCATTGTGGTAATTTACTTCAATTGTGAGTTAATTGTGATTGTGAGATTTACTTTTGTTTTGCCAACTGGAAAATAAATAGTGTTTATGAGAAGTCCTATTTTATTATAATTAATGTGAGGGATGAGCTGCTAAGTATTATTCTGTTTTGGTTTACAGTCTCACCAGCCACTCACCTTGGAACATAGGTTTTTGAAAATGCTTTCTGTTCTGCTACTTGAGTTTAGTTTTAATTGATATAAAGGAGCAAATGAAAGAATGCTTATGAAGAAAAACATAATTATCTGTTAGGAACATGAAAATTAATATATTTGCTTTATAAAACTTCAGTTCTGTTTTGAGTAGTGTAATCTTTTTAATAACATTAAGGAATATAAAATCTAGAGGATGGCTTCTTATTGGCCTTTATGGAATTAATCTTTTTTACTCAATGTTTTAAGACATTTCTTTTGGCATTTTTACTGACTTGAGCTCCCCTGACTCTAATTCCATCACTGATAAGCTGATATCTTGCAAAAAGGCTATGGTTGTATATTAAGGTCAGGAGCTACAACTTGAGAAGCGACACTTAATTCAGATTTTTTTTCCAGTTGTATACTCTAATAAGGTAATTTGCAATATGTATGATATTAAAATAAGTCTAATAAGCCCTGTGAATCTCAAAAACTAATGTGTTGTGGAGAGCTGATTGTGTCTCCAAAATTAGGTGCTAATCAGTTTTTCAGCAAATTTGGAAATGACTGTGGGATTCTGAGCCCATTGAACAAACCCATGATAACAGAAGTGGAGTACTTCTTTGTACTTTTCTTTGAATATTTAATTTAAGGCATAAACACTTATCCGGTGGTATAAGGTATAAATATGAACCTTAAACCTATCAAAGAAGTGATAAGGGGCATTGGGATGAAGGAAGATTTGACCAGCCCTTGTATTGCCAGTGGAGGTACAGTGATCACAGCCAGCTGCCTGACCACACACACAATACCCCAGGGCATTTTAGTGATGTGTTATAGGTGCTTACACAACCCTGCAGGAGGTCATTTTGGAGTCCCCTCATTTGACTTGGAATCATTCTTCTGCTGAAATCCCAGTAGTTCTAAAGCTCACTAGTTGATAAAAATTCCAAACCATTAAAAGCTGCAACCATGCCATGCTCAGACATTCCTGTACAAATTTCCTTTTGTCACATAAATATGTGACATGTGTACAAGAAGATAGTCATAATAATACAGTGAGATCAAGCACATTTTATAAATGTTATAGGTTGTTTGAAACATGTTATTTTTTTTCCACACCATGATTTTCCTGAGGTAACTGTCTTGCACCAGGCAACAACACTATTTTTTTACTCTTTAGCCCACCTCTCAGGAGCACTAATAAATAATAACACATACCCTTCCTCTTGGCTTGAAGCATTTTCCTTCACCATGTAGTTGGTTATGCTATCCAGCCTTAAAAATTGCTTTTTTGACATTCTTAAAAGCAGCAAAACTGAAACAAGCAAATTACAGCAGGAACAAGTTGTACCAACACTAAAGCTTTATTGTAATGTAATGAAATTCTATCACTGGGCAAAGAAAAACACTGAACTGATATGAAAAGCAGTTAAAAACTCGTGTATCATCACTGTCCTTCCTCAAGTGATTTCAACATGAAAAGATGTGCAAGAATAAATTTGAAGGTTTCTTTGTGTTTGTGGAACAGGAATTGATCATATGAATGTCTTCTCAAGGAACTAACAATTGCCTTGGGCACATATGAAGCAGACTTCCTTGTATAACTGCTGTTGCATTTTTAGATAAGATAAGGATTAAGAATATGAATTGCTTAATAAAGAGCAAAATATTTTCTGTTCAAGTTGTTTGGCTCCCTCCTGTCACAAGGGAAACTAAAATTTTTTAGATTCTGTTAAGAAAAAACTCTTAACCACCCTAAAACACATTCCTATGCCAGGAAAGGAGCATTCTGCACTCAATGTTGAAGTCTAACCATGTTTTACCCTTCCTGAGAGATGAGACCCCAGGCCTATCAATATCAGTACCTTCCCTCTAACAGCAGTGAGAAGCAGATGTTTGAGGAATTTAATATTCAGGCCTTCCCCAATGTAACATATTTGTAGCTTCTATGAGCCATCAATATGAGGACCTCTGAATCAAAGAGCACTTCTGGATTGCTGCATTTAAAAACATCAGTACATTTAAATTTAATTTAATTTTTCCAGCCTTTGAACCCTTTTTTTTGTTTGTTTGTTTTATCTCTAAAACGTGACACTGGGTTACACAGTACAAACTGTATGAAAATACGTGTCCCTTTGCTCTTAAATACTTGTCCTGAACCTAGTAAGATGGCCAGTGTGCTTCCAACTTCTTGTATTCCGAGTCATAGTGATATATATGATATCAGAGACAATTCCTGAGCCAACCATGACTTTTACAGACCCGTATAATATTGCTTACTAGTGCATTTATTTCCAGGGAGAAGAATCTCAGTCTTGATTTTCTCTTCATATAATTTTTTTTTCACTATGGGTATCATATTTGGTCCTTTTATGTTTTACTTGATAGCTGGAGCAGCCATCTGAAGTTTGTAGCTACATCTGAAGTTAAAGAGAAGCTAACAAAAAGAAAGTCCATTCAGATCTGAGACTTATTTTAGTTTTCTTCTTACTTAAAAAAAAACCAAAACAAAACATGAGAAGCAACTGTTATCAGTGCTGCTTTATTTTAAAGTATTAAAAAAGAGAAATTATTGTTTTACGTGCTAGTTCAATACAAAATAATATTTGCTACAGGAGTGACAATTGGAAAACTTTATTATCATCTTGGGAGCTGAGTATGTGCTGCAAGATGTTTGCTGTGGATATGCAGGAGTAATTTTAAAGAAATCAAACTCAGTTTCAGTCAGTCTCCTGTAGCTTCTTTGGTAGTTATTTATTAGAGATATATTAGCAAATACTTTTGTTCCTTATTCTGTTTTGGAAAACAGTCTGTGCCTAAGAAAAAATCATGAAGTTATGGAACTAAAAATCCAAATTCAATGTTATAATAATTCACAATGGGGAACATAATGGAATCATTTTTATCTTCTGAAGTCTGGGATGATTTATTGTGATTGGTTATTGTAATAATTTAATTACTTGAAGTCTTTTGCAGGAATAAAGGAAGAAATCTTTTAATATTGATATCTCACATCTGTTGACTTTAGGGTGACATTGGACTTTTTTCTTGGTGTTGATGTTTTCCATTATTTGCTCTTGTAGGTGTATGAAATCAGACCTCTTATTCAACAGAGATTGCTATCAACCATGTTGTTGTCATGCTGTATCTCCTAAAATGAAATTATGGCATTTCATTAGAATTATTGAAAATGTAAGTGATGTACATAATTTCACTCTTGGTTTGGCACATGAGCTACAACAAATGCAAAATGGTAGGAAGTCCTGTCAGTTAAAGGTCACAGAAGAAATAAATATTAGTGTTCAGAAAGCTTTAACATCCGAATGTGAAGTGCAGAGAGACAGCAGGGAGGTTGCAGAATGTTCTATTCATTTTAATAAAATTCTACAGGAAAACATTGTGAAAGCCATCCAAAAAGTGGCTATTGAGTGTATACTGATCCCTCAGGTGGAATCAATTTTAGGCTCCATCAGAACTGCTTCTCAGGTATAAGTGATGTGTTCTTGAATCCCTATTTTTTTTGTTTGTTTGTTTGTTTGTTTGTTTGTTTGTTTTTATTCCTAGCTGTCCAATGACAAGAGTGATACTTTTAAAAACAAAACAAACAAAAAAGTAACAAAAACTACTGAAATAGATAGACTAAATACCACTGATACCCTAGAGTTGGAAAGCAAATACATTTGATCCCTTTATGTAAGAGTCACACCTTTTATTTCTTCCATATCTCTAAAATACTTTCATGTTTTGTTCAGGTAAACTGAATGAAGGAAAAAGATCACACTGGTGTACATAAACAAACAGACAGATGAAAACCTTCACAGAAACCAAGTAATGTTCTAAAAAAGATGTCAAAATTTGTCCTGGAGCAGAATAAATATTGTTTGTCTGGAAAGGGTATAACATGAACCATGACATTTAAAAAGTATTGGCGTTCAGTTGTATCTTTTTACGTGTCCAAGACTAACATATCCAGTGTAACCTAAAGCACTGTGGATACCTGTGTCTCCCATGAAAAGGCAAATCAGCATTTGAGGGAAATACAGCATTTGCCTTCCAGCCAATCTGATAACTTTGAGGATTACAGGGTCATGAGTCTAGAAGCTTGAAAATAAGCAATAGCCTTAAGGCTATCTTTGAGCACAGAATGAAAATACTGAGAATCTCAGTGAGAAAGGCTTCCAAAGTTAAGGATTCCCAGATTTCCTTCAACTGTTAAAAAATCAAAACAAGATCTTTTCATTTGTTGGGGTATGGGGCTTTTATCATTTTTGGAGATACAAGCAAATACAGCACAGACCATTGTCGGATTTGTTTATCCTCGTTGGATGGGACATAAAAAGACATTTAGGAGGCTGAAGTGTGTCCCTAGTCACAAGAGCAATAGTCCTGTTGATGTTTTTAGGGCTAATGCCTTGTTTTCAATTGTTGTAAAGGAAGAATTTAAAGAATCAAACAAGGCATGCCCTTAGGGACCTCAGGCATTGGGCCCAGCAGTGGCTTAGGAAAGGCAGGTCCCATTTGACCAGCCTGATCTCTTTTTATGACCAGGTGTTCCAGCTAGTGGATGAAGGAAAGGCTGTGGTTGTTTTCTACCTGGACTTTAGTAAAGGTTGGGCTCCATTTCCCACTACTTTCTCCTGGAGTAAGTGGCTGCTCATGGCTTGGACAGGTGCACTCTTCCCAGGGTTAAGAATTGTCTGGATGGCTGGGCCTGGAGAGTTTTGGTGAATGGTGCTGCATCCACTGGGTGTCTGGGCACTAGGGGGGATCCCCAGGGATCAGTGCTGGACTCAGTTTTGTTCAATATCTTTACTGATTACCTGAACAGGAGCATCAAGTGTGCTCTCTAAAAGTTCACAGACAGCACCAAACTGTGTTGATCTGCTGAAGGATAGGAAGTCTCTGCAGAGGGATCTGGATAGGCTGGATCCATGGGTCAAGGCCAATTGTAGGAGCTTCAACAAGGTCCTTCCCTTGTGTCACAGCAGCCCCGTGCAGCACTGCAGGCTGGGGAAAAGTGGAAAAGAACATGAGGACGCTGGTTGACAGTGGTGGAACATGAGGCAGCACATGCCCAGGTGGCCAAGGAGTTAAATGGTCTGTATTACAAATACTGTGGCCAGAAGGATCAGGGCACTGACTGTCCTGCTGTACTCAGCACTGGCAGGGCCACCCCCAAATCCTGTGTTCAGTTTTGGGGGCTGCACTACGAGAAAGACATTGAGGTGCTGGAGCGAGACCACAGGAGGGCAATGGTGCCAGTGAAGGGTCTGGAGCACAAGTCTTGTGACGACTGGTGAGGAAGCTGAGCTGGGATTGTTTAGCCTGAAGACAGGTGGACAAGGGGACTCTCAGAGGAGACTTTAGTGCTCTGTAGAACTGCCTGAAATAAAGTTGCAGCAAGGTAGGGGTAAGTTCCTTTTCCCAGGCAGTCAGTGACGGGGAGGAAATGGCTGCAGGCTGTGCCAGTGGAGGCTTAGGTTGTACACTATGAAGAATTTCTTCATTGCAGGGTTGCTAAGCTTTGGAATGGGCTCTCCAGGGGAGTGGTGGAGTTACATGTAGAAGACGTGCATATGTGGTAATTGGGGACATGGTTTTCTGGGAAACTGCAGTGCTGGTTTAGCAGCATTGGACTCCATGATCTTAAGAGTCTTTTACAAATAATATGATTCAATGTTTCTATAAATTTATGAAAATTTTTCTGTTTAGGAAGAAGAGAACTGACTGTCTCATGACTCTTTCGCAGCACTGCACTAGCTTGAGCTTCCTTGCAAGATCTGGGTTATAAATTTCCATAGTACTTTTGCCAAAGATTTCTCATTTGGAAAGCAGTTTCATCCATTTTCCTGTAACCTTTCCTCAATTTTTCCCTCCCATTCTTCATCTGTTAATGTGTTTATTCTTTACCTGCCCTTACACAACACCTGTAGGTTTCAAGAAAGACTGAAGACCATTTTAACTGCATTCAAGATGTGTATACCAAGATTGATTGGAATGGATTTCTGTGCTTTGAGGACAGATAAAATACTTGTTCATACTTTGGTGACACATACTTCAATCAAGCAATTGACACACAATTCATATCTTGAATTGGTGGAAAAAGTGATTACCCCAAGATGATCAGCCTGTTAACTGAGAGTCTTTTGTGTGCCTCTTCACAGGAAATGAGAACTCAGGTGCAGAATCATAAATTAAAAAAAAAAAAAAAAAGCTCAAGGTCATCTCATGACCCTTATTACGGTTAAAATGCCTTTTTCAAGAGAAAGACAAAGAGAAAAATGGTCTAATGAAAATTTATATCTTATTCATTTTGATTTCAAAATAAGGAAAAAAATCATTTGTTTCAATACGAAATATATTCACATCTCTTTCTGCAGTATTGAGTTCATGAGCAAGCAAATGATAAGAAAAAGGTGAAACTTCATTTATGGCAGTCTACCAAATATGATTGTTCAAGTCAGATGAAGAAGGTTTGCATTTGTAGATACACTAATAAAATGCTTTGAAATGAAATGCAGCAGCAACATAATATTTCAAAATGACTTTTACAGAAGATTCAAACATCATGTGTACTTTTGTCAGAACTGCCTTGTTTCATACTCCCTCCTATTATTGGGTCACTAGTTTAGAAATTGTCAAAAAATTAAAATTTGGAAGAGCTGTCAAATTTTTAAAAAATGCCTTGAGCTGAATTCTTTGTTTTTCTGAAACACCACGGCATAAAAAATAAGAACTGCTAGCTTTTAAAGAAAATTAAGGCATCCGCAGAAAGAAATGTGTTATCAAAGAAATTCCCACACTAAAAACACAGGATACGTTTTCAAACAGTGCCACTTTAGAGATTCCAAAATAAAAGGTAGTTTTCCTTTCTGAAAAATGTTTATTGTTGTGGCTCATTTCGTTGTTATAAACTCATTGATGTGCAGTCATTTCATTGCAGTTCTTGTCAGAAAGTTCAGCAGCTTGCTGTTAATCTGGGCTTTCTTGGCATCAGTGACAATTTCCACAGCCCCCTGCAAGTTCAGTTATCACCAGATAACTTGGCACTTTCAGTCCTAAACAAAAGGTTCTTGTCTGTGCAGACAGCAGAGAATTGCAGTCATGCAGAAATATCAGCTTAGTTTACTCAGACTCTTCATTTAACAATAAGACTGAGAACTCAAGCAGAGGATAAGTCTTTGAGTTTGACAGTGACATAAATAAGATTTTTTGAGCAATATAAATTTGTCTCCATATACATATACCGTAAAAAGCTGTCTTTAATTGCATGGTAAACTCAGCCTTCACCTCATTCTGAGAGTTCATCCACTGGGCTCCTACTCCAGCTAACTTAGCCAGTCTTTCTCCTTGTTCTCCATGTCTAGGCATGGGTTTTCAATGTTGAAAATTCTAATAAATGTTGCTTTTGTATTTCATCTCAGGGACTTCTACATTGTCTTCCAAGACAGTGGGGAAAATACAAATTGAAAGAGGTGCCTGATATGCCCACTGCCAGATGTGTGTTCTGCAAGAAAAGAAAAGTCCAGGTCTTCAACAGGCAAGCAATTGGGTTTTCTCGATCCAGAATTCATCTTTGATTGGCTTGCCCAGCTGATAAAGACTTCTTTAATGAATGTAACTAAATTGTTTCTTTTCAATTTGATTTTAAAATTAAATGAATAGACATAAACAAAAACATTGTGTGTTAGTTGTTAGGTTCTTTTTCTCCTTGAGGTTGTTTAAATATTTTGAGTTCTTGAATACTTTCCATTCAAGTTATACTTATATAATAATGCTATTAGGACATACATTTTATATAATAATGCTATCTATCTCACAACGTTAGTCAAAAGGAGATGTCTTTCATGAGAAATGTTTGTGTTTACGGCTCTAATTTTGTCAAAAATCTAATTGGTGGCAACACTGACTTCTGATAAACATTAGAAAAGTATAAGAGGCAATCTTACTAACACCATTATTGGTCAGTTTTGGCTACAATCTGTTTCTTTGCTCCAACAACTACGCAGTAGTCCCTTATTCTCAGTTTTGCTTTGTTCCTCAACTCCAGACAACCAAATACATTCCATGGTTTTTTGCTGGTGAATATTTATGTTCTTCCACGTGATTTGCGTTTCCCTCTCAGATTTCCTAATTTACAGTTTTTTGTGGTATTATCCTGTGAACTGAACACAAAAGTAATTTTCATATTTAAGACAGGTAATTTGTGATGGAAGAGCCAGATTTGGATAGGCTTTTTCGCATGTGTGATTTTCTACTGACTCCAAAATTATTCATACTGGTATCAATATGTTATTTATGAGGTGAACTATATTTGACCAGCAGCTTTAGAAATGTATCTGTATTGAAAAATCACATCTTCTGTACTAACTCATCACTTTATCCTAGATATCAAGCCACAGATGACCTGAATAAGCAATACACTACTGTCCCTACACAGTAATCCAACCCTGAACTCTACCACTTTGCATCCTGAGGCAAAATCTTCCAGGAATATGGAGTTGAATATGTGGTTAAATCTAGGCTCATGCTGGAGTTGCATAAACAGAGCATCATAAACATGAAACACCCTGTCAGAGAGTGGACAAAATTGTGCCAGGGCAAGTCTAATGTAATAATGAAGTCAAGCAGCCTGATAAGTTTCTGTAAGCACATAATACGTTATAATTAAGCTTTTTTTCCTTGAAATGTTCATGCATTGAAATGCATGAATCACTAAAATGAAAAAGGGAGGATGCCTGTGGGATTGTATCTATCTAGCAGACTATATTCAATCTCATAATATTGAAGCCTTGTGTTGCCTCTCCATCCACTTATACACACACAAATTTAAAAAAAAAAATAGGTAGAATTATCTTATCATCACCTTAGATTTCAAATTGTTCTATTATCAACAGGTATGCAATATTCCCAAGTTTAGAACTTACTTTCTGTATTTTAAAAATAATTTCTGAAAATGTTTTAACCTGCAGTATATAATTTTGATAAGAGAACCAGATATTTTAACAACTCCACTAACCATGTAAATTAAATGTGTTTCAGCTACAGAGTTGACAGGAGATTTTTGCCATGCAGGAGATTTTTGGAGAGCTGGATTTTTTTTTTTTTATTGAATAATGCATGTTATAAAGTTGTAACAGTTTTACTATGCTTCTTCTAAAGGTTACATGCATTTTCTCTCATTTCTGAGTAAATGTATTTGCTATAGGTGCTACACTCAGGGAAGTTTTGGAAGTTTACTGTGTGCAAAGTGCTCTTGAGAGAAGATAACTAATTTCAGACTTATTTAAAATGTATCAAATAAGACGATTGCTTACCCACTGGAAATATTACAATTTTTACTTCTACAGCAAAATATTCCTGTTAGGCCTCTCTGCCTGTCAACACTCTACATTCTGATGTCCACTTTCATTTTATCTTTATAAGCATAACTGTCTGTATCAAGTACTGTGGCAAAAGCATTGGTAGGAAAGTGTGGGGGGGGGAAAGTCTATCTTAAAACTAGCTTTGGCTGCCACTCAGAAAAAATCACAAAAATTAAAACAAACAAACAAACAAAGCCCCCTCTAAATCTACCTAGCTTCTTTAACTTGACATTAGACAGTAATTTATTGGTATAAAAACAATTGTGAATTTTACATCTTGAAATTTCTTGACTCTGAGCCTTCCACACATATCCAGTATTTGAACTACAGTTTAATGTTAGCCACACCTAGCTACTTCTTTTTGCCAGTGGTTTTTACTAACAAAGGAAAGCAGAACTGAAAGCATGATTGTGCACTCTTTCAAATATGATGTTTTTTGAATCTTCATCAGTCTGTAAGTATTGAATATGTGCCATTGGTTTTGGGTTTTGGTTTTTTGTGTCTTCGATGAAGAAGTGTTTGAGAATAAAACGCTAAAATTTAATAAAAGCAGTCAGTTCTGGAAAAGTGACATACAAATAAATAGAATCTTAAATCTGTAATCTTGTGGTAAATGTTTTATAGTTTATAGAGAGGTGAGAGTGCCACTTGTAATAACATTCACTTGGACTTTCTGTTTTTCACAGTCCTTTGTTTCATTTTCCTTCATTATTGTTCATTCTTGTACCTCATCCCATCAAATGAACGACTGATTATTGGAGGGGATAAATATTGCTTGCCATTTACTTTTTGCAGCCATGCCACTATGCTTTTTTGCCAGTCCTGTCAATACAATTTTAATCCTGAAAAAAATCAGTTATATTCCAAACGAGAAAACTAATTACATGTGCAATAAATAATTTTTTTGCCCATTTCCTTGGCTGTTCAGAGGCTGAATGGTTTTGTGAAGCCACAAAAGGCTGCACTTCATTTGTTTAAAACAAGATAGTCATATCCCACTGTGGTGGGTTGCCCCTAGCTAGATGCCAGATGCCCACTAAGACACTCTATCACCCCTCTTCTAAGCTAGGCATGGGAGAAAAAGAAAGGTGGAAAATTACTTGTAGGTTGAGTTAAGGCAGTTTACTAAAGCAAAAGAGAAAGCTTGTGTGTGCACAAGCAAAGAGAAAAAGCCAATAATTTTATTTTCCACTTTATTTTCCACCAGCAAGCAATGTCTGGACACTTATCAGGGAGCAGGACTTCAGCATGGGTAGTGGTGGCTTTGGAAGGCAAACACTGTAAATAAAAAATGTCCCCCACTTCCTCCTCCTTTCTTTAGCTTTTCTATCTGAGCAGATGTCACATGGTATGGAATGTCCCTTTGGTCAGTTTGGGTCAGCTGGCCTAGTGATGTCCCCTCCCTGGATCTTGCCCATCCCCACCCTACTGATGGAGGGGCAGAATGTTTGGGGACATTACCAATGCTGTGCCAGCCCTGCTCAGCAGCACTAAAACACTGATGAGTCACCAACACCTTGATATATATTAGTGCCAAGCACAGCACTGGGAGGACTGCTGTGGGAGAATGAACTCCACCCCAGCCAGACCCAATACACCCTCTTACAAGAGTATATGGAGTGAAGAGGAGGCTAAAGAGCTGTTCAGAGAGTGTATTGAGCTACACACGTCCTTTTGCTTTTGACTGAATTAAATTGAGGTCTAAACCCTTTCCTAGGCATGCTATGTCGCAGTGCAATAGATTTCTGTGGCAGTTTCTTTAGCTTTCTTTTAGTTCTGGAGTTATAACTTGTGAAGACTTAAAGAATGCAGTTACATGTTTCAAAACACCTTCCCATAAGATAAGTCACCACAATGGAACTTGAGATGAGCACAGATGCCGCAGCAGGAAGGAGCTAATTCTTGACTTGTTGGAGGTAAAGGTTTGGTTAACTTCTGGACAAAAATTCCCACTGTAGAAGGCAGTGGAAAATGGGAAGGAAGCAGGTGTTTATGCACATACCATCTCAAATCATGGGAACAGCATCTATGCCCTGTGGATACCCAGGTCTTGGACTTATAAAAGTGGTACCTCCAGAAGAATGACTCGAGGACCCCCACCACAAAGAAGACCAGGGTGAAGAAGGACCAGCTGGATGCCACAGAGATCCATGTAGTGGTGATATATTTTGCTTAATCTCTCTCTCTCTCTTATTCTCTTTCTATTCCCCTGTCACTTCCTGTCTCTTTCTGTCTCAACCTCACATTTACTGTTAAATAAAATCTGTACCGTTGACTTTGGCATATGGTCTTGTTTCCACCTTAATTTGGGCAGAAGTATCTCTTATAATTGGGTCATAACACAGCATTGCTTTCAACTGTCTATATATACTTATGTCTGTCTATATATATATATGCATGTGTGAATAGATATAGTTGTGAATATATACATACATAGTCTGTGCATGGTGTATATGAGCATGTACATATCAGAAGCAGACTCTGTTCTTTGCTATACTTTATTTCACTCTATTTCTTATTCCAATGTCTCCCATTTTCAAAGTTTTACAGTGCTTTTTAGCAATGCATAACACCAGTACAAAAGATATTAAGAGAGCAAGTTTGAGAACAATAGAGTCATTCATCATATATGTATATACAAAAAATTATTTGGAAAGCACAAAAATATAGTAGATAGAAAATAACACATAATATTTGAATCCTTCTATATTTAATTAAAAACAGAGTCATCTAAATTGCCACCAATAAATATATCTGCAGAGTTAACCACTTCTTCAGATGAATGGATTCTTTCTGCATGAAAATGTTGTGGTCGCTTATACCCAGTTCTTATTTTTAAGGTTATCTATGTCATCATAAGCAGTAAGAATTTTTTTGCTTCAGTGACAGCAGAGTCTCAAGGACACACTTAATACGATATTATTTATTTTACTGGAGATTAAGGGCATAGAAATTCACTCTGTCACTAGGTTTAAAAGTGATAATTTAAATAAGGGTAATGTTACTGTGTATAAGTGCAAAATTGTAATTTAAGTGCCTTTCCCTCAAGAGAGCTTTTTAGTGAATATTTTCAAAGTTGGCAGTAATGATTCCATCTAAGAGTAGATATTTACTACACTAAACAGTTTATAAAATGTGCATTTATTTAAAGAAAATAGTAGATCCAAAGTTTGGTATTATTGTCCAAAACAGAGTTAATATTCTGGGTTTATATACATACATAGCTAGCATGTTGTTAGCTTTGTATTTTTACTTGGTGTTTATTCTTATATTGATATTCATTAACAGATATCTAAAATATAGTCACGCCTAAGAGGATTCATACAATCTTATTGGCATTTTTTAATTTCGAATTTTTTTTTCTGCATTCCTTAATAGAGATGGTTTTGAGCTAGGTTTTTGGGTTTTTTTGGGTTTTTTTGTTTTTTTGTTTTTTTTTTTTTAATGTATCATTTATGTTCCAAGATATTTCTTTTCTCTAGTTAGTTCTTTTCAAACCTAGTTAGCTGGAAGGGTTATGTTGTTCATGTCTGTTTGTCACATTAGATTCCCAGAATCTCATCAGAACCGTGTCAAATTACATCAATCCAAACTCTGGGCTTCTGATAACGGAATGCTGTAAGAAGAATATGACTTGAAGGTTATTGTAAGACAAATAGCTTATCATGATCAGAGAAGTACTAGAAGAGATGCAATAATTTTTTGAGTGTTCATGCAATATGATTTTTTGTTGTATACCATAGTAACATAAAATTTTCAGTAGCCTATGATTTATAAAACCTGTTCACAACACTGGACTACATTTTATAAGGGTATTTGTACTCCTTCTAGGAGAGCGATTCTGCAAAGAAATACAGTAATGAGGTAGTGATATCTTTCATTCTGACCCCAGAAAAGAACCAACTACTAAAACAGGAAATTAAAAAATGCTCCCTGAAGTTAAATATATTACATGATATTGCTGCCTTCACTATAAGACTAGGAACGTAGCAAAATTGCATCCCCTGGCTGCACGAGCTCTACCAGCAAATCTGGCACAGATGCAGATAAACCAGGCAGGGTGCCTTTCTGCCTCTGCATTACGTAAAACAGATACAAAAGACAGTCTATCACAGAAATGTACATTAGCATATGCTGCTGCTATTGTTACGCTCAGCTGCTTCTAGAGCTTGGACAAGCCCCGGCACACAGAGAATGAACCTTTCTCATTTCATCCGTGGATTAGTGAAGCAGAGAAACTAAGTCTGTCAGAACCTAAGAATTGGCCTGTTTCTAGAAGTGTGCTATGGATTTCCCTGGTAATGCTCATATCTTTCAGAGAAGACTGCTAAATTCCTGTTTTTAGAATTTTGTGAATGATTGGAAAGATCTGGCAGGATGTTTTATCTACAACCCTAAATTTTCTCATGAGGAGGCAAGAGCTTTGAAGGGACAAGTCTATTATTTTTCTCCCATGCCTGCAAGGCTAGTTACTGTTGTGCCAGGCTTAACTTGCATAAATCCCTTAAATTATCCTTTTGGGACTGAGATTAGAAATTTTTTCAGGCTGCAATTGCCAGCCCATGGAGGGATGGAAAAAAAACCAAACCAAGATATAGTCCTGACAGTCCTTCTGCAGTGAAGGGCAGGCATGTCATGTCAGCAAGTAGTTTCTATTTGCTAAAACTATTCATTAAGTGAGAATGACACTTTATCCAGTGTATATGATCTTACTATTCCTTTCCCGTTTGTCTTGTCCTAGTGAGCCAATGATACAAAGTGTAGTATATTATCTTTTTCATATTGAAATGTTATTCATGTTCTTGAGCAAATTACACGTAACTGCTGTTGCAAATTTTATTCTGGGAACATGTTGAAAAGACACTTTATGAGTTCCCTAGCAGTGGCATTACTTAACTTTGAGAGCCAGAAGATTGCCTCCACTGTATTTAGTAATAATAGAAAACTGAATTTCCCATAGGTCAGTATGAAATACTGGCCACCTGTACACCAAATCTCAGTTACTTTCTTTGAGTAACTCTCACTGGAGATTTTCTGTTTAATTGTTGTCAGTTTTATTGGGGGTCCTACATATATTGGTGGATTTAGCCCTCATAGTCAGAAGAAAAAGTCTAGATATACCCAAAGTATCAAAGGTAAAAAAATATTGCCTTTTTAAATTTTTTTAAATCATGTAACTTTTGTTCCAGTTGTGAATATAGTAGAACAGAATAATATATTCAAAACTAATAGATATCAATCACATTGCATTACCAGAAATTGTTCTTTTGGACCAAATGCACACCTCCCTTGTATCAAAGGAACTCTGTCTTCTGTGGTGTTTGGCTTAGGCTCAGGGAGATGTGTGTATAGGGGTATTGGGAGTGAGAGATAACAATTTTGTGTCATTCCTACTTTGGGGCTCTGTCAGGTACAGCCTAGGTTTAACACATCTGTGTTTCCTTTGTACTGTTGCTGCAGAGGCACCACTGCTGAAGAATGTGACAGCAAGATTCAACATATTCTACCTTCTCAAAATATGTCTCTGAAGCTCTGTCTTTTCTGCTTATGTTCAGGTAACTTGTCTGAGTGAGACAGTACTCAAACTAAAAGGTAAAAAGCAGTGTCACTGGTTCACTTATAGCTGTAAGACCTTCTGACACAGCTCATCATCTTTATTGTTGCAACAACACATTCTACATTAGAAATTTCTTTGTGCTGGGACAGTTCAAAAAGTTTTCTGTCCTGTTAGATACATGTGGGAGTTGTGAGAAGGTATTAGGAGTCTAACAGAATTTGATAGCTTTTGTCTGCATTGACATTTACTGTGGCCTTTTTAAACTATGGTGAGATCAAAATTCAGCTTATATCCCTGGACAGGCCAACACACCAAGTAAAAGAAACATATTTTCAAGGGTACATATGTCTTAAGACCCACCCTCAACCTGTTACTTGAGTTATCTTTAATATAAAGACAAGATTTGAAAATGGACAGGTTGGGGTATTTCTTTGCAAGGTATTTCTGTTATGCTATGTGTTATGCAATGTTGCCATCAAATATACTACATGGATAGGGAAGGGAAAAAAATTAGTGCGTGAAACAAGCATGAGCATTTGGCTGATCCTGGGAAGCCCCAGCTCCTTAGTTCTCACAGTGAGATTTTTGTCAGTTGATTATTTGTTTTTATTGCAAACTGAAGTCGTGAGGGACATGCTACAGTGAAATCACTGTCTTTAAGCTGGCTATGAGATAAACAGAAATGCTTCAGCTAGGGAATAGAATTTTCTTTCTCCAGTATAAATTTCCATAGTTTGATAAATAAATTATGAGATACATTGGCCAACAGTTCCCAGACTCCTGCACAGCTCAGTCCAATACCAGGAAATTCATGAACTAGGAACTAGTGTTCTCTGCATTGCATGCCAGTGTCAAAATTCCTATTTATTTTACTGAGAACAGGAGGCCTTTTCAGGCGACCTTTCTTGCTAGTAAGGAAAATATTTCATCTAAGGCAAAATATGTACTGTCCATATTTTTATGGTAACAACAGTGAAAAAATTGAATGTTCCAGTCCTTCAGTTTTGCCAAATTGTCATCTAAAACAACAATACTAATATGAGTCCACTTTGTTCTGCCAATTTCTGAAGGTATCATAGAGGTTAAATAACAAGTACCCAGTGTTTCTGCTTTGGATGATGTTATAAAGGAAATTGGATAAACACAGGAATATAAATCAAGGAAAGGTGCTAGAAAATTATGCCATCAGTTAGAAAAATGTGCCATACTTATACCTGATCTATCCTCTTACTTGCTGAAAGTAGAAAAGAGAAAAGCATTTAGTATCTTGAGTAATCCAGGCACTGATTGATTGCATCCCATAATGCTTTCTAATGTATCTTCTAGAAAACCTTATAAATCATACACAGGCCTTTTCTCTTTAAATGCTACTTTATCAATTCTCAATTGTTCAACTTTCAAAATAAAGGAAGAAAATTAGGGTCTGAGCAGCTGGGATTTATTTTCCTCCTCAGGGCCTGGATTCAGTTCAGTATTTAGGCACATGTACAGCCTGAAGCAGGTGCGCAGTCCCATTAAAAATGTGTGCTTAAGTACCTTTGTGAATGACGATTATTTTTGGTCTTTCAAAACACTGTGACATTTGATGCATGTTAGAAAATCATTCCACTTGAAAAAGGTCACACAAAGAAACAAGGAAAGCAGTTGTTTTCATGAACATAATTATGGGCTTGAGTTTCAAACCTGCGATACACTGAGTTTTACATTTCATTGCTGGTGTCTGTGTGTGCATCTCTTACACATTTCTGTATGCAAATTGACTAGAAAGTTGTAGTTGTTCACCTCAATAAGCCCCAAATCATGAGAAAGTTGTGAAAATTATAAACTGAAGAAGTCGGTTGTGATTGTTCCACCCTATATTTCCAACCTGGAAAATTATTCAAGCTTGAGTCTATTTCTAGCTTCTAGTGGGAAATATTTTGCAAAACCTTCTTTAGGTGAGAGCTGCTGCGACTTCCATTTCTTTAACCATAGATTCACACAGAGCTTTGAAACAGATTTGGAAATATATGGTGATGGTGGAGGATGCTTTAACTTTGGTAACAAGCATGGTACAGCAAAATATTGATAATTACAGAGTTTTGCAAAAGCTGTCAATCTCATTGAATAGAGAGGAAATTACTGCTTTTATTACGCATTCCTTTGGCCCACTTTTTAAAAGGATGTAGGAAATAAGGATGAGAGGTTATGTAAAATAGCAAGAGAGGAAGTCTTTAGCTGAGTCAGGAAATCAAGTTCAGTTCACCAGCTACCATTAACCTCCTCTCCCACCTGCTAATTGAAAGCACAGCATTACATCTCAGTCAGTATTTGGGTCTGCTTCAAATTGCAATCAACCAGCAAGCTGTCCTTCTGAAATACACACTAGTAGAAATTTATTCAGAAAACATTCCATTGTTACATTTTATACATGGCTATTATAATATAAAATTATATTATGATTTTATATGGAGATATCTATTGATGCTCTCCTTAGTTTCCTACCCAAAAATATTGTTAAGTATGGAATCAGTCATAAATGGAAACAAACTATTTGATCACTCATTCCAGCTCATGTCAAGGGAAAAGGCTAATAAAAAGAACCTGACTGTCTTTATAAATAGTCATTTTTATAAATAAAAAGAATGAGAAGAAAGCTGTGACCAAAGCAAGTCCATATGTAGCATACAGTAGTTACTCTTTCCTAACTATAATGAAAGTAATTTCAAAGATTTGTAGGATCCCTATCTTAAAATTTTGCCCTTATTCTCTAGCTAATGTGTCACAATTTTCCAGCTTCAGAGAGAAATCATCTTTTCTTCAGGTATATATTTTTCCTACCAGATTTATTTTGGGAGCTTTGAAGACCAATAGGAAGTGGATTTAAAAGTGCTATCCAGATTATGACTTCAAATTGAATGGTCAGATTACCTGTCATACTTGCAGAGCAGAACTGCAAGGGTTGATTTCCTCCTGGGACCATTCCTTGTGGGAACAGCCCATCACACTGTGGTTGTAGAGTTGCTGGTATCTGTGTCAGTACCCCACAATCCTTATATTTTTCCAAGCCTGTCAGTTGCCTCTCCTAATGGAAAGCCTTGGCAGTTTGGATAGTTTTAGTCACCACAGTCCAAAACCAGCACAGTACTGCTGGTTTCCTTAAGATAAATAGGGTCCTTAAGCATAAGCAGGAAAGAGAGAAGAAAAGAAAGAAATGGGATTGTTCAGCATAGTTAAAGACTAAAGTGCAGTGTTTTTAAGCACATCTGTCCAAAGTAAACTTCTCTGTGAAATAACACTGCTTTTCTGCTAAGCCATTGTTGAAAGGATTTACATTTAATGGGAACTATGAATAATCCTCCTTGTTCTTCTCTTGTTTTGTCAATGAGCTCATGTAGTATGCAGGACTTAGGGCTTATCACAAAAAGCTAGAGGATCAGGGGATTGCAGGGATGAGGCGACTGTCAACTTCTGATGAAATTGAAAGCACAGAGGTATGTTGAGCCAACAGACTGCTCAGGTTAGAGGTTAGAGAGTGAGAGGCTAATTCTTCTCCACATTGAACAGGGACAGATCAAGTGTAGCGCTTCATAAATCACTGGATGAGCAACATAAAATACACAAGGTACAAAAATTGCTTATTTTCTTTTATGTCATGCTTTTTTGCCAATAACTATCTCCTGCATAAAAGTCTGAATATTTGAGAAGGTGGGGATTACAGGATACAAGTGGCAACTATTTTCGCAAAGGCTAGAGGTGATACCAGATAGATCCTGTGAACAAGGTTTCATCTTCTAAAAACTGTCAGATTAGTACCATATGCCAGAAATAAATACACAGAAAACTGTTAAGTAACAAAGAAAGCTGCTGTGCTTTTGTCTCCAGTATATTGTTCCATGTGCAATATTAGTCAAAATGGCAGATTTCATTATTTTCCTAACTACGAGTTCAAGGACCACGCACACAACTGCAAGTAGCACGCTGTTCTCCCAGATGTATGGAATAGGATTTTTATTATATTTTTAATACTTTTTTTCTTTTTTCCTCAGGGACATTATGGTCAACTATTTTTGATATCCACATCTGTCCATGTTGATGCTAACCTGCGACACTCTGTGACATAAGTCACACACAACTGGATGCACAGAGGTCAGTTGGCATTCTGGTAGAGTAGAGAATCTGACATTTTGAAGGTCTCTACCTCAAATCTCATTTGATGGTTTCCAAGTAGTACCTTGCAGACAACTACCCTTGTCATAGCTGACATCCTGAACAGCATTTTTAACAGAGAGACAAAGAATTACAACTGCAGCAAGAGGCTGAACTTCAGACCTTTTCTTTTTACCTGACATAATCTGTGAACACAAAATTTCACTTAAAAATCTAAATAAAAGCAAGCAGTCTTTCCATGCAAATCTTCCCCTCAGTGGAGATGGACTCATTGATAAGGGCAATAGAGAACCTTGTGACAACAGTAGCCCACGGGGCTTCCTTGTGTTTACAGCATCAGCACTCCTCTGCCCCACATCACAAAGTCAGCCTTGCTCCTGGTGAGCATCAACACTGTGACTGATTCATTGAACAGCAGAAATAGAAGAAAAAGTCAGGGAAACTAAAACTGAGGAGATAGGATGAGAAATGTCAATATGCTCAGCACTATTCCCTTGCAAAAGAACTAGAAGAATAATTAGCAATAAAAGTCAAACCATCCTGAATAGAAAATAAAGTTGTTGTGAACTAATGTTGAGTTTGGTGTGTCTTTTACTTGATTTTTCTATTGATTTTCTAAATCAGAGCACTCTTGAGTTTGTAGTCTTGCTTTCTGTCTGATATTTGTTTGAATAAGTTCTGTGCTCTCAGTGAAGAATATTTTTTTCAATGTAACAAAGTTTTTGATACCCTTGAGGATGTTTTCAGCTGTGGATCTTGTGATTAAATGTATGAGCAAAGGAACACAAATTTTTCAATATCTCCTAATACGGATCTAGCCTATTCATAAAGCAGTTTTTCAACAGTTCTGCATACTATAAGCTTTCCTAAATTGACATAATCCCTTAGCAGTATAAGGACACAGAAATAAATGTTAGCTTAGTGGTGTGCAGGTGTATATGTACAGAAACTAGAAAAAATGTATAATTATCTTACTAGCTTACATTTTATCTGAAACATTCCTACAATCATAAGGACTATAAACAACCTTTGAAATTATGCCTGACATAGGTTTTAAGCCAACTTTTCCAGCAGTCCATTGTATATGAGTATTTTTGTCATCTTTAACAATTCATGAATTGTTAAAACAAGGAGAAAATTCACAGATTTGTTACTGCATTTGTTAAACATCTCATACAAACTCTGCCTATGAATTTTATGGATATTATTTTTTTTCCACTAATTGCTATGCATGGTGTGATCCACTGAATCTGATAGTTTGTTTATGCTACTATTAGAGAGACTGAAATATCTTAAACAGGAAAACAAATATTGAATGACAAATATCAGACAATGCAATTCTCTTCTTCAACACCAAATTTAATGAATGAAAAATTATTTGTGCTATTAACCTTGAAAAATTCTGGACCTAGCAAGGCAAAGGACTGCATGCTGTCTGCAATGCCTTTTAAAAGAATTTTTAAAAAATATTGAAAAACTCTCATGTCAAATATTATGCCATCGGTTTGTAGAGCTTATATAAATCAATGCTGCTGACTGAGAGTATCTAAATAAATGGGAGCACTTATGTGACTATTCAGATCAAGTAAACTCAAGTTCCATTTCATTCAAATTACAATTCATTCTTTACAACAACTGCATTTTTTCACATTGAAGAATAAGATGAACGAAGTGCTCGACATGTCTATCTGTGTTCTTTGTTGCAAGCTTCGCAATCACTTGGTCTGTGCCTAATAATTATATAATTTAATTGATGTTATAAAAAGGGGAAGTTTTGGTCTGCGTGTTGACCTATTTGACTCTGTTTAGCCCAAAGAGGAGATAAGAGACAGGGATAAGAGATGAATTCCCTGCATGTGCACAGACAGATCCTCAAACAGGAAATCTCAGAAATATCCAGTGGCAGGAAGGAGTAGGATATGCCCTAGACTGAGACATCCGTTTGTCCAATATTCTCCTTTGTCACTAGGTCACAACACAGTTTGGCAAATTCACTTGCTTGGAAGGACATGATCACTTTATCTGGTTTAGATAAATAACACAAAATGTATTATATAATCCTACAATATAAGGGAAGAAAAAGAGCCAAGATATTGAAAAAAACCCCATTCTCAGCAGATGAAAATTATGTGACAATTGCTCTGATGGAGGGATTTCCTTAACAGTCCCAGCCAGTGAGTGAGTTTGCCCCTGATAGCTGAAGTTGCTATTTTGCCAGCTTCTTAACCTCTCAGAGATGACAATCTCAATGATGGAAACAAATCCAGCTTGTAAAATTCTATTATATCATTTGGGTTGAAAGATACTAAATACATATGATTTTCTTAAATAAATGTACTGTAAAATATATGACAGTTTTGATTTACCACTAGTTAAGAGGTTTTCAAATGTTGTATTTCATACAGTCACTTTGACAATTTGGATGCTACAAAACTTAGTAGTCCCAGAGCAATGCAAAGCCAGAGGGAGAGAAAATTATAGGCCTATGATTTTTTCTTTCTTTCTGTTTCAGTATATGGTTCACCAATACCCACATTAAAAACAAAATGGCTTTTTCATTGGTCAGTCTTTTGAGGAAATAAAAGCAATTAAATGGCACATTGATTTTCAAATTTCCTTCTTCCAGACTTAAGTGTGTCTTCTCTGGGAACTTACATTGAAATATTGTTATTTTGCATCCACTTCTAGCTATGGCACAGTACTTCACAAAACCTGCTTGCACAGCAGTACACAAGGTAGAACCCAGCAAATTAAGCTGACCCCATATTCCCTTTAAGAAAAGAAAGTAGTGAGGGGTGAGAGGCCATTTTAGGAAGCTGTGTTTAGGACAGGCAGTTAGCTGTGTTTAAGCTAGGGACAGGCAGTTCTGGAAGCTTAAAAGTTTTGTTGAAAATCTATTGGGACAGATCTTCTAAACAATGCTCAGCACCAGAGTTCAGCTTTTCTCCCATGTAACAAGAGGAGTAACTATATGGACTCTGCCTGGATTAACCATTAGGCCAGAAGAAAACTGGCCGTATGGTAGAAAAATCCAGTAGAATTCACAGTCTCTGGGAGCGCCCAACATCAGACATTTAGGGAAGAGTACAAAATCAGGCAAACTACATGCTGATATTCACCCAGCCTCCAGCAATTTGCAGCTCATATTTGAGCCAAAAGTGGTATCTTTATACTTAATAGTTCTCAGTGGATTTTTTTCCATGAACTTGAGCATTCAGTTTGAAACCATATAAATATTACTAGCCACAGAATTCTGCAATAAGTAGATTAGTTAGCTAGTCCATGCATTAAATCTTTAGGGAAAAAATGGACTTTTTATGTGAAGTTTTACTTCGTGCAAATAAAATACAAAATTTTACAGAAAAGGTTTAAGGTCCATTTATAGGCAGAGAAGGTAATTCAAAATAAGACCCCTTTCATTATGTTTTCTCAAATCAGTTTGGACCGTAGGGAAAAAACTGGTAAACTGCATATACATCACAAAGCATAAAATAAATATATTGTTCATCTCAAACTGGCTAACAAGGATGTTTCCATCTAAGGAATTATTTTTTTGTGTCTCAAAGATTTATTTTCTTGATTTAGGGCAATATTTAGAGACAAGGAATACAGTGTTGAATTTTAAAAGGGCAGTAACTATTTAAAAGTTTTCAGATTCATTTTAATTATGTTGATGGTTCTAACTGAAAATCTCTTTTTTCATGAAGTGTTGTTTGGAAGTTTAAAAAGTTTAAAACCATTTTGTGGCTTTTGCTCTTTTTGTGATTGCACTGTGTTTGTGCGACAAGGTTTTGCTAGTGAGAGGCTACAGGGTGGTTTCTGAGAGAGGCTGCCAGAAGCTTTCCCCATATGTCCTATAGAGCAAATGCCAGACAGTTCCAGGATGGACCCACCACTGAACTGGACCAACCCATCAGCAGTGGTGGTAGCACCTCTGGGGTCATGTATTTGAGAAGGGGGAAAAACCACTGTACAGCTGCATCCAGAGAGAGCAGTGATAATATGTGAGAGGAACACCTCTGCCAACATCAAGGTCAGTGAAAGAGGGGAAGGAAGTGCCCCAGGCACCAGAGCAGATTCCTCTGCAGCCCAAAGTGAAGACCATGGTGAGGCAGCTGTGCCACTGCAGCCCATGGAAGTCCATGGTGGAGCAGAAATCCACCTGCAGCATGGAGGAATCCACACTGGAGAAGGTGGATGCCTGAAGAAGGATATGACTCCATGGGAAGCCTGAGCTGGAGCAGACTCATGGCAAGATCTGCAGACGAGGTAGCAGCCTATAGTGGAGGAGATTTGCTGGCAGGACACTTGTGACCCCATAAGAGATCTGCACTGGAGCACCCTGTTCCTGAAGGGCTGCATCCTATGGAAGACACCCTACCTGGAGCAGAGGAGGATGTGAGAAGTCCTCCCACTGAGGAGGAAGGAGCACCAGAAACAGCTTGGGATGAACCAACTTCAGCCCCCATCCACCATTTTGTTGTGCCATTTGGGGGAAGGAGGAAGAGAAAATAGAAAGTTGAACCCAGGAAGAAGTTAGGTGTAGGGGGGAGATCTTTTTAAGATTTAGTTTTATTCCTCATTATCTTTCTCTGATTTGATTAGTAATAAATTAAACTAATCTCCCAAGTCAAGTCTTTTTTTGATTGTGAGGGTTCCTGGTGAGTGATCTCTCCCTGTCCTTACCTTAACCCATGAGCCTTCTGCTATATTTCTCTCCCCTGCCAAACTGAGGAATGGAATGATAGAGCAGCTTTGGTGGGCACCTGGCATTCACCCAGGGTCAACTCACCACAGTGATAAAACAGAATTTAACTTTTCTTCAATAAAAGTGAAATACAATCTACAGGTTATAAAGAACAGCTTCCAACTCATTTGCTTCTTATGTGGTGCACCCCTGATCTCAGTTCAGTTGGAGTGCAGTCATAATTCACAGACTTGTGATGGAGACACATCTCCACATTTTCAACTGCCGAGGTTGCTGTGTTTCCCAGGTTTTGATACAGATGCACTCTTGACAGCCTAATTTGGAGTATTCACTGCCACTGTACATAGACAGCTCAGATGATTAAAGGAAAGCTACTCTGTGTGAGCAATAAGTAATAATAGAAGTATTAGGGTTGGAAAAGACCTACAAGATCATCAAGTCTAACCTTTGACTGAACACCACCCTGTCAACTAAACCATAACACTAAGTGCCACGTGCAGGCTTTCTTGAACACTTTTGAGTATTGTGATTCTACCACTTCCATGCACAGCTTGTTCCAGTGCCTAACCTCCCTTTCAGTGAAGAAATTTTTCCTGATGTCCAACCTGAACCTCTCCTAGAACAGCTTAAGACCATTTCTTCTTGTCCAATTGCTCAATGTCTTTCTTGTACTGAGGGGCTCCAAACTGAACATAGGATTGGAGATGGATGCAGCCTCACCAGTGCCAAGTACAATCATAAGTACTGCTGACCACACTGTTCCTGATGCAAGTCAGGATGCCACTGGCCTTCTTTCCTACCTGGGTACCTGCTGGCTCATGCTCAGCTGCTGTTGACCACAACTCCCAGGTCCTTCTTCTGCACCACTTTCTGACCACCCTTTCCCCAGCCTGTAGTGCTGCTTGGGGTTATTGTATCTGAAATGCAGGAAATGGCATTTGCCCTTGTTGAACTTGATTTAATTGGCCACGATGTTGGGGAAGATGAATCAGGGAAACCTTATAAGTATGATTGCTTAGCAAAAGATTCTGAAAATATGAAACCTATAATTGAAATAGAAATGGAAGCTTACTTTGAGTTGTACCTAGTCTTAGTTACTGTATAACCTGAAAACAATAGCCTAGCCAGCTGAAGGAGAATCCCTTTTGATTGAATACCTTTCTGCTGGCTAAGGGATCCAAAGGTCAATGTAGCAAAACAGAAAAGTCTAAAGAGTAGTTTTTAGAGTTTAAAATATAACACAGTATGGTAATGTAGTAGTTCTTATAAGCTGTATGTAGATTCTATAGGATTTTGTGTCTTGTATTGGTTGGTCACTGAAAATTAGAATACTCATCACAAAAGGAGACATAATGTAACAAAGACTTCACTCTCTTAGCTCTGTCTTCCCCCTACTCTTGCTCTCTCTCACTCTCTTATCCCTGCTCTCTGACCTCTGCTCTCTTCCTCCTGCTCTCTGACCTTGCTCTCTTGCTCCCTTCTCTCTTAGCTCTTGCCCTCTTGTTCTTTCTCTCTCTCTCTTTGGGACTTCCCTTCAGCCAAGGCTGGTGGATGAAGGCAAGGCCCTTTTTACCCACGACCCTTGCAATAAAACCATATGTTCTAGAATATCTCAGGTCTGCAGAGTTCCTTCTCCCTGCCTTCCATGGATGCTCCTACACCACAACCTCATAGATCCAGTCTGTCCAGGTCTCTCTCTTTCTGCATAGCTTTCCTACCATTCAGCAGTTCAACACTTCCACCCAGCTTAAGAATCATCCATGGATTTACTGAGGTTGTACTCAATCACCTCATCTTGATCATGGATGGAGATATTAAAGACTGACCTCAGTACTCAACCTTAAGGAGCCCCACTAGTAAGCAGATGCCTGATAACTGGATGTGTTACCATTCATCACCACTCTCCAGGCTCATCCAGCCAGTTTTTAACCCAGCAAATAGCACACCTGTTCAACCTGTGGACTCACAGCTTCTCTAGGAGAATGCTAGGGGAGACAGTATCAAAGGCTTTGCTGAAATACAAGACTACATCCATAGTCTTTCCCTCATCCACTAGTCAGATCACTTCATCATAAAAGAAGATCGAGTTGGTCAAGTGGGACCTGCCTTCCCTAACCCCATGTTGGCTGGGCCCAATTCCCTCCTTGTCCTGTAAATCAGATCTTTCATATGTCCTTAGTGAAGAAAAATATTTTTTTAAATTTGAAGTTAGATAGAAGAAGCTGAAAAAGAAGCAAACAAAGTCTCCAGCTTCATAGTCATAAATTCAAGTTTGAAATAATTTTCTCTCCCATGAGAGAGATGGAAAACAGTTATCATCAATAAACACAATGGTAAATCCAAGTATTTATACAGTACTCTTCTGAAGACCCTGAGCAGTTAATAATCACTAATTAATTAAGACTTGCAGCATTTCTGGAAGGGATATGCAACTTGAATAATACATTTCTTAGGGAACCCAAATGTTAGGCTTTTTGTGTGACCCACAGGTTAACTGGAAAATTCTGGATCAAATGTATTTCAAGACCTGAGATGTTAATGTATTTTTATACTCAACTTCAGTGAAATAGTCCCACTATGACGTCTGCTCCATGGAGGCAGAGGAAACAGACCACAAACAGGGATGTGTGGTTATAGCACCCGCAAAATAATGGACAAGGGCTGCGATGGGAATTTAGAATGGACTACACTTTACGTGCTCAAGATTTCATTTGAGGTTTGGTTATCAGTTGTGTTCTTGCAGATAATTTCTTATCGAGCAAAGCAGATTTGTAAAAAATTGTTCAGTGATTATAGATGTCCCACTTTGATTAATGCCTTCCATAGATAGAAGGCATAACACAGCCACTGTATACCTAAGGGCCACAAGTTCTTCTACAGGTAGCATGTTTGCTGTATCAAAAGCCCAGGCTTGTGTAGAGTCTGCTGCCACTGTAATCTAGAACAGCTTCGTTAAAGTCATTAAGTGGGCTCAGTCCAGTGCATATAAAGTCCAGTCCAAATGTAAAGCTGATAATATGAAATAATAATGGCTTCTGTGTGTGAGAGAGGGGCAGAAAAAATATGAAATTTTGTGGCCTTAGTACCATTGAAGGCACTTTGTGATGACCATTCAGCAGCTGGATTTTTTCCTTTCAGATACATCCAAAGTACAAACATGCCTTTAAGGTTCCTCCAATCTTTCAATAAACCTAAATTCTACTGCTGATTTCTAAAATATTTTTTTTTATCATTAACAGTATTTAAAGAACTATAAATCCAAAAGTGTATGGAGACATTACTTAAAATATTACCTATTGTTAGATTTTTAATTAGATGATCAGCTTATAGTATTGATATAAAAAAAATTGGAATCCCTTTCTCTGCACAGATAACAAAATGGAAAAATAAACCAAGATGGGAAACTGAAGGAGTGAACTGGATTCTTCTCAATCTAGAAATATGGCACTTAAATGGGATTTTCTCAGATTTAGGAGAAGGAAATAATATGCCTCTCGTTTAACATCTGGTTCTCACCAAACCAATTAACCTAAAGTTTTCACATTCTGATGAAATGGTTGAAAGTTTCATGGTAATTAAAAGTGAAAGCCAACAAAAGCTCCAAAGAAACAAACAAAACCCCCAAACAAACAAACAAACAAACAAACAAAAACAGCACAGCAAATTAAATTGACAGTTTATTACTTTATGTTTTAACAGTCCACCAGTTTGTAAGTCGATGAGCTAGACAATCATCTGTGCTTGTTCTGTTTAATATATCTCCTTTTTGCATGAATCCATCTATGATCTGTCTATCTTTTGGATTCATCCTGATGTCTATAAGCAGAATTCTTTGTCTCTTCTATTGACCTTTGTTGCAGATGGAAGTTGATGGTGTCGTTCATACCTTTGTCCCATCTTTTGAATGCAAACTGATATTATCAGGTATGTTTAGCAGGTGTTGCTTAATGCTTATGGAAAGCTTCTGTATTTTATATCCTTCTTGGCAATTGTTTAAGACACGTTTGGAGCTGCAGATCACATCTAATTTGATCTGATGTGCTGAGCCCACCAGAAGAGGCCCACATAGGTACAGTAAACAAGTATTGCATAAGGCTGTACAAGCTAAATGAAGATGCATTAGGTAGGAGGTAACCTTGTATTAGATAGGTGGGTTTATTTAAATTTCAATTTATAAATTCTCTTCCTTAAGCTCCCTGGTATGCTTGAGTTATGGAAAATTTCCACCTTGTACCTGTGCAGAATAAACAATGTCCCTTTCACAAACATGACTCTTTTTCCATGTTTAGAGGGTTCCCAAAATTTGGCAACAATCCTGTGATAAACTTAAGATTTGATGTTTTTCTTCAATATGTGTGCTAGCTACAGGCATAGCAACATCAGTGTGCTTTGTGGAAACATTTCCCTAAAATTATCCTAATACTAGTGTATTCTCATATTACTCTCTCTGTTTTGGTACGGAATTAGTGCATGAAGTCTAGTCAAGCTATTTCCTATTTCAAATGCAATTTTATTATTCTCAAATCTGATACCTTCTCTGCATATCCAAAATTACACCAGGTTCTTGACAAGTGTTCAGGATGCTTCTGTTCTCCTATCTCACTCTTAAACTAAGACCAGAAAAAGAAAACCACGGCCATATACTTTGAAAAGGTCAAGTTCTGCTCTCAACAGCAACATCATAATTAAATACAGACTTAGACCCTAATGAGTGCTGTCTGTCAGACTATCTGATGACTAAAAATGGCAATAATTTCTCCCTCTCAGTAGTTACCAAGTTAAAAAAAATAATGTTAGAACAAGAAAAGTGTTGCTAATCAGAGAAGTTTTGAGTATAAGGACATAAATATGATCTCATTAATCTAAATAATTAAAGTTGTAGAAAAATAGCCCTACTGAGATACCAGCACAGATGATGGCTTGTGGCTGGCATAGCTTATCTTCTTTGTACATAATCTGTGGCACTTTCGCATAAATAGAAATAAACACAGATCATTTTACCGACAATTTATTCTGAAGCAGAATACTTAAAGGTCACCACATCATGAAATGGGCTGTGGCTCTGCTAAATCACCATCATCACAAACATATTTGGAAGATATTTGACCACTTCCTTTATGTAAATATATTAACGGACTTGGTTGCACAAGTGATTTTGTTCTTCTTATTGTTGCAGTTTGCAGTTTTGAATATGATTTCTTTATTTACCTCTCCTTAGATGGTTCTCATCTTACAATATTGAGACAGATTTAGGCTTTGTTTATGCCTGTGTTCTGTAAAGCTTTTGTTCTAAAACAGTATATTTCTATAGGTCTCAGAGCATCACCTAGACAAGAGAACACTACACTGGCTGCTAAAATGAAGTCGTAAACACTGTCTGCTAAAACAAAATTAAACAATTTCTCAGTGCTCCTTCAATTAATTTCAGAATAAGCAAAAAATCCCTAAACGTTGAGATCCTTTTTCATTTTTCACTTGGTCTGGTATATATGCATGCAATCCTTACAAAGCATCAACTAGGGAAAAAGTGTGAATACTAAAAAAAAATCAATTACTATTTTCGTTAATGTCAACTGAAATAGTATGTGAAATCCATCTTCTGGAAATTATTCACAACAAGTGCAAAGGGAACTTTCAATTCAGTGAAAGAATTAGTCACGTAATCTGAAACTTGTGTCTGTGAGATGAATCCAAAGGGAGGGAAAGGAGGGATGCACAGAACTGATTCTTGATGGGTATTAATTAATGAAGCTCCTTTGCAAGAGGCCTAAACCAAAGGAGATCGATGAGAAATTTGGTGAGTTGATGACATACAGAGTCTGCTATATTAGTTGTCTCCACGTAAGATATTTTTCTACTTCTTTGTATTTTTCTCCAACCTTTGAAAGAAATGTTATAAAATATAGTTATGTTACTGTCTTACTATAGTCACTGTGTCATATTTTTTATTATGTACTACCAGCAAGCTCCAGGTGTGTTACAGTATCACTGGTTTCTGGCACTTCACGTTCATGAACTGACTGTTTTCATTCATAGGAACAGAAAAGCATTGCATGTGTTATGAGAAAGGTGTTTAAGACATGAACAGAGCAAAAAGTAAGATGTTCTGCAAATCTAAGTCAAATATCATACTTGATAGTTTAGGGAATTTTTACTTTTGGAAGAAACCAGAGGAAAAGGACAGTAAATGGTCAGTGGTTTCGTGCAAGGCCAAGGGACCTTGAAGGAATGAATTGAAACTAGACAGGTGACACAACAATGAATATACAGAGTAAAAACTGAGTCCTGGCAACAGAAAATATTTACTTCTCTGCTTGTCCAGTCCTTGCTATTGCTGTGCTGTTTTCTCTCACTTCTGATATTCTGACTGACAGCCTATAGAAATTTTTTTCTGGGCATGTGTTCACGCTACCTTTCAGGTAGACTATCTGGAAAAGCAGAATGCACACGTTGAAAGGGTTGACTGCACACTTAAAATTTGCTCCTCATTCACATAGATCAGGACCACTGGTAATATCAGACCTGTGGATATGGATTCCTGACTATTTAATGTTTTGTATTTTCCTCTTATTAATGCATCTGCTTTGCAGGCAGAATGCAGGAATTGTTCAATCTGCAGGTAGTAGGAGCAAGCATCGACCTGATACAGCTACCTGGGTGCTCCTGTGCCGCTGTGCACCTGCCCAGAATGTACTCACAAGAGCATTCTGTACTTGCTCTGCAATGGGTCCTAAGGTGCATTTAAAAGGCTTTTAAGAGGGTCTTCAAAAAGTGAAAAAGTGTCCCATTCATGAAGTCTTTGTTTCCTAGGTTCAATAGGATGTTGGTGCAGAAAGCTCAGAGAAAGAGGATGAATCCTGCTGCTTGGAATTGTGTGTGCTTTGGGTATTACAAGGGAACATGAGGAGCTGCAGTCTTCAGAGTTTATGTGCATATCCTGATGTAATTTTAGGTTTTGCCAGAAAATTCACAGTGCTGTTCAGATTCTACTGTGTATTCACCAAGGAAAATATTCTTTTTTTTCTGTTTTCACCAAAACTAGGAGAGCTCCTGTAGGGTTGCCTGCAGATCCTGACCAATAACAGGGGTCCCTGTATTTCAGACTTTGGACTGTCTACCTGGTGGCTCCATTACATATTAGTGCTGGAAATCTAAGATGAATGTAGCCTCAATATTTAAATACTGTGATGCTGTACATACACTACATGCAAGTCAGAGAAGACTTGAAGTACACACAGTATCACCGGTATTGCAAAACTGAGGAATTATTAAAAAAACAAAAAAACAAAAAAACAAAAGAACACAACAACAACAACAACAGCAACAACAACAACAACAACAAAACACGGCTATTCCTGAAATTGCCTGAAACACATTTTCTCACTACTATGTAACTCAGCTCAGTTTAGGAAAAGCAGCAGGTTTTATCAAACTTTGTTGGGCTTGAGAATAACAGATTAAAATCATATTTGAAAATTTAAAAATAAGCGAGTGATGATATTACAAGCAATTGAAAGAAGGTTAATGGTGGCTTCTTAATATCTCTGTTAGTATTAGTTTCAGAAAATCAGTTAAAGCCACTCAGACAGCTTAGGTGTCCATATATAGGCTCCCTGGAAGTTCTCTGAGCTCTGATACAGACAAGAAAAAATTGCGTTAGTTTCCAATGTGTTAGTTATCTGAAGTCATAGAAACATTATTTATTCAGCAAAATGTACTTTGCTTTTGAAAATCAGTTCATTGAACCAGATGACCTGCTGCTGGTAAGAATATATGGAAAAAATTTCATCTATTCCATGCATAGTATTTTGTGATTCAAAAAAACAAATAAGTTCACTTTATTTCTATTGCTTAAACAATATCTCCTATTCAAAATAACATTTGAGATATGGAACACAAGATATTAAGCTTCATAATTTGCCAGTTTTCATAATTTGATGTGAATTTCTATATTGCTTTCCTCACTGAAAATAGAAAATGCTGAAATGATGTGCGATCCAGCATCATGTATTTGTCAACAATCCATGAAATCTTTCGCTGACCTAAACAAAGGCAAATTATTTGTTATGGGTATTCTTTAAGCACAGTACTATTAGCCCAAAATTGAATAGAGATTGAAAAGCAATTGTATAGAAAAAAAATGAAGGAAAGAATTTATAAGCATAATTATGAAGCCATACCTCAGAAGATGATCAGTCCTCAAAGTGAGATGGAAATTGGAAAAAAGAAATAGATGAAAGCTATAGTTGTTGATTACTTTCTTATTTATTTTAGATTGTGTATTAAATCTTTCACGGAATTATTCCTTAAAGGGTATATGACAGTGAGAGGTAACAATTTTTTTAGTTTTTTTATGAACTACATTTGTGATAAAGGCTTGACACAGCTGATATGAAGAAACATTGATAGGACCTTGGTACCTAGAAATAAATTCAGTCCTGTTGTATGGAGTAGCATATTTCATGTGGGAGAAATAGCAATCTATTTTTAGTTCTGCTGTACTCTCAAGAAATGCACCTTTCCTCCCACAGTAAGAACTTATTGTACTTTCACAACTCAGTGGACTGTTAGTAAAACATTTTAAGCACAAAATCCAGCAAGATGCAGTCAAGTATACTACAGACTTGAAAGTCACTCACTGAAAATTGCAAATGCTTTATGTGAGTTAGTTAAGTCCAATTCCTCCCTGATTAGTACAAATACTTCAGTTCTTCCTTCTCATTCATTGGTCAAATCTCTCAAGTGCAATATAAATCCCCTTTTAGTTTATTTCTCTGTTTATTTTTTGCCTTGTGATATTAAAAAAAAAAAATCACTCACTCCAGTTCTGCTTATTTAGCGAGTCAAGTTGCCAATGGCAATCTGTAGATAATATGCAGCTCAGCTAAGCTTTCAAAAATCATGTTATAACTGATGAAGTTTTCCACTGTTATGATTAATATTCAGCTACAGAATAAATTAAGCTGTTAGTCTTACTATTGAGAAACTCCCAGTAACTTCTAACATTTTCATTATGTAACATCTTTCTGAGTTACTTAAAATGAGCATAGTAAATATTTGAAATGAAAACTTGTCATGATAGAATTAAGTTGACTTGTTGTTTATTTTGTAAAGAATTTATTGAAAGTAAGTTTTCCATTGTGAAGTTTACAACAATACAGTTCTGTCGACGTTTAATATTTTCTTAGCTCTTTGTTTGAAGAAGACAAGTGACTCCATGTTCTTGAAGATATGCTTTTGAAGCTGTCACAAGCATGAACTAGTGGATCATGGTGTTCACAGTTATCAATAGAACAGCCCTTTCAAAGGCCCCAGTGGATGTCTGGGACTAGTAGGAATTCAGAGGTGTTCTTAGGTGTTTTGGCAGTGACAGCAGGGTTCTCAAAGGGGAGCTTTCCAAACCTTACATGCAGGTAGATGTGTCTTGAATGGGACAAAAAATAAAGAAATATATATAGCATTAAAATGTGTAGAAAGCAGCTTCCAAGGCCAGTGACAATTAGCAGAATTACAACAGGCCAGTTACTCCAGGATATCATGAGTGAATAGACCATTGGGTGAGTTATCAGCTGCACTGTGCCAGTTAACCTCAAGGGCAAGGAATGGTTTTGGACATGTCACATTTACTACTGTGAACATAAAAAAGGAGTTCCCATCCTCAGTGACTTTTCTTTATGAAAACACTGGCTTCACACATATTACAGCAAAACCCACTTAGACTTGCAGTTGAATTTGGTTGAAAGCCTTGAAGTGACCAGTTAGTCTCAACTCATGCAGTACCTATTTTTTTATCTTGCGCACTCAATTGTCCTTTTTCTAATGAGCAAGACTTTACATCACTACCTTATAAAACGAGAATGTGATTTATATGTTAGAAAGAAGGTCAAAAATCAATAAGAAAGTAAAGTAATAGGTAATCTTTGCAAAATTATACTTTCCAGTGTAGAGCATCTAGGTCTTATGTAGCCTTAGTGTTTTCTGGGATGAGTAAGGCACAATTTGGAACCAGACTCTGTTCGCTGGAGTAACCTAGTTCATTCCTTTCATAAAGTGGGGCATGTCCCCCTCAGCTGGTTAAAGGTAATGCTACACCTACTATGTATTTGAAGGTGATATGTGCTGTAAACATTAGGGGCTTGTACTACAGGGTGTTGGTAAGAATGAGATAGGAAAATCAGGCAAAATAGACTTCCAAGTTCACTGAATCCAGCATTCTCCTATATCTGGCAATCATGGTGATAGTTTATCAAATTTGTTGTTGACAACCATTAAATTAATTATATTGGGGTTTTTGGGTTTTTTTTCAATTTTTCTTGAACTTTTGATTTTGGCAATTTCATGTGAAAATAAGTACCAGAGTTTACAGTTAATGAATGGAAATTTCCTTGAATCAGTTTTTAATGAAAAACTTTTTCATGCCATCACATTTCTTTGCATTTACACTATGAGGCAGGTAACAGAATTTCTAATTTTTGATTATTTTTATATAATCTAATTTTATAATGTCTCGGTTTTCTATTTCTTCAGTGATCAGTCCTAATTACTCAAGGGTTTTTTATATGCAAAACTACTTCCAGTCTACTTTTCATACTTTTCTATAACCGAGGAACTAACTAAAGTTCTGCCGTGTCCCTTTTGGGATAAAGTGCACACTGTGCACTCCAAGGTGCACAAGATGAGGTAATATCATTAATTACAGAAACTCATAATGTGGCAATGTCAATTATCCCATTATTCTTCATGTCACATAGCATGTTGTTAGGCTCCCAGCTACATCTGCATCAAAGAATCTATAACAATTTTCATGACCATGACAAAGACTCTTAAGTAGTTTTACTAAATGATGTGAAATATTTTTTCTTCATCTACCATTTTATAGATATATTCAAAGAACTTAAATAAAAAACTAAGAAACAAGATTTTTCCATTGCAGAAGCCATGCTGGTTTTATTCTACTTCATGATATTCTAGACACTTCAGTTTTTACCCTTGGTAACCATCATTTCAACTAATACGCCAGGTACAGACATAGGCCTTAAATCTCTAAACACTCTTTCAAGAGTAAAATTCTTACTATGAATTAGATCAGATAGCTAATTTGAGAATTATAATTTTTAAAAAAGCTCTATCAGTATACCAACATTTAATTATTCCTAATTAGTAGTATTAATGTTTTGGTTTTAATGCACAGTAGAATAAGAATAATTAAACTAGAGAGGGCTCTGTGCAAGTAACTTCGCTAACTCAGGTCCTGTTCTCTCTGGCATTTCTTGGGATAGACATACCATGAAATTTCCACCAATTGAAATGCTTTTATGTTTTGGGTTTTTTTTAAGAAGAAAAGAAGGACAATACAAGTAATTTTCTTGAAAACTGTCAATACCTTTTTTTTAATATAATAATAGATCACACCAGATATCTATAGAGCTGAATAGCCAAGACCATGGTCAATTGAAGTTATATAAGGTTAAGTATATAACAGGACAAGTAAGCAGTGATACTTCTTGAAAATACTCTGCAGCCTTCAAAAATTTGTGCTTAGGGATTTCTTCAGCTAGACGCCTAAACTGTCTGTTTAATAACCCTCCATGGAATTTTCTATGATATTGTTCAATCACACTGAGCCTGTCAAACTTTAACAACCATATTGTCCTTGCTAGCTGATGATTAGGGACTAAGATGGCCAATTCCAAGCATTTTTGTTCAACCCTTCAGTGAATCCACATACAAGTTATTAAGTTTTATTATTTTGTAGAAGGCATTCAAACCAATTTACGGATGCTAGAAATGGTTTAGAAAAAGAAAAATAGCACTTTTTTTGTAGCACAGAAAAGACTATAAAATTTACAGTGCAATTCTATCTTGTAGGAGGCATTCCTACAACTGTTGTTAAGGCCTATGTCACACTTGGCATCAGAGCAGAATCAGTCCATTAGGCAACAAGGCTTCTGCAGAACAAAGGATATATCATAAGATTCCATTATTTCACCATTAGACCAATGTATACACATGGCTGCTTATACTCTTCTTAGCATCAATATATTCCTCCTGCCTGGTATAGTTTCAGAGGGGATTAGTCTTCAATACATGCCCTGGGTAATGATTTCAGCAAAGAAGGCTAAGGCCTCTACCATGTTCACAAAGTGACCCTTGTGCAAATGGGAAAAGTGCAAAAGAGCTCAAAACTAAACATTGTCCTGTACTAACCTCCTGTATAATTTTATTGCAAAGAATTTTTTATGTTGTAGGTTCATATTGCCCTCAATTAGTATGTGAAATTTCTGTTGGCACTTTCAGTGATGTTAAGAGTGCCCCCTTTGAGCTACCAAGAAGCATTTTTCATTTATGCAATGATGGCTTTGCTTGGCATAAAAGTTTTGTTACTCAGAATCTCTTCTGTCCTTGGCTGATAAGTAGACAATCAAATCAGACAAGGCTAGACTTTCTGAAACTAATTGAGATGCATGAATTTCAGCAGGTTTGAGGCAATGAGGATAAAATACAGTTTAGAAGTATAAAATTTAGTATAAATGAAATAGTGTTTTAATAATATGTTTCTAAGATTTTCTTTTCCTGCTTTTCTGTTTTCCTGCTTTTTGATTGAGGCAGAAATAAACAAAATCAAATATTTAGTTTAAAATAAAAGATCCTGACATGCTCTAGAGGTGTGCTACCAACGTGATAAAATAATTTCATCTATTTTTCCTTCTAGTTTGAAACCTTCAAATTGAAAAAGCTGATGTTTAAGACATATTTCCATGTAAATTACTTTAAGTTATCTACATGTAAAGATTCGTGGAAAGAATAAATAGTAATTATCATTGCAGACAGCTCAAACTGAAGAGAACTCTGCACTTCACAGCAGCAATTAAGGAAAGCAAACTTGGTAAGATGGATAATGAATAGGTTATAAAGCACACAAGTATTCCATTGGAAATCAATGGAACACTCTCCTCAGAGTCAATCAGGAAAAGGATAAAGAAATAAAGGGTGTTCAGAAGTGAGCACTGAGAACTATACGATGTGAGGCATTCAGTAAAATGTTCTATGAAGCAAAATTATGGCATCAAGACTGAGTAATTTGGCAAGCTGATTCATAGAAGCGACCATTAGCATATGTCACAGAGAATCAAAGAAGAGTTTAAATTGAAAGGATCTTTGGAAGTCACCTACTCAAGCAGGGTCAGCTAGGGTGGGTTTTCCAGGACCATGTCCAGTTACATTATAAATATCTCCATAGAGACTCCACAGCCATTTCAGGTAATCTGTTACAATGTTTGACAATGTAAAAAAGAGGGATGAGCTTTATATGTATCAAGGTATATAGACATAGGGAAACAGATAAATATATAGCTACAGTCATACAGATACATACACATGTATTTACCCTCATCCTGCAATCCCATGTGAACAGGAGTGGCATGTATGGGCAGGTAAGATGAAAAGAAATTTGTGTAAGAATTCCTACTTACTGAGTCTTTGTTTCTTCCTGTCTGTGATAGCAAAGATCTTACCAGAAGCTGTGTATTTCCTAAGAATAATTTTTCAATCTCCAGTAACTATAAAAGGGTATGAATAGTCATAGATGTGCACTAAATATTTGAAAATATCCTTGGTGTTCAACTCATTCCCAAAAGATTACTGAGATAAGAAGCTTAATAGAATACTAAGCGAAGGTATTGCTGATGTTATTCTCATTTAAAACACACATTTAAACTGATAAAAGAATATGTCCTTTAGAATCAGTTTTGCAATTTGATTTTTTTAATTTTGAATATATTTTTGAGAAATACCTTCAAAGATAGAAATATTTTAACCTTAAAGCATATTTCTCTGTAACTGATTATTGAAGGATTTCTAATCTTCACCTAAAATATCACCTAAGATTTACTATCAGAGATTTGTTACAGGGTTGTGAAAATGCTGTCTCTGATTTCTTTTAGTCATTCTTGGTGTATTGGGTTTGCATGGCCAAGCCTTGGTAGGAGGAGCGGGTTACAGGGATGGCTTCTGTCCAGCCAGGATCAACCCACTACACTTGGGAAAGCGCAAATATAATTGGATCTTTCAAGACTTTTTTTTTTTTCCCCAATATTTTACTATTTTGCTTGATTTCTGTCTGTAAAGAGTAATTTAAAAAGTTATCATTGTAAATTTTACATAGTGTGAGAAAAATTTCATGGCCAACTAGCTGCACAGTTTTTCAGTAAATGACATAGAATGGTTAACCAAATAATAAAGTGAAAGGATACATTTCTTTCTTTTTTTTCCTTTTTTTTTCTTTTTTTCCCAGAATATTCAAACCCTAAACTTGACAGATTCCTTTCACTTTTAGTTTTAAGCTTCTTTTGTATTAATTTTTTCTCACCCAAAATTAATCACTGCAGCCTCTCCTCTTATTCCCACATTCTATTCTGATCCCAGATACATGAATATTTTAAAAACCCCCATCAAACACTTTGTTTGCAGTGCAGAAAAATAAGAAAGTGTCCTGGGGCATTTCTTATATATTAATTATAGCTGTGGTTGATTTTCAGGAGTAATTTTTTCAGAAACCTGCCCATGGAAAGTGAAACTGTTCCAAGAACTCATATTAAAAATACTACTATTAAAAAAAAAAATAATCAGAACAATTGGTTCTATCCAGAAAATAGAATAGTTGATACATGGATTTAGACATAAGAGTCACGAAGAAAAAAGGAAGGAAATGAGGAAGCCAAGTACCCAAAGTATCTCTAATAAAATAGCAGGGAATACATAGGCATAAAACAAGTATACAAAGACACACATAAACATTCATATGCAAATGCACACACATATTCTTCCATTTGTTGTATTCTCTAGATCTTGTTTATTATCATCAGCAAAGATAATTGAATACTTTGTATACTAACATATTCTCTGGTCCAGAACTGTTCCATGCGGTTTGGTAAAATAATTTTTTATAAAAACCCTCAAATTTCTATGTCTCAGATTTTCATCATGCTGTTTGAGTCGGATTTAAAAAAAAAAAAAGAAAACAAAAAAAAAAAACCAAAAAAACCCCAAAAAACAGAACAAAACAAAACAAAACAAAACAAAACCAAACCAAACCAAACCATAACAAAAAAAAAAAAAAAAAAAAAAAAAAAAAAAAAAAAAAAAAAAAGACACACTAAACTGAATACTTTTATCTGTAGCTGGAGAAAAGGCACAGAATTCTAAAGGTAGATGACAAGAAGATTTTTATCAGTTAAACGTAAGCTTCCTGCCCCACTGTATCACAGCATTTAAGAAGGACATGCGAAATCCTCTGAGTTATCAATTGGTACCTGGGAGATAAGGATGATGTGGCATATCTAGAAATAAGAGATTTAGCTCCACAGCTCTCAGAAATTTCTAGTAAAATGTTGAATCAACAACTCATCCCTAATGTAATGATCAGTTTAACTAGGAAAGGTTAGAAAGGTTATTCCTCTAAAGCGTTGCCCATACAACAACCACTAAGATGTACAGCTGCTGGTTGCAGCACTGCATGAGCACCACTGTTGTGAAATCTTCATAGAGCAGTCCATGAGGCTTCTGGTGACAGAAAGAGAATGACCACAAGGACAGTGGGTTACCATAGACAGCTTTGCTACAGTGACATGACTGTATATTTCAGGCTAATGCAGTCAGCCTAGAGGTGCTTATTCTCTATAACTTGCACAGATTATAAGAGAAATACCAAGCTCCCAAAAGTTCTCTTTGCTTTTTTGTCTAAATTATTAAAAATGGCATACTTTTAATCACTTCATAGAAGTAAAAAGTTTTTTTGAAAGAGGATGAAAAGGCATTTTGGTAATTAGTGTTTGCAAAGTTGTAAGAAGTTCTAAATTTCAGTCACTGGGTTCAAAATAATATGAAAAATTCTTTGTTCCAGAACTTCTGTGAATGTCCCTAAGTATACACTGCCTTTGATCAAATGATCAAGGTAATTTTGATGCCTTTATTCATGTGGAGTAGGTTATTGCACAACAAAAATAGTCCTACAGAGATCCCAATAAAAGTACTTGTGGTTTGCAGTACTATTCAATGCAAACAACAGGGTCTACTACCAACTGATAATGAGAAGAGAGGGTCCACTTCAATTTTAATTGAATCAATAGGAGTGTTTTCATTTGCTTCACTAAATAGGTGCATTTCCTTTTTTTACAAGATTTCTAATAGCCCATTCTAAAATATGTTTCTCCCTAGTGAGATCAAAATGAATCCTGCACTGTGGCCACCAAGAAAGATTTTCAATGTGGTTGCAGTCATTGTGCTGTTTTACAGAGAGTAGCATTTACAACATTTGGTCATTTTTGTACCACTGAAATAATGAGACAGACACACAATGTGACATGCAAATAGAAAAGAATGCTTTCCAAAGCTATGGAACAGGTAATAACATGGTCAACTCATCTGAATAAAAAGCATCATTGTTCTTAACCAAATAAAAAATACGGGGAAAAAATTATTGCATTGATGAAGTAATGTAAAGGATGCAGCATTGCCAACCTCGATAGAGTCCTTAAAACCTGATAGGCCTCTTAACTTGCCATAGCTACAAACTATTTGAGTACATAATGGTTTTTCTAACAAGTGAAAAAAACTTAGAACAGACTCATTAGGTGAATGCAACTGCTCAAACAGAACCTTCACTTGGTAGAGCTACCTCTTTAAAATGTAGATATTTGATCATGTATGAGTTTACCAGTTTAGAAAAGCAAAATAAAACCCCTGAGCACTTCTAATAAAGATCTACATTATCTGAAAATTATTGAGATGTATAGGGCTCTAAAGAAAATAAATTGATAGCTTGGGTATATGCTAATTCTCATGCCATTGTAGCTCATATACACTCCTACCACCAATTGTTTACATTGCCTTTTCATACAACATTGAGAACCAGACTTGAAGAGGAACCCTTTTATAGTTTTTAGAGCAGTCTTCTGAAGTAATGCCTTGAATTCCATTAGAGCCCCCTGCAAAACTGTTACAAGATGGAAGTTTAAAATTCCTTGAAAGTTTAAGATTTTTTAGTATACTCCATGAATACCAAGTTTTAAACCTGTCTGCCTACTTTATTTTGATAATCTATTTTAAGAGAGTGTTTTTCATTATATAAGACTGAACTCTTCAAAGATACAGCCTTTAAAAACGTGAATGTACCGATTGAGCTCAATTGAATTAGATTACTGAGAATAGTAACCATAAATGCCTGCAGGAAAAACAACAACATTTCTTTAGTGTAATTTGCAACAAATACACTTTTTCATAAGTGCACCTAAAAGCGAGGTCTTGGTCACATACTTCCCTTGAGCTTTCTAGCAAGAAAGGCCAATAGAAATAAACCTGTAAGTGGACAGAGAAAGATTACCTTTTTCTCAGGATAGCACAGGTGATGTCAGCAGTTCAGTGATGGAATTCTAGGACTTTGGATCATTTATAAAATCCTTTTGTAAAACCTGAATGGAATTGCAGGTGAATAATAAACACTCATCTCTTATATGTGAATAATAAACATACATCTGTTTTCTGTAAAAGCACAGCTAATCAAATTTAAAGTTAATATCTGTATATTTACATGAACTGAGGGGGTGCAGCACAGAAATCTGGTACAAACTATGTAAGTATGTGTGCAATATTATTTTAAATAATATCAAAACATCTGAAATAGATTTTCAAACCTCCTTTGACTAATTTGATGTAACTCAAACTATATCTCCTACAAGACAGTGGATAAGCACAACCTAAGTTAAAGCAAACATGTTTGGTAGTTTTTGATGGTAATAGTATAACAACTCTCTTCACAAGCAGGTATTATAGTGCTTATAAAAAAGGACTCACTTTCCTTTGATGGACTACCACTGGCTCTTTCTTTTCTACCTCTCCTTTTAGTGATATTTGCTAGATCTTTAAGCCTGGAAAAACCAACTACCTGCAGCCCCAGGGAGCTGTTATGTATTACTGCAATTTAGTAGTGGAGACTGCCATTTCTTTCCTCCAAAACCACTAAACGTTTGAATTTCTGCTGTTGTTGGTTGCTTTTTCTTGGTTCTTGCCTCCTTAAATGCTGTTAACTACTTTTGTCTTAATGTAGTTGCTTGAATGTTTTGGAAAAGGATTAATTTTTCACTCAGGTGGTTTGATGCCTTTGGTACTCCTGTGTTTGGGGTGAGTTTGAGAAAATCCTTTCTCCCAATCCTTCCTTTGCCTCTGCTATTCTGGAAGTAGCAGGAACACCTGAGCTGTGGATGTAATGTTGTTTTTCTCAGGGCAGTTGCATGTTTGCTCTTTATTTTATTATGTGTATAATTTACCTTCAGTTAAAGGAAATTCTGTATTAGCTCATGATCCTGCCTGTGGAGGGGCTATATTTCACTGCCCGCTGGCCATTGTGGGACTTCTACAAATTCAAAATAAGGACGTAAACTCTATCTGCTCTAAAGAAGTGGCTCTCAGCAAGCTGTGCAAGTGTTTATAGTCTCATGGCTGAATATTTAATTTTGAGTTGTGTTGATGCCATTCAAAAATAATGGTAGAATTAAATGAGATGTGTTTGATATGATTCTTTCCTTCCACTGGCTGCATCTCCTTAGTATTTTATCTTTCAGTTTAGTAGGATTTGCCGGGTTGACTGGATCTAACTGCCAAGGTTTGTCTTGATCTGGCAGGTTCTCATTTATTGTCGTAATATAACATTGTTCCTGTTTGGATTTTTTTAGTTTACAAATACCCTGTAATATGTACAATACGAGCAGTCAGAAGGATGTAGAAAAAAAAGTCAGCAACATGGACAGTAACAAGTACACATATGCCCTGTATTTTTCCCATGTGCTAAATGTTCTGAAAAAGGCTACTTTATAAATCTTCTGGTAACAGACTCTATAACTAGGATGTGGTTTTTTATGAAATCCAATGTAACTTTCTTTTTGAAATGAATATGAATCTTGATTTTTCAAGATACATATAACTTGGAATTTTATTTGGCAGAGTTATACTTACTAGGACAGGCCCAGTTACAGTCTTTTTGGATTGAGAATTATATATTTATTAAGCCATTACAAATAATTGGAAAATGTCAGAAGAATTGACTTAAGTTCCACAGTCAGTTTAATCTGGCGTATGTTTGTTCTGCTGCTGAAAAGGTCATTTCTACTCTTGCCTTTATGCTGGAATTAAGGTTCATATGGCTTCAGAGTGAAATGATTAAAATGGTGTAAGGTGAAAGCTAAGCAGGGGGAAGTTGTTCAGGGTGAATGTGGTTCCTTGTAATGGTGTGTTTTGGGCTTTTACCAGTTTTTTATATGCATCTGTTTGTTTTATACTGTTCCACAATGTTTTCTCCCATGTACCCCATGTTTTACCCCATTATGGTTTACCCCAGTTATCGTTATTAATCAACCATCATTTATGTGACACCTGGGTCCTGTATGTCACTTCAAGGCTTCCCCCTGATGTCTAGAAAATTCTGGTGAGGCCATCCAGTGATTGGCAGGTCTTGGTTCTCCTTCCTCCTTTGTTCCTTGATGTGTTCTATGGGTTGTCATTTAGGTTCGGGGTCACTCCCTTCCCATTCTGGATTGGTTCCAGGCTGCATCCTCCCTACTCCCCCACTCCCATATTTAAGGTGAAACCCCTCGAGTTCAGTGGACTTCGGTGGGCTGACTCCTGAGTGAAAGGATATTTAATAAAACCCAGTTGAAGTTCCCCACCGGAGTTCCATTCCTTTATTTCTCGCATTGTTCACCCTTCTGTAGAGGCAAAGACCCACAGGATCAGAACTGTATTCCAGAATAGAGGACTGTACCTTATATGCAATGCCAGTGCCAGAGCCAGCCAGGAAGCACAGGCAAAAACCCCCAGGGTAGCACCACACCCCAGCAGCTCCTGAAGAAAATTGCGGAAGAAGATTGTGATTCCTGAAGAAGTGTGGCTGCATGGATGTCAGCCCTGGCATGTGGGAACATGGAGAAGACTCTCCGGGACACAGTGACTGTTGTTTTAGGCACTCTTCCAGACTTAAACCTGAACCTCCAGAGGACAGCATTTAACCCACTGTTCCCATGGTCTGTGCTGTGTTGTGCACTGCCTCACAGATGTCACTAAGCTTCTTTGTACTGACCCACATAAACATGAAAACAAACAATATTTAGCCAAGGAGCATTTTGTCTTGCAGAGAAATAAAATGGAAATCTTGAGGTAGCACACCATATTTCCCAAGCCCATAGATTGATTTTGCTTGTGACCTAGCAGGCAGTGCTTTATGTAATTTCATTAATTTGGGTGATTTCTAACCATGCCAGTTTTGTCTCATGATAAACTAAACGTAAAATTAAACAGTCCCAGTAAAGGGAGGGTCTGCAGAAGTACAGCTAGCAATACTGTGAAACTTTATGACAAAAATGAAGATTGTATGTTCTTATGTATTTAGAAATCTGTTTTGAGATAACACTGTCTCTCCCCACTATTTTTATTCTTCTCAAAATGAGTAAAACTGGATTTTAGTTCTAAATTCTTCATGATTTACAAGCATTCTTCTTTTGAAAAACATTTTAGGGGTTTGAATATCTATTCCTTTTCTAAATCATAATCCCATTCCTCTCCCCAGTTCGTGAGTTGTTTTGGTCCCATCATTTCAGAAAAACATATTTAGTGCACCCTACAGCAGTATAAAACTCCATGTATTCATTCCATACATTAAAATGTACTTGCTTTCTCTTCTACTTCAGTGCTATATAAGAACAGAAAAAAACCCTGTCTGTTCACTACACATGAAAATCCCTGGTGAGTTAAATTTTTCCAGTTATAATACTGTGTTTGAGTGATTTATGGTCTGTGGTGCATGGATAGAAATACACACACAGGATTTAATAGGCTATTTCCAAAACCCAAACGACTAAGAAAGACTCATTATAGAGTGCATGTGCTACATGTCATAGTCAGTATTAATCTTATGTGTAACAAGACCCATTACCTTATGACAATAACTGATAACAACACAAAATATCCTGACACACGGAAGTAAATATGGAGGTTTCTGTGGCCAGTTTTGTAACCAGAGATTTTTTTTATTTTTTTTAATCTTGCAGGAAGAACATACTTCTGTCTGTGCTTACAGTGGAGGTGCTGTCAGCATGAATTTTTTAAGCCAAGTTTTGTGTATGGTAATAGAGAGTGAAAAGTGCATAGATTTTTTTAATGCCATGGTCTCCCAGCTCACTCTTACTGGCATTACAGGGCCTGCTGATGGCTCTAGCATAAAAATGCAGTTCATTTCCAGCTTTCTGTGTGTTGCTTTTGCTAGCTGTGGGACAGCCTTTCCTAGAATTATAGAATAATTTGTGATGGAAAATGCCTCTAAGACATAGAGACTAACCATTATTTTCATTATTGTTTCTGAAAAACCACAGCAGTAACATCTTATGTGTATTTTCATAATTTTAATTCTTTATTTACCGCACATTAAACAATTTTTAATGTTCCTGATTTTCTTTATATATGAATATGCGTAGGTATTTCACTTTCCATAGTCATTGAAATCGTAGTATGAAACCAATGACAATAAATGATTTTTCCACTTATCTTGTACAAATGATGAAAGTGATATCTATGGTTTTGGTTTCAAAAGTTAGCATGTTATACTGTCTCTATTGTGCTGCACATCTTTCTTCTTTTTAATACAGCCACACTGAAGAGTAGGGCAAACAGCATGGTAAATGCATACAGAATCATTGATACTTGAAAGGTGTGGGGCTGGATCAAAACAAACTAGCAAATCTTAATTTATCACTCAGTTTTAATCAATGATTCTTCTCACAAAAGCATATGTAGTTATCCATACATTTTATTTCTATGTCTGTTTGCAGATACTTTGAGTCCAGTAGAAGTGATCTGCTGAAATGCAGTCCTTAGAGCATGAATGAAGTTAAATAGAGAGTTCTTGTATCAACCATATAAACTGAACCTTTAGAAGTGTAGTGATTACAAGATGGTCATTGGTATTTCATTGATGATGATGTTAAGACAAGAGCTCAGAGCACAATTCACTTCCACTCCTCCTCCTCATTTGAAACACTAAAGGTTGGGAAATGCAATGGAGTGCCCATAGCTGAACCTTGATTTGATCTCATACTGATTACATGTATTATTTGTTTTCATTCTTTGAATACAGTTATCAAATTGTTCTGTATAGATGGGAGTTGTAAAAGCATGGGAAAGGATTATCCACTTAATTCCAGACTGTGAACATGATCAATATTAATTTAATGGAAAACCATGTTCTCATGCAAATGTTCCCTCAGGAATTTAGTAGAGCCTCTGTACAAACATTCAGGATTCTGAATTGGGTCCTTTGCTTCAGGATTATAGACAGAATATGTGATTATAATTAAAATTTGGTTTTTCAACAGTAAAAAATTCCTTCCCCCTCTACATGCTTGAGATAGAGATTTTATATTCAGAAAAACAAGGCTTTTAAAACGCCTCTATAGCAGATGTTGCTGTTAGCCAAGAATCCCAAGGATCCATGCATTATGAAATAATCACCTGGAATGGATGTAAACTGAGCAAGGGAATCTGCACTGCAGAATCATAAATATCTCATTCTGCATAGAGTAACTGCTTGTTACTGCTACCTATGTATAACAATGGCTGTAACAGAGAAAGAAAAACAAAAGTAAACCAAATTAGCCAGAAACACCTGGTCTATGAGAAAAAAAAATGTTGTCACAGCTAAAACAAGTAAAACAAAGCTCCAGGCAGGTTAAGAAACCTTCCAACAACACAGACATGAAAAGCCTCAGTTCTTGCAAACTTGTTACAAAAGTACTGGCAATTCTCTATTTCAGGATTATCCCATCACACTTGTGAAGGAATCATATTAGTGGGTAAAATTTAACAGGAGAACATGTGAGGATCACTGGATCCTTAGTAATTAAATGAACAGGTTTTTAAATATGAAATTTTACTTATCGAAAATGGTAAATGTGGAGTCTTAAATTGACGGGTGTAATTTTGACCCTATAGTTACAATTACAATGGTTTAGCTCCTCACTGTAAGTCATAATCTTTCTTAAGTCTCTCTGAGTATGATTGAGTTTGTGTTTTATATTAGCACTGCTAAAATATTTGAGGTGAAACTGAAATCAATCCTATCTGTATTTTAGGCATAACAAAATAAATATATTGCACTTTTCTGCACTTGACCTTGTTTATAGTTTTATATCTCTCAAAGAGAGGCTGGCCTCTGGCTTGTAGAAACAGAGAGCACTGGGAAGGTCAAAAGGAAATCAAAAGAGGATCTGAACAGCAACACTGATTTAATCTCATTAACTTCTGTAAATTCACAGATTCCTCACAATCTTCTGATCCTTTCTCTTATTCTGTGGAAAGGAGTGACATATCTATAAGAAAGCTCCACTTTCATACATTGTCTGCTTGTAAAAGGCAGTAGGAAAACTTCACATTCTTGTGACTTACCTTGACATGCAGTTGCAAGTTCAGACCCTACATGGTTATCAACATTACATAAAAGCTATAAGAAGTGATTTGGTCTCTTCCACCTTTCATTCCTGTTTTTCACAGTCCAAGTTTATTAGCTTCCAATATAAAGCTCTCGCCTACATTTTGTCACATCTGAAGCTGCCAACAAAGTGCTCTTGTTTTCGTGTTCTGTGGTCTACTGAGCTCTTCTAAAGAAATAACTGCAGATCTTACATGAGTTTTCCTAATAAACAGATAGATCTTGGCTTCCATCTCTCATGGTACATTTTCAGGTTGTTTTTTAAACCTTTCACCATCCCTTCCATTTGTGCTTCAACTCTCTCCAAATACCTGAGGTCTACTGCTATAGCAGTGGCTCAAGTTCTTGAGGTTTTCTCTTTGCTATAATTCCATATGAGATAAAAGTCCACATACAGTGTTGCAGCAGTAGTCTTGAACTCCGGAGCAAAAATGCTGTGTCTTGCATTTTAAGCAGGAGACTCACTCTTACACCTGTTGCCTTGTGCTCCCACACTGTGAGGCTGCTGGGGCACTGCCTCTGACCCCTCTTGCTCTGGAATTCCATAAGCTGGGTGATGGTCTGGTTAGCAGAACTGTCATGCACTGACCAAATGAAGCTGATTCCAGAAGGCTGAAGCAAAACGGAGAAAGCTGAAAGGATATTTTAAAAGGAAGTCATACCCCATAAAAGTAGCCTAACATCCAGACCTAGATACAACACATAAACTCATATGATACACATAATCAGTATACAGTCTTTCTGCAACAAAACATCCATGCCAAGTGCTGAAATTCAAGTCTCACAGACCATTTACTCTTCCAGTAGTTCAGCCCTGTAAAAGGAACTGTAGTAACTTTAACCCCATGAGAAATATATGAGTGCTTCTGCCATGCTCTATGAGACTAATTTAATCTCTTTGGTATGGGCTTAACTCATCCTTTCTCAACAAGAAGCTATATGGTTTGAAATAGGGAACACCTTGCTGAGCTCTTATGCAAAATAAAAGTATATAAAAGGTGGAAAGACAGGGCAGACTACCCAGGAGCAATAGAAAAAGTCGTCTAGATATTGTATACCATGACCTTAGGAAATCCGTGGTCTTCCATAGGGTCCTTATAGCTCAAGTGATGAATTCTTGTGTGGATAAGTGGATAATAAGGTGGATGGAAAATTGGCTGAACCATCAGGCTCAAAGGATGTGCACTGATGTCCCAAAATTTAGCTGGCACCCTGTAAAAAATAACATCCCTCAGGGGCAAACCCTGAGGCCAGCATTGTATAATGTCTTTATAAATAACCTTGTAATTTTGCAAGCCTGTGAATGACACTAAAATAAGGAGTGGGGGGAGGAGAAGAGGGGGAGTAGGGGGTCTGCCATACTGGGGCAGGGTGCTCCATAATGACCCATTTGGCTTAGTCAAAATACTCCAAAGTCCTTAATTTTTAATTTTATAAAGCATTTTGGCTGAGTCATGATTTTTCAAAAGCAGTTCTCTGGGAAAGGAAAATGTGAGGATTTTATGGAGAACAGCAAAATGGGAAAACAGCACAGCAGTTTGGCAAAAGCTGACTCTAAAATAAGTAACAAAGAAGTTGATCCAGTTGTAATCCCCAAGGAGCTGTACTAGCAAGTACTGATCTGGCTGGAGTAGCAAAGAAACTACCTCTTCCTTCTCTTCTTCCCTTGCACACAACTTTTTACTACCCTTTCTTCACCTGAGGATGAGGTGGAGGATGTAGGAGAGAAATAGTAATAAAACTTCTTTAATCCTGAATCTCGGGGCAGTTGCCTCACTGCATCCCATTCCTTATCATTTTTCTTAGTCTCTGCTTAGAAGATTATCTTAAATTTAAAAGCTTCAAAATCTCAGGAGGAAAACCTGTGGAACTATGTGACCTTCTACTAAGTTAAGAACTGAATTCCTCAGCTAAGTACAGTGTGAGAAGAAAACCTGTTTGCCTATATTCATAGTTTTGTGTATGATATCAGTTTTTCTTGGTTCTAGCTAAAGATAATAATTTGTGTTAATTTTTTTAAATTGCAGAAGAAATTTTAAAACCTTTAAAGCCTCTCCTTTAAGATTGAAGCTTTAAACCAGAAAAAAACATAGATGCTTTGATCTCGAGACTATGTATCCATCACTGTTCCAGGAGCAGAGTGCCAGATCAGTTGCAGGCTACTTATGCAGATATGAAATTGTACCATTTGCAGCAGTTTTATTACATTAATTACTTTCAGTTAATTATTATTTACTCTTAGAATTTAGCACTCAGCTGAAGGCTCAGAAGGCAGCCTCTGGAGAGCTGCTGCCTCTACTCTACTTGTTTGGTGGTTGCCTATGTTTAATATAATCAACTGGTAGCATATGCTGTGGCAAAAATAGCAGTAAAGGACTCATGCCATGTATTTGGGAAAAATTCCAGTCATGCTTAATGTCAGCAAAGTATTTGGGGATCATCATAGTCCCTGGGTATAGACAACAAAGTCAACAAGTGATTAGGAAGGTAAGTGTGCAAGATCCGCGAGGAAAAGTTTCTAGATAAGAAAAGGATATATCTGTGGGGGAAGGGAAATTACAGAGACTCTGAATGGATGACAGTTTTTGATTTAGGGGTGGAGATAATAACTTGAGAAATATCAGCCAAAAAGAGATTACAAGCAAAACCCCAAAGGACAGACAGCATGGGGTGATTGCATATCCTAGGCAGCAGATGTAGTTAGCATCATCCTCTCCAGAACCTGCAGGTAGACACAACCCCCCCAGGACCATCTCAGAAGTGGGTGCAGCAGCATGATGCCCACAGCAGCTGGACTGAATGCAGTGAGCTGCTGGACTCACCAACAGACCTGCTTCCCACAAACCTGCACAAAATGCTACACACTAAGAAATTATTGAGCTCTTGGAAGTAGTAACCCCAAAGCTGTGCAGCTGCTTGAATATTGTCTTTAGAGATGGCCCTACATGTTGCAAGACAGGCTTCAGTTCACCGTATGTGCGTACATACTTGGAGAATGTTAAACACTTTAAAACTGATAGAATCTGGCAATATTCAATTCATTAATTAATTCAGTGAGTGGAATATCTTTTTCCACGTGTGAACACATTTTGAGGCAGAATATGCTCATATTTTTGTGGTGACTGAGCTTGATAGTTCTTTCATGTCAGGTACCATCATGTATTATCTTTTCAAAGGTATGCACTCCATGAACCTGGGTCCTTCTCTGACAGCTAGTGCCTACAGTGTCAGGAAAAGTAGCATCAGGTACCAAAGCTGTTGTGGCTTGGAAGCTTCCACATTACACCTGTGCGTGTCTGCATGATACTGCTTCTGTCTGAAAACCTTTTCAAGTGTCAGGAGCTGCTGCCACATTCCCAGCAGCACACAGTTAACTTGTGGGGAGTTACTGCTGCAAGCTGCACTCTGGAGTGAGTATTTCCAGTAGAGCTGACTCATTCTGAAGCTGATGAGATAATTCATTGTTTCATAGGATGAGATTACCTCGCCAGTGCTACCTTCAGTTCAAGAAGTAGGAAGATGTTGGATGCTGGAAGTGCTGAGCTTAGCTTGGAAGCACTTCCTGTATCTGTATTCAAATAGGAATGAACCATTTTTTTTGGCGCAGTGATGTCATCCTGTGTAACAAGCTGAGGAAGAGCAAAGGACCTGGAATGGACACAATATGAAAGAAGTTACAACAGGCAGGACACTGGAAAGGGGGAGCACTATGGACAATGGCAGGCCACTGGGAGTTAAATTGAAGAGAATGAGGAGGAAGAAGGGAAGGATGCCCAAAGGCTACTTAGACAGAGGAGTGTGTAAGTCAGCAAGGAATCTTCCTGGGAAATGAAAGCCCCTTGCATGTGAAATAAGAGAGCAGAGCTGACATATAAAATACGTTAGTCACCATCCCATTTCCATGGATCTTTATCATTCTATTTTTTTAAGGATTTAGCCAAACCTGCAAGGACATTAAACAAACTGAAAACAGTTTTTAGAATATCCAAACTGAGCTCAGAGAATAGAAAAATCAGTGTTGACAATAGCAGTACTTCTCACACTCTCCAACATACCATGTTATCTATTCTCCCTCCAACACCCCAGGCTTTAAACCTGCTTCAGCACTATCATAATGGGTAGCATTATATCAAAACAAGGAATACATAAAGATTTCAGCCTTTTGGGTTTTGTGGGTTCTTTTGTTATCTTTCTTTAACAAGCCTCTCCTCGTATCTTGAAAATGTCATTCTGACCAAAGATCTTCTATAATTAAAGAGCAAAACTGTCCAAATAATTAGAAGTTTTCTCTTGCCCTGAGCATAGCTCTGGGCATAGAAATGGAGTTTAAGGCAAACTGCACAGCAGTAGGAGTAATTGAATTATTTAAAATGAATGTCTACTTTCTAAACCCTGTTCAGTGGAAAAAAAAAAAAACCAGCAAGATCAGGAACAATGGAAAAATGATAAGGGATTTTCCTTAGGAAAATAATCAAAGCAAAAGTTAGAAAAATCTTCTTGAAAGTGCAGTGAAACAGCAGGATTTTTTTAAAGCCACTGTCAGGCCCCTAGGGCTTCCGGTCTTGATTATGCAATGTCTGCAAAGGCAGGACTGGCTGCCAGCAATGGTTTCATATGCATTTCCTACTACAATAAAATACACATTAGGCCCTTTCCATTCAGAACACATTGCCAATGATAAAAATCCTTGAGTCCATTCTCACTTTCTGATGATGGAGGGAAAGAGTCTTGTTTAATTAGGTGCATCTCATCCAAGATTCCTGCTTGCAAATCTCCCATCTCTGATGATGAGGTGTTCCTGCTCCCTCTGCAGGGGCTAAGCAGGCTGCAGTCATAAACCAGACAACTTTAGCATGCCCGAGAACCAGGTGAAGACACAACCCTGACATACTTGTCCTCTCATTAATGGCACAAGGAAAAATTTGATCAGTTGAAAGTTTGGGACAACTATTGTTTGAAGCCTTTTATATCTATCTCCTGTTCTCACTGGTTGTTTTGGGGGGTTCTTTTGGGGGGTTTCTTTTTATTCCCTTTTTTTTTTTTTTTTTTTTTTTGGCAGCATAATAAATCCACAAATATAAATTATTTTCTATTTTTCTTGTGCTGATTGCATTTTTCTGCTTCTTCAGGTTGATTTTCAGGTTACAGGATGGTGTGGCATCCTTAGGGACCAGCAACCTCCTTTTTTTTTTTTTTTTTTTTTTTTTTTTTTTTTTTTTTTTTTAACTGGTGGAGCATCTGTGCAATAAATGATGCTTGGCAGGAAGGAGACAGCTGAATGTGACAGAAGAGAAGTAATGTGCAAGCATGCCTGTGGTAGCTCCAGCAAAAGTTCCTGATAGCAAACTTCGAATAAAACTCTTCCTTGTGTGCAAAGTTCTGGACTGCACCCGTGCATTTCAATAGAGTTCCATTCCTTTATTGAAGCTGCTCTCCACTTATTTACCTTAAAACACTTATGTGGCTGTCACCCAAGTGTTTTGAAATAGAGATAACAGCCAGTCCCCTTTCTTCTTCCTTGGAGACGGGAGAAATGGCCTGATTAATTTATTACAGGGTTTTGTTTGCTTTATGTTTGTATGGATGACTGGGCACAATGTGCTGGAGACTGGGTGGGAATAAATTATCAAAGGAGAGCTGTAGCAGAGATGACAAAAGGGAAATCTGTGGATTTTCTGAAGTCCTTCTCCTAGTGAGTTCTGTTACTAATACGATGCATTGCTGCATTTGCTAAGAATTTGAATTTTCAGGCTGTCTGCCTTCATGTCTATATTTTGCCACCCATTCCACATATTTTATTAGTTTTTATTCTACCTCAAAGCTATCATGACAATTTTTTTTGTAACTTGAATTCTTTGAGCAAACAATAATGTACGTACTCTTAGACATTGTATGAAACTAGACCTACAATTATAAATCTTATTTTCTCTCATGTAGATATAGTATTCCTAGAATACAGGATAAAAAGGTATACTTTCTTGTAACTTCTTAGCTGCAATAATTGAAAAAGGAAATTGAATTCTTAATCCCTGATGTTGGAAAGGAAGAGAAGCCTTTCATGAGAGGCTCTGGCCAGGGCAGGGTTAATTTTTGCAGTAGCTGGGGGAGGACAGGGGGAGCTGACAGGGACCTAGAGGTGGTTGTGTACAACCTCACATCACTGCCAGGAGCACAGGTGGGGAGAGGACTGGGAAGAGGGCAGGGAAAGGACTCTCTTCTGGGAAGAAGTGGTTGCTGTCATGGTGCTGGTCCCAGACCAGAGGGAGTTAGTTGTTGGGATAGTGTGGCTGTGGTTGGGTGTTGTCTGCTGTCAGGGGTTCCCGTGGTGAGCAATCATAAATCTTTGTCATTTGTATCGTGGCTGTCACTGTTGCTTTTCTTATCTCATCGCTGTTTCCAGTAAATCATTCTTACATCAACCCCTGATCTTCACCTTTTGTGCCCTCAGTTCTCCTCTTTAGCCCACTGCAGGGGTGGGGAGGAGGAGGAGGGAGTGAGAAAATGGCGTGTGGCTTCTAATAAGTTTCAGTGGGAATGCTAAATTAGGAAGTACAATTCCTAAACCACAACACAATCTCCTAAGGGAAATCTTATCTGGAAAAGGGCAACCTGAAACTGATAGTGTTCCACAATTATTTGGCTCCAAAGTGGTGGGTTTTTTTCAATAAATTCAGTGAAAACTTCAGCCTTGACTTTGAAGAAAGTGTCTTTATCCGAACCTAATAAATCCTTTTCCAGGGGTGAATAAGCTATAATGATGAGTTTTAGATTGAACATTAGGAAACATTTCTTGGAACAGGCTGCCCAGGGAAGTGTTGATGCCAGACATGAAGATGTAGCAGTGGGGTATGTGCTTTAGTGGTGGACTTGGAAATGCTGGATTAACAGAGATCTCTTGGACTCAGAGATCTTGAAGGTCTTTTCCAACATAAACCTGTGATCCTTTTAGGGTGAAAAGGAGCGTAAACTGGCCAGAGAGGCCTTTCCTTATCACACTGAAATGAGGTGCTGGGAAAGAGGAAGGAAGCATCACGACAAACCACACACTGCTGTAAGGTGACCTTACCTGCACACAGAAAATTATCTAATTTCTCTTCCTTTGTATTCCTGATGCCTCTTTGGAGCATCACATGCAAGGACAGATATCCGCCCACTGCACACAAGTGGCATGAGACACAAAAAGTCTAATCTGGCACCAGGTGGAGCCTGGAAGCAGCTCTGTTATAAACACTGCTGAAAACTAATGCCTTTGTCTCTCGGGGTTTTATAACACTTTAATTTCCCAAGCCACATTCACCTGAATGTCTGCACACACATTTCTCTGGTATATGATTTTAATTGTTTCAATTTTCTCCTAAAAGCTGAAGCAGGTAACTGCTCAGTGAACTCTCTTACCTGCTTTCCAAGATAGCAAAGATGACTGATTAGTATGAAATGAAATTGTGCACCCATGTTAAACCTCGAGACTTCATAGACTGGCTTATCTTTATATTACCCTTCAAATTAGGTTGTGATTTCCTTTAGGAAAAAAAAAAAAAAAAAAAAAAAAAAAAAAAGACGTTAGTAATAATTTTATAATTTTATATGAACAACTGGAGATACCAGATAAGGACAGAAGCTATTCAGGAGCAAAGGGTTAGGACCTTCTGAAAGGTTGAACTTTGATATCTGGATATTTAAACACTAAACACTTCTGAAAATTTCAAGCCATCTTTGTATGGGTATAATATTAAGGTATTATCTTTTTTGTCTATGGCTTATAAGTGGGTTGGATAAAACTATTCTGGGACACAAAAGATTCTATTTTGCTTGGCCAGCCTTTTTGGAGACCAGTGACATAGCCCAAAATTCAGGATGTTCATTCAAACAGCCATGTAAATTTTCAGTAAATTTTACTCTCTCAAAGGACAGGAGATCAGCATTAACAATGCATTCGAACCCCTCTGTGGAAAACCTAGGCTCTTATTTGTGATACATTTATTCTTCCCTTGAGGAGTCAAAAGAGACCTATAGATCTTTTGGGGAAATGGCTGACTTTATAAATTATTGAGGTATAACCGCAATAATTAGCTGCCTTTTGTCATCATCATACTCCATATATAGCAGAGCTGCTAATCTCTTACTGTTTTTCAGGGCTTTTGTCATCACAGTAGATTATATCTGTATGACTGGTTTTGATCACGTTGTAATGAATATTGTATCACAGTCTGCTAAGTAGACCAGTATCAACATGGTACTACTTCTTTAGGATTAAAATGTATGTGAGTAGTTCTAAAAGGCATTCACATTGAGTGCAAAAATCCAGTGTTTTCCAAACAATTTGATTCTGTAGATTAGGACAGTCTCTGATTGTATGTGATATTACTGGACATAGTAAGTCCATGTAAAGCTGTTTCAGATCTAAATTGGCTCACAAAGACAATTCATCATTGTCTCCATCCTGAGGTGCATGCATCCATCATGTGCTTCAGGGGACGGTAGTAAGTATTTTAATCCTGCTTTACTGATAAAAAGCCTAAACAATGAGAGCTGAACAGGTTTATCAGACATTGCAGCACAGGACAAGTGAAGCAAGAAATGAAACTATAGAACACTCTGTTGTCCTAATCATTAGAAGTATATAGCTTTCCTAGAAAATGTGGATAAGGATGCATCTGTATTTTGTCTAATTGTCCAGACTCAACTTTTGAGAACTTGTGGCTGCAAAATTAATCCAGTTTATTTCAGCATGGTAATAGCTGCAAGTGTCTAGGATGTACCTCACTACATCCACCCTCCTGGCTTTTCTCCAGTGGTCTCTGTTTTTATGCAGTGTTAGTTTTGGCTGCCTTATAAAAGCTCCTAGGATATATGCAGTTCCTCTTCTGTGGCAAATGGTGCTGTTTTTCCCTTTTGCAGGGCCAGTGCTGCAAAGTGATTGTGCTAGACATGTAACATTCCAGAGGTGTGCTTCCCCAGTCACCAGGCTTCAATGAGCCACAGGAAACTGCTTTGGGCAACCTGTTGACCATCCTAGAGGTTCTGAAATGTGGTATAGAATGGACAGCCAAATGTCAGACATGGTGACCTGCAGATCCCTGATGCATCAAACAAAGATGTGGCCCATGAAATATCAGCCAATATGTGCTGAACTGAGCCTACATCTTCTGTACCTGGTTTTTATGCTCTTTCAGACCTGAGCAGACACAGAAACACAGACTACTGAGCCATTTGTCACTCAACACAGAAGGCCTGTGAAACGATTCAGAATGCTGCAGTCAAACTTTTGAAAGCATTATACACATAGAGCATTGCTCTGCTTAAAACACTTCAAACTACAGTAACTGCTAATAAGATAAAAGGCAGTAACAAATCAAAGAATATTGCCTCCAACAATCATGCATGACTTACCATGGCAAACACATCCTCGCTGAGTAAGGAGAGTGCTCAGCGTCCGTTTCAGGCCTCCTGCTGCAGCCTTTCATGCTTTTTATTTTTATCCCATTTGTCAAAATAACAGCCCTTTATCAGTGCTGATTGCAGAGATTTCGACTCCTTGCCTGCTGGGTTCCCCCTCTGCTCCATAGGAGTTTCCTAATTGAATATTACCCCTGTGAAAAGAAAAGCTTTGAATAAGAAGAGGAAAAAATTATTAATGGTCTTGAAACCACTCCTGAATATTCCACAGTCCCACACACAAACTCCCTTTCTGTCCCCAAAGTGAAGAATATTCTTCTTTCAGAGAGCAGCATCAGCTCTTTTTCTGAAGCTAATCACATTTATCATACACCAAAAATTGTAAATGAACTGCAGTAAGAACCTAACTTGAGAAGGAGGGGGTGGATAGAAAGATATTAATTCAAAATAAGTTATAAAAGGTATCTGATTTGGTTAGATTCACTGGTGCCTCATTTCTCACATTTGTGAGTCAAAAACAAGGAATCATTTACTGCCTGCATTGAGACCTGGCATTAACTATTTCTGCCCATGTCTTGGTGGATGGAGTAGGACTTGAAATCATCAAAGGATCATTGTAAACTCTCTTTTTGGCACTATTATTCCTACTAAAGCAGCAGCAGGTGCATGCTCAGATTAGCTTGAGAAAGGACCAAAAACTTATATTCCCTCAATGTGTGTGGGAAATGACACTTTGGCTTGAGACAGAGGGAAAACTTTGTCTGCCAAGCTGTTCCCCTGACCGGGATGGCTACTGTGAAAGCTCGCATTTCCTACTTTCTCATCAGAAGTCACTGCTCAGGTGCTCTTGCTGCATCCCTCAGAGAATGAAGCACAAAGAACCACAGCTTCAAAGTCAAGTATTGAAAGTAGAAGGCATATCTGTGAAAAAAAAGGAGAAAAAAAAGAGAAGCTGCTGAATGAGGCTGCTATGCACACCCGGCTTCTTCAAAGCATGGCACACGTTCCTAGAAAACGGAGGATCTGGTGTGTTGTTCCCAGGGATTCCTCAGCTAAGTGTTTCCTGAATTTCAGAATGCTCCCTACCTCTCTGCACATAAACCAAGCAAATAAAAAAAATAAATAGTAGAATGGGTGGTGAGGACATTTGAAACACAGGGGAATCAGAACTGACGGATAACAATGGGAAGGATTCAAAATGGCTCAAGAGAAGCTCTTCTCTCTACATCCCTTTTCTTCAATCTCTCTTTTTCTTCTATTTAAAAGGGGGCTTTTCCTTCAGATGCTTGTCAAAATAATCTTGCAAAGTTATTCCCTGTAATCTTTCAATGCATCAGCTCACTATATGGAGAAAACCTGAGGTTTTCCCACTCTTCAATTTAGGCCTGTTATACCCCATTAAGGGAGGGCAGTATCCACATTTTGCTCCTGCTGTCCCACCTCCAGGATTATACAGCCTTTAGCACATTTTCCATGTAATTTCCCCACTTTAAGAGGTGAATTGGTGAATCCATATCACTGTTATCCAGCTACATGTGAGGCAAGACAACTGCAGAAGGGAGGTACCTCTCCTACTGAGAGTGAGCTAAAGGACACCTACCCCTCAGTATCCATCTTCAAAAATCACCTGTTCTCCTATCAAGTGACCTACAGTAGAATTTCAACTTTGCAGAAAAATGATCTCGAGAGGAATGGATAGTTAACTGAATTCTGATACTCCCAGTAGATTAAACAGCGAGAGCTTAACTACATTCTAATTCCTTGAACAAGACACATAAAAGAAAGTTGAATTCTGGCAAGTTTCTCTATGTGTGTACCTTGGCCTACAAAGTCAGAACTGGCACAACAAATAGGGGAGACTAAGAGGGACCTGGCTCAGCAGCAGATATGGCTGAGATGTTTTTAGGCAGGTAGGCAACATGGGGTTCTAGCTGCAGAACAAATTTGACCATCACCTGAGAGGGAAGAGGGTGGGCTGGCTGGAATGGCCAGGATTGGGTGGTTCCTGTGGCAGCAGGCCAAGACTGGTCTGGACAATCAGTTTTGGGGTAATTCCAGAGCAGATGAGCCTTCTGTGTCTCCTGACAGCATGAGGGTAGGAGACAGGTTGTAGCTTCTAGGAAGCATTAGAGTGAGGGTACCATCCTATTCCCCATCCTGTTTCTATCCCTTACCTGAGCAAAGCAGCAGTGGCTCTGGCTTTTTAGGGTGCATGAGCACTGTGGAGAAGAAGGTTCTGCATGTTTAGCTGCTCCTGAGAGCTTGCTGCCAGTTCTGAATGTGCTTGGAAGCAGCCTTGGTTGAAGGCAAGAAAAAGTAAATAATTCTTTTGTAAACGAAGTGGTTTGATACCACCAGGCATAGCAACTAAACATGGGACTAGAGCTTTGGATTCCCACAGGTGCTCTTCTGAGTGGCATGCCTCTACTTGTGAGGGCCCACCAGGTATGTGGAAGAGCAGAGTAAATGTGCTTTGCACTGTGTAATCAAGTGTGTTGAGTACAGAGAGAAGATAAAAGGCCATAGCAGAAGGACACGTAGCTCTGAGCTGCTGCATTTCTTCTGGCTCTTCACAAGTTCCCAGTGAGTGCAGCATGAGGGAGCGAGCTATTAATAGTTCTGCTCAGCACGGCTGCACAGTGAAGCAGCATAATCCCAGCACAAGGGAGTATGGGAGCCATGAACTCTAAAGGAAAAACTTCAGGCACAGAAGACAGCCTCAAAACTGTAATAATTAACAAAGGAGGGAAAGAATATGTTTAATACAGGTTATTTATGAAGCTACAAGAGAATGCCTCTGCATTAAATAAAATTTAAATGAAGCCTTGCACCTGAGCCAGCAAGACAAGCGTCCCAACTCACTCTCACATTCTATAAATGTTTTTCTGAACAGATCAATTAAAGCCTCTGCTATTCAGCTGCCTAATAAATAGTATATGTGCTGGAACATGTTCATCTCATTTTAATACATATCCAGGTCTTCCTTAGGGTTCTCACATTCTTCTACAGTTATGAACTACTTCTAAAAGTTATATGCTTTTGGAAGTTGTTGTCAGAAGAGCACAGGCCTGAATTTCTACCAAAAGAAAATTATAGAAATGCATATACATTCAGTTTGACAGTCCTCAGACAGTAATATTGAGTGAAGACTGTGATTTTATCCAGTGATAAAATAGTATCTCTTGGTTATTTGTACATGCCAAGCACTTACATAAACACACATCTAATTTTTAGTGCATAAAGTGTACTTACAGTTTCCTGAAATTACCAATGCCACAATCATGACTCTCAGGCAAGAAGAAAATCCTATTAGTGCATTCCCACAGAGGAAAACAGTATGTTTTGGAATAACAGTAGCTACTGAAGGCCATGAAGATAATATATGTAGGACATGATATCTGAGAAAATGTCATAATATTTGTATTATGCAGTATTTATGAGGAAACTTTCTCTGTTAAATGTTTATACCTTGATTAAATCCTATAAAAAATGCTAAGCACACTTCCAGGCATTTTACTATTACCACTTTACAACAATTGGATCGCTCATATTCAGAGGGTAGGCAAATGGCTTTAGCCGGGTCATCCTTTAGCCGATATTTCTAACAAATATTGTGCCATGGGCCATTCCTCTTGTCAGAACACATTTATTTTATTATCTAGATGATTGTGGCCATATTTCTCCTTATGTATTCTTCCTTGATGATATCCTGAATTCTCAGATTTTCAGTAAACACTTGCAATGCAATTATTGTAAATATAATACAGTGTCTCTTATCATCAGTTTTCCCAGAACTTAAAAATTATTAAATTTGTATCAAAAACTACAAGAGAAAACAAATTGATTATAGCCATCCTACATTGGTGGAGCCAGCACTGATATTTGGCCTAAATACTGTTAGAAAAGATAAAAACATGTACCATAAACTATACAAATGCTCACACATACATTTTAAGAAAAATAAAGGTGTAGGGTACTTATTTCGATATTTAAATGTTAATTTGGAATAACAGTTTCAACTTATACAAAATGTTTTTGTTTTAATTCAAGGTATGGAACAAAAAGAAAAACAATTTATACTTTAAAAACAGGGACTTGAATGTGAGTTTTCACCCTCTCAGATGTCTTATTAATCAACCTCTAGTGCCATTTCTATTACTGCTTTAATATGAACAGTCACTGGGAAAATGAAATAAGCAGCTATTTGAAACCATGTCTCCTGCATCCTAGCTGACTAACTTTTCAGCTTGAGAGGTTTAATAATTCATTTCTAATGGCTCTCATTTGTTTTGCATTTTCTTAGCTTTCTATTATGACTTTATCAAAATAATTATTTTTATTTCTTATTTTAATTCACTTTCTTTTCAAATGCATAAACATTGGAGTTTGAAAAATAGCCTGACTAGACTCTCTGGTGACTCCGTGGTACAAAGTGCAAACAGTCTTGTTTAAGGTTTATCAGAGAGAACACATGGGATTATGAAAGAATGAAAATTAAGATAAACCAGAAGCAGGATCTTTCTGAGTCACCATGCTCCTCTAGAAATACCTTTTTTGCAATGAACAGGAAAAGATATGCAACATAAGTAATGAGTGAAAAATTCATTTAAAGCTTGTATCAATAACTTCATTAGCAACGGAATTAATACACTGTAGTTTTTTTCCTAGTTGCAGAAATTATTATTAAATAACTAATGAATCCTTCTATAATAAAAAATAGCCAGGATCAACCAAATCTGCTGGGACCAAATTGAAGTGACATAACTAACAGGTGAATTTCTGTTAGTAGAGCTGTTGTAAATGTCAGTGTGGGAAATGCTTTTCTTGGCCAACTCTAGTTCAAAAGATCTAAAAACCAGACTTTAAAACCAGATTAGGATGGGTTTGGTTTCCTATCTGACAAACATACAATAGCATATAGTTAAATGTTGTCATATTATAGCTAAATTATTGGTTTGCTACAGGGAGCATGAAAATATTGGGGAAAAAGTTTGTAATTATGTTAGAACAAGATAAAAGTTTCAGATTTGGATCCTGAGTGACTGGATCTCTATTTCCATTTAACCACGGCTGCAAAGCATAAAGGCTGCTGCAGCACTAGTACAAGAGGGGTACATTTCTAGGGATTCCAGTCTCCAGTCTCTGCTAGCCATAAAACATTTTCCCAGGCAAGAAGAACTCTTTTGAAAGTGCAATGGGCTTTCCATATTAATAGTACTGCAGGCCTTTAACTTCTTAAACATCTAGAATTGTTTGATGGCTCAGTGGAGGACAAACGAGGATGAGACCGGACAGGGCAGAACATCTGAGGGTGGGGAATGATGGTCTTGTCTGCTATAGCATCTGCCAGCTGCCACCCTCCCTGTGTGCCATGGCACTGCCCTGTGAACATGGTCTGCTCAGACCAGCAGCAGGAGAGGGGCTGACACCATTTGGAGAGGAGCAGGGCATCTGGCAACTCTCTTCCATTTTATTTTGATTGCATAGTATGTTTTCTCCATAGGAGCACACAAGCACTAAATATGCACCCATTAACAAAAAATGTTAAAGGAGTTTGCATGAACTGTAGTTGTATTAATCCCCATAGCTTGCATTAGTATCAGTCCTTCACACATTTTATTAGCTATCTTTGCTTATTGAAGAAAAAAAAAAAAAGGGGGGAAGGAAAGAAAAGCTATGAAATAAAGTGATATGCTATTAAGCTTCAGCAAATCCCTCTGTGTGGGGCTAGTTGCTCTGTGATGTTAGCCAACAAGGAAAGTGCAACAACAGAGCTGCTTTAAGTATTCTATTCACCTAAAACTCCAGAAAAACGGACTCTCTGAAGGCAAGGCAATCATGGCATTCTCTGATCCTGGAAAGGAAATGCTGAGCTTAAAAAAAAAAAAAAAAAAATTGCCTGAAGTTTCTACCCACAATTGCTCCCATGACAGTTGGGTATAAGATGTACAAAACAAGGATCCCATTCTTTTGGCAGGAAATACACTCCCAGCAGTATCTCCTGCACTCCAGCCTTGTTCTTCTATCCCTGAGTGAGAACTCACATGGAGCTGATGTCTCTGTGTGATAACATGCAAAACCATTGTCTTCTTGTCCCAATGTTCAAGGGCAGTCTTCCCTAATTGGCTACTAAAGAATGAAGAAACTATGAGTTCTGAACTAGCTTGGAGACTGGAGACAGTTTGGCCTGAAGGCACCTCAGTTCTGGAGGGCAGACTATTGTGGTCCTGGAGAACACATGAACACATGAATGCACTGGGTGGTTGCTTAAAAGTAAGAAAGCAAAGCTCTCTCCTCTGCCTGTCCTCAGTAAGTCTCTATGAACCTCTCTTTATGTGCTTGATTTCATACTTTTCCTACCCACTCACAGGACATACCATGGTTTTACATCTGCTTTATTCTAACGCAATGAGCTTTGTAGAGCAAGTCTCCTTTCCTGAGTAGCTGTGTGGATTTTACCTGTTGGTGGAGACATGATAGCAGACATCATCACACAAGGCAAAAAGGAAATGATATGGCAAGTAGATGCTTATCTGCTGAAACCCAAACTGCAAAGGGGTAAAAAGGAGTTAATGGCTGCTGAAGTTTTTCTGGTAAGTGGTGTTGTTTATTTTTCTTATAACTAGTTCCTCTGTTTCTGCATGTTGAAATTTCATCTTTCATAGCAGACAGTTCCTTGAAAAAAAAAAAGACGTAGAGAGCTAAAATTGTGAAATCCTGTTTTTTCCTAAAATACTAATCAACGAGGTTCAGCCTTTGAGTATAAATTTTTCAATTTACTTTTTCTACCAGAAGAGGCTATAAAACACAGATTTCCTTCTGGAACTATTTAAAGTACAACACACAAGAAAGGCAAAACCAAAATCAAGTCACAATTAATTCTGAAACTGGAGCTGAGTAGTAATGCAAGAACAGCTATTGAAGTTTATGCAAACCCCTTTGCCCAAAGAGGCTGCCAGACAGTCTCCTGGGCTGTAAAATAAAGCTGGAAAGAAGTCTGTGTTATTGACTTTTCAAGTTGAGCGCTGTGGGAACAGAGATAATTTTCTCACATTTGACAAGACACAATAGAGAAAGATACAGTATAGCAAAAGTAAGGAAGCATGGTTTTGTGTTCATGTTCTCAGGGTAGGTGGCAGCTGGTCAGTCACAGATGGATGCTCTGGGCTGGCAGGTCAGCCATGACAGCTATTGCTTGAAACCTTGGCTTGCTTCCCTGGTTGACAGCATCATCATGATAAAATCTCCTTCCTTCCCTCATTCCTTGCAGGCTAGACCCAAGTGAAGGGGTTGTTCTCTGCTATGGTATTGGTGCAGTGTGGTGCAGCTCACTCCCAGTTCAGGAGGAGTGAAAAGAGACAAGGTGGGGTTATTTGAAGAAGGACGTGCAGCCCTGGGATGGCAGAGCAAGAGCTTGTGCAGCTCAGAGCATCCCAGCTGCACGTCCCAAGAGCTGAGGCTTTTGCACAAAGATCAGAATCCCCCAGCCTTGCTAGCCTTAGGCACTGCAACCTGCGCCAACTCATCACCTTGCTTTTGCTCTGTAGAGCTGAGTTTCCCTTGGAGTGTGCATACATAAAGCACCTCAGCTTCTAAATAAATAAAGTATGATATATTTGGAGTTACCAGTTAGACCTATTTTTTGTCTTTCGCTTAAAGGTCTTGATAACAGCACAGCCCTTGAAAATTAATAGCTTATTGTGTTTTAATTTGTCTCCTCTTTGTATTCCTTCTGTCAATAGTCATTAGAGACTATCTAATGACTACTGATTACTGCCGTAGGTATGGCAGTATGTTGAGCTCTAAGCAGGTTCTTCGAGATGATCTAGCAAATTAGTGGCCTCAATTAACACTGGTGTCTTTTTTTATTACACACAATGGCTACTCAGAATCAACCATTTGCTCATAAAATTTCAATTAAAAAATTAAAAAACAATATAAATATAACTGATAGCTCTGTGTTCCTAGCCAGACCTCCCCAAAGACAGTTATGGACCAAACATCTATAAATGCCCTTTTCTTCTTCATTTTTTGAACTGTTACAAAATTGCTGTCCTGATGTCACCAGGCAGGACCAGCTAAATGATCAGCATTTTAAAGTCTCAGCTTAGACCTCCCATAGTCCCATGATACACACCTTTGCAGTGAGACATTCTACGCTGAAGTGAAGCCATTCCTAGAAAAAACAGGTAGCTGTGTTAGAAAGCCCCGTAAGGGGAAACTCTCCCTTGGATGCAGAGCTAAGATTCCCTATTGCCTGGGGATCACTACAGCAGCTGTGAGAGTCTGTGGGAGAGGCAAAGCAGTGACAGCTAAAGGAACACTGTGTTCAAGGTATAAGACGTGGCCTCAAGTTACACCAGGGGAAGTTTAGATCAAATAGTAGAAAAAATTGTCCCCTGAAAGGGTAGTCATGCACTGGAACAGGCACTGGAACAGTGTTCAACCCACATGTGGATGTGACACTTGGGTACAGGGTTTAGTGGTAAACACAGTGGTGCTGGGTTAATAGCTGGACTCAGTGATCTTAGAGGTGTTTTCCAGCCTTAACGATTTTGTGGTTCTATGATTCATGCATTGAACACTGATGAACGGAGTCAGGAAATACACATTTGTGCTCTGAGCTTGCAGCTGCTGAGACAGAAATCCTTTATTCTAATTTCTTGCAAAGTTTGAGAGCACATGCTGAAGAACCAGAGGAGCTCAGTTGTCTGTAGAAATTTAAACAAACTTCTGGATTTTAGTGAAATCATGACTGGGAAGTCCTGAGAGACATTTGCTAACATTCATTTTATCAGGGGATAAATGTACCTATACTGTGCTTTCTTTCACCACTTAAAATGTCATCTCTCTCACTGTTCTTGTAATAGATGATGAAATATAGGTACAATCACAGTCATTTTTTTTCTAAAACAGATTACACAGATGCCAATCTACATACATAAATGCAGTTACAGCATGGCTAGTTTTGAATAGATTAATTTCCAAGTCTTATCTTTGTTTGGAATTGGGATATATTTATTCATTTACACAAAAGCACTCATTAGAGAAGGAATGCTTAGTATGTCTAAAGAAATGAAACATCTTAATAATTAATCTTTAAAATTGTGCATACATATCTATATGTCTCTAATGCATGTAATGTAGATTTTAATATGGAAATTTGCACATATAACAGATTTCTACATACATATATATGTCTCTACTGCATGAATTCATAAATATTATGAATACATGCATTACAGACATATATATGTATATGCACAATTTTAAAGACTATTTTTTTTTTTTTTTCTTTCCTTATATCAAAAGGTCAAGACTCTGCTTTTCATAGTGCTTTTTGTTTACTGAACACAGGGATTTTTGCATGTACAGAAATGGATGTCTTCTGATTTCCTTGTGAACACTCTTTTCTGTGCTGGGAGCCAGGAGCTAGGCAGTGTTTTTTCTGCTCCTGTAGTCCAAGTCCCCAAGTCACACAAAGATATCCTTGGCACCCTCCCGCTCCCATATCAAGGAGATGCTGGCCAGTCTGCTTGGTTTTGTCACCTACCACAGACAGACTAAAAATATAAAGACAAACTGGGTTTCCTGGAAGAGCAAATCTGATAACCTTGCTGTGATGGCAGTAGAGAGATTTATGCCTCCGCCACACATTGCAGCCAGGCTGTCCTGCAAGTGCAGAGAGAGGGAGATGCAGTCTGTACCAAAAGCTGTGTGAACTGTACCACAGAGCAATGCTGATGAAGAAAGCACTGCTTCCTGTCTGCCCTCTGCCTAGCAGAGAAAAAATGTAAAAACAGCTTCTCCCTTAGTGACTTCTGAGCCCTGGTGACAAGGAAAATAATTTGTCAGTGCCCCTGTGTAACAAACCTTTGGCTAGACATCAGGAGAGCAATTTTTTCCACAAAGCAAGGCCTCCTTTGCCTTCTTTCTGCAGGATTTGTGTGGCAAATTTGGGGGGTTTTGATGTAAAAAATCCCACTAGATTCACAAGATTACACAGGGTTAATATCTATTTCAGAAAGGAAGATTATTTGAAAGTGGATAAATATCTAAGAATTTCTTCAGGGTGTATGTTCCTCTATGGAAGATTGTGCAACCAGGTTGTGTGTAAAACTTTGCCTGCTGAGGTTGTGCTTTTTTTCCGGTTTTATTTTCGGTAGCATCCGTAGAAATCTTTTCAAACACGACTTTGGTGCCAACTCATATGCTGAATATAGCCTGAAGTGTTGGGTTGTTTGGGGTTTTTTGGGGGCATGGGGAGAACAACAGCCGTGTTTTGGTTCACATACACAATCCCCAAGTCCTCGCATTTCACTGAGTTTTCAGGAAATGAGCATATGGCTTTGGAAAATCCACCTCTGAGTCTTGGGCTCCGTCAGCTGTAATGATGAGAGGAGCAGCACAAAAAGCCGGCAAGTCACACATATGTGTCTAGCACAGGAAGGGTACCTTCAAAGAAAGCTGAAGGAGTTGGATACTTCATTGGGGAAGACAGACTTGGATTTGAGTACTAAACACAGTCATCATCTTTTTGGAAGCCATATGCTTTCAAAACATGCTGCAGAAGGGGCTGTATTGATCTGTTGTGCACCATTAGCAAGCAATTCTCACAAAATTCTAATTCTCAAGTCAAAAATTGGTCTTCTGCAGAAATACAAATGTTCACCTTTATGAGGGTTGGGCTTCAAGCTATGATTTGTCTGTGATGCTGCTCAAAAAGAAGTTTTGTTTTTGTTTTGTTGTTTTGTTTTGGTTTTTTTTCACCAAAAGGAAATACTTTCTCTTCCACCTTTTGCCCACTAGTGGCCGAAATTGTGAATTTTTGGACTTGAGAATGCAAAAAGTATAGATAAATTATTGAAACTCTAGGGATTTTCTACTTGATAGCTGGAAATTTTAGCAAGAAAAGGGTATTATTTAGGGTCACTATGCACTGAAAAAGTGAATGAAGGGCAGCTTTGCTGTTTGCTGTGATAGGTACAGATCAGGCCATCAATTAAAAATCTCTAGCCTTGCTGCGGCATACTTTATTAGGAGAGCAGAAGCCTGCAAATAATAATAAAGAATAAAATTATTGTCTAGTTTGGGTTAACTTTGGTAATTATTTAACTTCTTCTTTTCTTCTGAATTTCCTGACTGCGAACCCATCACAAACACCAGGGAAACAAGCATTTCTCCAGAGACTTCTAAGGCTATCAGAAGCAGGGAGCACTATATTGTAAAATCCATTGTCACTAAACTAAAGCTCAGTAAAGGATACATCCCGCTAATATGAAAATTTTAGTCTGAGTACTGGAGGAAAATTGTATTTTGTCAGTCTGCTCCAGCTTGCTGGTGAATGGCTATAACTTGCTGCTCCATGCATGGTATCTTCACAATTTCTACCCAGTGAGCTCACAAGGTGGGGTCCTGAAATGAAAATGTAAGTGAATGAAGTCAAACATCCAGCACCAGCTAGGCAGTAAAAGACAGCTGCAGTTCTGAGGAGTACAAACCAAGATCAATGACATTTCAAAAGCATCCTGAAATTGTTTACTGCCAGTAAAGCACAAATGTCTTTGACTGGGTATAAAGCTAGAGTATTAGATGTCTGCTCTTGTTCCAATGTCTCTTAAATGAACAAGCTTTAAATACATGACTTTTTGTATGCTGCACTTTTGTTTCCTTTTATGTAATGGATTATTCAGAACACTTTCTTTGGGATAGAGTTTGTCAGTCAGATGGAAGTTATTTGATTTCGCAAACACATTCACATAGCAAGACATGTGCCTTTTATACTGAACATTAATGCAAATACATGCACTCTACCTAATTCAAGGAGACACCATTCTGTTAGGGCTTCCATGCTAATCCACAGCTTTGCTTTGACCCCCTTACACAAAATCAAAGTGAAAAAAAGGTATGAAGATATTCAAATGTCCTTGCCAATAGCAACAGGGGAACAATTCTGACCATGCCCAGCAGACAGCAGTCATGCAGCTGTTCTTTGAGTATTTAATGCAAACTTAAATTTGGAAATGATAACCATAGGACCTGAGAGACAGGTATCAAAGATTACAGAGCGTTAGAGTGAATTTGTTTTACACGGGACAACCCCATGGAGATGACTGGAGTTTAAACATTCCCAGTGCTCTCTGAGTTGTGCAGTCTCCAAGGCAGAGAGAAACACACAAGTATTCATGCCCTATTTTAATGACCTGATCTCAGTTTCAGAGCCCTGCTGTTCTGCCTACCTGTGGACAGCAGCATGAAGCTCACTATGATTTTTTTTTTCCTCCCCATAAGAATTTTCTGGCCAGGAAGAGGGAAAAAAATCAAAGCTCTGCAGTGTGTTATATAACTTCTTCTCTTTTTTTTTTTTTTTTTTTTTTCTTTCTTTTTTTTTTCCTTCAGATGAGAAAGTGTTGATCCTTCCCTTTTTCACAGCCTGGCTTCCCAGCTGCTGGCTTCCTTGCTTTTATTACAAAGTTCTACCATGTTAATCTGATCCTTTCTCTCTGCTACATCATTCTTTCACTTTAGCCTGGGAAGTTTCTTGTGAGTGAACTCCATTCATTTCAAATGAATTGACTGCTTTCAATTTTAACCAGACTGAAGTTGTGATTGTGTGTTGTTTATCTGTAGTATGAATGGGGGAAAACTCTTCTTGCTGGGGAGAGATCAGAGGAGATTATTTAGCCTGAACTGTCTCCACTCCCAGGACTGAGACCTCCTTAGGTAAGCTTGCTGACCTGTGGAATATACCTTTCTTTACTCCTCCGCTTTTTTTCCTCTGTCATTTTAATATTACACCCTCCACTATCTATTTAGGTTGTACACTGCTATCCTGAAATGTGTTTAATTTGCTGCTGTGAACAGGTAAAGATCTGTTTCTTTGTTCATTGAGGGCATAAGGTGATATGTTTTCAAACAGTTTCACTATTTGCCGCTGAGCAATTTTTATCAACACAGCTGCTTTCTATGTAGCTACAAACATTTGGAAACCTTACACACAGCAGTCAGAGTCACTTGTAAGAGGTGCTTCATGCCTATTAACAAAGCTGTCATATATGGCTTCCCTTTAATTAAATATTGCTAGGAATTTAGTCTTGGTACAACATTCCAGACTAATATGGAAAAATCCTTTTAAACTGCATAAGAGATCAACATGCCTGCATGGCTCTCCCGCTCTTCTACTGGCTGGATGAAGCTGAAGTATAAAAAATGTGAACATTGGTCAGCTTTTAGTGCCATTTGGGTTCCTACTGGCTTTACTGGGAGTATAATTAGAGATGCCAGTTAATGTCAGTGATGGTTTATGTGAATGGTGGTTTAATTTTAATTACTAATTAATTTTAATTAATTTAATTATGAGGGAAATCTCCAACATCTTTCACAACAATTTATCAATAGTGTTTTTCATCTGTTTGAATCAACTCTTGAAAAATTAAGATGTCTGTAAAAGTTTCCCTGTTCAGTATCAAGCATAATCAATTAAACAAATAAACAGTTTTCCAATGGAATGGTTTTCATCCTGAGAAGAATTTTACTCCATGCTGCCTAGCTCTTTTGGCAGGTACTGCTGAAGATTACACATCTCTCTGGAACACTTGCATGTAAGTGTGACTCTTTCACTTTTAGGCCTGCCTTTTTTTCATTAGCTGTTTAATAAGTACTTGTGGCTAGTGAGCTCTAAGAATTTTGTTTATTGCTTGGAAAATAAAGATTATGTGCTGTCTGCCAATCAGAGTGCAGCTTTGAAGACTTTGTTTCTTTAAGAATACATATCAGGCTCAGAAGAAATCCTGAGAATCAGCAAATTCTTACAAGTATGAATGATTAACTTACTGTATTTTTCTACTGTATAGTACCCATTTCTCCTGATTCTCAATTTTACTGGCAAAGTTGTCTTTGAAACAAGCCACTACCTGAATGTACAAAATTCATTATATTGCAAATTTGCCTGAATGGATCAGTTTATTTCTAAAGTTGATTTCTTCTATGTGGTTTATTTCATTATATTCACTTAAACATTTTCCTTTTTGAATTGATCTGTAATTTAATGACAGAAAAATAGTAACAAGGTTTCTTCTATCCCCTAGAGCATTTAATTATCTTCATATCTCATCTATAGGAATGGGATTCTCTTCTCATCCCTACACTTAGGAACATCAGCCATAGCAGCATTGCATAACATAAGCATAACAAAAATGCAGTTCTAGAAACATTTAACTTTAAGAACAGATAATTTTGAGTAAGTTATTTACTGGAGACTTGTCTGTAAAATCCGGTCCTGGCATTTTGCTTAGGAACATTTTCAGGCCAGTGGTGCTTGACAGAAGTCCTGTTTGCCAATGTATTTCCAAGTGCTGTTGTAACTAGACCGTGTAGTTCTACACCTGTCTTCCCTCAGCAAAGAAACTAGTCTTTTTAAAGGGGAGATCTCCAATGCCACAGTCAACAGATTTTATTTCTTCATGCACTTCCCATGTGCCTTTGAGTTGTGCTGAATGAATGAATACTGTAACACTAGGTCTTAATTCAGATTCTAAGCGCTGGCTGGGGGCAAATCCAGCTCTGCAGATGTTTTCTTTCGGCAGGGTGCATATTGGCAGGAACACAACTTTGTTTATTGGAAATGTTTCTTCCACCTCTCAGTTCTGACTTGTTTGTTTAAGAAGCATTGTCCTGAGATATAAAAGATCCTTATTTTATTGCCAAATGCCTGAGCCATGGGTAGTCTTAACAACTGCTTCAAAGCCCCTCACATTTGTGTTCTTTTGACTTGCTCTGCATCTGGATACATCAGCATCACTGTAAATTAAGGAAGGGGGGCAAAAAGCCAAACCAAAACAAACAAAAAGCTCTCCAAAAATCCTAACATGCTCCAGGTAAAGATAATGGAGGAAAATGAATAAATGCTAGCTAAGCATTACTTTGTGCTGGGGAGTCACAGAAATGTTAAGCAAAGAGGCCATGAGTAAATAATAAAACATGAGTATATCTAATAAGGCACAATGGCAATGTTGGTCTATTTAGAAGCTGTTCTACTGCAAGGAAGCTGCAAGAAATTCACAAGAATCAAAATAAGTGGCAACAAATTCCTTTTGAGTTTAAGAATCCAGCTTATTCTGTATAATCAAATTTTATTTAGTGGTGCTGAATAGCACCTGTAAAGTAGAAAACTTTGCAGCAAGAGAGGATGAATAGTACAGCTTCAAGAATGTATTGATTACTGCAGTGACCAGAGAGGTTGTGCCAGTGAAAATGTGATATATTCATTCTCCTGAATCCAAATAATGGGATCGTGTGTTCTGCCTCTGTGAGAGGTATTTGAGGCCATGTAACATTCACTAATGGGTCTGAATCATCTTCAAACACGTATGGCATAAATAAAGTTTCCCTGTGCTGTACACATAGAATTAAAAGGTAGGCTAGATTAAATGTCTTGCTCAAGGGCATAGAGGAAGACCAAATCCAACCTTTGTTCTTGTCAGCTAGTGCAGCATTTATCAGGTTGCTGATTGAGTGGAGGGTCCTACATTCTGTTATTGGTGATGCTGGTCTGACAAGGAGTCCTGGTAAGGTGGCATACAAATGAACCCTGTTAATTTTCGTACCATTAGAAACCCAAGACAGAAGGAAGAAAATCAATGCTTTGTTTTATAGTAAAGAAAAAATCAATGAGGAAAGAAATGGTGTTTCCTAGCATCTCAGGAAATGTTTTGGGCTATGGGGAATAGTTAGAGGGAATTAAAACTATTTAATACAAGTTGCCAGTGTCCCTTCAGAGAACGATCATCTAGAACTATCATTTTGTAATAAAAACATGAGTAAAATCCAGAAGTTCAAAGTTAGGAAAAGGAAGAAATACCAAAAAGAGACTTCTGTTGGGTTTTTTTATTATTATTATTTTAAATTAAACTGGCAGCCAGCTTCTCTGAATCTATGAAAACTGAAGAAAATGTGTTAATAAATAAAATTTAAAAACAAATGTGCAGCAAATGAGGAACTACATGTAATCCCAAAATCCACAAGACAAGTTTACCTAAGAAACTGCCAGAGGTCAATTTCTAGACCTCTGGGTTTCTTTTCTGTCTCTTACAGTAACATATAAAGGATTGCTAGGGGAAAAATGTAAAAACAGGCCAAAAAATGGAATAAAGTTTTCATGGTGTTGACTCTTGCTCTTGGCAGTCTGCAGTTTAGATACATCCTGAACCAGAGGTTGCATCAGGACTATCCTATTTAATAGCCTCTGACATTACTTTCATAATTTTTAACTGTTCTTTAAAGACAATACTCTGATTGAAAACAAACAAACAAGCAAAAAAAAAAAAAAAAAAAAAAAAAAAAAAAAAAAAAAAAAGCAGAAAACCACTATTCAAGTATGTATAATATTAAACAATAGTGGGATTGATTTTTTTTAAACTTGTTAGATTTTCATTGAGTACCCCTACTTTCTGTAGCATGACAAATGCTGAAAAATTGTTCCCCATAGCCCTTCCTCACTTAGTTTCACAGTTCACAGAATCATAGAATGACAGAATGAGCTGAGGTAAAAAGACCCACAAAGATCATTGAAGTCCAATTCCTGGCCCTGTACCCAAATAATCACATCGTGTGCCTGAGTGTGTTGTCCAAATTCTTCTTGAACTCCCTCAGACTGGTGCTGTGAGCACTTCCCTGGGGAGCCTGTTTCAGTGCCCAGCCACCCTCTTCTCTCTTTCTTCTCTGGGAGAAGAACCTTTTCTAATATCCAGCCTAAACCTCCCCATACACAACTTCAGGCCATTCCCTCAGGTCCTGTCCCTGGTCACCACAGAGCAGAGATCAGTGCCTGCCCCTCCGCTTCCCCTCATGAGGAAGCTGTAACTGCAGTGAGGTCTCCCCTCAGTCTCCTCCAGGCTGAACAGACCAAGGGACCTCAGCTACTCCTCACATGGCTTCCCCTCAAGGCCCCTCACCATCTTTGCTGCCTTCCTCTGGATGCTCTCTAAGAGCTCAGTGTCTTTATTATATGGTAGCCCCCAAACCTGCCCCCATCACTGGAGGTGAGGCCACCCCAGTGCAGAACAGAGCAGGACAATCCCCTCCCTTGCCCAGCTGTGATGCTGCGCCTGATACCCTCCTAGGACAGAGCTGTCCCTTCTGGCTGCCAGGGCACTGCTGGCTCATGTTCAACTTGCCATCCTTCAGGACCCCCAGGTCCTTTTCTGTGGCATTGCTTTCCACCATCTCATTCCCCAGTCTGTACATTCATCCAGGGTTGTTCCATGCCAAGTGCAGAATCCACACTTACCATTAATAAATACGGTTGCTAATTGCCCAGCCCTCTGATTGTCTAGGTGATCCAACAGATTTCTGTTGCCTATTGCTCCTTGTGCCCAAAAATAATTTCTCTGCTTAACTGTTGTGCCCTTTGATATTTATTTTATCTGAAATATAAATCATTCAATAATTCTACAAATAATTTTGCTCTTATGTTTATAGGTACTTTTTGTTCCACAAAGACATTTGGTGTATGAATTTATGCCGTGTCATAATGATGGTCTCTATTTTCTCTTTTTTCCTTACAGTTCCTCATTTATCTTTTTTTCTTTTTGACTGCCAGTGAGCTTTGTAGAGTAGATTTTGAATACCTACCAACAGTGCCTCAGGAGTCTTTCTTAAGTGGTAATATACCCCAAGTTGAGTCTGTTTGCTCTTTGTTTTCATGTAGCTTGTCACATTATATGAAATTTTGACACATCCAGGTAACCAAGGGCAACCACCAAACCAGGGCCGAAATGCAAAGAGTAGATTTATCTGGTTACCTCACAAACAGCACTGGGCAGCACAGACACACAGGGACACGGGCTCTGTTTGGCTTAGTTCATCCTACAGAGGCAGGGGATTCACTGCCTGCCTCACTGGAACAAAAGGCTTTGGACATGTCTGAGAGTGTGTTGTGCTCTCTCCATGGGAATTCTTCCTCTAAAAACAGGCAACACTAGGCATAATAAATGGAGTTTTCCCATACTGACATTTTTAGCATTCCCAGCTGCAAGGTCACTTTGAATGAAACTATTCTGTCCTCTCTGACAAATCTTTCAGTTTTCACCCTTTTCTCCCAGCACAATGATTGACTTACTACATAGCTGAACACTGTAAGCCTGTCTGAGACAATCCTAAAATCATTGATCATGGGAAATATGACAAGACCATATATTGGAGAAAATTGTAGGTGAAGTACTGCATTTTGCCAGAAATTGCATTGAAACCAGAAGTCTCTCACCACTCTGAACATAAGATTAACTTCAGAGGAACTAGGTACTTTTGGAGAAAAAAAATTCACAACATGTAGAATAATTCTTGGACCACTTCACTGATCTTCTGAAGGACATAAGGATGCACAACTCCTGGACAGTGCATTAAAAACTTGCAAAACCAGCTGTTGTGTTCTAGAGTAAAGCTCCAGAGTTGGGTATTTTTCCTCTGAACGGAAACAGCAGTTAGGAACATGGGGAGAGCAGACCCAGCACACTTTATAGTTGTGCATCTGTCTAAGCAAGTTGGTTTCCTGAACCCATTTCCATCAGCAAGATCTATTGACAAGCAATTTCACTGCTCAGTATGGAAGGTATGGTCAAAATATATGTTCATTTGCTTCCTTCTAGTTCTGATATTATGACAAAATTGAATCATCATTCTATATTTAACTTCTTTATGTCTCTCCTGACTATTATGTTTTCATAGAGTCATGTCTTTTATAAGTTGAGGAGTCCTGTATATATAGTGTCTCCTTGTTGGTTGAGCAGATGGTTCCTGCTTGTCACATTTCTCTGTTCCTTTCCTTAGTCAACCATATTCATTAAGAGATGATGGGAATCAAAACTGCATGAATGGAAGTTCTCTATACTTTTCAAGAGGATGCCTAACATCCTAGTCCTTATTTGATTAGCATTAACGTGATATTGCCTTTGATCTATCGATTATAACTCCAAAATCTCTTTCCTGAGTGGTAGCAGGTGCTTTACAGCTCATTAGGGATTTTCTGGAATTTTTTCCCCTCATCATCTTCCTTTATTAAAACAGAATTTATTCTGGGTTTTTTGGTGTTTTTGTTATTGTTTTTGTTTTAATTGGTAATCTTCTTTATTATAAGACATTTTCTGCAATGGTTTTCAATCAGCTTCTCTTTTTACCCTTCACACCATTTTCTTCATATCCAATCACTTTCTAGATCGCTTTTGAAGGCACCAGAGTGAAGATACCCCAGCATAAATACCTATTTCTTTCCATTTTGAAAACTAATGCTTTATTCATGCCTTTTTTTTTTGTCCTATGCTTTAGTCTATTATTAGTTCATAAGAATGCCTTCCTTTTTACCCACGTCAATTAAAGTCTTTTGTAAAAGACTTTTAAAGCCTTCACCCCTCCAGATTAGTGTCATTAGCTTGATCATATTCATCTACACCCTTCTCAGTTTCCTCAAAAAATGCCAACATATTTGTGGAGCATAAATATCCTGCTTGACTCTCTCATAGTGTATTATTTTTCTTATATGCCTACTAGTTTTATTCTTCAGTATTGGTATAGCCAGTAAATTATTCAGATTTTCTTCTAGAGATTTTTACATCATGTCAGGCTTTTCTGGTAAGTGATGTCTCTGGGACTCTATGAAACCCTTAGAGTTAGCATTAGAATCTTCTGATATGAAGGATGATGTGAGAAACTGCACACTGCTGTTAAATTTCAGTATTAGGCTAAAACTCTTGGCTGAATCCTGAGAAATGCTTCCTGTACTTCATATCAACTTTGTTCTGAAACAAAAATTTGTTTGAGATCCAACCTTGGATGTGTCCCTGTAAAAAAAGATTATTTCAGAGTGAACAGACACAAAAAACCTAAATTAGCTTCTCTATTATGGCCTCATTTCCTCCAAGAGCTTCTGATGTAGTTTGTTTCAAAAAGATGCCTAGGCTTCTATTTCCACTGCAAAACTAAAATATATTATTTCCAGTGAGAGGAATCAAGGAATAGAATATATTGGGAGGGTTATCCTGTTACGGTCAGTACCAAGGACATACATGCACTTTTGTGTTGCACTTACATTTGGAACACTGTGTAGAAGAAGGGTGTATGGCACAAAACAGGAAAGATGAGAAGTTTCATTCTATTCATATTTTATACACACACAGGAGCAAATCTGGTGAAGCAGTTGAATAAAATCAGTATTGCAGCTAAGTCCAGACACTCAGAGAACAGTGAAGGAGAAAAAGTCTATCTTGAGCAAGAAGCTGAGGAAATTCTTTTCTGCCACAAATGAAAGCCTTGCAATAGATTCTGCACTCTGCCAGATGAAGACTTTTTAATGAGATATTTTGTCAAACGGTTCTGGTTGATTGAGTCAGACTGAATACAGCCATGGAATTGTAGCTGCTTCACTGGGATTTTCATCAGAAGGTATTTGGGTGGCACTAAAATAACTCAGGGGTTGTGGTAATTGCACAGGATGCAGGAAATCTTCATGTTTATCCTTTGCTGTCCATACAAGTTGCAAGTGAGTCAGTCCCATTGGGTGGATTTTGATCCATGAACTTCTCTCTCCACACTTAACTAAATAATCCTTGATAGGGAGAGAGAATGTTGATGTCTATAAATCATAGATGGGGGTCTGGACAATATGAAAATGCAGCACTGAGAGTGCTACTGAATTGTGGCTTTTGAGAATGAAATCCAGATATTCTGGAATGCTGTGTAGCTCTTCACCATCAAACAAAATTTAACATGAATTATTTAATTTGATCACAATCCAAGTTCCTACTTCTTAAAAAGAATTGAAAATCACTTTACTTTTTATACATCAGCAATCCAGAAACACCACAGAAATTTTTCTCAGATGTATTCTCCCTCCTGAACACATCCTTCCATATTCTGCCTTTCATGATGTGATGGTCTCAAAGAAACTTTAAATGGAGACAGTAAACCAGAAGATTGGACTAGTTCATCAAACTTTCTAACCATACTTTTATCTGAATTTACATACCTGTCGAAAAACAAAGGATTTTGCAAACAGTGTGATGATGTTCCAGCCCAAGTCTCCCAGTTAAATCTGCCCTCTGGTCCCCTACTGTCATCTCGCTTCCCTGCCTTTCTCTCAGGCAGGCCACTTGCTGCATGCCAGGGGAATCCTACAGGCTGAGTTGAGACATCTTTTACTTCCCTGTCCAGTGAGGGTTTATTGTGCAGTGAGGGAAAAGATCAGAGGAAGGCAGAGGATTTTTTGTTTCGGTTTTTGTGGGGCTTGTGGGATTTGGTTTGGTCTTAATGTTTAACATACACAACTCTGGGATAACATTTTCAGGTCTCTTTTCCAAATTCCTCTTGGATGCCTAGAGATAAAATAATTTATTAGTTCTTTATTCTAGTTCTATTCTGAGTACAAAAAAACCCAAGTTGTGATGCTCCAGCTTTGCCTGTATTACTGCTTCTTTCCTAACCTGATGCAGTAGCGATGCAACTGACAAAATAGGGTACGTATCTGTGCTGAGAGATTTGACCTGAGGCTTGTCATCAAGTTCCTGAAGGCTTGATATAATTGACTATTTGGCTTTGACAGCCCTTTCCAGCACTGAACCCTGGGGACTGAGGGTTCCCCACACCAGCACAACACTCAACTTCTTCCCCCTAAGCAAGAATTTAATGGATAATCTGAAGCAGGTTTCTTCCCAAAACACCTACTGAAACCTCTGTTTAAGATGAAGAAGGATTGGGGGACCCAAGGGCTCGAGATAAACAAACACATAACAAAACATTTCTAACAATTCAAGAGCTCTTGATTATGCAGATGCCAACTAGCATGTCAAAAGAGTAACACCTATCCTAATAAAAATAAGGACAAAAAGTTATTCTTTAATTTGAACCTGACTTCCTGGCAAATTAATCTCTGTCAGGTAAATATCAAAACAGAGTAACTTTCTCTTGAACAATCTGAGCACTGCAGAAACCAGAGAAATTAAATTACAGATGTGGTCTGTGCAATGCAGACTCTAAAAAGCAATGTAAACACCATGCTTGGGAACCAAACATATGAACTAAGGCAGCAAAGGAAGCTGTGAATGTTTTCACACTAAATCTTGCCTCTATCAAAAGCCCGAGTGAACATATCAAAGAAATCCCATTAGTACCAAAGCAAGAGCCTAGATACAGATCCAGTGAACTATGACTGGATTTTTTGCCTCTGCTTCAGGGATTTTTCTTCCATCTACGAATCACCGTGGATTTGTTTAACAGCAGGAACAGTTTGTTTAAAACCTCAGGTGTGCTTGATATTTTCTTTTTCCTAAATCAGTTATAACCTCTACCTTTCTAAAGAAAAATTAATCCCAAGTTAAAAAAAAAAAAAAGCACAAGAGATAGAAGAAGGTTACTTTTTTCCTGTTTATCTCCTTCTGTTCTGTTTAATCAAAAAAGTAGAAAAGTTCTGCAAACCTGCTCTTACCTTTACTTCTTATTTAAGGCTTGGGTTGAAAAAAATTGTTTTAAAATAAACTCAGGCAAAAACTTTCGAGAAGAGTTGAGAGTTTGTGCCATGATCAACAACCTCACTTCTGTTTAAAGCACAAAAGTGTTTTTCACCAGGCTTTCAGCCAAAGATAGCTAGCTCTTATTAATAACATATTCGTACTCTGGGAGAAATCCAGCCTAAGGGTCTGAGCTATAGAGGCACCGGTCACCTGCAGCTCTCATCAACTTCAATGGGAAGTAGATGTCTCTGCAGATCAGAATTTACTGGAACAGAATTTCAGCCTCAGGATAAAATGAGACTTTTAAAAGAAATTTAATTTACGGAGAGAAATATGACTGCTTGGGGTGGTTGCAAGCTGCTATGTAAGGATCTCTCCAAAGGCCCAAGACAGAGTTTGATGGAGTAATGGCAAGGGCATCTCTTTCTGTGGCTTCAACTCATATTGATTGTTACTCTCCTTAATTTAAAAACAACCAACCAACCAATCAACCAACCAAATAAACCCCAAAACAAAACACCCTCACAACTGGAAGTGATTGATTCCAAAAATACAGGAGGAAAATGAAAACTCCAATGGACTGTCAGGCATAATACGAATAGTATGGCAGCTTTAGCACTCAGGAGTAGCCTAGGCTCCTCGTTTCTTGAATGATCTTTATGTAGCAGTTACTGCTGTAAAACAAAAATTATTTTTTTGAATGAAATATATAAAATTTGTTCCAATAGTAAAAGAAAATGGGTTCCATGATTCTTCAGAGTAGGCTGCTACCCAGTAGGCTGAGTAAGGATCTTTGACAATAAGACTCCTTGGTTTTGTAGCTATTTGCTTGGCCTGTCAAAAGTCCTAGCTACCCAAATTCTTCCTGAGTCCTGAAGGTACCTGATGCATTGATCTTCCTTCTCCTCTTCTGTCACTGCTGCTGCTGATCTTAGGCAGAAGCCGAGGTATAGCTTTGTATGGAATTACTGCATTGGGTCAGCAGCCTGAATTTGCTTTAGAAATCAGTAATTGTGTCAAATCCACATTAATTTTAATAATGGGGGAAGGAAGGACGCATTTTGAAAGCCTTTAAAGGCATGAGTTTAACACTGTGAAGATTACCAAAATGTTCAGGCAAACCAGTTCATGACTGATTTAATATCCTTATATTTCTCCAACAACCATTTTACCCCTAGAGCAAGGTTCAACTTCTTTTTTTTTTTTTTTTTTTTTTTTTTTTTTTTTTTTTTTTTTTTTTTTTTAAATTTTTTTTTTTTTTTTAGCCAGATTTTTTGTCAGTTCTTGGTCTATGGCTTCTGCTCTAAAACCAAGTTGAAGAAAGAACACGCAAAGCCAAAGTAGGGACTGACAGAGCACAAGGCCTGTTCACATAAAAATTTATTTGGGTCATGCTTACAGAGTATTTTCTGATTAGGGTTAGAATTAATAGAAGAAAACACATAGAATCACAGTATTACTAAGTTTGGAAAAGACCTCTAGGATCACACGTTGAATCCAATCTGTCTCTAAACTCTGAGCAGAGCTGCAGATGGACATTAAATGAGGTTTGCTCACCTTTTCCTGCTGAATATGGTTGCCTTGACAGTGGGGATACCTGAACTCTGGTCAGTCTTTCTCCAGGAAACGAGGTAAAGCACAGCACTATGGAGTAATTAATTCCCAGTAACCTGGTGGTTAGGGAAGGTAGGACTATGGGGTTAAATATCCTTAAAGGGGAGAGGGAAGAAACTTGTAGTTCTATCTGCCTTTTGGTCCCTGATTCACCGTCACTAGTGTCACAGGGGAGTTTTTGTGAACATCTAGGCTGTCATTTTCTTCATTGATTTGGCAAGGACATAATCTGAAAAGTCAGTTACTTACCAAGTTCTGTCTGTAATAACTCTCAAACAGTTCCGTGAGTAGCAAGAGACATTGTGTTGTTCCCTGTTATCTTCTTCCAACAAACAGTAAACTCATCCAGCATGACGAGCTTGCATTCATTATTGCAATTATAAAATACCTCCATTTATTTCATAATAAACTTTGTACCATGGTGCTAGAGTAGCCTGCTTGCTACACTTGGCCTAAGGACATCAATACATCAAGGCCTGGTGGTAACAAGCAAAGCACCAAGATTCTTTTGTACATATATAAGGGATGTAGTACACCAGCTATGCAGCAGTGCAGTCACTATTCTACTAGGAAAGAGAGGCAACATGGACTGACTCAGGTGAAATGGAAAGAGATGAGAGAGAAGCAGGAGTTTTAAATAAACTTCTCAGCCCATACCTGCTGTATGACTTCAGGCCATTCATATCTTTTCTTTCTTTCTTGGTCACAGAAGGATGTACAGTTCTAGGGATCACAACCAGTTTGTTAAGCATTTGTGCAGTGCATGGATATGGGCACTCAGTTTGCACCTGGAGTGTCTCAGTCCTTAGTGAAAACACAGCAATTAACAAGCCCTCTGTTTGTCTGTTTCCAAATTAAGGTCTAGCCCAAAGATTGTCTACTCTGACTTTTTTCGCTCTGCTCTGTCAGCTTGAAGCCTAAATCATGAATTTTGAGCCATGTAACTTTTCTCATTAGAGAGAAAACTCTATCACCAGCCCCTGCATTTTCAGAAGGTCCTGAATGTAATCATCTCCAGTAATTAGATCTAAGGACAGAACACTTGGGACTCTGCAATTCATGAAACTTTCAATATGTTTCAAATCATAATTTACCCAGCTTTTAAAATGATGACATTTTCAAATGTATATTAATTAATTTAAAGGCCTCATTGGGCCTTTAATTTAAGAAGAGCAACAAAATAATCCATTGCTCACCTGGTGCTGTATCACGAGACTTGCTAAGGGACACAGGGATTTCTTCGGTAATGTAGGGATGGATAATGACAGGAAAGCAAAAGCATTTGAACACAATAATTAGCAGAACTTTCTTATTGATTGGTAACTTTAAATCAGTTAACTCCAGCATCCAAGGTGGAAACTTTGTGCTTGATGTGGCCTGGGCACTTCCATGGGTACCATCTCCTGTGGAGTCACTTGTGGGTATAACAAGGCACATCTTTGGGGACAATCAGTGTAATGTTGTTCTTTGCTATCAATTCACCTCTTCTTGTGAAACTTTGAGAAAGCAATTCCTTCGTCAAGTTTGGTTGAGCTTAGACAGCAGGTTCAAACAGTAAGGAGGGCAGTAGGATCAGATGGGTATGAATTATGCATGAAGAGTCATTGCAAAAGCTTCATTTTTTACAAACTGGATAGTAATAATGAGGAAAAAAAGGAGACTAAAAAAAGGAAAAGTTTGAAGATGTCTTCTGGAAAGTATATGTATCACTGAGGCCTTTGTATCTAGGGGTTTATGCTTAGTAAGTTTTGGAGAATATTGCTTACCTCGATGATTGTCTGAGGCTGTAGATTTTTAAGATTTGGGGGGGAGTTGTGGTTTTGTATTTTGGTTTCTTGTTGGTTTGGTTTTGGTGTGGGTTTTGTTGTGTTTTTGCTGGGTTTTTTTGTTTTGTTTTTGGTTTTTTGTGGGTTTTTTGGGGTTTTTTTTTTGTTGTTGTTGTTTTTTGTTGTTTTTTTGGGGGCGGGGTTGGTTTTTGTTGCTGTCGTCGTTGGTTGCTTGGTTGGTTGGTTTGGTTTGTTATTTTTGGGGATTTTTTTATTCTATAGGATCAAGTACCTGGAGGTTATACTCTAATCCTATAAACCTGGGGAAAAGGAAGGCTTTTGCACAGATATTGTGAATTATTTACCTTTCCAGTTCTTGATACAGGAAACAATTTCATTATTTTTAAGGATTTGTCTTGGTAGAGGACAAGAGTTTACAACTAACAACCCTATAATAAACGGTTTTACTCTATGCTAACAATATTAACACAGTATTTAAATAAGAACAATGTGTTTAAATACATTTTATTTCATATACACACATATTTTAGAAAATACCTATGTTGTTTTTCAAATAGTTCAACAGAAAACAAATACTAAACACTAAAATTCATGTTACTGAAGTTCCAAAGAAAGTTAGAGAATGGAAATAAATTTCGGTACGAGTTACAGTGCTAAATCTTCCTGTAAGGTACATAAGCTGGTTCTTTTTTTTTTTTTTTTAATTCCATTTGTTCATTAAGTTTAGGTCAATTCTTAATACAAGAAAAGTCAAATAAAAGTCAAGAAATCCTGAGAGAACTGGAGAGAGCGCAAAGCTAGGTTTTTGATTTTAAGAGGTAGTTTTTTCTCTAATAATGCTAAAGAGCAATGGAAGGATGAGATCTATTAAATGAAAACATTTTTATGTGGAATCATTTTTTTTAATAAACCCTTATGATGATTGATATTGTCTTCATTAAGGAAGCTTACTGTGAACAAAAATGTATCTAGAGAAACTTAAATATTATAAATAAATAAAACAATAATCATAAATAATAATGGGAAAAGTAATAACGATCTCTAATTTTAACTGAATTTCAGATTCTCTGTGAAGAGACCTAAACACAAGTCTAAGAAACACTTCGTTCACTTTTCCAAAACAATGACAATGTAAAATCTAAAAACATTGGTAGTGCCAATCCTTTGGCTTTGCAAAATAGAAGAACAAGGTAAAGTATTAAGACTTGTTTATACAAAAGATTATGTATTTAAATGTTTCATGTTATTTTGTGCACATCCATGTGTATGTACATGCAAAAATGTTTTATCTCTCTTTGAGAAAAAAAAGACACAAATCTAAAAAAATCTTCTGAGCCATGATTAACATCCATTTACTCTAGGCTACTGAAATTATGGTGAAAATAGGAACATCAAAATTCATTTAACAATGTATCTTATGTCCTGTAATTACAAACAAAAAACACTACACTTTGAATAGAAAATTATTTTCTCCTCAGAATGAGCCCATATGCACAGGTCCTGAATTACATCCTCCTCGCTCTCCAAAGGTTTCACTATGCAATTTAAAATATTATTTAACTATTATGATTAAGATGGTAATAACACTTTTCTGAAGTTTATATTGCCAAAATCTCTATTGCAGATGCAACAACAATGTAAAAATAGAAAAATTATTAAAAGTAGTGGAACTTGTAGACATCTCATATACAAAAAGGCAACCTCTATTTCCCTCCAAGGCAAAATATGTGCATCAAAATCTCTGCAGAGCTTGCAGGGCAAAGAAATTGATATTTTCAAAGAGATTTTCAGAGTTTTTTTAAACAAAACCAGTCTTCTTTCCAACATTTTGAAACAAGCTTCATTATAGGCACCTTTACTCAGGATATTTTAGATTAAATTAAGTAATTTGTTTTTATTTGCCATGATTTAACTCCAGATGTAATCTCAGCCCCATGCAGTCACTTGTTCCCTCACTGGTGGGGTGGTGAGGAGAATTGGAAGAGTAAAAGTGACAAAATTCACAGGTTGAAATAAAGACAGCTTAATAGGTAAAGCAAAAGCAGCACACATAAGCAAAGCAAAACAAGGAATTCCTTCACTCCTTCCCATGGGCAGGCGGATGTTCAGCCATCCCCATTGGAAGCACGGCTCCACCACATGCAATGGTGACTTGGGAAGACAAACTCCAGACTTATTCTTCATCTCTCTTCATTATTCCTCCCCTGGCTTTACACCCCAGCCATGATGCCACACAGTGTGGAATGGGGTCAGTTGGGATCAGCTGATGTGGCTGTGTCCCCTCCCAGCTTCTTAAACCCCCAGTCCCCTTGCTGCTGAGTGGGGTGAGAACCAGAAAAGGTCTTGGCTCTGTGCAAGCACTGCTCAGCTAAAATGAAAATTTCCCTGAACTATCAACACTGTTTTCTGTCACGACCCGCACCGGTCCCTCGCTGGGTCTTCAGGGGCCGCAACCTTCCCCGGCGAGCCGCCCTTAACAGGGCAGTCCCAGCCCAGATGGCACAGGCACCTCGGAGAGTGATAGCCCTTTTGTGAGGGTAAAGCCTGGCAGCTCTTTCCAGGCTTTGCTGCTAAAGCAGCTCCTTGAGGCAGGTCTCAGGCAGTGCTGAAGAAAGACAGGAGCCAGGGATGATCTCCGAAGATCTTCTTTATTCGAGGGCTTGAAGACTCGAAGACCCCGACGGGGGCTAACTGCAGGGATTTTATGCTCCCAGGGAGGGGGCGGGGTTTTACAGGACAACCAATCGGGTACAGTTGGGAAACTTTTTAACAAATGGGGTTGAGAATCAAAACTTTTGGCCAATCGGGGGGAGGCTGATAAACAAATTAGGGGATCGAAACTGAACCAATAGAAAGGGAGAACTGCAGAACCATAACAACCAATCACAGAACAGAAATTAACATAAACTCTTTCAAACCTTTGTGTCCCTCCAAGGGAGGGCTGGGTGCACCAGTCTGTCAGTGTCCTGTTCAGGGGTACAGTCCTCCACAATTTTCGGTACAAATCAAAACCACCTACTGTGAAGCAAATTAACACCACTCCAGTCAAAACCAGCACAGTATTAGATTTATATTTTGCTTAATAATGAGACAAATCATAAGCTAAAGGGGAGTTCCTAGAACATAAACCAGTAACAGCAAAAATCTTGTTACAAAGATGTTTTCTAAACCTATGACTTCTAAAGTTCAAATCTCCCCTTGGTCTACAGAGTTGGGTATTTTGGTGAGTTTTTGTTGTTGTTGTTGTTGGGGTTTTTGGGGAGGTTTGGGGGGATTTTTGGGGGGTTTGTTTGGGGTTTTTTGTTTGTTTGTTTGGATTTTTTGCTGTTGTTTTGTTGTTGTTTTTGAGGGTTTTTTTGGGGGGGGGTTGTTTGGGGTTTTTTGGGGTTTTTTTGGTTTTGTATTACAGGTAATAAGCAAAACTTAAACCAAAAATTCATTATTATTTTTTTTCTATTTATTTATTTCCTAGCAAAAAATATTTACAGGAGAGTAGGAGCGTATTGAAGATCCTAAACTCTAAATGACAGAGGGGGGTTAAGTTTTCATGAACACAAAGCAGAAAAAATAATATTATAACATATCAACATTTGTGGAAAAATTAAATAATTTAAAAACAATTAATGAAGACAATTGTAAGTACAACTTGTGCAATACTGTGCAATAGTTCTTCAATAATTACTAATTAGAACTAAAGAGATCAGAAAAGTGAAAAAGAATGAACAGGAACATGTCTCGAGTATCCTTTGACAAGTGGCATAAAGAAAACAAGAAATAAAAATGAAAAGATGAAAGCTAACCTACTTTCAAAATAGTTATGGAAGCTTATTTTTCTTTATTTATTTTTTAAGAGTTGTTTAAACTGCTTATTCATAATTGAGCCTTTCAAATGCACATGATTTGTTAGAGTAATATGTACTTCAGCTTTGTCTGTCTCTTTCTGTCTTCAGTCTGACTGCTATTTGAAGGCCTTTTTTTATATGGCTGGACTAATGTTATTGCACAAATTGTCACCTTTTGAAGGCTGTGATTTCAACCTGCCTGAACAACTGCCACTTTAGTACCACAACAACAACAAAAAAATACCTTTCATGTAACAACTCCCTTCCTTTCAGAAGGAATAATGAAACAAAGCAAAATAAAAAGGCACAACCATCCCTGTTCCCAGAGGAGTCATGCTTTGGGGACATCTCCCTTCTCACCTTCCAGAGTTTCAGAGCTGCTGCACTGACATGGGCACTGCACTGCTCCCCCTGAGCACGCCCTGTCCTCACCCTGGGCTCTGCAGATAATCCAAATCTAAAGCCAACCTCGCTGTTGTGTGGGGCTTTCCAACACCCACACCCCCTCCCCACTTGCACTGGGGCTCCTCCTCTGCTCTCCCTGCCCTGCCCAGCTTTCCAGGATCCCATGGAGTTTTCTCCTCTTTTCTCTCTGTGTCTCCTCACTGGAGGCAGGGGACACTTCCTTCAATAAAATGGTCCTTGCATGAGGACACATGAAGGGATTGCATGTTTCAGGTGATTCCCTGGAGCAGAGGGTTGCTTGTCTACACTGCATGTGCATATCCAAGAGTTTATCAATACATTAGGCTAAAGCTGGTTGTCTTTAGTACTCTCAGATGTCCAGATCATGTCTGCCTAGCTGTGATGTTTATGTTGTAATTACCCAGTCAGAGGATCAATTTTAACTTGGAAGAAGATCCTACATTTTAAATCTTCTTGTTAATACAAAGGTCACTTTTAAAAAATATTCATCAAAATTTTAGTCCCCCTGAACTACAGGAGTAGATGTTTAATTATTTTTGACTAATAGCCAGCTACCTTCAGCATGGATGTCCACTCTCGCTGTCTTGAGTCTGGTCTAATGGAAATAGTCAGCCTAAGTTATTCCTTGCCAGAACAATTTTAATTTCAACTACTTTTGTTTTCCATTCAACTGCATCCTATAAAATTAGGCTAATTCTTAGTAAAACTAAGCTAAAACAGTGAGAACTGTTTTCTGAATTACTGGATGCTGAAGATCTCAGATTTTTTTCCAAAGTTTCACCTGGGAACGCATGAAAATGTCAGAACCATAAACTGGCTTCTCTCTGCTCTTTATCACAGACATAGTACTGCCTTCCCAAGGCCCTTATTTTCCTCTGCCTTGCTCGAGCCACAAGCAGCTGCTGAACAGCAATGCTCACTGGCTTTTGAACTCAAAGGTATATCCGTCATTCAAGTTCCTCTACAATTGGCAATGGGGTGTACTGGTTGCTCACCCCAAGTCAGGGTTTAAACTATGTAAGGCATAAAATTTTTTAGGTTTAGACACGGAAAAGATTGAATTCTTTATTCAGAGGTAATGAGATGGTAATTTGAAAGGAAGTACTTAATTATTATTAGTCAGATAAGGAGAAAAGTCTTTCTTAACTCCTTATGAATTTGTCTGGAAAGCCTCTAGCAATATGGATTTTCATTTTATTAGTGCGACCTATGGAAAAAACTTGACTTCTTCATATTCTTCAAAACTTAAGGCTTCTATTTTAAAGTTTCAGAGAATCAAAGCATTATTTAGCTGGTGAACATCTGATTGGAAGATATGAGGTCGTTTCAAGAGAAATATTTTTGAAAATTAGACAGGAGTCAATACTTTTTAATAGCAACAAGCCAGCAGCCAAAAGGGTTTAGTACCTGCATCCGCCTGTGGAGGAATTTAAGTATCCGGGTTGTGACAGATAACAGGCACTCAGGAAGGTACTTAACAATGAAACATTAGTATCCAGCAGATTTTCATTGCTCACTTGAGTACTGATATTGCAGTGCTACCATTTCAATGGAAAAAAAAAATAATAAAAAAAAACCACCCGAAAATTGTACCTAGCCTAAAAATTTCACATGCAGTGCCAAATACATTGGGAAATCCAGCCCCAGTCATGAGTAGGGCAGAGCGGATGTTGAAGCGCTACTGCAGCAGAGGGTTAGTGCAGCTGGGACTGTTCTGGAACATCTGTAAAGAAAAATTCAGAAAAGAAGATTATACTCCTAAGTTATCTAATGCAGCTTAAAAATAGATAACTACATAAATAAATAACCTTTTGAGCTCCAAGCCCCTGCTTAGATCCTGAACAAAAGTACCTCCAGCTTTTCTTGTGCATTTCTGTCCCAACACTCTTTCAGCAGTCATTTCATAACAGATCATCCTGTCCTTTTTTTTTTTTCTTTTTGTATCAAAAAAAGTCTAAAGGAGAAAAATGCAACTATATTTAACTTCAAAACGGTCCGTCAGTCAGCCATGCAAAAGCCTAAGTAAGTATTTCAACTAGTAAAGCACGCACCAGTTCTCTGCTGGAGCGGGTGGCAGGGGAGCGCTCACACACACACACACACACACACACACACACTCCTGCGCGATGCTGCGGCGGGGCGCCCACAGAGGGCACAGCCCGCCCGTCCCGGCCAAACGCTGCCCTGCCGGCCCTGCCCGCCCCGGGGCGGGTCTGTCACCGTGTCCGGGCTGTGCGCGGCGGTGCCCGCCGGGCCCGGCACCGCGGGGAGGGAGAGCGCCCATCGCCGCCCGAGCCCGCGCCCCTAACACCGCCAAAAGTTTCGGCCGCCGGCGTGCGGGGCTGCCCCGCCAGGCCCCGCTTTCCCCGCTGGCCGTGCCCTGCGGCAGGGCGGGCTGTTCCCCGCGCTCACCCCCGGCCGGCGGGGCTGGGCCGGGCTGGGCCGCTGCTCTGCCGCCCCCCGGCGGGCACCGCGTCCCCTCCCCGCCCCGCGCCGCCCCGCATCGCACCCGGGCGGGGAGAGGGAGCTCGGCAAGGCAGGGAGCGCCCCGTCCTGCCCCGCCGGCCCCGGGGACGGGGGCGCCATGTGAGAGCAGCGGGGCCCGTCCCCGGGGCCGCGGGGCTGCTCCGCCCGTGCCCGCACCGCCTGCGGCCGCCGCGGGATCGGCAGCTCTGCGGAGGCCACCGGGCACCGACGAGCCTCCGCCACCGCCCGCGGCCCCGCCATGGGAGCCGGGCACAGGGCGAGGCTGCCCAGCCCGAGCCGCCGCCGGGGCTGAGCGCGGCGCGGCGCAGGTACCCGGGGAGACAGCCAGGGAGGGAAGGAGGGAGGCGTCGCGCCGGGCTGCGGGGGAGCCGGGCGGGCTGGGGAAGGGGCTGGCCGGGCTGGGGAAGGGGCTGGCCGGGCTCCCCGCCGGCTCCACCGGAGGGGTCTGGCGACGCCGCTGGGCCCTCCGGAAAGTTTGGGCGGGCGGCGGAGCCCCGGCTCCTCCAGTGCGGCCGGGCCGGGCAGCGCTGGCGGGCGGGCGGAGCGCGGTGCCCCGCGGTGCCCTCGCCCAGGGCCGGGAAGGGTGGAAAAGAGCAGCTTTTCAATGGCTTTGAGGAGCGGTACCGAGGAGGTTGTGCCGGGAGGCTGCAGCAGCATCGCTTGTCGTGGCCAGAGTAGTGTACGTATTGTGGTTTGGGGTTTTTTGGGTTGGTTTTTTTCGATTTGGCGTGCAGTGTTTGAGGGAGAGGAGCCGGCGGGAGCGCCGCCGAACTCCTGGAGGATGCGGGTTAAAAGCCTCGGCTGCGGAAACTCGGAGCGGCTGTGCCTTGTCTCTAGAACACGGGCAGGAAAAGGTGCTGCTGTGTGCTGGTTTGGGCAGTTCAGAGGGGAGATAGTTTGTCTCTGCTCGCTTTGGTTTTAGTTGTCTGTAAGAGAACGGTGCTCGCCGGCAGGTATTTACACAAACCCCAGAGCAGCGCACTCAGACTCAATAAGAGGTTAATGAGAATCACCGTGTGTGCAGACAGGGAACAGCGCTCGGCTGGGTAATTTCTATCCCGGACCCTGATGGATTTTGGGGAGCTCCATTTAATCCATCGGGCGTCCGTCCTCTTCACACGTTGTCATTCGAAAGTTAAAAATAACTCCCAAGCGCTGCGAGTTTTGCCCGCACCGATCCCCGGAGTTGTGCGTGGGGCTCTCCTGGAGCCGCCCGGGCCGTGCCCAGAGCCCGCTATTTATGAGCCTTGGCAGAGCGGGGGAGGAGGAGGAGGGCTGCAGCAGCAGCAGCCTCTTCGCCTTTTGCATAAACTACCCGGGCAGGTTGCATATTGTTTGAGATGTTGCCTCGGTGGAGGCGAGGCGGGGTGCGGGGGGGAAGAGGTGCAGAAGCTGAAGTGTTCCTAATCCTTCTTTTCCTAGGGACTGTGGATCTACGAAGCGCTTCCCTCCGATGTGAACGCAGTGTCCCCTGTGGGATGCAGTAGGTGATGCCCAGCTCTACTGCAATGGCAATTGGAGCTCTCTCCAGTTCTCTCCTCGTAACCTGCTGCCTCATGGTTGCCCTCTGTAGCTCCACCGTGCCCGTGCAAAAACTGGCCAAGGCTCAAGACAAACAGGAGATAAAGGCGAGCCAGGAAAAGAGGGACCACACGTCTACAAGGGACAGCCAGACAGGTCCGGGGAAAATGAATGAGATCGGCAGGAGCGGGAGGGAGGAGGGGAGCAGGGACTGGAAGAGCAAAGGAAACAGGAACTACTCGAACAAGGAGTCCTGGACTAAGCAAAAGCAGGCGTGGAACAGCCAGGGGACGAGCAGTAAATCTGGAAGCATTCAAGTGCAAGAGCAGAGGGATGCTGCTGCTCCCGAGGACCCTCAGGTGGCCGAAGAAGACTCATCCCTCCCGGCCTCTGCTCCGAGCGCCACGGCCGAGCCCCCGGAGGAGTACGCCTACCCCGACTACCGCGGCAAGGGCTGCGTGGACGAGAGCGGCTTCGTCTACGCCATCGGGGAGAAGTTCGCGCCGGGCCCCTCCGCCTGCCCCTGCCTCTGCACTGAGGAGGGCCCGCTGTGCATCCAGCCCGAGTGCCCCAGGCTCCACCCTCGCTGCATCCATGTGGACACCACGCAGTGCTGCCCGCAGTGCAAGGAGAGGAAGAACTACTGCGAGTTCCGAGGGAAAACATACCAGACCCTAGAGGAATTCATGGTAAGGAATGAAGCCAAAAGTCATTTCGTGGGTTATTCTCTTGTTTAAAGTGGGATTATGATCTTTAACTGCTTGCTCAGAGAGTGTTCTGTGTCTCCCCCTCCTCTTTCCATTCTTGTGTTAATATTACTTTTGCAGTCCTGTGAAATATTCCCCTTAAACATGACCTTTCTTGCTCTGTGGAACTCTTAATATTTTCAAATGAGGGTGCTGATCTTTATTAATTCCTTTGGTATTTACAGTAAAAAATGCTACTTGGAAGGATGCTGCCCAGTGGTGTTACGGATTTTGTGAAAATTTTCAGCAATACATTTGTTTCCTTTTTAACTATTTATTAACTGGTAAACTTCTGCCTTTTAGTGATCAAGCAGGATTTTGTGGGCTGACTTCTATTCCTAGTAATCAGTCTGTGGTGATCCCTTCTTTTTTAACAGTCTTTTTTATTTTTCCCTTTTAACTATTTAGGTAGTGCTGCCAAGGTTGCATAATGTTTGCTTTCTATGAATGGCTATAGGCCTTCTTTTTAATCATAGCATGGTTTGCAGTATAGATTGCAGCGATACCTAAAGAAATGACTTGTAAAGCTTCATGTTCAGAGAAATCCTTTTAGACTAGGGTCTTTTTAGCATTGCTGTGCAAGGTCGTTACCATTGGAAATGCAAGATATTACAGTGCACTCAAAAGTTTTGGAGTTGGGGCCAGTTTTCTGGTTGTTGACCTTGTCTTTTTCCATTTAGTATTTTGTTGTGGTTGAGACCTGTGACCAGGCTCTAAGAATGGCTTGTCAATTTCCTTGTGAATGACAGATACAGGGCTGTTCCAAACCCGATTTCTGAATACACCACAGAGTTTCATGCTGAATATATTGAGGGGGATATGAAATATAATTCAAGGTTCTGGAAGCTGAGCCCCTCTCAGGATGGAGGAAAAGAAAATGTATTTTCGAAGGCTGAAAGTAGGTTGCCACCTTTGCTCTCTGTTATTTGCATTATCCTGAAAACTTAGCTTTGGTTCATATGTCTTTCCACATTCTTCAGTTTAAGAGAAAATGATTAACAGAGCAGAGCTACTTTCTCCATAATAATTAAGAACGTTGTCATTTGCTCTTCTTAGGCAGCAAGGTGCAGAGCACGGGTGAGTTGCAAGGTGTGGCAGAAAACATTGTATCATCCTCTCTTTTCCATGTCACCCTCAAGGATTGCATTCAACTTCAGGGTGGCAGTTTTCTACTTAAGAAGGAGCAGCTATTTCAACAGCAGCTAGTTGGTGTGACCTTTTCAGAGGTGGCTTGTAAGATCCTTTCTTTCCCAGCAAACTTAATTCTTGAGGGGTTGGCCAAAAGATGAAGCTTCTCCGCACTTTCTCCATAGGTCAGCATCTTAAAGACTTCTCCATGCTTTTCATTCACATTCTTCTACAGAGTTCAATTTCTTAGCCTTTTTCTGTAGTGGTGTTGTATTAATGGCTGTAAAACAAACCTAAAATATTGCGTTAAGTGTGTAGTGAGCGTAGAACCTTAATGTTCTCTGGTACATTTGAATATGGCTGACAGTCTTGGTAAAAATGGAGTGTTGAACAGTGACATTTACAGACAGGATCTGAAAAGATTTGGGGTTTCAGCTTTTAGCCCTTGTCTTCATATCTTCCTCTAATGAAACGTTGGTTCCCTTTGTTTTACCCAGCTTTGGACACAGAAGTGAGAAGGGATGACTGCCCAGGACAAGCAAGGCAAGTTATTGACACAGTTAGGCACTGGAACTGCAGCCTGATTATTTTCCTATGTGAGAACCTTGGTTTTTAGTTGAGCTTCAATGTTGGTTCCAATATTGTGAGCACAAGCTATAAAGGCAGCTGTTTGCCCAGGCCCCTGCAATCAGTGGAGCTGTCTGGCAACACAAGGTGCAGATGTAATCAGGTTCCTGCTGCTCAGTGGATGGAAGCAATGGCAAAATGCAAGCAACTGCACAGTTTCAAAGGTAATTTTATGAGTTTAAAGTTGATGGTCTTAGGGACATTACTAATATGCTGTCTCTTTATTAAGGTCAGAGAAGAAGTTATAAATGGATAGTGATGTGATTTTTCTCTATGTCTGTACCTACTGTTTGTGGCAAAGAGTACCAGACATCAATGAAGGAAAGAAAAGTTGACCTCCTAACATTTAAATGAGATTTTTTTCAGAAACATTTATGTATAGATGTGTAATTACACATTTTGAATCTGCTTATATAAAATTCCTGTATGGCTTGGCATGGCAAGGAATTGCCCTGACTGGAGCCAGAAGCTGCCAGGGAATTTGAGGTTTGATGAGTTTCTTTGATTTGCAGTCTGTCCTTCAGGCTTTGCTTGTGTGTGCATGTATGCATGCATTTTTGTGTTTTCAAAATGAACATGGATGTCAGCACAACACAACTTGGGTGTAAGGAAAGGATGAGGTCTCATAAAGCTGCTTCCATCAGCACCACTCTGGGCACCTGTGGGTATTGTGAGGCAGAATAGCAGTGTTATCACAACATCCATATTGGTGGAACTGGTAGCAAAATATTTGGTGAGATGCAGTGAAGCTGAAGATTTCTAAAGCACATGGTCCAAATCTTCCAAGTAAGATTTGAAAATGAAGGCTGATGTATAAAGTCTTACAAGGACCAGGAATTATTTTCAGAAGTGCAATATTTTGGAAAAGACCTGTAATTTTGTAAGCTGTTGCTATGTGTCTTTTAGAATTTCCTTGCTACCACTAATAGTATTTTTTGTGGGTAAGTTACTTGGAAATCTAGAAGTAAACAAACCCAAATGAGTTTTGAAAGATCTGTGGTATTTTGAAGGCACAGAGGAATAAAGCATGGCTGGTATGTTTATTAATGTCAGTGTAACCCCATTTATGTTCTCCTGAGTTGTATCAGTGGCAAGAAAATTTTAGTAAAAAATTCCAGCATGAAAGAAATTAATTAGGGATTATGACTGATTTCTTTTTTCTTAAATTTAGGTATTTTCAGAGCTTAAGGAACCAAATGTAGATTGTATATCTGGTTTTAATACAGCTTTTTTGTTGGCTTTATTTTGAATTTTTTGGTTTGTAATTAAAGTTGGACATGTGGTAGGAGAAAACTCAAGTTACTTTGGACTGCAAATGATTTTTCACTTCTTAATTATGATGATTTACATGAAGCTGCTGGACAGACCTATTACCCTTACTAAGCTGCAGCTTTCTTCACACCCCACTAGTGGAAAACCCAGCAGTTTACACAGTAGTGTGTTTGCTCTTTTACAGTGCCTGCAACTCCTATACCTCTGCTCATAAACTTCCCTTTAAACAATTCTAAAGGACTAGAGGTTTTTGCCATCTGCAATCTATTTTCTGCAGGTTTTGTGGCTGCCTGGTGAATACACAAGACTTCCATTGCCTCTTGTCTTCCTGCACTCTTTTCATAGGCAGAGGTACTGCTTCTGTAGAGTTAACAGCTTCATCTGTAGAGTATGGAGACATGGTACCATTAGTCATCAGAGAGAGATTGATAGCTGGTATTATTTCCAGTCTGGCCTGGTGATGTCAGAAGTGTTGAGTGTGGGTATGTGAGTGCTGCTGAGCTGGTTGCTCCCCACAGGAACAAGAGAGATGCTCCTTGCATTGGCTGCCACTAGGAACTGTGCTGCAGGGAATGCACTGGCATTGCGTGACTAGAGAGGGGAAATGAAGGACCAAATGTGTCTTTTCATTCTGATTTGTTTAGCTGCTGTTACATACAAGCACTGTCTTGTTGTCTCTCTCTCTAGAGATAATCGTGTCTCCAAGTATCGAGCTGCCATTAAGGTGCAGAAAGTGGGGCTTTTCTACAGTTCCTGCTGTATCCTGATGATCAGTAAAAAGCAATGTGCTATTGTTTAGTCCAAAGATGGACAGATAATGGCTGACAGTGATACCATTTTAGCAGCCACTGTCTTGCATGCCTGAGAAGAGCTTTGTAGGAATAAGCTCGTGGAGACCTTCCTTTTCGCTGCTGCCATTACTCAGGTTGGTGGGTTGTTACAGATGACAGTACTTACCAAGGTGTACTATAAGTACTCCCCTGAAATCCCTATTGCACTAGAAGTGTCTTCATTACCGCAGTATCACATTAACAGTGCACTCTGTTCATGAAAGATGTGGTCTTCAGGTGTATATGTTGTACAGGACAGAAATCTGTATCATGAATCATCATTATTAGATAAGAATTAGATCAGTTTTGTTTCTCAATCAATAGTAAATGACTTATTTTTCTGAGAATTTCAGCCTTTGTCAAATCTGAAATCTAGTAAACTTATAAAATTAGAATATGCTTTATTTTACAGAGGAGAGATTTTAGGAATAATATTTGCGTGCTGCCTTGTTTCCTGATTGTCATCAGATACTCTAGTTTTTACACCCCTTCCAATATTGAATGACTCAGCTACTAAGCAGGGTCCTGGACTGAGGAATGTCTGTTGTGGTGGATACTGATCTCATTCAACTTTGATACTTGGCAAATCTGCATCTTTTCCAAGTCATGGCAAAAAGTGTTAAATTTGATTGAAAGCTGAAGGTTTGCCTTGTTGATCCTGATCTTTGAAACTGAGTGCTGCTATCTTTTTTCAGGTAGGATTATATATTGCATGATATTCCTTATATTAAAAATAATATTAAAAGATCAGTCCTACTTAAACCCCATATTTTTATAATTTAATAAGTATTGTTTCTAGATAAAACTCTAGAAGGAAGGATTCTTATTACTGCCTTAATACTTAGGAGCTCAGGTTTGCTGACACTTAAAACTTCACGTGTGGTTCAAGTGATTACTTGAAATACCTGAGCCTTTCAACTCTGAGCACTGGATCAGAAACCTCCTCATCTGCCTATACTCCACTTCTGGAAGTGAACGTGACAGTTTAAAAACAATTACTGGACAAAGTTGTCCCAAAGTCTGCAATAAAGATCTTCTGCACTGGGCTGTCAGCCTCAGTGTGGGATTTCATAAATATATGCCATGGTGTTATCCTTGGTAAAGCAAAGACAAAACATAAAATGAGTAGCTAGCAAAGGAAACCTGAAATAAATAATAGTAATAAAAGCAGAAAGCAACACAGCAGGAGACCCTATTTAGGCTTTCTAAGCAGAGGGGAGGGCGTGAAAGATATATGAGTGCATAAGCAAATAAAAGCCTTGGCAGGTGGGAAGGGAAAGTAGCAAAGCATGAATGAGCATTTAGTTTGAGATGATGCTTTGCAAGCATCAGCATGTTTGAACTTTGGAAGTGAGAAGGATGTGAGAGGCAAGCAAGCAGAGAATGGATTTGAGGAAAAAATGTGATAGACTGCCTAAAAAATAGGGAGAAGAAGCAGATGATCTGCAAGTTAGACATCTGGGTGATTCTTCATAGTGAATAATTATTTTCTTTTTTATGTTTTATTTTTTTTTTGTTCTTATTGGAGAAGTGCAATGGGGGATCGTCTGCATCAGCTGGAATTGAATGAAAAAGGGTCCATAAAAAGAACAATGTCCTCCTTAAGTAAATCAATATCTGCACAGATTATAGATTTAGAGGATCACTAATAATAACGTTCAGCTGCATTTTTATCCTGTGTTCTGAGCATGGGTACCCATGGGGTTTTTTCGAGGGCAACAATGAGATTTACAGTACAACATTTATTACTCTTCACATCCTTGCTTCCCTCTATCTGGTGTGGTATGAAGATGTCAGCAGTGTAAGTGTGATGTGCCTGGTCAGGAATGCTGAAGGGACAGCTGGAATTGTACATGTGGCAAATGCAGACATTTCAAAGTCCATTTTTTACTGAAGAGAATCTTACTACTCTTTTGTTGGGAATTAATTTCTTTGAAGCAGGTCTTTCATGTAACCATCTCATGGTGTTCCTATTCTGTAAGAGTTCTTCAAACCCAGTAACATTTCACTAGGTATAAAGGATTACCTGTATTTTTCTTCACCCATTTCTTTGAATTTCAACTTCCTTTCTGAAAGTTACAAGTATTCGAAGAGTTGTCCAAAAACAATTAACCTATGGGAAATACCTGAGTTCAAAAGGATTCTTTTTTTCTTGACCTCTCTTTGAAAAAGATAATTTTCAATAAAATGTAACTTCTTGCTACCAAAATACTTTCAAACCTGAAAAAATTACAGTAGGGATTTCCATTAAAATAAGTTTTAAACTTCATGTAGCGAAACTTTTCTTCTTAAAATACATTTTTTCTCTTTAAATTATTTTTTGAACCTCTAATAGAACTAAACTACATTATGAACTTGATTTTCAGGAAGTTCATTAGAAATTCAGTAAGGTAATTTTTTGTTTTATTTGTGTTACAAGTCTTCACTGTTCTTGTTTTCAACATCCCTCTGACTGTCTCATTCGGTGTGTAGGTTCAGAGAAGAACTTTCTTATTTTGGTTTCCTTTTCCTGCTGTGGTTCCATAATTTTGCAGGAGCCTAGTCTTGCTTTCTGCCTTTTTTAGGCCACAAAACCCATTTGTTTTAGAGCGGGGAGAAAAAAGATGTGAAGGAGAGAACATTGCAGATGAGAAGGTGGGCACTGCACGCTCCAGGAGTGCCTGAAGTGAAGCAGTTAAAGGGTGACTGACCGGGTTTGTGTTTCAGGTTTCTCCGTGTGAAAGGTGTCGCTGTGAAGCCAATGGTGAGGTGCTGTGCACGGTCTCCGCCTGTCCCCAGACCGAGTGTGTGGATCCGGTGTATGAGCCTGACCAGTGCTGTCCCATCTGCAAAAACGGTGAGTGATGGCTGCAAAACTGGGAGGAGGCCTCTGTCGGAAAGATCCATGCTGCTCTGTTCTGCTTTTGAAAAATAATTCAGATTTCTTTTTTCCTCGAATGGAGATGGGAAAGAGTTGTGTGTGGATGGTGTAATCCTGTTGTGTGGAATCAGATCTCCATTGACTGGGGTGTGCTCAATTATGACCTACGGGGATTTTTGTTACTGCTGGGATATTAATACCAGCTGTTCATGTATCTCTTGGATATATAATTTGTCCAAACTCTTTGTGGCTGTGTTTTATATAGGCACACAGAATGGAACTCAGACTCTTCATATTATCCACCTTTCAACATGAGCAGGAAAAGCTACTTTTGTTCTCCATTCATATTTGTTTCCCTTTCAGATATTCTTCTACATTTTTTTTTCCTTAAGGCAAATCAAATGTACCTTATTGAGCTCATCTAATTTTCATAACTAAATGAATTAAACTCCCAAGTTTAATTGAATATTTTTTGTAACTAAATTAGATAGAAAGTCTCTCTACTCCCAGCAAGGGCTTGCATTAGATCAAAGTCTTAGTCTATTTAGAGGAAAGAAATTACATGACATACTAGCTCATCACTTATAAAGAAGAAATGATAATTTATTAATAGAAATGAAAGCTGCAAAATCTCAAATGAAATTATATTTAAAATTAAAAAAGACATTTAAAAATACTCAGATAATGTGCGCACATCTATTATTTCTCTTGAATAGGTAGGTTTCATTACATTACATAAAACAAACTGCTTAAAATTGTGGGAAAGTTGGGGGAGGAGAGAGTGTACAGCATACGGTTTCCGCAAATTCAACAGTAGATGATAAGGGATTGTTAATTGCATTGGAGGAGTTTCATTTGTATGGATATAAAAGTAATTGCTTCACATCCCTTAATTGGTTGTTACAACCCTGAAGGAATTTATTCTTGACTGTACAGCTTAAGGGCACTCTCGTTTCTGGAGATGAGGACAGGCATTTTTCGAGGCATTTAGGGACAGTTCCTGACAAAGTCTGAATTTTGAAGCTGCTGATGTCATAGCTAGCTAGTCTGAAGGATCCTTTAGCACTTGTTTGATGGCAAGAACGTTGCTGACATTGTGTGTGACATGCTCTGCTGCAGTTCCCCAGGTCAAAGTGTCTTTAGCTGGCAAAAGGTCTGTTTTCAGTGGCAGGGATGGAGTTACAAGCAGAATACGTTAAGACTCTCTAGTCTTTCCCACTGAATTTTTCCAGTGATCTTCACAGTGTTTGGAGCTGGGTACACCTTCCATCAGCACACATTCTCCCACAAGCAGCAACATAATGCACAGTAGTGGCAACCTGTTGATGGCTCTCTTTTGGATTAAGGTGATGTAGCAGTGCAGGGCTTGGCTTGGCTCTTCACACAGATTCCCTGACACTATTCCTAGAAATGAGGAAAAGTTACCAAAAATTGTACATGAAACATACCTTTTGTTGTGAGGAAGCTGCCTTTTCAGAACTGTTAAAGCTGTATTACCTGAAAGCTGAATTAAAGCTGAGTTCTGCCAGCAAGAGAAGGATAATCTTGTCCTCAGCCTCTGAATCCCCAATATTACTTGCATATTTCTCCCATATAACTGTGAGCTGACATCTCTGACCCAGTTTCAGAGCAAGGTGACCACAGCTGTCTGTTTCTAGTAAGCTGTACTGTCACTTCTCAGCATGTCATGGAACCAGCAGTGGCTTTGCTTGTTAGTTTTTAGATGAAGAAGAAAACCATTAGCTATAACAGCAAGACCAAGATAGCTCAGAAGCAGCTCAACTTTTCTGGTTCAGCAATTTCAGTATAATATCATAAAGAAAATTGTGAGGAAAACTCTACATCTGAGGAGTGCATTTTAAAAAAAAAAAAAGTTTGCTCTTAGAGCTTATCTTCAAGTATGGTACATGTGCAGTTCTCTAGGAACTTCAGTGAATTGTTGAATGTTTTTAATTAGATTGGAGCAAAAACCTACTGAGCAGGAAAACCTAGCCTGCCTCATGCTCTCATTTTCAAGCCTGCTGGAACAAATGTGAGTTGGAGAAACAATCACTGCGTTGTGCTTCAGGGTTGATTGTTACAGCGATGACATCAATGACATCATGTTAGTGACACAAAAGAGCTTTGGGTGATATCCAGGGAGCTCAGCCATTTAACCTGAATGGTGGGAAAGGTGGAGCCATAGAAAGCATCCAAGTGAGGTAACTGCCATCATGATCTGCAGTAGAGCATGAAGGGGTGGGAGGTGAAGTCTGGGTTTTCTACATTTACTAGCATTTGTGTGTTGAAAACGCACACAGTCAAACTGATTTCCCTCCCTTTCCTGCCACTTCTTAACATACAAGACCTTCCCAACTTGCCTGGTGTGAGATCGCTGGCAGTGACCCAACAGTGAGAGCTGAGCAACTACCTCTGTCCCTGGTAAGAACCTGTACAAAGGCTCCGTTAAGAAGTATGGAGGAGATCTAATGAAAGCCTGTGATTATTAGAAATTAATGAATTCAGTGTCCTGACAGGTGTGAGACCCTGTGCCTTATCTCTTGTAGGAAGGCAGGTATGTAGTTGACTTCTCTATTTTCACAAATTTGCTGGCAGCTCTTATGAGGTGGGGCAGATGTGTAACTGCACACTGGGCTTACACAACTGTGCATGTGTGTAGGTACAGGCTTGCTTTGGATGTAAGCAGTGCTGAATGAAAGACTTGTGGAGTTAAAGAGTAGTTGTATGTGTAGTGTTTAATAATCTTCTGTATCGCATCCTGACTTTTAGAAAGAAGCCTGGATAGTTCCATAGCTGAAGATGTTATTTTCTCCTTTGCGGGCAGGGACAGGGTGTGCTTTAAAAGAACATTTGCTCTGAAAAGTAGTATGTAGAAGAGACAAAGGATAACACTTCACTGAGAAGATCTTGGGATTAGGGGAATTTTCCTGCTTTTTATGTCTCAAGTCACTGCAACTAAGGGAGTTGTTTTTGTGTTTAACTTATATAAATGCCCTGAATGGAAGCAGGGGGAGGACAGAGAGGCATGGAGGAGAGACTTCCTTCTCATGTGGTTTGGCAAGTTAAGCTTCATTCTTTTGGTAGCCATCAGCACCAGCCATGAGAAGAAAAAAATCCAGAAAGTTAAATTTGACTTCAGAAAGTTGCATTAAGTAACAGGTGTCCAGTTCAGATCTCCATCCTGCTATACAATATTAGCATTGTGGTTACTTTTGTGAAAGACATCCCTGTTCACAGCAATATCACTAACCTTAGATTCTGGTACAGATTTTTCTACAGTTTGTGCAGAGTTAAGGGTAAAGATAATGGACATACAGTCACTCTTTCATTGAGAAAGGTCTGGGTACTTGTCATTGATGCGTTTGGGGCTGTGGAAGGTGGCGGGGGGTAATAGTGGTAGTGAATTATCTTGCTCTAGGTTAAATTGCCTTGGTTGTGTGTTCCACTTCCATTCCCAGCATTAGAGCCCTGACAGGCATACACAGCTGAATTCTGCTGTGCCTGAAGCCTGCAGCCATGGAGCAGCCGACGGAGTCAAGGGTGGCCCCACTCCTGCCGGTGTGCTTGCAGGAAGATGAGATTAAACCTGTAACCCACGTGGAGCCTGAGGGGGAGTTGTGGTTGCTAGACCAAAAACCATTTTGATCTAAGGTCCCCAAGAGATTTTGATTTCATTATATGGCTGAAAGATTGCCCCAGATAAAATGAAGAGGATCCCATTGCTTTCCTAGCGTTCATCTATCTGTGTGTCAGTGTTGTTTCTCTGTCTGCGGCAGGGAGAGCCAAGGTTCTCCTTTCAGCAAAGGCTCACAGCTGTACAGTCAAAAATAAAAACACTGTTGCCTGGAGGATCAAGTATGTTCTCAGGGCTGTAACACTTGCAGGAGATGTCTATTCTTACTGGCTGTGCAGTAGGGAGACTTTACTGATTCCAGTTATTTCAGGTGCCTTAGGTGGAATGAGTCAGGACCATATTAAATATTTGTGTTCACAGTTATGGTTGAAATACATGCATCATTTGGTTGAAATGATTGCTGCTAATGAGGTGCAGGTGTAATGTACTGTGTCCAGGAAGGACGGGTGGTGATGGTTTTGTATCCATGTCCTGTGAGGTTGACTCACTGAAACTTGCTATAGTACCTTTCCGTATACGTACACTATTTAGGCCCAAAGTGACTTGAAAGTGCTTCTGAATGGCAAGTGAGGACATCCATCCGGGAGAAGGAGCTCTCCAGGGAGCAAAACCCTGGTAAGAGCAGGCAGAGCTGCTGTCTCGTTTTGCCACTGTTCGTATAGCAGGACTTTGTCTCCCCTCAGGACTCAAGTCTGTTAAACAATGGTGCTGGTTGATGCAGTACTGTTACCCCTGGCATTCCTCTAAGACCCAGGTGAGAGAGGCTGTGTTGGGCTGAGAGACCTGTCTGGCCATAAGAGAGAAGAGGATGTTTTTCTGGGCTCATGAAGGGAAGTTGCACGTTGGCAGCTCTCACGTGAGCTGGCTCTTTGCTCTGCCCTGCAGCCCCAGCCTTGCACAAGTACCATGGTGAATCTGACCTGTAAAATTTAATGTCCTTCTGCAGTGTGTTTAAATAAAATATGATAGGACCTTGACCATAAGTGCCTTAATCTCAGCAATGAAGAAAGTATCATCATGCTGGTGTTCAGGTAGAGGTCAAGGCAGGACTATTACAAACATCAGGAATGTAACTGCTGTAAAATTTAGGTGATTGGTGCCTTTGATTGTCCTCTCTTCCTCTTTCTATTGTCACTTTAAATAGTAATAACCTAATGAACAAGAAATTATTTCAAACTAATCCCAGTTCCACCCACACAGTGTGCACCAGTGTGATTTGTTCCCTTCTAATATGTTTACTTGAGTCATTTGAATGCTTGTGTATGAAGGGTAACATTTGCTCCATGTTTCTGTGTGCATGAGTTGCTTAGCAAAAACTTCTGCATGGACTCTCCACTTTAGTAGACTGTATAAACCGCAAAATGGTTTATAATATGGGACTCAAACCAAGAAATATTAATGTTCTAGGGAGAATAAATATTTCAGGGAGAAAAGCACCATTTAAGTTGCACAAACAGCTGTACCTGGTTAAAATGGCCTAGAGATTATGCAAGTAGGTTGAAAAACTGTAGCAGGCATCTTGGCAGATGTATTGAAAACAACAGTCTTGCTTCTTTTAGTCTGCATTGGGTGTTTAAGTGGCTTCCAAATCTGGGAGATGAAGTTTGTAAACTAGTTGCAGTAGTTTTATTCTTGGTTCTGCTGTTGATGAAGTTGAGTTTGAGCGGAAGCTTGGTCTGTATTGTCTGAATTCAAGGAATTCCTTTAAACTTACTTCATCTTTATGCTTACTTTCTCTCTGTGAGAAAGTTGGTGGCTGCATAGGCCACATGTACTTTCTGTGCAGAAATCACAGACTTTTATTCTTGTGCCATTTTTTAGATCCAAAGCTGTTTAAATGCACATGGATCAGTACTGCAAAGTGGGCTGAGCAAAACCTTATGTCAAAACCACACAGGTCTTGTTTCCAGCTCACATCCGTGTGCATGCATGCATGTGGATAATAAGATCCACTGTTGGCATTGCTCAGGTTCAGCTGGCTAAGTATTGGTGGGTGCTGTTATTTCCTCCAAGGGTGTTTATTTAGCATACGAGTTATGTTGACTTCTAGGGTATATGTATTTTCCTAAATATAGGAACCCATCAGAGCATGGAAAGGATCTGTCTGAAAATATGGCAAAGTATCCAGTTATACTGAGCCTAGATCAGCTGCAAGGATAAATCAGTTTATATAGTGTGTATGTATTTATTGCAAATAAATATTGTGTGCATTTTTTTCCCTTCCAGGGGCCAAAATGCTCTCAGTTGGGAGTTCTGCTGTCAAGAGGCAGCTGTAACTGCCCCTGAGTATATAATGACCCATCATTTTGCTCAGAACCCATGAGGACAATTAGAAGTTATACTGATCTTGGTGTTTAATGTGATACTTTATACTTAAGTGGAAGGATGTAGAAGAGCCTATTAAACTATAAAAGCAGTGTATCCTCTAAAGTTTTCAGAACTCACTTTGCAATAGTTTTTCATTACAGGCTGTTACAGTAAGCCTGAAGAGCATTCCATTTTTTGCCTCTTACTTGATAGTGGATGCTTAAGTTGTATATCAAAGCTAAATTCTGCCATATCAGTTGACTTTTGGGGCAAGTGCTTGCAGGAATTATCATTTTACTGTAAGTTGAAGCAAAAGCCAGTGATGATGTGCCCCAAACTGTTGTTTAGTGGTGATGGTTCCAGGTGAGTGTAGGAAACAAGCCACCACTTCCTCATGGTGGTCAGAACTTCCATGTATCACAGCTACCAGGTTTCTTAAAGTGTGTTTTGTGTCAGCCTCAGGAGCAGAAAAATGAAGATGCTTACTGTGCTGATAGGAAAAGAATAGACACTGAAATCCTGAGATGGGAGAAGAAAACTTTCTAGCTACTTTCATGTATCTGATGTACTTTATAGTGTTTGTCACAGCAGTTTCATGTATCTGCCATCCTGTGTAGTTCTGGATGCTGGTTAGGGTTCAAACAGGGAAGTGCCTTCATGCCAATACCCATCAGAGTATTGGAGTAACCAGTGTGCTATTGCTTGATCTTTCCTGACAATTTCTCTGTTACACAGAACCAGATTTGGGGAGCTAGCCCATGTTCCCCAGAATGAAGTCATCAATTGCTTTAGGGTTTTGTTTGCTTGTTTGTTTTATATTTTTAAGTTCTTCATGTAAGAATTTTGTGAGTGTATATTACAGTTTCGTTTCCACATACATTGAGATAGGTAAGGTGTAAAAAGAAAAAAATAGATCTCACATGTCATATTGTGGGCTGCCCCTGCTCCACACATTGCCCCCAGCATTAGTTCTTTGCTGTTCAGGGGAAACAAGCATTAAGGGAGTCGCCTTGTCTCCTGCATCCTGTATTTCTTTATATGCTTTTCATTAGAGAAAATATTCCCAATGCTTATTTTGCTCCCCCATTCTGCTATTGGACATCTATTTTAATTTTGTATGTGTCACCAGCTGAAATTGTGGCAAACATTTGGGGGGCATGTAGACTTCCAAGGTCTGAAACACTTGTGTGCATCTTGCTGTATGCTGCATCCTTGGAGTAATATTTCCTATGAATAGAACACTTTACTATTTGATTAAATTGTGAGCTCTTAGATTCTGAAACCCTGTGCTGGTCCAGATTGAGTTACCATAGGTTAATTCATTATCCACTGTCAGCTGAGCTACTCTACTGCCCAAATGAGCTCTTAGTTGTGTTCTTTGCAGATACTCCTGTTTGTAAATAGAAGCTGTTTACTAGCTAGGTGCGACAGTAATAGGTCTACATGGCTGATTAGTATTTTGTGGTGTGATCAAAAGGAGCAATGAAGAAAGATACACACCTTGTGCATTTTGCTTTATGTTCTTTTGCGTTTTTTCATTGCCATTTCATTATGTTCAATGAGGCATCCAGGAGTTTGCCTGGCTTTGAGGAGAAATGGAGACTTATACTAAAGTGCTGATCTCCTATAGTTCTAAGTGCAGTGTAATTTTCTCTGCTTTTTTTTTTTTTTTTTTTTTTTTTTTTTTTTTTTTTTTTTTTTTTTTTTAATAGGAACTTGAGATTTAGACATTGAGGAAGATGTGAATTGATCTAAGTGACTTACTGGTTGAAGGAAACAGAGAATTAGCTGATTTCATTAGATTTCATTTCCTTACCACCTTGCTTTTCTGTGGTTGAGCTTTGCAATCATGATGGCCTTTCCACGCAGTGCAGGATTGCTAATGCCAGGTTTGTCCTAACTCAATGTAACTCCTCTTTCTTTTGAGTTTATTGAAGGTCTTTCCATGAGCATGGCAGCAATCTCAGAGGTTTTCTTCTAGTCCTGCTGAACTGTAATTGTAAATGAAGTCAAAATCTGATCAACAACAGGAAAATCTGTGTGCTTTCCTGACATGAGCTTGACCAGGGGCGGACTGTGACACCTCTGCCAGTGTTTGGAAAAGGGTTCTGAAGGAAAAGGGATGATAAGTTCTTAGGGAAAAGGCTAAAAGCTTCTCTTATTTTTTATTAATATTTGTAAAATTGCAATCCTTGTTTTTCTTGTTGCTCTAAGCAGCCTCTTACTGTTTCAAACGGCTGCAGTGGGGATCCCCCCTGTCTTGTGTGCTGTGAGAGTCCTGAATTAAGTCCCTGGCGATTACCTTTGCCCAGCCGGTCAAACATCTTTATCAGCGGGAGACTTAAGTACTTTCCTAATTTAAAATCGTGATCTTTAAGGTGGAAGGAGTTTTTACTTTGTGAACTTTTGGATTAGTTCCACAAGGGTAATTATCCATACAGTTTTGTTTCCTTGAGCGTGTGCAGCTGTAGAGCAGCAGTGATTAAAAAAAAATAAAAAAAAAAAGCCCTAAAAAAAGAAAATAACACACTTTAAGTAATTCCTTACCTTCACCAACACAGTTGCCATAATGATTAGCATTTCAAAGCTGATAGGCAATCAAAAACTTTGATTGCTATTTTCATTTAGGGAAGCTCTAATTTTTTTTTTTTTTTTGGTCTACACTGGTACTTGTTAAATTTTCATTAGAGGAATGACTTCCTAGTGGTAAACATCACTTTCTTCTAAATGCCCTGTTCTTTTGCTGAGTCTTCAACTCTATTTGGTTATTTCTGTGCTGCTAGCCCTTGGATAGGGGCCCATTACAAAACCACATGCATAAATTCTACTTACCTAACAGTCTTGTAGATGATGAGTGCTTTTTTCTCCTGCAGCATTTCTTCTTGCTATTGCACACTAGTTCCTGACCACTTTTGCGAGCAAGTCACACATTCTTTATTACCCATGGAAAACATAACTATGTCTTCACTGTGTGCTCACCCAACTCGGTTTTTTTTTTGCTTTTTTTTTTTGTTTGTTTGTTTGTTTTCTTTTCAAAATGAATTGATCAGATGGAGCAGTGGCAAGAAGAAAAGAAGAAGCAATGCATTGTAACAGGATTCAAAATACTGTTTGGTGAATAGCATTGAATAAAGAAGATCCATATCCAAACAATTGCTTTTGGGCCTCCTGTGTTTCAAATACTTGTAGTGTTATCTCCTTTCTCAAGAGGTAGTTTCACTGAAGTGTGATGTTAATTGCTTTTTCCAGAAAAAGTAACTTGTTATGCTCTAAAGTGGTTCCCATTCCTTTCTGCTAATACAATGTCAGGCCTTCTTAAACATTTTGAATTCAAAAGGAAAATCACTGGTTAACCTGGACAATTTTGGGGGAGATATGCAAATAATGAGTCCTGTTAAACATAGAAAAAGAAGGAGTAGTGACCATTAATAATATCTCATGAAGCCAAACAACAAGGCAGCACAATAGTAAATGAAATTCAGTGAAACCATGTGTTAAGTAGTGAAAGAAATTACCTGGGTATTTTGATGACCTTTTGTTAAGATTTCTGCCAAGTGGTTTTCTTTACACATCAGTGTGAAATATTGTTTGTAAACGCCTGTCAGGCTTCATTAAGAAAGGCTTTCATTTATTAGAAGTACACTGTTATTTGAAGACTGGTTCCTCCCACCTGGTTTGTATAATCTTCCATGTTTGCTGAGCACTCAGCAAGAAGAGGTTGCAGAAGTACAGAGAAGAGCAGCAAGAAATTCCCCTGAATATTCCAGTGAGAACAGATGAGGCCTCTAGTAGTGATAGTGCATGAATTAAAAATCATGTGGTAAAGTGTGGTACCAGGGGAGAGGGATAGTACCAAGGAAAATCTTCCCTGTGCTCACAAGTCAAGGGAGAAGCAAGAAAATCAAAAGATATTGTACATGAAGTCTTTAAAGCACCACATAATTAACCCATGAACTCACTGCAGAAGATAGTGCTGATACACAGTTTCCTAGGATTAGAATAAAGATCATGTCTTTGATAGAAGGAATAAAATACCTTAACCTGGCTACCATGAAACTGGCTGGGGTGGCATACTGTAGAGCCTCCCAGAAACCTGCTCATTTTCATGTGAAGAGAAATATAACATTGTTTTATACTGTCCACACCTTACAATTTCCTTTTTGAACTGCTGCTTTTTAAATTACTTTGCAGAAAAAGGATTGGACTATCTTGGCTTTAGCCCAGCCAAACCCATCCTGGATGGGTACTTTCTTGTGAAGGCAAGAAGACAGACCTAATGAAGGGATGTTAAAACAGCAGCAGTCCTTTTCCTGCACAACCATTGCTCAATCACTGTCTTGTGTGCTGGGCTACAATAGCACCTTATTCAGTACTTGTAGATGATAGAGATGAGATCTAATGAGAATGCCTTTATGGCATGGTGTGCTCTCACCTATTCTATCAACCTTTCTTTAAATGACCTAAAGGCAAGTCTTCAGTCATTAACTGCTTGTGTAATAGCTATCCATGCTGTCTAAGACTTCTGAGATTGGTCAAAGGACTCTCTGTTTTTATAGTGTGTGCATGTTTAATGAAATCTGCTGAAGAACTAATGGAAAAAAAAGGCTCAGAAGCAAATAAATTATAGCAGTTTATGGAGTTATTATGTCAATGTGATACAGGACGTGCCACCCCACAATGAAAACTAATTATCAGAAGGCCACAGCAGCTTGCTAACCTGGTATTTTGTTAATGAATGGATTAGATGGAGCTTTGACAGCCACTAACATGAGCAAATGATTGTTTTTAAGACCACTTTCTGCTGATGCCCAAGCTAGGCGATGATTATGACAACTTAGAGGCAATTCTGTATCCATTATTAAGCCTCTGCCCCTTCTTTCTCTCTCCCCTCCACTCTTCCCCACTCTTCGATAATGAAGTCTAATTATATATGTACATTTTTAAGCACTCCTACATGCGGCTGGCATATACAAGGAAGCTTCATTTACCTAGTTTGTAGGCTAGACATTAAATGTGTAAGTTGGGGTTTGATTTCAGTGTGTTTAAATAAGGTATGCTTTCCTTCTCACATGACTGTTGTGTTTTGCTGTGATTAGATAAGCTGCTAAGACATTGGAAGAATCATAAAGTCCAAGTGTTGGGGGAAGGAAAGATCCAGGTTTTCTGCCAAAGGCTGCCTGGCTTGCTGGCAAGCAGGTGTTTGTCAAGTGTACCATTTATGTGCCTGTGGTGCTGAAAAATAAACACTTCCTTGGATTTTCTTCTGGCAGCTTGTTCAGCAGAGATGTTTTAACCACTGTGCAGTCTTCATTATGAGAAGGTGATATATTTGTCAGTATGAGAGAACTTTTTAATTTCACATCAGCTGAGTGTTTAATCTTCAGTCTTCTGAAGTTAAGTCTGTTGTGACAGCTGATTCTTTCCAGTCAAAATGACTGAAGAGTCAAGTCAATTATCTTGAAATACATGGGTTTGTGTTTGTGCCTAGGTATGACTGATTAGTTTTTGGCTCCATGTTCTGTTGTGGTGCATGCTTCCTCAGGGCCCTGGGGCTCTCTCCCTGACTGTGCTGCTGTCTGTGCTGTCACCTGGCCATGGCTGTGCAACAGAAGATGCTTCCATAAAAATCCCTGTGTTATCAGCTAAATGGAGGAGCAGTCTGGAAACTTTTACAGTCCTTTAAGCAAGCTTTCAGGAAGGCAGAATTTTTCTCAAGTTTGGTTTTGAGGACTCTACCAGAGACAAATATTTGGGGTGGACAGTTTACAGAATGTGAAAATCCCCTCTGATGCCAGTCACGTCCGTGTAAATGATATACACGGGTTACAACATCTGGACAATGCAAAAGGGAAGACACATTTGGTTACAGATTCAGATAACACAAAACCCACTTATATTTACCCTAATCTGGGATCAGCTCCAAAGGGGGTTCTCACTCTCTGAGATCCAGCTGGCAGATTTCCAGACGAAAACATTTCCCACTTTGGAAACCCTCTCGAAACAGTTGTCTACAGTGGTCTATGGCCATCACCCTTTTCCTTTGCCTCCCAGACACTGGGACAAACTTTTTAAGTGAGTCTCTTGTGATAGGACAAGAGATTTTAAACTAAAAGAAGATAGATTTAGACTCGATATAAAGAAGAAATATTTTATGATGCAGATGTTGTTGATGCTCCATTGTTGGAAGCGTTCAAGGCTGCATTCTGGAGTGGCTGCTGTCATTTCGTCCCTGCTTTCATGCGTGAGGTGGTTGGTGACTTGCTGTAACCTGGGTATCCTTCCATCTGGACTATGTTGCAATGAGTATATGGGGGAAATGCCTGCCCCCAAGGGCGCATCACACCCTTGTTTTGCAGAGGAAGCTGCAGGAGTATTGCTCAAGCTGCAGGGCTGCTTTTGCTATAGAGCACTAGAGGACAAGAGGTTGCCTTGTTATTATGGATCTGGAGATGAACAATGACATTTTGGTTGTCTGCCTGAAGATGTGGGCAACTGTCTGTCATTAGTTGTGCATAGCTGATACTGTAATGCATTTGTTAGTGTTACAAGGCTCAAAATCTAGTGTTTGTATTTTGTTGCCTTTTCTGCTTTTTGATAAGTGAAAGCAGAGGTTTGGATTTAATCATAACATTTCTACAGACTGTGGTGAATCACTCTTGATTCACCTGTGACTGTAATAAATGGGAGTTCAAGGTCTCTTCTTGGCTGCACACTCCTTGCGGTGAGGATAGCTTTGAATCAGAGCAAACTCTGTAATTATAGAGAAGCCCAAAGATGCATTACCAAATGGGCAGGCCCATAAAAAGCTAAATTCCCATCAGTTGTCACTAGAGGTCAGCATTAAAGTAATTTTAAGATCAAATCTCTTCTTACCATGTAGTGAATCGCCTGTAGATTTGAGCTGTGGGTGGTTGTGACACAGGTGGCACTTGCAGAAAATGAGTAAAATATGGAGCTTAAATAGTTGGGTTGAGTCATTTCATGCATTCTTTTTTTCTTTTATTTTGATACTGCTTTTGAGGTAAGAAACAAGATGATTTGACTTCTTATCTTTTCTTTTCCCCTCCATGCTTATTTGCCTACTTTATAATTAAAAATCTGTGCTTCTTCTCAAATTTGTGGGTCAGTTTTTTTAGCAAAGTTCGAATTGAATGGCTGTTAACATTATTTTCAGTCAGGGGTTGGGATCAGAAGTTGGATGTACAGATGCCCTTCAATTCTGTTGTGAATCACTGGTTTTTGCAGGACAAGCACTGGATATATAGGAAGTGGTGTCCATGTGTATAAGTGCATCTTGTGTGGAATCAGGCCTGAAACTTTCTCACCAAAGCCCTGCCTCTAACTTTGGTGTAGGTCCCTTCAATCTCCTCTGAATACTCCAGCTAAAGAAGCACTTTTTGTAAAAGGTAGATAGTGCTCTGAGTTGAATTAGAGTATTTAGTTAGTTTGATTTTTCGAATATATGTGTTTTAATGAAGTGAAGACTAGCCCTTGATGCCTAGTTTTCCCTTGTGGAAACAATATATATAGATCTAAGTCTCAAATAGTAAGATGGATCCATGCCAGGGTGTCCAGTGCATGGCCAAGTGGAGCTGCCTCTCTGTGTTGGGGTATGCAACGTGTCTCTAGGCTGTGTTCATAGAAAGCTTCTGGATACATTAAATATTTGGCTGCCTCAGAATGCCAGGCCATGGGTGTACAAGAAAAGATGCTGCCGGTTGCTGCAGCTCACTGAGCCAGGCCTAATCTCCATGGGAGTGATGAGCCTCTTGTGGAACTGCAGTTATCTTCTGCCTGTGAACTTGCAAAATTGCTTGTCTTTGGGCTTGCCGTGTGTGCTTTGTTCGTAGCAGATTGTGCTTAGCAATAATTGGCACTGTGTCTAATCCTTTCTGGTTTAGGACATGGAAGAGAATTATATGACATGACAATGCCTGGAAAATAACAGAGTAGTCTTGTGTGAATGTGGTTATTCATCAACATGGGTTTAAACACTATGGTACACATCAAGGAAGGAAAAATAGAATTGATGAGGAAAGGATGGAAAGCTCCCTGATTTCAGGGGGAGCATAGTGTCTCATATGGCCTTTGAAACTCTAAAATAATGAAGTTATTTTCGAGCATCAGATTATTTGATTATATTTACGTTTTTAATTCCAGATAAAATGATGTTATTTAAATGGGTGCCAGACTTCCATTTATGGAAGGTTAAATGGCATTTGCATTTTGTGATGTTTGAAAGACTTGACTTCTCCAAAATTGTTTTAGTGTGAGAAACCAGCCTCAGTGATAATTACAGAGAGAATAGCTTAGCATAAATGCATATATATGTGCTTTCATCACTTTCATAGAAAGACAACTGAGTAGTTCCCAGCAGTGAAATCTCAGTGCCTGTTTTCCATAAAGAAAATTCAAGAAATACTTAAGAATGCCCCAAACCAAGTGATTTGTACCCTCACAAGATGCACCTGTAGGAACACCAAGCTGCTGGGTGTGTCAGTAGATGGCTTTCTATGAGGAGTTTGGTAACATGACACAGATTTCTTCAGTCAACCTCTATTTCTGGGTTATTTTTATTAGGAAGGTCAGTGATCTGTCTGAGCCTAATTATCCCATCTGGTGACTATGCTTGAGGCACACAAGTTTCCTGCCGTTTGTGTGCACAAAGAAATGATGTGGTTACCATGTTATTTAGTCAGCTCTGGTTCCTTGGCTGCACGGGAAGGTGTCTGCTGGCAGCTGCCTTGCCTGGGGTAGCCTTATATGTGATTCTGGAAAAGAGTTTGCCTCTCCAGTTTTATGGGGAGAGCTTGCTCTACTGCTCTGCTATTGGGATTTGCATTTTCATCCCATAATTTTATTTTTTTAATGCATTCTTTTATTGGTCTCAGTTAAAAGCTGTGTGTTGGTTCAGAACTTCTCTTCAGTTTTTCAGAAGTTTCTTCCATTCTTCTTGTACCACTGAGCATTTAGGTGGGCGTTTCAGAATGACCTCCAAGTCTTCCAGCTGCATCATTTTACAGCTAGTATTGTCTATTTTAAGTGTTTATACAGAACTCCACAAGCACAGTATGTAGTGAACCCAACCATCTCCAGCTGCACAGTGCCTCTGTAACACACAGAACTTGTGTTGGAGAAAAATCTTGGTGGATCAAGTACCATGTCATTGGCCATGTGCATATGAGACATGGATGGAAAAGGAAATTATGTGTTAACTCCTCTTGGTTTATGTTTTAGCTTATGAACTACTAAAGCCATCTGTTCTTTCCTAGAGCATCCATTGAAAATGCCAGCTGAAAGAAATATAGATTACTGACATGTACTGTCACTATATATAAACCTTCACCAAGACTATGCACATACCCCAAATCTTGAGAGACATCTTCATTAATGAAGCTTGTCAGTCACAGGCAATAATATAGATATATATTTTAAGACATCCAATTCCATGCTTTGTAATCCTATTTCAGCTCTAAAAAGAATGTAATATAATTCTGGCTGGAAAATGTTTTAGATAAATCTATGAATTCAGTCAAAACTGTATGTTCTTTATCTGCTGCTAATCTCTTTCATTAGTGGCTCTTGACAAAACAGTGCAATGTAGAAGGTGGCAGTGAAACTGATAAAAATCCAATTTTCTTTGTTTAACCAGAAACAGGTGTGCAGTCTGTGTATTTTCTCTGTCAGCTTTGAGACTGCTGGTGGGACTGAGATAGGTCTGTAGATATGAGGTTTGCAGCTTTAATTCTGTCAGTGGCCGTTTTCCCACTGGTATGAGCTATACCTATTTGCAGAGGCACAGAGTAAAGCCGTGCCAAACTGTGATAAAGATTATGTGCACAGGAATGATAAAAGGATACAAAATATCATTGTATCCCAGGAACACCCTGATATGAGGAGGTTTGAAAATCTGTAATAAGGGAGAGAAAGCTTGCTCTTTTTTTGCCTTCTTTTTTTTTTTTTTTTTTTTTTTTTTTTTTTTATTTTATTTTATTTTATTTTTTTTCCCACCTCTGTCTAAAACAATTTCAAACAAGAGTGTGCTAACCTGTGTTATGTCCTTGTACACATGCAGACTTGAAAAGAGAGTAAAATCCTCTCTTCTGGTGTTGGAGTGAAAAATGTGGGCACTTTTTCTGATATCATCATTGAAATATGAAATATTTAAACAAAATCATTTCATTCATTTGTTTGGAATATAACTCAGAAAATGTCTGGGGTATGGAACAAAGTAGTATTTTTTCCTTTCCTGATAAATTTGTTCTGCTGCACCTGTCTAGCATGGATATTTCTTGGTCATCCAAGCTGGTCTTTAACTCTGCCAACATCTCAGTTCAAATATTACTTAAGTAACTTAAGGAAAGGAAACGGAAGGTATGGGAATGAGGAAAAAAAGAGAGAGAGAAGAATGAAGAGGAAGAAAGAGAGGAGAAGGATTCAAAGAAGATGGGAGAGGTGAATTAGAGACACACATTTAAGAAAAATATTGTATCCCCCATGGTGAAGTAGCCAAGAAATGCTTTTATTGTAGTCTGATGTATCTTGTTATCTGTGTTTGGAGGAGAAGAAGATACCCAGCTATAGGGTCAAGTCCAAATGTTTGTCCAGTGAAGAATTAGGGAGTGGGAGGCATGGAAAGCAGAGCTGTGATGACCATATATTCTACACTGTGATGGCCACATATTCTACACAGACCCAGCCTGCATCTGCTTGCCTGGCCACAACTCTGAAAGGCAGATGGGCACAAACTGTGTGGTGCTTGTGTCTCTGTCTTCCCTGGATCTGTCCTAAACCCAATTTCATTGAAATCATTGTTTTAATCATCTTCAACAAAGTGATCCATCACCATCTTAAAACTTTCCTCCCAGCATCATAGGAGCTAAGCAGCCATTATACTGATGAGATTATTGAGATTCTGTATGTGACTTAACATGTGGCTTTCGTCAAACCATAATTCTGTTGCTTTGGCAGGAGATTTTTTTGTTATTATTGTTTTAATGTATGAAACATAGCAGCATATTGCACAGCTAAATACTTATTAAAAGAAAGGGAATGTGGTAGTAGAGATCTGTAGTCAGTAGAGGCACTGAGGTATTCAAGAAAATTGATAGGGTTTTTTTGTTGGTGATTTGATTTTATTAAATTTCTAGTTATTGCTTTTAGTCATAATAGATTTTTCATGACCTTAAAACTAATTGTGAACAACAGAGGAACTTAAGGAAAGATTGAATGATTTCACATCTGAGTTGTTTTTTTCTGGATGAACAGACATGATGCTTTTCTTTGTTGGCAAAAGTTTTCCATGCTGCAGGTTGTACGATACCATTTTCTCTTTTGCAAGTACAAAAGTCACAAGAGAGTGTAGGAAAGAGGAGAACATCTCCTGTTGTTCTAAGGTCAATATCATATGCAAATTCTGTGTTAGGTACTGTAGGGACTCCCAGATTTTCAGTGTCTAGTGCAAGCATCCTGAGCATGAGAAATTTGAAATGGGGACCAAGGGCATCTCATCTCCAGTATGAGTCCACAATATCCCTTTGCTATGTTTTTTGAGGGAAGCCCATGATGCCCAATTCTGCTTGTAGCCATCAAAGCTGACATTGGCTAGAAAAAAATATTTTGGGTTTGAGGAATTATTTGCTTTTTCTTTCCTCTTTCATTGTAAGGACATGCCATCTGTTTCAAACAGGAAGTTCTGAAATGAGCATTTCATTGTCTGGTGACACCTGTAGTTCATGTGATTTTTTTGGCAATGGTAATGAATTTGTTGCTTGGATAAAATTACTTTCAGATGGTTTGGGGTGGTTTTATGTTTACTTGAATAACACAGAAAGGATTTATAGCACAGGTTTCTTGACCAGATCAAGCATTGTATCTCAGCATCTTAATACCTCCTTCCTCACCCCACATGATCAGAAATGTCTCTTGCTTAGAGAGGCTTCTAGTCTTGGGGAAACTTTCACTACATTTACAATTGGCTTATATTGGCAACACCACTAGTGTTTCTAAATCCATGAGCATTTGCATGAAGAATAAAAAGTAAATCCCTGCTTTAACCAGTATACAGTCTACATGCTCACTTCTCATAAGGAATACGTTGTTATTTTCATTTATACAGTTCTTAATGTCATTGTCCCCACACTATCATTACTTAAACTATCAATTTTCTATCCTATACACTGGGTGGTTTTGTCACCCTGACATGTCATCCTTATAGCTACAAAACATAGGGGATTTGGATAGCACTGAAGGATGTGTATTGAATATGGAGGGAAAAAATCTTGTTGTTATTATTGTTATTATTATTACTTGTGACCAGAACAATTCAGTACATTATACTGATAATCCTGTGCCAACGTGAAGTTTGAAAGTATTGAAAAAAAATACCGAATGGTGTCAATCATTGATCTCGAAGCTTGGCCAGTGAAGGAAGCAAGAAACCTTCAGGACACCTTTAAAAGTAATTATTATTTGTAAACATGCTTGTTCCAGATTAATAAGCTTGTTGGTTTAATCCTGACTTCAGTTTCTTTAATTGCTTTTATTAAACCACAAAGAAGGTGTACATGTCTAAGTAAATGGGGAACCTTCCACTTCCACATTCAAACCCTTTATTAAGAACATGTGTACTCAGGCATTTATTAGTGCCACCAATATTGCCATGTTGCCTGGTTCCTTTGGAAAAAAAAGTATGAGAGTCATTCTTAGATAAGGACTTACATCTGAATGAAGTGTAGTGTTTCTCAGGTAATTTTCTTGGAATAATTCTAATTGCCAGCTTACAGACTGACTGGTTTGGACCATAGCCAGGTTACATTTGGGTCATTGCCTATTTATAATGTTTTCAGAATAGACAGTGCAGGTGTTGATTTGTGTGCACTTTCCTATGGGCTTCTGCTGTTTGCAGTTGTGCAGAACAGGATAATTCAGATTGCCATTGCAACAATTTTACCAATTTTATTTAGCAAAACTGCAAGGAAGGAGTGCCTTGTCCTGGATATAGATATCTAGATAGAACAGCTGAGCCCTTTGGGTTAGCTAGTCTGATTTGACTGTGTTGCACAGCCATGGTCATGCAGTCATAACAAACTGAAACTAGGGTACACCATGCTCCAACCTTATCTCTGGAGAAAAATGAAAAAAAAAAAAAACAAACAAATAAACAAAACAGAAAAACCAAAGAAGAAAATAACAAGAAACAGCACTCCATGCTCCTGATCTAGAACAAGGTCTTTTGTTGCTACCTGTAATAAACATCAACAGTTGAATTTCACCACAGAAAAAAATACCATTAAGTGACCCATGTATCTATATTACCTGTGCTTTACAGTAAAGATAGAGTTCGGTTATTTTAAGTTTTTTGATAATGGAAGAGTAGCTGTGAGGTGAGAAAGCAGATGGTCCTTCCTCTGAACAACTGACGTCTTAAATAAAAAATTGTGCAAGCATGAGGAGAATGGGAGAAAGAAGAGTGTGTTCACACATCGTCATGGTGTGTGAAGATGCACTGTAACCCAGGACTTCTCAGTGTTGAAAGAGTTCAAGGTTTTGAACTATTCAGATCTCTTTTTCCCCTCTGCAGCCTGTGAGTTTAGCTTTCTATGAGCTGTTGACCTCTATGTCAACAGATGACTTGGACTATGTCCAACCATAGGAGATTTTCCACAGCATTGCTGTGTCCCCCAAGCTGTGATGTGGATGGCTTGGGAAGATTTGACTGAGGAGAGGTCTCTCCACTCTTCCTTCAGTCAAGATTTCACATTACCTACAGTACTGACTGCTTAGTCTACTCCAAGACATTTAGGCCTCTCTTTTATTTCTATCTTTGTCCAGCAGTTTTCTGTACTTTTCAAGTTCTTACCCACCTACAAAGGGGCAGGAGCCCCTTCCCCCTCAGCTCTTCACATGTGGATTGCTGCTACCTCCTCTTTTGGCTTCCAGGTGTCCCAGCAAGCAAAAAAGGGTTAAACCTTAGTCTCAGCAGCTCATGTAGCACCAAACAACTGGCAGAGGAGAAGAAACCAAGAGATTATCTAATGTGAATGCAGAGGGAGTTTGCACATAAAACTGGAGCTGAAGGAATGAGTGCTGCAGTGCCTTGGGAAGCCGAGCCAGCCAGCACTGCTCACCAAGGAGCCTCTGTGGCACCAGGAAGCTGCTTTCACACAGAGTAGGGTAGAAGCAATTCATCTCAAAACTACCTTGTGGTTTAAAGGTTGTACATTACTATGTGTCAGTGTCACAGTCAGGTGGGCCCTCCTCGCATGGTCAGAGACAACTCCGCTAAGTAGTGGAAATCAGGACAAAATCAGCAACAGAGAGTTGGTGCACAAGAGTTGTCATTCATTTTCTCTTCAAGTCATCTTTGGATTACTGATAATTAGAGGACGTGTTGACTCATTTGCCTGTGCTGTGGAGCTGACGATTATTTGAAAAGGAAATAAAGCGACCTCTGAGAGAGGTGGTGCTGGCTGCTCTCAACTGGGGGCTGCCACTGTGAGAATCATGTACCCAGGCATTTAGGATTGCACATCTGTTCTTTGCTGTAGGTTTAATGTGATTTTAAATAAATGGGAAAATTGAAAGGCATGAGACAAAGAGAAAAGTGCATGAAAGGAAAACTGGATGTCATTTAACTGAAAAAAAAAAAAACCAAAAACCTGTTAGAAAATGCTAGTCTTTGATGTCGTGGTTGTTTAGATCACATAGCATTAAAAATGAGATTAAAAACATGCTCATTTTATACATCATATCTTCACCATTGCAAGCACTTTCAAGTTGCAGTCAATTAAGGAGCTTTTAATGATAATGATCCAATTATTTTTAAGACTTGGTAATAAATACATCATGTCGATATTTTAAGGGTTTAAATTAATGATTTCAGTTTTTACAACTTGGTAAAAGCTGTTGTGAGAAATAGGCACACCATATGAAATTCCACTGGCCAGGCACCCTTAAATCATACCCTATTCCTGCTGCATTACAAAACATAAATCAAAATTGGAAGCCTGCAAGTAATTATTTCTTTACTTGCTATTTTCTTGGAATGGCATTATAATGTTCAAATCCTGCATGGAGGTCATGGCTAAGATGTTTCCAACAGCAGTGAATAGTTCGAGTCTTTCAGAGGTGAGGATGCACAAATTGGTGTTTTCCTATGCAGTATTCTGTCACAATTGCATGATTCTTTCTTTTCCTTAATTTTATTATTAGAGTTTTTAAGTACTTCCTTAAAAGTGGAGGAGGAAATTAAAATGGATATAATATAATGTAATTAGTGGATGATGAGCGCAGGCTCTTCTAATTATCTTTTGGGGATGACAGTAATTCTGGACAGGTGGTATTACAGATATCACCCCTGTAATAATTGCCCATAATTACATGCTTAATAGTAAAAGCACTCTGAAGTAGTTCATTCCTGTTTTTGAGCTTTGTGGAGAATCCAGCTCTATTCATTGCAGGGATCAGACTCCACTGCTGCTCTTGGCTTCCTGGCACAACAGCCCAAGTCCTGACCCTTGATCAGACCTTAAGTTATTCTCTTGAACCAGCTCTGTAAAGCAGTTGCTGTTTCTGCTTTAGGTAAAGATTCAAGAGAAGTGGCTGAAGAAGTAAGAATTCATCTGAATTGTCCTTCTGTTTCCTTGGGTGCAGTTGTTTTTTGTTCCAGCACAGCACTGTTAAAACTGACACACCTATCAGGATATGGATGAGAGGGGAGTGTGCTAGCTGTGTGGAGAAAGAAATCTGTACCTGTGCAGTCATTTATTTTATTCAGTGAGGGAAACTGAGCTCTGCTTTGGGTTTTTTGGATAGCATAGTCTTAGTTTTAACAAACAAACAAGCAGTGATTCACAGGTAAGCCTATAGTTTCAAATTTCATCTTGAAGAATAAAGACTTCATCAGTCTTTTTGTGCTTTCCTTTGCTCTGAGTTTTCATGCCAGATAAACCTAAACTGTTTACTCCCAGATTTAAGTATTCATCTTACACTGTGGGCAGGTGAACACTGGCAGAGCTGAGCTCTCTTCATTGACAGCTTCAAATGAATCATGCTGAGCCCGTGGCCTCAACACACTTCCCACAGAGTCTGGTGTTCCTCTTCTGGAGCTGGTTACAGCAGCTAGAGCAAGTGTTTATCCCTGCAACTTGTGTGCTGCTTTAGTGTTAGAAAAAAACCTCAGTTGTTTCTAAAGCGGCATGGTACAGGAAATCCAGATCTTACAAAAGAAGAAAATATTGTCACTGATAGGCTCGTGTTTGCTGCTGTATTTTAATATTTTAACCAAAATATATGCAGGTTTGTCCTCTGATTTATAATACTACGTAGAATACTATCTTTCCTTTTGCACTTTATACAATACATACAGGTGATGTAGTACATAATACTTGTATGTATAATACGTTCTAAAATAATGTACTATATAATACACACAACATAAAGTTAGTTATGTGCATGTACATGTATACACAGATGTATGTCTGCACAGACGTATTTTGAAAACCCTACTCCTGCAGGGCTAGTGGGTTTAGTTGTAATTACAGCATCTCATTGACCAGGAGAGGGTGTAACTTGTGTATAAAATCATCTACTTACAATAAGTTAATGGTAGGATCACAGCTTAGTCCATTAGTAAATGTCCCTTGGTACATATTCTGTAATTGATTTAATTGGTCTCTCTCCTAGCTTCCTTGAGCAGAAAATGCTTCTGAAAGGCTGCCATAATACATGGAAAATATAATTCAGTCCATACTTCTAATAGAGCAGGTGTCTCCCCCAATCTGTTTTAGTCATTGAGCTGCACTGAGAAATTTCAGCTTGTTACAGCCTGGGGTGATAAATTTTGGGTTGTTTCTTTTTGAGTTGTGCCTATTTGTAGATTCTTATTTGCCCCTGATGACTACTGCTCAGTGGTAGCCGAGGAGTGATAAATACATTCTTGTTCATGGCTTACGTTTATATGTATATATATAGAGAGAGAGCATATTTATGTGCTTGCAAGAGACAACCTTACTCTAAATTAATTATAAGCAAAAGGAAAAAGTTTAATATAAATATCTGAGGATAACATTGAAATACCACAGGGAAACTAAATGATTCCTGTGACTGATTTGATAAGAGAGGATGTACATTCATTTCAAAAGCCCTGGGCTCCATCCATATACTTTGTTGGTCCTGCCAGGAGGTTTTTGCCTTACAGGAGCCATCTCCAGCTGCTACTTTGTTCTCCAATCTGCTGGGCCAGTAGATAGTGTTTGGCAAGGGAGTTTGCAGAAGTGTTAATTGGTAACAGTCATTGTGCTCTTAGAAATGGGGAGGTGGCACATGAATTGCTGGTTTCTTCAAGAGAACAGAAGTGCTGATAGGAACTTTTCACACATAATGAAAGGAGTATATTCCCCACTAAATATTTGTCCAGCTGTGTAGATTTCCCAGTTTTCTTGGCCTGCAAGTGCACTAATTGATTATCACACCAAAAAGGCATTTTAATCTGTTAATGCTGTGGAGATTTTGAGCCCAAATATTAAGAACATGATTCATTTTTGGTTAATTTGTGTTGCGTGTTCCAAATTTCTGGTATCCTGGACATGTTAGATCACCAAAGAGCCCAAGCACTGTGTGCACTAATATGGGGACTGAATTGGGTCTGCTAGGTGTAGGATGAAGTACAAGCAAAGTAATTTGTGGTATAGAGGGATTTTGAGAAGGATATTTTGTCTTCAGTCAGCTGGAAGAAGAACTCATCAAAGATGTGGAGAAACTTGTTTTGCAGTTCCTTTGTGTTGTTAGATAAGTTGAGCTAACTTTCCTTGACCCCCAGGTTTATGAGCCTTCAAATATTGACGAGATGATAGTTTTTTTGACCTCTATTACTATAAGCTGCAGCTGTTTGCTTCTGTTGTGGTTTAACCCCAGCATGTAGTAAGTACCCTGCAGCTGCTCACTGGCTTCCTTCCCTCCCTGCCCCCAGTGGGATGGGGAGGAGAATCAAAAAAAAGGTAAAACTCGTAGGTTGAGATTAAAAGAGTTTAATAACTAAAATAAAGTAAAACAACAAGAAGAAATAATAATAGTAATGAAAATCAATATCTCAGATCTTTTCAGATATTAAATATAGAGCCAAAATGTGTCTGTGTTCTGGGATATTGTTCAGTACAACATGTCCCACAGCAGTCTTTGACAAGTTCTTTGACAGCCAAAAACCTGTGCTATATCTGTGTAAATTCCCAAAGTGATACCAGCACTCTTATCCACTAGTATCTCATATCTCATCTTAATGCAAAGTATTGTCAGGAGCTGAAATTGCACTTTGGATACAGATCTGTGCAACTTACCTAAGAATATTCCATGAAGTTATGTCCTGTGGTGAGCTGAAACTCGGGTCTTCTATAGTGTGACTTGTAGTGTCCCATGTGTTTGGAAAACTTTGTTGAGAATGAAGCTGTGGAGTAATATGTGACACACTTCAAGCAGCTTTTTTTTCTTTTTACTTTATGGAACAAAATCTTTCTTTTTTAGCCAAGTCCCTAGCTATCAGTAGAAGAACATGAGGCTGAAGGACACTGGCTATCAGTACAATTGTTTTCCATTGCAAGGAACTTATTTCTGTCTATTGTTGTTGTGAGAGCATGATCAGCACAGAGCAGCAATTCGAGGAGTTACAGGCTGGTATATTGTGCAGACCAAAGAGTGCCAGCTGGGCCTGAGGAGTAAAGTGATCCCTGGTTGTGCTTTCCTGAAGGTGCTTGGACAAGTTCCATATTGTGAGAAAGATGGACAAAACTCATACATCCAAGAGCAGTCCTTGAGGCACTTTTTAAGTGTGCTCACCAGCTGTGTTTAATTACACCTCTAGCTGGGTAAAATTTCCCACAAGTTTTAAAAGTCCATGGCCCCGTACCTGGATTCATGCAGCTTAAGGTATGTCACACTGTTTGAAACTTCCTACTATTTGTCTTCTAATCCTTAAAATAATCTTTCTATTTTAATCCTTCAAACAAAAATATTTTCAAAAGCCTTTTTTTTTTTTTTTTATATAGTCAACTGCTAAAATGATTTGGCATCTTTGCCTTTTTGCATCACCTATTGAGGGAGCAAGAACTGATAGACAAATGCTAGTCTAGCATGTCCAGTGATGAGTTCTGAATGATGACTGCTTTTCCACCAAACTCTTGTCTGTCTTTATAAAATTAATGTAATTTCTGCAGGCAGTGTAAAGCTCTGATGGGGGAAGGGGAGTAATTTTGGGGGAGGTTTCTTAAAAAATCAAATGGTACATGTTCAGGAGGTTGCATAAAATTTTTCTTATAATAAAACTAGAGCATCAGACATTTGCTATTTTGAAACATATGTACTAGTGAGACAAAAATCTCAGATGAGAATTGTCAGCTGCAAATGCTAGAGGAATTATCTGAAAATCCTGTCTGCAGCTGCTGAGGACAGAGCTGAGGTTAGTCAACCTGCAAGCTGTGCTCGTTTCTGTGGGTGGTTCAAATTGTCCAAATGCTTCCCCAGCACAGGGATGGTTTGGAAGGTTCAGTGCTTATCCTGTGCTGTTCTTCTGGGCTGTGCAGAAAGGTATTAGGGTGGAGAAACTGGTCTATTATGTAGTCTCTGTGTCATCAACCACCCCTTTGCCCTGGGGAAAGGGCAAACATGCTCACTGCATGTTTCCATGCTTTAGTTCAGATTCCTCTACCTGTTCACCTCCCATGAATCCCGCTCTGGCTCTTCCCTTTTGGGAGCACTGGTCACTGGCAAGGACTGGAGGACATTCTTGGTGTGCATGGATCTCTGAAGGGCTTGCAAGCTGGGTCTGCTGCAGACTCATGTTTGAATCAGTTTCAGAAGATGTTCCAGAAATGTTTTTAATCACAGACCTGGCCACTGTGTGTCTTACCCTGATCCATTTCAAAGGCTCATGCAATTGTTCTCCCCAAGTTATACTACAAAAAAGTCTCTCTTCGTTGGACATTTCCTGCTGTGCCAGGCTGTGTGTCTGTGCTGCACGCCCTGTACCAGTTAGGCATCACTGCACCTAGTAGCTTTATCTCCCTCAGGCTGGACACAGCTTTGCTTCATTTCCATTTGCAAAGGTGTTGGCTATATGCTAAAACATTAATCTTGGTTTCAAAAGAAAATGCTTAAATTCTCACCCTCACTCACGATCGTATAGTTAACTACTTTACAGCAAAGTAGCACTGGTCTGCATTCATAGGCAAGGCCCTATTAATACAGGTCATTCAAGCTCATACTTCAAAGCCCATGGAGGTAATCTGGTGTCTAACAGCCATGGATCTGCCTCATTTTTCACATGCTGTAAACACCACTAAACATATTCATACAAACCTTTGCTTTGCCGCAGAGTTTCCTCATGACCTTGAAAAAAAGGTTTAGAACTTTCTTATGTTTAAAATTATGAGAAGGAAAATCTCTCTTCCTTCATCTGTTTTTTCTTGCTTGAATTTGAATTATAGCAGAACAAGTTTTGTTATACAGTAGTACATTGTATCATGATTAGGGTCTCTGCTGGAGCATTAAATATTACTATTCTACATAATTTTCATTTAAGCAATTGTTCTTGCTCTTCAGTTGCCTTCCATGCTGGTCCTCTGTTTATGTGTGTAAGCACAGGTGCTTCATTTCATATTGCATAGACAGGCAACACTAAATTTCATAGTAATTTGAGTGTGTGTGTCTGTGTGGATGCCACCCGAACACAGAATCAACAACAGAGGTCATGTGTATTATCTGAGACTAATCTATTTATTGAACAGATGTTCAAGGGAGGGAGCAGAGCAGTCTTTCTTCAAAGTAGCACTTTTAATTTTGACTCCAATATATTCTTACTTTATGAAGCCTTGGTAGAATTTTATTGACTCGATATGTTCTTTGCAAATGAAAGTTTCAAATGCATACAGAAATTATCATAACAAGCACCAGTGTGTGTTCCTATTTGAAATTGATCAGGTTTTGAATAGCCATATATAACATTTTAGTGAAGTAAAAAATCTTCCATGGCGTGAGTTTGGGAAGGCAGTTTGTTCTGTTCTCCCCTTCTTGTCAAGCTCTTTAAAAAAAACACACCTTCCCTCCATTTGTCCTGGGTATTATTTTGCTGAATGTGTAGATTTGTTCTGACATCTCATTTGTTCTTTGGAATGATCAGCACTGCCCATGCTGCACCAGGGGTCTGCAGGAAGACAGGCTGCTTTAGCCACATGGTGTTGTGGCTCTGGCTGATCATATATTTTGATTTCTTATGTGCATTAAATCTGTACCAAAATAACCTTGAAGTAAATCTGTTAGAAGATAACAGGTGTGTCTGTTTGTCCCCTCCTTGAAAGTTCACAGGCTGCTATTAATGCTCCGAAAGGTGCTTTCTGCTTGGCCTGTGATTTCTGCAAGTACCATTATTCTAAAAGCATGAATTAGGGAACATCCATATAATATAATATACTAAAAGCATAGGTTAAAAGTGCCCAAATGCCCATAATTATTCACTGTCTCTCCTCAGTTTAATTATTTTTGGGAAAGAAGATTTGAGTCCTCGATTCACTGAACTACTTTGGAGTTAATGGTTTATTTGGGTGTGTGCACAGGTGCATGAAGACAGCAGTTTCCAGCAACATGAAAGAGTTTTGGGTTGGAGTTGCATGTGCAACTTTTTTTCTTAAAACCTGTAGGGGATCTTTAGGTTTTGGATGGTTTAGAAAAGTCTATCAAAATGCAGAGGCCAAAAATGAGCAAAAATGTAGATGGTCAGCAGCATTCCATGCCTAAATTAGCAGCTCAATCTATGTAATAACTATAGGGCAAAAAGTCATACAGCAGGGGACCCCCACAATTGTGAGGTGACACAGCAAATTGGATGGAGAAAAAGAAACAATTTAAACTTTATTAAGGTATTCAATATGATACATATTGGGTAAGTCCTTAAAATAAAATGTTACTGATTGAAAATAAATTATATGAAGAAGCTCTGTATTACCCCAGTGCTATCAATTTAAGCCAATGAACCTGTCATAAAAAAACCCAAAAAACAAACAAACAAAACCTCACAAAACAACAACAAAAAAAAGAGGCAATTATTTTTCTAGATTTCCACTAGGATCTTAATGAGACTTTTTGATTTCTGCTGAGGAAAAAAGTAAAAAAAAATGCCCCTCTGAGAGATGCAAACTTACACTAGCTGTTCGAAAGCACAAAAGTGGTTGTAATATTTTTGATCTGCCTTGAATATACCTCAGAATGTCAGGGACAGCCAAGATGTCAGGACCAGCTTTTTTTATCCATGTTCTGCCAGAGTTCAGGAGATACATGGTGAATTCATGCAACATGCACTACTATAATGAAAGCCATAATATTCATGAAGAGAAAGCAAGTCTCTAACCAAGGTGAGGAATTCCTGAGGTGAATGTGCAGCTGGGCAATACCTGTGGTGCCTGCCTGTGAGAATGTGACACCGTGCACCTTTCTGATCAGGTCAGCTGTCTGTGCTTGAGCAGGCAGCAGGAAGTGGTGCTACTGCACAGCAGATGGGTCCTGCAGCTGCCTCAGAAATCAGGAGGGGTTAAGGGCAAGAAAGGAAGCAAGGTAAATCTGACTGGAGCAGAAGGAGATGGAAAGACTAGAGGTGAAGACAGAAAGATAAATGGAATGAGAACTTGGAGATCTTCACTTACCGTAATTTTATTTTATCAACTTTAAACTTTATTAAAAGGTAGGAAAATTGCTTACAGATTGTACTTGTGTGTAGATGGCAGGTGAGGGACTTAGGTAGTAAGAAAAGTAGTGTGCTAAGGGTGATGCTGGGGGCTGCAGCACATAAAGACTTGGCAGTGGGATACATTTGAGAAAACTTGTTTAGATGTGATGTGCTCATGCCATGATAGCTGGAGGAAGAGAAAGTGCTTTTAAGTTTCATTTATATTGCATGACCTCTTTTGAAATCTCTTTAGTGCCTTGGGCCTGGTTTCCTTAACATGCAGACTTGCACATTTCTGCATGGGAACCTTGCAGATTCTTTCATTTCCTTCCTTTCTTTTTTTTCCAGGAGGTTTTTTTTTTGTTTGTTTTTGGTTTTGGGTTTGTTTTTTTTTTTTTTATCATCCTCATTACTCTCTACTGCAGTATGGCCAAGGTGCTCTCTTCTCCTAAGTCGATATGCTTAAATGCCCTGTACAGTCTTCCTACTATCCTTTCACACAGCTAATGTATGGAACGAAGGGCAGGACTGTGTCTTAAAGCGGAAAAATAAATGTGGTGAGGGTTGAAGCTTTTCCTAAAATATTTTTCTAAACGCTGGGCAAATGAAAAAGAAACCAAGCCATAGGCATTCTGTCCATAATGGGAGTCAAATATGGTCAGATATGGCTAGGCAGGCCAGCCCTCTCCTTTAGACATTTTTTCTCACTTTTTAACAGCCTGGAAGTGGAATCTGTCTTTTAACCAGAAACCCTTGTTAGAAATGATCTTTTAAAAGCAATGTCATCTGCAGGAAAAACCCACAACAGATTTGTTATTGGGGAAAAATAAGTGACTGAGTACAGCTTTTAGGAGTTCCACTTTGAAAAGAAGTGGAAGTTAAGGAGGGGAAGTGCTAAAAAACTAAGTTTTTATTCCTGACTTCCATTATGGCTGCCATTTTATCCTGTTTTAAGAGTTTTCCCCTTTCTTGCTTGTCAGCATCTGTATTCAGTCATTACTTGACAACATGATTTTGTTCAGTAAGAATATATATTCCATAATTAGCTGAAATATCATTCTCATAATTACAGGTATAGACATGTTTTACTTGATAAGACTTTGTGCACAGAGGAAAAAAATGACATAATCTGCCAAGAAGGCTTAAAATCTGAAATCTAAATTTACCAATACGATTATTTGACCGTGATTAGGGTATTTTGACTTAGTTTCAGTATCCTTTGACAGTTCTGGTGTTTGCATCACTAGCCAAAGATGAAGATGTGTTTAACCGTGGTTTTTATTGCTGGCATTTTTGAAGAGATGTTTGAAGCAGATGTTTGAATATGATTCCCTCATGGAATCTCATCTTTGCAACTGTATTATTTTGCCCTGCTACTAGATGGTTTTACCTGGAGCTGTGTTCCTAATACAGTAGAAATCAGCTGACAATCGTGCTTGAGGAAAGAGACTCTTTGATGTATTTTATTCCTTGATGTAATGTGCCTGGAATGATACATATTCTGTATAAAATTTTCCATTCCCAAGTCTTTTAGTCTATTTTAAAGCATTTACATGCTTTATTTTTTATTTACATGCTTTATTATTATTGATTTGTCTTCTTCAGAGTGTTGTGGTCAAGATTTCCCTTAAAAGTTGTTGCAGAGTTTTAGTTTTGGTTCAGGTTTTTTTGTGATTTTCCTTCTGTTCTGACCAATTTTCTCTCCTCTCTTGAAAATCCATCCACAGCTTTTGTTCCACAAAGGTTCTTTACAGAATTCATTTTTTATGCATGTTAATACAAGGATTTCAATTGCACATGCATAAATTACATATAGACTTGGAATAAAGAATCAGAAAATAAATTACTAATGCAGTAATGGTTGTAGACTTTACAAGTACATATCGTGCTATTAATGGTTATAGTGTCAAGTGCAAAAGGAGTAATTGCAAATTAAACCCTAGAGGAAGACAGGAATGAGCCTCACCTTACAAAAGGGAGTGAATTTTAGAAGATCTGCTGGTTTCTTCTCATTGGGCTGATATCCCTCCTTTTCTAGGACATCAGTTCTTCTGCAGGAAACATCTTCTTTCCACATCTCTGAATCTCATATGTTTTACAATGCTCCCATCTACTCTGTAATTAAGAGCTTCTCATTTTAATTTAGTTTTGTCTTCTAGGGAGATCCTTGGAAATAATAACTTTTACTCAACACAAGCTTCTCAAATCTTCTTTACACTGATGCTGGTGTACAGTGATCATTTTTATCACCAGAGAGTAGAAGAATACCCCCAAGACTGAGTAGCTATCACTGTAATCATGCACTAAGTGTTTAATTGTTGGTTGTAGGACATTCTGGAGTAATAACGTCATTAGAAAAGTAAAATTTAAGTCTTAGTTATACCACTTTTGTATTATTTTATTACTCTTTTTCTAGTGCACTAATCTGAGTTTCAAAAAAACCAGTCCAAAATGTCTTGGGAATCATTTACAGTTTCATAATGCTTTGGTTTTGCCTAGGAAAAAACAAACATGGCTTTCGGATAAACATAAAAGCACCAGCTATTTTCCTCCAGAACTTTTATTTCCATAATAATTGCCTTTGGAGATAATTTTACAAGAAGAAGCATATAATATGTGGAAATATTTAAGAATAGGTTTACAATAATTCTATTACTGTAAATACAAAGACTGCTTTTCATGCCTCAGTAACTGCTCCAGAGGTCTTACATGTTAGCAAAAAAAAAAAAAAAAAAAAAGGAAAACAAAGTTCTAGGAAGCAGCCCAGCTTCCCAGTGTCAACTTGGCCATCTTGGGGGCCATTTCTGGAATCCAATTTGATTTTTTTCAGGATTTTCTGGACAATTAATTTGATGAAAGGCCTGATTCAATTTCTTACTTTTCCCTGAGCATCTTTGCAAGAGCTTGATGGCTACTTCTGTGACCAGGATCCCCAGAAATACTGGAAGTGCTTGTCTCCTCTTGGGCTTAGTGCCTTGCCTTAGTGGTTGGGCATTTAAGTAGTTCAGCCTCTGACTGGGAATATCTTGTCTCTCCTTAGAACAGCAGACATCTTTGCAACCTCCATTACATGAATTTTGGCTTCTTAGATTGTGAGTTTGCATTGGCTAAAACCAGAGGGCTCTACATGAGCCCTGGTGTTTTTTGAAGGTGTCTGTATCCTGCTCTGTGACTGGGATGAACTGTTAAATCTTCCTAGCCAAAACAGCCCACCCTGTGATGTTAATGTTGGTGGCTGAATATGGAGACTCGATCCACTGATACCCCTTAACAAGTTGCCATGGGAATGTTGAAGGGAACATTGAGCTTATCATCCTCACTCTGTTTCTTTCACTAGCCCCTGGCTCAGCTGGCATATGCCCAGGAAGCCAAAAATCTTTCTGCTCCAAGGGGATTGTGCTCTGTGCTGGGCTCTGCCCAATTTCTCACACCTGTGTAATGGAAATAAAGAGGCTGCACTGACAATATCATGGGAGGAGAGCACTGCACTATCAAATGGTGCTCTTGGCTTCACAGCACCTGGGAAAATAAATGCTGTTTAAGGCTCTAAAAGTGAAGTTTAGTGGTGTTATGTAGAAGATTTTTTTCCCTTTTATATGTGCCCCTGTGAGTGACATGCAATCTCTGTCTGCTGCACTCCTCTTGGATGAAAGGATTTGTAAAACTCACAGAGGCAATCCTTATATTTAAAAAAGCTGGTTCTCATATCTTTCATGATTCATGTCTCGCACTTCAAACCATCTGTCTTTCTATCTCAACAAAAAGGTGATTCCTTAAAATAATCTTGCCAGTCACCCTGCCTGCTTTCTTCCTTTTTCCTTCCTGTTTGAAATCACACTAACTTGGTTTCTTCCAGCATCAGTGGCTTCCTGATTTTTTGCTTTTGCAATGAATCGACCCTTCCATCTTCTGGTTTCCCACTCGTCCTACTCCAAAGCATCCCTGTTAGCAAGCTTTTGATTCATGAGTTGTGTGAGGGTGATGCAAATGGAAATAAGAGGAAATTAACTTCAGGTAGTGATGGATTTTTCATGTTGCAACTTAATATATTTAGATTTGCATAATATCTGGTAGTATTTCTTAAAAGCTGGCTTTAGACATGATCCTAAGTGGAGTGTGTGAAGTCTCCTCACGAATGGTGTCTCAAATTTTCAGCTCTGACTTGTTGACAGTTTCTGATCAACAGAATAACTAATATTTGGTGCACCCATTCCTATCCTGAGTACTTCTTTCATCCAAATGGTGTTGTCTTAGTATCTCACTCAGTATTCTGTATTAGACCTTGATGAGGTAAGAGAGTGATACAGGGAGCCCGTGTGAGAAATGGGGCTGAAATGTGGGGAGGATGCCTATGTGCTGGTGAAGAGCTCAACCAGCAGACCAGACTAGTGAGCAGCTGTGCAGCACCTGTCTGCAGGATGTGCAAGGACTTGTCCCCAAGGATGCCTCTTCCTTTCCCTCCAGATACAGAGTCTATAGATGGCTGGCTTGGACCAGATCCCTCGTTTTCAGGTGGCAAAGCTGGGTGCCTGTCCCCAGAACTGTGTCTGTCCAGAAACAGTGTGCTGGAACAGGGATCAATGCCAAACTTTTCCCAGACTACATTCCTGGCCAGCCATGGGAGTAGGGCTGCTCTGGGAACCTTACTTGGGGTACCAGGGGCGGGAAGAGCATGCTCTCACAGAGACATTTTCCTGTGATTTTATATTCAGCTTTCTCCACGGGTACAAAATGCAGTCTTTCCAAAGCAAGCTGTGTCAGGGCTGTGTTTCATAACCACCAGGGGAAAATCGTTAAAGGGGATAAAAAGCTGGAATTATTGATTGAGGAGCATGGAGGGCAAAGCATAACTTCTTTTTTGCTCATAAAAATACTGTGATTTTTCTCAGTTGTGGAGTAACTTAGGTGCATCTTAAAGCTAGCTGCTAAGGAATTTTTTTCCTTACATAAGCCTAATAACTCCGTTTTCTACAAGTATATTCACATAGTAATAGTATGACATTAAACCAATTAGCAATTACAAAATTTTCTAAATTTTCACACCTATAGAAGTAATATGTTAAGACTGGTAACTAAATAGGTTCTCCATTTTCCTGTTCTGGTTCCCATGCATTACACCTGTTTTTCACAAGGACAGCTTTTTATTTCAATCAGTGAAGCTAACAATGCGCAGCAAAGGACATTGTTAGAATTCATTGAATTTTAAAACGATGCATGACATGCTGACAGTTGTAATTCATTCTTTGGCACAGATCCCTGACACTTTTATTCCTGTAAGAAGGGGTACTATTTTTCTGGTTTTAGGAGGAAGATTATTGGAAACATTCTAAATGAGAAAGATAGAAGAGGAAAAAAAGGTGGTCAGTCTTCAGTATAAATTGAAGAATATTCTTTATGGAAATGTTTGGGGTTTTTTTAATGTTTTAAATAACAGTTGTCCTTGTATTGGTCTTGGCTGGGTACTTACCTTCTATAACTCAAAGGAAATTTTTAAAATAAGCACAAAATCACTGATACAATCAACGAAATGCCACAGGGCCAAAGTCTTCAAGTACAAAGCTGAGCAGTTCAGATGTGACAGACCACTTATTTCTGTTACTGCACAAACTTTATTCCCTTCAAGAGTCTTAACCTCTGTTTCCTCTTTCTGCAGCTGTCAGCTTTGCTCACAGTTTGTCTGTATGAGAGGGTTACACAGGTGTCTGAGATTCCAAACTGCAGCTCCTTCAGTAATGACATCTTTTTCTCATTGCTGTGTATCACTTCAGCAGCAGATTACCTAGAGAGAGGCATGTTAGGGACATCTGTGCACCTACAACCAGGACAAATCAACTCCAGTGAAAAGTGGCTAGAAATCTGTCTTCTTTGTATGCAAGCCCCTAAGATCATAAGTAAAACAAAAATAAAAGCCCAAAGAATCAGTAATGATGACACAAAACAAAAAGCAAAGCCAAGCCTTTATAAAGTACCTAAAATTGCAAGGGGACTGTGTAATTGAGAGAGTTGTCACTGTCTGTTGTCACAGTCTATCAGGACTTGAATGATACTGCATTTAGGATTTTGGTATAAATCATTCTCAGTAAGAAAGATAACCTCTGGTTTAACTGTATTCAGTGTCTATATTCTGAAATGTGGTGAAAAAATGACTGATGCTTGACTGATGATGTTTTTTGTTTGGACTGAATAATTCCTTGTAGTACTAAGTAGCCACTGGCCATCCTCAGATATTGTATTTTCAAAACCCAGTGATTTACAGTCACTGGAAAAAATATACTGATTTAGATTCTGCTTCATTGCTAAAGCAGAATTATACTGTATTTTGGTACCACTTTAGCTTTTGATTTAGTTGAAATCTTTAGGGATTTTCCCAAAGTAGTTCTCTAAATCTTATCCTTTATTAGTATCCTGTATTTAGCCTGTGTTTCAGGACATAGATAATCCTGACTGTATGTGCATTTTTGCTTAAGTTACTGACCACTTCTCAGCGACCTAAGCTCAATGATAGACACTACAGCCCACCAGTGTTGCAGTGTTTTGGCTAATTAAAATGTGCTTTTAGTTACAGTGTTTGCAGCAAATCTCTGAAGCCTGTGTCATGTTTTTGGAAGAGCAGAATCTTTTTAAACTTGCATAACAGTTTTTAGGATAACTTGTTGAGGACCTTTCAACAAAGGCATTTCACATGGCTTGCTTAATCTGAAGGGTAAGCTGATGTTCCCCACTGCAAAGAAGATGTCTTAGTGCTGAGCAGGTCTTTCACCAGGGCCCCAGTTATCCTGCCAAGCCCAGCAGGGTCACTGGGATGAATAAACAGCTTAAGAAAAGGAAGGATTAACCCCGTTAACCTCAACAGCAGGGTTTTTAAGCTCCCATGCTGCAAGTGCTGGAGCAAGCAGGCTTTTACCCCACTGCAGCCCACAGACTGCCCCATTACTGTTGCCAGTCCCTGCAGTGCCTGGCAATGCTTCTGCAGTTTCTGTAACAGAGGGAAAAATTAGCAGTGATTGTTTGTTTTTAGACATGACTGCCCTCTCTGGGCTTCTGAAGTAATTTCCAAGTAGCCAGTGCTACTCCCACACACTCCCTGGGCTCCACTCCATTGCAAGCATCTCTGCAGAATGCTGCACCACAGCTCATGTCCCAGACAAAACCACCTCCTCTCTTGCAGGCTGGCTTTAGCCCAGGCTGGTTCACAGCCTGGGTGGTGCAGGGGGAAGCAGGGAGGGAAGGAAGGGGAAGCTAAGGGAAGTGCAAGCAGGCAGCTTTCTGCAAGCATGACTGGGCTCAGCAGGCAGGGACTGTGGTAAGCAGGGTAAGGAGTGCCAGCCCCCAAGAGTTCCTGTTCCTCCCACAGCATTCTCCTGGAGAAATTGGCTGCCCATGGCTCAGACTGGTTCACTTGGTAAAAAAACAGCTGGATGACCAGACCCAGCGAGTGATGGTGAATGGAGTTACATCCAGCTGGCAGCTGGTCACTACTGGTGTCCCCAGGGCTCAGCATTAGCATCACACCTGGAATCCTGTGTCCAGTTCTGGGTCCCTCACTACAAGGACATTGATGTGCTGGGGCATTTCCAGAGGAGGGCAGTGGACCTGATTTAGGGACTGTGTGTCCTATGAAGACTGGCTGAGGGAGCTGGGGTTGTTTAGGCTGGGGAAAAGGAGGCTGGAGGGAGGCCTTGTTGCTCTCTGAAACTGCCTGGAAGGAGGTTGCAGCTAGGTGCAGGTCACTTCTCCCAAGTAGCAAGTGACAGGATGAGAGGAAGTTGTGTCAGGAGAGATTTAGACTGGATATTAAAAATAAAATCTTTATAGAAAGAGTGGTCAGGCATTGGAGTAAGCTGCCCAGGGGAACAGAGGAGTCACTATGCCTGAAAGCATTCAGTAAGCATGTGGATGTGGCACTTGGAGATGTGGTTTAGTGGTGCTTGGTTAATATATGGACTCAAGGATCTTAGAGATCTTTTCCGACATAAACATTTCTGTGATTCTTTGTTATCTCAGGCATCTGACATGATTTTTCTCTATACAATCAAGCCTGATGTCTTTAATTTCCTGATCATCTGGGCTGTGACAGACCTGCAAGAAAGCTGAGCCTAAAATCAATGCACAGCTTGTTGGCATCTAAGTGTTTGTGTAATTTTCTGTGAGATACCCACAATGTTCATCTCATGTCTAATTGACGCCATTCCTGGGTGGAATACAATGTCCTTTTACAAGACATAGGACCTTTGAAAATCATTTTAAGTAGCCTATTTGAGTCTTTCTGTATTTTCTCTGATAAAGGAAGTTGTTTGATGCAGTTTATTTTTATGGCAGTCAAGCCTCATGTTTAATTGGACCCTTTTATGCTTCAAGGCTTTCTATTTGGCTCATGTGGTATTGGATTGTGTTGTGTTCGATGCTCCTTTGCTTCTTTGTATTCAGTACATAAAAAGCAGATATCTGAAATGCTGCTCGCTGGATACACCTGAAAATCTAAGGAGACAGCAGTAGTGGCAGGTTGCAGACTGTTCCCTTCCTGCAAGCCATTTCTGTCTGCAAAACTGTGCATCCCTTTTTGGTAGTGGTACTGTTGGCATTGTCAGTTGTTCTGGTAGTATTTGGCATTGTCATTCCAGGGATGCTAACGTTACCATCAAGTGCAAGGTGATAGAGAATCAGAGCTGGGAAGAAGCAGTGGTGGAAAAGATCAGTCCAGTGGCTATGATGGCATTGTTTCATGTTCTGTGGGCCTTTTTGGACACCACTGCGATTTCTAGAATTGGAGCCAGAATAAAATGTTCATCGATGGTGCTGTCAGATGTGATAAATGAAAAAGTAAAACAACAGAACATGGTCGTAAACAGGGCTCGCGAGTCTCATCAGCAGAACGTTAAAACTCAGCTCTTAAGTAGATTATAGCTGGTTTATGTTCTGGATTAAAGCACATAAACACACACAGAGGGATATGTAGGCTACAGCAAGTACCAGAGCTTTGATACCCACTTTGCCACAGCACTGATGACATGGTCACCTTGTTTAGATACAGAAGAGCTTCCTTGGCCTCTCTTCTATCTGTCCGCTCACAGCAGACACTGTTATACACATCCTTCTAAATGAGTTGACAAAATTTTATTTTAAAGTGTTTATTCCAATCTGTCATTTCTCTATGCATCTAAAAAAATATGGCCCTAACAGAAGGAGGGGTTTTATTATTCTTAAAATCGCCAAAGCTTTGCCTAGCATGAAAAAAAAATGATGCTTTCATGGTAGGTTGCATATTGCACCCACAGCTTTTTTGTTACTTCCCATAGTAACTAGGAAATATCACAAAATAGATATACTTTTGTTTTGCTTTTCCTTGTCCTGCATATATATACACACATTTACAGGAAGTCTGTTAGGATATTTGCCATGGTTCTCTGGCTATCTTAAAGCATTGATAAACTATGGAAATAGTACGTGATTTTCAGGATCTCAAATTGCTTTTAAGATTGGGTTTACCTGAATCCTTCTTCTGTAATTGAAAACTCTCTTTTGGACTTGGTTCAGTTGTGTCCAGAGGTACTGAGGCAAGTAAAAGATTTCGATGGATTGGAGAAGTCAGAATCATGACAGTAAGCAGGGGTGATGAACTTATTTTTGAGAGAGAATGAGAGTCTGTTGTAATCCTGGTCACAGACTCCTTTTGTCAGCTGCTTTTCATGCTTTGTCTTCTGAGCTGACATTTCACAGGAGATAGATGTGTTACATAAATACACACAAACCTCCACGTGAGAGGGAAACAAAATCAAGTCGGGGAGATATAGACCCTTTAGAAGAGATTAGAAGGACAAAAAGTAGGTGCCAATACTATCTCTGGAGAAAGTGATTAGATTTGAGAAGGATGAGGGAGATAATGCCCATGTCTCAGAAATCTTTCTGTTGTGGTGCTACATGGCACAGCAGCCTTATTTTAATGTCTCACTATGCAACATTAGCACAAACCCATCTCGAATATCTAAGCAGGTAAGAAGGGGCTTTGTGTCCCTGTGCACTGGGAGGTAAGCACAGCCAGCATCGGTCTGTGGTTTGGTCCTTAGCTGTCCTAGCTCCCCAGTGTAACTTCCAAAACATCCTTGGCTTTTTATTGTGGCATCGCAGGTCCTCCGCAGCAGTAGACAGCTTGAAATGCAGGCAGGTGGTTGGCTACATTTTCCAGCTCTGTCGTTTTTTAGTCTCCCTGGCATCCTCAAAGTCTCAAAACCTCAGAAAGAAAAAGGATCTGAGAGTTGGGAGGGAAGGCCTTGCTTTCTCCACCATGTTCCTGAAATGATGGAACAGCAAAAACACTTTTGTTGTACATGGGAGACTGTCAAGTAGCATTTCTGGACAGTGAAACTTTCACATAACACAGGCAGCGGCAGATTTTACTTGAGTGCAGTGATACATTTGTTTCTGTAAGATTTCTATCTGATGTAAAATTCATAAATGTAATGGAAGTGTCAGCTCAACTTTTTCATCAGTGGTCACAATAGAGGGGCAAATATCAGGAAGTAGGAGGAAATAGGAAACAAAACAGGGAATATCACTGTGCTACTGTACAGGTCCATAGTGTTTCTCCAATTTGTGTGTAGTACGCAGGTCTGATCCTCACAGCTCCAAAAAGAGGTAGCAGAACTGGGGGAGGCCTGGGGAGGTCAGCAGAAACAGTGGGGGTGCAGAATTGCAGGTGAAGTAATGGGGTGGAAGGGAAGCATAATATAGGTCAATAAGATCATGAACAGCGTGACAGAGATGGAGATGGTTGTTACCACTTCTTCTACTATGAGGATTTTGAAATGCCAAGTTTAGGTAGTGGGTGGACAACAAAAGAAAACCGCTCTACCCTGTGCACAATAGCCCTGGACCTCCTTGCAAACCAATTCTGTTTGTCTGAGTTCAGTAGGATGTTGGAGGGGTTAATCGTGAAGTAACCTTTTAACTCCATCCATTAATTCCAGTAATTCAGCAAGGAGGAGCCATTTACCAAATCTCCAATTCAGACAGTGCTGGAAGCTGGATCTGTGTGCTTGCTCTGTCCCTGTATATTTCCCATGCATCTCCTTCTGGATGCTGCTGGTGCAGGTCGACCTCTGAGCTCACCCAGCACAGCTCCTTCTTGTATATTTTCATGATTCTCAACACTTCCAGGGCAGTGTAGGACCTCTTTCCGTGTTGTAACTGTTGGAACTGTCTCCATGAAAAATGAAAAAAAGAGTAAATGAAAACAAGGGGGTGAGCTAAATGTTGAGGTTGTGTAATTTATGATGTGCACTAATACCACATGAATGATGCCAGAATGAATGATGCCAGAGATGAATGCCAGAAAACTGTCAGGGTAGATGGGACTGCCGTCAGGTGTCTTGGAAGTGGCCTGTTTGACTGTGCAAGGAGCTGTTAGAGAGGCAGCTGTGAGGAAGTTTAGTACAAACCAGAGCCCAAAGCAATCTTACACCAAAGTGTTGCATTACAGAGGTTGTCACTGTAGTTTTAATTGGCAAAAATCAACTGTGACTTATTCTCCAGGCAAGCACATTAAGTTGCAGTTGAACAGATTTCTTTGTCCATGATTCAGTTTAACACATGATGAAAACAGTTGATTAAATCGTGACTTACCAAATTGCCGTATCTCATATTTTTTACCTGATTGGAACATGTGCCCATTCAAAAGCAAGACCAGGAGGAAGAGGAAACAGGAACAGCTCCATGACATACAGCTGTGGTTTTGTGGAAGGAGGGGAGGAGTAGTTTCAGAGATGCACTTCTGAGGTTGTCAAGGTTACAGGTACTTCTGTAGGTGAGTGGTTTGGGCATTCTCTACTGAGAATTGGCATCAGCTGTTTCCTTCTGAGATAAAAAAATTTGCATTTTAATTAGATTGTTGTCTTTGTCAACACTGAAGCATAGCATATAAGTCATTGGAAATTTTCCACAGGACCAGCAAAATGATTTTAAAAAAAATTACAATAGCAGCATTTACCTCAATAATATTTTGAAACTTTTTTAGTTTTTAAGTGTTTCTGAGATGAGGATCCCTTTTATAATCACTTAATGAATTAACCACCCAAATCTGCCTTCTTAGTTCTTTAGGTTGCAGTAAAAATGTTGCTTTTAGAAGCTAGGATTCACTGTTTCAGATGCAGAGAAGCCAAGAGCTGCATGCCAATCTGGTGCTCAGTGTGAGAACTGAGGATTTGCACTGAACTTGCTGCTCTAAGACTTCACTGCAATGGCAGCAACTGTGCCTTAGCCCTGGGAAAGAAATCTGTGCTGATACCAGCATGGGATGGCTCGAGTGGAGTCTGACAGCACCAGTTGTATACTTTAAGAAAACAAACAACATCGTGGAAGATTTCAAGCTGCACTCAGAATTGATACAGTCATACAGTCATATGTCATAATGAATTTTCTGCCAGATTTAAGAGTGATACGGCAAGATCTTCATCCGCTTGAAAAAGTGCAGCACTACTGACTGTCTTAGTCCTATATAAGTGTACACAGTTGAGGATGGGGCCAGGAGGTTTATACTGCAGAGCCAACCAGCCAGTGCTGCACTGAGCAAGTACCATGTGCTGAAGTTGGGCAGAGTAGTGGTGTAGCCAAGAAGGAGCTCAGAAAGCAGATAACCTCCTCTGTACACCAAGGAGGTCAAATGCACTGCTCCTGCAGGAGCAGCACCTAGTGAGAAAGCCCACCACTGCTGTGGGGTTGGAACAGCCCCAATTTACTTGAAAATGCTTTTCATGTGCTAAGTCAGGTAATTTTGCAAACTTAAAAATGGCTAAAATGGCTTATGTTTTTGAAATCTCGCTAAATCAATATAAACTGCCCAGTTTTAAATAAAGCAGTAGTTTCAGCAAGTGCCTTTCCACTGGGGCAGCTCATCCACTCTGAATGTGGAAGACAGCCCTCCTCAATGGGAGACAGAGATAAAGGCACTCTTAAGCTTTTAAAACCAGCCTTTGTGTGCCTGCCATGCCTCCTGGCTTTCCTACTGTCTGTTCAAAATCTTCAGTTCCTCATTTTTCGCACTCTCCTTTTAGACAGGCAGAGAATCATTAGTGGCTTCATCATCATTGTCACTCCAACTGGACTTGATGATCCTTGTGGGTCTCTTCCAACTTAGAATATTCTGTGATTGTGTGACAGGCAGGGGCCAGGTAAGGGCTGCTGGAAGCACAAGAGCAGCCAGAGCAGCCCTTCACCAAGGGTCCCACCAGTGCTGTCCCCCATATACCCCATCACTGCAGCTGATCTCATCAGTCCAGCCATGTAAGTCTGTGTTCTGTCTGCTCCTCAGAGGAAGAGGAAAGGGATGAGCATTCCCTGCTTGGTGGGAAGGGAGCCACAGGACACCAAGAGCCTAGACAAGCTCATACAGCTTCAAGTTTGAATGAGGATTTAGGGTGAAGCTCAGAGTTATTTTCCCTAGAAGTCTGAGAGTTTGGAGAAATAATAAGAGGAGAGTTGTGGAATTGTTTTCCCTTGTTTGGACACTATATTGCACTGACATTTATGTGCATGATGTTGCAGTAATCCAGTCAGTTCAGCCTTTTCATTCATGACCTTTTCTGTGACATTACCCTCAATGTTGTGAGTGATATTGCAGAGAAAAAGATGAGGGCAAGGATGCCAGCTGACTGTTGTCAGCTTAAATATGATATAAGATTTGTACTTACAGTAATGGTGGGTGCAAATGCAGAACCAGAAAATGGGCAATTTTCTAAGGAAAAGTTCCATGGTACTAAAACAGTATTTGTTGCTGCCATTTATTTTTTCAGGTCCCTTTCTCAGGTAGATGGTTATTGCTCTTCTGTAGATTTACCAAAGCAATGACTTACCCCCATATAAAATAGTTTAACAGTTGAGGTCTAACCTGTTGAATCTTTACATTAAATAACTTTCTGGTGTAAAAAAGACTCATCACATATGACATTAAAGTGTTATTAATTGTGACTGGAGGCTTTTACATTCTGAATCTGAGTGAATTATGTGTATTGCACCCTTTTTACTTCATTCCCCAGTTGGTTTTTATAACCAAGTATAACCTATAACATTTGCTTTTCCAAGAATAAAATAAATCCTGTAGAGGGGATTGACATCACTTTTTCCTATGGTGCCTTTTAAATAGTGTTTAAATTTCAAGTGGTCTTGGAGGTTTCATACAAATTCTCCATGGAAAGTAGATTCTGCTTTTAATATTTTAACTCTTTATATTTTATAACCTTGTAAATCATGGGGCTGTTACAGTCCAGCATGCAAAACATTCAGGTTTCTTTACCTAATGTGCAGGTGAACTCATTTTGGGATGAAACTTTATTAGGTCCAAGAAGAATGCTGTATTTCACAGAAACAGAATTATACAGATCGACATTCAAATATTTTAAACAAAGTTCCATCAAGGACAGCATGGTTAACTCTGCTTTACCTTGGCTGAAACCCAGGACATGTCCCAGTGTGCAGTGGGGACCCAGGAGCATTGCTTCCATCCCAAAAGGCCTCCTTTCGGTGTTTGCGTGAACAGAGGGACTGAAAACACAGAACTATCCGCAGTAACATTAGGATTGTTACTGTGAAGCAGGTGATTTTAGATGAGAAATGCTGTATTTTGCGGCACTTTCTGCATCCACATGGGCAGGAAGTCACCCAAAATTGTGGAAGAAGCCATATGTTGGAGGTAATTGTCAACAGTCAATTCCAAAATTAGAATAGACTGCCCAGGGAAGTGGTGGAATCACTATTCCTGGAAATGTTAAAAAGGTATGTGGATTTGGCACTTGGGGACAAGGTTTCATGGTGAGCACAGTGGTGCTGGGTGAAGAGTTGGACTCAGTGACCTTTAAGGTCTTTTCCAACCTCAATGGTTCTACAGTCTGTGATTCTATGAAAAACAAAGTATGGGCTTAAATATTCAGAGAATTAAGAAGGAGTACAATTTGGGAAAGCAAATTTCTGCAGGTCCTGCAGGTCTCTTCTAGAGGTAACTCTTCAGTGAGGAAAGGCTTTCTTTATGGCCAGTTGGGCATCTAATTCTCAGGCTGTTGTGTGCACACAAAGGCATAACCTGTTTCAATGAGGTAACTGTTAAAACTGATTTGTGAACTATTTGATTTGTGCTTTAAAATGTGCAGCCCATGAGGTGGGCTACATTTCTGTAGAGGAAGAAGCAGCCATGCTTTTTGGGAAGAAGCAGCCATGCTTTTTGGAGCAGGTCTTGTAGTAAACCCTCAGCAATGGAAGACTGAGCCCATCTGGGATATATTTACTTCTATGGCAGCCTGGCTGGCAGTCAACAAGTGTTTTGTGCATCCATAGCCTTTAAGAATGTCAGCAGTACCAGATCAGTGTATCCTGGCTCTTCCTACAAATCCTGCCCCAATGACAGTGATGCCAAAGTGTTGTGAAGTGGCCAGGCTGTGCCTGAGCAGCTGCTGTGTGTGCTCATTGAATGGAAGGGCCGAGTTCCACTGGGGGCATGACAGTAGATAGATACATGGTTGGAGGGCTTAATGCTGCTCTGCAAGTGCACGTGAATTTTCAGGGTACAAATAGATTTCTTTTTTGACAGAAATATAGATAATACAGCCCTCACAGCCTTCTGCTTTTTGAAAGAACCAGATTGATCTTCTGAGCCTTGTGCTGGTGGGTTTTTCTCCTGCCTCATCCTTGGAAATGAAGTTATTTCAGTGTACTATGAAAAGAGGTGTTTGTAGACTTCCTGACTTACATAAAATGGAATATTTCATTTTATACATGAAAAACGTTCCTCATTCAGAAGAGGCTGAAGCTATTCCACTCTGCTGGAAATAGGCTATTTTCTCATGAAAGGGAAGATAAACTAATGTGATACTATGATTACTACAGTAACTAAAATGCTTGCTTCCAGTGGGAAAAAATGTAATAAAATGTATAAGTGGCTCTAGTAGCTGACAGTAGCACTGTTAAATTATCAACAACTGGCATTTTCTCTAGCTTCAGTCTGTGTTCATCTGCAGCACCAGGGTGTGCCCAGGTCTCTGTCACAGTTGCATGTTGCACAGAAAGGTTTTATTGCACCTTCCTGCACCGAGGGCAGGGACAGTACCACAATCATCCAGCCACCTTGGCAGGCAGGGTCCTTGCGTTCTTTGCTGCTTTTCTGCCTTGTGCATGATGCCCATGGTTGTTTAATGTGCCCAGCATTACTCAGTTTGCAATAGGTTTTCCATGCCCAGGTCTAGGACTGTGCTAGGCTGAATTGCAGTGTTCTGTTGGTGTCACATAATGAACTCTCTCCTTCTTTCAGGCCCGAACTGCTTTGCAGAAACCCTTGTCATTCCAGCAGGCCGGGAGGTGCAAACTGATGAATGCACTATATGTCACTGTACTTACGAAGAGGGCACCTGGAGGATTGAACGGCAAGCAATGTGCACTAGACATGAATGCAAGCAAATATAGGAAATCTACAAATCTACGGACTTTTCGTGGTTTTTATAAAATATCCCACAGCAGTGAGCACCCAAGATGACCCAGGGAAATCCAGATGAGAAGATTCTGGCAAGGAGCAAGGAATAAAATACTGATATTTTCTTTTTCAAAGTAACATAATACTGCAAGGCAAAGAAGTGCATATATTTAAAAAGTTTGGACATAAGAATACCTGTCTTAAATGTGTTATTTTCACAGTGAGTACACTAAAATACACTATAAAATATTCTATGTATTTCTATAATACCATTATAGAGCTTAAAAATAAATGTTTTATATAGACAATACAGATTGAAGTACTGCATTATTGCCCCTCCTCTTGTGTACGTGCGCCATGGCTAAAACATTACATTTCTGTTACAGTTTCACTATATGAGGGTTTTCTTGTATGTTTTTTGGTTTTGCTTTGGGTTTGGGGTTTTCTTGCTGCTGCTTATTTTGAGTTTATTAGAGTAGGCAAGAGATAGCACACAACAAAACTTTGACATTCTCAATTTTGGAAAAAAAGAGAAGAACGGGCTTTCAGAAAACATCTGTTCATTTATGAACATAAATGACCTGTAATGTAGAGGTGGGTCAGCTCCATATCTTGGTTTTACTTGTGCTCCTGTCTCCTGCTCCACAGCCAAGAAAACTTGGATCAGTGGGTAATACAAAACTGGTCTCTCATAGCTGCTGCTATTAAAGTTTATTCAGATGAATTAAAATTTTAATATTAATTTCAGAAATAAAATTTATCAGCAGGACAAATAGCTCCGTGACATAATATGGCATCACCAGGCTGGTGGAAGTGATGGTAAGTAACCACAGAGCATCATGGATGTGATGCATAATGAATATGGAGAAGTGCAGTTTGGAAGGGCTACAGCAGCCAAACAAGCCTTAACTGAAGTGGCTCCACATTGCTAAGTTGTGGGTAGGAGAGCTGATTAGTAGCTGCACCATTCCCTAGACCCTGCTCTTGCCACCTTGTTGGAACCTGGTTCATCATTTTGTTTGGCAGTGTGTACGGGATCTCTGACACTGTATTGAAGTGAAAGGTTTAAAACTCCATCTTTGAATCCATCAGGGGATTTCTAGCACATAATCTGACCCTGACTGCATGGGATGTGAATTACATCTCCCTGCTTCAGCCACCAACAACCTTTGCTTAAATTCGTTTCAGGTTTAGTTTAATTTGTCACCAAATCCAACAATATGTCTGCTTTGGATACCTGTTAAGGCAGTGGCTCAAGAAATACAGATTTAATTTTAAGCTTTTGCTGGAGGTAAGATTTAATGAATCAATATCTGAAACTAGAAGGCCATTCCTTAAATTCCTTCTTACCCTTTGCTAATTTCTCCTGTGGTGTAACCTGGTTACCAGCTTTGCATCCATTTAAAGTATGACTTTCTGCTGCTTCTAAACACTAAGGGACTTTTGCCAGTGACTTCAGTGGATCCCAGTTCCACTGGGATCAATCACCTCATGTCCTTATTTTGAGCATATTTCTATCACTTGGAGTTATTTGGGAGTGAAGGATGTATGTTTTCCCTAAGACATGCGATAAAGTACACCAATCCATTTCATAAGAATTAGTAGTCATATGACAGAGAGCTAGCTCCTAAGTCAGTCATGCCTCATGGCCATGTATGCTTCTGCTTACTGAAATCAAGGGTCTGCAATGCTCTGAGAGAGTGCCATGAGTGCCAGTGGTCTTCCAGGCATGACTTCTCAAGACAAGAAGTACCCATGTAGGAAGCAGCCATGAAACTTGCACATGGAAGGTGAACTTGCAACTCAGCGTGGGCTTGCCTTTCCAAGTAGACTGCTTGGTGTCTCTAAGAGACACAAATGTTTTCAGTGAACTGTGAGAAACTTATTATTTGTGTCTTTCAATCTATGGCCATAATGAGTACGTTTTTGGAAATCTCGCCTCAGACTTGTCACACTTTGCTTCTCCTTCACTGAAGGTTCTTGTTAAGCCTCATACAATTTCCTAGGTGAATTTCTGCTCTTTTAGGCAGTTCTCTTTGTTGAAGTAGTGAGTACAAAGTGAAACGGTTAGTTTCTAGTGTAGCTTTTATAAATATTTTCTACTGCACTTTTTTTTTTCCAAAATATTTTTCTTTCAGTCCTGGTGCCAACATAATAATATTAATATAATTTTTATTGTAGTAATAGGATGGTCCTTTCAGTTGCATATGCAGACTCCAGCCAGTGACTGCACCAAGCAGCACGTGGACCTTTGGCAGCAGAGTTGGGGAGCTGAGATTTGCAGCCTGATGAGTGATGTCACTTCATGCAGACAGGCTTAAATTTTTCTTCTTGTTAGAGTTGATAATGAAAATAGGGAAAGTAAAATATTTAAAGTTAGCCCTTATGGAATGCATTTGGGAACCATTTGCCTGTAAACTAATTTAATCTCAAAGCAATAAAAAACAACCCCAGAACTACTTTGGCGGTCACGTGTACTAATCTAAATGTTACACTTTGGTTGTGTAATATACCTGTTCATATGTAACATTAAAAAATAAGATAAAAGCCATCTGCATCATTTCCAGCTAAACTCCAGAGACTATTGTCTTTCCTACTGAAGCCTAGATACTCAGCTGGTTTTTTTGCTTCAGTGCAACAGGATTATGCATCCTACACATGAGGAGTTCTTCAGCTTTGCAGGTGGGTTGTGTCTATTAAAGCTGTATTTCCAGACACACTGATAACTCATGAATAATTTTGTATTTGAAGGTCTGTTTCTTGGATAATGAATATTCTTCTCAGATGTTCCTGTGTAGCTGCATTGGCATGAATATGAGATTTCTGCTTCTGCTTCACTTGCTTCTGCCTATTTCCCAGTTGAAATCAAGACAATCCTTTTCTGTAGGAGTGCATTATACATGAATTTGTCTTCCAACCTGTGTAAGCAGGTGCCTGAAGAGATTACATTCTAGATGGCTTCAGGTAATTACAAAATTGCACAGTTAGTGTGCAGTAGGATTCTCTATACTACTCATTTAAACTACAAAAATGGAAGAGCTGATGCTCACTTAAATATTATGTGAAATTCAAAAGGCAAAAGTGGACAGAGAGGAAATGTGAGAGACAGATGGGCTGACCATTACAATAGGAATGTTTAAAAAAAAAAGGGGGGAAACATAATTTTCAAAGAATATGATAAGAAAAGTAAATGAAAAAAGTATTTGGGCACAAATCGAAATACAGGAAATTCTAGTTGGCAATGAAAAAAATCATACAGTAAAGGTGAATGAATACTGGAGGATGCTGCCTAGAGATGTTTTTGGAATCTCCATCTTTGAGGATGGCCAAATTTCAACTGGGCACAGCCCTGAGCAGCCTACTGTAGCTCAACTTTCATTTAGCAAGATATTGGATAGGATGATCTCTAGAGGTGCAAAATTAAAAACCAGGTTCTAATGACACTGAATTAAAGTCTTTAATACATACAAGAAAGAAAAATGATGAATGGTTCCCTCCCTTTGGAAAAAATATGGGGAACTGTACAGTTGTACTTGTAAAGTATTTGATGTTACTTTTGTCAGTAACCTTAATACCTAAGTTAACATAGCTCCATGATACATAGGAGGCTTTTAAAGGCACACATTATTTAAGAATCTAATGTAATCCAATTAAATGCTCCATTTAGTCTCCTTATCAGGCAGTGAGTTTTCTTCACAGCCGGTGTTAACATGGGTTTTCTCTCTGCAAAAATACAACTTCCTGCTGCATTAGAAACCAAACTCATACTGGGGAGACAGCATTGAACTGAATATCACAGACTATTTTCCTGGCTATTCAAGAATTCAAAATTTTCATCACTTTTTGGTTAAAGTAAGTACTACTTTAGAAAGCACATACCTTGTTCAGTTTTGAGATGGCAGCCACTCCTTCCCAGAATCTTCTTTCCTTTGAAAATATGTTTAAGCTCAACCACACTGAAAATGAAAATTTGCAGTCTCTTGAAATGTCACATTAAACAACTTTCCTAGCAGGCAAAAAATAAACACAATCTAGTATGTTATTTATTTATTTATTTATCTTGTTATTTATTTGATATGCCTGTAAAATAAATACAGGAAAACTCAAAATTTGTGTGTCACTCACTAGTTACAGAGAAATGGAAATAGTGATATGGAATATTAAATTATCAGTAATAGGAAAAAAATCTTTTCTGGGCTAAATCAGCATAAAACAAGATTATTTCAGAATCCCAGGTTAATACTGTTAACTGAGATCAGGATTCCTTCCACAGGTAGAAATAATAAAGTCTCGGTACTTTACTACAGTCAGTGAATGAGAGAAAACATTCACAAATCCTGGTGTAAAGTGCCTTTGTTCATAGTAGGCAGAATTAAAAAGAAACCTTTATAATAATTTACTTTGTTTTTTTCCAGTAAGTTCCAAAGGGTGTGCAAACTTTGTGAAATAAAGTGAATTTCACCTATCAGGAGAACCCAATCCCAAAATATCTACTCTGCTAAAATCCATAAATGCATGCACAGAGAAGAAATTCAATATTCCAGTGTGTATGATACTCCAGGGAAAAATACATCAGGTTTATTATTCTCCTTCCAAGTATAGATGCAAATCTATAAATGCCTTTAATTGATGAAATTGTCTGCCAACCAGAGCTTTCCATTTCTGATATAAAGGAAGGCAAAAGTATAAAAATGTCAGAGTCCTGCTTAATCTAAATGACTATTTCCTTAAATAGCTGCATCCATTTCAGAGACTGATTCTCAAATTAATTTGCTATCCATACCTCAGTAAGGTCTATGTGCTGTAGTACTTGTTACAGTTTTTTTTAACAAAACCAAAGTCTGTATTTTCGCAAAAGCAATAGTGCATATTATGTTCTTTCGTTAGCCACTGCTAGTTCAAATGAATGCTTTAATTTAGTGTTGGCGTGAGTGAGAGATCATGGAGATAACATGATCTCTCACTCATGAGACATGCAGTGCTTCTGCCTAATGTAACAACCCAGTAGTTTGTTTAATTCTGGTTACCGCAAGAGAATAAGGAATCGGTGACCTTTAGTCATTTTAAGGGTTACAGTAAAAGAGAGTTCAATTTCTTAACTGACAAACATTTTGTAAGGTTCTTTCCCAGCTATTTATTTTCAAATGGCATTTCATAAAAAACTGTATTTTTTTACATTCTGCTGGTTATGCTGTTTGTACTAATGTTTGATCAGTTAACAATGTAATTCTGTAGAATTCTAATAATGCTTGCTTTCCATTTTCTTTCAAGTAGCCTTAGTTGTGTATGCCTTATAGTTACTTTCAAATGTACTGTTTTCAGTTTGGTATCCTTCAAATCAAAAGATATTTGGAGCTTCAGGGTCACATTAACAAGATATTAGTGGGAATCTTATAGAATAGTATCTTAAGATAATACATCATATTGAGAAATTATTTCTTAGCTGTAGGACAGTATTTCTTTTTAGTCCTTTTTTTTCAGAGTAGACTTTCTGGAGACATATTTACCTCTGTGGGCCATATCTGTGCTTGAAAAGCAAATACTTGCAAACCTCATTTTCCAGATATGACAAAGAGGTGAAAATGGTGTCATGGTTTCACCCCAGCCAGAAACCAAGGCCTGTGCAGACACTTGCTCACTGCCCCACCAGCAGGATCAGGGAGAGGATTGGAAGGTTAAAAGCTGGAAAACTCGTGGGTTGGTTAAAGACAGTTTAATAGGGAAAGCAAAAGCCACACAAGCAAGCAAAGCAAACCAAGGAATTCATTCACTGCTTCCCATGAGCAGGCAGGTGTTCAGCCATCTCCAGGAGAGAAGAGCCCCATCACCCATAATGGTTACTTGGGAACACAAACACCATCACTCCGGGTGTTCCCACTTCTTCCTTCTTTCCCCCATCTTTATATACTGAGCATGATGTCTTGTGGTCTGGAATATCCCTTTGGTCAGTCGGGGTCACCTGTCCTGACTGTGTTTCCTCCCAACTTCCTCACCAGCATGGCAGTGTAAGATGCAAAAAAGGCCTTGACTCTGTGTAACCCCTGCTCAGCAATAACAAAACCAACTCTTTATCATCAACCCTTCAGCACAAATCCAAAATACAGGCCCGTAACAGCCACTGTGAAGAAAATCAATTCTACCCCAGCCAAAACCAGCACAAATGATATTCACATCTATCATTGATAGATGTGTTCATCATTGATATAGAGGAACCAGATGGAAAAAAAGAGTTAAGTAGAAGATGATTATAAACTCTGTAATATTTGTTTAAAACTAAGTAATTTGTGAATACAAAACAAATAGGATTTTAAACAGGAGTCCACTAGTGAACACCATCTTAAGCAAGGCGCTTGAATGATGATGACAAGGAGTGTGTTGAGTCAACCACTTAGTAATTCTGAGCAATCTTACAAAAGTAAAGAAGATGAGTGTCAAGAAATGTATCATGGTACTTCATGTAGCTGTTTACTTCCTTCAGGTAAGAGCAGTCTTGTGCTCAACATGGTCTCCTAAAGATGGACAGATGGCTGACCCAAGTGGAATGTTCCATCCTTTGGGAAGAAATCACCAGTCAGTCAGTAGTGATATATAATTAACCCTGAAAGAAAGACTTCAGGATGCTTTTGCATTGGAGGCTGAAAGGGCAATCAGGGAGCTGAAGACTGCAGTACAAATTCCTTCCATGAGCTGACATGGAGAGAACTGACATCTGTCAGCAGAGGTCTAAGCTAAGTATGCAAAATACAAGCTCTGCTTTTGCATTCAAATAGCTTTGTGATCCAAATATTTGTCTAATAGTATTAACCTGGCAGATATTCTGAAGACCTTAAAAATTTAGTCCAAAGTGGTATGACCTAAAATATTTTACCAATATGACAATAAATCATTATTTCTTAATAACATATGTATTAAGATTTGTATTAACAATACATATTTATTGTTATTTATGTGAACAAACTGTCAACATTTTGAAAATATTCATATTACTCCATTAATATACTTAATGCAAGAGTGCAAAGAGTGAAAATCCCTCAGATGTTAGCTTTGTTACTCCATATGTCAAACCACCATCGCACTGAAGACAGTGAATTCCATTACTGCATATAACTATGGCAAAAAAAAAAAAAAAAAAAAAAAAAAAAAAAAAAAAAAGAAAAATATGGAATTTCAGTGACATTAATAAATAATATTTACATTCAAAATGTTCAGAACTCATCTTTATTTGAAATAGATTTCCTCAGCATTCTGAGTTGATGATGAAAAATTTATATATATTTTATACATCATCCATTTCTTAAACCATACTTTTCTTCACTTTTTACTCCATTTAAATATGGGGGATATGTCCATAAATTACATTTTAACATGGCCTATATGCAGTAATATTTTAAATACACTTCTATAGCTCCTTGTGTAAGTAATACAAGACAAAATAAAGCTGAAATCTATGCTCTGGTAATTATTAAGTAATAGTGCAAAAATAATACATCAAACCAGAAATAAATGTTTGATGCAGAACAAGTGTTCTGAATCAAATCTTTTTCTCCTGTTGGCTCATGTTGTGCCATTTGACAAAGTCTGCACAGTCACCTGCAGAACAACTTCACTGCAGAAGAATAACAGCTTTGTGCTCTTCGCAGAAAAAAGCAGGATTTGAGCTCCTTGGTTATGACTGTCCTGAATCACACCTCAATTTCGCAGTGGTAGCCTTTCTGTGGGATAGACCTTTAATTAACAGTATTAGCATTCAGTATGCAAAGATAATTAAGGCTTTCTTCCCTTTTGCAGAGTTGGCATTTCTCTTGTTACTGGGTTCTGCCTGTCTCAATGTTGACATCACTGTCACTGCTGCACAAACCTCCAGCAGGATTTCCAGTATTTGGTTTGGTTTATCTTTGTTTGTTGAGGCTGGCAGGATATCGTGGATCCCCAGTGGCTGTTGCTAACTCTCCAAGCATTTTTTGCCAGAGCTATTGATTGAAGGGGTTTTAGAGGTTATGAAGTGTAAGAGAGAAATCCTCTGCAGGTGATGTCAGAAGCTTGCCTTTTGCTGTACATTAGTACAGGCAGGCCAAGATGGCTTCTTTGGAAAGAGAAAGCTTTACAGGTAACTAAAGGTATTTTCCAACCTTTCTGTCTGTAAAATCCATCATCTTGTATGTAATCCTCACCAGAGGATTAATTCTTCTCTTTTTATTGAAGATTATAGGCACATTTCTAGCAAATCTTTCAGAATTTTCAGTTTATTTAATTGTAGGAAGGTGGACTTTTCTTACAATGGGGTAAAAACTTTATTTCTCAGAAGTGTCATCTGCTTGTTATCCATCAGAAATCATGAAAAACAGAAAGGAATCTGAAGTAAGGACCAGTAGCATAGTTAGCTAGCTGCTGGAAACTTTCTCTAACTGTTATATTGTTTCAATCTTTTCACTAATGGAAAACTCCTATTTCTTTATAGCTACTTTGAAAGCATAAAATCTTAACAAAATACTCTTTACAGCATATTTTACATACTTGCAACATCACACTTCACAAACCAAAATGAACACATCCTAATTTGTTCTTGTATCCTATAAACTAAAAAGTATCTTGCACTTTTTTTGTGATTTTTAGGACTATTTCAGTATTCTTTGAATAATACTTTTCCTTTTGAACTTTCAAGTTACTATATTTTGCAATATAAATAATCACCATATTATGAGAAAGAGCTGAGAAAAACCAAATTAGAACTGACTATTCAGTATCTAGTCTACTAAAAATACCACAGAAATCAAGCTCTGCAGAATAAAAATATTTCATTAATTTACTACAGCATCCCATATCAAATTGTCTCTCTAGAGAAGGCCTAAGAAACATATGACATTTTGTACTGCATTAATCTCACAGCTGCATATGATTAATATATATTTATATATATATATATTTATAAAGCATACAAGTTATATTTAAAAGTTTTGATGACATGAAAGTGACTCCATTGCTTATGTTAAGTAAAATTTAAGGATGGATCAAGCACGTTGCCAAAATACTTAATTAACTTATTCTGAAATAACTTTTTTTTTTAACATAAAAGAGGATTTTTAAAGCAGAAAAGCATTAAAAGTAATGCAAAAATATATAAAATAATTTCTCAGATGTTTGTGCTTATTAATTCTGTTAATTCCAGACTCTTTTACAGAAGCAGAAGACTAAATGGAATTATTAATCATCATTAACTCTATGTCTTTAAGACATTGCCTCTACAGAATTGCTCAGTAAAGGGCTGGCCTGAGGCTTATCTAATACTGGATGAACAAAACTTTGATGTATTTTACCACCTATGTTTTCTGTCAAAAATATTTCTCAATAGATAGGTACAGCACATAATGACTAATCAGGATAACACATTTAACTAATTCAGAAAGAGATTTAGGCTAAAAAACAGGATATTGTTTGATACTTAAGAGCCTGAGCGTGGAGAGGAAAATGAATGCAAGTTCTGATACAAAGATTTAGATTGGCAGATGATGCAGCAAATGAAAGAGGTTTATGTTTAGTGCACAGATTGTTGTGATGGCAGTGTGAAATAAATGATGCATTGCACAGCAGAGCACTGCACAACAGTATGCAGGAGCAGAACTACTGAAACACCACGTGGAAAAAGATATTCTAAAAATAATAGAGGAAAGAGAACAGGTGTAACTGAACATCAAGCTATCTTGCTGTATTGAGAAGTAAAAATAGAGCAGCCTTGGTTATGAAACTTGCAGAGACTATGCATAGATTTTTTTAATTTTTCCATGCTCTTGGGTCTACTCCATAACCTCCTTCATTCTGTCATACCCTTTTTGAGACATGAAGATTAGAAACAGATGCACTATTCAAATTTTAATGTACTTTAGAAACCCTGAGTGAGATCTGTCTGCATGTTACAAAATAGAACTGACCCACAGATGATAATATGAGGTTTTCAATGTGTCTGTGGTGCTAGACTATGACTGGTAAAAAATGTACTATAAACTTTTCAGAAAAGGAAAAAAAATCCAAGAAATCAGAGACCAGCTTGATCAGGTTTGTACAATATATAAAGAATTCATGAATGAATGCTGTAAACCATGCAGGTAAGTGTAAAGCAATACAATCTGATGTGTTTTTTAAATTAAGACAAATGTAATCAATTTGAAGGTGCCTGATATGGCAGCAATGGAATTAACTAAAAAAAGACAATGTTTAAAATGAAATTTTTAAAAGATTACTGAATGATCCTAAAAGAGAAATGAGAGTTAGAGAGAAATTGCTAAAGGGGTTACTCAGGAGCTTGCACTTAGACACACTTATTAAATATTTCCATTAATAAAATTATCAGAAAAAGTCCCAATGGACAATGCTGACAATAAAAGTATGAGAAGCTGTGAATAAAGGCAATGTGTAAATAGACAGGAAGAAACAGAAGAATGAGAATGGCCTGTATATTTGTTTGAGTAAAGAGGACTATGAGCACAAACAGACAAAATGGGAAGAGGAAGCGTGTGCTGTGACATCTTTTACGAAAGAGGTTCTTTGGACCAAGAGAAAAGAACTAATGACGTAAAAGGCACTGGTAAAAGCTCATATGAGATACCATATTATTATTATCTAGTGACTCCTGTGTAAGGATACTAAATCAAATGTGACATGTAGGATACAGGTTTGCTTTCCAGTGGTGAGGATGTGCAGTACAGAGTTTTATTTCCTTGGGAGTCTGTGTAGCCTTCTGGGGTTTTTAAAGATTATGGGGGATGCATCTCTCAGGCATAGCTGAAGCTCATATCTTGCCTTGAGGTAGAATGATAAGCAGAGGATGATAAGAAATGTGATTTGAATTCTGAGGAAGGAAATTCCTGATTTTACCAATACATCAACCAGGGAAAAGAATGCATTTTTGAGCATACTGACCCTCAAACTATGGGACATCCTCAGCTATGGGAAGTAGTAGTCAGTCAAGTTTCAGGACTGACAGTTTCAGATTCTTGGGTTCTTCAGATGTGAAAGCTTGCCAAAGCCTCTGCCAAAGATGTGTCTTGTTGCAGTCCCTGCTGAACAGGGATCAGCACCTTGGGTTGATGCTGGTGTAGGGCTGTGTAATGCTTCTGTCTAGTGCAGGAGGTAATGGAGCATGGGAACTAAGAAAACAGTATTATCTTTCTCTACTTATGTTAAATAGCCACCAGAGCTAATCTGAAATTTGTGTTTTGAAGAAAAAAGAAATACAAATTAGTTTAGTCCTGAGTAAAATATTCTCAGGGAAAGGCCAAAACAAAACTGCAGTCCATGCAAAGCAAGCGATCCTAAAATACCCCTGCTTTTCTAAACTTGATTTTCAAATTTAGATTTATTTTGAAATTTATACAGAGTAATTATTGTACCTGTCATCCTTACTATACTTAGATTTGGAATGGAGCATTTGAATTTCTAATTAGATGAAAGCATTGCATTATCATGACCCTCTTTATAAATTTAAGAACAAAAATAATCACCTTGTTTATCTCACTATAAAAGAGCCCTTGAAACATACCTTGTCAGATTACAGATTTTATATCCCAATTTAAAAAACCCACCATTGCTACTTAGAGGTCTGAAATCAATCTGATTGGTTTTAATTTGAATCAGGCCACAGAAATTTAGAGTCTGGCTTGAAATCTAAATCAACAATGTCTTATTAAACATCTGGCTAAGTACTAAGCTGATCTAGGGCTTGTTACCTTGACAGACTTGTCCCAAAACAATCCAACATGATAATCTTATGAAGTGTCAAAGTACTGAGTCCAAACGGAGCAAAAAGCTTTGCAGTATTTAGTCCTTCATCTGATAAAATAATCTGCCACTTAAGACAATAGTATGGATATATTAGAGTATTCATTCCATGGATTTCCCCTGGACAGCAGCCATCAACTCATACCATTTGCAGAGTATGTTCAATGTGATGTATTACAGAGAATAAATCAGGACTTCCCCTTCTGACTTCAGGCACTTCCTGTGGAGATGGAAACATCTCCATACAGTTTTTTGCCTAAATTGAAGCAAACATTTTTAACAGAATCTTTTATTTGAAGATGTCAGAATACTAGGAAAGACAAAAACATCTAGGTATGAGTTAGGATTGAGATGTAAAGGAAGTACCACTGAATCTTTGGGCTGTAGCTAAATGTAAACAGGACAAGTCACATTCTTGGATATGTTTGGTTTAGTTTAGATAAACCTTGATCAATTAGTTAAATGTCTTTGAAGGTGTTCAGGATAGAACTTTCAAACAAATGAACAAATAGAATTTTCAAAGCTAATTTATGGCAACTTTGCCTAAATTAGAGAGCTGTAGCCCACCTTCAGTAAACTTGAAGCTTTCCCATCTGCATAAACACTATTATATCCACTTATATTTCAGAAATACTTTCTATTTTTATTAGCTATTTTTCTTCAATAAAGAGAAAATGCCAGAAGTCTCTTGAAGCCAAGTTAAATGAAGATGATGATGATGTTGATCATGATGATGATAATGATAATGATTAATCAAATATAATCATGAAAGTCTAATGCCCTTACTAAAAAATATTTGTACAAATACAATCCTAGATAGGAAAAACATTAATTTCAATCAGAGTAGAATCTGCAGCACAAAACCACAGAAATGTTAGGATGCAAAGGAGCTCTATTCCATCACACCTATTCCATCTCCCTAGCCAAAGACAATGTTTGTTTTTAAAAATGCTTTATTTTCTCATGAATTTTGGACTATTTTTATACATGTTTTCCATGTGACTATTAAAGGTTTTAAGTGACTTCTAACTGGCTAAAATATATAGAATACAGAACAACAAAAAAGCATAGCAATCTGACAAAATCTAACATTAAAAGTTTTCGTGCTTCATATCCACACAGTGCTTTATTTGTATAAAGAGTATAGTTATATAGAGAGAAAGCTAAGAGAAAAAAGCAAATAAAAATCTTTATAATGCTTACAAGGTTCAGTACACACACAAATTGGCAAAAACAAATTCATTCATGCTCTCTTAATTTCATCCCTTTGTATTGAAAAGATGCACTTTGGTCATGAGGCTTCCCTAATAATTTAGACTCTTTTTCAGTGGACGAGATGGAAACTGCTTAATGACTACAATGTGATTTTAGAGTCCCTCGTCCCTCTGTTGGAATCCTAAGGCAAAAAAGGTATACAAAAGTATACTTCTTTCTTGGTATTGCCCCACTCTTCCCCTTTGTCCTTTCCCCTCTAAGAATCTTTGAATTAACGGTTAACTTGGTAAAAGCAGGACTCTAGCTTGTGGTTCTCGAGTGTAACAGCCAAATGCCCTGAGGCAGCTAAACCTCTGCCCAATCAATAATAAAATTACTTTGAAGTGATGGAAAGGCACTCCCATTGCACGTTAGTTATTTATAAGATAGCACACGTTCAAAGTTTCCTGGTTGGCTTGCTACTTTTTATACTCTTAATATAGATTGATAGTGTGATCTGCCTTACCCATAATGGCAGTAGAATATTAGCAATTGTAACTGATAAAATTCTATATCCACTAGGGCTTTCCTATCGATTTAATAATTTACTAAACAAAGTAAGCTTCATTTTTTTAGTGCTGTTATTCTTTATTGTGAGAGTAGCTTATTATGTTAGGTGCTGTTTTATTCTTCCATCTATAGTACTTTGCTTAATCTCTGAGGTGCATCACAAGCACTCTGCTGGCATAGGCTGATTTTTTTTCTCTGTCTAAGGAAGCAACTTTAACAAAACATAATCTGATTGTAGAAGAACAAAATCAATGAAATAATTTACTTTTTTATTTACTTGTTTAAGATGCTAGTCAGCTTTGATACAAGTATTTAGGAAATTTATCCCTTGAATAAATATCACACATCTACATCTAATTTTCAGTACACTTAAATATTTCATAGGAAATGTCATTTATTTGCAAATAGTAATGGCAAGGAACTGTATAATTTTGGACTCTTCCCAGATTTATATAATCAGAATTGCTTAAAAAAATAAGCTACTCCCTCTCAAATTCTCTGCTGTTGTGGTTTTGTGAAGATTTCAGCTTTATAAAACAGTCATACAGGAACCATAACAGTTCCAGCTCCTGGCTGTTTCTGTTATGGACTCAAGTTCTCCCTCAAGAACAATTAATCAGGTTAATATCTAGTGCTTTTAAAAACTTTCACTGCTCCAGCCCCCTACACAAACATTTCAGTTCTTGAGCCTCCTGCACTCAAACCTTTGCATTCTCTCTGGAATGTCTCTGACACATAGGAGCAAAGGGAGATTTCAAGTCCAGACTGAAGAAGAAGCATAATTACATTTTAGTAATCCATTTGCATGGGTCCACACTCCAGATCAACTAGCTGACTAGTATCAACATGTTGTGGTCAAGACCTGGGGAATTATTAACTAAACTGCTGGACTGCTCTCCAGGACTGACATTAGAGTAAGCTACCACATTAAGAATGAAATAAACTGTTAGCATTTGAATTTAACTCTTTATATTACAAGCTTTGCCTTCCTTTGTCATGGAAGTTATTCTGAAACACCAAATGTTATGTAGAAATCAAAAAGTACTTTCTAAGACTTGAAGCTACTTAAGCCATGTAATTTATATGGCTCATATTAAAGTTTGCCTTCATCAAAATCTCTCACTGAAGAATTTCTCCTACTAACATTCCAATTCTATAAACCCTGCCCACTGGCCAAATCTCATTTGTGTAGTCTCAATAACCTTAGAATTAACCTTAACTAACTGCATATGAGAGGAAACAGATTTTTGGGTACGTCAAGCGCCATCTGCTACAAATACACTTTTCAGAGAGACACAACAGACTAAAGATTTCATTGTTTAATGAAAAAGAAAAATGAAGCCTAATTGGTACACTTTGTTCAGAAAGAGATCTTTTCAAATTGTATGTCTTGGTTGTCTAATCTAACACAACATAGGGAAACAATGGCCCTTTTAGAATCAAAATAATTAGAAACAGTAAGTCCAAGAAAATACTGCAGATGTTCTTACGTACATTCAGCTCAACAAACTGACTAAGTAGCACCTCCTTGGGGTTTAGATATCTCTTTTAATAAAAAAGCAGTTCCATAAACTGATTGTATATTGGAACACTGTTAAAGGTTCCTTCAGAACTCACAGCATAAATGAAACTTTTTTTCATATGGATTCGGTGTTTAGAATGAAGGGTTTAAGAACAAATCTCAGGGAAAAAAAATCTCTTTTGGATTGACATGGCACTGAGATTTCTGACTTCCACACTTAATGCCTTTTGTGAAAATCTGGTAATGAAAATATTTTATAAAAGCAAATTCATGTTGAGGCAAAAATATTTTTTAACAACTTTATCAAAGAAGAATGAGTAACTAAAACACTGAAGGGTCTTCATTTATGTATTAACTCATTCATATTCAAACATCTAAATACCTGGATATCAAGTATAAAGTTTTATAATTATTACAATACATAATCACACTTCTTAAGAATCCTTAATTATCCTGTAATTTGGTGACATATTCCCAAGACACCTAATCGCTTGCTGTAAATCAAGCCAACTCAATATTTCTGGCAACTCAGTTTTACCCAGGTCTCCCTTAGGCTCCTTTTGTTTTAAAGAAATGTAAAATTATGAAATCTTTCTCTTTGACTGTTGTCACTTAAAGAAGAAAAAGTATTTAGGTTCATCTCATTTAATTTTAGTTCTTGACAATCAGATATCCAGCCTTAGTCTGTCATTTGGAAGCTGGTTATAAATCCCAAGGCACATCCATGGAGTGATTTATATGCTTGCTGTACGTGGCTGGATGAAGGTTATAGGGGCAGTTAAAGAATGGACTGTATCACTTTCCTTCCTGTGTTCCTCTGGAACAAGGGACATTATAACAGTTTATGATACAAAATTAACAACATCTTGATCTATCCACAGCTATAAAAAGTTCTAAAGCTATTTGAAATAATGTCAAATATGCACTTTTAAATAGATCAACTATCCTTTTGCTATCAACATGAATTTGACATTCAATACTTGGAAGCACTTTTACAATTGAGAAACTTTATTATTAAATCTTTATGATATTTTCTGCATGTAAGCGGTAAATACTGTTAAAAATAAAATTCTAATCATACTTTCAAAGCAAGGCAGATTTTTACCTGACAATGTAAAATTCTGTAGACCTCTCTGCATTTTTATGTGATGGCAAGTTGACTTAAATAGCCACTCACAAACTTCAGAAACTAGTTTCCTTAGTATCAGAAGCAATACTCCCCCAGAAGTGTTATGGGAACTGTTGCAGGGGACTGCTTAATACCAGGCTATAAACTCATGGTAATTTTTAGAATCAGAATAAGATTCAAGAAAAAATGTGGAAAATTATGAGGAACAGATATAAAATTGAAAGAAGCAAATATTTTTATATTTGAAAATAAATTTTCCAGTTTAAATCCTCAGTGTATAAATGAAACTTATTTTGCATCCATACAGAATTTTAAATCATAAAATAGCATATGCTAGGCCAGTTGGAAACACTAAAGAAATTTTTACATTTTTACAATTCAGCATTCTTATTTACATCCATAAGTAAGCCTTACTCTTTATTATTGTAACTTTTTAATATAGTTTTTAAACTAACAGAAGATTACAATAAGAGACTTGGGAATATGAACTCTAAGGTTAAGAAGTGTACAAAATACACTTTAGTATGTGGCATGATATTTCATCTCATACATTTTGGTCAGTTATAGTACATATTTTTAGTCAACTATCACAAAAGTATTTTCAAGGGTGTAAAAACTGAATCCTCTTCCCAAAAGATCAAGAAGATTAACTACTAGATTAACAACTAGATGAAAAGCAATTCCTTCTCTGCGAGCAGAAGCAACGAAACAGTTTCTGAATAGGTAAGAAATTTACTTTTATGGATGGATTGGCTATTTCACATTTACTGTGAAGCTCAATGCACAGCTGAACATCTTTAACAAATAATCTGATGTATCATGTACATGTTTCTAGTTATTTCATGTTAACCACTCCACTTATCCAAAGCTGAAGATCAACAGAGCACAATGTTACATAGAAAATACGAATAATAAAAGGAAGAAGAGGTAACATGGTGTGGGTACAATCACAAAAATGAGAAGGGATGGCAAGGAAGAAAGAAAGAATAGAAACCAAATCAGCTAAAAGGAGAAACATAACACCAAAAATACAGTACCAAATTAAGTCAGCTCATTAAAGCCTCCATCTGAAATATGCTGCTGCATATTTCAGAAAAATTTTTGTATATGTGTAAACTGCAACTTTTCTGTCAAAACTGTTTCAAAGAAACCTTTTCCTTTCTTGTTCTGTCAAGGAATCCAGGTGCTAAAAGTCATTATTATTCTGAATGAAGGCTACACAACCAAATTTTAAACTTCCTCAGAGGTTAACTGAAGTTATTGGGCTATACTGGGTTTCTAAATGAGCACTGGTATGCATTGTAAATTCAAGAATAGATGTAATTCCTGCTGAGGGCAACAGGAGCTCTTGCCTACATGTCCCCAAGAACAAAATATCCTTTAAAGAAAAGAAGAGCTAATAATTAATAAATAATGTTGTCTTTACAGTCTTTCACTTTGTTAAGGACTTTTTACCTGCTGACAGAAGAAAATGTAATCAGAGCAGGAAAAAATAAGCTACAAGTATTATATAATCAAATTATATGTTAAAAATGGAATCAGATAATAATCATGGCATTAACATGTGTGAAATAAATTCATATGGCTTTGCTAAAATTAACATTCTAAAGAATAACTGTTTAAATTTATAGTATTTTAATGTTATTAAGGAATACTGCCTATTCAATTTGTTACATTTGGGTTTTTGGGGGTTTTTTTTAATCAAGAACTGTATCATATGTTTCTCAGTCAGCCACTGAGCTTCACTTATGACTCTGTAAATGGCATTAAACAAACTGCCTGGTAGTCACTAATATTAAAAACTATTTCCCAGAGAAACAGAATGTTCTTATCTCTGCATATTAAATTCTAAGTAAGTCAATTTATTTAAAATAAGCAAGACATAACTGAAAAAGTAAAACTTCTACAAGGCAACACCACCCCACTTACATGGACTGATAACTCAATATAAGCAAAGTAGTTTATTATGAGGATTCTGTCAGGTTTTACTGCTGTTAGTTTATAAATAATGGAAAAAATTGTGGACTCCACTCAAAAATATTACTGGGAAAAAAAGAAAAAGTGTGTAAATAATCTCTTTTTATACCTCTGTGTAGTAAAACAGGATATCAACATTTCAGTCTTCGGAACTGCTTCATGAGCTAGCTGCTGCTGGTGTTTAACATGCAGTAAACCTCAAAGTAAGCAAGACAGGAAGCTTATGTTAACCAAGTACTGCACAATGGACCTTCAAAACTTATATATCTATGCCAAAATAAGAAATGTGTTTAATATCATATTAATATCCTTCTGAAATAATACTTCTGAAGAGAATACTATGCATTGTCATGGTGGCCAAAGTCTTAACACAACTCTTTAGTTCAAGGCAAAGCGGAAGTAAGCTCTACTTCAAAGGACAGATCATGAGCATGGCTCTTAAAGTAAGTTTTTCAATTGAAAGGGAAGCACTGCTGAATGTCTGGGTTGAGCACTGATCATGAGCCAAAGAGATGTCCCATGCATTCTGAATGTGGATCACTTGATGACAGTTGATGAGTTCTTTCCTCAAAAGTATTCAGGTAGTAACGAGAAAGGGTTTAATAATCATATGCAGTGCATCTTGCTGCTGAAAAAAACCCCCTATATTAGACTATAATAATTGTAATAGATTTTAAGGTTAAATTCTCACTTTAATAAAATATTTTGAGAAAAAAATATTTTAATTCCCTTTTCTGCCCAAACCCCCCCGCCAAGACTTTTAGCAATCTAAATAATTCAGACCTTTTATGCAGACAATGCAAACTTAGACAATTAGTGTGGTGCAAAAGCAGCATATTTTTAGACTGAAAAAATCAGATATCTATATTACACACATCTTAGGGCTTTTACTTCAGACCAGTCCTAATCTGGTTTTACAGGCTGAGCACAGATTTCTTGAAGCAAACCTCTCCAATAAGCTTCATCCAAAATGAATCCAGTTTGTGCACTCAAGAAACCAGACAACGATCCAAACAAAATGTGGTAAGTGGGTACAATCAAGCAATTCACTTCAAAGTCACACTCCTATTCAAAACAACATGTTGCTGTAGCTGCATGCTGGTTTTCTTGGTTTATGATTTTAAGAAAGATATTGAGGAATAAAAATGACACAATTGAAGTGCATCTCTTTACATTATTTGCAGGAAGATGTAGGACAACTTTGTTTCCACAAGAAACTGTTTAAGCTTTTAATTATATAGATGACTGTTTTAAAAAAAAATGAAGTGCTAATGAAAATGAAAACTATTAAAAAGAAAATGTAAATTCTTTAGCAAGAACGTTATGGGATTCCATATTTGCCTAGGCTCTCACAAGAATGGTGCACTGTTCTTCATTTTTTGGATGATGGTTTGGTTTTTGTCTGTGAAATAGATGTCATTTTCTCCTGTGTGCTGCAATAGCTAATAGATTAACATTGTCAGAAAAACTGCATAGATTTAATAACTACATGTAGTTCTGATGTTTGACATATGCAACCGTGTGGGCCAAAAGCAACAACACTGTTAGTTGATTGATGGCTGGAACACCTTTAAGATGTATCAAGGACAGCTTGGTTATATGTATAACATATGTAACTGAACTGAAAAGATGACAAGAAGTCTGAAAAAGATAAAGGTTGGAAACCCAGTGAAAGTGCCAATAATATTTTTTCAAAGTACATCAGCAGCAATGGAAAAGTAAAGTGTTCTTCTAATGGACTGAGTCACTGACTTTATTATAGAAATTTTTTATCCTACCTAGAACAGTGAATGCTTCATATACCAGAATAGATCAGAATTTCTACATGGGAACTATTAATTATTTTACTGGTATGTCTGAGTGTAAGGAATCTCCTTTCAGATCATGTAATCATGAGCCTGTTATATTGTTGGTTTATGTGGCTTTTTTCCTCAGTTCTATAATAGAAAACAAACTCAAAATGCCTTGCTCCATGGGATTATCTAAATGAATATTGCCTACTCAGCTGAATTTGGGTTCTCATACAGTTATTTTCAAAGCAAAATTTTTAAAGTGACTAAGGTATACACCCTTCCCTGAAATCTAGAATTTTTTCATGTTACTTTTCTGCAGCAGATTCAGTAAGAGAGGCTTTTAATGTGAATCACATTATATATTAATCAATATGTTTTAATGGCAAGTTGAACATGAGTCAGCAGTGCCCTGGCAGCCAGAACGGCCAAGTGTGTCCTAGAGGGCACCAGGGACAGCATCACCAACCGGGCAAGGGAGGGGATTGTCCTGGTCTGCTTTGCACAAAGGTGACCTCAGTACAGAGGTGTGCAGTTTGGGGAGGCACAATATAAAAAAGACATCAAGCTCTCAGAGTGTCCAAAGGAGGGCAACAAAGATGGTGAAGGGTCTGGAGGGGAAGTTGTATGAGTAGCAGCTGAGGTCATTTGGTCTGTTCAGCCTGGAGGAGACTGAGGGGAGACCTCACTGCAGTTACAGCTTCCTCATGAGGGGTAGAAGAGGGGCAGGCACTGATCTCTCCACTGTGGTGATCAGTGACAGGACCCAAGGGAATGGCCTGAAGTTGTGTGTGGGGAGGTTTAGTTTCAATATGGAGAAAAATTTTTCTCCCAGCAGGTGTTTGGGCACTGGAACAGGCTCCCCAGGGAAGTGGTCACAGCACCAGCTTGTCAGAGTTCAAGGAGCATTCTGACAATGCTCTCAGGAACAGGGTGTGACTTTTGGGGATGGTTCTATGTAGACCCAGGAGCTGGACTTGATGATCCTTGAAGATCAGTCCCAACTGAGCTTATTCTGTGATTCTGTGAACTGTAAAACTAAATGAGGAAGTGAGTTAAGGAAAATATTTTTCAGCTCTTATGCTATAGAAAACAGGGGTACCCATTGAAAAGTGATCAAGTTTAAAGCCAAACCCACTGTTTTTTAATATTATACATACTTGGATGGTTGGGGTTTTGTTAGTATGGTTTGTTTGTTGTTTTTCTGATGGGTTTTTTTGGTTGTTGTTGGTTTGGTTTTGGTTTTAGTTTAGTTTTTGTTTTGTTTTTAAAGAACAGTTAAAAATTAAAAAAGTAATGTCAGAGACTAATGTCAGAGAATTTGGTTCAGGGTGTATCTAAACTGCAGACTGCCAAGAGCAAGAGTCAACACCATGAAAACTTCATTCCATTTTTGGTCTGTTGTTACATTTTTCCCCTAACAACCTTTATATGTTACTGTAAGAGACAGAAAAACAAAACTACAAATGGACCTCTGGCAGTTCTCTTAGGTAAACCTGTCTTGTGGATTTTGGGTTTACATGTAGCTTCTCATTTGCTGTAGATGTCAGGAAAAGGTTCTTCCCCTGGAGAATGGTCAGGCACTGGAAAAGACTCCCCAGGGAAACAGTCACAAGCACCAAACACGACAGAGCTCAAGAAATATTTGGACAATGCTCTCAGGCACAGGATGTGATTCCTGGGGATGGTGCTGTGCAAGCCCAGGAGTTGGACTCAGTGATCCTTGTGAGGCCCTTCCAACTCAGATTATTCTGTGATTCTGTGAATATGTCTCTATTGCACAGGACACTTTTCACATGCCCCATGGACCAATGGCGAATTCAGAGGTTCCCTGGAGTCAGTGGAAATTGGCATGTCTTAAAACTGAAATTCTTTTTAAATTAATGATAAGAGAGAGAGCTAGACTTTTTCCAGGACCCTCCGGAATTAAAAGGATGCAAAGCAGAGCTATTTCTGTGAGAACTATGTTATGGATTCTAAATCCCACTGAAAAAGCATGAGTGATGTATCAAGCAAGGTTTATGACTCCCTTAACTTTGTATAATTTTATTTAAAGCTAATGTTCCTACTTTTAATTTCTCTGTTTACTAAATTTTAAACCAACAGATTGATTCTTCTTTCAGTTCTTTCAGTGTAAAAAATCAATTACTCCCCATCCTTTCTCCCCATTTCTTATTCAGACCAGTTTTACAGTAGATCAACTTCTGTATTTTGAAATTATACAATAAGAACAAAATTAAATGTCAGCAGAATCCTGCTGATGGGCTTTTTAGAAACAGAATTTTCAGATGTTTAGAAGCAGCTATCAATCCAAACCATAAATGGACATGCTCAAATTTACTATTGGGCATGCTTAAATTTAAGTAAGGAATATATAAAGATGTCCAAATAGGGAAAATCAGCAATTAATTATTCATGTACAGAAACAAAAGGTAGCATATACATTTATATATGCATATGTAAAACTTACATATGTATATATATGTACATATGTACATATATGATAAACTTGAGTTCACTGAAAATCTTCTTAGGAATGAAACATGCTCTATTTTGTAGGACTCTGACAGTCTCATCAGGAAATAACTCATGTACCAATTATAAGGATAAAATGAGTATACAGCTAGACACATCTGCTAAAAGCAGTTTCATACTTCTGATTCTCTTTTGTTTCCTATCTACAGAAGAACTCTTTTATATACCAACAGAAGGTTTTAGAATGTCTGGGGTTTAGTTTGTACTTGAGAGGCTGAATGCAGGTATTTAATTTCTCAGTTGCTCAGTTGCTTTGTTCTACAAAATTCTGGGATGCTCTTTTTTCAATATGAAAAGACAATCACAATCTTGCCACACATATATTCCTTCTATGCATGTATTGGTAAGTGATGTGCATGAAAAGCAGTTACTTTCCTGTAAATCTAAATTCCTATGTTCATTTTCACCAATTGGAAGAGGCCTATTCCAGTGTTTGCATTTGGAAATAAAAATTGAAATACTATTTTTTGTTGTTTTTCTATTTGGCTGCTTAGAACATCAAAAATTCTGGTTAATGCAGTAAAACTCTAAGATCTGAACTTAAGAAGCAATTATTTTGAGGAGGTTTTTTCCTTCATTCAAAGTGTATTTTAAAAACCTCTTATTCTCAGCCAAACCAAAAGCTGCTCACAAACTTCAAAGTACAATTTCCAGATCTCAGTACAAAAGAGCCACTAGGCCAACTGAAGAAAAATGGTTTGCTAATTTTAAAGTTGTAAGGATTTTAAATTAAATTTTGTGCAGTATTTAATTTTTCATTACTCTATATGTGGACTGGAACAATCTGTGAAAAAGGCTGCTTGTTCCAAAAACAATTGGGTTTTAATGCTACAGAAAGGAAAGTGCTTATTGCAGTTTGTGGGCTTTTACTGTAGTCGTGTTATTTGAATGCATGTAGCTAGAGAGACTTTTGGGGCACAAAACACCTTCTTAGGAAGTGTATGTGTCAAGAGTTAATGTGTTTGAAAGAGAATCTAGTTTTTCTAACTCTGACAGATCGTTGAATGAAAGGCTCTCTTCCTGCAGTTGTTATGCTTAAGCAATTGCATTTATTTATTTTAGAGCATCCCAAGAAGAGGTGTTTTATTAGTCTTTCCTAAAACTTGATTCACAATTCATCATTTCCATTCTTTCTTTCCTACAACCACATTGAAAATGAAATCATGTATCAAGTAAAGTTTATGAATCCTAATTTTCCACTGTAACAGAGACTGGTTATGACAGATACTAGAAGGCTCTGTGGTCACAAAAAACCCAGATTTTCTTTTACTATTTAGAGAGGATTACATCCATTGTTAAAGGAGGCCAAATGATCAAATTCTTCTTTTTACACAGCAAACATTTAATGAGCTAGAAACTTTAAGTAGTTTTTTGTCTGTTTATATTTTCTTTGAATGAAAAAAATAAAAATGTATCAGGGCTCTAAAGTAAGGAGTGTCTCTATGGTATTTACAAAGTCTGTGGTGGCTGAAGATGAAGTCCTTTGATTAACATTTTTTAAAAATTCTTTTTCCCAAACCTAACTCATCCCTGTACAAAGTTAAATCAGGGAATCATAAGTTTTTTTCTTTTTCTGAAATGGTTTTTGCCCTCCTACTGCTGTTTGCAGTACACTTGAAGTTGCCACAGAGCTGAGAATCCCTACCACCATAGTTTTTTTTGCTAGTGAACCAAGGTTGGCATAGCAACTTGGGATACTTCTCAAGCAATCTGCCCTAAGGGACTTAACCCTGTCAACTGGAAGAAGTCTGAGGTCTCCATGGTTTTCTGTTCTACACAGATGAAACTGCAGTTTGAGTAAACAGGAGCTAGAGGAGTGAAACAGGGAATTTTTGTTAATTGTGAATCAGAAGTTTTCTTCTGTCAGATCAAATTAGGCTCAGTACTTAGATACATGACAACACTCCTGACTGTGTCTGTCATGCATCACAGACTGGGCATCAAAATATATCAGTTACAGTGCAGGGCATTCAGATAACCAGAATACATACATCCAAAGGGAGATTAGCAGCTTAAACCACAAGGACATCGCCCACAGCCTTAAATACAAACAAAACCATTTTGAGGCAAAGAATGCTAAGAATTCAGAGGGCAAAGTCCATCATCAGATTGAGAGCAAAAACATAGGGTAGTATTAGATAAAAATCATGTAAATGAGAGATGCTCTATCATGATGGTTGGCATGTAGAGGATTAAGAATGAAGAACCACTATGATATAGATGATATTTTAGATTGTGTAATAGGAAAATATCAGACCAAGGACATAGTTCTGATAAATGCTAGTATAAAGTAAGAGGAAAGCAAATAGGATAGGATTTGCCTTGTAAAAGAATGAATGGTTCACAGCCTAAATTGTAAAATTAATAAGAGATTAAACGGGCTTATCATTTAATCATAATACTTCTTATTCTTTTTAAAAATGAAATTGCATTAAAAGGTAATTGAGACATATGTAGGAGGGAACAAAAAGCATAACTTGGGTTCCCTGCTCAGACTTCAAAAGATGTTGTTGACGAGCCAATCGTGATCGCTAAGCAATCCTTTTTACTTGATAAGAATAACATATATACAAGTAACCCAACATTCTCCATGCAGAAGCAATGATATGGGGTTTTTAGTCATACCAGAATATTCAGACAATGACATCACTAGAGGCACCTTCTGAAAAAGAATTTTGATACTCTTAAGATCAATAGGTCGTCCTAGCTGATACTCAGATTTTTTACCATACCGTTAATGCAGAAAACAGCACACTATGCATTTTCATTGTACCATACTATATCATGGAAATAAATGCCATTTACAGGTTTCCATTTTTAACCTTGAAGCAAGAAAATTAATATTAATTCTACATGTTAATGCATTTGCCAATCTGATTAGTCATTTTCCATTGCAAATCTTTAATACTTTTTCTCAAAGTTTACTAACCTGCAGGTTTATTAGTAGTTTATTGGGGCAAAATTTCATATGTTGCAACTGTTTCTGTCTTCACATTTTTTTATTTCCTCAAAGTCACTTTGTTCCCTCTTAGAGCAATAAGAAAAAAGCCCTCTGTATCCATAAGTAGCAAAATTATTCTGTCATTATCATCATAACCTGCCAAGGTGGTAAATTCTATCATACCACTGTAAATTTCCATGACAGTTTTGCAAGCATGTCTCATAGGATACAGAAGGACATCTGATAGAAAATGAAGGCTGAAAAAAATATCTGCACCCTTTTTTTTTTTCTTCAAAATAAAGTCTTACTCTTTAATTAAAGTTCTTTGCTACTGTTCTTATTTGTTCATATTTTCTCCATCATGAAAATATTTATCTTAGATTAAATAGTGTTCAAAAAAAAAACCAGTAATGTCAGATATTTTAGAACTGCAGAATTTTAAAAGTGCAGGATTGTATTGAACCAAATTTTTGTGGGGAAAAAAGAAAAACACAATTTAAAATAAAGATGTTGCCCTGCATCTCAAAAGAACACTGAAGACAAGCCTAGTATACTCACAATGGTCTGTCCCAGATATAGTGAAAATATTCTTTTTAATACTGAATTGTTTAGAAACCGAGTTGGGATAAAACACTTAAATATTACCTTTTAACTTTCAAATTTCACTGAGCCATTTAAGTAGTATTCATATTTACAGTTATTAAAGTCAGAGGATAGAAAAAAAAATAATAGGATGAAGCTTTATACCATTCAGAGCCATTACTGAACATTAAATAATATTACAAACTAATAAAAGAAATCTTCAAATTATTTCCCAGAATTGTTTCACCTTTAGAGAAAAAATTAACTCTCAGATTTTCCAGTAATTATTTTGTTTAATGAGAAAATAAAGTGGTAACTTTGTATTCTGAAGTTAGATACATGCAATTTAGCAATACATTCTTAACTCTTCCTATTTATTTACTTTTTTCACACAAACTTCAGACTTCAGGTTCTGTGAACATAACAAGTTAGATGAAGTTGGAATATCTTCAGTAGAAGAAAGCAATATTTTGAAGTAAACAATCCTACAGATGAGTGAAAGAGTACAGAAAATGTTATTATTGTTAAAACAATCACAGAAAATAATTACCTTGGTTTCATGAAAATTATAAGCAAGAATCCAAAGAAATATTAAAAACAAATTTAAATTCTGTGGGATGACCTAATAAATGTAATCAGTCAGTCCAGAATTGTAATTATCAAAACACTTAACATAATTAAAAATCATTCAGTAACAAGGGATTTGATAAAGAAGAGCCTTTTCTTTTAAAAATATTTTCTCTTCATACTTAAAGAAAAGCAATGGAAATACAACATATCCCACTATTTTTAAGCTGTTTTGTCTTGGTGCCACAGTTAAAACTCTTTAAGAGTTGAACTTGGAAGAGGGAACAATGACATTAATACAACTACTTAATTTATAAGAAAAACCAATCAGCATACTTTAGGTTAATCTACACTTTTTAAAAGTTGTTTTCTTCAATGGGTACTCAGTTAATATCTGCTTAATATTTTTACAACCATGACTCATTATAGCAACAAAAAACAATGCCAAGGCCTAATATCAAAAAAGCGCCCTTATGCTAAATAGCACTTAAGTTTAAACTTAGTTTTATATATATACATGTTTCTAAAAAGACCTGTTACATTTTAAATTAAGGCTGTCCATATTGAGGAAAAGGAGAATAAGCACAATATCCAAAATGTGGATAAAATTCAGCTGCCTTGTTACAATACCCTCAGTCAGCAGGTCAATCCATATATACATCAATCATCAATCAAGCAGTGAACTTCTGTCATGACTGTGACCTCCTTAATTTCTTCATGAGATGAAATATGAGGTATTTTATTTCTGCTGTAAATTGCTTTTATTTGAAATAGAAATGAAAAATGTTTATAAAGATTGCAGAGATCTGCAAGAAGTTCAAGGCTTCCAGAAGAAAAATGAATTTTTTTGGTTTTTTGTTTGTGACATTCTAGAGCAGATCAGATCTGAGGTTCTCTGACAGAGTTTTCCTGAACTGAAGCCAGCAGGAAGATAAGAACAGCTTTCAGCCTCTCAGCATTTTGTGTTCTTTGTCTCCACCTTCTGCTTGGAAAGAATGTGAGTTACAGGGAGTTAAGGCATTGGGGTTTCTAATACTTTTGGAGAAATCTGGGAAAGAAAGTAAATAACAGTGGAGGAGAAACTCACAAATACAAAAAGCAACAGTAAAATACTGAACGTATCATCAGTAGTAATTATTTTATGAAGGCAGGCTAAATAGCCATGTGACTTGAAGTCAGTGCCTGTTGCTAACTTAGATTCAGTAGTCAAAAACTAAAAGCAGCAATAAATAGTCAATGAACAGGTTATAGATTGAGATATTTGCTGTGGACAAGAAGAAATACTGGGTCGAATCACTTTGGATTTATCTTGATTTAAACAATAATTTAAGCAATAATGGGTAATCATGAAGTCATTGCTTCTATTACAAAAAATTGCAATTGTACTTCTCTACAGTGTTGTGATGGAAAACAGAAGCAAGGCAAATTCTCTGGCTCTAAGGACAAGACAATGAGAGTAAGTTAAAAGGACTGTACTTGTCATGTCACAATGTCACCAGAGTATGCCACTGAAGATACTTAGAAAGTAGGAAGAAATAAAACTTCACTTGAGAAGGAAAGGAAAAAAAAAAGAAGTATCTTATAGATGGTAGATTTCTGTGATTAACAGTTTAATTAACTTCATAATATTTTTTTGTTATGTACCACTTTCACAACTTTGTTTGAGGCACAAAATTTTTTAAACAACTTTACTTTCCCCAAAGTCTTCCTGGAATAATTAGATGCTTTTTATTGGAAAATAAAATGGATTAGAATTTTTTCACTGTAATATTTAAGTCTTTTAGAACTCTTCACTGGCAGAAACAAAATTAGTGTTTCATTAAAATTCTGCTCCCGAAAGAACATGAATGCATTCCCCATTGACAAAAATGAACATATGTTCTCATTTTAATAAAGGCATACTAATTTCTAACAAATAACAAAGCTACCTGAAAAACAGCCTGGTTTAAAATTCCATCTGCCATTATTTTCTGTCATGGTCCATAATATTTTATGAACAGTCAAATTGATTTATGAATCATAATTGAAAGGAAAAAAATCATAATCCACCAAACCCAAGTAAGTTAATGAAAGAAAAACTGAAAAAAGTGATATTTTAAAAAGAGTATTCAAAGTTTAACATAATGCAATGGAATAAATGTATCTAGAAATATTAAGCACTGCAAACTGACAAGGTATGAGAAGATGTAGATTAAATAACTTGTGGGGGGTTCTCGTACTACTTAATGCAAAATTTATTTTTTTTACAATAGCACCTTAAACCTGAAGATGGAGCTCTTGAACTGTTTATTTAAAAGAACTAGGCAAAGAGAAAGCAATACAGTTACCAAAAGAAAATAGTGTAGAACAACTGGATTTACTTTCTTAGTATTTTCAATGGCATTGAATGTTCCATTGTGAGAAAGTCACTTTAAATGCTCTTTCAGGCGCATACACATTTCACTTGCATAGCAGCCGTTTCACTCCACAAATCTTCCTGTCCACAGATGAATTACAACTCTTAAACACTCCTTTCCTCACATTTGAAACAGTCTTTCAAAATTTTTTCTGAATTTTTTTTTTTTTTTTTTTTTTTTTTTTTTTTTTTTTTTTTTAGATTTCTTACTGGAATTCCTTTGGAATTGAAATGGTACTTGCTGCAGCAGTGTCTAGTACAAATGATTTTCCTATTCCTTCTCTCTCTTTAAAGAGTGCGTGTGACCAGGTTAAAGAGACACATTCCACAGGGGAAAGAAGAAAAGGTGTCAAGAAGTCAGTAAGTCCCACAGAAAGAGCCACAGAACATGAAATATAAGGGAACAGCTTGAACCAAATTTTAAAGCCATTAAATATATATATTCCATCTCTTCTGTCTGAATCCATCCTTAACAAGCAGTGGGAAAAATCCTTTGTTTCAGTACTTTCTGAGAAAAAATAAATGAATTTCTGAATTAACTCCCAAATTAAGTTTTTTAATCAGACAAATACACTAGAAATACATAGGGTCTGATTCCTCATTGGCTTGTATTTTTACAGGTGTTACACAAAGTATGAACAACAGTTCCTTTTGCAGAGGAACATAGATGAAGAAATGCAGTTTACATCACTATCAGACAAGTAGAAGTTTGGGGCAAATCACCCCCAAGTCTAGGTAGTTCAAACCTCCCAGTTTTATGTGACCATGCCCTCAAAAGGTACATTTGGCATACAAAGTATCTGTTGTTTGAGGATCCCTTACTCAACTTTAAAATCAGACTGAGTTAATTCAACAGCTTTGCTACTAATTTATGACATGAAAACAGGCCAAAAGAGCCTGCAGTGAGTTAAATTCAAGTGTACAACATTAACATCTTGTTCAATGCATTTATAATCTACTTGGGCAGCAGTACAGATACTACTTAAACACAGGCAAATTGAATTCTCATATTTCTAAGGGGCTCTGAATATTGGACAAGTCTCAATTCAAGATGAGAAATAGTAGGTGGATTGTTCCCACACAGGAAAACGAACTTTCCTGCTCCACCCTGAGGAGGAAGTTACAACTGTCTCAGGTAAAGAGGGGTCTCTTCCCACTTCTTGTTCACAGGAGGAATCAGGATATATTACACCAATTTAACATTATTCCTTTGTCCATTGAGTTGAAAGGAAATGCCATTCACCCCCTAGAGTTTCACAACAAGTACATCCTATTTCATAAAATATTTTTTTTCTAAATCTTTCAGCCTTAAAATTAGCATTAGAGTTGCAAAATCAAGTATCTTCACAATAATTCAGCAGAAAATTAAATTTAGTCTGAACCTTGCTTTGGCAGGAAACAGTTTAGAATGAGCCATAAATAATTAAACAGTCCATTTATTAATTAATAAAGTGCTGTATTATAATAATATTCAATTGGCATAGTTTCAATTGATTTATTTTGAAATGAAAATTCTATAAAGTGATAGGGAAAGATTTAAGTCATGGTAACTGCTAAAAGTTTTTTCAAAGTAATTATATTTTGAGATAGTTTTTGTAAAGAGATTTCTGTACCAAAAAGATTATATAAATAGCAATTCTACTTACTTAAATTATTTTCCTCAATCATGATAATAGTCAAGTGGTTTTCTAAGTCGAAGTATTTTAATGACAGCTGGTATTTCTAAACTGCCTATTCATGGTAAGTGCTGTGCAGAAATATTACCATTTCTATTACTTGTTGTTTTAAAGTCATACAGGAGAAATAATTTCAGTTTCCAATCTGTCTTATTTAGAGAGTAACCCTTTAGACAAAAAGCCTGCAAGATATAAACTATATTATGTAGATATTTATATTTTCTTTCTGACAACTACACCATTCATGTGTTTCCTAAGTTCAAAAATAAACTTCTTTATCACATAGCATGCTAAAGTTAAAAATGCAGTATCTTTTCAGTAAAACAGAAACTTCCTTCAGATGGCTCAGAAAACTCAAATGTAATTAAGACACTTCAGGAAACATGTTCTACATTGTCCTCAAAAAGTTTAATTAATCAGTTATTTAAAATATAGTGCCAAAATTGTCAACATTAGTAATAAAAAACTCCACAAAAACCAAGAAAACAAAAAAACCCCACAAATAAAAAGACAAACAAAACCAAAACCAACATGCACACACACACACACCACCAAAAAACCCAAATAAACAAACCAAAATTAGTCTTGTATTCTTTACATTAGTAAAGATGTAAAAATCAGATTGTGCTAATAACACTCCAGTGGAAGTGTCTTTTTTGGAGCAGACAATGTCTATTATGCCTACTCAAACCAAAGACATAAGAAATATTCTGATGTTTTAGTGACTATGTACTAAAATACTGCATATGTCAGGATATGTACAAAATACCTTTTTTGTCAGAGAGTAGAACTTTGAATTTTGTCTTTGATCACAACCAGACCACAGAATAAGAAGATCCACCATGTTTGTACACTAAATAAATAGCCTACTTTAATACTACCAGCAAGCTGAAGCAATTTACAATGTTCAAATTTCAAAACCTCATAAGAAGCAGAGACTATCACTCCCACAATGGCATGCAACTTCTTTGGCACGTGGGAAAGTGAAACACCCCTCTCTCTAGCACCCTCTGCTCGTTTTTTGTGGAGGAAAAAGATCAAATTAGATAATCCTTTAGCTTTCCTGCATCCATCTGCAAATTGATACATGGGAAGGAAGTTCAGTCCCACGGCTTGAGTGTAGATGGGTAAAGCACTGGCAGGTGTAAAACAAAACCCACAGGGGAAAGAGAGCTCCTGTATTATGGAACAGCATATCCCAGACAGCACCACAAACTTAAACCCAGCAGGCTACAAAGAGGGTCCTCCCAAGTAACCAGCGACAGGACCAGAGGAAATGGCCTCAGGCTGCACCAGGGGAGGTTTAGATTGGATAACAGGGAAAATGTCTCCACTGAAAGGGCTGTCACGCCTGGAACAGGGCGCGTGGGTTGCCTGCAGGAGGGTGGGCAGGAGGAGGAGGAGGAGGAGGAGGAGGAGGAGAAGGAGAAGGAGAAGGAGAAGGAGAAGGAGAAGGAGAAGGAGAAGGAGAAGGAGAAGGAGAAGGAGAAGGAGAAGGAGAAGGAGGAGGGCGGCCCCTGGCCCCCCAGGCTCCCCAGGGCACACTGCCCTGCCCTGCCCTGTCCCGGATCCTCCCGGGCGGAGGCGGTCCCGGGGCTTTCCCGGCCGCAGCTCCCGGCTCGGCGCTTGCACCTCCGGCCAAAGCAGGGAAGGGAGGGGAGGAGAGCAGAGGCTTTCACATCCTCAAACCCCGGGGAAACATCTGCTGCCGCCGCCGCGGTGCCATCCGACATCGTCCCGCCGGTGGGTTTAGCTGATCCCAGCCCATCCCCGCTCCAGGGGCAGCTCCCCGAGCCAAGCCCGGCTGGCGGAGCCCGGCCAGAGGCACCGGGAACCGGCCTCCGCTCCCTGCAGCTCCTCCTTAAAAAAATAGGAGCCAAGGAAGTTCCGGGTGCAGAGCCAAAAACCTAAAGTGTTAAACCAGACACTGTGGTGGGGCATCCATCGCTCTGCTGCTCCCTCTTCATTGCACTGCCACAAAGAGACAATTAAAGTGTCTGAAATCCGGGGGCATTTCCATGCTCCTGTGGCATTCTGGTATTAAAAATTTGTGCTGGAGTAGAGAAAGGATTTTCTGAAAGATGGAGGGAAGGAGAAGAGGGGTGAGACATGAGGAATTCTCTGGGGAGCAAATAAAGTCTGATAGAAAAATAACATTTTATTGGAAGATTCAGTATATTGTTACTTTTCCAGAGAATGAAAACAGTTGTTTATGTCAGAGAAGCAAGAATAATCCACAGGAGTCCTGAAGCAAAGTAAAGGGCAGATGTAGCAGAGAGAACTAGCCTGGACACAAAACATATCCATCCATGAGCTTTTTTAGGCGTGGATCACTTCAGAATGTTGAAATAGAATGTAGAAACAAGTCGGCCTTCTTTGGCAAATTCACCAGGATGAACAGGATAGAATCCCTGTCAATAAAATCCGAGGCAATTTAAATTGCATTTCATTCTGTGATGGATGCAACACAACAAGAGTCACTCTTGTGATGTCTTCCATCCTGGGCTGTATCTGAGTCCTCTGTCTTTACCTCTCCTGTCACCTCCTTCTAAAGCTCTCCAGGAGGAGGTAAGAAGGTAGGGAGGAAAAAGTCAATCTGCACCACTGAATGTAATTTCTAGTGTAAAACATTACATTTGATATGGAAACTACTGAGAGTCAGTAAATAAAGACATCACTATGGCATTTTAAAGGCTTGTTACTGGTAGGAGTCAAAATTTGGAAGTTTTTTTTCACTTAGGTACATGTAGAGTTATGATAGGAAGTGGACACAGGATGTATCAGACAGAGCTCTCTTTTCAGTGTGTCGGCTTAGCCTTACAGGGCCCACACTGCATATAAAACATTCTCAGGTCTCACTACAATTTGTTATGTGTGTCCCCTTGAAGGACTACATTACAGTGACAGGCATGAACTGAGTTTCCCACCAGGATAAATTTCATTAGGAGGTGTTTTCCATCATTACCAAACAACAGAAAAAATCTGAGCATGCAATGGCACTCTTCTTTATGTACCATACTTGATAAATCTCCTTTCAGGAAAGAATTCAGTACTTAAACACTGCCATGCTCTTCTATGTACCTTTTTTTTTTTTTTTTTTTTTTTTTTTTTTTTTTTTTTTTTTTTCTGGAGAATGACCTCTACTTTTACTGTGATTTATTGGCTGAGACTTCAGATCTTGGAGAAACAGGAGCAAGTTGCATCTTTTAAGTTTACTGCCACACAAGGACAATAGAAGAAAATGACTGGTTTTTGATGGACTTGAAAGGCAGCAAGTGCCTTTGAAAAGTCTTTAACTGCCTTGTCAGTTGAATGAGTTTACAAGATGCTCACCAATGGTAACCAAGTCTGTTGAAGAAGAAGTGTATGCCTGTTATGAGGGGTCTTGAGAGCAATCACGGTTTTGCCACCTTTGAAGAGAAAACAGTAATTATTTCCTTAAATTCTATCTAATAACTCCTCCAGAAGGGGCAAATGATCCTTTATTTCCACACCAGGATGTTGTGCCTTTAATAGATCCGTGCTCAGGTGTTGTGAGTCCAGCAGCAGGTGCTGAACAGCAGCCCAGTGTTGGAAGAACTATTGAATCCATGGCAGACTACAGTGATAGGAAACCTCACCAGTGTCCCCATCACAAGAGAGAGCCCAGCCTGACCACAGGAGACCTCCTGGAGGAATCCAGCCCAGACAGAAGGTGGAAGTTCAGGATATGACTCAGAGGTAAACTATTTTTTTTTAATCATCAAAGAAACTAGTGGTGCTTAACAAATGAATAAAATGAGTTTCTGAACTCCATTCCCCAGGGTCCTAAAGGAATAGTCTTATAAAATACATTTGTCCTGGGTATTTGAAGTGAATATAACTGCAGTAGAGTGTTTGTATGATTCATTGTTGCTGCTGTAGCAAAGAGTTACCAGTCAACAAATTCTAATGAGAATTCTAATGCTAAAAAACCCAAAACAACTTTGAAGGTAATTAATGGGTTTTTTAAAAAATCAATTTATGTAAAATGTGAAGTTACTTACCATAGTTCTAATGAACACCTACTTTAATGCAAACCAAGAAACCCAACTCACTCCAAAGCCAGGAAATCCCCTGGATATTTCTGTGTATTCTAGTATTTCCTGACAAGTTGCAGTGCAGCATATTTAGAGACCTGTTCCAGTGTCTAGCTGATCAGACAACAAAAGTTCTTGAAGACTGCCACAACATATTGGTCAAAATACCACATTTCCCTCTTATTTTATATCAGTGTCTTACACATAAATTTGGGTCTGATAATTTTGTAGTTATTTTAGACCAAAATGGGAATTAATTCCTTATAACATAATGTAAAATTGGCTTGATGCTTTCAGAATTTTCTGATAAAAATTGTGGAAAGCGGAAATACCTGCCCAGGGCTTATAAGGATAGGCATAATTAACAATAAGCAATATGTTTGAAGTTAATTTCAGTGACTTGCATAGAGAAAGGCTCATTACAGATAGAACAAAATTTTATGGTATCTCACACTACATGCATGAGCATGTAGGATGAGGAGAGGCATTTTTTAGAACAAAACAGAGAAATGTAAATAAATGTCTAGTTCCATTTTGCTATGAAGTAGTGCAGTTACTGCACAGTTAGCAATACTTTATACATGTTATTGTCACCAAAAGGTCTCTAAGTGCCATAAATTCTGGCAGTGGTTTTGGTTCCCGGCTTCTGTCTTCCAACTTTGCATTTTAAATCACTTCTTGTTACTGTAGCTATATAAAAGAACTGTAAGGAACCCAAGAAACCACAAGGCATAAAAAATAAACTACATAATTTTCCTTTTTTTTTTCTTGCCCATGCCATGTAATTTTCACTCTTATTTCTCATTTACTTTTTTTTCATTTACATATGAAAATTAGACTTCAGACATCAGTCAGAAATGTTCAGATTTTTTTTCTGCAAGCCTCTGGAAAAGTGAAGGGGAAATAAAGATTTTATATAAGCATTTTTATCTTCCCATTAGTTTTTCCAATGCAAAGAAAAGCAGGCAGAGAGAGACATACTCTGAGAGAGACATACACAGAGACAGACCTGAAACAAACACAGACAACATCTGAAGCTGGATGCCATCGAGTCAGTAATCTGGGTTACAATCTAGAAAGTGCTCTGAGATGGACAGTAGTTTCAGGAAGCAGATAGAAACTGTCTGGTGGCTTTCTGATGTTATTTTGTTCAGGAAAGTTCACTATTATACTAAAATGCTGACCCTGCTGAAGTTGTCCGGAAAAGTCAAACTGAACTTGGGGACAAACCTTGAAACAGATACAGTGCAGCATAAATTTCTTAAAGGAGTGGTGTAAGTGTTTTTCCAAATCTTATTTGCATTTACAAGTTTTCCTGTGATGCTGAAGTATTAGTTACAAATGTGTAAATACTGATATAAAAAAGTAGATGAGTTGTTAGGTACTATTTTTAATGAGACTACATAAACAAATTCCATATTTTAGCTATATGATTCAGGGCCCAACTACCAGGCCCCAGGCATGTGATGTAAGTTGCTAACCTTTCTAGATACCAGCCCCAAGACATTCCACAATGAAGTCATTTAGGGAAGTTGTGCTGAAAGAGAGATCAGTCGGGCATTTTGCAAGCAAATTCTACAGTCACTTTCTCCACTGTGTCTGGGATGTAAAAAAAAGAGACAGAAGCAGCCTTTGAGACAGATGAGCTGTGGTATATAAAATATCTGCAATAGAGGAGCTTCTCTATTGTGAGAAGATGTAGCACTATGGCTTTGGCAGCCCACAACTTTGAACTTCTCTAGCAGTCTTTTGCATCTGCTGAGCAAAGCAAACTCTGTGAAGCTCTGTAATAGCAAAGCAAATGTGAGAAGCTGATGGTGAAGGTCATTCTAAGACTGAAGAATCAGAGGAAGGACAACAGATGAGGAGCTATTCCCCATGTATTCTCACTCCGTATAGGGGAGCTGCTCCATGCTACAAGACCAGGCTTCCAAGTGTTTGCCTGGAGTCCCCTTCTCTCACTTATATAACAGTTTTTTTCCCCTTTTCTCTCTGGTCTGAAGTTTTCTTTGCAGTGGTTAGGAGGAGGATGATCTCATAATTTGACCATACAGGTGTATTTGTATTGGGGACCTGGTGATGAAATCCCCTGACCAGTTTGTAAATATTCTATTTGTAGGCCTTAGCACAGAGATTATGGGAACTGCAGAACTAACCAGGTTATCTGACAAGTCTGATGAAGAGCAGAGAGGATTTCTTGCCCCTGCTGGAAGCTAACACTTCTGAAGACAGTTTTGTCCAAAGCTGAGAAATGAGAAATAGGAAATACTATAGAGTTAACTTATAGACTTGGGAGTAACCATTTTTTAAAAAAATAAGTAGTTTACTCATGCTGCTACTAGATTTTTGGATTTCTCCAAAAGCCTAAGTAGTCCAGCATTTCATTCAAGACTGGATAATTTGTAAAGTCATAATCTGTCCTCCAAATATTTTCCTGTCATGCAACGGTTTGTTGATCAGGGATTCATTATCAGGAGATTGTGTGTTTTAGTTAATAGTCACAGATTTATAGCTTTGTGTTCATGAATCAAATATACATGTCAAATATGCATTTGCTTTTTGAGCACATCACTGACTTTCCAACTCCTTTCTTACAGCTAATATGTGAGTATGTTAGGCCAAAATGTCCTAGGCACAGATGTGTTATCTGAAGGCTCTCTACCAGCGATCTCTATCCACCTGAAAACTGATCCTTTATCCCTTCTTTCTATCTGTGAACTTCTAACCAATTATTTATCCATGTTAAGATCTTATCTTTCTTCTACTGTTTCTTTAAGAGGCTCAGTTGAAGAGTTTCATGTAGAACTTACTGAAATAGTTGTGGTCATATTATATTAATTTCCCTGTGGTCTTTGCATAGGAAGACTTCCTTTCTCAGTGGTTCCTCTGCTGAAGCAATAAGTGTTTTCTCCAGAATAATCATTATTCTGGTGAAGTAATCATCCAGGATTAATGCAGTATTAAGCAGCACGTTGAGTGAGAGGTATCTCAAAGTAGGATTCCAGCCTCCTCTACATTTCAAATATTGATAGAAAATTACCTTAGCCAGTACTTATATACTTAGTAAGTTAGAACTTTTGACTGCCTGTAGAAATAGAAAGAAGAAAGAAGGAAGTTTAATCAGAAGTAACAAAATATAAAATAAAGCGAAAAGAATTGCGCAACTTGAAAAACAACGGAACTATTTATGGCCATTCAGACTTTGACAAATTAGATGTCTGGACAATCACCAGCCAAATTAAGTTCAACTAGGGGGAGTGATGGAATCTGCACTCTGGTTGTACAAAGAAACTAGGGAATGAGACGCTAGGAAGCAGTGCTGTGGAAAGGAACCTGGGGGTCCTGGTCAATGGCATGTTGAACAAGTCAGCAGTGCCCTGGGACCCAGGAGAGCCAACCTGTCCTGGGGGACATCAGGGACAGCATCACAGCTGGGCAAGGGAGAGGACTGTCCCACTCTGCTCGCACAGAGGTGACCTCACCTTGAGTCCTGTGTGCAGTTTTGGGAGCCACAATATAAAAAAGACATTAAGCTATTGGAGAGTGTCCAAAGGAGGGCACCCAAGATGATGAAAGGCTGGAGGGGAAACCATGTGAGGAGCAGCTGAGGTCACTTGGTCTGTTCAGCCTGGAGGAGACTGAGGGGAGACCTCACTGCAGTTACAGCTTCCTCATGAGGGAAAGAGGAGGGGCAGGCACTGATCTCTTGTCTCTGTGGTGAGCAGTGACAGGACCTGTGAGAATGTTCTGAAGCTGAGTCAGGGGAGGTTTAGGTCAGATATTAGAAATATGTCTTTACCCAGAGGGTGGCTGGACACTGGAACAGGCTCCCCGAGGAAGTGGTCACAGCACCAGCCTGACAGAGCTCAAGAAACATTTGGACAATGCTCTCAAGCACATGGTGTGACTCTTGTGTATGGTCCTGTACAGGACCAGGAGCTGGACTCGATGATCCTTGAAGATCCATTCCAACTCAGATTATTTTGTGATCCTGTGAAAGATGGCCTACAACATTCTCAAAAATATCTGTGCTGGTAAATACCCATAGAACAATGAAATGTGTAATAGCATACTGCCTAATAAGCTAGTAGTCATCTGGAAATAATGTAAAAAAATTGAAATAATCTCCTTAAGGCCAAGTGCCATTGAATAAAACAACTGTAGTTTCACTAAGGGTTAGATTATTTATCATGCTTACAGTTAGGTATTTCACTTTGCATTTGCTTTTCACTTGCCCAGTACCAAAAGATTCTTCGTTAATTCAAAAAGTTCGGGTTTTTTCTATTGTTTGTTTTGCCATGTCCTTTCTAATATAAACTGGTGGGGGTTATGCTTAGTTACAAGCAGTTTTCAGGGAGTCATTTGTATCTTCTTCTTCCAAAAGACTAAAAGAGAGACAAGAAGTAATGGTAATAGGTTATATTTATTTAAGGGGTCAAAAACAATGCAGTGTCCACAAGTCAAATACTAAATGAGCTACCATTTATTTTTAAAAGTTTTTTCTCTACCTTAACAAATATCACATTAAGTTAGTTTACTTGGGGTTATTACCTGTAACAATTATGATTTTTAATAAACTAAAATTCAGTGTTGCAATTGGTTCCGATTGCTGCCTAAAAAAAGCCTATTAAGTCAGATTAATTAGCTAATGTTGCATAGAAGAAGCATGTAATTACAATTTTAGGTTGTTGGAGGCACAGATTTCAAATAGGATCTTTTACCTTTCCACAGAGATTTGGTGATTTATAAGTTTCAGTTTTTGTGAATATTGGAGATGTCTGAATAGTCCTTTCACAAAGTCTGTGAACAGTTAATTATCTCGGAAGACTAAGTTCAACAGCATTCTAAAAATCGAGAAGATATTCAGTTAATACCTATATCAAAAAATATGTTCTGCATGCTTCTCCTGTGAGAGAGTTATATATAAAAAGCAGAACAGAAGAAATCTGTAAAGGGAATGACTGTCATGATTTCATACATCTGATGTTTGCATTAAGACATGACATTTATGAAAACACCATGGCAATCATACCCACGCACAGACTCAAGGGGTTTTTTGCTGTCTGTCCAAAACAATCACTTCTGCATTGGTGTCTTTTATTTACTCTGTATTTCACCTATTCAAATTTATCTCAGAGTGAACCATTTTAGATGAGTCCAGTAAAAGTTCATCGAAGTCTTAAAAGGGGTCAAATAAGAGCTAAGTTGAGACAAAAAAAAAGAAAAGATGCTCAAAGTATGATAGAAAAATAAGAACATATCTCCTGTCCATACTATGGGCCAGAAGGTTTGCTCAGGCAAACTCAATGGATAGGTGAGTTATTGGCAGAGTGAGACATACAGTGGGAGAGACAGGTACCTCAGCAGGGTGGAAAAAAAGCAAGGTAGATAGATAATGCTATCATGATTTCTTGAATGATGCTCTTTAGAAGGAATATAATTGTGGACAGTGAGAATTGCTTGCAGGGACAGAATAAGAAAGAAATTCAGACCTGATGTTAAATTTTCCTGTATTCTCAAGAGCTCAATGAAATAAGTGCTGCTAGAAGGGAAGTAGTTTAATTGTAAAGAAAACTTGTTTATACTGTCCTATGAAATTTACTGAAGTCCTAGTATCAGAAGAGGCTAAAAGATAAGATTCTGCCTGCTGAGCTGGCAATTCAGCATATATGTCAAACTAATCATTTGCCACCGTCTTTTAACAATTTCAAATGAGCACTGCATTATTCCAAGAGCAAAACTTTGACTTGTCACCACCTGTCTTTTGGGACCTCATAAATATTCTATCAGAATGTTCTGCCTGGTGAAAAAAAAAGTGATTGATCCATTTTGTCTGTAAAAGTGTATCCCAAAGCTCTCAAACCTGTCCTATCCCTTTGTATATGTAAGTACAGTGTCTCTGGGCTGTTTAAATTTTTGTAATTTTTAGTTAAGTCCAAGCAGTCCCTCTCTCACTTTCTGAAACAATAATCATAGCTGGACTATGTTATTAAATCTTAAGGCATTTTCTGGTATCAAAGGAGAGTGTATGCTGAGTCTCCACAGCTTGTGGGTATCTCTAACTTTTTACCTGTAAAACAGAAATCAGAATCTGTTATGTCCACTTTGTAAGAGTATCCCAGTCTGATCATAAGAATAGCCAAAAGGATGAAAGATGACAAATTTCCATCTTATTTCCATTTTTCCCCAAGCCTTTCTGCACATATGTATTAGAGTTGTCATTTGTTATGTGCTGCAAGTTCAGCAGATGATTGTTTTCATCTTGGGATATGCTGAGCACACAGGGCCATTCATCTCTGTGCTTTTTCTAGTGCACCATTTTAATAAATAACTAGGAGTTTGGAGGATGCAGTGTATGGTTCAGCTGCCTCCACCAGCTGTCTTATGAATAATGTACATCTCTTTGATTTACATTCTATCTGCTGTGTTGGTGCAGTAAATTTTGAAGACACTGCTGGTGTAGACTTAGTTCCACTTAACCATGTGCAAACTTCAAAGCCTCACTACACAAGCACTGCACACTATGTTTCATTTCTTAGCATGATTTTGATAGAGTCTCTTGAGTTCTTGTTACCTGAGAAGAGGGAAAAAATTGTTAAAAATCTGATCTTGGGTGAAAAGAATGGAAACATGCTTATTTTTCAAACTGTACCATACTTTCATACTTCAAATGTTTCCTGTTCTATAGTACTAATTGTCTGTTGCATGTTTGATGAGTAATGTGATTTGAATATTGCTGTGTCAAAAGTGTGTGATTGTTAACTTTAGTCACTAGATGGCCTTTGAGTGTGCAAAAGCTCCCTGAATGCTGTTGGAAAACTATACTTTTAGCTAGATCATTAACTTTGCAGTTTTTTACTATAAGGCATCCCTAAACCTGTCTTTAGTAGCTTGAGCTGATAATTAAATGCTTACTTGCAAACTTTTGGGAAAGGAAAATGGTAAAAGTAGCAGCTAAATGATAAAAGAGGAACTAGACTGGTTTTTTTTGGTTTTTTTTGACTTAAACAGAATTTCTCTTTGCATCAGCCTTTCCTGTGCTCCCTTGGAATGGTCCTCCTCAGTTCACATTTTTGAGGAAAGTACAGAAAGGATACTTCACTGGTAAAGCAGAAATATTGCCCTCCCTGTTCTGAAGAAAAGACTTGATGCTGGCTATTGCATCAGAGTATATGCTAAACACTCCTGGTTGTTGGAATCTGCCTTGTGAGTAGCTCAAATTTCTGAGCTACAACTTAGATCTGTTCATTTATGTTTCTTACATCTGTTTCTGGGTGAATGTATATCCTTCTGCAGTGCATCACATACTGTTACCTGTGTGGGGAACAGCACATCATTCTTCACACAGCAGCAGGTTCCCAGGTAAAGTGAGGTGTTAATCATTGTAAGGTCATCACATGTGACCCATATTACTGCAAACAAGCCTATTCATCCCAAGCTTTTCATGCACCATTCTGATTATTTTATCTCGCCTTCTGCACAAGTCATCTAGTTTCTCAGAGCCGGCATCTAACTTTTCTGCTTGAATTGTAACAAAAATAGTATAAAATGGTTATTGAGAAATGAATGTGGTTTCAAAATACAGCACATACAGAATACAACATTGTGCTGAACAGAGATGTCTGAGTTGCTGTGAAGTTACAGAGTTGTTAACCCTTATTCTGCTAGATTGTACTGCTGTTATGGTGGAGCTTTGAAGAAGAAAAGCAGATGTGTGCACTCTGCTGCAGGCAGACATCCTATCTGGGACTATCTGCATCACGTGTTATCATGGAGGATTTGTAAGTTTGAGCAACTGGTTCTGCATTGCCTTCTCTGAAATGATGCATCTCATTTTTAATGAGTGAGGCTATGGATTTCATTGATTTCTGGCAATAAGGAGACCAAGATCTCTGAGATATAGAAGATTCTGACATCTCAAAGCTCAAAAAATCTCAGTTGTGAAAAGCTTAATTCCATCTGAAAAATTTTATTAAGTTTCTCACAATTATCTGTCCATGACTGGCAGACATCAAGATTGCTATGATTTTGAGCAGAAGAAAGTCAGAAGGCATAAAACTTTGCCTATAATTTATTTTTCTCACTTCATGCATTTGCTAGTAGTTTTGGAAAGATGTGTAAAGGCCTTGAAACTTGACCAAAATCCTTGAATAGTCAGATACATACTTTGGACTGAGAAGCCTAAATATGATTTGTAAGTATAAAGTGTAAAACTCTTTTAGTAAAGAGTCACTTTCACTCTCACAGGGTAGCAGCAGCACTTCCTGCTTGCTGCACTTGGGCAACAGCATCAGTGCCTGGGCATTACTCCAGAGTGAGACAGTGTCCTTCCCCAAACCATGCAAGAAAGTGGTTACCATTCAAATTATTAGCAAAGCTGAAAGTAACTAAGAGTCATCTGTCATGTAGCTGCAGAGACAAACAGGAAGAGTGGTGAACCTGGGCATGTTTTTTATGTTAGCCTTGCACCCACCCTCTCTTCCTTTTGGCAGAACAGGAAACCATCTTCTGTTTTTCTTCTTTTTTTTCTTAAGGAATTAGAAAAAAGATAAAATCTTAACCTGTGCTGTAGTTGAGCCTAAAAGCCCCTAATACAAGATCAGCATTGTGGAGAGCTGCTGTGCATATATCCAGGACCCTAGATAATATTCTGAATTCCTTACCCTGCAACTTGGAAGCTTTATAGATGTAAATCCGGGTGCAACAGGTTAAGGTCATTCAACAAATTCCCGCTGGGAATCTGTAGCAAAGGAATGAAACTTCTCGTATCCTGAGTCCAAGCATGTGCTATTTTTTTAACTGAACTCTCATCTTTAGGCAATAGTGCTGTACTCAAACTCGGTTTGTATTATATTAGTTAGGACAAAGTGATGGTCATAGTCCTTAAAAATTAGGCTGAAATAAAAATGAAATTTAGGAATCATAATCACGTGTTATCTGGCTTTTCTCAGTGGTTCAGATACGGAATAACTGTGGGAGCTTTCAGCACATGTAAAGAGCCATGACATAAATGTTGTGATTCATCTAGAAGTGTAAATTTAAAACAGTAAATTTATGAATGTGAACCTATTAATAACTGTGTGTGTAATCTGGTGGCAATGGTCACCAGACCTGGAATGGTTAATGAAAATTGCCCAAAGAGATCTATGGATGTGCTATTTGGGTTAGAATCTTCATATTTGGACTTGACCAAAAATCCTGGATCATAATTAAGTTCTTCTCATTCTCTTTCCAGCTGTCATTAAAACCTGGCTCTGGGGAAAGTCATAAATGTCACAGTCTCTTGAGGCCTATTCTAGCCCAGGAATGTAGCATCCCCAGATATGTTGCAATGTATGCCTAAAAGCTGGAGTCTTCTATCATTTCTTTGCCAAGGATAACATAGAAATAAGTTTTTTTAAAAAAATTTACAGTCAAAAAATTATAAAGCTATTGTGGAAGAGCATTCTGAAAATCTTTCTCTGATGCAGTCCTCTTTCACCAAGAGACCTCATGAATATTCTTATAAAACTTATAATCTCCTTGTACAGCTCAGTGCTTCGCTGAATGGACTACATTGTCAAAACACATGTGGTGTAGGCTTGAAACTTATCTCTTTATCCCACTAATGAACGAGGTTCCAAGTTGAATGCATTGACTTTTTTTTTCTTTTCTTTCTTTTTTTTTTTTTTTTTTTTCAATGTATGTTGCTTGTGTGATTTTTTCAGATGTACTGGATAACAGTTACCCAGTGTCTCAAGTGGCTTTTGTGGTATTTTGAAATGTACTAATTTTTGTGCATACCTTCTTTTTCTTCATTTTTTTCCCTACCTTCTCTACTTGTCTGCCAACTGTAAATTCCCTTGTATTTGCATTCTTGTTTTTTCAAACCCATGAAGTGTAAATTCCATTGGAATCAGTGAGTTAAAGGTATCTGCTAAATAAGGTTTCCTGAACAGGGATAGGATTGAGAATTTGTTCATATATTTTGCAGAACTGAGACTTTTGGGATTTCATTTACAAGACATTAAACTCTGAATTGATTATGTCTGTTTTCCTTGGTTATTTTTGCTTAGTTTATTACTGGTTTGATTGCTAATGATTTCCTTATAATATTCATTTATTTGTAGAAGATCAATACAGCATTTGGATTTATATGCCACATAACTACCCATGTATTAGGTAGGTAAGCAACTGAGTGCTAAATGAGTATGTTTTGTGCAGCTAGCCAGGCTTTCAAAAATAGCTCAGCAACCACACATGAAAACCAAAATTCTGAAAGAGCTCACATTCTGGGTGCACGTTGATCGCTTAGCTCCTGCGAAAATCTGACCACAAACACCACAATCTGATCTCCTGTGTCTAACTGCTGCTCCAACCCACATACGTACCAAGGAAGAGGAGGACAGTCCAAATACTGGAAAAACATTGTGTTTTCAGAGGAAATTTTGCAGCAGAGCTACAGTGACTTCCAGGAAGGCTCAGACTGACAAATTCTCTAAGCACTTTTGAGAGGTGCCATGTTATTAAAAAGTGAAAATAAATAATGGCCCAGATCATTGTTTCTTACTAATAACTACTTTGAAATATTGCCTTTCTTATTTAGAAGTAGATTTTGAACTCAACAATTTCAAAAACTGTAGGAAAACTGCTTTTATTGGATCATGTGGGTTTTCAACATAATCATCCAGTATTCTTCTTATCCTAAAAATCTTTATATGTATATTTTATTTTGTATAATTCTACTTCACCCCCAGCCACCAGCTTTTTTCCCTCTGTTGGCTTCTTCCCCAATCAGCTACTGAAACAAGGTTATGCTCTATGTGGTATTTTAGATTCTGCAGGTGTTTTAAGGGTCAATGGAAAAAAGCCTCCCACACTGGTGATGGGGATTTCCTCTGTAGCATTCAGGGGCTGGGCTCTGGTCTGACAGGCACAAATAACTCTTCTCCCTGGTATTGTTAGAGCTCCCTTACACCTTTAGTGAGCTGGCAGAACTTAATGCAGTAATAGTGTAGCACATTTAGTGTATTCCAGCATATGCAGCAACAGTTCATATCAATCAAAGTTTATTTCCTGTATCTGACTTGTGCTTTTCTCTTTAGTGTGTCTTTTGTGTTATGATACAACAACTTCCTGATTCACTGCAGTGCCCATTGGAATCTGCCTCTTGACATTTGACAAAAGCATTTAGGACAGCGTTAATGTTTTCTTCTTTCACAGAAAGGCCTCTGCCTCCTCAATTAAGTAAAAAAAGTGGCGCTCATCAGCTTTTCAAAACTTTCTACTCTTTCCTCAGCTCCTAATCCACAGTAGAGGGCAGTGCTTACACAACGCATGTGCATTCTCGCCAAGTGTTAGTTACATAGTAGCACTTCTGCAACATCGACTGATGCATTGCCAGAACACTGATAAAACAGGTTACAGTGTTGGTTTTTGACAGGCACAGACTGACAAGGCTGAAGTGAACTGTCCAACGCCAGCAGCATTGTGTGTGTGAGGAAGACAACAGGGTCTGATCAAAAACGCTTGATCGAAATGGGAAACATGCAGTTGCTAGGAAGACAGTCGTAAGTGTTTCAAGTCCTGCAGGTCTTGCACAAAGTTATTCTCTGATACTACCAGTTTTTCATGGTTTCTCAAGCACATTGAGCAAAATGCTACTATCACGTCAGTGTATCTGTAGTGACTTCACATATTTCTTCAGTGTAGTCATTTTCCAACTGACTGTGTGCATGCATCCCTTGGAAATTCAATTTATCAGAAACCTCACAGGCCACAACTAGCTGTGAGCAGGACTCTCTGCTGTCTTGCACCTTGCACAGTCATTTCCAAGGGCTTACTGTAGAGTTTTCTCACAAAGTATTCTTTCTTCAGAAACTGACAGCTTGTCTATCGTATATGCCTGCTTAGTGGTTCTCCAGTTTGACTCATTCAAGGGGTTGTGGAGGGAAGTGTGTGTTGAAATATCCTACTTTGGCATTTTACAAATGAGATTTTATTGCTGGCCTGAAATGCTACACAGAAAAGATACTACATACTGAAAAATTTGAAAGCAGAATAAAATTATTTGAAATTGTAGAAACAAAATTTTCCAGTTCAACATAATTCAAAATATTTGAGAGAATTGCCATTTTGATGGTTTTATCTTTTCAGGAACATGAAATCCATTTTTAAGTACCCATTCCCTATCAGGCTTTGATGGCTGAGGGAGATGGGTGTGAAATGAAACTCAAAATGCTGTCAGTCCTATTCTTCTCTCTGCATTAAAGCATTTTGGGGTGTCTTCACAAGTAATCGTAGGTATATTCTTTCACAACATGAGGGAATGTATGAATTTCCTGACACAGGATTGTGCCTGAGGCATTTTACCTCCAGTTGTTCTTTTTGGCAAATAGGATCCCAGATCCACCCTTTTGGATGTAGAAGGGGACAAATGTTAGTCACGTTAGTTACATGTTGGTCTTCCTGGAAGAGAATTTGAGGTGGAAACCAGCTGCGAACCTGATATACTGTGAGTGAGATCCAAAAAGCCTATTTTATAATAGCAATAACCAAAAGAATTATAAATTATAATGACTTCATATGGTGATTTAGTACTATTACAGGAGTGTCTATCAGAAAGAGTAAGATGTTATGAACTCTTTTCTTGTAAGTGTTAAGGTAAGAGTCTACCAGGTATCTCACTAGATGGAATTTTTGCACAAAGAACTTGGGTACCTCCATTGCTCAAGCTGAAGTGTTAGATCCAAGGTTTTCAAGAATTACAGATTATGTGGGGGAAATGTAGATTTCACTCCCATATAAACAGGTGATGTGGAATTTACGTGGCAAACCTGGGCATCCAATACCCTGGAGGCACTCTAGACTGTCACTTCCAGCTTCTGAACAGTGTGAATCCCCTGTGAGTCCTGTGTTATAGGGAATTATCTCAGATACCTTAAGGCATCTCAAATAGCTCTAAATATCATTATGAAGGGCCTACTAAATTAAGTCCACACTGATCTTCCTGATCATTGCCAGGAAATAAAAATCTACAAAGACATCCCAAGATGGTGAGGCCCCACCTCAAATCTGCTGTCCATTTCTGGGCCCCTCACTACAAGGGGACATTGAGGTGCTGGAACGTGTCCAGAGAAGGGCATGTCCAGACTCTTCACCATTCAGAGCTGGTGAAGAGTCTGGAGCACCAAGTCTTTTGAGGAGCAGCTGAGGGAGCTGGGGTTGTTTAACCCAGAGAAAAGGAACTTCGGGGGGAACCTTATACCTCTCTACAGCTACCCAAAAGCTAGGGAGGGATCAGTGTCTTCTCCCAGGTAACAAGCAATAGGACAAGAAGAAATGGCTGCCCAGAGAAGTAGTGGAGTCACCATCCCTGAAGGTATTTGAAAGACATGTAGATGTGGCACCTGGGGACATGGTTTAGTGGTGGACTTGGCAGTCCAGAGTTAACAGTGCATTTGATGATCTCGGAGGTCCTTTCCAACCTTAGTAATTCTATGGACATAAAAAGTAGAGGCATACCAATGCAGAGGCACTCAGAATCACTACAATTCACTTGAAAAATCTTAGTGCCTGCACAGATTCAACTATCAACACTATGTATTTGTTACTGTTGGTACTAAGAGCTGCTAGGATGATAACAAGGAAGTGCAGGAACCAGAAAGATGTCATGGTTACAGAAAGAAAGCTTGATGACGGCAGCATAACCACAGAGGAGTTTTGTGTGTTGCCCAGTGGTAGGCTGGCACTTAGTTGTTTTCTTCAGCAGCAAAAACATGGGTTAGCAGCTCATCAGAGAAAGCACACAGGAGCTAGACGGCATGATCCAAAAAAACAAAAAACAAAGGGGTACTTTTTTAACCTCAGTTTCTTCTGCTTTATCACCTACATAACCGCAGCACAGTTTTGCATCTTCTTCGCAGGTTCCCAGGAAAGCAGATGCTTTACTGTAGTCTAACCTTGCTTACTTTCCTGGTACCTTTAGCTGCTCTCTTTTCAGCTCTCTTCTTCTACAGATCCTCATAAATCCCACATAATATGAAGGTTCCAACTTCTCTCAATTGTTTTTAATAGTCTAGAACAAGTCTTCATCTTGGATCATTTCTCAGATCAACTTTTGGGTCACATTTACCAATTTATGATGCTTTTGTCTTTTCTTCTACTTTTGCAAGTTTCAAAAGTGAGAAGTTTTTATCAATCAGATGCCTCATAGGTGTATAGTTGTTATGTGATTTAACTTCAAATAGGCTTATAAAATGCTGCAAGCTAATATAGGACTTCTTGTTGTCATCTACTTCTCTTTGTGATTCCCGTACACTTCCAAGGAATTTCATTACCTGTGACAGATGTATCTCGGAATGTAGCCCATCTCCAGGGTAATAAAACTGGGTTCACAGTTTGACTGATCCCTTCAAAGTGATATCCAGGTATATTTTCAGTTTTGGATGAGTTCATGTGCTTACAGTTGCAACCACCCAATGTCCATTGTGTCCTTGGTGGAATCCTGATGTACAGAGAGAATTTTCTACAGAGTGACCTAATGTGCACATAATGTAACAGTTCTCTACTTTGACATGAAAAAGCAAATTTGAATGCAACCCATTTTGGCCAACTCTGAAAACATGTTCCACTACTGAAAAAGATTTTCAAGTCATTTTTTTTTTCCCTGCACAGCTGCTGTAAAGACAGAGAGCAAATTTGTTCCTTCCCGAACTAACTAATTATTGATTCCATGTAGGCAACAGCTTCCTAAGTGCTACAAAACCTCTGTACTGATTCTACAAAGCCACCTTCTCTGGAGACTTGTAGACTGTAGCATGGTCCAGGGAGTGTAGCAGTTTATGAAGGTATGGGTTAGTGCAAGATTACTCCAAACTAAGAGAATTAGGCAGTCCTTCTGCTAACCGTGGCCGCAAGGACTACAACATACGCCACCAGTGCTCCCATGCCAAATACAGCTGACTCAGAGGCCTGTGTTATGACTCTGGTAGGTAGATACAGCATTCTATCATTGCCTTTGCAGTTCCAGTGAGGAATTTCAGAGCCAAAATTCCCACTACAAAAGTCAGAGATACACAAAGTCTAATAAACTGTATCTCTCACATGCGTCCATTTTTTGCATCCTGTTTTGAACTTGGTTGTGGAGAAGGAGCTCATCAGCTGCATGATACTAGTAACTCTATGCACTTCATAATAAAGGAAAATATTTATTTTTACACAGAGTACAGCAGAAATGAAGAATACCTCAGAAATTATTTGAAAGGAGGCACTGCTATCAGTTATATGGTGTGAAGACTCACAAATGACTAACAAAGGCAAGGTGTATAATCCCAAATATTTAGTTGATTCAGCAGATGAAACAGTTTGTTGTGAGTCTTTATCTCTATGAGCATGGACAGTCTGGATGTATACGCATGATTCATGTGTGTCCTATGTATAATTGTATAATTCAGCAGTGTCCTACTTTGAGATGTGAATACAGAGCAATATAGATGATATTCTCTGAAAAACTTCGAGTTGCAAAAAAGGTACTCTGTTGGGGGTTTATATTGCTTTATTTCTAATAGTCATGGGTTATTTATCTGAATGCATATTAGTACCTATTTTTTCTTTAATTTTGTCCATCTCTGCTTCATCTTGCAACAACTGCTATCAATTTTTTATTTGTGCTGCTTCAGATAAGTAGAGGGGTTTTTACTCCATGTCTTTAAGGAGTTCTGCTTTTCATTTTTACATTAAAACAGCATCAGAATTAACAAAAGGCTTTCATTTTCCAAGATGTGGTGCATACTATCTCAGTTCACTGGTGCACTCACACTAGAATTTAAGTTGGTGTCTAAGCAGTGTTGTTAATACTACATCTTAATAAATTCTAAGAGAAATTTTAGAGAACCTTAGAATAATTTGGGAAATCGTTTCTGCTTAACCCATGAGAAATCACACCTGTTGGCTTAAAGTTTGTTATGTAAATTCCATATTTGAAGCTAGAAACTAAATATTGCCCAAATCTGTATCACATTTTTAAAGAATATTTCCTTGCTTTTTGTGCTCTATGTAAACTCTGTGACTTCATTTCTTCTTTGTGATTAAATGTTGCTTCTAATCATGAATATCATACAGATACTAAACCTAAGCAGACTGAAGAAAAAAAAAAAATCTCTAAAGAGCTTGCCTTTACAATGTCTAACCAGAGACTTTGGCCAAGATCATCAGCTAGATCATAAAGTTGTTTCCCTGACCTTAAAAAGCTATGACAGTTTATACATTCTAAACACTTCCCATTCTATTATTAAGAGATTTTACCCCATCCATCTTTGATAAACCCTATCCATTCTAGAACTTGTCTATAAGTCATATTTCAAGCCTCTAGTCATTTAATTTACCCTTCTCCAGCCCCATTCCCCTTTTAACTGTTTCCTTTAGCACTCCAAATATTCCTGGATGCACTGCCAAGGTTCATTGGTCAGCAACTCACCCGGCAAATTCTAATCTTCCATCAACAGCCCCATCAGTAATTGCAGGAATGCATGGGTAGGTATGAGGTATATTTCTCAGCTCATTCAGAAAAATTACAGGGAAAATCATAATTGCATTTATTTAGTTAAAGAACAATTAAATGATACACATGATGTTCTATTGGCTTAAAAATTACAGAACAATTGGGGTTGGATCCCACCACATTACTGTCATGCTAATCTGAAATCCTTTTGAGGTTTTAGAATTTTTCTGTAACATTGTATGTTATATGTTGAAAAGGTGACTTTTTTTTTTTTAATTAACAAATGTCTTTGTTTTTTTCAAAGAGGCCCACGAATGTCAAAGTTATCAATTCCCAGAAGAAAAATGTGTGGAGTTTCTCAACTGGTCTTAGCAGACTTATGAAACAGGTATTTTGTATGAAAAAATGGTGGCTAAAATGGGTGGGTTCACTTAAAAGGCAGTGAGAAGCAAAGTCATGCCATGCCACCACATTGATGTAGCCTGGGACCCTGTGATGGTGAAATCATCATAGCTCCCCATCACTATTGTGGCCACCTCATGGTGAATTAGTAATCTTTATTCTCTCTTGCTCTTCTATACAAGGCTGCTTAAAACTATGGGCCAATGTAAGTATTTAGGTGTCTAACTTGTTGATTTCAAAAGATCTGGACACTTCAAAATTGCTGAAAAATCCTTTTCCTTTTCTTAGCATGAAGAGCTTCTGATGCTGGCAAAGAAATAACTTAGTCTTTCTCCCTAATAGCTTAGTAACTATTTGTGTCTCCTCTCTCTTTTATGATTTTGTGCTTTAGATTCTGCTTTCTTGTTATCAATAGTGATCTAGGATATGGTGACACTTTTCCAAGTTTCCACATTTTCCTGAGATATTAATCTTCTAATTAGACTTTTAATTGGCCTTAAGATTCTATTCACAACACATCACAATTTTTTTTCAGCACTGTCAGTGAAAAGTATCCAGAAAAGGCTTAAGGAGATTTAGGGTGCTGTATGGCTTTTAAAGAGTTCACCTTGTCAAGAGTTTCATCTTTTCAATGAATGCCCTAACTTACTTTTCTGCTGCCCTCCACCCAGTCACCTCTGCTCTCTTTCTCTTGTGATTATACTTGCAAAATAGGCAGTCACCTGTAGTTATGGGCTGCTGTCGACAGGGAATGGAAACATGCAACAAAGTCCTGCGTCTCCATAATCTGAATAAACTGAACCCAAACCAGTCTCGTACAACTCTAAATTGCTTGTGAATGTCACAGACAAATAAAAAAGGCAAATGCATCTTAGCAAAGATCATTGAGAGGCTTCATTCACGTACCAGAATTCAAGAGCAAAAATGACAGGCACCGCTGCAACCTGAGGGAAATATATCAGTTACTTCCTTTTACTTTACACAGATGTTACTGTGGGTGTAGTTCACAGTGGAGGAATTTTCTTCATTTTTAGTATATAGCAAGAACAGGGTTCTCATTCTGTGCCAATGGATACTTCCCAGAATGAGGACAGAATCTCCTGACCTTTGTGAAGAAGGTTGTGTAGGAATACACTAGCAAGCATAATCATATCCAGAGATTGCAGAGCAGGTTTTTCCACCCTTTGCCTGAGCTTTATGGTACATTTCTCGGAAGAGATAGTATCCCTGATTGCAAAATTGCAATAGGTCTGTGGTCCTACTTGTGGAGTAAGTTAGTGTTCACTGAGCTAAGATGGAACATTCTAGGCCTTCATGAAACTGTTATATAAACCTATGACAGATGCTGAGATCTCCCCTCAACACTAGGTACTGATGCCTATAAAACAGACATGCATAACATTTGATTGCTTCCCTTTATAAAATAAATTATAAGAATTCCAGCTGATTTCAGGGTCACAGGTCAAGCTAGATTATAATGGAGAGGTGAAGAGAGATTATTCCTGTAATTTGGGGTCAGACAATTTGCCTCCACATGCTTCTGATGTAGGACATGATCTTATCCTTACCATTTGTAAAATGGTGGCTCCTTTCTTTGTCTCTTGGACCATTTTCAAGCAATGATTGTAATAATTTCTCAGAGAGTAGCAAGTGATGGCATGTAGTGGATGTTTTTCAACTGCTGTCTACAACATGTGGTCAGTGTCCTGAAGACAACTATAGATATCTAATGGAGTCTCTTGTGTACTGCTATCCTGTTCTAATATTCCTGTCAAAAGTATCAGCAATATCAGATTGACCAGGCAGCATGCAACCATTTCTGCACTGTATTTCTATTGCACAGTGCTCCCACAGGATGTGCAGCAAAATCCTGTACACCAGTGCCAAGTGTTCTGAAATCAACAGGATCATATAGGAAATGAAACAGTAGAAATACAATTTTCTCATTTTTGAATATGAATAGTGTTTTTATATGTCAAGCTTTATTGTTGTATTTTAATCTGTTTTTATTTCCAGGTAATCCCAAGATGGACAGAAAATTATGTTTTAAAGTCTCCTAGTGTAATTAAATTCTGTCAGATCTGTTTAGCTTTTGCATAGGAAGGAATGTTTTATGTGTTGTTTTGTCTCGTGTCCATTGCTACCTGGAAAATGTAAATCCAATTGCATCCAATTTCCATGGGTTGCATGGAAACCCATTGGTTTCACCAGAGTTAATCTAAGATAGTGCTAGATTTTGTTTGATTATTGAGAGAGTAACTTTCTTGATTATTGAGAGAATTGAGAAGCAACTTTCAGAAAGTTGCTTTGAAGATTTCAGAAGTTATCTTTAGGTCAAAAAATGTTTTTTATGTGAAGAGTAAGTGAACATAAATGTCTGTGGTCAGTTTTGTGTCAGCTATGAGAATTGGGCATCTAAAGCAGAGGTGACAGTGCCAACAAAGTATTTTTAGAAGGCTTGAAAGCCAGATCTCCAGCATGAGCTTCAGGCACCACAGGGTCTTATGTGCTTGAAAACATTTGGCATGGTCATGGCATGTCTGCACATGTACTGTGCAGGTTAGCTGTGAAATAGCCGTGTGCATGAATGAGTGTGTGTGTGTGTGTGTGTGTGTGTCTGTCTTGTGTCTCTGTGTGTTCAAGAAAGGCTGGAGAAGCTCTTCAGGAAGATTTACCACCATTTATCTTAAGGGGACTGATTCTAATACTATTGAATATTGCAAATTATTAATATTTGCTGTGGCCAATGGGCATAAGTGTTTGTGAAGAAAGCGGTGAGAGGGGGAAAAAGAGAGAACATTTAGGAATATGACAGCATGTTTTAAATGTCCTTTTTGTGACTGCAGATACATAGCAAAACATGGAAGTTGACTCAGTAGAAACACTTAGGACTTTTCTCTCAACTCCAGTTTGTCCTCAGATTTCTATCAAAGCAGAATAAAAAACTATTACAATTTAGAGAATGCCAGTCCTTTTTATCTGGATAACTGAGAGCTTCGGTGTCTGACAGTGAGGAGGAAGGAAATGTATGAAGATGTGCAGATGCTTTAAATACAGAACAAAATAATAATAATAATACAGAAGTGTGTGTTTGCGGTAGTCCTTACTGCATTATTCTCATATTTATGACTTACTAACATTGACAGTTAAAACCATATTAAGAACAAGAAGAGACATAATTCAAAGTCTTGAAACTTGTCTGTACTAGATTGCCTTGTTAAGTAAGGTTGAAAATGATGCTGTAGCTGCTCCATACATTGACCTAAACATTTTGTGTACACACACACACACACACACACACAAATGTGGACACGCTTATGTGAATGTATTATTAACTATGAAATCATTACAGGGCCACAGCCCTTCTCAAGCTGTTCTGAGTGTGCCTTGCAAAGATGGTTAAATGTCACAGAATGAGATTTTAACCTTTACCAGTACTGGCTTTGTGTGTGTAGTGAATAAAAGGAGCCAAGTTATGTTCCCTGGTTTGGAGGCTAATTAAGAATGTGTGCCTTACATGCACGCCTAAATTCTTTTATTCTTAACCTGAACAGGGAAAATTTAAACATGGAAGATGAAGGACCTCTACTTAAGCATTTGTCTTGGTACTGTTCATTTTCTGATCTTGGTGTAGACAACATGAGGAAGGAGCATGCCAGAGAAAGAGAAGCTCAAATGCAAAGTTGTCAGTCAGGAAGTTCTACTGTGCTCCAGGGCCAAAATAGTGCAAATTGTTATTCTAATTCAGACAGCCTTGTAGATTCCTCAGAATTTTCTGTCCTGAGGTCTGTGGTATTATCTGAATAATCTATATTTCTTCTCTGTTAACTCTAATGCCTTCTTTTCTCCAGTACAGGCTTCTCCAGGCTTTTAAGGTACATACATGTGTCAAAACAAATGTTTGTAAGAAGAAGATTTTCCACAGCCACTTAAGGGCTTTCGGTGAAGGATTATAAAGTGTGCCAATGGTGAAAGACCCTTTCAAGAATAGACTGAAGACTTATTGGAAATACTGAAAAGTAGGGAGAACAAACCACAGAGCCAAAAGACACACATTACTCAGAAAGAAGTAACATCCCTTAACAAAGGTATTAGATCCTCAGCTACAAAAATGGGAACTAAGCATCCAAATCCCTGATACTGCTGTGCGAATCTCAGTCAGAGAGGATATACAAACCCCTGTGTGTAACCCCTATGTGGAATGTGAGGTGACACCTAAGCAAGACATTCCCCTAATAAGATTGTGGAAAGTCGTTTATTCTGAATTGGGGTAGGAAGATACCAGTCCTTAAAATGTCTGACTTACACAGAAACTTCTACATTTCTAGCTTTCTGTATTTTTCTCATGCACAAATCACTAGTCCCAGATTTTTAAAAGTAATGTTTTCATCTAATCACTTTCTGTGTATGCATTGAACTTATACCTAGCATGTACATGTGCAAAATTAAAACGTATGTTGAGGTGGAGGAAGGTTGCAACCTGCTTTTGCCTTTTGTTCTTCTCCATTTGGAGCTACACATGTATACAAGCCAGTGAATATTTTAGATGAAAACATAGCCACTTTTGCAAATTTGGCTTATTATGTCCTATCAAATTATTATGTACAATGTAAAAATATTTACAGATTTGTTACTGGTTACAAAGGCTGTGTTGTTCTATGCTTGAGAAGGATTCCAATTAAATTTTTCAGAGCCCCAGTTGTGTAGTGCAAAGAGTGATGTGACATTAGGTACAAATGTAGGAACTGACTTTGTGCAATGCAGTGCAGATCCCTGCTGTATCTTGAATAAAAACTTAAGTTCCATTCAAACTAGCTGATGAAAACAGATTACATTTTAAACCAGCACTGCTGGGCTGAGAACATTGACTACAAAGACAGATGCCATTGCTTGAGTAAGTTCAGATTGGTTACTTTATGTATAAAAGCATTTACATATGGCATAGTTAATGCACAATAATCTATGAATATGGGAGATATATTTAAAATGGGTGGGTTCTCAGCTGGATAACACAGCATATTTTCCTCCAACTTTATGGATTGACTAAAAGCCAGAACCTCTGGCTCTAATGAGGGGAAGATGTGTCTTAGAAATCCTCTAAAGAAATCCAAATTGTAAAAAAAAAAAAAAAAAAAAAAAAAAAAAAGGCATGTTTTACATGTCTTCATACTGATAGATCAAGCTGAGGACATTTATTAAGAAACAAAACTAAACTAAACTAAACAATGAGGAGAAACAGATTTTTTTTAAAGCTGGTTTCTAGTTATTTTCAGTTTCTCGGAACATTTCAATAATGAATAAAAATCTCTAGAACTTAGAGACCAACTTCAAGGGAAATGCTTGTATCCAAACTATAAAGAAATCCCTCATTTCACCTAAAATAAAACTAACTAAAACAACAATAATCATGTTTTCAAACATTTCTTTCCCATTAAGAAGTTCTCATGCTTATAAAAAAAATCTATTTTTTTCCCTAATATTAAAAGACAGTACTCCCTGAAATCTCAAGGAGGGAAAATTTTCATGTAGAAGAACTAACAAAAATAGCAATTAAAAAATAAGTATGTGACACACTCAATATAAGGTCTAGCCCAATTCTACGGGATGCAGTAACATTGCTCTTGATACTAAAGATGGAGAGGAATTTTTGCCATCATGTCCATCCTGTAAGTTGTACTACTTCATTGAATCTGAACCCGTCTAGATTCATGAGATTCATGGTGTGATGATCTGGTTATTGCTATTTTATAATTTTATGACTCTTCCACACTGCCCTAAAGAGAATTAACCCGCACATCCTCCCCTGCCCCAAATATCCTTTCACTTGATGCTGTAGCATATGATATAAAGTATATGTTAGAAAGTTTATGAAAGACAGTTTTTATTAAGTAATCTCTTTTCCCTCAGGTGGAAACCGGTGAATAAATACTTTAGTTCATGGGACAACCTCTGCCAAATGCCTCGCTGTATCGTAGGTGGTGCTAAAGTGTACACAGGGTTCATAAAGCAGTCACATTTCAAGTCACTAGAAATGATTTTTGGAACTGTTCCTTTGAGAACAGATCCAAAAATCGACAGCTAGATGAACAGGAACAGACTTGGCTTCCGGTGTGTAGTAAAACCACTGAAAAACAATGCTGCTCTGAGAGAAATGGTTTCCTGGGTAGAATTTAGCTGGTTTTCCTCCTACAGTCATCTAAAGCCTTCTGAAAGTATAGTTTTCTAAAGCAGAGGATTTACACCATGCACAAGTCATTTCATTTGCATCTTGTTTCACAGAATTTCTCTTTAGAACCAGCAGGCTTTGGAAGTTAAATGATTTGAAGTTGTTTCGTGTAAAGTAGTTGTTAGTATAGTGACCATGCTTTTAATATGATCACTTTGACGTGCACAGTAAATAATCATGTCTTAAACTATTCTATTTCTTTCTAAATATCTCTAAATAGTATCTATATATTTTTGTATGCATAGCAACTAAACCCTTTCAAATATATTTATGCATTATACTGAGTGGATTGGTCATAAAGAAGCATTTTGATATGGGAAAATAGGTACAATAGAGCAATTATCATAACCCAAGTAAAGTTCATATTTTTCAGACTAGATTCTTTTTCCTCTTGCTCCTTTCAGAAATACACATTTTAAAAAATTGGTTTCCTTTGGTTTGTTTGTTATTTCATTCCTAGTGCTTCTCATCTGCCATCTAGTAAAGGTCATAGAAATATTAATGTACTTCCAAAGCAAGAGGACCAAAAAGCTTTGCTTTCAACATAGCTTAGAGTATGGGGATGCAAATTGCAAAAAATCAGTGGCCTGTATCTTCTCACAGAATTATTTAGTAATGAATATACCAAGTGAAAAGGAAATGTCTGTTGGGTAAACAATATACATAAACAACTTCATGGTAGGAAAATTATATAAGAGGCAGTGGTGATCCTAGCTTGAAATCTTGAAAATGACTGGAGAAAATAAGGTACTTATAGAGAAGTCAGAAACCAAAAGCTTTTAATAACTGGAAACTTTGGTTTGTTTTACTGCAGATGGAAGCTTCTCTTATTTGATAAAATCCAATTAAAACAGAAAAACATAATCAACAAGTAGAGGGGTTTTTTTTGCTTTCATAAACTGGGAGACTACGTATGATTTACTTGGCAAAGTCCGGCAAAGCAGAAGAGGAAAAAATGTACAGTTGGGGTATTCCCCTTCATTGGTGGCTAAAATCCCCTTGTTTCAGGTCTCAGCGTCTCTTATCCCTTGCTGTCTTTTCTGCCACCCCAGCAATGTGGGACTCAAGAGCCCTGACTTACACTTTAGAACAGGACTCTATGTTTTGTCCAGTGTGCAGGAACACAAAGCAGCCCTGCAAAGTACCTATCAAGCCATCCCAGAGGAGATTGCTCCCAAAACACTGGCCTGAGTGCTGAGGCAGGATGGCTGCTTATCACCTCCTTCATGTCCATTTGTAGTTCGAACATGTAATTGCTGGCTTTGCAGTAAGGACTGAGGACACCCCTGCTTGTGCAAATACCAGTGTGTGACATTTAATGGCAGTAACTCTGTGCCTCATATCTTCTCTGAAAAACACCAGCTCTGAGAGCATCCTTAGAAAATAGCTGTAAAGGCTGAGAAAAGAAGTAAGTGCCCAGACCATCCCTCATTTACAAAATATGACTTTCAGTGGGGCTTCTCAGAGAAATAGGAAGCAAGCCTAATTGTAGTTATGGAACCAGACAAAATCATTGCAGCTGCTCCGTGCTCATTACTTGGTCTAGAAATAAGCATATCTAGTAAGTTTATCACATATAGGCCCTAAGAGTCAAAGACCTTTAGGCATCCGCATTTCACTGACTGGTAGTTTTGTGTGCCTGCAAGGGCAACTTTGGAGTATCACTTATTCAGCAGCTGGTCACACTGGGGTGTCATAAGAGGTGCCCCTGCTTGTACTGCAAGCCTCTGGTAGTATCTGTCTTATACATAGACGATTTTGTCTATAATCTGTCTTATATACAGACAATTTTCAGCCATTAAAAAGACAATAACCAGGTTCCATCTTTAGATGAAAGGCATTGCATGGCTCCTTGTTGTCATCCTGTATGAAACAAATCTATATATGTAAATTACATGTACATTCATTATCTTAGGATTTTGTCATGAACTCCAGCATTCTCAGAATTGGAATAAATGGTGAATGTATCTCAGCTCATTGCTGGCTCTCAGTTTTAGAATAGCTTACAGCTTGCTGAATCCTGTAGTATAAACCTTCTCATTGATATTTATGACCTCTAAACATCACACCCCCCCAAGTGTAGAAGATTTACTCTACATCACCTAAGCTAGTTAACTGTTTTGTTGCTAGTATGAAGTCTAACATTCAAATATTGCAGTTATTCAATAAAGTAGGTAGTGCATTTATTAAATCCATGAATTTCCTCCAACAAGGAGTTTCCTTGAGTATTCAGAGAGTCCACTTCTTTTAGGTCAAAAAAAAAAAAATGTTATTAGACTTTCTCAAAAACTGAACCAAGTTTCTTACAGGACCTTTGTATTTTTGAACAAAGAATGTCCAGAGTATTCTGCATGAAGTAAAGGTAAAGCTCTCATCTTTCTGTCATGTTCAGTTCACCAATGACAGCCAGTCAATTCAGGATAAAAAGCCTATCCAAATCAGAAAGAAGTCCTGTCCAGTTAACCAGGTACAGACCTAATTTCCAATTTTCCTACATCATGCTTTCAGTTCTCTTAACTTTCTTCTGCTACACACACACTCCTTTAGTATGGGATAAGAGAGCCTTGCTTTGTAAAAAAATGAGAAAATCAAGGAGGAAAAGGGATGGACAAAACCTAAGTGTTCCTACTAATATTTTATTGAAATTAAAATGTAAGCTAGTTTCTTTACCTGCAGCCTCCAAGTTGCTCTTGCTATTTCTCTGTCTAATTCTAGCCCTAACCTGAAGAGCTATTACTGTGAAATCTCATAGAACTTACTAGGCTCATTTACATTTTTTTTTTTCTGACAGCCTTGCATGGAACAATTAAATAATTTGGGTAACCAGTCACCCCAATCAAAATATTTTCCAGTTAATTAACAGATCAGATATCAGTGAAGAAAAGCATATAATTGTATTAGCCACTATCAGTTTGAAAGAGTAACTATGCTAGTATGTACACATCTCAAATAATGACACAGCCAGCAGACTTTAGATCAAATTAATTTACATTTAAAATAATTAAAGAATAAACGACAAATGATTGAAATTAGTGAAGATTTTGTAGAAGGCAAGCCACAACACAAATGCAAGTGATTAAAAAGAAAAGCTTTAATGAAGTGTCCCATGACTTCAGTGCTGTGTAAATCAGGCTGCAGCTTTCCAATGGCTAAAAATTCAGTGCATGGAAGGCAATATATGCCTAAACCAGAATTCAAATGGGATTTAATTATTCAAATAAAAAAATTGAGGTTAATTCTCCTCCCCACAATATGCATCAAGCTGCACAACTGCCAGCACATTTTGAGGCTGTCCCTTTGGCCAGAAAGTTGCCTAAACACTGAGGCTGTGACCATACTGGTGAATTAAAATACCTCAAGTGCCATTTGATGGAACTTTGGTCAAGGAATAGCCAATATCCATGCTGTTGACATGACTCCAAAACAAGGGTACCACAGATAAGAAGAGTTGATAATTTCTGCGTATTTTGATATTTATGTCTGAGACATTTTTGGGTGTGTGAAGAGTGCTGTTCAGCATGGAGCAAAAATGTGCAGAATGCCAGGCTAAAAATCTAATAGTGTAGCTATTTCTGCTGCATAGCCAGGAACAGTCTCCAGTGGTGTTTAGTTAGCACATATAGACAAAATGGCAGAAATTTTCTTCAGAGCTTGCATAGTTACCTGATAGTGTACATACATAAGCCAGATGAAGCTGCAGAGGTGAACAGCAATAAAAAAACCTGTTTCCCCAAGCTACCTGTCCCCTGAGAATTAGGGTATGTCCTTGGGAAGAAGAAATATGGATAGAACTCGCAACTGTGATGGGAATAAAATGGCCATAAGCCTCAGAAAAGAAACATGGCATCATAAAAAAAAATTGGTTTGGAGAAGAGCTCTGGAGGTCGTCTATATTAGCTCCAAATTCACAATGAGACCAATGGTAAAGACAAAACATATTGCTCAGGCCCTTGCCCAGCTGGATTATAAAACTTTTCCAAGAATGGAGGCTCCACAACCTCTGTGGGCAACATGTTCCAATGCTTCCCAACTCTCCTTTTGAGCCTATTTTCCTTGTAGTGCTTTTGTTCCTGTTTGTGACCATTGACTCATGTCACTTGGCCCTGAACCTCACAGAAACATCTGGCCTTGTCTAATCTGTAACTACACCCTCCCATCTGACTCCTCTCCTTCAGGGTAAAGTAACCCAATAATTCCCAAGTCCTTAGATGATGTGATCCAGACCCAGAACCATCTCTGTGGCCCTCCTCTGGACAGCCCTGTTTGTCAGTAGTCACCTCCCCTATCTCCTGACATCATATGGTTTATCCAGGCTACTTGAATCCTTTAAGCCAGGACACTGATGAACTTCCATACCACATAAAGGAGATGTGAGAAGCAGGAGGAAAGAAGGGAAAGTAGTTTCCCAGATTCTTTTTTATTAGAAAGTAATCCTGTAGATTTTTTTTTGTTGTAAAGGCTATACTCCTAGTAAAAATAATAGGGTTATATACTGACACAGTAAATCTGCTAATGCACATGTATCAGTGTGTGTCTATTTATGTATAGATATGTATGTGTGTATCTTAACTGTCTGGGTTAAAGTGGCTACACACCAAGTGCTGCAGACAGCCCAGCTTCAGGTTTGCACCTGCACCTGCCATTCCTGCCTCTCTTTAGACACCCTTCCCCACGCTCCTTTTGTTTAAATTAGGGATGTGGCTTTCCCTCTGAGAGAAGGTTACCTCAAAATTTGATCTTCCACTACCTTCAAGGCACTTGGTCTCTTTCTTTCTCTGTTTTTGCCCCAAGTAACTGCTCATTGTAAGAGAATTTACTGACACTGATTTTTGCATTGCTCTGAGAGCAATATAGTACTTTACAATCCTAAACTCTTTTTAGAGGCATTTCTGTAGCATGGATGAGTTTTTTTAGTACAGACAGGGTGTCAGTTGACTTGCAACAACTAACCTGCCTCCATATAACACTTGCTGGCAGAGTGCTATGAATCTCCTTTATATCAGCTACTCCTCACTCTAATTTACCTTTCAAGTGGGCTAATGAAATGCATTGCTACAGTCCATCTGTCTTTAAAAATAAAAAACCAACTCACTACCCCAATTCTGCAGTACAGAATAGCAGAGAAAAAGAATCTAATATGACAGAGACAGGCTCCCATCATATTTGTAAAACTTTCCTAGGAAGGAAATCCTGTCAATTTTCAAAAGTTCCTCGCCTATCCAGACATTTCATTTAGACCTGTGTTTTTGTGTATAATAAATTGCTTCTAGTTGGCTGAAAATCATTTTTAGCTCTTATCTCTGTGATCGGTTACCCCTGCTGTTCTTTAATGGCCTTCACCTCATTATGCAACTAGTCATTAAAAGCTTACTATACAGTACAATGGTAGCTTATGTAAAGTGATCTATGAGAGCTTTATATAGGCTTACCAGCCGCAGCCTTAATTTTACTCATTCGTCTTAATTTTTTGTAATCATTTTTTGTAAAAAGGGTATAATGTCAGGCATGCTTCCCTGCGACTGACAGATCCAATCTAGCAGATAATTACCATAAGGAAATTGATGTTTTAGTGTGCAGGGGAGAATTTAATTTACTCAGACATCCTACAGTACAATACATTCCAAAAGATATGAGGATTTAAGTTTTTAAGAAATTAAATTTCACTATTTAACATGATTACTTATGTTGAACATCATTAACTAGCTTTTTTTTTAACTGTTTGATATAATTACAAGAGCAGCTATGTGGTCTAAAATCCAAAGTTGTCTTTAAATAAGGGTTAAGGATCCATGAAGTACAGAAAAGAAGGTTGCATTCTTTCTCTCTCCCTCTCCAAGACTAGCCTTCCAGCAGCAGCATTAAAAAAATCTATAGAGATTAACTGAGCCAATGTATGAACTGTAGAGCTTTTTCCAATGATGTTTTAATAGATACTTTATTATCAGCCCATTCCACCTCAACTCCAGAGTCAGGAAACTCTTTAGTTGTATTCACAAATACAAATTCCTTATCATGTTTCAAAATTATAGAACCATGAAAGAGTTGTGGATATCCCAATTAAACAAGGTAATTAATTTATGTTTAATTTGAGGCATTTGATTACTTTAATTGAAACTTGTGTGATTTAGAATTAGATTAATTTAGTTAATTTCTATAAAACTCTTTACTCTTTATGAGAAAGCATCATTTCTAACACACAGCATGTGTACCTTGCAAGGAGAACACACACAAAGCACAACCAGGAAGACCCAAAAGGTTGAGTCTTTTGAAAAAAAAAAAAAAATTAATCTTGAAAAGCCTTCTCATATGAAGTCCAGACGTTTTGCTTGTTCACTAAGCTTCCATATTAGTAATACCTGAACCAGACAATTAGAGCAATGGAATTTTATAAGCCTTCTCTTTTTCTTATTTGTTTTTTTGAAATTCTGATAAATATTTTAACACGACTTTTCTGTCTTTCATTTTGTCATGAGGTTTTACATCCAGATGACAAAAAATTCAAAACTGTTGAGAGTGTGTAACAAATACTTGTAAGATGCCAGATCTGTCAATAGAATTTGAATAGCATGTGCACAAGTGTTGTACAAACAGAGCTAATGATGATTTAAAATATTCTCTTATGATGCTCTTTTCATTCTGGATTGAAGTGCCCTCTCCAAGAGAGGAAGCTCCTATCACATGATGTTCTAGGAATTATGCTGGTCAAAACCTTGACTGACACCCTACCAGGGGCACAGTCAGGACAAGGGATCTTTTTCTCCTCCTGAAACTGGAGAAAACTCATGGGCTCCTAACCACCTTTGGTCTGATGGCATGGTACAGAGAATTTCTGCTCAGATATCATTTTCTCTTATTCTTTATTATTTAAATAAAAGAACTAAAGCCAAAGAAGGAATTTTAGTATGGATAGAGTAAGACCAACCGTTGGTGCCTCAGATAATCTACTTGAAAACAACTTCTTGAGACAGCTTTGTCAAAGGCATGCTTTTCATCTTTGTAGAAGAGAAGGTAAGAAACTGAAAATAGAAGGAGGGAATTATGTGACTCAGTATTATTTCTAAAATTAAATGTAAAACCGTGCCATTTTTAGTTACAACCAGAGATACGTGACGTAAAATGGAAAGAGCATAATGTCAGTAATGACATCAGTCCTAACTCCAAATTAGTTGTTTTTACGAAGAACTGGGCTCATAAGAAGGCCCCAGAATACAGAGAAGAGCCAGTCAATAACACCAGAAATATAGCAGATATGATGACTCTGAAGGGACTGCAGGTCACTGAAGTCAACATCTCTCCAGGTCATGGCTTACCTGGGGGATACAGCAAGGAAGCAAGAGCGAGCAGCAGTAGCTATGGCAGACTTCGCCAATTCCTGGCATGCTGTCTCCACCAATTTCTTTTCCAAGTGATTAGATGCACTGACAACATAAAATGTTTTCTCAGTTTTTAACCATGACCAAGTTTCTGCTAGCAAAATCCTTTTACAGAATTTCTTAGGAAATTAAAACAGGAAAACAATAGTTTAAAAGGAATTATTTCACTTTCTGAAGCTTGCCAAAGATTCACCAGCTTGTATAAAAATTCCTTTCTCTGAGAAAAGAAGGAAAAGGCCTTGCCTGGTAGATATTTGCCTGAGCTTGGCTTGCCTGTGATTAAGGCAGAGCCTTGGGACCTGAGGAGATGAGCAGCTGGGAAAGCTACATTTATCATCTGTGCCAACACAACAAGGCCTTTCTCTCACAGGTGTTTGCAGCCTTCAAGAAATCGTAGTCCTAAAACTTTCGAAATAAGTAGAGGAAAAATTATAAAATTCAATGAGCCCTCAGTCAGTGACCCTGACAGTACTTTCTGAACCATTGCCTACCTTAGGCAGTCTAGACAGGAACTGGGCTGGTGCGTGACAGATATCCCAGCTGTGCCTCTGCCAGGCACTGCATCTCCTCCCCTCAAAAAGCCAGATCCTCAGTGGGCACCCTGAAAACTTACACATGCAGTATCTGTATGGAGAACAGTGCACACTTGTACATAATCATGCACATTTTTATTATATGTATGTATAAATGTGTATATAAAAGGATACATAGTGTCACAAATATGTACTTTGTACACTATATATATACAAAAGTATATAAACCCACATTTCACCTGTTTACTAAAGCATGCAGATTTGTGGGGCTGTCAAGTCCAACCCAGCAGCCTTTGAGCATAGGTAATATTCTGCTCTTTTACAAGACTCTTTTTATAATGATTTTTTTTACACCATCCCTAGAGTTGTGAAAAAAGCAGTGAAATTTTTTTAAATTCTGTTCTGGGTGAGGTTTGTTTGGTTTTTTTATACAGAGAAGTGTGTTTTCCTTTTCTCTTATTCTCAGAAGACAGTTTTACCTCATAATTCCAAAAAGTTGTCGTTTAATGCAGAGGTCAGGCATGGAAATTTTTACCCTGAAGGGTAAAATTTGCACAAGCATTTTAGGTGGGTGACCAAGAAAAGTGGGTTAGAGTGGAAATTATTGCACAACATGGACAGAGACACGTAGAGAGATACCACGTCTGTCACAGACTAGTTTATTAATGAGGGTATGCCGTATCCTCCTGGCATGTAGCAAAAACCCTAACTTCCACTGAAACTGCATCAGAGATCAGTTTTTAAACTGGTAAGTGCTCTTGTCCTTTTTCCCTTTCTTTTTATTTGTTTTTGTTTTTCTTAAAGAATGAGAAGTTTGATGTCACCGTTTTTAGTCAGAGAAGGAAAGATGACATCCCCTATACCTGTGCAGATCTGGGACCAGACCACCAGAGATTTCCCTGGGAGATCTGAGTCTCACCTCTCTGTCTGAGGTCTTTGAAGGCACGAGGTGTGTTTAGAAGACATCAGGATATAGTTCACAAAACAATCCCACCAAATAAAAACATGTGGTCCAGGATACACTTTGGCTAGAGCTGTACGTGACTGATCCTGTCACCGCACATTGCAGGGAGCCATGGACGTGTCTGAAGGGAGCACTATTTTACATGGCAAATGAATTTTAAATGGAGATTTGGAAACTATGGGATGGTTACCTCTCACTCAGGAAAGAAGGGCAGACGGCATCTCATCTCGTGTTTTATAGGGAGACAACAAATACGCTTACTCTAGGATAAGGTCCTGGAAATGACAGGCCCTGCCAGAGCCATACATCCCCCAGCACAGGGCCGTGTCTCCCGGGAGGTGTTGGACGAGCGGGCAGCCCTGACCTCCTCTGGGCCCTGCCCGGCCTCTCCCGCTCTCCCACAGAGCAGCCATTTTGCAGTTGTGACCAGCCCTGTGCTGATAATTCTTTTCCCTCCTCAGGGAGTTCCTGTGAAATCATGCCAAACCCCTGACAGCCCTTTATGGTCCTGTGCCCAGAGGCCAGGGGTGCACTGCAGACACCTGGGCAGCCCCAGGCCGGGGGCAGCAGCAGCAGGAGAGCCCGGCCGGTCCCTGCGGCGCCCCTGGAGAGCAGAGGGCCACAGGCTCCGTCCCGAGCACCACAGCTCTCTCCCAAAGGTATGTGCTTTATATTGTTTGGGTTTGGTGGTATTTTATAAAGTACAGGCTTCTGGAAAGCTTGCTGCAAAGTTTCTTTTAAGTTGGTCTTAAAAAAAATTACCCCGTAACGATTCTTCCTTAAGGCTTTCTCCGAGTTAAATTCATCGCAATTCTGGTTTTCTTGTCATTAAATAAACTAGTTTGATTTAATAATTGTGTTTTATTACACCTGAGTGTATCTAATACAGTAGAGGGCGGGTTGAGTGTTTCTCTTTGGCCGTGAGCCGTGTTTGTTCCCGGAGCCTCCCGCAGCAGCTCGAGCAGGACGTGCCGGCAGCGCCGCCATTTCCAGAGGCCGGGCCTCGCTCTGTGGGTTATTGCACACACACTTCACTTTGTCATGCTAGGAGTCCCTGTTAATTGCTTTTCCTAGTAAATATGTACATAAGCAGACCTACCAAATGATTGGACAATCTCTTTTCCAGGTATTTTGACTTTGCTAGAGAGAAGGAGGTCAGGGAGAGGGGTGTCCTCAATGGGGCTGCAAGCCGGCCTGAGGGAAGGGAGCTTTCCTGGGTGCTGGGGATGCCCAAGACTGGGGCACATTGCTGCTTTCCTTCATTACATTATCACCACAAGCCTTTCCCTGCCATACCTTTGCTCCAAAAAACCTGCCAAAGCGGAGTATTCATCAGTGCCCATATTTGACACGGCCTTCATCAGTGAAGCAAAGTTACTCAAGGAAGAAGCAGTAAGGGATGATCAAGGTTTGGAGAAGTGCAGGAAATGAGCATGCTGACAGTGAGAGAAAGAGTGCAACCAAAGTGCTGAACCTTGACAACTTTGAGAAAGAGGGAGATGTGGCTGGACAATACAATGACTGGAGGAAGAAGTGGAGTTGAGGGTAAAATGACTGGTGACAGCAGGGAAAGGTAAAGGGAAGGGATGCAGATGTGAATGTGAGTTAAAGGGCAGACCACAAATATCACTTTGTCAAAGAAAAGAAGCAAGTGTCTGGGTGTGTAAACAGCTAGGAAAGAATAGGTGTATAGGCATATTATGTAAAAGTTTCTTTCTACTAAGGGCAAAGGCAAAATTCCCATGGCTTTATGAACAGATGGTCATAGATTTGCAGAAGCTGCCAAGCCCAGAGCCCCAGCCTCACTAAGCTGTCTGAAATGCTGTGAAGCCAGACATAGGAACTGGTTTGGAGTTTTGGGTTTTGTTTCTGCTTTGGACATCAGCTTCAAGAGCTTCAAGAGGAAAAGGGTATCATACATATAAGGACTAAAACTGGGAGAATGCATCTGCCCCAGTAACAGCCATAGGGTTTGGTGTGAACATCTGGAGTAACTTGCAGAACTTGGTGTTCTGAACTCTGACAGCTGGAATGAGCAGTAGGTTGAGTACCACCTTGGTATTTTAAGTATTCTTTTATTCTTTTTCATGAAAGTCTATAAGGAACTGAGTAGTCTTTTCCTTCAGTGTGTATACTTAGTTAGCAATAATGATTGCTCACACGAACTGTGTGACTAACATATAACTTACTTGGATGTAAGGTAGACTGACAATGCTGTGGCCTAAAGCCTGGCCTCTTCTTCCAAAAACATGACTTTAAAATGACAACAAAGAAAGCCTCCTCAAGAAATATGTTTTAATTTAGCATTCTTACATGCCGTTAGATATTCTGGTTTATTTGTGTTAGAACTTTATTTAACTGTGATGTGTCCAACCAGCAGGAAGGCTGTTCCTGACTTCTGTGGGCTTGGAACAGGCCGTTTTGCTGGCAGATAGATCATGTACTTAACCATGTCTGCACTGAAAACAGAGCCAAAGGTATAATATCACACTGTGATACCAGTTGATAAAGAAGGCTGCTGAGCTGGTTTCTCACTAAAGTCACAGAATTCAGGCAGTGAAATCCCTGGAGCATTCAGTCTGCTGCAAGCTGTGCAGGTGAAAAAGAATCAAACTAGTGGATTGGTAGCTAGATGCTAGAGAGTAGATACATAACTGCTCAGGATAGTTATTCCTTTGAAAACTTGGTTATTTTTAAAGTAAATCCATCCTTGTAACCAAATAAAGAAAAATATTTTAAAATTTACTGAAATCCTTTTTGGTTTTTTATTTCTGCTACTACTTCCCTTTTATATGGCAGTTCACTCACACTTAGATTCACTTTCTCCTGCTTACAGCAGCAATTTGATATAGTAGTGAATATCTGCCATGATTTCAAAGAAGTTTTCTGCAAGTGAAGAAATAAAAATGAATCATCATAGTCTTCAGTTTGAAGGTGTCTAAAAGCACATGAAAATATTTCTGTTGTGAAATCAAGTGGACAGTTTAGAACTTGATAAGAGAAGATCTAGTAGACATATATTTTTAGACATTTAATATTTAGTAACCACTGAGATTTCTCTCCAGCTTGAAGGCAAAGGCTCCAAGTTTGGGAGACATCTTTTGACCCACAAGTATTTCCCTAACCCATTGAAAATAGAACATGGAATTAAGAGAGCTTTAGATACGAACTGACCTATGTCTGATCAGCAAGGCACTTTCTCCAGAGAAACAGGTTTGAGTTGAATATGTGTAGATATTCAAGAACTGCCTGGATGCAATCCTGTAAAATGTGCTGTAGTATGACCCTGCTTGAGGAGGGAGGTTGGACAGGATGTGGCTCTCCTCCCTCACCCGTTCTGTGATTCTGTAAGACCTCACAGATGAAAAAGCCCTGCAAGCATTTAGTTACAAGGGAGATGGCACTCCTTCTGACAAGGTGCTTGTCTCAAATCCCCGATCCACATCTCTGTAGTCTATTCTTGGGACAGGGGGAGAAGTTTCTCATTGCAGGAAAAATGCCTCCTGCTCTCCTAGCTGGGTCTGCAAGCTGCACTCTCCTCCTCGGCAGTTTTTGTGTACTCCAGACAGTGATTTTTGTGGGATACTGTGTTATGCACAGACTTCTCTCTGTGCATGATGTAAGGGTTTGAGTTCCCCAGTGAGAGCAGTGACCTCTGCCAGGTAACAAGGGGCACCTCTCAGTGCCTTTGTTCTGCAAATGTGGCTTTCTGCCTGTATATCCTAATTCTTCATCTAGGGACAGAGACACCTTCTGGTATCAGGTACTTTTTGGAGAGATCCTGATTCCTGCTGCATGCTTTCAAGCCAGAACTAGACTATGGCTGTAGGATAAATATCCCAGACAATGACTAATTCCAGTTTGGTACACAGTGAGGAATAGCATGCAGTTTTAAATATCAATCATTTGTGTCTAGTAATGAGCATTTCTGGTTTCAAGATGACTAGCATAAAGACATCTGTGTTCCATTTTATGGCCAAGAGAATCCAAAAAATATAAAAGGACAAAAAAAACTAAAGTTAGAGATAACTCATTGTGTTCATTTGCCTGTGAAAAAATTATGTACCTTGCCTTAACATGGGATGCAGGAAGGGATCACATGGAATCAAGTTTGCATCCCTGCGTACCAGAGTGCCAAAGAAAGCCCACATCTCAGCAGTTCCCTTGGCGCCAGAGGAGTCCTAGGTTAGATTGAAGCCAGTATAGTAGCTCTGTTGTGCTGCCTCTCTGGGGAAAGAGGGGCCATGGGCAGAGATGTGCTTTATAAAGAAGATTCTCTCTACCAGCACAATCAGTCGAGCCCAGAGCCGTATGGACTCTGTGCACAGCAGCTGGACTTGCTGTGCATGATCACAGCTCCAGCTCTGCCTTGATTCAGTCAAGCTCCAGTGCCCAGTGCCACTGTAACCAAGTCAGGAAAACATCAATCACTGTGTGCTGTAGGGATCTGCCCGGAGCCCAGGGCAGCCAGAGCAAGCCTGTGCTGGAATCTCAGCTCTTATTGTAGCCCTGCCAGCCTGAACCTGTCTTGGCTAAGTCAGTCCATGTTAGGGGCTCTATCTCCAAATGCAAACACGACCTGTGAGTTATTACAGGGCCTTCATCCTACCAGCAATCCTGACATAACGTCAGCTGTTGCTCCCAGCCATCCTCTCACACAATCTCATAAATACCACTGCAAAATCTCAGGTGTGCTGGAAACACTGCTATATCAGAAAGAAGTGTATTCTTCGTGTTTTCTTTATTATCTTAAGTCCGGTGTGGAGGAAATCTAAAATTTTCTGTTTCATCTCTCAGATTTGGCTTTGTGTTTTGTCAGTGGATTTTGTTTTGGCAAATTATAGGAATAGATGCTCTTGATGACGAACTCATCCCTCCTAGATTTAAACACAAGTTTATTCAAACTTGTCTTTTTAAGATCAACTTGACATAAGTTCAGAGTTCAAACTGAACAGTGCAGTGTTTTCTCCCTGTTGAAGAAGAGAGAATTAATGAGGAGAGGCATAGCTAAAAGGCTCACTGGAACTTTTATTGGAATCCTATCTAAATTTGAATAGCAGAAATCATTAAGAATTCTGCTACTTATTGAGAGTCTCACTACTTCCTTTTTTCAAACAGGCTGATATATTTCTAGAAGAATCTTTCCCACCATATTTTTCACATGTACTTCCCATTCCAAACTGAAAAGAACACAGCACAGATTTCTTCTTGATAAGTGTGTGCACAGGCAAGTTCCTTAGCATCCCTGTTCAGGGAAATCTCTGCCTTTGTTTAAAAGCACATGTTCTCTGAGCAGATAGTAATTTACATTTTTTGGGATGCCATCTGCACTTTATCTTGTAATCCCAGGATGGGATAAAGTACACTTAAATGTTGGTGTTAAACTTTCAAAACTTTAACTTACAAGAGTGTGAGGATGTTCTGTCAGTGAAAATTTGAGATTTTTCAGCTTACAGGAACTGAATGAATTGCATTTTATCCTAGGGATATGTAATCAGTTATATTTTCTTTGATCTTGCAGATAAGTATTAATGATAACCAGAAGGAGAATCAACAAAGAAGTAGACTCATATCTATTCTCAGAGTACTTGATCTGAAACTGGAAGATTCAAATCTTGTGGACTTATATTTCATCCATAGTTTCTTGGTACTCTGTATTTATGATAGAAGGGTAAGAGAACCTCTGCCTCTGGACAGTTACCTACTTCTTCAAAGCAGCTGTGTAAAGTGGTTTCTCTCACAGGACATGATTTCAGGAGGAATGAAGGGAAAAAGAAAGGAATCTCATCAATTGAGAATTTGATTTATTTTATTGAAAGAAGGCTTTGATATTGTTATACATATATATAAATATATGCATATACATATATACATATACACAAATGCAATTTCACTACACTTAGACAGTGCATTCATTGAGTTTAATGCGTTTGAAAATGTGAGTTAGTTCAAAGGGGATTTCTGTTTATTAAATGAAATTATTTTTTTCCTCTTCTGTCTGCTTTAGCATTCATAGGAACAGTTTTCAGTTGTGATTCTCCTATTGCTAGCTCTCCCCCTGAAAAAAACAACTAGAGTATGTGAGAACACTTACTGTAAAACAGAGGTTTCCCAGCAAGATCACGTTCAAGAATTGGGCATGCCCATCTATAGAGTAAGTGTCTTTTAGTGGTCTGATGATCATTACTCCTGCAACGGAGGAAATTACTATATTCCTTACTCAAAACATTCTTACAAACTCAAGCATGACTATCAACAGTACATTTATTCGTGAAAAGGAGCCTAAAAATTGTAGGTGTTCCTCTTACATCAGCTTATATCCTGTTGACAACTCAAATGACACTAGGCCTACTTATTAGTTTCTAGTGGTTTAACTGACAACTTTTGGTCTCATAAATGTACTATAAATACTATCTGCAGCCCAGCCTTGCTGTTCAGTGGTACACCAAGTGTTCAGATGGCTGAGAATGCTGTTTCCCAATGGGAAATGTGGCATTTGGCAATCGTTTATTCTGATTTCCTTTGAGGATATGAAGGAAAGATTTTACCAAAGTAATACCTGAGTAAAAAATCAAGCAACAAAATGATTAATACCAAAGCACAGACTGTAGAATGAATGCTAAAGTGCAGATTTTATTATATCTTTAAAGTAGATAGGGTGATTGCATACTTTTACCTCTATAGGGAAATACATTTGTGCTTTCCACACATGAGCTTGTGGGAAAATTGCATGGGATTGATTTCATGAGTTTGGAAATGAGCCCTGGTGTTGAGAACTTCACAGCCCCAACTCTGAACTCACTTGGCAGCATGGATGTAGGAACCTTTTTCTCCCAATGAAGTCACTCCTGCCAGTGGTTACAACACAAAGAGGCTCATAAAGGACAAATCGTAATATAACAAAGTCCCACCATAGGGTGAAAAAAAACCTGGATTTTTTTTCATCTGGAACAAGACAGTTTTTAGAGAGAGAGAAAAGAACCCACCCTAAATGCTTACTGGTTTTGGTTCCTGTGGAGCTATGCTGCCCCTCTCTTGTCAGGAAAAATCAGGGAAATTATGAGAGACTGTGAAGTGCAGGTTTAGCCAATGTAAGATTAACACATTTACTGAACTTTAACCTCATTTTTCTAGTACCTAAGTTTACCATGTTCCTCATTGCAGTGAGGAACAGTCAAACTGTCAAACAGTCAAATTTCTTTTGTTCTTGGCCTCCTTCTTAAGAACATGAGAGTTATGGGGCTTTGCTCCTACACCACCTTAGGCAGCAGACAAATTGGCTGGTGACTTTCATCTGAAGTTGATGTGATGTCAGGATCACAAGATACATTAAGTTCCTACCAGCCATTTTAGGGAATTCGTGCCTATAGGTAGAAAAGAGTCTGAACTGAGAGCAAACAGAGGTTGATCCCTGCCCAAACTTAATGGCAGAGGGAGGTGACCAGGAAACCTGTGCTTATTGCTAGGCTGCCAAGAAGTGTCACCCAGAGGCAGCCACCGAGTCCCTCTGTCTCGGATAAGCGTGCAGAGGATGTGGGAAGAGAGCAAGAGGAGGGGAGAGTGATGGAGAGACACATGGGAAGGTCAAGGTGGCTTAGGAGGGGTTGGATTTTGCAGGAGTGGAACATTTGAAGAATAGGAAACTTCATTCCAGAAGAAACAATGCTCCATGTTCAAAGAATTATTTATTTTTTAATATATATTCAAAATTCTGTTTCTTTTTTTGTGGTTTCTTTTTTTGCTGCCCACATTCATTAATGAAGCCTGTGACAAGATGAAGTTAGCAGTTTGGGCTGTATATTTACCTCTGGAAGATTTTAGCCATCACTCAGAACAATATATTAAAACTCTCAAGAGAAGATGCAGATGCATTGCACTGAAACAGATAAATGCTGATCTCAGAATAAGACATGAGACTTCAACCTCTTCTTTTCAGTCTCAGAATAATAGACTCCCTGCTGAAGCAAACAGAAAATGTGTTGTCAGTGCAGATAAGAGAACCTTAGAATACCTTGAAACTGTGATTCAGCACACTTGAAGTTGCTACTGTTTTACAAGAAGGTGCTGACTCATTTACTAACTGCATGCAAAACAATCTAGAAGTGCTACTCTTTTTCTCCAGAAAACTTTATACATTACTATCAATAGCAATCACAGAATCACAGAATGGGTCAGGATGGAATGGACTACACTTCAACAGCTCCAACCTCCCTGCCCAAGCAAGGTCATCCCAAAGCTCATGGCATAGGATTGCAATCAATTGCAGTCATGAGCAAAGGATGGCCAGAAATGAGTTTTGGAAAGGCAAATGATTCTACACTTGCCAAAGCTGATCAGTTCTTGTTGGGGATTATCAACAACTTTCAGGAACAAATCTGATCACTGGTCACAAGAGACATCCTTGTTCATCCCTGGTTCTAGAAGCTTGTTCTCTTGTGGTGTGATGAGGTAGGAAAGGGATTGATCAAACTTGGAATGTTGTCAAAGGAACTGATAGAGACAGAGAGAAGGCAGTCAGAAACAGGTACAAAGTTATTCTTTCTGTTGTTTCATGCTTTTTAAGGCAGACTGACAGGTCAGGTCAACAACCAGATTTTTCTGTCTTTTTTATTTCTTCACAGCAGCAAAGAGATAAAGACTGTCCCTGCAAAGAATTTGGTAAATGTCTATAACCATTTATTTGGTAAGGGTTTTATTGTGAGGCTTTTTTCATAAAAAATAACATGCTAACTGAAAGGTAATTTTGTTCACATTTCCTAACAGTGAATGCCCTAAAAGTCTAGGAAATGCCAGTGAAGGAGTCCTTAGTATCTGGATAATCAATATCAGATGATGCAGCATTCAGCACTGCACTCTGATTTCCTCCAGCAGAAGTAATACTTGCCCTCATGCAGCATCTGACCACCCATACTGCGAACCTCCAGTTACTGCCACACACGTCCAAACTGACTCCAGCTTCAGTAATGTGAGATGTCGTATGGAAAAATACTGCACTGAGTGAACACACAATGTGCCTGGAAGTTTTGAGCTGTGTTGAAGTTGAAAAGCAGTGCTCTGGAGTCCTCCATCACCTGTGCCTTTCTTCCTGATTTCACACCTCCTCACATATTAAATATCTTTTCAGCAATTTTGAAGTCCTTGTACAGTCTATCTGACTTTTACTAGGGAACTTACTGAAATGGATGCCAAAGCAGCTCTATAGCAAAGACCCAGGTCAAACTAGTATTGATATAACCTCCTCAAATCTCTCTAGATGGAAACAGATGGTGAAACTATCCCATGCTCCTTCTTCAAGAGTTTAATCAAATCACTTTTTTTTTTCTTGTAAGGTAAATGACGGCAGGACAGGTACGAAAACCGTGATCAATGATCAATTTGCAAATTGTCAGTCTCATTCTTCCTTTAGGGTCACACCCAGGGAAACTGTCTCTCCTCAGCAGACCTGGGAAGTGGATTCAAAGTGCTTGCTCTGCATCTCTCAGGGTAGTATCTAAACTTCCATTTTCTGTATTCTAGCTGAGCAATTTATCTCATTTATTCAATGTGTAACGTGAGCCTACTACTGCCATTTGTGCTTTTGTATAGGACTGGCTGTATTAAAAGCTGCTGATATAAAGTAATATGAATCCCACCATGGAGAGGCAGGAATGAAGTGCATAGCTGCTCAGAGGGATCTGGACTCCAGCAGTTCTGAGATGTGTCTGGAGATCAGGGGTTGACTGGAAGAAACAAAAGTACCAGTAGGGTTAGAGTTTGGTGTTGAGTGGAATGGATGAGGAATGAGTAGCACATAAATGCTGGATTTGTGTGCCCCAGTGCCTCTTGTGGATCCAGCCCAAAGCTTTCCACTACTGCCCCGCCAAAGTGCCTCAAGTCTGTCCAGCTGGGAGATGAGAAGCTGTGCCACTTTTTATGCCTTTTCTTACAGTTCCCTGAAGGGTTAATTAGTACACAGAAATAATAGTAATTCCTTGTTCTTTTTACAGGGCCTTTCATCAATAGAGCTTAACCTTAGTTTTAGGGAAACTAAGGCAAAAAAGCTGATATTTGCCCAAATTCACACATCTAGTGAGGCTTAACACTAAAGGTAGCTTAGTTTTGTGTATTGACTTTTCTTTGCACATGCCCCTAAAGTCTGATTTTGGAACTGAAGAATTAAAATCAGCCTGTACTGCACATTCCTGAAGACTTGTACAGCTAGAAATGAGAAAGACCACAAAATATTGCATAAAAATATCTCCATTGAAACTGGAAGAAACTTGGACAGCAAATTCACTGGAGCAGGATTTTAATCCAAAATAAGAAATGCATATTCTCCCATAAGTGCGTATATGATATATAATTGTAGTATAACCTTATGACACTACAGAGCTGCACGACACTACAGGAAATACACAAGCACAGGACAGTCTCCACTGGAAGAGTTTCACACTCGAGTATTTGCACCCAGTCTCTTCTGCATTTGGTTTTCATGGGGTCTACAAGAGACAGGACAATGGGCAATCATAGCCCTCCTCTCCTTACTCAAGAGAGACACAAAAATATTAATCTAGTTTAAATCTATAGCATAGTGATTTAATATTTGGTGGTTTGTTGTTTTTTTTTTCAGGAAGGGAGTAAGATTGATTTGTAGATACATCCATGTCCTCTTGTCATAATTTATTTTGAGAAAAACTATAAAGCACTGATTTTCAAATCTGACCTGTAGCTAATTACTCAAGTGTATGGCTATAATGAAGTTTATTGCACCATGCCCTTGGTCTTCTCTTCTCATGGAAAACTTATTTTTTTTATTTTTTTATTTAATTTTTGCCCATCATGTAGCATTTCAATATTATCCCTTTAAATATGTAAGTCTTTTGAGGTTCTTGCAGTGCTTCTAATTATGCTAGCTGCCAGGAACTACTCTGAACATCATCTAAAACCTAAGGTTTTTTAATTTATTTTTTCTTGTTTGTCTGTGCCTTGAAAACTGTTAGTTACAGCTGTGTGGCTTCTGCACTTTGTTTTTATCATCTAAAGACCTAAAGATAGAGTGTATTTTCTCCTCTAGTGATCTGCTACCTGGCCTTTTCATTCTCTCATCCTTTGAAATGCTTCTGTTCTGCTTCCTCCTAAAGATGCCTCCTCCCCACCTCTCTGGTCCATAATTTCCCACTATGCCTTGTAGCATTCAATCCAGCACGGGAGGTGTTAAAGCTGCTGTAGAAACAGGAAAAGCTGCTGCCAGCTCCCCTGCTGTGGAGGATCCCCACAAAGAGGGGAATTCTCTGAGGGAAAAAATGGGAGATGCAACTCTCATGGCTCCAGCTGTGCTGCACAAACAGAATCAAAGGATTGATGGAAAACCCAAGCAAATTTTATCTTGTTGGAGGAATACCTGTTTGAAGAATAATGTGGTGTAATTCAGAACATCACTTTGGCTGATGCCTCACTGTTGCTTTTTGCTTTCCCTACTGTTTCGCATTTCTCTGTGTGGCACTTACAGAGGCAAAAAATAGGTGTTTGCAAAGAACTTCCAGAGCAAAAGCAGAGGGAGTGCTTGTTTCCTGGAGATTAGTTTATACATGGTGTGACTCAACCCTGATAAGATCAGCTTATAAGAGGATAGCTGATCATGATTTCTGATTAGGTTTTTTTCTTTTTATTTATTTAGAAGTTTATTTTTGACCTAGAGCGATATTTTATAGCTGGCATTCATTCCTACAGAAGTTGGAATCCTATCACAGTCCACAGTGGAAGAGTTGGATTTTAAAGGATGAGTCTTCATAACCCATGGATTAGCTCACCTTTGTCACACGGCTCACTGAGGTGATGCAGCCAAGGTGGCTGTTCTTGTACTCAGACTCTCTGTGTTCCAGAGGAAGTCTGTGCCTGAATGCCTCTGGTCTGCAAGACACTGTACAGGCTTTTGATTTCAGGAAAAAGAGTTGAATCCAGAGGCAAAGGCACAGTCTCCAGCTACACAGGGCCAGTGGTTGGGCACTCTCAGAATCCAAGCCTAAAGCTTCCTTGGTGTCACCTCACATAAGTGTGTATGGATGACTAGGGAGCTTAAAGGTCCATGTGTAGTGCAGAGAGGAAAACTCTTAGATGGGAAAAGACTCAGCCAAATTAGTGCAGAACTCCATTTCAATGGGAGAATTTTTGAGCTGACAAAGCCATCACTGCCAAAATTACCAGTATTGCCACGTTAGTTAAGGGTGAGAAACTAACCCCAGAGTTGTCACATACAGCTGCCAGGGTGCTGCAAGCAACCACTGCAGTCCTTTTTCTGGCAACATATGTGGTGTATGAGACAGGCAGTTTAGGAGTAGTATCTTTTAGCCAAGGCTGCTTCCAGTGCAGGTGGAGGATTTACAAAATGAAAAAAAAAAAAAAAAAATTGGGGAAAGTAATTTAAAAAAAAAGCAAAAGAATGTGGATTGGATTGCTGTTGCTGAATTATTAAGAATTATAATTATGTGCAAATTGTTCATTTCTGGTGAATATTTAGCGCATGGAGTAGGTGAGAGAGAATGGCTGAAAAAGGACACAAGACAGATGAAAAATTTCAAATTTTGAAATCTGTTATTAAAAGCTTTTACTTTGTGGTGGGGGCTTTTTGGCTGGTTGTTTTGGATTTTTCTGTCAGTTCTTCAGAAGGAAAACAGTTTCTCAGTAAGGTCTGAAGTTGAATGGTACAGTGAGAATTGACATTAATTATATGACACTTACAGTAATTGATGTTTAAGATCAAATTTAGAGTAAAATGTAGTTTTTGTTATAACTACTATTTCCCTATGCAGATACGAAAATGTTGTGTCCGTAATTAAAAGACAAGTCAGAGATGTGTAATGGCTCAAGTTTACAAGTTTATAGTAGATGAAGGTGTATTTCGAAGTATTTACACTAAAACTATTGATATTTAGGAAGAGCAACTTTTTTTGAGGCAAGTCTGAATGTGCTCCCTTCCAAGTAGGATGCAATTCTCAGTGCTCTCTTCTCCCACCTTCTGCCCACACAGATTATGTGAGAAATGTTTCAGTGCCTTACTATATATAGTCAAGGCTTCTTAACTCTCCCCTGGAGGTCAGTGGGAGGTGCTGAAACCGAGATGTGGGAGGAAACGAGCCACGTGGGAGTGAGCAGCAGCGTCCTGAACCTGGGAGGCACTGGGAAGAGATGGGTCAGCTTCAGCCGTCACATCCAGCAAACGTCTCAGTGGGGGTGCAAGGGAAAGAGTTGGTGCAGAAATAACTGTTGTTAATAGTCGTGTGGAGGTGGAGTGGGGCTTTTGCTTTAACTGAGAAGTTTGAGCTGTCTAAATGAAGCTGAGGGGAAAGGTGGGACTGAAGGATGCCAGTAAGAGGAAATTGTGAATACGCTTACAGGTCCCCTTTGTGAGCTGGCAGACTGTGTACTGGGACAATCTCCAAACAGGCTGGGCAGAAATGATGTAGGAAGAGTCATGTATTCCAGTGATTTATGATAGGAAATTTCCCATGGCTGAAATATTTGTCATTACTGGATTTGTCTTGCTCTTGTAGTAGGTATTATTGTTATAATCTATATAGCTGACCAGAAAATATTCCTCAACTCTCAGAACTTTCCTACCCTCCAGTTGAAATCTGGAAATGGAGAAAGACAAAAATTTCAAGTGACTTTTTTTTAATAGTTTGGTGGACTGGTTTTTTGGCTTTTGAGGGGTTTGGGTTTGGGTTTTTGGGGGGAGTTTTTGTTGTTGTTTTGTGGGGTGTTTTTTTGATTTTTTTTTTTTGTTTTGTTTTGTTTATTTAACAAATTTTTTTTATTGGAAATATCTATCTGCACTAATGATTGACTCTTGCACTGAGATCTGGCTTGAAGGGCTGTGTTCTCCACAAACAGGTGCAAAAATGAGAACCTGCTCCAAGCATCTCTCAGCCTTGGAAGCTCAGGGACAAATTATCTACTTTGGAGGAAAATGTGTGGTGTGTTAATATTTTTTTAGATAATGAGTTTTAATTGAAGACATGTTAAACAGCAAAATTGCAGGGGAAATCTCACATGGCTTTGAATGGGACCTGCAATTTACTCTCCCTTTAGATGATATGTTGAATCTGATGGCTAATCATGACCACTGAACAGGGTTTAGAGCAGTTTCTATGTAACTTGGCATGCACTTTTCAAATTATTCTTTTTCCCTCAGGCAAAGATTTCTTCTGTGAGGAAGGAATATTCATTGCCTAATTTTACAATAGGAAAATGTTGTGGGTTTTTTCTGGGTTTTGTTTGTTTGTTTGTTTGTTTGTTTTTGGTTTGGTTTGGTGGGGGGTTTTTTGTTTGTTTTTGGGGTTTTTTGTGATTTTTTTGGTGTGGTTTTTTTTTTTTTTTGTTTTGTTTTGTTTTGTTTTGGATTTTTTTTTTCACAGAAGTAGAAGTAAGTGAGGAATAGGACGCAGGTTCTCTTATGTGAAAAGCCTTCCTCTGTCGGTTTTAGAATTCAATGAACTTTTGTGAGTTTGTATATGAAGTAAGCTCCATTGGGTTGGGCATTATCCATTTCCATCTCAAGGAATCTTACTCAGCTTTAGGATGTCAAATAAGGAAAGTTTTCATTTATTCATATTTCAATAGAATACACGTGACTGGGTATAATCATTGAGTAGTTTTTTCTTTCAAACCCAGTAAAATGAAAAAGGAGATGTGTATTGGACAAAACACTAATATTTCAGAATTAGAAAGGAAAAAAGTAGGGTAGAAAAGAGGAACTATTTTATTGGGTTGCAACTTGCATTCTTTATTTGGCATCTATTTCATTATCTCCTATTTCCTGATGATAACATAATGTCCTCTCTTTTCCTGTTACCCAAGCACTTTACAGAAGATGTGTTGCATGCCTGTTGGCAATCATGGACAATTTGACATTCACAGCTTCTTTTTACATGACTTGACACCAGTTCTTTTTCAAAATACTCCCTCCCTCATCAGTGGAATACATCTCCCCCTTCCCATTGCAGTTTTACACACTGAAGAGCAGCAGATATTATCTGCAACAGGTTTTAAGATCCAATTGTGTGCGTTTGGACTGAGTTCCTGTTCTTGGATATTACCCTTTTGGAAGTCAGGGGTGCTCCTGGTGGTCCTGGGGACATGGGAAAACCTATGACTTACTAGGTGTCAGAAGGAAACAACTCTGTTTCAATTTCTTCCCGGGTTGGTTTTAAACAGCAGGTCTAGAGGAGCTGTAAGGTCTTCTGTAATCATGGTGGGTGCCTCATTGCTTTGTGAGCAGCCCAAACACATTCTTTATGTGAGACCAAGAGACACGTTCCCTCACTCATGTCAGGTGTATTGCCATATGTAAATATAAAGCCAAGCTGACATCTGCTCTTAAACTTGCTGAGAAAGGTTCCCCTTCACCCTGGAGACTCAATTACCTTCCAAGCAAGGTTCCTCCCCTGCCACACAGCACACAGCTCCCTCTATACAGCAGGCACAGATCTTGGAAATGTTCCATCTCTGAACTGCTCTGACTCTTCTCTCCCACCTGGTGCTTGGTCACAGTGTCTATCCTGGGCCCTCAGCAAGAGACAAAGATATGTTTTGGAAAGACAACACATCTACTCTCCTTTTCCACAGCCCTCTGTTCCACTGATGGGAAAACCTGCCCTCCTCAGAGTGTCTGCCAGTACTGCTACCTTGGCTTGACCCAGCCTTACCCTGAAAGTTAACCTTTTGGTTTCAAATGTGTGGGTTGTAGCTGTATGGATCCACAGAACAGAGATTTTATTACAGCTTTCTCATAGGTCCCAATCTGATGGAATCATCACTTCTGAGGTCAAGGGCAGGACCTCCAAAATTATTACCTGAAACTATCCTCCCCCATCCTTTTTTCAGTCACCCAGCAGACACACAGTATCTCATCCTTCCATCCCAGCTGGTCATCTTCTTTGGGATAAGAGTGAAGACACAAGTAAGTACCTCAACTATGGGAGCAATTAGTGACTTGTTTTCATTAACTACTGGTTTGGGGTCAATGGAGGTCCACAGTCAATGTCAATATTTTCTGTCTGATGAAAGTTTTCTGAGTTCAGTGATGCATTTTCTTTTCAGGTTTGACAGTTCATTCTGCAGGGACTCCAGTGCAGACTGTGAAGTAGTTAGATTTTCTTTGCCACTTCCACTCCTGCCTTATGTCCAGGCATTTTTTCCTCCATTTTTCATTATTCATTACACAATGAATATACTGAATTGGGATTGTTGTGCACATGTTCTTTATGGATGTCCATTCGCCCTATTACCAATGCTTCTTTTTTTTGGACTGAGCTAGTAGCTTTTAGGGCTTTTTTTTTTTTTTTTTTTGCAATTTCTTGACCCATAAAGATGAAATTCTTACCTGGACTTTCACAGAGTAAGGCTTGTTTCTTCTGTGACTTTATTTTAAGAGAAGTCTTGTTGGTGCCTTCAACAGTGCTGAGCAGGGATTTGTGTGAATGCTCAGCTATCTAACAGAAGAACCTAGTCTGCTTTTTTAATTTTGGGGTTCAGTTTAAAGTAACAAACCCCAAATCCTGAATTTCTCAGATGTCTGATTCTACCAGTGGTCACTGCAGTGGTCAAACCCAGTTAGAGGCTATCCTGCTTTTCCGGCACCAATCCTAGCAGCATTCACTGCAGAACTGCTACAATGGTTATTTAACTTCCAGTAGGCCCTGAGCTGCTGAAGATCACACTTTGTGTAAAAATATTTTAAATAATTAATATGTGGATATTAGATATTATTATGCTGAGCAAGAAGCTGATGTAGCCAGAGAAAAACTATATCTCATCTCTAATGTATAGAGTATCTATTAATCGTCAATGGTTCCTGAATTGCTAGTAGGCAGAAGTTAAATATAACCTTATATACAGTCTTCTACTGAATTCCCTAAATTCTCCTTATTTTAAGCTACTTTTAGGGAGAAGCTGAGTTATATACTTGCTAGGGTAAGTCCAAGCTTTTGTTTTGTTTCTGTAGATATTAAGACACACCTTGTCCCTTATCAAAGAGAATGACTAGATCTGAGAAGCACTTGTGTAGGAATGTGGAGAAATACTTAGGATCTTGATTGTTTTTCCAAACAGGATCCCAGGGAAAAAAAAGTTGTATTCCATAGATGACATCATATAACAGTATCATATCATGTGTCAGTTGACCTGCCAAACCATTCAAAGTGCTTTCCAGGGCTATGCTTTTTTTTTTTTAATTAGGCATCATATTCAACAAAAAGAAAGTTTTCCTCCTTAATAATTGCAAAATTTGCATAATAAACTCATAATCTTACTGCACATGACATTTGCAATGGTTCAAGCCATGGGGCCTTAACTGAGAGACATTCATGTCAAGAGGACATGGATGGTAGAAATGTCCTTTTAAATACAACCAGCCCTTGCAACTGGGGCAACTTTCATGTGTGAATCCACTGTTGGTGCTTAAAGCAGCGAGTGAGTTTGGGATGATCTGGTCTAAGGGCAGAGACTGTGGAACAAGAAATTTCTGTCCATCGGAGTTTTCTGTCTCATCTGGAACATCTAGTGCTTCAGTGGGTGGGAAATACTGTGGCAATAAGGAGGCAGAGGAGAAGGTCTCTAGCTGCCCACGCTTTTCCCCATAAAAGTACACCAGCCTAGTGTAACGATGGGAACAGAGGAGAACTTAATAAAAGAACCCCTCTTGTCCCTTTTGAACTGTATAAGCATGGATCTTTGGCTAGGACACCTATTGTATTGAACAGTGAGCAGCTGCTGCCAATACACAGTTGAGAACTGAAGGCTATTTAGAGAAATAATTGCTTTAGTTTCCAAGATGCTCTTGGAAATAGGATCTAAATTTCTTATTATAATCTTACCTGGCAAAATACAGTATGTTCTAAATAATAATTAAAATTCTTAAATGAAAAATTCTCAAAGAAAGCAGGTCAGTCTTTCAGGTTTGAAATGGCAAAAAAGTAGGAACAAACAATCCTCTCGTAAAAGGGAGAATATTATTTTTGTCCTGTTCTCTCATCAGAGTGAGAAATGGAACACCTGCGCTCGTCCTCTCTGGAGTAGTGCTTGGGACTGTATTTTTCACTGGGAGTATCTTTCCTTCGAAAGAAAAATGTCAAAAACAAAGATAGAGAATTGGATACTTTTATTTTTCTAGCCCACCCCACAGGATATGATGTAGAGTGCTCTATTGTTTACATTTCTCCAGATTAACTATTGTATTTTGGTAATTTTTTTTTTAAGTTGTGCCTTCTTAAATTGTTTTTAAGGAATAGTGCTTCTCAAATGCATCCGAAGTTACTGAAAGTTTTTTAAAGTGTTGGCAGCAAGCAGTTTCTTGCCTCTTGCAATTAAATGCCCATATTCCTCTCTTATGCTGATAATCTTAATAATACTTTTTCAGAATGGCAGAACTGAGAGTGTACCCAGTGAGGGAACACAGGTAGGGCCCTAAATACACAAAAAAATCCTTCATCTGAGTGTAATCTTACAGTCACTTCCTAAATACTATCTAATACTGGGAATCAGGACATTGGTTAAGAGGTTGCAAATTCTGAGAATTCATCTCCTGCATTTTATAGTTAAGCATTTCTTCCCTTTTTTTTTTGTAGTTCACAACCAAAAATTTAAACACTTGCTATCTATCTCCCTTTTAATTGAGACAGCAGGATCTTTTCTAAGATTCAGCTGAAACTGAAAAACAAATTTTCCTTACATGGCATCCAAGTTTTGACTCAAACATAGATGCTATTATTTGTATATCAAATAAAAATAGATGGCATAGTATTTTAGGACTTCACCTCCTACCTTTTTATTTCCTTTTTCCCTTCCTGTTCCTACTAGCCCAGATGGTTTAGAACTGAGAACTGCAGGATTAACCTTCAACAATTTATTTATTTCCAGAATTTTTACTTTGTTTTCATCTCCATCCTTTAAAATCCTTGTTTTTAAATGAAAATTCTACAGTCCCTTCCCAACAATCTTGTCTTACTCTGAGTGTTCACTCAACTTTTTCCAGAAGTTTGGATCACTCATTGGTCTCATGGTTCTCAGCTGAAAGGAAGACTTGTGCATGACATTTTAAAAAACACTAGTTTTGATGAGTGAGATAATAAATGTTCAGCATTTATCTCTTAATCCTCTGGCTGATGCCATGCAAAGATGTGAGTACCAAGGAAGAGAGCCAGCTGGGCTTCTGCCTCACGAAACATAATCGTTCCCTTTGCTGTTTATCACACCAAGCACCACACTACCATCTTCCTCTGTGAGGAGCCTCCTAAGGGCTGCCAGCTGAAGTCTGCTGATGGCAAGGGGCCTTTGGGGACTACTGTGCCATCCACACTGGAAAAATAGCCTCCCACTGCAGCACATCTTGTTTCTGTGGAACTGTCTTGGGGAAGGACAGTGACAATTCCTCTTTAGAAATATAGTATCAATGTTCAGTGTCTATAATGTTCGGGTCAGAAGCTCACCTGTGTTATATCACAAAGTATAATTAAATTATTGGAAAAAGAAAGGGAAACACAGAGAATAATTGATAACACATTTCTGTGGGCCATCTATTTTCTTTGGGGAAAAAGAATAAAATCTATTTTTGAGGGGCAATCTATTTTCATGCCTTACCTGTTTTCCACCAATGTACACAGATAAGACAGATGGCTCACTGTCCGTTTTAAAATTTGCTGGGGAAGCAATTCCTTTTGTGAGTGAAGTTAGTCTTCCCAACAACCAAAGAAGTCCAAGCCTAGGATTTTCCCACTGTAACCAGGTCTCCTTTGCCTGAAAGAGCTACAAAGAAGAGATATGCAGACAACTACATGTGTAGGTTTCCCTGAACAGCAAAAATTAAAGGGAAACAGGGTCTTAAACTAGGGGCAGGAAATATAATTTACCAGCTCTGTGAACTCTGTCTGGGTTGAAACCTGTTCATTTAGCAGGCATTGAACCTGTTTGGTAATTTTTTATTTCCTGCACCCATTTTTTCTATCTCACCCTGTTGGAGTGCATTTCAGGGATGCCTGGAGGGATGACAAGTTACATCAGCCAGCAGTGAGAAGTGTGGGTGATCAGCATCTCATAAGTTTGGACCCTTCTACGAAGACTTTTTTGGCTGGAGTCAGAGAGCAGGGGCAAAGCACTTTGCCCACAGCCTGACTTGGAGTTCTCTGTGCTTTGAGCGATGCTGACAGCAGTCAGAAAACTATAAATCCATCCTGTGCTTCACAACCCCAGCAGCAAAATTGCATCAGTTTATCTGTGACTTAAGAAGGAAGACTCAAGAGCAGTTAATGTATAAGGGAGCTGATCTATAATTACCCCAAGAATGAGTTTGAAAGCATTTTTAGTGATATAAAATGCAATAGCAGTGTTACATAAGCACAGCAACAATCATACCATCTCTAAATGGTTGCATACTGCCTCTTTTGACAGCTGTGGTGGAAAATGGATCACTGGATGGTCATGAAATGAATATTTTCCCTAATCAGAATGGAGAGCTTTATTACCCTTATAATTACTTGTTTAGCAGTCACTTATTAATTTTTTTTTAATCCATGAGTAATAAAATGGGCCTGTTTATTAAATAACATTTTAATTGGGAATCATTTTTAACATGTGCCAAGCTCTTAATGTTTTCTCCTGTGCAATTACTTAGATAAATGCTTTTATTTCTGATAACTCCATTGACTCCATAAGACAAACAAAGCCCTCCCTGGTATACAGCCCATCTAACAGGCTCCAGAAGCCTTAGCTTCACTCAAACAGCTAATTTTTAACATATTGCAATAGAATATTGCTTATTTTACTAAATCACTTTAACAGACTCCTGATAGATACTGTGTATTTACAGCTCATTTGAATTCAAATTTAATATTTTTGCTCAGCTTAATTTTTTATTGAGTGCACTGGAAACCTTGCATTTAAACTTTTTTTTTTTTATTTTCAAATTTCACATTTTCATTAAAACACACCTCAGAGGCAATGTTGACAAATCATTTTGCAAATGTCTGCATACTACTTGGCCATGTATAAAACTTGTTTAAAACATTATGAATGTTGATGTAGTGTTGAGTAAATATTTTAAGTGTTGATTTCAAAATAGTCATGCTCATTCTGAAGAAATGAAAAGATCTTTCTTTTGTCTCCACAATAAAATCTGAACTTTAGAGGTGGAGGAGGTTGTTTGTTTTTTTCTCTTTGCTATTATTTTTCAAAGTAGGTTCAGCATAATCAGGGTGCCTTCTCGCTTACATAGACATATTAGCACAGTTTCTTATTTTCTCCTGAGACTGAAACCCTCACTCTGATCAAAATGAGAGATGGCTGTCTTTTCACTAACACAGAACATGAGTAAATCAAAGACCCTGTGTTTGTGCAAGTAAAGCCATTTGGCCGTGTAGGGCACTTAGGCTATTGGGGTAATGAAGTTTACATTCTGGTAATAGCACAGGACCTACAGATTCCTTGCCCAGTGCCAGCTGATTTTAGTGAGACTTTACAGATTTCTGTTCACCAACATTTTCACTCTTACTCTGCAAATACCTGTTTTCCAGATCTCCTGTTTTATCCCTAACCTTTCTGTACAGGTTTGAGGTTAAAACTGGCCATGATATGTAGCAATACAAATTGTATAATGAGACTAATTTTCAAACCTGGGCTTATATTTAAGTTTTCTTTGTCATTTTTAGGACGGTGAACCTTGTGTCGTAGAGGCATCTGGAATACTTGCCTTTCAAAAGTAAATGCAGTTTCACCAGGAAACTTTAGTCAATGTGAGGTATCACTGTATAAGGGAAGCCATGTGTTCCCTGATTTTTATGAAAACATTTTTTTGGAATTATTCTACTATGTGGTATTTACCATTTCTCACTGGAATGCATAAATCCAGTTTAAACCTAGTTTTGAAGGACGATTGAAGCAAACTAATGGTTCTCATTTAATGACTAAAATGAGAAACAGAATCTGTTCTGAAATTAACATTTCCATTCACTCGCAGGAAAAAAAAGGGGAAAAAAAAGAAAAAACAACTGAATTTGACTGAGGAGTGGTCTGCACACCCAACTGAAGGCTTATCTGCATGTCAGATACATGAAGCAAGTCTTACCATCCCTTATGGCTTTGGTGAAATCTTCCCTGCTTACAGTTATATACTGTACCATGTAATAGAAGCACTGCACACAATAAAATCACCTTTGATTCTTACAAGAGGATAATGCTTTGACTGGCATTGCTTCCAAATGAAGCCTTGCCTATACTGATACTTCTGTGTATTTTCTCCCCATTTGTGTCATGACAGAGCAGGGTGGAACTCAATTCATATTTTTCATGTGGTTAGAAATTAGATTTGAGATCTACATCTGGATCCTGGGGCTTCTTTGGCCTTTTTGGATATTCTCCCCGACACAAAGATGTTCCAGTGTTGACTTAAAAATGATAATTTGAGAAGTTCCCTAGACTGCTGCCATTTAGAGCAAATCTTATTGTCTCTGTGATGTGCTGCCTAATTCCCAGGAGTAAGAAAAACACCTTCATATTGTCTCTGATATTGTCAGAGCCCTTTGGAAACTTTCTAAATTGACTTCGAGGTTAATCAACCTTAGTTTAGGCTGGGAGCTGAAATGTCACTTGAGCACAAAAACCACAGACAGTTCTGGGCAGTGTTGCTAAACTTCTGAAAACCAAATCCACCAAGTTCATTGCATGATGAGGGAAACAACTCAGCTCTGTTCATGGCTGTCTTGTGGTCTTTTCTTCATCCATTTCAGCTGGGAAACACAACCTGATATTTGATAGTCACAGCCCTGAAATCAACTTTGATAGTTTGGCTTTACCTACAATGTCTGCTTTTCTTTCCTGATAAAACACAGTAAAAGCTCCTCCTCTCACCCTGTTTCCTGCTCTCCCCACGCAGACTTTTATCTGATCATCCCTGTTGCAGCTCTAGGAGACTGAGGCTTAAGTTTCCCATCTGCCTATGGAGAAGAGCCTGTATTTGTAGTAAGAGAACCTGGTCATTTGGTTGAGCTGCTGGTGTATTGGACATTTGGGTTAACACTGTCTCTGTCTTGTCTATTAAATCCCAACAGTTCTAATCAAGTGAGGACGAGGCTTGAAGCCAGGTCCTGTAGCCGAGCACTTTTCCCGACTCCACAGAAGTGCACAGGAGATGTAGGGATTCAACCAGCAGGGTGCACAAGTAAATCTGAGTTTGCTCAGGCAGAGGAGGGTTATCTCCGTGGATGCACAGTATGTGCATGGTCTTTAACTGCTGGCTTGCAAAAAAACCCAGAGTGCTGACCTCACTGGGGGGCTGCCAGATTGAGGTGGGAGAGGAGTCTTGATTTGAGTCTGGATTGTTCTACTGAGTTATCTAAGCAATAGCAGCAACATAAATGCCAGTTTAAGACCTTTTGTGCATCAGCTTCCTTGACAGTTGAGTCTGAGGCTTGGACCCTGCCTGTGTCTGAGCTTCTTCTTCCTCTCTGAAAAAGTCTCCTGATGTGAAGATTGCCTTATCAGGACAACCTCAACTCAACTGAGTGTTTGGAGACATTCTTTAGATGAGATAAGTTTCCTTTTTTGCATGAAAGAGAAAAAAAAAAAGAAAGAAAGAAAAATGAGGAACACTGGCGCACTTAGGATTAATAGAAGCTTTTCTTCTTAAACAGTTTTAAAGTCTAAGAGACTGCTACTATGTCTAGCTGTTCTGGTTTCAAGGAGAGATGCAAACAATGCTTATCAAACTTGACTCTGAAAAGACAGTAGGTTTTTCTGTGGTGGTACTCCTCAGTTTCCATTGCACTGGCTTGTCCTATTTTAAATTTGTAATGAAAGAAAAATTTCTAAAGCTGGTAATCATGTGCCTTCCTTGTATAAAAACACATCTTGTTTTTATCATCAGTAACCTGCACTACACAAGAGCTCTGACACATACATTTCAGGATAGATTAGGAATTGCCTGCTCCATTTGCATAACATTAAAATCACTGTCTAGATACACAAAATAAAATGAATACCTTCCTGATTCTCTAGTATGGGCTTGCATGAAAACGATTTTACTTTTTTTTTTTTTTTTTTTTTTTTTTTTTTTTTTTTTTTTTTTTTTTTTTTTAGTGAAAGCAACAGCCCCTCTCTTTATTTAGTAGATTGAGAGAGAAGGATTTGATAGCTGAGTGAGGGGATACCTATGTAATTCATTTTTCTTGGACAACATGCTTACTTTATTCTTTTAAAGAATAGGGTGGGGGGCAGGGGGGAAGGGTTGCAAAAAGCATATGGAGAATGTGACAGGCTGCTGCTATCTGAGTCCCCATCATTCCTTGCAGCTGCCAGAAGCCAACCGCTCATCTTTCCAAACCACAGGCTCATGCTGGTAATGATATGATTTCCTCTATCTTATATTTTGTGCTTCAAGAAAAGCAACCCTCTCAAAATTCTACACACTCAGTTAATCAAGGTAGCATTGGCTTCTCTCATCCTACTAAAGTGATTCTTGCAGTGGTGGGACAAGGATCTGGAGGCTTCATCTTCTGTCCCAAGCAGTGTTCGCCACCATTCGTGTTTTTCTTGATTGCCTTGAGCTTTATCCTCCTTCTGACTACTAAGTAGCACCCTCGCCAACTGAAAAAAAAAATGAAGGGGACTTCATATAATTTGGTTTCATACTAGTATAAAATGTTTAGTATTTCACTTTCTTGGGAAAGTAATCTACATATTACAAGAAAAAAAAAAAAAGAAAAATTGAGATTTTGTTGTTGTTGCATTATCACCACTGTTCTGTATTGAGGGCTTTTAAAATGCTGACTCTATGTCTATAAATGTTGGAAGCAACTGGTATCTTACAAAGAGAAGTAAGGCTACACTGGTGTTGAAAGTATTCTTATTGACTGATTTCTTATGATTAGAAATAACTTCCAGTTTATTCTTCAAACAACCAACTCATAATCCACATGAAGCCTTTCTACGCCTATTAAAAACAAGCTGGTTTTTTTAACTTTAAGAAACCTTAATTTTGGTTTCCTCAAGGCCAGAGAACGAGAACTTCAAAACAACAAAGGAAATGGTAGATCAGGAGCTGTTGTCAGTGAGGATCAACATGGGTGAGAGCAAAGATTCTTGTTTGAAAAAGAAATTGCTCAGTGGTGGAGGCAAGTCGCAAAGGCCCATTGAATATCAGAGCTTACATTTTGATAGGCAATAAAAATTATAGGTCAGAAAGGGCACCAAAAAACCACTTGGAGACTTTTTTTTTTTAAGTGATGGAATGAATTGTACATGAAGGATCTAGGCAAAGATTCCATTTGGTTAAAAGGGCAGGAAAATGTAATGAACCTTCTATCCATATTCTGAATGATTGTGATTGGAGCTTGTCATGATAAAATATATTTTATGAGAAAGAATATTGCAGTAATCAAGACACAAGGGGATGAGAACCCAGAGTTAGCTGTTAACAACTGTTGGATGTATAGAAATAGTTTTCAAGTCTTTGAAATAGACTGAATGTGAAAAAACATGAGAGAGTTCTGAGTTCAGGATGGGGGTTTTGGGTGACAATGTGAGAAAATAGGCAGGATGCTGATTCTGCACACTATTATTCAGAAGGAGGTAGTGGTCAGAACTCAAGGGAGAGAAGTGACATCTGGTTTGGCACTGTTGAACTTGGGCTTAGAGAAATATTCTCAAAAGCATGTAAGAGGAGGCTGAATTTTCAGTTTGAACAGAAAATTACAAAAACCAGACAGTCTGTCAGTTTGGAATTGCTACCTATAACTTTAATTGGAAAAGCACCTTACATCTTCTTATTTTGGAGGAGAAGCATGGGATGAAGAGGTCTAGGACAGATCCGAGAAATCTGCCAAAAAAAAAAAAATGTTAAAGAACAAGAGGGACTTCCAAAGATCATAATGAAACTAGGAGGAGAACCTAAAGTCAGCAATGGTTTTAAAGCCAGCAAGTCAAAGGGAGATAATGTTAAAGAACGCAGACAGGGCAAGAAGAAAAAGAAGAACAAGTTCTGGCTGCTAAATTGGCTGTAAAGTGATCATTAGAGATTTTGACCCAAACAGCTGGGGGTGGTGAGAAGAATATCTCTATATCCTTGCCCATACCGATTATACTTCACAGGCATCTGGCTTGGCCACTGTGTAAGACAGAATATTGGGTTAGATGGTCCTCTGATCTGACCAAGTTCAGCTGTTCCCAATTTCAGTGGAGTAAAAGGTGCAGAAACTAGATTAGACACTCTTAGGGTGGAAATGGAATGCAGGAAATCTTATCAGTGCTTGCAGACAGTACACTCAATGTGTTCAGATACAAAGGGGAAATGTAGGAGGTAACTAGCCAGGCAAGGGAAGTCAAGGATGGGAGAGCCTGCTGTAGAATTGGCATGGGAACAGGGGAGATGGATTAGCACAAGTAATGAAGGGAGTAAGAATGGGTGTGAGGGAGATTGAGGGAAGATTTGGTGGACAGTTACTTGGGAAACTGGAAGAATTAGAGGAAAATAATTGCAAAATTCTTGTGCCTGTGGGAGTGGTGAAGGGAAGTTGCAGGACATGGAGGAAGAAATGTGGTCTGTTGGGAGTGTAGAGGTCACACCAAGCTGATTTGCAATTGTTACACCTTTGCAAATTGTGAACAGAAATAACACAGTGAAGTAAAATTGAAGCCATCTGATATTTAATTATTACTATAAGGATGCAATATAAGCATATTTGTGCACACACAGCTTGCAGTACTTTGGTACACAGTGGTGACCAAGTGCTCCAGTTGCCTCAGAATAAGTAAAGAAAGCACAATACCTTCAGTGTTTTGGATTTACCTTCAGGGCTGCCAGGTGCCATTCACACTGGGGGCTGCTGGACAGGTCGCTCTTCCTACTCTGCATCAGCAGCAGCCAACTTTACCCCCCACTCAATCTCCATCTTGCTTGTCAGTGGGAGACTGGGTGTGTAGATTGCTTAGCCCTGAGCAGTGTCAGAAATCCAGTGTATAAAATGGGTTGGCAAGTGCTAGAATGTGTTCATTATACTTAACAATTCCCTAGAAAAAGTATTTTTGGAGATTATTTCTCCCCAAAGGATCTAACTGAATTTTGGAAACCCATGCCACTGTATGCTGGCTTTCCTCGAGGGAGTCTGAAAATTCCATCCTGGCCAAAATAGCAGCCTTGTGGCAAACTAGTCCTAACAAGAGTACCTTAATTTGCCATAGAGCAGTCAATTAAAACTACTTAAAATAAATTGAGATCTCAACTCACTTGAGGGATACAAATGTCAATATGTAGTGGTATAAATGTATCTGATGAACCAGAACATGTTTTCACCTGGAGAAATTCTGGCAGTACTGGAGATTGAAAAATAGAGGTTCCTCCTCAAAAGCCAAGCCCAGCAAACAGATTCTGACTTTGCTTAACTATTTCTGCAGGAGGAGAGCAATGAGAACCCTAACTACAGTTCTTTAGAGGGTGCAAGCAGTATTTTATTGCATTATTTCGTTATGTATTTATTCATAAGATAAATTAAAAGCTGTGCATGTTCATGATTTTTTTCTTGCATTGCCTTAATGTAGTTAATAACCTGAAGCTACTTTATTTTTGTAAAGCATTTCTATTCTTAAATTTTCCAAATATGACAATGTTTCTAATATTTCTTCATGCTCTGAATTCTTCATGGAAGGAAAGGCACTGAAAGAGTACCCATAAAGGGGGCTAATTTGTCCAGTTTTGTATATTTAAATAGCATTCTTAACTTGGTTTTCTGATGAATTTTTCCTTGAAATATTACCATTTTCAGACTGAGATCTACAAGAAAAAGATCTCATTTACAGTAGACCAAACTAGCACTTTCATAGCTGGCTAATTTTCCTTTTTTGCCTTACTGAAGTGTGGAATCTAGTTATGTTTGGGAGTAGAGAGTTTTGATTTTTTTCTTGGGTTTTTTTTTTTTTGTTTTTGTTTTTGTTTTTGTTTTTGTTTTGTTTTGGGGTTTTTTTATTCATATTAACCTGTAGTGGCAACCACAAGAACAACAAAGTGAGGAAAAGCTTTCGTAGTAAATGATTTCTACGAGTATTTCTAAAATAATGGGGAAAAATGAAACTGCAGATTCTGAAAATTCTGTGATTCTGAAATAATGGTCAAATTCTCATCTCCTTTTTATTTCGAAATCAGGTGATCCACTGCAACTATCAGTTGCAAGCAACAGTTAGGACACAGAGCTTGAAGATCACAAAACAGGTTCCAGGATTCCCTGGAAAACTGTAGCTGTTGTTTAAACATCCACACAGAGAAATACACCAAGAAGTTAAAAATTAAAAAAAGCAGAGAAATTAATGAGGAATATTGACAGCTTCATCTGAGTTCAGCAAGCACCATTGTCCTCTGACTGAAAAACTGGGTCATATATGTGGATGTGTATTATACTGGTTCAGCAGATATGAGTGATAGTATTTTTTGAACCTCATATGCAGCATTTTACATGTTCAGTCTGGCTTTTTTTTTTTTTTTTTTTTTTCAGAACTCTGAGCCCTACAACTGTTGGAGCTAAGCAAGAAAAATGTTCTCATTTGCTATATACCCAATTTTATCCAATTTTGAGACAAACTTTTCCTCTATGTAAGAATAAGTACTTATTGATTTAAGAAGAAACAGGCATATTGATCCAAAGGAAAAATACACTGTACATGTTGATCAATATTTACCTTGCAGGACAAAACATCCTGGTATTCACTTCAAGGCATCAATATATACATATTACTGGATGTTTGTGTCATTAAGTTAGGTAACTGGGCTAGATCTCCATCTAACAGTATAAACTCTCTTAATGATTATTTTTCTAGTCAAATGTTAGTCTCTAAAGGGAAGAAGGAGTTAGAGAACCAGAAAAAAGAATAATTGTTCACCTCCCTCGAGATAAATAATACTTTTCATTAAACTCAGCTGATGCCTATCAAGAGACGCTAGACTGATTATAAAATATAAGCCGTGAGAAATACTCCAAATTCCTCCTAGAAGTATTTACCTGTTCTGAGGTAAAACTGGAAATCTAAGCATAGATGCTTGAAGATATTGAGGTGCAGAGCTTGTAATTAGTTTGATATCAATTAGCTTGTAGAAAAAGGAGTAGTTTCCTCTTAATTTCCAAGGATGGGACACATCTGAGTTCACAGAATACTTTTTAAAATTCTTTGCTATCCAGGGCTCTTGTCTCTTTCAGCCTTGCTGCAGGCCAGAGGCTTCTTCTGTGTGGAATTCATTGACATAGAGCTAAGCATAAATTACACAAAGATAAACTAATTATAGTGTAATGGGGCAGTCATGGTGCGCATTTTTTTTCTCTGACATTTCTTTTCTGTCCCATAATAGCTCTAACACTGAGTTAATCATTTTTATTTAAATGTTTTCTTTATGGTTAATTTCACCCTAATATCACCCATCTCCATCTTGAGTCTCCTGAGGCACTCTCCATAAAGGACACACCCAGGGAAGGGGCAGGCATGGGACAAAGAGCTGCTGTGACAGTTACACACTTTGTATGTATTCTCAACAGGATCAACATCATAATAACAATGTGTAATACATGTTGCTTCAGACCAGAATAAATAAGATGACCCTCCCTTCAAAAAGCCTTTATTATATCCTCATCTAAGGAATTGGCTTGAAAGCTGTGGATTTTATCTGCATGGCTTTGCCCAGATGAAGCCCTTCCTAAACCTGTCTGTAGCTGAAATTCATGTTTAAATTCTCATCCCTTGTGTCTTACCCTTGTCAGAGACAAACCTGTCCTCTCCTGTTCATGTGCATTCAGAATACTGGGAACATCACTGCACATGGTTTGGAGAGTTTTATCCACTTCAGGGTCTCCATCTTTGATTTAATCTAATACTTACTGTACTTCTGCTGGAAGGGTCCTGTGTCCCTGACTGCTCTCCCCAGCCTGCTTGTTCTCTTTTCAAACCATCATTTTCTTCTTGCAGGGCTGGGAAGGATATATCTGTATGTTCTACCCCAGCTAATTCGTTTTCTCCTTTGAACCTGTTTTTATCTGTGGGATAAGAGAAACTATACAAATAATATAAAACCTGATAGCAACTACAGTGAGGCTGCACTTCAGTCCCTGGCCTATTTATTTGCTTGATAGGATCTCACCTCTTCCCTGGGTTCCCTGAGCTGTGTGTAGCTGTTGTTTATCTGTTGTCTGACTAAATATAGGTCATTAACTGTTTGCACATTGCCACACGTGATGGACTCCTATACCCTGATTGGCATCTGCCTGTTTTCAGGTAATGCAAATAATAAAAATAATCTGAAGTACAGCTTTTTAGAAGCCCAGATACTGCTTATCTGCCAAACAGGCATCCCCTGCACCTGGATGAAGGGAAGAGATACAATGTTCCCTACCTCTGCTGTGCATCCACAGAAGTGAGCAGCCGTACACTGAGAGTTGGGCAGCTGTGCTGGTATCTACAAGCTTTGATCAGAGTTTACATGGCATGGCTTTGGTAGGGAGGAAGCTGTAAGGCATCCCTTCTGTGAGCTGCTGCCCCTTGTCAGAAAGATGCAGTTCCAGCCATCCAGAGCCAAGGCCATCAGCAGTGCTGGTGACAGCTCTGGGGAAATGTCTGTAAGAAAGCTGAGCTGCAGCTGTGAGCAAATGTGAGAGAAGGAGCAAATACCAAGACCAGCAAAGAAGGAAGAGGGGGTGCTCCAGGTGCTGGAGCAAAGGTTCCCCAACAGCCCAGAGAGAAGACCATGGCAAAGCAGATTGTGCCTTGAAGTACATGAAGAATCTCAGTGGAGCAGATATCCATGAAGATCATAGAGGACCCTATGGCACGGCAGGTGAATGTGCTCCAAAAGAAGTTGGAAAACTCATGCTGAAGCAGGCTCCTGGCAGGATATGAAATGCAGTCCAGGGAGAGGAGCACACACTGGAGCAGGTTTTCTGACAGGAATTGTGACCCCACAGGGTATCGAACCTGGTATAATCCACTCCTGAAAGACTGCAACCCATGGGAAGGATACATGTTTCCTAGGGCCAAATGGGTGTACTTCTTGTAAAGTTGAATTGAACTTTATTAATACAAATGTTCAGTGAAAGTGATTCAGTCACAGAATGAATCCTTTAGATTCACTAAAAGGTAAATATTCTTGCCATTTTTGGACAGTTCAGAAACAAACATATGTGATTCACATAATCAAATAAAACAGTTGAATGTCAAAACAGCAGGCAATGCAATTGGTTCAGAGATCTTCACTAAATATATATCAGTAGTAAATTAATTTTAAAATTAGAATTTGTTACTGGATATTTTGTGAGCAGTGATGTTGAATCGATCCTTCAGATATTAGCAGTGCTGTAATAGTTTACCCTTTCTGAAAATTGAGAGTAACATACTTCTGAATCTTTCTAATCTGACTTCATTAGAGATTTGTGAATTGAAAAAATAAACAAGAGACTTTAAGAGATTTAAAAGAAAATGCAAAAGCAAATCTCTGTGATGAGTACATCAGTTCATTAACACAACCTTGCATTGCTTTCTGCTTCTTAGTAGACAGCGGAGTTACAGCGGAGTTGTGGCATTTCACCTTTGCCAAAAAATCCACCATCTATCTACTTTCAAGCTTTTTTATCTATTCATATGAATTTTTAGGGAGGAATCATAAGAGTAGTTGAGAAAGAAGATGAAGTACCCATTTGCCAACCAACTACAATTCTAAATTTCTGATGTCTTCCTTATTAAGTCAAGATTAGGACTATGCAGAAATGGACTTATATCTTTTTCCTACTTCCAGCTACCTTCTCATGTAGGATTAATTTTGGCAGTAGACCCTCAAGAGAAACATCAGTCAACCCTTAGACAACTCTATTAGTGGAGAAAGACCCAATTAACAATGCTGTTCTTGGAATAGGTCCAGTGTCTGATTAGGCTCAGGAACATCTTTGACTCTGCCTGAATATATAAGTTGTAAACACTGTGATCTTCACCTCGTAAACAGACAGCTCTAGCACCTCCATGTAATATATGTAAAAAAAACCCCAAAACAAAACACAAAAAAAAAATAAAATAAAAAAAACCACACACACAAAAAAAGATACAAACCAAATAGTTTGATCCCCAGATGTAATGGATGGCCAAAGGAAGTGTGCAACAAACCCTCCTAATTCAGCCTCTTTTGTATAGAATACTTTTACCACACTTTTCTGAGAAGAAAATCAGTTGAGACATTTAAACTGAAGTATAGCCTGAACTGTACAAGTTTGGAAAGGATCAGTAACAGAAGAATTAAGAGCAGAGAACATTTTTCTTTTTAATGGATGATTGCCTTTTTCTTATCATAGGCTCTTTAGATCATATTATCCAACCCCACTGCTGAAGAAAGCTCAGCCAGGGCAGGTTGCCAAGGACCAAGTCCACCTGAGTTTTGAACATCTGTACAGATAGAGACTCCTCAACCTTTCTGGCAAACATGTTCAAATGTTTGAACACACTCAGAGTAAAAAAAGGACTTCTTTGTGTTCAGGTGCAATTTCCTTCATCCATTGTCTCTTGTCCTGCCAGAGAGAACCACTGAGGAGAACCTGGCTTCTTCTTCTCCCTTTTCTCCCATCATGTATTTAGAAATGGAGATCCCTTTGGGCTGCCTATTCCTGGGCCTGGACAATTCCAGCTCTCCCAGCCTTTCCTCAGAGAAGAGGTGTTCTAGTGTCTTCATTGTCTTTCTTGCCCTGTGTTGTACTCTGCATGTTTTCCCTCATCTGATCAAAGAGCTCTGGAAACCTTGCAGATATGTACTAGAAACAAGATACGTATCATTACATAAATTACTGAGGTACTGTTCTGAGGCATTTTAAGAAAAAGGAATATCAAATAATTTTACATTTGTAATTCTGAACAAAGTATTTCTGTTCTTAGTTTTGTTAGAAATCTAGAGTAATTATTGAACTTCAGTAGCTGTCTCCAGACGTAAATGGAAGTTGAATTTTACGTATATTCTATGTAAAGCTAGTTGCAAAAAAGAAGCATAAACTGAACTTCTCATTTAAAATAGCTGAAGAAGCAAAATTTTTTCTATAGGCCATAAGAGGCATTTCAAAACAGAGAGACTGAATTTTGGTTTCAGTTACATTAGACTAAATTCTACATGCCATGTTTTTATTTGTAGAGTCATTGCTGGGTAGTCTTTGAAGCAAGAAGTGTGGTTCCTGCCAGTCTAGTTTTATCCTGGCTGAGGGTGCTGTTGGTGGCAGCAGTGTCTTAGTCTTCCGTAGTCAGAACTTTCCTATTGTAGAAGGAAATTGTGTCCTGTTTTCCTCCCCTGACACCAAGGTTTTACTGTATGTAACCAAATCCCTGACAAAACAAATTAGCCTGTGATCAAGAATGCCCCGTCTTGCTCAACAGACTGGGCAATTCATGTAGCCTGAGAAGACATCAGCTTGTGATAAGGTGACACCTATTACCTAGCACCACTGTGCACAGCCTAAAGATAAACAGCAATAACTAGAGTGTGTCTATCCTATGAAATGGACTGGTGGTGTGGCTGGTTCCTATCTCCATCATACTTGTCCTGTAGGCAGACCCAAAGCCCATGTTCTTCCAACAGGTTCTTCAGGTTACCAAAGCCATCTAAGTGAAAATGACAGAGGTCAACCAGCAAAACAAGGAGATAACAAGTTCAATGTGAATGAGACTTCCTGAATTCGTCCTGAGTTTGTTCTTAGCTATGGTCCATATCCAGCTATGAAAAGGAAGTTTTAGATGGGATGCTTTTCAAACAGTGATATGACAGAATGTGTGGGATTGATGATGTCTCCAGTATGCCCCTTCCCAAGTGTTTTGGGCATGTGTACATGGGTGTGTGCATATGCACACCCATAACCAGAGAGTTTGATTCCATTAAAATTGTAAATACATGAAAACTTGAGATTCTCCTGGCTGAAGAGCAATATGATTCAACTTCATGGTTACACATGAAGTCATGCAATATGCACCTCTCCTTGATTCCAGAAGTGTCTGTAGTCATATTCAGCCTATTACATTTCCTTACTGTAAAATATTCCCTTATTGTAAAATCCTTCTACATTAAAAAAAAACACCAAGAAATCAAACAGAAAATCCCCAAACAAACCTCCCTCTCTTCCCATGCACTATTCCTAAAAAGGAAAGAAGTTAACAAAAGCACAGATAACAAACCGTTATTCTCTTCTTTCACCTACACACAGATTAAAATCTCACATTCCTGTCATCCATATTTCCTTGCATTAGTACAGCAATTATTTATCTCATGTTTGTATTATTGTCTATAAGGCACTAAGAGATTCTCTGGACTCTCAGCAGCTCACAAAGAAGGAATGGAGAGGCTGAGGTACAGAAAACCATACGAGGGTGGCTTTTGAATCTTACACAGATGACTAAACAGTAGCATGGAAGAAATTAGTGGAAAATACACAGCCTGGAGAGAGGAAGGGACTTGTAGTTGAGTTCGGGGAAAAAAGCCTGAAATGCTTATACATAAATGAAATACTTGAATTATGAGAGAGATGATGTAAAGGACAGTGGGAAGCCAGCATTGGGAGAAAGGTGAGTAAGTATGATGCAACAGTGCCTGAGGAATCAGCACAACAATGCAGAGAGGAAAATTACATGAATAGATTGATGGGAAAGAAAGAAGATCTTGGTGGGGATATTTTCTGTTTATGTATCCATAGCACAGGTGATATTTCCCATGATGCATAAGGAGAGGAATATGAGGAATTTTGAGACGCTTTTGAGGTCAAAGCATTAGGGCTTTGCTGAGAGGTGACAGACTTCTTTTCTAAAGATAAAAACATGAGACTACAGTTTCATGGATCAAAGATTCTAAACAAAAGTCAGTTAGATGTTAGACATTATGTGCAATTGGAGCAGTGATCTGTATTTCCTAAGTAATATTCAAATACCTGCCAATCAACTGTTTAGTGCAAGTCCATGATATTTTTTAAGCATTACTGGAAGTCCAAAGTATGAAGAGCCATCTGAGAGGAATTTCTCAGGGTAAGGGAACTAGCTGTGATAAGGACTGAAACAAGCTGGTCACACCTGGCATTATAGTAGAAAGCACAGTTCATGGGAGACTTCTGATTGTAGGATACAACATCCATTACCCTTTTGTACCTCTGAAAATTCATCATGTTTCTGATAAATCTTCACCATCCTCATCTTGATCAGAACTTCTGTATTCCAAACGGAATGAGAACTTATCACCCAACCAGTTCAGGATCCCACAAGCAAAGCCTCTGAATAATTAGAACTAGAATAAAAATTTTGTGACGGAAAGCCAAGAGAAACACCTGCCTGGCACGCTCCAACTGTTGCACCTAATATGCATGCTCTGTGCTTAACATTTTTTATTGATTCTAAATTTGCAAATCTTTCCTGTTGTACTTTTATATTTAATCATCAGCACCTGCCTCGTAATGGACTGAAGCAGCATGAATGTGGCATGCTGTCCATTTTGGGGATTCAGGTTGGTAAGACTGCTGCAGTCTTAAAAGCAATAAATGGGAAGTGGTAATACACAGCAGTAGAAACATAGTACCTCCTGCAATAAAAATTGCTATTTGTATTTAAAAATAAATCTGAAAGAAACCATTCATTGTGCAGTCTTGTTAGATGCTTCCCACAATAAATCTAGCAATGGAAAAGTCTCTCCGGCAGATTTCATCGGCCATAAGATTTAGCTGGTAGTGAATTAGACAATTCTAAGGCCATTCTTTTGTTTTGTTTTCTTTGCTCTATATTGCTCTCCCTTTTCAGTCCACTTTAGCTCATCCAAAATTCCCAGTAATGTCACTGGAAATACTGCAAGAGGAGGATTATAGAATCCGACTCCTTGGGGAAGTGCCTGAGTGTGTATCTGCAACTATCCTTAAACAGATTTGTTTGAAGCAGCTCTGGGCTTGGGGGACACTACTGGGACAGTGAACCTCTCTTTACACTGGCCACTGCTGCTCTCCCAGCAAGGAACCTGCTGTACCTGAGAGCAGCGTGGCACCAGTGAGCTCAGTGCTGCCGGGGCTGTGCTGCTGGTCACTCTCCAGGGTGCCAGCGGTAAAAGGATTTTTCACAACCTCTACTAAGTATAGGGAGCTCCTAGGAGCTGTTAACAAACCTAAACACAGTGAATTACAGAGGATCACATCTCGCAGTACTTGACTTTCACAGGCTCGACTCACACATGTCTAGCAACTCAATTTTGACCTTAAAACTTTGTCAAGTATTTAATGGGACATGGCTTGTGCAGTGTAAAATCTGCCTTTAAAAATATATGCCAGATCAGTTCCCTTTTGGTGTGCTGGAAGACAAGGGCCCAGTGGCAGCAGGAGCACAGGAGAGCAGCAAACAGCTCCTGAAAGAGCCATTCCCCAGTGGAGTGTCAGTCCTTTTACTTTGAAATATCCAAAGTAAGTTGGAAAGTTGCTGAGTTCCCTTGAGTTAACTAGAAGCTTCTGCTTTTGACGGTATCTGGTGAAGCTCTTCCTGCCTGTATTCCTGGTCCTGCTGAGGATGAGCTCTTTGTGATTTGCTGGAGAAAAGCACTAACTGCAAGGCACATGGTGCCTTGTGGATCTTTTTTGTGGACCGTTTGTAAATCTCTTTCTTTTCTTTTTTTTTTTTTAACTACCTGGGAGTGTCAGGTGTTCTACTCAGCAAATGCTCTTGATTCCCTGCATGCAAACCTGCTGGAAGATATGGGGGTTTTCTGGAGTAAATATGAGGAGAATCTCCCTTTGAATTTCAACCCCATCAGATCCATAAAGCCTACTTATAAGTTACAATAAAAGCAGGGTTCTACATCTCTTTAAATATGCAGCGTGAAAAATCAAAATATTGAGAAGCACCATGTCTACCTGACTCATCTCAGGCATACCCAGATACTGTCCCAGTTTGTGAAGCACACAGCAGTCACATCTGCAGAGCTTCTCTGAGGGAAGGAGTGCCTGAAATAAATCCCCGGGTACAGTCTTGCCATTTCTGTTCTAAAAAAAAGCCCAACTTACCCTCGGAGACCTAATTTTGGTGTACAGTAGAAACTTTTAGGAAGCAATAAACAGTTTCTGTTTCAAAAAGCTTCCATTCTAAGCTCCTGAGCTTTCAAGTACCTACGTGCTTGTTTAACTTTTTTTTTTTTTTTCAGTTTAAGTCCATGAGCTCATTTATACACATGCATAAAGCTATGGCTAAACTTTTGTCACATGAGAGCAGAGATAAAGGTAGGATGTGAGAAAGGAAGTATTTGTTATCCACATCTTGAGGATGAGGAACTGAAGCACAGCAAAAAACTGAGATCCTCATCCTCCACAGAGTGTAAATGTGCTTAATTCTTAAGCATGAGTAATTTCCATCAGGTTTGCCGTGCCCTCCGGACTGAAGAGTAAGGTCTGGATTGCAGCGACTGTCTCCGCTACCGATTTTAAGTAAGTTACTTAAATTCTGGTCCGGCCCTTGCATTCAAGTGCGCAAAAAGCGCGGGACGCGTTTTGCACGGGATACGAAAGACCGGGCTGAAGTAAAGAAGGATAATCTAACCCCTCAGCTCTGGAGTATTACAGGTGGATGTCTGCACCTGCCGGCCCGTGACTCCCAGCAGTATCGCTGTGCCCGGTCGCCGCCCGCCGTGCGGGGACAGCCGAGTCCCGGCACCGAACGAGCCCGGCCGCTCTCCCGCTCTCCCAGCTGCGCGCAGCCGGCGGGGCGCCCCGGGAACAGGTACCTCTGGGCAGGTCAAAGTCCCTCCGCCCCGGGGGTCGCCCGCCGCCGTCCCAAGCCCCGGCACCGGCGGCGGGGGGATGGAGGGGCGTGCGCGGGTGCGGAGCGGGCGCGGCCGCGCGGGGCGGGCGGAGCGGCGGGGGAGGGACCGGGCGCGGAGCCGCCGCCCGCGGGGCAGAGCCGGCACATGGAGCGGCGCCAGCCGCGCCGCCACAGCTGCCGCCCGCCCCGGCCCCGGCCCCGGCCCCGGCGTAGCAGGTACCGCGGGGCGGGGGGCCCGGGCGGGCACCGGCCCCCAGGGCGAGCGGGGGGTCAGCCCCGGGTGAGGAGGGGCCGCGCAGAGCCCGGGCTGCCGCGGAGAAGTTGCCGGGCGCGTTAAGTGGGAAACTGCGGAGCAGAGTCATCCCATCCAATCCCATCCCATCCCATCCCTTTCTCCCCTTCTCCCCGTCCCGCACTTCTTTTTTTTTTTTTTTTTTTTTTTTTTTTTTTAATTTGAAAACATGGAGCCGAACATAGAGCTCGAGTGTAATCCAGGCGTTTTAGAGCGCTTCCTTAAAATTTCAGAGATGAGTAGCCATGAGGAGCTGGCCGAGGAGTATTCATTGATTCAAATGCGGATTGGTCTGTGCTCTCCTCGAGTCAGCTCCAGCACTTAGGTTCAGTCAAAGCCCGCGTTCCCAGTGCTTGCGCCTGTGCTTTGCAGAGGGGAGGCAGGTACGGACGTCGTAAAAACTATTAGGAAACTGTAAAATTAGCAGCCCCAGTGCGTTTGAGGGGAACGGCATTAGAGAAGTTGCTGACTTCCGAATAGCGGTGGCACCAGAAGTTTCCCTCCTTGCCATACAGCCTGTCGCACAGCTGGAGGGTTTTTTCACCCTGCTCGGCAAAGTCACCCTCTCTGTGAAGGGGCAGTTTCGCTCTGTTGTCGTTGCTAAAGAAGATGCGTGTAGTTAGAAACTTTGTGTGTGAAGAAATGAGTTCCCACTGCAGCAGTCGGTTCTAAGGAAACTTTAAATTTTGTGCTTCGAGAAACCTGATTACTTCTTGGATTACTTTTCTACCTTGGTTAAAAAGGTATGGTATCACTGCCAGACATTGTGCAAAGCATTCTGCTTCCAAAATTGTCAATAATACTGCATCAGAAAACTTTGTAGTGTATGATTGCAAATTATCGAAAAAAGTGATGTTTTGTGGAATGGAGGAATGTTTAGACCTGTATGGCCACTGGCTTAAACTATGTAAATTGTTGTAGAGGAATATAATGTTATCTCTTTTTAATTTTTCTTTCTTTTTTATGTTTATTTATTTATTTATTTATTTCACTGAATCTTAGTGCAAGAAGTGTCTTCAAGGACTTTGTGTGGAGGCTAGAAGTTAGAGCTTTTTGACTATGTATTTTTTTCTGATATCTGGATGGTACCAAGGTTACATTTACTGTCCGGATGTCCAAACCCTACCCAAATTAAATAAACCAGGTATATAATATTTTGTGCATTCACATTAACAACCCATTTTCTGGACTTTAATAGTTTAGTTTTAAAATTTGAAGCTGTAATGCCTTGTAAGGTCCAAATCCTTTAAAAGCCACGCTTTGTTAGTTTCAGTTGACTGCTCGCATCAGTTGTAACTCACGCGCACTCTGCGGTACCACGGAGTGTGACTCGCTAATGACTATGGCTGTGTTAAACCTTATAAATTATCATTGAAATGTAAAGAAAAAGCGTATTAATATGCTGCATTTAGAAATAGATACTAAAATTCCTTTCAAATACTTGGAAATACTTTATGTGAATCAGCTAAGCAGGAGCATGTGCTGAGTGGCTTGTGGCACTGCTCTCTCACCTTGCTAGTGAATCGAATAGTTTAAGGTATTTGAAGCCTTAGTGAAATAGAAAAATGAAGGATGCAATGCCTTTAGCTTCTGAATTTTCCAAACAAAATTTTCGCACTTAGGTAACTTTGCTTATTCTCTGTTCTCTTCTTTACTGAGGGAAAATATAAGTCCAAAAAGTGGGAATGAATTTGCCCGTGTTACCATGAAAATGGCCCATTCATGGGTTAATATAATAGTAGATACAGTAGTTGACACTGTGTCTCTTTTAGAAAAGGTTTCATTGCTTCCATGCATAGACTTCTTTCTAAGATTGGCATGTTCTGCTTTGATTTTAACTCATGGTAGTCAGAAAACTGAATAAAAAACACAAGATATACTGCTTAGAGTGCCTTATGTCCCCACCCCCTCAATTCTTAGCAAAACTCTACCAAGTTTTAGTTAGATGGCTGCATGCCTTACTTCTTTATCAAAGCCTTTGAAACTGAAGCCTGGAGACATGAGAAACCAAGTGCAGACCATGTGCAAGACCAAGAATTCTTAAAACAGTTTATGTCCTTATGATAGCTGTCTGTAGCAGAACTGCAGGGGCGAAGTGTCCCATATACTGCAGAGCTCTGCACTTCACGTAGTTCATGTTTCTATTACCCCACCCTTCCTTCCAGCCATAAAGATCTTCTCACAAGTCTTAGTATTGATGACTACCCGTGTGGTGTTCTTTTTTTCTTTTGAGTAAAGTAGGTGAAACTCAGAACATGATATACTGCAAGTTTATTTAAAAAAAAAATTAAAAAGTAATTATGTCCCTAATTATAAGGTAAATTTAAGATGAAATCCAAGGAGAAATCAGGTTTATCCACTGAGTGAGAAGACTGACCAGACTAAAGTCAATGGAAGTCCAGTGCTGGGCATCCCCAGCATCCAGGACTTCAAACCTAATGCACTGATCCTTACAAGAGTCCTCTACCTACTGGGTATGGCTTCCAGGGGAAATGAAAGGAACACAGAAGCGTAGTATGAAATTGTACTGACTGTCCTAATTCAGTCAGGAATGACTGATGGATCCTAGTATTTGAAGAGGAATCACTAATGTCTCTGGGCCAAAGTAATGATAAGAAGACAGGGCAGAGGACTCTTTTTCTTTTTTCTCTTCATCCTATCAGTAACTGGAGAAGCTGAGGCACTGATCCTATGTGCATCCTTTATTCCAGCCGAGTATTTCTCAGGGTGGCTACTTAACTACAAGTGAGCAAAGTGCCTTGGTGTGTTTTTACTAGGTCCCATACTCCTGAGTTGCATTAGAGAGACAAGCTTGTCATATACCTCAGACTTTCCACTCCAGCTCCCAGCTCCCTCCAGGAATGATCTGGTTGCCTGTTCTCTTATATAAACATGAACAACACCTTTGTCATTTGTGTTGCATTCAGTGTACCATTAAAAAATGCAATAGTCTCCATCTCAGCATTACTGTAGCAGTTTTCCTTTCCCTTGTGGACCTTAATGCCAAAAACCTGGTCTGCTTGCCGCCTCCACTGCATAGCAATGCAGAAATGTAACTGGATAACCAATCCACGGAGTTTTACAACAATGCAAACCTTCTTTCTCATCATTAAAATTGGATAACTCCAAAATGAGCCAAAAACATTTCCAGACATATTTTATTTGAGCTTAGGTACTTCTTATACTAACACCACAATTTTGCAGAAAAAAAGGAAATGGGTCCAGTCTGTATTTCAGCAACAGAAAACAAGGTCATAATGAATTGTATGCTGTTCTGGCAGACAATTCTTGGCTATGGTCTCTCAAAAAGTCCAAAAGATATCGAAAGTCATGGATCATAGCCTAATTGTGTGGCTCTATGTCAGAAAAAACTTCCATTGAAGGCTTGTGGGATTTTTTTTTTCCTCCTGTTTTATGTGCAAGAAGAGCTGGGTCCATAGTAATTTTTGTTTTTTGGTCAAGATTCACATATGTACTTCATTACATTTTGACCAGTCATTACTTTCTACTATTATTAAAAGTAATAGAATTAGACCAAAAAAACATCATAGTAAAATAGTAGAATTTAGTGTAGCAATAATGGAATCTTTGGAAAATGTTGTCATCCTTGTGAGAGTAAAGCAGGATGCGCTGCTGGCTCCCCTGGAATTCCCCTCCCAAGTGACAAACACCACTTTTCTAGCAAGTATAAAATTACTCAGAAAGAAAGAACACTGGGAATACATTATGCCAGTTGAGAAGTGGAAGATAAATACTCTCATCAGTATTTTCTGGGACTATAATTCTTTGGGAAGCCTTTTAAAATGCTTGAAACTCAATACAGGAGTCAAAAGAGGAAAGACCATTTCTTCACTGGTATTTTTTCTGTAATCCAAAGACTATTTTTGCTCCCCCACCCGACACTAGAATGGAAAAGTGTTTAGAGATGAGTGTGAATGCCACCTGAAGCAAAGCAGACAGCCTCAGTCTTGTCAGCTTCATGGCATTTTTTGAACAGGAGGCTACTTTAAATACCTTCCACTCATCCAAAGTAGCTGCAGGAGTTTTCTCTCTTCAGTGGCTATCCAGCAAAGTGGACTGACTTCAGCTGGAAAACTCCCTTCTTCCAAGGTCAACTGTGGCTTCTTGTCCCTACATCAATCTGTACATAAACCTAACTACAACTCAACAAAAGTTTTGTTTGCTTCCTAAATTGAAACAGAATTATGTGTACCCCTTAAGGTACATTGCAATGCATCTTTAGTAAAACCTCGACAACTTCTGCCTTACCCTTTTCCTTCAGAATGCAGCTTCCTCCATCTTTAAGGTGGTGAACAAGGAGATAGTGGGTTTTTGCACTAAGCAGTTCACTACCAACACTGTAGTGGCTGCAAAAGCAGGTCCTAGTCCTGAAAGATACATGCATATTCTTAGCTTTGTTTGTACCATTGCAAATTCTTGGGGATAGGACCATGCCGGCTCGGGAACTGCATGGCACACTCATGCTTCCTGTATAAATGCTTCCAAAGGGCGTTCAGACTGCGGGTTTGGATGAGCAGTCACACTGAAATCATTGTATTTTTTAAGCTGTGGGAACTGTCCAGTTCTTTTGCTTATTTCACTTATTTCATGTGAAAGATTTATATTTCTTCTTCTGATCCCACTTACTCCAGCTTTCTCAGTGAAAGAGAAACTTGCTCTGTAAGAGAGATCAGATTCCCCACTGAGTTGCTTCATTTTTCTGCTTGTTTAAACTCACTGAGAGCAGCAGAGCAATCGCAGTATAAAGCTGGAATTGACCATAGTGGATTTGACCCAAAATATTTGCAAAAGCAAAATAAGTTAATTAAAATATGTAGTGTAGAGGAATTTGCTAATTTCCCTTAATTTTAGGAGCTATTTTTAGGTTTATTTAAGGGCAGGAAAAAAAAAATCACACCAATCTCTAATATGCTTATTCAGGCTGGTAATGTCCTTTAATAAACCATAACAGCCTGAACAGTTTGAAGGGAAATTAGGAAGCAATTCTGTGATCATGAAGCAGAGTTACTGAAACCTCCTGTAATTCGGACAAATTGACTACTAATATATTGTACAGTACACTTGGCAATTAAAATTCTCAACATAAAGAGATGCTTTTATGTTTTCTCTATTGAATATTTAGATACACTGTGGTGAGGACATCCTACGCTTTTTAAATCAGATAAATAAAGATATAGAAAAAGTACAGTTCTTCATCTGCTGTGTGCCTCCCCTTGAGTGAGAGCTCTGGAAGAATATCCAAGAGCTCGATTTGGCCTCTTGAGAATATGCTGTGTTCTTAGATTGAGTGCCTTAATTTACACCCCTCACCTTTTATAGTCGGTTTATTTATAAGATGGAAGCGTGTGCATTTTCTTTGTCCTGGTGAATTTATTCCACTTTTCTGCTTGATTTTTAGTGAATAAAGGTGACAGGGTTTAATGAGTTAATAAAACTTGCCCTTAATTAGGAAAATTGCCTTCATATTTTTCTCATATTGTGGAAACAATTTATAATGACTCTGGTTGCAATTCAGAAACTTGAAGCAAGAACGTTTTTCATCTTTGCAATGATATCAAGTCCAGTAATTTGTACACAAAGTCAATAAAAGAATGGATTTTTTTATTATCTCCTTTAACAATGAATTGTTATGTGAATGTAGCTCAAGCACAGAAAATGGTAGGAAGAGCACATATGAAAAACACATACATGATACGTGATGCACCTTTTATTATTTGTCAGTGATTTGAAAAAAGAATTCCCAAAGAACTGAGAATTATGTAGGATCTTTGACACAACTTTTTTTACATCCTCACAATTGTTCCCTAACACAGAAATTAATTTTACATGTGCCAGACATTTAAATGTTTCACATCTGCACTGTTAGCAGAGTTCTTTTCTTAATCTTGTGTGTTGAATTACAGTGCTTCCTTCATTTTGCAGACAGGAGCTCTCCATTGAAATTTCACTGTATGCTCATAATTGTATTGTCAATTCGTGTAGTTAACCAGCATTTACACTAGGCAGGAATAGAGAAATGACTGAATAAACTAAACATCTCCCTTTACTATGTAGAAAATGCTGAATACAGAATTAGTGCAGAGGGAAAAAAAATGATCCACTTAGTTTTATCCTTTTGTCTGTTTTAATGTAGTCCTTTAAAAGACCTGGAGTATTTGGTTTGTTTTTTTGAACAGAAAGGGAAGGACGTTGAAGTGCTCATTACTTCTCTCAGTTTTCAGAAAGGACCACCCCTCACCTTGGTAGTTATTATTTACATTGAGCTGTGTGATGAGGCGGAAATTAAAAATAGAATTAAAATGGTTCTAAAGTAGAGTCATTCACAGAGATTGTGAAGTGTAGCATATTAAATTACTATAATAAAGCTAATTATCAGCTGCTTGCTGAGATATTGAATGCTTTTAATTAAAACGAGTTTGTAGAATTCTAGCAGTTTTCTTTAAGTATTCAAAGATTGGTTATACAATACAGATTATCTTTTTTGCATGTTTAACAGTCTTCCTGTTACATGTTTAACCTATTTAGCACATTTGTACATGAAGTTACAAGTCTGTTTGTTTATATATATATATATATATCTTAGCTCTTTGGTTTAAAATGAAGCTAAATGTTAAATCCTTTTAGAAAGGTGTCTTTATTCACCTCTTGTCTTGGTTGTTGCCCTATATTCCTTGACTTCCATGGATACGAGGGGCTTGGTTCTGTTAGGTTGAGACCCTCTGGTGCAATTAGAAATGCAGCTGAACTATTGTTCTTCAGGCAGATGCAACTTGCAGCCTAAACTCCAAAAAACTGATGACACATGTATGATGATACCACTCCTTACCTGTTTTTAATGTGCAAATTCTCCTGTCAGGTATGTTAAGGGCTATAGGAGTTTACTGTGTTTTTCAGGCTGCAACGTCCTTTTCCTTTATGAATTTATTTATTAAACTTCTATTTATGTGTCTTAGGTGCTTGAATCTAGGACCCCATTTTAGGAGCTTCACTTCAATTTATGTTTTCAAGGAAATTGGGGTTTTATGGTTGTAGTTGTTGGAGTTCTAGTTTGCTAAAGGTGAAGCACCAAGTGTGATGGGGAGCCAATGAGACATGTGAGACCTCAAAGATGAGACGTGCTCACGCACCAGAGCTCCATTAGAGGCAGCTCCTCCAGTGGCCAGTGTGAGCAGTCCCTTTCCTGCCATGGGGCTGCTTACAGAAGTCGGGGTGGCACAGTCAGGCCTTTCCCCAAGGTGGCTGTGGAAGTAAAGCTGGGGTTTGCCTCTTTGCTTGTTTTTCACAGTTAACCCAAAGTTGCCACCACTGAGGAATGCATGTTCCCCTTACTTCTTATATTTGTAAAAGCACCTGCAGAGCACCAGGTCCCTTGTAGAAAGTTTATTTCCCCTCCCCTCAAGACTTTGTGAGTGCTTATTTTCTGTTTTGAGGTTCCATGGATGTGTACCTGCCCCTTGCGGGCAGCACCCAGGACAGAATTGTTCCTTCAGGCACCTTTCTGTCTGCTCAGCATGGCTACACCTAAGAATTGTCAGGAAACATGCAGCTGCATGTGGTGTACGTTTGTGGAGTCCAGAGGTAGAGCTCTCTGTAGATGGAAGGACAGCTCTGAGTTTAGGTGTGCTGGCATAGGACCAAAGTGGCTCCACAAGTATCAGCATTTGTGTTTTCATTTCCTTAGCGTGAGGTTCCATTGTGCTGAGTGTGCAGCACATCTTGTCCCAGAGAAGTCAGTACATATGTAGCTTGGGAAACACAGAAGAGAAGAAAGGATAGCTAGTCTTCAGCATTGGATTAGGTCATTCCACTGAATCACATCAATGACCCAATCTTACAATCTTTTAATATCCTCAGAGAATGGGGTTGCAGAAGGACTGACATGCTTACTCATGTTTTGTATCAATTGATGAAGCTTTGTATAAATGCTAAGCATTCATTTTCTTGGCAAGGAAGTTTACTTTTGAATTTTCTGGGAGACAAAACAATAAACCAAGATTTTCCAATAATTAATTTGCTGTGTTCTGAAAGACTAGAAAATTTTGACCTTACAATGACTTCTTCCTTTTTACACTTGGAACTCTAAAATGTCCTAAATCTACTTCTGGTTGTAATTTACATTAGGTGTAAATGCAGCAGTACTTCCAGTGATTCATGGTGTGTATTTTGATATATTATTAAGACATAACATGAGTTATATTGTATAGAAAGTTGCAAGGAGGGAAATTCGTGACGTGTAAATTTTCTTCAGGACAAATGCAGACTAACTTTAATCCAAAATTTTTGTGTGATCATAGTCACTTAGATGCTTCCTTATTTAAAACAAAATAAGCATAATCCTTCAGAAGGGCAGGGCTGCATGTTGATCATCCGGTAATTTAAAGTTGCAATATTTGATTCTTTTTCCAAAGGGTTGTAGTAGCTTCATCTTTGAATCTGGTATTCATACTCTGAAGAGGAAAGCGTACAGGTTGGAGTTCCTTATCCAAACAGCCTTGAAGAAATAATTTTATCTATTTTGAAAGGAATTTTATCTATTTTGTAGCTCTTGTAATAAGGGGGCAAACTTTGAAGCTATTTGTATTCCTAAATAGAAGAATTATCTGTTATCACCTAGGTGCTAATCGCTTTCCTGCTGTAAATGACAGTGAGACAGGTTCAGCATTTGAGAGTAAGATTGTTTCAGTCAGGTGACCACCCAGCTTTTGATTTCTAACTTCAGGCTCCTAAATTAGCTGATAACCTGAAGAGATGTGACTGCATTGAAGACAATGAAGCCATGCACACTTCTTACTCGAGTGACAAATTTGATTCATGGTTAAAACTTAAACAGTGAAAAATTACAAAATATCTTTTTCATTGCAAACCAAAATAGACTGTAATTTTAGGGGTTTATGTCAGAAACATTTCTAAAACATTGTTCTTTTAGATAAATCATTGTAAAGGTTTATTGATTTACAAATTGATAACAAATAGATACTTTAGTGCAAATTCTCATATCCATACATAGGATCTCTTATTTTCCAAACAGTGACAATTCTTGTTTCTGCTGATTGTAGAGCAGAGGAAAGGGAGAAAAATCAGGGCATGGTTTCCTATCCACGGATTTACCGTACCAAAGGCAAAAGGATAAGTTCTACTCTTAGCACTTAAAATTTAGCCCAAAACCTGTTATGTTCAAGTCTGGTGTGACAAACCTTTTAACAAACACAGACCCAAAACCTACACGTGGCCAATTGCAGAACTGAGATGGGGTGCCAGATGTCCTGTCATATATTCTTTGCTGATACAGGGCTTAAGCTGAAGTTAGCTGAGATTTCATTGGTATCTACCAGATACAATAAGAGTACAATCTTCCTCTGGGAGGGATTCAAAACACCCTTGAGGATTTTTAAAAGTTCTTTTTCTTTTATCAATTTGTGTAGTGCTTGTGGATCTTAGTCTACATTTAGGAACTATGTTTAATAGTTTTAAGTAATGATTGGGAAGGAAAAATATTTTCCATCATCACTTTTCCACCAGCTCTATTTCCTCTCAGTGCTTCATCCCTGCAGAATGGATCAGTTTTGCCGAATGTCTTAAAGTCACCTAATTTGGGGGTAAATCCTGATGCCATCAGTGTGAGATCTGAGGGTGTCTGTTTCAGGACAGTCAGTCATCTAACCACACAGAAAGCAAGCTAAGACTATTCCACTAAAAAATACCCCAAACCCCACAACAAACTGTACTCCAGTTTACTTTCATAAAAACAAAACAAAACAAGCCACCAAGCAAAAAAGTCAGCCCTGTAGTTTAGCTCTTCATTTAAGAAATCAGGAAATGGGACTTCTCCATTGGAAAGTGTTTTCCAACAGAATTCTGCTTGATGACAGCGAGAGGCAGGAAGGAATACAGCTGACAAGTGTGTGGCTTAAGTTGCAGAAATGCTGAGTGTAAGGCTTGTCATGACAATGGCAGGTAAATTCAGGAATACAAAACTAGAAGAAACTTTCTTCTTTGCACCTTCTTCCCATGGCATCCCAGTCCTGCTGAAGCCCCAGCGGCAGCGAGAAGGCAGTTGCAGTTGCAATAAAGGGCCATTCCTGAGTGTGACCCCTTTCTGGTGGGTATATTCTTGGGGTGGTTTTTTGGTTGGCTAGGGTTCACTGTCCTCTGGAAAAATATGTACTAATCAACTGATTAATAGTAGCTGGGTGACCCCAGAAGGCAGTGATAAAATGCATTCACATTTCTTTCTTTGCTTTCTTTGTGTTCAGTCATAATTGCAGGAGAAGTAAGGCACTTGCACCTTACCACCTGCCGTAAATACACCATGCTTCCAGTAACTGAGCAGGCAACAATTATAGGGTTTTCCCTCCTGCAAGAGAAGCTGCTTTCCCCACTGACTACTTTATTAAAAATGGACCTATTGAAAGCTCTTCAGTCCCATAGGAACTGATGCAAATTATTGAGTGGAAGGTGGCTTTTTGCATTTTGCAAAAATGGCTGTAGTAATTTCTGAGAACTATATATAGATGTTAAACAAATTGCTTGTCTGGAATTAAAGTTTAGGTGCAGAATAAAGCAAGATGGAGCATTACTGGATATTAAGCAGTGTTGCAGTATGTGTACAAGAGCCAGAATCCTCTTTAAGAACACCCGATGTTTTTTGCAAACTTGATAGACCATAAACTGTTCAACATCCTATCTTCTGTGGCCCTGCAGCCTACACACTCTCTTTTTACCATTCTAGCATGGGCCTGATGAGGAAAGCCAGGATTTGTAGGTTGGAAGGGGGGGGCAGCAATATATTGGATTTGAGATGTACTGTTGACATTCAGAAGCAAGTGAGTAGACCATAAACTTTATGAAATTATTAAATACTATCATTAATAGCTGTTACACTTTCCTGCTTCAAATTTTTGGAGACCAGGCTGAGGATCTTGTTTTGGGAAAAGAATCATCAGGGAAGTTGGGCTAAAAACGTTATGATAAAGTTGAAACCTTTCCCAGGAGCTCGAACTACATCCTTCTCTGCTTCCATCCCTCAAGAAAATGCTGGTTTAATTCCAGGAAGCAGGCTTGACAGTGCAAGCATCTCAGTTACAAGGAACAGCAAAGAACAGCTTCTCTGCTTGGTAGGATGTGGAGCCAGCTGCAGCAGGTGAAGATGTGACCTAACATTCCACGGCTGAACAAAGAGCTTGTTGGCTCTTTGTCCCCTCCCCACCTGAGGCTGCCTCAGCTGCCCAAGCCATACTTCAAGGTGGGGAGCAAGTTCTGATGGGACTACCTGCTCCAGCAGCACATCTGTTATCCAAGGGGCCACCAGCTGTCTGTAGCCAGTACTCGAGCCCTGGGACCTGTAGGGTCCCCTTCTGATTGAGAACCTGAGTTTTGCTTCTACCCCAATAACTCTCCACACGCTTCTCCCTGGTGCTTGTGGTCACTGGTCGCTGGCTCCTCGGAAGATGGTGTGTTGCAAGCAGAGGGCAGGAGCTTCCTGGTATCGCTTACCATGCCGTGGAGCCAGCCATCTGTCAGCAAAACAGGAAGGCATGGGTTCCTTCTCCCTCTTGGGCTTGTTTCGCTATTTTCGGGAGCTGCACTTCTCCCCCGTGCAGCGCCAGGCTGGTGCGATCTGAGGGAAGGGCTCCCGGGCGAGTGAGGGGCCAAAGCCTGGAGCTGCTGCTCTGCCCATCTGCTGTGGCTGGAGGTGTATTCATTATTAATGGAGGTAGTGGCTGTTGCTGCTCAGATATGCAGCCCTGCCTGGGTAAATGAGACATTCTTCAGCAAATTGCTTCGGTTTTTGATTGCTGATTGTACGTGTGTCACCAAGCTGACTCAAGGTTCATCGATGCATGCTCAGTAAATTAGAAAGAACATAACTATGGATCAACCAAGAGAATGAATTCTGTGCCTACAATGACCCAGGGCCATTTAATTTTCTGCTTAATTTTGTTGCAGTCAGTTTGCATTTTGGGTTATTATGCAGTAGGAAATTAACAATAAATAACAAATTTGGTCCTCCTGTGCTTGTAATGATATTTTTATAAATCTTTGTAATGCTGTTTTTCAAAGGATCAAGGTCTGTGCCAGTCTGATACTCCAGCAAGTATGCAGGGAGGAAATAAAGAGAAAAATACATTATTCTTCCCAGATAATCTTATAGTTAAATAGCAAAGGGGATTTTTTCCTTTCCCCTTCTTTCTCTTTCTATGTGTGTGAGGTGGGTTTTTTTTCTCTTTTTCTGTGTGTGTATGTGTGTGTTATTTTACATTAACATAAAGCTTTTCCTCTCTTCTCAGATAACTTGAGGAAAATGGAAACAGATGAGGCTCAAGATATGTCCCAGGTTTCAGGTGAGGTCCTTACTTCTACAAAAAAAAAAATACTAAATTCCTGCTCATCTTTCTAGCACAATACAATGTTTTTCTTTTTGTCAATAAAATTGCTTTAGTTCTTTTTTAAAACCAAAGCGGGAATTGAGATATAATTAATGATATCTCTTGATATCAAGCCCAATGGTGCATGGATTTTTTAAAAGGGACTGTGTAAATACAAACATCAAGGGAATATAGAAGCATAGATGTAATTTTGCATTAAACCTGTGGTAGCGTATCCCTAAAGCATGGTCAGGTGCAAGTTTACACCATTTCTTTTGGGAGCAAAATTTTGATTGTTACAAAATAAATATAGAATAAACGAAGTTCACCAAGTGAGAGGGGGCAAATACTAAAAGCAAACAAACTGTATTTACTATATGGGATTATTTGACTTTTTTCCAAAGCATTCAGTTTTCTTTAATCATGTTAAAAACAGAAAGGAAAAAAAAAAGGAGTCAAAAGAGCAAAAAGAAAAAAGAAAATGAAAACTGATTGGCATGAGTCTTTATGCTTGTAATTGTTTTTGTCCAAGATGAAATTTTGAAATATGTTTAAATGGAGAGAATTTGGGATTCTAAAACTTGCCCTGTAGTTGCATGAATAGGATTTTGCAGCCTTACCCCATATTGATATTCTTTGGGGTACCCTTGACTTCCTTGGAAATTAGTTCCTTAAAAAAATGGCTTAGTGAGATAAAACATATTCATATTGTTGTGCCTCTGCAGTTGAAAAAGGCCAAGTTACTGTCTTTCCCAGTTTCCCTAATATGTTGGTAGCTGCAACGGTCGATGGCTTTCAGTTTTCACTTTTAGTGTTCAGCCTGGAACACAACAGCCCTGTCGCTGAGCCCACTCACAGCAGACACCTGGGCCTGCAGCTCTTGCTTCAGAGGCAGCTCTTGGGCACTGCTGCCTCAAGACCTGGGGGCTCCAGCCCTAGGAGGTAGCTGGTAAAGGTCTGGGCACAATGTGGGTGACTATGTCACTGGGTTTTCCTGAAATAAATGAATACAGTTTTCTTTCCCTCTCTCTTTTGTTATTTTTCTATCTTTTTTCTAAAAATTTTTGAAAAGTTTTGTCAGAAATTGGAACCCAGAACTTTCAATGTCATCTGAGAAATAAAAATCAAACACATTTTCTGTCTGAAATCAGTGTAATGATCTTCCATGCCAACAGAAGATTACTAGTTATGTTTATTATAGGGAAGTCATTCCTAGTTAGCCCTGTGGAAATATGTTACACTTGCTCCTCAGGTAACAAATTTGGAATTGTAAGTGGATAAATGTACACATCACTGCTTTGTTGCATGTTTACCCAATTTGTAAATGAAATAAAATCTGTCCTATACATGCAGTTCCTGGAGCATTTGTGGCCTTAGCAGAAAAAGCAGTGGGGTTTTAGTCATTTATTCACTTTGCATCTGCTTGGAGCAGTGAGAGGCACCATGATTTGAGTCCAGCTCCTCTTCCTGCCGCAGAAACCTTCCCTGCTTGCGTGAGCTCTTTCAGACGGGAACGCTGACCTCCTCTTCCTCTGCAGCAGCACAGGCTACCCTGGATACCCCCACCTAACCGTTGTGGTGTTCTTTACCGTGGTGTGAATTTGAGCTTCACACCTGCTACTTCTTACTAGAGCCTTGCTTGTTTTTCTTTTGACATGAAGAGCAACAATAGGGGAGATGCTGCCTTGATTGGATTGATAGAGCAAACACTTTGCATTCCTTGTGGTCTCCCTCTCCCCTTCAGAGGGAAAACTTACGAGGAACTTTGCCATTTTGAATGCTTGTATATATGTAAATATATACATAGTAGATTTATGCCTGTAATTTGTGAATCTCAAAGTTTTCTGTAGTTGAACCACTGTAGTATTTTGCTGTGCCTTTTAGCTTTTCTAGCATAGCATGCAATAGTACTATTCTGCAATGAGAGAGGGTTTTCTTGAAAAAGAAAGTTACCTTTGATACGAGGGAGACCTACACAAACAGATTAAAGAAAGTCTGCTTTGGACTCTTCCTGCCGTTTCTGTCACTGAGCATCTGGTACTTTCTGTGAGCTGTGACTTGTATTGGGTTGTTAGCTGGATTTATGAACAACTGGCCAAAGAAAGAACTTCCTAATTTACTTTCATTTATGGTAAGAGTTATGTGGGAACTCACCTTCTGGTAATGAGCATTTGTCTGATTAGGTTCAGATACTGACTCTTTGTAAGCTCTTACTAGACCTCAAAAGTAGAGGATCTGGAGGTACAGGGATGTTACCTACTTCTTCCTCATAGTCTGGTGAATGCAACCCATGAGAAAGAAGTAGGTAACGTCTACTACTGATTAAAGGATTTTTTTCCCCTTGTATTTTCCTGGGTTTCTACTTGCTTCTGGGATGCTTCCTTGCATGATAAGGCAGCCCTGTTATAAGTTGGGAACCAGTTAAACAACTGCACAGTTTCAGGAGTGTGAGATGGTCCTGTCAACTGTAAAACACTTACTTATTTCTCCTGTTTTATCAGTATTGCTCATCAGGTATAGCTGGCTCTCTGGGCCTGTGAAATTAGGGGACTTGGTTCACTGGCACACTTGGTTGTGTTTTTAAAAAATGTAAATTAAAAAACAAATTTGGTTTGGTGGGTTTCTTTGGGGCTGTTTTTGTTTTTCAACCCAGAAATGAAGAAGGTCTCTAGAAAAACAGTCACCCCAGCTCAGACACAGCGTTGTGCAGCCATGTGCTTTATGCAGCTGCAGCTGACTCAGGTGTGGCAGTGGCCAACCAGGCCAGGAGAGTATAAAACTAATGTGAGTGAGCCAAACCCTGCATGCACACAGACATTCCCACCTCGGGGAATCCAGGCATGGCTGACTCCTAGAGGAACTGAAATACTGTGTGACTAGCACAGAGTTCACACTTTTTATTTTTCTCCTGAAAGTGATATTTCATGAGACAAGCAGTTGCAGTTCTGAAATGAAGAAAGAGCTGACATACATTTAACCAAATGGTATCCGGCACCCATACAGAAGAGTCAGAAAACACAGATAATATCTCACTTAACAAGCAGTATTTTTCCTGCCTTTTTTTCTTTTTTTGCTTTTCTTTTTTTCTTTTTTTTTTTCTTTTTTTTTTTTTTTTTTTTTTTTTTTCCTCAGTTCTGGGGCCTAACAGTTAAGGAAGGTGAAAAAACGGTACAAATGTTTCCACATCTAACATTAAGAGATCTCCTAGAACAAACCAGGTTGTGCTGCACTCTGCAAAAGCAGGAAGAAGAAACCCTCAATATTAAATACACACACCCAACCTTTGTTTGTGAAAGGATAGGGAATGAGATTTCTATAAGACATCCTGCCCTGGCTTTCTTTTCAACAGTCATAGCACCAGCAGCACACTTCTGGCAGGAACTGAATCATTCTCAGATCTGGATGTACATGTTAAAGGAGCACCAGGACTTTGATAGAAATAAAGGATACTAAAACCTTATTGAACTGGGCAGCTTTTTCCCTTCCTCTCTTTCTTTATGTCTTCAAGTATATTTCTGGGGCAGAGATGAGGAAACTCAAATAGAGAGAAGTTGAGGGTCTTGCCAGGCATCACTAATAGGTTAGGCTTTTCTCTGACTATTTTTATACAGAAATGGCAGTGTTGAAAATCTGAGACCATCTTGCAGAGATGCAAATTGAAATGAAGGAATATTTGATACAGCCTGCAGTTGTAATTCTTTCTATTTATGACTTAACCAACAGCAACACAAGTCAGTGGCAGTACCAGAAACAGAACTTCAATTCTACAGCTAAGTGGCTCTTCATAATAATTAATCAGTCAAAAAAACCAAAAAACCCCACCCCCTTCACCCCAAGATTAGATTCTATTTTTTATACCTCACTTCTTATGCTACTTTGTTTTGTTATGTGACTTGCGAATAATTTTCCCCGGTAGTGGCCACTAGGTATTGGGGTTGAGTTTACCTCCTTTTCCTTTGACCAGTTGTTGTTCTGGGTATGTCTGTTTGAAATTAAAATGGAAGCATTCCTACCTTTCCTCACCCCACCTTCTATTTCTAAATTCAGTGTATGTGTAAGATTGCCATGCAGAAATGAACTTACCATGGTGTAATGATTTAAATGCAGTTAAGGCATGAAATACAAATACGATGCTCTATCATATTTGAATAGAATCCAAGAGACAAAGTTCAAGAAATAGATCTATTTTAAATCCACTAGTTTTGCCCTGTATTTTTGCATGTAGGGATTTCTCAATCATGTGTAACAAGAAGAAATCAAATTATATTAAATGGGTCATTAAAGACAAATTTACCAAATTTTCTTAACTGCAGTCTCCTGCAAAGAGAGAAGCAGACTTGATCTCCAGCTTCTGCCCCACCAAGTCCATGAGGCGAGTCTGATTCATACTGGGCAAACTGCTATTAATTTAGCAAGTAGAAGACTGATACCCATTTAGTGAACCAAAGAGTTCACCACTGCAAATGTACTCTTCTGCTAACAGGTTTCTATTCCAAAAAGACTACTCTGACTTCAAAGTATCCTACTTAGACTATGTATAGTAGGATGCCTAATAGCACACTTTTAAAGATATTATTTTGTCTATTATCTGTTATCCCATAGTTCTGATATTAGGAGTTTATATTGGTTTGTAGTCAAAAATAGTCTTCAGATTTTTAGGATAATTGTTCTTCTCAGCCAAGATTCAGTCAAAGCATCAATGTCCATTGTTGTAACTGGCAGCACACTTTGATCCTTGGAAGATGCAGGTAGCTTTGGATTACTGTTACATCTTAACAAATTTCCTTAACTTACATGTAATGTGAAGAGAGCTGCCAGGCTCTTGCTTGCCCTCTAATTGAACCTCTGGGGTTTTTGGGTTTTGTTTGTGTAGAGTGAAATGTATTGAACAAACTGAAATATTTCAGCTTGTGCATCTTATCTGTAAGAGATATCTCAGCTTGGCAGGTTAGGACTTGCAATGGAAAGTTGCTCTCAGTTCTGTAAGTTCCCTACATCCCAGAAATCTGAAGAAATAACTAAATAAGGAGCTAAATAGTGAATGGCAAAAAAAAAAAAAAAAAAAAAAAAAAAAAAATTAACTTACTTCCTTCTTTTGTTTTCCTTTGCTGTAAAATTCATATTCCCTCTTGTACATTTGTGCAACCTGCTTTTGCTCTTGCACTGGGATCCAGTGGGTGTGATTTTGCCCATTTAAGAATACCCCACAGAAGGGGTATTCTTATGAGGGGACCTTATTAAATCATGTAGTTTGTCCCCGTGCCAGTGCAGGATTGTTTCTTCAATGCTCTGGAGTCCTCTGGCCGCAGTTTGGGATGGTTTACCTGATGCTGCTCACAAAACCCTTGCTCTGCGATTATTCCACATTTTGATAGGCGTGGCATTAAGAAATGCAGTCACATACTCATTTCATTCAATTAAACATAGGTTTGTGCAAACAACCCAAAACAGCTAATTTGGAAGATGGCTTAAAACTACCTGTAATTTTTCCCCATTATGATCAGTATAGATGGGAAAACACAATGCTTTGATCCATCCTGAAGACAGGGAGGAAATCATTTATTTCATTCAGATCAAGTCCATAACTGGCACCACTAAACTGCTATCACTAAAGTAAGCAACATTTGGTTTATTTTTTCCATTTATGGTAAGTGTTTTAAGGTTTAATTGATGTTTATGTTTTAATGACAGAATTCTTGTTAGGAAAAAAACCCACTAATTTGCCAGAGCTTTGTGCCATACAATTACTTCCCTTATCAGTGTGCCAATTGCCACAGGATGTCTAACAGATTTCATCAATGCAATTTGGTAACATCTCCATTTTTGAGACAAGGGTCTTATGTGAACATTACTGCATTTAAATTGTGCTCTGGGTCTGTTCTATTCTTTGCTATTAATGCAAAGGCCAGTCTTTTAGTAATAGTCAATGAAACTAATCACTTAGATAATTCCTTCAGTAGATGTTTCCAAGGCATGCTTTTGTTAGAGATGTATGCAGTCATTTTAAAAGAAGTTCTGCAAGACAGTGATAGTTCTGTGGGTAGGAGATGTATGCTGTGACTGAGGGCTGAATCAGGAAACCTGGCCATTTCTGGAAGCACAATACTTAGCAAGAGAGCACTGAAACAGTTCCACAATACCTAGAATGTGTTAAAGCACTAAACTACCTCTGAAAAACCTTTTGTACTCAAGATATTGGGGCGGGTTTTTTTTCCTATTTGCAAATAGAAAACAATAAAATCCTCGAAATTACGTGTTTACTGAACTCTGCCAATACTACATGTTTAAGAAGTCCTTGTACCTACAGGCGCTTCACTACTTGTAGGCACAATGACCAGCCAGTTCTTGATCTATGGGTATTAGTGAAGCTTGCTGGCATTGTAGCTGCATTTTTAGTTGAAGATAAAACTTTATTTTTGAGATAGTTCTTTTGGAGCCCCAGAATTACTGTGGTTTAACCTTCACTATGTCTTTGAAGAAAATATAGATGTGTTCTCAAGGACAACTTGTGGAAGAAAGAAGAGTTTTTACGAATGATGTCTATTTAAAGACCTTTGTAATCTGTCAGTCTGTGTTGGCTAACTTGGATCTTCTGAGCATAGTAGCTGGAAAACATCCATATCTCACAAATATCCAAAATGGTAGGGCTAATAACTGTGTATCCAGACTCAGTAAATTTGTTGGAGACATTGGCATGCATTCTTTTAAAAAATTTAATTCTCCTGTATTCATAAGGAGTTTTCTCTGCAGGAGAGTAGGGTTTGGTCCTAAATATCATGATTTCATAGGGCTTAGGGGTTTTTTTAAGTTTTATTTGGTTTGTGGTTTCTCTTATTGTATTATGTGAAAATGAGGCTACTCTGACAACTAACTGATGCTCTCCTCACTATTAGGAAAGGAAAGTCCTCCAACTAGTGATGTCCCTGATGATCCAGATGAACCTATGCCTATACCAGAGGACCTTTCAACTAGTACTGGAGGTCAGCAGAGTTCTAAGAATGACAGAATCTTGGGTAAGATGACAAATACACTGTGTTAAGAAATACTAGTAGATAATATAACGATAAGTTACTTTTTCACAAGTTGGTAAACAAGCAGGTCCTGTGCCTTTTCATCTTCTTCAGGTGCATAGTGGTTTTTGTGCAGCCTTTTCTTTGGGAAAGGCATCTTCATCCACAGAGAACTTATAAAGATCCTACTATTTATCTTCTTTCTAAAGCATGACTGTTGCATGAAATTCTTCCCAGGAGTTTTCATTCTGTTTAGGAAATGGAATTAAGTATGGGGTTCCAGGTCAAAATTATATGAAGTTAGATTTGATAAAAATTCAATAAATGTGTGGGTATTTTTATTATTATTTTTATTATTAATTTGAATTCTATCTTGAATTTTATTGTGTTATCTGCTATTCAGACTTCTTCAGAAATGCCTATCAGAACATACATAGTATTTATATATTTGCAGTTCCAATATCTGATCTCCATTTATCCTTGATTTTTTTCATGGGAGAACTTTAGAAAACACTTGACTTTTAGATAAAAATCCACAATTGATAAAGTCTGTTGGGTTAAAATTGTTGTCCAGAGATGATTGTGCAAAATGCTGATTATTTTTGGACTCACACAAAGGACTAGTAGTGCTGCTGACTACTGCATGCACCAGCTCCCATGTACTGCACTAAAAAGACTAAATATTGGTTGAGACCATGCCTATTTACTAGTAGGAAAGAAAAAAAAAGGAAAAGAAGGGAAAAAAGCACAGTGACTCCCAGAATGCTGTGATCAATGCCCTATATGACAAAAGAATTTCTGTAAAGGGATGGCTATCAAAGTGTAAGTACTTACCCACAAATAAAAGTATTGCTCATTATTCTTATGTGCTCACATTATTGTAAGAGTAAGGGTCAGGGTGGATGATTTACAGAAAGATTGCAAGTGCCTTTAAATAATTATTGTCTAAGGAAATCCAGTAAAGGATACTACGTGGAAAGGGAGGCACAGAAGGCAAAATAATGAATTCAACATAATACAGCAGGATGGTGTCAGAATTAGGGATAGAAGCTACTCCCATATTCCAGCAATAGCTAGTACTGAGTGCATCATCTTATGCATCTTCATTTTATTTACCATTTGATCCCCTCTTATCAAAAATGTGAGCAAAAATTTCAGCTCCTACATGCATATTGACAGGCTTTATGGAAAAAATATTTTTAAAATGCTTTTTAGCAATCTGATCACTTAGTAAATGCTTTATTTTTCAATCCAGAGAACTTTGGACAAAATCTTTCATTAAGTGCTTGTCTGTCAATTAATTAAAAAGAGTTATGTCTCCTTTCTCCCACAGTAACTAACCCTACAAAATATTTAAGTCTTGAGTCAAAAATTAAAATTTTAAGTTCTTTGTTCAAACCCAAACAGGACTTCATTGTGTTGAATTTTCTTTAATATACACAAATATCAGCAGATTCAGCAAATTTGAACTTTATATTTGCTGATGATGTAATGATTCTGCCAACAGTTCAGTCATATATCAATATGTACACATATTCTAAATATAAGTTCCATCTGTTATTCTCATTACTCAGCAATAAATACAGATTTTCCATGTCCTGACAGTAACAATTTTTCTACATCCACTTCCTCTACCCATGGCTCTTTTGTTACATCTTGTAGTGAGACATTTACCATAGTCAACAGAAACAAAGACAATTCACAATACTCTGCTTTATGGATGATCTGTAGGTATCAACTCTAGTGCTTGTAATGTTTGTCTTTTCTGTAAAGCTGCATACACTTTTACCTCTTCTATTGCTCCTTTTTGCTAGCCCTAAGCTAGCTCTCTGAAAACAGCATACTAAAAAAAGTTAATTCTCCCTTTTTACAAAAAGGATCTGCACACATGCCCCGGGCATATCAAGAGCCATATGATTGCTGTGCACATTCTGGATCTTCATTAAAAGAAAATCTCTTAGGAATAAAACAACACCTTAGGAGTGGTGTTTGGCCTATATGATCCTATAGGTGTGAAGGGGTGAAGGAAGCTCTCTTCTTATGTAGGCAGTGGCATGGCAGTGTAGACAGGCTTGGTGTTTATTGCACTGTCATTTCCAAGTCCCAAGATCTGTTCCTCACTGCTATTTATCACCACACTTAGGTAGAGAAGAATGATCTGAAAAAGTAGTTTGAAGATTGAAACATAGACAGGAGAACATTGTAAAGACCCACTGATGTTATCTGTGTGCATCTGTCAGGTGGGAGCAAGATTGTGGCCTGTGGTAACTGACAGGCCCTGCACAAGCAGATATGGCCAGCTAACAATTTCTCTGTATGACTTTCCTAATGTCCCATCTGTTTCCTTCATCAAAAGGGAATCCCCTAGCATTTGGATTTATTTCAACATAGGATTTACAATGCATTCCACTTAACCCGTAAGACCCTGAGAGATCAGCTGTCCATACAGCATACACCAAGGAATTTGAGTCAGACATTTAATGAAGAGGGTCTCTACGTTCTGGAGGACTTTTTTGTACATGTAGGGCTATGAGGTAACAATGGGAATTGCAAGTTTGTTAAATGAAAAGAATAAATATTTACCTCATCCTACTGAAATTAGGTGAGAAACCTGTTTTTAATTTTAATCAGCCTGTGAACTAGAAATGTTCAAGTGACAGCTTGCTTACTCAGATTTGTAGTAACACTTAATGAAATGATTTTTAACCCTGGAGTCAAAAGTTTAATTACCTTTTTCATCGATTTAGCATTTCAAAGGTCAAAGATTACAGGAAATAAGTTATTTTTAGAAAAGAAAGATAGGGTCTACTCCTCCATGTGTTTTCAAAAATCTCCTTTTGTACTTCTTCCAAGCCTGTACTGAGACTTTAATGTGGTGCTACAAGCTGATAGAAACATTTGAAGTATTTTTGCTCTGAGAAGGAAGGTGTTTAAGTCCCCTACTCGCCAGATTTTATTGGGTGCCTTCAGTTTTTGAATTATCATTTAAAATTACTAGATAGAGTGCAAATTTCATAAAGGAGGTGGGCTTGTGAAATGTATGTTTTGAGTTGTGTCCCCAGACAAGGAGGATGCCCAAAACATGGGTTTCTTCTGACCAATACAAAAATGATCAAGGGTGTGAAAGGGTAATTTACGGAAGTACAGTCATCAACAGTTTCTAGTAATAACCTCAAGCAGCACAGCAAAGCAGAAACATATTGGAAGAGATGTTCTGGTCACCATCAAGGCTCTTCATTTCCTTGATGAGCTTACTATGATTTTAATGTTGCAACCCCCAGAAAGCCACTATGTGTTGAGCAGCTTCCTTCTGCATGCTTAATTTCTGCTGCTCTGTCCACTAGATCTTCCTCCTTCCTTGTACTATTCTCCACCCCAAATTTACTTCTCAGGTTGATCTGGCACCTGTAACATTTTATTATTTTCTTCTTATTCTTCTCACCCATGTGCTCTACAGATAGTTTCTCTAGAAAACACAGTGACTATTTTCAGCAGGATGTGAGATTTTCACAGCTCTTTAAGTCTGTAAAGACTCTGTTGTATCGTCTCTCCTACATATCCTTCTGAAATCTTGGTCTGAGTTATTTAGAAATACACATCCCACTGAAAGTCCATTCCATTAAGAATTAGTGCTTTGCAGCCTATTTTGAACAGCCCTATTTCCCATGGCACCCTATTGGATAATTTGATTATCATTTGATAGTTCTCAGAATCCGCAAGTTTCAAGTTAAACGTGGTGTGCACCTTTTGTGGATGATCAGTACTGAACATCCTGTATGTGGTAAACAGTTGCATTTTAGGGCTGTTTGTGCACTTAGGCTGTATCCTAATTCAAGCTATGTGTGGGAAGGTAATGACTCAGTGAGCTGTAGATCAGACCCTACTTCATGGAGAGAGAGCCATTTGCTCCAGTGGTGGCATTTGTCTAGAAACGTGGGCAGTTATGCCTTCCTTTATCTTTAACTGCCCATTCCATAGGTGCCCATCACTGGGTAAAAAAAGCCATCTCACAGCGTTAGTGGCCTCCAAAAGAGGCTGTGGGCTCACCATTTCTGCACAGATAGCTGTTTGGTGCTGCAGATGACCATAAACTTCTAAGACAGAAGTCAAATGTTACCACTGTAGTCACAGATTACAGTCTGGGCCTGGAATAAATAATGTTTAGAGATCTTCTTTTTAAGAGGTGGGGAGAATTCATCACACAAAATTGGGTTGAAACTGTCGCACAATTGACAGAGTATGCCCAAAGTAACCAGTCAGGGTGATCACAGACATCAGTAAAAACCAGACAAAATTCATGTGAAGTTATGAAATCTATTTGTTTAAAATAAATAAGTATGGGGAAAAACATTAAAAGTAAGATTTTTTTGACATTTTTCTCTCCTAGTGGGAAATACCAGATGATGATGTTGCATCCCTCCCACAATTCAGTTACTGAAGCAGAAGCCTGTGTAGCTGCAGGCTTCGGTGCCTGGCATCACTGGCCCCGACATTGCCTTCACACCCTGGTGACTTCCCTCCCAGCCATGGGTATTCAGAGGTTGTAACCTGCATGAGGAGCTACTTAGTGATGCAGGCAAGTGTCCCCTCTCTGAGCAGCTCTGGTGCTTTATTTCCTTAAAAGGAGCTCAACCATTTGAGAGCATGGACACAAGCATTGCTGAGGGGCCACCAGGCAACCACAACCATTGCCATTACATAAATCTACTGCAATTCACACACAGCTGGGTGGAGACAGAGTAAAAGTGTGGAAAGGGTGCAGACAGAGGGGGAAAGCAAGGAAAGATAAAAGGGGAAGTGCCCCACCCCAGCTTGCAAAATCAGTCCTGTGGTTCAGACAGGTCCAGCTCACTGCTGCTCTGGTAATTCTGCTGGGCAGGGAAAGGGGCAGAAGAAAAAGACTGCTGGAGCTAAACATCTTTGCACACTCCTCCTTGTGTGTGTTCAGTGGCTATGAAGGCAATGTCTTGTGTATGAATAATAAAGTGGGGCATGTGTGTGCCTGGACATTCAGAGAACCAAATTCCGAGACCTGAAGTAACCTGGAGGGCTGTGTAATATGTTTTATTTACTCAGGTTTCAGATGGACATCTCTGCTGTTTAGAGGTATGGAAGTGTGTAGAAGCTGATGAGCCTTTTCTAAATAATTGGTGATAATTGCTGTATTACCTGATGTAGCCCTCATGAGAGCAGAGAGAAAATTTGTTTTAAGATGGTTTGGGGAGCTTTGAAAATTCTCTTTAACCCTCTGTGATGAAATAAGGCTTGAAAGTCCAACTGAGGAGGCTTCTGAAGGAATTGAAAAACTTGAAGCTGAAATGTTTTAGGAACTTTTAAAAATAGGGAAGTGAGGAATCTCCCCTCTTGTTTGGTCTGAAGCCCCTATTTCTAACCCCAAAGTAACATTCCCCATATGGACTGGTATTGTATGCTCTGACAGCCTGCCAGTATGATGTATAATTTTTTAAGGAGAATGCAGGAGATATTTTGTCAGGATTATTTTCATTTTGTCTGCAAAACTCTTATGGGGATTTTTATAGAAGAGGATGGGAGTGGTTTCATTGGAGAAGGCATGTGACAAGTTTCATGAATGCCCTTAAATATGCCATACAGGATATAAGTTATATTCCAGCCTTCAAAGGTATGTATTGCATGAGCATAGTGTGGAACAGTGTGCTAGAGTGAGGTGCAGAAGACCCAGGTATATGAGGCCATTGGGAATTTCCTGTTATTCCAGAGACAAGCTCTGATCTTTGTAATGACTTAGGACTCAAAAAGATGTGCACAGAGGCAAATGGAAAAATGCCCTATCACTAAAAGTAAATTCCTCTGTCAAATTTAAAAATGCTCGCTGCAAGTAATGGAGGGTGAACATTTTCAGAATAAACTTGCAAGAAATTTGTGGAAGTAAGGATTACCCAGCCTGGAAAACAGAGCTACCACAGCCCCAGAGTAGGCTGTGCTGCATTATGAGCTCAGTTCTCTCAACCCATGCAAAGCCACATCAGGCATGCAAAAATCTGCCCTCTTGATGCAACCATAGCACATGACAGAATCAAATGCTTGGGAACAGAGCTGATCCTAAAAAGGGTTGTACTTTTACAATTATTTTTATTTAGTTTTGTGAGGAATTTTTTTACTCAGAAGTATGACAGCAGGAAGATTTGTGTTGCCACTGTGTGGCAACATGATATTGCAGGAGGTGCTGAAGCTAAGGGCTTTTTCCTCCCATTTCTACAGAGCTGTGTAGCTTGTGGAGCTACAGCCTATTTCATGAGCACCTGCTGGGTAGAGCTGTGTTTTCAGAAAAGAACATCAGCACAAAAGTCAGGAAAACCCTGGGAACTGTGAAAATTTTGTTTCTTCAGTGTTGGAGAGTGGCGAGCATTGCTTGAATTGGAGAGATGCAGTGTGTTTAGCTGTGTGGCTTTAGGTACAGAGATTGAGTCTGCTGATCTAAACTGCAGTGAGAGGAAGTTCTCTTTATCTGAGCAGAAGAGATGTGCCTCAGAGATAAGCCCCATTCTAGCTCAGGAGTTAAATTTATCTAGCAGGATCTCAGCAGTGGCTGCTGCTCAACTCAGAAACAGCAGGCTCTGGCTGAAAGATGGGCATATTTTAAGCTGAGGAGGATGTCTGTAACTGTGACTTGCAGAAAATTCAGGTTATTTTAAAGGAATGGTTCTTCATCAAAAGGTTGGATTGGCCTCCCATCACCAGCCACCCCTCTGTTCTGTGTTAATTCTTGCTCCCTCTTTTTTTGTAGGCTTGCTTTATACCTTGAGCAAGTTTTCTTTCACCCTAAGTGCTCTTCAGGACTAAACCATGCGACTTAACTGCTGGGCTGAGGCACAATGCAGGAACTGCTTGCCTCTACAGAGGTGCTGTTTTGGAACCAGCTGCTCTTTTGGTTTTGTTCAGCCACTCCTCACATTTCTGTAATTTCAACTCCTGCTATGGTGGCTCCCTGGGAAGAGATGGTTTATGGCTGCAGAGGATCTGCAGCTGTGCTCTCCCCTCAGAACTGTGAACTTCCCAGGCTCTGTCCCACAGTAAAATGGGCAAACACAGTGTCACTTTGGCTTGATGCACCACATCTGAGATTTGCACGGAAGGACCTGCAGCGTGGCCATGCCTCCATAGTTTTCTCCAGTGTAGAATAAGCCCTTTATGATAAAGAGAGGGGATGGAAGAGTTCCTTTTTGGAGCTGTAGTCCTTAGACCAGGCATGAACACCACTCATTTCAGCAGGACAGAGGTTTTTTCCCAAACCTTTTCCTTTGAGCTTGCTACATGAAGTTTCTTGAAGCCTCAGATAGTCTCTCAGTAAAAAGCTTTGCCTGGCAGGCAGTAAGTAGGTGTGACAGCCACCAGTGCAGGCTTATCCTCAGCACGTCATTTATGATGAAGATGTGAGACCACAACAAACTTTTAACTCATGAAGGTGGATCAGCTAGCGTCCCAGGATTTTGGCTTCCAGAGACAGCTTATTGGAAACTTTCATGCCTCATCCAGCTGCCTCCCTGAACAAGCAAGTGAGCAGAGCAGCAGCCCAAAAGCAAGCTAGAACTCAGCCTGCAATGTGAGACATCCTGCTGCCCCCTCCCTCCCGCCCTTGCCTCCTCCATCACCCATAGGTGGATTCTGTGTTGTGAAGGTGCCCATGCAGGGACATAATTCTTCATAAATTAACCCCAGCATGTGCTTCTTTCTTGGTTTTTCTATACCTTTTGAAGTTAGGAATAGTGCCCAGTTCTTGTATTGCAGTTTAGGGTCATGTTTCTCAGAAATATTGAGGTGTCTAAGTTACCTGCATAAAAAGAGATTCCAATAAGATATCTAATCTATCATTTCACCATTAGTGAGGCACCAAATGGGCACTATGGGCACCAAATAGGATTTTTGGAAGTGAGTAACTCATGCGCTGTTGATGCAAATGAGGTTGCAATCCTAACATGGCAAAATCCATGCCTAAAAATTGGATTAAGAACCTGATTGAAGGATTGCAGAAAAAGAAAAAAGGCAGAACAAGCACAGATTTATTCTCAATTTCCAGCAAAAACAGGCCTGATCCAAAAAGAAAAGTTAAGGCACACGTTTTTCTCTTTGTTTTTCACATTCCGTTTCCCTTGTTTCTCTTTCCCCAAAGATAGTCCAAAATTATTTCACTTGGGAAGTGTAATAAATGTAGCAAAAATGGAGAAATAGGACAGCATGAATTAACTTCCATTCTTCCAAGCCACACGTTTTTAAACGCAAAAAAAAAAAAAAAAAAAAAAAAAAAAAAAAAAAAAAAAAAAAAAAAAAAAAGGAGAAGAAACTGAAGAGTAAGGAGAACTTTCACATGAACCATTTTTTTACCCTGGAAATGTTACTTCTGAGGAAGTGGCTCTTACCAGAGTTTTCAGTAACTTCTAGATTATTTTATGGAATAATATGAGAAACTCACTTGTTCCGTGACACTTCCTAAAAAAAAAAAAAAAAAAAAAAAAGATAATTGAGGTCTTTAGAATAAATTGCTAATTCCTTCATATAACAAGAATTTTCCCTCCCTGCTGATTAAGTAACAACAGAAATATTTAATGCAATGAAGAGGTGGGTTTAAACTTAAGTTGGCCACACTTTCTGCTTGTGTTGCAATTAATAGAAGAGGAAATATTCATTCTCCATATTTCATCATTTAAAAGCATCCTGTGTTTGTAAGAGGCTGTGATCAGCCAACATCCCTGCTATGGATTTGAACTTCCCAAATCTTTGGTGGTTTTTGAGTTTTGGGGATTTTTGTCTAAGCTAAGAGTTTTGTGTTCTGATTTTTAATAGTGGCTTAGGGGTTTTTTGGAGGGAGATCTGTCCCTTCTCATTCACAGTACTGTGCATCTCAGCATTATATGGGCCAAGTTATGGAACCTGTTTTTTCCTGCTGTGATCTATGTTGCAATGCTCGGAAGTGGTGGCAGTGGTTGGCGTTGAAGTGGGATGGTTTCATTAGCACCAAAATGGGGACTGCGAGCTGGGGAACGCTGTGCTGTTCCTGTACCCCTCATGCTGCGTCTGCATTTCAGATGCATCCTTCCAGTTCTTTCCATGTGAAAATTTATTTTCAGGGGAAAACAACACACGTGCATATAGAATTCACTATGAAAAATATGTTTGCATTATTATGGGGTGCTTGGGTTTTGTGCCCAGGTTTGCAAAGCAAAAACACCAATGAGATTGAGGGAAGTGTCAAATTGTGCATGATCCATCTGTACCCTGACCTTCAGCTGGCTGTTATTCACAATTCAGGCTGTGAATGTCTCTGTCTTTCCAAAGTAGAGCACTCCTCCCAGTTTCCCCAAACTGAAGCCAGAGGTGAGAATATCCCTTCTCCACTGATATGACACCTTCCTTTCTGAGTCAGGGTTTGTCCTTTTTCCCCTGAGAATCCAACTAATTTTGTAACTGGCACCTCCTGTGGGTGGTTGGTGGAGGGGATGTGGGGAAGCCCCATGGCCAGCATGGTCACTGGAGCTTTGTCCGCTGCAGGTGTGGATCTACAACAATTTATCTAGAAGTCAAATGGGAACTAGGCTTTTCTGGGGAGGGGTTGAATTTCCTGCCCATTTGTCCACATAATGGCAAGTAGAAGTAAAAATGAGAAATTATAATTGTTCTAGAAAAAGGCTTCAGTGGCTTTGGAGCCCAACACATTAAATATATGAGGGAGGAATAATGTTAATGAGGCATTACCTCTGTTGTAGTATCACATTTGTTTAATCTTGCCACTACATTGCTAGTAGATCCTTGTAAAATTGGTATCCTATCATAGGCTTATTGTGGTGTTAAGTGGAATTCTTTTTCTCCTTGCAAAACAGACTGGAGAAGTCTGATATTGTTTATTCTGTAATTACACATTAATGAGTCTGTACATTTGCTGTACAGTATAAGCATTAATAATAAGCTCTTTCCTGTATTCAAAGAAAGAGACTGATTTATGCCGTACATGATACAGCCCTTGGTGTTTAGAAGACAATGCAAATACGTTTTTTATTACTAAAGCTTTTTACAATTCATTTGTTCTTTTTAATACTGCCTTTGAAATTTGAAATGGCAATGTACTTTCCAGCTGTCAGGAGCCATTCATTCCATATTCTCCTCTTTGCATGTTTATATGTACACATATGCACATATGTGCCTGCAAATATGTGTCTGTCAGCACACAAAATTATGTGCCTGCAAAACCAACCTCCTCTATGTTTATGTCTCTGTGAAAACAGTCCACATATGCAAAACGATGTTTATCTTGAAAGCTGAGTTTTCCTTCTTCTTAAGACCAAGCAAACATACTCTCTGCACATAAACACATGCCATGAAATTTTTTTTCAAACCTAAAAGAGGAAAAGGTTAGTTCCTGCTAGCTTGTCTGTATCCCTATAAGAAACCTAACCGTAAATTCCATTTGGGAAGTGGGTAACAGCTGAGGAAGATCTGCTTGTACACGTTGTGGCTTTTGTAGTCTGTGTAAAGCTGCTGGGCCAAGGCAGCTGTGAAGGTCATGGTACTAGAAGGACCACCAAGGGGTTCATGAAGATAGAGGGAAATGGAGAAAGGAGTGAGAGAAACACTCATGCCCCCAAGTCTTCCTGCCAGCATTCTTTGCTTGAAAAGGCTCTCCTGCCTGCCACGACTGCTTAGCAGTGAGGGGTATGTGGGTCCTCAGAATTCTCTCCTGCAGCTCATAAGTGCTATTTCTTCTTGCATTCAGGTGTTCTATTAACTTGATTACTTGTATTATATAAGTAAATCCCTGTAATGGAGAGACAGGGAAACTGTCATGAAATGTTTTTCTCCAGAAGATTCTTTTGCAGTCCTATACCAAATTGAGGATCACAGTGAAGCATTAGTATATAGTACTCAGAGATGAGGGAAATATGGGTGACACATTGAAATAATCTAGTGGAAAATGCAGATATAATATCTTGTATCTCTCCTTTGAGATACAGCTTTCCACTAAAAGCTTATGGATGCCTAACTTGATATCTTTCTTAGAGATATTTCTGTAACTAACTGAGCTGACAAATACAAAAGCACAGTTAAAAGTACCACTGTAATAAGGGTAGTGATGGACCCCTCTGCTCTTCTGTAATTTGTAATTTGTATTCAGGGAATCTCCTTACGCACATCTTGGGGAGCTTCAGGTAAGTTCAAAATATAACTTCTCACAAAGACCAGGCTAGTTGAGCACAATGCAGTCCCCTGCCTTCCTGTGTGAGAACTCATGTTTTCTCTGCAATGGTGGTTTTTTTTCACCCCTCTTTTTTGTCCTCAGTGAGACAGAGCACAAATGGTTGCCTACTTCCTGAGAACACAGTGATCCTCACATTCTGGGCTGTGGGTTGTGTTTTTCACGTTCAGGCATAGGATAGGAGTTAATCAGATAGCCATGGGCAGCTCTAGCAAATAGCACATTTGCATCAGCAGAAGCTAGTTTCAGCAGACTTGCTGGGAAGGTTTGCTGCAGCGTGCCACCATCCTGCCCCACTGACAGGCACTGCACATTCTTTTGATAAAACAGATGACAGTAGAAAATGAAACTTTTAACGTTCTCTTCTTCAAATGCTTGAGAAACACCTTACCCTCTAGGTGTGAGTCTGTAATTCACATCCGCTTTCCTGGTACTCCATGATGACTTTGAGGTAAAGGAATTTGAAGCTATGGATGAGCCATACTTCATTTATCCAGGTGACAAGGAGAGCTCTTAGAACCACTCTAATGCAAGTGACAATCCTGATGGCTAACAGTTTCCAAGAGTACAAAGGCCTTCAAGTAGAATATGGGGATTACTGGCATTTGAGTGTCTTATGTGCTCAGAAATAATCAGCCATTACTTCTTTTTTCTTTTTTTTTTTTCTTTTTTTTTTTTTTTTTTTTTTTTTTTTGGTGTTAGACAAATCACTTCAGACTCAAACTTGATTTTTTTCTCTCTTCTAAATGAATGAAGAATCATTCATCAGTCCCAAATTTTTGTCTCCAGTTGCTGACCAGTTTACCAGGTAAAGGGTGATTTTCTGAAAACCGAATCTGCACACTTTCTGCAGCCTCTGACAGACTTGCCTGGCCATGACTGACGCAGCCTGTATGACCAATAGCTCAAACTGTATTTCTGGATGTATGTGTTTGTAGGTGATGAAGTTAGCAGGATTTCATTTCCTTTCTTGACCTCACTGTGCTCCCCAGCACAATCATGTCAGATACCAAAGTTTATTTTAGCTAATAAGAAGTAGCAACTTCTGTAAAACTGTTTTGCTTTTTAATGAGGATAGTTTTTCAACATTTCCATTTGCCTCACACTTGGTCCTACCACACTCTCTGGGTATTAGTATGAAATTTATGTGCTTTATGAATCCTGGGTAGGGCACTGCTGCTGTACTGTCTCTGGCTTGGTTACAACAAGGAGCTGCAACTTGGTAGCCCATGGGAAAGAAGATTTCCTAATACGTTATGGCACATTAGGACCCACATTTGTGTGTTTCTACCCTGAGAATCCATCATATTTGCTGAAAATACAATGCAATGTCTTTTCCTTTGGAATATTTGAAAAACACTTTAAACGTAATCAGAGCAGGTGCTTTTAAAAGGATTCTTCCAAGTAAAAGGCACTTACACTGGCTGGAGCAGAGCACATGGCTAGGAGCAGAGAGGAAGTTTGCCAGAAACTTTGCCTGCTAGACACTTTTAAATATTCCATAAATGCTGAGATAGCAGGAAATGCCAACAATGATAGTCTAAATAGATCATTAACCCTTACAGGAGACCAAGTTTTGATCATCCTCTGAATGACTGGCACCAGTTTTCACAGCACAGATCTTGTTCTTGTTGCATATAATTGTGTGTCCTCTGGCCATTTTAGCCCTTGTTGTTGGTGTAAGACTGAGAGAGAATTAAGCTTGGGGATTTTCTACTGGCATTTTTTCCCAATTGTTTTGTTGGGACTTTTTTTTGTCTCTGATTTTATGTTGTGGCACAGGGCTCCTGGAAAAGAACCTCTGTCACTCTAAACACTGCACAAACACCAACAGAACACCCCAAAGAGTTTACAGTCTGATTAAGGCTATATATATACATCATTGATTAATTAAGCTTTACAAGTCCTAGCTGAGGTGTGTAAGGTACAGCAGAATGAAATGTAATCAATTGTGCTGTGAAATCTAAACCATATACAGTATTCTGGAGACCAGAGAGCAAATTTGTTTTTCTAACAGATGCAGCAAAATAGTCTTGTGTGCTCTTCTCCGGGATGCAGTGGGATTGGTTTGGTTCAAAGTACTCAACTTCATTTTAAACCACATCTCTTTAGCTTGAAAAGTAAGATTGAAAAATATAAAGCAGGTAAAAGTAAATAAATGAAGGATTTGGTGATTGTACATGAGAGAATAAAATATTGTCAATGAATTATTACATCACTTGGGAAATCACGAAATAATTAGTTTCCTGCCGTATAATTAGTCTAGATCTTAGTACAGAGGAGCAATTTACTGTATCACTTGGACTTCTGGAAAAAAAGGAGAGCTGATTCCAAGCTCTATGCCTGATTTGGAAAGGCAAAATCCTCGGTTGTACCAGTGCAGTGAGTGAACTTCCAGCCTGGTGCTGATGTGACAGAATTGAATGAGGCTGGTCTTGGGAATCTGGGCAGCTGAATATAAAGTAGGGACATAGGCCCAAATTTCAGGATATCAAGCCCATACTCTGGTCCAGACTTTTCTTTATGCTGAGATGTTTCTGAAGATCTTTTGAATTAAAAAAAAAAAAAAAAAAAACTCTAGCAATTTGGTTTTGGAGTGAGATTTCACACCTCATAACTGAACATGTATTAGAAGCACTAAGCAGCTGAACTGGAGATGACACAGTTTTTAGTTTTAGGTCATTTCCCACACCAGAGGTACAGGCTGAACCCCTCTCTTCTCTCCTTTCTCAGACCACTGATTATTTTGTCATTCTGACTTCAGTGTGGAGGATAATTAAAAACTGCTTTGGCTATTAAACAGCTTATGTTTTTTTCCTTTCTTTGAGTTGGGATTTTTACATCTCTCTTGGAACAGAGTGATAACATGGGAAAAGGTCAGCTGAGGAAAGATAATTTTTTTTTCCTCCTGCATCAGTCTTAGGAAGAAAAAGTTTAGTTTTTGACCTTGAACAATCCTGGATAAGGGAGAGCTGGCTAAGGGCTCCAAGCATTTGATAACCAGTATTTTATGGGTAGAACGAAGGCTTATTAGACTGGACAGTAAGCACAGACTATGAGTAGCATTTTCACAAATACCTAAGTTAGAAAATTTTTTGGAGCTACAACTTCTGCCTTCTCCATGGTCCCTAATCTTCTGTGGAATACATACCAGGAGGGTGACCAGTGCATGGCCAGATTTCAGCTTTATATTAGGACACTTGAGAGGCACATACCTGAATATGGGAATCACTCTAAGTGGCAAAATGGCTTTTGGGTTCCCCATTAAAAAAAAAATAAAAAATATACAAACCAAAGAAGTCTTATCCCCATTTAAAAAGAATTGAAAAATGTGCAGATAGGGAAGTAAGGGCACATGATGGATTAAATGCCTTTCCCATGGCCACACAGGAAGTCTGTGGCTAAGCCAGGAATTAAACCTAGATTTCCTCAGTCTACATCCAGTGCCTTGCCCCCATTTCAGGCTGTAAAATTTTATTTGTTACCAAATTCTCTGTTGGCTGAAAGCAGTAGGACACTGAGTGTGAGAATGAGAAATATTAGAGAATAAATACTATTAATAATTGGTGAGAAACTGAGAATATTACCCATTTCTATTGCTATTTAATGTTCTCTTTTTTCCAAGTTTACGTCAGCACAAAAATCCCCTTGTGGTATTGTTCCTTAACCAAACTACTTGTGCCTTTCCCTATGGCTAGGGTTGCAGTGGAGCCCAATGCTTAGCTGTTTCCAACTGCTCTGGTTTAACAGTAAGTAACATTATGACTGGATTGGCAGAAAAATGTTTCTATTTATGCCTCTTTTGCTTTACAGTTCACATCCAAAGTCAAATAGAAAAATTACATCCATTTCCTGTGGAGAACATCCATATCTATGTTCTCTCTTACCATGCTCATTTGATTTAACAAAATATTCTTTTTCTTGAACTGCTGCATGACTGAATTTTATCCTTAGAAATCCTGAACTACATCCAGAAGGCCTCCACTGAAGTGAAAACCAGATCAGGACCAGTAAAGCCAGAAGAAGGCAGGTCGTGCCCCTCAGATCTGAGATAAACAGAAGCCCATCTCTACAGTAGATAAGATATGACAAGCTAGGCAAAACCTTCACAGTGGTTATAGTTCCTCTCAAATAAATGTGGTGGGTATTGCACAGCTTGGTCACTGCCAGCCCTACAAGAACAATGTGCTGTATAAACTCTGCCCTTGTAGACTAGAGGTACCTGGTCTGTACCTGTAGGGAACTGGGAGAGCAGTCACAGCTGCAGGAGGGGACATGCAGTGCAGGGCTCCAATAGTGATTCCATCTCAGGGACTGTTGCCATTCACTGGACTGTAGTGCTGACTCCTTCCTATGCAAGTAGGAAGTCCCACATGTCCCAAATTACACTGACTTTAGCTGAAGAAATAAACAGTGCTCAAGTGGCACAGAGGATATTTTCTAATTTACAGATAAATGGTGGGGAGAAAAGCTGAACCTGCTGATATTCTCTGTTCAAGAGTATTTCAAAGAAAGTGAAGCCTTATTAAAACCCATTTCTTATCATCTTCTGACAGCCTCTTTTGTGGGGAATAGCCCCAAATGGTTTTGACAGTTCTTTCAATAAGGTAGCTTTTATGCAGTGATGAACAAATAAATATATCACAGTAAACCTTTGTGTAACACTCCTGTCTTAATTTACATGCAGGATTTCACCACTGTCTTCCTGAGAAAGAAGAATTCAGTTAGCCAACAGATAAGACAAAAACTGGAGCTTGACTCAAAAATGATGCATAACTGTTAGTGTTGTGATATTTATGGAGGATCATTTCTCACAATTTTACTCCCTACTTAGCTCTTTATCAGATATTTTTTTGCTGAAAAGTCCCCAGGAAATAGAAGAGTGTAAAAAGCTGGTATTCCTACTCTGTTCTTAAAGAAGTCCATGTTCTGTTTTGCATCTATTTTGCCTGGAAATGAAGAAGAGAAAATTCTTCATGTGAATCTCAAACACTTTCTGCTCCAGCCAAGTTTCATTCTGAACAAGTGGGACACATGATCTCTGTGGAAGGATTTCCTAAGTTGTCTGCTCCATCCACTGCCAGCCAGGCAGGATTGCCCAGTTAGGCAATCCTTACTCTGCTTTAGCCAATTTCCTTCTGTACTCTTCCATCACTCTGTCCCCCACAGCTGCCTTTAGTAAAAAAGGCCATTGCCTAATCATGCCTTAGATATGAAGGTAAGGAATGGGCTGTGGGTTAGTTCAGGTTTGGAAGAGTCCAACTGCACACAGAGCAACACAGTTGGGTGCCTGTCTTAAAGTAGGTGGGGGAAGGAATACATGTCAAGTGGGTGAATGTCCGAGAGCAATAGTAATCTGGAAGATTGCTGGAGAGGCAAAAAGGGCTAAATCCCTCTATTTTTGTTAGTTTTAATATTTTTTTCTACTAAGCCACTAAGTATAATTCCTTGTCTATGCTTCCCTTTCTGTCACTTCTCCATAATTCTTAGCATTTCAGTTGGGCTGCTGTCTCTTGGTTGCTTCCTCTTTTCCTGCTTTCCTATATTTCATTATTTGCCCTTCTTCCTCTTAGAGTACTTTTATAACAGAGTGAGGAGGATGTGGAAATGTTACAATGTGACACACAAACTGCAGTGTCACAACTGCAGTTCTTTTGTTTCACCTCCAGGAATGCAAAGAAGCAGATCAGGGTGGAGAGGCAGGAGTGGGTAGCTGAGTGAAGGAAGGGAGAGATTTATAAATAGGGAAGAGAAATTACAAAGAAGTCAGAAAGTTTCCAGCTTGGTAATTTGAGATAATAGCTTTCCACATAGTTAAAGATAATCCCAAACTGAACCATCACTGTGTTCTTGAATTTAAGGATAGATGCAGGCAGTACCAGTGCGGGGACCTTCCACAATACTGCTGCAACAGAGGAGATATAACCATGATGTGTTTTTGAACTTGCTTGTAGAGATGAAAGCTGAGCAGAGATCTAGACCTGTATTGTGCACAGTTCTTAAAATTGTCCTTTCAAAACAACAAACAAAGAAAGAAATAATAAAACCTCAAAAGAAAAAACTATTCTTGGGGCCCATGTCTGTATGTGAAGTACCTTTGGAAGATAACGTGGTTCAAAATGAGATGCTCTCTCCCCTCCCCTCCCCTCCCCTCCCCTCCCCTCCCCTCCCCTCCCCTCCCCTCCCCTCCCCTCCCCTCCCCTCCCCTCCCCTCCCCTCCCCTCCCCTCCCCTCCCCTCCCCTCCCCTCCCCTCCCCTCCCCTCCCTTCCCCTCCCCTCCCCTCTCCTCTCCTCTCCTCTCCTCTCCTCTCCTCTCCTCTCCTCTCCTCTCCTCTCCTCTCCTCTCCTCTCCTCTCCTCTCCTCTCCTCTCCTCTCCTCTCCTCTCCTCTCCTCTCCTCTCCTCTCCTCTCCTCTCCTCTCCTCTCCTCTCCTCTCCTCTCCTCTCCTCTCCTCTCCTCTCCTCTCCTCTCCTCTCCTCTCCTCAATATCTGTGGTCTCCTAGAAACCTTCCAACTTGAGTGGTTTAGAATCATGTCATAGCAACTGGTGTAGGAGTTGATCCAAACTTGTAGGCCATGACAGATGCTAAGCAGATAAACAACTGTGGGTAGGGAGGAAATACGTCCAGACTGCTCTTTGTGGAAGGAGTTAGAGGAACAGTAGGTAAAGGTTTCCTGTTAAGCCAAGGAGACAAGGGGGAAGCTGTAATAGCTTCTCAGCTATGGCTGCAATTGGACTCAATTTTCACAGCATTGTTAGTGTGGGTTTATTTTTTCTCCACTTCCCCCAGCCCTCCACCACAGGAAGCTCAGGTTGTCTTAAAAATTTGAATATCACTAATAGTCTAAGAGATTTAAGCTCCCATATAATTTTGATACTTCAAAATTGCTCTCCACTGCCACACAGCTGCTTCCAGTCTGTGTGGTGCTGCAGTGGACCAAAGATTTCATAGTCTTCCTCTGCTGCAGATTGGAAAGCAATTGCTGAGCCATCTCTGGGATTTGAAATGCCAATACATGTCCCTTTTGTTATCTACTGCAGTACTGATCAGCTTACAGGTTATATCAAACAGAGTTTGTGAGGAGGTAACAAATGCCTTGCCTGCACATGCAAGCTAAACTGGATGCCCAAGATTCAAATACAGAGCTTGAGACAGTGGTCTAATTTCTTAGTGGATCTGCATTTGCCAGGGTGATCTGTTTTCTGATAATCTGGTTTCATTAGTATCTGAAGTTTGGGGTGCCTCGTTAGTTGCTTTTGTAAAAATCTTTTGCTGATAGACAAATGTTAAAGCAATTGGTAGGCCTATTGAAATAGTGTTTGAACACTAGTTGGGCCATATGGGATTAGACCATATTCTGTTCTATACTTCATCCAGAAATAAGGGTTTTGATGTGATAATTTCTGTGGTCTGAGTTATGTAAGTTTCTGAGGTTCATAATAGTCAGTTTTGGGTTCCTTGTCACAATTTAGTTGAGTGATTTGAGCTATTGGAGACTATTCAGTTTAAAAACTATTATTTTGAAAGACTTGCCTCTTGAAGCTCTGCCAGCAAAGTGTTGACTTGGATGATTTGTTGTTCTATTCAAGTTAAGAAAATGTTGGCCTTTTGAAGTAAGATCACCCAGCATAGTGATTGTGACTGTCTGAAGATGGTGATCTTGACTGTGCTCCCAGTGAGTTTCAAATGTCAGATTACTGATTCACCTTTCACACTCATCAGCCTTAGGTATTGCTGAAGAATTGTTTGGAGTTTGAGGAGGGTGCACCTGAGTGGATTGGCTCTGTTCTGGAGGCATGGTGATACCTGCACCAGAAACTTGGCTAAACTTCAACTCTGCAACATAGTTACTTTCTGGTTTTGGAGACACACTTCATGACAGAAATAGAGATTCATAAATTCAGTATTTTCAAATCACAGCTGAGGTGTAATTGCAGGTCAGAGTTAGGAAGTTCAGGTAGGATGCTGTAATAAATACCTTTTATATATAAAATTAGTCTTAACTTCTGACATATTTTTCTCCACATCTTTCTGAGAAACTGATCTTTTTAAAATATTATCTCCTTTAGCTTTTGCAGAAAGCTAGTGAAATCTATGTTTTTCTCTTAGCACTTCACTCAAAGACCCAAGAAAACAGTATTCAACTCTGCAATTCCTTTATGCCTCACAGAAGAGGCATCCAATGTCAGGGACAACTTATCATAGCACCAGTGTGGTTAAGGATGGATTCTGTTTAGGAAAGGGAAGGTATGCTTGTTTTTCCTGAGGCAAAAGCAAGAAAACTGCAAGCATGAAAAATGGTCAAGAAGTGAGGAAATACAATAAGTCTCTTAAAAATGTGTACTAAACTGTGTTTGTAGACTTTCAGAATAATCCTGATCTCTGAGAGTCTGCCAGCATCATTTGGGGTTTCTTGCCATTTCAACATAGAGGACTGATTGCCAGAGAGGGAATACAGGTGCCTGTAGCAAAGCATTGTCTGTGATACACAGTGGGAAAGAATTGATATTGTCCTGACTTTTTTCCCCTCAGCAGCTATCAGATATATACATATTCAGAGAATTTCTTTGAGATTTCTGTAGAAAAAATTTTGCCTCTCCCCCAGAAGATGTAGATTAGGATTTCCTGTTTTTTGGAATGTTGAGTAAACTAATCAAGTAAACAGCAGTTTAGATTGCAAAACTTTCTCATAGTATCTCTGAAACCCAAAAAAGAAGAACCTTCAAAAGCATCTGGAAAAATAACTAAGCACTCAGAGTTAACAGACCTAAAGCAGGCTTCGTAACTCAGCATCAACTTCTTTGCACGGTCCTCAGAGAGAACATCTACTTTATCACTCATAAAGTGATGACTGTATTTAATTTGCTTTAGTCTAAAATAACTTTCAATATCCCTGGGTTTTTTTTCCTCTGTGTCAGATGAGGAGGGGCACAGAAGACTCTGCTCAGCAATTTGTTTTTAGAGTAGGCAAGATAATAAAATTTTCATAGTGTGTTCCCTCCCAAGTGCTGAAATGGCTGGGTTCCTCTCCATTTCATCATCTGACCTCTTCTCAAAAGAGGACATTGACAGTGCACAGCTTTGGCATGACACCCAGAGGCACCTCCCCAAACCTAAACACAGCTGCTTGGTCTAAATTTAGATCTACTGACCCTTTGACAGCTATGGGGAACTATGTACAGTGGCGTAAAATGTTGCTTAAGGCATCTTCATGGTAGCTGAATGGCCCCTGGAAAAGCCCCTGTGGGTCCATTCACTGATCATGAAGGCACAGCACATTGTTAACATCCGTGGACTTGTTAACGCCCACAGACTTGCAGGGGCCTAACCCTGAACTAGAGTAGCTCTGTGCCACTCCAGGCAAAAAAAAAATAAGGATGTGCAAGCAGCTCACTGAGCTAGAACATGAAAAGGGGAGGATTTGCAAAGAAGGGCTAACTTTGTATCCAGGGCAAGGCAAAATCAGGTTCTCAGAAGCAATGTATAAAATAGTTCATATCCCTTTCTTTCCCTGAACCACAGAACCAAGGGCACTTCATTGCTCCCAGGTGGTAGTTTTGTTCTTCAGGGCAGCAACTGTTGCCTTCATCTGGCACCTGACCAATACCCTCTGTGTGTATTCAGATTTCATAGCTTTTCTCTTGGTCAAGCAAGCTTAAAACTTCCCCTCTAACTACAGTTCACATTATATATACGTAACTAATCACCTTGTCTGGTTTTAACTGTGTTTCTGCACTTTTTAAGCCCTTTGCCTTGTTAAGGAATGCCCACAGTAGCTCCCAGATAAGGACAACTTCCAGCCATTGACAGTATAGCTTCATAGAAGAGCCTAGCTGTCTCTTCCACCTTTGTGGAGCTTCTGGTCTGCCTGTTGAATTTCAATATAGTCATTCCTCTTCTCCAAAACACTAATCTTTGCACGTGCATATTCCCTTCATATTCTCCCAGCTGCCACATGCGACTGCCTCTAGCTAGAATTTTGTTGCATTAGTTGAGGATTAGAGACTTTCACTAAAGCATGCCTTGTGGAAGGATTAGAGAAGGGAGATGCCTTATAAATGTTAGGATATCATATATCTGAGGCTTTGCTTTTCTTGAATAACTGTTACTGTGTGAGGAAGAGCATAAGCCACAATGATTGTGCCTGTAGTCTTTTTGAAGAATGCAGCTTCAGAGGTTCCAGTCTCAGCACATAAGCACATGTACTCACAGACACACCTGTGTGAGCTGAGAATGTTTTCAAGTATGGTAGTGTTTTCACCTTGCTGTTGTGCGTTGTTATTTAAGGTAACTTTGCTTTTAAAAAATTCCTGGTAAGGGCCCTTTTACTTCTTCCTCATCCTTTAGTGTCCATATTTTAAAAATTTAGTGAAAGCAGAAGAGACAAAAAATTTGAGGATGAAAAGTGCTGTTCTTACTTCTCAAAGCAGAGAAGTGTCAATAAAGTCTGTTACCAGCAAACCTGCAGCAGTTCCCTTAGCTTCTCCATCATGCAGCCAGTAAAAAATGCAGAGCTTTTCCAATATAGGAAGCATGGATTACACATACATGTAGAACTTGAGAAACAGGTTTAGTATGGCATTTCCTGACAGTGCTCTTTCACTTGCCTTTAAAATTTAGATTTATTTGTAGTTCAGATTAAGAACATCAATCAGCCAGGTAGTTAACCGCTATTTAGAAAAACAACTTGAATCCAGTACAAAATGTACCAGGAAGTGTCACAACAAAGACAAGAAATATGAACTAGAACAGCCCCTTGGTTTGGTTACAGATCATTTCCTACTGAAACACAAATTTAGAAAGGTAAATAAAAGGCACAAATCTTCAAGTGTATATTTGAGGGCATTATTTGAATCTGTCTTTAACAAATGCATCCTTACTGGTCCTTTAGAAAATTCCTGTAGATAACTAACAGGAGGCTGCTGGGAGAATGCACAACAGAGCAAAAGCCACTTTTTGTACCTAGAGAGGACGTACTTTGTTCGTTGTTTTGTTCACTTGTTTGATTCCGTGCAGTTTGACTTCACTAGAAAATCCCCTAGAAAAACATGTTGATGTGCTTTGCAATGCAGTGAAGCACAGTTCCCTGCTCCTTTCTGCTGAGGACAGGCTGTGTGTGCTGACAGGCGCTGGTGCTGGCACACGGCGTGGGCACCCCACCAGACAGCGGCAGGGAGAAGCAGCAGTCATGGATGATGACATGGGTGGAGCTCCTCACACCAGTTGTCCCATGGGAGATAGCTTATCTGTGGATGCCTGTGTTTCTGGAATAACATTAATTTGATTGAAAGCCAGAATTAGAGTAGGGAAGAAATTGGCTGCCAAGGGCTGATTGGCACTTGGAGTCAAAGGAAGCAGCATGGTCCCAGCAGGGAGGATCTCCTTATCCGTCAGCACCAGCCTCTCTACCTGCAGGTGTGTCTCAGCAGCTCCTGCTACTACTCTTCCTTCTGTTATTTTTATTTCCCTTTGAAAATGCCCTCTAACTTTCACCATTTTACACAGAGAGACCCCACAAGCACTTGATTAACTGGCCAATGCAGTGCTATATGTAGAAAGGAGGGAACAGAAAGTAATTTTTTAGAGCACTTGAGTGCATCTGTAACTAAATAACCAGTTAGTTTGATCATCCCATCTGTGTTCTGTTATGTCATCTAAATTATGCTGAAGAAGAGCTCAAGGCATTGCATTATGGTTCTTTTGCCCAGACCTTTTGTTGTCATTTTTCACACCCACACAATTCTTCTTGTCACTTCAATACTCATAAGGGAAAGATACTATTAATGGAAACATAATTTAAGTTAAAGAATTGGTCTTCGTTGTTTGTTGTCAAGTTTGGCTGGTGAATAATGACTCCTTAAATATTCTGTGGAAAAACAACTTTCATTTCTGAGAATGGCATCCTCTACCTGCAGTGTTCTTGTGGGGTGAGAACAGAACTGACACCACAATAAGTGACCTTGATGTGAGAAGGAAAAGAGGAAGGTTTTCAGTGCATAAAGCCAAGTGCTAGAGCTTTTGTATGCCATTACAAAACAGAATAGTTGTTACATCTTGTATCAGAAATAACAGGTGGGATTGGTGACAATTTTCTGTTTTCTGAGTACCTACGTAAACACGAAGAGATCCTGTCTGCATTTATTGACACATGTTGGCATGCTGAGGTGATTTATTTTGGCCTGATAAATGGGGTTTCTTCATCTTATTCTGTGTTTTTAGCAACATTTTCTATAATTTGTTAAAAAGGATGGTGTTTAATATTTTTTTTTTCACCATTACAGCGATAAGGTACTGCTCAAATCAGTCAGGTATGGCTTCTGGTTGATTAGTTATGGTGTCTTCATGAGGTTGGATTTTAAAACTGCCATTTAAGGATCAACTAACATCAACAAAATACTTCTGACTTGTCTTAGAATAACAAGTGAGCCATGAGAACAAAAAATTACATGCACCCGAACCATTTGCAGCCACTTGAGGAGAAATCTTTCTCTGCTCTTGGCTACAAAGTACAAACAAGACATTGCATGACACAAAACCAATTGGGGTTTTTTTTCAAAGGAAGTCTAAAGGATAAGTTCTTAAAGGCAGGTATATGTCACATGAGACAATTTAGTACTTACTGGGATAAAAGGTCAAATTCCATTAAAAATCAAAGGGAGTAAGGGAACTCTATTGTTTATATGCCTTAGATGCTTCAATGTGATTTGTCTTTCTCTGTTACTCTTTAAATACCTTCAATAGCCAGGTCTAATGCTTTTTACTTCTTTAAAAATCCCACTGGAGAACAATATGACTTGGGAGGTGAATTTCCCCCTTCCAAATGTAATCATGGCCCCAGTACTTAGACCTATGCCATTGCCAAAGTCTCACAAAACTGAAAGGACTTTATAGCTGGGAGGGAGTCCCATAGCTAAAAGAGAAGGTAAATTTGATTAAAAACAAATTACTAATTGTTCCCATGCATCTTTTTTCCAGCTGCCTATTTCTCTGTCCTTCGAAAGCCACCCTCTACGTCCAGTTTCCCAGGAGGTCTGTTTGGTTTCTCCTTTCCTCTTACTATCAACTCTTTCACTCATTGCAAAGTGCCTCCCTTACATGTCCATGTTGCTCAGCTCTCTCCAGGGAAGCGTGACGCTGTCTGCTGTCATACCATCCTGCTTTCCTGACTGTCCCGGCCCAAGTCTGATGTGGAGCCAGCAATGCTGCTCTTCAGTGATAAATTATATCATCACCTCTCTCCCCTTCGACATACCAATTTATTTTTTTTTTCCCTAAGAGTTGTGTAAATCACCTTTAGCTATAGAATACTGAACAGATGTTTTAACATTAATTTAAAATGCTCTTCAGAAAATCCAAGTGGAATTCCCAATAAACATAAGAGAGCACAAGAGACCCAGCCAGTGTCCTGCTTTTGGGTAATTTTTTCACACTCTGGATATGTAAAAAAGGAGTGGGAGAAAGCTGTCAGTTCAGTGACATTAAATAACTCTGCACCCCTTCCATAGAAAAAAGGGTTTGTATTAAACACCTTTTAATTGTGATAATGTGTACAAAGGGAATAAAATACAGAACCCTTTAAGGTCACCTCCAACCAAGTTGAAGTAAATTAATTAATGAATAATTTATTAATGGTGTTAGAAGAGCCAATGAGAAATTATTACCATGAGTTATTTTAAAGCTAATTAATATCTTCATATGTGTGTACATAGCTATGGATGTGCACAGAAATTATTCCTACAAAACTCTATTGGGTAACAGTTTCAGAAACCAGTACAAAGTCTGAGCATATTCTTAATCAGTGCGCATGAAAAATAAGGTTTACAAGTATTTTTCACATTGCTGTTGCTCCATAAGTGATTTCTCCATGATTACAAGGGAGGGACAAGAATCACTCTCACAAAAGTAGAAAACACTGATGATTTTTATTTCCAGTATGAGTCCTCACAGAAAAAAAAAAAAAAAAAAAAAAAAAAAAAAAAAAAAGTGTAAGAAAGTATATCCTGCCTTCCCTGTTATTCAGATTTCGTATCAGTGGGGCTATTTTCACTAGTTCTCATATTACAGACAGATTTGCAAGAAGTTTGAACAGGGAGAGATTTTTTTTGTTAATTAGACCTATAAAATTTCTGTGAGAGCCGGGGTGAATCAGGTGCCCTCAATGTCTATCAGCTATATGTAAACCTGAATACCCTCTTCTTCCATTGCATAAGACCAGTGGGCGTGAGAACAAAACAACACAATTTCACTTTTTTATAACTGCAGAGACTAGAAACAGGGATGTGTAAGGAAGAGATCTCTGTCACAGAAAGAGGGCATATTGGCAAAAAAAAAAAATTCTGAGGAAGCTGCATCGTAGGGGCCTGCATTGACCCTTTTGAGACACATTAGCAAGAGTTCCTCTTGACTTCAGCAGGAATTAATGCTCAAGCAAGGGGAATACCCAAGAGTACATTATGCTTCTAGAGAACATGATAAAACTTGTTGGCTGCTTTGGAAGAAAAGGGCGTTTTCTCAAATGGGAATTGTTCTAGACAAGTCAGGATTCCCCTGCCAGCTGTCCTTCTCCTGTTCCTCCTTCATCCTAAACTGCTTATGTTGCTTCTGTGATGATAGTTTTGTCTTTCTCCTAGGTATTTTTCTTATAGCAATAGTGCCATCTTCTTTTACATTTACTGCTAGCAGTACCACAAACCAGCATCCTGTTTGCCTTCTTTATTGCAGCTGCATACGGGGCGGAAGGCTTTAGGGACTTTCATGCAATAATTCCCAAATCTTTTTCCAGTAAGTATACTGAAACTCAGTTAACTACAGAGCATTTCCATCTAGTTCCTACTTTTAAAATTTTTGTTTGTGTCATTTCTTTTCTGAGTAATGTATGTTTGTCTGCATGCACGTAAGTAGTCTGATCTTTTTGTTTTGTTCATGTGTATTTCGTTTTAACGTAAAAGAAAATCTGCTTCAAAAGCCACCTTCTCCAAATCCCTGGCAAGCAAGGAGTCTATAATTGTTTAGTATAAATATATATTTATTATTCTTACAACTGAAAGAAAAAAATTACATATAAATTGTGGGAAATCTTGTCATATACTCAAGCCAAACATTTCAATTGCTTCCATTTGCCATGGCAAAAACAGCAGTATGAGGTTGTAGCCCATTAAATTTGCAGAATCACTTCTGTTTAATCAGTCATATCATCTTTTTAAGTCACTGTGTGGTCCTTGATTTTTATTTGTCTATAAATTATTCCCCTTTTTAGAACATACATTTTAAAGGAAAACTGCTATTTATTTAAAACACTTATTCTGTTTTGCACATGATTTCTATTAAAAGTGCAATACTTGAAAAATCATTAAAATACCTAGATTGATAGACTTTTTTAAGAGGTGTCAAGCAGTATTCATAAATGTGAACACCTTTAGGCTTCTGTTTCCCAGTAGGATTTTGAGTCAGATACTCTTGTCAGTTACATGTCCGTGCAGTCTTTTCTGGGACACCTGTGAGGTTGCAGGATGTATCAGAGAAGAGCTCATCAATCCTCTCCATTTCAAAGGAATATCAAGGTCTTTCAACCTCTTGCAGAAATTATTGCCTGTAGTTTATTGTTATCACATTTCTAGACCATCACTTTTGAATAAGGTTACCATAAAAATGTTGTTCCACAGAAGGAAAAGACCTAGACTTTTTTGGATTAAGCAGATACCCTATATTCTTAGCTATCCGGAGAAGCAAATTCTTTCCTTTTTTTGGGTGGAGTGGGATGAAGGTAGAGGGTTTTTTACTGTATGGAAAGTAAGATTTTGGGCAATGTAAATGGTCTTTTTCAGCCTAGTGAAGTATTTCTTCACCAAAATCACCAGATCAGAAAAGACGGAAATAACAGCAAAGATTATTTTTTTTCTACATAAAACACCACACAATCATACAATCGTGTGGAAAGAAGAGAAATGCATACTGGCATGAATTTTTCTGGGTCTTGACCCTTTTCCTTCATGTTAAATTCTGCTGTATTCATATCAGATCAAATTTACTAACCTCTATGTATCACATGTTGTGAGGCTATGGCAAATTTACACCTAAATTCTTCTTCTGGCTGCAAGAAATTGTCACCTATGGGATTACAACAAAAATTATTTATCCAATAAAGTCATAACTGTTCTTCCAGACATCTTTCCTTTTTTTTTAATGTTTTTTTAATCATAACTTCTGACTCTAGTTATCACCTCCTATTACTCAACAATCCTAATCCTGCTGTCCTAGAAACACAACTGTCACTCTCATAATTTCCTTAAATTCTTCCTTCCGTCTTTCCCTATATCAGTGCTTCTATATCAGTGTTTGTACTCTCCTCTTCCATTGTTGCTTATCCCATATAACTGCAAACCAAAAATTTGGATTCAGTACAATCTTTGGAATCTTCCTGCCAAGTGGAGAATGTTGCATTTTCTGTTCATTTTTATCCATTGAGTTGAGTTACTTACTTTCACAATTGTTTTGGACAAATCCCTATGAAGTGGATTAATTTTAACTTTCATTCCAATTAGCTTGATTGTCAAAATGAAAGCTATAAACACAAAAATATCAAAGTGACCTAGAAACAGACTTGTAATATTGTTTGGGTTCCCTGCTCCCTGGATGCCTTGTATTTGAATTACTGATATTCACTGTTCATTGCTCCATGTGTTACAAACTCATCACATTGCCCATAGAATTATAGTTGAGGTCATAGCATTTATTTAGTGATACTGTACCTGCTGTTTAGAAGTTAACTCCTTTCATGTGATTGTTTCTTTGCCACGTTATTTGTTCTGTAACCAAACTGAGTGGCATCCTGTATTGTTTCTTTCAGCTGGTAATATTAAAATAGAGACTCAGAGTGATGAAGAGAATGGGCGTGCCTGTGAAATGAATGGGGAAGAATGTGCAGAGGATTTACGAATGCTTGATGCCGCAGGAGAGAAAATGAATGGCTCACACAATGGCCCAGGCAGCAAGGCTTTGTCAGGAGTTGGAGGCATTCGACTTCCTAACGGAAAGCTAAAATGTGATATCTGTGGGATAATTTGCATCGGTCCCAATGTGCTCATGGTTCACAAACGAAGCCACACTGGTAAGGCCTGCCATAGTTTTTCCTGTAGTTGACAAGATCTGGCCACATATTAGTAACTAAGACTTATTTTCTGTATCATGCACATGTTGCCTCTTGTAAGGTAATGCAGCATTGATGAGCCTTTGGAACTCAGTTATTTTGGTACATCCTTTTGGCCTGCACAGGAATTGAGACTTCTTCATGGAAGTCCATCTGTTGAGCTAGAAACAGTGCTGTTTGGTTTGAAACAAAAAAAGTTTGAAAAATCAAATTTAAAAGAAAAGTAAAGCAGTCTTGTATAATTTCTAAGAAATTTCTAAGAACTGCTGAACAAAAACCCATTTGTAGCTAACTCGGAAATTAACCCAACTGTAATGTTTCCAACAAAACAGCAAAGCTCATTATGGATCAGTGGTTATGTAAGTGATTGGAAAAAATACATATTAAGAGAACTGTATTGACAGACTTATATTTCATGTCCAATGTTTCATGAAGTAAAAACAAATATTGTCACAGGTCAAATGTGCACTAAAGTGTTTCCACCAGGACACTAAAAGACATGTAAAGATTTTGTGTCCCATAGAGATGGTTTTTAATTATACCATTGCTGTGAATATTCTTGTCTTATTTTTCAAATTCTGATTAGTCTCAAAGAGGACCAAAAATGAAGAGTCTGAACAAATGAAAAAGTTAAAAGTGAGGCTCACCTTGCCTGATATAAGATGTCTAAAATTTAGGCTTCCAATCTAAACTTTAATGTCATTCATAGCTAAAAGAGAAGAACCGGACTGTACTATTGTTTCACAGAAGTTGCTTTGAAAATTAATTGGGGATTTGGCATTTTTACATGAATATTCCAATGAGAGGGAATTTTAAAATATTTTAAGGTAAGAATGGTCTGTCTTATAGTTACATTCGACTGAAATAGTTGTGCCAATAAACATTTAGATACTTTCTTCCTCTATATCCTCACAGTCTTGCTTAAGTAACTTTCCCAGAATTACTAAGTAGTGAGATTAACAAAGTGTTTTCAGAGTTTAATGGAGAGGATCCATGAGAACCCCCATAGTGTGTTCCATTGCCCTCAGTGTTACTGTCTCTCACAGTAACTGTGTCTGTTCAAGCTATGGAAGTGTGGGTTCTGTTAGTGTAACATGGGTTAGCCACATTCAGAAGCAATGCTGTTACATTGCCTGCTTCAAAGTATTCTTCAATTCTATGTGATAAATCCCTCTGTCAGGGAAGAGCAGATAATTATTGGAAAATCCACAACTAGTACTCAGAAGAGAGGCTGTAGCCTACTTCCGGGATATAACAAAGCGTTTCTTGTTTCCTTTTTCCTTTCCTTTCCTTTCCTTTCCTTTCCTTTCCTTTCCTTTCCTTTCCTTTCCTTTCCTTTCCTTTCCTTTCCTTTCCTTTCCTTTCCTTTCCTTTCCTTTCCTTTCCTTTCCTTTCCTTTCCTTTCCTTTCCTTTCCTTTCCTTTCCTTTCCTTTTTCCTTTCCTTCCCTTTCCCTTTCTCTTTCCCTTTTCTTTTTGATAAAATGAATACTTAAAATGACTTGTACATGAGGCCTTTTAAACAGACCCATGGGCTGAAGAGGACGCTGTAGTGGTTGAAACAGTATGTTGCCACTTGAAATGCACTTAGAGGTAGAAGTCTTTGTGCTTGTTTAAGCAGACTGCTCTTTAGTTAACGCCCCGCCCCCCCCCGCCCCAAACACACACACACACACACACACACTGTGGCTGGAACAGAGGAGCTGTTTCAGGTCCCTAAGGGTCCGTGGCAGTGTTTGGACCAGGGCTGAATGCCCTGTGTGAGGACACACCTGACTTTAAGGAGGTGGTGGTCACAGCTGCCTTTATTTCTCTTGCACTCCTCCCTGGTCCCTGTGACAATGTCCCCAGGGGCCACCTCACTGGGTGCCAGGTCATTTCCCCAGCATAGACCTTCAGTTCCCTGAACTTCTTGCCTGGCAGAGAACTGATTTACCTGCCAAGGGTGCTTGGGGTGCTACCACGCAAGGATTGTCATTTGAAGATTTTTCCACCCTTTGCAGATCTCTTCCCTTGCCAGCTAGACCCTCTTTTCAACAAGGGAATGTAGTTCAAGCCTGCACTGGAAGCATCCCACAAGAGGCACTTTGCTCAGGATGATCCCCTTCTTCTACACTCAATAAAAGGGTGTGAAGTTTTGTCCCTAGGTCCTTCCATGGAAAGAATGCCTTTGCTTTCCCTCCTGCCTCATCCTCAGCTCCTCCCCTGAGCAGCCTCTTTGAATGAGCTCAGGTGGTTTTTCAGGGGCTGGCAAAGGAGTGGAAGTTCAGAGCTGGTAGTTTAAATTAAAGGGACGTCATGGGGAAACAGTGGTGACTGCTTTTCCTTTCAGCTGCGCTGTGAAAATTAAAGTCGAAATGGGATATACTATTACAGACATTTAACTGACTATGCTGAAGCCCATTTCAATACATGCCTGGTGAAGGAATAAGCCTCACAAATGAATTACTTTGCTGCTAATTCATGTAAAACCTGCATATGCAGTGAGGTTTTCTTAAATAAATATTTGATAAGTGAACAAAACTCTAGCACACTAAAGTGCCAAAATAAAATGACTGCCTGACCTGATAAAAGACATAATTGCTTTTAATGAATACACCTGCCAAGTGCAGATATGCAGAGCAGCACCTGATATTTCTGCCCTCTCCTGTCTGCAGGCAGCTGTACAGCACTGACTGCTTCCTAGCACCTTACTGGTTGCTTACAACAGAGCAAATACCAACCCACAGATGCCCAACTCTTCTCGTTCTCCTTCCATTTCAGCACATTCATTTTCTCCAGCTTGCCACTGTCTTGTTTGATGTTTAAGAAAAAGGAGATTTTGAAAGGAGAAAGAAACTCCTGCTCCCTGATGCTGAAACCTCAGGGTACATTGAGGATTCTCTTTCTCACTGTGCATATATCTGCATGTACATGCATATCTGTGTATGTGTGTGCATAGGTGTATATATTGCCTCCTTATATGTATACTAAGCCAATTCACTCATTAGTTCACTCACATCTTGTTACTCGGTTCTGAATGTCTCAAATTTATTTAGATAGAGAGCTCTGCAAGTCTCTGAGGGTTAGGTGACCTTGTCATTGTTTAAGAAATTAGAAGTATTTTAATTAAGATTATAAGTATTCTTCATCGAATAAGTGGCCCGGGGCCCAAGCTCCTGCTAAGGCTTGCAAATCACTGCAATGGTGAAAATGGTTGATTGAATTCAGAGTCCCATTGCAATTTTTGTTCCTGGGCCATTTGGTCATGGCTACATGCCCAAGACAGGTATGAACTGTTCAGACCTGGAGAAAATAACACACTGTTCAGACTGTTTAGAAAAAGAGTCATTATGTATTTTTTCTTTCCATTCTGTTCCATCCTCATTTTTGGAGGTATCACCATATCCATCAGTGCTGTCAGCATCCTGGCAGGTCTGGGAATTTTGCTGGGCTCCTAAAGGAGGCATTACTCACCCCAGTAGTTGCAGCATGGACAGCTAAGGGCCTACACATGGCTTCAGGGTCTTTTGGTGACAACGTTGTTTCCCTTCTACAGCAACATGAGTACAGGCTTCCTTACATCTGATCCCACTCTAAGTTCTGTAGAAGTATTTGGTGTGCAGCAGTCTCGTTTGAAGTGCTTCATCCGTCTTTTCCACCTAGTGCAAGACTTCACCCTGTAATTGGGGGAGCTGTAGGCTAGAGATACATTGCATTCTTACTTTGCCTTACATTTCATTCCTGGAGTACTTTAAAGATTCTCGATTTGTCTTCTTACAGTCTTCTGAGTAAAAATAACTAAAATGAATGCTAGAAAGGCTGCTTAGTAAGAATTAGCTGTTTCTTCTGAATGTGTCTCCGTTGCCGAGCTGAATTCTTCCTTTTACTGTTTCAGTCCATTTCTGAAAAACACTTTCTAAACTGAGTAACTGCCCTAAAGATTAAGAAGTAAAGTAGAGAGACTCTTACCTGTTTTTTTTCTCCCTAACCATACCACACATGGCTTATGAAGTACATTACAAACTCCTGTAAGGCTTATGCTGGTATTTTTGCATGCCACCCCAGCAGAACCAGATGTGGGTATAGTTTAGATGAACAGAGCTACTTGACAGACAAAGAAAGTGAGCTCATTTGGCTCGACAGGCACTGTGCTGCTCTGCTTGAAACTGACCAATGAAAATATCTTGCCAAAAAGGGGATTCATTTTGCTGTTTGCTGAATGCTAAAGCTGCCAGCCCTGATGGCAGAGTTTTTCATATTTTTGGGTTGGGACAGTGCTGCTGTCTAATTGATCTTCAGCTGTTCTGCTGCATTACCAGAAGTCAAAAATGATCAGGCTGCACAGATATGCACATGTATGGACATAAGATATCATCATAGGTGTGCAAAATGTTTAAGTGAGAGAGACAGAAGAAATAGTTTAATTTTTTTTCTTTTAGTATTTTAACTTCAGCACTGAAATCTTGAATACAATGTTATTGTTACACAAAAAATTCAAAACTAAGAATGGGTCATCTTTGGGCTGTTTCTAATGTTGATGCATTATAATTACTCCAACAGATTGAACTGATGCCCAAGAGAGACAAAATTCAGCAAATATGTTTTAAAGGCTAGTTTGACTTAGTTGAGGGCTGTATAGAGACAGGCATGCAGAAGAAATTCTTGCTGATAGAATGCTCTTTTGTGTAATTTTTCTTTTATTCCTCTCTGGTACAGCTGGAAACATATATTTTTTTCCCACTGATTTCAGAAAAGGCCTTATCCATCTAAATTTAAAAAAAAAAAAGCCCAAAACCAAAAAAGAAAAACCAAGTAAAAACCAAAAAAACCCAAACTAATAAAAATCATATTGACTTTAAACAACACTAAAAAGCAAACAACAGCCATATTAATTTTTTTGCAAAGGCTTTGATTCACTTCCTTGATAACAGGCACCAGTTTAGACAAATCAAGGCTATGTCTCTTCAAGTTTTTCCACATCTGTCCAAAGTCTAAACCATCCAAGCCTGTTTGTGCAGCTCCTCTGTTCGTACTTTACCTAGAGAAGGCTTGGGACTTAGACATGGCAGTACAGGGCTTCCTTTGCACTGTCTTAACTTCTGTGATTTTACTCTCTAGCTTTCTCTCTTTTCTCTGTCTCTTTCCTGATTTGGCTGCTTAGGGACAGACAGGTAATGGAGAAGAAATTGAAAGGGAAAATACAGGGAAAATGTAAATGAAAAGAAGTTATTATAACTGTTATAATGAAGTGCCTTTCATTTAAATATAAGAATGTAACGCTGAAATGAACTTGTGATCCTGAAATGCATTTTTAATGAGTTTCCTTTTTATTTTGCTGCTTCAGTGGCATATTTTAAAGACCCTTTGAAAAAAGCCACATTAAAAACCCCACCAAATGCCACAACATGCAAAATTGGATATTGGTTTATTCCAAAACTGCTGATCAGGAAGAGTGGCTCTTCAACACAAAATGTTGCAGTCACTTTATTTAAATGAGTTTGAATTTGCATTGTGATGTGCCATTCTGATTTAGAAAAAAAAAATTAGATTTTCAGATCAAATTGACCCAGCCAGTGAAGCATTAAGAAACTGGCAGGTTTAGTCTGAAAGCCTCATGTTATATCAAACCTGCAGCCGGTGGAAGTCACAGAGCAGCAGTGAGAAAACAACTTTCTCCCTGAAATCTTTCTCTTGTTACCGCATAAGATTTTTTTGTTCTCACATATTTTCTTCATCTTCCCATAGGAGAACGCCCTTTCCAGTGCAATCAATGTGGAGCCTCCTTTACCCAGAAGGGCAACCTTCTGCGCCATATAAAGCTGCACTCAGGTGAAAAGCCCTTCAAGTGTCACCTGTGTAACTACGCCTGCCGCCGCAGGGATGCCCTCACGGGACACCTGAGGACTCACTCAGGTAAGTGAAGGTTTGGGAATAACCAGGGCTGCTTGTCACCATACCCACTGAGGAGATGGGCATGGCCACCAAGCCCGAGAGCTCTTGTCACCCTGAGGAGCTGAGTAGTCCCATCTTGGGGTTAACCAAGCTGAGCTGGCCACAGCATGTTAGCAGCAAAGAAATGACTAAACACATGCCACACTCATGACCCCTCACCAGAAGAACTGGGTTTTTTCCCATACTTCTTGGCTGATTCAAAGTTTCTGTATTAGAGTTTCATCTTACATGCCTTGTGTGAGTAATGCATTTCATGGAAGTACGAACATGACTTAAGTTGATGAATGTTTTAGGGTTAGAGATAATATAAAGTTGAAACACAGTCTTGTATTCATCTTCAGCCTAAGTGAACACTGCCTCCAGCATTTAGCAGGAGTTATTTGTTGCACGTTGTTATTACAAGTACTTTGAAAGAGAGAGTGGGCAGAAGGCAGAGGGTGGGAAAAAGAAAAATAATCTTCCACAAAAGAAGACTCTGATGGAGTTTTTCTGTGTCTGTCTCAACAGTAATATGGAGATATGAATAAATATTTTTGAATAGCTGCACTTTCCCATTACCATGAACCTCTCATTGTTTGACAGAAGCCACAGTCACATACCTTCTGTGAAGTAAAACCAATTTAGCACATTTAAAGTGCCTTTAAAAGCAGAGTTCCATCTCATCTAGCTTCCCAAGCTAAGATACAAATGCAAATTGCTATTTGGATGGGAGACTTCCAATACACATTGCTGGAATTGACACTGGTAATGTTACTTGTGAAAGTTGATTTTGGATTCTGCGTGGCAGAAGGGGAGCTCTCAAAGTGATTTTTTTGTGCTCCAAAAAATTAGGGAAATTCTTCTCTAGCACATGTGTTGAATAATAAGATCCTTAGAGTTGATCCTAGATTTCAAAAATAATTTCCATTTCTCGTGTTTTTTCTCAGCCTGACTGAGGCAGGCACATATTTTTAATAGTATTTTGCTTGCCTCTCCCCTTGTTGTTATTGATTTTCATGGATGGACAATTTGAAACATAGCTTTTCATGTGTATATATATATATGAAATCTCACCTAGACACTCTTGGCAAACTCTGAGGATTCTGTAGTTAAAGATACAGTGCCTAAACTATAGATAATGATTACTTCCTGCAGTTGGCAAATTGACACCAATACATTATCAGACAAGTTAGATGTCTGAATCTGATTTTCATCTAAGAATCTTTGAATAAAATTCAGAAATTAAATTGTGCAACTATCTAAAATTGTGAAATCACATATAAAATGGCAGTCTTGTCATGTTAAGACAGAAAATTCAAGCCTAGAAGTACACAGAGCAGTACTGTTGGTGAAGAATTCCTAGAACTATCTAGATCTGTATTGATGTAATACAGAAAATGAATTTGTCATGCCATTTATCTTGAATTTCCAGAAGCAGAAAACATGCCATATCTAAGATTGTCTTAAAAGAGTTGAGCTGGTTCTGTTTACACCAGAACTGACCTCCAGCCAAGCAAGTCTCTACCTACACCACCAGTTTGTCCACTGACTCTCTGTGCAACTGGACGCTAAAGAAACTGCTCCCAGACTTTTGAAGGTGTCTCAGTTTCTAACCTGTGTAGATGTTTTTAAAGATTTAATATCACAGTTTTTATCTGATCTGAATCATCTAAAATCAGTTTGCAGCAGCCATAGAATTGGCCTGTTGATGTAAAGATATACAACCAGTTTTCCATTAGTTGTTTTTCACTTAGATTTTTAAATTGATGAAATTTTCCTTCACTACAGCATGGCTTTATTTTTTGGGTGGGCTTTTTATCTCTTGTCCTTACCATGGTTAATGTGCTGTTGATTGCCTCATCCGAATCTCATAATGAATTGTGTTTTTTCCAGTTGGCAAACCCCATAAGTGTGGATACTGTGGGCGCAGTTACAAGCAGCGCAGCTCCTTGGAAGAACATAAAGAACGCTGCCATAACTACCTTCAAACCATGAATCTCTCAAGCAGCATCTATCCAGGTAATAAAAGTGTCCATTTGGGGAATACTGCTGTCCTGTCATAAATGCAGAGAAAGGAGTGCAAAAGAATCAGTAGTACCATTTGTGGCAACTTTTGCTTTGGAGAGTCACACACATTCCCTGTATATATGATACTGTGTCTGGATTTATTCTTTATTTGATAAACATTTGACTGTTTTCTCACTTTGTTTAGCTCCAATCAAAAGCCAAGTAAAATTTAAACATGTAGCAACACACTTGCAAGGCTTGGAAAACATCAATTTGTCATCTCAAGAAAATATGGCTGCATCACCTACTGCCTTCTCTTGGAGGCCTATATTGCAATACACTTGTGGATGTATTTTTAATAAAGACTGAATTCCAGTGTTCTAGATAGGATGCAGAATCTTCTGCACTGCACATCTCCTCCTCTTCCCAGGCACGGCTTAAAGGAATTACTTGACCTCTGGGATCAACTCATCTAACAAGGATGAGCTATCTGTCTTGGATCTCACTCTGCCAAGCAAGAGGACATAAAGCCAGAGACATTAATTTAGGCAGTTTGACTTGAGACAGTCCAGAATGGCTAATAATTTGTTGACAGCCTTCTTCCCAGGCTGCCTTTTTAAAGAAAACTGGGGGGGGAGGTAAGGGCCTATGTTGAGACTAGTGTAATGGTGAAGATAAAGTCCATTTCTTGGAGAATATAAAAAAACTATGCCCAGAAAGAGACAAAGCGGATCTTGGGGGATTCTATTGAATTCTTGAATTCTATTTTTTAACAAACATCCAGAAGATCTGTACAGGATTGATCACAGTAATTAGCCATACAAAGTCCTCTTGAATGTGCAGTTTTAGATGGTGGAGATCCAGCTTCTCTGGTGGAGTTTAAACCCAGCCATTAAGTTCCATTTCCTGCATACCTATTTAATCCTGTCAGTATATGTTATTTAGTTTGTCAAATGAAAAAAAAAATTCTCAAATTCTCTCTGCCCTCTTTGCAATGATGCTTCATTTAAGATTTTATATCTGTACAGAACCTGAATATGTTTTTACATGCTATCAAATAATGTAAAGTATATGCACGTAATGATAGCAGTGAATACAACTGAGATGCTTCTGCAGAGACAGCATGTTAGAGCAGCACCCCTCCTAATTTTATTGAGGGGCTGCAGAATATATGAATAGAAAACCTCAATGCAATAAAATGCAGTAAGCAGCAATACTTATTTCTCAAAGAGGTGATAGGATTTAAAAGCAAATATTCTGGTTTGGGATTTCAGTCTTCAGTGTCTGGCACACGGATTTAAGTGCCTGCACACTGAATTTGAAAATCTGTGCAAATGAGTAGCTGAACTACTACAAAAGTCTTTGTGAGAGGAAACTGATGTCAGGAATCATAAACTCTAGTAAGAAATGAAACAGTTTCAGAGGCTGACCCTTGTTTATATCAAATCCTGACAGGAGAGCTTGCACTAGCTTTGAACTAAATATCTAATAATTCAGTGGGATAAAAACTTGAGGAATTAATTAATGCTTTGAATGAATCACTTCTTATATATACATTAATATATATATATTTCTTCTTGTATATGCTCCTTGTATTCTTGTATATTCCATATTTTACATAATAGGACTGCTTTTGCAATTAGAAATAAAATTAATCAACTAAAGTGTTTAAACCTCATATTCAGCCGAAGACTTCACTCTTAAAGAAATTCAGTCTTCAGTTAACAAATCAATTCTATACAGTTCTATAAAAGGAAACTTTCTTGCATTTTTCCTAGTATTTTGCATAATGAAAATTTATAAAAAAACAGTTGAGAAAGAGTGGATGTCCAGCAAATTTTACTGTATTCTATGATATATCTAGAAAAGCAAGTAGCTGTAATATCACTGTTCTTAAACTATTTCAAGGTGTGATGTGGATTTGTTGGAGCCATTATTCAGACCCTTTTTTCCCCAGCCTCAAAAAAAAAGTTGGGGCTGCTAGAGCATCTGATTTGACATTCTGCCACAGCAAGATTGCTTTTTAGAGCATTTTAAAAATACTTTTTGAAGTATACATAGAAAAAATGTCAGTAGAAAGAACCTAAACTTGTAGAAGCTTTCCATCAGCTTGTAAATCTAACAAATGTAATTGAGAAGAAACTTTCATAAGGGAAGGATAGAGTGAAAGGGAGTAAGAAGATGAACAAGAGATTCTACTTAGATTTCAACTTTTCTCTCTTTAAGAGAAGGAAGGAAATATAACACAGAGTTGGAACCTGCCAAATCTTGTGGCAAAATTCTTATTTTAGAGGACTATAATCTCACTTCCATATGAAGTTGTTCTCTTAGAGATATTACCTGGAGTTTAGCATTTGAGTTGAGTAGAAGTGTGCTGAAGTGTTACTAGGCTTAAAAAAACAGCAGGAGAAGTAGTTTATGAAGTTTTTAAAGGGTCAGTTGCAATTCTTCAGTCACTGGGAATTTTAGTTTGAAAAGATAAAATGATTTTTTTTTTCAGTTCACAGACACCAAATTATAGATAAATAGTTATTCATTTGGTAGCAAATTTCAGAGAGTTTCAGTTGCAAGTGCTGGGGATTAGTACATAATTCAATTTCCCCTCTTTTTCAATAACAGTTTTAGAAATTTGAAAGTTTGACTATTGAATACATGACTCACCTTCTCTTGAACTGATTAGAAAAGGAATGTTATTATATCCTAAACAAATATTTCTTGATCATTTAAACTTCTAACTAAATGTTCAGTCTCTTATGTCCCTGTTGAATGTCTGCTTTAAAACATTCTCTGTAAGTCTCTTCCCTGGGGTAGTACCTGGAAGCCTTGGTCAGCACAAGATGCTGGTGTGTGCTTGTTCAATAGTGGCTGTGTGCCATGAGCACCCTTTATTCTTCTGCACCTTCATGGCTAAATTTGTCTCATTTCCTGCATTGGTCACAATCTTTAGTGTCTTATGGGGCTGGAACATAATTTCATGAGACTCCATGTAACTGTCATTGGCACTGGCATTTTCACTGTCACTGCAGTATGTGCTGCTGCTGCAGCAGGACTCAAGAGCTCTTTGCATTCTCCTCAGTTTGGTTGCAGGGCGCTGTTGAATAGGACACTTCACCTGCTCCTCACAGTTATCCATCAGACCTGATTTCATATATTTCAGGAACAACAAAATTTTCACAATCATCCTTTTACGGCTGTGGTATATTGTCAGAATAGCAGTGGATTGCAGCAATGTGTTCTTAGCTATTGAGAAATACCCAGGTACCAGAGGAATGGATCCTATGAACCAGTAAATCCAGTGAGAAAACAAATTCTCAGCAGGCACAGAAGGAAAAACGTAGCAGAGTAGGGCACTTAATTGAAACAGGTCAAAGAATCAAAGTATAAAAATCATCTTTTGTGTCTTCCTTCAATATCAACTCAAAAGTTCAGGAAAAATGTCCATATCTTAGTAGCAGATAAAAGTAAAATTAACCCCTTTTTCTCCCTTGACGGACAAACAAAGAAACAAACAAAACCCAAAACAAACCCCACAAACAAAAAACCCACCAGCAAAACAGTTGTGCTGTGATCTCAGTGTATTCATCTTCCTCTTAGATGCTGGAAGTCAGAGTTACCTTTCCATACCTTTTCACAGTCATTGTTTTGACAGTGCATTTTCATACATCCCTTTTGTTTCTGCAGGAAAGTACTGAAGTAAAATATACTGAAAGTGAAATAGTCTCCTTTTCCTAGAGCCTCACAGTTAAGCTCCTAATTCTACAGAGTCTCAGCAGCAGCAGGAGGTTGGGAAACAGGTTTGAGTATTGGAATGCAGTGTTCCACTGAAGGTGTGATTTTATCAATTAAAATCATTAAAGTCTAAAATAGCATCAAGGAACTATTGAAATATTTGATGCGGGATAAAAGGGGCTGGAGACAAGGGTTGGTGTGGCTTGCAAATACATCTTCCACTGCTGGAGTTGAGAAATTTATCAATTTTTCCTGCTGAGGAAGCAATTATCATAGGGGAATTCACAGGGAGAGTTGCAGAAGGACATTGTGGGGGATTTCAGTGGGAGAGTGGAAAGATGAACTGCTTTATATCCAGGATAAAGTTAGGACCTCATTTATTCACAGAAATACAGGGTGGCTGTAGAACAAGGGTAGAGTGATTATGTGACATATAGGCAGAAACCTTGCAATTGCTATTTCATTTTTGTTTCCTAAATGAGGAAAACATCAGCTTGTATATAGATTAATCAGCATGAGGGAATTTGTTACCGAAAGTCAGAATTGTCCTGTGTCTCATATGCTGAGCTCCTTCCTCCAGCTACTTGGGGGCTAAAAGACATGAAGTGACAAACAGTTACCTAAGACAACAGTTCCATTAAAATGGAACCTGCCTAACCCTTCTGATGTCATTTGATTTCAGTCATAAAAGACGAAAGTAACCAGAGTGAAATGGCTGAAGACCTGTGCAAGATAGGGTCAGAAAGAGCCCTCGTGCTGGATAGACTAGCAAGTAACGTCGCCAAACGTAAGAGCTCTATGCCTCAGAAATTTGTTGGTAAGAGTTAAACGTTTGCTGTCTCCTAAAAATAAAATAAAACAAAGCCCCCTAAAAAATAACTTTCTAGCATTTTTACCTTTGCTTTATAATTTTACTTGTTTTGCTAAATTAACAATATGTATCTCTATAGAAGCAGATACAGAGATGTGTTGGGGAAAATAAACCCCTAAACATCTCCAGCATAAATTTCTGCATGTTTAATTTTTCACATTTGGAGATCAATTTTAACTTTTTTCCTGCCTTTTTAAAAGTTTATGGACCAGATCATTACAAAATCTGAATGGGTGCTTGAAGTTACCTTAAGAACTTGAAGATAGGAATAGAAGTTTCCTGTTGGGGTAGCATTTGATCACACTTTCAGAGTTATTTTATTGAATTCTTGAATGACATTCAGATCTGGGCATATTGGTGTTTCTGAAAGCATTTGTGAATAGTTGTGAATAGTTGAACATAGACTAGGTAATATTCAACTTTGATAAAATCTGTTTATTTTTACAACCCCAACTGATATGTCTGAAAACTGTACCTGAATGAAAGGACCTTTGTGTACATTCTATGAATGATGCAAAAACTTCATGCCCATTTTCATGTAGCAGTTCTTAACAATGAAAAATTTTACATTAAGCCTATAAAAATGAAGGCACACATGATGTTCAGTTTAATAGGCCTGTGCTAAGTAGGGATTACACTGGTTTTGCAAGATCCACAGACAATATTTTGTCAGCTGTGTAAGGTTAGTCTTCAAGAAATAAAAACATGGGAGATCAGAGGACAACATATACTCATATCTGGTTAGGTTCTTTTTTAATTCTCTGTACATTTATAAAATATTCTATAGGAGACAATCAGATTAAAGTCTCTAAAACAAAATGCTCATTATGAAGGTCTTCAGTCAAAAGTCAAGACAAAAAAAAAGACCAGTTTATAGGACAGAAAATGCAAATATACATTCTTCAACAAGGACACGGGGGTGAAAGGAAAATTAGTATTTACTAGATGAGGAAAATGGAGTTTCAGCTATGTCAAGAGGTGTAAAAAAAGGTTTTAAATTAAGTTCCAAGGCTTTTTTCAAGTCCAAAGACAAAAATTCGAGGAGGTAGTCAAAGATAAGAAATGCTTATTCTTATAAAAGGGCAAAAGTTGTAGTAGATACCAAAATATATCAACTATAACATATATGTAAGGCTCACCAGAATAGTTTAGACACTCTAGTAACTGTTTGCATTAGGCAAGATACTAAGTCTATGGAAGTTCCAGGAAGACCAGAAGTGCTAAAATTTAAAAGGTACTAGCAAGTATCTGCAATGTATCCTTGGGTGTGGACTGGATGTTTTGTTCTCTTTTTCTCTCTTCACCCTGAGAAACTGTAAAGACAGCCAGTTCAACTATGAGTTTTAGGAGGGCAGAGTTTCCTGTCAGTTTTTCAGGGTGCAGCATAGGAAGACAACCTGCTGACAGCAGATATTTATGGAAATTTGCTAGCCTTCAAAAGGAAAAGCTTTTCTAACAAGAAAATGCTCCCAAATCCTTTCCTTTCCAATCCTCATCTGCTGCTTCATACAATAGAAAAAATCCTGATTAATAGAAGGTTGGGCTGGCTGGTGAGGAGAGCTTTTGGGTACTAAAACATGTTTATTGCTCCTGTAGATTTTCATGTCATCCCAATATCTGTGCTGAATTCCAGGGAGAAGGAGCAAATGGCATCCTTCACATAAAGGAAGGAGTGTCTTCTGCTTCACTAGTTTTTCTCAAGACTAAATTAATTACCTTTTAAAAATGAGATTGTTCAACAAATTCAGCTAGTTACCTGTGAAATTCTTTCTGTATTCCAAAATGGAGTAGTTCCCAAACCCAAAAGAACTGGGCCATCCAAACCAGAGAGTGAGAACTGCATGAAAGGTTGTCATATAGTTATAATGTTTAAAAGAACAGGCAGCCAGAAGAGGAATTAAAAAATATTAAGAGAAAAGGTGCCCACATGCACTGAGTGCATTTTTTACTGTTTAAGTACCTGCAGCAGAATCCTGAGCAGTGCAAACCTTGAAGTGCATCAAACCATTAGCAGTTTAATTTACTTATGCTCTAATAACCACAGAAATGAGCTATTATTTTTAATGAGTGCAAGTATTACTGCATTGCCCAGATATAGAAATGGTACCTGCCTACCCTAACTTTGTGTCTGTTTCAGACACTTTGCTTGGAATTTTTTTAATAGACACTTGATCCTCTCAGCACAACTACCAAACAGGTATGCTACATAAAGCAAATACTACCCAAGAAACAGATATTAAAATCATGCTTTCTGAATGCTCAAAATTTTGTTTATAATGAAGACCAATCCCATTTTTCAGTGGTGTGCAATGCCCATGGAATATGAATGATTTTGGCTTCATTTTTTCCTCTTTGAGTAAAGTGTATACATTCATGTTAGGAGAGTTTTTTCTGTATTTAATTCAAGAGTCTTTTACAATACCTATTTTGAATCTTAGTCAACTCTGCCTAAAGAGTATAGCATTATAAAGGATAAATCTGGAATAAAAAAGAATGCAGTCCAAAATGGCAGAATGGTTGGGAAAGAAAACAAGAGGAACTGGAAGCTTGTGTAGCACAGCAGCTGGAAAGTGTCTGTACCCTACATCCCCTATAGGAACTTATGCAATGCTCAGGGTTTTCTTTCTCTGCTTGCAGAGCATGGAACTGGTATGAAACCATATCTTGTGGGAAATGTAGACCTCAGGACTTCCTACACTTTAGCCCCCATCATTGCAAAAGTGTTGTGCTAGAAGGTTTTTGGTCTCTTCACTGACTTTGTATGGTCAATTTGAGTAGAAACTGGGTGGAAAATTGTTGATAAATGAATGTTGATAAATGAATCTTCTGGTAAAATTTCCATGCTTCTGTTAACATTTCTTTGACAAATTAGGACTTTGCAAGACCTGCCAGTAAATTTCATGTTGATCAGGAAATGGTGACAGCACTTCACAGAGATGGTTGTGGCTTTTAGTGTTTCCCAAGATCTGAAGAGCTAGAAAATCCATCCAGACTATCAACAACATGTTATTGGTAGAACTTTGGAGCCTGTGAAAATCTTTTCCTCTTTACATTTGCATGAATTTATTAAGGGTCTGGTAATAACTTTGATGGTTTAAACTGTTAGAGAAGACTGCTCAAGTTCATAAAATCAGCATCTGTGCATTTAAATAGTTTTTCCCCACTCCTAACTTCTGCCTTCTATGTTTTGCTATCTGTCCAGTAATTTGGGGGAATTTGCAGTGAAACTCAACATTCAATACTGGGGTATCCAGCTAAATACACACTAGTGCAGCCTGATTAAAAAAAAAAAATTAAAGATTTACCCCTTACTTTTGGAATCCCATCAGAATCAAAGTTCAGTCATAAGTAACCTTGCTCTAGATAAGACTTTCTACATTGTAGGAAAAATATGCTCCAACTACAAATGCACTTATACTTTTTTTCTGTGATTCTTGGTTACTCCTGTACACAACAACTTTTTGACAGAAAATATTTAGGAACATGGGTAGTTTCTGGTAATGTGTCTTACATGGCTTATGGTAGGTGTGTGGGGATGGTGGCAATACAAAAAAAAAAAAAGTTACTGATTTTTCTTCAAAAGGACATATATGTGACCACATTGCTGATTTGGGTTATTTCTAAGAAACTGAAGGTCTGAAACTAAACCATTCAATTTTCAGTCTAAGAATGTCATACTTTAGGTAAAAATATTGATACTGTGCTTCGTGCTCTGAAGCATCAGGCCAAGCTTGCTGTGGCTGTGTGGGCACACTGGCTTCACCAGCCACAAAGGCAGTGCCTCTGCTCACTGTAGGAGGCAGGTGAGAAGCACCAGTGAGAATGGAGAAAACATTAGACAAAGCACTAGATCTGTAACTCCCATGAATCCCTGTATAATTACTTCCAGAATTTCTTTCATGCATTTGCTTTTCCAAAGCCCTCAAATTATTTTGCATGCTAAAAAAACCCGCCAACCCACCACTTTTCTGAGCAGCTGTATTAGAGAACTGTGAATACCTTAGGTGGATTTCAGAGGTGGATTCAGCCAACTCTCTTCTTCCCTGTTTCATTGATCCATAATGTTCATTTCCTTAATCTGTAGAAATTAGCCCTCTAACTCCTTACTGTTTTTCACTGCAGGTGACAAATGTTTGCCCGATCTTCCATACGATGCCAGCATCAACTACGAGAAGGAGAACGAGCTCATGCAGACACACGTGATCGACCAGGCCATCAACAACGCCATCAGCTACCTGGGGGCAGAGTCCCTGCGTCCCCTGGTCCAGACACCGCCGGGTGGCTCCGAGGTGGTGCCTGTCATCAGCCCCATGTATCAGCTCCACAAACCTCTCGGGGACAATCAGATTCGCTCCAGCCTCCCTCAGGACAGCACAGTGGAAAACTTGTTGCTGCTTTCCAAAACCAAGTCGGTCTCCTCTGAACGAGACGTCTCTCCCAGCAACAGCTGCCAAGACTCAACAGATACAGAGAGCAATAATGAGGAGCGCAGTGGTTTGATCTACCTAACAAACCACATAGGTGCTCATGCAAGAAATGGCATCTCTATAAAAGAAGAAAACAGGCAATATGATGTCTTGAGAGCGGGTACTGACAATTCCCAGGATGCTTTCAAAGTGATCAGCAGCAATGGGGAGCAAGTAAGGGTTTACAAGTGTGAACATTGTCGAGTCCTTTTCTTGGATCATGTGATGTATACGATCCATATGGGCTGCCATGGGTTCCGTGATCCTTTTGAATGCAACATGTGTGGCTACCACAGCCAGGACAGGTACGAATTCTCTTCCCACATAACCCGAGGGGAGCACCGTTTCCACATGGGTTAAAACACCGGCACAGACCGAGCCTCGACAGCTGCGTTACTGGAGCTGTACCAGCCATGACAGCAACAAAGCAAAAGTCAGCTGGACAGTAAAAGTCACAAGAGAATCAGAAGTTCAGCAATGTTCTCCCACAAGAGCAGGGTTTTCATTTTGGTAGCATGCATCGCAACTCAGTTTTTTAAATGAGTTTTTACTGAAAATGTTTGATCACCAAAAACTTTTAGTAATGTAAGTAGGAGCTTTTGTAGTCACGTAGCTGAAAGTCCTTCCCTGAACTGATGCTTCTTGCAAGCCCCCCTTGCCAGAACTCTTACCACGTGCAGGATGCTCCACACAACGAGGACACACCAGGCAGCAGTGGCCAGGTGTTCTCTCTGAACACCCTGACCATAGGGCTCTTCTACCAGATGTGTGGTTTTTTGATTTCTGATAATATTTGACTCTTTTGAGAAGATTGAACTCAACTAAAGTGGAGGGACCCATCTCAGATGACATCATGGACAGCTGGGGTGGGATGTGACCCCCACCCTGAGCCAGAAGGTTCTGAGTTGCTTTGGTGGTAAGAAGTAGAACATTTCCACCTGCAAGGGTGCTACTGGTATTGACATCAAAACATGCCTCGTTTGTGTCACTAGGTAGGTGAGCAGGAATGCAAAAGATAGAATAAACACCCTTGTAATATACTCTGTGAAGTATGAATTGCATTTAATGTATAGAAAAAGGGTATTGTTGGCTCTTCTTTGAATAAATATTTTCTCTTCCTATCCAATAAACCCCCACGTTTTGTTAAGCAACCCCTCCTTTCTCTGCATATAAAAGTTACAATGTATTTAATTTTTCTCTTTAAAGTTTTAGTTATTTAGAAAAGTATGATGTACAGTTGAGAAAGTTGATAAGTATATGTGTGGGGAGTCTCCTTGAGCACATTTTTCATCTTTTTAAACTGTCTGGAAAATATCCAAATGTCCCTCTCTTAGATATAAAAAATCCCATCTTGCTTGCACAGAAGATATCCTTTTGTAAATTTTGTGGCTCTGCTCATAAGTGTTGCACTTGATTATTTTTAAAGCACTGAGATGAATTAAACCAGCCAGTCAAAATTTGCAGCCGTCTTCTTTTTTCCTGGCATTTGCCATTTAATGAGGGACCAAGGCCCACAAAGGTGTGGAGAGCCTTTACTTCCTACCCAACCAGTCACTTCACTAAGTGCTTTGAGTTATTTTTACTTCAGTGGAACTAATTGTAAGATGTAAAAAATATTGGTTTTTGCAGCATGGAGACCAGAGGCTGCAGCTTTTTGCAGAGTGCAGAAAAGTCCACCAAAATCTTTCTCCATGGTGGGTTCTGCTGCAGGTACTGCAGCTTCAGTTAGAATCAAAACTTGTATGACAAATAGATTTTAACTCCAAATACATCTAATAAAAAACTCTTTTTTAAACCTTCTACTTAGCTTCCTCTTCCAAATATTTCATTTCTCTCCCTGAACACCCTTTGTGCTTTAAGACTGGGCAAAAAAAAAGTTTTTGCAGCTGCACGAAAAATCTGTCATTGGTGCTGCAATATTTCCTGGGCAACATTCATAAAAATAACCCATCTTATTAACCTGATGTATAAATACTTCCACTCTGCATTAGGAATGGATATTTTTCAGTAAACACAAATACCCAACAAGATTAGCACTCTTGTCATACATTTACACATTTTCCATTCACAAGTGCATGCAAGCACACGTATTTACTATAAAACAGATTTGATGGGACCATGAGCTGCTTGTACCTGGGCCAATGTGGCTTGATACTACATTTTGCAGCTATATTTGATAAACATTTCCTATATACACATACTATTACAGGCATGCCGAGTTCCTTCTGCTTTCACTTTTGCAGGTGTAGGTCAGGAGCAACAACACTGAAGCTGAGGAAGGACACTGATGAAAAAATGAATCTCAAATGTGTGCTTATACAACCTCAAGCCTTGGCTGTTCATGCCAGCTGTGAGGCACTTGCTTCACTGGACACGTGGGCACGGCGGTGTTTTTACACTGAACATGCAGAAGAGCCTGACAATGCGGTGGCTTTGTCACCAGAGGTGAATGCTGTGTAGGAATGCCCACAGACCAGTGCATACATCCACAGCAGGAAAAACATATTACTAGGACATGTTATCCCCCAAAAATGAGCAGCCTGAACTGCAGACCCAAAGGTGATTACCTCTATTCTCACATTAGAGCTCTGTTGCCTTAAGGGACTTTATTGATGCCCTCCCGCATTATAACTCAGCTGAGACTTTATTGCTTGTTACTTTCCAGCCCAAGAGGCTGCATGAAGGGTGGGCACAAGGAATCCTTGGCCACTTCCATGCCCCAGCCAGGGTCTTGTCATCAATGCCTGCTGCACCTGGCAACAAGGAGTTGCCAAATATTTTGTATAGGAATGATCTGAAGAGGACTTTCCAGGGGGTAACTAGCATGGATGAGTTTCCTTTAATTTTTACCTTTCTTTAAGTACAGTTGGAATGGGTTCATTTTTCATAGCTGGTAGGGATACATTCAGGGGTTCTTACCCCTCTCCAATTTTGATTGGTGCCAAATGAGGGGACAAAGTAATTTCTAAGCCCTGCTACAATGTCCTGTGTGAGATCAGACATCGGCTGAAACGTTCTGCTTTTATTGCTCTTAGACCTCCTTCCTGTTCTACTTAGGTTTAGGTCACTATATACCCCATGTCATAATTTTTTCCACTCTTCATTTTTAGACTCCCCCAGCTATACAGGGGAGGGGGACAGCAACTTACTCAGGTGGTTTTGTTTCTTTGCATTTACCAAAAACCAACACAAATAAAGCCACATTCTTGAACCATGTAAACAAGCACAGCTCCAGCAGAGTTCGAGTGTGCCTCAAATACAGCTTTGAAAGGTGATTTCTGATTCCTGGATAGATTTGCTACCTTCACCACATCTCTGTGCACACACACACATGTCTGAGTCCCTGTGTCTCATCCTCTTGTCGACATGCACATGCCCTCTCTGTGGCTTTGTGTATCATTAATATTTTATATACATTTGTATGTGTATGTATATCTAAAATGGTTTGTATGACATGATGATGCACTGTCACTCACAGTGGGTTTGTTTCCTGGCTCTGGAGTTTTCTTATTTATACTATATCAGAATATGTTGATGTTGTATAATAAACAGTACAGTAGTATAAGTATATTAAGACACAGTGTATCAGGGCATAGTCTAAAGGCGGAGCAAATGGCATTTTCTGTTCACTAAAGGGCTTTTATAGGTTTGCTTTTTTCCAGTGTTTTTCTCTTTTGCACAAAACCATCTTCAATTTGTTTAGAAACCAGTGGTTCAGTAATTTTACTTATGAACATGTGCAAGGATGGCATGAAAATAGGCTGTTGTGTCTGTGTACATTGAAACAAACTGTGCCCTCAGAAAAGTTTAGTGTAATCTTCTTTTTCCTCTTTTTTTGCTATGGTGCAATACTCTGATACGGCTTAGTTGACTTTTAAAAGGAGTAAATATGTGAGTGGTTTTAAGTTTATATCTGTTTTAAAAAAGTAAAAAATAATTGCTTCCCATTCCTTCCCCAGGCACTGCCTTTTCTAATAGAAAAAGTTGTATTTACACCTTTTTTTTTCCTGTGGTTTTATATTGTAACTTCATTTTCTTTGAGAATATTGTATTTAAAAAAAAAAATGCAATTTCATAAAAATTGGAAGTGTTATTAAATTATGTCTGCAAACTGAGATGTATCTTTTGAGACAAGAGAACAAGATAAAAACCCCAGAATATTTCTGTCGCTGTCCTGGTGGGCACAGCTGGAGGCTCTGTGTCTGTGGGTGGTGCCTGTGTGGGAGGGGACACAGAGCAAGGTGAGGTGCAGGTGGACAGAGCCCCATGGGGAGCCCATCCGTGCTGTCCCTGCACCAGGGAGAGTCTCTCCGTGCTTGCCTCACAATCCAATCTCCACGGCCAAAACAGCCGGGCTGTGTCACCAGCCTGCCCTCACCCCTGTGTGAGGCAGCCCTGCTCAGCCAGCTCCAGTGCAGATCAGGTCCTGAACTGGTCACCTGCTATCCAGAGTGTCCCTGCCCGTCCCAATCACCCAGGTGCTGAAGCAGCTCACCTTTAGAAGTGCTTCCCCTCCAGCCTTCTCCTCGCACTCTTCCCTCCCACCAGACAGATGGAGTCATTACATAACACAATTACTTCTGCATGTAGAGTCATGGTAAATCAAAATAAAACACAGAGAAATTATTTCTACTATTTGCCATAACAAAGGTGATTTCTCTGCGGGTGTCCCTGTTTCCTTCAGATTCCAGCACAGTAAATTTCACATCACATATTTAATGCAAACAAGCATCAGTGTTTTTTTCTCAGAAAAGGTACCATTTATAAAGTTTCAGAAATATTTCCATTTGTTAAACTCCATTATTATGAAAATGAAATTAAATGAAATTAAAAATGAAATTAAAACAACCCCAAAACAAACCCTAATAGTATTGCAATTAATTCTTTTACAGGTTACCAAAATCTAAATTGTTACATTATCAGATCCACATGCGTCAGGTCTGGCTCTGAGTTCTCATTTTGGTATCTTTAAAATATTCATGTGTCTTTTAGTGTATTTCTTAATTTTAAGATTTTTTGATTTCTTAGTTTCTTGATTTTTGATTCTTTTACAGGTTCCCAAAATCTAAATTTTCCTTAAGTTCCTTAAGTTTTTGTGGTATAATTTCATCATAAACTATGACTACATAATATAAGAAGGAACTAACATCCTTATTTCTTTGTTCCCCATCATAGCTTGTTCTCAGTAAATGAAACAAACTACAGATTTCTGTTTCAGCTGGTGACTTTTCTCCAAAACAAATATGATCTGTTTAATAATAATAGTAGCAAACACAAAAATAGACCAAATGTAATATTCTCAATCAGTGCTATTAAATCCTTGAGCTAGAGACGTCCACAGATTTAAATGCAAGTTTCTGTACCTAAAAATCTGTTCTGGGTCTCTTATCTATCCTGTTTCAAAGACTTCCTTCAAATCAACACATTTACATTTTTCCTACTCCAATAGCTTGATTAAATTACATCAGAAACTGTGGCAGGTGCCAAGACACAAATAGTTACACAGACAAAACCTACAGCTACCAGGGGTGAGTATTTTCAGCCTCGAGTGCCCAGACCAGCTTCCTAATCCCTTCATAAGCATGAAAATACCAAAACATCATTACCCTGTGCTCAACAAACAATGTTTTTGAAATCAAGAAATACACTAAAAGACACACAAATATTTTAGAGATACCAAAATTTGAACTCAGAGCCAGACCTGGCGCATGTGGATCTGATAATGTAACAATTTCCTGGGGTTTTGATGTTGTGTGGGGGTGTGTGTGTGGGTGTGTGTGTCCGGGTGTGTGTGAGAATCACTCAACATCTTACTTGGGGAAAAGGAGTTAGAAATGCTCCTGGCTTTGCCAATACACTGAGGATATTGCACTGCTTTTATCAGCTTGTGAGATGGCCAAAAGGAAAGGAAAAGCTTTCACTGAAAGCTTCATGTTTCAGCAGCAGCACCGACAATTTGAAAACTGAAAATGTGGCAACAGGAAAGTCGAAATATTTGACTTCTGAACGAGCTGTTCATGCCTGTCTTGTGGATCAGATCTCCAGGGCATCCTCCCCTGCTCTGGGCCAGCCAGGCTGCGTTCAGCAGCATGAAACACAGGACAATTGTTGTCTAGAAGGAAAATTGTACATGAGAATAACTTCTCGTCAAAATGCATCATGAAAGACAAAAATTCCTCAGACCTGGCCTGTGGAAAGCAACAGAAGTCTTAATCTTAACAGGACATCCATTATCCCAATTTCAAAATTTTGATGCTTCTTTATTTTGGCCACACAGATTTTGACTTTTCAGAGGTGCTGAAGTGAAGTCACTGACAGCAGCAGACATGCAGCATTTCTGAAATCCTGCTGTAATGGCCAGTAGATGGGCATGCAGAAAACAGGAAGGACAAATAATCGCAAAGTTTTGCTGAAAATGGGATAGATGGAAGAGAGAAATCCAAAGCCAGGCTTCAGACAGCAGGAGTTAATCACATTTAAACAAAAAAAGGCTGCACAAGCATGACTGAGACCCCACTCTTGCCAAATGAACAGATCCCTGTTAACTGCAGTGAGATTTCTGCTGCATTTATTATTACTTTTTCTTTTTTTTCTTCTTTTTTTTCTTTTTTTCACATAGAGAAAGGTCTCACTGCTTTAAAGCCATCCCAGGACATGGAACAATTCCTGGTTTTATCTGTCCTGACCACACGTATGGAACATGTGAATGATGGAGGGCAGCTGCTGCTGTTCCTGCCGCTGGTGGCGGCTGCAAATCACACAAACCAACGCCTTCCTGTCCCTTGGGAGAGAAGTGAAGGTTCTGGTTTATGAGCAGTTAGAGAAGAAAAAAAGAAGAAGAAGAAAAAAAAAAAGAAGAAAGTAGAAAAAAAAATCTACACCTTGCAGCAGACAGTGAGGCAGGGGCTGGTGGGGGTGAGGAAGTTAATCAGCCCCAAGCAGGCTGTTCGGGATGAGGCCAAACAGATGGCTCGTCTCCGAAACGGCAAAACGGGAAGCAGATGTGGCCACCGCTTCTCCCCATGCATAACTGGGAACCAGCCGGTTGGTGAGGAACTTTGCATAACAAGGATAATTTGGTATCAAAACTGTCCCTAGAAGTGATCTGAATGGATCTGGGCACAGTTGACAGTTTTCACTTCTTGTTTCCCACTCAAGGTTCAACCAGATTAAATCTTAAATGTGACCCGACTGCTTGCCGGGGGTTGCTCTCAACTCTTCTCTAGGGAAACCTCTGGTGGGAGTCCTCAGGTCTCCACTGAAGCTTTCAGGGCTAAAACCCTGATCTCTGTTCAGTCAGTTGACATTTTAGCAACAAATTTCAGCATGCTCTGATTTTTCAATCTGAAGTCCATAAACTTTTCAACAAGCAGCAGAACTGACCTTGAGCACGTCTCCTCTATTTGCCTGCATTGAAATTCATAGATCCTGGGTACAGGAATGCCACAAGTCTAGGCTAACATCCCCTGTAATCTCTTTACGACTAAGAACAGAGCCAAGGACCTCAGAGGAGCCTGGCATCCCTTCCCGGGGAGAGTCATCTGCCTGGGGGAGCAGGGATAGGAGCCTCTGGCTGAAAAGCCTCACCAACATGTCAGAGACTTTGCACCTGCCAGCCCTGCATGCAGTCCACCAAAATAACTGGGAAAATAACCTGAATATTGAGGGGACAGCATAAAACATAGATGGGATTTGTACTATGAGTAAAAGAGGGGGTTTTCTTTTTCTATTCCTCCCTATTTCGCTTCAAAGAAGATAGTAATGTCCATTTGACTATAGCTTTTACTTTATAGTGTCCCTGTTGCATTGACAAGGATTAAAGAAACTACAGCCCTAATATGTTCTATGAATCAGAAGAGAGATCCACAGAGCTCTTAACATTGAGGGTTGTCTAAATCTGGATTCAAACACTGCAGGTTTATTTCACTGATAGTTGCAGTGTACAAAAATATACCTTTATCATCTTACAGAAATTCCTCAGTGTATCTATGGGAGAGAATATAGACTTATTCAACATTGTGTTGAAGAAAAAGAACAGGGTGTAAATACTTGCCAAAAACATATCTGTGAGCAGTAACCAAACCCTGTTACATGAATTTCACTTTTTTTTTAGCACAGCACATAACAGATTCACCTCCCCAGGTCCAGCTCTGAAACATTCACGAACTCTTTACTTTTGCTTTGCATCCAGTCACTTTGTTCCTGGCTAATAATATAGATAGCGTTTTATTTGCATAGTCTAGCAAATGCACATGGGAATTGTGCTGAGCACTCACAACTACATAGGGGGTTTTTGGACTCATTAAGTATTGGTACAAATTAGAACGGTTACTTCTGCTTTGGAAACATCTGTCTTGCCACCTCTCTGTAATGGAGGCTGAGACACCAGCCAGTCTTACAAGATATATTGTAGTTATATAATGCTATTATGATATTACCTGTCAAGAGAATTTTTTCTGCAGAGTAAAGCTGAGAGGGTGAGAATACTCAGGCTCCTGAGGAGCACCCAGCACCAACAGACCCTGCAGCTGCTTCTCCCTGAGTGACAATTCCATCATGTTTGACTGACCTTTAAACAAAGGTGGGATCCTGATCAGCAGAAAGAGCAGAGGAAGAAAAGCTTGAGTGGTTTTAGGAAAACAATGAAATGCACGTGTTAATAGAACAGGTCATCTAAAATTAAGCATTTTCAACAGAATTCCAAAGCTCAGGCCAGGAGAAGGAGACTACAGGCATCTGCCTGAGTTTCATTAACTACTTCTTGATAGCTCAGGAATTGGTCATTGAAGGTAGGGGCAAATGTACCAGAAGTGATAGGCAGACCAGAAGGGAAATGAAGGGTGGTAGAAGATTGGGTGGAAAAATTAACATATCGAGTTCAGCGGTGAAGAAATTACTCTCTACCATAAGGGTTATTACCACAGAATTAAGAAAAGCCAAACCCAGTGCATTTCAGAGGAAAAAAAAAATTTCCACCTTTCTTAATGGTTGCATGCCTATTATAGTTCCTACTATACTATGGGAGAATTGTCCTCTTTTCTTGATTATCCTTAAACCCGAAATCAATTTCTGAACTAAAACTATTCTTCTCTTTGGATCTTAGTGACAACTCCCGACCCAGCAGCCCTGCTAAATCCAGTCAGCCAGCCTGGGTGTTCCCGCTATACATTCACATTTTCTTCTTGTCTTCAATACCTGACAAAGCAGAGAATTGTGTGATATAAGTCCTTTTTAACAATTCCTTTGATGCCGTCATTAATTTAAAATATTTTTTTTTCTTTTCTTACTGTCCCATTCTCTGGAGATACAGTTGTGGAGGATATCCATTTTTGTTCCCAATACAGCAGGTGTGTAGCTCTGTTGACTTCAGGAGGAGTGTGTGTCTGTGTGCATAAGATTACAAGTGGAAATAACTTGGAAGCAAAAGGTGATACAATTTCTTCCTGTTATCGTTAAATTTATTCTATAGTTTACAAAATTCAAGATACTTTTTCTGAAAGGTTGCAAGCAGCAGCACTAGTGTGAAACAACTACATCCTTCCCTGAAAGGAAAATTGAAGCACAAAACCCTCCCTGAATTGCTTATGCAAGCTAATGCAACAGGTTTTTGACAAAGTCATGATTGGGACCCAGGTCTTCTTGTTTATTCTCCAGCCACAGATTGGGCTTCCTCCTTGGTGGACAGTAAACTCAGGAAACCCCACTTCAAACCCTTGCACTAACAGCTAAGAATTGAAAAAAGGCCACAGGACTAAGAAGTCAGGCTTTACATTACATCAAAGTATGTGTGTGTTTGTGCACATGTACTATTTGTGTAAACACCACATGTCTGTCTAACTCAAAATATTCAAAAATTTTAGATTTTTAACCAAGAGCTGCCAGGTTTCCATCCACTTCTCTGTTAATGAAAATATCTTAAGTTTCCTAAATTCACTGAATATTTTTACCAAACGTACCAAGACACATAATCTGTTCCATGATTAGTTGTTGAAGTTAGACAGCGTTTTCCTTGCAAATGTGTTTAAATGATGCACAGATAAAAAAGGAAAACAATGTTGGGACAGGGGCTCTCTGTCTGGTGTACAGCCCTGTGGGCCCTTTCTCAGTTTTTTCTACGGATACATAATGTTCTGGTCAAATGTCTCTTTTATGGTGACCAGCTGATTTAACAGGTTGGGATGCTTTCCTAAGCCTTCAAAACACAACAAAAAATAACCCCATTTGCCCTCCCAACAATGTCAGAGAAGGAAAAAAAAAACAACCAAACAACAACAACAACAACAAAAACAAAAACAAAAACAAAAACAACAACAAAAAAAAACCACAAAAAAAACAACCACCCAACAACAACAACAAAAACCACACCAAAAACTCTGCAAAAAAAATAAAGGAAAAAAAAAAAGAAAAAAGAAAATTAAAATAATTTTTAAAAAGTCAGCCTATGAGGGCTTTAGTTAGAGGCTCACTTGCAACTGAAAAGATGAGGCTTGCCCAAACTTTGCACAAATAGGAACGTGCAAAATAGAAACTTCAGATAAGCTGTGGAAAGAGGGTGGGATTTCCAGAAAATAGGGAAGAACTTGTTACACCCTCCTTGTCTAACTTTGCAGGATCACCACAGCTTCTCTGGAGAAACAGTACGTGCCGAGGGGGAAAGCAAAGAGCTTTCCTTTTGGTTCTGCTTCTCCTGTATAAACTGCTTGCCTAATTTCCTTTGCAATCAGGGAAATATTTGACTCAAACCCCATCATTTCCACATCTTACTCTGCTGTGTGCTTTTGCCACAAAGTCTTTTGCTACTTCCAAAATATTATGTCATGAATACTGTACCAGGACCGTAGTTCTTCTCAAGCCCAGGACTGCATTAGTGCTAAAAGAGTTAAAGCCTTCAGGGCAGGGGGAAGAGGGAGAGGCTGGAGCCACTCAGCCCCACAGGACACCCCGACAAATTTGCTAGCATGGGGTTAGAGAAGAAATGCCTAGAAGAAACAGATGCCAGGAAGTTTGGTGGCAGCAGAAGAGTGAAAAGAAATTCACAAAAGTAAAAAAAATATATAAATTCAGAGGGAAAGGGCTTAAAAATTCAAAAAATAATTTCTTCAGGAAATTGCACTTCTTGGCTTCTTTAGGCTAAGCCTGCCTCTGCACCAGGAAAACACTGGGAGGAATGAAGGTAGCTGTAGGAAACACTGGCTTCTGCAGTGAGCTTTCTAAAAGTTTCACAGCAGTGATAAGGAAAAAAAAAAATAGTACAATCATCACATGCAGTCAGCACACGAAAAAGTGGGCCTGGAAAGAGCTATCCCAAAGATGGATATTACAGAGAAGGGATTTCTGGTTTTTTTATGGTAGTCTCATATCAATTTCAATTTTAATTATGTATGAGGAGAAAGAAAAGAAATAGTGGTTTTGGATTGATCTATGACCATCTCAGAAAACTACAAAACAAATTTCTGGACCCCACAGAGTACTTTGGCCTGCTTTATGCACAAAATTTAAGTACAGGATCCAAGAGTGCCCCTCTTCAACTTGCTCAGCCGGCAGGACAGATGTGTTACAAGGCACCACCCCAGAGGCCACCAGGAGACTTCTGCAGCATCACCCGCAGCAAGATCTCAGCAGCAGCACGTTCAGACCCAGGGGACAGAACAAGAGAGAGAGAGATGTTATCACCATTTCCTTTCCCTTCCCTCAGGCGACTGCTCTTTAAAGAAACGCTCCCTTCGAAAAAGGGAATTGCAGCAGCATTGGGCTTTCCCCCCGACCATCCATGCTGCCACACTGTGACGTTGCCTTTCCAAGGATTTGCTGAGCGGTGCTGTGTGGAAAACTAGATCTGTAGTCCAGAAATTTGTTGGCTCAACAGAAGGGATGGCTGACACAAGCTGCCTGACAAAGAGCGTGCGCTTCCTGTTGTTGGCAGAAAGTGAGACTTCATGCTGTTCCCCCTTGCTTCCTTTAAAAACAGTGCCAGGAATTGATGTAAATTGGCTTCGGAGCATCTGACCCACAAAGCAGGGAAGTGAGAAACTGTAGGACTCAAGGAGATAGAGCAATATCAGCCATCTGAATATATACAGGGTTTTAAAACCCTTCAGTGGTCGTGGATGGCATCGGCGATTTTCCCCTGAAACGCGCTCAGGGAGCTGAAGTCCCCAGCGACTCCAGGGAATTATTTCTCCAGAGAAATCAGTCAAGTGGTTTCTTCGGGCACAAAAGCTCCACAGCACCGGGCACATGGGCACGCTGCCCAGACAGCTCAGCCGAGCCCTGGCAGAGGGATGTCCCGAAGTTAACTCCTTGCCCCGCACAAAGGAATCCTGACAGGGCTTCAGGAGAGGCTCCTGCACTGCTGGCTGCCAGGGATGCTGGGCTTCCACCCTGCTGCAAGAGCACAGTGGTTTTCACTTCTGAGACAACTCCAAGAGAGCAGCAAATGCCATTTGCTACCAACCAAAACTCAAATGAATCGAGACTATTGAGTTAATTGGACTCAGCTCCTGTTATCTGTCGTGTATCTACATGTTGATACATTTTCAGGATCTTCAGCCTGGGAGACTTTTTGTATCTGCTCATTTATTCTGTTATTAAAATTTCCAAGATCAAGGATCAGGTTAAATAAAAATGCACTGTAGTAGGATTTTCACCTCTTTTCCCAGCCCCAGTTGACCTGGGACACAAAGTAAAATTAATCTTTCAGAATCCTAGCTTTGTTAAATAGGAAGTTCTTTAAGTATCAGCCTGGTTTTTGCAGCTCCCTAAAAAACAAACCTTAAAAATCAAAGTCCCCCCGACAGAAGAACAATAACAATAAATAAAATAATTAATAAAACTCCAGTATCAAGTCAGTGACAATGGATGATTTTAAGTGACAAAACAAGGAAATAATATTGACTAGCCTTGGGCTTTCCTTAAGAAATTGGATGGACTTCTTTAGGAAAAGAACTCCATCTGGTGGCAGGCCACAAAAAAAAAAAAAAAAAAAAAAAAAAAAAAAAAAAAAAAAAAGCCACTCAAAACACTACAGCTGTGTTCATCTCCCTGGGAAAGACTGCTATTACTGGAAATGGAGACGAGTCCTGGGGATAACTATTTCTCCATAAACTTCTAAGATTTATATAGCATAGACTGAGCAAGGCATCGTTCAGGCTTGCCCTAAATGGAGGCAGAGTTAAAGTTTTTGAGCTTACCTGGCTCCCATATCCTATTGCACAACTTCTGCTGCTGAGAGTGCTGTGTGACATCCCCAGGCTGAGGAACATGAGGAGCAGCAGTGCCATTGCCACCTGTGTCTGCAGGCACATGTGTCCAGGATACTGGGATTCACCCACAGACCATAACTACATTCATTCCTCCCTGGTGATAGAAATAAGGCAGCATTGCTTTTCCTCTGCTCTAGGGGCAATAGAGACTCTTAAAACATAGATTTTTTAATTTTTTTTTTTTTAATGGGACTGTTCTACAGACAAAAGGTAACATTCCCTGGCATATATTCCCTCTCCTCTGGGGTGACTAGAGGCAAGAGTTACACTACCATGACTATCTGGGGAGTACCACAACTATTTTTAAAAATACATGAAAAATAGTTTTGATGAAAGAAACCACAATGGAGCAGTCCCCAGCGTGCTCAGCCTCGTCCCTTCTGAGGCATTTACAGACAGAGTGTTAGTGTGTGTTTTCAGCAGATGACAGCAAAAGTTTCTGAAAATTTGATCTTCTGTTTCTTTGATGCAAAACTCCTGGGTTTGGAATGACTTCTGATATCACAATGTTTTAATTATCACTTTTTTTTTTTTCAGTCAGCTCTGAGACTCACTGTCATATGACAGTAAGGCACCACATTAAGCAGGGTGGAACCTTTTAAATTTAGCATTAAAATCACTGAAAAAAAAATCATAAGGCACGTTCAGAAAATAATGAACTGATCACAGAATTGTCACTACAAGCTGCTTCTTCTCTCCAGTTGTAGCTGTGCCAGCTCAGAGGTTCTGTGACCTTCTTGAAAGTGGAGTTTTCTTTTTCTGTTCTGTGCCATCACCACTAAATGTATGTTTTTATATAACATTAAGACATCGACAGGTATTGAAAAATACATCATCAAAGAGAAAACAGCCTGAAAGTATGTGTTAATTTGTGTCTGTATATGGAATTGATCTCCTCACCCACAGTACTTTTCCATTTTCTCAGTTGATTCTGTTTGAGTTTTCTCTCTTTTTTATTAAGAGAAGCTGACACCAGCTTCCAGAGTTCATGCCCTCTCTGAAAACACTTCTCCATCACTTAAGAAAAACCAGGAATTTCTATAATGCTATGTAAATGGCTATATCCCTCACTACACCAGATCTATATCCATTCTGTAGTGCAAATAATTGGTGTGCAAAAAATGCAGCATATCAAGCCAATTCAAGCTCCTAATGTCAATATTTACTCCTCTTCTTTTTTCTTTCCATACTTGGTAAAAAAAGTCCACAGGTCAAATAAGTTCTCCTTCTTCAGAACATTGAATTAAGTGTGTGAGCACGAGCTATTTTGTAACAACTCTTGTAAGAAATCTCACTGGTTACATCAGACCAGCAAGGAGAAGCTGTCACTAGTTGCAAGTGTCACAAAATAAAATTACTCATTTGGGAAAGGAGAAAACAGACTCACAGGTCTTCCCCACCACTGAGGAATATTTGGGACTGGGGACACTTATTAATCAAAATGAGTCTGCACAACAGGTTTAGGTGGAACTGCCCCAGCTGGCTGACACACTTTGGCTGTAGGCAAAAAATTATAAAGAGACAGTTTTACTAACACCAGTAATCAAAAGTCAGAAAAATCACTCTAAATTTAAAAGCAGAAACCTAGGCAACTTAATCTTATTACATTTTAACCCATAGTACAGAACTCAAAACCTGTAAGAATTGGGTAGGAATTTTCACAAGCCACTGTCCAGAATTTTGATTTTGTGAAAAAAATCAAAAAAAAATCAAAAATCTACTTCTGAAAAGAAAAAAGCTTTTTTTTTTTTTTTTTTTTTTTTTTTTTTTTTTTTTTTTTCTGTGAACATAAAATTGTTTCAGACAGTGTTTCAGAGCAAAGCATCAGCAGGCTGGCCATCATTTAATTCTTGGTGTTCAGGTGTTTCCATTTTCCATTTTCCAAAGCCCAGAGAGAATTTCAGATTGCAGCCTGCCAGTTCCAAAACCAGGCAAACTAATCTGAAACTGGAATTTTCTATCAGCAGAGTTTAGGGGAAAGCCTGAGCTCCTGGGAGCTTTTCTCATGTGGCTTTGGTGGAAAGCCTCAGAGCAGCCTGGCTGTGTTTGATTACGCTGCAGGCGCTGTAGCCAAGCAGGATGTGATAAGATCAGAGGCAGGACAGAACACAAGATGCCACCCTACCTCTGACCACTACAAACCAACCCAGCTCAAACAGAGGGGCTCTCATGGGCTTTAGGGTGTTGTTTGGGAATCTGAGAGACCACCTCAGCTGCACCCATGAGCTTGTGGTCGTGATGCTACATTCCAATTGCATCCACAGCAGCTTTGTCCCTGCTCAAGCTTGGACAGCTGAAGGTTCCCCTTTTCTGTTCCCCCCCTTCCCTGCCCAGATAACGACTCCAGTCATGCCTGGGTGAAGAAAGGGCAGTTGTTCCCCTTTGCCTCAGTGACCTACAGTGAGGAAGCACTGCATCATCTCTTCCCCCAGCCAGAAAGAAGATCTGGTGTCTTTACAGTATCCCTGCAGCTTTCATTCACCTTCCTTGACCCTCAGCTTCTGGAAGAGAACGATATTGCCTTTTGCTTACTGCTCCATCTTTGCCACAAGAAAACAACTTAATATTCCTTTAGAACAGGTTATGTGCCTCGGTAATCTGGGAATATGGACACAGGACACACCTGCTCTGAGTCTTTCTTGTAATATTTTCTGAAGATAGAAATTACTAAATTGTTGTAACACCCCTGCCCAGTTAGTTGTACAGCCATAATCAAAGTGCATTAAGAGCCAAATAACAAGGCATGCCAGAGATTTCACTTGGGTCTTCCCTGCAGAAGTGAGGATGGATTCACTGGTGACTATTCGTGATGGAAGAGGGAGGCTCCTCTGTGAAACTCTGCTGTTGAAACCAACCTGGGCAAGATGGGAAAACACAGCAACTTCAGAACAACTTTGCTGAAAATGAACAATACACTGAAAAGTTCATCTACCACCCTGCACCCATGGTCAGTCCTGCTCTGCTCCAGTTTTGTCCCTTGTCACTGACAAGCACTCTCATTTGGGGTATCAACACTGAGGAGAGATGACCACACAGAAGTGACCAGAAGACTAACCAAGAGGAAATTATTAAAAGCAGTGCAAGAGTGACATTTATTTACTACAAGTATTGTAGTGCTGAATGATGACACATCTCAACTGTTTCAGGTACCTGCTACCAAGGGGAGGATTAAACCTTTCCCCATGTCTGTGATGTGAGCAATAGAGACAGGATAAGGCACAAAACACTTTCATCACAGTAACAGAAATGAGACATTAGGGAAGAACTTTACTCACCTTCAATCTTCTACAGAAAAATCCAGGCAAGAAAGCCCCTTGATTAATGGCTAATTCATTTATGACTCTGTGTTTGCATTGTGGCATCCACTGAATACATCAAGTCCCGAGTATGATCATATCACTGGTATGGGAATGAAGTCCAAAAAGAGACCAAAGTTTTTATAAGTGCTGAATGTTTTTAAAGAACAAACGAGGCAAAACATGCACCAGGTACCACAAAAATTAATTCATCTTACACAAAGTGGGAATTTGAGGATTTCTTATAGTCCTTTCCAGACCTGTAACTCTGTGATAATGTTATTTTGGCTTCACAGCTATGACCCAAGGTTATATGAAGTTTCTCACCTAACGGGACATAAAAACAGTACTAGAGACTTAGTACTACAGCTGCTTATATCTACAGCATCTTACATGACTGTTTTCTAAAGGTAAGGTATAGAATGGTAACAAAGTATTAAAAAGCAAGGCTAAGAAATGTGGACTCCGGGAATACTGTTCTGTATCTTTGCTAAGCCCTGCTTTTGCATGATTTGTTCTGTGCTGGGTGCAGGTGTGAAGGTGTCAGCAGGGCAGGGCTGCAGGAGTGGCCTCCATGGGGCAGGGCACAATTGGCTCCAGCAGACCCATGGAGCAGATGCAGCCCAGGGGACAGCCCGCACTGGTTTGTTTGGTGAGTTGTTTTTCCAATGCCACGTTGGCTTGTGACCAGTTCCATAATTTCTGTTAGAAGGAAATTGCCTTGTTTCAGAAGTTCAGTCGTAGTGATGCTCTTAAGAGGTCAGTCTGGTTTCCATCCACCCGCCATTAGCAGGTGATGATCATTTCTGCCTCATCAGCTTTTTCCCCTCCATGTGTTGGCACAGTTTTCTGTAAATGAAAATCCCCCGGGGGACTTCATACAGCTCTGAGACAATTTAGCTAACTCAAATCCAAGATGCACTGAGAGTCTGAATTGCCTCGTTTATTAATAAGACCTGACTTTTCCAGGACTGCAATTATTTACCTTTAAAAGAAACTGAGAGATTGTGCACCCAACGTTGCTGAACCACAAAACCAGAGTCCTGCATTTCTTCCTCCAAAGATCAGCCAGCCAAAAAGAATAAATAATGAAGTACATAGGTTTCTGCATACACTAAACAGACCCATTAAAGTGGATTTATCTGCACCATTTCCCTTAAATTACAATCATGCCCTATTCCTGTGCAATTTTCTGTATTTTGTGAAATTATGTTCCTGGCAGTCGAGTCGCTGTGTGGTGGCACTGTTACAGAGGGTTATGAAACTCATCTTGGGCTGACACTGCAAGTCCTGCTGGCTCTGAGCTCTGCAGCCAAGCCCAAAGAATGCTACATGGCTGAAGAGATGGTTGTGTCACCTGCACAATTACTAAAACACAATAAACTCTACCTAATGCTCCCTTTCACTATTTCTATGTATTTCCTAAAAAGAAAGAAAGAAAAAAGAAAATAAAAAAGGAAAAAAGAAAAAAGCAGAATGTTCATCCAATTCTTGCAATGAATAGATGAAAAACCTAAAAAGTAGGAGGAAGAACGGCCTTGTCTGGTTCTACCTTTTATGTATTTGACAACTTCCACTTTGCAGGAGACAGATGCAGAGGCACAGAACTTTTGTCCCAGTCCTTGTTACCTCAGGAGGAGCTTCATTCTCTTGTCACCATGTGGATTTTCACTGGTCCCTCCTTGTAGAGCACTTTCATTAAAATGTGAAAATTCAGATACAGAGATGACCACAGAATGCTCACATAGCACACCAGAGTAATTCCCAGAATAAGACAATTATTTAATCATATATAAGGCATTTATTAACCCTTGCGCAACCCTTAATTTGACTAAACAATTAAAATTCTCTGGTGTTTCATTCACTTGACTGAACAATAAATTTAAATAAATGTTTGGAGAGAGCAAAAATCTTCCCAGTGTGTGTTTACAGCTCTCCAAAACTGAACTTTTAAAAACAGACTTAATCTCATAATCTTTACCCAAGTGGCACAAAAGTCAATTGGTTTGGACCACATCACACATTTATTCTTACAAAATAATCTAATTATTCTATTTTCACTATTTCAAAAATGAAGATAAATTCCCATACCTGAGTTTTTACGTCTGCAAAACAATTTCTGATATATATCAAACTTGACAAAAAACTATGAATAAAACTGACTTATTTGTTTAAATCAGGATGAGCTCTAAGTAATTCTAAGCCTTCCAAATTATTCTGAAATCAAGGCTCGCTATAGTCTCCTGAGCCCTGTAGTTTCCAAATGTCTTTAAAAAATGCTGCTTAAACAGCATTCATCCAGTTTCAGAGAAATCTATGGAAGGGCAGCTTTAAGCTCTGCATTTTCCCCAACAGGAGAAAAAGTTCTTTAGAGAAACTGAAAATGAAGCACAGACAGCAGAGCAGCCAGCTCTGCCACACTGACAAAGGAATCCAAAGGAAAGATTTCCATTTATTTTCCTTTCAGGGGCAGCTGTGCTCAGCCAGTGGGCAAGGACAGGTTATGTGAATAAAAGGCTGTGCATTCTTTAATGCCTTAGGTATGAATGCCAAATACAAGCCAGCCAGGAATTTCACCACTGATGCATGAGGACTTTTTAAGGAGCAGTGGAACTCAGAACCTGTTGGGACATGGGGTTTATCCTTCCTGACCACTAGAGCCCAGCACTCTCGGAGTAAGGCACCTTCCATCTTAATTTGATGGATGCAGCTGCTGCTGTTTCTGCTTGGGGGTTCAGCCAATCCAAACCAGTGGATACAAAACCACACACAGAGACAAGGACAGAGAGGGAGCAGTGTCTTTCCCAGCACACACACACACAAATGCACTCCCACAAACCCACCCACAGCCCCACCCTGTCCCTCAGCTCCAGCCTCACAACACCTGAGGTCACCAGTGTGTGACACAGCCCCCACACTCCCCAGTTTCACAAGGACACCTCACTCACAGAGCCTTCAGACACTGCCATGGGATTTAAGTTTATCAGATACCCATGCCCAGACTCTGGGCCCCCTTACCCTGCCACTGGGGAGCTCTTCCCAAATCCTGTTTTTCCTCCTTGCCAGCTTGTCCAGCCTTCAGTTTGGCAATGAGTTTTTGATCCCTACAGTACCTGGTTGCCCACACTGGCTACCCCATGGCTGGGCCAAGATCCTAAAGCCCCTGTGACCCATGGCCTCTTCTCCCCCTGCAGGTGGCCAGACCTCCCAATAAAACACACCCACACATGCTGATGCAGCACAGACAGCAAGGTCAAGCAGAAAATCATCAAAAAAAGTGTTTAATGAGAAGATGGGATTAACTGCAGTGATGAGTCAAAAGGCTGTCAGACAGGAACAATGCTCAAGAGACCTTCCTCTTCTGTCCCCTCTTCCATTTTTCCATACAAGTCCACAGCCACCTCCACCCTCTTCTCCTGTCTCTGCCCAAACAAAGCACCTCTAATTACTCTTCCTCATCCATCCCAGTTTTGCCATACCCCTACTGTACTGATACAGCATGCTGGACCTTGCAAGATTTCCCCAATATTCCTTTCAATTATTTGTGAGGTTTGATAACCTTCCCCTTAAACATCAGTGCAATCTGTCCATCTCTCCCACCAATCTGTAAATTCTGTTAGCCTCTCAATCCCACTGCTGTTCAACAATTTCTTGTATCATGACCAACAGTTCCTCACGGTCTTTTCAGCTGGCAAAGCCTCAGCCAGAGCCTGGACATCTGCCTGCATAACATAAGGAGGTTTAATTCCAGGACAGAAACAAAGTGAAGTGCAGACGCACTAAATTGCCACAGGTCTAACACGTGGCAGTGCCGAAGCCCTGAACGGTTCCTGTGAAACAGCTGTGATGCAGCTCATCTGCCACAGCCAAAGGTCTGGTTCCAGCTTTCATAGAGCTCCAGGTCCTTGGGGGACACGCTGGGCCGCACCGTCCTCAGGGCACTCTCGAAGTCCAGGAAGGAGATGGGCCGTACCTGGTCCGGCGTGATGGTCGTGATGTCCATGGACTGCAGGCTGCGGATGGGGCCCAGAGAAGCTTCCCGACAGAGCTGTGTCATGTCTGCCCCAGAAAACCCATCAGATTTCTGCACTATGAGTTTGATTTCCTCTTCATTCAGAGAGCAATGCTCCTTTGCCATCAGCCGGGTGACAATCTGCTTCCTGGCGGAGGCTTCTGGGAGAGGGATGTACAGTCTCTTCACCAGCCTCCTTCGGGCAGCTTCGTCAATTTCCTGGGGTCGATTTGTTGCTCCAACCACTAGGATACGATCTTCAGAGGAGGTTGTTGCCCCATCTAACTGCACCAGAAACTCAGTTTTTATTCTCCGGGACGACTCGTGCTCCCCCTCCCCGCGCTGGGACAGGAGGGAATCGATCTCGTCGATGAAGATCACTGCCGGCTGCTGGCACCGCGCCACAGCGAACAGCGCCCGCACCATCTTCTCCCCCTCGCCCACCCACTTGGAAGTCAGGGAGGAGGCACTGATGCTAAAAAAAGTTGCTCCAGACTGGCATGCGATGCACTTGCCTATGAGGGTCTTGCCGGTCCCAGGGGGGCCAAAGAGAAGGATCCCCTTTGGAGGACCACGCAGGCCGGTGAAGATGTCTGGTCTCAGCATGGGCCACACCACTATTTCCTTTATGGTGGCTTTGGCAAACTCCACCCCAGCAATGTCATCCCAGCTGACAGGAGGCCCGTGGTCCATGATCTCGTGCATGATGAGCTCAATCATCTTTGGTTCGATGTTCTTCAGCCGTTCATCCACAGGCAGCAATGGGTCTGCTGATTCCCCTCCATAAGGTTTACACTGTGCTCCTCCATTTTCACTTCCATCTTGTTTTGGAACTGGAGGCACAAACTTACTGAAGGGACCCCGAGACCTGCCTGCACCCAGGGACTTTTTTACACCTCCATATGACGAGATGGGTGTACGCTGGTTTTGAGATTTCTTTTGCTGATCCATCCACAGCTGTTCCTTTGCAGTTTTAAACCCAGGAGCACTGCTCTCTTCGTTTCTGTTTCTTTGGCCTGAAAAGCCATTAGTTTCTGTAGAAATGGAAGCCTGACATGGAGCAAGGCTAGGAACAGCTGTGCTGCCTTCATCAGCCAGACCATAGAATGCTTTTCTTTTCCCAGAATTTGCAGACCAGACAGGTACAGCTGACTGGTTGAAAAGAGACAGATTTTGTCCATCACAACAGTTACCTGACATTTTCAGAGAACCACTATTAGTGGCTTCTTTACTTCCAAAGAGCAGAGTTGCCTGGAAACCTGGATGAACCTGTTTGCTTAAGGAGGCTGGAGCAGCAGGAAGTGTGTCTGAAGCTCTGGTCACAGGAGGCACACTGTTTTGAAGGGACTTGGAAGATGAGGGATGCCCAAGGAGATCTGGTCCCTGACTTGCACATTTTGCTGAGGCAGCACTGAGCTCAGTCTCCCCAGCACTGCTGAAGACATCGAGTTTAGGAGGAGCTGGAGCAGCGGAGGCACTGACCCCTTTATCAGCTCGCACACGGGCATCTGCTGGTGCCATCTGAGAGCTCTGGAAAATTTTGCCAGCCTGCATCCTCTCTTGCACACACTTCAATTCAAACACATTATCTGTTGTCAAGGCAGATTGCCACTTGTCACTGTCACTTTGCTGACACGTTGCCAAAGTCAAAATGTTTTCCGCATAGTTGTTCAAGCCGGTCTCTGCGTTGCCAGAGTCAATAATCGCGGAGTATTTCTCCGCGTACTTCTTGAACAGGTTGGCAGCACAGACCTGGGAGATCTCGGAGTTTGCCCATGCATACTGAACACGCAGGATCTTGGCACGGTATCCATCTGCCTTCTGCCCGGGCGTGCAGGTGCCAGAGGTGAGGGCAAAGTGACTTTCCTGCCAGTCACTCAGGTGCACCGCGCTGGGGGCGGGGGCCTCCATTGCCGACACTGCAGCAGACAGAAAATACCTGCAGCTACAAAATGCCATTGCACACCATCTGCACCACCTGCTCCCCCCCTTTCCTAAACATTTACACAGGAAAAACCCACATTATTTTAACCGAGAGAAACAGAGCAGGAGGTCTTGCAAGCTACTTATCCAGTCTGGACACTTTACACTTTTCAAAAAGCAACCAGCTTTGTGGTGCAAAGGCACTTAGGTTCTCTTTTCTTCCTTACCACAGAAAGAAAAGAAAAAAGTAGGAGGGAAAAAAAAAAAAAAAAAAAAAAAAAAAAAAAAAAAAAGAGTTTGCTCCTAACCAGAGGTCTCCTGGGGACGTAAGTAGGCTGCAAAGAATGGTAACAGATGGCCAAGCAAAAACTGGCCTTGTTAAATGAAATCACCAGTGCTTTCACTCTTATTTGACAGAATACGGCACATAATAGTGCACCAGAGGACAGAGCATACACCACTGAAAGAATGATTTCAATTATTACAGTGATGGTAATAAAAATGAAACAATTAAGCTAGTAAGTAAAATTGCGTGCAGTGTCTCCAAGGGGAAATAAAAATGGAATGAATAATCCTGAATGTAGCAAGTTTCAGATTAAGAAAATATTAACAGATTAATAGTAAATGTTCAAAACTTCTTCCATTTAGAAGGCCCTAAAATGTCCCCATTTTACACCTTAGAGAAACAAAGCTCTTGTGTGTTTAAAGCAATGCTTGTTTCTTGGTTTCAGAAAGCAGAATTGAAATTCCTTTAGTGTTGGGGTTTTTTTAAGAAAAAGGAAAGATGACATTTGGCTCAGGAGGAATATTTCACTTGACTTGAAGTGGTTTGCTCACGTTCACAATCTATTTTCTTTCTCTGCAAAGTACCGTGTCCATACATTCTGCACCCTTCCCAAGACTGTGAGTCAAATAGCAATCCTCTGGATCAGCTGAGGACTGTGCAGGAGTGCAGATGAAGGTACAGGTGCAACGCTCATGTCAGGCTGGGGAGACAGAACTGAAGGAATCCAGGCTATGTGGGGTATCCTCCCTAATTATTTGCAAAAAGCCTGGCATCAGGATTAGACAACAGAGAACACAGTATGATTATTGCTCATATACTTATATGGTTACACACATGATCAATAATGAGGATGTAAATCATTTTGGTTTGAATGTTTCTTACTACAGCCCAAATTCGTAGAGCTGTTTAGAAAAGTTAAAATACATTTTACCTGCAAATCCAGCACCCCTACAAGCAAATCCAATTAAAAAACCCAAAACAAAACCACAAAAGTAAGACTCTCTCTGAAAAGTTACTGCCAACTTGGCACCGTGAGAAGTCTAACTTGCACCTAGAGAATCTGATACAAACTCACATAATCATCCATCCATAGCTGAGTGACAGTGAACAGGACATGAAAGGCTGCAGTCCTTCAGTTCTTTTCTCTAAAAAGCAGTCACTGTGCACATAAGTTTTTTTGTAACTGTTGAATCAAAAATATCTTAAGTGACATAAAAGCCTAAGTTCAGGAAAAGTTTAATAGCAGGTATTTGTCCCAATGAAATACTTCCATAAGTCAGAACATAAAATCTCAAGTTCACCACCACTTTCTTAGTGATTCAGTGGTCACCTTCCTAGCACTGAGGGAAGGTCATAACAAGTGAAAAGTGGTAACCAGTTTGAAATTTCGATTTGATTTTTCCCAGAATGGGGAAGGTTGGAAGAGACCCCAGTGGGCCATCTGGTCCAGCCTCCCTGCTCAGGCAGGGTCATCCCAGCACACATGGCACAGGATTGTGTCCAGACAGTTCTTGAGCATCTCCAGTGAGGGAGACTCCACAGCCTCTCTGGGCAACCTGTTCCAGTGATGTCTCTCCCACAGGAAAGTTCTTCCCCATATCCAGGTGGAATTTCCTGTGCCGCAGTTTCTGCCCATTGCCCCTTGCTCTACTGCTCGGCACCACTAAAAGCCTGGATCCATCCTCTCGACACCACCCTTTAGTAATAACTAAACATAAACATCTTAATAATCGTATAGCATCATTCCTTCCCCTAGTCTAATCCATATTAATTGCCCTCACAGCCCTTCAGCTTCTCTCCAAGAGAGTCCCAGGCACACACGTTCAGCCAGAAACTGTTCCCAGAGGAGGACATGGTCCTTGGTGTGCACGCCTGAAGCTGAGGCTGTATCCAAGCCCTGCCACCAGTGGATCTCGCACTGGGCTGCGTGCAAGCCTCAGCGCGGGGCGGGCGGGAGCTGCTGCGGCCCGCACACAGAGCGGCCCCGCACACACGGGCAGGCCCCGCACACAGAGCAGCCCCGCACACACGGGCAGGCCCCGCACACAGAGCGGCCCCGCACACACGGGCAGGCCCCGCACACACGGGCAGGCCCCGCACACACGGGCAGGCCCCGCACACACAGGGCAGGCCCCGCACACAGAGCAGGCCCCGCACACACGGGCAGGCCCCGCACACAGAGCGGCCCCGCACACAGAGCAGGCCCCGCACACAGAGCGGCCCCGCACACACGGGCAGGCCCCGCACACACGGGCAGGCCCCGCACACAGAGCAGGCCCCGCACACACGGGCAGGCCCCGCACACACAGGGCAGGCCCCGCACACACGGGCAGGCCCCGCACGGGGCCGGGGGAAGCACAGCCAAGTACACGAGCACGCCCGCCCTTTCCCTGCCCTCAGGCCAGGAATCCAGCCGGGAAGCTGCCCGGGCACGGCCGAGCCAAGGCCCCCCAGCTTTGGAGCCCTGGCGGCCCGGGGGCGGGGTGTTTCCCCTCACGGCCCAGCCCTGAGGGCCCCGCGGCTCCCTCCTTTCCCGTCCCCCGGTCCCGTCCCGGCCGCCCCGCGCCCCGCACCCACCGGCCGCCGCCGCCGCCGCGAATCGCGCGCGCCCGTTCCCCGCCCGGCCCCGCCCGCCAATGGGATAACAGCGCTCCGGGAGACGCAGCCAATCAGAGCTCGGGAGGCCGGGCCGAGTGGGATTGGGGCGGGCTCGCTGAGCCGACGTCACCCGCAGTGCTGGGAGGGACGGCGCGCGGCAGAGCAGGCGCTCTCCATTGGCTGCGCCTGAGGCCCGAGCTGTCCAATGGGCGCGGGGTCCGTGCCTTGGGAGGCGGGGCCGGCCGCAGCGCGTGGAGTGGCGCGTGCCCGCCGTGTGGGGACCGGGGGTCTGTCCTGGGTCCGGTGTGAGCGTTCCCACCTGGATCCCTCCCGTCCCCTTCCCCTGCTCCCTTCGGCTCCGGCCCGTGTCCGCCTGCCTGCCCCCCCGTCTCCTCCGCGTCCTTCCCGGGCTCCTCCCGCCCCGTCAGCGGCCTGGGGCGCTCCCCGGTGCCGGTGTCTCGGCTGCCGCGCCCTGCCGGCCCCTCACACGGGGCGGGAAAACCTTCCTGATCAGGGCTGGGTTCCTCAGCTGAGGGTCAGAGCAGCCGAGAAGGGAGAGGCTGGAGGATGTCACAGGTTCTGTCACCTTTTTTGCCTGTCCAGGCCATTTTCAGCAGCAGCAAATGGGATCGTGGAGATGTGCAATTCCCGTGGGGCAGGCGAGGTCTTTACCTGCACGGGAGGAGCGGAATTGCTGTGGCTCTTCCTGCGTCACACTCGAGTTTGGCCTCCCCAAACGGCAGGGCGGCCGCCTCCCATCGGCATTCCCAGTGTGTTCTCTCCTGGCAGACAGAAATCCCTCGGGCAGCCGGGCCTGTGCCGTGCCGGGCTCTGTCCTCGGCACCCCGTGCGGGACGGGCCCACAGGAGATGGTTCCGTGAACGCTGGCCCAGCACAAAGCCCCAGCCATAACCCTGGCTCCCGAAAACAGCAGCTGCTGCACAGGCCTTTTTGGGAGAACAGCTCTGACCAGGACAAGATGAATGACACACTGTTTTACAAGGCAAAAGATGGTGGTCCACGTGGAAGTATCCTGAGCGGAATGAGGTGGTGGAGTCCCCACCTGGATCACACTAACCCACGCTGAAATTAGCATACCAATCTAGATGCAAATTAGCACTCTAAGCTGCAGTTACACCTCTGGTATTAACAGAGACGCTTCTGTGTGGGTGAACATTTCATTTCCCGTGAGGAATCTTTCCTGCAGTTACTGTCAGGTTTTTGATATACATCAGGCTTGTTATGCCATTAGTGCAGACAGCACATTAAACTGTCTGTGCTGCTATGCAAGCTATCATCTCACACCCAGCTGGGCTAACATTTAAATAGTTTGTGACGCTGCTGCCATCAGATTTTTCCCAAGGCACGCTTGCCCAATTTCCCTGGGATTGCACAGAGGCAGGGAGCAAAGCGGCCTTGGGGACACAGGCTGCAGCCAGGCAGGACAGATGTCACGGCCCCTTCCCTGTCCTACATGAAGGCACTGGAGCTACAAGCCAAAGCAGAGCTGGGCAGGTGGCTCCAGCAGCAGATCCAGCTGCAGCACTGTGCAGAACTTGGCAGAAGGGTCAGCACTGGCCCTGGGTATGGCCAGGTACTTTTTCAGACTCCTGTTGCTGAGGAGGAAACTTCCTGCAGGAAAATTTGCAAACTCCCATTTGCAAAGTAATTTGAAGAACACATTGAAAAATAGTCCTTGGTGGTGAAAATCAGGGCACTGACTTGATATGAGTTGGGAATTTGGGCCTCTTAACAGTTCATCTGGCATGAATGAGACGAGAAAAGCTTAGTTAAGTACCAAGAGACAATAGCTGGAGTTTTGTTTCTGTTTATTAATATTGCCAATTAAAACTTATTTGTCTGTTCAGTGGGTTTTGGATACAGATTTTAAAAGGAATCAACAGCTCACAAATTATAATTAGAGCATTAGACTTCTGATTATTTTTCCATTTAGAACATACAAACTCTACATATGCTATATAGATATTACCCATTGATGGTTATTTAACCTGTCCCTACCAACCACCCCGGTCTTCAGGATTCTCAGTTTTATTTCTCGTTTTCTTCTATCTTTGAGCAATTCAAGTTTATCTCAAGGTTTAAACTGCTGTTGTAAGGCAACTTCAGTATGAGTACTACTGATCACACATGGTAACCTTCAACAACAACAAAACTGCCATGAGCAGAATCTTTTATGTAAAGGCAAGAAAAAAAAATTGAAAATTTAATAATTATAATGCAGTTCAGAATATATTACAAATGCTTTCATAAATACATATATTTCCAATATTTCACCATCAATAATAAAATATATTTATAATCTGTCATTTAGAATGCAAGTACTGTACTCTGCTAGTTAAAAAAAATAAATAAATTGAGGTTCCTGAAAGTAAAAGTCAGGCTTTTTCTCTCCTTCTCTAAAAGCTGCAGTCTTCCTTGAGATATGGATATTCTACTAAAGTACAGTTCTGGCATTTTATAATTATTTTAAATATCAAACAGTATTCATCGGCACAGACTGTGTTAGCTTTTGCACACAAGGCACAATAAATCCAGGTTAACATTAACTATTCATAAATACAGTGTTTCTCACTTACAGATAGGTTGTAAAGCTACAGAACAGAAACAGCAGTTACTTTCTTCTTTCAAAATGTTCCTTTACATGCTTCTTCCTGAGTTGATTACATAGCCCATACTTCCTTTTCAGATTATCTAATGTTAATAGTCTAAGAAGGAATTATTCCATGAAGAAAAGAGGGTATGAGAGACTGAATACTATAAAGGCCTTCAATAGTTACTTATTCGAATCATCCTAGAATTTCAGAAAAAACAGAACTGTGAACTTCAGGTTTCTGTACTAGGCTAGCCATGGGGAAATGTAATTCCATGGGCCTCATCGCTGCTGTTCATTAGTCAGATCAACTTACATAATTTCTTTAAAAAACAAAACAAAAATTAACTTTTACTCCATCAATAGTTAAAATTAGCCTTTATCTTAAATTCTTTGCCAACAGGAGTTTTTGTATCTGGACAACAGTTACTTCTAAAACTGATATTCAGATACTGAAAAACGTTTAACTGAATGCCAGTTTTGGCAGTATTTTCCCATAAATGTCTAAAGGGATCTATGTCTCATTCTGGGCTCTTGGGGACATTTCACCTCTCCTAGGTTTGGGTGTGCATTCTGCCTGCATCCCAGTTTTGCAGCAGTTTGAGGCTCACACAGGCAGGCATCAAATCATCTCTGCTCTGGTTTCCATGGAGCAGATTTCCAGCAGAATCTTCTTATGTAATAGTGGTGCCTTACCTTATGCCTTTCTTTTCCAATACTTATTAGTCAGATTTTTAATTTCAATTATAGTCACCTAAGCCCAAAGCAACTCCATTTCATTTCAGTGGAATTACCCTGGATTTACTCTGTGATAGCTTTGATCCAAATCTGTTCTCTCTCTCTCTCTTTTTTTTCCCTGGACAAACCTGGTTATATATTTCACATTAAAAAAAATACTGGTCTGTCTCACAGGGAAGGTATAATTCTTCTTTGGCTCCAAGGTTCTGGAGTTTTCTTAATGTAAAGTTGTAAATTTGTACCAGTGTGGAAGATATGTGTTATGGATGAACATTGTTTTCCAGGTCATGAGATCTGATTAATGTTGTTTAAAAAAATAGTAACAGAAAGGGAACAACTGCCAGCATTTTCCACTCTCTTCAGTCTACCAATCTATTGCATTGTACTACCACAGAAAAGCTAAATTTCATATTGGTTCTGATTAAGAGAATGATGCTGTCAAAATTTCTGACACTGTAGCTGATAGTAGTGTCTTGTGTCAGTCACCTGCTCAAATATCACTGGGCTTTACCAAATTCATTGGTATCCCTTTCTTCATCTGTTGCCTGGGAAATCAGTTCCTTATGGAAATAATAATCCTTCCCAGATTGTACCCTAGAAGTGAGAGATTAGGGAAGACAGATGTAGGGGCAGACCATGTGCCAAATTAACTGTTCTGATCCATGTTCCCTGGTCTACTTGCAACTTCCCAGCCATAGGAAGTATACTTGAAAGGGATGGAGGAAGAAGCTGAATAATTGCGCATGTTGCTCAAGAGGCTTTAAGAGTTAATATGAGCATTAAAAGGAAGATTGAAATGCAAATGTAAAAATTAATCCTACATATTATTTTTCTTGGAGCAGCTACTCATGTTTTTCTTATTTACACAGAAATAACTGTCTGGAATTTATGTATTTTAAATGGCAAAAGTACTTCTTGACTTGATGTTATTCTGACTTTCCCCTCTAACTTTCATTTTAGCTCTTTACTGCTCCTGTCTTTGACAGGATGATGTATTAATGGTTTGTGCCAAATAGATTTGATTTGACTTTTTCAGAAAGAGGTTTTCCAGTATTTTCATTTTCCATTCATGACTGTTAATGGAAGAAAACCACTGATGGGGGGACCACAGCTGATTTTGGGGGTTTGTTCTCTTACTTCCTATTTTTTTTTGTCACTGGTTTACTCATTTGTTAGCTAATTAGAGAAACTAAGAGTAACATTTTTGACATCACATTTCTAAGCACATTTTCTCAAAGATTTATTACACCATGAAGTAATCAAAATGGTAGCCATAGAAACAAATCAACTCAGTTACACAGAACATACCTTACAGACTATTTTCAAGTAATCATTGCTGATAATAACTTGATTAAAAATACAGAATACCAGGTAGCACATGGCTTTTGACAAAACTCTTCAGGAGGAGCTTTTTCAGGGACTTTTTTCATTATGAATGATCAATCTGGAAACCAATAGCTAGCATAACCTATTTGCTGGAATTTGACAAAATGGCTGTTTTAAAAACAAACCATTTAGGGGAAAGTAGAGAACCTGCTAGAAGGATGATTAGTGATCAGTTAGTGCTCATTCCCTTAGGTCTGGCTATGCAGTGAAGGAAGTCTTGAAGTCCTTTGTCCTTTGTTCATTTACAAAATTACTGCAGCAAGTGTATCATGACACATAACATTAACATATTTAGAACCTGAACTAAGCTTCCCCAAATTGAGTTTCTCCTGCAGTCATAGTAATGTTAAATTGATTGGTTTTAACACCTCTTAGTTTCATCTGTGAAGGAAGGTGGGGGGGTGGTGTTAGAGGTGAATGGGGACAATAGAGGGAGCACCAACCCTTCCATTTCCATTGCTTGGTTGAACAAAAGCTCTTGACTACAAACTCTTAAGAAATGACAGCTCAAGTCTCCTTGGCTATGTGCATCCTGAAAACAGGAACAATGAAACTACAGTATAGAGAAGGAATGACTACATTGAGTTACAACTCAACTTGCTGGCAAGGATTTTGCTACTGCAGCTGGGCTATATAACAACAGGTTTTGTACTTTTTTCCTTCATAGTTTGACTTTCCCACCTGCACCTAAAATAAAACTTGGCAACACAGAGTTAATTACCTCATCTACACATATACTTCAGTGCTGTTACTGCTGGTGGTGGTTTTGCCCCCATGTTTTCAGAAGATCAGTTGCCAGCTGTGAGATGTGCTGCCAGGCAAACTTGATGTGGGTGGATTCCACTGTGCGGGAACAAATAGCAAAACGTAGCACAAACTTCTCTCGCAGGTAGCACGGGACCAGATGGATCTTCTTGGCATCATTTATGCTTTTAAGAAGTGCCTCGTTTAGTTCATTTGAGCCCTGAAATCATTGTAATTCAATGGATATGGCAATGAATTTTAGAAACAAGTCTGGAAAATGTAAATTCCACCAAGCAGCCAAGCCCAAGTAGCACGAGTAACATGCAGCCACTTTCTCATCTCTCAGTGCTTTGCCATCAAAGGATCACAAAAAGATGATGATGTAAGAGAGAAGCTTTGAGCCACAAAGAGATTTAGGGATTACCTTCAGTTTAGAAGCAGTGTTCATACTGGGGCATTTCTGATAGTTGGCTGCCTTTTTGTGACCTAAGGTTGTGAGCTATGTTAAAAGCATTCATTATCATATCCTTGTTATTACACTCTTCTTGGATCTAATCAAACTAGCACAGGAGGAAGTTTTGCAGTGAACTATACTAACCTTCCTCACTTAAGCATGGCTGCTATGAGAGATTCTTTTGAATATGAAATCTTACCCTTAATTAAACAATTTTTAAGGTAATATATCCCTGGCATAAATAGGTTTCATATTATCAGTGGAAACCTTAACAAAGTCTTTACCTCAAGTTCTGTAAGAGTTATCCACCATAGAATCCATCAGAGGAGGTATCTTACGGGTTGTGCAACATTTACTCTCTCTATTACACTGGTGGTAACACACAATTGCAAGAGATTCTGGGAACATCTGCATTTTTACCACAGCATCCCCTTATTAAGCACTGACTCTGGAAGAAGAGTTGCAAATGGACAAATCTATCTCTTCAGCAGCACTTGTGTTGCTGTGGCAGCACTGGTCTTCTTGAGGACATCCTGACCAGAAAATACCTTCTCTCAAATCTGGGCAATTTTAACTTTCCTGCTTAGCCTTTTCCATACAAAACCAAAGCATAAGGCAGACAGTTTCCCATTGGCAGCAAGGATGAATGTATCACATTTATCACATGTATCACAATGTTCTCACATTTTTAGATCATAATAAGAATTAGGAGTTGAACTCAAGTCAACACCTTGTTCTGCCTTAGCACAAGTTGTTACGAGTTTGGTGCAACGTCCTAAAATTCATGGCTTACCCTTACTCTTCTAGGAGATATTTGTGACCGAAATGCTCCTAACGAAGAAAATGGACCAACTCTGGTGTTTTGCAAGTCTCCACCTATTACAGGTTAATCACTGGTGACAGTGATGTCCTGCTTCTTATCAAAGGTAATGCATTATTAAAATGACAATCCTCACCTTTAATATCAAATGCACAGCACTGACTTTCAGGCAATACAAGCAGTTATATGATGTTAAGTTGGCTGGGGTGAAGGGAGGAAGGAGAAAGATTAATTTATCTTTCTTCTCTTCTACTCTCACAGCTCCACCTTAGGGCTGCTGTGACACTCAGGTGTCACGTCGAATTGAAGTTGGTAGTGACTAATCCTCTCCCAGAGCTTTGAGAAGGCAGCTTTGATTGAATCTGTGAGCTTCAATAAGACAGCATTCTCACCCCCTTGGAGAAATTACTAGCTTGACTTGTATTCATCTGCAGTCATGACAAGGAGGCCTAAAACTAACCCTTTGGCATGACATATTTGATGAAATAATTATAATATGAAAGTCATAGGGAATTAGTCCATTTGCTCAACAGCCTGAAAGGCAAAAAAAGTTACATCTAAGCAGAAAAATTAAAAAAGGCTTCTCAATAACAAAGGAAACAAGAAAAATATTTCATATTTTTACAGCTATATGCAGCATTATATAGTTCAAGTCCCCTGATCCTTAGTCTTACTGTAACCACATAAAAGTTACAAATATTCTGCTTCTGAGTTGTATTTCATGCAAATTATAAAAATGACAGAAATATTTTTTAAGGAATTATATAAAAAGCAAATAAAGCTGTTAAAATAGCTATAAAAAAACTCCTGATTTGAAAACTTGCTAGTTTTTGTGGTTTTTTATAAATCGGGTAGGCAAAAAATGAAAACACTGCTCTTTCAGCATTGGTTTTCAGTGTAATCAGGCCTTTATTCTACAACTTGTCCAAAGGTTTCTGAGCTAAAGATCCAATATTTACCTCCTATTGTAAAATTGTCTTTCCCTTTAGATGTGATTTCTTCCTCTGAATCATGAGGGACAGGAGAACAGATGTAGATGAGCTACTGGTCTGATCAAAAGTGACAATTCCTGTGTTGCTATGCTCTATTTCACCAGAACTGTTCTTTCAAAGTAAATGTAGAGCACTGACTAACAGCTGTGTCTGGATCTGCAAAACTAGTGTTTGCTTGTTCCATGTGAGAGAGCAGACTGCAACCAACATTTTGTTATTGAGCAATAAAAGCCACAGAATCTATCCCTCAATATCTTTCAAAAGTTCTTGTTAGGAAAGAAATTATAGTTGTAATTCTATTGACTGAAAAAACTACATTCTATAATGTGTCCAATCCCCTAAATACAGGGTCTTTTAAAATTTTGTTTTAAACAAAACCATTTTCCTATTCCAGATGAATTCACCATTACTTTATTATTTATTTGTTAGCTTCTTCAGCCAGTTGCATCAAACTCAGGTAACTGAATGACTGAGAGAAGAATTTGTTAAAAATAAACTACCCAGAAGGAGAAAAGACGTGCTTGGAAGCCTTCAGAAAAGCTAAAAGCTCATTTAGGTATCATGTTAACTAGAAAACACTGGTGGTGTTATTATTGCTATTGTTGTTTGGTGGTCAGATTCAGTGTTACAATCCAGTCCTTCGCAGAGGCTTTAGCTGCAAGCTCCTCTAAAAAATGACTTCTTTACCTAAACTGAGACACTGATCCCCTTTTAATGTCTGATTAAAACAAATGAGCTCTGCCAACTACTGCGGCTTTTATGCTCCAAGTGTGGAATGAATTTTCTAATTTCTTTTGGGTAAGGTCTCTATATCAAAAAACTTGGCACTTTGAGAGATTTTGGGGAATAAAAGGCCAAACAGGGCAAAAGGATCATGTTCAGCAGTAAAAAAGCAGACCAGGGAAGCTGTCCTCCCATGTAACCTGTTCATAAATATATCTTACTTTAATTTTCTCAGTTTGACCATAAAATTTTATAGATGAAAAAACAGTATTAAAAAAAAAAAAAAACCAAAAACAGTAAAAAAGGTGTTTAGTGCTCTGATTTTAATCTATGATAGTAATTTTTAACAAAGTTGAATATTAAATATATACACATAAGAAATTAACTTGACAAGAAACAAGTAATACACACTCATCATATTCAGAAGTCTAGGGAAATATACTAAAACAATAATCTTTATCAAAGCTCATCACACATAGATGTAAAGTAATTTTGTATGACTGCTTTAAACATTTTTCTGCCTTGATTGTATATTTCCATACCTTAATATGCTTTAATTTCTCTTAAGCTTTTGATTCAGTTTTAATAAAATTGTCTTAAGCTTTTTTCTTTCATCTGCTTTGTTCTAAACAAACTCATTTTACTTTCCTTAAAAAATAATCAACTATATTAACTACAAAGACTATATTCAATTGCAGGTTGTGGTGTTGCTATAAACCCTGACAGAAGAATTAGGAGCTCTTAGCTGCCTTACCTTCAGCCGGAAGCAGACCAGTCCCAAGACAACCTCAGCACAGATCTCAAACCTTTCATCCTGCAGGATTAAGTGTTCAAATTGATGCGACAGTCTGATGTGCTGGGAAGAGAAAGGGTATCTACATTGAATACATTTGATTCACCAAGAGAAAAGGTGTGCTGAAGTATTTTCCATTCCTATGCTCTATTCCTTCTGCTGATGTGTGATAATATTCACGTATTGCCATCTGCCATCTGTTAACTTCCATCCCATTTATGACTTCCAGAGACCATATGGAGCCATTGCTGTATTAGCATCTCAGTCTGCCTTAGGCAGTACTGGTCTACTTCTTGAGACACTTCAACACAATTTGATATGATACCAGATTAAGAGTAAATAATTTTAATATTTCTCCTTTAGGTTTTATACCACTGTTAGTTTTGGCTGGGAATGGCTAAAGAATCCAGAAGTCATTAGAGGGAAAGGGAGAAGTGCACAGATATACAGGGAAAAAATTGTCACAATTACAGTGAATTTTGAGCTGGAAAGATACGCCTTTTTAGAATAGCTCGCTTAATACAAGAAATCCATGAAGGAAGAGAGAACTTGCTCACTATTCTGACCTGGGTGCTCAGGTTCAGTTGAAAAAAAGTTGATGGCAGTATAGTCAAGCAAATGGACAGCAAATCTCAGCAAACCTGTTGAGAAGTTACTGAGGCAAAAAAAAAAAAAAAAAAAAAAAAAAAGAATGACACTGGGCACCATGTCAGAACAATTATTTTGAAGTAGATGAAACCAAAATTCAAATAAATAGGAAAAATACCAAAAGACATACTAAAAACCAGCTGGGAAGTCTTTACATCAGTCAGTGATACTTGCATACTGATACCATGTTTTGCTTTGCTTTCTTCCAAAGAGAAAATTAATTTAATAGCACTTTCAAAAAACCAACCCATATCCTCATAAAGCACCTGTAGTACCTTATCCAGTCCCTCTCCTACTGGTTTTATCATTAGCTTAGTGTTCGCTGTCTTAGAAAAAGCCAACCAAACAAGCAACCAAAAAAGGTAAGACAACAACAGCAACCAGCCATTTGAATTATAGTTTGTCTTCATGCAATAGCCAGTCTATACCAAAAATTATCTGAAACATCTAAAAATCATGTTTAAAGATTATTCAGTTTTTATATATTTAGGATTGCAAATATTTTTACAAAAATAAACAACTAAGCCCATGTCTTTGCACTTTGACTTTTTGTAAGTTCAGGAACAGCTATTAAACAAAAATAAAACATATCACTTTGGGTCAAAGTTAAATGTGGAATGTTTCATCTCACAAGAACTTCTTCCAAAAGGACAAGGCAAAACAGAAACTACAGAAAAGGGGAAAAAAGCCAACACATTTTGCAATCTTAATCATAGCTTTCTGGTGGTTTTTTATTTCTTAAAATAGGGAAACATAGTTTAGATTGAATCAAAATATTTCTTCAAAACCCTCATACTGGTCATACTGGTACCCTACGCAACCAGCCAGTTTTCCTGTTGTTACCACTTCCGCTCTGCTGTTTGCTACATCCATTTATCATCTCCCTCTAAAATTAGCCTGAAAGTTCTTTGAGTCAGGAATGAGACCAGTGAAATGCTCAATCCCTTCCAAGCATTTGAATATTCTGCTCATACAAAGAGCATTAATTTACAGCTGTGAAATCCAACCAGAAGTATTTGCATACATAGATATTTGTATGCATAATAAGTGTGTGAAAAACATATGTGAAATAGGCAGAGGTGTTGTAATGGTATTTTACTGTCTCCTCCTATCCTCACATTCTACAGCTTTAACCAAACATGTCTTTTACACAACTCCACAAAATTCTGAACAGCATGTACCATGTCTTGGAAATCAAAGGCATAAAACAAACCATGTTCAATGAGATAAGAATTTAGCTGTCCAGCTGAATGTAATCACCAGCTAAATTTCATCACAATTTATCTGGCTAAGAATTGAATAAAGCAAACATTTAAGATCTGGCTTGCTGTGAGAAGTTTGTACAAGAAAATTCCAGACTCAAGCTGTGCACTTTATAGCAGGTGCTTATGTCCACTTTTTGAACTAAATGATTTTTCAGGAATTTGAAAGACATAAAAGCAAGGGAAAATAGAAACATTTTAGTTAAGTCACAAACCAAAATTCTAGAAGTATTTTGCATTCACATCTGGATGCAAACACTTTTATCCACAGCAAGCCTTAACAAACAGCAATAACTGGTAAAGACACTGGGGGGCACCAAGCGTTTTAGGTTTTACTGAACTGGAAGGAGAGAAAGTGAGGATTTAACTGGAGTTTCATGTGTATAGCTTTGCATAAATATAGTTACCCCAGGCCCTGCACCTTTGAACCATAAGCTATTATCCTGAATTGCTCTTAGAAAGATTGCTGCAACAGTAAAGTTAAATATTATTAATCCTGGAAGTTCAAGTTGAATAGAACTGCAGGGCATTTAGGTGTCACACGTGGCTCTCTAAGGTCAAAAGCTGTACCCACGCTCTGGACGTGAGCACGGCAATAACTCACAGGAGGACACGTGTGGCTTTAGTGCTTCAGCTTTTCAAGACAGGCAGGTACACCATGAAAATAAAGTCCTGTTTGGAAAACTGCAGGCACTGAAACTGAGGATAGGAAAGTAGAAGTAAAAGACTGACAGGCTGTTCTCAGTTTTCTGCTGAATGTGTACATATCAAGCCTGATCTATGGATATCTGAACCCTGCAAGTGCTTTTGATTTTGACATCTGTGTCAAGCTGTGTCCCTAGCACTATTAACTTAAATTTGGCATTCAAATATTATTTAACTTTTCAAAATTATTTTATCTAGAGCTGTTATTTGATTTAACAAAAGTGTGGATATAAGCAAACCAACTCATATACTGTTTCTAAAACTACCATTTGAGCAACCCTTTATCAGGTGGGTTCTCAGAGTGAAATCACATGGACTGTGCTAGTGTCCTGAAGTATCTTGGTATATAGGAACAGAATTACAGCCCCAGTCTTTGCAGAGCAGTTTAGCTGATTGAAAAAAAGAGGCTTGTAAGGAATTGTTATGTGTCACTATTATCTCAGGTAAATAACCATAATTCTTCTGCAGAAGAGTGAGAAAGGGAACAATAACCAATTAATTTGGTTATTGTGGATTAAGGGAAATGTTGTACATAATCAATAATAGGAGCAGTAAACTTGCAAGGCACTAAGATGTGGTCTTTATTTTAAAATATCTGTTTTTCTATATATGTAAGTAAATAACTATAACTATATAACTGTAACAGTTTCTGCACTGAAGGGTTCAAGCTGAATTTTTGGGCAACGTCTTCAAGAGCTAAAATAGCTTTTGATTGCAGGGACCTTCTCTGAAGCATCAGAGTACACTACTGTGTATATGCAGATAAACATACTGGCCTAGTCTTGATCTTTTTCTCCTATAGTCATACTTTTTCTCCTATAAATTTCACTTCTTTGCCTGCCTTAGCCTGCATCCCACTACACTGAAGGGAAATGCTGTCAGAAGAGTCTTCTTAACAGCCACTTGGACTGTGCCACTCTCCAGTTCAAATACTATCTCTAGTATTGCTGTTCTTTACAGTTCCAGTTTCTTGGACTCTACTGTTAATTTTTAATGGCATTCATTATCCTCAGTACACTGATTACTTTTCATCCTAAGGAGGATTCATCAAAATCACAATGTTCATACGGATTCCATACAAAAACACACTATCTCCTAAATTTCTCAAACTATTTCTGAGCTCCTTGAGAGGACTTGAACCAATAAAAGAATAATAAAGAGATGGTCAAACGGTTTGCAAATGGGCTATTTACAAATGGGCCGTTTGGATTTCACATTTATACAGACTCCAAGGGGTTGGCATCAGTCAGAGAAGACTGTTGTGTTGGGTTTGCCCTCTTTTTACATCTCTGTGGCTTTGGGACTTACCTCCAAATTTTGTATTTGTCTCTGCCCACATCCGTCAAAGATGACTACCTTTTCCTTTACCGCTGCTACAAACCCTATACTTTGCAATAGATTAATATGACATGCTGTGTGTGAAAAGAGTGCATGACTGGAATGTTTGGAAAACAAAAGAAGTTACTGTATCTAAATCCAAGTCACACATTCTCATCTCCTGGGAATATTTTAGTTTCAAAATGTCATCCTCAAGGAAATGCCAAGTTGAAGTGGTTATCCAGTAATTTTGATGTAGACCTTAAGGCTGCAAACACAACAAACATCTTTTCCTTAAAATATACTAATAAAAGAGGGGGGAAATATTTTTTGTGACAGTTTATATCAAGAAAAAAAAGTTTGTGAAGAAATAGCTACAGATGTCTTTGGTTTTCCACATAGAAACTTGCTAACACACAACAAATAGGGTGAGTTCTTAAGGATCTACAGTGGTTTTTCCCCTCTATACCATGTCAGAAGCTCAAATACCTTTGTATGGAACACCAGGCTGCACAAAAGAAGCCTAACTAGAAATCTATAAACACTGCACAGATCTTCCTAGAGTTTTCCACAACTTGGGAGCAAACATAGGCATTTCCATCCCCAAATTCCAGCCCAAGGAGCTGCTTCAAACCTCTTCTGCCCAACTGTGTTACCCTTTCCTCGGGGCAATTCCTTAATAACACAAGAGAGAGAGAGAGAGAGAGAGAGAGACCACTTCTTCCTGCTTCCCCAGCTCCAGCCCCTCTGTTCTCCACTGGAAGGTTGCAATACCTGCCTCTGCCACTGTTCCTAGGTATCTTCTCATTCTACCTATATCCACTCTATCACTCACTCAAATACATCTCCAAATCATCATATGCAGCTTCAGAAACAATTCTGGCCCCTGCAGGGCTTTCCCTTAAAACCCAGCTAAAAGTCCCGAGGACACAGGACACAGTACCAGCCTGGAACTGCCTTGGCCAGCAATGGGAACACAAAAACGGTTATTTGCAAAATGTTACTGTATGTTTAAAAGAAAGCAGCTTCTCAAGGCCAGGCATGAGACTGAACAATTAGTTAAGAGTTCAGCTAACAACTGAAGCTAAATTCCAAATTATTTTTCAGTTGGAAACTTGTCTATAGGATTGAAATTTTAAACCAATGTCAGGCTGGTTTAGATATTCATTACTACTCTACCAAATGAAGGTTCCTTACAATCTACCTGGAGCTCATGATAATTTCTGAGAAGACAGGAAAAAGTACAAGATAAGAAATGCACTTCCGAAACACAAATCTGAAAACTCACAAGAGATACCTTAAATTCTGCTATAGAAATGGAGCAAATGAAATGCAATTATTTCTTGAAATTTAAGTTCAACAGAGGCTTGCTGGAGATAGTAATTTTATTTTATTTTATTTTTTTAAGATGCTTTGGAACCCACTGAACCTGCATTCATTGGGGGTAGGTGAGGAGGTATGAGGAAAAATTAATTGAATGGTTCCAATTTGAAGATGTATGCAGTGAGAAAAATTCTTCACCTAATTATCCCTCTTGTCTCTTCATAACTTATTTTTATATCTATACTGAAGAACAATTTAGCCCTTAGAAATATAAACCAAACACACTCATTTCAACAAGCCCTTGTAAATCTTAGCTGTCTGAATTACCTTTACAAATGAGGAAACATACAAGGGTTTTACTTTGGCGTCAGTATGTTTACGAAAATATGCATTTGCTTAGCCTTCTTGAACTATATTTCACAGAAAATATCAAAGCTTGGTTCTATGAAGACAAGCAGCTTTTGGACAGTCAGGGAAATATGTGGGAGACACAGAAAGAAGGATTTTTTTGAATGGAAATACCAACCTGTGGAAACTAGCCTGACAAAAGGCCAGGCAATTGATATGAGTCTTCCAAAGCTTTACTTAGGAATTCTTCCGTTTAGTACCAAAATTTAAAGGAATGTGTGTCTGTGAGGAATTTGGTATGCTAGGCTAGGCTCTTAGCTAATGGATATTTTTGTAAATATTTAGACCCAAGTCATGGATCTCCTGTCATTAGAGGTTTCCCTGAGCTTCATAAAGATGAAAGGTATGCTTGAATTTGACTTTATTGCTACAGGGGAAGTATATATACATATATATATATATATATATATATATAAAAATTATACAGGCGTCACATGTGTTTTCTAGTGATTAAAAAACTCTCCTTTTTTTCATCATTAATAAACCTGGTAATAACAGTATTAACAAACTGTAAGTTGTACACATTCTTTTTTTAACAAAAATATATTTTAAACAGGAAAAAAAGCAACAGCAGAGGTAGACATGCCAAATAAGTCATATCCCTTAATCATAATCTAAACATCCTATCAATGCATGCACATTAATAAAATAAAGAATTAATGAGTATCTGTGTATTTGCACAATAAAACCATGGATGTGCTCTGGCTTAATTTGAGAGGGAACTGTGGTACTATACTGTGGAAATTCCAAATTCCTAGACTTTTCTTTCGTAATGATAAGCACAAAACGAATGGCACCTTTGATCCGACCATGATATGAAACTGTGACCTTACATGGGGCAAACAAGCAGCACTCCTGTTGAACTGAGCTGCCTAAAATGGTTTCCTGTGCTTTCTGATGTGTACAGAAGTCATGGAGAGTAGATGGGCAGCCAGCTCATTTTCCTTTGCCGTCCCACCCCAGAGTCCCCAAGAAGGCAATTCCCAGTCACCTTGCGGATGTGCTCCTGCAGCCCCTTGACCCCGTACATCCTCAGCACGAACCAGAGCTTCAGGGAGCGGAACCTCCTGCCCAGGGGGATCTGCCAGTGCTGCAACCCAGAGAGAAGAGCCCGTGTCAGAGATCACCAATGCAGTGACTCAGCAGAACCTACACTCTGCCACGGTTCTGAAGTGAACCACATTGCCACATCCTATGGGCACTTGCTAGAGATGCATCAAATAATAAAAGAAATATCTATTCCTGGTTTATCAATCCCTGTTTATTAATACTATTTAACATTCAAAATTTTCAAATTAAAATTGGCAAAGGGGGTTGGAGCCAGAATGGAAGGGTCACGAGGCAAATCAAATTTCCTTTGTGCATCCTGAATTCTCCTCAAAGGCTTTAGAAAAACAAGTATCTGAGAAACTCATGCACATTGGCTTGTTTAAAGTTGTGGGGCTAGCATCTTCAAAGACAGGCATGTTTTCCATTTCAAAACAACAGTGTTTCCATGGTAAAAGATTAAAATAGAGATGCTTTTAATTTTTTTTAAGTTGTGTTATTCACTATGTTAAAGAAAAAAAAACCACCAAACCCACAACTTTAGGAAATTTCTTTCTATTGCCTAAATCTAAAGACATTGCACATGCAAGACAATTTCTGCCTTTAAACATTTTTTTTTCAAAAAACAAAAAAACAAATTTCTGTTTGAGAATTGTTTAAAAATTTAGCAAGCTGCATCCTTCTTGTCAAAAAACATAAAGTTTGGAAGTTTATGATAGTAATGAAAATTAAATTCCTAAAAATACAAGTACATACATGAAATAGTATTAATTATTGCATCAATGTTGTACTTACACGATAATCTGTTACAAGACCTGGAAATTAAAGAAAAAATGTTCACATTGCATCATCATCACAGCAGCCAAAGACTTTAATCATTCTAATGTTATTGAAAAAGCTGTACCTTAGCTATCCTTTACATCTGCTACAAACTTCAGCATCATCAGTGTCAACAGGAACACTAAATATCTAGCTGGGTACTTGGCAGCATGTTAAATGAAAGTGCTTGTAATAACCTTCATTCCTTAGCTAGTCAAAATTTGCCACTAACAAACAGTTTACAGAAGAAGCACTATTTTCCTTTCTGTTATATACTGCAGATACTATGGAGATGATGGATCAAATATTATGTTTATTTTTTTCTTGTAGAGAAAAAAAAGCAGTAGATAAAAGGCCTATTATTAATTTTGGTTTAAACAGTTGCAGAATCCCCAGATTCACTTCATAACTCATTCTCTGCTGCGAAATGTAATCACCTTTACCCTAGTGAACTGGTAACACTCTTTAAAATAATCCACTTCTAAATACCTTTTCTGCTCATACATATATTTATTGCTAATTCTTCAGGATGTCTAATAAGTGACTGAAAAAATTGACTCAGAATTTGACCTGTTCCTGCTTGGAGAATAGTATTCTGCATTTTTTTTCATGATTTTTCTATTGATGGAGTGAAACCCCTTACACAGACGGGCTAAGCCACAAAGCAGTCAAGGGAGGCAAGTAGAGGACATTATTACTTGTCCTTTATATAAACACACAGTGTCAGGATTCACCTACCTTTTCTTTGAATCAAGGAATTAAACTAATTTCACAGTAAACTTGAACACGGTCAGTTACTTGCTGTAAGACAGTGACAGAAATTAAACTGACGTAATATTTAATGCATTTCTTTAGGAAGCATCTGCTTAGCTTCCTTATAATGCTTTATTTCTCTGCAGAGGAGTATCAGCTTCATAGGAGAGAATGTACTTGGATTCTTTGGGAAAATGCAAAGTACTCCTGGAATTGTTAGCTGGAAGGTAGAACTGTAGCTTCTGAATTTGACCAGTATATGCCATTTACGTAATTTTCAGCCTTTATGTTTTCTAGGGAAAAAAAATTCAAAAGCTTTTTCCTGTGTTACGAGCTCTCTTGCCAACGTTCTCTCATTTGCAGCCAAAACATAGGAAAAACACGGTCCTCCTTTCTCTGTAACAGGAGGCCATTTGGTTCTTTAACCTGTTACTATGTTGGTTTCCAGGTGGTAAAAAAACCCCAAACCCACAAAACAACCAACAATCATTAACCTGTTCCCGGACTTCAGGAAATGAATGTGGTTGTCTCTGCTTGGTAACGAGGTGAATTGATAACATCCATATTTTTCTGCATTGTAGCAGCCATTTCTGTTTGATAGCTGCAAGACTGGTAGCAAAGGAGTAAAGCAACTGGTGACAGATAAATAATCCTACGCTCCTGTAAGGGGCTATGTCTAATGATCCACAACAACGCCTTTCACAAGCTGTGAAGCAGAATGTAATCAATGATTAGTGCTTGATTCCTTGATTACAAGCCTTAGCCTTACATCTGTATTTAACCAGGAGGAATTGCATTGTGGGAGTGTATGTGGTGTTCACAATAGAGTATAAAGCTGCATTCTTCTACCACTGCCATGAGGATTTGACCTATATCCTGGGTTGCCGGGCAAGCTAGTATAATCTTCCTGGTGTGATGATGCAAATCACATAAAATTATAATTAATGAGAAAATAAAGAGTCTCCCCTTGGGGACACACATAATTGCCATATGGTTATTAGGAGTGATTGCTCACAGATAGAGATATTTTTCCGCTCATTTAAATTCTTGAGTGAGAGATGAGCAAATTCAGAAATACTACTTCGTTTTTTTCGCAAACCAGGATAGAAATTCTCAGACCTGACAATACTGAGAATTCAAGACCCTCCATTCAGCAAGTTGTCTTTCCAGGAGTGCTGACATCCCATAAATCACACAGGGGTCAATGGGGACTGCAGCACCTTCGTGTAGCAAATTTGACTGTGTTTATTAAAGAAGTATGGGTTGGAAGTTTAACCAGAGGCATTTGCATTTGAAGTATTGTCCAACTCGTTGGAAAATTGATATCAAATGGGCAGGGAGCCTAGGAAAAAATTAACATTTCTAGACTGCTAGTAATTGGCTGATCTTGAAATCATTATGTTAGACCACATAACCTGCTATCATCCTTATGAAAGGCAAGATGAAGGCTAAAGAACTCCTTCTCCAGCAGGGGTGATAAAGTTTTCAGGTCAACTAGGTGGTCTTACTCAAACTTCCTGTTTTTAAGAAAGGTTTGGTTTTCTTCAGGTGTTATTTAACCCAGGTAAGACCAGAAGTTCTTGTATCAGCACTATCAGTTATCTCAAGAACAAACTTTCGTTTTAGTTAAGGCTGGAATTTTTTTGCCTGAATATAAGTATTTTTAATGTATGTTAAGTAAAAGCTAGTGCCTTAGGTGGATTTGCTGTAACCTGTATATTCCAGTAGAAAAGACTAAAAAAAAGTATATATTTTTTCTTTACAATTCAAGCTTTTAGAGGGTGAACATCAGCTCCAGAATTACTGCATATTCCTCTTTATTGCTCTGTTCTATGTTTGCATTCCTTGGAAAATGGAGGAAAGGAATAAAATACAAGGCTTATGACAGTTCAAGATTAAGGTACATGAATCCATTTTTCCTAGGGCTTTTTAGTGAATAGTGGATTTCTGAATGGTATTAATTTAAATGTCAAGGAGTTCGTAACAGGATACAGTTCTGAACAGCACCTGCAATTCCAGGAAAATGATGAGGTTGAGTATATGGCAAGACCTTCTACAGATGATTCACTCTCTTCAGAAAGTTATGAGGGAACTTCCACCACATGTTGACACTGCACAGTTGTGACCCTCTTCACAATTATTCAGTTAATAACTAGATGTGTAAAAATGGGCTTCAGGAGGGCAAATATCACTCTGCAGTTGCTAGGTATGTGCAAGGACCAGCACTAGTCCAGTAAGGAGCTTTGTACAAAGCCTGAGATTTTTAAGGTCTTTGTGAGCATTTTGTGAAGAGCTTTTATGAGTATTTCGTGTATGACAGATAGTCTGCTCTTACCACCTTTCTCTACAGCCAGTGTAAGAGCATGACGGCCACAGCATAATGTCTAAGAAAGCTATCACTCAAAAGCAGAGCACAGACAGCAAACACAGTTCACCCCCTCTTTGTAATTTCAGAGAGTGTTTGCTCCTCATATGGGTTTCTGAAAAATTTGCATCAGAACTTGCATGAATAACTAAGAAAAAAAGTCACAGACCTTAGAAAGTCTAAAACCAATTCAGATCCTGAAATCATTTGGGAGAAAGATGTGTTAGAGAAGACAGGCTAAGGGACTTGTTACACAACACCCAATAATACATTTATCTGACAGCCAAAAGATAATAAGAATTTTCTCAACACTCCTGCCATCAATCAGTGGTAAGTCTGAAACTGGGGAAATCCCAATATAAAAGTAGTAATGCATAATGCTTTATGAAATTACTTTCCTTGTATTGCTTTTAACTAACTAAAATCTCACTAGACATGTATTTGCACTTTAATGAGCTTAGCTCCCTAGAGTGCTCAGAAAATGGAAAGAGCCTCCTAAACAACTTGGGTAGTTTAAGAACTGCCATTTTCATCTTAAGTCCTTTATTTCCCATTAAATATCAGAGTGCAAACAAAATAATAATAATCTCATTTAATTATAAAATTACCAGACTCCTGATGGTGATGCTGCAGGTAAAGAGGTTCTAATTTAAAGGCACCTATTAAATCCGATCTTTTTTTCACCCTGTATAAAAAAAAAAAAATTAAATAGAGAAATTTAAGAATAAAGAGTTAGGGGATTAAATTTCCACAAGAAGTGAAGTCAAATTGAATGTGTTTAAACTGGCATATTTCCTGCGCACAGCCTGTGCCATTTTCAGTGCTTTTTCACAGCCATATCAGTACTGTACTTACAAGTAGTTAAGTGTAAGGCTCAGCAGGAACGGGCAGCATGACTGCACGACTGCATATTTAAAAACAGACAAGAAACAGACATAGAGGATCTTTTTATGGTGATAGACACTCACACCAGAATGTGAGACTAGCTGAAGCAATGTTAATGTTTGCAGTCAACAGAAGTTGTCTTGAAATTACTGCAGTACAAAGCTGCGTGGGAAGAGCTGTTGCTTCCTAAACATTGCACAGAGCCACACTGAGGCTTTGGGGGTGCTGGCCACTATCTCTCCCTGCTGCTGTGGAAGCAGCAGCAGCAGCCACTGCAAGGGACAAGCCCCCAGTCTGACTCAGGCACCCCTTTTGTACCACGCTGCCATTAGCTGGATCCACTACACAATTCCTGACAGACATTCTACAGCACAATGTTACACTGAGAAGCAAAACTTAGTATTGCCATCTAGGGGTGGCGTGACTGGACTGAGGTTCAAAAGCCAGTGTGTCCCTTTTAGAGAGAATAAACTGTGTTTTGCCAGTGATTAGAACAAGATTTTTCTGGTTCATGCTTCATGCTGAGTAAGACTGACTCACCTCCACAAATGTTGGGGTTTATAGAGGCAGAAGAAGAAGAAACCATAAATCAAAAAGGGAAAGACTGCAACATCATTATATTATGCCTATAAATATATTACAAAGTAAGCAAGAATTATATCAACACAGGGATACTCTAAATGACAAAACCCCAAACCTTTTTTGTGTTTTAATGGCTTAATGTAGAATTTTTAATTTCTAAGCAAAAATCTATTTTCCAATATTTTAGTGTGTATGTATAAATGCACAGGCCAGTGCATATTCCCACTCTCCTTCACATCTAGGCTGTGGTCATAAAACATCTTATTCAAACAAACAAAAAGCCTTCCTCTCACTAATAGCCAGGGAAGTACCCAGGTCAACAGCTAAGTATTTGCCTTCAGGTATGGGAAGTACATAGCTGAAAATAAGTAAACTTACACACATGTAAAATAGCAACAGATTTTCAGCTAAAATAAAAACAATTAATAACCTAATTATTCCTAGAAATGTCCTGTGGACAAAAAGAAGAAAACAATAACTGAAAACAAGCCTAATTAGGAGGAATGTTTTTTAAAAATTCTAGGTTGTTTCACTGTAGTTTATTTGAAGTATTTGATTACTTTGATATATTCCTGTTCAGTAGCTCATTCTCTATGCAGCCAATCCAAGTTACAAGCAATGTCTTTAGATGTTTTGTGAGCACTTAATTTCTTCTCCTGTAAGATGCTGTATTAAACAATGGAACAGTAACTATTCTGCAGCAACCTCTAGCTTAGAAGACACACAAATGGTACGGAAGTTTCCTTAGGCAAGGCATGGAGGAAGGATGCTGCTGCATTCTGCAGGTAGGTCCACACCTCAGGCAAGTCCTAAGTGCTCAGGAGGTCCACACCAGAGTGCTCAGTGCTCAAGGTCTCTGACATAATGGTGGGCTCCCACCTCAGAGCCAAATCCAGTGTGTCAGTTGAGGCAGCTCCTGAGAAGTCTGATGCTGCCACTCAGATGGAACTGGTAAGGAAAGAGATGCCAGTACAGCTGGTAACTTGCAATGGATATCCAGTGATGCCTTAAGTTTTAGCTTTCATATTTTTTAGATTTGGTACTGTCTTAGTGTGTGACTCTGAACTTCATATAGTGTGTTAGCAAATTCTCTTCACAGGGTAGTTAGACAAAACAATCCTTCTCCAGCCTGAGAACCAAGGACAGCTGTTACAGCCTGAGGCCCAAAAGCATAAACAATGGTGAATTGAAGAGAGCAAACCGGGAGGATGGGACTTCATAACCTGAAGCTGTAATTGGACAATTAACCACAACATGTAAATGGACCAAAACTTATAGAAACATGAAAACTCGTGACCGAGTGTCCATCTTGTGTCCATCTTGTGTCCATCTTGGGTAGAACCACAGCTGAGCTTTTGTACTGCCCAAGGTGTATCCTTTGAAAGCCTTTCAAGAAATACCTACTTTATTCCTTTAATTCTGTCTAGCCTCTGTTCCAGATCACCCTCTCTAGGCATCACCAGATATTTCTCCTGGAGGAAAGGCTGGTACCTGCACAAGGTGTGCACAGGTGGATGACCTGTTTTCAGATGGCTGCATTACAAGACACAGATAACAGCCTGTGTGGTAGTAGAGGTAGTAGAGGGACTGAAATGGAGGTAGATATGTGGTCCACACTCCTACAGTGGGTAACACTGAGCTTGAGACGCCTTGGACCCTGGTGATCAAAAAAAGCAGGGGTCCAACCTCCACCCTGCAACATTCAGACCAAAATCAGTGTTTCTAAAAAACCAATGGTTCTTTAGAGGTTTTAGATGTCTGTGAGCAAGGCAAACAAGGAAAGCCTACATCAGGAGCCACACGGTGGTTACTGTAAAAAGATAAGTTGAGTGACTGTAGTGGACGACTCTCTGTTAAAGGGGCTCTGAGGCACTTGTCCACCACTCTGAAAGATGTTCCTTGACTACCTCTCAAGATGAAAATCCTTGGGCTAGATGATCTCCAGAAGTCCCTTCCAACCCCAATGAATCTGTGATCCTGTGAATATGTATTTCACAAATTATATTGGCAAACTAGAATTTTTTTAAGGCTGGATGTTATGCTACTGGACCCAGACCTAGATTAAGTATCACAGATTCGCTTATTAAGTACTCATAATACAAAATGCACAACAAAACTGACTCTAATATTTGAATATAGAAAACACACCCTTCTTGGACTGGCTGTATTAAATTCCTTTTTATAGGAAACTGACTACTGTTTTCTGTACATCAGGAAGTCTGTGAATCTTTTACAAAAGGTTTATAATGAAATTGTCTCCAAATCTGAAACTACATCAGTGCCACATATTGCACTGGGTAGCTACATAATTACATTACATATCTAATGGGTAAATTATTTTAATCAGCTTGCAGCAAAAAGAAATGTGAGTGTGTTTTGGGGAAAGTGCTGAGGAGTCTGGGTTATTTTGAAGTCTGCCTATCAATGGAACTCAGATCACTTTGGTTCTGAAATGGTGTTCACTGTTTACTAAACTCTTTCCATATTACCATAGTATCATGCTTAATACTTTTCATTGATCCTAAGACAACTATGTATCCTTCACAGTTGCTTTTTCTTACTATCCGTCATCATTTATTATTACTTTTCACCTTGTCACGGAGTGTTACAGTTGGTAATATAGGTGAATTTTGGACATCGGTCTTAGAATTAGCTGGACAATGGACTTGGCTTCAAGTCAAAGAGTTTAGGTATACATTTATTCTGTATTAAGTGAATAACCCCTATGCATAAATGCCTTACTGAATTGAAGCCTGAGTGGCTATAGCTGTGAAACTTTTACTTGGAGTAAGGAGATGCTGCAAGGTCTCTTCAGAGTCCTAGTACTGGAATCTTCCTACCTATGAAAACAAGCATTTTGTGCAATGGCTTATTTAGGAAAAAAAAAAAAAAAAAAAAAAAAAGAAGAAACAAAATGCAGAAAAATTACCTTCTTAAGTCTAAATTCTAAGCTTTACTAGAAAAAACCTAAAATCACCTGAGATGGGAACTCACAGTGTGATTGTATATAACTTGTTTTACTGTAAAGCTAGGTAAAATGCCTTTAACATAGTTCCACAGGGTTTTCAGGGAAAGCAGAATTAATGAGAAACTAAACTGTTAGGGACTAGACTGTGGTTCTTAATTGTTCTACCAACATTAAAGAAAATGATAGTGTATTGTCTAATTTGCAAGTTTGTAACAATGTCTTTGAGTGATGAGAAAAAGATGGGTGGAACTAGCGAAGGAATTTGTTTCATCATCTTCCTACTTCCTTGCACACAGAGACACAGTAGGTTATGAGGTGCTGCCACTACTGATCAATTGGGGTCAAAATTTAAGCCATCCACCTTAAGGAAAAGAAAGAACCACAAAGTGATGGAAGATTTAAATGCCTATATCAGCTGAAATAACAAAGTAAAAACCATAATATATTACCTGAAAAGTCTACTTTGCCAGGGAACTTAGAAGAGATGAAGGTTAACCAAAAGCAACTGAGTGATCACTGTCTGCATTTATTCCTCTTTTAAATAAGGCGACTTATTTCTGGATGATGTCTTACAGTCTTCTTTTTTTTTTTTTTTTAATTTTTGCAAATTTTGTTCAATTGTAACTGAAATTAATGTTTTCATTTATTTTGATAAATAGTCTGCATTTGTTAAATAGCTGTTTTACTAATAAGTATCCTTAATTGTGATGCTGGTTATCATTTTGTTTGGCACAAAATAGGATCATCTACTACAGAATGTTTTTAACAAACCCATGCTATTATTACTGCCATGATACTTTGCTTTGTTTGAAATTATGTCTATGGGTTTCTATTTTGGCATCATTTAATATCAAAATGTCTCTGCTGTCATCTGGGAAAATTGAAAGTCAGTAAAAAATTACATAAATAGGGCTTTTTGAAATCAGCTGCTTTTCATCAGCCAAATCTTAAACATTTTTAGAAAGGCTTTTAAAAGAATCAAACAAAAAATGTTATGGAAAAGAAAAAAAAAAAAAAAAGCCCTGTTTAGCATGCTGTTCATTGCACTGATATCCTTAAAATAAGTGTTTTTATGTTTTAAACAGTCTCAAAATGGAGCAAGTATAAATCTGCAGACTTTTTGGAATTTCTCTCTCTTTTTGGAACATCATACAGAGCTCAGGCCTATTTTGAAATTTCATGTTTTTGAAACTTGGATTAAATGGAAGTCTGAATTCTGTAAATAATTTCTAAGATTTAAAGCTATGCAGTTCTTGTAATTTCAATTGAGAAATATAAAGAAATGTCTAGAAAGGAAGACAAATATAAACTCATTTTTGTCTCTTGTATTGTTTTCCTTTACTGTAATACTTACCACATTGCAGAGCAGTCAAAATTCACTAGGAGCCATTTGTGAGGATTAAAGTTAAATGAATCTGCAAACTGAGAATGGATAAATAAAAACAGAATTATGAAAGAGAAAAGGTTCCATGTGCTAATGATATGACTTTGTCAAATTGTCTGTGTAAATATGAATCAACTCCTGAATTAGGTCTTTATAATGCTCATATTGACGCCACCTTATTTAGTAACTGTTGTAGTTAAATCTTCATTTATTTTGGGGGTGGAATTCACATTAGGTATGCAGTTAGGCTAGTGGTATAAACAACATTTTGAGCATTTGTTTGCAATTATACTTTCTTGATACATATGTTGTGGAAAAGTGTATATCTTATTGTGATCCTAAGTAAATAAATCTGCATACTTAGAAACTTTCACTGGAGTTCTTATTACAGTTTCCAATAGCAATTCCCTAAGCTTTCTATTTCCAAGAACATTAAACTAATCCATATAAAATTCATATAGAGGACGAAATTATATGTATAATTCAGAATCTGCACATCATATTCCTTAAAAAAAAATACAATTGACTAGAATTTTTTTTCTTTTCTCTCTTTTTTTTTTTTTTTTTTTTTTTGACAGGGTATTTTCTTTCAGTAGAAATTATTCTTTCATCTAGATCAAAAGAAAAAACACCAAAAAGTAAGCACTTGCAATGAATACATATTTATATACCATGTGCCAGGCCTGGTTTACTTGACATGTTTAGGTGAGGCATCAGAAGAAACCCAGGTGGGTAAGATGGATACCATTTCAGAAAGATTTCATTCATGTTTTCTGTTTTAACAAAGGCAGAAGTCACCAGCCTTAAAATGCTGGGGATGGGGACCTGGCAGCATCATGGTCTGACTATTCCATATAGCACTTTTCTGTTCTCATTTGCTTCTCGTAATCTTTCCTGTCACCTGTAAACAATTAACAATTGCTCTAATAAGAGAAGATGATCTGTCTGTCTATCTATCTATACATCTATCTAGCTATCACCCTGTACTATGTAAGCTAGGAAATCTATTCATGGTTGTTAAATATTTACCCTTATGAAAAATGCTGCCCCAGACAAGGGATGCTGTTTCATTTCCTTCAGGAACCAATAACAATAATTTAAAAAATATTCCCCCACAGGAAATTACAGCAAGCTTCATTTGCTGATAAAAAAGAGACAGAAAGAAATGCTTTATTTGTGAGGGGGTTTTCCCTCCTCTTCTTCATTAGTCACTGCCTATCAGTGCTGTGTTTAAACTTCTGGCTTTACCAAACAGTAATATTTTCTCCACTGACGTGGAAGACAAGGACTTATCTGACTGAGGGGAGCAGCAGGAAATTGAAGTATTCTTATCTAAGCAACTGAATGCCAAGTAGCTCAGCAAGGCGGGGGGAAAGGAACAGCAGTGCTGTTGGGGGAATATTTCATTTAGGTCTCTTGGTTATTAAACCCTGTCTGTTTGAGATACAGCCACTGGCTCTATACTATATGGCTTACAGGATGTAAGAAGAAAATCAGACATAATGAGCTCATTAATTTGTTAATTTGTTTTTACTTTTTTTTTTGTGTAATGTAAAATTAGGATGTTACAAATATGTCTTTGTCAATATTTGGGGAAAAGCTCCTCTTTTGTATTTGTTATTCTGAATGACAAGTATGACTCCTCTTCTTATAGAGGAGTACAATTGCGTAGTCCCAGTACAAACCATTAAAAATTTAAAAATTTCAGTAATGTAATAGAATGTACAGAGATTTGTAGTGCAAACTGAAGCACAGCTTACTCAGAGATTCTGGAAGAGCTATCAATCTTGGGTGCATAGGAGACACACAAATTCTATGAAAGAGCAAGGTTTCAGCAGTCTGCTAGAGAAAAAAAAAACACTCATTCACCTCCACTCCATTTAAAAGATGCCTGAATTCAGGGCAGATGAAAGCACTTCCTGCATAGGCTGCATCAATATGCATCCAGATATTTTCCTTATTACCTACAAAAAATAATTGAAGGAAATAAATTAAACTGCAGATTAAAAAGCCTAATTATTTTGCATGAAACCAAGTGCCTGAGAGGTTTCTCTTTGATGTTATTATTTTCCCAATTTAAAATTAAATGAAGAGATTAAATATTTCCACCACCTGGGTTTTGATTAATATATAAAAATGTATGTATAACATATTATTTTTCCTTCCCACTTCTACTAGAAAAAAGTTACAGAACCATAGAATCATAGAATATCATGTATTGGAAAGGACCCATAAGGATCATCATAGGTTTATCTTACTAAAATTAAGCAACATAAATTATTTGGCAGTTTTGATTTAAGAACCATTACAAAATATACTTAAAAAAATGTAACTTGAGATTTAGCTATCATTTCTATGATAATAAAACTACTTTAGCAGGAGGAAATAGAATATTAGCTGTGCTCCCAACTTCCAATTCATGAATCACAAACACTTTTCTAAATAGTACTTTGTACATATTGATAAATGTGCATACAAATGGTTTTGAACTATGTGCAGCAAACTATTTGTTTCAAGGATGGAGACACATGTGAAAGCAAGCAGTGAAAGGCTAAGAAATGCAAACATGCTACTTTGGATTAGTCACTGAATGGTTTCTGCAGAACTGTTTTGGCATATGAGCAGCTCACGTATATGGTGTAATTAAGTATTCACACTCTACTAGAGAACAGTATTTTAATGCTCTCAGTAACAATTACAGTCTATCAGTTGATGGCTGAAGCCCATATTACATCTTTACACTGGCCACCAAATAATTTTGATGGTTATTTCCACATATAGAGGTATATCCACCGAGATCTGCAGTTGGGCACCAAGTCCATGATGAAATTTGCATTCTTGTGAACTAAATCTTCTTTTTGCATGAATGTCTGGGAAAGCTAATAAAATACTATTCACAACATCCACAACTTAGGTTTACTTGAATGCATGTTGAAAGTTTAACTGATTATCTATTTTTAAATACACTTGGTTTGAGACACTGCCTTTATATTATAGGACTGCTCCTCATGAATGCTAAGGAGAAAATTAGGCAGAAAAGCTAGCATGAGACTTTCGACTTCACTGGTATGCCCTCCTCCTGCTGGGTTCTGCTGCACAAGCAGGGAATCATTGAAGTGAAACATATGATTACTTGCTAGGACTAAACGTATTGGTGTCACTATTTTAATAGTGACCCTATTTTAATAGGTCTGTAGGAATACCACAAATAGCAAAATAATCTGCTAAGAAGACTACGAGGAACCTGTTTAAAAAGAAGAATTGGGAGAAAACGAGTCTCTGGTGCTTGTGCTGAAAGGCAGGAAACCTCACAGAGGAAATGACCATCACAAAAACCCCAAAGTTTACAATCCCACCTGAATGAATTAACAGGACATCAAACCAAGCTGTGTTTCTATGAAGTTGCTTCCAGCTGCTTCCAGCTATGGATTTCACGTTCTAAATGTACACTTGAAGAGATAGGGTGTGCTTTGATACCATTTTCATCAGCCAGCAAACATGATTTGATCAAGCCCTGCTGCAGATCAAAGCTTGACACAATAAACCATAACACAGAAAGAAATACTTATGAAGAGTCCATGATTCGATCACTGTATTAAACACACTGGCATTTGTCCTATTTTCTTGGAAGAAGAAGGAAATTGGGAAGAGAACAGTAAGGATTAAGAACAGATGGGGATTTTTGGTGCATATTTCCCTATCTTTTATAGCTGTTAGAAGGCAGGTACAAAACACTTGGCGCAGAGCAGAATTAAGAGTTAAACTTTTCCTTGATATTCAGCATTGCTCTAGATGCTCTTGCAGGTAGAAGGGCTTGAAGAAGTATGTTACAAACTGAGGAACTTACTGTCTTAACTGACAGTATTCCAAAATACGTCCCCCTTCAGAAAAGAAACCCTTAAGGTAATGTCCTCTAGCTCTTTCAACAGCTTGAGAATGCACTTTTGCTACTTGACCTAATATTAGAAATAAAACTGTAACTGAAGGTCACATCTCTAAGTAGCTTTATTGTATTTGGACACTGATATTGCATAATGTCCTGGAAATAACTCAGCATGGCTTAAACTGGTATCTGCAATTTTAGAAAGAAGCAGCAAAGACTTACAAATAGGACCCAGTTCTAACAGTTTGTCAAAGGAGCAGCAAGAGGTGGTTCCAAGTGTTGCACAGAACTGCAGAGCCAAAAACAAACAAAAAAAAGTGTTACAGCATAGAAAATCACCAAATGAAAAAAACAGTCTGCAAAGGTAGAAATAAACAAAAAGAAAACAAAAAGAATAGACATTATAAAACAAACAAACAAACAAACAAACAAAATGCTAGTCATTGCCTATTGTTAGTGGAACTTCTAAGACTATGGGTGGGTTTTTTTCAAAGCTCCCATAACAGTCCATTGAATTAGATGCATAAATTAAAATGTTTATATAGAATTGAGTGATAAGTACTGCAGTATAGGCACAGTGTTGTGCTGATCTGTATTTTATATATTTTCTATATGTTCCACATGCTTATTGTGTGGCTCAATTCTACATTAACATATGCAAATCCCATCAAAATGATTTGCAGTTCATGGTACATAAGCAAGTTCTGAACTTGAGCAACTCAAAGGTGCTGGAATTATTGTTGACAGAATAGATTGACAAATGTTGCTGTCTTGATCAGTGCCACAGCTCTGCAACAGAGATTTGTAACCAGTTTATGCTCAAGAGATCTGCAACCTGGAACCTGTTCACTAGTAACATATGTTCACTATTTGGCTTGCAAGACTTTTTCACAGAGAAACTTCTTTTCCCATATTCATCCTAAAACACTGGAACAGTTCTTCCTTCGTTCTGTTAATGTCTCATTAAATGTATCCTTCTGTGCGGCCAGTGGGCCAAAAGCAGAGGCAACATAAATGCTGAAGTTTCACAGTAGAAAGATAATATAACTAAGTGAAAATGAGCTCTTGTAATTTATTGGGAATGTGTAGGTAGAATTTTAATCAAAAAAACCCAACTACCAAGGGTATATAAGCTGACATAATTTTATTTTTCATTGCTACACTTACGTTTTAAACATCCTGTCTTATTTCTGAAAGCACTAATAAAGCCTGAGTATGGTTTTTGTCTTTTACTAGTTTTTTACATATTAAAAGACACTTTACAGTTTAAAGAGACAAATAAAGTATGCTGTGTTCTAGTCAGAGTATTGAAGTACGAAAGAATTAGATAATTTATGCAAGGTCATATATAAACTACAGTACAGCTAGGAGATGACTATAAAAATGCCAAAACCCACAATTTTGCTTCTTTCATTTTAGCATTTCTGGTTACCTTTTCTGCCAAGTACACTCTCAATGCAACATACTTTGTTCCTACAGTTTTTCTCTATATACCTGGAACTAGCCACAGTTCTGTGCATATGTGTGCCCATGTCCCTTAGCAAATTCATTATGAGACCAGTAAGAAGAGAAAAGAAAACTTAAATTATACTTGTCCATCCACTAGACTTTTCAAGAAACAAACATTCTGTCACAGCAAAACTTGAAAAAGCCATTATTAAAATAAAAAGGGGAAAATTCAGTATTTTTTCTATATTAAACTACTAAGAACCCAAGTTTGAAACAAATACAGTTCTGAAAATGAGAGGCATATTGTAAATATATAGTTAATAAAATCGTGAGCTAACATATTTTTCCTTCAAGATAATCTAATCTAATCTATACCTATAATAGGACCTCCTATATTCCTGAGACACAGGAGAACAGAAAACTGAAGTGCATTGAGGTACATTTAAGAGCTCTCTGGAAGGCTAATCACCCTCTGAGAGAGGCAGCTCTGAAAAGATCGCAGGGTATTTTTTTAAATAGCAGAAAAAATTTGATCTCTGTTTTTCTTAAGAAGGCATGTGCGTATGGAGTAAAAATATACTTATCACAGTGGAGGGTGCCATGAGGAAAATGCCAGCTATATATTTTTCTATATGTATAAAGAATAGGGGTTAACCCATTGGATTGGGAAAGAAATAGAAAGAGTGCACTATAGACTTAACTCTGCTTTTACACCTATATTTTATGGTAATAGGGTATGAATTTTCTGACAAGATTAGAATAAAATTGCCTTGGTTTGTCCAGCAATTAAAGTAATGATAGAAATTTCACAACTAAAAGTTACACATTATTGTTATTAGTTTTGTACTGCAGTTAAGGTATTCTCCTAATCAGGACAAGGAGTATGTTTTTTCAGTGAGAGATTATATGAGTTCAAACACATGCTTAGTTGTTTAAATAATGGCTTATTCTGTAAAGTATACCTCAATTTCTAAAATAATTTTGTTTTCCTCTCTGCAGGTGTCTAAGCCTCAAAGCTACTTGCTTTAATTCTCAGAAACCACTTAAGAGTGACAGCATCTGCTCCGGTCAGGACTCTCATTACCCCACCTCAGTACTACAGAATGAATCTAACTCAATTTGTAGCCTGTGTAACACCAGAAAAATCACATTTGTGCAAAGGGCAGGGGACAGACTGCATCACAGAAATGGGACTGATGGCTCAGTATAGCCTGCAGGCCTTTTCCTTTTCAGGTTGTGCACTTCAAATTTGACTCAGCCCTTGGTTGTGAATACAAAGCAGCTAAAATACTTAACTCAGTCATCTCGTGTTTTACTTTCCTGAAATGGAGAGCTACGTCGGGAAACATACATAAATCTTTATGATTCCTGAGAGCAATTTCTCTATTTTTTCAACTAGAAGACCTCCTACAGCTTTTGAAAAAGATGTGGACACATTTTACATTGTTCCAGCACAAAGCTTTTCATTTGCAAATAACTAAAATGAGGCAGAACTTTCAATGTTCACCTACTGTTTTTCTTTTCTCCCATTCAGTTCTTGTCAGCTTGCACTCATGAGAATGTCTGTGGCCTGAAGAAAACTGCAACAGGTCTCTAAATCACCATTCAGTATTTTACAGAACAGCAATCATTCACTAACTAGACATCTGTACATGTCTCAAGAATGTTTCTTCCAAATGGAAATCTGTGATCAGGATCTAAGTGTTCTACTGAAAAGATGGCTCCTCTGTCAGTCTGATCCTGATTTATTATTTCCTGAGTGAGTCTGGATACAAAACAACTGCTTCTTAATTTCCTGTGGATCACATTCAGAAGAGTCATTTCATCTAGAATCAGAGAGATTTCATGCTGGGCAGCAGGTAATTGTGTTGTCACAGCTTTATACTGGTATATTATACAATATATGTTGAAGTATATTGTATCTTGTATATGCCAGCTGCAATCTGTCAGTGCTGACTTACAAAAGAGAGCACAAAGCTCACAGGCCACCTGCACACATTTAGGTGAGCTAGGCTTGAATGCAGTGGGCACTCTATCTGAATTTAGAAGTGCTTAACTTAGTGGTTTTCACTTTTGAGCATCCCAGCCAACATTCTGCCAACACCAAGGCCTGTCTCAAGCTGGGAGTACAGGGCCCAGCTGAGAGAGACATTTACACACAGGCTTAACCACCAGTGTGTGTTTACAGGTAATGAAATGGACATGACTTCAGCACGTGTTTTAAAGCTCCGCCTTAACCTGGGGCCAGATGAAGGGCTGCACATCATCCGTGCTGGGAAATGGCTCCTCAGTAAATTGTGGCAACTTGAGTGCCTCAACACCTGACATGGTTAAGTGCTTTGTTTGCACAGTCTGCTTGTTTTACCATATGAAAATGTCTCTGGTTTAGGTTCTGCAAAAGTATTTTGAAAGGGACAAATTAACACAAGTCTGAACTCAGAAATAAAAGAAAGAAAACAAAAGTAGAGATCTGGGTACCCTAGTGGCAACAGCTTTTACTGAACAAAATGATATACACATTACTAGTGCTACAAGACATTGATGGTGGGTAGGAATGCAAAGATTCCTTTTAAAGACAATGTCTCTCCCCAAAAAAGGCTGAGTGGCAAATCCTATGTACATGAAAAGCAAGCCTTTAATTAAGAGATTGCTGTAATGACAGAACCTGTTTCACATCAAGCACACCTGACCCTGATTCTCCACTCACCTCTACAGGGAAAGCACTGCTATCGAGTTCAGCATAATGGTTCTTCATTTATTCATTAAGTATAAGAGGAGAAACATGCCTAGAAGGCATTACAATTTACTTGTATTTTCTTTTTAATCCCTTACAAAACCTTTTCTTGCTTCTAAGGGAGACTGTAGCAGCTTGGACACAAACAAGACATCTTCATTAGGAATGATGTCTCTGCTGTCACAAGTCTCTTCGGGCAGAATTTCCTGCATCAAACTTGTTGCTTTGATGTTGAATCACTCCCCTTAGTGAAGGATCAGTGAATACAGGGAGACAAGGAATCGAGTGGCGTAAGGTGTTTCCTTGGCAATGTGCATATCTTTGTCACCAGAACAAAATACAACAGCACCAAATTACTCAAGAACAAAAGAAATGGAAAGGCTTTTGAAATCTGCAAGCCAGTAAAGGGGGCACTAATACAGTGCAAGGAACTGCTGCTCAGCATGACAGAGAATTAGCACACCTTTTGTGTTAAGAGGCCAACCATACCGATAATGAGATCTAGTTTAACCTTAGCTGACATATTTTATGTATACAAATGAATGGAAGACTTGATACAGGCTGCATTAACTCAGACAGAGCCTCTGCTGTCTTTGAAAGCCTGTTTTGCACAGCTAAACAAACAGAGGAAGAAAAACAGCAGTTAAATCACCCTTTGTAAAGGTGTCACTGAATACATAAATTAGAATTTTTTTTCTTTTGCTATGCATAGAAAAATTAATCAGGTATGAATATTTATGAGGGGCCAGTTGCAATTTTTTGCTAATAGACAAAAGCTGAGGAAAAAAGACATTAATTTTATAGTTACTGCATGAAGATGTGATATCCTGCTGTATTTGTAATTACTTAAAATTAACAGGGAGATACAGAAACAGGACCCTATCTAAGGTATTATGAGCTGGAATCATAACACAGAGAAATAAAACATGCCTTGTGGCATGTTCTTCACCTCAACAGGTGTGTCCTACAGAAAAAAGTTCTTTTTAGAATGCCTAGAGGTGCTTTTTTCTCAGTCAGAATCTTGTAATATTGTAAAGCAATTGACAGGATGTGCTTGGTCATCCTAAGGACTCGCTAGTTCTAGGCACCCTAAAAATTAGCAGCGTTCTGCACATATGAAAACCACTTCTCATTCTGGTCATCCTCATATTACATAAAAAAACATTCTCTAAAGGTTAATAACAAGAAGACTAAAAAGATTATATTTTCAAAAGAGCTTGGTGAAATTTAAGCTTCTTTGTGCCATTTGGCACTAATCCATGACTATAAGCAAGCTTAATCTTCTAATTCTTCTGAAAACAGTTCGCAGAAATTTAAGTCACATTATCCCTTTTCAAAATGTTACAACACAAAAGGAAAGAAACAACCATTGTCAGACTTGACTTTTCTGTGAAAAAAAGTGAGTTATTTTTAAATCTCTTTAAAAAGTCCCATTTCTGAAGCCCTCAGTTTCAAATTAGTTGTGTGAAGATTTTTTCTTCAGTGGAAGCCAGTAAAAACATATTTTCTGTAGCATGTTATACCTCTGAATAGATCTATACAGCCTGTGGTCTGTATCACGTTTAGTAGAGCATAGTGCTTGGAAATAAGCAAAGAATATTGTTGGTGATAGGCAAAACCACAACAGAAGTTACTTACTTCATGGGAAAAACCAAATGGCAAAATCTTGTTTTAACTTGAAGTAGTAACGTGGTATTCTGAACTGGCAGGAGGAGTAGATCTGATGAATAAGCAATTTTTCTTTTTGATCAGGTATTTATCATGGAGGAACCAAACTTTTAGAATTTTATGTACTCTAACAATAGTCTATGTCAAAATTTGGGGGATTATGAGTTTAAGCTACTGGGACATAACTATATTTGCCTTCACTGTCCTGCTGTGAAAGCAGGAATCTCTGGAGAAAAAAAAATAAAAATAATAATAATAATAATAATAAAAAAAAAAAAAAAAAAAAAAAAAAAAAAAAAAAAAAAAAAGAAATGGTGACACCTAAAGTTTCCACAGCCACAATCCCTATAGCTGACTCATTAGAGATTAGTTACATACTCACAAGTACCTGACTGACAATGTCTGATCTCAATGATATTTGGGGTATATTATGGAGGCTCATTTCTTTGCTAAAGTACTATCAAGGGGATATTATTGTTTCTTGAAGACACTTGAGCTTGAAATTGCTCAAGTTTATTGCCTTTAAACTTGTTTTATTTGTAAGTAAGTTGGAACCTGAAAAATAAAGGTAAACAGTTCAGAATTTAGGAATTCAGAGATTATAACACTGCAGGACTACATGCAACTACAAAATTGACCCCAAACATCATTCTGCTGAGAAGTACAACCAGCTGCTCCAATTATTTTCTCTTCCTGCACAAAAAGGCATGTGAAGAACACTCATAGAACCTCTTCTAGCTCAGCTGCCCATCAGTGCTTCTGTTAGGGATGAAATCATCTATTCACGTCAAAAGCATCTTATCTGAAGCATTAAATCCACTGATTTGTTAAAATCCACTACTCACAAAGAATGGTATAAGACCGGCAGCTTTGTCTTCATCCAGAACTTTCTTCAGGGCTGAACCACAAACAGTGAATGTGTCATCTGAAGGAACATTTTTAATCTTCACAGCACCAATTAATGCAGCCCTTTCCACAGATGAATGAGCCTACAAGGAAATGGGCAAGTTTTAAGACCACACATTTTACTGGAATGTAAGAAGTTATTTGAATTTACAAACTAAAAAAGCAAAGTCACACTTGAGATGCTGGGGCTGTTAATGGTATGTAATAGATACATACTTCTCCATCTTTCCTGTAGGTAGATGGACACACACATATATACACATATACATAAATACACACACACAATAAACTAACAGCAACCCTGACATTTCCTTGAGACCATTGCCATGATCACATTAGACAAGAGTTCCATTAACCTTAGTGAGAGCTTTAATTTACATGGTAGGACTGATGTAGAGCTGCAGGATTTGGCTCTAGATCAATCAAAAGACGTGCAGACAAATCATATTGCCTAATAATGATTCAGCTGCTTGCTAGCATTTATTTATTGTGTATAGATTTTCTGAACTCTAAAATGATACATGTCACAGTATGGTACAGACATATTTTCTTACATGGCCATTTTTTTTCTGATTATATACTGACTAAATTGTGGTTCAATCCTTCATACACCTTTTTTAGGCAAGTAAGGATCATTCTCAATGTTATTTTATTTACAACTCACTTCATTTGAATTCCCCTGAAAAAAATATTGTTTTAGAAAATAAATCACATCTCTATAAATAAAAACAAAGATATCTAAGAAATTCTTATATATTTGTGAAATACAATAGAATAACAATGGGAATAAAAACTCCATTGACATTGAAAGGTACATTAGCAACAAAATAATCTCCTTAAAGCATGATTAAAACAAACAAACAGAAAAGCTATTTTACCTTCTATAGTTTCATTAATCATCATTAATTTGAAAGAGGAAAATCCCTCACCTTTTCATATCATGACCATTCACAATCTCCTTGTTGATCTTGCCAGTGCCTTTAAGACTGCTTATTAATTCTATATTAATTTAGCATATAATCACAAAAATAACAATCCAAAATTTTGTTGAACTAGACTAGATGAAGTTTTTGCCTTTCAGCTTAACATATTCCTGGAATGACATCTTTTAAAGACAGATGTACCATTAATTTGTATCTCAGAAGTGCCTCTTGTTAATGTGCTTTGGTAACTAATTCGGCACCAACTTGAGAAAATTTGGAAGCCTAGACTTGAAATGTAACTTTTTAAGTGGAAAAAAGGTGTATGACATAGTAATACCATACTTCATTCAAGTGTGTAATGGAAAAATGTATTTTAGAACTTATTTATACTAGAATTGCAAATAAGCAACTACAATAATACACAGAGGTTGTTAGCCAGTCAGAACCCCTAAATTGCTTCATCAAGACTCAAAAATTGTAACGAGATACTTTTCCAAATGCATTCTGGCATTGTTCGGCTCTATCAGTGAATGGTTTTCCCTCCCACAGAATGGCTTATCTTAAACTTTATTTCGTGGATTATTGCCTATGAGTCACACAGGTCTGTTCTTAACACAGAAGGAATGGTGAGCTGGGCAACAATCTGCTTGGAAAGGTCAGCAATATCTTAAGGCAAATCCTTCTGCAAACATAAGATCCTCTGACCTTCAGTAGGCAGGAAGGCCTGTCAGTCCTCATTTCAGGTCAGCCTCTTATATGGGACAAAAAAGTCATAACAAGTAAAGGTTTTGTGCATCACTGGGTCAGTTAGAGCTCTGGGACTGGTGGTCTGCGCAATACTGACCTTAGGGTCCCAAACAAACAAAAAAAGATAAATATCCTTTGTGCTTCTTGAAAGCAGTTATCTTTTCTCATATTTTCTTGTCCTGAATCTTCTCACCATGCAAGTGTAATTCCTCCTCCCATCAGCAAAGAGCAAGTGTAGTGTTAACTTCTTCTACATTGCTTTCTAACATACATTTAGTAGTAAATCAAAGTAAGGCTGATGCCTGGCCATTTTACTCTACACATCAGATATTACTTTAAAATAAGTATTAAGTATTAAGAGAGGGGTTTTTTTTCCATCTCATTGACATGAGGTAAGAAAATGTTACACATATTAAGATAAATAACATTGCATGGCCTTCAGTGGGATTAGTGTGTCAGCAATGTAGCAGCAGTAGAACTCACATGAGCAGAATTTCTTTTCATTAACATTAAAAGCCTCTCATAGTCATGGCCTGCTGAGAATTTAGTGTAAATCAGTCTGCTAAATACTACTCACAGTCAGAAAGCAAGGATTACATTTTCTGTTTCCTTACAAGATTTCTTAGTTGGATTGGCAGATGGATATCTCAAAGGTTTTTCTTGTTGTTTTTGTTTAATTTTTTTTTATTTTATTTTTTGTTTAAAAAAAAAAATTGGCTTCCTCAAGTACTGTGACCAATTTACTTTATATTCATGCATTAGGTTTTTCAGCGGCCATGCATCTGTACCCATGCATGCATATAGCAGGAGGATGTGTGTGCGTTTGTTTGCACATGTGCTTGTAGGAGGAAAATACTGTGTGCACAGATGGACATAGAAGATTGGATGTCACAAAAGGTACCCTAGACTTACTAAACATAACTGAAATAAACGCCTTATTTAATTGTCTTATTTACTTCAAACAAGCTCTTTATAAAGATATTTAACAGTGACGTCTGGATATTTATCCTTTATATTATGACAGCACACATGACATTCCAGTTCACTTACCACAGAATCATAGAATGGCCTGGATTGGAAGGAACCTTACAGATCGACTAGTGCAAATCCCACTGTTGTGGTCAGGGACATCTTTCTTTAGACCAGGTTGCACAGAACCCCATACATGCTGGCCTTGAGCACCTCCAGAGGTGGGATATCCACAACTTCTATGGACAACCTGTTCCAGTGCCTCACCACCCCCACAGTAAAGATTTTCTTTAATATAATCACCCTACTCATGTTTTAAAATCATTCCCCCTTGTCCTGGCACTGCATGCTCTTGTAAAAAGTGCCCCTGTGTCTTTCTTATAGGCTGCTTTAAGTCATAATTATGTCACCCCAAAGCCTTCTCTTCTCCAGGCTGAACAATCCTAATTCTCTCAGCCTTTTCTCATAGAAGAGGCGCTTCATTCCTTTGATCATCTTGATGTCCATCCTCTCTACTTGCTCCAAAAGGTCCATGTCCTCCCTATGCTGGGGCCCCCAGAGCTGGATGCAGCCCTGCAGGTGAGACCTCACCAGAGCAGAGCAGAGGGGCAGAATCCCCTCCCTGGCCCTGCTGCTTTGGATGCAGCCCAAGATACATTTCACTTCCTGGGCTATGAGTTTCTATGGCTGTCTATGTCCAGCCTCTCATTCCCCAGCATCCCCAAATCCTTCTGGGCAGGGCTGCTCTGGATCTGCTCATCCCCCAGCCTGTGGCGTTGCCCGCTGTACTGGAGGTTGCCCACACCCAGGTGCAGCACCTTGCACTTGGTTTTGTTAAACCTCACGAGATTCTCACAGAGCAATTTTCAAGTCTGTTCAGCTCCCTCTGGATGCCATCCCATCCTCAGGTGTGTCAACTGCACCACTCAGCTTGGTGTTGTGGCCAAATTTGCTGAGGGTACACTCAATCCCTTTGTTTACATCATTAATGAAGATGTTAAACAACACTGATCTCAATACAGACCTCTGTGGAACACACTTATGATGAACAGTAATATTTAAACAACCAAAATCAAATAGTCACCAATCCAAAGAGTTTATACTAAATGCATCTGCCTATTCAGATGGCTGAAATTGTTAAGTACAGACATTGTGTTTCCATGTTAATGAGAGGTATTCACCTGATCAGAAGCATAAGCCACCAGCCTGCCCATGATCTCTGCTTCTGTTAGCTCAGGCCTCTCTGACTGCACCTGTCTGATAGTCTTTGTTCTTGCAGCAAGCAGTGCAATCAGAGTGGCCTCACTTGCACTTCCCTGTGGGATAAAATGAAAGAAGATTCAAAATGAAAACATTGCAAAAAAGGCAAAGAGACATTCTGCACGAATCTGTGAAGCAGTTAACAGAAAATGCAGATGAGAAACTGTGCAATCTCATGTTTTTTAAAAATATGTCTGACAGCAAGGGAGGAATCTCTGATCTTGGTCTCCTCCTTCCTGATGACTCTGCCTGTTCTCTTAAAACTCTACGCTTGTTCAGTTTAGGCTACAGCCTTGCAACCTTGCAAGTGCTAGAAAGCTGGACTTACAGACTTAAATGTACGTGAAAAGGCTCTCAAACCAGGCACCAATCTGCTCTTAACTCATAACAATGTCAGAGTAACTGTTGATTTCTGTTACTCTGGATCTCTACACATTTAAGTTCCATCACAAGCTGAATGCCAGCTCTCACTTCTATCAAATAACATGCCTAATTATATGCATTCTTTCATATTAAAATTACCTTGGGAAAGTAAAGTATTGTGACTAAGAGAAAACAAACAAACAAACAAACAAACAAAAACCACTGAAAAACCAAAACTGCTATGATTCAATTGCACTTCAAAGTATTAGTTATGTATGTTTTCTTCATCACCAACAAAGATGAAAGCAACAGTAACACACTTTTTGACTCACAAAACATCAGTTTAAGATGTGTCTTGGATACTCCATGATAACAAAAAGGAGAAATTTTTGTATCAGTTCATTAGCAAATTTCACAAAATACAACTTCCCATAAATTCTTTATATGGTTTTTATCTAGAACATGCACCTGAAACATGCCCTAAACTACTCATTTAAACTGTAAGTAGCACTTTGTAAATACATGCTCATAAATTTTAGTGTATTGGGGAGTCTCTATGCAAGATGAAGGTTTTAGGTAGTTTCAAAGTTGATCGAACATTGTGTGAATCATAACAGTGCTCTGAATAGAGTCATTTATTTTAATATCTATGTTTCAGAAATATCCCCAGTGTCAACAAACTACTTTTGGAGCGATGTTTCTTGTCCTGTACCAAAATTCTCTCCTCCCTCTGTTGAAGACTTGTGTATACTTACTAATTACAACACATTTAAATATTTGGGAAGCGATTTTATTTCCCTGAAGGTGAGCCTGATCTGACAGATTTCATACGTGAGAATGATCCCAGTGAGTTTGGAGTTTCTCTTGAAGTTAGCTGAGCTATTGATATGAGACCAAGCTGCCTTCTACACATGTCAACATCTCAACAGTGAATGAATGCAATCCAGCTGAAATTCAACAGCCTCATCAATGGAGTAATCGGGGAAGAGGACAGTCCCAAAACATTCACTGAATGTATTGCCAGTGATTAATATATTTTATCTGCCTTTTTGGTAGTGTGAGATTTGAGGAATGTAGACCCCTGGGCATAAACACAAGCTGGAGACAGTTTTGTGCACTTTTTTTTTGCATTTTTTATAGCTGCTACTGCATATAGTATCATGGCAACTGAGGAAAATATTACAGATACAGTATAGAATTAGGATACAATTACTCCTTTTGGTCAAGTAAAGTAGAACTTCCATGTGGAGGCAAGGAGTGAAGGAAATTTGGTCTACTAATTACAGAAAACACAATTTGGCAATCTTCTCATTTAATGTTATTCTGTATATGGTCTGTAACTGGACAGAGCTCTCATCACAATATCAGAACTGGGAGAAATCATCCTACTTTTTCTGTCTAAAAAGTCAAAATAGCTGAAATAAAATAACCGTTTACACTGTTAGTGTATTTCCAGGACATGTATGGAATACACACATTACAAAACATGGGCATTAATATATAAAAGAAAATGGCTATAAGAAATTACAAAGGTATTCATTTGAGATCAAGAAATTTAGGCCCCCACTATTCTGATGATCACCTGGCTGGGTGGGCAAATGACTTAGGCTGAAGAATAGTTTCAGCTTTCTAAGGAGTGCACTAAGATATCCTGGTTCTTCATCTATGCTGGTGCATAGTCAATGTATACAACAGTTCTTGCATGAATTTTCTTTTACAGAAACAAGGATGAAAAGAAAAGGGCCCATTGCCCAGCTGCATTTTGCGTCCTGATATACATCTAGGACATAGCCTAAAGGTACCTGAATCCAGCAATCTGGAAATGCTTTTGGGCATCTCATGATAGACACAGGGTTTTCCCCTTGCCTCAGTTTCCACAAATCACATTTTTTATAATGAGTCACCTTTTTTACACTGAAGCTTTTTACACTGTTTGCAGAGCCTGGTTTGCAATGCTCTTCTATACACTTGGCATCAAAGTCTTGTGCTAAATATTTTTGAGGAAAAAAACCCCACCTTGGTTCTTGAACTACTTGGCTAACTGACAAGTAAGATAAATCAGCAGTATTCTTTGCCTGGCCAAAGATAATTTTGTCTCACCCCTAAAATACTTTTTCTTAGCAAAGCAAGAAAACTCTTCAAAATTCAAAGCAGGTACACTTTCCAACAATTTATCTAGAATGAACAGCAGGATACAAACTTCAGGAAGAAGGCTGCTTTCTCGCTTATTTTTGAAAGCTGTTTTTTCTCCTCTTGAATGCTGTATTCTGCATTAAGTGAGGGATGATGATACCTTTGCTTTTACCACAGGCAAACAAAGGTTGCCATGGCAAGCAGGCTCAAGAGGCGGAAGAAATATCAGCAAGAGCTGATGTTCATGTCCACCAGAGCTCTGAACTGAAATTTTCTTTCATCTTTTGCCATTTTGAAGTGTCATCTTGCACACAACAACAAAGTGCTTCATATTGACATAGACTTTCAAATGTAATTAAGAGGCAATTTTCACAGGCTCAGCTTTATCCAATAGCACAATAATTACTTGGCATTTAGGAACAGAATGACTGGCACTTTCACACACTCACGTTGTGCTTGCCTCACGCTCTCTTGCTTGGATCATTACTGTTTAAAGAGCAAGACAAGAAGATATGCAGCCCAAATGACTGCATCATAAGCTGGAGCACAGAGTCCACTTTTGATTCTGCAAATGACCATTTCTGACGAAAATTATGGGCAATCCAGCACTGTCAGCCTGGAGGGGCAATATTTCCTGCTGTTAACAATCAGACATAATTGCTTGCCTTAACTGGTACAAAAGAGATGCTTCTATGATGCATGAGGGAAGCTTGATTTCTTGAACATAAAGCCCTCCCTATCAATTGTAATGATAAAGACACTAACAGAGCAAACAGATTAATAACAAACTATACTGGAAATACACTGGTGCAGGTACAGGTCTGTCTAGGACAACAACAACATTTGAGTTAAATTCATTCTTGCCTGGGAAGATGTTGGGAGCAATTCATTGGAACACACTATAGGCATTTGTAGCTGAGATTGAAGAAAGAGGCCCCTAGTTCTAACATCTAAATCAGATGTATATTAGAAGCCTATCTTAGTATAAAATGGATTGTGCCCTGGCCTCCAAAGATCAGACTCCAGAGATTATCATAGGAGCACAGAACAATTATTTAAATTTCAATCTTCTTCACTGAAGAGATCTGTTTTAGATAGATTAATAGCTGTGACCACAGTAGCATTTGCAGAATGACCATGTGCTAGCAGAGCCATGGCTGACAAACAATATAGCTCTATTATGCATGCAAGATTGCCCATTGATGATATATTCATTATTGTTCAGGTTATCTGTTCAGACATTTTAAGTTTCATTCAGCATTTAATGTCAAAGTTTGGGGACTTTTTTCTAGTTTGGATATGCAGTGTAGTCTCAAAATTGCATTATCTATTGATAGAACTGCTTAGGTTCACATTTTAAGCAGCTCTTATTATAATATTCTGATATTTCCTTTTGGTATATAATAAAAAGTAATTTCAACCTCTTTGGCAAAAATTGATAGATCTTCTACTACATTCTGCTGTTTCTACTTATCAAAGTTTATCTCAAATGTTCTGTGGAAACTGACTGAAATAAACAATTGCACATATAAAAGGTAGACTTCTAACCTCAGCTATGAAACGTTGCTGCATATTTTTGATAAGTATGAGCTCAGTTCACTGAGTAACAAATTAAAGTCTCCATCCTACACAATTCTGATTTGAATTTTAAGCCTAAATTTTTAATTGAGCTATTAAAAATTCTTCACTGAGAAGTGTTTTAGAAATTAGCTGCTCTAAAAACAAAAGCATTACTTTCATGAATGATCCTGCCCCCTACTGACATTCTCACATACCATCAGTCCTTCCTTTGAAAGGAACCCACGTGGGAGCAAAAAAAAATATATATTTCCTTCATTAGTGTCCTAGTATAAAGACTTTACAAAATCACGGATTCACAAACTCAGTCAGTATTCTTTTTTCATGTCCTCTCTTACCTGAATGACTCCTCCACCTTGGCCATCCTTCCCAGCCAAAAACTCTTCAGGCAAATTAACCATCTTGCCTAGCCAATCCAGCATGACAGTCTCCAGCTCTGTGCAAGCTGGACTTGCAGCCTGTGTTGAAAAACAGAGCAGAGGGAATAATCTCACTAGACCATGAAGAGAAATCAGATCTACCAGAGCAAGAATAATTCTCTCTCTCTCTCTCTCTTTCTTTTGCTATAAAGGAAGAGATTGGATTACTAATGTCACCAGCCAAGTTAGGGACATGTAGACCATTTTGTGCACATAGTTTCTAATGCTTACTAAAAAAAAGTCAAAATAGGCCTTACGTAGAACCATGGCTATCAAATGTCAAAGCTAGGATTTGTATCTTGCATATTTTTTTTTCAACAGCAAATACCAGCCTCTTTTGAGAAGTGTCTACCTCATATGAATGTGGGGGTTTTAAGACAATTTTCCATTCATCCAGATGAAAAGAGAAATAACAACAATGGGTGCTAAACAATAGTTATACTTATTACTGGATTACCAGTGTGTTTGCATTGCTATCACTAATTCTAAATGTTGGTGATTTTTTCAAGAGCAAAACTTGTATGAGGAAATAGCCTTTTATTCCTGGAGTCATTTACAGTGTCTATTGAAAAACTTTAATTAACCAAGGAAATTTACCTAAAAAAATACTCCTGTGACTTCCCTGCTATTAATCAATAATTTAATTGTAGAATGCTACTGAAATGCTTAAAATCTTGGCAAGGTGAAGCATCATTACCACACACCAGAGTAAACTCACCCAAGAGAAGCCCACACATCCTATTCCACCACACAACATATCTGCAAGAAGAGCTGGGAAGGAAGAGGCCGCAGGGAAGTAGGCAAAAAAGTATGGACTGTGCCAGTGAGTCACCTGTATTAAGGGGAAAATAGTTATTTTTAACTAATACAGGAAGAAAAAACAAATTGTCACAAATTCAAAAAAAAAGTTAGAGCTCGCGACAAGCCAACAGTTCTTGACTAGCTGGCTGTAACACAGGATCCCATTTTTTAGAAAAAAAACTTACCTTTATTCATGATTTTTTATCCATCTTTTACTCAAAACAAAAATAAGTAAGTTCTCATCCCAACCCCCCCAACAGCTCCAAAATCAGAGTTCTTCATTTGTCTTCCTAGAAGAGAAGAACTGTGGAGGTTGTGGCAGCCTGAGTTTCTGTGGAGGACACTGCTCTTGATTCTTTACCATCAGGGAATCTCTGTTATTTTGCTTTTCCACCTCTGTCATGCAACTGACATAAGAAGAGTGTCTTCAGTGCAGTAGAGGTCCAGAGAACTCTCTTGCCCACCCACTTGAGTTGTTTGTTAATTCTCAGGCACTGAATCTGACCAAACAGCTCCTCACCACAAAATGAAACAACCCATCCCAGTATACAATATCTTTTATAGAAAATCAAACTCTCATCTCCCTTTAACAAGATGTGATTTACATACAGTTCCACTTTGTATGAACTAATATGAGAGAACAACATAGTAACTACATAAATGGTAGTCAATTGTCTTTCAAAGGCAATCTTTAGAATTATCTTATGTAACATCCAAACAATTTTAAGAATCTGTGAGATACTTGATACTGCTCCCAAGCTCCAGTCTAATAAAATTTGAAAGCAGGAAATGCACAGCCACACAGCAGCGTTCGGTGGAAGTAATGTGATATGCGATATGTTTGGCAAAAACAGCTTTCACATTCAAGGTAAAACACAAGTTTTTGAAAATGTCCTTCCAGAGCTGTAAGCAAGAATTCAGCAGATCTACATAAGATGTTTTTAATGGCTGGAAATCCAGAGGCTGCTGAGTTATTGAAGGCTAGCCTTTTCTTACATAATTTTGTTTCCTTTTTAATACTGGAATTCTTCTGTTACAACTGGAAGATAGTAAGAATAAACATTCTCTCTTGCCTGAGTTCAGTGTTTCTCTGCTGTTTTGTTCCGCATTCCCATCTCTGATGAATTTTAGCTTTTACACTCCTCTCTCCCAGTCTGTGATAAGGTTTCTGGTTCTGGAGCTCACTCAGGGATTGCTGTAACACAGTGCTCTGCATGCTGCAAGTAATTCCTTTCTTTCCTCTTCTAATCTTCCTCATGCCAACAATCAGCTCTTATTTAAGGGATGTGGTCCATGCCAAGGGGAAGCAGTCTTAACTCTTGACAGAGTGAATCTTTTCCTTGCTGCAGTGTACCGATTTCAAATGTTTCCATCTCTTTCACATGAAAACATCTCCTATCCATTACAATTTTCCACAGCCTAAACTAGCCCTGCTATGTTCAAGATTTCAGTTTTACTGGTCACTAGGTAAAAACCTGTCAAATCAATTATCCAAAGACAAGCCACTGTGAACCTTCTCAGCTGCATCTCATATTTCGTCAGGATATCTTTCTTTGCTGTAACAAAGTTTTTACAAAGTTTTAGAGCACTTGTGGCAAATGCTTTCCTTCACAAATCAGAAAAAAACCCCAAAAAAGCCCAGATGGGACATGGTTCTTCACAGGAAAACAATAAAACATTCAAGAAGCAGTGGCCCCCGATAGGATCCACACGCAGAGACTTTCACTGATTTCTGTAATGAGCCAGAGCTGCCACTGTTCATCTCCCCAGCTCTAATCCTCTGTGATCTGCAAGACTTGTGACATTCATCTTGGGTTAATCAAGTTAAACTGACTGCTTGCTGGGAGCCATTTGCTTGATGAAACACAGCAGATTCCAGTTGCACCACTCACACAAAGCGAAAAAGCTAAAAGCCCTGGGGCAAGTACAGCTGCGCTTCTTCCTCCTGCCTCCCCTTCCCCCGTCCCTTGAAGCAACTGTAAAATTCCTTTTTTTTCACCATGTTGGAACAGATACACTTAGTCAGATATTGGAAAGAGAGCCAGACGTAATTGATGCCTGGTTTTTTTAGCCCTCTGCTGATAAATAATGATATACAAATTTCTTGAGTTCACTCTAATTACCACTCTAGTGCTTCTCAGAGACATTCTATTTCCAAGATTTCTTCTAAGGATGTCTTTCTCTGTCTTGCTTAGTCTAAGGAATAGTCTTCCTTTACCACACACTAAGGATAAGTACTTCAGCTGAAGAAAGTTCATAGATTATTGGATCCAATGTGAGGAAAATCATCATCTTGAGTACTTATGTACCCAAATACATCAGTAGTATTTTGAAGTATTTCAAAGTAGTATTGCTCTGCTAGGGATTAAATTTGGTTTTTTATTATGAATATGAAGGTAACATTAAAAGCAAAACAATATGTGAAAAACAATAAATTTACACTAAGAAGAAATAAATTACATAATACAGGCAATTAGTAGTACATGAGAGATACAACGGTGATTTAAAACAATGCATTATCCTTTCTATAAATACTGTAATCACTCAGGGTCTGCAATAGCTGGAAAGCCTTATTTTTAAGCAAGAGTTTAGAAAATCATTTTCGGGTATGATTCTTAAATTAACTTTAAAAGGGGGTTTAGTTATTACAGGTTGAAATTTGGCAAGTTAAAATTACCTGAGTACTGTGCTGGTGCAGAAAACACTTGGCTTTGACATACTTTTTGACTAGGTAAGACTAGGACTTGGCTAGGGCTTAGGCATTAACTGGAAGAGTTTTCTTAATATATTTTTAAAACTTTCTAGTAATAGTAGTTTTTTAAAAAGAAAGCTTTTTAAAATTATATATGTCTTGTAGATATCTATACAAAGATTAAGTTTGAAAGCAGCCGGCTTTGTCATTTATTGTTTTATTACACTGTGACCCGAGAGCATTCTGGGCCACGGTAACAAAACTGCTGCCAGAAGGTCAAAAGAGGTGATCCTTCTCTTCTATGCAGCACTGGTAAGGCCACACCTGGAATGCCACACCTACTTCCGGCTTCTCCAAGGAACATGGCCACACTGGAGTGATTCACGTGAAAGACCATGGAGATGACTAATTGCTGCATCTGCCACGTGACAAGTGGGTGAAAGAGCTGAGGTTCTTCAGCCTGCAGGGAGCTCAGGAAATACTTTATTAATGTGTATAAACACCTCATGGGAAGGTGTAGAGAAGACGGAGCCAGATTCTTCTCAGAAGCACCCAGTGACAAGACAACAAGAAATGTGCACAAACCGAAATAGAGAAAATTCCACTTAAACATAAGAAAAAGCCTTTTTACTGTGAGGGTGATCCAACTTTGGAACATGACAGCAGAGTTTGTCCTTGGAGATATTCAGTGACCAGTTGGACGTAGTCCTGAACGCTCTGCTCTAGCTGACTCAGCTTTGAGCAGTGGGGATGGACCAAATGATCTCGAGATACCATCCAATCTCTACTATACTTGACCTCATGGTTCTGTGCCCAAGTGAGACTTCGAAACTGAGTATAAGCAACATGGGTAGAATCAGTTACTGTAAGAACTGAAATTTATATTGTGCTCTTTGTAACACTAACATTTCACACCAGTGGAAAAATTTAGCATAAAACAATTTTTCTTCAAAATGTATCACTTTGTAAAAGTAAATTTGTTTGCAGGGCATGTAAATATCAAGAAAATGTCAATTTAGTTAAGAGAGAACATGGCATGTTGATGATATAATTGGTATTCCATGTCCCACTTTCTACTCTCAAGTGATTCATCTTCTTATTTTTTAACCTATTATTTTATTAAAAGTTCTCAAGTGTTCAAAGTGTTTTCTACTTCACAGATACTACTATTTTCCTCCAATGAAAAAGAAAAGCAGCAGCAGTTAAAGTATTTGCTTGTGTTGGACATAATTCTCTTATCTAATCTGCATTGGTTTAATTCTCTTGGATTTAAGACTTCATCCATAAACCTTTGAAAAGAGTGCAGAGGTTTCAATTGACTTCAGTGGCGCTTTTGCCTGTTAAAGTACAGCAGGGCTGGCTCCAAGGAAAACAAGATAAAATCATATTGAATAACAAATATTTACATTGATCAATGAAAAGGAATTGGTATTACGGTACACTCACTAAAGCCATTTCGATTGTGATGTCCACTCCCATCACAATCGTATCATCTGGCCGTACTCAGAGAAGAAATCCAAAGTGTTTATTGCAGAGATCAAAGGAGAGATTCCTCATTAACTTTTATTAATAATTCAGTCTTCTTCAAGCTACTTAGAGGCTTTAGGAGACAAGCACATATTTAAAATATAAAAGGTGTACCATAAGTGGAAAAACAGGAAAATTTCAAGCCTGAACAAATGCCAGATGCTTTGTTCTGCATTGTCTGTCCAATACTGATCTATTCAAGGACTAATATTTAGGCAGTGTCCGTCTGCCTTAAAAGCTGCGAGAAGTAGTTGACATTTCGGAGAGTAAGTCAACAGAACAAGTATTGGGGAGAATCCTTTCTAGTCAACTCTCTAATAAAAAGAAGTCTCCTATGAGAATTTTAACATTTAAAGATCAGCTTGAAGACACACTTTGGGCACAGCAGACTAATAAAAATACTATTTTGTAAAATATTTACTGTGCTATGAAAGTAGTAAAAATATCACATGAAACTGAAAGTTATGAAGTTTTGCCTTAAGCAGTTCAAGGGAGGAAAGGGAATTATTTTCAAAAGTAAACCATGCATGAAGCAAAGGAATGATTTGATTATTTATAGAAAGAATGAAAAACATTAGATCATATTTAACCTTGTAAAGCTGACTCCTGCCCTCTAAAAGTTAATGAGTGTGGGTACTTATGTTGGTAAATCCACACTTTCTTTAAGGTGTTTGAAAACCTAAATGCAGTATTGAACATGGCACTACAGTTCCATTTTTCTTACCCCTGGCATGATGATCTTCTCAATGTCTTTAAAGACATCCTCAAAGCTCTCAGGGTCCTGGGGTGCACAGTCTGCAATGAGGGGCCGTAGGTATCCTGGTTCCACATCTGGGAATACCTGTCGCTTCTCTATCTTCTCCAGGTAATCCGCAACATAGTCCACCATCTCTTTCCCTCTCTTGCGGAATTCTGCAGCATCCATGGGTAGCAGAGTTTAGGGCTTATTCTCAGAATAAAAAGGAAACACTTTAAAAGAAAGAGAAAAAAAAAAGTCATTTTTGAAGGAAAATTTTACTAGTTTAAAACCTGTTATTCATATGATTTATAGATAGACTCATATCATATGGTCATTATAGGATTAGATTAGATTAATACAGATAGACAATAAATTTAGCACAGAAGAACAGTAGAAGCACATTGATACAGATTCAAATATTACAGATTTATTTCCTACAGATGCTGGTTGACACAAGGATCTGGCACTATTACGTGGCACATAATCAGCTCCCCACTACCTTATAGAGAAGTGTAAGAAAATAGCCTGCTGTGTGTCCCTGTTATAATCTGTAATAAGAAGCTATAATAATCACAGTTATTGCAGTGATCCACTGTTCTGCCCTGTCATTTTATCTGCTTCTCGACTCCTGTCTTGCTTCAAGATTTAGCTTCTTTACTCTTTCACTGTAAATGCACATGTTGTGTCATGTACAAAACTTTGTTTCCTAGTGAGGTTTCAAAAAGAATTCTAAGTTGATCTGTACTGCATTTTGCAGGAGAATGTGAGGAAGCTCTGTCTGGGGCTGTCCATATTTCTAAGATGGTTGGGCTGCAGCTCCAGGTGTTGTTTGAGATGGGCAGATTGTGTGAGCACACCCAAGGTGATACACGGCTCAGGGAGATGAGCTGGAGCTCGCCTGCACAGTGCTCTGCAAACATAAATTCATGATACTATGGTGGCTGCTCCTGCCACCCTGGCCCACCCAATTTTATTACTCTATGTAGCTGTGCATTTTGAGCACTCAGTGAATAAATGGCTGAAATTTTTTATTCACTGAGTACCAAAAAAGTGTCCCAGAGTCTTTATACACTCAGACTGAGGGATACTGTTCCTTGGAATCCAATCAGAAGACTGGCAAAACAAAAAAGGATACTCACTGCTGGTCTCAAGAACTATTGTGCTTAGCTCACACACCTGTAGATCTTCACTTTGTTAGGAAATAATTATATTAAACACAATGTGAATATTAGATAATTAGGAGACAACTTTTCAGAGATCAAGTATTTGTGATAAGGATTTCTAACCAAGGACATCATTTTGAGTTATTACATTTGAATTAGAACTGTAACATCACAAAAAGAGAACATCATCAATAAGTACTGTCTTAGAGACATCTCTGCTGCTACAAACAGAGGATCTGGGACTTGTGTGGAGAAGCTGCTGCTGCTATTTAAGAAGGCAGGGTGCTGCTGTAGGTCACAAAACACTTGGGAGAGCACAGTAGGGACTTCTAGTCCCCCAGAGATGGCTGTTCCTGTTGCTATTTTACTACAGTTTTAGTATTCTCTTTAATCATCATGTAAGTGTTTATTTGGCTCTGTCTATACCTTTCATCAAGGGGTATTAGGACCTTTCCCATCTTTGCTATTAAGTTGCTGGAAATGCATTAACAGTGGTCATTACAGTCCTTAGAATGTGCAGTGGGCAGCTTTGTGTGTCACCTCCCTTTTGAAAAGCTGTGTTTAAGTGAGCAGTTTTGTTTCTGTTCCTTTGAAATCAGGATGATTCAATTTCTTCCATACCCCCTAAATCTTATGTGCATTTTCATTTAACACATCTTTGTTCATTGTTCAAAATTTTAAAAAACTTTCTAAAGAAATCAGCATGAACTGCATCAATCAATATACATTTCTGTGGCAGCAATCTAATTACACACCAAGGTTTAGATATTTTTGCCAGAAGAAATATAAATATTGTACTGTTGCACTTCTTTTTCAATGTATCTCTAACTCAATCCTTAACTCATGTTATTATTATTTCTTTTATGCTACTGCATTCATAGGTTCATTGCTATATCATGCCCTAAAGAACTTGCATGAGGTGATCTGTTATTTTTTCCTCTGGTTTCAGAGAAGAAAGCTGTGAAAAAAAGCATTTAACATACAACTGACAAATCAGTGGGAGATGCCTGAGGCTGAACTGACTCAGAACATGAAGATTGGTGTTTCCAGCACTGCTGTTGCTCAGCACTGTGCTACAGTTATTCCTACAGACCTTTACACATGGATCAGTTCAGCTGAGATTCTCATTCCACATCTGTGGTTCCACTGAACCCCAAGTACAGCATCAAGACAGGCAAGAGTATCACTGTGTAAGAGCATCACTAAGCTACTCTCTAGTTTTACCTCATAGTAATCAAAGGGACCACTTAACATAAAAACTTCTGTGGATCACATGGTCTTTTCCTGTATTAAAAATCAAATGGCAAAAACAAAATCACATTGTGTGTAAGCTCAAACCAGCTCAAACACACAGGAAAAAAAAGAAGAATTTATCGGAAAAAAAGAATTTACTTTACTTTCATATTACTAGAACATACATGGTATATTTTATAGCTTGTCACCATTTTTCCACCACCTAATTTTTCTACCTGAAATCTGTGGCACAAGTAACATTTGCATAATCTTGTTGCTACACAGTATGCTGATATAATTTATTTTTATTTTTGTTACTAGAAGTTTGGATAATACTTTTGGATATCTTTTTGAATATCAGGATAAGCAAATAAAATATTATATCTAAATATTAGATACACATTCTGTGGTTTATTGCACAGACTATTGCTACGGAACTCAATTTGACAAAATACACATTTTGTATAATCACTAAGATCTTGTTTGTTATTGGCTAACTTTATTTCTTCCCAAAAAATAGGAGGTTCACTGGTTCATCCTAGCATTGTTTTGGCTGCACTCCTTCTGTCATAAATCACTGTTGCAATAGCAAAATTCAGGTAAAGAATTAAATTACAGGGGAAACCCACTGTTTTGCATGGAAGAAGTAACTGAACCAGGAAGCTTAAATATTAAGAATTGAAGGTTGAGCCTTTCATCCCAATTGTGCTACAGTGGTTGCAGTGTTATAAATTGATATGAACTAGTATTTACTTAACCTCCAATACTCTTAAAATTCAATTTGATGCAGAGAAGTATTTCAAACTGCTTCAATCTGAAGCAAAGTATTTAACTCTACTTTCCTCCAAAGACAATACCAAGAAATTAAAAATCTACTTTTTTCTATTCATGTATTGTTCTTCCTAAAAGTCCTTCCCTGAAAATTCCATACCTACAGTAATATATGTATCTCATGGGGGAACTGTGAAGGCATACTCCTTGCAGGAACACAGTGGCCATCCTTTTCACCTCCTATTTTATACCTGTTCTTCCATGAGTGACAAGACTCACTTACACTTTCATCCCTATTTTTATTCTCTTCCTGAACTGTTCGTCTGTAGATCTCACTTCATCTGCTGGAAAGTACTATTTGCTATGGAAGCCATCTCCAGCAGACAATTGTAATGCTCACTAGTGAGTACTACTAAAATGCAAATTACTTCACTTCTCTTCCAGTACAGAATATCTCTACCTCTTGCATGCACATAAAACTCATGCACAATGCAACAACACAATGCATAGGGAGATACCTTCCCTCCACGCCAGTATATTTTAAAAATATAGAGATTTTCTAAGTAGCAGAATACCTCAGACAACTCAAGTCTTAGGGTTTAAAATTAAAATACTGTTTGAGAGAATCTGTACTTTCTGAAGGGCTGAGTGTTACAGTCTGCATGCACTCAAAATATCCACTTAACTTGAAGGAACTTAAGCTGCAAAATGATGCAAGCCAAGTTTCTAAAACTAAATGGAAATTTCAGAGAAATTAAGCCTCTCTCTAAAGTATTTAATAGTGGTCTATCTTCTTGAAGGCCTCTAAAGAGTGAGAAAGTCTCCACACTTTCAGAGACCCCACACCTCCCAGGATGAGTTTCAGCATATTCAGTATCTGCGAGCAGAACCCCAAGTGAGGAGGGCACAGCTTCCTCAGGAAGTGCCCTGCCCAATTATCAACCTCTACTACACTGTGAGAAGTCTGTATGCAAATTCATTGACAGCCTCACTCTGATTGATAAAATACAATTTTACCAAGGATATATTCTGCCTGAGCATTTTTGTTCCAAGCAAAAATCAATGGCTATTGTCACCACTGCATACTTGGGATGAAATCCTACTTTACTGGAGAAGATTGAGTTCTACTCTAAACTGCAGGTAAAACCAAGAAAAAATATGTTAAACCTTAAATTATATTGGTGTATCTTTTTTTACTTATTCATACATAAACTCCTTGGTCTTTGATTTTGCTGTAATTTGTCAGAGGACAAGTACACTGCACAATCTAAAGTTGATACATCCTTTGTTGCTTTTTTTAAACCACTCCTTCTACATCAGTGCACTGAAATTAGAATACAGCCACTTTTATTTTACTGAAGTTAACAAAGATTGTTGTTAGTCTTTAGATTGGATATGTTCATTTGCAAGAAGTTTTCTACTTTATCTGAGACTGAACCACACAAATGAGTAGTTTACACACAAGTAATTATTAAAGATATTTATATATTATAAGTATATATAAAAGATGTTTTTAAATATAAGATAGACATAATAGGTAAGTATAATATTATGTTGATAACATTCAGCTTATTCATGATTTCTGTTAAAAATGTATTGTCTATGATTTTAGAATCTGGGTGAGATTTTTTCGTATTTACTAAATATAAATGTAAAATATATCTAAATGCTACCAGAAAATTCATTATGAGGGAAAAAAAAAAAAAAAAAAAAGAGAGAGAGAAAAAATATGAAAAAGCAGAAAAAAGAGGAAAAAGAGGAAAAGTAGAACAAATGAGGAGAGAGGTGTATTTGAAACATTATAATTTTATGTCTGCCTCTTCTCCAGTTCATAGAACTAAAACACACAACAGATAAAATCTTTTAGCAGCTCCTGTTTATAAATACAGACAGGAAGAATGCACAGACACATTAATAGCTCCTAAAACTGATAGCTGCTCAAAAAAAGTAATAACTGTGTATCTTTCCAATACATGAGTCAAGTGCATTTTCTATTCTGCCAACTGATTTTTTCAGAACCAAATGTAATTTAAGGGTTCATGGTGCTTCAGTGACACCACTGAAGCCACGAGAACTTCCTGCTACTGAACCCAACTGAAGGTTTTTGCAGCTGTTGCCACTGTTAAGATGAACTTCCCCTGCTGGCAATAGGATATTGCCAGAAAAAGAGCCAAAGGATAAATTTTATTTCAGCACAAGTAAAAAGGAACTGGATCTACTCTGTACTTCTACCTTTGCACAAGTCAAGAATTAGGAGTATATGTTACAATCCCTACATTTTATTTAAAGAATTATATTTTCCAGAAGTTGCTAGCTGTATTCATTTACTGTCACTGGCACAAAGTCTGTAACTTCATAATGTTCCCTGCTGAGGTCTCACTACACTGATGGCAAAGGGTTATTTCTAAGGAAAACTTCACCCTAAAAAAGTCATGCATTTAATTTACCTTGAAATTTTATTATTCAGAATATTTGGCAGAAAATTTCTCAAGTTCTGCTTGGTTATTGCAAGCACTGCTGTACTTGGAAAGACAAGATACAAACTTTTGTATACATGGGATTCTACATAAATGTATATAAGGGGTTACAGCTGATATACATCAGATGTAAAAAGCAAACACAACACAATAGGTGTACACTATATTGTGCAAACTTAAATTAAAAATAAATGCTTCTTTTTATTATCATCTCTAAAATAATACAAGCTGGCTGTTTATTAACTGAGCTCCCACTCTCCATAACCAATTGTTGCATTAATCCAAATGTACCTACTTGAATTTAATAACCATAAATTCTTAATGATAAAGAATGTTACTTACAGTGAGTTGGTAAGGTTTTTGCCTCTCCCCTGCCCTTCTCAGTGCCTTTCTTTGCTCCTCAGTGACAGCTATAAAGCAGAGCGGATGCAGTTGCCAGCATATATAGGCAGAGTATCCATGTCCCTCCAGCCTATCACAGCCACGGGCTTTGCACTGAACGTGAGGCAGCAGCATCTCCCCCTCCTCCCACAGCTCCTCCAAAATACACTTCGCAACGAAAGCTCCCTGAAAAGCAGCGGGACTCGACCGAGGAACGGCTCTTGCCCAGGTTAACTCTGCAGCGCCCTGTGTTTTCTTCCAGGAGCTCCGTTCACAAGTTCACTAGCAATGAGTGTCTGAACACCGCTCCCTGTCTCTGCTGCGCACTCCGGGACATTTCTGCTGAGGCTGCTGCAGTAAAAGCAGCTGCTTTGATCCACTTCTGTGAAACATTATTGCCAGGAAAGAAACACCGACATGGTTGAAGTACCACTCAAGTGACGGCAAGCTTCTGAGCAGGTATATAGCTGTGGAACTAACATCCTCTGATAAGCTTTATCCAACTTTTTCCAGTTTCTCTATTTAATCATATGTACACTTAAAAGCAATTCTAAGCATTTAAGATTCGTTTTCCTATTCTAAAAGTTTTATGTGGAGTTGTCTTTCCTAGATGAATGCAGGTGATTTCCTGTCATTTTTATTTCAGTCAAGTTAATCTAAAAAATAGTACTATCAGCACTTCATAGTCCTAAACAGCATATAGGCAGGAAATGTGGCAGATTTGGGATTGTCATTGCTCTCAGACCAGTCTCCAGTCCACTGCGGTATTATTACAGCCAACCTTTTAGTGAAGGAGGAAAAAGTCACAGCTTTTTAAAACTGTGACTGTCACATCAGTTTTAAAACTGTCATGGCTGTATTTGCTCTTCTAATGTTACAAGACCAATGACAACTCTGCTACAATTCTGGAAGAGCCTATTCAAAAGAAAAACAGAATCTAAACTCCCCAGGTGAGGTTTCTGGTGTCACTGCACTTGTGCCAGATGTTATTCTATGATCTGACTTGCATTTCCAGTGCCTGGGCTGTCTGCTGTAATGATTAAGTTCTTCAATCTTGAAAAGCATCAAGAAATCCCAGAGTCAGTTGCCACAGCCTCTGAGATGTTTTCCACCTCAGATCAACTCCTGAGTGCACAGGGTTACAAATTGGGCATATTGGGACCCCAAAGGAACACAAGCATTTTGGAGACTTTTCCTATTGCTTTCTTTCTGTCTGTCTGAATTTGACTGAAAAGGCTGAAAATTCAAAATTTGTTGTGAGGGTATAAGAGATGCAAAAATTGAGGTTGTCTCTAATAAACTTAAAGACAACTGAAATCTCACTTCAATGTTTCATCCAAATAGACTGGAAAAAGTAAATAATTTCCAAAGGAAATTAAAAATGGAAACTAAAATTAAGATTGGAGTATTAAAATGCTGGTTTAATCAGTGTTGAAATACAACTTCAAAGTCACTTGATGTGTTTTGATTTCTCTGCTGTACCTGTAAAGCTTGCTGTGAAGAGGCAATAGTCATATTTTTCATTAAAATATTTCTATTTGTAATTTCTCAGGAAGAAAAGGGAAATAAAGTGTGAAGATACAACAGGCAAGCTGGAAAAGAGGAATTAAATGCCCTTCTAAAAAGCATGTTCTATGTCTCTTCTACAATTTAGAAACTCTTCTGCCTCATACTGGTTTGATAATTCTCATCATCTATTGTTGGCAATAAACAAATCTTCGTTTAAGAGAATCTTTCTGTGGCGGACGAAAGGAAGATCATTAAGTTTTCTATCATAGATGCTGGCTAAGCCAGACCTGTTGTGACCCTGTGACTTTGTTCCAGTCCCTTCTGACTGCTCTCTATTTCACAGCCAGAGAACAACTTAATTTACTGCTGAAACACAATGAATAGAGACCCCCTCTTTAGTGCCAAATTGTTCCAAAATTCAGGATACCAGAGTGTAAGAAATAACAGATGATCCCAAAAGGTTTAAAGGCTGGGGCTTGTTGGTAAGCACCCAACAGACCTATTATTCACAGCTAACAAGAGACGAGCTTCAATATGTTTTTGCACATGGAAGTCAACTGTGATGATGATGCATAAATGATGCTGTGCCCGTGCAGTAATAGCACTGATTTATTACCATTACTGAACCCTTGGGTTTGCAAACAAGGTGAGACAGAAGCTGTGTTTGAACAGGAGGCTCCAGCACAGCACCAGAAAATGAAGCAATATGTTATCAGTCATAGCAGTCCCACTGTCAGTCCGTATGCAAAGACATGGATCAAAGCAGAGGGGATTAAACAGTTTGTACCCACTTTGTAACAGCTTTCACCTCTTCCACAACTGTACAATGCAGGCTAGGAATGAAAAGACAGTGCCTTCAGGCTTTTAGTCCAATTATGATTAGATGGCCCTACTCCCAACTCCGTTTTTCCCTCACCTGAATAGGCTGAATAGGCTGAGACGCTCTTCTCATGCTAGCCTCTTGGTGTGGTACTAGGTATTAAATTTGATGAAGATGTGTTTGGGCTGTAGTTCACTAAACCTAACATTACTCAAAAAAACCTGTTCTGAGCTATAACATGAAGGGCTTAAAATTGACTCAGATATACTCAATATCTTAGACATTGAGGAAATAATTTGAAATAGTTAATTAGGGATCTAGTGCAATGTTTGTGCCTTTTTTCCACATTTGGTGTCAAAGGAACAGTCACTGTTGCCTATGCATAAAAAAGCCCACTGGTTTATTGTATTTGGTTTGTTCTATTGTATTTGGTGTCTGCTGGAAGCTATTTGGAGACTGCAGGCATTTTTTTCAGTTTTCCTTGCAGTTGCTCCTTCAAAAAGAGAACAGTAGTAGAACCCCATCTTTGTCTTTCTTTCCCCCCCCGTATATTCTTCCATTAATGTAAAAAATACTAGTTACAGGAAATTATCTACAAGAAGGTAAAAGTAACACAAACAAGTGAGAATGGAATAAAAATCCTTTTATGTTTGGTAAAAAAGGTCCAAATCTGCATAAGCACCAAGATTAGACAAGAAAGAAGAGAGTATTTTAGATAAAATCTGCAACTAACAATTTTCTAATTAAAACAAAGGGTATATTTCCTTTGGAAGAAAGTAAGAATTAAATAAAGCCTTCAGACACAAATAGATGGATTACTCTCAACGTATGAGATAAAACCTAAGTCTCCTGCAGAACATAAGTAGACTTTGCAACAGATTAGCCAGGAGATGAATCTGAGACAGAGCAGACAATCTGGGAAAGTAACTCTCCTCTTTTTTCATAAATATTTTATGTGTGACTTGTTTTCCCTGTTCAGTTCTTATTGCTGGTTGTGTGAACATGTGAAGGTAAACCAAAGAAAAAAAAAAAGAACTGCTAACAAAGTGAACATGGACACAGACTCACACACACAGTTTCAGAGGAGTTAATGTATGACTTGCTGGTTTGAGGCAGCCTGAGCATATCCATACTCTTATGGAAGCAAGCCTACAGAAGAGAAAGGTTGTGATGAACTGAAAAAGTGTCAACAGAAAAACTGACAGGCTGTGAAGAGTCACAGAGACAGTGAGAGCAGGCTGCAATCACAGTAGGCAGACTCTTCCAATACAGAGATAGGAATAGCTTCTGCTGTGAGCTGAGATGTGCTTACCTAAGGGCGTAGGCACTGCCAGGGCACTCGTCCAGCCATGTATTGCTCACAGAGAGAGTGTTCTCAAGCATTGACTATTGTGAGCTTCACAGAAGCTGTGGCTGACAGATGAACTGCTATGTGGCCTAAAATGTGCTGTAAAGACCTCATGTTAGAAAAGCAAGTCGTAGCAGATAGTTTATGAATGGAATAACCCCCGTGTGGATGAAAAGACAGACCCAGGTGAGGCAGGAGGAACAAAGATGGCTTGAGATACAGAGGGAACATAATGCAGTGCTTGCTCTTCAGCAAGTGATTTGTTTGGATCACTGTTTACAAAGGTATCAAAGAACACACAATGCTTGGTTGAGAAGGTATTTTGCCCCTGATTGTGATTAATGCCTTGTCACAAAGGCCACGCAGTTGCAATAAGCTTGGAAGAGCATTTGCTACCACTGTAAGACTTGAGTCATTCTTTAAAGGATGAGAACATCACTAGAGTCTCTTCATAAAGGGCATGTTGGTGCCCAGCTGTCTGAGGTTACAGTAAGTACTACGGCAAGGGATCACACCAGTGTTTCTTGCTGTACTTCCCTGTCAGCTTTTCTTCAGAGGTGTCTTTGGCTCTCCTTCAGTCTGTGCTAACACATGCATCTTTCCAGAATAGACCAATGAAAAGCCCTAAGAGACTTTATGCTCACAAGAGCACACTGGAGAGGACTCTTTACTGTGGGAGGGACCCTATGCTGGAGCAGGGGAAGGACTCTTCTACCTTAGCAGTGGGAGAAACAACCTATGATGAACTGACCAAAAATGTCCATTGCCTGTCTCCCATGACTGCGGGAGAAGGACAAGGTAGAGTTTGGGAAGGAGGGAGGGGTGAAGCAAAGATGTCTTAAAGATTTATTTTATTTCTCATTATCCTGCTCTGATTTTGTTAGTAATGAATTCAATTTATATCCAAAATTTGAGCCTGTTTTGCCCATGATAATATTTCATGATTGATCTCTCCCAGTCTTTATCTCAACCCAGGAACCCTTGGTTACATTTTCTCTCCCCTGCCCAGCTGTGGAGAGAAGTGGCAGAGAGGCTTTGGTGGGTGCTGGCATCCAGCCAGGGTCAACCCACTACACAAATATCCCAAAATGAGAGCTCTGGAGAACTGAGTGGGAACCAGACCTTCCACATGCACAGGGTCTCCCTGGTCATGGACACACATTCACAGCTGAAGCAATGAGTAAAGTAATATTTGCTCCCTTCTGCTCTGGGCTGTTGTCTTTGCCTCAGAGCTGGGAGTGATATATGTATACAGCACACCTGTTTGAAGGCAGAAGATGCGTTTACACTAAGATGAGTCTTTCAATTGAGCCACATGACCCTGCTCCTGACAATAAGATTAGCACAACCATTGCCATTTCCTAAGACAAACATGTAAGTGTGCTGTCACATATCACCTCCTTCTCTTTTCCCCTTTTCAACGCTGTAGTTGTCACCAAGATGTGATAACCGTCATTACAGAGCAGGCAGATCCCCTGTCAGCATTGCGAAAAAACTATTTATCCATGCAAAATTGCTACCAGGATGTGGTGGCACCCGCCATGGAACACAGAAATGTAACAGTACATGAGATTCTGCCTATAAAAATCAAACAGCTGCAAGGCTTGATGCTGGACAGCAAACCTCATGACCTCTCAGTGGTCTGGGACACAGCCCCTGCTGTCTTCTTCCTCTGAAGACTGAATGAATCATGTTCTCCTGGGTAAAGTCTGAGTCCAGGTTATGATTATTGTATCATGTACTGATTACTAAGAATTTGACACAATCTGCAGAGGGTCCAAGTGACTAAAAGTGTAGATAATTAAAGACTATAGATAGTAAGAAAGCTACAATCATCACTAGAAATTTTGCTTAGCTGAAAGTATAATTAATAAAAACTGTGCAAAAATAAACCACACTAAATCCTAAAAATTGTAGATAATAAGCCATGCTGAAAATTAAGTGTTTCATTGTAGTAATAAAGATCTAATTGTACCTAAAGCCTTGTGCCAAATTCTCATTCTACCAAGGATCCCTAAAAGAATCTGTTTGTCCCTGTGACATTAGGTGACAGAGCCACCAAGTGTTCACATGCTCCATCCTGCCAACTCCATAAGAAAGGCAATCATCTCCAGCTAGGAGGGAAAACAGTGAGCCAGGAAAGATAACAGCTTAAGCTGCTGCAGGTAGCTTCACCACAGTGCAGCCAGCCATCTCCCCACTCGGAACTGCTTGCCATCTGTTCTCCTTATGATCTTGTTCACTTCCACACCTCAGATAATCACAGCTTCCACATTATCATTAGGAGAGACAGGCTCTCATTTAGCCAGGACTTACTGGCAGAGACAGGCAGTTACATAAGGAGGACAGGCCAATGTATTCATTACATTTGTACTCAGAGGCCTTAGTTCAAGCTCCTGCTTTTAAGTATAGATGCAAGTCTTTGCCATATGCTGTGAAATGCTGGGTAAGTTCAGAGAGGAATTTTCCATAAAATATTTTGCTAGAAAGGGTTGTTCTCTTCCAGTTTATTTTTCTGTGCTTCCACGTTTGGCTCCAGCTGGATTTGGAATCAAAACAGCCTAAATGTAGGCCAGGTTTAAAGTGGTAGCACCGTCTGTCAAAACTCTGGCAGTGTCTGTCTCTGGTCAGAGGCACAAATTTTGAACTTCTCAGTGCTGAGGTCAGATGGTACCTGTCTAGAAGCAAACTGTTTTCACAGCAGTCTGATATTCTGCATAGTTCTCTGAAAGACAGTCGAGGAAAGTTTTGGAAATGTTGATATTTCTATTTTCTTCCTTCTTGCTAACTCTTAAAAAAGCACTCTCTTAATTAGTGATCTTGTTCTGTGTAGTCTTAAGAGACTCTCTTCCACCTCTACCACCAGGGCTAACTTTTGTCAGCAGGAAGTGGCTAAGAAATGTCATTTTTCACTGTTTTTCAGTGCTCAGAGAACATAGAATGGCACGAAATTATGCTTAGGGAAGGAGAATTACTACCACATTTTATGTTACATACATTGCAAAATATAATGAAGCAGGATAACTTACCTGCCCATAGTTTCTGCTGAATTCTAGGGGCTATTTTCCGTTTCTCTCTTTCAAAAACACGCCAGTCTAAAGACATTACTGTTGCCCATTGAAGCAAAAATTAAGAAAACAGCTTTGTAACTACATTCTCTGACTTGTGAATGATTTAAAAGCAGTTAATATTTTATACTGGTTGCTAATTTTCTTTCTTAATATGTATACTCAGCATGTAAAATCACACTAATCTTTCATCAAAATTATCATTTATTTACTTTACCTTACACTATAATGAACTCATACAACCCAGGTCTACATTTTATGTGACTGTAGTCTTCAAGAAGAATAATTGTGGAAATTAATTTACTATATTTAAAAAACCCCAAAGCCTAACAATATTCTTCAGCTGTGAATACAATGCATATCAACCACATTCCAATCCTGCAACACTGCTAAAATTAAGGATATAACTCAAAGCTATGTTAAACAAAGGATTAAGTACAAATCTCCTTACTTCCCATTCACTGAAAAAAAAAAAACAAACCAAACCCATGAAAAACAGTGTTACACTATATTCAATGGATACTTACAAAGAAGAGTTCTTTTCTACCAATGCTAGAATAGTGAGCTGTCACAAAAAGCCTGGCAGTATTTCTGGATGCTCAAGACAATACAGTTCTCTTCAGCTCTGCAGCTTTCAGCTCTGCTAGCTGCTACTGCTGCTGTCCAGGAAGACAAGCTGTAAAACTGTGATGACCAGGCGATCAGAAGCATCCTCAACAAGCACATGGAAGAAGATTGGGGAATAAGGGTTCCAGAATCTATGTTAAGACTCAGAACATTTGCTATAGTTCTGCCTGTTGAATTTGAAATAGAGATAGGTGGAGCTGTGGGTTTTCTTACAGTGAAGCTGTTCATATTCTCATCAGGCATCTAAAATCGATTTTTTTCTTACATGAAAAATGGGCTGAATATTGCGCCTGGGATTGAAATGGGGTTGTAGAGGCACTGTGCAGTGAAGAAGGGAATGATGTCCAAATTACAGCAGGGGATACAACTTCCTGTACTCACAACTTAGTTACACTCCATCATTTAGCACCACCTACTTCATATTTCTCTTTATGTTTGTCCTCTTAAACATCTATTGAATAAGCCATTCGTGTTCATAATATTTCCTGTTTGGTTGAAAAGATAACCTTCCTGCTGTTTTCCAAATAAATGAATGGTGCTTCTATGTCTATGTTCTGCTTTCCTTCCAGTTTCCTTTAACAGGTACTTTTCTTGAGCAAAAGAATGTTTTATCTTGCTTTGGATACAATAAATTTTGATTTATCATTTTAGCAATTTCAAAACATCTCCACTACTTATCAGAGGCTTCTGTTGCTAAAGTAACTACCAGTTGTCTGTAGGAACTGTATTTTTTTAAAAAAACCCTAATCCTCTCCTGAAAACAAGTGCTGGATTCATTTCTAACATGAAGTTGTGCCGAGCGGCAGAAACCACAAAAAGATGACAAATCAGAATGTGGCAGCAAGGTCAGCTGGACTAGATGTTATAATCTTTGCACTGTAATTATGTTTTAACAACATGATGTAGTAACATTCAGAAGTTCAGAATAGCAAACATCTTCCTTCACACAACTGTTTTTTGTAATTCGTGTACCAAACATATATACACTAAAAATAAATAATTGAAAGCAATCTGCAGGAAATAGCCTCCATAGCCCCGTTCTTGTGATGGAACTTAACCCCCAAAACAAGCAAGATAAATTAAGGATGTGTCCACGTGCCTTTCCTAGTAAAACAGCATAAACAAGCCTATAGGTCCATCAAAGAACCTGCACAACATCAAGATCATTTTAAGTTTAAAAATCAATGAAACATTCAAATTAGGGATGATTTTCTAAATAAAATGGTAACCAAAAGGTATTTTTTTAACAGCCATTATCAAGAGCAGGATAAATAAGAGCAAGTGAGAAAGAAGGCACTTAACACACAGAACTTATTGATCTGTGACAACATTTTTTATTTTGTAGTATTAATAACATTGTCTTCCCTATAGCACCTTTAATATCTTACTCCTTCTGTCAGCTATGAAATTATGACCAAATTTATGTGCTTTTAAAATGACTATTCATAAAGAGATATTACATCAAAAACTGTTGCTCCAAAAGAGCACAACGTATTTTTAAGGAATATATATTCAAAAGTGTAAAAAATCTGCTCCTGAAAATTTAAAAAAATTGTCCAAAAAACCTTCAGAATAAAGCAAAAGCTGTAGAAAAAAAGACTGACAATTTTTTGTCTTATTTTCTTTTTAACCTTGAAAGGTAACATGTGATAAAGCCACAGTCATAGCAAATGAGTAGTTCACCACTCAATCTTAAAGTCATTTAAGGACTAGTATGCAATTAAGTAATTACTGGGCTGAACAGAACAGCAGTCAACATGGTAACAAATTACTGCAATGATTAATTTTTTTTTTTTTTTTTTTTTTTTTTTTTGAGGAAAAGAAAAATTAAACAGACAAAAAATATGTTTGCAACTCAGATTTTTGTACAGAGCTAGAATGGAAATCACCCAAAGGCAGGAACATACTCATTAGGATGTACAATAGAAATATGTATCAATAACCTTGAAAAGGAGGAGGCAGAGGTAGGCGTAAGAACAACCCAGGGCATGAATTCACACAACAGTTGTGTGCCGTGGGCAGATATTCTTGAGATCAGCCTTATAACTAGCTGAGCTGCTGATGCAGCTACAGAGAATCCTCACACTTACATACAATTATAATAAAGCATTCTATTTTTTGTGCCTTATCTTTAATTTCAAAAAAATTTTGTGCATTATCTTTCATTAAAAAAAAAAAAAAAAAAAAAAAAAAAAAAAAAAAAAAAAAAAAAAAAAAACCACCACACTTGCAAGGCTCTGGGTTTTACTTTTTGAATTTAAGCTTTTTATTATAAGAAATGTCACCTTCAGCAGCCTAGCACAACAATAGGCCCCTATCCTGGCAGGTGTGGCAGGCCCCAGGATGTGGTCCTGCAACACTTGCTCAGGAATCAACACCTTTGTACCTGCTCCCCAAGGAGAACAGCACAGTAAGGGCCCATTTAAGAGCTGGCAGGGCAGGCAAATGAGGAGACAAGTAGTTGCCTCCATGAGCAGTGCCAAGAAAAAAATCCTGGCATGTGCAAGGCAACAGAAAACAGGAGAGAGAGCGTGTGAGGCACCTGTCATGTTAGCAACCAGAAAATGAAGGACTTCTGAGGGCCTGAAAAGATCTTGTAAGAGAAGCTTAACATATATAAGCATGTACTTCTATACCCACCTTAGCAGAGGCTGTATGTCATTAGCCTCAACAAACAAGGAATATATAGCTAAATAATTGAATAAATTCTAGTATGATGATATAAAGGAGGATTCTAGGGACAGATGTCAACATTAAATACAAATTTCCTTGGAAGGAAAAGAATAGTGAAGAAACAGAAGATGCCATAGGAAAAAAAATATTAAAATGCTAAAAAAACATTAAAAAAGAAAAATTGCAGCACTATGTGTAAAATATGCATCCAGTCAGAGGCTGCTGGTTTTTCCTGCTGGCTGAGGCCATGGCTCTGCTGCTGGCTGGTGACTGCATGGGGATGCCTGTACTGGTGCTCTAACTGGGGTGCAAAATGCTTTTTGTTTGAGCGTGCACATTCCTCAAAGCTAGGCTTATCCTGTTATTGTTTACAAAGCTTCACAAATGCTTTCTATTGCTTAATAGGTTAGTTTGAATTAATCAGTTGAATTGGTTAATTAATGTGAATGAATACCAAAAAATGTATTTGGTCTCAGGGCTTCTATTTCTGAGCAATAATATGAAGCTTGACTTCGTATGCCAGTTTATTATTGGTCCTTGATAATAATAGTGTTAAGCAGTCATGAAGAGGTTTTCAAGTTCTCACAATCAAGTATTTCATCTGATTCTACACTGTGATATTAAATTTTATTTACACATTATTTTGGAAACTTATTGATATGAAGGAATTTTCTTCATAGATTAAGATCATCACTAAGTTGGTTTTAATTATTAAACTTTTACTATTTAATATGAAGATATCTGTAACACCCTCTCTGGTTTCTACTTTTCATGAGAAATGTTTCAAAAAGATACTCTCTAGCCTCTCTAGCCAAGATTTCTTTCTTTCCAAAAATCAATTATTTTGTTCCCTGTGTGTTTTGACTTGCAAAGAAAAATCTCTAAAATTTGCTGGTCTTTTATACTTGGATAGAAAATATGATCATCTTATGGAGTATCTTCAGTATGTGTCAATAATCATGGCCAACAGACCACAGAATCACAGAATGGGTCAGGTTAAAGGACCACAGCAGTCTCCTGGCCCAACCTCCCTGCTCAAGCAGGGTCATTGCAGAGCAAATGGCACCGGATTGTGTCCAGATGGTTCGTGAATGTCTTCAGTGAAAGAGACTCTACAACTTCTCTGGGCAACCTGTTCCAGTGCTCAGTCACCTGCACAAAAAAGTTCTTCATATTCAGGTGGAACTTCCTGTGCATCAGTTTCTGCCTGTTACCTCTTATCCTATTGCTGGGAACCACTGAGAAGAACCTGGATCCATCCTCTTGACATCCTCCTTTCAGACATTTACCCAAATTCTCTTAGATATTTGTCTTTTATTAGAATACAGGCTTACTCATCATCTCCCATCTCAGACCTCTCACTACCCATCACCACAGCAAGTATTCTTTCTGGTCCATTCTTTCTGTGTCCCATCTTAACCACAGCTGGAGGTCTCAGAGTCTTCTCCTTCAGCTGTCTTAAATATATGAAAGCCACAATACCTGGGAGCCTTTATATTTGTGAGATACAAAAACTTGCAGCGAAAGGGTATCATTCCACCATCTCATTATCCCCCTCCCCCCTCGTCTTTTTTTCCTATTAAAGATGCAGCCATAGGAACTGGGGAGAAGAGCGAGGAATGTCACATCCTGAATAGTCAGTACAGAATTGCAGGAAGCTCGGTACAAATAATCTGAAGTAAGACAGGATACAGAGAGAGTTAAGAAGTCTTAAGGGTCAAACTTAGTCTAACCAATGCTGGATGAAAACCTCTGTTTAACAAGTAGCATGATCAAGAATAGCAGGAAGTTTGGATCCACTAAGAACAAGTTGGAGAATTACAGGAAAAAGATTCTAGTGACTTTTGATCAATTGTTGGAATATTTCTCGAACATTCAATATTCTCTCAGATTCACTTTCAAAAAGACTTCAGTGCCTTCCTGGAGCACAAGAGAAGATTTCTCTTCAAAGGCACTTATGCTGTCCTCTGGGGGAGATTCAAATGAGTGGGCCTGGTTAGCTTTGAAAACAGAACAACATGAGAGAAACCAAGGAAAGGATAAGTGAACAAAAGAATACGGGGAGAAGACAAAGAACTTCTTTCTGTTTTTCAAATTCTAAAAGCCCAAGAGGGACAATCCTGGGAAATTAAAGACAGCACATTAAAAACAGACAGAAGGAAACACTTTTTCACATCACGTGTGGTTAAAACTGTAGAAAATATAATTACCACAGGAAGAACTACAGTCAAGAACTCAGCAAGATTCTGATGGGTTTGCAGATGTACAAGGATATCAAACATATCAAGAGCAATTTAAAACTGCTGGAAGGCACATGTATTTCTTCAGGGAAAACTGTCCAAGCATTTTAAAAGTGCACAAAGACATGTGCTAATCAGACTGAGAGACAAAGAAAAAGGTCTCTGCAAGATAATGCACCCACAGGATGCCGTTAAAGAAATGACACCTCCTCTGAAATCCTTTGCATTCATTCTCTCTCCCTCCCTTTAAAGCAGCAGCACAGAAAGGGACAATATCTGCCACACTGAAAGGCCATTTCCTTTAGGGTATTGTCCGAGATGAAAAGGTGTCTGCCAGCCATTCTCCCAGCATACTGGCATTTCAGCAGTCTTCAGCTCATCCCATGTGTCTGGAAATGTGTATTTGCCTTGAAATTCATAGAGCTGGTTCTACCATTAGCTGGATCCTTTCTACTTCTCTGAGCTCAGATTGTTTTAAAAGCAGAAAGCACCATATGTAGCATATCTGTAATTTCCCATCTCGCTTTTTTTGCATGACTAAGTAGTCACAGTAATGAAGCTTCCCTTTTGCTATGTCATATTAACTGTACCTGTGCTGTCATGTGTCAGAAAAAAGCAAATCTAAAAACTGTGAGGTTTATTCATTTAAATGAAACAGTTTGTCAACAGCATAACTGAGTGCAAGTGAGGCTAAAAACACAGAGAGGTGTTATAAGTGACTTAGCAGCAGCATTACTCTGACACTGAATTTCTAGGCTTCCTAAACAATACACCTCGGTATATTTTTTTTCTAGGACCTCTTTTTCCACCAGTTTTAGTCAGCTACTTATACCCTGCCTACTGAGCAGGAAGTGATTGTTCCCTTCCTTTTTGTAGAGTGAACTCCAAATTATATGCCAGTATTGCTGACACCAGTGCTTGACGTTGCCCTAGCAATCAGACAGTAGATGGTACTTGGTATATATATAAAAAAAATAATTCTGAAGCATAAGGAATGTCACAAACCCAAGTTTGGCACGACTGGCTTGAAACTCTGAAATGCTAATAATAACCCTGACTTAGGGTTATACATATTCCAGCTTCTACTGGAATGCACAGTTGCTGTTACTATGGCTTCAATTGCCTCCAGTGTTAAGATCAGATGAGTCCCATGTCCTCCCTCATTATACTCCTTTCAGTGACTGAAACCTTTCCACCTTATCTTTGCTCAGAACACTTCAAAACCTTCCTAACCTTTCTGCCTCATATCCAGTCTTGCAAAGATAGGCTGCACATAACAGATGGGGAGATACATCCTCTACAGAGGCTGTTTTGATAGGTGACACAGTACTGGAGTCACATCTTTGCCTTCAAGTCATCCCATGTTCCTACACTGAGACTCAACAGCACAGCACTTCACTGAGGGAGAATAAATGAAAAAAAAAAATCATGTGCTGCCATTAATCCTTGCATCAGTCTTAGGGACAGAATCTCTCTGTCTGCCTCTGAAGGTATAAAAAATAAAGTCAGAAATAAAGTAATATGTCTGATGTAATACAAGAATAATAACATTAAACTACATTTGACTCCATGTAAATCACCCAATTTCTCTGAAAACATTCGACCAGGAAAGATAACACTAATTTCTATTTACACCTTCAAAGCCTAGCAAACTTGCCCTGAATTTTAAAACAAAATGTTTCTTTCAAAACAAGCAAAGAGTGACGGGGAAATGAGGGAATGATACAGTATTATTTGATAGTAAACTGTAAGAGCAACCTTTTAAGCACACAATGCTCTTGCCAGCTCTCTGACAAAGAGCCTAAAACTAAAATCCCAATTTATTTTCCAAGAAGTGAGTATTTACCATAATATTTCTTCTTCTGTTTATTCTTTTGGTTTTTAATAGATAGCGATACAATCCACACAGGATCAAGAAAACAACAAAACTGTTGTTTCATCCCAAAATTTTCAACAGGAAAGATATCACTTCTAGGAGAAAAAAAATATAATCAGCATGAACTGGTTTAATGAGGAGACACTCCTCAGAGGAACCCTGGAGGATTGTGGAGGCAACAGACAGCTGAGATGAGGAACAGGATTGGGAATACAATATGCTGGAAGTAAATTGTGTTTGTTGTATATGTTGAACTTCTTTTTTTTTTTTTTTTTTTTTTTACTTAGCAATAATGAAATATTGCTGGCCATGTATTTTTCTGATTACAGAGTATATTATCTGTGATTGAAAAAAATACACTTTTTTGTGCCTCAGAAGAATGTGGTGAACAGTTCTTCATAGAATCACAGAATGAACTAGGTTGGAAAAGACCTTTGAGATCATCAAGTCCAACCTATGACCTAACACCTCCTCATCAACTAAACCACGGCACTGAGTGCCACATACAGACTTTTTTTTTTAACTCATCAAGGGATGGTGACTCCGCCACTTCACTGGGCAGATGTTTCCAGTGCCCAATCACTCTTTCAATGAAGAATTTTCTTCCTGATGTCTAACCTAAACTTCCCCTGGCACAGCTTAAGACTGTGGCCTCTCGTTCTGTCAGCAGTTTCCTGGGAAAAGAGACGGATCCCCACCTGGCTACAAACTCCTTTCAGGAAGTTGTAGAGAGTGATAAGGTCTCCCCTGAGCTTCTTTTTCTCCAGGCTAAACAATCCCAGCTCCTTCAGCCATTTTTCAAAGGGCTTGTGTTCCAGGCCCTTCACCAACCCTGTTGCCCTCCTCTGAAGGCATTTGAGCACCAAAATGTGCTTCCTAAATTGAGGGGCTCAGAACCAGACACAGCATAATGGAAAGACCAGAGTAAGAAACATATGCTAAAGCAACACAGAAATTTCCCATTGATGTGTATCAATTGACCAATCAAAGAAAATCTCTTACAACTTTAAACAACCTCTGGCAATTTTAGCAAGAAATTGCAGTTTCCTCACTTTGTGTTCCTGGTGGGGGATGCACATTTTGAACATCAGAATCCCAGGATGCTCTTCCTTGAGGTGTCACTCACCCAAGGAAACCATCCAGCACGTATCACAGGTATACTGCAAATTTGTTTTTCATTGAACTTTCATCAGAGTATCTTCTTTTTCCCTTTTACTTACCATTGACATAACCAGTAAATTTCTGTAATGTAAATACTGATTGCCATTTTATTTCTCCTTTCCTTTTCCAATTTCAGCGCCTTCTTACTCTTCAAATCCCAGCAATGCTGTAATAATTTTTGCTGTTTCACACTTAGCCCCACATAAAATTGTAGTGCCAACATATGAAGATCACTCCAGTCCCTGAGCCACAAACAGGATCTCTACAAGAGTATACACCTCATGTGACAGGTTTACAACGAAAACAAGGACTAGAAGCACAAAATTTTCAAACAAATAGTAACTTTTTTCCTGACCAAATTTGAAAAGATTAATAAAATTACCTTGTCAGCTGGGATCCAGCTCCAAGACCGCCCAGTACATCATTTAGAGGTACTGCCATCCCTCCAGGCTGCTTCCCTTAAGCAGCAGTGCCCTCAAATCAATTTTTAGCAGCAGTTAAGAAGAAGTTCTCTTAAACACGCTGTGAATTGCAAAGCTTTGATTTCAAAATACTTCACGAACTCCTGACCCTTTCATCAAAACTGGCTTAAGCACATGTCAATTGCAATATTTACATGTTGCATATTATGCTGCACTGCTAAACACTGACTACCTACAGTTTAACACCTAACAAATTGTGTGGGTTTGGTGGATCAGATTATCTGCTGAAAGTGCAGAGGTAGCTCCACTTTCCGACATTACCAAATCTATCCTTACCTTTTTGGGGAGTTCACTCCTTTTCCAGATATCTTGGAAACAGGTATTGTTTTTAGTTCCCTACAGCTCCCTGTGAAGAAGAGGTCACCAGAAGTGGCTGAGGAATTTTAAACTCAAGAAATTTCTAAGGCTTTTCCAGGAGCTATTGGGCTTCCCTGGCGCTGTGCTGGCCCTGCACTCACTCCTAGTTATCCATTAACCAGGGTGGCCCCAGGGCAGCTTTATCAGCCGCTCTTTCCGCACGTGGGGAATCCAGAAAACCCGTGGGCTCGTTCAGCCGCACAATTCGCAGTCATTGCGCTGGGGGGACGTGGGATTTCTCACGCATTCACAGAGCCGGAGGTGAAAGGCCCAAGGAGAGGTGGGAAGGAGGGAGCATCTGGCATGTCCTGCCGCTCCCGGGGCAGCGCCACGGAGACGTCTGAGGAGTCACACGAGCCAGCCAGCGGGACAATGTGGGAAACCCCAGAGCTCCCGGGGCAGCGGCTCCGGTGACCTCAGGGGCACGGCCAGGAGGAGGAGACCCCCCTGTCCGCACCCGGGACACGCTGCCTTGGCGGGGCGGGGCGGTGCCGGCGCTGCCATTTGCAGCAATTGCCGCACCGGAGACACCGCCTGCGCTTAGGGCTGTCTGACAGCACTTTCATAGAGACGGGCCCCGGGGTGCTGCTATAGAACAAAGGCACGGGAAAACCCCTCAGGCCGGCGTGGGGCGGGCCGGGGCTGGGACAGGAGCCCGGCCGCCCTCGGCCTCGCCAGCCCGGCCTGTGCCAGCCCTGAGCCCGGGCACGGCCTGGCCTTGGTGTCCGCGGGCCCGCGCTGCTGTCGCTTACCCCAGGATTTAGACTTGTCAGAATTGGAGACTAGAAATCGGGAGAATGGGATTGCATTGTCACCAGCTCCCGTGTGGCAGAGGCGGCCCGGGGAGCCCCTCGCTGGGCAGGACAGAGCCCGGCCAGCCCCTGGGATCCTCCAGGCGGGATGGACCGGGCCGGCACCAGCAGCCGATCCATCAATGCACATCAATGCCCCCAAGGCGGGTGTCAAGAGGATGGTGCCAGGCTCCTTTCAGTGGTGCCCAGAGACAGGATGAGGAGCAATGGCCGTAAACTAAAACACGAGTTCCACATCAGCATGAAGAACTTCTTTACATTGAGGGTGGAAAAGGCTGCTCAGGGAGGTTGTGGACTCTTCCTGTCTGGAGCCATTCAAAACCCACCCGGACACGTTTGTGAAACCTGATCTAAGTGACTGTGCCATGGCAGGGGGTTGGGCTGGATGGTCTCCAGAGGCTCCTTCCAACCCTAAAAGTTCTGTGATTTACTCTTTCCATTCTCTCCCTGCCTGAACAGCTTGGGAGAGCCTGGACAGCTCCCCATGTACCCCCACTCCCAGCCTGACCCCCCAGCACAGCTCCCTCCCTCCCTCCGGCTTCACCATCGCTTCCAGCAAGAAAAATCACCCGGCTTGAGCAGGTGCAGGCCCCTTTCTGCTCCACAGATGTCAGTGGTGTAAGGAAAACCTGCGTTATACCCAGGAGAACCCTTCTCAACACGTCCCTGTGCACCGCTGAACAAAAAGGCCAGAGAGACCCACTTGTATGCAGTGAGTATATTCACTTCGGACTTGAAAGGGAGTAGTACCTATTCTCTGTGTAAAGCTCATTTTAGAGCTCAGTCCCTGTCAATTATGACCCAGTTTTGAGGCTGAATGAAAGCAGATACTACTCTTGAACAACTCCGGAGCCCTGCTGGACTCAGCTCTCCCGTGGCAGCCCCACAGTGGCAGCACACCCTCCCAGGGGCAGGCTGGAGCAGGGGGAGGCACAAGAGGACAGGACAGCTGTTGGAGACCCTGGAGGCATCACTTCCTGGGGTGGGGTGGTAGGGAGCAGATTCAATACTTACCTGGCTGTTTCGCTAAGGGCAGCCTTAATTCAGTCAAAGGGAGCCTCCAGCTGACTGTAGAGCAGGTTTTCTTGGTCGTTCTTCAGGTTTTAAGTGCTACCTTCAGTTACTTTTGTATGAGCCAGCCCTCTTTTGGGCACATTACTGGATCAGATGAAAAGTAACTCTAGCCCTTGTCTTAGTAGTGGACATGCAGGGAAGATGTACTTCCATACGTGCTGTCAAGTAATGATTCTTCCCCTGAAGACTGCTCCTGGCACTTGGTGACATGTGACCAATGGACTTTCAGAGAAAAGGATGGTATTTTTGTGGTTATTATCCATCAGCTGAGTTTCTCTATCATGATGTGATAGAAGCCCTTTGTGAACCCATGTGAACTTTTGCCACGTGCTACGTTTTGTGGTGGACAATGCAAGAGATTATATTAGCAGTTGATGAAGAAATACTTCTGGTTTTCCTGAACTGGTCCTCTGCATACTTGAGGTGACCTTTGTATCAAAAAAAAATCTCATAATTAAGTGTTTTGTTTCTGCTCAGCTGCCTATGTTTATCTATAAATCTATTATACTAGCTCACTAAGCTGTTTTATTATATATTTGATTGTTCTTCTGACCCTCATATTTGGTCTTATATTTCTACGGCATCCTGTCTCCTTTTCTGCTGTCATTGGAGTTCCTGCTCTCTTACACTTCGGCGGAGAGAGGATGCAATCCCTTCCCAGGTACATGTGTTTTTCTGAAGCACTCTGTTTTCTAGAGCAGGTCAAATGCTTGTTCCAGCAATTGAGTTGAAGTATTTTGAGGCAAACTTTGTGAGCCTTCAATGACTTTCACCCTTGTTTAGCCAGCTGTTTTCACAAACCTTATTGTCTAGTGAGAAAAAAAAAAAAACAACAACAAAACCGTAAATAAGTCTTCTATCCACCTTCTGTCTATAATTACCAATTTACATTCTTTCATAACTAGATGTTTGTGGGGTTACTTTTCAGGAAGCTCTAATCCTCACAGCTTGCCTCATTTCTGTATTTGTTTATGATTCTGAGAGTGCTACAGCAACCTGAAAGCTAGGAGATGGTAAGAGTCATAGAGAGCACATTATTATCATGCACAAATTCAGCAGCAAAGAGAAGTATTATGGAGGGAATCGAATAATGAAAAGGTCTAAATAATTTAAAAATAGGATGTGCCTAGGATTCTTTGTGGAGCAATGATACTGCACGCTTTCAGGACTGTGCTTAGCCATTTGCTTTAACCATCATTGTTCTTGGCAGAACCATACTACCATACTCTCAGCTTCCTTTTCTTCTAATGGCAGGCAGACAGGTTGTTGTGGAGAATGGACAGGTTGTAGAGAACACCCATTCCACTGCTGTTTCTCTCCTTGGTAATGCAAGATGCCAGTCCTAACACTTCTGGAGAATATGTTTCAAAGGGCAAAAATATAGTGGGAGTTTTTATATAGAAATATCTTCACAAGTTTGAGAGAAGAGGAGGGGGAACTGACTCCTAGGGAGTGGTGAGCAGCACTCAGGGCATCACAGCACTGTTTTCACTGTGTTCCTAGTCACACCCAAACCACCCCTTGGATAATACTGCCCAAGAGTAATTCTTTTCTCCCTTCCACTTCCCTCCCTGTGTTCTGAGCCCTAAGGAGTTGTACCTCTGTACAAAGCCAAGCTGAGCCTCAGGGCCCATAAACCCAGGCTGTAGTTCTGCTCAGGGCTGGCAGCTGTTTATAATTGAACCTTCCTGTTCCCCAATTGTGGCACCAGGATCTTGCAGCCAAGGGATGGAAAACACCTGATTGTAGAAAAGCATAACAAACCTGGGCAAGTAACAAGTGTTGTAAGACCCTGTTAATCAGAGCTTAGTATCTTGTGTGAACGTATTTTTCTTGCTAAAACATCTGCTGGTATCTGTGCAAAATGACAAGCGTTTTGTCATTTTGCAGAATTGTCTTTGGGCTAAGGGTTTGCAATGTGTGTTACACAAACGAATCAATTTTCAAGTCTTGGATGTAAATAATCACAGTATCTAATGAAAATCACATAGGTCTTGGATATAGTTGGGGGCTATGTTGGATTTCCAAATACTAATTAAATTATGCTTCAAGTTAAAGAAGGAAGATTTAGGATGCAGAATCAACCCAAATGAGGGCAGCATGGATATTTCAGAGGAAGATATCTTTTTTCTCCATCTGCTGACATTGTTACTGAAGTTTCCAAGATGTCAGAAAAACAATGTCTGGGACACAAAGCAGTCTACAGACTGGACATTGACAAACCAGATTAAAGCATTACTAAATTAGCATTAACAAAGACCAAAAGTCATCTAAAGTTAAACTTGAAGGGAAATGGCTCACTTGGTGATGTTTTTCTCATCTGTTTTTGCAGGTACAGGCTGAAGCAACAATTTAGTGTTAAAGTAATCCTAACTTAAGGGTTCTTTGTATCAGGATGAAAGTCCTGCAGCCACAGGCTGTAAAACATGAGTTTGATAAGAATTTACTTATAGGCCCAAATGCATTTAAGCTGTTTTGCCTGGTGAACTTCATGCTAGAATGCTTTATGTGGGATCAGATGTCTGATCATGTCTGTTGTTCTGCAACTAATGTAAAAGAAGCAAAACCCATCAGGCAAGTAATTCAGATCTGTACCACAGACCCACTTCTGGCCCAGACTAATTTTGTACTGGTGATGCTCTGATAGCCCAAGTACTCACTGCTCATGCCAAGGGCCAGATTTCACAGGTATCATTTTGCATCTGCCACAGAGGTGGGTGGGCAGTTTGGACAAACATGCTGGCAGCACTACCTTGCCACAGGGCAGGCTTACTGAGATCTTTGTACCATGTTACTTTTTTAACATGCCATCTTCTTGTCTGTTCCAAATGCAATATATACAATGAAGCAAGGTGGGGTTTTGGTGTTGATTTTTTTTTAAACAGGTTTGTGTAGAATTATTGTCTGTGACTTTTAATGATCATAGTGGGAGTCAGTTTCAATGTTAGTATGGCTGCCTCTAGCCAAGCAGGAAATAGGCATCCTCAAACCTTTTGTAAGCAAGCAGTCCCCTTTGTTAACTTAGTGGGGAAGAAAAAAAAAAAAAAAAAAAAAGTTACTGCATGCAGGATAGTGAATTCTAAGCACTGTAACATGTATGTTCAGATAGAAAAAAACTTGAGAAATATCAAAACCCAAAGGAAGTACTCTGCCTCTATGTGCTGATAAATAAATTTCATCATGCTAACATATTAGTCATGCTGCAGTGCAATAAGGAGACGTCACATCAGAAACCAGAGTGTAACAGAGTTTTGAAGTTTGATGGTTTCTATGGATTAACAAGAAGAAAGTAGGAAAGGATTGTGTCCATAAAAATTAAAGTGAAATATTCCCAACCTTCTGTTTTTCTATCTGCCAGAAGAACCACCAATCCCTCCACCCCACTCCTCCATCCTCCTGGATTTTTTAAGTAAAGATGTATTTTGTGCAGATGGTGCTTTTCCACCCAAAGTCTGATAGACCACTCAAATACAAGGATTACAGGAGTAAATGGCTTTCTGGAAGTCCTATTGAAAAGTTTTCTGATCCAACAGCTATCAGGCCAATAAAGTGTTTTGTGCAGTCTGCATTTTCAATGAGAAGGTTGGTCATAGTTTTGATATGATTCTAGCAGCCTTTCCAAATGAATACTGAAAATATCATAGCAGAATATCCCAGTATTTTTTCTTAAACAAAAGGAGTGAACAAGTTCTTTTCTAAATAAAATGGGGTCTATCTTAATAGGAATCTTAAAGACAGAACAGCCAGAATAAAGTTTCTTGGGGATTGTGTTTTCCTCTTCACTTTTCAAAAGCTGTTTAACATGACCCACCCAATTAATCTGAATTAAGGCAAGAGATACACAGTGTACTGATATATCCAAAGGATGACATTCATTCCAATATAAAATGAATAGCATTGTATTAACGTTTATTTCTAATTACAAGAAACAGAATATCAGTCCCTTATTTGTACAAAAATACCTGAAAGATTACAATTAGGTTCACAAGCCAAAAAGCTATTTACAGTATGAAGCAAAGCATATTGAATAAAGGTTTTGTCTCTTAAGTTAATACCTTTTGCATTCCCTGAAACTTTAAACTTTATTCCATTTTACAGTCACTAAATCTTGCATTGTGACAATATAATTTACGATAAGCAAGTCTTGCCACTGGAAAGGTGCATTGATTGGTCAAACTGTCAGGTATTTAGTGCAGAAAAGATAAGACAAAACATCTAAACTGAGGCACGTGTTTCTTCAAGATTAATTAACAAATAAAAAGTTTTTTGTACTTTAACACCTATCGTAACATAACTTAACTAGTAACCTCATTACCAAAATGGTTTGGCATTTTCCTTCTCAACATATTCAAGATTGCTACATGAAGTATTTATTTAGAAAATAAAATCACAGGCAAAAAGATAAAAATTCAACAGGCTCCAAAACAACCCTGAGCATCCCCTTTACATTCATGTCATTTAAATACAAAAATAAGAGTCAAATGTCCTTCAGTCCTTGGTATTCTGAGCTGGCAGCCAGCTGAATCTGCTGGAAAACTAAGGTGGCATTGACTGTTTTCCAGCAGAAAGAAGACAAAGCAGTGATCTGCTTAAGTAAGATTGTTGCCACTTTGAAGGTGGTCACTTTCTCAAAACAGCTCACTTTAGCTGGGAAGAGTACAAAATACTAAGTCAACCATCTACATACAAAAATCATGGTTCATAGTCAAACTTTTATTCTCAATTTAAATAAGATGCAAAGTTTTTTTTTATAAATATGAAACACTGCAAATACTATCCGCCTACTGGGAAAAATGCATGGTTGTCACTAAGCTATGTAAACAGAAAAACTTAAAACTACAGCATAAATGGTCTTATTAAACTGGTAATGTAGTCAATACAAGTATCTTTTTTCTCCTAATAGGGGCCAAATAGAAGCATGCAAAGTGAAGTCAGACTTAAGTTAGCTTAATTTCAAGGTTTTAAAATACATTGTCTAGAAAGCAGGAACACTCATTTCACTATGTACAATTAAAAAAAGCAAAACAAAACAAAACAAAAAAGGCTTCTACTAAAAACAAAATCAAGTTTCTTCATTTTTAGTATCTAGACATTAAATGGAAAAAAATACTAAATGTGTTCTGTAAACTAAAATACAGTGTTTCTATACCATTGACATAGTTTAAGCTGATATGGACGACTCAGGCAGGTTATGGTTTGTCTTAAGCTATTCTTAACACTACATGAAGACCTAAAAGTGTAGGATTGGTTTTCCTTCTTTACCCTTTCAGATGGCTAGGATTTCAAACCCAGTGGCAAATATTAAGGATTAACTAGCCTGTGTAAATAATTTACCATTTTACAAATGCTCCGTTCTGCACTACACTCTGCAAGTTCCCAGGGTGGAATACTTCTCACTGTTGCTAATGGCACCAAGCACTGGGAAGTTACTTCAGTTCAGACAGTTGCTGAAGGAATGGTTGGTTGCAACTGCAGGATCAAGGTGGGACTTGTCTGACTTTTATACTGATTTATCATCAGAAGGAGTTATTGTGTAAACATTAAATAATTCATTTGAACATTAACAATAAAGTAGTTCTGATGACAAACCAGCACCAGAGCAAGATACATGCTTGTCTGCCACAGGTACTGGCGTGCAGTAGCACACATGACACAGGGATCACCAGTTACCTCAATGGATGATATTGCCAGCAGCTACTTCACAGTCAAATCTGTTTCTATTCCCAGCATGTTCCTTCTCACAGTGTAAACTTTCATGGCCCTACAAAAAGCAGAAGGGGTTCCGTTCTTATGCCCTATCCCCAGGAGAGCATTGTGTCACTGTAGCTTTACTATAGCGAAAGAGCTCTTTGAAACAGTCTGAAAATTCAAGGAGCTATAAAGCTAGAAACACTGGTTTTTAATTTTTTTTTTTTTTATTTTGTCATACTAAGACTACCTGCAGAAGAATCTTCTCACAAAAAATGGTGGTTTCAAATACAAGTGTAGTCATTCAGTCCTACTCTATTTAGTAACAGTAAGTTTCCTCAGGAAAACAGTCAAAAGGCTGTAAAAAACAAACCACCACTCCAATAATAAAAATTTGTGCATAGAATCTAATACAGTCTCTGCATGACTGGATGCCACTAATACGCCATCAACATACTACAGCCGTAATGCTACAAGTCAACAGTTTTAAGAGTACGTATATTGGTGGTATGTTCTTTTAGAATTGTGTCCTCATTGCTTCTTCAAAGACATCTGCAGATCATTGAACCTCAGGTCTCCAGAGAAGTACTGAGACATACGTGCGCACGCACACACACACACACACACACACACACACACTTCTTGATTTTCTTCTAGATCCTTTTAGGCTGAAGCATTCCATACATTTTAGGGTGCAGATTAATACCCAACTCCTGCATGAATTTTAAAAGCCACATCAGCTCCTAATATAGGCTGCATACAATATCCGAAACAAAGTAGGAGTGCAAAAAAAGTGATCAATACAAAAAGTAAACACACTAGTCTTAATTGTCAAGATTATTCCAGGGCAAGAGTTCTTTTCAAAGATTTCTCTTCACACTTGTTCCTGTTAAGTGGCCCAGCCAAGATAGTTTCCAGTTTTGTTTCAAATTTACTCATTGTTTTACAGACCCTCCCCCCATTTTTGGGATGCTGGGACACTCAGCAGCAATCTCTCTTAGGTGTTAGACAAACCAGCAATCTTGGTCTGTTGGCACCTGTCGAATCCATCCCTTTCAGAGTCCCAAGGTGCATAATATTTTTTTTTTTAACCAACTTACAAATCTGCCAATTCCCCAGTGTCAACGTTCTCTTACAATTACTCTTCTATCAAATCCAGTCTTCAGTGAGAGTCAGATTTGAGGTCATAAGGCCACTCGGATGCAGTGGTGTTTGAGTTTGCAGGGCAAGACTCCTTTGTTTAGTTGATAGAATTCAACAAGCTGGATTAGATCACTGAATTTGGTGTTCCCATCATCCAGACTGAAAAATATCTGTCCATCATCTTCACACTAGGGAAACAAAACATCCATTTCAAGTCAGGCTGCACATGAAGAGATACACGGGCGGAAAAACTAAGAGAGTACCACCAGTGTGTGACATAAATACATGATGGGCATTCGGTTGGCACTTGGATATTCAAACAACCCAGCAGTTCTTTATGAAACCATGCACAGCACTAGAAAAGACATACCTTAGCCCAGCTTATAACATTTTGATTATGGAAGTGAAAACTTGTGGGCAGAGTAATTGAAAGTTGTACAGACAGCACTGGCATTCATTTGATAAAACAAAAATGCCCCAAAAGGATTTGTTAGCTGTTTGTACAATTGGCAGGCTAAACAACAGAAGAGAGTCTGGAACAATAAAAAGGTTTACATACCCTGAAACTTTTCATGCTTTTTTGGATCAAGATAAAAATCAAATTGTTTTCCAACATCTCAGTGTAACATTATTTGAAGCTCAACATTATTGGATAACCTCCAGAATAAAACTTTTTAAAGTTTCCCAGAGTTATTCTATGTTAGCTTAAGTGCAAAGGGAGACAACAGCTGCTGTTGTCCCTGACAGTCACAGAGAACAAATTCTGTGCATTACACAGATTTGTGTAACGTAGTGACTTGCACTAGTTTTCTGCCAATGTTAATAATTTTAATCAGACATTTGTCAATTCTAAAGAATATCCACTTATATACTTGCTTATGGAAACATCCTTGTTAGTTACGTGAGTAATTAATAAGAGTTCTCCTCAGATGTTGGCAAAAGCTTCATGGTTTAAAATTTCAGGTTTCGGTATCAAAAATAATCTACTTACCGGCAAGATTTGAAAATGCTTTATTTTTTGATGATGGCATAACGTAAGTACAAATGCCTTTGGATTGCTTTGGCTGTCCCGGAGAAGAAATAATCTAGGAGAGAACATTTTTAAGAACAAATTGAATATCCCCATCTGTTTGTTCTTAAATAATCAGAACTACTAAGTCATTTTGTGGCACTACTGAACTCTTCTTTAGTTGCATTGAGAGGTGATGCTGTAACTGGCAATTTGCTTTCAATTATTATACCATGGCTATGCAACATTAATGGATGAAGAAACAAGAAGTGCAAGATACATGATGGTAGTTCTTCCCCTAAGAATGTACCTATGAGGCTTTTTTTAAGGTTCCCTCTAACTCAGCTTTCCATTAATGATATGTACCCTCATGAAGAAAATGTTATCATTTAACTCTAGAGAAAATCTGAATTTCTGTAGATGGGAAAGTAATATATGGAAATCTGCTCCCACTCTACAGTATATTGCATCAGTTCACAGAAAACCAGTGTCAGCAAAATTATGTGTAGGTTAAATGGCTGCAATTGCACAGAAACCACTCAATATTTCTTAAAATTATTTACCAGTTAAGTGGCTTCCACATTATAAAGATGGAGAAAACACACACTGATTTTTCCTCTAGAACAGCCAAAGTATTTTTCCCGCAGCATTAGTGGAAAAAAATGTTCATTAGCTGTACAGCTACCAACATCATACACTATGTACCTGTCACTTTGAAGTTAACCCACAAAACTCAAGTCCTACCCTAAATGGACTTTATTTAATATCCACACTGGGAGGAGGAGAAAAAAAGCTAGATAAGAATTATGAACTAAAGAAACAGATCCTCTCCAAGCCACAGAAAACAAGAATATACCTTTGGTAGAAGGCTTATAGCACTAATCACTAGTGGATTTGTGAGATGGCTGGACAGGACTGGGGCAGACCTCTTAATTGCTGACCACTAAGCCAGGAACACACTTTTCCAAGGTGCAGTTGCAAGAACTGCTTGTAGTTTTAAGAACCCAAAAGAATTTACTCTCCAGCTCCTCAGAACTGATTGAGATTTGTCCGTACCACAAAAATGCACCATCATAACCAGAGTCAGTTCTGTAGTCAGGGACAGGCATGTCCTGCCACCCTTAGAAGCCATTTAAGGTATCTGAATGTTCCATTCCAATCCTAGTAAGAACAGATATGTGGAAAAGGGACAAAAGCCTTTATAAATTAGGATCCATGTGAGGGAGAAAGACCTTATCTGCCCTGTGGTTACTGCAGTTCATGCAGGTATCTCTAAGTTATTTTTCATCTAGCTGTTTTAGATAATGTGTGGTACTGTAAGCTGGTGGCACAAAGCAAAGGTCTGCACAACTGATGCTGCAACTGTTTACTCAACCTCTGGCAAGCAACTAGCTTCCACACAAGCAATGACTACCAAGAGAGATGCATCCTCAGCAAGAACTTCCAGAGATATCCAAGACAGCAGCATCAGCTGCTCGTATACAGTGTTGAGCCTCTTCCATGAACCATCAGGAGACTATTAACTTTCTACCTTCTTCTGTTCGAGAACACACAAAGCAGGAAAACATGGGTAAGAGTTTTCCACCCTGAAAACCATGATCCTTAGATCTCAGAGCACATAGGTAACATGGTTCTTTTGTCACTGCTGGTGGACCGTACTATGGCCAAACTAACCAATATTCATGTTCCACAGAGACTAAGCTGATTAGGCACAGATTTAAATTTAGGCACAGCATCAAACACAGGAACACATTTACAAAGACCTCAAGAAGGATGGGCCACCAGATTCCTAAGGCAACAAGACAAAATGAGCCCAGGATTATAACGTGAGAAAACCAGAAACTCAAAAAGTTAGCAGGGCTCCTTTGCTTTTCTGTTGGACCTGCTTAGCTAAAACCCCCTGTCTAACCTTAGGCTACACAAAACCTCCCAAAAAATAAGCAAACACTGCTTGATGAATATATATATATATGATTAGTGTTACTTCTGAATCAGAAAATGCTGAAGAAAGGTTTGAACTTGACTGTCTCATGTGAAGCCAACACTGATGTTTCTACCTTAACCCTGAGAGCAATGAAGATAGTGAACCAAAGGCTGAACCGTGCCTTTCCCATCCTACAAATCAACAATGCTCAATGCAGTTCAAGCAACTTCTCTTCAATAACTGTAACTCTATATAAATAAGGAAAACAGAGATGCTCAGAAGATACTTAAATCTAAACCACAGACTTTTTACAGAGTGCTGGAACAGGTACTTCCATTTCTTTGCTCTAGAACAGAAATAGTGAGCAAGCACCATTAGCTGCTCTGATTCATGCAGAGCATGGATGGCTGATTATAAATTTGTTGGCAAATGGTTAGGTACAGCTTTGGCTGAAAAATATGTCCTCAATGCAGATTACAAGAATTGACTATTTTTAAATTCTAACATGGTCTAAAACTTGACTGCCTCTGTTGGAAAAAAAAAATAAAAGACACTTAATATATTCCTAAGATTTTGTTTTTCAAATTAAAAGTTAGGATCTACTCCTACAAGCACACACTGACTTTTTGGAATCCAGGCAGGTTATAATGGGACTACCTGACAATCAGGTTACTCAGAAGTGCTCATAAACCTGTAAACCATTACAGCAGAAGTTGTGCTCTTGTCTACAGACCTTACTGTCAAATCATAAATACTGAACAAGAATACCTACCCATCTACAAGCCCTTGTTGCTTAATAATCCTGTGAGATTCTTCTCTAGAGATTCTGCCGTGAAACCAGTGCTGTGTCCTATGAATAACTGGAGGAGAGAGGAAAAATAGGGAGGGGATGGTTAAAAACAGTTACACACAAAACCATTTTTTCCACATACTAATTATTTAAACATTTTAAAAGTGGGTATAGTTCTCTTACAGAATATAAAGTATCTTCCATCAACCTATACAAAAAAGAATCAATATAAAAAAATGCATCTACTTAATATATCAAGTAGAGAGGCATTATCTCCATCTCTTTTCCAATTTTCAGATATACAATTAGATAAACAAGAGAAGTCTCTTACAATACTGTCTTCTCATAGCTTCTTGAACATACTAGGACTAACAATCCTTAGAACTTAATGTATAAACTAATGAGTTAGAAACAAGTCCCTCTAAATCTCATATAAAGAAATGCACTTTAGATGGTGCTTTCAAGAGTCAAGTTAGCCCCCAATATTTTTTATCTTTGTTGTTTTGTCTTTCAAATAGTATTTTAATTTCTGTTAACAGAATAGCAAGAGAAAATAACTGTGTTTCCTCCAAGAAGTCTAGGATATTAATATGAAGTTTCCTGTCATTTTATTAAATTTACAGTCTCAAAGAAATGAGGACTTGAATATTTCACATTTTTCGGTTACTATGGAACAATTTCTGCTTTGAAAACTCTCATTTCTACTCTTTAAAGATTAAAAGATCACTCATTGACTTTCTTTGTCCAAAACGGCAAATTAACTGCTGGATTCTTTTAAATGGAAACACTTACAGAATGTCTATTTTTTACAAAATATGAGTTTCAAAAGACTAGTCCTAAAGAAAACTTTGAGTGGGCCATCAAAGGAAAACAAGTTTCTTCTATGGTCTCCATATGGGTAGGCATGTTAATGAAGCTACTAATAAGGATTGTATTTGACACCAAGGCATTCATAGTACATGGCTGCACTCTGTGTCTGTATGAAATGCACCTTTTCTTTACCCACAGAGGCCTCTGATACTATGGTCACAAACCATCAGAATTTACCTGTACTCAGTGTGGAAGGATGGAGTGGACTTTGGCTACCCAAGATGTTCATTCTTGTGCTACGTTTCTATAGAGAAAATGAATTACCGTTAAATCCACACTAACGCCTCAGGAGAAGAGAATTAGTGCACATGCAATATAGATTTAATTTACAGGAAACTGGGGGCTGGGCAGATTTAATGCAAGGATGAGAAAAAGAAATGCAAATTTGAAGGGGGCTAATCTACAAGCAGCAGCTCATTTCAGTTGGCTTAAAACACAAGCCAGATGTTAATGATAAAAGCTCAGTATCTTAAAAAAAAATAAAATAAAAGGGAAAAAAAAGACAGAAAAAAAGAAAAGACTGATATGTTTCTGCTCAGGCAAAACACCAGGCACTCAGTAAATCAAGCAGTATTTCCCTCCCGTACATAAAGCACCAGCTAATGCTTCAGTAATGACTCCTTTTCCCTAAAAGACGAGCATGTGGGAAAACTTGTACTGCAGCTGTCTGTCCACAAGACACTATAAACAAGTTACATCAGTTTTCATTGCAAGAGGTCCTGCCTCTTGTATATTCTGCAATTAAACTTACTGGGAGCAAGCCATTAGTCAGAGCCCCAGCCTCTTCCATGTGGGGAAGCATTTAATTTGACATATTCCTCCTCAGAGACTGGTTTTGCAAACTGGCAGTAAAGTTCTGGTGGGTCTGCTTTCCCCCTCAACTTTCCTCTGGACACTAGGGGGACAGAGAAGCAGTGGTAGAAGGTTGTTGTGAATGTGACAGTTTTGCTAAAGATGGATATTGACTTTCAGATCTGCATGCTTGCAGTGTGATTGCTTCAGGTCGGAGCTAAGCTATACTGTGACCAGCACTGCACTAACATCATAGCACACTCTGTGTTTTGGCTCTCAACAGACACTTACTGATTGCAAAAATAGAAAAGAAGAGAAGATAGCTACCCTCCAAGCATGTCCTTCTTCCAAGGCAGCACTCTGTGCTTCAGCAGGATTTTCAATAACTCTTCCTATTTGCCCCGAAAAATCCATTGCTACTAGTGAGTTTTCAGATACACTTCTCTGAAAAGGAATTTTCACTTGTTTCAAAAAACAGGGAAAGGAAAAACCAGCTTGAGAGTTTCATTTCAAACTGTTTTGGTTTCAAAAGACTGTCTAAAGTCCTCCTTCAACAGCACAGAAAATAAATAATTTTTTTCCCCTGTCAAAATATTCACAGACATAAAAATAGATGATTTTTCTTTTTTTGATTGTAGGGGAGGGAGACAATTCAAAGGCTCAGAATAAAATCTGTTTGCTCAAGTTGCCCACTTGCCCTATTACTATATTCCAGTCATTTTCAGGGCCAGTTGGGATCCAAATATAGGCTCTTTCCTTTTAGGTAGTTAACAGTCAGCTTTGGCCCAACATATTTTAGGAAATCTACGTGTTAGTTTTGCCAGACCTAAGCTGGCTTCTGCAGAGACAGCCAGATGTCTCTGTGCCATACATCTCAAAGAGCATGACGTAGCCAAGATTTTTCAATCATGTGGATCATGTAAGCCTAAGATAATGGAGAGCCAACCACGGAAACTGTACTCATGCAAAACATGAACTTTACATTGATTTGCTACACAATGCTGAATTTACATTTCTTAGTGTAAAATTTTCCACTTTTAAAATGCAAAAGCAAATGCATCTTTTTCAACATCATACATCAGTGAGGTAAAGTTCATCACTTACTACTGGAGTGGAAAAGTGAGGAAGCATGGCTTTTCGCTGCTGGGGAATTCTATAATTCTGATACAGTAGCATTCCATACTGCCAACAGAAACACAAGGACATTATTATTCAAATATATGCCCTAGGAAACAAACTGTAGTGATTTCATAATACCACTTACACTGGAGCAAAGTGCCATCAGTTTATTATTTTCCTGATCAGAAGCTCTCCCAAAGCCATTTGCATTGAGTAATAGTGATTGGCAGGTGGCAATCAAAGAGTAAATATGCACAAAAAAGTTTTATTTAAGAAAATACAAGCTTGAGTGATATAGTTATTTTTGCCACTCTCAGCTACCACCATGTTTTACTTGTAGAACACACGCCTTCAGTCAAGATCAGAACACACATATTAATTCCCTTCTTTTTACCCTCTAGAACTTAGAAGTATTCTGCACAAGACATTCAAACTCAGTATTCATAATGATAAAAAATAAGAACCTTTCTAATTCACTAGCTCTTTCAATAAATTTCACTATCACTTGGTTCTTTTCTCATCCTTAAAATAATAAGGTAATTGATTTCCAGTCTTGCCCTTGGTTGAACATGATGAATTTTAGCAACGCTAGTAGCCAGGATGGTAGATAAACACCAACTCAGTGCCTTCCCTAGAGGCACAGTGCTGAAGCAGAGCAACATTGCTTACTGAATGTTCTAACTGAAACAGTTTGTACAATTTCCAAACACGGTAATATAGGACTATGGAAAGTTAAATGAGATGGTGAATAAAAAGGAGGGTTATGGACACAGCCTTGGGGCAAAGCCTTAATTTTCACTGACTGTACACCTTTAATCATCGTTTGGTGTGTCTTAAAAACAAAGTCATTTTTTTCTCTGTACGTAGGATGTAGTAAGGTAGAAAGGAAAACACAGCAGTTTTCAAAGCAGTACATTCAAAAAAGACTTAGAACCAAAGCAGAATTTATGCACATTTTCCTATAAAGATCAGGAAGTTCTCTCCTTCAAAGTGCACAATTTGGTCAGCTTTTTCCTCAGTTCCCTCCATCCTGATTTTGTTTCAAAAAGCAGTGAAGCCTCCTATCATATTATCAAGAAATTTCACTGTTTGCTCTCAGATATGAGTAACTTTCACCCAGATATAGGGTTACTTATTTCTGTTACTTCTTCTAATAGAACTTTCAGAAAAATGTGGAAAAAAAAATAAATTGTTAAAGGCATTCTCTTCTGGTAAAGAGAACCACTTACCATTATGGAAACGTTTGCTTTAGCTTTATGATAACTTGAAAATACCTTGTTAAGCAGGTTTTTTAATTCATTCATATATCTCAAATTTGGGTCCAAAACTAAAACTATACTTGATTCATATGTGGAAGGAATAGATCTCAGTCCCCTGCTTAAACTCTTAGGTGGGACAGGTCTGCTCAGCATTTTGTTCTTATACATATGGTTTTGGAGCAGATGATATTTAAGAACATACAGGTAATTTCTCATGAACAAAATAACAAACGCCACTTAACTCTAGGTGTAGCTTTGCAAAAGTAGAAGAGATTAGCTACCTTCAGGAGTCGGAAGGCAGTCATCCAGCACGTCCTGCTTTGCTCGTCTTCAGCACACAACAACCGCAGTTCCTTGGTTTCATTTCTCACTCTGTTTGGCTTTAAAGTATTAGAGGGAAGTCAGACACATTCATTAGAAAACCAACAACACTGCAAGCTTAGAATCACTGTAAGCAGGGTAAAGGCAAAGTACAGTATTAGTCTAAAGAAGTAGCCAGAAAAAGCTCCCACCAAACTGAATTCAAAGCTCAGGAGAGGCTGACCATGCTTTGAAGGAAATCACTTTCTCAGCTGGGTCTGACAAGATCAAATGTTGATGCCTCCTGACTTTCAGAACCTGGTGTCACTGATCCTTGTAGGTCCCCTCCAACTCAGAGTATTCTATGATTCTATAGTTTGAAATAACCTGCAATCCTAGCAGTTTATAGGAACAAGGTACTCCGGCCATACTAGAACCAGATGTGGGCACAGTTTGGGTAGTTGGAGAGGTTTTTCGTTGTTGTTTGGTTTTTTAAATTATTAATATTGGTTTAGGTTTTGTTTCTTTATTTGGGGGTTTGGCTGGGGGTTTTTTTTTGTTTATTTTGTTTTGGTTTGGTTTCAGATCTGTGAGAAGTTTTATAAACCCCCATTTCTAAATGAAGGATGAAAGTTTCCAAAACTGAGGGTAACTGAAAGTTTGCTTCCATCAGTTCAGGATCTGTCCAGCAGCAAGTCTCTTTGAGGCAAACCTTGCTGTCTACCTCTGGAAGGGCTGCTAGGAAGGAAACTACTTCACTACTGTCATAAAACCAGCTCCCAGCCTTATTTTCTTCTCAGAAAATTAGTTTTCAAACCTTTGAAATACTTTCCAAATGAATCTTTCAGCACAACAGTTTTAAAAATCTTCCAAGGCAACTAGTTATTCTCATTTTCATTTTTTCAAGACGGTCTTCCTCTTTAAATAAAGGCAAACCCACAATAAAATTGCACCCCATCAGAGCTTGATCCTTTTCTGCTATATAGTTTTGGTGCTTGCTGTCCACAGAAACTTTTCTGTTTGATTAGAGAACTTGGAAAAATTTTCATCTGTGAGGTGAACCAAGGCCACCTCACAAGCACACCATGCTTCAGCACTGAGCTGCTCTTGCACAAAAATTTCCCAAACCAAAGGAGCACCAGATAAAGTGTTAAAAGTGTCACATAAAATGATGACAAGATTCACAGGACATGCCTGCCAAATGAAAGATGTTAAAGATCAAGTCCTTGTGACAGAAAAGATTTGCAGAGTTTTACATACAAATCCCATTTAGCTGGGGGTTGGGGTGACTCTGAGCTACCAACCCCGTCTGGAACTTTAGAGGAACTCAGTGAGAAGATTTACCTTTATACAAAATCCATATTCTGCAGGGGCATTGTACAACTTCTTGCCTGCTATCAACGAGAAGATATTGCTGTCTTCTAGGTCAGCCAACAATTGCAAATGTCTTGGCTCCTGGGGAAATAACATGATTTAGCATAGGTAAGTGAAAGGTTTTGGAAGATGCTGTGCAAGTTCTGCAGTTTCTCAAGCCCAGCCTCCAACAGAGGGCAGTGCACGAACACTGCTCCTCTCCCAGGCAGCCTCAAGTGGCCATGGCACACACCCCTTTCAGATCAGCCTACCAGCAGAAAGTGCTTGGTACAGGAAGCTCACAAAATACTGACACAAAACCATCACATTTTAAATGGCCTGGCCTATTACATTGGTCCGGAGAAATCTGAAGGTTAGCAAAACTTTAGGGGCCACAATGATGTTGCCTGGCTGGTTTGTTTTTATTTTATAATGAAATTGTATGGCTGTGTTCATGCATTGAGAGCCCAGGGCTTGACTGTCATTTGATCATGCCTTACTTATCTTTTTCTATGGAACAAAAAAAGGGAACACTATGTGGAGATTAAAAAAATAAAAAACAGCAAAAATACCCACTGTAAAAGCAGAAAATGCTTTCACATGCTAGTAGTGTGCAGCTTCTTTTTTAATCTTACCTTTGAAGTTCCTTTTGTAGAACAATAAAGTCCTGATCTCCTCAAACACATAAACAGTTTCTTCCATGATTTCCTACCCAGCTCTTTCACATGCAAGAAACCTTGAATTTCAGGACAGCTACTGGAGTTTAAAAAGTTCTGTTGGAGAGGAAAATGTAGATGAACATTGTATCCTATGGATAAATTATAAAATTGTGACTGTATTTGCAGAATGGGGAAGAAAATGGCAAATCACTTTGCTGACTTGAGGTGCAGTTTCTAGGCTTCAACTGACCTAGATGTTTCATCTGATTTATGACCAAAACATATATTCCTGCTCCTCCATTGCATCTACCTGGCCATCTCCTCCTGCAACTGACACCTTCCTATTCTCTGCATCAAAACTTAAATCTCAAAAAAGCTATTGCTTCCCTGTATCCCCATTCATCTTGCACCTGGCCTGAAGGGAGAGAAAATAAGCTTATTAATTCTTAAAATAACACCTTGTCACAGCAATTTTGGTAAATAGTCTAACTTAGAAACATTGGCCAAAATCTCCATCTTTATCCTAGTTTTTGAAAAGGAAGAGCCTATTTCAGGATTTAAAGTTGTCCCAAGACAAGAGGCATACTAGACAACAGAGTATTTAACTGAAAATAAAATGTAGAGCAGTCAAGTAAGTGCCAACAATTATACCAGACTTCAGGACTGAGAAACATTTAAGTTCTTGACATAAGCAGAGGGAGCACATATAAAATAATTTGATTTCTGATATATAACAGGAAGGAAGAATTAATTATGGTAGGAGAACTGATGAATTGCTCCCTCATTACAACAGGCCAAGTTTTTAAATGACAGAGGGCTTGATCATAAAGTTAAATGCCAAATTAAAATTGAACAAATATAAAGAAAAATGCATAAACTTGGTTGGCCTAGATGTCTCTGCAATTCTTTAAAAGTTGTGTTTTGGTGTGGACAACGTCCACAGGAAACAAAACCAAAACACAGCGCCCTGTGTCAGAATTCTTACTTGCATTAAACCCTATTTTTTTTTCCACTCCTCCTCCTCATGTCATTTAACAGAACGGGAAAGAACAATCAATTTTCTTGCTATTTGTACAATGAATCCACTTCTCAGCTGTGAAAGGGAAAGACCAAAAGGAGAACAGATTCTTTTTGTCCAGTCAGTTAAACTAAGATGGTAAGCTTTTTTGCATTTCTGAGCCAGGTTGAGACTAGGGAAAACAGATCCCACTGATTTAATGCTACTGTCATGACTAAAAATATTAGCTCTTAATGTAGTATATGATATCATGAGATGATATTTAATATTCTTCCCTGTTATGCGTATATATCTAAAACCAGTGAAATTACCAGTTTTTAAGGTGGCCTCAGATGCAACATGCTTAATGACAACTAGGCTGCAGGAGGTTTACCTTCAATAAATTACAACTGCCATCAAAATTCTGAAAAATGGTTGTGTGTTTTTTAAAGGAAAATAAGTACTTAATATAAAAAATTTAGTAGAAATATTTGTATGAAAATGAAAGTGCAAAAAATAAAATTTTTAATGACAGTTTTTTATGGGTAAATGATGAACTAGAGGAAATCTGCTCACCCTCTTTCCCCCATTCTCTTGTGTTGTTAACCCCCATGACTTATGCTGCTCCAGGACTGTACCTTTCTGAGCCTTCCCAGAAGCAAACTCCCACCTCACGAGGCTGTACGGTTTTCCTTTTGCTACCACTTGAGTTACCCTCCAAACTTTTCTATCTTCAAGAACATTTCACTCTTTTGGGGAGTCCTGCTGCTTGTATTAACAAGCAAATTCAGTTCTTCACTGAAACTACAGGAAGAAGGGTCCAAGGTGTGAAGACTCTCTTCCTACCAGTCTGTGGCAATGCCACTCCATGCCAGTTTTGGTTCCTGATTACAACCTCATTGCACATGACTTTCATTTATAATTCCAGAAATTGGCTTGATTTTTCTTTTTTTTTGTTTGCTTGTTTCCCAGATATAAGTGGATGCTAATGTTTTAAAATCTTCTCAGTGAATGTAGAACCAGAATTTAATGGACTTTGAAATGGTTATGGGACAAAATGAATGCTCTGGATCAAAAGTCAGTGGAAACTTGTCTTTAAACAGAGAGTCAGTGCATATTTGCAAACATGCAAAATGACAGAAATCAAGCTAGAATCAGTTATTTGTATATTTATATTCTTAATATATTTGTGCTTTATAATTTGCTTGTTATTCATGATACTGTCTTCCAGGCACCATGGTTGTATGTTCTTAGTACAGTATTTCTTTAATAAACTGTGTTTTAATTTGGTTCCAGAGTAGAATGTCCACAGGTTGAGAAAACAAGTGAAATGAGAAGGATTTAACTATGGGCTTAAGATTGGAGTGCTAAAATGGAGAGATTTAAGTGGATCACTTGCAGGTCAGAGAGGTAGCCCACCCTCCAGCACCATCCTTGAAGGCCAAACAACTATGCCACCAGCACGGTTCATTTATGAGCAAGCAAGAAACTGCAGATTGACACCAAAACTTGAGCAGAAATGCAGCACACACGCCACCACCACGCAGATTGCACAACTCTACCAACACATAGGCATAAGGAACACACCCCAGCAATTTAACTCGGGGAGCTTTAAATGGGATTACTTTGCAAATACTGTGTACAAATTTCTACTTGCACTTACTTCTTAGGGCATTATTTTTCTATACAAAAGAGCAGCTAGTTGGCTGAACCATGGGGAAGTTGGTCCTTATTGTCAATTCTTGCCAGGCACAAACATGGGACACAGAAAGCAAAAGCAAAACCTCTCATCATCTCAAACTCATCTTCTAATATCCACTTGCATTTTTACACTTTCTCCTGTGCTATGATGTGGAGTAAAGAAGAGTACTTCTGTTCTGCCTTTTATAAAAGGTATGTTTGTTTTTCTAGAAATATATCTGCCAAGACTGTTTGCAAGTAACATTAGGTGGCTAAACCAAATACCCACAGAGTAAGTTGAGTATTAATGGAACAAATATGTATGACCATAGCTATGAATACTTTGTGTTTACAATTTGCACCTCAATGCCACCGGGTAAGATCTTTGTCAGATATTTTCAACTATAGCCCCGTATGCTAATTCACTATACTGGTCTTTCTCTGACTGACTACTTTCCAGATTTCTGAATTCTTTTCCTTCCTTCCTCTCAACTCCTCCCCTCCAATTCCAAAACCTTCTTTGTCCATACAGATAATTTACAGTACCTGCAAAAGTTGTGACTGTGGGATACTGCCATTTGTTTGCTGGCACCAGGCAACCATTTGTTCTGGAAAGAAATTCTAGACACAAAAGAAAGACAATTGGAAGTCACATTATATTTGAACACTTACAGAGAACTACTGACATTTTATTCTGGTCATTAATTTTTTGGAACTATCACTATTAAATCAATTTGGAGATCCCTTGACACAGAAAGTAATACTAGGGCTTTTCAAGTGCAGTTCTTCCCTTCCTTATGCTCACCAGATGCCCATACAGACAGATTGTGAATTTTTAAAATATCTGATATGCAGCATTTCATAAGTGCATTTTCCTCTCACTTCCTCTTCTACTGAGGACTTTTAAGGATCTTTAACAGCCTCTACTTCTTGGGAAGGAAAGGATGAATGGTCCTGTAAGCTGAGTATGCAGTGACTCCTTGCTTATTGCACCAATGATTTGACTTAAGGTTTATTCCTCCAGTTCCCCTTTTATCTGCTATGTTGTAAAATTCCTGTGTAATTTGGTACACTGAATTTACTATACACAGAAATGACATGAAATCATTCTTTAAGTTTTTAAACATTATTTGAAGCATGGAGACATACAGAAATGCCTGAAATAAAACAATGACTGATTATAACAAGATGAATCACAACAAAAACATTTCCAGTTTAAAACATTTGTCACTCTTCAGGAATATAAATTTCAGTCTTTAGGGCATGAAGAGAAGGGCTGAAGAAGAGTCACCCTTCTGCCAGGTAAGTTGCACAACGAGTTATGAAAGCTAACATTTACCAGCCTCTCTTGAGTAGAAACAGTGCCATATGGCAACAGCTAATGCAACGGATAGGGAGCCTTCGCATTCTTACACCGCAAGAATGATTTATTCTGTGATTGCAGGAGCCTGGGACTGAATGCCAAGCATTCTGGGTTTTACTCCCATGCTCTGCTATTAATTATAATATACCACATGAAACTAACCAGCTCCTATGATACCAAAACTTCTACACAATGCTGAGATGTTCTTAGGTTATCAGATGGTGAGATCAACAGAAGTGGAAAACTAGGAACACTCCATGTACAGAAACATTTCACAGAGTAAGTCAAGGCACAGACTCTGAAACAAGCACCAGCAGATGACAAATGTACATGCAAGCACACGTGTGAGGCTGCAGCAACTGTGCACTTGCATCTATGAGCAAAGCAATTAATTTATTACCCGCAGTTACTTCAGCAATGAGCTTAAATATGACCTCATGTGTCTTTTATTCTCTCGCACCACAGATGCCTGACTGACCCAAGATCTGTTCTTACCTAACCACCTCTGGATTACCCTTCCTCAGCTATCTCAACGGGTCGCACCAGCTGACATTGGTTCATGCCAACAGTCTGCTCCAACATAATTGTTTAGATAAAATGTGAAAAAGTCACCCTCAGATAAGCAGTTACACAGTAAGCAGCTTGAAATTACAACTTTCAAAGGATCTTAGAAATGCAGGAATAGGTACAGCTATGGCATACAGTACTTGTCAAGCATGGGTGTACAGAGGACATAGAGAGAGGGCAAGCTACTGTGATCAGTAAAGAAGGCAGAGCACACTAGTAAAAAAGCACAGCCAGAAGTGAAACAATGTTCAACATACGTAGCAATAAATTGGAAATTCCTTGTATGGATTAAGTATTTTAGGGGTTACCCAGATAGGTTTGGTGTTTTATTAATTATTACAGTCAGAAATAAAAATATTTTTATACTGCTTGTTATGTGATGAATTTGCTTTGAATCAAGTAACTTTGACAATAATGAGTATATTGCACTTCTGATTGTTTTTCTTAAACCAATGAAGATTTCCCAGTCTTGGTCACTCTCCAACATAACTACATACATTTTGAAACAAATATATTTAGTAACTTGAAAACACTTGGGGTTTTTAGGCTAGAAGGAAAATACAAGGAATTTAAATATTGATTAAAATTTCTTTGGACATATTTCTATTAGTTGGTTGCCTATTTTTTAAATAATAAATGTTTAAGACATAACAGGGGCCAGCAATGTTATTGCAACCCACCCCTCTGTGGTGTAAACAACTAAGTAATGAGACTCACCATGGGATTTTTGAAAAATTCATATTTTGCGTAATTCTTCCTGAACAAAAATTTGCTTTCACTTCCCATTGTGGATTCAACTTGAACTATGAGCTCATGATCTTCCAAGCACCTCTCTGTGGAAAAAGAACACTATGTTAACACAGAGCCAACCAGCAGGAGTGAGACCAACTAAGAACAGAAGTTAAAACAACCCAGTGCAATTCCATTACCTTTTAAGAAATTAGCAAAACACATTCTAGCTTTCAAACCACATTGCCATGAGGCAATCCTTTACTTTGTAATGTATTACAAAGTTTAACATTATATGGCAGTGTTCTTCAAGGAATTCCTGTATCAGGGCTTTATAAGCACAGACTTTTGAGAAAGGAATAGATTTTTTTTGTGTGTGCAGTAGCTACAGTAATACAGACAAACCTCTTCTTTTGGCACCAGTGCTGTGGAACTGGCAAGGTGGACAGGTTTAAGGGGTGTCTTGCAACCCAAGACAAGGGGGAAAAATGTTACAGAAAGGCCACTGTTAGGTCTTGAACTGTCACAGAAATACAGTGTTGTATTTGATCACACTCTATAAAACCAGTTCATTTCAAGGTGAACTTCAGGCCTTTATTGTAGATGCTAGACAATGGGGTTTATTATGAAAGAGGTCACAGGATCTACTTTACAGGAATACTGACAGAGACAAATGTTTTGTACACATGACAGGGCAATTTTCTGCTCTAGATTTGGTTACAAGGTAACTCCCCATAGCCACCACTTCTCTGGTCAAAAGAATGGCACATCAAAGCATGAACAGATAGCTTAACAAACCCAATCTACTGAAAGTAGTAACTCAAAAGAAGGCAACTGGCTAAGTGTGCACGACTTAATGAACTCATTATCTTGACAAGTCTTCAGAACTTTCTGAGAAAATACTTAGGTATTTTTCAAAAGTTTTAACTAGTCAGTGCTTTCATGCCTTATATAATACAGAATTTAAAAACTAGGTCAAACAAAACATAACTTCTGCAAAGCTTTAAACAAAATGCCTGTGACTTGCTGACCAAAGAAGTTTGGAGAGTCCCTTCCCCACTTTGTGTTCCTGCACTCCTTGTATTCCTACAGTAAGAAATGCCAGGGTGCCACCTAAGTTCTCTTGGCTTGTTTTCAGGATAGAATGCAAGCATTCATTGGCATCTCAAAAAGAGCAAGCTCTGGAATATCACTTGAATTACTGAACTCAGCGGATTACGTGGTGCTCTTTGATTGAAAATTTAACCTGTGACTGAATGATCCCATCATCTTTTCCACCTGCATTTAGGTTGTCAGTCATCACCAGCTCACTGATGACTTCAGCATTTAATGTGCATTTGTGATGTCCGGCTTTGCTACAGATTGTGTTTTCAAAGGGGTTAACATTGAACAACCTCCATAGTGGGCTGCTCTCAAACAAAGAGCTGTTTCTTAGTGCATCAGGCGTAACACCACTTTGAAGGGACAGTTCCCTGGACTAATGTGTGCAACAATACTGCTACGGGGTGGCTTTTAAATAAAGGACACTTGGCACCACCTCAGCATTCATCACCTAAACCTACACATTTCTAGGGGCTTTGCAGATAAAATTTCAGATATTGCTAATCTGGTGCTACTATCATGGTTTTTAAGCAACTGGTGAAGTCAAATCTCCATATTGTGATGAGGACTGTGGGCCTATGAGGGTGAAGGACCTGTTTTTTAAATTATGCTTCCTCCAAACAACATTTAATTACATTGGTATGAAGCTTCATCACAGTATGAACCCCAAAAGACCACATGTCCTGTTACAGTCTTGTTCTGCCACCACCTAAAGTTGTGGTCTTCGCCTTCCTAACACATTAAAAATTACTTGTCAGGAACAAATTGTTCTGAGGAAATGAAGTATAGATGAACATTTGTCAATTGGTTTTGTATTTCAACGTTTAGTTTGTGTAAATATACTTAGTGCCTGTTTCTTAGATGCTTTAGACAACTGACCTAGATGTATTCTGTTACTACATCAAGACCCTTTTGAGATTCTGTGGTAATACTCTAAATGACCTAATGTTTATGTTTTCATTTTGATGGTCAAAGCCATCTTGGAGAAAAGATGCAGCATTTCATAGCACGTGCATGCAAAAAAAGGAAGCTAGTCCTGGTCAATTTGCTATTACTTCATAGAAGTTGTACACTTGGGAAGTGCCTGGTATTTTGCACTCGGTTGGTACAAACGGGATGAACTTGACACACAGCCTCAGCCCTGCTTTGAGCTTCCTGCTACAAAACTAGAAGCACAGATGTCAGCCTGTTAATTTCAGTTCAATAGGTCAGCCTGCCTTCAAGTGGCATTGCTGTTGAAGTGACCAGAAATGTGTCCTTTCAGTTCATCTGATAGGCCCCACTCAGTCTCCTCTACACACTTCCTGGACTAGACTTTCCCCCTACCCCACCCAAGTTAACCTGCATTATTATCAGAACTTCTACTGAACTCTAGCAGTGATACAAGGTGGGAAAAGGAGCTGGATTCCATCATGATCAACTCACAGGCATAGCCCAAAATTCCCAATCAGAGAATCACTACGAATGACAGGTGGATCCCTGTATGAAATAGCCCACCCTGATTTTGCATTTAAGCAAGCACTGTGTTTAACTGTTCTACTTTTAATTCGCTCATATTAAGGGAAATCAATGCATGTTAACAAAAAAAATCTAGGTACAAAACTGCAGCAATGCTGCTTTCTTCTAGCCCTCACATATTTCAGAGCCCTGCGACGTTCTCTCCTGCTCTAACTGTATTTAGTAAGGTGTACAGTCAATTCTGGAACTGGAAAAATGAAGTCTGTAGGTAGGGAGGGATTCTTTCAGTGTCCAGACACATACAATCAATCATGTGAATGTCTTCACCATTTTTTTTTTTTTTGTTAATGTCCAATACATAGAACTCTGTCCCTGTCTTAAATTGATAATAGTTAAGCCTGGAATAGAACACAGGGAGAATACCACATTTTATAAATAGGTTAGGTATACTTATAGTAGCAAATGAAATAATGGGACCAATTCAAATTTCATAGACTGCCTAAATAATGACTACAACGTGCTTTAGATATTAGTGGTACGGTGCAGCAGGAACCACTTTCAAATGTCAAATCAAGAAAGTCTGATGGCAAATTGTCACACCACTGCCTCCAGTGACAACACAAATATTTTGTACGCCAAATAACTGTTTTAAGTTATGTGCAAACACACGTTTTATATGGAATATAAACATTAATTATATGGAATATACTTGGCTATGTGTGTGAAGTGAACAGTGAGGTGAGGGTTCCTTACAAAGCGGGACCTTGAAGACCAACGCAAAAATAAATATGCAGCTGGCTTCAAAAATTTGATCTTGTCCTCAGTCTGTCCAACAGTAAAACAATGGATTGGTTCTTCAAACCAAGCTCTTTTGGAAAGTACTATCAGGCAAAATATGGGAAGGGGAAAAAAAAGATAGTGAACTAAATGAAGGAACTTCTCTCTTTTGGTGAACTTCAAGACTATCAGGTAGAGCATTAAGTCAGTAAGGATGTATTGTATAACAAATAACGTCTTCTAGAAACACAGAATTCTGACTGCTCTTTAACCATACTTCTTTTCACATACAGTATTTATTCACCACTTTTTCACACTTATACTAGCAATCTTATATCTAGAGGAACAAATATGGACCATCAGATGCCTGATGGTAACTTCATCCAGGTTGCAGACTACCCTGACAGTCTCTAAAATACAGGAAAGCATTTAAGCTACAGACAAGCTAGAAATAAGCAGCCAAATAATAAAAAATTCAATCTGCAACCAAAACTGGTGGAAGCATAAAAGTTGGTATTTAAAGTTTACTGAATATGTATGCTTTAGACCCCAAATTCAAGAAACTGGATGATGTTGTCTCCTGTTAAATGAACTCATTTATTCCCTTTTCTGTCCTCATCCTTTCAAATATGTGAAATCTGTATAATTACATTTTCTTGAATTCTTTAAATATTTTTTTCTTTGTCTGTTGGCTTTACACCCCCAAAGGCTGCATTACTTCTCACACAGATCTACTGTGTGGCCTACAGGGGACAGCCCTGTGGAACGAAGTTTGGTGGCTGCTGAAGCCCCAACCTGCACACCCCATTTCTCTGGGGGCCCGCTTTGTGCTTCAGTGTGAAACAGAGGTCCAAAGCAGGCAGGTCCCCATGTATATAAATGCAGCCCGATAAGTATCTTGCTCTTTTCCCATCATTGTTAATTACCAAGTTATTTGTGTGTAAACAGAAGCTTTTGATTTCCTAATCAGCCTCCTGCCCGATTCATTCAGAGATGTCACACACCAGAGTTTGACAGCACAATTAGTCACCATGGAAGCTATTGTGATGTCACAAACACTGAATTGTGGCATCATTGAATGAATCTGGCAGGAGAAGGATGTTGGTTACAAAGGAGAAGGCTTCTGTTTACACAATACCTTGGTAATCAGCAATGATGGGAAAGAGAATATAGAAAAAGAGAGCCTGGTAGTTTAATGAGCATTGATAAAACTGAAAATTTGTAAAGGTTTTTTAGAAGCGCATGTGGCGTATTAAGCTTCGGAGATAAAGATTCTGTAATTTATACCTTAATTCTTCACCTCACCCTATGTCCTCAGAACTGAAAGTATATCACAGACACGGATCAGTGAGTGTTTCATGTTAATTTTTTCATATATTTCTACGTTAGGAGAGATAATAAAACCACTAAATAATCAGAATATCCTACGTGTTTGGCTTTTTTTAAGTGTTAGTCTGCAGAGCAGTGAATTTATTAGTGTTTAACAGTATTGGTTTAAGGCATCGCATTTCCAGCAAATCATTTCCATTTTTTATTTGTAAGGGTTCTGAATTACATTTTTAGACATAAAACCCCCTCTGTTAGCTACAGATAGCATTCACAATTCCAGTGCTGGCGATTGCAGCTTATGATTTTGCCTTCCTCTGTTTTCTAGAAAAAACAGTCCCCATGAAGTGTATCGACTAATACTCCAAATGCTACACTTTTTAAAGCGTTATTGTATGCTTCGGAGAATTATAGGTAGCATTATCTGAGCGATACGCTGTTGCAAGCTGCACAGCAGAACCCTGTAACTAATCAGTGCCACAAAATAACAGGAAAAGCAAGACTGAATAACATGAGATCCTTTCAGGTACTGTAATTAAACCAATTCACGGTGTTATTTAATTCCCCACGGTTCTTCCTCTTGCTGCCTTCTTGAAACTGTAACCATGACACCTTAATTTCAATCAGGTGGAGGAGCTGCTGCCTGGAGAGCAGATACCACCGCTGGTCCAGAAATTGCCCATGGATTTGCGGGTGGTGCCACCATTTTTTCCCTGCCTGAAGTCAAGTTTAGCCAACCCCCTCCCCCACCTCAGCATGTCAAGCTTTCATAAGCATTACTGTAGGTACGTAAGGCTGAGTCTGTTCGCCCAGGTCTCCCAGCTGGTGATGAGCTGAGCTGTTTCATAGGACTGTACTCTAAGGATCAAGCTTAATTTGCCTAAGCTGTTTATTTGCAATAGCTTCAGACACAGCAAGGTAGCAACTGAGCGCTAGCATGAAGATTAGACAATTCTTCTTTTTTTTTTAATAATAAAAAATACAAGGATGGGAAATAAGGGAAGGACTTTAAATGGCTTAAACGCTTAAAACATCAAATTGTAATACACAGAAAGCACGTATGTGACTTCAGCTAATTGTACAAATAAAAGCAGTGGAAAAGAAAACGTTCTGTCTGGAAGCACATTTATATGAATTACACATATTTTATGTTCCCAGGTAACCATGCCACCCCTTTGACCATTCCCTACCTAATCCTAGGTGAGGGTGATGCTCCACTAGAGTCCAGCTGTTATCATCCACACAATGACTTTTGTAAACGAGCAGCTGACAGAGGTCCCTGGCTGTCATGTCTGCTAGAATCTCGACCACTTTGCTTGTTCCATCTTCACTAAAGACTTTTACATCCTGCAACATAAAGGGTACACTTACAGATCAACAGCTCTGAACATAGGCAAACCACACAGCTACTGTAGAAAAGCATCATCCTCTTGGTGTGAGGGTTCCAAGCACCTTGGCAGCCAGGACAAATGAAATGGATGATTCACTTTATAACACTTTCTCTCGATGCCCCCTAGACCTATTTCCCCTCCCCCCTCCCCAACACCTCCCTGCACTAAACAAAGATTCAGCAGGGTTAATACGACCACGTACACAGGAAAAGTGAGAGAGCAGGTTCTGTATAAAGCTGTGTAAGGTAAGCAAACGTGAAACAATGTCGAGAGAGTACTTTGGCAACAGTGGGCGAGAGAAATCACATCCAGTCAAACACAGACAATTTTCATTGCGATCCCATAGGAGGCCTCTGAACAGTCACAGAGGAGCAGGCCGAGACCCCGAAGATTTAAAAAGGCTCTCTTGTTCCCCACTAACTTTTGATTGTTTCATGTGGGGAAGTCCCACTCGCAGTTTGCCGGCAAATCAATTACCTAGCAGAGTCCACACATTTCTCTCCCTGCCCTGACTCCTCTTTTGATCCCAGCTTGAAAGTAGTTTGAAACCAAATCTGCATACGCTGCACATCCTAAATATCAACGGGGATGAGAGAACAAGTCAAGAACCTTCTCCCCCACCTCCTGAATTATACAGATGCTTTCCTCTTTGCATTGTTCTGCTCAAGCCAGAGACACTTCCCGCAAAATTATTTCTCCGGGCAAACGTGCAGGTCCCAGATTTAAATCAACTCCGTGTTTAAAACGCTTCCCATCCTAGCGAGAGAAGGAGAGCCTAACAAAAACCCGGAGGGTAATTCGATATGGAAAATCTTACCTCAACGGCACGTAAAAGGCAGCAGTCGGAGGAACAAGATGGCATTTTAAATGGGGATTGCCTCTTGAGAGTTAGTTCTCTGCCTCCGCCGACCCTGTGCAGCCTGCGGCTGGGCGCCCGGGGAGCCGGCGGCGTCAGGGGCGGCCGTGCCCTACCTGTCACGTAGCCCCTGCTATGGGGACTGTTTCTGGGGAGGGAAACAACTCTGCCAGAGCTCCACTCAAAGGGTTACACGCAATCTTTGCGGTAGTGAATCAAACCACACTGTGCAGACCAATCCTAGCCCTCCCTCCGACTGATGTAATCATTTCCCACACACTATCAGACTTCCAAATTATTCCCGCCTCCCCCACCCCCCAAAAGAAAAAGAAGGAATTACAAAGGAAACGTGGGGTTTTTTATGAGGACCTCGGGGCGCTGGAGCCCCCAGGGGCGGGCGCGGGGCGCGGACACGCGTGTGCTGCTGCTGCTGCTGCTGCCCCGGCGCCGGGGCCGCTCCCGCCCGCGCTGATGTCACCGCCCGCAACTTGGGCTCCTCAACTTCCCCGCCGCCGCCGCTCCCCGCCCGGGCCGGCCCCGCGCCGGGGGACAGCGAGCACGGCCGCCCCCGCCCCCCGCGCCCCGGGTAGGCACGAGTTCGAGCCCGGCGAGGGAGGAGTTAAAGCCTCATCCAGCCCAAGTGACTCAAACCCGCGCGTTCAGGAAACGGCTCCGTCTGACAGCAGGGATGAGGCAGCTCTTTCAGAAGTGGGCTCTGGGGAGGAGAGGAGAGGGAATCCCTCCCGGTTGCTCTGGGGAAGGCACGCGTGCTGTGCTGGGTTAGGGCTGCGCTCCTGCCAACGCTCGGCCCAGCCAGAGGCATCCTCACACACTCGGGAATTTGCTGGGTGTGGGGGCGCCCCCGTTTTCTGTCCTGGGGGCAAGTCTCTGATGTGCCACTAGCGCCGTGTGGCAGCAGAGCCCCGCCTCACACCCGCAGCGTCCCGGCCCGGGGGGAAACGAGGGGATGGATGCCCGGGACATCCACTGCCCCGCAGAGCCCGAGGGGGAGCAGCTCCCGTGTTCCCCCCCAGGATGGGCGAGCACACCGAAAAGCCAGTATGCAACAAGACAGAAAGTAGCTGTTCTGTTTGTTTCAGTGGGGAATGGGAGAGTAATACCCGCTTGATATTCTTTTTTCTTCTACTTTTTATAGTACAGCCAAAAGTTGGTGGTGAAAGAATCCTTTTCTACTTTCAGGTCACTCTGTGCACGTAACTGCACTTTCTGTATTGAAACTAAACTCTTTTGGATGGATTTCCTGCCTCGGGAACCAACCTGGTGACATCATCCATTCATTAGTCACGAGAAGCACAGCCCTCTGCTCTCCGCCTCGGCTTCCACAGGGGAGCCCGAACCGGGAATACGCCACAGCAAACACCACTTTGGCAACTCCTGGAGGACAAACCTCCCCTCTTTTCCTTTCCTGCTGGGAACAAGGCAGGACAGACTGCACCTGGTCATTGCCAGTGCCAAGTTCCAGAAGAGAGGCAAAGCTCTTCTGCTGAGGGTGCCCCTCCAGACCGTGCAGGTGGAAAAGAAAGAGCTGTAAGACAACCACCACACTTTTCTCTGCTCCCAAGCATGGAAAGCCTTAATGCCGTGTGGCCACTGGAAGAAAGCTGCAGCTGTCTTTTATGCTCATTCATGCTGTGCTCTCTCGGTATGAAGTAAAGGGGTCATGGGTACGTGTCCCACCCTCCCCCTCCTTGCCCAGAGTCTGAGCTGATGCTGATGCTGATGCCAGCCTCCCTAAAGTACCACAGCACTTCAAACTATTGGATATCCAACGCTCCAGTTTGGTGTACGACTGCTGTAACGCCATGTTCCCTCCTCCAGAGAGCCAGGCCGCAGAAGCAGCACCCACCATCCCCACACCACAGCCACTATGGGAGTTGGGTTACAAACATTGATATGTTCATTCGTGGGACCAGTCAGCCCAGGGTGTTAACAGTGCCTTTAAAGCCCAGGGGCTGGAGTGCAGAGGGTGGGCAGCGTGAACACAGTGATGAGCAAGTTAACTTCACTATTAATAGTGCTGTGTTGGCCATCAAGGACAGAGCAAGGCCATGTATCACCACTGACATCACAGATATAAAACACTGCATCAGGAGGGGATGCAATGGCCTGAGCTGAACCTTGCCCCAGGGGACAGGAGAGAGGCAGAAGTGAGAAGAAACCCTGTGCCTCTGCAGAGGCAAGAGTGTAACAGCCCCTAGGAGGCTTACATGGAAGGTAAGGGGATTTTATGCCCCCACACAACGCTGCAGAGTTATGAAGTATAACCACAAATACAAAACCAGCTCGATGACAAAGCTTCACCTCCAACTTTCTGACAGTTTCTTGACAAAAGACACAGACAACTGTACTCCTGTATCACAGAGGGGACTGAATTTAAAGTCAATTGGTCAAATCCAATTCTCTCACTTCTCCTTTTTCTTTTTCCCCCTAAGGAAGCACCTCACACTTTAAGGGCTCTCTATTCAAACTTCTTTCAGCAGAAACACTGTTTCACTTCCAAAATTGATTTGGGGCCTATTATCTACAAAGGAAAATGAAGCAGGATTTATTTGCATAAAATACTCCAATAATGAAAACACTTAGCCTGATGAGAGGTTCAAAAAGTTAGTCTGACACTTTTGCCCTGCATCCCTCCGAGAAATGCAATGAAATGCAACAGCAGACTGCCTGCAACAGTGATTTACAAAAGGCCCTAATTACGTCAGCAGCACAAGGCACCTTCTATTCAAAATTAAGGTTAAGAATGCTAAGCCAACCAGAGCACTATATTGGCTGAACATTCAGTGCTTTACAGCGCAAAGGAGCAGATAACAGACTGCACCATTGTTCTGGGAAGAAGTCTTCCCCCAAGCTTTTCTTTTCTTTTTTCGAAAGACAAAAAGACTTAAAAAATTAAAAATTTAAAAGAACATTAATATTCATCACTTCAGTGGTTTCGTTTAATGGGTCACATATCTTGAGTATCTTCATGGCTGTTTCATCTTCCAGCCTCAGTTCCTCAACCTCACTGCAGTATTTTGTGTCTATCAAGTAAAGCAAATATTTTAGGAATGTGAAGGGAAAAAAAAAAAAAAAAAAAAAAAAAAAAAAACACAAAAAAAAAACCAACCCAACAACAAAAACCAGAAAACCCGAACAGTCATGTGATAGTCACATCATTTCTTCTCTGCTTTTTATGCTATTTCTCTCCTTTTTCTTCAGAACAAAACCTATGACTATACACAATGATCACAGAAATTCACTCTCTTACACGATGTTATGCTGAAAATCTTCAGTGGCAAACAGATCAACATTTGCATTCTACAATCTGAAATTAAACAGTGTAATTTATAGCAGTGCAGACCAACCTGTGATATCCTGGGTTATGACTCCAAACATAAGAAGGAAGCACCAGTTATCAGAAGGCCCTCTGACTGAAATCTAATAGATGAAAGGTTTCAGTACACTAGCTCTTCGAGAGTTCCCCTTTATAAGAGATGCAGATCAGAGACTTCACAGAAAGCTATTAAAATACACTGAAGAGACATTACTAAGAGCTGCACAAACAGAAAATCAGTCCAGCAAGTTTTGACTTCAATCTCCCAGTTTCACTCATCAAGATTGTTCAGACATGACAATCATACAATGAGTGAGGTAAATAGAAGGAAAATGGAACTGAAATGTATGCATGTACCTTGTGCAAGCTGAAGCAGCTATTTACTGCAGAAGGCACCTATGTACCAGGCAGGTACTTGCTGTTTTCACTGGAACCCTGTTTTGATGAGATCTTTTTTCTAAAATCTTTTTATAATCAAAGCTTATCAGCTCACAAGAGCAGAGTCAGAGTCACTGGAGAAATGAGGAAGCTTTCAATTAGGTCAACTCAAAGCTGTTGAAGACTCAAGCTCAGCCTGCAGGCTACCCTTGAACTGCTATTTGCCTGGTTGAAAAAGCAACAAATGAAGGAAGGTTTTGCTTCCTAAAGTTACAAACCTTTGAAAAAGAAAGGCCTCTAAGCATGCTCTGTGCACACCTGACAGGCAAGCAACTCAGTCAACCAAATCTGCATGCTGGAGCACCAGCCAGTCCTCCTTTACTTGGCCAGCAGCATAAGGGCAGCTTTATAAAACATGGAAATTTCAACTGCTGCAATGAAATATATAGGTCAACCCTATGGCTTTTTTTGCCTTCTCTGTTGCACTGCTCATGCAAAAAAATAGCCCTTCAGACAAACAGCAGTGGTAACAGCACTATACCGTGGATAAGATCACCTATACACAAGGCATCAGATAGTACTTCCTTATAAAAGAAAAAAAACTGTGAGGTATTTGATCATTGCTTTTTTTCCCCCTTACATATACACATAAAACCCTTGGAAATACTGAGGTTAAGGTTCTCATAGCAACATTAACTCTCTCCTCTGGCATACACTATATTTAGGTACACATTTAAAAGCCTATGAACAACGAAGGAGAACAACTGTTGTACGATGAAGATCTTAGTCTATGACTTTCATATTCAGAACAGCAACCTAAAAAAAAAAAATTCCCACAACCTCCCACTTTAGTTTGTTACGTTTTAAAACCTTCATTCTGTCCCCCTTCACTGGGCTATTGAGTTTTAAACCCATTTCCAAGGGTCAGAGGAATAACCTGACCTGAAGGGGAATCATAATATCTTATGTTCAGTGGTCATCAAAACCAATACTTAAGTCCTAAACTCCATGAGGGTTGTACCAGCAAGAGAGGTTTTGGGAATCACAGAGACGGGCAGGGCAGGATTAGTGCCGGGTTCAGGTCAGCATTGGTATTTGGAGGGTTAGCTCTTCTCAAGCCATCATGTATGAACATCCAGTCACACATGAACACAGTAATTTTGCAGAGTTACATTCCTTGTGAAAGTAAGGGAGAGCGATGGAGTAACTCAACATCTAAAGCTCATGACAAAGGCTCCTGATTCTGGACTTAGAAGGGATGCTGTAAGCTATGTTGGCTGAATTCAGGCCACTGTGGTGATTAATTGAGCAAACACCTCTCTGAACTATTTACGTCATGGTTTAACCCCAGCCAGCAGCTTAGCCCCACACAGCCACTCACTTACTGCCCCCAGTGGGATAGGGAAGAGAGCTGATGGGAATAAAGTAAGATAACTGATAGGTTGAGACAAAGACAGTTTAATCAGGAAAACAAAAGCCATGCATATGACCAAAGCTAAACATGAAATTCATTCCCCACTTTCCATGGGCAGGCAGGTGTTCAGCCATCCCCAGGAAAGCCCATCATAAGTAATAGTGATTTAGGAAGACAAAAACCATCGCTTCAAATGTTCCCCCCCTTGCCCCCATCCTACCTCTTCCCTCAGCTTCACAGGCCAAGCATGACACCAAATGGTGTAGGATTTCCCTTGGGTTAGTTTAGGTCAGCTGTCCCGACTGCATCCCCTTGAGCCTCTCGAGTTCCTCTCCCCTACTTGCTGCAGGGGTGGGGTGAGGGCCAGAAAAGACCTTGCCTCTGTGTAAGCACTGCTGAGCAGTGACTAAAACATCTCTGGAATTATCAACACTGCTTTCATCACAAATCGGAAACATGGCCCCATACCAGCTACTAAGAAGAAAATTAACTCTACCCCAGTCAAAACTAGCACAATTACACACTGCAATTGTTGACATTTGAGCTTAAAGAAATAAACAGTTTGTTAAGTTGTATGTATACAAAGCACATTTAAAGGAACATATACAATGAGCAATTTGGGGTACTAATAAAGTTTAAAATAGAAATATTGTAATATTAAGCCAAAGCTTTTCCTCCTCTAATTCAAAACTGCATGTGAGAATGTTTATTTGCTATGTGGGAACTGAATTATCTACCTCTATCTTCTCAAAACTTAAAGTGTTTCTTAAATCTAAAAGTATTGCTCTCTGTATAGGTTTAGCATTGTAGAGCGACTGCATCGAAGCATCTTCAAAAACCTCAGCTATTTACCTACAACTGTGCAGAGCACATTTGCAAGACATAACCACTGCCTGCATGAACAAAAGATTTATTTCAACGTGTGTGCACATACTTAGAGGCTGAAGGTTTGGAAACTGTAAGCTGCTACCCTGTAATTTCCATATTTTAAAAATAAATAGCGGAATGCAGTTTTAAGTGATATATACTTAATACAGACAACACATCAATTTTGTGACAGTATTCCCAAAAGCTGTTTCAACTCTTTCCCACTTTGGTTTAATGTTCAGACGTTCAGATAAATCATTTGACCTGTCTGACATTTTCACATCTTCCCACTCAGTTCCTCATTTGCCTCTCGTTTTTAGGTAAAAGAAAGGAGAAAAGACTTTTTCAATCCTTGGAAGAGTAACAATAGGCCTTTATGAATTTTGCTGAAGCTTCAGGGTATTTGCAGAATGCTGGAAGAGAGAAAGCTTGGGAAGCAGTTTGTATAGGTTTGACAGTCCACAGCAGCAGGAAAGGAGTGCAGTAACAGCTAGCTCGCTCAGCTCTGGATCTGGGGGTCCAGACTGTTCCAGCATTTTCTGTTAGTTTTGACTGTAAGTCTCTAAATGTGCTCCCTTCTCTCCATACAGCTCCTCCTAACAGCAATTTCTTTTTATGCAAAAATCCTTTCTGGTTTCAAGATCTTTTACATACATTAAAAAAGACAGTTACTGACACTGTTACACTCTTTTCATTATGTAATGAAAGGCATTAAATGATTTTGCTGGCATTAACCTTTATCTTTCATATATTTTATTGTGCAATTTATCCCTAGATAGTCTGCAATTTTCCTCAGCTGTGCTTACAGAATGCATTATTTATTGTCTGAATTTGCTCCAAGAGAAAGGTTTAGTACAAAACTTCTTGCAAACACTATTTAAATCACTAACAACCCTAGAAAGGGTAATACAAAGAATAACCATAATAATTTCTTGATTAAATCCTTAAGTAACCAAGCTAGTTACTGAGTATTTTAAATTGCTCTGCCATTATAAATTACACTGTAGAAAAGGAATTATTACCACATCTTCCTTGCTGCACAGGCTTCCAACCACAAGAACCACATTAATTTGAAGCTTGGCAGAGGGTGCAACAAGGCTCCAGAGAAAAGCTTCCCATAGGATTTAGGAAAATAGTACAGGTCCCCAAGACTTGGATGGCTCCTTCTTTCCCAGTGTGACAACAGCAGCTGAGGCCCTTGTCATCTAGGACCCAGGCCACCCTATGAGCCAAAAAGCCATTTCAGCACAGGGCTTGGCAAGGTGGAATTGGCTTCTCTTTGATTCACAATTATCCAAGCAGAACTTCTGCGTGGGTAGCTCACAAAACCCCCCTTCCCTTGCATATTTTTCTGAGGAGAAAGGAGCAGAGAGGTTGGCAGAGCAGACAACAGGAACACCTTTAAGGGCTGCACACACACCTAGACCTGGCTCCATCACTCTATCTGCATCTACAGGTCCAGCCACATATTATTACGAAAGGGACCAGATACTGCTTTCAAAGATGACTTTGGAGACTGAGGATTAGTATCTGAAAATGTGTTTTTAATGCATGAGAAAACCTTTGGGGTGGTGTTTGTCTCTGATGTGATAAAATGGTACCTTGAGATTTTGATTGTGGTTGATGTAGTAACAGAAATAAAACAGAACAAAACCAGCAGCCCAACAACAGGGGACAATGCCAAAAAAACTATTTTTGGAATGTCCAGACACAACAAAACAAACACGTTATTTTAAGAACGAGTAGTTATGAAATTTGTCTTGAAAAAATGCAATCCAATTCACCTACTCTGGTAGCAGAGTAATCTAAGCTAGCATTAAGATGTAGCGCTGGACAGAAATTAAACTTAGAATGCACTACTGGTTAAGACAAAGATAGACCCTCTTCCCACTCCTGTGTCTTCCTCCATCCTCCCAAAAAAGTAATCACAAGGAGTGAAAAAGCCAAGGATTTAAGGACTTGTGAATCTGTTTCCCAGTGCTTACAAGAGCAGAATTCCTAAGGTTTCCTCCACATCCCTGAGGGCTAAAATGAATTTAAAAAATCAATCAAAACAACTCCTTAGCTGAAGCCCCAGCTCCTAAATATGGCTAGAACTGACTTCAGCAGCATGAAAAGAGTTTTCAGAAACAGATACAGTGGTGCACTAGATTAAAAAAAAATAAAAAAATTTTTAAAAAAATAATCAATTATCTATCTTTACAAGAGGTCCTTTATTCCTCACACACACACACACACGCACACACACATCCGGATGAAGCAATGACATCCCAGAACAGGAAGTTTCACCAAAGATGCCAGGAGAGAGGGGGAAGGTGGAAAGCAAAACAAATGAAACTTTTAAAGAAAGACCTCTATGAATTCAACATGTGTAGCTTGATAAGAATCAAGTATGATATGTCACCTGGAGACAAAATACCAGGGCTACAACCAACATAAGTGTGAAAATATGAAGATGAGAACAACTTAGGACAGTGAAAAAGATCATGGAAGCTACTGGAAAAAAAAAGGCAAAACATGGAGAAAGACTCCTCATGAAAATTGGCCATAACCTATGGACACTCAAGGAATGATGACCATTTAGAGTAGGAAATTTACAGCACAATGGCTTCCACACGCTGAAAATCCCAAAAGCTCAAGGACATCTTGGAAATACAAACTTCCCGCACTCCGACGGCATCAGGCACAACGCGGGATCAGTTTTTCCAATCGGGCTGAGTTCATACTGCTCTGACAGCAGCAGCAGGGTACTCTATGAGGAGAGGGTGACAGGCTGAACTCCAGGAGCATGGCAGAGCATCCCTAATGCCCGGCCATCAGCTGCCTCCGCGCTGTACAGTATTCAGCAATATTGCTTCACTTCCCGTCTCCCAAGCTACGAGCTCTGGAAGCTGGCAATTCCAAGCAGTGAGTATCAGCTAATTGTTGCTGCCTGCAATGTTCAGGATGTTTTATGGGTCAGTTTGTCACATGCACATAATAAATGCTTTTAACAGAGCTGCTCGCATTGGGCAGGGAGGGGATTTCTGAGCAACTGTGTAAGCATCGATTGTGTGGCCAGAATTAACCCCCTGCAGATCTTTACCCAGGAAAAGTTATGTCAATGGAAGGAGAGAGCTTAAGTTACCCTCTCCCCAAGGCATGTGTAATTCTCATTTTCAGTGATTTCTTTAATGGGAAGAAAACTGTTCCACGAAACTGCTCTGCTGTTTAATTTTTGGTAGATTTAAGTATCAGAGGAAAATAATGGTGTGATATAGCAAAAGTTTCCAGGGCTGATGTAAGATGTAAGGTTATGACATCATGATTAAGCTGGATATTCTCTCTTACTTGCAGCTAGCCCCATGCAAATCTCACTCTCTTCCAACCTGCTAAGAATTATTCATTTTCAGTGGGAAAAAAAGTGAGAAAAAATATTGGCATAAATCCAAAAACAATAATACCAGAGATTTATTAACATACAGTGTCTAACTACCTCACCCCAAAATACTTCATGAAAACCTCCAAGGTACCAAGCAATTTTTCAGATCTCTCACTGCTCTGCTTCACTGCTGCACCCATCCATCCATGCACATTACAGGAAGATCAACTCTCGAGTTTAAGTCCACAGCAAGCATCTCTAACTTATCTATTTCCAAGTTCCCTCTCCAGGGCTTGCTTGAGATCACTTTGCACACCCCTTCCTCTGAGCAGGGGCACCACAAACAAAAAAAAACAAACACAAAAAACCCCACACAACCAAACCCTTTGCTTAGCTTACAGGGACAAATTCCCTGCTGCCATGGTTACCACTCCAACTTCTCCTATGGAACTAGAAATAAAAAAAAAAAAAAAAATTAAAAAAAAAAACTTCCCTGAGAACAGACGGCTATATGTTAGCTCTCCCTCCCCTCACTCATCATTGTTAGCCACTAAATCAGCTACATCTGGCATATTTAATTTGGACTAAATAAAATGTCACTAATTAAAAAGATGCCGAACAAGCAATCCATGACATTATAGAAACAGCTTGGTATTCAGCCTATTATGAACTGAAAGGAATCAACCAGTTTTTACCAAAAGCTGAGAAACAAAGGCAACTAAATGGTCCTCTATACAATCCTACTCACAACAATGTCCTTCAGCTCTCCCCTATCATCTACATGCACTGAGGTTTCCAGGCATTAATTCCTGGAGCAGCAGTGGCTCAAAAGTGAAGTAGTTAGCTCATTATAAGGTTGTATTATACAGATTGAAGTCTGCAGCATTTATACCAACTTTTAAAAAGAAGGTTACTTTGCTAAAGTGACAATAAGTAAGACATTCATCAGGCACACACACAAGTTGCTTTAGAGGATCTGTGGCCACAAACAGATGAACAGTAACAGCCTCTCCTCTCATGTTCTCCCCAATTCTCAGTGGCCTGATCTGAAGTATCACAAACTGCTCCATCCTTCCTCTCTTGCAGCTCCTCTCTTCAGCCTGCTCCTGAAGATTAACATGTCAGCTCTCTATATCTCCTGCTGCAGGTCACAGTGCAGAGACTTGAGTGCTGCTTTCTACCAACACCAGAGCAGCTCCTCTTACCCTGACATCAATAAACCCTCCCCACCCAATCCTTCCCATCATACTGCACACGTCTTTCTCCTTTGCAGGTACATCATTATCAGTATTCCACTGCTGCTTATCAAACAGATTTCAGTGCAAAGCTGCACTGAATCATATAAACCTCTTTTCACAGCCCTTAAATGTTTTCCATCATCTTTTTTGCCAACTGGTAATCTTTCATTCTATCCCTTGTGACTAGTTGAATAAGCATTTGAGTGATGTTATTTTTAGTGTCTCTAAGGCTGAGGATTTCCCAAGAGAACAGATCATCTTCTACGTGCTCCAGTCCAGGTTCTCATCATTTATAAATCAGATGACTGGCTCCTCTATTTTCACTGATATATTACATAGAACACATATTTAGGTGTACTTTGATTGCCATTGTTCAATTTCAGTACTGTTCATAATCAAATAAGATCCAAACATTCAACACAGAAATCCATCCACTAAAGTAAATTTTAATAGAATTCTTACAAGATATTCAAGCGGATTATGCTGGTAATGCTGGTGGCATGCCAGCCAAGCAAAAATATTACTCTTAGAAACTCAATAGTTACAAATGAAATAACAAGGAGATTTATCCTCATAACTCCAAACTTTATTGTTAAAGACATGAGACAGAGATTATATGTTTAAAGATCAACACACCTTTACCCATTTTTTGGGTTGAGTTTCTTTTTCATTATAAAAGTTTAAGAACAATCACAGGCTCACATAGGGTAGAGGGATGGAAGGAATCTGTGGAGGTTATTTGATCCACCCTGTAACTCAAGCAGGGTCACCTAGAGCCCTTTCTCTGGGACAGCGTCCAGGTGCCTTGGAGTATCTCCAAGGACAGTGAATCACAACCTCTGTGGGCTGTGACTGAGAGCAGTCAGTCACCCTCACAGTTAAAAGTGTTGCTTCACATGCAGAGGAAACATCCTGTGTTTCCATTTCTGCCTGTTACCTCTGGTCCTACAGAGGTAACAGCACTGGAAAGCCACTGGGTCTGTCCGCTTTGCACCATCCTTCACGGTAATTATACACATTCATAAGATACTCATGAGCTTTCTCTTCTGCAGGCTGAACAGCCCCAGCTCTCTCTGCCTTTCCTCACAGCACAGTTGCTCCTGTCCCCATATCATCTCTCTAGGCCTTTGCTGGATGTTCTCCAGTACATCCATGTCTCTCTTGTGCTGGGGAGCCCAGAACTGGATCCAGTACTCCACATGGGGCCTCACTAGTGCTGAATAAACCTCCCTTAACCCACTGGCGATGATTTGCCTGTGGCAGCCCAGGATATCATCAGCCTTCTTGGCAGCAAGGGCATATTGCTGGTTCACATTCAACTTTGAGTCCACCAGGGCCCCCAGGTCTTTTTCTGCCAAGCTGTTTTCCAGCTGGGTGACTCCCAGCATGTACTGGTGCCTGAGGTTGTTCCTCCAAAGGTGCAGGACTTTATACTTGCCCTTGTTGAACCTCAGGAGCTTTTTTTCAGCCCATTTCTCTAGCCTCTAAGCTCTTGTACAGATAGCAAAAAGTTACATAACCACAACACTAACTAAAAGCATAAAAAAAATCTAGTTTGATCATAGATCAGGAACCCTAAATGGGTCTTTTTGTAGGATTCTTCATCACTATTTTCCCAAGCCAAAGTGGTTCAAAGTTCCCTTTAAGTTAGTGTTATGGTCTGTTTGTCAAAGGCTGATGAACTGAACAGTGCAGGTATAAATATGAAGTAGCGTGCTGAAATCAATGTCACGATAAAAAAAAGCTTCCTCATATAGAACTAGATAACATAATGCCAGAGATGTGATGCCAAAGCCTGCATGAAAGAAAATGCTACTTTTTCATTCAGCATCTGCTTCAGATTATTTTACATGGAAGTCACTGCTGCTCTGAAGCTGTCAAGGCACAGTCAGCTTCCAATTAAGCTATCTTATCTTTGAAGTTAATTGGAAGCAAAGCTTTCTCCTCCCTATAGGCATCCCCCTACAAGCAGGTAATCTGAGATAATTTCCAAACATATTCATTCTGTGCTGTCCACCCAATTAAGTATCTTACACAAATGCAATCAAAGAGCCTTCTCTCTAATTGAAAAGTTTGTGCAACAATTTTCATAAGGATCCCATTAAACATTTAAAATAATTACCTGTATTAAAAAGACAATTATATTCAAATAGCTCACATGCCTAGTTTCTTTGTTTAGTGTAAGCAAAAGGGTATGAAAAAAATCCCAAGAGGAAAAGAGCAAACATTGGGTGAATCTTTTAAGACAAGAGACACTCTCTAGAAACCAATTCTGCATGATATTAAGCAGGAAATCTTTTAACAGTGGCCTTTCTACTGAAGCAGATCATAGAGAAACCAACCATTTCCAAGACTCTAAAAGGCAATGACAAGGAAGCTGACTCCGTATTTTTATGTGCTATAGATAACACACAAAAGTCATTACCCGCAAGCATGCTTCCTTCTGCCCCTTTCTCCTCTCCATAAATTATTGTCAAGAGGTTGAAATCCAACATGCAAAGATACCAGTAACTTTATCTGTATCCTGGCACACATGGTAATTTTTTCTCAAAGGATTTTGATGGCTCCGTATTTATATCATGGATCTTCTTTAGGATTATGCTGAGAAAAATCTGGGTCATTGAAACCTTCTTGAACTGAACCACAGAGAAAATGAAAGAGAACATAAAGGCACTGGTGTCAGGTTTATTAAAGGAAAATGCCTTTTCCCAAGCTCATTTTTCCCCCTAGATTGACTGGCAGAAGGTAGATCAACCTTTGGACATCCTTCTTATTCCAAATTTTCTATTTCCATGAGTGAATAATTCCATTCCCTTTCAAAATAAAACATTTTTTAAAATACTGTGCTCTTGACTCACAGACCCAGCTATGTAAGTTTAAGAAAGCTAGTCTCAAAAGGCAAAAGTACAATTTAGATCAACATATAACAGAAGACATGTAAATATCTCAGGGTCCCGGGCAACATAATAATGAAATGGTCCCTTCCAGACAAAACTTGAATAAAATGTATTTCAACGTAAACAGTGTTTTTCTCTTCTGTTCCTTCTCCAAACAGTAGCTTGGGTTTGATATGAATCTGAATACTAAGATCATCTTCCCTTAGTCTCTATGCTTATTGCTTCTTGTAGTTATGTAAACTACTAACATACATTTAAATATCATTCTATACATTTCAAATTTCAATATCTAATTCTTCCATTCAATTACCATGTAGAATTTCATAGGTTAAATACATAGTTTTACATGAGAAAACTCATTTATTTTGAAGTGTCCATTAAAAACATACTGTATTTATAACTGGAAATAAAAATATTAACTATGAATGAGTTCTTCATTTCTAAGTGTCAAACCAAATCTGCTGACTTCAGCAGATCTCAGTACTTATCACTTTCAATTCATTCATGTAGAGACAGTTCTACATATAAGAAAAACTTTATTGCCTTTTCAAGCTTCAGAAGGTTGGTGGCTTTGGGGGGTGGCAGAGCATAAAGCTTCTTACTGAAGATACATCTACCTTGCCTTTTATAAGCATAGAAAAGTGTCACAACACTTGCTTCTTCCACAACTCCCCCATCTTCCTGCACAAGATTACACATGGCAAAAGCAGAATTTTTTTGCTACCTGCAGAGTATTAAGAAAAAATACTTGGTACTGAAACTATTCTTGGTTCAATGGCTGCTTATACACTCTTCAACATAACTGACCCTAATAGCCCTAAAGTGTAACTTGTAATAAATAAGTGGTTTTGAGGATTTGTTTCCAGAGTTCTGTAGGTTCTTCTTTCAGTGAACCCAGCTGAACGGAAAACAACCCAAGTTTGCTTGGCTCACATCAACCAAGACTCTACCAACCTGTGCACCCTACAAATTTCACTTTTTAAAGCTTAACAAAACAGCTAGTGCACAAATTTCTTTCAGCTACACCATGAAAACCATATTGAAGGAAGACGTGAAAAGCTACATCCTCTTGGAGTGTGATATAACACACTTCCCTTCCACAGACAGTGCCTCTTTAAGCCAAATGTCTTAATTTTCTCTGCAGCCACTATTATTTTCCATAGGTACAATTTGGATTAGATAAATTACCAGATAACCTCATTCTGCTGTTCTACATGGAAAGCACCTTGAGATGACAAATCCAGTTTTTTAGTTAGCTAAAACATCAGAAAGAGATCTTAATTACTTTGTGTCCTGGGTTGCAGTGTAGGATGTACACAAAGTATTTATTCTATCACCATCTTCATGAACTGTTGAAACCAGGTGGGCTAGTGTTTTCCCAAGCCCCCTGCCTTTTCTGCTAATGGCCCATTAACGCCTTTGGGGTGTTTTTCTGCTAATGACTTCTGGGGTGTCTCCTGCTAATGGCCCATGAGTCACAGGTAACCCCCTCCAGGGGTTATCTCTGTTAATGGGCCATCAAGGACCCATTTCACACTTCTCATGCTATTGTGAGGTGCTCTGCCCAGGGGGAGGAGCCAAGCATTCTCACCTGGATATAAGCTGGGATTTGGGACAGTGCAGTGGGCACTTACCCACTGGATTCCCAGAGGACCAGAGCTCCCAGACCTCTCTACAGGATCACTGCTTCAGGAAGAGCACTTCACCTGGACTGCTTCCACCATCCTGCTCAGGTTGTATTCTGACCCTGTCAGTGATTCCTTGTGTTATTGCATTTATTTTATTTTATTTTATTTTTACCTTTTTACCTTTCTTCTCATTAAATTATATCTCTGACTTGGAGCCTCTCACTCGTTTTGTTTTCAAACCACAACACTTTGATTGTCCATTACAAAGATAATCAGATGGGGAAATTAAACCTCCTTCTTTCTTCACAAACCAACTTGAGTTTCTTGCATTTGGTTTTCTACGCAAAACAAAGAGCTAAGGGTAGCTTTCCCTAGTACAAAATCAGAAAGCAAATCAGAGGTAAGTTACTTGCTGAAATGGCAGTCCAGTTCTTCAACCCTCTCTCTTAGAAACCCTTGCTACTGCTCTCCCCTCAATGGGCTTACTGGCTCTTGAAGAAGAGAGATTTCCCCAGCCCAGATTCCTATTAGTTACTAAATTTTCTTTTTTCTCAAAAATTGGCATCACTATTGTGTATCAAGTACAAATGGCTAAAACTATCTGCCCATGCAAGTCTGTATTCCCTCCCTAAAGCTTATCTATACTCCTCTATTGAAAAGGAGGAGTTACCTTGAGGAGTTACCTAATTGAAAAGGAGGAAATACCTCAAATGTCTGAACACTGCACACGGAAGTGAAACTGCTAAACAGATGTGGAAGAGTACTGACTTGAATTTGCACAACAAGACTGTGATATGAAACTCATCACTTTTCACAAGCCCTTAACAAATGACAGAAAAAAAATCAGCCCTGGAGCTGCCAGCATCTCTCTAGATAAACAAACTCTGCTGTTTTTTCCAGGAGTAACTGAGGACACTGGCCATTCAGGCACATGGTCAACAAAAATTTCCCACTTAGAAACGAGACCCAGTTCGGTCCTAACAAAACAGCTTGGTAACTTAGGGGAAGGAAAGGATCTTCATGATCACAGATCACTACCTGGTTTGCATTCCACCTGAACCACACAGAGGTGGCAGTCATTTCAGCTGTCACCAGCCACCTCAGTCAGAGCACATCCTGTCTTCACTAGTCATTCAGGTTCCCACTGTGGTCAACAGAAAGAGGAAGAGGCACTTGTGCAACTTACTATCTTTTATAGCTTTACTACCCTAAGACAGCATGAAAGCACTCGAAAGGTACTTCCATATGTCATTAACCAGAGACAAGCAACCCAAATAAGAGGTGAGGAGGCAGAGAGCACACATCAAGGTCCCTTGGTCAGACCATAAGGCTCATCAAGCAAAATATGGAATGCAACACCTTCCCAAAATAGCACTTGCTGCTGTTTTTGACAGGAAGCAAGCCTTTACCTGCAGAGATCTGTGAACAGAAGGACAATAAAAGGCTGGAACTATCATGTCTGCATCTGACAGCAGGAATCTGGCAACTTAAGGGTGATTAAACCAAAACTCTGACAGAGCTTTTAAGAGACTTATGAGTTTGAGCCAACTGCTAATTCAACCACTCAGGATACAAAGTCAGACAGAAAAATGTGAAGATTACTTTCACCAAGAAATCCCACTACCATCCTTTGAAGTTAAAAGTTTTTTATCTCCACTTCTTCCAAGCTGAGATTCAAAAAAGAGCTCCCTGTAGGTGGGCAAAACAGCTATGCTTAGTCTATATGCCACTTTCGAGCAGCAAAAAAATGCCACTGTAGAGCACATATTATGAAAAGCATGGCCATTCCTACTACTTGTCTGTCATAGGTAAAGATTTCCAAGTTTGTCTTACATTAATGCACACATTTTATAATTCAATATGCAATCAATAATCAAAATAGGTATTTAATTCCAGTTACTGGTAATTCAGCTGCAGCATACAAACCCAATTTGCAATCATGTTATGCAAAGTCAAATATGTTCTTCAAAAATACTTCATTATGGTTCTAATGCAAAAGCAGAATTGTCCAGCATAAAGAAATACCCTTCAACAACCATTCAAAAGATATGTAAGTCACTGTAGGAAGACTGGCTTTGCAAATGTTTTGCACCAACAAAATAAGGTTTGTATAAAAAATCATGGAAGTCCTTCCATATCAGGGTCAGAGTTCTGCATTGATCACAAGTCTAAGCCAAGCAATCTGTACTACTATCCAGTCAGACTTTAAATATCTTCTCTTCAAATATTTCTAATGTATTTCTTGGTCTCAGTGAGACCTTACTGGTTTGAAATTTTATATAAATATTGTGACATAATTTAAGAGGAAAAATAATTACTTTCTCCTTCTCTACGTTAATGTATTTTAAAATAAAGAAGTGAAGATAGTCAACTAATTCTCCCACCATCCATCAGTCCTCATACCTATATATTGCCACGAAGTTGCACCAAACATGTTCAGAAGACAGAGCTGTAGTAGAGATCAACTCAATTATGCAGAAAGCAGAGACTGCTGCAAACTCAAAGAATACAGTCATTGTGAATTATGTCTGACACTGTACACACTGTACAATATTATTTTTGCTGGAATTTTACTAGGGTTTCCCCTTTCTTAATGGTTCCTATTTGAATATAGGGCTATTAGCAATTCCAGGCCTCTGGCACAGGGATAAAACAAGCCCTTTGAATGCAGATAATCCTTGAGCATTTTGATAGACAAGTTAAATATCACAGCTTTTACAGCTGCACTTTGGAGAAAGCTTGGGAAAGAGACAAAGAGGAGAAACTGATGTGAGCATGTTTACAGTGCTGTAAAATTGATTTGATAATCTTCAGAGCTACTAGGTTATTTATTTATTTAAGGGATAAAAGTAACATATAGAAAGCTTCCTATGAAGTTCATTCAGCTCTTTCATTTTTATGATTATACACCATCATAGCAGTCTTTCACCTCAGAGCCATTCAGACATCAATGGATGAACTGCTGAAGACACCCAAAGCCAGCATCTGCTGCACAGGCAATTTCTCTACTAACTGAAAGACTCCATCATGCTCTGTCTCACTTCTTGCAGGATTTCTTGCTACAACTGAAATCCTAAAAGGTTTTTCTGTGACCTCTGAAAATTGCCCAAGTGCTATTCCATGGACACAGAGGGCAAGACACCATGAAACCTTACAGACACAGCAGCTAGTGCAACCTTGGGCAGAGCACAAAGTTAATTTCTTGTTAGCCAGATTGGCTTGAAGTTCCTCTGTATTACTCGGAGTGTTGCAATTAAGTACTGCTCTAAGCTATGCTTAATTAGGCTGTAAGAAAATGCTCATATGTAACCTGCATGCAGTGTAAGGCAGAACTGAATATTCACTGGGAGAATATTCAAAGGGAAATTACACTGAAGGTACATTTGCACAAATATAGCTGGCAGCCTCCTGATTTTCCCCTTCTTATTAATATCCTAGAAAATACTAAAAAATGTGTTGCATTGTACAAACAGTTAGAAATTAACAATTTTTATCTCTGGGACTGAATGTGGTGCTCTCATGCCCCTCTCAGCTGACAAGCACTTCACTTCCCCTGGAATGACAGGCTCTCGCTCTGCAGAAGATGAAAAACTCAGGATTTAGATTATCTTTTCCACATGTGCAGTCAAAAAAAACCAACCAACAACCCAATGCCAGAAGACCAACCAAAACCCCCAACAGACTCAGATGCAAATCACGGTTGCTAAGTATCCCCAAAGAAAAACAAAAAGCCTAAACCAAAAATTTTCACCTAAAACATTGACTGGATTCACATTCAGGAGTAAAACCCAGTCTCAGCACCACTCATGAAGACAATAAAAGAGGTTCTCAAATATATTTAGGACCTTTTAAATGCTAGAAATGAAATGACATTAGCTTCAAGTGCAGCAAGAGCATTTTTCAGCAAAACATTATTTGAGTCTGCCTTTTAGAGCATGCTCATTTGACAAGGCTGTAACAAGAGGCAAGGCTCAACCTCACTTGGATGAGCTTTACAGCCTTAACAAGCTAGTTTGTTAAAGAAAAAAGTTCAAAGGTCAGCCATGGAAAAAAATACATAGAACAAACTAGCATATAACACAGAAAAACACATGGAGAATATCAAATACAAGGTTTTACTTGCATGACTAGATGATGTTATTCCTGTAACATTAGCTTTCTTTTCTTTGCCTCATAAAGAGGAGAGTGATCTTAATATATTTAATGTCTATTTCTTTTCAAGCTGTCCCATAAATCCATTATAAGGTGACAGTACTGCAAACAATCTTTTGATTTTCTCCTATATACAAACATATATATGTGTATGTGTGTTACATATATTCTTCAAACTTTTAAACATAACACTGTTCTGGAGTTTGTGAAAACTTAGTAAAAAGCATTTATAAACTGAAGCACAACAGGTATTTTTTCAATGCTAAAATTGTGTACCTGACACCTGATGCTTATGAAAGATCCCATCTATAGCTTGTTCAGCAGAACTGAGTACTTGGTGAATGAGAATTGCTGAAAACATCTGTAAAACCATTTATAAGCTCTAGAAACACTGTGGTTGTCTTGCTTTACGTGGATTTTCATATTCAATAGGGAAAATAAATGTAACCAGCAACAATGTGACAAGCAAGTGACTTCAGAGTAATTAGCTGCTCTTAAACTTTGCAGGCAAGGACACGTTCACAAATGACTCATAGCAGCCTGAGGGCGACTTGTCTGTAAAATTAAATCCAGGTGTTTTACTGCAGGGACACTGTTACTTAGCTTAGAATACTCTCACTAAAGTTTTGCACCTCCTTTTTTTTTTTTTAGCAGTTTTTTTTATTTTCAGCAGTTTGTTCCTTATGAATGGCTTTTTCCCACTCTTATTACCAATTCTGGCAAGGATGATAAGGAATTTTTAAAGGTAAACGTAAAAGGCGAGAGGAGGAACACAAGCAAGGCCAGCACTTGGTGAGGCAGCCAACCTTCCCTGGTGACTGTCAGGCACTAGCACCAGACCCAGCACTCAGGAGCTGCTTCCTCTGCGGTTCCTGAGCGCGATTCAGCAAGCCCAATTCCTCCTCCAACAGTGCGGGACATTCGGCAGGCCTGAGGCACAGAGCGGGAAATAACATTCCTATGGAACGTCTGGCTGGACAATGCACACAGTAAACTTAGTGTGTGTGCAGGGTGAAGCAGTGTCCTCACAGCCCATCTCTAAATAACCCTAAAAAACAGAGCAGTTCCTCACTCTGGCCAGACAAGAGATCAAGGGCCAGCTGAAAAGACCTGGGTGCTATAAAGTGGCACCTGTTTGGTAAGACACAGAAGCAGCTTTTAACAAACTCTTCCACTTTCATCCCCTTCTCCCATAAAAACTTACAGAACAGTGTTTTCTTTACTGTTAATAAAATCTCACTGGAAATAAGTCCGCTGTGACAAAGCTACTTTATTCACATTCCCAGAAATATCTCATGCTCAACATGGGATCTTGGATCCAAACTTCCAGCTGATAGTCAGTCCATTCTGTTTCAGAGTGTTATTCATTTCTCCCTCAGCAACACCAGAAAAACCCAAACACTCCAGGCATGAAGCAAAACAGCAGTATTTCCAATTCTGCTGCTTCCTGAAATGCAGCAGGAGAAACCAGCTCGAGTAATCCCGGCAGCAGCAGGGTCCACCGCTGGAGAGAACAAGCAACCCTAATGCCAGTGCAGAAACATGAGATGTAGCTTCTATGAACCAATGATAGCTTGTCCTTTAGCAAGTCCAGATTAAACTCACTTTAATGTAAATTTTGTGAATGATGTTCAGGTTACAGCCAGGCTGAAGCAAAGATTGAAGGTACTTACATTAATTAAACAAAATCACTTTTTAGTACAGTAATTCTGCACTCCTAGGAAGAATAATACAATAAGAATTTGATAGCAATAGGAGGCTATAAATCAAGAGCACAGAGAATTGAAACTCATCCCACAATGATTTAATTAACTCAGTGGTATTCTTCTAATACAAAAATGCTATTAAATTCCTACTGACATTTCCCCCTGTTTAGGAAATGGAACAAAACTGTATCTGCAAGCTCTGGCACAATGCAAGAACATTCCATTACCAAAACAATGAACTAACACTAAGTTCCTTCTTCCCCATGCATCCACACACAAAAACCACCTAAGTGAAGATGGGCATTTCAAATAGATTTCCACTTTTATCATGGGCACAGGTCACTGTCAAGGAAATTAAAACAAGTCCAAAGAAGCCTTTTACCTGCTCTGAATGAACAGCATTCCTCCTCACACTTTATCAACAGCTGTGCTGATGGGTTGGAAAGGAACAAGCCAAACACTGGCTTTGCCTTCCATCCCTAGAAGTGGATGCCAGCAAGCAAGCAAGCAAAAACTTGGGTGTCTTCCCAGTCCTGCACTCCAACGTCCAGGGATCCACCAGCAGATCAGCTGCAGGTGCTGGCACAGCTCTTCAAGAGCTGCCACAGCTCACCTTAGGAAGGACCTCGTGGTCAGCTCACCTACCAGCTGCTGGTAACAAACTGGTTCCACAAGGTCACATAGGACACACACAGCAGAGGCTCTAAATTATGAGTTGGTGCTTTCTTTCACCTGCCCCACTGGGTAGTAGAGGTCCAAAAAGGCTTCTATCCAAAATGTCTAAAGTTGACCTGAACTCACACCTTGATTCCAGGCAGTACAGATGTCACACAGACTCAGTGTGGTTATTCCTACCTTGCTGAATGACTCCTTAAAGGCTATCAGCACAAAGTTATGACATCTCTGATTAATTTTAACCATTTGTTTATGGCATTATTAAAGTCACTCAATATAGTTCTGTGTTTTTTTAATTCCCTACTGCACTTATGTTTACACCAAAACCCATTCCTGCCTGCTCCACTAGGCACAGAGAGAATTAGAATTCCACTCATATCATGCTTTCCCATTTTTCACTGCCTCCTCAGCCTGATAGCTCCTCAGTTCTGTCAATTCCTGATCAAAGTATGGAACAGCAACTTTATATTCTTACTCTGCCATTAATAAAATATAGCAAGAGGAATGTGCAACAAAATGTGCAAGGGCACATGTAACTAAGACGCACACCCAAAAACGCGGTGCGAACACGCTAATGCAGTTACCGGTCAGTATTATTACTGTGCCACAGTTTTTTAAAACAACTGCAGGTATTTCTCTGTGGCTGGAGATCCAGGTGGGGGTAGCAGCACAGACGGAGCAAGGCAGGCTTGGGCCAGGTTAGTTGGGTCCTGCCCTGTGTGCCAGCCCACTGTGGGATGGATGGAGCGTTCCCTGCCCTGAGCACACAGCCCTCCTCCCAGCACACCCCCACAGCCCCAGCATCACCTCTGGGTAGGGAGCCAAAATGCTCCTGGGAGCTGGGCCAGGTTTGTGTCACTAGACACAAAAAAAAATCACAACAAAGAACATAGTCTTGGGTTTGAGCATGAGATACCCTTAGTATTTCCAGTAACTCACGTTGGGACTGTAACTACTGTTCTGGCACTTTCCAAAAAAGCAAGGACAAAGAGACTCATTTCTTTCTACCACAAAGCTTCTTGCTGTAAGAGGCATGAAGAAGGAGAAACAGCAGCTTTGCCTCTGTGCTGATCCCAGTCCTCAGTGGGCCACGTGCAGGGCTCCAGCTGGAGAGCCTGTCAACCCACCTGGTGAGCAGCACTAACAGCACCAAGGGCTGCTGCTCTTCAGCTTAGTCCAGAAGGCTCCTTAGACCTCAGATATTCATCACTCTCTTCTTCAGTAATGAGTAAATGTAACTTTCAGAATGATGTGAACTCACCCCCATCCTGATTTCAGGACAATGTGTTTCCATGAGAGAGGAGATAAGATGAAAGCAATGCAATATCTTTCATACACCACCCATCAAATTTAGCTCATTTAGTTTAGGAAAATGTTATTTCTCCAAATGAGAGAGGGGCACCCAAAAGCCTGCTTTCATGCAGTTAGGTCACAGCCCTGCAGCAGAACCCTGCTTTTTCCCCTATTTTTTCCAAACACAATTGCAACTGCCTTCAAAAAAAGTATGAGAGTTAAACATGCTAAAAAGCAATTAATTTATGATCTATTTACTTAGTGTAAGAGACTTGCTTCAAAGAAAGATTTGAGAGAAATAACATTATGTGTCATGGCAGATACTCATGAAAACCCATGTTTTAAAGTTGGGCCAAAGAGAATGCCAGGACTTGGACCTAAGGAAATGATCAGATTATATCCAACTATAGATTTGGCCTGTTTAGAGAAAGTAATGCCCTGTTGACTCAGTCAGATGCCAGTATTTATTTTCAAAATGTCTTGTTGCTAAAGATTGTTCCACTGAAAGATCAAGTACAAAATTTGCTGTGACATACACAAAATCTAACTTAGTACATAATGCCAGCATTATACAGAAGTTCGTATTTTTATACAGCTTCTCTTTAGAAAATCAACATTCTCATCTTCAAAAGAGCCAATATAAAAGTTTTATGGGAAGAAAAAAAAAAAAAATATGCATTATAACATGTAATTAGAACAATAAAACTAAGAAGTCTGTTTACACAAGTTCCCTTGAAGGGTAACTAAATCCGGAAAAAAGAATGACATTAATTCATATCCATTTGTGAATTTAATTTGCTAGAAAAGAGTAAATAATTTGGGTACATCAAACTGCGTTTTGGAAGTTTGCCTGGGCTGTATAGAGGGGGGATGTGAGAAATTTGCCCTATTTTTACAGTTGAAAGCTTCATTGACTCACACAAGATACTTAAGCCTAATATCCTGTGGCATTGCAGTGACCTACATGTAATTATTGCATGCTTTTTCCAAAATATTTGTACACAACCAGAAATTATAACCTAAGTTACCAACTAGTTCTTCGTTTATACCAGCAACACAAAGATGGACTTAATTTGGCAGTAAGGTGGCTGTCTGATGTTTTTAGCAATCTTTTGGTCAAATGTTTGGTCTTGGTTTGGTATAATTTTCTGGTTTCCATTTTTCTTAGACAAACATATTTATCCTGTTAAGTAAACAATGTTTTAAAAACTTTCAGCTGTCCCTTCTCCTGGCCTGCAACCACAGCCCCTCCTCAGACATGGGGTGATCTTGAGTTTGTAGGTGTGCATGAGCCTTACATACAAAGATGTGGGGAAAAGGGAGAAAAATATCAAGTGGTCTTGCAATGCCACAGGGTCACCCAGACCATGTCCTTCCTGCTCCTGCCTTTTCTTGCCTTTCCTATGCACGGAAAGTGGGAGTGCTCTCAGAGGTCTGCTGAAGGTTTGGGCTCTGTGGTGACGGGCAGACGTCCAAACTCACAGACAACGCTGCTCTCAACTCAAGGATTTAAGAGTTCTTTGCCAGCTACCACTTGAAGGATCATGGTTTCTCCAAGCACAAGACATCTGCACTCTCTCAATCACCACACCAGCAACTGAAGCAGCCACTGACTCAGCATCACAAACAGTTGGTACTTTTCATCCAGGTGCTCACCGGCTGGTTGGCTACATTACTAAAACTTCAGCTGTGCCAATTTTTATATGTGCTGTTTGCTATCAACAACCCAACATCTAACATTTTTCACTGTAAAACTAAGCTCAAAGTAGACCATTTCCACCTGCAGACCTGTAGTAAAGGATCATACTGATGAACTCCAAAGAAGCATCTATCTCTTTAATTACAAATAATTTCTGAATGACTATCACCAGTTGTTTAGTCACACAACCCTATTAGCACAGATGCTGCCACTGTGGATGTTGTTCAGTGCAGGACAGCCTTTGAAATGTAACCTAAAAGTTCACAGTTATTTCTCTTCTAAGTCTTTTACTAGTAAATTTTGTGCCACTTTCTCAATCTTCATCTGCTCAGAAAAAAATTATCCACAAGATTTAAGTTCTTTTTCGAAAGCTAAGAAGATTATCCAGAGTTTAAAAAAAACCTCAAATCTGAAATGATTTCAATATGCCTAACACTCTGGTTTTACCTCCCAGATTGCTTCTCCCATTAAATGACTATCCCATTTGCCTACACGTGTTTTTAGTTTTGTGCTAGTACTGAAGACCTGCTATTTCTCACTGCTGTCTGTCTTCTGGGGAGCAGCTGCAGCACACTGCTGCAGCCATTAGCTTTAAAAGCAGCATTCAGTGCCTGACTGGCAGTAGAGTTAGAGGTGGCATATTGCTTCCTGCCGTGGTGAAATTTTCAAAAAAATGAAATCACTGCACTTTTTTGAGTACAATAAAGAAAATGCTTTGTCATTGTGAGAAGACAGAAAAAATAACCTAGCATTAAAAAGTAAGATAAGTTTATTACAGGTATTTTTCACTGTTTTACTGTTTTTACCTTTCTTTGCTGAGCCAACAGTATGAAACAAATGCAGAGCAGTGCATAAAGCAATGCTGTGAACTGCTTGTTAAAAAAAGCAGTGGCAACTGCATGAAAAAAAAATAAGGAAGAGACTCAGAAGCAACAAGGAATTTGTATCTAAGACTCCAGCTAAAAAATAAAATTTTGCATATGAAAAAAGACAGTACCCATTTTTTCAGCCAAAAATATAATTCAAGCTTCATGACCCAAAAGCTCCTTTACTCACTCTTTCATTCACACATGCATTCTTTTCCTATAAGGAGCAACATACTGGGGAAAAGTATAACTTTTAGTAAAACTTGAATAGAGCTGGCATTTCTTTATGCCTAAGGCTTTGCAATATGACATGAGACTCTTCTATGTTTAACAAGACTGGATCTTTAAATTCCTCTTGCATAACCACCTCCAGATTTTATCATTGCAGAGTTGTATTTCACAATTATTAAGTAACACTGAGGTGATCCAGGAGGAACAATACTAACATTTCCTTTCTTATGAAGTCATCAGACTGTCCAGCTTCCTAGTGATCTCTCCACTGTTTCACATGGTCAGCAAACATAATAGTCACTTGTTTCTGAAATCCCTAAAGGCCACATTAACCTGAGACTCTCTCAAGTGCCACAAATATGAGCTGACCAAAGGCAACACTTCCTTCACACCAAGTGTGTGCCATGATGCCCTGTGTGCTCAGAGCTGCAGCACTGCTGGCTGGAACTGCTATTTGCTTATTTAGTTGTAAATGCTTGAGGAGCACCAAAGGAATTCACTAGCACCTCATATATCCCCTGTAAACAGAAAGGCTCATTCCCATCTCCAATTTTAATCTGTGTTCATACTTTGCAAGCGGAGAACCTGAAATCAAACATCTGGATGTTTTACCTTAGTTAGCATTTAACATTGTATTTATATTTTCCTTAAAGCACAATTTATTTTCCCTATCTGTCAGGTATTAAAACATGCTATTGCAGTCCTTTAACTAAGCTCATCATTCGTTTTATTAATCAGTAGCTTGTATTGTATCAAATGACATTTATCTCATCCAGAGCATGTCCTAGAATAATTTAGTCAAATTCCCAAACTCTAAAATTTTTTAATGGGTTGAAGTTGGAAAGATATATAACATTCCCAAAGTTACCTTTTTTTTCTTTTTTTTTTTTTAATTCAGGATGTTTAGCAGACTAACATGAAGGGAACTAAAACTGAGTTAAACAAATTACGAGGAAGCTGAACAGAAAGATTATTTTGTTATCCAGTGATATTCCATGTTTAAAATTGAGGTAGTTTTCTTCCTTCATGAAGAAACCAAACCTACTCTCTTTTCCTTTTACCATTAAAAATTTAAAACTAGGGTTTTTTCAGTTTTCTTTCTCTAACTCTTCATTAAAGAGGGCAAAATACTTTGTTACAGAGGAAAAGAACACTTTCCTATTCTTCCCTCACCCAGAGCCAGTGTTTCTCAACTGCCTCCAATGAGCTGATATGCTGAAATTAACAGTGTATTTGCATCTACAAAAGAAACTGTTATTGCTCAACATGCTTTACCTCCTCAGCTTGTACCCTAAAAGGTTTTACCACTATAATGGATTGTCTTTGATTAAAAGATTCAGCAGCAAGCATATCTATGCAATATAAATGATTTCAAAACATTTGTCAAAAATTTTCATTTTAAAGTGAGGTAGAATAATTTTTAAAAAAAATTCTAAGGTAAAACTTGGGAAAAGATCTTCTGTTCTACCTTTATAGCCATCTTCTTACATACATTAAAAGACTGGTTATTTTTAAATTTATCTGCTGTTAAACCACTAGTTTCTAAATTCCATCTCGCTGGAATAAAAACTGACTCACAGATCATTTAGGGTTCCTTAAGGTTTTACAGAGCCAAGTTTAGGGTAGCTTGGGTAATTTTAGTAAAACATAGAGCTAAAAGGCACAGAAACCCTGAACCTGGGGAATATTTGGAGAGGTAAACACAGGTTCACCAGAAACTAAAGTTTATTCACAAAGACAGCTATGCTGCTGTCCTGCTGGCAAGTGCCAGGAGGCAGAATTGCCCCTGGTTTTATCTCCCCAGAGTCACATCAACACTGCCTGGGCAAAACAGCCTCTCTGCTTAGCCAGGACCTGGGTCTCTGACAGGGTCCTGTGCTAAATTCCCAATGGGAAGGCTCATTTTTTTCCCAGGTCATGATTTGGCTACCTGTCTGTCTTGTATGTGTAAGAAATACAGTAAAACCAGCGGAGATGCACTGTCTCTCTCAGGAAAAGAGGCAGCTGTTTATGGTGCTGTAATGCAACACAGAACATGGGAGGGCACACATTTGGGTCTACTGCTTGTAGCTGAACTGCCCACCCAAGCCCTTTATCTCTCAGAGAGGATGTAGTAACTAATTATAAACTAACTGAGCACTGACACAGAACTTCTTAATATTTTTGGGTACTCAAGAACAGAATTGTTGTAAGCCAATAGTCAGGGCAACCTATCTTTTCATTCCCATGCAGGTCAGCACAGTTTACAAAATAAAGGTTTTCGAGCCCAGCTTTAGTCTTCAAGTGTGCTTGAGGAATGATACAAAACAAGACAATTGTTTCTTATAGAGTGGAGTAGGACAGAGAAGAAAAACTGCTGTGTGGCTGAAGTTACTGCTCTGGACCATATGAGAACTCAGTCTGGGATATCTTAACTGCAAAGAACCCAGAAAATTACTCCATCAGCTTTCCATGGGACAACCTTCCCCTTAAATCCCGCTAAAATGAGCTGTGCTTAGTTACAAGCTCTAAGAATACCTTTGCTTTTTGAGCAGCTTCATGAAAAAACAGCAAATAAAGCACCACCACGTCTTTAAAGAATTTATCTGTTCAGTGTTTTAGTTGCACCTAGAATATGCAGCACAAAAGTTGCAGATCCTTATCCAACTCAAAGCTAATTCACTTGACTTCAGAATTAGTAAACCTTTAGGTTGAATAACAAAATCTGAAGGCTATTAAGCATTACTGCTCTATTCACATCATGCATTTATCTGAAAGATGCTTACTTCATTTGTACACTTCTTTACAAACCTTTCAAAGAAGGTCTGAAGCCTTTTTGAAGATACTCTCTCGGCCAGTGCTGCCCTACTCACGGACAAGGTCTCCAAGTGTTTTTACTTATCTGGAAGCTTTCTTTCTGCCTCCAAACTGAAGTAGTCCACTGCTGGTTTGCACGCGAATGGATAACCCAAAGCTTCATCCCATACTCACATGCTTACTAGCAGGTTGACTCTGAGGTAAAGATCCAGGGGCCAGCACTGGAGAGCTTGCGGGGCTACAGAGTTCTGGGAAGGGATTTGGGATGGCCGGCAAAGACGATGTTCGGAATTGCTGCTCTTCTTCTTGAAGACGCCTACAAACACAGAAGCACTATGCATTAAGAGGAGCAAACTGGCATCTCTAGACCTGGCTCTCCTGCTCCAGTCTGTGACAATGACACTAAAAACAAGGAATCAAACCCACTCCTTTTCTAAGTAACTGCATTACACTTACAGCTACTCCTAGCACAAAGTAGGTAATTGCATGTGAAAAATGACCCGTCAGGCATCTATGCTTGTTTTGTTGCTCATAATTTGATTACTTGGGTGAGTAACTGAGGTAACTGTGCAAATAAAATAAACAGAAATATCTATCTGTACTCATTGTTGTAAGCACTAGATTACAAGCTTAAGCTGTGTGTGCCAGAAAGTCAGTAAAGCTCTTCCAAACCAATGTGAAAGAAGAGAAAACAATGGCAGTCACTCAGAGCCAAATTCCAAGTGGACTTGAAAACAAACATGTACCCCACTGTAAAGTTCTCTAAGCTGAGACTTAAACCAATACTGTCACCTCATTATAATACCAGATTCTATCTCCAAGCAACTCGGCATTTCCTGGAGAAATGAAAATGAAAAGACGTGGCTTTAGCAACAAGCAATAAGGAATTACACTCTCCCACCGTATGCCTGTGGTAAGTTACTGTTCAGATGAGTTTGCATCCACAGAAGTACACCTCATGAGCCTGCATATAACAGAGTTTTAAGTTCCAGTTTATAGTACACCTGCAGTGCCCACACCAACAAAAGAAAAACTGAAGCCTACCAGAACAGCTGTAAGACCTTTTCATGACTACACAGATAGCTTTTGGTTTCCCTGCTGCCAGGGCATCACCACTGAAGACACACTAGCTGACTGCAGCAGGCTGCCCTTCCATGCCTAAGCAGAAGGCACCATCTAGTGGCAATCATGAAAGTTTCCAAATCAACTAACTCCTGCATTTGAAAGGCAAATCATTAAAAACTCAGTTTGCTCTCATTTCTCTGCATGCCTTCAGCAAGCACAGCCTCCTTAACAGAGCTGCCTGGGAGACAACTGCTGGGTTTGCCCTCGGCAGCATGTCCCACTCTCACTGTCTTTGCCTGTACCAGAACCTGGACAAAATTTAACTACTGTGAAATCTGCTCCACAGGTAACTTTGTCCTGTAGTTTAGTTACCTTGGTGTTCCATGAATGAGTCTTACAGATCTGGGGGGGTTGCAATAAATAGCAGCTTCCAACTGTAACTATGAACTGTGGCAACAACTACCTCACCTGCTTCTTTTTTTTGTGCTCCCCTTGTGTGCAGTTCTCTACAGCACAGGGTAATAGGACAGTGTAAGATTTCTTCAGATCAGTAGACGTCATATCTGTGCAACAGTGTGCTGTACTGCAAGTTTTTGACTGACCTCCACCATAAGAAGTGGAACCACAGACTCAATAGAATTAGAAGGGTGTGGTTTCCTGAAGCTGGGAATTCTCTGTGCTGTCCTCTGCTGTGCCTGTACTGCTGCCAGTGGATCATTTACCTCGTAACTGATACACACACAAACCTGTGCTCCTTAGGTGACCACAGTCAGTCACTGTTCTGGTGGCAAACAAGATGGGCCCAGATAACCCTGAATAGAAGCCTCACCATTACCTTCTTTGATGATGATAAACACACAATGTTCTGGGGTGCATGGAAGTACAGATTTCAAGAAGGCAGAGTGTTCTCAAAATAAGAGCTGCTAAGTTTTTAAATACCAAAAATAATTTAAGTGTTTTGACTGAGATATTTACAAAACATCAACAGCTACAGTACTCTAGAGAGTACATTTTCTAGTACAACCCTATTCAAGGTTAACTATGAACCGATGGCATCATCAGCTGACTTAGTTCCACTGCATATCCATTCAAATAGAAAAGCTGCCTGTTTAAAGGATACCATTCCTATAAGCAATACATCAGCGTAAAAAGTTAGCAGCCACCCCTTCCACACTTGGAATTTTTCTTTTATTATATTATTACTTTTCACTTCTTTCAAAGAAGAAACTGTTAGCTAGCAGGAAAGAAATTAATTTACCTACTCATGCTGATAGGGGCTCCCTTCCTTCTGCTGCCTAAAAAGACTTTAAGAACCTGTACATCACCTATATACTCTCCCATCACCATCAAGAGTTTTCCACTTGAAGCCTGAATTCCAGTCTTCAGCCTTCCAACAGGGAGACAACTTTAACACTTTCTTTTTGTAATGACTTACACAGCCCACTCAAGTGAGTGGGTTGAAAGTGCTCTGGGAAGAACAGATAAATAACTAAGACATGCTCTGTTTTTGTTTGCTGGTCTTAAACTATTCAGGAAACCTCCACAAAGACAGAAGCACTTTCTGTATTTCAAAAGTAGTTGAGCATCCCCTCATCTATTTACATGATCTCTTATGTTTAATAAAATCTATAGGCTGTCAGTACACACCAGACTTGAGAGCACTGGTTTTAACAGTTTGGAAAAAAAATCCAAATATGGATATCACTTCTGCCAATGACACACTGCCACGAATCAGCTATTGCAGAAACATCACACCTTGACTAAAAGAAGGGTGACAATATGTGGAAATATCATGCCCTTCACCTACCCTAGTACATTTTTCTAGGCAAAAGTCCAGTCTAGCACTATTAAGTTCCTTCCCAAAGTGGATCTATTTTAAAATACAATTCTTTTGAAGCCAGCTCCCGACAGCTTAGGGAAAAGGAGGGGAGTGGCCCGTCCCTACCTGACTGCCATGATGCGCACTGGCTGGGAGCGCTGCACCTTCTGCCGGGGGGACGTGGGCTGCAGGACGCCCGAGCCCGGGGACGGCACCTGGCTGCGGCTCAGCTGCCCGTTCTGCAGGAGCGGGGCCGTCTCCGACTGCATGCTGCACGTAGAGTACAAACTTTCAAATGAGGAGTTCATGTCGTTCACCAAAGCTTCCAGGTCCACATCATCATCTGTAACAGAAAAATAAAGGTGGTATAACACGCCTGGAAGTCCTAGGTAAAGGAAATGTGGCAAGAGGAAAGACTAAGTTTCAGTAAAATGATCACGTAATTACTTAACTACATTGTTACAGTGCAAATTATTATTGCAGAAATAATGTATTTCTTTTAGAGTAGAAAACCACAACTAGTAAGAGGCAGAAGAGCCAGCAATGTACATTTGTTTTGTCTTCCATGGTGAAAAGCTATGGACACAGAATAAACATTACACTCTACTATATATATGTATGTATGTGGGTGTGTGTGTATTGAACCAGAATTTGGTGGGATTTTTAAAAATGACAATGCTAATGTGAAGCAACACTGATAAACTGCCATAAATTTCCAAAGCACGTCACTTACAAATACTCAGTTTGGCTTGGCAATGTATCAAGTTTAGACTGTCCAACACTGCAATAAATACTTTGCAAGACTAAATAATTTAGAAGAAAAAAAAATCAAGACAGTGCTGCAGTGCTGGAAGATATCATACAAGTGATTGTTATATCTTGTTAGAAGTCCTACCACCATAGTTTTGTGATATAGTATTTTGAAGGGCAGTCCAATGACTTTCATATAAAAAAGATTATCTCTATCCTTGCTCTTGCAGTGTGATAGATAGACTTCTACCTTTAAGATTTGCAAAGTAAATCAACCAAGGATGTGGTGTGACTGACTGGAGGAACATCAGTCCCTAAAAAGGGCACCAACCTTTCTATATACACCACCTTACCTCACTGTAAATAAGTAACTTGTGCTCAATCATTCCTCCTTAACGATCATAATTACTCTGCAAGACAAGAGAACTCTGCAAGCCCTTTGCACTAACCACTCTCTGAACTCCTCTTGCAGAGCACTGTAATTACTCCCTAGCCACAAGTTACATCACTCCCTATCAGGAGTTCAGCGGGCTGACGAACACACACATCGATATCTGCTTCTGGTTACAGCACAGCCACTGCCTGAACAGCTACTCCTGACCAAACAGAGCTTTGTGCAGTCAAAAAATGTACCTTTATTTTCCAGCTGTATCAACTGGCCTGGCAAAACTTTCAGCTCTATTGCTGCCTGCAAACTTTCTGTCTCACAAAACTCTTCATGACAGGGACAGAAAGTAGAGACAAGCCATAGAGCTGGCAAACACACAATGCTATGCAGCTTTAACACACTGTATTTTCCAATATCCATTCTTTTGCCATGTTTTCTAGGTAAGTGAACCATCAGAAGCAGCTTGCAACCAGCTGCACTATTTTCTTTTAGATATCATAAATGATTTTGTACAAATATCACATTTCTTGAGGATATAATCTAAAACAGCATCACTCAATTTGTGTCCACCAACAACATACCTTGATAACCATAATGAGATCTGAAGATGGCATTTACATGCCAATTGTATTGGGATGCTGATGACCTCCATTCTCAGTCTTGGGTGAACAAAAGATCTGATCAGAATAAACAAGTTTCTGGCCATGCCCCTACACCTGAGCTTTATTTAGTGACCTGAAATACCAGGTTTCTCACTGAAAGTCAGTAGGCTCTTTACTATAAATTAACAGCCACTTAGCCTTCACTTAGAACGTACTAAAGAGGATTTCAAGGTTTGAACACATTAAAAAAACCCAAACAAAACACCCCATCACCCCACAAACAGGTTTCTTCCTTTCAATTCTTTATGCTAATTTCCTTCTATTTTTGTATTTAACAGCTACGACACTACTACTAAGATTCACCTTCACTAGGTTACGCCATCTCTGTATGTCAGCTAGTTGATGCATTTTCAACAATCTAAGCTTTGCTTTGCTTGGACAAAGTCTACAATAATTTTCCTGCTATTTTTAGCGATCTTGAGACAGAGCTGCAATTTAAATTTCATTCCATCCTCCAGATTCTTATCCTGTTTGGAGAGGACATATCTAAAACACTTCTTGAGCAATCACAAGGGAACCACAGAAGTAGGAGTATAAAGAGGGAGAGGCCGAATTACAAGGCTTTTAAATTTTATCATTCATCTAAAGTACTGAGCTGTAGGGTGTCAGATGGCTGTCAAGTAAAAGCTCAGGGCTTGGATGCAGGGGACATAAAAGACAGACCCTGACCACAGAGTCAGGGAGTAAATTGCAGCAACTAACAGCAATTGTTTAGCATGGTGAAAAGCAGAAAGGGGAGAAAGTCGAGGCATATATTCAGTGGAAATCCATATGGCTTGGTCTCTGGGGGTGGTAATTTATTAACAATTTAGACAAAGCTATTAGTGTGGAAGATCATTAAGTTTTCAGGTGACTGTAACAAGGGAAGAATGATTAAGAGTCATCTCAAGCTATCCCTGAATAAGCAAATAGTTGCAAAGGTGTCCTACTTAGCCTAATATGCATAAAATGAGGCACTTCTTGCAAAACACTAAGCAAAACAAGTACACAGTTTAAAGCATTAAATTACCATTAGCAGACTTTTAAGTATATCAATTACACACTTAAATTCAATTTCTAACAGGACAGGCACTGACAAGGTGCATTGAGAGTTCTCCTAGTAATATGCTGCACTGAAGTCCAGAATCTAGTTTCTCTCCTCTGTCAGCTCTTTTTTCTGTGGGAGCAGCACTGTTAATAATAGCCCTCAGTCTTGCTACAAAACTTTTGCAGGAGCAAAAGATCCTTAAGATCCATGAGCTTTTTGAAGACAAAGCCTGCAATCTTGAATTCCATACAGTTTCATCTCTATACAATGACATTTACTACCAAATACCATTATGTTTTGGAGAGATTTCAGCATGATGCAAGAGGAAACCTCACTGGTGTAGCCTACACCTCAGAAGTGCCAGCAGATGTCTCAGCCTGCCAAGTAATCCAGTATGTTACTGTGATGGCTCTCCACAGAGCTTAACTAAACAAAAATCAAGTAAGCCCTCCACAGGACTTCTAACTGTTTCAACCATATGCAGGTATACTGTTCAGAAGGGTATTTCATACACAGTGCAATCCTTCAAAGTATCTTTCTCTACCAACCAGTGAGATCCTGCCTCCATCAAGACAACCCTATACAGAAAAAAAAAAAAAAAAAAAAAAAAAAAGAAAAAGTTGACAAAACTGACTTTGAGAAGGCTTGCTGGTTAACAGCACAGTTTGCAAATCATTGGACTTCGAGCCAGCACAGCACATGCTGGTGCTTTAAGTGTGCACACACAGATTTTGTGACTGACCTGAAAGGATCTAGCAGGCAGAGTTGCAGGTAGCTGAGGAGCTTCCAGCTCCCCAAACATCCTGCATACATGCACTTCCAGGGATTCAGAATTATATTTTCCTTAATCTGTACTGAATTCTGCCATAAGATCAAGGAGTACAAAAGTGGATATTCAAGGTCTATTCTTCCATTTCAACTGAACAGCACAGAGGCTACTTATCACTTTCATCCACAAACATGCAAACAGCCCTTGGCTCTTAACTGTCATTTTTTAAGGAGAACACTTGCAAAACCTAGCTCTGACATACTTCTGGTGGTGGACAGGGTACTGGCAGTTTTGTAGACTCTTCTGTGAGCAATGTTCTTTCCCAAACTGGAACCAAAGTGCACACACTGGCAGCTGTCTGAACTTCCTTTTGTTTCTTTGCCCACAACTTGTTAAACTTTGGCTTTGTTCAGAAACCAGCTCCACTGGATGTTGCAAGTAATATTTTTGGTAAAGTAAATCATGATTTCAATTACAAGAAAAGGTTTAAAAGTTCAATTCAAGGAAAGAGGAAAACTTTGTTACAAAAACTCTACTAAGCTAGTGAGATAAGCTACCATGCTCCATTTAAAAAAGCACCTTCAATATATTTTTAATATTTTCGAGCATAACACAGGAGAGACGATAACCTCTAAAAATTAGGCTTGAGCAAACTTTAATCTGTACTTAACCGTGCCCCACTTGCCTTTCTGCTTCTAGTCCTCTATCCCCTAGATCCTCCTCTATTTACTTATTTTGGTAGTTGTTGGCTTTGACATGTTAAGCTCAGCTAACAAGACTAAGCAGGATCCCTCTTATTCTGAAGCAACATAAAGCTGAAATGATCCTGCTCATCTTCATCTGTGCTAGTTTTCTGAAGAAAGCAGGTATTTTCATGGCTGTCAAGGGGCTCACTGCATCACAGAAATTCTGTTTATTGAAAAAGAGATGAATATGGAGAGAATCTCAGCTTTGGACTACAGACCAGGATGCATTTCATGTCTCTAAATGACAGTTCAGCAAATACCCTTGCCTTTCACACATGGCTCCCAATTCATAAGGGGACACTTTGAAAAACATAACAGGACCTAAATTAGTAGTAATTTAAGAGGCTTGTAAAAACATTTTCTTTTAATAAATAAATAATTTATTTCTTGTTTTCTCATTTTTGAATTTAATCATCCATTATTATCGCTCATATCAGTTCCCAGAGATAGCTCATGCAATAGCTACAAGGAATTTGGTAGAATATTTATAAAAAGACTATAGCACTTTTCTGTCACCATGGAATTAAGTCTGACACCATAAGAAACTTAACAACACATACACAAACAAGTGTTTGATACAGTAAGGCAGCTGCTGATTGATCACTTATTCCTATTTGACAACCTAACACCAGCAGTTCCCCAAAATGAGTTTCAGAGCAACACATTCAAGAGCCATCTTGACAAAACAAAAAAGCTAAGATATACCTAATATAAGATTTCATATAAGAAGTATATATAAAGTATATACATAAGAAAAATATAGAATTTCATATAAAAAGTTAGCTGAGTAGAGCATGGTATCCAAGTTGTGAAACATGTAAAACATGATGTAAATTACAGGTGATATGGGGAAAATACATTTATAGTAAAATGAACAGAAGAATTGCACCAGTATTTGAAAAGAGAAAAAAAATATACAAAATACTTGTGCTATCTACCTCAAGATCCTGTTTGAAATCCTCTAAAACCACATGTAAGTTAGCCTGATTCATACCAGTGATACAATTATATTTTGCAAGGGCTTTGGCATTGTGGAAATCTCGTGTTTTACAATCAAAAATGCAGGTAAGGATTATCCCAGTGAGATGTGTATACAAATTCTTTTTATAAGACGACCCCTCATATTAAGGAGATCCCTTGCATAAGATCACTGCAGCATGTCCCTCCAGTACCATGTCCAAATGCCATTATGAAAAGACTTCAGAAATCTCCATCACTAAAATTTTTTGGATGTAACTACACTCACTATGTTTACACAAATGTCTCATATCCCTCCCTACTTGGGTTTTAGCTTCCACTAATGCCACAGGCACCAGTTGATCTGCAATTTTCATACAATTGGTATCCACAGCCCCCTACGGATGCATGTATTTAGTACTTGGCAGCTTCTACACCTCTGAGAGACACATGCAACAGAAGGTGGATGATAATAAGCAGATCTCTTACAATTTCTTAAAAACCCCACAGTGTCCTCTACAGTGATGCTACAGCTGACTGACACCCTCCGTTCCCAATATCAGTTCCAATTCTAAGCAATCTTTCCCCTCCTGATTTCATGAAAGCTCCATATGGATGGGAAGTTTAGCACAAGAAACAAAAAGACAATATAAAAAAACATTTGCAAACCCTATGCTTTCACACTGTTCTCCAGATCAGAGAAGGCTGTCAGACAGAATTATAAAAATATCAAGACTGCTTCAGTTGAACTTTAGAAGCTTAGAGGGTTTTTTTTGTTCATTTCAAGTGAAAGCAGAAGACACAAACACAACTTTGCTTGTCCTGGAGGCAATCACCATCTCCAGAGTAGCCACAGTCTGAATTAAAAATTACAAGCCTGAACCCCAAAACTTCATGCACTCCTGTAAGTCTCCTTATGGGCCTCTGTACTCATTTCCTTTATTGCATTTTAATGTTCTTCAGCTTAAGTGAAATTCCCTATTTTTCGTACTGCAACTACGGTTGCTGGCCTGCAAAATGTCACATCAGTGCATGTGCAGCTTGCAAAATGCTAAATGGACCGTGCCATGGAGAGAAGGGCAAGAAACAGAGATGCTGGTTGGTAAAAGAGCATGAAATTGAGACAGGCATCTATGCTCTTTGAGTGCACTGAAACACCACACAGAGAAATCAACAGTGAACTTGTAACTGCTCCAGTATTCTCCAGGTAATTTTTAAACCCCACACGCATCTACTCCCATTTCTGCCAGTAAGGCTGTGATGGATAACACCAAGTAGACATACATTAATTACAGGTGCTGCAGAGAACTCTCTTTATTATTTCACACCTCTCTTCTAAAGGTTCATGGTTGGACTCCAGATATGTTCTCAAAACACACCTGATAGATTTCTTGAAATAGAAGACAAACTAAATTGAACAAAATTAATGTTGCTAGGTAACAACTATAGGAATAAGCTACATAGGAAAGGTGCTCATAAAAACCCAAGGCTTCAATGAGTAACGAGAACAATTGGCTACAGGTGCCCTGCAGCAGGAAGAAATGAAGTTGCACTTCATCCACTTGGATTAGTGGATAAAATGAGTTTTAGGAATTCTGGAAGGTTACATTTAGGAAGGTTAAAAAAATGAAAAATTCAGTTCTCATCTACTTCACACTTAAAGCTTGACATACTAAAGAGCAAAGATGATGAAAGCTAGGCATTTGGGGAAAGGGAGGGGGACTGGGAGGGTTTATTTGTTAATTATGGGGACGAACTAAGGCAAAACATGTCTCTGATGGAGATTTTAATGGTTTTGCCCTTTGATGGTGCTGCAGTTATTTACAGACAACATTCAGAAGCACCTCCCACTGTACATGCTCCCATTTCTAACCCAAGGACTGCAGAGTCAGGTTGGTCCTTTTGTGGAGTGGATGGATATTGGTTGTCTAAACAGACGATTGCTGCAGGTGGGTATCACCACCACCACTGCTGAACTCTTGCTTGACTCTACTGCACACACAAGTGTTGAAGCACCAGTATGAGAGAGGGGCTTGAAATCCAAGGAAACCACCTAGAATTCTGATTACACACATTCCAACTATAAGAGATAAGATTAAAATATGTATGTCATGGCCAATCCCTTTTCCAGACTCACACAGTCCATTTAGAAAACAGAATTCCTGATACCCATTTTGTCAAAGGAAATTTGCAGCTTCAGGGAATAAAAAAATTTAAAAAGAGAGAAGAAAGTATATCCTCCTTCCTAAAAAAAGCATCAGGTCAAAGTTTGAACCCAAAGTCAAACAGGACACCAGCTGATACTGTGTTCCTGCACACTGGGACTGCCCATCTCCTGTTGGGTGAGCACACCCTTGTCCAGCTATCACTGATGATAGCAATCAGGCAGTCACTCAGTCAGTCATCACTGATGACAGCAATCAGTCAATCAACCTTTTGAAAAGGTTTCAAAACCCTCTTCACAAGCCAATGCCTGCACAGCCACTGCTATATAGTAACTACTGAGTAAACATATCACTTAAAGCAGAATACCAGATTAAGTAGACCTCTGGGAAACCGCAATTCTTGAGCAGATTACAAAATCCAGAGAAAAGATTAATTTTCAAGTAACTGGTAACATCTGCAGTTTTTTTCCATGAACATGAGGTTCAGTGGTTTTCCTGTACCATTTTCTCATGTCACTTGCTTATAAATCATTGATTTAAGAAAAAGACTGATAAAAAGACTGACTGACTTTAAAAAGAAAGCATTTCTTTGTTTGGGTTTATCAAGACAAGGAAAACCCAAACCAGCCTCAGTTACCCAGATAGAAGCAGCACCATGGAAGGCAGAATGGGATATTCCTTTAGAGGCCAAGCCTGGGGTCAGAATAGACTAGTCCTCAAAAAAACCCTCAAGGACAGAGCAGCTACATTGGTAAAGGATGCGACACATCACAGGGTGCACAGGCCAAATGGATTTTCCTGGCCCAAAAGGAGACAGGAACAGAAGGAAAGCTGAAGTGTAAGCCACAACTTTGTGAGGAGTAGTCATGAACCTATAGCCTTGTTGTGGCCCACCCTTAACTCAGGACAAAAAAAAAAGAGTGAACGTGAGACACAGACAGATCAACTGACCCCAGGGATTCTCCATTCAAGTCTTGCCTTCCTGGTGAGGTTAACTGGGTGCCTCATTATTGATGCATCACCTCAACAGCAAAAGTGAGAAAGTATATCCCAAAATTATGATCATAGAAAGACTGTCACTTATCCTTCAAGAGGACATGGGTGTAGGAACACCTGGGCAGCAGAAGGGCTCCTGGCCTGTGCAGCCCATACAAACCAATCAGAAAATCCACTGGAACTTTTCAGACAGGCAGGCAAATCCATGTTATCCTACCGAGCTATTAAGGAACTTACGAATCAGAGCTCAAGAAGCACAGCACTGGGTGGCAATGAAGAGGTGAATTGAAATACTGTCAGCTGACCACAGGGTAAATTCTTGACTGCATATTATATTAGACAGTCATATTTAATGAGAGAATGGCTTTAAGAAGATATGTTTTATCAGTGAGAGCTGCAATTTGACACAGAAAAGATCAGGTTTAGTTGCATTTTTATTGAGATTACCTAGTCCTACATCAGAAACAGAATAAAAAGCTTTAAAATACCTAATAATTAAATATTTTTCTTATGTTTACCTGAAAAAATATTTTTCCCAATTTATTCTACCATTTCCTATATATAGATTTCTATTCATAGCACTTCTCTGAAGTTTTACTTGGATGTTTTATTCTTATTGCCCATGTCAAAGAAAAAAAAGAAAGTGAGAGTGCAAATCAAATATAGATAAATAACATTACTACACAATTTACAGTTCAAAAGGAAGTTAAAAATTCAGACAGATGAGAAGACCTACATGTGTCTTGCAAATCTAAAGCTATTAAAGGCAAAGTTGAAAACAGTCGAAGCATCTATTGCTTTTCTTTCAGGACCTTGTGTTCTCCCTCCCTGATTAAACACCGTAATACCCAGCTGAGGAATCCCAGCTGAACAATCCTTACAAATCAATATAAGAACCAGTATATAAGATTAGTCTCTCCCATCCTGCCAAGAAAGCCCAAGCTTCATCCCTGCTCCGGGAAACATCATGCATTACCTCCTAACGTGCTGCCTTGGCTCCAGCCAAAGCCTGCAATGCCCTGCCTGCTCCAGCACCAGCACCTGCTCCATCTCAGCATCATCCCACTGCTTGGAGAAGTTCCTGCCTGGCAGCCAGCAAGCCCAAGGCTTCTTGCCTAGGGGGTTTCGTTTCAAATCCACTCCACAACAACTTCAACAAAGCTTTCAAGTAAAGAGTGGTTGGATTAACCCAGAGAGTCCATTAGCATTTCTCTTCAGGAAGTGACAGGTCTTCAGAGCTCGTGCTGAAGCATTATTATTATTATTATTATTGTTATTAAATTAGGTGTGTCCCTCATCACCTGATACCTGAGCTAACCTTTACTCCTACTAAGGTTAAACCATGAGTTTTAAATTTTGCTTCAAACAGGTTTGCTGCTGCTTTAGAAAGAATGTTTGAGGACATAATATAAGTTCCAAAAGTTGCACACGGCAATTAATGAATCAGCTGTTCTTCCAAGTTAATTAAATATTGCATTTTCAGCATATAATAGTTACCTAGCTATGACTGATGGACTTACAATGCAGACAACTGGAATATTTCATATTTAAGGTACTTTTTGTCCAACTTAACAGAACCAAAGTCATATGAAAAAGTAAAACGTTTAAGTGCCAGGGTAATTTTGGTTTCTTTTTATCAGTTGCTTTAACAGTTTAATATTAACTGCGATTGTCATTTTGGTAAAATATCTACAAGAGACTTAACTGGGGGAGAGTTGTTTGTAATTGCAACACTGCATTAAAAAAGCCTCCTTTAAGAGCCTGCTGGGGATTAAAATAAATTTACTTGTAGAACATTAAAAAATGCCTCTGACTTGACTTTTAAACCCAGTACCCAACAAATAATGATGAGCAAGCCTAACTACCGTAGCTCCACTTCAGAGATGAAGGGAGCTGCCATTCAGATGCCCTCTTACAGCGCAGGTAGCACCTCAATAAAAGCTTTCCCTACATTTCTTTGCCCTACTAAAGGAGCAGTGTTTTGGGGCACACATTTAATTTCATCTGCACACAGATATGCTGTCCCCCAATCAGCTGTCTATTTTACGGTCTCCTTTCAGGCAAGCCAAGCAGCTGCTTCCAAAAAATCACAGTCTTTTGGGGTGCAGAATAAGGAGATCTCCTCCCTTGGCCTTGGCAGCAAAGGGTGGATAATTTGTGAGGAATTACTTCTGTAACGAAGTGTGAACCTCCACTGCACGAGAAGGGAACGGCACAGTCCTGCCGCACGGATCCCCAGATGGCAAAGCATATTGCTGCAGTCTCATCCCAAATGGCGGTGTGGAGCCACCGCTGAAGGTGTCTGTGCCCCACTCCGCTCAGGAGGAAACAGTCATCTATAAAAGCTCTGCCATGCCTCCCTCTGTCGTGACTGCACTGATTCCAAGAACTCCCGTTAGTCAACCTGTTTTGGGTTTTTTTAACATAAATTAACAACTAAAAGAACCCCAACCCCAATCAAAGGATTACATCACCAACAACAACCCTGAGACCAGCAACAATACAAAGGAACAAGTAATCTACACTTACCATTCAAAACTTCATTGAAAATCAGTAACATCAGCCTAACTTTATTTAAGCCTAAGAAAACCATGTGTTTATGTTTCTCCTGAACTCACCAAATCGAGTTTCCTTTCTTTTCATCTAGGCAAAGCCTGGTCCTTCATGATTTATATCCCACGGGTAAGCTGCACTGGTGAAAATCAGTCAAGATCAGGCTCACCACCCAGAGGCAAAATCTGCAGGTGTGCTATACAGAAGACTCATCACAGCTCAGCATGAGTCAAAACAAACTTGTCCATTATGCCTGTTTTCCTTGTGAGATGCACATGCCTGATTTCACAAGGTGTGTGCGTTCCCACTTCAGGTACACAGGGCATACCCTGCGATTTTGTGAAATCAGCCTGCCACTCTTCCCCATCTAGATGGTGTTCATGGAGCCAAATCCCTTGCCTAGACTCACCTCCTTGCACACCCACAGAACAAGGCTGGAAGCAGAACACAAGATATTTTCCCTTAAGGGTACTCTGTTAACAGACCATCATTTCTCATGAGGCCCCACATGACAAGGATGCCACTGGCACACTCAAACGAGCTTGCAGGGCACCGATGTCCTGCACTGCACTGCTTTAACTCACCCCACCACTCCTCTTGGGAGAGATGCCCCAAAAACCTGTGGACACAGGGTCAGTGTTCTCAAGAGGTGAGACAAACTGCTCACCTCGCTCTGTTTCACATCTGAAATACAGCCCAGAAAAGCAGAGAAGACTGGCTTGCTCTGCAAAAGCACACCCACGTATTTACAGACCTAGAAAGGCTTAGACCTAGAAAGAGGCAATGCGTCAACAGGACAGAGCTCAAGGTAGGCCAGAAGTGTTGCTGTAAAGCCCGAAGGCTCTGAAGGACTTCTTCTCTGTGTCTTTTTAACAAAGTCAGCACCTCCAGGTTAGCCATCATCAGAATAATAGCCACGGGTGTCCCAGCAGCAAGTCCTTCCCAGCTTTGGTTCTCCGACAAATGACTCATCAGTGATGCACCCTAGCCTTAGAGGTGACCTGTATTTGGACTTTAGTATAGTCCACATTCTCCCCCTGATGTGTATTTCTTTTCTACTTAGGCTCTAAAATTCACTGTTATCTTTCTGAAGATATTATAGTTACATACAATATTCTGAAGAAGATTTATGGCTATTTTGGAGCCTAGAAGCTACCTAACTGAAGACCCAATTGTCTTTGAGTTGCAGACCTTGCAACTTAAAAACCTACCATCTACAGTACTTCAGATTTCAGATGGACTTGGAACACTCTCCTATGCCTGAGCTCTCCAAGATTTTTCAACCACTTAAGGACAAACCACAAAAACATACACAAAAAGAGTAATTCCCTTTTGCCCTTGAACAGCAGCAAGCTCACAAATTAATTGCAAAGATAAAAAAAAAATTAGCAGCCCCAACAAAGCCTTATTTTAAATATAAACTTACTACCATCCTAGCTTATAAAAATTTAGAAGTGCATGTACATGTAAATTCTCAAGCAAGGTATGATAATTAGGAGGGTTAACGAGGCACAGCCAGCTCAAGACGCTCCTGCGCAGTTACAGATCCACTCAGACAGTGGTGCTGTAACACACCCAAACATCACACTGCTCCTAACCTCATCTTGGACATGGCACAAACTGCCTGCAATCTTGATTTGGACAGAAAGACTTAAATATTGTTACTGCAATCCTAACGCCATTAATGAAATTACATACTAATTGCTTTGGTCAGTAGCACCTTATATACTTTAATTACTTAAGCAGCTGCTTGCTGCTAAGAACTCCAAATTTAGCTACATCTCATGCTATATTTTGAAAGGTTTTTTTTGTTTAGCTGGTTTGCCCCATCTAACTGGCTTTTTTTTTAGCTGAAAGTGCAACTAGCTTGACAGAATCTTGTCCTTTTTAATAGGCACAAAGACTTAGAAAACGTAACAAATTCAGATTGATCTTCCCCTTGAAGCTTCTTGGCTTTAAGAGAAGTGCTGCAACCTTTTTCAACCTCAATGCAAGAATGTCAGCTCCTTTGATGCATTTCTCAAGTATCCTCACATGACACAGCTTGCTGAAGTGCTGTCATGAACCACTTGCGGCATAATGTTTACATAAAGAAATAAGTACTGTGCTGCTTATCACAGTCAGGTAAGCTGAAAGACAGTGATGACTGAAGCTTACTGTTACAATGGTGCACTGTGGTAAAAGATTTAGCGCAGAACTGACATCAAATTACTAGGGAGTTGTTTTTCTGCAGATGTTGCTTATTTTATTAAGCTATGAAATTTGAGGGGTTTTCTCCCCTCCTCTTAAAGCAAGTCTCGATCTTGCTATATCTGCTTTATAGACAAAGTAAGAAATCAGAGTTACAGAAATGTACTATTCCAGTTCATTTTGGGACAGCCTTAACATCACAAGTTTGTTGTTTTTTTTTTTTTCAAAGCTACAGGCACCATAAATAATGCAAGACTACAATATTATCTTTTTATATTTTACTTCCCTTTAAAACATTCAAAAGCATTTTCTTTGGTATGACAACATACTTTCACTGATGTTCCTCAATCTTTTCTTAGATGGACCTGAAGATCATCTGACTAGAAAAAGAAACAAACCAACAAGTACAGACTTTGTTTCCCTGTTTGACAAATTTACAACTTAAAGCACAAGCCAAGGCAGCTGCAGTATAACAATGCAGAATGTATAGTCACCTAAAAGTATTTTTAATCTTTAGTAGTGAAAAATAAATGAAAGTTATTTCTCTTTTCTGACGTGTTTACGCATCTAAACACACTTAACTCTAACCATAAAATGAATAAAACACCAACATATGGTCTCAGAACAGGAAAGACCTGCACTAAGAGCTTCTGCATCACATAAAGCACTAGAAACCACTTCAAAGTTTCCTCCATCTCCAAAAGTCCTCCAAAGTAGACACTTCATATGGTCTTCCTTTCAACTTGCAGTGAACTAATTTTTGAGAGTTATCTTGCTGAAGAGGAACACCTTGTTTTATACTTGACTCAAATGGATTTCAGATTCTTACTGTCTTCCTCTTTCACCACAGTAGGGTATCAATTCATTGAGAGCTACTTATGTTCTTTTCTACCCTATTAGCCTCTCTAGTGTCCAGTCTGTCAACAACATCTCCCTGTTCTGCTCTCATTAGTGATTCTGTCTGTTGGCCCCTCGAAACTGAGGCTGCACTAGAAGATTCTGTCTTCCCACATGCTTTCAATAAAATGCATTTTGTATAGGTCTGCACATTTGCCTGAAATTCACGGAAAGGTTGCAATCAACCAGCTTAATAGAAATGACTCCACATTTCTACTATTTTTCCTGTTAAAATATCTGTATTTCAAGCCCAGTATAAGTGTCTAAGAATGCTTTTATTGCTGCATTTCATTTCACTTGTCGAACCAGAATAAACTTCCTTCAGAGAAAGTGGTTTTTTGCTATTACAAGTACATTAGGAAGAGTGCCAGCACAGCTGTACCATCAAACCCCTGGGAGACACCAGACCCCAGGGAATGCAAATGTCTGAGAACATCTCTTTTCAGGGGAAAGTCATCAGCACGAAGATCACCAAGTCTTCTTGCCCAAACACCCTGGCTGTAAGAAAGGAGGCATTCACCCCAGCCATGCCTTCAGCAAATTTCTCTGATCGTCTCACTTTGCCTTGGAGCCAACAATCTGACAGATTCATCTCTAAACTTGCTCTTCAGAAAGAGGTCTCTCTGTTTTGTATTTCACCAGCATAACACAGCAGGAGACATGTATCCTGGCCCCAAAATCTCTGCACTATTGCCATAAGGAGGAAGGGTTGAGAGGGTTTTTTGTTTTGCTTTGTTTAGTAGTTTTCTTAAACAGAAAGTTTATAGAGATACACAATGGTAGAAAGATATTACCACAAACATAAATACTGTATTAGTAGACATTTTGGCTCCTACAATAATGAAAACAAATTAAATCTCTTTCAACAGTTTCATTTCAGCAACATACTAAAACCATCTTAAAGAAACTCCATGGCTTTTCACTTATGCCTCAAGTGTTTTCAACTTATCTCTTTATCCCACATTTAATGCCTTTTTTTTTTTTTTTTTTTTTTTTTTTCTGTAGTAAATGTCATCTGGCAAGTCTGGTCACTACTCCCCACTTTAATTTCAACCCCTACATGCACAAAGCTTCAAGTACCCTTCAGCTTAATTTACTGACCTCCTCCCTACTGTGAGTCAAGACTTATGCACCATCAATCAAAGCACATTTATGGTACTTAGAAGCTGCATCATCTCTCATCACTTCCATGTCAAAGGCTGCATACAAACAAGTCAATTTACAGAAATGTTACCCGTCATATCAAAGTAATACCCTATGGTTTACCCAATGCATAAGGACACAGTCTCACATACGTTCTCATTTCAGTCTTGACTTCATCTCTGCAGAACTGGCTCTCAATACCATGAACACAGCTAAAGAGAGACTTCATCTTCAAAAGGACCATGCACACTACCTAAGCAGATCTCAACCACATATTTGACAGAAGTTGTGCAATACCAACATCCTCATTTTGCTGATGGGGAAAATGTAGGCAGACATCTACAGCTATTTGTTTAATTCCATGTAGAAGCTGATTCATTAAACGAGTGCTTCTAACCCTTCGCCCTGCTCCACACAGGCATGGTGGTCAACCCCACAAGTGTTTCCCAGCTTCTAAATGGACAGGACTGTGGGCTTGTGGAGAGCCCATAGCTGCTCCTGCATGGTCATGTAAAGAAACATACACTTGTCATCATCCTGCCATGATTTCTGCAGCACAGCTTGTGGATGCCTGAGTCATAGATGGTTAGCTACCACCACATGGGAGCCAGGTCTGCTGGTGCCATCATTACCTGCTACAGTTCGCAACCACTCGTTCTCATCTGTGCCTAAGAGTCCATGCAACCCCACAGCACAGGCTAAGGTTCATTTGTTACTCCATGCAACTCCCAAAAGGAGTGAAAAATAACCATCCCCCCAACAAGGACCCTGCTACCTATAAAGCTGCCAGCCAGCCCAAGGTCAGCCACATGCTTTCAGCAAGGACTGGCTGTAAATACAGGCAGGATACTCTGCAGAGATGCAGGCCTTACAGAAAGAATCAGAAAGTTCCTGTAATCAAAGCCTGTGCCATTTTACACTCTTCTTGGAATCTGAAGTCTGACTTCATTCATGAATCTTAAATCATTTTTTAAACATAGAAAATCATGTTGATACTTAAATAAACATAACTCTGCCACTAAGAAAGCCTACTTTCACATTCACCCAAAACCACAGAAATTTATTAGCCAAATATTTTTAGTGACTTTTTTTTTTTTTTTTTTTTTTTTTTTGATACACCACAGTGTATGCTCTTTTTGGAATAATTAAGTTAAAGTATACTTGCTGATACAGACCATGAGTGCATTCCAGTGTAATTTTTTTGTCTCAACTAAAAGAGATACATTCCCATGCTGGAAAAATCTTAAAATCTGCAGTCCTTGACTTCCCAGTCATCTGGCAGAACCAGTCTTTATTTTATATACAAATTATAAAAGACATTTCTAAGGAAGATCATGTTTAAGTTATAGCTTGAACTGGGTATTTTCCTCTCAGCTATACAATGTGTTATGCCTTTATGTGACAATCACACTTTTCTAGTACTTAAGCTCCTGAAAATTGTTTTAATGTGCAGAAAAGGATACTAAAACCTTACACTAATTCTATACTTGTTCAGACTGCTTAACCTAAATTTGGTATAATACTGTCGGCCAACTTTTAAAATCCATTTAATTTTTAAGCACAAGGACAACTTTTGTTTAACATTTATAGTTCTTCCTCTAATTAAGACCAACTAACAAGTGAAAAGGAGGAGCACAAAGTAGTTGAATCAAGGAATCCTAAAGCACCAGAATCCTTTGCCTAGAGAACTGCAGTATCAGAAATGTGCCCCATTTCACTATTGCAAAGAAGCCCTACCCCATCCTCGTTCTATTTTTCACCTCTAGAAATGCTATAGAGCTAGACATTGCTTGGTTGATTTTTTATTTGATAATTTTTATTTTTTTAGATGACAAGAAAAATGAATTTCTGTACTAATTGCTGAGATGATAAAAGTGCTGCTTTAAAATTTAAACTCATAAAAAAAGTAAACTAACGTATACTTTTCTTCACCTGAGGCACTGGAAAGAAGAGACAGAAACCAAAGGTTAGGACACTTATTAGGACAAACAATGGAAGGAAACTAAGAACTGTACTGCCTGTTCTTCACCCTGTCACTACTTTGACATAGACCAAAAATATAACTTTGAAGGTCAGGAGAAAACGAAAATCCAAAACTCAAATACATGTCTCTCTGAGAATTGTTGCAGACAAGAGGTCTGCAATGTGTCAGCTATTAAAAATTACCTGCATCACAAGAGGGATCAAAGGTGCATGGCTGGTCAGAGACAGAACAAAAATGAGTTCAATGTGCTTCGAAGAGGGATAGGAGTAAATCAGGACTTTATCTGGTTAAATGGATTATATCTGATTCCCAAATTGTTAAATGTTCAGGTGAAGTAAGGCTGTTAAAAAGTTTCTTGCAAAGATGAAGTCTGACCAATATCAATTCAAGGAGCAGTTTCTGACGTTACATCTGCCCCTACTTCACAACACTACTGCTACCACACTCTTTGAAATCAGTTTCATAGAAAATGGGGTCCATTTTCCCCCATTGCCTTCAGAAAGCACAGAAACACAGTTAACACTGTTCTCTTGAAAAATTGGCCTGCTTTTACCAAAGCAGAGAGATTTATAAAATAAAATAGCCTCCCCTCAACAGTCACAGTGATTTCAAACATTCCATGTGCTGCAGATAAATGGCAATCAGTTTCTGACAGATGATACTCTTAAAAGTCTGAATAAGCAGAATAGATTTATTTCAGACTTGAAAACAGAGTCATGAAACCAGATTAAAGCCCTAGAGCTTTCCATGTAATCAGATACTGAAAGTCAGTTCTCCCTCCATTAAAGCTGACCTTGCATAGTGACATTGTACTTTTATCTCAAAAATTATAGATACTTCTTAAAAGATTATTTTCAAAATATATAACAGTATAGCTGCAGTGAGTGTGGATTGTTTCCATCTCTAAATATAACCTTCCCCTTTATATATCAATTACCTTTGAAACTTAGAATTTGATTTTGGTTAAGGTGTCAGAATTCAAAGTTAATATTCTGATGTGGCAGAGACACTGTTTTTACTGAACAACTGTCATTGTTACAGCATGACTAAAAGCCAGGCTACATAATAAATCAACTTTCTTAGCTGGAAAGCTCATTAGTACTGAGACTATTTTAAGTGCCCACAGCCATGTTTTGACATTTGGCTATAACACCTTCACTGAAAGGTTCAAAAGATTCTTACATAAAGCTAAATACACTTAAAACATTCCCCATAACAGAGAATATGCAAAATCCAAGACCATGAAGGAAGAGGGTGCAGTAACACAGGCAAGAATTCAACTCAGCCACGTTAAAGATCACCCAGAAGCTATCAAAAGAGCCTGTGTTGATACTATTAATTTCCATTCTTTTGTTCTAACATGTTGACAGTAGAAATTTAGTCAGATTCCAAAAGAAAACATAAAGGCAATACAGTTATGCCGGAGAACATAAGAGCTCATCCCATGATTTTACAGTTAATTTTCATTGATTAAATTAGAAGAGGATATTTCAGATCACTAAGCTCAATTTTGGACCACTAACGCCCATGGAAGAAATAAGCTGCCCAGGAGGCAGAGGAAGACCTAAGACCAGAAGTGCCCCAATAGTTTTTGGACAGTATAAATAACTATATAAAATGATTTTTAAAATAGTGAAATCTATCACATTTGACTGCTTTAGCAATGGAATGGTGCAATTTGCTAAGCAAATATACTTACAGAGGAGGGAGTGCACCACCCATAGGATAACAGACTTTTTTCCCTCATGACAGGCATGAGATAAACACAAGAAATGAGCTCAGCTCTGATACCTGGGAGAAACCTCATCACGAGGTGGATACTGAACCACTGGTTTCCCTGGGATATCTGAATTTGCCCAGGCACACCATTTCAAACAGATGTGTCAGACCCATGAGCTCAAGCCCGAGAAACAGAACGCCTGGAACAACATCGTTCCCATGAAGGGCTTGCAGGCTGTCCCTCCAAGAGCCCTCATGGTGCTCTCCCTATTTTCTGAAGGGACCTGTAACGAAGCAAGTCAAGCTCATCACCCAGATGCCCAATTTATTCCTTCCCCTCCCAAAGCCTTAGACAAGAATTTAACAATAACAAGAAAGGAGCTTCTAATTGCCCTGAATTCATGCTTTGTAAATTTACTCCTCTCTGTGCCATGGTAACTGCAGATACAAATCTTGAAAGAGAAGGTGGAGGAACACCCATCTGCAGTATAAAAAAAAATCCCAAACTATTATTTCAGATGTCATACACCCATAGAACTTCAGTCCCTGAGGGATGAGTATGGTGCATCATGGTCTATCTTGAGCAAAGAATCCAATTTCCCAGCCCAGCCCCACTTGCTCTTCTGATGCAACTGCTCTGCCCAGCTCTCCCTTCCAACACAGTAAGAAGGTCATTGCAAACCTGGTAGTAACTTCACCACTCTTCCATAGGCCACAGGAAAAAAAAAAAAAAAAAAAAAAAGGGCTTTAAATTAATTTAATATTGTAGCACTTCTTGGTTTAAGCTTATTTTTCTATGTCTCACCTTGTAAAACTTCCAATGAACAAAGGCCCCAAGGCAAACCCTATACAAACAAGACAGTGGGCTCCTTCCCTGCACTGAATCCACTGAATCCTACCGTGTCAGAGAAATTCAACAGATTGATACATGGAATCCTGAGATAATAAACAAGCTTAAAATACCATGCTTGTCAACGATGAAATATTACAATGGTTTTTTAATTCATATCTTGTGGCTTCAGAGGAACACAATTAATTTTAAATATGTCTAAAACTAATGATTTGCAAGCTGATACTAAAAGGTTGATACATAAAAAATAAAATAAAAAATAAATTAAAAAAAAATACAATAAAAATGAAAACTAAATCCATCAGTTACCTACAAATGTTTTTCTTTGACTATGCTACAGTTTAAATAATTTTTGGTCTGTTTCTTCTCATTTCACTGTTTTCACTTAATCTTCATTATATTATGTACAGAGTCTTCCAGCTAAACTCGATTAGTTCAGTTCATCTGTCTCTTGTAGCTCGCTGCAGATCTCTGAAACAATCTGCACTAAACACCAATCTATTGTCTTCTCTTTTCATATTTTTTTTTTCAGAGTTCTGTCAGCCCAAGGGTTTGGAAACTAATCTAATGAGGGAAGTTAAACTTCCACACAGCTATTATGGTGCCCTCCTAGTAGCCATGCTAACAAGATTCATCACCAAATATAAATGGAAGCATTCTCCAAAAGAAGACAAAGGTACTGTAATGAGCTAGGCAGGAAGCAGGGCCTCCGCTCTCCGTGTAAGATTAGTCAGTGTAAATCATTTTGGCACTAATGGTGGCTTTTTTCTAAGGCTGGACAATGACAACAACATTTAATACAAAGCACGAGAATTCATGAATGTCTGGCAGTATTGTCTTCGAAATACAAACAATGTTTGTTTTTCATTCTACACTTTCAATTCAGTACCAGCTGGATTCTGCAGAAAACATGGGTTAGTTCTGATACAGCAGATAACCAACTCACCCCAGTCAGATCCCACAACTGAGGCATTTCAGAAGCAGCACCGAGTGTTACTAAACACACTCCTCCTTAGCTACAGAATGAATAACAACATCGCCTCAACCTCCCTTGTCTACCCCGAGGCAAACACAGAAGAAAATATATTAAAAGCAAGTAATAACAACAGTGGTGGAGAAAAAGAGTCCTACACAGTATTATTTCTCTGGGCTAAATCTTAGGCATTGTAATACTTCACCTACACCCATGCTCATTCAAAAGTCTGCCTGTATTTACACAGGCTTATATTTTTTGGACACAGGACTGTTCTAGTGTGTGCTAGAACGGAAGTTTCCACCATGCTGGCATTTACTGTCTCTATAAAAATGAATGTATAAGTGACTAGCCAGCAAGGTAGAGGACAGGATCCACCTCAAGGGTCAACAGCAGTATGATGCAACTTTTGGCAGATGCCTTGGATCCCTCTGGTTTCACTGGGAACCAAGTAGTCTGTACCCACAGGCAGGAAATCTGATGTCCACCACATCTACAACCAAAGCATATTCAAGACTTCCTGCCATCATCAACAAAGAAAGACCAAAGGCTGTTGAGAAAGGACAGCTGTTGGCTAAAACAACCTTATCACCATTTCCTCTCTGCTGCTGGAGCCACCTGGCTGTGGAGCCAGAGGTACCTTAAGGTTCAGCTCAGCTCTGTCTGCAAACTGCAAACAAGAACTGAGAACACCTTGGGAAAAGAAGACTTCTGGTGAATGCACTAATAAAAAGAAGATAAATCTTTCATCACAGACCCACTGCAAAACACATTTGTACAGAAACTGACAATCATCCCACGAGTACGTCCATACAGAAAGTGCCAGCACTGCATGTCTAATACTTCCACTAAAAGGCAAGGTGACAGAATGTACCTTATTTATGCCTGGCTTTAAAAATTCTGAATAAGAAGTGGCTACACAATCTCAAATACTACATGTCAAGTACCAATAAAAAACATTGCTCATAAACTTCACATCTGGGACTGGAGTTGGCAGTATTTGCTGCCTGCTAGAAAAACAAACAGAAAAAATGAGCTCCAAAATATGCATCAACAAAGAAAATCCCAGAAATACAGAGCAAGAAGAGAAACAGCAGTGGCATGGTGGGCAGAAGTCCACCTGAAGTCCAAGAGTCAACAAATTCTGTTGGGCTTAGAGTTTTCTGCAGCATAGTGCATTTTGCCATCATAATTCATATAGCAAAGCTCTTCCACAGTAGCACAGGGAAATCTGTAAGATGCCTTTGTCTTGCTACTGAGACACATTCAAGATTATATTTGGTGGCATTGCACAGCAGCATCACAGAGCAGCCAAGAGGAACAGAGGCTGCACTGCCAGGGTACTTGGGGGAGAGAGGAGAAGCAGCAGCAGAAGGGACAAGGGAGAGCAAACGCGGGAGCCCATCACCGCTATGGAAGGCTCTAAATGGCATCCTGTGTGAATGGGAGGGCTGGAAGTAAAATCACTACCATTGGTCCCCAGCTCTGCTTCTCACTATTGGACAGAGTACAAGTACTCTTGTACTTGGCTACACACTACAGAAAACTTGTCATCGCAAAATTTTAAAGATTTGTGACTGCTGAATCTTTTGCCAAGTAAAAAGAACAATACCTGTTGCTGCCTCCTAAGCATGCTCTCACTTCCTCTTGGTGTTTCTGAAGATGGTAAATAATTGTTTTGCTTGTATCTTCATCTCCTGCCTTTTCCTCTTCAGAAAAGCTACATAGTTTAGACACATTTTTCTTCTTCAAGCCTAAAGGCTTTACTACAACTTCTGGAAGGACTGTTCCAGAAATACTTAGAATTGCTGGTTATTAAATGTCAAATCCTGGCTGGCTGTTCTTAACTTTCTCTAACTTTTAATAGGTATCTGAAGCGTATCTGTTCCTCTGCATTAGTGGATACTAATATCGTTCAGCAAGACAGCTTGCTCTTTCCTATTACATTTGATTTGTGAAGTATCCTATGGGAATATAGGAAAGACATCATAGTTCACACTCCTCGCATTTAGTACCTTTACAAAACTTGCCCAATTAGCAGAATCATTGAAAAGTGATAAACTAAATAATGGCTTAGATATAAAAATACTTATTGTTAAAGTAAGCAAGTTTATTGGCATATCGACACAAAAGCAGTTATTAAACTATTTCTAGGAAAAAATACTATTCCATCTGCACTCAATTTTGCACATTAGTTTCACGTGAAACCTTCCTATTCTAAAGACTCCTCACTTTACAGAACTATCTTCTGCTCCCCAATCTTTACAAGATATTCTTTTGAAAGAAGAAGCTGAAGAGTTATAAAGCATCTGCTTGTGTAAAAACAGTGATTCAGCAGGAAACACGTACTTGAAATACCCTTCACAAGAAAGGGCTTATTCACTCGGGGACAGTTGGCAGGGCTATCTCAGTCTCCACTTGAATGCTCTTTTTCCAGTTTGTGTTAAAGGGATTCAGATGCCTGGGAAGAAGCTAATCACCATTTTTACAGGCTGTGGAAGCAGTCTTGGTTCAGAATTGCAGGTGCTTATACCAAAAGCTCTCCCAGCGAAAAGCAAAGGAGCACAAGTTAATGTTCAACAGAAACTGGCAAATCTGCTGCGCTCACTGAGCAATGTGGTCAGGTGTGAACTGCAAGTGCACACATAAAACAACGTAACAACTATGGCTGCTCAAAGTTCAGCTGCAGCCTCTAACGCACAATACACTAAAGAAAAAAAGGCAGAGAGCATCAAACGGATTATTTTAGCCAATTCTAATCCTTTCACAATTTCTGCTATGCCAATCATAGAAAGCTTTAGGTCTACTAACAGGCATGTGCTTAAGTCAGAAAGTAATGTTGCATATAACTGGAAGCAAAAATTGCCATAGTCTGTTGCAAACATCTTTATCATCAACATAATCAAGGCGTACCACCAAACATTAATTTGCAGTGCTTCTGCAAGTTGCTTCTGGATACAGGTTTACTATTTTAAGCTTTAAACAAGTGTCAGTGCCAGCAACACTTTAATAGAAAGTAATGGATAATTAAGTTTAGTGTAAGAGCAAGAAAAAACAAAGAAAATAGTGGCCACAGCATGTAAAAATCCATTTCATGCTAATAATCTAATCTTTCTGTTTATTATGTGACTAATATGACTGTATGGGAGCGAGTTCAGACCATATCACAACACCATGAGCTGAAGCTCTTCATGTTATATTTTTCTGTGTTCTTTCTATTCATTAATCTGGAATTCTAAAATATACACCAGGTCTAAAAATACCTGTACGTTCAAGTTCTTGGACAAGAATATTTATTTCATATGCTATGAAAACAGCATAGATGCTCCTACTTGGACAGAGCAAACACTCAAGATATGACACAACATTATGCTTATGGCCACTTCCATTTTCAGGAGGGTACCAAAGCAGCAGGTACCTTGCAGAACTCCTACAGCCCAGCTCAGCATTAAAGGCCACCTCTGAGCATTTAGGTTTCAGTTCTTAATCGAGACCACTAACATAACAGCATCAAGATTGATACTGTACCATGCACCTACTGCAGCAACAAAATTAGAACGATTTTAGAAATAGTGGATTTGATTGCTGTCAGTCAGCTGATATAGAAGAACAATTCCAAACAAATTATGAATGCATAAGCAATCTTTACTTCAAAAAGTACTGAAGAAACATTAACAGAGTCTTGCTCGAGAAACAGGCATTAAACTGCCACTACTCCCTGTGCAAACCATTTTCTTTAAAAACAGCTGTTTCCTAAATTAATTTGGACGTTTGTCTCAAAGTGGCTGAGAAAGAGCCACATGTCAGGTGACACTGTATGGATCCTTTTGCAGTACAACAATACTGATAGAGGAAAAAAAGGATCTGAAAAGGAAGTGGGAAAATGTCAGGCTGCAAAGCTGGCGTTCTGCCATCCAAGCACAGTATTATCTATTTCTTCTATAAATGTTTAGACCTCAAAAGCAGCAGACACATGCACTGTAACACATGAACCTGGACCACACAGGATGTGTTCTCCCCACTCCCCAAATCCCTTGATTAAAGGGGGATATTTACAAATAGCTTCAGAAGTCACATGTATGGATCTGTTCTATGATTTGCAGATCCTGATATAGGTGAAAATAATATAACAAACGTTATTAATTCTAAAACACATGAAAAATAGAATTTTTAAAATGTGTTCTAGGCATACAAACATGCCAGTACACACTGCCTGTGCTACCGTAAGTTTTAGACTGGATTACATGGCAACCTGTTGCCTTCTTTTTTCAATTGAAAGTAAAGCTTTAAAAACACCAAAACACTTGGAGCGTGGAAAGGGGAGCAAGTTAAAATACAATCCTCATTACACTCTGGAACTTGTTTGTGCACCTTTAATTGTCTTGATAATCTACAAGTCATGAAACTTGAGTCTTGATGCCCTTGGCAATTTTAAAAAAGCTGAATTTTTAAAGGACAAGTTAAGCATGTCATGTTTGGCAAATATTTTAAGTAATATGCTTGTAACCTTTTTTGTTTCAATAGTCTTGTTCGGTCTGCATTACTATTAGTTGTTGCACTGATGAAACAACATTTGAAGATGACCTTCAAGGACTTGGTTTCAAATTAAACCATCAGGAAGCATGAGGGTAAGAGGGTTCACTGCTTAAAAGAACACTATTATCCATTATTTCAAACCTAAAACAATAAAAGCTGAAGTGAACAGTCTCTATAATAATAGTAACTGTTGTCTTGTAGGTCTCCGAACAGATAGAAATCAGTGAAGACAGAACTTGAAGATTGTTTTTTAGCTTTTTATGAATGATCCTGTTGAATTACAGAAGCTAAACTATTACAACTACATTACAACATCTCGTTCAGGGCTATCTTTTCACAAATGAGCTGATTTCTGTCATGGAGAGCAAGTAAACATGCTTTTTTCTTCTTCTCCTACTGCAGACAGCGAGCCAGAGCCTGTCTTATGGCAGTCAAAGATTTTTTTTAAATGCAACCTTAACATTAAAAATGTTGAATTTAATGTCAGTGCTTCCCTCCTCCTTACTCATAAAAATAGGAGAATATCCCTATCACCCAGGCTAGTAATCCTATCCTGGGCTACAAGGTTTGAGATGCATACAAGTCCTTTGTCACTCACAACTCAAAGGACAGTTGTGACAAAACCCAAATTCTTCAGCTCTCCTTCTCCAACCACCCAGAATATTTTCTTTTTCCCCTATTGAGAAGGAGAAATGGCAACATGGAAGCAAGATCATGCCCGCACACTCCTGAGAAGCCTGGAGTTCCGTGCACTATTCCTTACCTTGGTGGTTCAGAGAGATGCGGTTAGATGGCTCTTGGAAACCTGGTTCCACCAGATCCCGCCGACCATGAGCTGAAGTCTGATCTACATTGTCCTAAAAACAGAAGAGCAGAATATCTGATCAAAACCAGGCATTCTGTACTCCCTGCAAGCTACATTACATGGAGTCAAACCACCAATACAAAACAAAAAATCCCTGTCATGCCTCTGGAAGGAGAAACCAATGTCAGAGAAGGTGGGGGAACAGCTCACAGGGGGACACTAGGCTGTCACATTAATACGTGTGGCATGCATCCAGAATCAATGACTGTGCTGTTGGCTCATCTGTACACCAGTTCCCATTTCAAATGGAGAAACAGTGATGTAAATGCACTTCCTAGTTTAACAAAAGCTTCTTCTTGCATCAAATTATGCGGAGGCTTGGGGCTTTGTTTTCTTTAATTCCAAGTCTGTGGCTTACGGCTTTGTAACTAATTAACTGGACTGAAACAGATTCAGTAGTGAACTACTAAACCTCAAGAGAAATCAGAAGTTCAGTTTAGATAAACATCCATGACTCTGGATGCCAACCTGTTGTTTTTTTTCATACTGGAATTCTCACAAGATCAAGTTTCATGAAGTTTTAACACAAACTGAATTTGGCTGAATCTAAAATACCACGGTTTCTCAAAGATCTTGCCAAAGAAGACAACTAGAAGAAAGCAAGAAAATTGAAATATAAACAAGAAAATAGGAAAAGCAAGATAAGTCACATTTTAGAATTATAAGAAGGAGATTTAGAGCAGGTGTGTGGTTTTACAAAACTGGCACACATTAGCATATACTAAGTTAATATGCAAAGTTGACTGCACTGATACATCACCAAGCATAAACTGCTGCAGTGATATACTACACATGATCCTGCTGTGCCTAAAGTGTGGGCTAAATACACAATGGCATGACCTGCTTTTATGTCAAAACATAGGAATCACCTTCATGGGAAATGACATTGTAATTAAGGCAGAGCAGAAACAAGCACACAGCGAGCGGCAATTCAACTACACGCAACCGTGAGCCCTCAGTCCAGCACTGACAAAATATAAGCTAATGCTCAAAAAAATCATAATGGAAGTAGTGTTTGGAGACTAGAACTGTATACAGTTATATAGTATATGAAATAAAGTATCTCTTCATCAGAGAGACTGTCTCAGCAAATGCTTGAGCTTTGATTCAAGTACTCAAGCGCTGCTCTCAAGTGTCATCACCATCAGGGATCAGTTCAGGAGCCCACAGGCATTTATAAGACAGAAACTGACAATAGTGGTATGACTAAAGAAGGTTTTTATGAGTAAACACTGTATGATAAGATACAAATGGCATCCATCTATCTATGCCAGATACAACTGGGACTACTTAAACTTCTGCCTCCATCCTGGCTATCTCCCCTTATAGCTCTTTACATTCTTCGCACTGATTTTCACAACACTGGATGTTGTTTCATGCACCAGATCTCACTTATCTCATGAGTTTTTGTTATTGCTTCTCAGGAATCAAAAAAAAAACCCAAACCACATCAGACCTTCTTCTATCAGCACAATTGTCTTTGTTCTTACTTTCTTGAAACACAGCAGTATTTGTTAGCTCTTTCACTGGAGCTAACTGACCACTTGCTAGGAACAAGCAACTCACAAGCTCCTGTTTTCATCAAATCCCTTGCAACCACAGGGTATCACATTCTAACATTTATTAGTACTTTTGAAGCACTAGTCATTCTCACTTTGGGACACGACCCAGCCACCACTGATCTGACCCACATCGTCTCCATTTTAAACTTGAGGCAGGAAATTTGGGACTTGCAGAGTAAGAAGGCAACTGCAGAAAGGATATACAAAATTATGAATCTGTTCCCCAGACAGTTCAGTTGTAACTTTCCAAGGTGCCAAAGGCAGCAGCGGGGAGGAGACGCTTATCTAGGAAAAGTTTCAAAGCTGAAGCTGACTGCTCTCAGTACAAAGAGTAAGCATCACAGGCACAGATAACTCAGGAGAACATCCCTCCCTAGCCCAGATCTCTTCCCTGTGCATTTCCCTCCCCAAAATTCAACATGACCAGTTTTTATGGGGTAGCTAAAACCTCACAGATGTAGTTCAGCAGCATTAGTTCCACTTCCCAGGAAGAAGTCACAATGTCTAATGGATGGATGCAGCAACATATTGCTCTTGGATGGGAAGAGCAACAGGGCATCCCAAGAGAAATAAAAGCTGGAACAAGAAAACCAGCTATAAGCTATTTGTGACGTACCTAAATGTGTTTTCAGTTGCCCCAACATGTAAAAGTACCCTCTGGAAGGCAAGATTCATGAAGTATTATGTAGTAACAAAGGTGAAATGGGGCCGAGATGCATGATTTTACAACTGGGTTTCCCACAGCAGTAACACACAAACACTTAACTGAGAGACCTTATTCCAAGGTTTCACCTGGCTCCAGGCCTGTAACTCTTCAATTAAACCAGACTTTTCTTTTCTTTTTAACCAGCAATTGCCAAAAATTCACAGGAATAGGATACGCCCTCTCTGGAATCACCTTACATCTTGTACCAGAAGATGCTGAGAACCACAGGCCTTACTCACAAAGTTAAGCCAAAGCCATGGTAAGGTAGATCAAAGTATTCAGAAGCAGAGGTTACAGTGACTAATGACTGCTGCTGGTGCCCTTATAAAGCTGATGCCTCTGCCTGTTGCGCTCGGTGCAAACGCCTGCCCACAAGATCCAGAGAGTTCTCTTGCAGCTTGAGCAAAACAAGGAGGCAAAGGTTTCCTCCGGACACTGCGGACCAGCAAAACCCAGGTGCTAAAGCAAAGCGACAGGCCGTGCATAAACAAAGCCACACCTGTTAGAGCAATGCAGGCAGTGGAGGGGAAAAGGTAAGGGCGGTGAGGTTTAAAGAGCCAGGGGTAGTTTCACATGACCCTCCAGAATCTGTTTGTGTCCGTTGTGCACAGACAAACGCTGGTACAGGGCCAGCTGCAGTGGAGATCACACGCTGGAACAAGGGTAAAAGAAGAAAGGGGAGGGGGGCAGGAAATAAAGTTATATAATTACTCTGTGCCAGCAGCCTTGTTGTCAGGCCCCAGCTCAGGGGGCAAGGTGGGCACCTGCTCTGGTCCATCACCACCCCCCCGCTGCAGCTGGAAGCGGCCTCCAAGCAAGTCATTTGTTTGCTTCATGGTTTAATCCCCAGCTCTCCCTCCGCTTCCAATAAATGCTCTCAATATGAAATTAAAGCATGTTACTTAACTTACTGTACCATCCAGCTATTGTAGTATTTTTAGAAGCTGGCTGAGCATTAGCCCTCACTGACTTTTTTTTGCATGTGCTGTTTCCTCTGTCAGTCAGCCTCTGCAACCAAGGATGATTTAACCAAGTGGCTAGCAAGACTGCTAGAAGGACCTGAAGCAGGGTCTTTTAAAGCATTAGCATTTCATAAAGTCAAACACACCATCATTACAGGTTAGATTACAGCGTCCTTTTGCAAACCTATGTTGCATGACACAAAATGTGACGTGCTTGCATCGCCTTAAGAGCCAAAGTCCACTCATAGACAGTGTTATCTCTACGTATCAGTAACCAGGACAATCTAGATTTATTTTTCAATCTATAACCAGGCCTTTCAAGTTGCACTCCTTTAACTATGACATACAATGTTTGCTGCTGTTTGTGCTAGCACGATAAGCATTTCAGTTATCTAAGAAAACATTAAATCTCATCTTTTAATCAGAGAATCAGCCAGACATACACTACAGCAGCTCTGCTGTCTGCACACGTGCTCTTTAATCACCTCTTTGGCTCCAAGTGCCACTGTTCCCACCTGCAGTTTAGCTCAGGAGAGTATTTATCAGTATGAGACTTCATTATTAGACAGACCAGTGTGTCGTTATCACTCTACTGCTGCTTCTCTCATCCTGGTTTTTTTAGCAAAGGTTATCCAGTCAGTCATTCAGGGTAATCTAAAGGTAAATAGTGCTTAGAGAAGGGAGGAGGCAGATTTGAATGCACAAATAATGAAGTATCATTTATACTTCCCCTCTCCCTCATCTTTTGTAAAGAAGGGGGTCTAGCATTAGAGGAGACAGAGTAGCTTTCTGGAGAAGTCTGGAAATCCCCTGAAGGCTTCAGCCTCTTCTAATTTCAGCAGTCTCTGGAAGTTTACAAGATGAAGAAAGGCTACAAGTGGCAGCACAGCTTCTCGGAAGCTCCTGGGAGCATGGCCAGACTGAGGATGTCCAGACCACCAAGAAGACAGTCCCTGTTTTTGGATTTACTGTAGCTGTCTGCAAACCCACACTGCCATGCCCCTGAACAAAAGGTTCAATTGAGCAAGAGTCACGCGTACTCATGCCAGCAGTCCCACAGCAACAAATTAAGATCATGACATACTTCTGATGTTTGTACACCATCCAGCACAACAGAAAGTAAAGTCAGCCGTGCTGTCGGGTCTCACCGCGATTTAGGAGACTATCAAGGCAGATATGCCTCAGTTTGCAGAGAAGGCACTCCTGCCAAACAGGAGCTCCTTGCCAACCTGGTGGTGCTTCTTCATCACGCCAAGGTACAGGTCTTAAAACTAGCTGAGCGTAAAGAGAAAATTACCAAAGCCATTATTTGAACCACCACAGCTTTACTCTGTTCAGGTAACTTGTGTAAAGCAAAATGAAGTACCCTATGTTAGCATAGACCAAGGAAACTATTGCAGAGTGCTCAAGTGTAAGTGGTTCCCAGAAAAAAAAGCAACTACATAAAATTCACTGAAAAGGTGAACACCAAGGGCTGTGAAAAAGTAGACACAGCTCCAGGCTTCAGGAGCAGAAAGGGTATACTTCAAGAAATTACACTTTCTCTTTGTATCTGCAACTTGTTGCTGTTAGAAGAAGAACACAGATAGACAAACATTTCTTTATCTGACTCAGTACTGTCATTCTTAACATGCCCCTGGAGTTTCCTTAGGCAATGAACAGATTAAACAGCGTTTCTTCTGAGGATGCCTCATAAGATGCTTCACTTTCCAAACAAAAGACTGTTTGCATTTATGTAAAGTAACTTCCTGCACTGTTTTTTAAGCTATGCTGATTCTTTATACCATGATTTTGCAGCTTTGGTTTACTTCAAGCATCAAATGCACAAAGAGGATAATAGACTCAATTATGCTGAGTGCCGAGTAGCCAGCTATTCATCTCAGTAAACTCTCCTATAGCTTACTGGTATCCACAGCCTTCCAGAGTTCCTGCTCACTCAGTTTTACTCTCAGCCTTGTGACAGCAAACACACAGGCTATTACAAGAATAAATCCAACTGACATATCCAGACCAATGTTCAAGTTCTAATCCAAACTCCACAGTCCAGATCAATTAGTAATTCATGTGACACTCCTTTCTTAAAAATACAGCAGCACACTCCCCTACCAGACAGCTGTTTGATACAACGTATTTCAGCAAGTTGACACCCCAGAGTCTGAGGAAATGTGTTCCAATTAAGAGTCCTGAGGGAAGTGCAAGGTTCTTGGGTTTGTCCAAAGTCACTGCTTTGCAAACTATTTCAAGTTTACTCAGAGAGAGTGTGTATGTTTTACTGTTTTCTGCCAGAGGGTTTAACATGTCATACAAATAAAGAAAACACAGGCTTTGCACACTAGGCAAAAAACTTTAAAGCGCATTCTCAGACAACCCACATATTACATAATTAAAGACCTGTAACCTGGTTTCCTGCCTCTTAACTACAGTCATTTGACTAGGTAAGAGCCAAGTGAAAGGCTCAGTAAGTCAACAGAGTAACTGTGAACCTAGAATTTCAGCATTCCCATTGCTAAGAGAGCTTGTACAAACAAGGGCTTAAAATAAAGCCACTTAGCTTTGTCAAAAGTTGGGCTCTCTCTCCCAAAGTAGCAAAGCCACTAACTGCAGGAATCCTTCTGATTTTACAGTACTGGCTGTCAAGACTGGGAGCAATAACCCCAGAGACCAAGAACAAACAAGCCAGTTCGGGATTACAGGAGCAGCAAAGGCAGCAGCACATTCCTCCCAACACGCCACCGCACCTCCAATCCTCAGCGCCACAAATCACTGAAAACACACGATACCCTGGCAGGGCACACGGACCGGCTGTGATCCACACATTCCTACAACCCCCAGCAGACGTACCAGCCCACCATACAACATATATGAGAGCTACAACAGACCAAGAATTAGCAAAGGGAAAAGGAAAATGAGGGTGGCAGACATGACAGACCTGCATCTGTGTTCCATGTCTCTGCAGTGTCAGAGAATTTGTTAAATGAATCACAGGAATTATATTACGTCCCATGATACAGGGGAAAGCAGAAAGGCTTGTCAGTCTGACATTGGAAGAACTTATCTCCTGACCCCTTCTGGGCTTTAGCAACTCACTGATCAGAAAACCTTTAAGTCTAAAAAAACCTGGGGATTTGAACCCTGTTGACAACACTGAAACCTCATAGTGTGCATGCTCCAAGCCACTGAAGCTCCCTAAAAGCTATAGCCCCACAAACTTACAGAAGCCATTGCTACAGCTGAGCTAGAAACTTATTTTTCTGAAGGCACTTCAGATTTATTTTTAGGAGTCTAGTTATGTGAGTTATCACTACCTGCATTGCAATTGCTATCAGGGCAAACCAAAAACCACCATCACCCACCTTCTTCCTGTTACCTGTGCCCCAAATCCCAGCGTCTCTTTGGCATCCAGGAAATAATTTAATTAATCAATGTAGTCTAGCAAGAGCTGGACCACATCTAGCAGCCTCCAACAGTAGCTGGTAGCATCTATTTACTCCTAAAAGGCTTTTCTCCAGTAAGGCAGGAGTGAGCATAGTGAGTGTTAGCTGACAGCTCCAGCGATGCACTTTTACAGTGTGCATACGGGCTAACATTAGAGATTCAGCTTCTCTGGTCTGATCTTTGCAAAACTGACATTAACAGGGCTTTCAACACTCCTGAACCCAAAATTTGGCAAGAACTCTCCCACTAGATACAGTCTTCCCTTAGTAGGAACAAACCATTTCAAAAAATTGAGCTGTCTCCCCATACTTTGCACAGAGAAAATGGATAGTATAATCCACAGTGTCCACTTTTTGGACCAGACTGCCATTTATTATGGCAGAAGAAAATTCAATGCATCAGGGTTGCTGTCTTTTAATCAGCTAGCAATGGGGGAATCCAACTGACAGGCTTAGAAATGCTAAAAGCTTTGTTCTATTTTTAATGAGACTAAAACCACTGTGGCTGTTAGAGACAGTTTACATAGTTTACAGCTAAAATAAAGTCTTGAAAGAAAAGAAACAATTGCACAAAGTTCTCAGTGAAAGCAATCATTCCTTAGAGGTGTCTTCACCTATAAAGTACTTAGAAAAATGAAGTATTTACTGACTGATCAAGAATCCTTTAACATCTTTTTTTTAAAACAAACTAGGTTTATTTTCATTTCTAACAAAACACCACAGAATAAATGAAGTTTATATTAGGAAATTCTTCACAGTAGGAAGGTCGTATGCTTATATGGAAATTTTATTTCTTCTGCTGGCACTCATAGAACCTGATAACGTATGTCTAGCTTGTACTTAAGTGTAGATTAGCCTTACCTCCAAAGCAAGTCACTCTCATTGGCAAGGGACTGCCACTGACAAAGACAGATGTTCAAAACTACATCCTTTGCTGCATGTTCTAAGCTCTTTGGTTTTGGTCAATACTGACTCAAACATTAAATCCTCTGAAAAATCTGGTTTTTGTGAGACTGAACCGTACTTATCAATAGGAATTGAATTGAAAATTTGAGTTTTGTTACCATGAGAAAGTATAACCTAAAGCAGCAAGTCATATTTCTCTTTTTTTTTTAAGAGGCTTTTCAGTGAGGTCTTGTATCAAAGTGACACCTAACAGACTACACTAGTTAAATTGAGTCAAAAGCACAAGTTTATACATGTTAACTACTATACTGGATGGTGCTCACGCAATCTAAGGGAGTAATGGAACCCACAACAATGTGTTGTTGCTCACAAAACCTTCAGCCTATTCAAGAATCCTTACCAGGGTCACTTTCCATGTTTTGTCCAAGTTTCTGAAGTGCATGGTCAGACTATATTCCTTCTTCATCAGAAGGACAAAAAGAATCATAATGGGAGTGAATATTTGTACCCTGGTGCAATGGCAAATTTCAGCATCACACATTTGCTAACACACCTGTCCAACCTGAGAAAACATCTTCAAATTTATTTCCTTTAAGCTTGTATTAAAAAAAGGAAAAATTAAAAAAAATCTCGTATATTCTTTTTGGAGGAAGCTGTAATGCAGAAAGAAGGTACAGGATATTTGATCTTTTCCAACACACTGGCCTCCCCATGCCCAGACCTGTGAAATACAAGGTAGCTCATCTGTTCTACTTGGCATCAAATCCACTACAGCTTTGGTTATAGCAGCACTGCTGGCCAGCTGCTTCCAAGAACATTGGCTTTGGGAGTCAGGCTTTGACAGCATCCTTCTATCACGTGGGCAGGAGACGTTCCGCAAAATGCCTTCCTTGGACAGCCTGTCCTAGCACAGGCTAATGATGCCCTGAATTAACCTTGGAAGGCTCAGTGCTTGAAAGGGTGAGCTGGTGGACTCTGGATCTTGCACTGCAGCAACACATTTGTGTGTCTCACGCCAGGGGAGGGAGGAGAGAAGGGAAGACACCGCCTGGATTGAAGGAATCACTGTTTCCATACAACTGCAGTCTCTTCAGGAATTTATATTCAAATCTCTATGCTTTGGGAAGTGGCAATTGCAGCAGATAACCTAAATTATATTTAAGTGTATGTAAGCTTATATCTAGGAAGCCCTAGACATCAAGACAAATGAAACTCAACAAAGGAATGCAATACGAAATACAAAGGAATTTATATCATCTGAATGTGGGTCTGCTCTCTTACCAGCAATAGTACTATCCCCCTTTTGTCTTTGTGATGGTTCAGGTTCAAACTAAGAATCTGAATGGGCCAACAAGCGAAAACGTTGCCCTCAACAGAAGTGATAAAATTATAAACATCCTGTGGGAAAGGAGCCGCTATGCCCACACAGACCATTAAAATTTACTGGATGTCAGTGAGCAAAGTAACTCTCACCTGCTAATGAAATTGCTCTTCAGACCTTCAAATTGATAATTTGACCAATATCAAGCGTCACGTTGAACAAATTCATACAAGACTACTTTGCTATCCTTCTTCAACTATTAGCAACATGGACCTCATCACTACTTTTCAGCCAATTTGCTCAGTTGCTGAAGTTTAGGCTGCGCTTGGTACCCCTCCCCTCCTTCCCATCAGTGATCTTTGGCACTAGATACATAGTTAACTCTGCCGAGAAGTGCCTGCCCCATCCGATCAAACCTATGATCCTAATTACCTGAACCACACACCTTTCCACTCAGCTAAAGATCCATTCTCCTGCTGTTACATGGTGCCATCTGCCCCAGCACTCATTCCTCACTTCAGACAAGGGCATTTGTAGCTCAGATGACTTGCTCTCAATTCAATACAGAATTACTCTTTACACATCTCTACAACAGCAAGCATTACCAAATAAAAAAAAGACATTTCAGAATCTGAGATATGAGGCAAATGTTTATACACTTCAGTTGACTGCTCTATACCCCACTTAAAGCCCGCAGAAACCACAGACAGACGTCTAAGGCACAGTGATTATTCATGATTAATCACCTAGCATCAGATCTTGTACTGGAACAGACTGCTGCTGCATTCTCCCCAACCAAATATCAGAAAGGGTTACAGTGAGCAAAGCAGTAATGTAGTTCATGCAAAAAAATGCTGGAGTCCAAGAAACAGTCAGCAGTATATGAGTACTTAAAATAGTTGTTTTGTACTGCATATTCAACAGTAATGGATTACTTTGCAAACCTTCAGAATAGGAAAAAAAACCCCAAAAAACTCCAACATCATTACCAACATGAACAATATGCCTGAATATCTGCATTTCTTTCCTTAATCATGAATCTCATTTAACCTGTGCAGCTCTAAGAAAGTCACATACATAATTGCACCTTTCACATTGTCCTGGTTTAGGGGAAATTTGGGAGGAAACTTTCAAAGGGGCCCCTCTAGAAAGCAATTCAAGGAGCCCCTCCTCCAGCTGTTTCAGGAAAATATTTCCTTGGAGAAAAGTGAAAAAAAAACAACAAACCCTGTTTATTTAACAAGCAAAGTATTCATAAGCATACAAAATTGAACAATGTTAAACAATAAGACCTCTTGCTGTTCTGAAGAGAGATGGCAGATTCAGAAAGTCCTTTTTGTGGGGTGTAGCTTGGCTCTTTCAGTCCCTCATCAGTCCCTCCTGCACTGGAAAATGCCACATCCCAGGCCCTTGTGGGCCACAGGTGTGAGCTCCCGGTGTTTTCTGGGTTTTCAGTCCAGAGCAGGCTGATCAGTTCCAAGAAAAGGAAAAACCACAGTCTGGGGAACTTCTCTGACTCAGCTAGCTAAAAAAAAAAAAACCTAACTAAAAGCAACGGAGAGCTCTGTCCCACTGTCCCTGCTGCAGATAACACAGGGAGAAGAATGCAGAGGAGCAAGTGCTGTTTCTGCAAACAAACTGTGCACTTTTCTTTCCTCCCTTCACTCTCAGAACCAGTCTTAAAGGTGTTGAACTTAATATCCAGCCTAAACAGAACAGACAGTTGGGGATACAAGCATCATAAAGTCACCCTAGGACACACAGTAATGTTCAAAACAGTTTTCCTAGGGAAAAAAATAAATCCTCAGTGATGCTCTATCAGACTTCAGTAAGTTGCCACCCCCAAATATTAGCACATAATGGTTGGACAAAATTTCTAATACAAATTATGCTGCAGCCTGCATTACAGAAATATCTACATCGAAATTGTCAATTCACAACATCTGGAAAGAAAACAAAATTTAGATAAGACTAACAACAGGAGCCATCCTGACTATTCCAGTGCATCAGTGTCTTACTCCAATTTCTCAAAATGAAAGAAACTTACAGGGCTCAGTCTTCTTCGGTATCTTTACCGATAATTTGGATGAGGGTATCAATTGTACCCTCACTAAGTTCATGGGCAACAACACTAAGTTGGGTGGGAAAGCTATCTGCTGGAGGGCAGGAAGGCTCTGCAGAGGCATCTGGATCAAAGGGACATTTATATGAGGTTCAACAAGCGCCAGCTCCTGGACTTGGGTGACAATAACCCCATTTAACACTCCAGGCTGGGGAGGAGTTGCTGGAAAGTTGCCCAGTGAAAAAGAACCTGGGGGCACTGGTCAACAACAGCCAAACATGAGGCAGCACGTGTCCAGGTGTCCAAGAAGGCTGATGAGGTCCTGGCTTGTATCAAAAACAGGCCAGTGATTGTCACCCTGCACTCAGCCACACTTTGAGTCTCTGTGTCCAGTTTGGGGCTCCTTACTACAAGAAAGATACTGAGGTGCTGGAGCAAGTCCAGAGAAGGGCAACAGCACTGGTGAAGGGTCTGGAGAATGAGTCCTACAACAAGTGGCTGAGGGAGCTGGGGGTGTTCAGCCTGCAGAAAATGAGGCTCAGGGGGGCCTTTATCACTCTCTACAACCAAAAGAAGGGTGTAGCCAGGTGGGGGTCAGCCTCTTCTCACAGGCAACCAAAGACAGGGTGGGAGGACATAGCCACAAGCTGCACCAGAGGAAGTTCAGGTTGGACATGAAGAGGAATTTCCTCACTAAAAGAGATGTTAAACATTGGGACAAACTTTCCAAGAGGGTGATGGAGTCACCATCCCTGGAGGTTATATGCCATAGTCTAATTGACAGGGTGGTTATCTGTCAAAGGTTGGACTCAATGACCTTAGAGGTCTTTTCCAACCTAAATGATTTTCTTAATCTTCATTGTCTGTAGAAAAAGAAGTATCTAGGTTTGATACAAGCACCTCAAAAGTACTTTTTAGCCTGAGAACTTCTCTCAGTGCTCTGCCTAGTTTACCTGGCTCTATTCCATTTTCAAAAATCTAAGTACCATATGAAATATGCTCCATCGTTGCACTTGTTTCAGTATCAATAAAAATATATAATCGTATCTATCTGTCTCAAGGTAGTGGCTGCCATGTTTTCCTTTCCTTGAGGAAAGGGAGTTAATTGCAAGTAGCTCTACCAGTTATCCTGCATTAAGAAGATGGCTTTATCATAAAATCTTTATTGACTTAACATTCTCTGAAGGAAGAAAATTTACAAAAGATCAGCAATTTGCATTTAAATAGTAACAAATTACATGTAAAATTGCACGCTGTCCCAGAAAGCACAATACAAAGTATAAATCTTCAGTTTTTGCAGAAGCTGGCACACTAAAAGCAAGCACGTCAATCACCTCTTCATGCTTGGAAGGTTTTCTTTTTGTTTTGTTCTGTTTTAAAGTTGTTCACAGTGTAAGCGCGTCAAGTGACCACTTATTTTATACAGCTCCTCCCCACTTCTTTTAACACCCACTGGACACATCCAAGGAAGTTATCCACAGCACATCAGAACATACACTGAGGCACATGGTTAGCAGCAGCTGCTTTAATTCCACACAAAGCCTCTGAGGCTATATTAAAGCCTCCACAGATCAAAAGGGCTTCATAACTACCAGTATGCTACTGGAGGAAGATCTGGTGTGCCAAATATTGCCAAGGCAGTACATGAAACAAAACAAGCAAACTGCCTCCAAACAAGACCTGCCCAGAAGAAGGGTCTCCAGACAAGGAGATGTGAACAGAGACTGCAAAGCTGGTCAGCCAGAAGAAAAGTTCAAGAAGTCCCACAGTAATAAATCCACATGCAATGTTTCATCATGCTGGCTTTAGCAACACTGAAACACTACTACTTTCAACCACAAGAACATCTCTGCAAATGGATTTCTACTGTTCACTCCAAGAAAAGGTAGGATGCAATAGGATGAGCTGCTGTTCAATCAGTATTGAAGTGGCTTTTCTTTCTCTTCTGTGAAACCACTGCTGAAGACTAGGGAGGGGAAGTGACTTGTTTACCTTGCAGTCCCAAGGGGCTGGCAGCTTGCACACGAGCAGCCACCACACTTCAGCTGAATGGGGATTAATTCAGGGTGTACCTTTAGCAGCACAACCAGTATTTATTGTACTGCTTCCTCTACTTTTGAGCTATTCTTTCTAACCCAAAAATTAAGGCCTATGAAATAAAAGGTAGTGGAAAAGATCCCTGCTGAGATTAAAGTCAAATTGGAGATGGAAAAAAAAAAAAAAAAAAAAAAAAAAAGAAGAATCATAGGATGAGGAGGAGAAGAGAAAAAACTTTGAACTAAGCTTCAGAATCAAGCTGTAGGTGAGAGGAATGGGCCACCTTCTGGATAGAGATAAACAGAAGACTACTTATTTAGTTAAAACAAGAAAATTAATTGTGACAAATTACCTAGAAGCCCATTAGCACACCACAATACTGATAGCATGTGTGTAATCTCGCATCATAATAATAGATGTTTTTGTGTCAATATCCCTGTTTAAGAAGATGCTACTGACACAGTTGATGCATGAGAAGTTTCTGGTCTTGTGGGTTTGGATTTATTTTAATCTTCAGGGCAAGTCATACTCAAAAGATATGCTGTCAGAAAACTATTTTTCCAACTTGCTCTCATGCAGCATAGCAGTTATGGTTTGTGACTTAACCATACAGACAGTTCATGTTCAACAGCCAGCAGCTTGTCATAACTCTTGAGGACATAAAGGGCTCCAGAAAAAACAAGATTTCAAGAGATGCCTTTTTCAGAACATCTTTAGCACATTTCAGTTAGACCTTTTCACATCATGGCAAAAAATAATGTATTTTATGCAAAAATCACATCAGCAAACACATAAGAAGGAATTTTTTCCATCAGATTTGCAACACACTGCCTTATATACTTCTATATGGTCAGAAGTAGAGAAACAGGCCCTCTGAAGTCTTAATTCACATTTACCTTAGAAAACAGGCTCTACAAATGCTTCCAGCTACAAAATGCCTCAGGTGACTACCTCAAATACTGGCACATACATCTGAGTTGAAAAACTCCTTGGGTCTGTCCTGAATTTGAAAAGGAAAAAAAAATTCACCTAACTTAAAAGGGCATGTGTGGGTGAGTAAATATGTTGTTGCTTTAATAAATGGATTATTTATGTATGTATGTAACATGTGTGTTACATATAATCCTGGAGCTACCTTCTGTAGAAATCTTTCCAAGAGGTCAAGAGAAGACGTCATGGTGATGTGGCCAAAAATAATGAGCCCAAGAAAGAGCTCTGGAAGAAGGAGGATATGCAGAGGGGGAACAGGGTACGAGCAAACAGAAAGACTGTGCAGGATAAATGAGCTTCACTCAGCCAGGTGGCAGGAGACCCAGAGCCCACAGAGGGTGATGAGAAAAGATGGCCCATGGAAGTGGACTAGCCACAAATACAGTTAACTGTCTCCTGTCATCATCATTGCCAAGATGTCTTCCTGAAAGAGCCTGTGATCTCCTTACAGGAGAGTTAGAATATCTTCTCCCAGTCTCCCCTAGGCACTACTCTCCATCATCCTGAACATAACCACTCAGAGACCTGGGAAGTCAGGTCTCTCCCAGAGATGGAAGAGGTAGAAAACCCACAGGCAGGAAAGGGAGATGTTAGCCTTGCCAGGCTAGGCACAAACCCTTTGCAATCAATAATACCATGCATTTGAAGGCTTTTGTCAGCCCTTGCTCCCTGACCTGCATTGCCTTCGTGCTCTCCAGGTATGCAGGTGGCATCCCCTCTGCAGTGGGTCCACAGTGGAGAAGAAAGGCAACATCTGGCCAGGACTCCCCTAGTGCCTCCCCACCAAATGACTCGGAGCCAGAGGCAGTCATGACCAAAGGAGAGCAGCATTAGCCAGATCTGAGGGTGGATGCTCATAAGCCACTCAGCAAGGGGGAGCTTCCCTACACCATCCTAAGGACAGTCCTGGGGAGAAAAGGCTGGCAGGAGGTCCTTGGAGAAGGCAGCACGGGAGACTTGGATGTAAGCCTTGTGAGAGAGAGGAAACATCAGGGAAGCCAAGAGAGTGCCACAACAGGAGACTGAGTACCAACACCCTGGCTGGGAAGCCACAAAGTACAGTGCTGGGACAGGAAACACCTGAACAATTGGCTAGTACCTCTAGGTTCTCCTTTGCTTCTGTCACACTGCCAAGCCCCTCATTTTCCACCTCAATACTTCTTCCCAAAAGAAGCACTCACCATCTTTAAGAAGATTAATATTCAGAATACCTGTCTTGCTCAAACCAGAAGAGTCCATTTTTGCAGCCAGGTGCATGGGATGGGGAGAAACTTGACACAAATCAGCTAAATCACATTTCTGACCCACTCACAAGCAAACAGTGCTGTTCCAGCTGCAGCCAGCACTGCACAATACAAAGATTTCTGGCGTGGGGTGAAGATCACAAGTGACCAGTGAGCCAGCTAGGGAAGCATTTTCCTGCTTGACCAACAAGCTGGCAAAGCCAACTGATAGACAAAGAAGAGCCATTTGGGGAGGAAGAGGTTGATGGCAGTGGGGATGATGCAGAGATGACAGTAATGAGTAAGCAAAGAGAACAAGACTACCAGCAGCAGAATTACAGTCCTGGACTGTGGGAAAGCAGATTTTTGGCCTGTTCAAGGATCTGTGTGCAAAGCTCTCATGGCAGACTTCTCTGAAGAAACAAGGTAACCAGGGGAACAACCTGATCTTGCAGGATAGCCTCCTCAAATCTCAAGAATGGTCCACTGTGGCATACAGAAAGTCACAGGGGCATGGCAGAAAGCCAGCTGAATGGACAGACATCTCCTGCCTCAGCTTAAATGCTGAAACACAAAGAAGGTTGAAGCAGGAAGAGGTTATGCAGAAGGAACATGGAGACTGTGCACATCCAGAGGAGTTGGATCAAGCAAAGGATGTCAAGAAAAAAACAAGAAATTGTTATATAGGCAAGTAAGGACAAAAGGATTGCTAATATTAGTTTTGTGAGCTCTCGGTTGTGCACAGGATCCAGCAGCTAAAGACAAAAAAGAGCAGTGATGTTTTTGCCTCAGTTTTTCCAATTGCTCTTCATGTCTCCCTGTTCTTTGAGTACAGTGTCAGCATCTGGAGGATTGAACCATTACTCACAGCAAAGGAAGGTTAAGGATCAGACAAGCTAACTAGGAGCAGATAGGATGCATTAGAAGATGCTAAGGACACTAGCCAATACTATGCTAGCAAGGCTACTCTCTCATCTTCAAAACAGTAAGTCACTAATCAGAGTATGATCCTGGTGACTGCAGAGGCAGAAAACACATTCCTCTTCAAAACAGGTGAGGATGACAAGAAGAACCAGAAGCTGGTCAGCCTTGACAAGTTGGCAAGAGTATCGAGCAAGTCCTTCTGAAAGTCACTGCCAGGAACTCAAAGGACAAAAAAAAAAAAAAAAAAGGAACTTGTAAATCTATGCTGGCTGTTCCAAAGAAAAAGTCATACCTGTCGGCAATTTTATTCCATTTATACTAAGGGTCTTATTTCTCAAGAAACCAAAGCACTTACTCAGATCATGGGTCATTGTGCTGCCTTCTGATTTCACCTAGCTGCACATACTAGGTTTCTCCAAATACATAGTTAAAATTTTACAATACTGGACAATCACATGGGATTTTTGGAACATCTATTTTCATTAGAAGAGCAGGTGCTTCATTTGTACTCCCCACAGCCCAAAGCAACCTACCTCAATACAGTTGAAAGCTGTAGAAAAGTCAACTGAATACTTGAGAAGAACCTACTGCAACAGCACAAAATTCATCAAAAATACCTCTTTGCCTTCACTGAAGTATCAATTCTACGAATCTTATGTGAGCTGAAATAATGGCCTGTCACTCTCCTACACTAATAGCTTCAAGAACTTCTTCAAGAAAGGTGCCAACATCACTTTGTCAGAAACCCCCTCCTGAACTGTACAGAAGTATTCACTATTCTGGGGAAGTTGCCAGCATGACAGTATTTACTGTATGACTAATATGCATTAATGAAGCACAAATGGACAACTATTTACTTGTGCTAATAACTAAAGCACTTTATTAGAGCTAAGGCCACTAGCATGAAGGATTGCCAGGCTCCCCCACTTGCCAAAATTATGTCAAAAAATGGAGCCAATGTGTAAGACATCAAGAGCTACAGCCAGTGTATAGTAGAGTCTTAAGTCATTGTTTAACATTCAGCTTGCAAAGGACCAGCATGCTCCAAAACCACTGGCTGTTTCCGAGGGCTTGCCTTTTCATTGTAGAGGCTAGAATTTCAAATATGCACACTGGTCGCACCAGAAGGCAGGCCAAAGCTATCTTAAAATAGCAGTAAAGCCTGAGAGCTTTGCTGGGCATTTGTGTTCTACTTTTGATTGCTCACGGTTCTTTCAAAACCAGAAATAAAAACACTGTATCTTAATGCCTCAGATTAAAATATCAATACTATCTAGCATGAAAGGCCATTAATACCAATAATCTGGCCCTTTGTTCATGAAGGATTCCTGAAAGCTGATCAATTTGGTAAAATTCCACCCTGAAAAAGCAAAATCAGCCCTACAAGAACGAAGTCCTTGCTCTGTGCACCACTTTCCACCCCACCTCTCCACAAAGGGAACATACCTGAAACACTAGGAATGAAAGATACACCTCAAAAAGCACCAGAGTTTTGTGGGAACCTAGGAATAGCTTTTTAAAAAGACCACTTTAGGTTACATTACACTAGGAATGGAAAGAAAAGTTCTTAGGAGATGCAAAAAAGAGCAGGTAAAGACTGTTTTCAGTCATAGCTAGTACTAGGTGGACCTGATATATTTATCTCTAGCTTCACAGAGTAAATGACACCTTCACCACACCAAGGACACTGAGTTCAGGCTCTCCACTCTTCTTTGAATTAGCAGCTTCAACTTGGAGCAGAAAGTCTGCAAGTGTAGAAACAAGAAGATCTGTGCCATGAGACATCACGTGAACAATAAAGTCTGGAAACTGTACCCACAGTTTCTTTCTAGAAGCAGGAAAATTCTCAGATTTGATCACACGAACAGCTTCACGCAGAATCACAGGATTTGGGGTGGTAGTTTGGAGGAGTTTTTTCCTCCTTCTTTAACTTAAAAAATATCTATAAATAGGTGCTTATGAAATATTGTCCTTCCTTTGATCAAACAGATTATCTTTGGACTATGTAAGGCAAGAAAATGTACTGGGCATAACTTTATGCAAGTTCTGTATCTAGATATATTTCTAGGAAATACTTAAATATAAGGCAACATTGTATCACTGGTCTTTTCCAAGGATAGAAAAGATCTCTCTGAGCCAACTGGCATGGACAACAACACTAAGAATTATCTGAGCCACAGTGCTTTCTTGAAAAGTGACAGCTCCAAATACACAGCAATATTATCTTTCTCTTAAAAAACAAAATAATCTTCTCCATTGGTTACTATTTACTCATATGTAGAGCAATGAACATCTGTAGGAGGAAGGTTCATTAAAAGCACAGCCCCCCCCAAACTATCACTAATGTAATTCCAGTTGGCTATAACCAATGCAGTTTAAAAAAAAAATGCTTCTTTTGTATTTCAGGTTTCTATCTTCTTATATTTTTGCAGGCATTTGAAGTGTGAAGCTGTCTTAGGACTGGTACATCAACTCTCTTCTGTTAAATTAGAGCTGCTATGAACATAAAAAACTCATACTGGTACTTCTCCAAAATAACCAGTTGGTAAACAGCTTGTTAAATATTTACTCATTTGGAAAAGATTCAACTCATGAAAAAATATGCAGGACTTTGTTTGGTGCTATAGTCTGCTAAACTGATTGTTGCCATTGCTTCAGAATGTTCTCATGAAGTTTTGTGAGAGAACAACAGAAAATATATCTATTCCTATCAACGTGGGTATGTTTTGAGTCTGGAAGTACCATCTTAAATAGAAGGTTTGTACAGAAGTCAGAACCAAAGGAGACCCACTGCTTTTGATTTTCACACTATCCCTGAATGACTGGTGTTGGACAAGACCTCTGGATGTCACCTGGTCCAATCCTCTGCTCAGGCACGGCCACCTACACCCTGAGATCGTGTCTGGATGGCTTTGGATGATCTCCAAGGATGGAGATTTCATCACCCCTCCTAGGCAACCTCTGCCAGTGCTGTCACTCTCACAGTGAAAGAGCATTGCTCAATATCTAGAGGGAACCTCCTGTGTTTCAGATCATGTCCACTGGCTCTGCACACAGGGAAAAGACCCATTCTCTTTACAATGTTTCAGATATTCATATACATTCCTAAGATCACCCCTCAACTTTCTCTCAAGTATAAAAGTAGCAAACCATAGGCTTAAATATGAATAAAAACCAGAGCTAAATCAGGAGACTGCTTGCATTTAATGACAGGGTAAGTCTAGTGTTCAAGCATGAAATCATTAACAGGAAGATGCAAAATTAAACTCCTTTATTTCCTCACTTGATTTGCAACATCTATATTGTTTCCTGACCAACGGTAGTAGCAATGCAAGTAGCAAATGGTATGATTGACCACTAGAGTCAGGAGTCTTTTTTTCTCAATAGGTTGAAAAAGTTCATATAATTGGAAAATGTGGACCGAGACACTTGAACTTTCTTGTTTGCATTCACCTTCAAAAAATACTTCATGTTTTGCCAACCAACTTCTGTAAATTAGAATACAAAAGCAGAAGTGCAAACAATAAGGTACATACTTGTGACTGGACATGTAGAAAGGTAAACTGATACATCAAAAACCAAGAAAAAAAATTTGACCAGTATTTCTTGTAAGGAGGGAAACCATAATCAATTGTATATAAGCTTACTGCAAGATAGAAATTTCTTCAACATTACTTTGCTTCATATAAAGTATTCTGATGATCCAACATAAGGGTGGCAAGCATGCTTCCACTTCTCTTTAGGAGGTCCGGACCCCACTTTAATTTCAATGTTAATGAAAACAACTCGTTTCAGGACAATTTTTTAAACAAATTTCTTTCCAAGAAAAATAAAGGCTAGAAATCCAGTTTCAGTTGGTCTTCAATGAAAACTAACAAGCAGCATCAACTCTATCTGTAAAAAACATTTGCAGTCTGCACTCAGGGAGACAGATTTCATAACTTCATATTGGAGGCAACATGTCTTGTAAAAACATTCACTAATGTTCGCGCTGCTTTGTACTTTGTCTGCTCCAGTCCGTCAACCCTCTGCACCACATACATGTAAACTGTTAAAAGCAAGAGTATCGTCAATAAAAGATTTGTTGACTGACACCATATTTCACAAATCTGATGACTTTCTGCATTGGCAGTAGCAACATTTCAGCTTTTCTTTATGCAATATGTAGAAGAGTGATGCAATGTAATAATGCATCTGGTGTTTTTTCACTCAGTTATGCCCAAGGACTTTGAAAGCCTGCTTGTGCACTCTGGTCCTTCATATTGTCCTCTTAGTGTGAAAAACTCAAACTCCAGAACTAATTTTATGCAAGCAGAATCCTTGTCTGTTTAAGCCTAATAAGAGGAGGCTTAAGATTCAAAGCAGTTTGTTTTGAATCCTGAAAATCATGTATTGGGTTTGTGTGAGAAGGCTTTGGCAGTGCAGGGAGGGACAGGGGTGTCTTCTGTGAGGAAGAAAAAAACCATCTGTTCAATTAAGTCCTGGTTCTGACCAAGACAGGGTTAGTGTTTGCAGCAGCTGGGAGGCAGCATTGCTAGGACAGGGAGGTTATTCTGTACCACCTCACCTCATTGCCTGGGGTGGAAAAATGGAGATTCTGAGGAGAAGGCGTTTCTTCCTGATGAGCAAGCCTGTCACTGGTCAGGTTCCATGAGCATTTATTTTGCATGTGAAATTACTCTCCAAGAAACACTTAAGATGTCAATATTGTTGCTGTTCCTTTTCTTATCTCATGGCTGTTTCCCAGTAAATAGTTCTCATCTTAACGTGTTATCTTTGCCTCTTCTGCCTCGAATTCTCCTCTCTGGCCACCTCCAGTGGTAGGGCTGGGGAGGTGACCCAGCAACAGTGTGGTTTGGAGAGTCTCAGTGGTAGAACTACATCAAGGAGCACCATTCCCAAACCATGACAGACAGCAGATGAAGAGAGGAGTAGGAAAATGTGAGAGAAACACCTCTGCAGAAACCAGGGTCAGTGGAAAAGGAGGGGGAGGAAGTGCTCCAGGATCTGGAGCTGAGGTTTCCCTGCAGCCTGTGGTGCAGCCCATGGTGAGGCAGCTGTGCCACTGCAGTCCATGGAGTCCCACAGGGAAGCCAGAGATCCACCTACAGCCCATCCAGGGCCCTGTGCCAGAGCACGTAGATGCACAAATGAGGCTGTGACACTGCAGGAGCAGGCTGCAGGCAGGACCTGTGCACGCAGGGAGAGAAGAGCTCACACTGCAGCAGGTGAACTCCACAAGGCACAGCAGTCTGGTCCAGAAGGACTGCACCCCATGGAAGGGACCTATGCTCATGTGGGAAGAACCCACACTGGAGAAGTTCATGGAGATCTTGTCTCCCTGGGAAGGCCCCCATACTGAAGCAAGGCAAGAGTGTGAGAAGGAAGGATTGTCAGAGACAATGTGTATTGAAGTGACTGCAATCTCCATTCCCTTTCATCACGGGAGGAGAGGAGAGAGAACAACTCGGGAGTGAAGTAGAACCTGGAAAGAAGGACAGGGTGGGGGGAATGTGTTTTTAAAATTTAGCTCCATTTCTCATTACTTTAACTCTGATTTGATTGGTCATAAATTAAACTAATTTCCCCCAGTTGAGTTTGTTTTGCCTGCGATGGTACCCAGTGAGTGACTTCTCCCTGCACTTATCTCATCCTGCAAGCCCTTTATTATATTTCCTCCCCCCTGCCCAGCTGAGGAGGGGCATGACCAGAACCACTCTGGCCTGGCCGCTTTCTTACCACAACTGGCAAATGACATCTCCAAAGAATCGATAAACAATTGTCAACAGCCAAGCTAATAAAGATATTCAGTGTCAGGCAGACAACGAGGGCCAAAACATAGGTTTCAACAGCCCTTTCCAAGCCCACTTGGATACAAATTCTGCAACTAAATGTTTTTCATGTATGTTTTGTTAATGATAAAAGACATTTTATGCACAGAAACATGGACTGCAGCATGTATACCTATATTAACACTAAATAACAGACTGTTATGTTCTATACCAAAGTGGCAGAGATGACTGACTCATATAGAAGGCACCTGGATGTTACAAGCATGAGGATTATTGCATCCATCAAGGTAATTCTCAAATTAAAGGTTTATTCAAATCAAAAGGTGGGGTTTTTTTCTCCCTTTCACTAAAAGAGAAACTCTCTCTTCTCTAACTGCCCAATCTAAGCAAGCCACCTCTGAAAATAAAAAAAGCAAGTTTCTCAAAAAAACACACTCACTAAGATGAAGCACACTAGGAAAACAATATGCCATGGACTTTGATCAGATGGCATCCAAAGGTGTCTCCTAACTTACAGTATCATTTTATTGAAAACAAGGATCAAAGCTTGCCGTACTAAAACCTGGAGAACCTCTGCTCCAGATGAAGAGAGAGCAATGTTGCTATTGTAGTTCTAGGATTGGCAGCAAATCACCTTCACATCCACAAATCTGACATCACTGAAAGAGGCTTTCATTATAGTAGCTACCCTCTGATTAATTCTCTTATGTATTTAATTCCGCCTCTTGAAGTGCACAAAGCTTCTCAAGTATGATGTGCAATATTCTGCACTCTTATCTGATCAAGAGGATTATTAGCAATCCTGAAATCCACAGCTCTGTATACATAAGAGAAAGCAATTTCCATTTTCTCCCTACTTTGTGGCCAAGTGCTTGTAGTCCATTTTATACCAAGTTACAAGTTCTTTCTCAAATAAGAATTCACTAAAACCAAACTATATTAATTATTACTGAAGTCATACCTGCATCTTGGTCATAAGAAAACAAACAGAAGGCAGAAGGTGGAAGAAGAACAGAACATTCCTGTGTGCCCAAAATTTTAATATTCATAAAATGAGAAAAAAAAACCCTCGATTTTTGTTATTTATGTCACCGAGACTTGTACAATTAAAGCAAAGGGTTAAAGAACTAAATACTCCCCAAGAGTTCAAGTCACTGCACATAAATACTGTTGTGACTACAGATTGCAAAAGAACGGAAACACAGTAAATCATCCTGTTTTTTCTGAGAAATTCTGGGACTATGTTCTGAATTTCCAGGAACAGAAGACAAATACTGCCAATTCTCACTGCTGGATTTTTATTGAAGAGTTCAAGAATTTGGAAAGGACCCCTGAAAGCGACTGAAAGATAGTATTGATTTTTTTTTTTTACAGAGCTAGAGATGGTTTCTAGGAGAATGCACTCAATGTGAGTGGTTTATGTGCTCACTCCTGAGAAAGTTAAAAGAAAAAGAAGAAAAAAGCTCTTAAACAAGACCTGAAAGGTTCTGAAAGCATCGAACCTTGCGAACAAAGAGCCCAGTAAGAAAGTCAGAGATCTATACCTTGCCCATCTCTCCACAAACATTAAAAAAAATGGGAAAACGTGGATTGGCAGCAAGACATTCTAAAGGATATTCTGTAGAGCATACTCACTTACCCAGGTTCTCATTTTTCTTGCCTTAAATATAATCCCAACCTCCAACGTGTCAATTTATTCTAATACTGAATTTTCAGCACCAAGGTCCCAACCTTGGGATCTCTGGAGCTGTGTCCTTCATAGCTTTTCATTCACATTAAGTAAGAAAATGTGCTGAAAAAATAGAATACTTCTTTACACTCTCATCTAGAGCATATTTAGTTTAACCTTCTTTCAGCCCTTTACCAACAAAATGCTTTCACTGCAGCCAAATTTGAAAGACAAGTTGATGAAAGCTCCTAAGTCAGATTTAGTAGGGGTGGAAAAACAGATGTTCAGGGTTTTTTAATGCAAACTTCAGTTCTGACAGAAGGCACAGTAGTTGTGAATGGGCTTCCACAGCTAGTCTTCAAACTGGTTATAAGCACTTAGGGTAGTTAATACACAGTAAGCTTTGACCAAAAATAACTGAGCCACTTTCCCACCATCTTAAGTCACCCCATGTTGCTCTGACACTTCCAGTCTGCTGACTGCTCCAGACTAAAGCAGATTATCTATAGAGTTTGTCAGAGAAAGGGAAGTACCAAAATGAAAATTCAAGTTTTTACTTCCTATGAACCACAAAAGACACTGTTTTCACAGGAGAGATTGACACTTAGTTAAAAAATTTGCAGCTCAAAAATGACTGCCTAGAATGTCAAGTTTCTCTTACATAGCTCTCCTTCCCCTCAGCTTCACATCATGACTCAGATGATGCTCTAAATGAATTGGAAGCATAATCTCACAGTGCATCAAAATTATGAAGTCTAGGCACATCTAGTTACATATTCTTTTAAACTCATAGATCCAAGTATAGTAACAGATTTTCAGGACATCCAATTTCTCAAAGTCCAGTCTATATTTATAGCTGTAAAATGAGCTATAAAAGAACTGTTACGTTTTTCCTGCTATTGGGAAAAACATTCAGGTACATTCAGCTGACAACTCAGCATATACTAACATTAGATTTTCAACTAATTAGAGGTTTCCTGTTGGAAAAAAAAATTAAGTTGACATATTACACAACATGTGTGAATCCTAATCCTAAAGAGACTTTTTGGAAATTCTGGTTTTGTTTTTATCCGTTTTTTTGCTTTTCTTCCAAATGAGTAGCATGACTGTTGTAATCACTACCAGCAATGTTTCTCTTGGGACAAAAGGAAAAGGTTTTAATGTCACATGACACTGTTTAATTATTTGTGTATCTTCAGGGTCCAAAATCATAACTAAATGCTCAGGGTGGTAATCATACTATGAAAACAGAAGAATAAAACTGCAAAGAAAAGATCATAGGCAAACTAGCAATTTACAGTTTCATAAAAAATACAAAGCAAGCATTATGCCAACTAAAACTGTCCAGGCAAAAAAAAGAGAACTTTTACACGAATTTTTGTCAAGTACCTTCGAATTCAGCTGAAGGTTCTTTTAAAATATACTCTTTGTAATATGCCATATTGGCTGCTTAGATACAGCACAATGACTCAAAAAGCATAGGATCTAACCAAGTGTAAAAATCTCTGCCTTTGTTCCTACAAATATAGCATTCTGCAAACAGATACATTTTGGTGCAAGGCATTTCACTGGTACTGTAGCTTGCCACATTTTCTTTGGAAACGAGTTCCTTCTCCCAAATAAGAAATGGCTATTTCAAAGACAAATATCAAATCCGTATATACATTAATGACCCAGTTTTTTCGGCAGCAGAACTTGAATACAGGATGGTAACAGAGGCTCTGTTTCCAAAATGTTAGCAAAGCCCAGGGAATTGCCAGACAGCTATTAGCAGTTTGATGAAAAGTTTGAATGCACAATCAATCACCAGCACACAGCAATATGATGCTACAAGCTGACACGAACATGCAATTTCACAACTTACTATCCGATAAGGAAGATGTAAAAAGGAGTCTGGGCAGCCAGCTAAAGCCATTTGTTCCTTCAAATTTTCTTCAAATTACATCTACTGCTTCCCAGGACCTGCAGAGTACAAACAAACTGTCAGAAACCATACTGAAGGCATTTCATCAACTTATTATTGAAAACAGTTGGAGGAGGAAGACTGAGAAGATCAAGATGAGGTGATGAGGATTTGCATCAACTTGAAGTAGAAAATGTGCACATTTGCTGCCTGTAGCCTAGCAAACACATTCAATTAGATACTTCATTTAAAAACCCAACATAACAATTCTCAGGCTGTGTGGCTCCTGCTTTATTTTCACTGTTTCAGCAAACATGAAGGCCTCCCTTCACAGCAAAACCCCAGCCATTTGAAAACTGGCTCTCACCAGCTGAGGCTATGTTTTCAATTGTGGAAAGAAAACACTGAAATCTCTGAGTTAATTAAGATGACAGCCACTTATCACAGAATCATTTAAGTTGGAAAAAACTCATAAGATCACCAAGATCATTATGCAGCATCAGCCTTCAATGTCTGGCTACACAACTTCTAACCTTTACTCTTTCCTGCCTGTCGTTTCCTCCAGGGTTTTATTCACACACAATATATCAAATAGAGTGTCACATACAATTCATTCAAGTCTTGCACTTGCTCTTCTGAATGATTATTAACAGCAACTTTGCAAGGTGAGTTGTGTTTTCTCTAAAGCATCACTTTGTGATCGAATAGAGCTTGGAAAGAAATCTGGAAACATTTAGAGGTACGTATGGCTAAAGAACTAAAAATAAGAAGGCAAGACAATGTCAAGAAAGTTATTATAACTGCCTCATAACAAAGGAAACAAAAATAAATAAAAATAAATAAATAAATAAATAAATAAATAAAGCACTATTTGCTGCTCCAGCATTTCTTCCTACCAGTGGTGGACATATCCCTGCAGTGCAACACAAGTGATGCCATCTCCAAGTAGATGAAAAAGGCACGACTGCGGAACAGAAAGCAGACTGCAAAGCACAGTCAGAACTTTTACTTCTACCACCAGCAAGCTCCTGTCTGGTTCGCTGTTAATTATCAATTATATGTTCAAAACAAAAGCCCAACTTTTAAACAGGCTACCCACTGCTCTCTGGTAAGCACGAACTGTCACCAAACCAAAGCTGCCAGCACAATTTATGGGACAGTTAAGTGAGGGACAAGGGTAAAAAAACATCTTGGACAAACTGTTCCCGGATGACTTCCTGCCTACGGTCCACAAACCATGCACTCATCAAGGAAGCTTTATTTTACCTAGTTCCAGGATGAGTTTGGCTGGGGTATGGTAGCTTCCTCCTCTGTCAGTAAGGCAGGCAGACTCCTGGAAACAACTTTCCAAGAAGTAGTTACTGGGCTTCTGCAGTGATCAATTCATACAGCCAATTACCCTGGGAGGAAACTGGTTTTGGCAATAGCAAGTCTGAAAATCCATTTAACTAAATATGCACAAATTCAGTTGTTTATTCTAGGTAAGTAAATACTATGGGAAAAAAAACCCCTTAAACTCAAAATCTTACAGGACTCAAAGTGGGGGGGAGGCCACATCAAGCATTTAACTCTGCAGACACATTATTCAACTTGCACTATTGCTAGTCTTTAAACATAAACAGTGGTCTACAGCCTTCTAGCTACTTCTCCACACCTAAAAGTTTGCAGTCAGTTTGAAAGACTGATCTGAAGATTTCACTTTAATCACCCAGTTTGTTCTGGGAGAATTAAGCACAGATTTAAGAAAAGCTCTTAATCTTTTCACTCGGGGGAGTACCATTTTCTTTTCTTTCCCGTAAGCACATCTATAGAGAAATTAAGCAAGCCATCAAGAATAAAGAGAACAGTATTATTGGCCTCTAAACCCACCAAGACTAAAGAAAGTTTACATAAAGGGGGTAAGGGAAAAGAACTGAGCTTTACACTGCAACAGTTTTATGTTTATTATCACTTCAGTATTTAGACATCAGGAAAAGGCACAACTGCGGCAAATTTACTGGTAGGTTATTTAGGACTGAATATCAAAATACTGGTCTTTTGACATTTCAGCAAAAGGCTCCAATTCACTTATAGCAAGATAGATTAAATATGTTCCTAAACAATACCAGACCAATTTGTCTACTCTTGGGCGTGCTGCAGTTTATACCACAGCCCCATTACACCAGTGGAAGATCATAAATTTCCTCAAACAATAGTTGGAGTCAAGACTGTATAATTTATCAAGAACCATTTGCTTTGCTGCTACATTCTTGAGTATTCATTTGTTAACGCTGCAGAAACAGAGGAAAGCAATAATCTCTAGATGGTATCATTCCTGGTCAGTCACACATTAACACTGATTTAAGATCTCATCTCTTTTGTCTGTCTAAAAACAGTTTATCAACCAAGTCCTACCCCAGGGAATACAAAAAGCCTTCGCTCACCTTTAAGAACTAAGGTCCTTTGTACCACATCAACAAGTAATAAATTTCATAGGGACAGAACTCTACACCAATTCACACGTTCAGTAGATAAATATTAGAATTTAAAAAGAAAAATAGATCGATTTTTCCTGTGCTGTTGTCTTTAAACATGGTATTTAGCATGTCACTTCTCGTCAGAGACTGTAGCTGCACACAGACATACATGCTCTTTCCACACAATTCACACAGCACAAATCGCAGAGATATCCAAGTGCCAAGTCACTGCCCTTTTCCTAAAATGCCTTAGATGGGGGAGGGAAATTCCAAAGGACTGTAAATAGGAAACAAGCTATGTAGTTGATCACTGTTACAAAACTCAGGGCATTCAGTGGTGAGAACAACTGCCATGCAGCATCCAGCGAGAGAGCCTGTGCACATTCAGAAAGAACCAAGTGATTTCAGGTCTGAAGTCTTTATTTGCTTCAGAGCCCTGCCTTGGACAGAGGCCCTGATAGAAAGACAGTCATGATAAACCGCATTTCAAAGGTCATGAGACTAATTTTTGGTATGACATTCTCCAGAATAAAGAATGGACTATTGTGAGGCATAGCTTTGATGTCTCAGGCTCTCAAAAGTGTTAAACAAATTCACACCATCTAAAAGATTGATATTAATCCTGCACGGAAAACACTGCATGCATGAACCCTGGAGATGTCACTGCTCTGAATAAGTCGTTTAAGTCACAATCAAATTACTCAGATAACCAGCAGATTAAGTTGTCTATTAATTGCAAATTAAGCCCATCACCAGGTATGTTTTTCTGATTTATCACTTGTTATCTGCACATTCCCAGCAGAGGAAGCGGCATCTCGCCCAGCACTCTGGAAGCAGACACAGCCTACGCACCTAGAGATACTGTGGTAGGAAAATGGCAGGGGTATGGTCACTCTGCCAATTCAGGAAGTTTTCCAGGTTCTACATGTGCCATCTGTCAAAGTCTTTAAATTCAAGAGAAAAATAATTTTTAAAACGCAATTGCTTGCAGATTAGTTAGGAACAGGAGGAGGAGGAGGAGGAAAAAAAAGAAAAGGATTTTAACCTGGCAGAGTTGCAAGACAAGCTCCAGAGCTCTTGAAAACTAGATTTATGCTCTTTTATGAAAGGTAACTTAACAAATTTGTTGAATGTTATACCCTTTTAAGTATTTCATCATTTTTCTTCTATAATGTTCTGCTTTCTATAGCTGAACTATTTTGAAAGAGGGAAGGGGAAAAAGCTTCAATATAGCCTTAATTCTGACCTGAAAACCTTTATCTAAGATCTCAGGTTTTACATACAAGTTAAAAACCTTTCCCTCTCTTTAATGTGGATCTTATTCTCTCAGACGCTAAGTATCACTATTCCATTTCGCCCCACAATACTGAATAAGGTTTAGCAGACCAAACCTAGATTTTCCTAAAAAACTAGAAGAAGGTCTTAAAACTGAACCAATACAATATTGTCCCCTAACTCACCCTCAGGACTGTCTGAGTTAAGTCTAGTGGACTTAAAATTTAGTATCTTGAAGAACCCATGAAGAAAAAGATCCTCTCTTCTACACAAGGAGCAATCTCCAAGACTTCAACTAAGTGCTCTCCTGGCTGTAGGCTCCCTACTACTTCATATCATCTAGAAAAGTGACCTGGTTTTTTCTGCACATGTGTGCGTACATATATATATTTACATACACACAGGTCTATCTGTATCACCAAAACAGGTTAACAAGATGAGGGGAGGCAGTTCCATGGATACACCGAGCAACCCTCTGCAACACAGGCATGAGTACCCATACTCTGACACTTTCTTACCAGTCTCCTTCTATTGCCATAGTTACAATGGAAATAAAGTTGGATACAAGCAGCATGAGGCATGCCAGTGAATTTTCCGTAGTTGAAAGACCTGACAGCTAGCAATGTCCCCAGCTGCACTGAAACTGCAGGGCCCAGATGTGCTTTTGCATGCAAGACCCAGACAATTTCTCACAAAAATGAAGCCTGAATGACTATGTGGGCTGAAAAGAAAGTGCCATCAGATTCCTGAGCTGGCTGGACCAAGGAGACTAAAACACCCTTGGCAGCACACAAGTTTGAGATCAGATTTCATCACAGCTTCAGCAATCAGTACATGTAAAGATTTCTAAAGCATCTTCCCCTTTTTTAGTGATAGCTTCAGGTGGAGCCTGTGTCAATTTACAACACTAAGAATGCCCCTCACCCTCCCTAAGGGATAACTTGGTCAGCATGACTGGATTCATCACCTCAAACATTTTACTGACCACTTTCTCAACTTACTCAGTTCAAACACACACTTGGTTCAAACACACACTTGGTTCTCTCCCCAGCTCTGCATGTCCCTCCTCACACCCAAAGCCTCCAGTCTGCCCATGCTGAAAAATAATACCTGGCTAGTTTCCCTTCAAACAAGTTTTCTTCCTCCAAAACACCTCCCCAGACACTCCAGAATGGAATTACTCTCCAGCCACAAAAGGCTTAATGACATGATCATCATCAACACCCTGATGGCCTACTGAGATTAGCAGCAGGTAATATTTAAGAATACCTGCAGCTTTCCTATTTCTCCCCATTTCCCTTACCGGAACTGGTATCTTCACACTCATTTTGTTATACATACGTACCCAAAAGACATTTGCAAGTCTATGATATGGAGCAACTGCACAACTAGAGGAACACTTTGAACATCTTTGAAAACAAAGCATTGTTCTAGCTAAAATTTCAAGCGAGTGTTGCGCACTAAAATGAAAAGCACTGTTCAAAATATAAATCATCAATCAAAAGCACTTCAGCTACGTCCAAACACTCCCACGAAACCATACTAAAAAATCTGGTCTTATAAAAAAAGGGAATATAATTCTCTTTTGCCATTCTTAATTGCAAAGCTGTTAGTCTAAATATTACACCTTGTAAAGGAAGCCATTTGCCATTGTACTTTTGCCAGAAAGTGAAGAATCTTGGCAACGGCAATTCAGGCTTTTGAAAGCCAAAACAGATACATACTTCAGAAGAAGCACAGAAGAGCTGATGCCATCCCACTTCGAGCCTTGCCAAATAAAATTAAATAAAATATACGCAGTTCAGCATTTTTTGGTTTCCTGAATCTGCCTAAAATTTTGAAAGGGCTTAAGACTCATAGCCTGTGAATTCACGTTCACCTTCTGACAGAACAGTTTCACTGACTGCAAAGATAAGGTCCTGAGAAAAAAACAGTATTTTTGTCCAACAACATTGGACAACACCTCCAATAAAAAAAACCCCAACCAACCAAGGGGAAAAAAAACCCAAACACACACACCAAAAAAACACCCCAACCCAACAAACCAGCAAAACAAATCAAACAAAATCAAAAAACCAAACAACAAATCCCAAACCTATAATAAACTTTGAAAATATTTACAAAACTCTGCAGTTTCACTGTCCTCCTTGATCACTGAAAATCCTCTTTGTCTCCTAATAGCTTCAAATCCATAACTTTGAAGCAGGAACTTTGGCAACTAAACAGAGACTTGTACCAAAGTCTAAATGAAATGTTAATTAGACAGAAACTGAAATAAAAACCATGTAGTATACAGCAGACAACCCCACCAGCAATCCATATGCAGAGGTTGGGAAGGTGCAAGGATGCATGACTGGGACATGAGAAGTACATGAGTAAGGCAGCCCAAGGTGAACTTCATCTGACAATGCCATGACTAGTGGTCTCCAATTCTTCATGTACCATTTCTCACTATGTCCTTTGCCTCCAGAGAGCCAGAAAAACATCCATTCTCTCTGTGTTGTCATTGTCTTGCCTCCCCTCCCCACCCGAATTTAGTCACATTTCTCATAAAACAGAATCCAGAATTTTATAATTTTGGGAACCAGTCTAAATAATTATTTCCTTATGTTATTTTAAGCTTTTATGATCCAACCTGAAGACTTAGAGTGAAGTTATACAACAGTGAAGATGATTTAATAGCTTGTTACTGCCAAGAACAGGACAGACATCCCACTCTCTTCATCAGCCCTTGCTCTGCTTTCTTCCTCCACTTCCTCCCAGCAGCTTCATGGCACTCCCTCCTTCTCCCCCTTTTGTGTCATGTATGGCCCTTAATGAGTTCAGCTTGTGTTAATTAACGCATTTGTTTTGCTGGGTTAGTGTTCTGCTAAGGAAGCAAATGCAATAAACTTAGATCTGACAGGCAGTTCAGTTGGCACAATGTGAACAGCAGGAGACCATGAGCAAGAGGGGAAGAGAACAGGATCACCCCCTCTCCAGCGGCAGCAAACTATTACATTGGCCAAGGCAACCTGTGAACTTTCTTTTTCTTTGTTTACTGCCATTAGGAGCTGGCAAATCCTTCCTGCTGCACATCCGTGAGAATTAATGTTTTCCAGGCATCTCACAGAACTTAAACATTCAGACAGATCTCCAAATCTCCAAATAAAATACGGAGTTTTTCTCAAAGGCACTTACTTTCACCTTTTGGTACCAACTCAACTAAAGTCTGCTTTTGTTGCATACTTACCAAAACACTGCTTTTTGCTTCCAATACACTACTGAGCCTTTACGCTTCCAAAAGGCAACTAGTGTGAATAGTTCTTCCCTCTGCTCTGCAGTGGGATTTGAAAGCCAAGGGCTCAAAACCCAACTCAGAAACTAAACTACACAGACATTTTTCTAAACAATAAAGTTCATCAGCCTCTGCGCAGTGTTGTTTTTTGGTTTTTTGGGTTTTTTTTTTAAGAAGGTCAGCTCATTACAGATTCTGTCTGAAACCATAACTTAGTCTACATACCTATCCATAAACATCCATTGGAAAGATATACGAGACTCAACTTGCCTTTACTAAGCTGACAAGATGGTAGCATGCACTCTTCAGCTGTTACTTTTACAGCCTCCTGACAAAAGTTAGGAGGCTGTAAAAGTAACAGCTGAGGAGTGAATAATAATAGTTGAAATATATATACAAAGGTTTGATAGAGAGACTTAAATTCATAGAGTAGCAATCTGCAGCAAGGATGCCCTTCTCCCAGCTTCTGCTTCCTTATTTCTCTACAATGCTCCTTCATTTTGGAGGAGAATCTTACAAAGCAGACAGAAACCTTTTTTCTCTTCCTGGCTGATGCAAAAGACAAAGATATATTAAAAAAAAAAAAGAAACAAAGAACAAAAGGCAATCTCCTATCACATGACCTACTGATCAGTTCTCCAAGCATTTTAAGCCTGTTTCATCCAGATAATGCATTCATCAATCATCACAATTATTCACAGCCTATTTTTCTTTACTTGGATCTTTATGCAGGGAGCTCCATAGCTTCTCAAAGAACTTACTAGGTTTTTGTTACACCATACTAGCTACAGAGGGCTGACCATAAGGCTGACTTCAACATTCACAATTGTGCACAGAAAGTGACAGGCAGGTGTCTATCAATACCATTCACATCCCTCCTTGGGGTCTCTCCTGCTCCCCAGCATTTTCAGGTGGGTTAAAATACTTTTCCTGGATTTAAAATTTCATTATTGTGGACCAATGACATCAGACATTAGGGTTTTTGCTTTGACAATTTACAGGGTTTCATAATGATAGTTAACACAGTAATTGTACATGTATCACTTGCTGTTCTCTTGGTACAAAGCTTTTTGGGAAGTTATTAACTTGAGTATCAGCAGCTTCTATATAGACATCAAGCTTTGTGTTTCTGAAGAAAATCAGTTGAAAGAGGCTTTTACAGTTATCTATGATTTATGTTCGTGAATAAGGACTGGTTTATTTACATAGTCCCATCCCATACAAATGGTTGAAGCTAGAAGGCAAATTTAGACATTTTGACTCAAACTGCAAGCTACTCAGTAAGATGGTATCTTTTTGAGATATCATAAAAGGTACACTTAAGTGAGAAGGTTACTCTCAGTATACCTCATTTGTACAGTCAGAACGTTCAAAATAAAGATTTTCTGCTTAGCCTCTGAAAAAAAAAATCATCACATTCTGTGAGCAGAGATGCATTCTCCAGCATCAACAGTACGTTAATTCACCCTCCAAGCAGTTTTGTGGTAACTATTCCCAAGCATTATTTATTCACAAGAATTCAACTGTTGAAACAATTCTGACACCATAGTAAGTAACAGTAGCAAGCAGCAAAAATAAACAAGCAAACCCCTTTCACCTCTCATGCACAGAACGGTAAGGGTTACCACAGAACAGCTTGGAGGTGATAATTCAACAGAGCCAGGAGAGCTCTGGACTACATCAAGCCCACGCAAGCAGGCAACGACCAATTCTGCTTCCAGCTGCAAAGAGGCAACTCCAACAAATACTCCAACAAATACTGCTCTTGAGATGAACAGAAAACCCTGTCTTTTCAAGAGGGCTATAATAAAGAAGTGCAAGAAGTGCAAGGGATAGCACACAGAAACTAAAGGAATATGTACACCCTCACTTGACTGGAACATAAAATCCTGTACCCACTTTGGAGACTGCACTCATTCACTCCCGTACCCACTTTGGAGACTGCACTCATTCACTCCCATGCAATGAAGCACCAGCAGTGCCAGAGCTCGCTCAACTGCAAAAAAACTGCTTGTGGTTTTAAGATACTGATGTCACAGATACCCCATGTGTACTTTAACGCTGCCTCACTAACAAATCACAGCAATCTCTTCTTAGAGCAAAGAGACCATTTTGTAATCTCAAATGCATTTGCTGGCATTATGCAACACACAAGCTTCAAATCCATGGGTGGCTTACGGTTAGCAGCAGGCAATCACTGCCGACTTTCAGCACACAACTAAAATGTTACTGGTGCTCTATTCTTGAATACAGGCTAAGAATTTCTGTAAATAAATAAATAAAGAGAGGATATCAGCAAATTCTTTCTTACCCTCTTAACGTTTTTTAGCCCTTGAAAAACAATTTCAAGCTGACATCTCAAAAGCGAGTATGCTGACCTACTTGCAAATATAATACCACCCTGGGACAAACAGGGCATAGCTTTTTCAAACAAGTGTAAACAAAACAGAAAATAAACCTACAGAATAGGTTAATATTTTGTACAAGAGCTAATGTTCAACAAAAAGCTGAAATCTGTCCAACTGATCACATGTTTCATGTGCATTAGTGAACACTTATTTACTGCTATTAACTTGTACCTGCAGAGAGGAAGAAAGAGGATATTCTTCCTTTGATTCTGAAGGTCACAAGGTGACCAAAATCCCAGTTTAATGAAGACTATAGTGAGGTTGCAAGTGTCACAGCTTCCACCAGCCCTTTCAAAATGCAATGCTGAAAAGCACAGGGAAGAAAACTGAAGTAATACCACCCAGGCTTCATAGACTATGTCAACTTAATTAGAATGGTATTTTGGCAGTACTGAAAGATTACATATCGAAGGCTGGGTAGCAGGCCAAATAACTCAACTAGAATATTTCGCCAAGCTACCTACATTAAGAGCTACTTCCCTGTACTTTCAGGGTGCCATAAAGGAAATCTGTTGTTTCAGGCCTTATGGAGCTGTTTAACAGAGGTATGAAATGTTGAATATCCCCAGCACTGAAGTTTTACTAGATATGCATTAAACAAGGAACATCCCTAGCCCCTTCAGACTCCAGAGCTGCCAAAGGGGAACATTTGTTCTCCAAAGGTGTAAGATCCAGATGTAGCCCAATGCCTTCCCTGTGTACCAAAATACTTTAACACCTGTACTCCAAGCCTGGAACCCACACACAGGTCCCATCTGCATTCTCTGACCTCCAAGGTTGTCCAACTGGTACTGGCAGCAGTGGAAAGGAAGGAGAAGATAGCATGTAAGTGTCCCCCTACACAACATCATTTTACAGGCCTGTAGTACATTGCCCACAGAAGGAAATCAACCTCCAGGCTGCACACAGAGCCGACTACAACACTATTTCAGGATATGAAGGCAGTCACATACCCTAGGTGCTGGTGGTACCCCTACAGGAGAAATGTACATGCCTGCACTGCCACATCAGTCAGGGAGGAGAATCAGGCTCTCCTTATGTGCAGTCCATCTCATCCCACAGCAGCTATCTAGATGTCAGAGAAAGCTGAGGCTTGCATGAGATGAGTTTAAGAAGCCACTTACAACCTACACAATTCAATGAAGTGCACCACTGGAGCACCTGGTTCTTTCCATTGACAACAACAGGAATTTAGAAAACCGGTTCAGGTGTAGCCATCCATGATCAGGAGACAAAAAAACAGCCAAAGGAATCCTGCCCCAGTGTACACTACTGAAACTTCAAACTCTCAGCACCTCTGGACAAGACTGAATTACATAGTCATGCACCATCTCCAGACTTTCGGTCTCTGTAGTGCAGAAGTCAATCCTGACAAAGCTTCAGTTTCTCCCAGCAACTTTTAGGGTTTGATTTCATTCAGTGTGTATGTGTGTATAATACATACATTATACCCATGTATTACACGCATGCACTTACATGTGCCTGTGAACTCTATGAACTCTAGATGAAGAGATTCTTCAGCAGCAGCAGCACAAAATGCAAGATGACATAGCAGAACTCAGTCAACCTCATAAAAAATAAAAAAAAAATCTCAGTTCTCTTCCCTGAGTTTCTTTCACTGTTCAATGCAGATTTTGTTCACACTTTGCTCTTCCAAAAAGTTCTCCCTCTCCAAAATACACTGCAGTATAATAAAACAAAATGTTTATCAAAGGAGCAGATGAGCTCTCTTGCAAAAGCCTCTGTGAATATCAGAGATTTGAATTTCTAATTGCTGTTGTTAATTGATAAAATAACAATTCCAAATTTTTTTGCTACTTTGTATTTTGATCTATAAAAGCATTCACTCATCATTAATACAATCAATTTGACAGATGCATCAGAAAAGTCTCGATTTTCATTTCAGCCTCGCTAATTAGCAGTTCTATTTTATTAAAAACCAGCTCTGCATGAAGAGATGGCTTCACACAACTGCCTGTTTTACACAAATACCTCCCACAGGCTTTCATGCTACTTTCTGTCACTGGAAGAGGGAGAATATTCCCTTCACCTAATGCTCTGATGCTTACAGATCTCAGCAATTACTAGCTTGTAATATTCCCCATCTCCTTCAATGGACAGCAGTACCACAGCATTTTCCACCAATGCCTGATATTCTCTCCTCTTTACAGCATTATTGGGTCTTCAATAAATTGCACTGTGGCTTGGAAACTATCACATTTGTTTCCTGCAACATCTTTGCCTATGCATCTTTTCCAGTCCAACAACTTGTATAAGTCAATAGCCTAAAATGAGCAGCACAACATTCATGAGGACTCTCCCATTTAACTAAATGACAACCTCCTCATTATACAAACCCAAAAGGTTTCTTTCCAAAACACAAGACAGAAGCTGAAGTTCATTGAAGCTGGATGCCTCTCAGGAGTCAGGTTTGAGAAGGCTGCTCCATACAGAAGTGCCCTTCTCTCTGTGGCAGGCAATGACACAGCCACTGTTCCCAGAGAAGCTCCCAGTTGCAGAACTTCCTAGTCTTGCCTCTTAAGCTGCAGGCATACCCTCATATTCTGCTCCTGCAGAAATGCAACAACACATTGCCTAATGCAGCACTCCGTTCAGTGTCAGTGGGACAAGCAAGCAGCAGGAATGACACAGCTATAATTTTTCCCATTACAGCAAGTAGCAGCAGCACTTGGTCAGGAAAGACCTTGCAGCTCAAGTTAAGAAATGCAAGATTATAGAAAACTACTACCAATCCATGGGGATGGAGAAATATTGAACACACCAGGAAACAAGCACCTGAATCGCTCCCATGGTCTAAGGGACAGAAAGACATGGCTGATTTTCTATCACATTTTGATGATAGATCCCTAAGTCTTAACACAGATCTGTCTTAGGCAGGTTAAACCTTTTAAGGTTTAAAGGTCTAATGAGATCCACTTTTAAACACAACAAAAAAGAAAACTGGAAAGTGCAAAATCACTCTGCTTTTGCGCGAAGTTGGAACACAAACAGTTCCTTCTGTGGAGGCCACATATGCCAAGAAGGACTAGGCTCTAGCTCCCGGCCCTTGAGCAGTACTTAAGTTTTCATTCTCTGGATGGAAAGTATAACATTGCTGATAATTTGCACTGCAGACAAGTTAAGAAATCACCCCGTATAGTCAGACAAAATTAAGCAAATGGGTCACTCGTTACCGGAAACCTTCTCCCTGATATCCAGTGACAGGATGTGTGGGAATGGTTCACAGCTGAGTCAGGGGAGGTTCAGGCTAGATACATAGAAACATTTCCTTTACCAAGAGGGTAGTCAAACACTGGAACTGGTTTCCTAGAGGGGTGGTCAGGCATTGAAGCAGCACTGGAAATAACTACTTCTAAAAACATCCATCTCAGAACACTCGGGTGCTCTCTTGCCATCAAACTTAAGCTCATGGAAAAAACAACAGTCTGCTGAGAAAAAGTAACCTTCCCATCAACTACCCTGTTCTGTCTCAAAGTAAGAGGAAAACCAGTCAGAGTCAAGAGCAGTTTAGGAGAAATGGTTTTATTTGACACTGAAAAGGACTAGGAAGTTCACAGGATAGACTGTCATGTCCAAAGTGAGGGGCTGACGACATCCCACAGCCATCTCGGGAACCACCTGACCCCCACTGCCACAGTGCCCCACACCTTACACATAGTTCCCACTTCTCATCCAACACCCTCACTTTCAGGATGTGGCTCTTGTGAAAAGTGTGCAAGCTCACACTGACTGCTGACCAGTGACATTGGCCAGCAGGGGACCAGTTAACAATACGAATTTCACAAGCCCACAATTACAAAACAGATATGAGCAAGTACTCTGTTGGCAATTAGAGCTCCAGCTTTATTTTATTTATTCTAGTATAAGAACAGATGTTGCAGTTATTCAAAGGTTTTCACAACCTTAATTGCTGACCTTAATTGTTGTTAATCTTTCCCATGAAGTGGAGACAGACAGACGCCACCCATATTTTGTGAAGAAGATAGTGAGCTGCAGGGTATGGATAATAAAAGACAGTATTGTCTGCCTTCTCCCTCCTGTGTGAAATACAAGGGTATTGGCATGAAAGCATGAAACAAGAAGAATGAACAAGTGACTCAGCAGTTTAATTTCTTTTTTTTAAGGACGCATTTGCTACAGGGCTGAACCTTGACACGGACATTTCTTCCCCCTCCTCAGGAATGGGTGAAGCTTCCCAGTGCCAGCTAAGGAAGTGCTGTATTTAGCCTTCACGATGCCTGAAACAGCTGATACACAAAGCACCCTGTCCACCTCACTGAGCATCACTAAAGCTGTAGTATTAAGGAGCAAAGTGTTGAGTTTCACAGAGCAGTATTAGGTTTCATAAACAAGTTCTCAGAGTGGACAAGAAAGCGGCATTTAATTATGTGCTAGAAACATCGCAGAAGATACACGAGAGCTTTCCAAGTCTTTTCCTTTGCTAGTGGGAAGCCTGTCTGACTTCTTACTCAGGTGTGGAAATTTTATATCCATCTTTTTGCTGCAGAACTTGGAGATTTAAGTTTTCTAACCAAGAAGTACATTCCTCTGACTTTGTTCTGCCAAGTGAACTTGAAGATGTTAACTTGGTGTCCCAGTAATTTGAGACCAGACAGCGCAGAGGAGGGACACAAGTTCAGCAATGAAACTCAGGATGTACTGATGCAGGCATGCCCTATAACCTAAGGCAGGAGTCCCAGAAGTCAGGATAGTGAAGATCAATTTCATGCTTATGGTGCCTTCAAGCAAATGCCCAGAGTGAACTGGAGGCACAAGACTTAACCCAAAGACCAGACTAGAATGGCATCAGCTACCAGCTCTGCTGCAAAATACAGGAAATCAAGTCTTTCCCCCACCTTTCACATCAAAATTCACCTTAACTGCAAACATCTTCAAAGCTTCTTGACAGAAAGAAAAGGTAAGGACTGTTTTCATTTTAGTTCCTTAAGAGATGTAACATCTGTTCATTAAAAAAAGTCAAAATAGATAAGCCAAGCAGGCACCATGTATACTAAATAACTGCTCACATTTTAAGAGCAGCATTGAAAGATTGTTATAAATTGCACAATAGAAATAATTCAGCCAAGATTTCTAAAGGAAAACACCAAACTACCAAGCTGTTAATTGCTGTATATATCCTGTCATACCTAAAGGGAATTGGACATAGCATGAAAGATGCTAAGTTGTAGGTTTTCAGAATTGAGTTCAAAGTAAATCCAGGGAACTTAAAAAACAGGAAGAAACTTCTTTTCTGAAAGAACTAGCTAAAACTAGATAATATAGACATTAATAATCAACAAGATGGCACGAGCAAATGTCAGTACAGCTTCTGCAGAAGTTATGGCTTAAATCCACCCAAAGTTTATGACACTGCATGAACAAGACATAAGTGGGAATTATCCCTAGGGGCTCTTAGAAGGACCTGAACTGCTGTAGCTTGTAGGAGTGGTTCCCCCCCTTTGACATGCAGCTAAAAAGGATAACAGTTAAAGGTAGGAAAACATGGAGCTTTTTTTCTGTACAAGAAGTCTTCAGAATTACCACAGCGGCCATTCTTTTCAACATACCCTTAAGCTCTCTGAAATGTGTCAACCAGGGAGGTGACACAAAGTTTGCCAGCAGTATGATGTGTTCAGTCAGAGCCTGAGCTTCATGCAAAGCACAGCAGAAGGATCTCATGAACATACACAAATCGATAGCCAAAAGGGAAACTCTGATTTAATTTCCACAAACTCAAGCCAATGTGCTAGAAGAATAACCCTGCCTGTGTGTACCACTGAAGTAAGTGTCAGGAGTCTGAAGTCTTGTTTGAAGTACCATCTTAGAGGAAAGAGGGAGGGAAGGAAAAAAAGAGCACACAATATCACACAAGAAAACATAGTATTAAGAATCAAGGAACTGCCACAAGCAAAGCAGAATCATGGCAAGTCATTAAACCAGGGCACACCCACTTCTTAAAAACTGTGGGCTGTTATGACATTGAAAGGGTAAAACAGAATTAGAAAGATACAGAGAAGAGGAATTCCTAAAGAAGAAACTAACAGTCCTGGATCATTTGGCACAGAAAAGAGACAGCTGAAGGAAAAGAAGGCAGACATCGAGACAGCTATAGGGGACATGGAAAAAGTGCCCAGAGAATAAGCATTCTCTCTCAAAAGAAAAATTCAGAAAATCTGAAACCAATAGGAAATATGAAAATCTTTCCCAAGGATTTATGAACGTGTTAAAATAATAGTAATATTTTAGGCAATCATTGGAGAAAGCTCATAAGGGATGGCAATGATAGTAATAGATGTACACACTCCAGATAACTGCAGCACAGTTCACCATGAAGTAGAAGGGTCCAAAAGCAGAGGAAAAACTTGCAGGCTTTCTGCCTAAGCAACTGCAATTCAAATCAACATTTTTCTTTTTTTAATTAATATTCCTGGCTGAGAATTGTGAGCACTAGACATTAACCTAATGGGGTTAGAGGCTCCCATTAGGGGATGGTAGTGAAGAAGAGCTGGAGGAACATCACCGCAGTGCCAAAGCACCACCTCAGCACTGCCATGCTGCATTCTCCAGAAAACACTGCACCAATCTAACAGATTTGCACCTTTAACAATTTGGCACAGACCTAAAAACTACAGTTGCTAGGCATCCTCCATGTAACATTTACTTTTAACAGCAAGTCCTGCAGGCTGCTGCAGTATGCAGAAGGTAGAATACATGTAGCCCACAAGTTGACAAGCACATGCCGAAATGCTGGCTCTCTACAACACACAACGTGATCCGCTTCGCCAAAGTGCCTCTCCCACTGTTTCCCCTTGGGAGTTTACTATATCCATGATGCAATACATTTTAGCATTGAATACAAAAGGTGCTGCTTTCATAATGGGCATCTAGGAAGACCCATCCTTTCCATTTCAGGCCAGGGCAAGGGCAGATTGAAATCTAAGGTTTTAAAGAACATGATTTCTGCATGATTAAGGAAACCTGACTAAATCTTCCCAAAAATCACAAGGCCAACACCATACTGAAAGCTGCTAAGAGACCAGAGCTGAACAAAGCCTTGAACATCTCTTATCAGCTTTTTATTTTGAAAAAAAATGTAGAGCTACTTTCAAAACAGCATGAGAGTCACAACACCAGAAAGATTCTGGCTTTTTCATGTTCTCAAAATAGCATGCTAGAAAGACGTCTACAAAAATAGAAATTTTAGGTGCATTTCACTTTCATCTCAAGCATCAGCTCAAGTCTATCCAACGCAGCATTTGCGTAAGGCTCCATAATGCATTCCCTCATCCACAACCTCACTCTGATCAGTGGCAGAAAATTGTGATCAGATGCAGCCAATCGCTTGAAAGCACTCCAAGACCAGAGGATTTGGATGCTGGAGCATGCTTGTCCCTTCCCCATCACCCCACACACACTGTGCACTGAGAAATTCAGATTCCTCTAACTGGCTTCACTGAAATCCAAGTGATCTAATAGAAGGTGGCAGCCAGCAGCATCACCAAAAATAAAGCCACCAGAGAGAAACTAGTGAAGTGTAAAGTAATGCTTTGTTTCAGGAGGCTAAACGTGCAAATTATTTTCACTACACTTCTTGACACAGAAAAGCAACAGCAGCAGCAACAGATTTCAGGAACTACACTCCTTTCTCCCTGCCCAGGAGGCAAACCAAGGGAAAAGCAACTGTCTTCAAACAGCCCCTCTGCTCCTTGACTGCCCAAATTCACCCTTGCTGCTCTTCTGTGTGGCAGAGTGAAGCTCACTCAGTGTGTCAGGGAGAGCACCACTCTTCACCTCCTCCTCCCTGCCTTCTAGGAATTTCCCAAGCCAACACTGGAGGATTAGGAGCTGTAATGCTATTAAACACTTCAATATCAAAATGTGAACTAAAGCATATAAAGTCTGCCTCAAGAAGAGGGGTATTTTGTTTTGGGGTGGGTTTTTTTGTTTGCTTTCTTTTTCTTTTTTTTTTTTTTAACCTCTGGAAAAGCACCTAAGGAAAACAGTAAGGAAGCAGTGTCAAAACTGGCAGCTCCGCAATCAAAACAGCCGAATTTACGTGCACACTGCAGCCTGCCTGCTACTTCAGATTACTTATTGCAGAGCAACAAGTCATTCCCTCCCTAATTGGGTCCCAGTCTAAAATAGTCCTGTTATTTTTAGTACAGTACTTAAGTATCTGAACTGTGCCCTGTACTGCCAAAGCTGGCATGCATCCCTGGCCATACCAGAAATTCCGTTATTAAACAAGAACACACATGCCACATACCCAGGCCGACGTTTGTTCTTCTGCCTTGTCTTTAGTGGGCGACTTTAAAGACTTTAAACATTAACAGCCAGCCAAAAATGGCACAGGCTTATATGCTAATTCTGCATTTAAAGCCTCTCTCCCAGCTACTGTGCAACAAGAGAATCAACCCAGCAAGGGGAGACTGAGGGTTGCAATACCACTGATTAGTTAGAGGCAGTCAGTTTGGTTTTCAGGCACAGACAGAAGATAAAAATGGGATTGTTTAATCTCCATTTTGCTTGGTTTGCATCCACACAAGTTCTGGGGCACTGGAGGAGAGGGTAAATCTAAAATGCACTCTAACTCACCTCTCTTCTGTCCCTTTCCACACTGCACATATACTATTGATTAAATTTAAACTAGTCAAGAAACAAAAGGCCTGTGTTAAATATGTTTACACACACCACAGAAGGAGGGTTATGTAAGCTCTGTCTCACAAACAATATGCTTCTTCTGCAGAAGAAATGAGATGATCAAAGCATAACTTGTGCATATTTCCAAGTCAGTCTTCCCACCTTCCATCACAGGGGTGACAACCGTCCTGCAGCATGCTAATTCTGGAGTGCAGGGAGCAGAACAAAATCTAAAATATCCATAGGCTGCTCCAACAAAGCTTTACCTGTCACTGTGAGCTGACTGTCCCTCACCTTGTGCTTCCACTATAATCTCGTTTTTGTTAGACCAGGAAGAACAAGTTCCCAGGAGGAATTTACTCTGTACTTTTACCAAGTACTTTGCAGCAAGGAAGTCAACTCTATGAAAGAGCTTTAAAGACAAAATCCTAACCTGAAAGACGGCTGCCAGCCAACAAAAATTTGTTAGTCTCTATTACCACTAGACCCATCTGTTCTTGAAACTGTACGTTCCTTTTCAGAAGGGTTCTTATTTTGTGAACAGCATTAGCATTGTTCACTCTCTCCACTCTGTCAACATCCCCTTATCCAACATGCTTCTAGATCTGGTGGTGACACAAGACTAAGCCTCTAGTTTATCATATCATTATCTAGTCATTTTGGGTTCATCAGTATATTTCAGTGCTTTCTATTTTCAATTATTCTAACCTCAGACAGTAGCAGAAGCAACATATGTAAAACCTTTCAGGGTTTCTGAATTATGGCTGAGCTGATCAGGGGCACCAACTAAACATTCTTCTCAAACTCAAGCCTGACAAAAAAAGCTGAGGCAAAAATTCAGCCTTTTGGCATTTGCCCTTTAACCATTTCAGTATATTGATTCTGGATAAAAGAACTTGCTTTGTATTTGAAGAGAGCTTTCTGCCACTGAGTGTTCATTCTCTCTCATCTTCAGTTTTTAGTTAATCCTCAGATCCAAGATACTTAAACTTTGTTGTTGCCCACACATGACAAAAAGCAAGCAACAGTTAGTCTGTCTGTCTTGCTGGGTAAAGAGGTCAAGCAAAGGCCATCCATCTGCACTCCACTAAAAGAGCAATAGCCTGCAGACAATTATTGCAATACCAAAATAAGTGAAAGTGAAACAAGAGACATCAAAAACTCATTCTGTAATTCCACAGCAATAAAATAATAATTAAGGGAAAGGTCAGTCAACTCATCACTTTCTCAAAAAAGCTACAGGTAACAACAACAAAACAAAACCCAACAACAAACAACAAACAAACCTAAACTACTAGTAGTGAGGATAGGAGAGAGGAGATTAAAAAAAAAAATCAACTTTCTTTCAAATTACCTGGTTTTCATGAAACTCAGTAATGAATTGAACAGTTTCTATTTTTTTTAAAGCTTCAAATTGTTAGCAGTTATTTTTGAAAGTCCACAGTGGATTGACAAGGTAGCAGAGGCTGGAGAATGGCAAACAGTGATTTCCTACAGAAGTAGGAGGGGAAAAGAGTGGAAAGAAAAACATTAAGAATGATACTTGTTGCTTAATTCACACATTTGCCATTAAATCCATCTGCTAGCACCAAGAAGAAAATAAAAGACTGAACTCAACAAAAACTGCTTGCTCATGTATAAGCCAAGTCAAACCAACTCAACATCCTACTATGTCAGAATAATGTATTTTAGGAAGACAGAAGCAGCAGACACACTGAATCTGAATCCCGTCATTAACAAAACCACATCAAAAGATTCAAACTGCATTCTTACAACAAGATAAGAAAACTTTGTCATACTGTTATCAATGCAAACAGTCATCTTATGGCAGATTTGAAAGTGACTGAGCAAACTGCACTGATTTCTATTTGCTTGGAACATCGAAAAAAATTGAAATGTTCACATAATAGCCTGACATATTGAATAACCTCTGCAAAGATCTGCCCTGGTCCCACACTATTCTAACACTAATGATCTAGATAATGAAGGAGAAAATGACACTTATTAAACTTGGGGAAGCTGCTAACTTAAAGCTGTCAGCTTGCTGGAAGACTTAATTCAAAGCAAGTTTTAGAAATTGGAAAATTCTTTGTTGAGAGAGAGGCAAATACCATAGAGGAATGTATAGAGGAACATATGTGAGAATCATGAAGCAACAGTTCTGCTCTACTTGTGGCTGATAAAGCTGATAAAGCTTCCAGCACGAAGCTGTACCCAATCTTCAGCAAATTTCAGAAAAGATCAACTGGAAAGCATCCAAGCAAAAGCAATAGGAACATCACAGAATTAGAAAAACATGACATCTGGGAGGAAAAAAGAAAAAACAGAATTAACTGGAGCTCAGCCAAAAGAAGCAAAAGTAAGGGTCATGATGAAATCTTTCAAATCTATGAAAGCCTTCTGCAAAGAAAGGGAATAATATCTTCTCCATGCCCACAACTTTCAGAAGAAACAGAAAGGCTTAAAAAGCAAAGATCTAGGAAAACATTACTGTACTGGGTGGAGTGAGGGCATAGGGGAAAGATAAAAGAGAAGCACCAAGTCAAAATTGCTAAACGGGAAAAAAAAACAGTGAGTCAATACCCAAGACTGTGTGAGGAATGAGCAGTTTCCCTTAACCACTGCCACCAAGCTGCCATCAGAAACACAGCTACACTCCAGCTTTTCGTTGACTAGTTTACCTGTGTCAAGTCTCCTTTCCAGATCTAGCACTGTGCTACAAGAAAAAGAAGCTTAAAGGATGCATTGTCTCCTCTCTTTCTGCAAAGCACAGTACCCAAAATGAGAATGCCAACAGGCTGCATACCAACTGTAACCTTCAGGGCTGAAATGTCCTAAAAAAAAAAAAAAAAAAAAATCCAACCCTCAACCAACTCAAAACCTTGGGTGTTAAAATACCTTTACAGGAAGAGTAACACAGGCACTTACTTCTATTGATACACAGATCCAGCTGTATCCTAACACCACAAACAAACCAGAACCTGACAACAGAAAGACACATGGACCCTCATGCTATGAATTCTGCTCTTCAGTCTCAGTCTGGAGGACGAAGAACAGAAAGACCACATTGACTATAATGTCATGCATATTTTTTTAATACTTAGCCTCAATCTACAAGCTATAGATCAATTCCTCATAGTTCCACTTCCTGTGAGGCTATTGAAGGATACAAGGAATAGAGAAATTACTTCTTGCAGAAGAAGGTGGAAGATAATAACCTGTGCATGGCTACCCCAGCACAGCTAACCAGAGTCAGTACTGCAAGGTGCAATCCTATCATTCTGAAGCTTGGCACTAACACTTATTCAGTAGCAAGCATCTCTGGAAGCTGGTGGAGGGCAGGAGTAACCAGCAAAATCTCAATCCCTTCAATTTTTTTTAGCTCATGGACTGTGAGCACCAGTGTATTCCAAACTGCATTTGCATTTGTTCTCACTATGCAAAACCTCTGGGAACATCTACAGGAAATGAACTCTGATTAGACATAACTGCAAGCACTATCACCTTATTCAGCCAATTTTCACTCTCCAGGCCCCCTCCCCACACACCAGTTTGACCTCCACCGTTTGCATCAATGGAAGTAGCTGGGGATCAGCATTTCACAGATCTCCCAAATCCCGGGTACAAGACTTATTTCAGCTTTTAACCATGCAACTGGAAGATATTTAAGCATGCCACAGAGGCTTAAGGCTTACAGGAGGCTTTGAAATTGCATTTGCTTTATATTGTGCATGTCAAAAAGACAGTTATTTGTCATCTTTTCTTAAGTATCCCTAAGTAAGATGCTGATGGAGATATAAATATTCATAAGGCTAGCTCATGCAGTTTTCCTCAAATCTGACTAGATCCAACTCCCTCTTGTTTTAAGAAGTAGGAATTACATGTAAATATCACAGCAAAGGAAGGAGACATAGATGTTAAGATGTAGGAGTTAAGATCAAGTTTCTGTGCATGGGAGGGACCCATTGTGGATTTACAGGATTAGTGGCAGTGCCCATCCGTCTCCATCAGGAATGACCCTCTGCTCTCCACTTTGCATATTTACAGTTGCAGATACTGGGATCTTGGAGCATGAGGCTGACAGTCCACAAAGGCAAAGCGCTAGTTCACTCCTAAACAGTAACAGGGCTGGAAATTACAAGAAGGAAAAATAAAATGGTTTTAAAAAATAAAATCAATAGTTATAGACACTTGAAGTCAAGAAAGTTAAGCACACATTGCTATTTCATGTAGTTCAACTGTGCCACTGTTTGCATTCAGCAAAAGGATTTTTGCTCAGGTGCCTCACCATGTGGTTATCCCTGGAATCCCTGACTGTCCAAACGGCCACCGGGCCACAGGATACAGCACACAGACACCCACACTTGTGGTTTAGACCAGGACGAAAGCCAGGCCAAGTTTTAGACCCAACTTAGCTGTATCACAAGTTGGATGTTTACTAAGCACTGTGGTATAAATACTCCTTCTCTCCTCATTTTTTTCCTAACACTTCCTCCACCTTTGGAGAAGCCATCATTTTTGAGAGAATTTAACTTCCATGAGCTGGGACTTGGAAGCAAAGACAGAGTGATAAAACCATCACACAGGCAAAACACATCCACCAAAAACTGCAGGCTTTTCTCATACAGATGCCTCACAGCAGCTCCAAGAAAGTGCGAGCATTACTCCAAAGAGATAATCATATCAGTAATCATTTTCAGACCCATGACTTAGCCATGCTGTGGGTTAAGACATTCCCCTCCATCCATCATCTTCACCAGAGAAGGGTGGGGGTGCAGCCTACTTTGCCTTTTCTATACATCACACTATAAAGACACACATGACTATGGAAGTCAATTTGATTCCTTCTCATCTCACACTGCTGAGAAGTGGGTGCACTACGAGGAGGGAAAAAAACTCCAAAAGATCAAGGGGATGAAAAAGTTGAGCTGTATCAATATTGCCCTTCTTTGTGCCTTCTCTTCTAGGTTCTCAGCACAGCTTCTTTAAAGCAGCTTTCCCTCTCCTCTCCCAGGGCTACAAAATACACGTATGAGCAGAGAGGTCACTTAGAAACTGCTGATCAAATGCTCAAAACCAGACTGAAATAGTTTCTAGTATTTATTTCTATTTCAGTATGTATCAAAATTAAAAAAAAAAAAAGTCCAATCATTTTTAGTTGGCTTTCATTTATAGTCTTAGATAAATTTTCAATTTTTAGTCTGTATTCAGTTTTTCCTCCCTAATAATGGGATGGCTCAATTCTTTTTTACAGGATGTCGAAGAGCAGGAGACTTTGTGGTGTTTCCTAGTGGAAGATGGCATAAAAATTCAAAGCTTTATAGGTTAGGTCAGTTTTAGAATACAGCTACTTCAGATTGGTTTACACAAATCCTGTTACTTCTTCAGTGACCAGGCAAATCTTTAGGAAGATTACTGCCATGCTATGAAATCATCTCCATTGATAAAATAAAACATTTGCAATCCAGGCTGCACTTAAAGCAACAAGATTGTAAATAGACCCTTATAAAAGTGACAGAAAGTAATTAAAATTCATTTAAGCTACCTAGAATATTTGGTTAATTTTAAACTGCTAATGGATTTCAGAGACAGCATCTCAGGTGAAAATCACTTTTAATAAAACCTTTCAGTCTCTTGGTTTTCTAGGGACCTCATTTGATACGGCTAAGGTGTCAGGTATCCTGAGTTACCTCGTTACAGCACCACTTTTAAGAGGATCCCAGAAGACTCTAGGAAGACTTAACCTGAAGCTCCCTCCTCCAAGCCTCTCAGCTCCACACACAGCCACAGCCCTACAAACCTTCCACACTACCACTAAACCCAGCAGCCTCCCAGCCCCATTCAGAACTTCAACACAAACCAGCCTTGCATACACACCACATTGCTGAAAGGCTTCATCCTAAGGTCCTAGGGATTCCAAAGAAGTGTTGGATGCAGCATGCACTGAACTGCAGAAGAGATACACCTCTCTCAGACACTGTAAAAGGGCTGTGTAATACAGAAATATATCTAGTGTACATATATATTCCACTTCAAAAATCTTCATGTTTTCAAGACGGTAAGCAAGGATTTAAAGAGTTCTTGAGCTCCTCACACAAAGCACACATTTCTTCCTTGCTTGGTTTCACAGAGTTACAACTGCAAAATTAGAGGATATGGGCAGGAAGAGGTGACTAAGACCAGGTACTGGATGGAAGCATCACTGTCCACACAATGCAACAATTTATGGCTCTAACATAGGTTTAGGCAAAAATTCACTCTGACCACACCACCTGATCTGTAGTCAAACATTGACTTTAGACAAGCCACAGCTGCGCACAGGAAGAAAGCTTCAGTCCCCACATACTTTAAAAAAAATAAATAAAACAATTAATTTTTAAAAGTACTCATCCCATGAATGCTTCTCTGGCTGGATGAGTCTTTTCTGAACCACTGCCAAAATCAGTACAGATATGACATGGCTGAAGGCAGAGTACAAATTGGCCAGATATCCCAAGAAGAGGAAGAAACTTGCTATTTGTACACAACCACATTATGTGCCCATGAAATTACTGCTCATTCATTACTTCCTTCACCTCAACAGCCCCAAAACCTAACACAGCTATGCAAAGCAACTGAAGCATCATGAGTAGCATTTGTTATAAAACCTGAACTTCAGTCAGCAGCTGACAGGGAGTGCTCAAAGTAAAAGGGTACAGGGAGAACATTTAATACACATTTTGTCACTCTCCAAATGACCTTGCAAAAGACAGAAACGGTTTCTAAATGAAGGCAAGTCCCTGTAACAAAGGCTAAGAAAAGATCTCTTCCTCCATTGATCCAGGAAACCACATACAATGGAATTGGTATCCAGCCAGAAGGACTAAGCTAGTCAAAACTCAACCATTTTTGTGCTAAAATTATGGAAAAAACTATTCAGAAATGTTTCTGAAGAGAAGCCTCAATCACTTCTGTGCAATCCTGAACCCAAGAACCTGAACTCCAAGCTTTCCCAAACTCTGTTTGGAAAAATGAAGAGAATCCATGATATGTCACCCTGCCCCCAAAATCAATCCACATTTACCACAGACAAGAATAATAACTGAAATAACTGAAGAACTTCTTTTGGTTTTCAGTCTGCAGAGCTGTTGGTTCTTTGGGATTTTTTCAGGCTAAAGCAAACTACCTTTAGCATGGCTGAGAAACTGCATCTCTAAGGCAGCCCCTCAATAGCCACAGGAGTTCATGGGCAAGATCTGCCCCACACCCATCAAGAGCATTTCCTAGCAGAGACCAGAACAGTCACCTCAAATGCCTTTATTTGACTTTGGCTACAGAAACCCTTCTTGATCAGAGCAGAACGGCTGAACCAGCTCACAGGCAGTTCTGGGATTCTGAGACTGGGAACAGATGAGACGTTCCAGGAAAAAAACACATTTCAGCTGGTAACTGGTCTGAAACAAATATGTTTTACCACTACGTTTCAGAGCAAGTCAACCAAATCTCTGGTGTTTGAACAGCTATTATGCTTGCTATTTTTCATAATATGAATAATGATGGATTTATTACCAGTTACTTCCTCAGTTGCTCTGTTTCATGACGATCATATAATAAGATACAGCTACACATACCTTACATAATCTCCTGAAACTTTGAAGGTGCTATTTTTATCTTCTTTAAATGTGCAAGAGCAATAGTAACATTTTTGTTATGGCTGAGTTGCTCAATATAAAACCCCACCTAGCACTGACACATTTCATATTCCTTTTTAAGAAAACAACCCAGCACCATAGGTCCATTTTATTAAAAAAAAAATATTAAAAAGACATGAATAAAGATAACATTGCTTTGGCCACATTCCAGGGCAGCAAAGAGATCAAACACCAGGTTAACCCCCACACATTGCAGAAAACACCCTTCAACACATAAACCTTGCAAATACAGGCAGGCTCTGGAGACCCTCTACAAAGCCTGGTCTAGTCTTCAGCTTGCTTGCTTGTGTAGCTCCATAAGAGCTGTTGAAATTCACAAAGAAAAAAACATGTTGATGGGTTGCCAAGCTGGCCCAGCAGTTTGCTGCCCCTGAAAAGAAATGGGATCTATTCTTCCCTTTCTCATTTCTTTTCCTTTCCTTGGAAGAGCACCTCAGCTCACCTCAGCTGCCCCAACACACGCTTCCAAGAACTGATCCCATCCTTCAACCCAGAAGAAAACCAATCCCAGAAAAAACAAGTACACAGGACAGCTTTCCTACCCAGTCAGAGAGTCAGCTTTGCACACACACTGTGAACCACCAAGCTGGCCCAAGGCAAGACACCCGAACAGTCCAACAAGACATCTCAGCTTTTGGTAGGAGTCAGCTCTTAGCGTGGCCCACATCCTTTGAGAAATTAAGATGTGCCTCTCCTCCAGGGGAAAAGTTTTTAACCTCTTCAAAGTGTAGAGCTTTCACACACACAAAAAAAATAGTATTTAAATACTAAAGAGGTAAAAGCGACCTGAGCACTGTCAAATTGACCTGAAAGGCAACTTCACATCACCTACAGACATGTCACCTTAGCTCATGTGAATTTTAAATGAGACCTCTGGGGAATAAATCTTGCTAAGGAAGAGCGGGACTGTTGGACATGAAGGACCTAAGAAGTTCTCAGAGAGGAATACAAGCAAAACAAAGTCAGGCTGTTACAGCACAGGACTCTTCCACCAAATTTTTCAAAATCAGTTTTCCAAACATCTGCGAGAACTTTTCCTGCTCCTGAGAAGAGTGGAATCATTTCCAAGTAAATGAAGACAAATTACACGTTTATCAAAATTAGCTAAGGCTTAGACTAGCAAGACACCTTGCAATGTTATTCTCCTACTGAAGGCTGTATCAACACTTTTTCAAAGGACTCCGGGGAGGAAAATTATCCAACAACTCAACCAGGCATTACAAGTGTCACCACACACTTAAACTCTATCACCTGCAACAGCCTTTGCAGTGCTTCTCTGACTTCCCATGTGTTAAGAGTGTAATCCACCATTGCTAGCAAGGAACTCCACAGAGATTTTTCCTGACCTTTTTTAGCATCAGCTCTGGAACAAAAAAATGCATGCTGAATGTAAAATAAGCCTGAGTACACATTAGAGATGTCAGCAACTTGAACAGCATTTGCTCTCCACTCCTACAGCTCATCTTATACTCTTGCTGCCCAATTCTCTCAAAGCCTTTTGGAAAATAAACACAATGCCTCTTTGAAAACTTTTCAACTGCTAAATGTGATCACTATGTGTAATGTTATAATAGCCTATCAGTAAAATACATAGCGAAAGAATCAGTTAATGAAAATCACACATAGACTGTGACATTCCAGTTTATTCACTTCTAGAGCATCATAAAGGGCTATTTTGACTGCTTTCCCCTCACAGAGCTGTGCTGGTTTCAGCTGGGGTAGAATTATTTCCTTCCTAGAAACTGGTACAGAGCTGTGTTTCAGATTCAGGATGAGAATACTGATAACACACTGATGTTGTAGTCATTGTTGAATAGGGCTCACACCAAGTCAACAGCTCTTCGGTTTCTTGCCCCACCAGTGAGGAGGCTTGGGGTGAACAATAGGCTGGGAAGGGATACAGCCAGGACAGCTGACCCCAACCAGCCAAAGGAATATTCCATACTATATGGCATCATACATGGCTGAGCAAAAAAATTGGGGAGGAGGCAGTGGCCTGCTGCTTGGAGACTGGGTGGGCATCAATCAGCAGGTGGTGAGCAATTACACTAATCATCACTTGTTTGTATACTCTTTTACCTTCCTTTTCAGTTCTCCTACACTGTCTTTATCTCAACCCAGGAGTTTTGCCTCCTTGCCAATTCCCTTCCCCATCCCACTGATGTGGGGGGAAAGTGAGTGAACAACTGTGTGGTATTTATCTGCCCAACAGGTTAAACCACAAGGGCCTTCATTACAATCGTCATTTAAAAACTAAAGCTAGGTGCCCAACAGCCAGGGAGGGGAAAAAAGCAAACCAAAAAACAACAATAAACCAACCAACAGACCAGGGGGAAAAAAACTCCACCACCAAACCCACCAACTTCTTGCCTCATCTTTTTAACTTCAGAATTCCTGGAATGACAAACAAAATAATACAACAAATAACAGTAAAAAACAAAAGATGACAATGTTACAGCTGGTGAGCTTTTTCATAAAGCATTAAAAATGCATGCATTGTGCATCTAGATGATGGCAAATCTGCCTCTAACATAAGATGCAGAGGCAAGAAGTACTTTTCTCACAATCATGCTGCACAGATATGCTTCTCTCTTGGAAATTGTTTACTCCATCTCTTGCTGTGACCATGTACAGTAACTGGAATATCACAGTTAGAGATGGACAGAATAAACAAAAGCAACCTGACCCGGCAAGAAAGCATCTGCCAGCACTTGAGCCATTGTTCTGCACAATATCAAGGCTTGAATTCTGACATAATCCCCTGACATCTTGGGTGATGTCAGCACGAGCAGCTATTAGAATGAAGAATGATCCCCCACAAGACATTAATTCAGAAATAATTGATGGTCTTACAATACATATTTCTCCCTAAACATTCTCCTAAATGGACTTTAATACATTTGAGCCAGAAAGGAAAGCAGGCCTTTTAAGAACGCTTGTGATATTTTTGTCTTGTGCCAAAGCCTTCTGAATTTTTAGCTTTTCCAACTCCTTGAAGTTTAATTCCACACTTGTGCTTTGATATAATAAAAGCTCCTCATTCCTTTCCAAGGATGCTCAGAGCTTTAACAGTACACTAAGCAAGACCAACCTACAGATTTTACCTTCCCCCAGTCCTTCTCACCCCCTCTCTCAATTCCCATTTAAGGAGAGAGAACGTTCTCCTATCTGAATCCATACCTAGTAGTTTGGCAGAGATGAACATCACAGAAAGGAAGGAAAGAAGCAAGCAGGGAGGGAAAAAAAAAATCACCTCCCCATTTTTATTTCTGCCTTGAAAACTTCTGCTCCAACCCTTTCTAATATACAACTATCTTGTCCTATTATCCTCCAATAGTCAGTATCTGGAAGAATTTTTCTAGCAGTTTTTCTCTAGTAAAGGATTCAAATCCTTGCAATTAGTTTTGACATCTACAAATATATGAAGCATGCACAGACACAGAGCTCTGCTGCAACTCCCTGACAAAAAAAATACATTTAAGTATCAAATCAGAATCACAGAAGCACAGATCACTCACTAACAGCAACATCAGCAGTGAAAGAGATGTGGCTGACATTTAATGCAGTTTCTCAAAATTTAAATTAATACCTGAAGATAACCTAGAAAAAGTTCAGCAAAATAAAAAAGTAACTTCTGAAAATTTAGTCCATGCTACAAACCAACAACATGAGTTTGGGCAGAGCTGCAGCCATTAGATCAAGTCATCAAAAGGGAGAATTTAGATGCTGGGCACTGAAAGAAGTCTTTAAGTGTTCATCCAAGGGCTAATCTCCACCATGAAAAGTCTACAGACTTACAGATTCTCCCTGCTTATTGATTTTCTCACCAGGGATGCATAATGGAAGAATGATACTGGTCTCATGGAGTATTATCCACCCTTAGCTGCCTTCAGCAACCACAGGCTCAGCTTGGATGCAGACACTCAAGTTCTCAGATTTCTCTGCTGACACAGATTCTGCAGCAAGAGCGTGAAGGGAGTGCAAGGACCATGCTCTGATGTTTACTGTGTGAACAAATGCAGAAATCCCCACTGCTGCTCAGCAGGAGAGCTCCTTCCCACTGGGTTATAGGTTTATTCCAACAGGATGGTATGGTATTTCCTCTATGGTTTGTCTGCCAGGAAAGTAATTTCCTATTTTTGTCCTGTTATGAGCTAGTAGAAGCTGGCATTGATGGAGGCTGGGAAGAATGAGAGGTTGGTTTGCTAGTGGTTTAACTAAACATGTGTTTACAATTACCCCATTCATCCTTGTCTGTGCAAAACTGTCTTTTTTGGAACGTCCCCATGGTCTTTGGATTTGGCCTCCAAAAAATCTGAAACAGATTCACTAAGAAATACATTGTTTGAATATTACTGCTAGAGCAACAAAACTGTCCAATGGTAATATTGCAACCATTAATGCAATTGTTGGGCATTAAGATCAACATAGCTGCTCAACTTGTTGTTCTTGGCCAAAGGATGACAGGTCAACAGCAGGAGGGTAAGATAATGGGAAGAGCTCTTGCAGCCTTCCCCTGGAGTCCAATAAAAGAATACAACAGAAACAGGGCATCCTGTTTCTTTCACAAATATTCAACAGTATCTGCCCACAAGAAGAGAATGCAGAGATGGCCATGGTGTTCCCAGTAATTTGTCTAGGACACTCATCACCTCTGCATCCAAGGACCGTGACTATCACCATTGTCCCAAAGCTCTTTTCAGAAATACACAGCACAATATAATCTAGACTTTCAACCCCCCTCACGCTCTCTCCAGCTCTCACTTCAGGGAAGAATAAACTGACTCTGTTCTATCATCATGTGGTAAAGGGGGAATGTCTCACTGCTGATCCTTTCTCCAAGAAGAGGTCAAACTATTCTAGCAAATATGCCCCATCCCATTGTACCTGAAACAGCATAATCTCAAAGACAGCAGTCTTGAAAGCTGCAGAGTTCCAAAAGAGACACATTTCGCCTCTTTTAGTATCAATGAGGTAGACATTCAAGCCATGTGTCTAGATTACTCCAGACCTAGTTTGGCAATCTACAAGCTTGATATAACCTGTAATTTTACTTTGTATCATATGTCAAAGAACTACACATTTTCCTCTATCATTTTACTCGCTCCAAAGTTATCATTTGATACCCAGGGATATAATGGGTTACCAAATGTTTCTGAAAGGATTCAGGAAGAAGAAGGTCCCTCACACTAATTCACAGCAGTAGTTACATTATCCATGTATTATCCATGATATAAGAGAAGGTGTCCTACTCTGCTAAAAAGATCATCCACTTTAAAACAACTGATCTTCATGACAGCTTTTGCTGTAGCCATTCAGGAGTGATAATCTGCATTCCCCATGGGTTAACTAATTGGGATGCAATTAGCAGGTTTCATTAAAAGCTCTCTTGACTTGTAAATGAGCATTAGCATTGGGCTTTGGAGAATCCATCCTTATTCATCCTGACTATATTTTTGTTCAATCCACACCTGAGTCTCTGGTCAATGCCACTACAGGTTGCTTGCCTGTAAAAACCCAAGCAGCAGCCATAAATCTGGTGCCACATTCTAACAGAAAGTAACTCACCCAGTGCTCAAAATCTTCTATTTTTGTGAGTGACTCTTCACCATTACACCATTCCCTGGTCTTTTCTTTTACAGATGCCAGGAAAGACAGAATTGTTCACAAGGGCACTACTCTAAAGCAGAGGATGAACTTACAGTGCCTTCAGTCCTGACAGCTACATCCATATGCTCTGTATGAACTGATCCATCTATGAGTTACGAAAGATCCTAGGAAGGCGAAGAAGGAAGTTTTCAGTCAATGGAAACACATTAGTGTCAATGCGAGCATCTCTTTATCAAAGAGTTTCAGGATACCTTGGCACTGATATTCAGTGTACATGTACATAGGACATTTGAAGCCCAAAAGCTCCTGGAAACCATAAACACCACCATTTTAGAGGAACGGACCTGTACAAAAAATGTAGCATTTGTCTGTCTCTCTGCACATGTACCTGTTGACAAGATGGTATCCAGGGGAATAAAGAATGTATAAACAGAGAATGTTGAACATATCCAACCAAATCTTATTAAGTCAGGCTGTTCTAGTTGTTTCATCACTGAAGACATGAAGAGACTGTTCGCAGACATGCCTCATATTGATCAATATGAGGATGCCTCACACTGATCAAGAGTTTTCTTTAATGATGTTCTCATAGTGGAATTTGGCTTTCTAGGATATTACTCTTCACTTTCCCAACACAACAGAGGAGCCATATTGAGCTAAAGGGAGAACTGCTGTCCAATTCAACAGATGGCATGAGAATAGGAAAGACCTGGCAAGGGACTACTTCAGAAGAGCACAGTTCAACATGTATAAAGAAAGAGAAATCAGTGAGGTCATCTGTTTACTTCATAATACTACGTCTCAAAACAACCACTGGTTTGGGAGAAAAAGTAACGGGAATCAAGACCATTTTGCCACATCCAAGTTTAGATTGCAACACGCTCTCCTGACCAGCAGGCAGTGTAAAGATAGCAAACCTGTAAATAAAGCTCAGTGCTAATAAAGGGATTCCTTGGCAACCTCATTCCTTGAAATTCCTAAAAAAGATTGTGGGGTTTCAACTTTTTGGTAAAGGATCTCCATTCCTAGATTTCCCCGGGTGAAGAGTTGCAACTGGTATATTTTGAACATGGCCAGGAGCAGGTCCAGTTTCCAAGAAAAACAATCCTAACTTCTTAGCCTGCTTTCCTACAGAAGGAGGCTTATGCAATCACACTGTAGCCAAGCCAGTTGGCAAGCTGCATGCAAGCCTGACAGAGGCAGAGGTCTCAGGAGTTATCTTCCTTGTTTATGAAAACACTGAGCCAGTGGGCACACTTAAGAAACACTGCACTGTGAACTGGCATCAATACTCTCGTAGCTGAGATAAATCCAAAGAAAAGCAGGCTTCTTAGTCTTAGTTTGGACAGAAATGTTGGCACAAAGTGAAGAAAAGTTTTTCCCCTGACCCCATTAATAAAGTTCACTCAGAGGTTTAGAATAAAAGGGCCAGAAGAAAATAGTAAGGGGTTTCACCAGTGTTTGCTGCAACCAGTGAAATTTTTAATTGAGCAAATACTTAAATGCATCCTAAAAGTGCATACCACTCGACATCAAAATGCACCCCTCCACCTATTTCCCCCATTTCAGTGGTCTGAAGAAGCACCTGAGTGCATTTCACACACAAACATACACACACACTTCCCAAGAGAGAGCTGAGCTAAAGTTTTACCTAGAAATCTGGCCTCATTTAGCACCATCACCACCACAGCCACATGCAGAGAGGCACAGCAAAAGGAAGCAACAGCAAGGTCCCACCCAGAGTGGCAGCACCCAGGGGCTCAAACCGAGCCCCTCAGTTTGCCTGCAGCCACTGCTACATCAGCCCAGGGAAGCTGACGGTGCCTCGTAGTCTAGAGGGACATCTGCTCGTTTGGGGCTGTCAGGAAACAAATTCCCAGCACAACACTCTGGTGCTGCTGGCAGAAGCAGTGCATGACCCAGCTATGCTTCTCCTCTGCCAGCTGGGAACTCCCTGCCTTGGAAGGATACCTTTGCCAGAAAGATCCAGATACTTTTTGCCTATTTACATCCCAAGCATAGATGAGAACATGACCAAAGATTTCTGAAAAACCTTTGTAATTATTCTTGCTAGAGTCATTTAAGCACTCGCAAGACAGAGGGCTGCAAACACTTGTTTTATTCACAGAGTGAATTTTATTCACAGAGTGCACACTATACACTTCAGCAGAACTGAGATGCAGAGATCCATTTTGCATTTAGGCAGAGCTTTTGGCCTACACATTAAAAAACACAGGAACATGCTACTGAAATCCAGGTGTGGCCGTATGCGAGGATAAAAGCCAACTCACACAGTGCTAAGAGAGGGGATAGTTTGATTAACAAAACCAAGGAAAACCATGGGAGTACCACAAGATCTTTAATATGTAGCCAGGGCAAACAAGACCTACTTTAAGAACAAATAACGTCCAAGTGAAGAAAATAAATCAGTCCATAACACGGTAAAATGATCACCGGAGGCAAGCGTCAGGGTCTGCTGCTCTGTCAGTTCACTGTTTGCAGCAAGGCAACCAAACAGTGCTCTGCAGGCTCTGCTGTTTGCTCTACACTGTGCTGAATTTTAAAAAGAATCCAGTGTCAGAGAAAGAAAACCGAAGCAGCTCTGATATTAACATACACCTGTACAAAGGCAGCCAGAGGAATACAGTGCTCCTTCTTATGCTGCTCGGAGAGGTTAAGCCCTGGAGGAAGACTAACAGCATGGGAAGAGCATCCTGCTTACCTCCCGCACCCTGCCTCAGCCCCAAAACCATCGTGAAGCACAGCCAGAGCTCTCATCTAAAGTTTCAAGTATATTTCCAAACAGGTTTTTTAATCTCCATGCGTTTGTGGTGGGGTTTTTTTTAACGTGTCCTTATAACTCACTCCTTTTAATCCTGGGATTAGCCTTGTTGCCCTTCTCTGTACCTTTTCTAGGGCTGTAAGTACAACTACTAGCCTCAGAACGCAGGAATAGATGGAGCTGGAGTGCTAATGCATCCTTGCTACACATCCCACAACATCTCCGTTAAAACACCTAGGCACCTTTACCAGGCAAAACAATTTCAGCTGCCCCTCAGAAGGGTAACTGAAGGTGGCAGATGCCCACAGACCCTCTATCCTGCCCCAACCCCAAATTCATTCTGCCTTAGTGAAGAGAAAAGCAAACCACATTCTTCGGGTCTGTTTTAGAAAACCTGATCAATGCTGCTTTGACATACCAGCAACACATGTTCCCATTTCAACAAATGGGAGCATTTCAGGCAGACCACCACTTCAGATGGAGTGGGGCTCCCGGCTGCTGAATCAGCACTTTCCATCCTGCTGGCAATACAGAGTTATGCGACGCTTCAAAGGAAAGCGGGGAAAAGGGGGAAAGGGGTGGGAGGGGGCGCTGGCACTTAAGCAACAGAAGCCCGCGAGAGGATTGTGCAGGAGTTCATCTGCCAAACCAATTAACTGCAAACTGTTCTTACAAAGATGCCACAGTTTCGGCCCCGGCTCGCAGCTCCAGTTATACAATGCGGGCCAGGCGTGCGCGCCTCTCCCGGCGGGGCTGGGGCAGGGGAGGCTCCGCACTGCCCCCGGGAGGGTCTGCGGGCCAGCCGGGGCTCCAACGGGGCTGGGCAGGGCCGCTTCCCGCGGGCACACGGCCGCACATCCCGCCGCAGGAGGGTGGCAGCACCCCGGGGTGGCATTTCTGCCCACTGCCCACCCGCACACCCCGGACCGAGCGGGGGAAAGAAAGGCCGGGCAGTTTCGGCGGCAGCACCACCAGCAGTCGGCGGGGCAAGGTCTGCGCTCTCCCCCAGCGCGGGGCGAGGGGAAAGCCCCGCTCCCGGCTCCGGCTCCGGCTCCCGCTCCCGGCTCCGGCTCCGGCTCCCGCTCCCGGCTCCGGCTCCCGGCTCCCGCTCCCGGGCGAGGCGCGCAGCGGGCGGGCGAATAAAACGCGGCACGGAGCCCCGAGCCGGGGAAAGGGCCGGTCCCCGAGCCCCGGGCCCCGCGCCGGGCGGGGGGCGCTCCCCGCGGGCACCGGGCGGGGGGGGGTCGCCGGCGGCCCCAGGAAAAGGAAGTTTGCTCTCCTCCTCCTCCTCCTCCTCCCACCGGCCTCCGCTACCGAGGAGCCGGCGAGCCCTCACCCACCCCGGCCCGGCCTCACCCCCTGCGGCTCCCCGGGGCAGCGGCCGCCCCCCCGCGCCCCCCGGCCCGGCCCCGGCCCCGGCCCCGGCCCCTTACCTGCTGGGCGGGCGGGCAGCACCGACCCCGCCGGGCGCCGCGGACCCGCCAAGTCTGGGGCGGGCTCGGGGCTCGGGAAGGGTCGGGAGCGCGGGCGGGGAGCGGGATCCTCCGGGCGGCGGCGGGAGCGGGGAATGGGGCGCGGGAGAGCGAGCTCTCGGGGCCACGCGCCTCAAAACCAACAACAGCAAAAGAAAAAAAAATTAAACTGCAAAAAAAAAATCTAATTAAAAATCGAACTAATTAAATTTTTTTTTTAAAAAAGGTAATTAAACAAGTCAAGGGAAAAAAAAAAGGGAGAAAAAAAAAAAAGGCAAAACACACCCAAGGCGAACGGGGACGTTCGCGCCTCCGCAAGGCGTCCCCGGGCTGCGGGAGGGATCTGCAGAGAAAACTTCTGCCTGCCCGTCTGTCTGTCTGTCTGTCTGTCCGCGCCGCCGGCCCGGTGCTAACGGCGCCCGCCGCGCTCTGCTCTCCCCTGGCGCCCAGCTGACTCCGCCGGGCCCGCCCGCTCCGCCCCGCTCCCGCCCCGGGCCCGCCCCGCTCCGTCCCGCTCCTCCCGGCTCCCGCCCCGCTCCCGCCCCGGGCCCGGCCCGCTCCGCCCCCGCCGCACGCAGCCGCAGCCCCGCCGGGGGCAGGGGGCGGCGGGAGCCCCGCGGGCGCTGTGGCGGCGGCTCTGCCCGCCCTGCCCGCCCTGCCCGCCCTGCCCGCGGGGCCGTGGGGGTCTCCTGCCCTCTGACAAAAGCGCACCCGCAGGTAGCACCGCCGCCTGCTTTTCTAGGGAAGGGCTGGTTTTTTTTCTTTAAAATAAAACCAACAGAGCATCTGCACAGGCGAGGCGTTTGTGCTTGGACTGTTTCTTTAGCCTCATCGGTCCCGTTCTCACGTTTTTCCCCGGCAAAGGGCGCGGGGCAGGTTCCCCCGTTGCCCTTCCTGCGCTCCAGACCGCCCGGAGCGCTCCCGGCGTGTGCCCGCGGTATTGGGGCTCTTCAGGGCTCCCCGCACTGCAGAGCGCCCCGTTCTCCCGGGATCTCAGGCTGCCCCCTGCGCTCCTGCAGAACTTCTGTGCGCTGGGACCTTTGCTGTTCCACCACGGCAGCTCCGAGCCGCCCGATTTGCGAGTCGCTTGCGGATAACTCGAGCTGTGGAAAAGCTCTTTCGAGGGAAGCGAAGCTGCGCGCTTCCTCAAGAGCTTTTGTTTTAAAACGGATTGACTTCCAACAAGAGCCGTCACACTCTCTATGAGGAGAGGAATATTTACTTCACTAGACGCGAAAACACCCCTCGTAACAAAGTGGTCAGCCCTATAAAAGGAAATTGAGCCCAAGGAGGAGTGGGAGAAATCTCTGGGCTTTTCTTCCTAGACAGATGCACGTACACTAATGGGAATATTGTGGCTGAGCGCCCGAGCTGAATATATTTTGAAATGTAACATGATACCTTCTTTGCTCTTGCTCTTTCTTCCTCCGTGGCTCTTCTTTACTGTATTTAAAGGAACGCTTTTGTTATCAGCCCGCCCCTCAGTCCCCGCGTTCCCAGCCACGCTCTGCTCTCGCTCCCTTCTCACCACTTGCTCTCCCTTGTTCAAGTCCTCAAATAATCTCTCCAGCTTCCTTGAGCGTGTCACCTCCGCCTTTGGGACACACGTGCCGCTCTGCTGCCGGCTGGCTGCTCCCCCTGCTCGGCCACAGCCCCGCGGCCTCTCCTGGGCACCAAGGGCGCTGCCCTGGGCCATCTCCACTTGATGCGGTGCTGAGCGCTGCTCTTCAGTCTGTCAGCACCACTGCTGCCTGGCCTGGCCTGTCCTGTCCTGACCCAGTCCATTGGGTGCTTGTCCTGTGGGCTGTCACTTCCCAGTCCCGTCCAGCCCTCTCTTCCCACTGCTAGGCCGGTCTGTCCTGCCTTCCTGTGAGCCACTGTTCACCCTGAGCTTGTGTTTGGTGGGTCCAGCCTCAGAGTGCTGGTGCCTCACCAAAGGAGAAGCTGTCTCCTGTCCAGGTCGCTATTTAGTGAAAAGGTGAGTGCAGGTGGTATCAGATTCTGCCTGAGATTACTCCAGAGGCAAGGAGGCACTCACTCACAGTAGGCTGGCATGACAGTCCTGCATGCTTACATAAGAAACTTTCTGCACATGTAGATCCAGCCCAGATTGGAAGGGAACTCCAAAGATCACCTGGCCCAACTTTTCGTGGGAAAGGGATGAGATTGTCACCCTGTCCAATCGCATCATGAAAGCTTCCAGTTGTGGGGATGCCACCCCATCCCTGGGGATGATTTTCCAGTGGGTGATAGTTCTAACTGTAAAATTTATTTTTTTTTAGTGAATCAAATTCAGGTGGAACCTCTCCTCATGTAACTTGTACCTGTTGCTGCTTGTCTGCTCCCTGTGCCTCCCTGTAAAGTGAAAATCTCCATCTTTTGTGCAGCCATGCATGTGCCTGTATGATTTGACCAGGGTTTGTGCAATAGGTGTCCAGTTCTTGCTGCTTTCGCAGAACCTGCTGCTATGGGCACGGCCAAGGACTTCAACACATGGCTCTTCTACACACTGTTTAATGCTATTTGTCCCCGGCACATTCCTGAGCTTCGCAATGCAACAGTTATACTTTGTCATCTGTAGTATTTCCACCCTAGAATATCAATTTACAGCCCTGAGTTACAGCGTGTCCTCAAAAAGTGAGAAGTGAAAGGAGAGAAGTTATATAACTGGTCTGGAGCTGCAGAGCCAGCCAGCCACCAGCAGGATTGCATTGCAGGGATTCCCACCTTCTAAAACATCACCTTCTTCCCCAAAAGTCCTGCTACCTCAACTTCCAAGGCAATTTATGTGCTTCATCTCAAAACCAGACTACGTTTGTAATGGTGATGCTCCACGTCCAACACTGAAGAGAAACTGGAGGAATAAAACTCAGGTATTTTTGAAGCATCACGCAGGCAGCCACCTGGCTCCCTTCCAGTATGCTCTTCCTTTGAGTATGCTCACTGTTTCTCATATATAGGACTGCTGATCCATCAGTTAATCATATTAAGTACCTAAAATTAACTTTTAAATTATTAATGCATGAGAACATATCCGTTTGCCATGTACATTATTTTAAAGGATTACAGTGTGTACACTGAATGCCATTAACATTACATTTTGAAGACGGTAAATTGACTTGTATGGAAATCAGAAGAGTTGATGGATTCCTCTAAAGATGCTTTTGACAATGATAGAATGTTCAGCTGAAGTATTATTATTAAGCACGTGTCTGTACTAAAATTTCTTTCTAATACATACAAAAATAAGTGACTGCTCAATATATTTTTCATTTTGTGGTGGATTAAAAAATAGATACATATGAACATTGAAAATACTCATCTGACAAATAAAAACATTAGGAAAGATATGTTTAGTTTCCTAGACTACAGCTGTATCGTTCAAGACAAAACTGTACTGTCATATGATTGTTTATCCAAAATAGCACCACTAAAATCGTTAAGAGGAGAAGCAGCAATGCATCTTTTCAGTAGCAGTGAAGGACATGCTTATCTTTTCTCTTAAATAATGAATCTCTGGCAACACCCTACACAATGCTGTATCATGAAAATAACAGCCTAAAATGCTGATATTTTCTCTAAGAAAAAAAGATGAACATCTTCTGCAAGAAAAAGCACACATGAAATAATGTTGGCAATAATGTACTCTGACTATGTAAACATTATTCCGGCTCAAGGACAGTCTAAAAAGTAAAGGCAAACAGCTTTGGCAAAAGCCTTGATCCTGTCAGGACTTTGTGCCCAGGAGAAGTTTGTCCCAGCCTCCCTGTTCTCTTCTTTCCACAGAGGTTAGGGTTTGGATGGGAGAAGACACATTTCTCTGACCCATGACGGAAGAAGATGGAAGAACTAATGAAATTTCCTGGCTGTGCTCAAGGGAATCCAGGCCACTGGGAGAGAAGAGGACAGGGTGTGCAATCCCCTCCTGGCTGGAGAGTGTCTCACTGCCCTGCATCTTCTAAGTTCAGAGCCTGTGGCACAACTAGGCTTAGGATATCACTTTATTCTCCAATACACTTTCTCAAGAAATCCCAAAAGCCCAAAAAAAGCTCTTTTTACCATTTATACTCCTCAGGAAACTTGCATTAACACAAGTTTTGCATGTGCTAAGGGTTCAAAACCAGGTCCAAAATATAAGCAGAATATAGGCAATCTCTCTCTATTTAGCACTACATTTAAGACTCAATACCTGATAATAAATGGCTGCTGGAGTTTAAGTACTGTGGACTTGGTTTGCTTTCCACAAAGACTTGAACTCTGCAGGGTGACTTTTCATCTTGGAACTTAGCCAAAGGACATTAAGCTCTACAATTCAGTTAGTTCCAAGAGAGAAAAAGGTCATTTTCAAGTTTTATTAAATAGACTAATGAAAATTGTCTAGTAGATATGAAGTTTTCTTTAGGAGCATTATTATATTTCATATATATACTGAGAACAGGCGTAATTTTCTTTTCTATTATGTTGATTTAGGAAATGAAAATCCAATAGCAGAAGATCTGAAGAGGAGAGATCAGAATCTGGCCACTGCTTTCCCTCTCAAAGGAACTTTCATGAAAGCATTATATGAAAGTCGGCATTAAGCATGATTTTTAACTAGTAGAATGCACTGATAAAAGAATCCAGCTATCTGAAAAGGGTCAACTTGGTCATTATTGCCTGGTAGGTATATAGGCAAAAGTGCTGACCAACCTTTGAAATTATAATAAGTTTCTTTTGTTATGGACAAAGCTTTTCACCTTAAATAGACGGGAAGTCTTCTAATACAGTAGAATTTTAATAATGCTTAATCTGAAACAACCAACTCAAAATTATTTCTGTTGCTTTTACGATAAATGAAGCAAATGCTTAAAATATTTTTAAAAGCTGCCCCCCAAAAAATAAGCCTTTTTAACATCAAGATGGAAGTGGGGGGAACATTTTCCTTCCTGTCTACATCCTTCATTCCCATTGCATTTATTTTATCACTCGATGTATGGTGGAGATTGTAAGCTGAAAGGGGAAATGAAAGCACTAAGGGAAAAAACTAAACAACTTTGTAAAAACACTCACTAAATATAGCTGTTATGAGCTAAAGGATACAGAAGATTTTCAAAACTTTACATGTTTTCCACTAAGTATTTGCTCAGTTCTGATTTTTAACTGATTCAGCAAGCACTTCATCAAATACATTAGTTTTAGAAGTTTAGAGACTTCATCTTTTGCCCAGTTATTATCAAAAGCATTTTTTAGTATCAGTTGAGTATAGAAAAGACTTTTTCTGTAGTCTATGTCTAAAGACTAGTGACAGAAAAAGAAAAGCTATGGCATGGCCATAACTGAATAAGCTCACTGTGTTCATAGACCACATTGTGAAGATCTACTCTTTGTTGCTAGGTAAGTTATATCTCTATTTACAGCTTTTTCAAAAGGCTGAATAGTCAGGGACATTTTGTAATTTGAGATGGAGTCCTAAGCTCTAGTGAGAGAGATGTGCTCTTCCTGGACTGTAGAAAATAGAGCAGTTACACAAGGTGGTGTAGAGGAAAGGGGGATTTTTAAGCAATACTGATCATTCAAACAGAAACGACATAACAAAGATGCATACATTCAGCCCACCCTTCTACAAATACACATCTGTTCCCACTGCTAGCTCCACAATTAACACATAGACTGATTCAACACGAAGAATTAAAAATTGCTGTATTCTCTCAGTTCCAATGAAGTGATGAAGAAAATGGGCACTTTTGGACATCAAATGTGTTAAGTGAAATGACACCTTAAAAGTGATTACTTTCCCCAAATCAAAGCCAGATGCTTTCCTGATGCATATTAAATTTTCAACTAGGATGCCAAATAACACTAGAAGAAAAATTCAAAATTACATTGCAAGAGGAGGAGACTCAGTTCCAACTATACTTTATATTCTCATTTATGACATGAGAAATCAGGATTTATTCAAAATGTAGTGCTCATTCACAGCTTTGCCACGGATAAGGAGAGAAGGCAACAAAAATTGTGACTCAGAATGAAATCCAGCCACACTGCAGTCAGTGGCAAAACTCTTAGAGAGCTTAGTGTGACTGATTTTGTCTCAAGTATTTTCTTGGTTCCTGAGGGAGGGGCAATTAAAATAATAATAAAGACAAAGAGAAAATCTCCAATGCCATAACTTGCCTGCAGGCTGTAGCTTTCAGAGCATATTTTCACGACAGCTGAAGCAGGATCATCAGGCTAGTGCCATCTGAAAACCAGAAACATTTGAACAGTGTAAACAAAAATAGATTACATAGAAGTAGCTTTTACCAAGCTGAGAGAAGAGGCACAGCAATCCAGCTGCACTGGACCCAAAACAGATCTTCCCTCAGTCAGTGTGCTGAGCTGTGTGCAGACCTAGCAGCCTCTGAATTAAAATGCAACACTGGCCTTGCAGGGAGCCAGTGTGCCTTTTGTTGGCTTGCAGGGTGCAGAGCTGAGATGTGTTACATGTCGATTCTCCCCATGTGCTGTAGGCACCACCACTCTCCATAGCAGCCAAGCCATGTCTCAAGGCATTCTCCATAGCAGGTGATGTGAGACCATTCCCATCATTTTTGAGACCATTCCCATCCTGGGACTTTAAATAAACAAAATGCAGATGTCTAATAGTCAATTCAAGTCTGAACTAGACTTTTTGTATTTAAACTGCCATTTGCAAAGGAAGTAATATTTTACTTTCCTGGTGCCACAATTGCCAAAAAAATTGCCAAACCAAAACCAGTGTATGCTGCGTTGTCACCTACATTAATCCTTTGTCATACAGCTTTAGTCTCTCACTAACTCTACTTAGCCAATTAAACCAAAACTTTCTCAGAAACTGGCTGGTAGGAAAGGATTTCCACGCATAGCAAGCAGTGGGCTGGCTGCTTAAACAGAGCATTGAGAACTTGTGTTGAAATAGAAATTTTGTCTGCAGTGATTTAAAAGTGTATTTTCTACAAGTCTTGTTTATTTATTGAACTATACTAAAGGAGTAAGAAGTCATTCTCCTGTTTAAATTATTTCCTTCTGTTTAGAAAAATAGTAATCCAAGGAGACTAATGGGACTTGCACTTCATATTGTCTGGCCAGAAGCAGGCATTTAGTGTATCTTTATTACAGAGAAATCATGGAGGATGAATTATATGATATACACAAAGTGATATATGTCCTTTGATAAGAGAGCAGTCTTTCAACAGAAAGGCCTGCCCTGTAGTTGCTATCCTGACAAAATGAAGATTTCTTGGAGGTCCTTCCAACCTTGATGATTCTGTGATTCCTCTCCTCTCAAAACTGTGATGACTGTTCTTTATCAAAGAACCTCTTATCCATAATTGTCGGATGTATACAAATAGTCTGCACATATTCTTAGAGCAATCTGTTACTTTCTTGAGAAATAAATTTTTGAGGATTCTTTATTTCACTATCAAAAAATGTGATTAAAGTTACAAATGCCAAATTGCCCCTGACTGTTTTCCTCTGATGCTTTAGGAGATGTGAAATCAGTAGCTCAGGAATTCATCTCCAGTGGCACTCTACATCCACAGGCAGTGAGAAGTCTCAGGGACTCTCACAGTAGCGGCTGCAGCAGCTGAGAGGAAATCTACTGATGCTCCTCAGGAACCTCTCACCACCTCTGGGTGGAAGTTTGGGACAGGCAAGCTGGACACCAATTGCCTAAGATTTAGCTGTGATTTGTTCTGTTTTTCTAAACTTAGCCATGTAAAGATGCACATCTGTCTAATCTCATATGCTAATTGGACCTCAAAATGTTTAGTGAAAGTGAACAGAGAATATCTTTGCAGGAAAAACTTTCAGAACAGTTGCATCCACCAGGTAAGATCAGTTCTTTCTCCTTGACCAAGAGCCTTTTTAACACACACTAACTACTCAGGGAAGATTTAGACAGGCTGCTGCATGGCAAAAAGGCCTCAGCTGGGCTGGGGCTCCAGCAGTGAGGCTCTCTTGAAGCAGGAATGTGGCTCCTCTGTGATCATGTGCCCGCCTCAAGGGTGTGGGTTCTGTTCCAAACAGCTCTTGTTCTAAGATGACAGATGACATTTCTGGTCTTACATTGATTGCTTTGTAGGTTCTCCCTCCTCCCCCCAAAGATTTGGTGATCCTCTTATCCCAATATTGTTTGGCAAGCACTTGAACGGACCTTTATTTCAGCCATGCCTGAGGGATGAGATAATGTAGAAAATGCCATATTAAGAAACAACCGAACAAACTTCATTCTGTGAACCACAATGGAGTGACGATAGAGCTAGGATATTTACAGCAAATCAATGAATCTGTCTAATTACTATGCTCTAATTTAGATCATTTGCTTCTACAGTGGGAGGCAGACTACTGGTGGATTGTTCCTCCTTCTTGAAGACCTAGAGCTACATATGTCATATTGTGAAAATGAAATTGCCTTCATATTACTCACTAGGAAGCAATTGGAGTCAGGCCAGGAGCAGATGGCAGCTCAAAAGGCAATCCTCTTCCTCCTTGCAAAGTACTATTACTTTGCACTTCAGTAGCAGTATTGATCTAAGAAACTTGATGCCTTTTGCAAACAATAATGAACATAATTTTATCGTGCCCTGGTAGCAAAGTTAGTAGGATTTCTCTGCTTTGGCACATGGGGAAACTGATGCATGTCAGGTTTACAGCATTCCCATGGCCACAGTTTTCCAAGAGATTCCATTCTCCTTATGAAGAAAAATCGGCATCTCTGAAATTTCAGCATTCTGCCACAAGCGTGGCACTCAAATATCAAGGACATAAAATAAGGGATGCTAGTTAGAGGCAGAGACAAAGCTGTTGGCAAAAAAGAATTTCCCAAGCCCCACGAGAAAGTAAGTAGCTGGACCAGGACCTGGAGCAGCTCAGTCCTGGGCTGTGCTTTGTAGGCTCTCCCTGTGGGCCCATGGGGAGTATCCAGCTGCTCTTGAAACAGCTTGCCCACAAAAAGCATCTCTTGGACAAGTTAAGCACTTGTTTAAAGTGAAGCTGAATTTCTGAATGTGAATACCTTCTAGGTGCTATACCTTGCAGCACAGCTGGATCCAAGGAACCTGCTGAGATGGAGAAACTCTCCATAAATAGACATCAGCATGTTTCCCTCGTCAGGGCTGACCAAACCTGAGCAACAAAAGAGACATTTTTAAAATGGAAGAAGCAGAAAGATTTTCCTACTTCTTACACTGATATAGTAACCAGTACAGTTATGATACTGAAATGTGAAGAATTTCAGCCCAAATGTTGGGTTACAATATAAATAAGTTAATTTGAAAGTAAGAGAAAGCTTTCATACTTCTCAGACCTTATTCTAATGTGCAGTGATGTGAAAAACAAATCCCTCAAGCATGAACAACATTGGACACACAGCAAACAACTTTGCTATAAATTACAGTGCATAACCTCAACAGCAGATCTTTACAGGGTCTAAACTCCCTATAGAAGTGAAGCTATGAAAACATATAAGAGCCAAACATTATCTTCAGGTGTATGTTGAATACGTGTGGAATACATGTCATGGTTTGCAAAGTTTGCAGTAGCACTTAGGTAGATGTGAAACTTTGGCATGACTTGAAGTGGTGTTTCTCCTCTTAAGGATTTTATTTCATGCTTACAGAAGGGTGACTTCTCATGGGTTTTTGAAAGTGGACTCTTTCATAACAGAAATACTTAAAAATTATCTTCACCATGTCAGTTAGAAAAGGAGAAAAAGAAAGCTGAATCAGTGGCACACTACATAGGAGACAAAAAATACAAGTTTCTGAAGAGTGAAATTCAATTTTTCTACTAGCAGTTCAGAAAATTAGTTTTGCAAAGAAAAAAGCTACTTTTATAAAAAGGTATTTTACTTTATAGATTTTAATAAATGTATTACTCTGTGTGTGTTACTGTGCTGACACTCACACTCTGCCTGGCTACTTTTCAAGAAAGCAGGCTGCATTGTAAAGTAAGATCCCATTCTGGTCCCAGTGAGGTTGAAGTGCAAGTTGGAGTCAAGCTTGATTTCTTCATCTCTAAACTCTGCAGCACATGCTGTATAGTTAAAAATCACTTTTTCTTTTGATTGTTTATACACTAATATTTTAATTTTTCTATATTTCCAGGAAACTGAAGCGAGGTATGTAGAGGAAATTTTATTCTTTGTCTTCTCACCTTCCCATACACTGAGGCAATGAGGCAGGGCACATTTCTATTGTCATGTGTGGACAGACCAAACGTTAACAAACAGCAAGAAATAAAGATATTTCTCCAGGACAGTGATACTTACCTGATGGTAAGTTTTCAGAAAGCAAGCAGTAACTGACCCTAAGGTTCAGGTTAGACATTAGGAGGAATTTCTCCATAGAAAGGGTGATTAGATATTGGAAGGAGCTGCCCAGGGAGGTGATGGAGTCAGTGTCTCTGGAGTATTTAAGGAAAGACTGGATGAGGCATTTGGTGCCATGGTCTAGTTGACATGGTAGTGTTAGGCCATAGGTTGGACTCGATGATCTCAGAGGTCTTTTCCAACTTAACTGATTCCGTGATTCTGTAAAATACCAGTACTGAATTTTATGGTCAGATAACCTTTATATCTGCAGTGGAAAGCATCTTTTATTCAGGTGCACTGGGGAGTGTAGCCCTCATTACAGCAGAATGCAGGCGCCTACTATCACACGAGAATCATACATGGCTGTATAATTTCAACATCATGTCATGTGAATTCCTGCTGCCTTACTGAGCATGAATATCTCTGGGAAACACCAGTGCCTGTATCATATGATAGGACAAAGACCAAAGGGCATGCAGGAAAGGGAGCAAGAGGGAGAGAGGACTGTACCCTGGATACAAAAGGTAAAAAGAAGACTTGATGTGGCCAATATGTTTTGGGATGTGTATCCATGCTGTAGAGTTTGATTAAAAGAACAACATTTTTGAGTCATTGTATGTCACAGCAAAGCAAGGATCACATTTAAAGACAAGTCTGCTGGTACAGAACAGAGCTGATGTGGAACTGGAAGGCACAGTTAAATACACACTGTGACAGACATGGGACTCTTCGTTTAGCAGATAGCATTCACACACAGACATCCTTCCAGCCTATGTTATATGCTGCATCAGCATATTCAGTGTTATTTACACCAAGGAAGTAAGTAAATTATCTTCCATGAATAGCAAAAATCCCAGTCTCCATTTCTCTTTGAGAAATACAGAAGTCAGTAAAGGCAAGCCAACATCATAAATCCCATTATTTGTATTACAAAAGTTCTCAGGAACTCTGGTCAGCATGACATAAAGTCATTGCTCTGGTCAAACACTGGAAAACATTTAATTAGCTTATAGAGCTATTAGTTGATCTCCATTTTATTCTGTGCACCCCATCATAGAATACCCAATAACTGAATTTGCCCTTGAATACAATCATAGGAAATCAAAGTGTTCTCACTTTCTTGACACAGGAGGGTTTTGCAACAGCCATAGCAACACAGCTTCACACTCACAGTGTGAACACTAAAGTCTGCATAGCACAAGAACCTTGACTGTATGATGGCACTGTCCAATCTGCCCCTGCTGTGTATGAGTCCTGGGACTACTGATAACAACTGGACTGGCTGGGACAACTTGGGTAAGCAAGCCACTAGCCCTCTAGTTGTGGGTAGTCACGGCAGGCAAAGACTCTGAATCCTTGGGGACTTCTATCATCAAGTTCAGTCTTAAGAAATTCTTCTACTTGGCATACAATCCCTTTCATGAGCTTGTGAAGCTGAATGATAAAGCAATTTAAGTTACTTCTCTTAACTCAGTTCCTCCCAATTAGAAAACTATATCAGAATTGCATTCCTCAGGTAGTCTGCAGCCATCTTCTAATTTTCAGCCTAAATATATTCACAGCCAATCTTATTTCCTTCCTGACACCATTTGTCTGTCTGGTCTATTTGTGACTCAGTCCTTATTTATGACTCACCGGTGTGAAAGATAAGATTTGTGGCTTAGTGAGTGGCCTAATTGCCCAAGCAATGATTATATTGAAATACTCTAAGGGAACATGTAAGCGCCCTTCTTAAAGTCCAATTAATGAAATATATTTACATCTAAACAATCATAAATAAAAAATTTAAAACGTATTTGATCCAGAATTTTCTGGATAAATATTTAGACTGTGTTTGCTAATCACCACAGCAAATTTCATCCTGGTCCTCTCGTTCAACATGTGTACAAAGAAAAAGGCAAAGTAGTGTGGATTATATGATGATGCTACCTTTCTCTGTTTCATTAGCCTCCAGCTGTGGGAGTGACCAGCTTTCATGATGTCTGTGCTAGGCTGTGGTTCATGTGAACTTAGTGGAGCCAATGGAATGTGGGTGACTTGGCAGAACAAATGGAACAAATGGCAAAAGTTGTCTTGGTCACCCACCTGAGGGAGCATGTTCTGGCTTTGGTTCATCAGCTCTGCCCCATAAAGATCTGGCTGGAATTTCAGCTTCTTATGGATGTTGTGATAACAGCAGTGGACAGCAAAAGTTTTCAAAATGTGCTTAGATCTCAGTTCTGCAGCAGACTAATCATGGTTGGTTTGAAGATTTTGCAAGAGCAAAATTAAAAGTTCATGTAGGGTGCTTGGAGAAGGCCCAGGAGCACTTATCCATTACTGGCAATTGTTCATTTTATTATTCTTACAGTACAGTCTAGAGATATCAGCGACAGACGTCTTCATTGTCCTCAGCAATGGGAGGATAATAAAAGGCCAGAACAAATGGCCAGGTTTTTTCCACATTTGTTGGAGAATTAGCAAACATTTTCTTGGAAGATGTTATTCTTTTTTGATGGCAGTCAATCAAATCCCAGTTTCAGCTCTACTCTCCACCATCTATTCCTTAAGTGTTATTATAGACTCCAGCCTCAGGTAGCACAGATCAGACAGAGTGCTGTGTCAGTCACCCAAGCTGTGCTGATTTATGCTCTCTGCATCACCTCAGTGAGGACAATGACGTTACATGGACTGACACCAGCGCAGGATCTGGCCCTCGGACGCTGTCAGTGCCATTTACTCTTCTCTTTCTGCTTCTTCCTCAGTGCAGGGAGATTATTCTGGCTGACTGCAACCAGGAGCCAGGCGCAACTCAGCTCCCTTCCTGCACCCAGCCTCCCCAGCTCATTAGATCCCAGAGGAACAGGGGTGTGGGAGGGGAGAAGATCCGGCCCTTTAGAGGTGGTTCCATTTATAAATATTGACTTTAATGCTAATTTCATGTAGTTGCTGGTAAAAGTCTTTTAGGCTGAAGCAGAAGGCACACTGCAGATGGCAAGGATATTTTTCACAGTTTTTATGGTGGATAACAATATACTTGACATTTTGCTCATTAAATGTGAGCCCTGGTATGTGAGTAAACATGCTAGGCATCTGTGCTCTAAAATTACCAGTGTGAAAAGCAACAACTCAAATGTTTCAGTCAATAAATGTACAGCACAGAAGCAACATTCAGCAACTTTCTGAATGCTGTGTGCAAGGCAAGGACTGAGTTTGCAGTATTACATGGAACACTCTAGAACCAACAAGGAAGAAATAACATATTGCTTTACAGCCCATATTTTTGAGGGAGAGGATTACATCCAAAAATCTCTAAAGTCAATGTAAACACGTGGTAGACCATACCCATCAATTTGTGTTTCTAGAGGAAATGTGCCTTGTCAACCCGCAAAACTACATCAGAAAGAAAGGAATGGTACCAGAATGAGCTGAAAAGGTGGAAGAGATGGTCTGTGGAGGAAAAGGCAGTTTGCCATTGTGGAGAACAGTCGACTGGGACAAGAAGGGGCAGAAGGACAGATGTGTGTCATCTGGACACACAGGACAGTGTGAGCACTTGTGATGGGTGACCAACCATGAGGAGATCAAGCAGAACAGGTGCTACAGGACTACCACAGGCACTTTTCTGCTGCCCACCTTTGGGTTTTCACGCATTCTTAAAGAAATGAACAAGAGAAAGTATGAAAACTCAGGTAGAAAGAAAAGCTTGAAGGGTAAGATAGGCATAGGATATTAATCTAATATACATGCTTTCTTATCTTTTTTCAACATTTTGGAGATATTATCTTGAGACAACTGCAATTCTGAGTGAACTAAAACATACCTGAGGAAAACAAAATTTAGCTTAGGACATTCTGTGGTGTATATGACTCCAGGCTCTTCCAGAAACCAATACCATGCAGGCAACTACAGCAAAGTTAAAATTAAAAAAAAAAAAAAAAAAAAAAAAAAAAAAAAAAAAAAAAAAAGAATGATAACAAGATTGACGTAAACAGAAGACTGGTGTCTTGTAGTTTTACTTGTGGAATTAGCATGTGTTTTGGCATATTTCTTTTTGAGAAGACAAACAATTTACTTAAATCTGTGTGATGGAAATGAGTATGAAGAAAGTGAGACTTGCCATATGAAATGATGATTTATTTAAAAAAGACCAGGAGGATTAAGGTAATGCTGACTTCTTCATTATGCTCCATCTCTCACAGCAGTGCTGACCTATAAACATGGTTTTATATCACAATATAAACAGATGTCTTCTCCCTTTTCTCACTCCTTCATCTTCCCTCATGTCTCCCAATTATATCTACCTTCATCCCAGTGTTAAATTCCTATTTTCTTTGACAGCTACTATTTAAGTCATGTCTTATTTCTCCCTCCAAATAAAAATCCTTTAAACTTTTGTTACCTGCAGGGAGTCAGCTCTTTGGTATATCACATCATCATGTTAGAGACACTATTAAAAATAAAAGATTTTAAAATCAACTTGAAATGGGAACTCTGATATTAACTAGGCTACACTACTTCTTACTGCAATAGAGGGTTCTGCCAAGTGAAGCAGTGGATAAAACTCCTGTTAATATAAGTGGAAAGGAGGTTAGATCTGTAATTGACCAAACTAAAAGAGACTGGATGGATTTTACTCAAAAAGAAGGTAAGTACTCGAAACCTTTCACCTTTAGACCCATCTAGCCACCCAATCTAAGAATCTTCATGCTTGAAACCACATTCCTGCACTTCTTCTTCCAATAGTTACGGGCAATCCAAACTTGAATGAAAACAAAAACAACCAAATCCTGAATTTGGGACAGAAGAGTTTAAGTAAGTGGCAGTCTCACACATCACACTTAGCAAAATCAGAAGAATTACTGAAACCTAAAAATGTGGTAAGTTAATTTTCATAACAAACTGTACATTAGGACATCTTCCTGATATTTGAGAATTCATGCCTAAAATATCTTCATCTCTCTTTTTAAGTGCTTCATTCTCAGGGGTAGGCCTCCATTCTTTTATATACAACATCAAAGCTGAGAGGGTTAACTGCAGTTACAGTGTCCAGAAGTTACTGTGACAGCTAGGTATACCATTTTTAGTGGAGAAATTAAATATGCAGGAAGACCCATCTGGTCAGATTATTTCTGAAGGTTTAATATCAGATGTGGAGGAGCAATGGGCACCATACCAGATTAGCAAGCTCTATAGCTGTCCACATCAAGGAGTGTAAAGTCTTGCACTGATATCACCTTCTTGAAAGGGGTGTGTGACAAACTGTAATAAATAGGAAAAATGATGAGAGGAGCAAATATGCAAAATTTAAATGTTAAATTAAACAGCCCTCAGCACTGAACTGAGACCTACTAATTAGACACATTAATTCAGGCATACATTTTTCTAGGAGAAATTATGGTAATTTCTGATGTTTCTTCATGAAGCAGTGTGAATTTGCAAGTAGTGTGAAGTGAATCTCTGAAGATCCTACCGAAATCAATCACATTGAAAGAAAATAATTTTTCTTCCTCATCCTCATTTGCTTCAGGACCCATCAGGTAGGGCCCCCAGAAATCCTAAATCCCAACTCCCATAGTTTGGTTATCACACAGTTTTGAACCAGGACTAACATGTCTTCTGTTTTGTGTTATGTATCCAGTTCAGGCAGCTGAGGTAAGAGATTTGGGGAATAGCAGAAACACATAATTGATCGCCTATTTGTAAATACACTACTGCTGTTTCACTGAGGAATCCCTGCTTGTGGAATAGCTCTGGAAAGCAGGAGGGTAGGGCTTGATGTGAGGAAGGGTGACAGAATCTAGAATTTGCTGTTATATTTTCCTAGAAATGCTTATAATCAGTTTGTTGTGATGATTGATCTGTTCCACTGCTAAATGCTCTCAGGCTCTCACTCCTTATTCAGCAGGGAATTAGTAAGATCCCATGCTCAATATCAATATACTCGTTAGCTGACACCAGGGCACTCAGAGCATGAGATGTTTATTCCAGACAGATAGCAGTGAGATGTTTCCAATAATTTCTGAGAAGGAGACTTGACATCATGACATAGATTCTGTAATTTAGAAGAAACTGTGATTGGTAAACTGTGGCATCTGCTCTGCATTTCTTAAAAAGAAATCCTAGATAGTTGGCAGAATTGTGGAGGTTTTTCCAGCTATCAAAAAATGGACATGTTACTAACCTGGCTTTGAAATTGTAAATATTACTCACATGCCTAAGATCCTGAGAAGCCTCAGAAGCAAAATGTCAGTATTGAAGTGTGGTGTGCTGTGGCTTATCCAAATTAAGACCTCCTTTGGTGATAAAGCATTTCTCTCTGAGAACTCAGCATCTTGCTCAAGTTGCCACATATAATACACCACCAAATCTCAGCTGATCTAGGACTACCGTTTACCAGCTTGCAACAAACCCACGGTATTGCAGATGCCCCCACAAGACAACAGAATCATGTTCTGGGTCAGGATTTCTGGTGTTGCAATAATGTTGGACGAAAGATAATGTGACATCAGAAGTAAACAGTGCAGTCATTCAGGAACTGGCATTCATTCCTGCATGTGGCAGGTGTATGTTCTTTGTCCACATCCAGCACCACCCTTCTGAATTGCTAAGGGGAAAAGGTTGTCTCTGGAGTTTTGCCACACAAAACACATTCAGTGCTGGTTTCCAAAAATGCCTTTTTTTTCTTCACCGAAGATGCTTTTCCATGGCTGCTGTCAGGTGAGGAATATGAGCACACAATGAGCCCAGAGGATGTGAAGAAAGAATGACTGGTGTATCTCTCTGAGACTGGCGGGATATCCATCTTACCAGTGACTCAAGTAGGTATAAAGACTAGATATGCATCAGCTAGATGACTTTTTATAGGTAAATGCAGTCAATATCTATCATGTGCATTCATTTTCCTCTACATGGAAGGAAAATGTCTTCAGAATTCCTGGACAGAATATCTGGAATTACCAATTCCTTGGTAGTATTTGGTCTTGATAGAAAGCTGATCTAGCCCATTATTTTCTAAGTTCTTGAAGACAGCAGTACTGCAGGTCTGGTGGCACTCAGCATCTGACTAACTGGGCCTGTGAACATAACAGAGCTGTTACTGGGTCAGACCCAAGGCCACCAGCCTGGTGCTCTACCTGGAGGGATGGCCAATATGTAGATGCTCCAGGGAGAGCATAGAAGCAGATCAAACGCAAAGTGGTATTTCTTTCAGTAGTTCCCTGTTCTTCATGTTTTGTGCCTCAGGGATTCCCTGCATGAGAGTTATCTTCTTTTAATTTAATGTGTTTGCCAATCAGGTTTTGCACCCATACAGTTTTTAAGTCTTCACAAAATTCTGTGATTAAACTGAGGAGCTGCTTATTATAAGTTGCATAATGTGGTATCTCTGTCTATTTTAAACCTGTTGCCTGCTGTTCTTTTTTGATATCCTCTGATCACTATATCATAAAAGAAAATCAGGTACCATTCCCTGTCCACCTGTCCTCTGCTTTGTTACTCATCTCTTGGAAAGAAGGTGGCCTTTATGGGATGGATCTTAGCTCCGTTATGTCTCAGCCTCATTCAGGCCTTCCTGCACTGCTTGAAACATTTTGCACCAGGCTGCCTGTGATGAGAAGAACCTCTTATCTATCTTCCCTTTTTCCTCACAGCTACTTTTTAATTTCACATGCTGTGAGAATATAGTCTTTCTTACAAGATGGAGCTAGAGCAAGCATCCTGGGAAAAGAGGATAGGAAGGAAGAAGAGAGTAAATTTCAGATATCATGCCAGAAATGGATAAATCTTAGCCAAAAAGTCCTCTTAGGGCTTTCTGTATGGAAAAGTGAAGATGGAGGAAATGCAGCATCTCCTTATCCCAAACTGAGACCCACAGCTGTAGAAAGACGCATTTCAAAAGCATCAGAGTTTATTGGGTCCTGACACAGACTCTGCTGTACTAAATACCTGGAAAAGGTATCCAGGGAAAACACCACAAGATCTGTGCCATGCAGAGAAAGAGAGGACATCCAGGGATGAAATCAAGGGCAAGAGCATCCACACAGATTCACCTTGAGGTCTACACTGTGCAAGGACTTACAAATTAAAGAAGGATGTGAGTTAAGGCAGATCTCTGGATGAATTTGCTGTCTTTATGGAAGTCCCCATCACTGAGAGCAGAAAGGAGCCTTTCACTGGAGGAATTGCTGGGTCTACACTAACCCACCTCCATGCCAAAGCAAACATTATTCCTGCAGGCCCCTCCGTGCTATGTGAGGAGTACAGTTTCAAACCTCCCCTGCTCCAGCCACTTTGGGCACTAAATGCAAAACTGCAGACCGGCTTCTCATCTGGTTCAGACTGGCGCAGCTCCTTCAAAATCAGTGGAGTTCCACTGCCACCCTCTAATTGGGGTTTTGGCCCAATATTCAGCCTTCAGTTCTTTAAGAAGGCAAGTTGCAAATGTTTTTTAAGCCATTGCAGATGTTCCTCTCTTTTGCCCTTCTTTTCTTCCCTCCCTTTCCCTGCTGCAGCCGTCTCCCCCTGTCTCCTCAGCTCACATAGAGGGCATTATTAGTTACAATTTACAGGGGGTGGAAAACATTAAATCATGGGTTAGGAAAATAAAGTTCTTACCCTGCAGCAATCAGAGGCAAGCAATACTTCACCACCGAAACACAGCATGTGCAATGGTGCATTTTAACTGGATTCCAGGGCACAAAAATATTTGCAGCTCTCGATCCTAAATTATACCCACATCCAATATCTCAGATTTTCATATTACTCAAACATAAAACTGTCACCATGTACATTTGGGGCTTAAATTATGTAGAGATGATATTTTATTGCATAGAATTTGTTTGCATCTCTGTGGAAACCTGGCAGCTATCCCACTGCTGAAGTCCAAAGGGGCAGTGACAATTTAGGAAAAAGCTGAGAGACAATTCAAGAAAACAAGCTACATATGCTTCGTTATCTAATTTCTAGGGGGGGTTTTGGTGGTTTTTTGCTTGGTTTTTTTTTTTGGTGTTTCTTTTTTTTAATTATTATTTTATTTTAATATTGGAGGGAAAAATTTGTGGAAGAAAGCATGATTAAATAAAACCTGACCTTGAGTAATTTGAATGATAGACCAAGCAGCAGCATAGTATATTTTCACAGGAATTGACCTTCACCCTGTTTAGGTTCCTGTCTGGGGTAGAGTTAACTCACGTACAGGATTGCATAAGCTACCTGTAAGTGGTAACACTTCAGCCTGGGGGAAACAAACCTAGTTGTCACTCCTGTGCAGCCACGGAGCAGGTAAAGACAGGTGGGTGTGATGTCCTGGGATTTTGGTATACAGGAAAAGGGCTTCAGAAACTTAGGACTTGACTATGATTTCTCCTCCTATGCCCTGCCCAAGTGTGTGCTCCTGCATGTGCATTCGCAATATCTCCTTAGCCCACTTGGTTTGGAAGGAGTGGTGCTGACACCAAGAGATAAGGTGAAAGGTGGTGGGAACAGGCCCTTTCTGATCACTCCAGGTGGCACAGCAGCAGCCAAAAGAAGACGTGAGCTCAAACACCTTTCTCTTGGAATAAAGTATGTGTAGGGAACAATGAATTGCAACCCCCAAATGTGACCTCACCTCCATGAGCAGCACAGCTATTTTCTCATACGTGGCAGAATCCAATTGGTGAAGATGTTCTCCAGCCATCCAGGGGGCAAGCTTGCTGCTTGTGCCTTGGAGATGTGTGCTGGGACCACGCAGATTTCACTTCTATATTCTGTCTGAGCTGGCATATCATGCCCAGTGTTAAATTTGGTGGGAAATGACTCTGAATGAAGGGTCTTGTCTTTTGATTGTTGAGGTGTGTCTGTGTGTGTCTTAAACTCTGGGATGGGGAAAAATAATTAAATAATGCATTATTTTTTTTTTAAACAAAAATAATCAGTTATTTCATTATGACTGGACTATGATAAAGTTAAAGAAAAAATAAAGGAAAATAATGTCTAAACAGCTCTCAACAACATTTCCTCCAGAGCAATAGAAAATTTTCCTAGCTGGTGTTAATTTTCGTGCTTCTGTGGGAGAAGTGAAAAAGGCATGCTGAAAGTGATATTTTTGAGATACCACTAATAAAAATGCAGCATAAAAGTAGCACCTTAATTCTGTGTTCCTGCTGGAGAACACACTTTTTTAGCTCAGGTTCTTCCTATCTCTGCACTCTGTGCATATAGTTATGACCAAATCTGCACTACAAATGCTGATGTCAGCATGGCCAGCATTTATCAAGACCAGTTCATTTACAAACTACACTTCATGCAACCGAGTTACTCTAGCAGGTATCCAGTTTCTTTTTCTTGCCCTCGCTTTTAGTTTTGGGTGGACTACAGATAAGGAACTGCTCTGCTGGCATCCTCATGGGTCAAAAATGGAAAGGGTAGCAGGCAGACCAGATGTTGCAACCCTGCCTGGAAATTCTGTATGTACTGCTCTGGGACACTCTGATTGGGACACCCATTAGTCTTCCCTGGGAAAGGTTGTGTGAAATGGAAGCCCATCCCAGGCAACTCTTCTCCTATCTCCTATCCCCTATCCTGTGCATGGGACAAGCCATTAAGACATGGCAGTGCCAGCAGCAGTTGCCCATGTCTTGTGTGGTGCTTATCTCTATCAATTCCTATTTTTGCACATGTTGTATCTGAAAAAGGGTAGTCAAGAAAACACATCCTGGGCATCTAGGATGAAGCACAAGGAAGGTAGCATGTGCTAATGAATGTCTCCAAAATGCAGGTGGAGTATTTTAAGCATGTGCTTACCAAGCCTGCTTCATACTCTCTGTAAAAGTAGTTCTCTCCCAAGGCAACTGCAGGCATTTCTCCACTTATAGGCTGCCCATACTTCTGCATTCAGCCACAGTCTCCTCAGATGCCACCATTCTGAAGAACTCTTCCTCCTCCCACTGACTTCCCACCAACTTCCCACCCTTACGTGCGTTCGTGCTTAGCACGTCCTTGCTCCCCACAGTTTCTATTTTGAGGATGGAAGGCTCCCTGCTCACCCTGCCCCACCCCCATCTTCAGGTAGGGGTTTTGAGGGCACAAGAGGGTACCTGAGTTTCCCTCCCTCTCTGCTGCAGCCTGTAAGACCAGTGTTGGGTACAGCAAATCCATCTGCCCCTGGTACTAGGATACACTTTCTCTCTGGTGGAAAACCCTACTAACATTGAAGGAAAAGAGCGTTTCCATGTCTGCTGCTCTGCGCTTCCCTTGCTTCTCCCCAGAACTAGTGTAACTGTGGGGGAGGGAGGCACAGAAAAAGCACTCCCTTCTATGCAGAGCATTTGCAGGCACTTCGTGCTTTCATTATATAAAATTTTACGAGTGGATTTGCAAATATTGAGCACAGATATCACAGGTGGAGAGACTCAGGAAGAAGAGCCCTGGGCCAGGCATATATCAGGGTAAGAGAGGAAGGGGGAAGGAACATATCTACTAAGCAACCTGTGTTATCTTTCATTGATATTTGTATGTAGAGCACATATATTTGTGAAGCGTAAAACCCCTGTAAAGAAACGGTCTCAGAAAGATATCTCCAGATGCATATTTATTTTTTTAAAGAGAGTACATAGCTATAAAGCTCTCCAGCCAATTTTTTATTATTATTATTTTGTTAGATTGCCTGAGCATTCCTTCGCAAAATGAGCTAATAAAGCTAGGAAAACTGATGACACTGGTGCTTGGACAGCTATCAGAGGAAAAGAATAAAGTATTAGTGTAGGGAGAGAACTGAAACATTTCCAGAACTCCATTAACAGAATGAGAAGTGTTTTCAGAGAAGATGAGCTTCTATATTAGGAAAGCTTTACTTATTTCCTCTGAGATTCTGCCAGTCCCATGGGAGAAAGAAAAGGCAGTGGTGGGGGTAGGAAGAGAAGAGCAGCAAATAGACAAGAATTGAGAGGATTATGAGGAGAAAAATACTTTGCCACTTTTTATAAGGGATAAAAAGGGTATCCTCTCTGAGCATGAGAAGCACTTTCTTTAAGCAGCACCTGCCATACAGTTTTCCTGCAGTTTTCCAGGATTGGGACCAGATGGGAGATTCATCCTTTGAATCAGTGGTACACACTGAGCATGGAGGGATTACACCACCAACCTCCACACATCGACACTGCAGTGCAAGCATGGCAACAGGAAAGTGAAGCTGCAAAGAAAGTGCACCCACATCCAGCCCTCCAAAACACACACACAGAGAGGGGGCAGGATAGCAGAGAAAAAAGAGGTTAGAGAAGTGTCTTTGTATGACTGAGCTGTAGGAGCAGGAACTGCTAGAAGCTAAAGTGACAGCAGCAATTAAAGACAAGAAGAACCAACATCTGTTGATAAGATGTGCTGCTGCAAGTGAGATGTGTTTACAATAGCTGAAAGAGATCAGAAGAAAATTTCTACTCCTCTCCACTTACTCAATATGTTTGACAACTCTCTTGATATTTTAAGTTTTAGTGTCTTTACTCTTTAGCTAGTTAGTTCTCCTTGTTTGTGCAAGTCCTGCATGACAGTATGTGAAAGAAAACAAAATTTAGAAAGAGAGCAAAATCTGATTGCAACCCCCTTTCTCAAAAAAAAAAAAAAAAAAAAAAAAAAAAAAAAAAAAAAAAAAAAGGTGGGTTGTCTATCTCTTCTCTTTAAAGAGAAAAGGGATTTTAATTTCTAGTTGATGGCTGTTATGTGAGAAAGTGGATCCATGGCAAAAGAAATCCTCTAACAAAAATAAAAGAATCATGGTGGGAGAGGCGGAAACTATTTGCTATAGTAGTACAGAACTCATAATTTGCTGAAAATCAAAGCCTGACATCCTAAGTGACATCTTTCCAACGCTGGTTCCTGTAAGCTCTGTCAGTCTTCTTCACAACTTTCCTCTATCTTGGTTTCCCAGGCTCATCAATGCACTCATCAGACATGGCTAAATGCATGGTAGCCCTGTTTGCTGGGAGTTCACACCTCATTTACATGAACACAAGCCGCCAGAAAAGCTACAATGGCAGCTTTGCAATCACCACTTCAGTGAATGGGGCAGAGGCAGGAAAGAAGTGAGATGCAATCAAAATAGAATATGAAGGGTCACAGCTTGGAATTCAAAAAGTGTTCCCTTATGCTGCAAAACAGCACAGGCTCCTGAAAACCTACCACAGAGAATCATTCTGTGGACAAGTGTGGGGGACCGGACATCCAGTGGAGACTTCCTACAGTGGATGCAACAGCAGGACCCAAGGATTAAACCATTGTTGCTTGAAACCTATGAGATCCCAAACTTCTGATGAAGTGGCCACCCAGTCCCTACAATACCTCAGCTAAATATTTGTAATGCTCCTGCTTTTCAGCTACATGCTCCTACCTCCCAATAATAAGAGAATTAGTTAATTAGCCGTCCTGCCTCTCTAGGAAAGGCAACAAAGAAAAATGAGGGAGCAATGCAAATGCAACAGTAAAACAATTAGCAGAAGGAAAGTAGAATTTAATGTGTGGATTTGAATCTGTCTGTGTTAAAGATAACAAGGAGATATGTGTGCTACAGAAGTGTAAAGAAGCCTATCAGAATAAAGGCAGAACTACACATCAGACAGAGCTGTAAAAGGGAAATTCTGACTGAGCTTTTGCTTGGATTGGTACTTGAATACAATGCACATTTTTCAGTCCTGCTTCCATACAGATGGACTTGATTTGACATCTTCTGGAAAGAATCTGCGTTTCTTCCTCAATTATGCAACTCCTGGGTGACTATGAAGCTCTGGTCTGATGTGGCCTCTGTGTTGCTCATCACTATATATCCTTGTAATTTCTGAAATACTTAACAGATGTCAACAACTCTAATGTCTTCCAGCCATCAGTGAATTGCCCCCCAGTGAAAGGCTTCATTCTCCACCCAAGTCCAGATCTGGACACCATGACTTTAAATATGAGAGATGGAAGAGTCCCAGCTTTCCCAGACTTGTTCACAGTTCAGTGGCAGATGACCCATAAAAGCTAAACAGGGAAAACAAAAAACTGTTTCTTCCTTGTATGATGATTAGTTCTTAGACCTTGCAGTCTTTACATATTTGTGTTGTGGCTAAATCCTCAAACAACCTCAGTAGTTAGTCATCTAGATTCTGTTGCAATTTTTAGGAACTTCCTACTAGAGGCCTTTAAGGTGGAAGGGCTTTCCCTCAAAAGCCTCTTCCATTTGCATCTGCTGGAGAACTCTCCCTAACCTCCTCTATTAAATTTATATAAAAGAACAGATTTTGTTCCGTCCTATCTTTATAGGAATTAGGAAGGGGAGCCAATTGCAGGGTTTTTTTCACATGTTGCATAGGAGAGAGCAGGTCCAGGATATTCTGGTTCCAAAGAGACTTAATTGTAGAGGCTTTCTTTCGATAGCTATTTATTTTTATCCCTTGCTCACGATTAGCTAAAAGGAGTTCATGTGCAAACTGACAGTACAGCAGAGACACCAGTCAGATCTAGGAGAATTTCCTCCCCTGCTAAGTGGCAGTTCAAATCTACTTGATCAGCAAAGAAAATGTTCACAATTTGAGATTCAAAATCATACAATGAGCAGAAATCTTTACCAATCCCTCTATACAACTGAAGCAAAGCAATTTCTTTTTTATTCCTGATAACATACATTTGTATCAGATAAAGTGTCTCCACTGGGTCACGGACTTTGCAGTAGGATAGCCAAAGCTAAATAAGAGGCAGTGGAAGGATAGTTCAGGTAAAACCAAAAAGGTGAGTATTTTAGTCCTTCATTTACCAGTACACAATTAAACGCTACATGGAATTAAAAGAAACTTTATTATTCACCCTAAATAGCAAGTCCCTCTGCTTTGTGTATCCTTGTGCTTTTAAAAGCTGCTAACCCTACCTTGGTGAATGTGCAGAAGGAATTTTCCTCCACTTTCACTGTGAGAAAGGCCAAACCCTCTGCAATTTAGAGAAACAAGCCTCTGCTCCCTTGTGTTCAAGTGTGGTTTCTGAGTAGATAGCTGACCTCATTTCCCTAGGCAGCTTTCTGACAGATAGGGAGCAATGTACCCGTACGTTCCTTCTTTTTGTTTTTGTGTCTAGCAGGTTAATATTCCACGGTGCTGTGGGTTCACTGGGAACAAAAGTGCAACCAACACATAGGTGAGCTCTGTCCTATCATGTAAGACAGGTTGCAATGAATCACACGTTTATGACCTAGTAAAACCTTCGCACTGTCTATTTTAAAGCTCAGGTTTGAGGGATGTATGCTTTGTATTGTCCTTTAGGAGGAGTAAAAATTGATTGCTCTTTTTATTGCCCTTGCAAAGCTGCTGTGGCACCAGTTCCTGGACAGGGACGGGCTGAGTAGCGCTCAGCACGGCTGGGAGGCAGCGGTACAGGAACAGCTTCAAAGTCTATTTTCCTTCTATCTTGGGGCCATTTCACTGAGGTTTCACTGTAGTGACCTATACCAGCAATTATCAGGTCCAATAGATGGTGTGTTTCAGAGTTATGAGTATTGTCAGGACATAGCCAAACTTTGTGGTGCCCCAGACACACAGCAAGCTGAATCATCCCCATGTGTAGTTATCTCATTGCCATTTGGTCTTCCTGTAAGAAGTCAATTAGACCTCACTTTTGATCAAGGTGCAGTACATGCATATGTTGCTACACATGCAAAAGTGCATATGAAATTGCCTGAAAAGACTGACAAGACAAAATATCCTACTGATTTGTAATGGAAGGCTTTTCGCACAGATGAATAGATATGTGGGAGAGAAGATGTGGAATGATGGAGAGACAAGCCAGAGGAAAAGAAAATCATCTAATGATGTGATCTGAAAGACTGAAACTTCTTTTTACTTCAGGAAAATAAAATGGTCAAAAGCAGACTTCTTTGGTTACTCAAACCACAAGGCATTGTATTAAATATACTTAGGGCTTCTTTAGTTGAATTTCTTAGTTGTTTTTCTTGGAGGTTGTTTTGAATTTTAGGAGAGAAACAATTTTTCAAAACATGGGCAGTAAAATACCCAGGGCAGATGAGGAGGTTTTAGAAAAATTCCCTTAGGAAAGAGTATTTGAGTACTTTTTTCTTTCTCAATACATTGCTTAAAACAGGCATACAGCTCACAGAGGTGAGGTGATTATCAGTACCAAATCATCTCCATTGAGTTCAACTGAATTAGACATCCTGCTGGCAGTATTTCTGTGCTTAGACATTTACAGATTTGGGCTGTTGCCTAGGGAATTGGCCTCATTAGGAAACTGTATTGTATATAACAGTGACTATGAAGTAATTTATACAAACCGTGACTGGCTATCCTTTCTACACCACAGAACAGAAGAAATCCCACTTGTGCCAATTCTGATTTAACTTTGGTGTTAGAACATTGATGGACAACAGAGAAAGGATATGTCACATCAGTTACAACCATATTAATGATAAGGAATTGTTAAACATTCTGTATCTCACAGAAAAAAGCACTTCAGTCTAGAAATATTAGGACTGTATGAGTGTCTCAGATAGCACTTAATTTTATTCAGTGACAGTGTCTTGAAGCAGATAAAGACATCTAATAAAAGCATTAGCTATGTCAACGGAAGTAAAATATGTCTATATATGTGTGTGTGTATAAACCTATATAAATATATATACAGATATATATGCCATTCAAAAAACTTTAAATTGATTTAAAATGCCTAGAGACATTTTCATTTATTTAAAAAAAAACAAACAAACAAACAAAACAAAACAAAGAAGAGACCTTCATCTGAGTCCAAGACTGGAAATCATACAACAATCCAATTTCTGTCCAAGTCAGAACCTGGATGGCATTGGTTTCTGTAGAGCTTTTATTCTTGCATGCATCCAATATTTTATATAAACACACGCTTTTCAAAAGAAGTTATTTAAACGATGTTAAACTAAATCACTTATAAACCAAATGACATTTTTTAAAATCAATGTAAGAACAACTTCATTGTGTAGGCAAGTCCTTAAGAAGTGTCAAATGTGGGAAGCAGGGATTGTAGATGTATTTATCTGATAGTGTTAGCAGAGAGGTCTTCAACGCTGCTATTAGTTTAGAGCAGCAATTTGTCAGCACATCTAACTTTTGGAAGGGATAATTCTCTGCTCAACATTAGCAATCCTTTGACTTGCCACCAGGCTTTATGCATTTTTAAACTTCTTAAGGTTCCCTTAGCCTAGTATGTCTGCATAAATAGGCATAACTATTATGCCTACCTTACTACCTGGCCCTTGCACTCATCTAAACTGTGTCTACCTGTTGCCTCAAAGAGCACAAAGTATAATTTAAATCTGCAATTGCAGGGTGCCAGCCTCACTGCCAACTGCCGGGTGGGAAAGCCGGTTAGTGAAAGCAGTACCAATACATAAATATTATGTAAATGCATCTGTAATATAAATACCACAATACTGACAGCAGACTGGCAAATGAACATGGAGAGATTCCTCTGTCAACATTGTAAAATAGGATCACTGAATGAAAGACCGCTGTGTGTATGCCTTGTTCTGCCAGCTGTGCTGCAGCACGTGCATCTGGGGTTGGATGGCTCAAGTACAATATTATGGGGCTTTAGGGAAGTGACTGACATGTAGCCTGGTATATTACAGTTCCTGGGCAGGCATAACTGTGGAGGAAACCTGGGCACTAATGTAACTGAGATTCTTCCTGTGGTTATTCAGTGCTGAGCTGTCAGAAGAGGTTTTGACACAGCAGGTGATGAGACAAATGACTTTCTCTTGTAGGACATCTGCTCAATGGGATTGCCAGTTAGTGCATTTCCCTCCTCCATGCAGTCATATTGTGGTCAGCCAAGGGATGATCTTCTGGTGTTTACTCTCTGTGGTGTCCGAAATCCTGCAGCTCTCCTCTCTTTGATTCTCAGCATGCCCTGACTTCCTCTGGATGACTGCATGTGTGATAGAAGTACTTTTCCCCTCCCTAGGTAGGAACTTCCAGATTAGATTTTTCTTTCACATGTTGTTTCATTAGCTGTGTTCTGCTGAAGGAAAGCCAGGCACGATACCAAGGCCTTTGCTTTGGGTCAAAGATACTTTAGGGAGCAGCACTTGGAAAGCCTTTACATCAGGAGAAAGTTGCAATGGGGGTCTAATACTTCCAGAGAAATAAAGACTGCCCAGAATATTTGAGTTCCACCTATTGAAAAAGGAGAAAGTCCCTGACAAGTGGACTAAACTGATTAAAGTTTTGGAAGTTTTGCAGGGGAGATAAGGTGATGAGCAGTAGCTTTGTAAAGAAGGAATCTAGAAGTGAAGAAAGATCAAAATATAGTGACACTAGTAAAAAGTAAAGTGCTTTTTTAGAAGTTGAATGAGCTGTGGAAAGCTGACTTTAAAAATCACCTTATTTTGTCACTTAGGTATAATTCATGACATTAACATTTATTGAACAAAAAAAATCTGAAATTATACAGCTGTTTATTTTTAATAAGATTATTATGGTGAATTTTTATTATGACATGAATAAAACTAGTATGGCTAATTACAATGTCAGCACTTGCACCATCTTGTTTAATCATGTTTAACATGAAGAGGAGCCCCTGGTTAGTTTTATGTGCACATCTTGACCATCTCCTAGATGCTTCTTGTGCATGCTGGAACTGACTGTCCTGCTCTTCTCTGTCTATTTACATGTAATTGTCTCCTGCAATGGGCCCTCTTGGAAGGAAAACAAAAAGAGGAAAAAACAAAACCCAGAAGTACAGTACTTGGACTGCCCTCTTGCTTTTTTCCCACCCTTCCAGTCAGGCATGATTTTAACAGGTTCTATCTTGAGAAGTACTAAATCCAGAAACCAGTATTTTATGCCATCTGGAAGCTTGATATCCTTGTTTTTCAAATGGCTTACAAAATATATCTAATTCTAAATACTCACATATTATGGGTGGCTAAAATCCAATTCAGAGTAGAATAAAAGCTAATTGAACAAGGTAAACAGAGAAGCTAATGTATCGCAATGCACCAGGAGACTGGAGGAATCAACACAAAAGAGAGACTGAGACCTGCTAATGGACTGAAAGAGAGAAGATGTTTTCCAGACAGAAACACAAAATGTAAATGTAGAAATGCTTGTATAGAAGCTGGAAACAGTAGGAGAACTGTGCAGGGTGTAGGAGTTGGGGCAGGCAGGGAGGATGTTTTGCAGCAGCACTCAGGAGCAGACAGGGGTGCCTATCAGAGTGGGACACCAGCAAAAAGGCTCAAGCTGGGAGATGGTAGCATTTTTATTCTCAAATGCTGAGGAAATATAAGTAGGAGAAGTGAGCCATGGAGGATGAAAAGAGAGGCTTGGTAATAATACCAGAGGATGAAAGGCAGACAGATGAAGTAGGCTTTTGGCCGCCCTCTTCTCCACCCCTGAGAGAAGCAAGTGCAGAGGCTGCAAGGATGCTGCTGCTCTGCAGACAAGGGTAGAGTCCTTTGCCTTGGGTGCTAGGAAAGACTGCAGTGCAAAAACCAGCTTCTCCAGCTTGGCATTGGGTTTAAAGCTTCAGGGAATGTTTATCTTTAGTGCGTGTGTAAATAAACTTGTGGATACACACACACTTTTTGTTTTCTTTCTTTTCAGAGTTGCTGTAAAAATAATCAACAGCACTGCCAGGTAGCCTTGAGCTTACTGCCTTCTCAAAGATATGGACTGCTGGTTCCACAATGTACCTACAACAACTACAGAGGGTGAAAGAAAGGTGAAAGAAAGGCAGAAGAATATGCACAGTAAAAATAAATACAAATAAAATTCAAATAAAGGAAGGACACATATTTTCTACCTTATATTTTTTGGGTGCAATATGAAATCAAACTTCTGTTCCTGGATAAAAATATTTGCAGTACAACTTCTGAAGAATAAATGAAAATGAGGGCTATTAATGGTTACATAATAGGCAAGAAAAAAACCCAAACAAACTCTGGCTGCAACTGTGAGTTTTCAAAACTTATTGAGAGAAGGGAATTTTCCACTATCTGAAACCTTAGTCAATGTGGAAATGTAGGAGGATTGTGTTCAGGACATCTCATGGTACTGCAACTAATTATGACCTCTAGTTAACATAATCCAAAGACAGTGGTATGCAGCCCTTTGGCAAAGTTTGAATCTGCTATACTAATCAAGCACTTTCAAAGAGACATATTAGACACACATAGATTGAGGAAAAGGACCCTGACTTCTATGAATAGGCTAATCTTGTGCCCTCTGAAGGAAAGGGATTTTTCCCACTGCTTCATCAAGAAGGAGAAATCTCCACTCTTACAGTGGCACCAGACTTTCCAAACCTAACCAAATTGTTGTTTTAAAAAATGAATCATTGATCCTTAAATGCATCCCCAGATGTTCATATTGAATTTGCAGTATTTAGCATGCTGAGCTTAATTGTCCATTCAAATCACCCTAACTGAGGAGTGCTCTGCTTAAGGGAGTCACCATATGCCAATATAAAACCTGTGTTAAGTGACTGCAGAATCAAGCCTACGCTGTTTTACTTTACATCACTATGCATTGCTCTAATCTGCGGGAGAAATAATTGCAAACGTTTTAACTGTGAAAGAATAGGGAGTCATCAAACCTTCAATCATACTTTCATATGCAGTCGCACTCCACTTTCATAAATAGGAATTGGAATAATTATAAAGACATCATTTTTAATTGTCACTCATCATTTATTCGACTCCTTAAGTAGAACACACATTTAATTAATGCCTTAGGTTTTAACGTCAATTACCACATTAGATGTTCTCCCATATTCATTCCATCTGCTACAAGTAAATACTTTACCACTGCAGTTATACACCCATATAAGATCATGATCACAAATTTTCCTGCCTCCTCATGACCTATTGTACAGCAAGTGAAAAATTTTGCAAAACACAGAGACAAAAAATAAGTTTTGGCTTGAAATTAGAGATATTTTCTTACAAGCATAAGGAATTTGCTCAACTTGCAGGTACTAGTTTAGCTAAGAATGATATGTTGCTCATAATAAAGATGCAGAGCATGTTTGGGCTCTGAGATGGCAGTTTTAATATCTTTGGATTACCCAACACTCAGGGCATGGGACATCATTTTGTTGTTTTGTGGTTTCAAGCCTTTTTTCAGCTGTCTTGTATTTTTTAGTAACTAGTTTGATTTAAAGTCTTCAAGTGATTTGGATTTGTCCATATTCTTCAGTAAACTGTGCTAACAACTGCTTACATTCGCTTGAGTTGTTAGATCAGCATCCTTATACAATTTACTATAAAGCGAAGTCTTCTCAGCCTTTCTTGTTGCCCTTTTTTTATGTTCTCCAACTTTTCAGTGCCCTTTTTCTAGTGTAAATTCTTCATCTTTCAGCTGCAGTCTTTGCATTACCTCAGGCAGCCACAGGAATCTCTCTTCTCAGCTTGTTCATCCCCTTAAGGACTCCCATGTTCCTTCTCCACACTTGGACACCCAGTCAAGTCAGCTGTGTGCCACTACTCCTGGGTTTCACTCAGGTCACTATGCTCTGGAACACTGCCTCCCTCCCATCTGTCTGCTTTATTCCCGTGATCTACCAGACTAATCTCTCTGCAGTGGGGGCAGACACTGCTATCCAGGCTGCCTTACCCAGTGAGGAGCCTTATGCAGAGTCAAGGCTAAAGCTACGACAGCTCCCAATGTGTTCTCCTGTATAAATGCACCTTGCACTGACCCCATGGGGAATGGTCATTGTGCTACTGCCAGGAAAACCTTATGGCTGCTCAAATAGGCTGAAAAAATAAGACAAAGGAAAGAAAGGAGAACACACAGGTGCCCCAAATTTGGTCTGGTCCAAGACAGAAGGAAGGGGAAGAGTGAAACATCCCAGGTAGAGGAAGATGGTCTGAACATACTGACACTGCTCAACAAAACCAGCTCCCCGAGGAGCTTGTCAATAGGGTATGCTGACCTCGCTTGCACTGGGGTCCTACTTCATGAGAAAGATCGATTTTACCAACCAATCTCTCTGTGGCAGAATTTGGAGGCCTTTCAATTCCTCCATTCTCACACCGAGAGCCCCATGCTGACCATTGAGAATGGCCAGCACCGACAGGGGGGACCGAAACAGCTCAGCTCCTGGGAATGTGCCTGAAGCTGGCTTGCCAAACTGCTTGCAAGCATTTTCTGGGCCATTTACTGCTACTCTAAAGTTTTTTAAGTGTCCACATGCTTTAAGTGCAACTAACTGCTGGTACATCCTGGGAACACTTCTGCAGGGATATAGGTAATGATGGCCTTTACCCCAGTGATCACAGGGTGTTAGGAGGGAAAGGAATGTGAGCCCAGATGGCTCCCCAAAGGTGCCAGAGGCACACTGGCAATTATCTCCTCAAACACAACACCAAATACTTGTATTCATTGTAGTTAGCTTTTCCTCTCAAAAGAAGTTATTTCCTCTGGCAGGGTCCACACAAGTGGAAATCCCACACTAACCCATGGTCCTCTGTTGAAGTGGCATCCCCAAACTGGTAATCTCTATTATGACTTCCCCAGCATCTGTCCATTGGGTGGAATGACCTGAAAATCAGGAAGAACAATGAATCCCAGGATTCCAGTGAGCACTGGCACTCCTAATTGCTGCCCTACACAATGGGTTGCTGTGTTACCCCTGCTAGAGGCTTCCCTGGGAACACTGTCATCTTTTGAGTAGTCATTTCAGTCTTTTAAAGTCACCTTAAATAACTAACTAGTATGACCTTAGCATTTGCTCATCACCCAGCAATTTCTTATGCTGAGAGAAACTGCATGTATTGCAGAGATATCTACTTCTTTAGAACAGAGTTGTAGCTTATGTGCTTGGTCATATAATTTTAAAGCAATAGCACAGATTTGGATGTTCATTTAAAAAGTGGATACGATAAACATTAAAAATAAATATCCAGCAAGGTTATATTTTATAGTAATGATGCATTTATAAATTTTTTTTTAGGGTTGAAAGAATGTTACAGGCTTGACGTGACAGTCCTATGAATGAATATTCTGTGTGGTATAAGTACTTTATGAGAGAATGCTGAAACTGGACATGAACTGTAGGAACAAGCAACATACTGACTTGATGAACTTTTAAAGAATTGATTAAGTATTAATAAACCTCCATAAATAACAACTTCAGCATATTCTGAAAATACAGTTCTACTTAAAAGATTTTTGTGGGAAACTGAATACCACAGACCACAATGTAAGATGAACAGTTATGAAAATTAATGTCTCTTCAGGAATTCTGAAAGACCAGTCCTCCCGAATATTTAGTTTCATCATTTTATGTTGACTTGTTCAGATGCCAGAAGCCAGTCACTGAGGTTCAATATACTGCCTCCCAAACTGCTGTATTTCTAATAGCCACAGACCTCAGATTTTTGGAAGCAATTTGATCACATTTCACATTCAATCCAAGTAAGGCCTTTGAACTAACCTGCCTCAGAAATGTTACCCTTTTCTATTAAGTAATAGTGAAAAATATAAATTTGTCTCAGATTTTCCATATTCTTCATCACAAATCTAACCCCCTGATCTCTAAACCCCAAGAATTTATAATGGAGTTCAATTGCAGAGATTCCAATTCTGGCCACCCATGTATTACCAGACAAAACGATATTTATGTTTTGTTCCTATGCCATCAATTCTTTCAGTTACTGAATGAACCAGATCTTATGTTCTTAGTATGTACAAATAACAAACATAAAGAACTTGTGAGAAATAAGGGGCAGAGGTGAAATAACTAGGAAGCATCCACTGAGTATTATGCCCAGCTACTGACTGTTCTTGGAGAGAGTAAGAGTTGCTGAAGACTGAGGAAGGCTGATCCTTAGAGCTAATGCTGCATTTTAGTCACTGTCACTGACCATACCCATTCCCTGTTGGGACACACTGGCACCTAATGTGTCCTCATTTAAATGTTTTTAACTTGACAAAAACAGAACAGAAGCCTCAAGCAGTCAGTCTGAAGCACAGGTACCAAGATAGGTAATGTTTCTCTATTTGCGCTTGTGTGAGTTTGAAAGAGGATTTGTTCTGATGTTCACTTTTCCCTTCCCCACATCCATCACTGCCTTTTTTCCCCAAATGATGGCTGCATTGTCACCAAGCTCTGTGTGCTCATCTAACTCCTTCCAGCAATTCTTGTAATGGGCTGAGCAGAAATGGCACAGGAACAAAAGATAGAGTCAAAAAGCAGGAGATACTACCCAAAAGCCAGGAGTTGGGCATTTCTCTACTGTTTCTGAGACTCATTATTCTTTCTGTCCACTACATTTATTGCCATGGTGTTTAGGAATTTCAGCCCTGGATTCCCATAATGAGCTATTTCTATGAAGTGCTGTATAGAGGCAGAACAAAGAGATGGTACTTCCTTTAAGATCTCACCGTGGACAACAGCAGATGGTGATGAGCAGACAGAGGGGGAGTACAGGAAAACAACAAGACAACTGTGAAACTAATTAGGATTGTAAAACTCTGGACAAGTCTGGTCACAATAGAAATATTAGTGGGTTTGGAGGGTACATTATTTCAGCTTTACAATCAAAGATGCATCAACCAGAATAAATCTACAGGGAATATTTTTTTATATGTCCTTGTTTCTGAGAAGGGGAAATCTAGTAGAAAACACCTCGAATCAGTATGGATGCACGCAAAATATGCAACCTCTGTATGATCTTAAATGCTTTTATTTCCCTCTTTTTGTTACCCTTGCATTATTGAAGACAAGCCAAAATACAACCCTGTTTTATTCTGCACTTAAGGACAGTTAACTGTCTTTTTCATGAATTCAGATATCCTGCAGGGGACAAATGAATGCCCCAATTTTTCTTTTTCTCCTATGTGGCAATTGTGCTTTTTTGTTGGGATGCTGCTCACATTTAACACCAATTTTTACTGTTCCTGGGGGAGTATTTACTTCTTAAAATCTGCAATGTCCCTGTGATAATGATACTTAATTAAAAAAAAAGGAAACAGACCTTACTGTTTTTCAGTTTAGACATTACAAACACTGTTTACCCTCCCAGTACCATTTTATTTCTCCCTGAGACATCCACGTACTGTCATTGTCTCCATATTAGTCATGTCACAGAGACAGCAGAATCAGCTGAGAATTTATAAACTGCCTTTATATCTTTGACTGTTTGAGATTCAGATTCCTCCCTGGTTCTCCTATGTTGCATATTTTGCTGATGCTATCTGTCACTCATGCTCTTCTCTGTTACCTTTGACAGAGGGCTCTTTATTAGAAACATCCCTTCTACCAGCTTTCTTTACATTCCCAACTTGCTCCAAGTTATTAGTCTATATAAAGCAATGCAGTGCTTTTCTGTGATTTATCTCAGCAGACCTTGGAACCACGTTAATCGCCAAGTTATGACTGTCTGTGTATCAGGCAGAGGAATGTGTGGGTAGCATTTGTCTCTGCGAGAAGGGAATCCAAGAGCCAGCCATTAGGATATTATTAACTTTCTGTCTTAGGTTGAAATATTAACATGTCTCTTCAGTGCACTGGAAAATGCCCCTGAGCAATTTGCCAAATATTCCAGTCTCCAGCAGCAAAAATACCCCACAACCCAAGCTCCAGCTTGATTCTACAGCCCCCAACATATGCCAAAACCATCATGATGTGAAAGAGTTTCTGAGGTAAAATATTCGCAGAGTACCTCACAACAAGCATCACAAGTCCCAGATGCTCCTTTCTTTTGAGCTGATGTTCCAGCCATGGTGAGCATAAGTCTGTGTAACAGATGTGAAAGAAAAAGTTCCACCTACCTCACACTGTAGGGTGGGAGACAGTGCCTGCTCTGCCTGGAAAACATGCTGAATATCTCTGCAGCCCTTTGTAAAGCCAGTTAGCACTGGTTAACGTTTATCTTATTTAGTCTTTTAATTCTAGCTACCAGGTAACTTTCTGCAGATCAAAAAAAAAGGTCAGGAAAAAAACTATGGAACACCATTTAATGTGTGTTACAAGTTTTGCCAGGTATATTGCAGTAATATGCTACAGGGAAAATGGCTTGTTATATGGATTTCAGTAAATGCTGAAATATGTGTGTATAAGATTTATATAATACACATTTGCTAATACATGTATGTAATTTTATTTATTTATTTATTTACAAATAATTTTTAATACATATAAATAAAACCATTATGTATATATGTACGCATACACACACACACATATATTTTCCAGCTTTGACCACCCAAATGTTTGGTGTCTAATCCAAAATTATTGCCTAAATTGCCTCTATAGTCAGTGAGCATGGGTGACTTCTGGAACAGACTAGACAGGACTAGATTCCTTACTTTTAGACAGCATAGTAAATGTTCAAGTAGTGCCATCTGATAAGCTCAAACAAAATGTATAAAATATGATTCCAGAGGGATTAGTATGTTAATATGCCTTCTCATATAGGGTCCTAAAATTTTTATACAGGACTAGATCTTTTCAGATCAGCTGCACTGATCCATATTGCACTGGGGACATAGTCACCAAAATTAGTGATACTTGACAGTGGAGTAAGGTGCTGCCTGGCACCGGTCCACAGTGTTGACACAGGGTAAGGCCCCATACTGAGGGTCTGAATGCACACTGTAACCTATGTAATATATATTGTGATCTTGGCATCCTTCAGTTCTGTTGAGTACTTTTGTGCACAGGCAGGTTACTAGTCAGCATGAGAAAGCCTGGCAGCACACTGTCCAGATGTCATGATTACAGCAAAGACTGAAAGAGCTTTCTTAAGTAAAGGAACATGTGACAAACACTTTGTGATATCATCTGTGGTAAAAAGTTGCAAAGAGAGAGGATGTTCAGGGAAGAGCCAGAGGCCTTTCATTGGGCCTGAATATCATCCCTTCAGTGGAATGAATCAGATGGCTGCTCATGAATACTCAGTTTTATCACCTTCAGAAGCCAGTCTGCATTTCTATCAAAAAAGAACAAACTCAAATTAGACAACAGCACAAAGCTGCACCAGGGCATGTTCAGTCTGGACATCAGGAAACATTTCTTTGCTGAGAGAGTGGTCATGCACTGGAACAGGCTTCCTAGAGAGGCGGCTAATGCCCAAAGCCTGTCAGTGCTTTAGAATTGTTTGGATAGTAACCTTAACAAAGAGCTTTAACTTGGTCAGCCCTGAATTGATCAGGCAGTCGGACAGGATGAGTGCTGTAGATCCCTTGTAGATCCAAACAGTCTGTTCTATTCTATTCTATTCTAGTCTAGTCTAGTCTAGTCTATTCTGTAAAATCTTAGCTTAAGAGAGATTCCATTCACCCTGCCATTTTCTCCAGTACTTTGTTTCCTGAAGAATAAGTCACCCTGTTCAGTACTTCTGAAAATGGGCCTCCTGCTTGACTCTTGGTTGGGAAGGAAATATCTTATCATGAACGAACATATTCTAGTGGCTTTTTTTTCCCACCTGCCTGTAGAAATGTATTATTTTGTAGTCAAAGACCTGAAAAAAAGTTGCCTACAAAGGAACTTACAGGAAACAATTGGGAATTTCATCTTGTAGTACCTTTAAAACTACCTTTGGAGACACCAGGAGGAGTAATAAATACAGCATGGTGTGCAACTGCCTTCCTTTTGTATGGATATTTTTCATATATATTTGTAACAGTCAGTTGCAAATTTCCAATAAACAGTAATGAGTATTGCTGTAGATTACTTCCTGAATATTTTGGTAAATGATTTTCTGGCCTTGAACAACCTGAAGGGGAAATGGTTTTAGTGACGACTAAAAGGAAGTACTGTGCTCCCTTTTTTTTTTTTTTTTTTTTTTTTTTTCAGGGGAGGGGGATTTTCCCCACTCTTTTTACAAGAAACTGTTTTTATGGGTGATTACTTGCCTTAGTGCTGCATATAACACTACTGTATACAAAGCATTACTGTCTGACCTCCTCGTTAATTATGCTAAGCAGTACAGCTGCTTTACACCAACTGATGAAATACAACAAAATAGCTTGCCTGCCTGAGGATATTGGCTTTCTGAGTCAAGAAAGAGGCAGAAGCAAAGTTTGACCTTTAATCTAAAGTTTAGATTTGTGCTGAGGGTTGCTGGAGACAGGGCTTCCACACATGCTCCAACACTGCTGAGTTCAGCATCAGCACAAGCTCTATCAGTCACCAGGGCTGGAGATGAAGTCCTTGTTTCTCCTTCACCAAAATGCAAAGTGCATGTGGTGTAAGGAAGCAAAAATACGGCTCAAGCTCTAACAACAGCTCCCAATCAGTTGATAAGTTGCTGTATTCTGAATGCTACTTCCCAGGTAGGAGGAATTTTCACAGGGTGGAAAAAAATTCATCACAGCCTAAAATAAGCATTTTTGAAGAATGGCTAAGTAAAGCTAAAAAAGACAACTCCTTTGATGCCATCTGGTGCTGCCCATTAACTGGACAACTATTCTCTTTTAATTAGGGACTAGCCCTGGTATGCCTTGTTATATCAGTATCACCATAGACCCAGATACAGAGAGCTCTCTATGTTCTTCATTTCCACTTTGTCCTCTACTACACAATAATTTTAAAGAGAATTAATTTTCCACCAGTGGTGTTAAGTGATTTCAAATCTTTGTTGTTGTCATCCTTATTCCAGGGAGACTTCAGTAAAATGAAGTGGTTCTCTATAGGAGTAAGCTCAACATTATAGGTACAAGAACACACTACAAATCACTATGCAGATTTACTTTCCATGTGTACATGTGATTGAACCTGAGACATAGAAATTGTGTTCCCCAAATTCACAATGATTGGAAAATGTGTTCCTCAAGTTCAGCTTTTTAATTTTGAAAATGTGCTGTTGGACACCATCTCTGCCTCTGGTGGGAAATGGGGACAAGTCTTTCTTTCCCTCAAAACTTAAAACAAAACCAAAAACAGAATCAAAATCCTTGTTGTCATGATGATTACCTGGGAGTATTCCATCACCTAGAAACAACAGCTCTGTTAGTTTGTGGGCTTTTCTTTGTCATTGTGGTGTCAGACAACTTCTAGCAGACTGAGGGAAAAATTCTTTCTGGGTCCATTTTCCAGATGCCTCTCAGATGAAGAAGATGATTTTCCTTCTTGGCCCTTTGCCACTCTGTTAGCTGGGCTGCAGTGAGCCATGTTTATAGTTCACATGGCTGAAGATAATCCCAACAATACACACAGTATGAGGAGAGTACAGCTGGACTTCTGGGAAAATAAAACATCGGAGGATGAAAAAGCAGAGGAGGTGGGGGTTTGGGAGCTTCAAGCTTTTCTCCCTTCAGCCAGGGTAATCAACACAGTCATAAATTAAAAATTTATTCCAAGACAACACATAAGTTACGCAGAAGTCATCATCATCACAGGACTCTTGTTCACAGAGTCCACATAGACTTGGAGGGGAAAAAACGAGTCTGCAAAGGGAATTGTTATTTTTATCAGTAGTTAGTCATTATTTGTGGTCTTTTCAGATAAGAAGGCAGAACATATTACAGTACTTATCACCAACATTATCTGCTATTAGACACAACTGAACTGTATTATTGCTTCTATTTTTTATTTGTTTACATTTTTTTCAGTCTCAAAGCCGTTACACAGAACTCAGCTCCATAGCCTCCTTTTTTTGTCTTTCTAACTGTACATAAATAATTTTCTTAGCAATAGCTTTTTCAGAAATCAAAGCTAATTTTTGTAAAGTGTGTGAGGTCTTTGTGGCATTAAATGTAACACTGGTCTTGTGTGGCAAGAAAATCCTTCTACATTTGTCTATTCAAGTATAAAATAACATTGATACATGCTCCTCATTAATCCAGATTTGAGCTTTATGATCTAAAACACTGTTGTAACCATTAATATTATTTTTCAGTGACAGAATATAAAGTCTATAAGGTAAAGAATGTAGTTGATGGGTTCTTTTTCTACTTTAAGGCCAAGTTCAATAAATACTGTATAAATAACATATATTGGAAGAAAAGTATCATTGAAGATCATTGAAGCCAGCATTGCATAAATTTCTGTGACATTCTGTCTTTTCTCTGGACTGCTCACCAGTCATGAAATATTTCCTGCTTTTGCCTGTAAATATCATTTGTTGAAAAAATTTGCTGTTTGGTTTGGGTAAGCGGTATGTCTACCTGTAGTTGTTCTGCAAGTTATTTGCTCTGTTTTTTTTTTTATCATGCTGCGCTGTACTGCATAATTGTAGCACCTGGACTCGTTGGCTGAAAATATTTAACAGGAGAACGTTGAGGAGCAATTAGAAAAAAAAAAAAAAGGAAACAAAAGCCAGCAAAACAACCACCTCTTGCAACTTCAGATCAGATAAATATTCTAAGGCAACAAATACTATGACGTTACAAACAGCTCAAATTACAAAAGCTGATGCCCTACAAGCAGCTGTAAGATTATTTATTCACACATACATTTGTAAATCTTCTTCTCATCATTCAGTTGAATCCTGGGATAGTCCAAAACCAGTGTTTTATAGTGTTTAGTGTTTATAAGGTCCCTATAATTGTAAAAATTCATGAGAGTCTGTCCTGGAACTGAGCCAAACAAGCTCTGATTAGCTTCAAACACCGAGTCTTGTTAACTTCCCCCTCCAAATCTCTACAAAACACTGTTTTTCCAACAGTGGAAGTCCCTTTTTCCCTTCTGTTCCCACAAACTGCTTAGTCTAAGACTCTATCAGGGTATAAATTCTATCAAGGCAAAGACTGGAGACTAGACAGGTACATATATTCTTTCTCAGATTCCTTCCCTTTAAGGATTATTAGAATGTATGGAAAACTTACTACAGCTTTTGTCTATTCAGAACTTACCCACCACAATTTTTCTTTGCCCCCTCAAGGCAAGTGTGGTAGATGCATGATATGATGAAAGTCTGAAATTATCACAGACTAATTCACATGACAAATAGAACTTATATCAAGTAGACATTTCTGAATTACTTTTAAAAGTAGCACTTTCTTTCTTTCTTTCTTTCTTTCTTTCTTTCTTTCTTTCTTTCTTTCTTTCTTTCTTTCTTTCTTTCTTTCTTTCTCTTCTTTCTCTTCTTTCTCTTCTTTCTCTTTCTCTCTCTCTCTTTTTTTTTTTCTTCTTTTTTTTTTTTTTTTTTTAGGAAAGAACACACAGTGAATGTATGAAGGTACTGTATAGCTAAGATTCTATTGCTAATTATTTGGCTTAGTTGTAATTTTTTTTTCTGGTTTGTGACCATACGAATTTCAATTCAATTCAATTTCAGTTTCCCAGGTCAGTCTTTACTGTGTTTCAGGTCACACCATTTGGATACCACTGGTGAGAACAGAGCACATTAAGGATGGTTTAATCTCAAAAGCTTTGCTTCTGGGAATTTTGAAAAGCATGAAGAAACATCAAAACTGAATCTTCATTCATTTTCTGTCTTTCATGGCTACAGCATTAGTTACCAATTTGGGTCCACAAAAGTAGGATAAATCATTTATTTGCTTGAGTGTTTTAAATAAATTGCTGTACAAAGGACTAAAGCTGGGTGAAAGGCAGTGGTTGGCTTTTGAGCATTAAGTGGCCGAGTCTCAGAGAGGGCTCACAAGCTAGAAATGCACAGGAGTAGTGATGGGAGTCAAATTTGACCTTTTTATTTGTTCCAGGAAAATCTTATTCATCTGCAATGCCGAAAATGTTCCCTGTGCCGCTTTTGTTTCAGCAAGGCTGGGAAACAGGAATACAGCAGTGGCAGGACAAAAGCTATTCTTGCCGATTTCCCAGCTCAGCTAAACCTGAGACAAACTGGAAAGCCCCTGGGAAAGCCTGGAGACTCCCAGCACAATCCAGGGGCTTCAGGAGACTTGTCCACAGGGAACAGGAACGGGAAGGTCAAGCTTGGAAAGCAGCAGGAACAGCCTTTGGTGTGGTATTTCTGTACTGCCGCTTCCTGCCTGGGCTGAAGCAGGGAAGAGTGAAGTATGCGACATTTTTTAAGCAAGGTTCTCAGAGCCCTGGTTGGGTGTACTCTGCCCACAAGGGTCAGGAGGCAGGCAGCAGAGCTAAGGAGATTGTGTGGATATAAGTCCCTGGTAGACGTGGCAGACTGTCCCTTATATAGCAAGAGTCGCTAAGTGGATAAGAGAGGGTGCCAGGGAGTGGCGTCAAGGGTGCCGGCCCTGTTTCTGCAGTGCTTGTCTTGCAGCTCATGCAGACAGCTTCAGGTGGTTATACCTGGATTTCCTCTGCTACAAGCACCCTGCAAAGGCCCTTTGCAGTCCTAAGCAGAAGCTTGGCTATCTACTGATAACAAAGATACTTCAGAAGCGATAAGCCTTACCAGTTCTATAGTGCAGCACTGAAAGGTGAAGAAATACTCGATACCTGTGCAAAAAGGATGCTGTGATGTCTAAATCACATCAGTCTCAAATTTTTCAGGTATTTCCTTCTTTCTTTCTGTCTGTTGACATCCACAGTACACTTTAATAAGATTTACCCAGAACATCACTATAATAACACTACTACAGTTCATTTCATGGTGCTGCTGTTAATATTTAATGGAAAATGAGACAGGTGCCCCATTTTATGAGGCAATAATATGTTTCCTGACTGGGTAAACTATGAATGCTGAAGGATGGAATAGTTTTTCCCTACATGAGGAGATTATGGCTAAGGGAAATAGGATGTCTACTCTATTCTCCTGTTCTCCAGAGTTGTCCCAGTTAAACAACAACATTCCCCAGGCTGCCTGCCAATCCAGTTTGCTGTGACCAGCTACCATCTTCCACGTCTCAGAAACCATCCTATGTGACTTCAGCTGCTTAGTGAATAAGTAGAGTGGCTACCAGATCTAGAGAAGAACGAAATAGTGTATGAAGGTACTTTCCCACATCAAAATTTATCTTTCCTAAAACTACAGGAGAAAGAACAAAGAAAGGTAGGTGCAGTTTTGTTCAGTGTGAAAGAGGCTCCTGCACTGAAGGATCAGAGCATCATCTGCATCTGACACAAGTCAGTAGTGCTCTAGTGCTGGGATATGTTTGGGTAAGAGTTTGCTTAATTGCATGGTGCACTCAAAGCCTCCTGAAATGAAGCCAAAATGAGCATCTGTGTTAGAAATTCAACCCCATGATCAGGGTCTTCTTTGTTCTTCCTCTTGCAGACTATGAGCTTTCATTTTAAGTTTTAACCCAAAGGCTTTTGTGTTTGTTCTAGGATTTTGCAGATGGTGTAAGAGAAAATGAATAATCTTTGGACATTTTGGAGCTGGATATCTACAACATACAAATGCAGAGAAACTCAATGACTTTTGTTATCCTGAGTCCTCGTATCTATATCTGTCAGAACTATAAAAAAAGCAAAGCCATCATAGTTTATGGTGATATAATCCCATGTCACGTGTGAACATAAGACTCAGAGCACGCCCTCCTGCTGTGCGCCTTTCAGCCCAGACAGTACGTCATGCTCGTGCCATGGGACCCTCTTGTTTCTCTCTCCTTGTCAGACAGAGCTGTTCAGCCTGACTCGTTTCCCTCAGGTGCTAAGATGTTTCAGTGACTGAGTCCCTCATGGAGGAACCTCATTACCAGCCCTCTTTGTGAGGTCAGCAGGAGAAGATGTGCATCTTCCAAGCAAACCCAGGGGTGCAAGAGGACAGCCTTTTTTCATGGTCAGCTTTTCTTTTACCAAGTTGGTTCCTATCTTCCTGTTATGATGATGGTTGGGACAAGTCCAAGACTCTTAACATTCCAACAAAAAACTCAATGGGCAGCCAGCCTGCAGCAAGTTCACCTGGTTCTAACCAAAATGGGGCCTGAAGAGACAAACTAGGCAATTGGAGACTGATTTAGTAACACTAGGACGGACAACATGGCTGAGCACCAAACAGTCCCTTTATCAGGGCATAGTAAAATGACAATTGCTCTGCCAGAATTTTCCTTCTCAAGGTAGTTTTCTTATGATTTTGAGGAATCCTTGAGGGTGGTTGCATCACTGCAAAAGGTAACCAGGTCTCAGCACCTGCTGCTGTTTGTTTTTTTTTTTTTTTTGAATGCCTCCATTTGTTCCTCATCTAAATTTGATTTCCAAATACATAGGTAACTGAGCATCGCATCCTAAGTGACACAGGCCTTTGGTAATAGAATGCTAGGATGTGTGGCTTCCCACTTAAAAATATTTTAAACTTTACTTCTGCAGTTAAAAGTCATGTTTTAAACTGACTACGAGATCAAATATATGCAGTGAAATTAAATTCTTCTCTCAGGATCGTCAGTTATGCTTAACTGTTTTTATGGCATTTGAAGATGAAGTTTTGGATTATCTTCTCAGAAAGTTTTTACTGATTGCCCACTATTCAGGCTAGGTGTGGAGGAAAAAAACAACCACATACTCTATGTGGTTAGATAATGGGCCTAGGAGAGGTCAGACAAAAGGACATGTGAAAGGGGACACATCATCAGACACTGCCTTTGGATTTCAGGCAGTTCATAATCTGAAAAATTACCTCATCAAAGTTCTCTATCCAACACATTTTGACCATATCTTTTTTTTTTTTATGAGCAGCAAGTTACTGCCTGTGTCAGCATTTTGAAGTCTGTCCTATCATTTTCTTTACTTTATAGGGAGAGAGAGTTTCCTGTGGTCATGTCTGTGTAACTCTCCCAGCTCTGAAAGGTGAATGCCGGGTGTTGTGGAGCTAGTACTTAATTATTTCATGACTGATAGGAAGAGTTGCTGTGAAGTTGTTGTGTGATGTCTTCTCTTAAATTTCCTGGCCTCATTTCTATCCTGTTTCCTCTCAAAACAGAGCTGTCTTTCACTCAAAATAAAAGCTAGAAATAATAACCACAAACTGCAGGTCCAAAAATCACAGTAGCAATGCTAGAAGAATGTCCTCTGAGCTGCACCAGTTTATAATTAAACCATTTGTCTTTCACAAAAGGTGTCTAGGCTATTCTGGTAGGATATTATATTTTTATAAGCTTTTTTTTTTTTTTTTTTTTTTTTTTTTTTTGAGATTTCTTTTCTGTTGGAGAACCAAGTATTTAAACACAGTCAGTAGCAGCAAATAATATCCTTCTGCTACCATTTTAGCTGATGCATTTGGGACTTTGGCAGACTGCAGTGTTCTTTCAGCTAATGGTTAAAATCATCACTACATGCAAATGTTCCTCAAAAATAGCTCCAGGATCTGCCTCTGCAAGGTGCTGAGAAGCCTCAGCCCTTACCAGTATAAAGTAGGAGTCTGGCAATCATCTCATCTCTTGGGATCAAAGGACGGGAAAGGCTGAATACTGAGCTTTGGGCATGATTTTCTCTTTCCTGCAGTTGAAGTATTCAAGTTCCGAAGCAGTTCATAGTTTGAGTGGTGTAATCACTATTCATCTTTTCTTAATTTTTCCTAAGATCCAGTGACTCAGCAATCAAAGTCCACCATATTAGAGGTGATGAGACCCTCCAGTGGGCATTTTATATTATCTGGAGTTTTCCTGACTTCAGCAGGGTGCCACTCTCCCCTTCTTCTCTTGGCTCTCAAGAGGACTAAGAAATTACCACACAAAAATTCTCAGTCCATCTGACCCCATGGGTCAGACCCTTTGGGTGTTGCACTTCACCATAGTCCCATCAAAGCCACCCAGAGAAGACATGGACAATGGCCTGGGGACAAATCATCAGTGCTTTCTGCCCTCCAAACCCACTTCATTCTAGCCACCTCAGACTCTGTATTAGCTTTTCATCTATTGTCTCTCTGGCTTCCCACAAGTTATGAAAAGCGTTTTGTCATGTTCTCCTCCCTTCTTTAGCCAGCACTTCCTAAGCATCCAAGTGCCTTGCATTTTCCACAGCTGGCCTCTAAGACAGTTGCAGCCTCGGGCGCAGGGCTAGGTATATCGGCTATGGTCATGATTTATTTTTGGGATGCAGGACTATGCCCACATCTCAGCAGCTGTGAATGCTGGCATGTGCTGGGGACAGGAAAGGTTTACATTGCCTGGATTCCAGGGGACTGATTTAGAGCAACTCATTTTGAGGCAGTTGGCCAGATAATACCCATGCTGACTCCCCCTGGAAAGCTACCATCTACAAACAATAGGGTCTCATCTTCAGCTCTCGGGCAGTGCCCTCAAGAAAACCAGCCTTCTCTTTGGTTCCTCTTTCTGTTGCACTCCCACTCCCTGGTGGGCAGAGGACAACAGGCATTTGTTAGGATTGTGTTTCTATCTTTTGTGTATGCCTATTACTTGTATGTCTTTTCTTAGGAACCCGAGGGTGCCAAGCCCACCTCTCCTACCAGCACTTGGGGAATCAGAGCTGCACTGCTCAGCAGCCAAGTGTGTTGATGGAGAGGTGATTTGGGTGGTTTTTTTGCTTCAAGTCAGCATCCTCAGACCACAATGGGACAGTGGGTGATTAATTTCTGTCACTTTTTGGAGCTGTGACCAGCTCCAAAGTAAAACGTTTTGCCCTATCACAAACAAGATATGATGCAATGATTAGGAGAACAATTAAAACTCTTAACGTCTTCTATTTAATGACCATAGTAATGACAGTAATGGCAGGACAGTTCACCCTCGCTGAGCATGCATTTCTTAGTAACATAATACATTTATTAATGTATTTTAAGGCCTTAAATCACCCTTGTGGTTATGATAAATGAAATGATTCAATAAATTAAACATAGTTTGGAGAGAGAGAGAGAGTTGGTGAGTGCTGGCTGATACCTGGTTCATGTAAAAATAAAGCAGCAACAATCCCAAAGCTTTGCTTCGTGCAAAGCTCTTCTTGTGGTTAGGCTTGCTGGTGGTGCAGTGTGAGGTGCTGTAACCTGTTTAAGCTGCCTTGCAGGAATCAGCTCTGTCTCATCTGGCCCTGATTCGCTGCATGACAAATGCGATCTCCCCTGCACAGCTGGGAATAGAGCCATGTCCTCAGATCGCAGCTCATGAAAAATCTGGGTGGGACAGCATGTATTTTAGAAATGCATGATGCAAGTAAATTGCTAAAGCAGCCCCTTTTTATATGATGGTTTAATTAACAATCATCGTGTTACTGCATTTAATATGATTCACAGTGCTTAACAGAAGATTCCTTTTCCAAGGCAGGGACCATCCCTTCCCTTTATGATTTAGCAGGCTTTTCCTCACTGGTGTAAGGAGCAGAGAAAGTCCTTTGTCTTGTTCCTGAGCTGAAAAATGCCAGACTCCAACATGTGAGAACTGGAGACAAGGCAAATCACAACCCAAATCACTTTTGTCCAGATCTGGAGCCCATTGGCAACAGGCTGAGGGTGCCTGAAGAGTCCAGACAGAGTGGAAGGTAACCCCATGTAACACTGCCAACCACAACAGGGAGCACTTTGAGCAAAAGGTGCACAGTCAGCTGGCTACTGTTAAGGGAAATTTCTGGAAACTATTGCGATCCTTAACGTTTTAAAAAGATGTTTGTGTCCTGAGCATTTAAACTGTGAGGGAATTGGACCATGCCTCTCTCTCTAGACTGTAAATAATTTGCAGTGAGAGCTGTTTTTATCACTGTGCTTCAAACAACACTCAGCATATTGCTGGAACCAATTATATAAATAAATTATATAATATGTCCTTGGGTAATTTAAATACCATGCTGAGTAGTTGAAAACTGAAAGATGCCCAAGCCAAGCTTGAAAATAAGGAGATAGAACATTAGATAATTCAGTCATATTTAGTATAGTTTTTATTATCTGTAGCAGCCTGGTAATATAGACAGATATTTGCATTAAAATACCATTGTTCCTCCAAACAGATGTTTTTGTATTACTTTCTTTATTGTGTTTAATAACATATTATAAAACGTGCTGTAGTCATAACACATTGTTAAAAATTTTCTTTAGATACAACATTTACTTTTGATTAAACAAATGTGCTGGGAGTTTAGGGTATCCCAGTGTAATTTAATGTTATTACTCTGCTATTTTGGTGCAGATAATTGAATTGCAGAATGGGCTACTTCAAGAAAATATGAAGAATTACTTTCTTTGTTTCTAAAACTTAAGGTAAACAAATTTACACCTACATGGTTTAGTGATGAATATCTTATTCTGTTGAAGTTCAAAATAAGTCACATATCCCTCCTTTAGCATAGTTTCTTGATAATGGCAAAATGCTAGTTCTCAAAATACAGATTGCAAAGCAAAGACCCAGATGAGCAAAGTCAGCAGATAGCAGATATGTTGTGCTGGACACATCATGAATATAAACAGATTAAACTCCATGGAGCTAGAGAAATGGAAGGTCAAGATTTTTAATCCTTTCTTACTCAAGGACTCTCTCCTGAACATAAAAGAGAGGTAAGTTTCTCTATACTAGAAGACTGTGTGTACAAGAAAAAACAATTTAAAATCTTTTAAAAAACTTAAAATAAAAATAAAGGAGGGTAACAGCAAGATCAACTGGTTTCAAAGAAAATTATGCCAGTGAAGGATGAAAATGGGAGAGCAGCGAACATGAAATTGTCATGGGTAAAGAAGGGAAGGCAAAAGCTCTAATGACAAAAGGTCATCAGTAGTCGGGAAAGGCACCAATCCCTTCTTACCTTTGATTTCCAAACATATTGATACCTCTTTATAGAAGACATTACAGAGGTTAGTATCTGCTACATTTTGTCAGGACATGGACTTTTTTGCACAACCTGTATAGTTTGAATCTTGATACCCAGAAGGCATTTGACTACTATAGCGGTGGGTGATGACCAAGATTGTGCTGCAGGAGGTGAAGGACAAATAGAAATCTCTGGGCAAAACACTGCTTTAAAATTGTTAGTCACCATCATATATGCACAGCCCTCTGCATTTGCTCACAGTAAAAGGGAAGCTGTCTCTGTTCAGGTCACCAGGTCAAGGTGTCCTTGATGTAGATAACTTGATCATTAGCTTCTTAGCACAAAGTTTGAGCTTTAATATGTATTACTTAGCTGCATATCATATAACCTCAGTGAGTCTGTGTTGCAGACTATCCTTATCTAAATGATTAACATTAAATCATGAGTGGTGGCTAAAAAAAGGTGCAGGAAAGATCAAAACAGTGCCCTAATTAAGCAGCATCCCCTCAAACACATTTGCAGTCTCAAGGCGACTTCTCAGTCTGTGCTTCTCAGCCCAGCAACAGGATTGTTTGCCAAAGTTTAGAGGAGAGCTGTTGAAAGACAGCAATCTGCTCAGGGCCTAATTCTTGGAACAGGGAAAAGAGGAAATTCTCATTTGCAAAAACTGGCATGCAGAGGAGCTGAGCCCAAAGCGTAACCAGGGCTCAGTTCACCAGTTGAGTTATGCACCCCCAAAGCATGAATTTGATTTCAGATGGAGGTCCCACAGCATGTGAAGGACATTGTGCTCTGCTGGCATGAAGGTATAGACTGCAAATTGAAGTAAGGAGACATTAGTTCATTACACCAAGAAAGAAGTGAAGGACCCTGACTACTTAATGGAAAGAGTGCTTCCCTCCTTTAGGGAGCTGGGAGAGGTCTCAGAGAGGTGAGATAGACGACAGCTGGGGTCAAGGAAATGTGAACTGCATCTACAGCTCACTCGAGGAACATAAAGTCACATTTATAGTATTTGCTGATGAATGGCAAGGTTTTACTGTACATCCTGGACAGTCTATCCTGTGCTGTTAGAAATCATAAAGTAATTCAATATGTGATAAGGGTGTAGCTTGATACTCATGAAGTCTGAAATCAGTTTCTGCAAAGAGTCACGCCCTTCTGCTTCGATGAACTGCTGAATAATAAAAGCCTTTGGACTTGGCATTCAATGAAAATGTGAAATTGAGGTTAAATGCCAGTTCTTCAGTCCAAACACTTGGGGCTGGTTGAGGTGAGGCAATCAGTCACTCCAAGGATGTAGGGATGCCTCACAGAATGATTTCTTCCCTAATTTTTGAACCAACTTCAAGGATTTTCAGGCAAACTGAAAGCTAAAAACTCCTACTTGAGTAGAAGCTTCTCTCCCCTCTTTTGTTTACCCCATTCAAAAACCTTGAATTGCACTTTAAAATAGTTGACAATGTGTAACCTTAGGAAACCACATTCCCAGTGTTCGAACATATTTTGGGACTTTGCTAATATGATATTAAAGTGTATGAGACACACTGGCTACCATTTGGTCTGAAGGAAACAACAGATGCCAGGTAAAATAAGAATCCAGTGCTGCCAGTTGCAAGGCCTGGAGGAAATACCAGAGATGTCAATGGAGTAGAGGATGGTGATAATTCTAGGCTATGTCTACACAGCTTGTCAAGCACAAATAGGGAAACTCTGGTGCATCCCCTGACCCCACACTCTGCATTCGTGCCACTAACTCGACACTATTTCTCAGTTAGCCTGTTGGTATGAACATTGCATAAGAAACTCTGAGCTATAAACTGGATTTGCTTCTAGGTGAAGCAACTTCAGGAGCCATGTAAGAGGGATTGCTTAGATGTAGTTTTTGTTGGATAGAATATATGGTAGCTGGCAAGGCAGTAAAATTTCATCTTTCCTATCTGCACAAAAAACCATCTTTCTCACATCTGAATTCACCCATCTGCCTGCACATCCCTCCATTCTTCCTTTGAGTCTTACCTGAACACAAGTGTAAGAGGGTTGTTTGTTAATGTGGACACTGCACAGATGGTATTTGTTCTCAAGAGTACTCTTTCCTGTGAGACCTTCAATGGAAAAATTGAGTCTCAGGCCAGATTTCTCTCCTGGCCCTGGTAGGAAGCAAATTCCAGTAGTGTCCTCCATCAGCAGAAGAGCGCATACAAGAAAGCTGTGCATGTTTTCTCCATCTCTAGGATGCATTTTAGTTTTTGGCCTTTCCTCTTTAGTTTCCTGCTTGTTAATTCTTGCAGAGGAGGGCTTTTATGCCTCCTTCTCCAGGCTTTCCTCACTGTAAATTCTTAACTTCAAAGATGTTCTTCAAAGTACTTTTGCTCGCTCCTATACTTGAGTGAAGCTTAATAGTCCTCAGATAAAGATCCTTACTGTTTCACAAAAGGAGAATGAAACAGAGGCTTATGTGGTCTTAAATTCAAGATACACATGAATACAAAAACTATAGATGAACTGTTTCAGATGCTAGAACAGGAAGGCTGTTCAGAACTCTGGCTTTATGGAAAAAATAGCCAGAACTGGGGTAGCTATAGCAACATGCATATAGCCATGTTTGAGGGAAATCTAGCCCTCATAATGGGTAATCCAATGAAGCAAACAAAGCAGATACCTAAATAAATGTAATAAAACTATTAAAATTAATTTAAGATTAATATATCAATATAAAAATCCTTTGCACAGCATGTGACAGTTTTAACTCTTCAGCCTCAGCAAGCAGTAAGGCTTATCACATCCCCAAACTGTGCTAGAAACAAACTGTTTCTTAGAAACCAACTTCAATTGTCAATCTGATGCTTTATGCACATGTGTGCACATGCACTCACCCACATTCCACGGGCCTTCCATCATATCTGCTACCTGTATGCACAGTGCTTGTGCACGTGTACATATTCTGAAATGCTTTTTTAAAGCCATGTTCTTCCTTGATCTCCGTGATAATATCAGCATGAAATCCTTGCAGAAGGTGGTGCAGAATTTGTGCCCTTCTCCTCAAGAAGCAAAGGCCCTTGGCCTTGCACTGGAGCCTCCCCTTGGCCTGTCAGCAGCATGGGACCTCGGGCACAGCTGGAGTTCAGCAATGACAAAGCAGCACATGCTGGGGTTGGAGCTGCTTCTTTACAATATCCATCGTCTTCCCATCAAACTCACCACCTCCCCTTCTCCCAGAGCTGGACACAAGCTTCTCAGTGAGGGAAGGGTAAAAGTTCCCTTGGTCTGAAAGGTAGTGAACAATTCCTTAAAGCACAAATTTACATTTTATGATTTTGGCCCTCTTTCTACAGTTTCTCATTCTTGGAACTCCTTCCCTCTTTTATGATCCAAGCAGCCGCCCATTTTCATTTAAATCATTTCTTGAAACACTTTCTCTGCAAAGCCTCTGGCTACAGATGACTGGATATGGCAGAAACAGTGTTTGAATTCAGAACAAGGGTTTTGTTTGAGCAAATTGTTTGGGGGATAGCCACTTTTTATACCACACCTGATATTCCACAGAGTATTAGCATGCAAACAAAGATTTATTATTCACTAGTCATTATTTCACTATTCTTCTGTTTAAGAGAGATCCACTCATCTAATCACAGCACCAAGGGAATAGAAACATATCACGTCATTTAGTGTATCAATTACAGGCCTTAGATGAGGATGAGCAAATAGTCATGGTGAGTGGTTTGCCATTTTACCTGTTCTCTAGGGTGAAGAATGAGGTTCTGTCTGCAAGCAAACAAACAAGTGAGCATTTCTGAGTAATTGTTTGCAATCAATAGCTGAAGCGAGTATTTTTTCCAGCAGAACTCTGTCATGAAGAAAAAATTATTTTAAAACAGGGTGAAAAAAAGTACTTAATTTTGTTATTTTGATTACTTGATTTGTGGAGGGTTTTTTGCATCTTTATGTTCTCTAAGTTAATTTGCAGTGCCATAGAGGAAGTGAAAAAAACCTCCTTTTCACAGTAACTGCCAATGCTAATATTCCTAATAACTTTCAGCCAACAGTGCAAAAGCAGATTTTCTTGAGCTGCAGTGAAATGCAGTGGCAGAGGAGGGAAGAGTTTTCAGGAAGCATTTGGGACAGAACCTTTCCATGCACTCCTTCTCCCATGTGCCTGTGCGTGCTTGCACACATAGGCCTGTGTGCACACCATGGTGCCAAGTGCTTTGCCAATACCACCAAAAGCTGAGCACCTCAGAGGAGGAGGAGGAGCAGGACAGGAAAATGACCACCACAAGCCCTTTTAGTCCTGGGATTCCTTGCACAGAATACCAGTGGCAGATTTATGTGCTACATGCAGCAGGCCAGATAATACAGTCGTGGGAGGAATGCCCAGTTGTCTATGTGGGCGCAGAATCTCATCTCTGAGATCTCTGAGTACCATAAATTCTTTCTAAGATCAGCCAGAATTATGTCGATTCAATCCAAGACATCATTAACCTCAATAATTGTCTTGTCCCTTTGGTCTCAAGGCTCTACGATTTTTCATCTCCTTTCCCTCTGTCTGGAAGTCCAGAAAATAGGCTGGATCATGCTGACTTAACTGCTCCATCAAGGACTCAGTGGATGGGAACAGCCGTCCTTCCCTGAGAAGAACCCAGCTGAATAAAGTTAGCAGAACCATTTGACACTAACTAATCAGGTAAATGATGATAAGTGCCCTGTAGTGAGACAGAAATATGACACAAAACAAACCAAAGGCTCTTGCTAAACATTTGTGTTCACAGGTAAATATTGTGTGACCACAGCCTGTCCATTCATAAGGTGGCACCAGGAGGTCAGGTCCTGAGCGTGGCCATTCCCCTTGGTGTCCCCTTCCCACTGAAACCACAGAGGCCAGCTGCTGGCCTTGGCCAGGGCTGTGCTAGGGGAGTACTGTCCCACACTGGCCTGAATTGCAAAAAATTCTTTAAGAGTTTCCAATCACTAAATGTGCATGTGTGTGTGTGTGTTTGTGTATGTAAAATATGGTTTTCCAAACAGTAAATTTTTCCAAACAATAGATATGCACGTGTGTGTGTGTAAAATATGGCAGATGTGAAAAATCCTATAGAAAACCTGAAAATCATGTCCTTAGAACAGAGTTAACATGTAGGCTGCCTTTCGTGCAAATACATCTTTTCTAGTTTTTTTGCTCTCTGAATCTAAACCCAGCAGGTTGTTCCCTTGTTTCCCTCTGAGGAGATGAATGTTGCCACCACTTTTGCTGTGCAGTATGGGTGATGTCTGTGCTCCATCAAGCATTGCCTTATTAGCACATCCTGCAAAGTGATAACCCATGGTGTAAAGCCCTTGCCTAACATTTATAAACACTTCCTCAAAGAAACGCCAGGCACTCCAATGCATTTAATTTTAGAGAAGCAGCTGGTCCAAAACAGTGGAGACTGTATTATTAGTGTCTCTCTCTCTCTGGGGCAGGACTGATCACGCTTTCCCATGGAGAGAAGGGGCAGATGTGGGTTAGGAGCAGCTTTGGTGTCATCCAGGAGTCTGGTTTTACTGTACCAACAATGCAACTGCCCAGAGAAGGGGAGATGACCAAACTTGGTTTCAGCTGGCTGTATACTGCAGTGGTGGCAAACTGAGCTTGAGAAAAGGGTTAGGGATACTCAGAAGGGTGAAGTGTTGCATTTCAGGGGGTGCTGTGGTGAGGGGGAACAGACAAGTTATGCAATTGCCTTTTCTTCAAAAATGAAGGCAATTTAGTTTTTCTGGGTGGTCACAGGAAAAAAAAAACTCTATTAGCATAAAGGACTATGCCTGTTGGAAGCCCACAGAGATGCCCAGCAGAGCTGAGTGGTACCAGAATAACCACTGGTCTGTACAGACAGACCTAAACTACAAATCCTCTTACCCAAGCACATGTTCCTCATCCCAAGGGCAGTGAGCTGGTGCAGCCTGAGCCCTGCTTAATTACTGAGTAAGGAGAAAACATATGGAAAACCTCAGGATGGGGAAGCAGCACAAAATGTCTCTGTAGAGCGCCTGTGCCAGTAACACTGCCCTGCATCCTGCTAGGAAGCGAGCCAGGGAGAATTGCCTCAGTGAGACGAGCTCTGAAAGCCTTGATTCAATTTATACCCAGCTCAGCTCCACGACTGTCTCTTAGCTGCTTCAAATTACTTTCTTTTTGGCAGCCCAGAAATTAAATGTTAACTCAGAGAACTGTATTAATCTCTATTAGGAGGGAGCTGGAGTCTAAATAGCTCGAACCTAGGCTTTCTGGTGTGTCAACTGAAGCAACATGCATTTATCCAATCTATAAATCAGTTTGTCTGGCAGACCAGCCAAAAGTAGGTGCCACAAAAATACAATAGTCTAAGCAAAATATTTATCTTGAATTTTTTTATGACCTCCATAAAAAAGCCCAAAACAAATATGACAATAAAACTATGACAAAAACTAAGAACTAGTCTGGAAAAGCTAAAAATACTAAAAAAAATTTTAAAATTTATTTATTTTAAGTTGTTTCCCAACACTGCAAAATACAATGGCATACTGCAGGTTTTCTGCTGCTATTATACTGTTATATAAGGGAATTTCCCTTTTAAGTAATTCTTATTTAAGAAAAGAAGCTGAAATTCTTTGCTATAATATACTATGCAGAGAAAATGTTTGCTTGCCATCAAAACCCATTTGTCTTTTTGAGGCAATGACCAGCACAACACGTTCAGGGGAAGGGAAAAAAAGGGCAAGAAGTGCTAAAATGAGCAATTACCAAGGAATCTGCCCCTAGCAAAAGTTGCCTTCTAATCACTGGGCAATTTATTATTATTTAAGATCTAAAGCATGGTGATTTATATCCCTTGTAATTTGTTATTCTACTGAGTGCAAAGCTCGGTGTTTTTTATTATTCATGGGCCTTTTTAAATCTTATTTCTTTGCTGACCTCAATAATAGCAGCTGGGGCAGTAAGTTTCACAAGTTAATTATTGGTTGTGTATAAAGGCCCTTCCTTAAAAGAATTGTATTTTACTTACATTTGCTTCTTAATTTGCTTGATCCTCTCCTATTCCTGCACTCTATGAAAACTTCCTCTATCAGGTTCATTATTCTGCTTTAAATACATCCTCAAAAAATCATTGTTCATTTGTCTTCTTTGTCAGTTCCAAGTCTGTGCATCCCTTTCTGTGCAGACAGAACCTTTGTTGTGACCATTTGTACCATAAATACTTTCTCCATCAGCTGTCCCCTGGCAGGCTTTACCAAGGATCTCCAGGCTGCAGAATTGCTTTGCCCTAGCAAGGTGACCATCGGGATGTTGGTAAACAACAGCAAAGATTCAGGAACTCTTCCCAAATTCTCTTCCTAATTAGGAAGTGAGCCCCTGAGCAGAGCTCTGGACCAGCCACGCTTGCAACCGTCTGCCAGAGCTGTCACAATGGGGAAATGTATTGTCCCTGAACAAATCCTGCCTGACAGTATGGACTGAAAATAGTGCTTTGCTGGAGCTTGCCTCCTTCCATGGCCCTCACTGGAGAGTCTCTCCTCCCACCACCTCCCCTGGCCTTCCTACAGCCCCCTTGGGCCAGGGCTCCTGTCTGCTTCTCCACAGGCACTATTATCAGGGCCAGAGGGCTGGTGTCACTGACACTCAGTGACAATTATAATCACACAATCAATGATTTCACAGTCCTGCCCTATCCCAGGATCACTCTGCTCTTCCTCATCTCACGTGGGAGTTTAATTTCTCACTTAACTGTTTGAGGAGATAGAAACCCTTCTTCCTATTTCATTTAACCCATGTGCCTGACTCCAAGCCTCCTCACATACTGCACCCAGCCCTGGCCCATGCCACCAACCTCCTCCTGATGCAGAAATGCCTCACCTACCCCAGAGCATCTCCCTTCTTTTTGTGGTCTTGAAGAAGGGGCAGTAGAGCAGAGCTGGGATGCCACAGAGCATTTTGTTCCTTGAGTGGTGACTTTTTCCATTGCTGCTTTTAAATGATATGGCCCTGCCACAAGGAGTAATTCTGGCAGATGCTCCATGTAACAGAACTCCAGAGCAATCACCATGTCTCAATGCACAGGCAACAATACCAAGATGCACCCAAACTGCTTTAGCTGCAAAACAGTGTAATCTGGTTACCAAAGATTCAAGAAGTGCCAGTGAAAGATGACAGGAACAAGACTTCCTGACTTGCATTTTGCTCCCTGGTGGTTTCTCTCTTGGAAGTCAACAAAGAGAAGGAGTTCCCATCCCCGCTCCAACCCCATTCCCATCGCCAGCACAACAGTATCTCTGCCTGCAGTTGCTACTGTCTCTACCTTGCTTCAGAAGCAGGGATTAAATGACCCATGAGTATGTATTTGTGGTGGTATGCAGTAAATCAAATATCCATTTGGGCAAGTCTTGTCTGGGCTTCTAATTATCTTGAAGTATTTGATGTTGACAGCTTGGGATCTCATCACAAGTTTTGCATTATGTTAGCTTTCTTTTTCTGTTCTCAGCCTGTTGCCTGGATGTAGTGATATCATTTGAAGGCTGATAGTAATTTTTGAAATAGTAGTTCTGAGTCTTCCCAATTGCACTGAATTGCACAGAAAAGAAACAAAGAATTTAAAGTACTTATTTTACAAGGATTTAAATTAATCTTATTAATTTGGTAGAAAAAATCCAAATGTGCTTTTTATTTACTTGGGCTGATGAGATGATGTGTACATCTCAATCTCATTTCAGAAGCTCAAGTATTTTCCTGATATGACTGAATCCTGCAAGAAATATGAGTATTCATCCAACATTACTGGAAACTCTGTTCTAGTAGTCCTAGGGAAAGTGAGATAGTAGGAGTCAGGGCACATTGGTGAAATGAGCAGTGACCCAGCCACCAGGGCAGGCACAGGCAGGAGATGTAGGTGGACTCAAGGGCAGACCCCTACAACAGGGCCTGGAACTTGTATGAATAGGGAAGGACAGTGAGCAGAGGGTGGCTGTGCAGGGGCATGAGATGTGTGTTTGCATGTTCCTGTGCATGTGTGTGTGGCAGGAACTGTGACCTTGCAAGGGAAGATGCCCCTCAGTGCAAGAGGACACACAGGGGGAAGCACTTTTCCTTGAGTATGGGTAAAAAGAAAAATGGCAAAAGCCCCTTTTATTGCAGCTAACTGCCAGAGACTCCAGGAAAAAGCCAGGAGGTTTTGATATGTTTCTTTAAAGAGGGAAGTTTTATTACTACTTCGGGCAGGCATCCCTGTTGGTTTGTCTGGCTGGGGAGGACCAGTGCAGGGTTTTACAGAACAGCAGACACAGGTTGCTGAGGTGGGAAGGATGGGAGAGTAGGAGACACTGTTTGAAGGAAGTGGTAGAAAGAGTCAATATACCCTAGATAAAAGAGTGACATGGCTGTAAGAAGTGATGTGGCATCTGAAGGCAGTTTGGAATGACAAGACAAGAGACACAGAGCTATGCAGCTCTTCCCTCACTGGGCCACATCTCCTAAGCTGAAAATTTGTGTTGCGTTGGGCAAATACCTGTTTGGACAGTGTGATCTCCCCAGAGCCATAGGATTGATAGGTCACCCCATGATGCTGGCTCAGGCTGGAAAGGGCACAGTAAACCATGACAATCCTGACAGCCCTGCCCAGCTCAGCCCTGTCAGCAGCATCTCCTGGTCTTCAGACATCTTACAGCTCCCTCGAACAAACACCTGACAGTCTCTTGGGGTGCATCTAAGCTACAGTGGAGAATATGCACTAGACTACCTGGATCTAGTTTCTGCCTCTTCCTCAAGCTCACTTGAGAAACAGCCTCCCTCTTCACCTTTCTAAACCACAGCTGGCTGTGCCTCCAACAACACATCCCTGTAAGGGTGTCCAGCAAGGCGGCTACCGACACTGAGGCTTGGGAGGAGCTGACCTCTGTTTGCAGAGCTGCTTCATGAAACAGTGGGCAGTGCTGCAGCACATGGACAAGCTGGGTGAGAGAGAGCTTGCCAGGGCTTTGCTGGGCTGACCAAAGATTTTGTGGATAAACCCCATCACCCTCCAAGAAGTCCTTTCCTACACCCAGTGTGGCCATGGGTGGGGGCCATGCTGAATATATGTTCAAAGGCCTGTCTTGGAGATAAGAGTTATAAAGTAGCGTAAAGAATACCCAGGGAAAATCCAGGAAAGCTCTGGTCCTACAGTGCTGCAGGGGAACAGCAAGTTTGGGGATGTCACAGTTTTACTTTTCCTAATACAATTCTTTGTTCAGTGTTAGAACGAAAGGACCCCAACACTTTTTCCACCTAGAAGTAGCTCCTACTTTATCTTAGCTTGTGTCACGTGTATAATTGAGGAGTGTATCAGAAAAAGAAGCTCAGACTGTTCCATTCGGTCTCAGGACAGGAGAGCTATGAGTGCTGACTCAGGAAGAGCTGCCTTTACTCTAGAAGGAGAGGATTTGTCCACAACCAACAATTAAGATACCATCTCTATTTGATACAAAAATCACTCTTGTAAATGCTCTATAGGGTAATATTTCCCTACAAATGCACCTCAATTCTATTAATGAAATTGTGAGACATTTTTGCAATATTCAGTGCAAGACAGGACATGTATAGCATGCAGGGTGACAGCACCTAGCCTTTTCCCATCTAAGAAAATACCCAGAAATGCTGTACAATGACAGCAAGCCTGACCTTTTCCCAGAGAGCAGCATCAAATTATCAAGTCAGAAAAAAAGAGAAGCAGTCCTTCTAAGAAGGAAAGTGAGCTCTGGAAACCAAGTAATTTGATGCCCTTTAATGTCTACAGCCAAGCTGTGTATTACTTGGAGAAGTAAGGAAAAAAAAAGCGGCAAAAAAAATCAAACCACCTTTCATTCCCATGGGGAGGTCACAGAGTTTATCATGTCCAAAGGCTAACAGCCTGGCCCAGAGGCTACAAAAACCAGCAGGAAGCATTCCCTCAGAAAATGATACATCTTTTCCCCTTCTGTCAGGATTTTGCTTCTCTAATCAGATAAAACCACATATTATATTCAGTACCTTAGAAAAGAAAGATATGAGATGGTGCCTTTTATTCAACTCCTTTAAGGTCTTAAAGAGAACCATAACAAAAAGTCCACTCTACCTGACTGACCACTTCTCTCATCTCATAAAAGATAGGGAAGCTGTTTATGTATTTTCTTTAAACTTTAGCTCAGAAATCAGGTTCTCTCTCTCTCTCTCTTTTTCTTCTTGCAGCTCAGACTTTCAGGCATGCTTCTTGCTGTCATACTTGATGTGAGGCTGAGGTCTTGGAGAAAGCCATCCACCTGTGCCTTGTAGCAGGAGAACCTGTGGAGTACCACTACTACTAGCAAAGCAACCGTGCAGGTGAACCCAAATGTGCTCAGCTTTTTTGCTTCTACACACTGAACTCTCAGCAGTAGAGAGAGACAGTTTCTCAAAAATCATATGACCTTCTTTCTTCAGCAAATGGTAAAGAAATCTCAAAATCCACTTCATTAGTCCTCTCAATGAGCATGAACAAAGCTATCAGAAAGCTACCTTATAGGTCAAAAGAATTAAGCAAACATTTTAGGACTTCTTCATGCACTTTTAGAGGAATAACAGGGGAAAAAATGGTCTTAAAGAGAAGTTTCTATCGCAGAGACATCAAAGCTTTTAAGCTTGGGCTATTGTAATACAAGATGATCCTAAAAATTGCCCCAAAACAACAGCTTGTTAAGCAGGCAGGTACTTACCTGTAAGGCTGAGCAGGCTACAGAGCCCATTTCTACCACAATAGCTACCAGCTATTCTGCTGTGCAAATACTCTCCACTATATGGCTGTAAGCAAGCTCGGATCTCAGCAGAAGGGAGAAAACACCCTTTTGGTCCCTTGACAGCAGCTGCCTGGCATGGAAATGTGGTTTGAACTTGCAGTGGAGAGGCAGGGCTATAACCTAAGAGCTCACTGTGGTTGAACGTGAAGTCAATGAAAGTCAATGTTTACCCCCTTTTTTCAGCTCAAGTTTTGCAGCATTTCTCCAACATTTCCAAGGGAAAAAGAACTATAAACTGCCCAGGAACTCATGTGGACTCAGCTTAAAAAAGGGACAGAAGGACTGCAACTGCCTTTCAGTTCCTATTAAGGCTCCAAACCCTAAAGCTGGAAAAGTGATGATCTGTAAAGGGGATAAGTGTGGCTTGCATCAGCAGAGAAAAAAAAAAACAAAAACACTTCCAGCTCTATATCCCCATGGGAAATTTTGCTTTAGGAAGTTCACAAGCTTATGACAATCACATAGACAAGACTTGGCAAAAGGGAGTGACGGCTCATAAACCATCCATAGAGCCGAAGAAAAATTTGAGTTGTGTCACTGAAAAACTTTTGTTCATGATCTGAGGGTAAGATTTACACTCTTGGGGGAGCAGATTTTTGAGACAAACCAGTCATGGTGGAGTTTTAACTCAATAGCCTGTGGTGGGATAGGAAAAGTGAGGCCTCAAGACATGGAAAGCACTTACAGTCATTCTTTCATTAACGCCCATCTATTGGGACTGTGCTTAAATGAAACCAAGTATGAGCAGATTCTTGCTGTGCACCTTTGACTGTCTTCAGTCAAATGACCCCATAGGACCATAATTACTCCAGAAACTGGCCAGATTCCATGGCTAGGACTGCATGTATAAAAAGGGCTTAAGGCCATCACCAGTGAATTCATTTGCTGAGGCCCTGCCACACTCTGGGAGGCACAGTGCACCTGGTGGCTTTTGAAAGAGGGCTCCCTGCCCCTGCCCTCTCTGTGACTTCTTCTTCCCTCTATAAAATTTGCTTGTGCATCAGAAAAATCCCTCTAGGTACCCTGAGACATCTCAGCAGCTGGAAAGACCTGTGCCCTCTGGGAGAAAGCAAGCCAACCTCATTTAGTTGTTTTTCAGCAGGAGCTAGGGTTATCCTAGCAGTTGAGCCGGTTGCTTGCCAGGAGGAGCAAGGGAAGCTAGGAAGGGAGTTTCTCAGGAAAACCTCAGACTTTGGCTTAAAATATGTGGGACAGGACTTCAGGGATGAAGTTGGGCTGTGAGTCAGGACCTGAAGACAAAATAATTATTGATGCTTGAGCAGCATTTGCAGAGGAGAGAGGAGAGCTGTGGACTCTTCCCAGTTACACCTGGAAGTGATGAGGCACAGAGATGAAATACAACATGTTTTTAGACATCACTGATGTTTCTGCATGAGCCTGGGGTCTCTGAGGACAGCAGGGTTTCAGTCAACATGGGGCTGGGTGCATATTCTGGAGATTTTCAAATGAAGCTTTAATAGGTCTGTCATGCTTATCAGCACCTCTAAGAGCTCTGGGTTTAGATAAGCACTGCAGAGGATGCATATTTAAAAAAAAAAAAAAAGGGAAGATTCTTATTTTTTCATCCATTACTTTACAAGTTTCCTTTTTAACCTCCTCAGGAGGTAAGGCACCTGCTTGTGTATATATGTGTGTGTGTATATGTGTGTGTGTGTGTGTATGTGTGTAAAATCTTTTGCATTCTATCTGAGTTGTGATTAAGTACAAGGCAGTCAATATAACTCATGGAATATATTTCAATTTCTAGATACATAGTGGACAAAAGGTTGTTCAAGACCCTGTCTAGTAGCCCATCTTCTTTCCGTATCTCAGAGAAGAGAGAAGAATCATTAGGAAAGAATATGTATTTTGAATAGTCAGAGTTCTTCATTTTTTCCTGTATGGACATTTTCTTTCTTAAGCTTGCTAGTTTATCCTGAACCCTTGGACTTCAAAAGAAACCCCATATAATTACAGGATTTTTTTTTCCTTTCAACAGTAAAAAGATAATTGAAGGGGGAAACAATCTATTCCTCTTATGAATAATCTTCAGCTTGGGTGTATGACTGCTCTGTGGTCAGCGGTTTGTTGACCACTATGGTCTGACTGTGTTGGCTGTGAGGAGACTCTGGATTCTGAAAATCTCTGTCCTCTTTGCTATGCAGTGATGCCATGAGCTCCATCCCAGCTGCCAAGGTCTGCTCTTGCCCCCAGCACCACAGCTGGAAATTTGGCCTGGGAAATGCTGAGAGCAAAGCGTGTTATGCCAGAGCTCAGCGCTGCAGTGCGTGCCTGGGACAGCTGTCCTGGTGGGAGGAGCAACCTGCCAGAAGAGCACAATTAACCCAAACTGGATCATTACTGAGTGAGCCTACTTGTGTTAAAGTTGTCATGTGCTTGTACTTGCTGTACCACCCCACAGCTCAGTTAATTACTTGTAAAGGTCCTTTGTGATCTCCTCACTTCTTACTGAAAGGTCCTGTAAGGGGCATCACAGATTTAATTAGCTGGACAAAACTTAGCATGGGTATAACTAGGGGGCAAGGCATGACATTTCTGCAAGTGTTACTCATTCAACAGTCTACATTGAATCATGAACTTCTGTAGCTATTTTTGCCTAAATTGTCATCACTGCCAAGAGGAGTCCTGGTATTGCCCAGGTTATTGTGGTCCAAAATAACACATGAGCATGTGGGCTTTGGAAACCTTTTTTATAAACTAGCTTTGGAGTTCAATCACCTGTCTCTATCTGGATTTATAGGCAAGTGGTTTTTTTTTTTTTTTTTTTTTTTTTTTTTTTTTTTTTTTTTTTTTTTTTTGTTAAATGGGTATTTAAAGATGACATGAGAATATAGTTTACTTTGCCTGCCAAATTTTTGTCCCATACTTTCATGGGTTGTGATTGAGGTCTTGCTTCTACTTGTGCTAAAACCAATAAGAGTTGTAGCATTTATTTTGATACTTCTGTGCCCAATGCATTCATATGAGCATTTGCTGGGACCTGGCAGTAAAGACAACTCAGCACCTTTAATCTAAGCAGTGCCTCACAAACATTACCCACACCACCTTTCTGAGGCAGCCATCCACCAAAAATATCTGCAGTTCAACAGCCAGGGAAGCTGGATGGGTTAAATAATCACATTATTATGATAGTCACAGATTAGGGGGCCCACAACTGCTGGCTCTGATTTGGCTTCCCAGTGCTTAACAAATGCACAACAATCCAGCTCCCTCTTCATCCTCTGGCAGGTTTCCTTTGAAGCAGACAGGGCAGAGGAGGCCAGCAGAGAGGATATCCTGTATGAACAGAGGCCTGGAAACCAGGACATGCAAGAATGGAGTGATTTGCCCGGGGTCACGGAGGAAGTCTGTAAGGAGGCAAAAATGTAACCCAGGCTTACTGGGTCTCAGGACCATCCTCTGTTCCAAACAGAGGCCAGAAACTGCACAGGAACCAGGAAGTTTTTAGCTACTGGACACATATTGATATTGTGAAATTCTTGTTTGTTTGGATGACTGTTCCAGTTTCCCTAAAATTGCCAGAAATGTTTTGAAAGCTGGAGTGCCACCCTTTCAGCAAAACACATCCAAGCCTGGGAAAGGGCTGACAGAGGAGCTGAGGGTCCATTACAGCAGGACACTGTACCATAGGGAAGATGTATCTCACAGTAGTCTGAAACCACTGATTTACAGCTCCTTTGCAAATCCCCAGCAAGCCTTTACCCTCTATAGGTCCCCTAGTTCCTCTTCACCCTGAATCAGTTTTCTGTTTTGCTGATAAAGTCATTATCTTTCTTTCTTTCTTTGACCACATTGGGCACCCTGACCTTGCAAAAATGAGACAAAATACCACACAGGGACCTAATGATTTAAATATGAGACTGCACATTTCATCTTGAAATTCAGAGGACCTTATTAAAGTGTGGAGGGGAAACAGACAGAAGTACAGCCTTTTGTGTTTGGTTGGGTACATGTATTATTTATGATGTAGAATGAATGTCTGATTACCTTGAATCTTGATATGTAAGGCAAATGAAGAAACGTTACCTCTTTATATGCAATGCTACAGGAAAGTGGTTTCTTCAAGCCTCTGATGTGGGAAAAGCTGGATTATGGCACATTTCTTATGTTTAATCTGCAGCTGAAAGGTAAACAGGCACAGTTGAATTAACAACAAGGACCTACAGTCATCTGTGGGGCAAATTCCATTGTATTTAACAGTATGGTACCAGAGCTGTATCTACCCAGTACTCGCTGATTAAAACTTCATGTAATGGCAATGTGATTACTGGCAGAGCAGTGACCTTCACCCTTGCAACTCAGCTTCAAGGGCCACAGAGCTCTGCAGCTGAATAATAGACTTGTGTCTGCAGAAGACTTCAGTCATAAAAATCAAGGCACTTCCCTGACTTTGTGATTTTCCCATAATGGCCATCAGGATAGCAGGTGAATTAATCCATTTTTCACACTGCCAAAACGTCCTCTAAATTATTACAGACAAAGAGAGGAAGAGTGTGAATTCATATTTAGTGGGAAAAGACTTGAGTCACCAGCTTGCATACTCTATCTATAATGCCATAAGTAATCATATTGTCAGCAGGTATTTAAAAATAATTTCCACTCCATTCTTTAAGTTACATTTCTTATCACCTAAATGGAGATGCTGACTCCATTTTCTGAGCACAACTAGAGGCTGTGAGAAACGAAGTCCTTCCCTTCCCTTCCCTTCCCTTCCCTTCCCTTCCCTTCCCTTCCCTTCCCTTCCCTTCCCTTCCCTTCCCTTCCCTTCCCTTCCCTTCCCTTCCCTTCCCTTCCCTTCCCTTCCCTTCCCTTCCCTTCCCTTCCCTTCCCTTCCCTTCCCTTCCCTTCCCTTCCCTTCCCTTCCCTTCCCTTCCCTTCCCTTCCCTTCCCTTCCCTTCCCTTCCCTCCCACAGGAGTCCTGACAGCAATAGCTCAACCATTTCCCAGTCACTGCAATGCACAGCTCAGGCATTTTCCTGTTACATACAGTGACCTGTGAGTGTTGCCTGTCTTCCCGGTATGTTTACATAGAGCATATAAAAAAGGACAGAGCACCCACACAGATAGATATACTCCAGCGATGTGAGTTTAAATATAACTAGAGTTTGTAAGGCATTCTAAGGTGAAAAACTTCACATAATTGGTTACTACCCTTAAAATTGTATTTCTTCTCTTTTTTTGCTTAACATACATACAGTGTCTGTAAGCGATGACAACTGAATAGGCCATTATCTCACAGGATAATGGCTTTCTGCTTCTACATCGTGCTGAGTTAAATTGGAGCTACCCAGGTGTGAGCAAGGGAAGGATGTTCATTTCCAAAGCAGAGAGACTCAGAGTGACAGGCTTCTGCTACCAAAGCTTTATTCCTCTCCTGTAAAATGAACTTACGAAGATAGTGTAAAAGTAACTTTTCCTGTTGCAATGTGTTACAAAAAACTGACTCTCATATCTGTTGTCTGCTGCCTCTAGATATCAGCAAAACCATGCCACACGCATGGACTATTTTAGCAGACAACTAAAGTAAATGAAAGCACTTGTCCTCCTCCACCACCAGATTCTGATAGCCTGATCCAGTGAAATTACTAATACCTGAATAATCTCATTGATTTTCTGCAGCTTTTTGGCAGAGCAAAGCACTGGCTGCCATGAGGGCATTTCTACACAGAAGGTGCACTACTGCAAAGGCTTGGCTACACACAAAATTGTAACTACACTAGTATAGTAAAAATGGTTTAATTTCCCTAGGGTAGAAACAGTTACACCAGTATAAAGAAGCTTATTTATGCTTAAATTTCTATTTCCATACAAGCAGGCGAATAAGCTGTACTAGCATAAAGCACCGTTGTGCCAGTACAAGTGTCCCCAGCTAGTGGTTCTATTGGTTTATCTACTTCAGTAAAAAATATCACACCTTGAATGGAAATAGCTCTACCAGTACAAAATCTGAGTCGAACAGGCCTGAGTTAAAAACTTTAAAGACAGTCTCTTTTCCCAACTCCCCTCAATTCTATAAAAACTGTCTTAATAACTAATCCGGACAGATATTTTTTGAGCATTGGCTTGAGCTACCTTTCAGGACTCACTGGCAAATGTGGGTCAAATATTCAGAAGTCAGATAGCATGAATGACAGAGTTTGAAGGGAATATTGTACTTTAATCCTTCTTGTTCTTGTTCTTTTCCTTTCTAAGCAGCAATTAATGCCCTGTGTAGAGATACTGGTGTGGACAGGGGCTGAGTGAGAAGCTGTGCTCACGAGGGCTGCCTGAGCACTGTGCTGACTCAACATCCCTTCTCCTGGAACTGCTCATGCCTTTGGGGCCACTTTGGGTTTCCCTGACTGACCCCACAGCACAGCTGGGGGGACAAAGTAGGAGAGGACGGTGCTGACAGCTCTACCCACACCCCATAGACAGACAAAGGAGTTTCAGAAATCAGGCAGACCAAACCACATGGCAGAACCTGTTCCCTTAAAAACAGAAAAATGCAACCCTCATCATACTGGATACTGGTCTCATGATTTTGTGGGTCTGACTCATCATTCTTCATCTCTGAAAATTCTGCCTCACACACTGAAAAATAAAATCTGCTCCTAGGCACAGGTCAGGTAGAGCTGGGATGTATTTTTTATAAAACCAGGTTTACGTCTTCCATTTGGTATTTCACTGGCAGACTTCAGTGCTGGACTGATTTGCTGCTGTGGAGAATAATGTTGCTTGCTCTTGGGAGGAACCTCCCTTGGCACATTATATCCATTTTTTTTTTTTTTTTACTGCTACCTTTGAATATTGGTGACAATTTAACGTCCTGGACGTAAGAGGCAAAAGGGCATTTTTTGCCATTATTGGTAACAGTGGAAAACTTTCTTCTGGTAAAGGTATGCAAAGGGAACTGGTTGAAATTAGTTTTGAAATCTCATTCACATTGCATCTTTAGACTTGTAACATGATACCTACATTCTGAGAAAAAAAAGAAATCCTCACCTTTTATTCACGGTTTCGGGAACATGCAGCATGTTACTGCACTGGGTTGGACTCTATGCTGTCAATTAGTGCCAGGAAAATCTCTCTGGAAATGAGGTACTGCATCTTGCCATAGACCACATGAGCCTAAGAGCAGCTCTTCCGAATCAAGGCAAAAAAAACCTGGGGGATGAAGGGATGTATAGGTTGTCCCCAATCTCTTTATTTTTGCCTGAGCAATTACTGTGCTCATCGAGTTTTGACTTGTTTTAGAATTGGGCTTAAAATCTTCAGTCTTTCCACTGCAAAAAGAAGGGCAAGTTGTGAGCCTGTGCTCATGTAAGGCTTTTCCTTGAGAACAGGACTTCTCCTGTGCGGGGTCATTTGTTGTGAATTTTATTAGCTGGAAATAGTCTCCATTGCCTCCCAAGTGCGGAGTGTAACACAAGATCCACTCTTAGCAGATCGTGCCTGGTGATTTAGAATGTGCAAATGATTTAAAACGATCTGTGCTTCTCCACCCGGTATTGCCTGCCTGGGCTGCCATCCTGTGTTTACACAGGGGCTAATAGAAAGATCCTTGTTAAAGCACTTGGGCACTGCTGAAGCAGCAGTATCAGGAACCTTCTCCTGTTGGATTTTCCCTTGGGGATAGCAGGCAGTACAGCTACAGGTGGGCAGGAAGCTGTGATGGACATATTGGCTATTAAACTATCAGGGAACTTCTATCACGCAGCAAATCTGTTTTAAATTTAGCAGTGGGATTCCAAATCCCTCTTGTATTATGTGTCTGTTGGAGATGTGTCCCAGTATAGACACAAGTATCTAGGAGCGTTATCTAATATTTCATACTTAGTGCATTTAAGAGAACAGATAAAAACACAAGGGCATGTTAAAGTGTCTGGTATAAAGGCTAGGGGTTACAGCTGTTTTCTCTGCCTCTCTGAAGCTTGAATGATACCAAGAGAGGTTGAGTTTTTTTCTATATGATCCATACATACTGTATTTAGTATATAGGCCAGGAAGTTATGTGACTTGGAAAGCAGAACCAAAGAATGGCACAGGAATCCCAGGCTCCAATTCTGCCTCTGCCACTAACAACCTGGGTGACCTCAGGCAAGTCACACGACTGCTTTGTTCCCATCCTCCTCTTCTGACTTTTCTAGTTTGTAAAGGTCTTTGGGGCAGGGACAGTCACTTATATGGTGATTGCACAGTACCAAACACAGCAGGACTCAGGAGCTCAATTAAGGCTTGTATTTACAAATACAAGTAAATAGTAATATAAATAGAAGGCATTCTGCCTGCTCAGCACACTGCTGCTGCAGAGGATTAACCCATTCCAGAAGTCCAATGTCTTCTTGACCGCTTTGATGCCAGGACAAGATGAATAAAACATGCTACTCATTACTCTTAAAAAGCATTTGCATAAAATATATTGCTATATTTTACTACATTTTCCTGTTATGCAAGCCCACCTTTATGTGGTAAGATTTATTGCATGCTAAGAATTATTGACTTATTTCAGCATGGAAATGACTATTAAGATTGACCTGTCAGCAGTTTTTAATTTAATTGCTCTTTGATCCCTCAGCCTTGAACATATTTGCATTTGCAACTAAGCATCTCTTGGCAACACTTGTAGAATACGGCAGAAGCAAACACTGAGATGTAGTCCTAAGGAAGCCTGTGAGTTTCTCCATTTTTGGATGTAGACCATATTGAGTTACTGTAGGTTTTCAATCTCACTTTACCCTTACAAGTCTGTTTTTGGGGGGCAATAGTACTCCTTTCTTTCCCTAAACTTTTAATCCTACTCTGAGCATAGAATAGGTGGGATCTCAAAGGAACAATTTTCAACCTGAAACCAAAACCAGATATATCTACATCTGCCCATATTCTGTGTTCCCTGCCCACATTAAGTGCACAGGATTCATTCACAAGGGAAGGGGGATGAAACCTGTGGCCACTCTGCATGAAAATATGTCTTAGGTTGCTCTGTAATATAAAGCAAAGGTCTGGAGGATTGATGATTTCCATGGCGTTTATGTGGAAATGTATTACATAGCATCCTCCTCCGTGGGGAAAACCAGTACTACTGCACAACCCAGTGCAAAACTGACCATGTGGAAACAGGTAGGATGATCAGGACTATAAAGGAAAATGAGGATGTGGAACTTCCATCTCCCGAAATGAAAAACTGCTTCCCAGTTTGAACCTGGAAAAATTATCTCTAATGACAGATGCATAGGATAAAACTAGCAAGCTTTAACTTGTATAACTGGGCTTAGAACACTTTGTACGAACATTGGCCCCAGTAGCAGTAAAGCAGTAATTTTACATAACACAGAATTGTTGCTAAATTATTCATCAACACATAAAAATATAACTCTTTGCAGTTCTGCAGCACTGGCTGCCTGCAAATTGCCTCTGACAGTTCCTTCCATAAGTTGGGAAGTTTGGAACATTAGCAGCGAGGCTAATGAATGAGGAGGCATGCACTGTGCAGGCAGCCAAACCACTGCTCTGTGGTGCTGCTGTTTGGGAACATGCCAGGTACACCCACCTCCTGAGCTGACTGAAGGACTGAGGGCTGGATTTTATCAGCAAATGGTCTATACTGGGGAGAGTTTTAGTCTGGTCTTGAGCATGTTAACCCACCAGGTAGATGTATCAGCAGAGATAATGTGCAGTTTCAGGATCTTGTTGGCAAAATTCAGATCTGTCAGTAGTTTTGGTGGACCTACTGCTTACGGAGGCATCTCCTGCATGTCCTTTGCACTGTTAGATGTTGCTGGTGCAGGGAGGGCTGTAGATCTTTGAATTACATGTGGCTTATTCCTAGGCTGTGTCAGAAGGCAGATGCATCCATTTCCCTCTCCTTTCACCATTATCATTATCTCTGGCTTAAGATGAGATTGCACTGGCTACTGGCATCTGGGTGCTGTAGTTGGCACACACTGAATCATGGATCACTCTCCACCTCAACTGCGGTCCGTGTGTGGAGCCTTTGCTCATTGCCACAGCACAGGCACTTGGCTTGCAGTCTTGAGTACTGGCTAAATCAAACCATGTTTTGGCTTATCACAAGGCAAAAAAAGCCGAAACCAGTGACACAATCCATCAGTGGTGCCACCCAAATCAGTACTCTTAAGTTGTGACCCACTTACCCGTGCCAAGCACTACTAGGGACAGATGCCAGTGCTTCTGACAGAAACCCCTCTGTTGAATGCATGGAACAAGACAAAGGAAGCCCACGTCTATTTGCACTGTGTTTGCTTTGTTCCTGTTACAGTAAACACAGGTTCAGATGTAGAAGACAATGATGTTCCACAGTCTTGTTCTTTCAATAAGGTTTCCTTTTCCAGCTCCTGACTTGCAAACTGGACAGTGGTGTTTGTGTATGAATAAATGTCCTCTTTCAGTCTGGTGTTCAACTGCAACACCACTATGCTTTGTTCAGGGGAAAACCTTTTAGGGCTTCAAGCACAATAATGACCTCAGAAAAGAGACATGGCACGTATATGTTTTTATCAGTTCACAGACACAAAAGGAAAGGAAAAAAAAAACCAAAACAAGGGAAAAGAAATTGGCTGAAGATAGCATTATATGGAGCTGGATTTGACATTGCTTCCAGCAGTGACTGTGTATAGCTGCTGTGACTGTGCCAAAACTTAGTCCCTGACTTTCTGGAAGTTCCTATTTTACAGGACAAAAAAAGCTACTGTTAAAAATGGAAAAGGATCCCGTGGTAAAGATGCTTTTTTAACTATTCCTGACCTTCTGAAATGATGAAGGAGACTCTGTGCGCGCGTGCTCCTGTACATATGGAATGAGTGATGGGAGGGAACAGACTATGGAAGTGAGCTTGTTCCTAAACTCCTTAAGTGTGAAAAACACAATATTCCTGTTATGTAGTTCTATTTTCTCCCTCTTTTTGAAGTCTTCAATACTGCAATAAATCAGAAACTGTTTAAACAAGAACAAAAAGTTGGTAGACAAACAGAGGATAGTGGGACTTTGATATCTGGTGCAGCATCATGTAACCTGCTAGTATTTAGGCAAATTATACTTATTAAATAAAGAATTATATTTGGTAACAATAACAAAAAAGAGGTACTTTTTTGCTCTTAGAAAGGGTCGTCCATCTTACTGTACTTTGATGAACAACCCTGAGAGTTCAACCACAGGGAAACTTTCTCCAGCCAAAGGAAGTCATCAGCTGTGAATCAAACTCCATGCCATACTCAGCAACAAAAGGAAAAGCAGATCAAAACAGTGATGCAAAAAATCCAGGTGAACATTACTGAAAAATCAGGAATTCATTTCATTTTGTCTAAAAAAGAACTTTATCATTGCAAAGGTCATTTTCTGCAAGTGGGAAAATACAACCATTATGGCAGCTTAAGCAATATAGCAGGGCCATGGAGTATTTTATTGTGTGTGCTCAGCAGCAACAAATGGAGTAACAATGGGAATAGTCTAATAAATCTTAACAGAAGTCTCACAGGCAAAGCATGTTGGTACACATAATGCATATGTAATCCAGTAGGGGATTAGAGATGAGAAACAATACATGCAAATAAATACTTTACATGTGTCAAAGTTGCTAATTAACAGTTGCAGAAGACAACTATTTTTCATATTGCACCAACAAAGAACCGATTTACAAACATTTCATTCAGACAAACTGTTTCAAATCAAGATTTGTGCAAATCTTTGGATTCAGATTAAACCTTGCTCTTAATGCTAAGCAGCACTCAACAATAGAACTGCTTCTTTCTTTTCTGGAGAGGTTAGAGGGAAAACCATCTCAGGGTGTCGTTTTCCATTGTTTCATAAATGCATCTCTTGTTCCCTTTCTTTCTCCTACACACTGATGGAGTGCCAATTTTTGGCTGTGGCAAATGTAGCATAAATAGTGCAAATTACTTGTACGAGCTGGGAAAGTTGAACCCTGCCCTGTTTGAAACTCTGTAGATTGATGTGCATCTCAAGAGGTCTTTCGGTCCAATACTTTGCATGACTAATGTTAATGGCTGTCTCTATAAAAAAAAAAAAATCTACAATGAACTCCTCTAAGTCAAATAGCTTGTGCAGACAACCAGTATTGTTTAAAATTAAATATCTAATCAGAGAGATCTAATTCTGACTTAATGGTTGATTAATACTCTAAACTCAACTTAAAAAAAAAATAAAATTTAAATGTGTAAAAAAAGGGGAGGGAAGAAGTAGAAATTTTTATTTGAGATATGAGATTAGATTTCTTTAAGCCCTGAACTTTGAATTATACCTGTACAATAAATAAATATATCAAACTCAAATTCTCCATTCAGTTTCTGTGGCGACTGAAGAATGAAGAAAAGGGGAACTCCCCTGTCCTTCCTGCAGCTCTTCAAAAAAGAAAGAAGCTTGCAGATTGTGCCATGACAGGACGTGTCAGGGTGTAACCTGGGCAACATGTACATCTCTAGACACTGGTTGTGTCTGCACTAGCAAACCGTGTGGGACATTAAGAGCAGCCATACAGATGAAAATACTTGGTGTCTTTACCAGACACATTTGAGGGTTTTTAACTCAGGATAAGCTAACCATTATTACTACTAAAAGCGTGAACAGAAAGTTACCATAGGGAAGGGTCATACCCATAACTAGACTTCATTATAAATGGGTTTACAGTATAATCTGCATTCACCTGGGATTAAATTGAGCTCCTACCAAAAGTTCAACAGCACCTGGATGATGGTTTAAGAGCAGATGCAACTCCCATTAACACAAGAAGGGAATGAACACCCAGCCTTATGCTTCCTACTGTAGGCAGCTGTACTCTCCCTCCATTTTCAGTTTGAGACTGAGCCATCAGGGTTTTTGTAATTTTTTTTCTCTGACAAAGTGAGGATGCCATCTTATCTTGTAGCTGTTTTTATAGCTTTTACTCAAAAGTTTATCTATGAATAAAATTTAGAAACTTTAGTTCTATATAGTCCCAGCACCCAGAACCTTTGCATTGTGAAGCCCAGAGGATATTATTGTCAAAAAATCCAGTTTTGAATCCCTTACATTGAAAAGTAAGTACTCATATAACTTATTACACTAAAAGGGCGTTAGGAAGAAGGGCTATGCACCCAGGACCTTCAGGCAACACTAAAAACAAGAAGAAGGAGAGATGCACTGAAATTTGCCTTACAGTAGCCAGCCAAAGGAGTATTTGCTGCTGTGGGGAAGATCTACAAGATCAAACTTATGAGTGACAGAATCCTTTTATGTGATAGCATTTTCAATGTCAGTGCTTTTGATCTCCAGCAAACTGAGAAGACTCTGAAGGCAAAAGGATAATCACAATCAACAGGGGTGATCTTATTTATCCTAGGGTGCAACAGAGCACCTTAATTCTGAATATATAAGCTTCCTTAATGAGGAAATGGAACGTTACCAGTACTCCATCACTGTTGAAATGTATGAACTCATATATTGATCCTACCTGGTGATTTTTATTGCTCTTCTAAACTGTTAGTTGTTGGCACTTTCCTGGCTTGAGATATTTTACGTTAGACTTGAGATACTGACCACAGCATATTGGTTTGCTGAAGTCCATTTCTAGTTCTAATTTCTTTCAGTAACTGGAAAATATTTGACCAAAAGAAGAGCCTTTAAAGTCATGTCAGATTTTGATTTTGTTTTTATTTGTGGCACTAACAGACATCAATATTTTACAATATATAATATATAGTCACATTAAATGCAGATGGCTAAATATTCTTGTGCTTTCAACAGTCCGTAGCTATACATTTTAAATTCCAGTTTAAAGAAAAAATCTGCCACCACAGTAGTCTGTGATTATAAAAATGTAAATATACAAACTTCGTCTTCTTCAGTTTCATTACAATATAGGAAATGTGAAAAAGCATTTTCATTTGTCCTTTTTAAGTTAATCAATTTAACGAAATATTTTCAAAATATGTACAACAACAAATACCAAAGTAGTGAACATTTGAAAAAGGTGCTGCTATAAATACTTGTGAGACGACATACGATAGCCATATGAATTAGAAACCAAGGGCCAACTTATGCATGACCTGAAATATAGACCACAAAAGTCCTGGATACTGACATAAACCAGTTCCACTTCATTTTACAGTGCAGAATGAATTCAACATCTTGGACCTCCATACTCGGAATCTTATTTATAACCTTCACAGTCTGTTGCAAATAGAGATCCTTTAAGGTGGCTCAATATTTTTGAAGTGCCATGTTTGTTACCAGGGTTCAGCATATCTCTGCATATTAGCATTCTATACGTCATATCCCATAAGTAACTTTTCAATAGACACTGTCTCACATTCATTATTGATTGCCAGCTTTCTCAGAGCTCCAGCAGAGAGACAAAGTAAATTTAATTTTAAAAACCAATGACCCCAGCACATGACAATTTAGGTATCATAACTTTTTTCTTGTGATTGGTTTTTATAGATCTTCAGTCTGGTTTTCAGCCTAATCGATTACAGCCCCTCTTGAAATCAAAAAAAGAAGCAAGTAAATAGTTTGAAATAGTTACATATTTTTAGCAGCTGGAAATGAGTATTACTTTTCAGATAGCTAGCAAAGCTTTTCGTTTTGCCCATAAACACAATTAAGTATTAACACAGGACTGCACAGTGTTTATATTCTTATTAACCTGCCAACAAGAATAGTTTATTGGCAACCTTAAATATTCAGAGGCAAAACACAATTCCTTGGCACAGAAGCTTTACAGCAGAGCAACATATTTTCCCCTTAGAACCATTATGCAGGAACACACAGAAAATTAACTACAACTTATTTTGGCTTGTAGTCAAGAGAATAAACTAAACTTCTTGATGCTTTTTGCCACTTCAGACTTTGAATGATGATTATGGGTGCATACGGGGATAGATTTTCCAGTTACTTATTCTTTTTTATATGATTCAAACGAGCAGAGGGACCTGTAACAAAGAAAAGCACATGATCATTCAAGATATTTTTAAACCTCCAACTGTTGACATTGTTAACCAAACATTCTCCTGTGGGGCTGTTCTCAAGCTTGGTCTCTTCATCTGCTCCTTGAGACTACTTAAGCTTATCTGCTTTTTTTTTCCTAGCTATATCACTTGGTCTAATGAAAAGTGCTATCCTTCCCTAAAACCCCCACACCTCATACATTCTTAGGTATTATGTTTGCAATTGTGTGATTTCTGGAGCATAGGTGATGCATTTTTCTGTGATATTCCTTCATTTTGTGGAATGAATAGAAGCCCAGGCTGCAAGTATGCAACATCTGTCAGTCAAAATCTGTTCTATATTGGTGAGCTGTCCCTGGCCATGAAAATCAATTGATGAGTACTTTGCTGCCTGATTGAATGAAGGAAACTCCCAGTGGCTTTGATTCAGGAAAACACTTAAACAAATGCTTATCTTCCTTCCCACTCCCTGGGTCATCTATGCATATGCTTAATTTTAAATACATATGCTAAGGTGCTCTTCCAAATTCAAACTTACTGAGCTTTGATTCTATCAGAGAGATATACATTAAGGTCACCACAAATGCTGAACAGGAATAATGCATTTGATCAGCCTAAATTTTCTATTTTGACTCTTATTCTTGAGGAAAAAAATAGGTCATGGTATAAATTATTAGCAAGGTGAAGAGTTCAAATTATGTTTTATCTTCCAATTCAAACAGAGTAACAACATGCAAATGCCTGCCTCTCACTGTGCATGAGAACTAGAATGCCTTTATAGGCTCATTTGACTACCTGTATATCAAGCTTGGCCAACCTTATCGTTGGGCCTCCTGCCCCATTTCCAGCATACCAAAGCCTACATTAACTGTGGTTTTGAGTCTGTAATTTCTTTCATTGCACCCACAGATATTGATGATAAGAAACAGTATTTGTTCATTCACAATTATACTGATCTGCTTATGTAAGAAGAATAGTCCACTGCTTGACATAAAGGTATGGAACTAGGCCATGCTTCCTAGAAGACACTCAACACACCATAATTCTGATTGATGCGTTACTTGTTGGCAACCAAGTCCAAATTATCCCAGAGAACACAGGGACTCATTGCAATTGGTGCAGTAATTATCTTACCTGGCTCCTTTGATTGCCAACAGAATGATACACTGCAGATATCAAGAGCTGATGTGACCTAATGCTGATGCCAAACATCACCATGAATGCTTGTGGGAACTGTGATAGAGCCAAATTAATTTTTTAAATCTCAGTGAATAAACAGAAAAGGCTCCAATCTTTACTGGAAAATGTGTGGAATCTGCAGAATCTCCCTTGCACATACCATTAATAAATGCAATCACTTTACCAAGGGCAACAGCCTGTTCTTCAGAGATATAACTTGCTTTCTCCACCATGTGCAGACACATTCCCCTGCAATATTTCTACCAAATTCCTGGGTACAACTCTACCTAAAATGAGCAAATGGCATATAAGCAAAAGCAACTTTTATAGTTTCCTTTTGTTGAGTAAGACTTTTTATCCTGCATGGACTTGTGCTGCAACTATACCTACAGCTAGACATCTAATGGGTTATTTGCATGTGTAGTTATGGGGTTTTTTTCCACAAATAATCATGGTAAATCCCAAGGCAAGTTACATAAACACAAAAATACACATGCATTGATATAGAGAATTTCAGACATCTAGCTATGTTATCTTACATTTTATGAGATGGCAAATAGGAAGTTAAAAACTGCACATTTAGATCTTAACTATATGACACTGTTTGACACTATTTAAGGAAAACACTAGTTCACTTTTAAAATCAGAATGTTAAATGGTAGAGCTCTATGGCCTGAGTTTTGTCCATGAGATTTAGCTAAAATTTGGTCTCAGATGAGCTGTTGACTTCCTAGACCAACTGATTCTCTTTTGCACGTAGGGCAGACCCCATGGCTGGGACAGCCTCCTTGCTAGTGAGACATGTTCATTTCTTGTAAGTAAGCACCAAAGGCACCAGGGAACCCATCATGGCTGGTGACTTTACTTGAGGCCACCTCTCTGACTTGCTGTTATATTTCGGATGTGTTGGACACCTGTCAGGTTCCTTGACTGGCCATTTCAAAAATGAAGAAAAAGGTTACTTCCTTGCACATTGTCAAGTCTTCTCTGGGTTGGTAAATTCATCCCATTCCTGTAATACATCTGTGTCTTCCTTTGTTTTGGGTAGAACCTGTAGTGTAACCACTTTCTGGCAGGTCTCTGGACTGCCCTGCACTGGAGACAAACCATTTGACTCAGCAGGCTCAACTGGGCTTGGCACCTGCAAGAATTTTCCTTCAGGAGTCTATGGACAGCAACAGTGTGCAATAAAACAGAAGCCATTTCTTCAAAACAAAGAGTGATTTATTTGCCAAAACAGGCACGGTACTCCAAAAAATGGATTAAGGAAGAATGAGGAGAGCTATGCATGTACTATCTTACCTCTACTTGGCATTTCCCTCAAGCATCTATTTCTGCTCTGGGTTCTTTTGGCTGACCCAGTTAGAGACTGTGCTGTGCAGACCCTGACTCTCAGCTAAGCAAGGTCAGCCTGCAGCAACTTCTCTCCTCATTTCCTGCGTAGCAAATCTTTTAACCTTAAAGTTCATGACTTTAGCAAACAGCTGTGTAATCAGGGGAGGAGTGGAGGAGCTGCCTTTTCACAGATATTATTTGAGCTCAAATGTTTGTTGGGATGCTCCTTATCTAGGCAATTGGTTGCTTTTTACATTTGCTTCCCCTGACAGCTATGTTTGATCTACTTCCATTGCAACTAACCCCACATAAATAAGCACCGAGTCACACATAATTATGCAACACAGATTCTTCCCAGTTCTCTACAATATTAGCTAAATAAATGACTTTGCTGTCAGCAACACAGATTTTTCCCAGTTCTCCACAATATTAGCTAAATAAATTACTTCGCTGTCAGAAGCCTTTGTCCCAGAAGACTTGGAGAAGACAATGGAAGAGAAACAGATGCCATTACTGAACTGAACTACCTACTCTGCTGTCTAGTTGCTGCAACCAAAATCTTCCAGAAAGCAAAGCCAAAAACAGCGCTGTGCTCATATCTCCAAATCACAACATCATGGAACTTTGACAGAGGAGGCAAAACAAAGAAAAAAGTTTGCTTCAGCCCTGGCACAAAGCAACCTGTCAGCCACTGCTTACAAAAAACTCAGTGTTCCTTAGACATGGGTAAAGGAAGGAAACCCTGATATTCAGCTATTATGTATTCTCTCTCCTCTATGGATTTAACTTTTGCTGACACAAGTTGTCCAACTGCAGGAAAGGATCGGAATTTGGCATTTAGTATAATGCATAAAACTAGAAGAGATATTGAAACACATTGGCTAGAAAGCCTTTTCAGAAATCTGAAAACATTTTTACTTTAATCAGTTATCAAGGGCATGAGATCTCAGATGTCAAAGTGTCATGATGACTTTGGCATACATAAGACTAGCTTGCATATCCAATATCTGGAAGGACAGCACAGTAATAAGAAAATCATACTCTGTCTTGGACAAAACTCTTTTATTTTCGTAAGAGACCTATATAATGAGATGTACTCTTCTGTTGTTTCAATGTCAAAAGTAGCAAAAATTATTCTATCTTGGAACTGATGCAAGGCAGGCACAGTATTTAGCAGAATACATCAGTCTATCTGGTGTACTTTCATGACCTGCACTGGTTATCCAAGTGTTTTGAAATAAATCCCTGAAGATATGATAAAGACTTGTTTTCATGAGTAGAGCTATGGATCTCCTCAGAGACTTCTGCAAGAGCAATGCAGTTGGAAGAATAAGAAATTTGGAAGTATCTAGAAAACAACTGCAGGAAGTACCCTTGAATGTCCAAGTCCCATTTTTTTCTGTCAGTTGGTGAAGTGGGGAAATAAAGGCAGGCCTGACTTCTTCATAATTTGCAGTCTTAGAATCACAGAATTTCTCAAATGGAAGAGACCCATAAGGACCATTCCAACTGCCTGCTCCTCCCAGGACTGCCTAAAACTAAACCAAATGATTAGGAGCATTGTCCAGCTGCTCCTTCAACTCTGTCAGGCTCGGTGCTGTGACCACTTCCCTGGGGAGCCTGTTCCAGTAACTGACCACCCTCTGGGTGAAGAACGTTTTCCTACTGCTGTATGAACTTCCCCTGACACAGGTGCATTCCATTCCCTTGGGATTTATTGCTGGCCACCACAGAGAGGAGACCATGCCCATCCCTCAGCTACCCTCCTCAAGGAAGGCACTGACTGCAATGAGGTTGCTACTCAGCCTTCTCCAAGCTGAATAAACTAAGTGTGAACTCAGCCCTAATCTTCAGAAACATATAGATAAAATAGATGTAATTTTTCACATGAAAAATTAACTGCACATCCAGATTCCTGATGTAATCAGAACATGCTGATGTAAATTTCCCTGAAACACTGATTTGTTTGTGACCTTTGTATGATTCTGTGAAATTTCTGGTTTATCAGAAACCAGATTTTTTTGACAATTTTTGAATGTTAAAATTTGAGTGCATTTTAAAATTATTTAAAAGAGGAATAGTGAGAAGGTTATTTACCCATTTATGGTTGGCATCAGCTAACTCATGTGTTGGGAAAACTACATCTACTTTTTTATATTCCTTTAAGTCCTTGGATCAAAGTCTATTCTTGGATACTGCAGTGTAATACTGGGATGCTTCCACTCAGGACAATTGATCTTCTTCTCTTTACCAAGAAGCACAGTGTAATTTGAGATTGGGAAGAATAAACTTTGATCAAAGAGAAAAGCGAAATTACTCCAAAAATCACACACACAGGCAACTGGGCATTTAGCCACCTGGGAGTTGGCTGATTCTCATCTAACCACAAAAGTGAAACACACATCATTCAATTAACAAAGTTCAGGCAGACATTAAATTGACCTCACAGTTTTACTAACAGCTCTCAGCACATGTGATCAAGGTTTAAGTGTTGAGGATCAAGGTCTAGGACACACTACTGAAATTAGGAGAGAATATTTATTTATACTCACTTCAGGGTCTCATATCTGATCCTTCTTAGGCTCACCTTGTCTAAAGGACATCCAGTATTATCTCAGATAATACAGAATGAAAAGGTCATGAAAATGCCATCTGAAATTATAGTCATGCTCTTGATGGTCTCTTTAATAAAACACATTGTCTGTTCACATGGTTGCATATAGGCATGGGTGTGTTCCATTAGCTGTTCAAAGGTTTCAAATACATTCCCAATCTTTGATTCAGTTAGAGGAAATAGCGCATGTATCTTCTTCTGATGGAAGGAAGAAATTTGTGCCTAGAACAGCTAAAAAATGGTTCTGAAAACACAAGCAAGCATTGGTTGTTTCATTCACAATAAAATATAAAAGTACATTTACCTTTCTTAATTTTGCTGCTCCAGCACCAGAGCGAATGGCCTCCAATAGAGCTTGCCTTGCCTCCTTTGGATTCCCTGAAGCTGTGGAAGAGGATTTAGGAGCTACTGCTGACAGCTGAATGGGAGGTGGTGGCGGCGGCTGGGCAGGGGCAGGTGGGATACACAGCTGCTCTTCCTGAAGGTCTTCTGCCTTCTGCAAGGATCGTTCTGCATCCCTAAAGTGCTGCAGCTCTTGGGAGGCCACTGAGGAGATCTGCTCATCATGCAGTTGAAAGAAGGTGGTTAATATTAAGCATGGCTAAACTGTAATTATTTGACATTTGATGCACTTTCAGTACCCAGATTTCACTTTTCTTGGATGATGTAAAACCTGTAGAACTTTTGTTTGCTCATGGGGTTGAACATCTGTTATTACTCACTCACATCACTCAGCTGGGCTGATTACCAGCATCGAGAACTTGGCATTGAGTTGTCTCAGAAACTCAATCTTTATTTACTGTGAGCTTCAGCATCCTGTAACTCTTCTTGGCATGTAAGGTAAGAGAGAAAGTTGGACTTGGTATTAATTTGGAAACAACCACAAGGGTTTTGGAATCAAGGAAGATATATTATGCCTGCAGTAGCCACCCAGGAATATGATTACTTTTTGCAGTCGGGGCTGCACAGAAATAATCTCAGATGACAGGGAAGCTCTTCCAGATCTGAGCTCTCAGACATAGCTTCACTGAAAAAAAAGCCATTAAACCTAAAGTTTCCAGCCATACTTTAAAAAAGGAAAAAAAAAAAAAAAGACCAGAGAGAGCCACGTGAAAGCACTGAGAATGAAATCAATCGATTCTTCCAAGTATGTTTCTGTGGAATTTCAGAAACTAAAATTTCTGCACAAATTACCAGCTTGGAAACTCATCCTACTTTAAATGCACGCAGGCAAAGAAGACAGTCTTTCAGACTAAGCCAGCTTTTCCATCAACTGTGTCAAGAGATACTTTTGCCATTAATACCATTACTAGTAATAATCATGATGAATTGTTAATAATTACAACGATTCAGCAATTATTAGGAAATTCAGTACTATAGGCCAAATTCAGTACTATGTTTCCAAGCAGATCTACTATAATTCTTTTCTCAGACAAACTGCAGCACAGAGCTTCTCTGATGAAAAATTAAAGGATACATCTCCCCTTAAATAATCCACAGAGAGCTCCTGAATTCCTATACATTTATACACACACAGTATATATATGAGCATCATGTCATGTTGGGTAAAAGGCAAACATCTGAGGCAATATGAAAGGGACAACACATCTGTATTACACCCTATGCACACACAAACACGCTGATTTAACTAGCACAGGTGACATGGTGTGAAAAAGCACACTGTTTCTAGGCAACTTCCTTTAAAATCATGGCAAAAACTTCTCTGCCAGAGGAAAGCATTCCAAAAAGTCTCTGTGATGACTTCATTGTCAGAGCCTCTTTTACACAAATTGCTATTTATTCCTAATGAGTGCAGAATGCAGTTAAGTATGTGTGAAGATTGCTGCTGCTTAGCACATCCTGCTCACAGGCTCAGAGGAAGCTGTGCCCTACCTGCAGCAAGGGCAGTAGGATATTTGAGGGGTGAAGTAATTCCCTAACACAGGCAAGAGAATTTTTCTATCTCATGCCAGCTATCTGGATATGTGCTAATGAACTGAGTCATTGCTCGAGGGAAATGGGAACCTCCTTGCCAAGGACACATCTTTGGCCGGATTAGTCAACTGAGTGAAAACTAAGGCTAGAACAATGCAGGTTTTGGCTATTAGGAATAAGAGATTCTTTAATGATTAGATAAATCTTTCAGAGAGAAGGAATTATCCTGCTGTGGTGAATGTTGATGAAACATCAACATCAACTACTTGCATACAACTTGCATCATGTTAGCAGATAAACAGCATGTGTGAAGAAGCCCTAATGTGTTTTCAGGAAGCTGGGTTGGATATATATGGTAGGAAATGCAAATATATTAATCCAACTGCAAATTGCTAAAGTACAGCTTCTCTTTGCAGAGAAGCTGTGGATGCCCCATCCCCTGCTGGTGTTCAAGGCCTGGTTGGATGGGGCCTTGAGCAACCTGGTCTAATGAGAGATGTCCCTGCCCGAAGCAGAGGCATTGGAACTAGATAATGCTTAAGTCTTTTCCAACCAAAATCATTCTAAAAATAGACCCCATCTAAATGTGAAAATGATGAACGTTTGATGTCTTCTATGTACACTCCCTGTAATTGGTTTGAATTTCTACATGTCTCTTTCTAAGCTAAAAGCACACTATTTGAAAGACTTTTAAGTTTTATAGCAGGGAATAGGATAGAACCTGCTATGCTCTCTGCCGAAGTCAGATCCAGTCTTCTGGGATGTGGTTACCCCCTCAACTTCTCTCTTTGCAGCACATTTTGTTTTGTGAGATATTTGAGTTTATTCAAAATACTCAGAAGGAAAAGACTGCACTTCAAAGATCTTTTACTATCTTGATTCCTTACCTTTTTTAGCTTTGAGGTGCCACTGTGGCCTCTAATTGCCGCTAGTAGTGCTGAGCGCTCATTCTCTGGCTCATTGTATGAGGGTTTCCTGTGATTGCCATTTAGTGCACTGTTCGAAACCTAGAATATGAAGGGAATAAACCTCACATTGTTATTAGATATTTACTTAGAGATACCTTGGAAACACTTTTTAGCACTTGTATCAGAATGCCAACTACGAAGACTAATAGGTTTGGGGTTTTTTGGGCCTGCTTGTAAAACCTTATTCACACTGAACAGTAATGGTATGTGTAGATAGTAATTCTATACTTAGAGATGCAGTCCATATCCCCTGAGCATGAAGTCAGTGGCACACTGTTATCCCCTAGTAAAACAAAATGCAATTTTCTTTCACTGCAGGTATTTACAAGTTTTCTCTAAACTGTGTGTTCCTGTTTTTACATAACACACTGAAATGAGGGTTTGGCTCTTAGACTAACCTCAATTACCTCTCCTTTATCTGTGTCTATGCACCCTCTGCCTCCTCCAGCTAGTGCAGCACCCATGATGTTGTATAATATACAGGATGTGCAGAATAAGCACCAGCTTGGTCTGCACTTTGCTATTGTAAATTTTTCAAATGCCTTGTGTTCTGCAGCTCACCAGCAACTGTACAAGTTACCAAACCCTCGTGTCTGACAGAGTGAATATAGGGCTCTGCAGTCTGATCAGGTTAAAAAAGGTTTCCACTTTACCTTTCTGAGTTTCTCCTTTCCCCCTCCTGTTTGAATGGCTTCCATTAGGGCACTGTGCAATGATGTGTCTTTTGGAACTGGTTTTTGAATGACAGGCTTGAACTTCTTCTTTGGTCCGAAAATATTGGTCTGCACATTAACATCCAGTTCACCAACAGTATTAACATCTGAATCATCAGGTTTCTCCTCCTGTTCTGACTCTGCATTTGCTGCTGCACCATTTAGCTCAGCTGAAGCTTTAAGTGAACTAACTTGTACACCATTAGCAGGACGCCATTTGGTGACTCGCAGAGATGTGCTCAAAGAGGATGGGACTCCTTGGAGATCAGGAGACTTAAGAGATGAGGCTGAATTAGTATGGGTCAAAGTCTCACATTTCTGGTCAAACACAGTCTTTTTCTCTGCTACACTTTGTTTGCTGTTTAAACCATGATCATCTTCTGCACTGTTGTTATCCTTTGAAGAGGATTTAGTAAGTGGGACACTTGCATTCTTTTTATAGAAACTCACAGGAGTTGCTTGATTTGGTGCCCTGATATTAACTACTTTGTTCTCCATGCCAGAATTATCACCAGGTGTAAATCTGTGGGATGCTTTCTGACTGGAAGCAAAAATACTTGAAAGTGTTTCTCTTGTTTCTGCTGATTCTGTTTCCACAGGGCTATATTTGGCCACAATAATACATCTTTTTGGTGAAACTTCTGCTTCATTCTTAACCTCTCCTGCCCCTTGCTTGTTTTCATCTTTCTCATTATATTCCATAGTGTCAGATTTAAAGTTAGTTGCACTGATGTGTCTTGCAATGGCAGAGGCAACATACTGACTTGAAGTTCTCCTGTGTGGCTTTACGAATGGGAGTTCTAGCTTGTCCTTACTAACAGCTGGGGCTGCTGGTGGTGTTACCTGGGACTGTGTAGCTGAAAGAGCTGGTTTGGTCCTTTCATTCTCAGATTGTCTTTCAGCTGCCTGGGTAGTAACAGTTTGTGGTGCTGCAGGTTTTGAAGCTGCAAGACATACAGGTTTGTGTTCATGTTTTATAGTAAAGGGCTTAGAGTTTGTGATTGCAGACTTTTTAGGAAAATGCTCAGCAGAGTCATCACTTTGTTTTTCCATAGAACTTGACCTCCAGAATGCCTTCACCCTCCCAATATGAATTTCCTCATTTTCATCAGAAGAAGAACCTTGTACATACTTACTAACACTGGTGTTTGGGCCTATAAGATTGCCTAGTTCATCTATCTTAATGGCACCAGTAGAGAGTGAAACTCCTCTATCAAAATGTCTTACTTCAGGTTTGGGAGGGACAACTTTAAAGGTTGTCAGACCCATTTTAGGTTCATAGCTTGATCCTGAATTCTGGGCACGATGACACCATGTGGGTGTTGATGGGACTTCTACCTCTGGTTTTTTTGCTGGTGGCCATTTGATTTCTAACTCTGATTTACTTTTTTTCAGAGATCTCTCTCTGCTACTACATTCATTAACTGGATTCAGCTTCTCTTTTGCTGTACTGATTTCAGTTGTGGCTTTGGAGTGAGACGGACTCAGCTTGGATTTGCATTCCTCAGACTTCACACCATGTTTAGGAGAAGATTCCAGTCTTAAGTTCTTTTCATTTCTTTTTTCAAAGGAGGAGGTGAGAGATTCAAACATATCTCTCCTCTGTTCCACAGGCAAGTGAATGAATTCATTTTCAGATCGTTGCTGATATATTAGGTCCTTGCATACAGCTCCACCATCTGTGTGTCCCTTATCAAAGGAACCTGCATTGTTGTTTTTATTTGTGAAATTTCTTGCATTAACAGAGTCAGCTGAGATATTCTGCGAAACCCTAATCTCTGTCTCTTGATTTTCATCTGAGTTAGAGGTGCTAACTTCTGGAGCATCATCTATGATTGTCACCGGAACAGAAATGGAAACATCTTGGGTGGCCTCAACTTTTCTTATATACGGGTTAAAGGCTTCACTGGTGTAGTCAGAGTCAGAGTTACTGACGTCATCCACTGCTGCAAAATACACATACAATGTTACATATAGACAGTATTTAGCCAGTACAAGTTTAAGCAAACGGTATTTTAGTTACACTTAAAGTAACAGGCTTTTATTTATGCCTGTATTACAAAAAAAGGAGACGTCTGGGTCCTTCTTATTGTCTGTTTGCTGATTAGGATTGGCAAAATATTCCTGCAGTCCTCCTGCTTCAGCCAGTAGGAAACACACAAATGTAGCTGAAAGCAGAATTTCATCTATTGTTCAAACCTTATCTTCGACTAACTTATCTAAGTGATAAACATTTCACCACATGACTCCAAAGGAGAAACATTTCTAAGAAACAGCAAGCAACTCCAAATTATGTTTCCCAGACCTGGTTAGTAATAACAGCCCAGCTGAAGGATTTCCTTAAACAAGCAAACAAAGAAACAGTACTTTTATTTTTTCTCCATTCTTCTCACCCTTTATTACCAGTGACTCCAGAAGCCTCATTGTGCAAGAGGGCTGTATATCCTCTCAAATTTGCTGGTATAAATCAAAGGTTACAACACAAGCTAAGGAATTGCTGTGTCTGAGAACTCACAAGAAATCAAATCAGACTCAAGTCCATTGCAGAGAAGTATTACAATGAAGATGGGAAGTTAAAAAAGAAGTATTCAATGTCATTTGTTGACAGACCAATAATAGAGAAGTATTTTTAATTCACAGTAGGAAAAAGAGGAGCACAATATGACATTTTATCTCTTCCCACTGCTTCATGTTTTTCCATTTTTAACTTTTAAATATGCCTGTTAATGCAGAAGAGACACTGGGTACAAAAATATTCCATCCTTTTCCACTTTATAATGATAAAATAAAAACAGAGGGATTCTTCATTAAACACAGAGCTAAATTCACAACTGACTTAGCTTCACTGAAGTCAATGAAATTATGCTAAATTTGGCCTATAAAACACGTCCATTGACTGCTGTTCCTCTCTTTGCGGTAAAAGACACTGAAATACAATGACAATCTGATATGCAGTTTGAAAAATATTCAGTGGGAGCCTATAAAAGGTGTCTGCTCCTGAAGCAAATGAGCCATTTTGGGGGAACCACATTCTATCTCACACTCATGAGTTTTTCCTCGTGATCTCTGTGAGAAACACACAGAATGTCTCAAGAGTACAGCTTGATTTTGCATCCACTGGCTATGTCTCTGTCTTTTGTGCTTCAGAGGTAACACACACTTTCCTACCTTCTAAATCTTCATCCAGGTCAGCCAAAGTCTGCTGGAGCTGTGCTGCAATGACTGTATCTTCATTCTCATGCTTAGCCAAAGCCATTGCTTCATCTTGCCTGCCAAAGGAAAGAGGAAAAAAATCATTGGGTCTCTCCCCTTCCTTTCACTTTGCACTGTTGCTCTGAAATGCACTATAATTTCAGCCTCTTTGCTCCCACTGGGGTTCTGAAACTCATTCCCCAAAGTATGGAAAATGTGTAGCCTTACACACAAACCACCATTCCGACACATCCCCATCTAGGAAAGATCTCGGTGATGCTTGAGCATATCCAGTGTGTTGGTAATCAAAAAATTAAGATTAATAAAGCCTGCAAAGAAATGGCTTCAGTGTGAAGTACGCACTTCAGCTGGACTGCAGAAACACAGCATATGCCAGGACAAAAGTTTTGCATATCCATACAATTTTAAGGCAGACCACTAACCATCCTGTGCACCCACTGTAACAATATATGTGCACCTTAATTAAATAAAAATTGCATGGTAATGAAAAATAAATACATCCAAAGTACTGTTAGACAATCACTCTGCATCTTGAGGTGTGGGAGGGAGTGAAAGCAGTTTCTAATGAAACATATCTAGGGACCTGATTTTGCCAGAAAACTGATGAAACTGTACAATGACCTAAGAGAAGTCTGAAATCAGAATGAGTGCCAAGTGTTGATTTGTCTTATTAAAAGAAGAGAAACAAAAGAAAATGAAACAAAAAAATCCTAAAAAACCCCCCCTAAAATTAAAAAACAAAACCAAGAACAAACAACAATGAACCAACAACAAAAAAACCACCTGTATGGCAACCTGGTACACCAAGTCCTCCTTTTTCTTAGAGGAAAATCTTGATTGGTAGAACATTTTTATCTAAGTCATTGAAACTCTAATTTCACATTGAACAATTTACTTCTTTCAGTTACCTGACTCAAATTTAAGATTTTGTGGTCTGTGACACTGCATTTAAGACTTGTCCTTTTGATAGCCATTTGACAAAGTATCTTTCCATTCTAGCCACACTTTAACTGTAGCTGGGTGAAGGAGATTTGCCCTTTTCAAGATCATACCACTAAATTGCACAGATACAGTAACAGATAATAGATTTTTTTGTTAGTTTACCAAACACTACCTGAAAAATACAGTTTTCTTCTTCCCTTTAAAATAGTAATCTGAATAAAAAATTAGGGGTGTTTTCCTGACATTGATTTAAATTTTGTCCAACAATGTAGCTTCATTTTTTGCTACTTTGTTGTTTGATTTTTCCCTTGCTCACACAAAGAGCAAATGAAAAGACATGTTGAGGCATCAGGTATTTTTTTTACTTCATTATTTATTTAGCATTCACCTCTCCTTTATGTCTTTTGTAGTAGTCCTGCAGCCTGATCCTTCTACTTTTACCTAAAATGTCTGACACTTACAAAGCTGACTTCATGTATGTGGTATCAATGAAAACAACATACACCTCCAAGGAAGCCTTCCAAAACTGTCATATGCACATTCTTGTGTATCTGAATACACAGATGGGATTAATTCAAGACAACAATGCTTAATACGTGACTAAGAGGCTTCCTAAACTGGAATCTAATAGAGAAATCAGGATTGGTTGTTTTAAATACAGAGGAAGAGACAGGGTGCTCTGTGACTGGAATAAAATTTCTTCCAGTATCTGCCACTGACCTGAGCTTTGACAGGCCTTGAACACCCCCACAAGCCAGTGTGATCTAATGATGCTCAGGCTCAACATTCACACTGCAAGATTCATGGTGAACTAAGTTTTCCCCCCTGACAGATTATGAGGATGGTGGAGCAAATCAATTGAAGTCTCCAGTGCAGGCACCTGGCGCTGTAGGACTGCAGTCCCTCTGTACCCTGAGGCACACACACTCACACACACACACAATCATAAATCAATGAGATTACTCATCTGAGCAATCTGACAAAAAGATTTACACTTACTGCAGCATCCAAATTGGGAGAGAAGACTGGCTAACAAAACTCTCAATGTGAAGATGGCAGAAAGAATGAACTAACTGAATTTCATGTTGTTCTTGCAGTGAAAAGTTTCATAAAATTATATAAAAATACTCTTCTCTGAGTATATTTTAAAACAATTCATTTGCAAACTCAGAGAGAGCACTTCCAATAGGAGAACCATTCAAACTGTGTGCCAGCTAAGCAACAGGTCTATCCATCACAGAAAGCAAATACTACTTTCTTCTTTACAGAGCTGGTCTTGCAGAATAGTTGCACATAGCTGGAGGCAAGTAAGTGACACACACCGAGACTCGTTCTCTGACCTACTGTGGAGAAGTTGTTTCCAAAGCCTTGGAAGAAAAATCTGTAAACTCACGAGACCTAATTTCGTGCAGGCTATGCCAGCTCACAACCCTTTTGGGGCCTGATTATATTTTCCTGTCTATTGCCTGACTCTTCTACAATAGAGCCAAAAATCTGTACTACTAAGGTTGTCCGTGCTGGAATTTCTACAGGAAAAAAGAGGGTTGAGAATTTTATGAGAATTTTATCTCAAAAAACATATTTGGGATGGGAACAAACATTCCTGGGCTTCAAACATGTAGTGTAGGTCCATTGCACTGCACTGACTGGTTCTTTTCTCATGTCTATCAGTGGGAATCTTTTGATGACTCCTCACAGCAAAATTATTCTCTCCTTGCTGGGCACAACAGTCAGCAGTGGTCTCTTTCATTATCCTCTGTGCACTTAAGCAGTGACTATACATAATTTGCCTCTCAATCTCTGCTTCAATCTCTTTACTTAGACAACTGGGATAATATTATCCAATTCACAGAATTTTTCTGAAAGAAAGAGAACAATGCATTGAAAATGAAAGGATTCTTATTTGCTGCTACAGAGGGAGCTTCACAAAAAGCAGATATTTTCTTTTGCATTTCTAAATCTCTAAAAGAGCTACTGTTCGGTGCATCTCCAAACTTGCCTACAAAGCAAGCCAGAAGGTATAGATTAATCACAAGGGCTTTTCTTAAAATTCTTACCACTGGGAATTTAGAATGGGCTATGTGTTTTGTGAGGTGAAGGTCTGCTAGTTTCCAGTAGCTCACATGACTTACAAATACGCCTAACAAGACTCTTTCTCACAGGAAAAGGAAAACAAAAGGGCCTCAATTTTTCTTTTTTCCATAGCCTTCTTCCCTTCTAACCCTACACACTTTTCTTTTGTTGACAGCTGTTCTGGCCAGAAGCCAAGGAAAATATGAGTTATTTCAATACCATGTTTTACATTCTGGATAAACATTACCAGTGGTATTTTCTCATACATGTGCTTTTTTTTGACTTAGGGAAGAACTTGATAACCTTTACGCTGCCTTCCTGGTTAAAACATGAGGTGCTAAAAATACAGCACTGGTGAGCATTTAGCCCAAGCTCGAAATGGCAAATATGCACGGTTCCTGGAAGCCTGCGCACATATTACTTATGTAGATTAGCAGAGATTTGTGCAAGAGCACAGAATGAAGCAAAGTGACTACTAAACTACAGCATTTAATGTTCCACTGAGCTCAGGCTACAACGCCTAATTACTCCTTGGCAGTCATTTGCGCAGTTGGAGACAAAATGAAACTTACAGCAGCATTTTACCAAATTAGTGCCATGGGAGACATACATTTATGAGAAGGTTTACATTCTAAGAAAGAGAGAAATGTCTCTGATAAAACTAGCTGGAAATGCTGCATAAAAAACCCCCCGAACTGGTGGTAAGACAAGGGATTTGCAATGAGAGAAGCTGCCATTTTGTTATAGTCAAAGGAGCTTTACCTGTGGGTCCATAAATGATAAATCTGACCCAAGTTTCTCTGAGTACTTCTTGGGAGTTCTGGTATGGCACCAGAAGTAGAGACCACACCTCCCACCATAACTGCTTAAATGCAACACAGACCTATGTAAACTGCAGAAAAGGACAGAGGAAGGCATTCAGTTATCCAAATGCAGATACTTGGTGGCATTTTTGATGCTGTAGGATATTCAAGACATCTGTCTGGGGCTCTTAGACTTAATATAGAAGACATGGAAACTTATGTCCTACCTGAATGCCAACAGGTAAGAAGAAACCTAGTAGTAGGCAATATCTCAGGTTAACTGAATGTGATTTGCAATCTCACTCATTTTACACAATATTTGCTATTCTGAAAGACTTGAAAACACGGCTCCTGTAAACCTGTTCCTAGATGGGTTCAGAAGACAGAGCCATTGCAAATAAGTCAAATCCATACAGGCACAGTGTGCAGTAGGACATCCAGGGAAGTAGTGACAACTGTGAGGCACATTGAGAGCATTCAGCTTCTCAAATGAGCCTTGGGGAGCTATGAGGGACTGACCTACATGGAAAACTGACATGGTTATTCCAGTTCCAAAGACTGGGCTTTGGAACATTTAGGCTCCCCTCCCAGCTCTGACACTCATCCCAGTTTGGTCTTGGGGAATTACATTAACCCATCTTTTTGTATCCAAATTTTTCCTCTTTAAAATGAATCCATGATATTCACCTCTTACACAAATGCTGCAAAGATAAATGCTTCTACTTTTTGTATATATCAAGGTGGATGTTAAAGTAGAGATGCATGCTGAAGGATTTTAAGTTGTAGGAAATATGGCTGAAGATTTTTGAAAACAACTTGCTATTCAATCAGGCCAGAGAGATGGCATTAAGTAAACACAGGGTTTTATATATTCATTTTTGTGAATGATGTGGCAAAGTACTCTTCAAAAGCGGAGATAACTGTTTTCTGGATTAACCAATGGTTTTCACAATCTTAGAGACTATTTTTCCATTCTTTGCATTTCTTAGGCTAGGTAACTTTTAAAAATGTCTTTTGAAGGAAGTAATATAACTGCAGCAGGAGAGCAGCTAATGTTAAGTGCTGGACTTTCTAGTCACCGAAACCGTGACCTGACCAGTGATATCTTTCATTTCTACTGCCTCTTGTGCACTTGAGAATGAATTTTTAACCGAAGTCTGTTAAAATTCAAAAGCTCTAGACTAAACAACTAAATTCAGGACTGGTTAGATAGCAAAGTCATCACTTGTGTTTGACGGAAGATTTCTGAAATTGGCAGGCAAGTAGGAAAGGGAAAAAGCATATGGTCATATTCTGTTGAATACCAGATAACCTTCTTTTTTATGTTCTTAGATAGGCAATAAAAAAAGCAATAAAAACATATTTTTGAGAGCAAGGTACAGGTATCACTTCCATTCCATTTTTAGTTTGTGTTCTATTTCTACTTCTGTGGGACTACATCAAACAAAGGTCTTTACACTTCATTTATATCTGTGCTGAATAAAAGTCATCAGAAATTGAATTAAACTATTTTTCAATCTTGTAATACACAGGTCCAATAGTGTCTTCAGATAAACTGCTACCCAATTAACAATAAGAACTTGAAAATAGAGGCGAGGAAGAAAATGAAGCAATTTTTCAACAGCAGCTACGTTTATAGTCCTTTTACAACTTTCCTCCATGGTTACTGGTCAAGAATCTAAATAGAAAGCAAACAAATATGCTTTTGCGTAGTATCATTTTGTGTTTTAATGCTAGAAATGTCTAAGCTTGTTACATACCAGAGTGATTTAAGCTTCCAGAATATACGACATATGTCAGTTCCAGGGTCCTGCTGCATAAGCAGCAGCTTGTAGTTGCCATACAGCTGGATGTACCCCCACTCCCCCTCCTCTGGCAACGGCTTCTAAATAGGAAAGCCTGTAGGCAGACTGAATTGCCAGAAATAGTCAAGAAAGTAGGCTAGCATGATTTAGATCTTAATACAGCCACATCACCTGTGCAATGTAACATTGCGAGTTAATAGATGGTACAGTCAAATAACTTCTCTTGATTTACACAGAAAAATAGAAACAGAAAAGGACCTGAACCTTCTTCTCCTGTAAACCAAGACCAGGCCTTTAGCAACCCAAGCTGCTCTCTAATATTTAAAATATTCTACATCTCTAAAGCATACAGTATTTTTCCAGTGGATGAGTTTAACAGAAAGGCTAATCAAGTATACTTGCCCTAGAATGACTGTATCTATTACTTAACCATAAAATCCATAATATCTTTCCTCCATGTAGAATTGCCAGCAAAAAAAGTGCACTAAAGTTTCCAAATTTGAAGAGTTTTCTGGAACAAGGGGAAAGGGAAAGCCAGAGATAAGGAAGGAAAACTATGTAAGAAGCAGAGGCTTGCAAATCTGTCAGACATCTGGGTCTTAATTAAATAATTTTTCTTCCCTGAGGTTCTCCCTGTCCCTTTAACCCTTTCTCTACTTCCCTACTCCTTGAAACTGTTTTCAAAAAAGTGAAACATCCCTACCCAGTTAAAATAAAACCTATCCTATAGAGAAATAACAGAACTAAACTTTCTCCTGTTTCTCAGAGACAGTCACAAGTGACAAGTAATTATACAGAATGTGTTTGCGCACAGAGGTATATATAATACATACATACACTGCTATTTTTCACTGCAGTTTTTCTCTTTCCTTCCTGCCTTCTGCCACTCACTATTTTTATTTTTTCTGACCAGCTTCTGTGCTGAATTCTCTCCAGCTAGTGACTTCTCCTTCTGTCCTGTCCTTCCCAAGTGGAATACAAAACCCTGTAACATTTGAATGTGAATGGACTGAAAATTAAGCAGAACAGGATCACCCACCCCTATCGTTTCAAGCTTTTGTTTTTAACTAACTCTTCAAAACTCAAGCAGTTTAATAGCAAACAGCATGTACTTCTCAGGTTGGCAACTAAAAGAACTGTCCTCCCAGCAGCTTCAGCTACCCTGACCAGAGCCAAAGGTAACAAATCCTTCCAAGAGAAAGGGAGGAAATGGGATTATCTCTGTCCAGACCCACAGTGCAAACTGATCTCTGGAGGGTTCCCCCACCCCCACCCTATGTCCTCCACTAGCTGTACGTGAAAAAATATTCCTCTCTCATGGCTACTGGAGCAGACACTCAGGGAGGGGAAAATCACTCTCAGAAATTTACAAGGTATTTTGTCTTTTTGTCACACACAAACCTGTATTTATTTATATGTTTATAACTACAAAGTTCCCTTCACATTTTAAAATACTTTTAGTTCTTAAACATTTCAATACATTTAAAAGCTTTTCAGAATAAAAAAAAAAAAAAAAAAAAAAAAAAAAAGTCTGGTATTTTCAAGTGTTTTTCCTTCTCTGAGACAGGCCAGCAGAACCACTCATAAGAGTGACTCCCTCTAAAACATTGATTTCAGTTGCTTATAAAGTTGAGAAACTACACACCTCTGTGAGGTGACAGTCCACATGACAATTAATATCATGCCCATAATCATAATATTATTTTATTTCAAGAAAAATGTTTAAATGTCTTCTGATAACAAAGTTTGGAGGAAAAGGAGAGCTGCATTCTGATACATGAAATTCTATTTAATACTCAGCTATCTTAAAAAAAGGGCGGTCCTGGCATGGTCTATCTGTTCACTACTCTGCCTTGACTCTCTGCCCATCAGCTCTCCTTCCCTAAAACAGGAAAATGCCACCTCTTCATATCACATGAGCGCTGTGCAGAGAAATGAATTAAAGTCTGCACAGCATGTGAATACCAGTGCAATGAATAAGATAAAAAGAGCCAAAGGAAATGAAGTAGTTCTGTCTCCAGAAGAGAATTTGAAACGAGTGAACTGCAGCATATCTGTTTTATTAATTGAGTACTGAAACTTAGAAAGAAAATAAAATTGACTCCCATCACTGTAACCAGAGATGTTATCATACTGTACAAAATGGGGGGGAATTGACGTTAAAAGGGGAGAATCTAAGATTACACACAGAGCCCTAATATGGAAGTTACCTAACTTTGAGTTGAGCACATGGCCTAGCATCCCTAATAATATTATTTTAACATAATTTTTAATGTGTAATTATTTATAAAGCTCCAGACAGTAGGTGTGCATGATGCTTTATAGGCGTATAGAATTGTCTGATCCCTGCCCCTAGGAGCTTGCGTGATGACACCACACAAGGGATGGGAAAAGAGGGGGTATGGGAGGACAGGGTTGCAACACTGTGAGATCATGAGATGTACTTACTGCTACATAAGCAACATTTCAGCTTCTCTGTGGTTTTCTTGTTACTCATTTAACACTATATATTAAAATTTGGTGAACAGATACATAACACAAAGACATCAACCGTAAGAAAGGATATGAATAAAGAGAACTATGTAGTACAATGTTCAGACTCAGCAGTTAATATTAAAACATTCACAGGCAAACGTTGCATGTAGTCAATTATTTATATGGGTTTAGCCCTTGGCACCTCCAGCTGAGGTCTGGATTCTGCTCTACCAGGCACTGTACAAATGTATCGTGAGATATGATAGCTGTGTTAGGGTTTTTACTGTTAAAAAAAGGTGTCAGAAGGGGATCTCACAGGCGAAGAAACCAAGATGGTTTAACAGGTTAAAGGCAGAGCTAAGAGTAGAACTAGAGTGTTTTGACATTTGTTTTGATATTCTAATTGTTAATTAGTACGTGTATTTAGATTATGATTACTTGAACGAGAATCCCCAAACCAAACAGAAAAGAGTGCATTTGCAAATTTCTACCATGAACAGAAATTTAAAACCATAGAGAAAGGACCCCAGCTTGGAATCCTGGAATCCATGTACCTTCTTTTATAAATTTGTTTCTGTGCTCTGGGAACTGAAGTAGATTGGAGCTCTGCTGTGCTGTCATATTTGTTTGTGCAAAGCCCGTGGTTGGTGTTATTTCTGATTCTGGCCACAATCTTACCCTGCTATGTGCTGACAAACATATCCCATGTCAGAGACAGCACCCTTAAATGCTCACAAGTTTCCTTGACTTCAGCAGCAGATGAAGACCCTGCTGTGATATTCTAATGTTATCAGGCATTACAGCCACGCAGAGACCACCTAGGACATCCAGTAAACAACTCCAGAAACCCTAAGAAAAAATTAATTTAAAACAAAGCATACAAGTAATTAAAGGAAGCAACATGGCAAAATATTCTCGATCTCCTGGAGCACAGGCTAACTCTTTGGAGCAAACCTAGGTAAGAACTGTGGACTTGAAGGTAACTTTTTTTCAACTGCTCTTCATTGCAGTTTTTCACAATGGATGGGCAAAATACTACCTGGACTTTTTTTACAGCCCTTCAGACTCCAAGTATAATTTGCTTCCACTTTAAGGGTACTTTTCACAATATACAGAGTATGAAATTATTTTAGCACATAGCTAAATTTCTAATTCATAGGAATTTGTTATTTCACTGGGTGAAAACCCCAATTTTAGTCAGCTTTACAGTATAAAAACCCCTAAATATTTCAATTATTCTTATTAAACTTTTTTCCCCAAGCCTTAACCAAGTCAGTCACTAAATTAAATTTCTGGCTTCAGTAGAACTCAGACTCAAGGAGAACTCAGTCTCACTGCTGCTATCCCCTACTACTTTACAGTAGCAAAACATTCTTCCAATTTCTTAGTTCTTATCTTCCTTTTAGAATTGAGTTTAGATCACTAGTGTACAAAGTAGAAGATAGAAAGGAATGAGCAAACTCTGTGTAAAATTTTCTTTTATATTTTGTAGCTTATGGAATGTACTTAAAACTCTGTATATCTTGGTGTCAGTTGTTCACACGAAATGCATTTTGACTTGTCTGGGGATTTAAGAGGCTGGTTTGGTCCTGAATTCATCAAAGAACTCTGTAGAATTTCTGAGTTCTCAACACATTTTACTAGTGGGGTGGCAGTTGTTCTGACAGTGAAAATGGAAATTGATGTTCTCCAAATTTGGCTGTACTCAAAATTGAACTAAGAATTGATTTATATCTGATTAAAACAAGAATTTCAGGCAAATAGTTTTAAAAACTATTTTTTCCCTTTCCTCTACACTTAGGAAGTAGCTTTTAAAAACTTAGCAGCTTGACCTCAAAAGGATTTAGAGGAGGACAATTTTCAAAGCTGTTTTGTTTACAAAGGTAGGTTATGAGTAGAATTGGATTTACCTTCAAATATTACTGGCACATTCAGAGTATAACATTTTAAAAGATACTACTCTCAGCATCACTGTTGTGTCAGTCTAAGTGGTTGCTGACATAAGACTGAAATACATCATAAGTGTTAATTTTTTGCTATATCCCTAAGCTTATCTGGAGCAATTTTGCTGTCCCAGCAAAAAGTAAATAGTATTTATGAAAAATAACTGCATTCCCCAAACAACAACTGTCTTCTATTTCAGTCACAAACCACTATTTTTAAGCTAAAGATATATTAGATGAGTACAGAATATTTAGCTTTATAAAATCACAATTAAAAAAAAAAAAAAACAAAAAAACCACAAAACAAACATAAAAACAAACAAACAAACAAAAAAAAAACACCAAAAAAAACCACCAAAACACCAAAAAAACCCAAACAAACAACCAAACAAACCAAACAAACCAAAAACAAGTTAGAAGCCTAGCCCAGTGTCTTGCTACATGCAGGGCTAATTTCAAACCAGAACAGACTGCCCTAGCCTTTGCCTGGCGGAGTTCTGAGAATCTCCAGACGTGGAGGTTCCTCAGCTTGTCTGGGGAGTCTCTTCCACTGCTTAACCATTCCCATTTTAAGGAATTCCCTCATATTTAAATTTTATTTCCTTAGGAGCATCTGGTGACAGTTGCTTCTTGTCCTTTCACAGTGTATGCCTGAGAAGCCTCCTAGTCCTCCTTTTGTTAGGGAGAGACTGCAACCAGGTCCCTCCTTACCAAAATCACTTGCCCAATGTGAACAACCATTCCACTCATACTTCACGTGCTCCAGTGCCCCAGCCCCTTCAGTGGCCCTCCACTGGACCCTCTCCAGTTTTCCAGTCTCTCTCTTGAACTGGGGGCCCAGGACAGGACACTGCAGCACTGGCCTCTCAGCACCTTTCTGACTGCAATGGGCAGTGCATCACACTATCCTTCCAACTTCCACTCCTTTGGCTCAGCAAGGACTCAAGTCCTGCTGGACAGCTTATGAAACATCCCACTGTCTCTTCTCTGTGCACTCTTTCCAAATAGTGAAAATTGTGTGGGTTTGTGGGGCAAAGGTAAACCTAAATGTCATGGACAGAATATATGTATCTTTGGCTGAGGTGAAAGATGCAGGGAATACTGACTTTCAAGAGGGAGTGTGTCACAATGACCTGTGGTTAATCTTTTATTTGATTAAAAAAAACCAGAAAAAAATCCCCCCAAATTGTAGCTGATTAGTATTGTTATTACAGGGCTTTGTTTTAATGTCTTTGGTCAATAAAATGCTAACTTCTTCCTCCCCCACTGAACATGCATGTGTGTTTTTCAAACCACTTTAGATCCTGCATTTTGAAGAAAATTGGGATAGCTTATTTACCTCAAAAGGACCAATATAAGCCTACTGAAAATAATGGGTTGTTTTTTTGGATCAGGTCTGGAATGTTAACTGCAGTTACTATACCAGCCTATCTAATCCTTCCAATAGAAACTGCATCAGGACCTAAGACACTGTGAAAGTAAAAATCACAAGAAAAATGTATTGTTGAGTAAGCATCTAAGTGAGGCTTGACCTTGTCCCCATTGTTATTGATGGATAAAGAAAAACCCCAAGATCATTCCAGTAGGTTAAATACTGACTTGGGTCTAATTTATCCCTAAGTTATCACCCACTGCATGATCCAAGATGAAGTTCTCACTCAGAAATACGTGGATGGAAATAACTAGGTCATGATACATGCTTTTATGAAGTGGGTACAGATTAGCAGCTGAATGGAGAGGGACCAGAAATCACACACTTTGTGTCAACTGAGAATTCAGAGGAATTTCTGGCCCCTGTCCCATGACTCTGCAGCATCACACAGAGAGGATCCCTGTCAGTATTACCAGGCCACCCTCCTTGCCGGAGGCACAGCTTCTTATTTGGCCAGTTTGTATTTGCAAAGTCCTATAAATTTTGGGTTCCCTTTGCAGCCCTGCCACCAACTATGTGAGTTTTGGCAAACAAACAGTGTCAGAGTCATTTGTGCTTGAAGGCTGTTTCTAGTTAAACTCCAGGTTCTTGTATTTTCTTTAAAAAACTGTAGAAAAATGTTTGTTTATGGAAAAAAAGAAAAAAAAAAGGGGAAAAAAAAGGAAATATGCTGAAAAAAATCCCACCCCAAAGTATAACACCAGTGGAGGTTAGCATTAGGTGAACAGATATATATACACATAGAAATATAGAAATATATATATATATATACGCATGCAAACATTTCCAAACCAATCTCCAAAGTTCACTGCACAAAGTCCTTTTCCACCTGGCTTTTGGTGGCTTGAATTTTCCATTATATGACCTGAATGTCATTTTCCCGTATCAATATATGGTAACATTTTTAAAAACTTCAGGTGCTATCAGAAGTACAAAATAAACCAAACTGTAAGAGAATTATTTCAGACTCCTTGAAGAAATCAACTCTAGAGGCCAGCGGTCTTTTGCAAGAAATGTAACTACAAGTTCCAACACAAAAGTGACCTTTGCCTGTTGCTACAAGTATGTCGCTGGAGGGGATTTGGCAGTGAGCTTTTCACTGGGAGGAGTCACTTGGCATTGGTACTGGTTTATGAAAGAGCAGAAGAAAGTATAAGTTGGTTTTCTTAAATGAGTCCCTACCAGGAGGACAAGCTCTGGTGGCAAGTAAATATTTACCTCAGTGGAGCACTGTCAGGTCCCACGCTGTCACAGTACGTGTTCCGCACAGGGCACGTCTCGGTGCCACACGCTGCATCCGCCTCAGCTGGCTCCACGTAGCCATTGACCAGCCTGATGTCCCTCAACTTCATACTGTCATTTTGTGAATCCAGAGAGACAATGTCAGATGGAGAGCTCACAACACCTGAGTCCTCTGTGGTATCCTCTGATGCAAAACAGCTGCTTTCTGATGCCGTTTCTTCCACCTCCGATAGCTCAAGAACTGTGTCATCCACTACATAAACATTATCATGTGTAGACAGCAGGCTCTCTAAATGAAATATAACAAGGAAAGTTAGCTGGAAGTCATCAGTACATAAATCAGAGAGCTGCCCCTTTGTAATTGGAAGAACCACATGAAATGCATAGGAAATGTGAGGGAGGGTGCTCAGTATTTGTATATGAGATAAAGATGATCTGAAAACTGACAAAAATTATATCCTTTGCTTTTAGAGATGTGGTTTGCTATACTGGTCCTTGTGGGGTTTGGGTCTTACAATTTCCATAGCAAATCAGTTTCCTTAATTCTCTGAAGAATTAAGGGAACAGTTTCTTGAGGAATTGGACTAAAGTTTAAATAGTGTGGTTAAAGAAATCACTCATTAATCCTTGTGACAATATAATCTCTATTCTATGCCAAACAAATGACATTTTCAATAAGAAGTCTATGTACAGGTAAAAATGGGCAGTATTTTTACCAATTAAGTGTCCTGACTGGGAAAAATCCAATCAGGACACTTAATTGCCAAAATACATTTACTGCTGGCCCAGTGGGTGTCAGTGATTTTATCACTGTTCAATTTTTCTATTTTTCAAAGCATACAAATTCTCCTGTGTACAGAAAAGTAGACAGTACTAACAATAGAAATTTTTCCAATGTTTAGTTATTTATAAAGGACATCAAGGGATACACCCTTTGCACATTTAGTTCTATTAAAAGCAGCAAAATTTGAGAGGAGATTAGACACAACGTAATTTCTTACAGCCTGTTTTAGTTTGGTTCCTATTAGCTACCCCTTCTCGTGTTTTTTGGTAAAAAACACAGTTTTAATTTCTCTTAAGAAATGTACTCAATTTCATCCTGCAATTATGCCATTAAAGGACAGCTCCCAACCAGGTCAATAATTTCAAGAACTGAAATTACTGAGTGATGAAACACAGAATCAAGCCCAAACACACTTTTCCCGATCAAAAGGAATCAATAAAGACTAATCTAAATGTTTAATTTGGAATTATAAGTGTGCTCCATTCTCTTCTTGAACCTCAGTAAGCAACAGGAAGATTAAACAACAGTTTATGGTCTGATCTTCCAGACACTTGTGGTGGATGTTAATTAAATGAGAAGTCCCAGGTCTGCAATATGTGAATAAGATTAAACATACACTTCACTGTATTTTAGGCTCAGAATCAACAACTTTTTGAAGAATACATGAAGCTATAGCTCAATAAAAATGATCAACAGAGAGAAATACTTCTGAATTACATTGTGTACACAAAAGTATTTTCTTTAAGTCAGAAAACTGAAAACAACTGTGTCAAATAATGTCACAGAAAAAAAAAATTCAGAGTATAGCTTAGCAGTGAAGTTTCAAGTAAAACTAGAATAAAAATCAAGCCAACATTCTCCTTGACTGAGGTTACAAGATGCCATTAAGTACTGAAATTGATTTCCGACAGCAGAAGCAATAAAATTCAGAGGGTTACAAATCATGATTAAACTTTTAAGTGCTGTCAAGCATTGATATTAATGATGGAAGATGATCCAAAGACTCTATTGCAACTTTGGAAGCAATGTTATTTGATTTCTTTGACCTTATTTTCTGTAACATTAGTTCTAGATTCTGCATATAGTCTCAGAGATTGTTCCATTTTAAAATGGTAATTACAGGAACAAAGTATGTGCCACTGAATGGATTTTAGTGTGCTTATCATAGAACTACAGTTAGGAAAAGACTAACATGAGGGATAAATATGAATACTTTGACATTGAACATCAAATAATAAAACCCCACAAAAACTGACAGTGAACAATCAGGTACGAATATATGGCTTCTTGGCTTTTGGACAAACAAAAAAAGGCCAATAACAAACATTAATAAAGTTACAATATATTAAAACCAGGACAAAAGTGGATAACAAAGAAATCAATTTATAGAGTTGAAGAGTGAAAGCACACGGGAAGATTTTGAAGTAATGCACAATGCAGTATATATACCTTGATGCAAAAAGACCTCTCTGTAATACATGACAAATCTATTGCCACATGGATGCCATAAAAAAACCTCCACCCTATAGCTGGCACAGCAATTTACAGCCAAATATCTACTCCCAGATCCCAACATGAGGGGGGCAGCCTTTTCCTCCTTTGCTGTCTCTTCCATTTCCTCATCCTCTTCTTGCCTGCCTGCAACTATTTCCTGCATCTTTCTGTTCAGGGATTTAGATTATTTTGGTCACCGAACCCTACTTGCCTACTGCCGTAATAACAACACGCAAGTCTCTCGCTCCTCTACAGCAGGATCCCCACTCCCAGCCCACTGTCCTCACATGTTGACAAACAAAATGAAAACCAATCTCATTATCAGAGTCTACAGGCGAATTGATCCCTGTTACGTCTGGATCTCGGCAGCTGAATCATCCAGGCCAGAGTAAGAACCTCCTCATGCAACAGCAGTTTTATCCTGAAGCATGGAAATACAAATAGACATCTTTTTATCCAATGATTAAATTCCCTAAGCTCAAGCAAAACTAAAATATTCCCCTTTCTTCAAGCCTATCAGTTTGACAAAGTGCTTCCCTATTTTTTATCTTCATCAAGAAGATTCATGAATTTTTAACACAGTTAATGCATGGCACTGAACAGAGTTATTGGCTGAGACAAACCATTTTGATTGCCACTACTACTTGTCTGAACATGAAAGCACACATATAAAACATGACCATGATGGTTCTGTGTCATGTTAACAACCTTGTTTCAGCTAAGAGCAGCACAAAACCACCCCTGTTTCAAATTTGAGCCATTCCTGGATGGATTAAGTAAGAACTATTCTTCCTCCTACATGCTTGATTAAGTCTTCACCGGTGCAAACTGAAGATGGAATGGGCATTACTGGGTAATGACACATGACATGAAGAAAGCCTACCTCAAAATTACTGAGTGGTCTTGTCTTCAGGACACAGAAAATACTTCATAAAACTTTCTAATTCTACAAGGAGAAGAGGGTAACATTTAATAGTAGATGTGATTCTGCCTTGCAATTTTTGCATTTTTCTTTTCTCAGAGGGAATGCACATGCAGAAAACCACCCTACACTAACACAGTGATGGTGCTACTGAGGATTTTTGTTGGCTAAATAAAGAAAAATCCCAACATTTTTTTCTCTTTCTTCTGTAATAATGCTGAGACAAATTCAGGCTCTTATCCTCAGGACCACATGCAGATATATCCAGGTTAAGAAAGTATTCAACAAGTACTTCAGGACTGAACACACAAATAACAAATGCCACAGATAACATAGTAATGAAAGATTTCTATACAGAAGGCTGAGTTTTCAAATATATAACAATTTTTTAGTAACGTGACCCCATTCACTGGCACCAGGTAGGGAGTGATATTGAAAAGTGTGTAGAAGTCCATCCATGATCTCCAAGCTATTCTAAAATCTCCGTGGGACATCTCACCCCCACATGAAACTGGAGAGAGTCCTTCAAAGCCTTGCATTGTTTCTTACCTATGTCTGTTTCAGGCTGCAGACACTGCTAAGCTCACATGAGTGCTGTACCAGGGATCTCCCCAGATTCACAGCAACAGTGCTGTCGCTGCACAATTAGGTCAACCACAAGTTACAAAGGCTCTCTTGCAGAGAGGGGCGGACTGGGACGTCTGTTTGTAAGAATGTTGCCCGTGATCATCAAGAGGGAAAGAGCAGAGTAGCTCATAAGTAAAGAATGTGAGCTTCTTGTTTAACACAAAAGAGATCTTGTTGCTTTAATCTCAATAGCCTGTAAGTAATTAGGAAAACACTGAACTTTGAGTTTAGAGGAGTCATATCTGCATTCGTGCAGTTTGATATCACATATATGTACACATTACTCATCCAGAATGCCAGTGATGGGGAGACAGATAAACCTCACCTGGCTGAAATGCGAATCAGCACTTTCAGAAATGAAGATTGAATTCAATGTGTGAAGACTTCCATGGGTAAAATATTCACTTTGATTACCATTATGAAAATAACCACCATTGAATTTGAATTAGATTAGAAGTGGATGTAAGTGTTCAAAAGATGCTTATCCCATCCGGACTTAAAAAATCAGTTGCCAAAGCCCAAGTCATCACTCCTTTTGAGTCCAATGGGCACAGAGTGTAACTGTTCAGGAAGTGCTGTGACCTTCTGGTTTTAAAGTATTGCAGATGTTTTGTTATTATATTCAATAAGGACAGACAGAAGACATAACAGTTGATTCAACCCTTACAGGATGAGTAACCTTCACAATCGTTTTAGAGAGGTAGAGTTTCTCTAACTCATCTGACTCTTGCTAAGAGGTTGGTAATTGTTTTACAATTTCTTTCATCATTTGTTCCATTGCCAAAGAACTTTCTTTTCATGGACTATAATTGCTTTGCTGTAGTTCAAGTGGTCTATTATAATGAAGTTGTAAAAAATTACCACAAACTTCATGATGTTAAAGAATATTAATTCTTATAATGATCCCCAAATTAGAACATAATTCTTTCACTGACAGTATGTAAAACTTCTAGCAGGAGAAAGAAACACTGCTCTAAGTATTTGTCCTGGCAGTAAAAAGTTAAGACCATCACAAGAGACCAGTATTAAAATACTGTGCATTTTTTTCATACCCTTGGAAGAAGGCTGATGGAAGACACAGGAAAAGAAAACATTTGTTATGGCAATTATTTACAGAGATTATGAAAATGGAGAACACAGGATTAGCTCAAGGGTTTTCACACAGGTACAATGTGTTCTTGTCACATTTTACTCATTTTCCTCATGGATCAAAACCCTGTATGTAGAGACAAGTGTTAAAGATCACTCAGTGAGCAGATAAAGCAGAAAATGGAATGGATAGTCTCCCTATCATCATTAAAATTATTTTAATTCAGCATGCTACTTAGCATATTTGAGCCTACATGCATACTTTCTTCTTTTTTAAAAACATAAAAGAAACAAAGAGAAAATAAATGGCCACTGCTATACTTTAACAATAGTATTAGAGGAGTGGGGGAATGGATCAATTCCAAAGCACTCCTTTCCCAACTTCTGGAACTCAAAAAGAGGCCAGGAAATACCAAGCTCAGGTACCATGCTCTGCAGCTCCAGCTCTTCTCCAAAATGAGGATGTAGAGCAGCTTAATGTTGGCTTAGTTTATTTAGGTCACAGAATCACAGAACAGTTTCATTTGGAAAGAACCTCTGGAGGTCACCTAGTTCAATGTCCTCCTCAAAGCAAGGCTATCTTCCAGCTTTGACAAAGTAGCTCAGGGCCTTGAACAGCTTAGCTTTAAAAATCTCCAAGCATGAAGACCCAACAGACTCCCTGGAAAAAAACATGAATCATTCCCTGGGCAACATCTAATGCTTCCCCCACTTAAGAACATTATTTTAATGTCAAATTAAAAAATTTCTAGCTGCAACTTGTCACTGTTGCAGTCTTATGTTTTTGCAGCGAATCTCAGAGAAGAGTCTGTCTCAGTCTTTCCTCTTCCTTTAAATGCGAGATAGCATTCAAACCCTCCTTACCCTTCCCTTTTGCAGGGGGAGGACTGAAGCCCTGTTGCATCAGCACCTTAATGTACATCCTTGATGATTCCTGTCAGACTCTGTTGCTTCTGCTCTGGTGTGTCAGTATCTTGTTACGCAGAACCCAAAACTGGATTCACTTCTGGACAATGCACTCACATGTGGCTTCATGGTAGCCAAGTAAAGGGGAATAATCATTTCCTGTGATCTGCTGGCTGTGCTCTTGCTAGTGCAACCCAGCCTGTGGTTAGTGCTTCATCACTGCAAGGGCACGTTGCTGACTCACACAGCCCTACATGCGACTTCCAGTCTCACATAATGAGATATTTTCAGTCTCCTTCCTAGTCTTATGCCCCATCCTCATGTTTTCCAATAGCCTCTTTAATTGAAGTCATTCTCACTGCAAACCCGCAAACAGAAGTAAATCCTTCCCTTTACATGCTAGCCAATAACAAAAATGAAAAGACTCACAAAGGACATGTCTCACCAGACAGAAAGGTACAAAAGGAGTGTTATTAGTTACACCCTGTGAATCTTCAGCATTTCCATACTCAATCCCAAACTTATGACAGTTAGCTCAGCTACCTAGGTCTACTCTCCTATGGTAGAAAAGTAAAGATAATGTGGACTCATTTAACCTGCCTTATGAATTTGAGGTAGTTAAGCACTTCCCTTGCGGTTAAACTTGTCTGTTGTTAGTTGATATCACAACAGCAAAGTATTGTAACTTTCACAAAAGCTTTTTTTGGCAATGGAATTTCCTACACCAAAGGCAATACAAGATAGGATCAAGCCAGGGAACGAGAGCTGAAGACTGTTCCAGGCCCTCCATTGTTTTTTCCATGTACAAGCAGCTGTGAAGATTTGTGCACTAATATTTGCTTTTCCTTTCAAACATATACTGAGAACGATTGTGAAGTCTCTCTCAAAACAACACTACCTAAAATGTCTGCTGCCTCTTGAAAGACTCAGGGGAAGCTACCCCTGCAAGTAAACGTCTGCTACCCTCTCCCATTTCAGACCTTTATTTTTACCACCTGCCAAACAAGCAAAGAAAAATTTCTGAACTAATGCAGCACAGATTTTCAGACAGGGGAAAATCAACATATTAGACTTTATTATTCCTATTTCTTTCCCACAATCCTTTCTTCAGTGACTGAAAAAGACTCTCTGACCCCTGCAAAGCCCATTTGACCTAGAATGCTGCTGCTATTGCTGAACTGCTTTTCATCCTCTCCTTTTTGGCACCCTCTTGAACCCAATAGCTCCTTGCTTTTATAAAAGCCTTGTTTGGACTCTCTGACAACTCTACATCTTAGCCAGTAACTAGCCTTCCTTATTCAAAGGGATCAGAAGTCATAAAAGCGACACAAAAGAGTAAAATGCTCTTTGACAGAAAAAGGATCATGTGTCAAAGTAGATCTTTACTTGATTAACCAGAGAACATTGTCACTTGGATTTGGGAAGGACAGATTTTAGAAAATGAATCAGTAGTGTGAGTTGTTAATTTCCTTTTATACACAATGAAGTATGATGGGGAGAGTTTCACAACAGTTCCTGGTGTTCACTTTCTGAGGTGAACAGCAAGCTAGAATGATTCACAAGGTGATTTCAGGGCTCTAGATGGTCCCTTACTTCAGGTGAGGAGAGGGGTAGGGTGCCTAATCCATGCAGTACAAAAAGACTACCAGCAAGCAGACAATGTAGGTTAGAGGAGGAAGATAACACAGAAATATATTTAAGAGCTATTATAGATAACTTCAAACTCACACTTCATAACACCACATGCAACACTGGCAACATACTGTGTTAAATAAGAGGGCTCTTTGGGGATGTTTGCAAGGACAGGAAAATCAAGATCTAAAACCAGAGACTGCCTAGTATAACAAGCCTGGTGAAGAAATAACCCACACTCCCCATTTTGCTGGGAATTACTAGTCTTAAGTGATAGATTTTGGGTGATCTGCATCCCTTTCAGAGGTGGTTGGCTTTCACTCAAGCACACTGCAGCATCTAAACAAATGGACTGTGAAGGTGATTTTCATGAGCCACCTTAGAGAACACACTCTATAAAATTGCTTGAAAAGCATATGCAGTGTAATGATTAAAACCAGAAATGATTAGTGTACCTATGCAATAAAACCATGTTTTATTAGGTGACTTTTAAGACCACAGAAAAAAGGCCATTTGCTCGACTTTTCTTTTTAAACTTTGCTATCTTTTCCCCCTTGTGCACTCTGCATCAATTCATTCTCTTCCTTAGTTTGTTAACAATTCCATAAAATCTCTACTGCAGTTTCGTATTTATAGCATCATCCACAGGAGAAAAACATAAAACAGTTTTGCATTGTAATTATCCTTTCCTTCCCCAGCAACTGGCTGCCAGCAAACTCCACAAAGAGACACAAAAACCCAACCCTAAAACAAGCACACATACACATATGCACAAGCACCCTTGTGGGATTAAAGAACTCTTTCCATACTACAGACACATCACTCTACTCACAATTGTGTATCTATTTCTAATTAAAAGTGATTTGAAAGTTAGGAAGGGTGAAAGAGAATCAGGTCATCTGTAATAATCTATTACTGAAACCATTAGGTATTACACACAAATAAAAAATTTTGAATGGCTGCTCTTAATTTTGGGGACAAAGTACACTTGTCCAGAGCACAGAAGCACTTCTACTGAGAACTGCTGTACTGTTGAGAAAAAAAGTTCCTATCAGCACAGACTTACTAGGAAATAATGGTAATAAATACTGGTTTTGCCTAACACCAAAAGCTGATAGTGAATAACAGGCTGAGTGACGATTAACAAAATGGGATTTCATCACTCTTGCAGAACCCTCCAGTTCCCTCATCAGTGTACACATAATTTTTCTTACATCTCTTTCTCTTTTTATAGAATAGTACCTTAGTATAATCTGAAGTCAGACAGAGCCCTGAGAAAATTGTTTTGTGAACAAACCACCTAACTTACAATTAAAATGGCACTAAAAGGCTCCATTTAATTGGCGAAGACATACTTCAGCCAAACCACCAATAATGTAAATACCTGCAGAGACTTTCAACAGCTAGCTCCACATCTAGATATGAAAACATTTTCATACATCTCCATAGTATAAAGACACAAACCTCTACTCTGACCTCTTTTGATGTACATTAACTGACTCCTCTTGGATCTCCTGATCAGTGGAATACGTGCTTTTGTCTCCAAGAGGCTTCTCAATAAACTTGGTCTGGTGGTTTAGCTTGGCAATTATTATTTCCAGAAATATTTTAACCTAGAAGAGCATATTTCTTTTCTGAGTTAAAACACATTTTACTGCACATACACACTGAATTACTCTGCTATCGTACTTCTCGGAGCTGTAAGACATCCAATTATGTCAGTAAAAGTATATACCCAGTGAGACACTACTTTGAGTACATGGACATTTCTTGTCACTAAAAGTCTCTCTTCTGAAATGGTCCAGTTTCAGAAAGAAAAAAATTATTCTTGCAGGGAAGAAAACTGAGGGTTGGAGTACATGAAGTATCTCCCTGAAGTTCTTGTGTGATACTCTCCGCAAGGGCATTGTATCATTTTCAAAGAACATTTCTTAGGTCCTTTGAAGACTAGACTCATGTGCTGGGATGAGGGCAAACCAAGAGCAGTGAGGCCAGGAGAGTGCATGCCAATCACACTCTCTACCTAAAACACTGCCAGGGGCCCCTGGATCTAAACTAGCAGGAAACAGGCACATACATGCTGCAGAGGCCCATAAGGGCAATTGGTTCTTTGGAATTACAGCAAAAGACAGACTTCTTTTTCAGTGACAAAGACATAGCCAAGCAACCACAGCATGGGACAAGAATCAAATGCAGGGAGGTATCTTGAGTCCAGAAGACATGAAGATGATCAGGGGGCTGGAGCACCTTTCCAGTGGAGACAGGCTGTAAGAGCTGGGTTTGTTCAGCCTGGAGCAGAGAAGGCTCTGGGGAGACCCCATAGCACCTTTCAGCTCCTTGCAAAAGCACCTTACAAGAGAACTGGAGAGAGATTTTTCACAAAGGCATGTAGTAATAGGACAAGAGAGAATGACTTTAAACTGGAAGAGGGTGGGTTTAGATTAGCCATTGGGAAGAAATTCTTCATTTTGATATTGCAATAGATTGTCCAGAGAAGTTATGGATTCCCCATCCCTAGAAGTATTCAATGTCAGGTTGGATGAGGCTTTGAGCAAGCTGGTCTAATGGAATGTATCCCTGCCTACAGCAGGGGTGTTAGACTATAGATGATCTTTACGGTCCCTTCCAATCCAAACCATTTTATGGTTCTTTGATACTATGACCTCCACATACTATCCATGAAGCTCTCTTTTCCAGCAGTGCACACTGAAGCTCTCCCTGGGAGCCTAGAAAGAAGAAGAATACTGGAAAAGTAGAGAACAAAATGCTCACAGAAGAACACTGCTTTCATGCCACCACTCCTCTTTGGCAGCAGATGGACTACATCAGATTATTTCAGACATAAGCAAAGATAGAAATACTTAAGTCAGAGCTGAATTTGGCCTGCTCTTCCACAGTCCTTGTGTGAAGTCAATTATCTCATCAATCATGCCTTGCCCTGGGGCTCTCTTTCCCTATTAACTTGAAGAAATGCAAACACGCAAGAGCGGTAACTGGATGTTACGCTTTGTACTGATTTGTGGATAGTAAAATGTTATGGCAGTGCCATCTCTAGTGCTCTGGTGAACAATAGCTTGATGCAAGAAATGGGTCATCATCTGAACACCCACTTGGAAAAAAATTTCCCTTTCCATATTACGTGCTGTTAGTATCAGATCCTGCTTCCACTGCAGCAGTTAGGTTCTGCCCTGACTTCAATGGCAGCAGGATCAGACCGTTCACTGATTAAAATGCAAAGCTGCAGATATCTCCTGCATGGGATGAATCCCCACAGGGAAAATTTGTCTGCATTTTTATTCATGTGAAGCATTTTAAGGCTTTCATTTACACAGTTCATTCAATAATAATGTGCATGCTGTATAATGGGGTACCTGATTAAGTATGCTTAAGTGCTTTGCTGGAGCAGGGCCATTTCTAGAATTTGAAGGTTTGCTATGATCATACCCTCCAAACAGGCAAGCTAGTTTGGGAGATTTTTCACCCAAGTTAATGGGCTTAAATAGGATCAGCATAAAAGGGGGAAATTTGGAAATGCCTTTTGAGTTTCTTTCTTTTTAGCATCAGTTCCTCCTCAAATTAGGCTGACAAGGTCACCCTATTGAAGGTTTTAAGCTTTTCTATGAAACTCTCCAGTAACTTTTAAACTGGCTACCAGCTTCTCCTGAATAAGTCAGGAAGGATAACAGTCTGAAGTTCAGTTACTAAAGTTTAACAAAGGTAGAAGGACAGAGCACAGATACTTTCTTCATATATGTGTTGACATAAAAGCTCATTTTCTATTATCTATCAGGGATACTGAGGGTAGGATGATGCTGAAGTAGGAACCACAGCAAAACTTCAACCCCAAGTGCAGTGGGGTTTAGATATCAGAGAACTCAGTCATTAATACAGAAGTTCAAAAGAAATGCTTAAGGAATTACTTGATGGGGTCTGTGGGAAGAAAATAAGAAAGTGAAAATAGGAAATGAGAAATTCTCAAATCTTTTTGGTTTTGAAAAGCAAGAACCTCAAGGTCCTGGAATTTTAATCTCCATCTATTTTCCCCCTTTTTATTCATTATTATCCTTCTCCCTTTTCCGGTCTTATCCCTAATTTAAAAGTTAAAAGGCTATATTTAAAATAAAAAGGCACCTTATCTTTTAAACTCCAAAGAACCAGTTAATTTTTTTTTGCGTAAAACCATTCCCAAGAAGTGTGTTTAGAAAAATTTTTAGCAAGTGTGACTGGCCACTGTTACACTTTGTACAGTACAGTTTGTACAGTAATGCTTAAGTGTTACCTTAATTTTCCTGATTGCTCACAATTTCAGCATGATATTATAAAACTCTCCACTCACCTAAGAGTGGCCCCTATCAAACTAGCACAGAATCAAGCTTTTGGTTTGTTATTACTCTTCCCATTACAGCATGAAAGTTTAAAGACTTCTGTCTCAATTGCTTTCAGACTGCTAATTTTCTCACAGGCACTAATTTAAGTCTGTGGAAAAAACCACAAGGAGTTTCCCTGTGCAAGGATTTTTTGTGTAAAACAAAGCAATCGATACATTGCCAAAGCCTTATATTATGAACAGTGGCATGTATTTAAGGTACTCTGAAAGTGAAGAAAAGGCTTTGTAGTACAGTCTGTGTGCTTTGTAAGAGCAGACTAAAGACAAATGATTTTATTTCAGGAACATCTGAATCCCATTGATTAGCATGATGAATACAGAACAGGAAAACTGCCAGGTACAGAGGAAGCTGGGCATGTCCACAAGGGAGTGGAGCAAACAAGCAAATTACAGTATATGCATGCCTTTTTTTTTTTATTTTTTTAACCTAAATGTTTTCATACTGACTGGTCAGTTAATCAGCATATTGTTCTAATTCTCTGCAGGCAAGCAGAGAAGGATTTTAGAAGTGAAAAAACACAGTTTTAAACTGTAAGTAATCAATAAAATATTAATATAAATTGTATTTAATTGGAATAGGATCTCTTCTGTGGGGGAAAAAAAACACAACCAAAAAACCCCCAAAAGATGTTTCCTATTTTTGGGGAGAACAGTTGCATAAGTTTTACTTGGTAAAAAATAATTGTATCACTCCTAAGCATTGATTGAACACATCTGGGGCTAGTAGTACCCTAAAAGGGTTTTGGAACAAAACCAAGATACCAATGCATTCACTCAGTAGACCCCAAAGTGTCATCTACTTCCAACACCACCAAGAAGTTATATAGGGTCTTCTACAGTCCTTATATAGGCTCTTCTAGAGTCCTTGGCAGTCCACTGTGAGGCTTTCTGGAGAATAAGTCCGTAAGAGTTTGTTTGCCTTCCAAAATGCTCCATCTCTTATGAATAAAAGTTAAGTAAACAAAGTTCTCATATTGAACTTAAAGCAAATAATTACTTTTTGTTAAACTCTTTATAATTCTTATATAATTTGTGATAATTCTTATGTTTTAAGAAGTATATTTATTAAAATCTTGACTGTTTAATCCATAGACACACCTAAAAACCAGATCTTTTGCATGTTTTGTTGTAATTTAGAAAAAAAAGTTGAAACTATTTCCTTATTAAGTTTTATGTTTTTACAAACTGTAAAAATATTTTTCTTTTAGTTTTTACCTTCTTGTCAAGTAAAAAAAATGAGAAAAAAAAAAAACATGGAAGAGAAAGAAAAATGTTTCCCCACGTTTTAAAAATGAGAAAACAATAATAATTTTTATTAGATGCTTGAAGTGGAAAAATTAGTTGTTTTGTTTGCTCTAACAAGTAAGCAGATGATCCCCTACCAGTATTTCACTGTTTATGGGAGGGCACCATATATTTAGCCAACTTTCACCTTTTAATCACTATAGTCTTGAAAGAAAAAATTGTATTTGTCTGTCATAGTCCTTTTTTCTTGTTCTTTCTTCAATCTTCTTTTGTTTTAGGTCTTTGTCCTCTATTACACCATACCTTTCCTTATGGTAGTAGGTTGGAAAGTAATTATTTTGTCCATGCCAGGAACCAATTATGGAATCCACAAAAGGAGCTGACAAAAGAGAAGCCGTCTCTGCTCTCAGCCTTTTGCTCCCTCGTTCCCAAAAACGCAGAAGTGAATGTGCATGGCCAGAATCCTCAATTTCTAAGAAAATAGGCAGGCATTTTAGTCAGTGTTTACTGACTTAGAAGTGGTAATATGAAAAGCTGAGTATAAGCCTCTCTAAAAATGGAAAAGCACTTTGGTATTAGAATCATCACCTATCTGGAACAGAGAAAAATCTTCAACAGTTTGTTTACTGCACCTCTGTGAGCATTGCCTGCATTTGAATCAGCAGGACCTTGCACTATAAATGCCACTTAAAGCACCAGCCTTCCAGTTTGATTTGGCCCATACCTTGTGTATACCTGGCATAACTTCAAATTCACACCCAGGATGAAAGTTCTCACACACACACTTGGACCCCATGCAGGTATTTGGTTGACCACAGATGTTTAGTGCCACTTGTTACTGATAAAGTGTAAGTTGTTCTATGTGTATGGCCATGACGACTTCCACCATTCACATTCCACCATTCAAGGGCAGCAGAGTATGTCTAAGATGCCACTCAGTTATTAAATGTACAGCTCCTGTAATTAAAATTGCTCTTCTTTTGACAAAGGAAGAGGATAACAGGGAATTTGGTTTCACTTGGAAGAAACATTCACAGTTTATCCACAGACCACCTGGATTGCAAAGCTGGTCTGCAAAGGAATTATGAGGAAATATGTCTTGACATTTAGTCAGGATGGGAAAAGGGAAGCTCAGATTTATTCCACACCACATGAAATAGGTAAGTAGCCAATTAAAAATCTAAATACCAGGAAATGTGTCTAGAAAGACTATTTGATTCACTGGGGTGCAGTCCCATACTTATGTAACCAGAAAATATTTTCTTCGACTGTTCAAAGTGATTGTGCTCCCTTACAGTCAGACTGACTTCTGGCTCAAAGTCTGCAAAATCATTGCAGAAATATTGGAAACTTTTATTTCCCATACAGGCAGGCAGCATAGTGCAGGGGAATGTAAGGGAATATGAAATTACCCCAACCAGTGTTTGTACCCAGGACTCAGTCTCCTTCCTTAGAGCTTTCGCAATGCATGAGAAAACGAAGCAGATCTGGTGACTCAAATTTACTATTTTCTTATTAGAAGTGAACAGAAAGAAAAATCTCTCATGTTCGAGGTACATTCCAGGAATACAAAGGACTCAGTAGCTGATACCTATTTAGTATATTGCCAGTTCCTAGAGTCATTCATTCTTTCTTTAGACTTGATGCTTTCAACAGTCATTTACCACTAGTAAATGGTGTCAGAGTACCACACAAGAATATGCAATAAAAGAGGAATAAAGCAGGGGATTCTTGCAGGGATCATTTTTCCCCTTATCCCTTATCCACCTCAGCAAAAATTAGCATTACCTGTAAGCTCTCCTGGATAAACAAAGAGTTAATTACATCACCTTTTGTTTTGTCAACTTCCTATGAATTTTAACAGTGGACTTCTCTAGCCACAGAGCTGCTATAGCAGAAGCTTATGAATAAGAAGTGTAAACAGAGACATCAATTTTGTTTCACTGTCCTTGAGGGGGGAGTCCATAGTTTTACAATGACATCAGAAAACAACATGGCTGTAATTTTCGAGGGATGGAATAAGTTCCATTCTGTCTTCTAAAATAACATGTATTTTTGTATGGAACGTTAAATGGTGCCTACTGCATGTACTAAATATATATTGAGAGTCATGGTAGTGACTGGAAGCCAAGCTCAGAAGACAGAACTGCTGTCATACATACACACACAGAGCCCAGCTCTCAAAAAGAGGCACTTTTATACCAAGATAGAACAATAAGGAGGGTTTAAACTGGCTGTAAACATAAATGATGAGGGTATGAGAATCATGACCACAGAGTTTACTTTAAAAAAGCAGAATAAAGGGACAGATGATGGGCATATGATAGATTGGATGGCCATATGTTTAATAAACAAATGCATCATAAGCCTTTGCAACTCATCATACAATCAAACTGGATGATTTCTCTACCATTCTCCCTTGGCATTTACTGGAGCACTCTAGATACCATAGACAGCTTTCAATAATTTCAGTTGAAAAACAACAAGAAGAGAAATATTTCCTTTTTCTATTCATATATTTAGAATATTTTTCTCCATACTTTACCTGCCCAGAATAATTTTCAGTGCTGGACCAGTATCACATTTTCTGAAGATAAAAATGGAATGAATTCAAAGTTTAGTATTATTTTACAGCCTTGTCACTAGAAAAGGAAAAAAAAAAAAAAAATCCATCTGCCCAGTAAGAAAAACAACAATCATTTTGATCCTCAAAGATTCCAACTGTAAGGAAAAAACCCGTAAGTATTACATGTAGAAAAGATATTTAAGGATGTTTTGAAAATCAGAGATTTTAGTCTCTAAGTGACTGAATTGCTGGTAATGAAGTACTTTGTCCGTGAAAGAAGATGGATACTAAACTGATCTGGTCATGATTTTAGAATTCTAAGACCCAAGCTGATAAGATCCACCTAGCAGAACAAAGTCTTTCTGTACCGGCATTAAACTTGACCTACTCCTATGCACTTAGGCATGTTTTTAGCACCTATACCAACCATATGCACTAATTACCACACTTTGGACACAGCTGCTCTAGATACAGAGGCAATATCTATGCAATGTAATAGCCAACCCAATATGCCACCATACTTTGAGACAGCTTAGAGCAAAACTTCAAGCTTGCATCTGGAAAACACCATCACAGTGGCATCACCTGAAAATATAATTTTATCTTCATTTTCTTATTTGTGATGAAACTGATTTTAAAAAAATATAGAAACAAAATAAATTTTTATTTTTAGTTGCAGGAAAAAACTAATTCAAAAACTAAAAACTGAAAAACTTTGAGTAAGCGTGAGATCAGGTCGAAATTCACTTTTAGTGTTATACTTTGTTGCGCTCCTACTGTGAATCTGGGACAACACCGGCTCCCTCTGGTGGCCAACGTACAAAAGAATTTCAGTAAAATCTTGAGCCTAACCACGAAGCCTAATCTGTTTCTAATTCACTGGATTTCATATGTGTTGAGAACATTAATCAGAAAATATTTAATCACAAATTATACATCTGTCCTTATTCTCTTATTCTCTAAGAGCACTGAATGTCACTGACATTGGAGTTGTAAGACAGGAATTTGTTTTGATTTATAAGTTATCTAGGCATATACTTGTTCTCTAGAGAGGGTTAAATGATTTTTTTTTTTTTTATTGCTTATTTAATTTTCACCACAGATATCTTAACATGAAGGACAGCATTTGAACAAGGCTATTTGGTAGCACAGATAAATCCTGAGTATATATTACATGTGTTTCTTACTAACTCTGGTAACTGCATTTTGGTGAAAAATTTTATTATAGTGGTCAATTTGTTATTAACTTTTCCATGTCATTCTCACTATACTTCCAATGTCTCAAAGGTTAAAATAAAAGGAGTAAAACCAAGCCAATGTCCTTTCATATCACTGCTGACCTAAGACTCCATCAAAGAGACCTAAACTGATAACTCCTTCCAACTATTGAAAATGAGGAAAACCCAATCCTGTTTCAAAAGCCAAGTTTAGGAGCTCTTACAAATCCTGAACTGAAGCTTGGAACAAACAGGCATTCCTCAACAGTGCCTCAGGGCTGAGCTGGTGTTCATGAACCAAACTTTCCAGTGAGTTCCTGGTCCTGCAACCTCACCTTGCTTAAGCTTCTCTGTGCACACATGCTATTATGAATTAACAGTTCTGAGACAGAGTACTTGTGCATTTCCACTCAACAGATTTGGATTTCATGAGTGTCACTGAAAGTTTTTTCTGATACCATGTACATTACCGGGTGGTTTCAAACTATGCTAATGTCATTGTGCAATTTCTTGTAACTAAGATGATTTCTTGTAAGGACACAGAAATCTTTCTTATATATATATATATATATTTAAGTTCCATTTAATAGTATATATGTATCTGTAACTTATGAAATCATAATAAACAAATATGAGTGAACATAAATAATGATCCTTTTTAAATCCTGAAAGGCAGAGCTGGCTAGTTTAAGCTGTTCTTTAAAATATTTAACCTAGGAATTTCACAAAAACTGTTAATTCCCCTGAACATATTTTAGTGGTAAAATTTGCATTTTAATTAAAGGTACATTAAATTTAAATAATGAACTTTTTGAGATTTCACGTACAGCTTTGAAGAATTGAGGACACAACTTGAAAAGAGACAGCTATTTGTAGGAAACATGCCAGCTATGTGGAGAGTGGCCATAGCTGTATCCTTCCAAGCAGAGTGATTTTTTCATTAAAAATGTGAAAGTTTGTTGAAAACTTGTGCCACCTTTCAGTGAAAATGCTGTCAACAGAAAGAACTGCTTTGACAATACACAGCACTTTGTACTCAATATAAAACACTTTGTTTCACCACTTCATTATTTTTACACTGATTTGAACTCCGTGGGCCATTTAATGCTGTGGAACTACAAATAGGATGCAAATAGAGTAATGAGAATGGGTAAGTTAGGTTCTTAATCTTCACATTGTGAACACCTACTTGTTTTGGGGTTTTTTTGAGAGAAGACTTACAATTACAAGACTTACAACTTAAAATCGTCCTGTCTTAAGATGGTATTACAAAGTACCTGGCAGCTCAGAGAGTTCAAATCCACTCCACTTTTATTAGAAGACCCTTAGGGCACTAAGTATACTTTCTAAAGAATCACTTAAAACTTACCAACTACATGTCATATTTGTATTAAAATCTGTCAAACCCGATTTTAGTCATATTTCATATTATCTGTAGGAATGCTTTGTTTTCTTATTCTCCATTTTGCCTACCTGGAAAGGAGTCAAGATTAACATGATTATTTGCTTGAGGGTAAAACAATAACTTTTCATCATTTAAATTAGAGTTATGTATTGCAAGTCACTCATTTAAATAACATGAATGTCTTAAAGCACAGTACATGTGAGGTCAGAATAGTTCTGGGTGTGTGCACCATTACATTACAACTCATAAAGTCTATGTTTCTAGTTCAGGATTATTAAAAATACATGTCTTATGGGCCGTTCTCATGAAGAACTTCCTTTAGCACAAAGAAGTTTTTGCTAAGTACAAACCTATAGATGATATTTTAATTAGAATTCACTGACTATTCCTAATACAAGTGCAAAAAGGAGACTTGTGGAACGAGATGTATCTTGAATAAACAGTGTTTGCATCTTTTGTTTCAGAAATAGAACACACACCTTGATTTCCACAGCATGTCCCTAGCATCAAGATAATATTACTCATATCAAGCATCAGGATGAAAGCAGAAGTACAGAATGTGAATCAGTGTATTTGGTGTTGGTTCTTGGTATTCCTTTTAAGCCCCTTATAGATACAACAGGTCTTCCTGTTTCTTTTTCCCTTGACAGCCAAGATACAGAAAGAATCTTGCACTTCAACTTGACTGGGCCACGCCCAGTTCTAGTTTTGCTCCAAAGGAACAAAATAGATGCAGTAAAAGGAAAATAGAAGAAATAGAGAATACAAAATTTTATACCTACAGTAACAGAAAAAAACCAAAAAAAACAAAACAAAAAAATCCCAAAAAAACCCCCCCAAAAAACCAAGAAAAAGCTTTTAGAAACTTTTCATTAAAACTTTAAACAATATGGAAAGTAAGGCACCCTGTCCCAAGAAAACACTCATCTGCAACACCAAATCAAATTGAATCACGGCTCAAAATAAAGAGAATCTTTAGGAAAAGAATGACAGATAATATTTCTGAGGCTAATACATAGATTTATATAACACACTATTCAGTTCTGGAGCATACATCTCACAAATGAGTATGAACCACAGCCAAAAATAATCAATAGTAACTTAAGATAATGTGCGAGTTTAAAAAGAAAAAAAGCCAAAATCTCAGTCAAAAATAAAGTTGTTTTTTTTTTCTTTTTTTTTTTTTTTTCTTTTTTTTTTTTTTTTCAGCAGAGGAGGAAGGAAGGCAACAGAAGAATCAGGGTAGCAGAGGCAACAGGAGGTTCAGAAGTATGAAGGTCATAGGAAGAGGCAAGGTCTGTCAGACACGCTTGGAGTATGAAGGGAATGATGCACAACAGTAAACTGTTGGGGGAAAAGAGTAAAAGGATAAAATTACAAGTCTTGTGTAGGTCAGTCAGCAGAATGGCTAGCATGCTCAGTAACATAAAAGAATCAGATGCCCAAAGGAGGTGTAGGTGCATGGGCACGGGAATCCCATAGATGCTCTGAGACTAAGCCCCTGGGTTTGTGTATAAGCTAACTCAATCCTAACAGCACAATACTTACTGATACACAGTATGTCTATGAATTCTGCTTTATTTGGCCTGAATTTTAATTCTCCAGAAGGAGCAAGATAGATGACACCGGAGAGTCAATTCATTCTTTAGCCTCGGATTGCCTGAATGTGTAAGAGTAGTGATGGCAATAAAAGCCTCCTAAGTCACACCTGCAGGCATTCTTGCTTTAAAGACCACCTCTGAGAAAGAAAAGGCTGGGGTCACTTGACACATGCTTTATGAAGCAGTGTACCACGACAAGCCAACAAAACTCTCTGCACAGCAGCCCTCAGTTCTCAGTTGATTTAGAACCACATGTGAGAGAATGAAGTTTCCTATGCGTTTCTACCCATTTTTGCTTCAAGCTAACAAAACCCAACTCTTAGAATCTAGCCCTGTGAAAGACCAGATATATATCTAAGGTTATTGAAGAAATATGACTAAGCTGTTTGTGAAACTGTCATTGCCTTTGTCAACTGGTTTGTATTACCTGTCCATGTATCAGTGATACAATAAAAAAATAGTTATAGGGACTCTTTTCTGTTCTCATAGTACCTTAAAATTAACTTGGTTTTAGTCATCAACCACTAGTATGCATGTCATCTACAGAAAATAAAATAGTGTACCCACTCCTTCACCCCTTAAAAACCTTCTAATTAAGTGATGTTTGACTATTTTGATCTATAGTTTAAAACAAGGACAGGTTCAAATCATTATTTCATTTCTTCAAAGAGAAAACACTTTCTGAAAGATACAAATCAATCAGTGGTCAAGCCCTTACCCAGTGTGAGCCCTAAGTTCACCATTACTTTAACCAGTGCCAGAGTGAAAAATTTAACTTCAGGATCTCACTCTGCAGGAAGGTGAATTGTATATTCTTTCCCATAGAGTTTTTAATTTCTTACTCCATATCTTAATAACAGCTCATAACTAGCCAAATAAAGGGCTAAAGTGGAGCTTCACAGGAACACTGAATTTACTCTAATGAGCTGGCTGACATTTCAAGGCAGCACGTTTCAGTTGCTTTTCTAGGTGCAGCAGTCTTTCACTATGTACATTCTTTACTTTGGGTAAGTAGCACAGAGCTTACCATCAACTCACACATTTGGAACTTTACAAGCAATGTGACATAACCAAACACCATGCAGCAATCTCCATCTCTGCATTCCCAAAGTACAGTCAATCTTAGAATCAGGCTGTGAACAATCTGATTAGTAAGATAAGGAAGGAGAAAGAATCCCATAAACGCATCAATTTAAATGTGCACACAACATGCAGCTAAGGTTCTACCAGACCAAACGTTAGAGAAAAGGTCATGTAATTAGAATAAAAATATTCAAGAGCAAAAACTGTGAGAAACTTTTGTACCCTTGTTTGTGGAAGAGATTCTTACCATTTGATACAGAAAAGCTCAAGTATCTTACTAAAGGCCTTACTCATGAATTATTTACACTCCACATAAATTTGGAAAATTCAATGACCAGTGATTGCCACTACTCTCTATGAAATGAAAATCCCTCAACCTGTGTCTTCCAGAGCACAAAGAGACAATTGTGTTTGCTGGGGAGGACAGATGGACGGAAGGAAGGGAGGAAGGAAGGGAGGAAGGAAGGGAGGAAGGAAGGAAGGAAGGAAGGAAGGAAGGAAGGAAGGAAGGAAGGAAGGAAGGAAGGAAGGAAGGAAGGACAGTCCTTCACAGACAGTGGCAGATCAGAAGGGGTGAGAATTTAAACTCCACATGACCACAGATTTTAACTATGAAATGGGATTTTTTTCTCATGGAACACATACTGCTGTTGAGAGTCACCTACCCAGCAAAGGAAGACTACAATTGTTATCAAAGAAAGCTGTTTTGAGAGTGATTTAAGAAAAAAACATGTCTTTTATCAACAGCTGGCATCAGCAGTTTATCTTCCTCCCCACCTTACTCTATGAGAAAACACATTTACTGAGGTTAGAGTTAGGAAGATTGAAAATTTTGTTGTTCTTTGAATCTACCGCCCAAATCTTATTTGCACTGCTTGAGGCATTCTCAGGCAATAAAACACATCGTTGCAAAACGTTGTTCTTACACAGCTCAATCACTATGGTATCTAAGCACCTTTCAGAATGGCATTAGGCAATGTAATTAGCATCTGTCCTACGTGCTGCTGTCTCTCATGGGTACACCTATACACGCTTCTCTTGTGTAAATCTTATCTTTATCTAGGTAGGACACAGCATAATTACAGAGCTAAAACTTGCCACTCTCCAACACTGATGCTTTAAGCCTAAAATAAGTACCCACTAAGCTCTTGCTCTCAGTAAATTGAGGACAATGAAAATTCATGTTATATTTCTATGTACGAGCTTAATCAAATCCTTTTGGCTGAGATACTGTGTTTGTTTAAGAGCAAATGATCACACTGATTACATCAGGGCTGCATTGATTAAAGGGAATTTGATCAGCAAGGTAGATCAGGAAAGCATTGCAAAATAACAGTGATAAAAACTCAAATGAAGCAGAAATATTAATGCAAAGAAGGCCAGAATGGATTTTTAATAATGAAAACATTGTAGGCAAGCTGATGGCATCTAGAACAAAAAGATTTTAAGTATGATATGATTTCTGTGCATAAGCTGGTAAAGATGCTTTAGAGTTACTCCTCAATAAGATTCAGGTTTTCTGTTAGTATGATCTCCTTAATTTTTGTCATTAGCTCCAATAAAACTTACCATTTTTTATTTCCTCAACACAGATTTGAAAAATAGTGCTTTAGATTTAGCTGGCAATCAATCAGCTAAACACACCCACATTAATGCATCAGAGTAAATGCAACCTGCAAAGTACTTTTGGTAAACATAAGGTCCTGGAAAGAGACCTTCTGTCAAATTAGCAGCTAATGGAGACATTTCTCTATCCCATGGTTAGGAGACACCCTCTTAGTCTTCAAAGGAAGTGCATCCATGAAATGTCATAACGTGCAGAGCTTTGCTGCTTTTACCGGCTCTACATGGGTGTGCAGGGCAAGCCCACAGGGAACATAATACATGATCAAAGACTTGGATTGTGTACAAAGATTTAAAGGCAGTCAATGGATAAGCACGAAAAAGCAGCATGAAAACATGCTTTTCACAAGTACACAAGGATGTGAAAAATATTGTACTTCTTTGTCTGATAACTGTCATGCCCCAAGGTGAAGAACATACAAAGGGCTACCCAGAGATGCCAAGAAAGATGTACCCATTAGGACAGGAAAGCCTTTAACAGCACACAGGTCCTGTAAATGGTTTAATTTTCTTAAGGAAGACATTGTAGTTTTTAACCTAGACTGATAGACCCACTGACTCTCAAAGGAACTTGTTTCTGAGGAGACAAAAAAATTGCTGGTACAGAAAAACAAACTTGAGAATTAATACAAGACAGCATTTTTTTTTTTTTTTTTTTTTTTCCGTTGAACAAAGCAACAAAGCTTGATGGTTACTTTCAAATGTTTCTGTACAATGACCAGGTATCACGTGCAAAACTCTCTCTGCAAACAAGTGTTTTGTTTACTTTATATAATTAGTTACACTGCATTGGGCATTTTGAAAGACAACAGGCTGGAAAAAGGGGGGAAAACAGACACGGTTGTCTAAAGAGCAGAGAGGAAAGTCTGGAAAAGCTACCCCTGAGAGTAATCATCAAAAGAATGGAAATGCAAATACATATACTTTCAAACATACGTTTAGGTACCAGCTCTGTTGGTGCTGTAACATCTGCTTCTCTGTAACACACTGTTGGATCCACAATGTCACTGCCAGGAGGAGGGTAAGGTGGGGGTGGGGGGATCACTAACTGGGGGGGACCACGAGAGGTGCCCCTGGGAGGCTTTTGTGGCACCTGCCGTCCATCACCTACAGGGGGATCAATTGACTTGTTACTTCATTGCAAGATAATGACCGCTTTGTTCATTGTTATTTTTTAAAAACACATTGATTTTCCCTTACCCACATCCAAAGTCTCTCTGGATCTCATTCTGCTCTTATTTACATCCAAATAATTAAAGAAGAAGGAAAAGGTGGGTCTTAAACCAACAGCCGTGGGACCAGAATGGAGCCCACCATGTACATGTACATTACAACTAACAGTTAAAATCACTGGTTTTGGCAGGCGTAAGGATGGAAAAAATAGTTAAGTAAAATAAAATTGAAAAGAGCTGTGTAAGAAAATGTGAAAAATGTGTTTTATCTTCTGAAGTGTCAAACTGCCTGAATTTGTTGACCTCTCAGATACTTTACATGATTATTTTCCTGACTCTTCCTGAGAGAAAGAGGAAGATGCCTTAGGACACCATTTTGAAGTAGGTATCTTACAGGTTTTTCTGTTTTTTCTTTTTGAGTCAGTTTTCATTATTTTGACATTGTAGAGAAGCAGATGATTAAGTTGTTTTTTGCAAAATAGTGTTTGAAGCTATCAAAGGAAATGCCCATAACTTTTTCTGGGGGATTATTTCAACACTCTGTGCAATAACTAAACAAATACATGCATCTTTGCACTGTACTCTGTGAACCACTTTCAATGTTAAAAAGCCGCTGCCAGTGTGTAGTGTACAGAACTTGAGCTACTGCTATTTGGAAAGTCCCTAGAGGTTGAAAGTGCACTGGGGAACCCTGACTGCCCACTTGTTCTGCTTTCATGCCCTGCCTCAAGCATGTGCTGTGGTCATTGCTGGAGATGGATGCTGGCAGAGACAGATGTATGGTCTGATCCATTCCTACACTCCCTGGCTTGTGATTTGGGGCTGCTGAGAAGGGAAGCAGCACCAAGGGGGAAGAAAAAAGATTCAACAATCATGATTTTTTACTTAGGAGTCACTAGCTTCCAGAGGAGTATCTTCCAGAGACACAATTTAATGCTGGCAAACCTTTTTTTACTGCTTTGAGGAAATTTGGCTGAATACTTTGCTGTCACAATAAATGATTCGGTATTAAATACTACAGGGAATTTGCCAGTTTGAGAATATTCTTGATAGGATCTTTTGCTTTGATTCACATGGCTAACTTGAGAGCTACACAGGTATCTTAAATACTTTTTCCATCATGTGGCTGACTATTTCTTGCAGCACGTTTTTTTCCCTCACTAGAGTCTTGCTTTTTTCACAGCTTTTCTCTCATGCTTTCAGAGCCATCTGTGCTTTCTCATTGTTTCCTTGCAAGGGCCCTGAAGAGAGGCTGTTTTACCAACCCTCTCCGGCTGTAGCATTTTTTCTTGTTAATGAACACATTCATTCAAGAAAGTAGCAGAAAACAAAAAGCACTGAAGACAGGGCTACTGTGGGACAAGTTCTTTGTCAGTGTAAAATAATAAGGCTCCATTAAAGCAAACGATACTACAGAATCCTACATGAGCAGAGTCTGGCCAGCAAGCACTTATGTACACACTACTGAACAGACTAGAAGTAGCTCTGCTCTGCTATATCTCATCTGTAACATTTGAGCACCAGTACAAAAAAAAACAAAAACAAAAACAAAAACCCAAAAAACCCCCCACTTATAAAAAGTTAAACCAACAAATGTCACCAAAAAGTGACCAGTAGTAGGGCAAAGTGTGAGAAGAGGTAGAGTGTGACATCTGTAGTGATTAAAAGTAAGCCAATTTTCTGAAAACTCCTGCGTTATATGACCCTGCAATAGCACTGCCCTTAGAGAGCTTAAATAAGAGATGTCAGTGGAGTCAAATATGTCACATGATAATGGACTCCTGCTGCTACATAAATGCTGAGGCATTAAATGTGAAGCATTTACTGAAAATAAATGCTGGAACAAAGCCAAGAGGTTTCTTTCTAAACTGTGAGGCATTTGTAATGTAAGCAATTATGTATGACAGAATGTCATATCTGTACGTCTTAGGCATTTTATGAAACATGAGGTCAAAGGCATGAACTGAAGTGCACTGCGTGCATTATGGCACTTGAAGAATGATTCTCTTAACGTACTGAAAAATGAGTTCCAATATGCGGGGTCATTATCTCATCATTTGACTCATTATAAAATCACTTTGCTTGCTAGAAGCACAATCCCGGTGTCCTCATTCAAGCAAAGCTCTCACCAACCTGAACGAGTGACAGGGCAGATAACAACAGAGGTCTGGGAGAACGTTTTTCAGTTTTCCTGTGTGAGTAAATGTGGTGTCACATGTGGTTGAAGCTATAGTTTCTTTTTTTGAATCTAGGTACATAGGGCATTCCTTTGAGAGCATCAATTCTTTGCTTCTACTGATTAGCTAAACAATTGTCAGATATTGATTTATAATAAAAGTGAGGACAAAATTAAAAAAAACAAACAACCTTTATATGAGCAGTTGATGTCAACTGTTGGAGGACCATATAAAAACCAAATGTCTTCAAGCTTTAGAAACATGAGTTAACACTGAACCAAGTTGACTGTACTCTGGTTCTAGCAGAACTTCATGGCTTCAGATGCATTCATTATTGCCTGGCCTGTCTCCATTTATTAGCATTTCCATTTACTATTTCTGTATTTTCATTTAACAGCAAACCAATCATGACCTTCAAGGCACAGAATAGGCCCAGGACAAGTGTTTTTATATATAAAGTTTGTGCCAAATATCCAAATCATCTGATGAGTGTTACCTACATTTTACTACTTTTTGGTTCTCTGAATGGTGCCATTAAAAAAAAAAAAAAAAAAGAAAAAAGTACTATACAAACACTTATTTCCAGACTTTCATTCTGCAGAGAAATGAAGTTTTTTTTTCCAAGTTACAAAAGTTTCCAAACTCACAGCAAAACAGAATTAAGGCGACATCAAATAGCGAGCATTGAAAGCACATGAATAGGGTTATTCAGGAGAAAAGAACGCCTCTCACCCATTGTGCTCTTCCTCTTGTCTTCCCTGTCTTCTGTCCTGTTTGGCATGGCGGGAGTGGGTGGAGCAGACGCAGCTGGTGGAAGAGGAGCACGCCTCTTCTTTTTCCTTAAATCATTCAGGGATGCTGCTTGTGATATCTAAAAAATTTGAAAAATAGGCACAGTAAAGGATGTATTTTGTTGATGCTGAAAATTTTCAACAAGCAAAAAAAAAGAAGTGTTTGCCATATGACTTAATTTCTCAGCACAGTATATTTATAATGAGCATTTACAGTGACAACCAGAGATTAAAGAATTACAGTAATATTACACTCAGAAAAGGAAAGAGATGAGAACTGCAGATGAGTGTCAGAGCAGAAATACCAGTCTGGTAGGCATTTGATGGTTCTGGAAAAAGTGAAGTAGAGAGCCCAACACTCAGCAAAGCAGAGTATGACACTGTGTGTGTGTATGTAAGCTTCAGCCATGACATGATCTTCTTTTTCCATTGGTTTCTTCAAACCTTAAATGATGGTTAAATACTCCAATTGGCATGCAAAGTGAATAAACTCTTCTTTATTTATTTTATTTTCCTGTCCAATTCTTGTCTAAGGCTTCTGAGAGAAGAATCAGAATTGACTGTTTACTTGCATGATGATATGAAATCACACTGTACCCTATTCATACCTACTGGACTTCATGGACATGCTTTTGAAGATCTGTAACACCTTGGCTTCCAATAATTGCAACATGCTGATTGATATGCCAAGACTTTATTACTGTTTATGCTGCTTTTAAAAATACAAAAAAATGTTATTTCAAAACGACTTGGGTTTCACTGGGTTGCATAATATTTTCTGTAGCTTGTTGGAACTTAGTTCCATTTCCTTTTTCTATTAAAAAAAATTCCCAAAAACAACATGTAGGAAAAGCTGTGGAATTTTTATATTTGAAAGGTACAGACAACACTAGTAAGTACCAGGCTCTGCTGTGGCAGAGAGTAATGGTGGCTGCCCACATATGACATGCTGCTGGCATTCCTCTAAAGAGGTCTTCATTTCTTTGATATAACTGCTCTGTCCCAATACTTCTGTATCTAATATACAGAACTGTGGGTAGTTCTCTACTATTTCAAAGGCCTAACTAATAAAAACAATAATAATCATATTAATCATATTTCATTTAATCCAGAGGCTTAATGGACTCCCAAAATACAATTGTTGTGGGAGATTTCATTAAACAAATAGTAGCTTCACACTACTTAAATCTACCACCAGAATTCAGAGGAAATGCACTGATTTGCAGGTTTCCTTTCCTATGCTGAGTAAAAAAATCTGAGAATACATGAATTTTACAAAGATTAGGATATGAAAAGAGTCTCCTTCACTTAGCCTTCCTTTTTAAAGGCATTCAGGAGGGTCTTACATTTCAAAAAAAAGAACCCTTTTGTTCCCACCTTTGAGGATTATGCTTTAAACACCATGCCACATGACAATTGGACACTCTCTGTCCCGTGGCGAACCTGCATCCTGCATGGGAGAACCTTGGTAATAACTACACTGGACACAGAGCACAGCAACCAGGATGAGCTGCAGCTTCACACCTAACAAGGGTGGGAAAGAAGGGTGTCCCAGACCTAATTCCTACTATCATGGATTATGTCAGCATTTTATATTAAATTTCCACCAGATATAGTGCATGACTAAGGTCAATGAGGAAAATCTAGACAAAGTTAGGCATAATAAATGGGCAATAATATTAGGAGTAACTAGCTAGTAACTGATTTTATGGACTTAAATTTTGGCCACCAAATTTCACAGAATTTAAAAACATTGGACTTTTATGCAAAAAAGAGCACCACACCAAATGCTCGAAATGGATACAGCAAAATTTTAGTGCTCCACTGAAAAAACTTTTGCTCAATGTTATAGTGCTGCTCTGTATTAAGATGGGACACTTCTCCTGACAAAGAAACTGCCTGTAGTGATTAGGAACTAATCACAACAAACTGAAGTTGAAACAGAATGCCCAATATGGAGCTGAACATGGGAGACTCCATTTAGTGAAACAGACTCATCAGGCTTTGGTTTCGAGGGGAATTACACCAAGGACAGCCATGTAATGCTGCATTCTTCTCCATTGAAGAAATTGGCAAATACACACTTTGAAAAAAACCCAAAAACATTCTTCTGCCCTGCATTTTAAGTAACTAACAACATGTAGGCACTTCATACTGTATCTTGATTCTTCAGGATACAACCTTACAGAAAAAAAAAAAAAAAAGAAAATTATCAAAGTGGGGACTTTGATTACTACAAAGACTGCAAATTCAGTAGCTATGGAGAACTTGAATCATCTGGCAGACAGGCACCATCTGAACTTTCCCAACACTTCACAAGTACAAGCTTGACTTTTGCAGTTCTTTAATGGCATTTTGCAGCTTCCACCTTCACTCCTCCCTCCATAGACAGAAAGGTCATTTCATTTTAGGACAAAAAATGTTTGCATTGGTGATTTAAAAGATAAAGCTAGGAAATCTTGAGAATCAAGTCAGAAAGTAAGTAAATGTGTCTTCCCACTTAAAATGACAGAAATCACTGATCACCCTTCTCCAACTACCAGATAAGTGAAGAATATTAGCCTGATATAGTCAAATCCCACAAAGGCACATAACTGCTTTCCTATGAAGAAAAGATTCTTGTTAGAAGTCAGCTTATCCTTTTCAGCTCCATGTATTATTACTTAGTTGAATCTTCTGAGGAACATTAGATAGATGTATCTATCATGCTGCTACAGTTAAAGAATAGGCTAGGAAATAGCTAGTGCACGATTACAATAATGAAAGTTTGGTGAAATACACACACAAAAATGCTTTTATTATACTGTCAGCTAAGTGCAGTATTCTTCACGAACACCATAAAGAAGATGAAAAGCTTGTTTAAAGCCAGTCACGCTACAATGTATATAAGAAGTGTCTAGTTCAAGAACAGGTCATAAAAATTGCTAAAAGTAGCTTTTCTTTAATTCCAATTTCGGTAAACCTATGAAGCTAAACATAAATGGAAAAAGCACAAAGAACATTCTGTTTCTTTCTTCCAATTGTATATACAAAACCAATAGAACTTGAAAATAATTTGTTATGGCTGGCTGCTTCTTTTATAAAGAAATCAAGCCTTTCCAACATTATTTGGAGTAATTTCCCATTGAAATTTTGTTACATGAGCCCCTCTCTGAGTCTAACCTAGTCTTAGCACTTGTGCTTCACCTATATTTATCAACAAGAAATTATTAGATCAGCTCCTGTTAAAGCAAAATCATAATTTGAAAAGATGTTCATTAAGTTCTGACTATAATTAAATACCATGAACTGAAAAAGAGATGAATAAAAGAATTCAAAAGGACCCAAATATGAAAACTAGTGTAATTTCTCTTCCACTACCGATAAGACCACATACAATACAACAACAACAACAATAATAATAATAATAATGATGATGATGATGATAAATTCCATCACATTCAGGGCTCACATGCTCTTTGAAAAATACTTCCAATATTGCAGACAAAATATCTGAGCAATGTGCTGAATGTGTTTTCCTACTGTGAAAGCTCAACATACTTATCAAAATTTGAAGGCTCTAGATAAGATTTGGGAATATATTTAGAGCATAACAACATCATGGGGAGGTTACTTGTCAAAACTGTGTGGAAAAGAATCCTACAAGGCCAATGCTTGAAATTTTCAATCACTAGCATTTCACAGTCACCCTGTTTGCAAACAATCTGTGTATACTCTAGGAGTGCATGTGTAAACTGATTTTAAGTTTCCTCATGTGTAAAAGTCTAGTATTTTCTTTGGGTCAGGTAGCAATGAATATGAAGTAATGAAAAATATTAAAGGAGGCCCAAGGAAACAAATGTCATCACTACTGAAAATTCATCAAGCATTCAAAGACAAGGAGGTTCTCAGACAAATTTCTAGTGTGAGCTCCACTCCTTTGCCTTGCCTGTCCTCTACTTATAGGCCAGAGACTGGCTTTGTATTTGTCAGCTCTTCCCTCTTAAACTTTCTAACAGAAATGCTTATTTATAAAAGTACTAAGTCATCTGGTAAATGCCAACGTTCTTTTATCCACAGACCCAATTAGGCCCAAATTGACAGCAGGTTTATGGCTCCCAAAACTGAGCTGCCTCCTGTAAGCCAGAAACTGAACCATTAATTTGCATAGTTTGTGTCTCAAAATCCAAACCAGTCTTTCCAGTATTTTTATAAACATTACAAGAAACATTTGTCTTATGGCAACAGATTTTCCCTTTACTATCACTCCTATCATTTTGCCATAGAAAAGCAAAAATCTTGAAAACCTAAGAATTTTCCAGTCTTGATATTTAACAAAATTTTCCTTAAAGCAATTTTCTTCCTGCTCAAACAACATAGCTACAGATGATACAGATATATCAGCCATAGAATCATGCTTGGAATAAGGATTGCTTTTAAGGGATGTCAGATGATTGTTGAGCATATACAAATAAAAAATTTATGGTCTATGATAAAAATTGTGTGAAGAAAGTCCTTATACTCTCTTGCTTCTTCCTCCTTTCTATGCAATGTTACATGTCAGAATCTTTTATTCTTTTATAGAGGAACTGACTGATTTGTATACAAATTGTCTTATTCGTGGAAACATTGAATGACTGTAGAAATTTATTTTTAAAAGAAAAAGGATTGGGAAAAGGATACATGGATTCAATCACCGGCACACCCTCATTACAAAGTGGTTCCATCATCCCACACTGACTAGACACACACTGATTTGAACAAGCCAGATCCTGATACACCTGCTGGTGATGATATAGTGAGGGGTCAGTATGCCTATTGAATTTCAAAAATGCAATCCAAAGGAAAAAAACCCAGAGCTAACCTGTAACTGAGCAAACAACAGTATCATCCCAAACTGTGTGTGGGACCATCTCAAACCTTTTCCCTTCAAAAAAAATTTTTAAGAAATCTTGAAATAATGAAGAACCATTTTACAAGAAGTTCTAAAAGAAAAAAGACATGTTTCAATAATCGACTTTAAACTCTTGATATAGCTATAACTGCACTAATCCCTTATAATATTCTATGAAAGACAAGTGGTAGATTTTTATGTAAGATTTATGAGTTTAGATTTAACGACATATTCCTATGACATAACTTAAAGCAGTTGAGAAGAAAATATTTTGATCCAAGATGAGTTGTTCTAGGAAAATCAGACAGATAAATCTTTCAGCTGCAAAATGGAGGTATAAATCTGTCCACTAAACTTGATGATATAAAAACTATTCTGCCCAGCTGATTCTGCATTTTCACAGGGCAACAGATGTTTCAACATGCCTAGCACTAGAAACCACAAGAAGTCCCAACTGAACATTAATGTGTCTTATACAACATTTACTCATGTAATATTCCTTGGACATCATTAGTCTTTTCACTGGCTTATACTGACAAAGGAAAATTGAGTGAGCTCTCAAAACTGGGTGTATGAGCAACTCATGAGGCTGATCACTGTAAGCTACATCGAATAAAATTGTATATTCAGCACTGAATTTCGCTACCTTCTTTCCTTATTGGGCAATAATTAATTTGATTAAAAGACAAATGTTTATTCCATGAGGACACAAGTGAACTAAAACTAAAACACAACTATATTAGAAACTGCATTCAAAGATAGCAGCCTGATGTCTGCCAGAAGCATGTCCTTATGTTGCAGAATGCATTTGTATAGGTTATTTAAAGTATAGTATACTATATTTAAAATATAGTACATTAAAGGCCATTTTGTGCACTAGGATACCATGTAATGCAACAATATATTACCAAGACCACAGACACAGAAATAATAAAAAAATCTAGCACACTGAAACACTTTTAAAGAGGATATTATTTGGAAAACTTGCAAATTTGGTAAAATGTATAGAAATAACTACACTTTAGAAATTAGCAAACAGTTTCTCTGCATTCGTCATTTTATTTCCATACATATTGACGTGTTGGATCTCACAAGCCTGGCAATAAAATGAATAATAAAAGGCTTAAGTAAGCCATAAGAATAAGTATGCTGGGATAGCAGGACTGATATTTGGACCAACCAGACACAACAGCTTTGTGTAACTCTGGACACATCACTCTCCCGGGGAACAGATTTACATGGAGACTCTAAAGCTACTGTCAACCTGGGTTTAAGTCCACAATAATAGCAAGCAACTCTTGGAACCAGATAACCATGTTCCAGTCCAGACAACACCACTCTATATTAGGGGACTTCCTCCTGACTTAGAAACTCTGCACCGTGCTCCCCTGCACTCTGCAGGTGTTTGTCTCACCTGATGGCTGCATCCCAGCTGTACTCCTGTACCATCAGCTCTATCCCTGCCTCAGCTGCTGAGCTGTTTTGCTGCTGGAAGCACTCAAGCACTGTGGGAAATCTGTCTTAGAGTTGGAGTGCAAACTGCATCTGCCTTTTGAAAACAGTCCTTCCATTAATATTTTAATCACATATCATAATACATAATTTTGCCTATAATGCCTAATTTCAGATTTTTCTTTTATTATAAAACTTCAGTGTTAAACAGAATTTTATAACAAAATCTAATGTTGATTATCAAAAAATCAAGCTCTAACTCCAAAAACACCCTAAGTCTCAAAAACAGATAAAAGCTTAGTATTACTGGATTTTACAGAAATTGCTTTGTTCTTGCACTATTCTATTCACAAAATGAAGATGAGAAAAGGCAAGTATGTCCTTGAATACTTGGCTGATGGGTGACAGAAAGCTAAATCAGTTAACACAAGAAAGCCAGTACAAGGCGAAGGGGCAAGCTCATTTTTCCATCTGTTTTTATAGAACACACCCTTTGTGAAATGTCACAGTCAAGGACAGTTAAAAATTAATGTCATTCTAATCTTTAAACCCTTTAACTTGTTCAGTTAAATGTGTCAGACAGGAAACTATCCATAAACAAATCTGAGATGTTAAATTACTAAGATAGCCGTGATTTCCTTCTTTGCAAAATCTCATTTCTAGCTGCAGTATTATTTCCACTCAAGGAAATCACTCTACAACACCAAATAGTTTCACATGCATTGAAACGTGTAGACTACACAAGTCTGCGGATGTTTGCTTTGGCAAAGACTTGAACTTCCTCTGTTTCTCAGAATACAATGTAATTCTCCTCATTTATGTCTTCATTTAGGGGGGAAAAAACCAACAACCCCCCTAAAACACTTAAAAATCACATTTTAAAACCACCACAAACTGATTTGCTACCAATATTCATTTCTCCTCTAGAGAATTTTAACAAAAAAGGAAAAATCAATATCCAGACTTTAATTTCATATTTGTGCACATTTTTTTAGTTAGAACTATACAATTAACAGAATAAATGAACATTAATAAGAGTGTAAAATGTATAGTAGCAGTGCAGTTCATATTTCTTCTGACAACTTTGTCAATCAATTTGATATGATCAATGTCATCTCCTTAAGTGACTGCCTTTTGGAAAGGCACTAGACTAAGAATTTCATATATTGTCTTTTCTTTCTCAGTCTTACATCCTGGATTATAGGCTGGATGATCAGCTGATGTGCTTGTCTGTCCTTAAAAATCTCAGAGATATCATGAAGATTTGCAAAAGCTGTTTTGCATCTTTTTCCAGTTTTTTTGCCAAAACAATGTGCTGTAGACTAAAATCTGTTAGGGCTAGAACGTGGAAGGGAATTCACACAAACATAAAACAAGGAGCAAGGAGAACACTATCCTTCCTACTTCCAATAAGAGACATACTTCCCTGGAGCTTTTAGGTTTTCCTCCAGACTTAAAATTTTCTTCTGTAGAGATAGTCAAGTTAAATTTCTAGTGCTTAGCACTAAGACCTAGGAATCATCTTGGCAGTCTTCTCAATTTAGAGAAAAACATATCTGATTATTTCCAGTGTTCTATTCCCTTCTATCAGCCTTCTTCCACAGCTATGTGGGATGCCTGGGAACCATGCTTTAGGCAATAAGTCAAGGGATAGTTCCTGATTCCTTTCTGATTTAATAGGTCCACAGAATGGCTTGGATTAGAAGGGACCCTTAATGATCCCCTCATTTGTGCCACGCTTTCCCAATGCCTCCTTCAAATTCCCACTCAAGTCTAGTTCTTTCCAGCACTTATGAACGCCAGCCAAAAGCCCCTTTTTCCACAATCTAAAAGCACAAAGAGGGGAGAATAGCCAAGTTGTATCACAGTATCAATTAGATATATTACTAGGACTGTAGCATAACATAGCTCTACATCAAGCTACCCCCCACAAGTATAAAATTTTATTATCCAAAATTACAAACAGATTCTGCTATAAAGACTTGTTTGAAGAACCCATCATGGCACACTGCTTGCTAGCCACACCTGGAAGTGTCAGCAACATAGAGCTGAACAGGACTCAGGGGTTGTCTACTGGGTCTCAGGAGGTGAGAAATTATATTCTCATTAAGATAGGCATACTGCAAACAAATTGAGGTGCCTATTTCTCTAAGTGACCTATGGCAACTGTAAAGAGGATGGTGCCAGATTCTTTACTGTGGTGCCCTGTAATAGGGTGAGGGAACAATGGCCATAAACTAAAACACACAAAGTTGCATCTCCACATGAGGAAGAACTTTACCTTGAGAGTGGCAGAGCACAGGAACAGGTTGTCCAGGGAGGTTGTGGAGTCTCCCTGTCTGGGACAGAACCCCTCTGGACGTGTTCCTGTGTAACCTGCTCTAGGGTTGGCAGGGGGGCTGGACTTGATGATCTCCAGGTGTCCCTTCCATCCCTAAGAATTCCATGATTCTGTGAAAAATAGCTTGAAGTAGCAGAGAACATTTTTTTTATTATTATACCTGTGATGTTTTCCCTTATTTTCTTATTTGGCTAAACAATGACTATGCTATTAAGCCATACAATTAAACCTGATTGACACAGCACACATTTACTTTGTTAATTTTTCTATTCTGTAATTTTTTACCTTTTTAATTTAGGATCTATGTAAGGTGGAGTTAGAAGCAAAGTCTGAAAAGTGATGCAAACCCAGTTTCTAAATTAAGCACAGTGCTGGGGTCATTTTTCATCGCTCATTGAATGCCAGCTCTTCAGAAGTCTCACTGCTCAAAATGATCTTTGTCTATTAACTTCCCCTAAATACCGTGCCCAACAAAGCCTCATAATTACTCGACACATTCTTTCTTCTTTAATGAGAGTTAAAGCTTATGATGACATCAGCCTGTTCTATTTGTCTGAGACTTGCAAGCCAGATGAAGTTTACTTACTGAGCGTTGCAACCCTGCCAAAATTCAGGGCTGCATAGAACAGTATGTTCCGGCCCTAATGTCTTGCCAGTTTTCAATGAAGTGTTTGACAGAGACCACATGTGGAGGTCAAGTGATGCTATCATGATCTCACCAGATGGTGAGTTGTGGTATCACTCCCAAGGCAGGTAGTATAGTCTGTTCAGAAACAGTTGGCAGGTGAACCATGAACTCACAGCCAGAAGCGACTGGATTATTGCAAAAGATCAAGAACACTATTGATGCTGGCAAAAAGACTATTCCAAGAATTTTTCTTGCATATAATTCAAGGATTCAACTCATGAGACATATGTTTTTTTGAAAAAAATGGAAGTCCTCCTGCCAAACAAATCTTGCATTTTTGCATGATTATTATGTTATGTATGTTAAATTGTAATACAAAGACACTGCAAGCTCACCTTGCTTGTGCTCTTGCATATATATTAACCATCACCAGGTCACTCCAACTTTGATGTCAATTCAGAGGTTATATCTACACAGGTTAGAGTGCAGGACTGGGCTACGTTTCAAAAAGCAACAGGAAAGTAGACCATGGAGGACTCTTACAAGGTTTTGTAATGACATTCTCCAACCCCCCTAAAGTAACAGCCTATCCAAGTCAAATTGTGAAGCACTCAGCATTTCACAAAGTCCAGCTCTCAGTTAAAGAGGTAAGCAGCTTAACTCACCACTGAACTAGACACTGTGTCTACTTCCCGGACAAAGTTGCAAAAACCCTATTTCTGAAACTTCAAAAAATCCACACAGTGGATTCCTCTTACAATGTAAAAAGACACAATTTTAAAGCAGACCCTCAAATTTTTAAATTCTTCTGGTGAAGAACCTATTAATTGACTGTGAACATTATCTGAAAAAAGATATTCTCAAAGAGGCCTTGCAAAATGATTCTTATCTCCAACTGCACTTCTGAGAGGCTGTATCTTCTCGCTACAGAAAAAACCACAAAAACCTCTACTGAAATTCTGAATTAACATCCTAGTTCCTACTGGCCAAGCTTCAGGAAAAAATATTGCCAATAGTAGTTAATTGCTTCTTGACTGAGAAAGCTTAGACTCCTTTTAAATAATTCATCACACTGTGACACCTTACTTTATTTAAAATTACAGGGAAAAAAAAAGAAAGAAAAAGAAGGACAAAAAAGCAGCTGGAAAATAATCTGGCCACCTAAAAGAGTTGCCTAAAGTTATTAAAGTACTTTTTGTCACTTTTTTTTTTTTTTTTTTTTTTTTTTTTAATGAGACACATGCTGTTAGTTAATAAATGTGCAGCAACATGAAGTTGAGCATTAGGAGTAATAAAGAGGATGGGTAGCAGTTTGGACTGAAACAACAGAATTTCTTCAGAAGTACAGAGAAGAGAATTCTGTAATACAGTATTAAAATACAACATACCCTTAACCGATGTTGAGAAAGTAGTCACTACACTGCATGTATCACTTAAGCTGTAGTTTTAATAACTACTTTAAAAGAATTAATGTGTTTAAGTGCGCATACACTGGAATTAATTTTTGGAGCTGTTTCTATCATAAAAAGAAGAACAAATTACTCCCTTTCTCTAGCAGCTTTTTTTAGCCTTCCTAAATTTCATGCTTTATATGACAGCAAGATAAGCCTTCAGCCATCATTGCACTTTACTCTTTTCTTTTAATTTGGGCCTGCATCATTTATCCAAACCAAAGTGCAGCTGTTAGCTAAATTAGGCATCCAAACTGCACAGCAAACATTATCTGATGTGCTGTCAGCTGGCTTCATGTTTGCCATCTGATTATTGTTTTGTAAGACATGAACAAGACTGGGTATTTCTCATTCAGATAACTGAATGTCATGTTTAAAGCTCTTTAAAAAATGAACAAAACACCTTAAAAGTGGAAAATAATTGTTGAGTTTTAATTTCTTAGTAATTTACTATGGCATATAGCATTTTAAAGACCACAAATCTGCTTTACTACTCCCTCTTGTTTCTACTAATTGGTTCTGCACACCTTGCTAATGGTCTCTACAACAGGATAGCACTAGCCAGGTTCAGCTTCAGTGGAAATATGAACTATACAAAACTTTTCAGGTTTATGATTGGTTACAGAGACTATTGTTTCTATGAAACTTAATGTATGTCATCACAATTTTTTTTCTGTGAAGGAGAACAGTTTGTACATGGCTTTTTCAACAAGGCCATTAAGTGAAAGTCATTAAGAAAAGCTCCACCCTTATATACTCTTAAAAAGATATTGCCTGGTCCTTCAAGCCAAAGTGGATAGATGGAACACCCAAAGAGATTGACTTTCTATCTCCTGAAAGGTAGAAATATCATAATTTTCTGAGTAAAACAGTAGTCCCATGACTGCACAAGACAGAAGTGTCTCAATGGTTCCCTTCTCAGAGGACCTGCAACCTAGAGAATATATCTGGCATGCACCTGGATCTGATACTGATTTGAAATGCAAAGAGATCACATCTTTCATTCTGCTTTTTATTTCAGCAGTGAAAGGCACATGTCCTGTACAGTCCACTGGATATCACCTATACAGCTCCCAGCAACCTGTAATAAGAGCTGTATATCAGTATTTGAGATGCAGCCCAAGGGGCCTGCAAATATGACCCTCAGAGTCCAGTGGGGCTCCTTGATACTGCAGTTACACTACCAAGTCATAAAATGCATACCAGGCAAGTTGCTTTAGGGTTCATAGTGCAAAATTCTTATTGGTCCTATGATTTACTGGCAAAACTTCCAGCTTCATTCTGCAAATGCAGTTTTGCACTTAGGAGCACAAAACAAAGAGACTGATGACTGGGAATAGCAATCAGAGGCAGCTGTTTCTCATTTTAATGAGAAACATGTTTTTCTGGTCATCAAATTACCATGATAAGAAGACCTAGTGAAGTCATTGTGAATGCTGCCAGTGACTTTTCTGGAGTGATATCAGATCATATGAGATAATTATTTGGGTAGGACTCTCTTCAGTAGTCTCCAAAAATAGCTGCATGTGTTAGATCAAAGGTTCTGCTCAGGCTTCTTTATTAGACTGTGGCAGGTACCTACAGGACAGCAAAAGAGGAGGAAAGGTATGTTCAATACTACCTTCTCCCAAATACTTTTGTGGCCACCAACCATCTCCATTTTAGGGACTTCCTGGTGTGATTTATCTTTAATGGATTTGTCATCCTTGCAGCATTTGTTCAGGCTCCTCTTAAGCCCATATAAACTTTTAATGTCCATGTAACAACCTTGGTGACCAATTCAATGAAGACCTACATGCTTTGACTTGGGGAGTTTTCCTGCTTCCTATTAGCTCCAAATGCTCCTGTAATGGCTCACTGAAAAGTCAAATCCATATCCATAGTCTTCAGTCACTTTTTCAAGATGAAGAATCATGGTTTACTTAAGTTGCACCATTGACACTGTACTAAACTACTCCACAGCTTTGATCACCCTTAATGTTCTTCCATGAGTCTCATCCTATTCTGTAATATTCTTCTGAAATAGTACTGTAAATACTGTTATAGCATTGAAGATGGCATACAAAAGCTCACAATGTAGTGGTGTAATAAAACTATTATCTTTTTACCCATTTTTCATCTCCTAAAATGCTCTGAATCTGATTTACTTTTTTGATTGCTATTGAACTTTGAGATGACTTTTTTCAAATAAAGATTTCTTCTGATTCGAAGATCTTCCTAATCAGTTACTGCCAGCTGAGACATCAGTATCTTACAAGGTCTTAGGGAAAATTCGGAATGGCCTTTTCTCATGTATAACACTTCACTCTTCCCCACACTGAATTTAACCACTTTCATCCGCAAGTGCTCCCAGCACTAAGTCCCATAAGGTCTTTCAGCTGTTGCTCTTCAAACTCAGCTTTGGCCCTTGATATCCGGATAACTCAAGTAGGAGCAACAGAATTTTTCACTTTACTGTTTCTTTTTCAGGTCACTTCTTAATATGATCAACATGGATGGTCAAATACTACAAGGCTGCTCCTGCATTTCACCACTAGATGAGCAGACCATTTAGTCCTAACTTGCAATCTCTCTTTTCTTTTCTTTAGTGTCTGTTATTTAAGAGTAAGATGACCTTATTTATTATGGAACCGAGACTTAGTTTCCTTCTGAAATTCTTGATGAGGGAACTTGGAAGCTTTGTGGAAACCCAGACAGACTGTATCAACCAGATCATACCCATCTGTTTGCTGAATGCATCAAGAGCACTGTAAGGGAGTTCTTTTACTAAAGCTACATTTACCCTATTTGCTATCTTTACAAAGATGCCAACTGGTTAAATTCTCTATTATATTTCTAGTAATTTTTCCAGTATATAAACCACCTAAGGAGGCCTGGTCATTTTTATTTATTTATTTCTCTTACACTTTCCAAACAGCAATTATATCTTTCACCTATTTTCTCTGAATTTCCTCATGGAAACTCAGAATGTGGCATTGGCAGCATTTAGCAGTATTATTCAGTAATTTTTTTTCTCTATTTCTTTGCTCCACCTATAGAAAGAGTCTTACTACAGACACAGTTATTTTATACAATCTTTCCTGTTTTAGAGAGCAGTGCAGTCTCTGGCACATCATCTTGAGAATTCTTTGCACAGCTGCTGCTCAGACAAAGGAGCTACAGCTTGCTCCTTAGACAAAGAACTGAAGAGCACTCCTTATCTCTGTTACTGGACAAGCTTGATGGTCATTATCTGTCTGTGCCAGCAACCTTAACCTGTGAAAAAAGTAAAGCTAAGTTTAACTGTTTTACCATCCCAGACTAACAGGCAACTCTCTGGTCAAAGAGTAAGACAAAATAAATTATTTCTATATGGTTCTATGGACAGAGGAAAAAGACCCCGTGATACCTGTAAACTCTCAACATCTATAGAAATGCATAAATGAAATAAATTAGCCTCTAATTAAAATGGCAGGCAGAATGACTGGAAGAAAAGCACACAAAAAAAAGCTCCCAAAATAATAGATACTAAAAGCCTAATGGAAAATTTTTGTAATTACCATGCAGTATTTACAGCCTAGTACATCCAAAATAAGCAATTGCTACATGAATTTGATGTGAAAAACAGAAACAAATAAAACAAATATAATCTCCATTCTTAATTGGTTTATCAAAAATTATTTATCTGTATCAACAGAGAGAGCTCACACAGATATTCTTTGACATTATCAAAGTATTGCCCCATGCCAATGGTCCTAAGATGTCCTCAGCCTCTTAATTTGGCATCATAAAGCAGTAAAATGTGCACTCCAGCACCCAATATCCAAACTCTCATACAAAAAAACTAGCTTCCTTCTTTAAGGCTTATGTAACTTGGGCATTTGAACAGTGTTCCAGAGAAAGAGCATCTTTAATAAAGATTCAATATCCCTGCCCTGATCACAAAAATGCTTTTGAGAGATATCACATACTGCCTGAGAATTCTAACAAGTCTGCCACAAAGATTGGAAAATGATCACAGCTAACACTCCTGACATCCTCAGTTAATGAACAAAGGCAAAGACACTTCTAAAAATAACGTGCAGTATTCACATTTCAGGCCTCTGTGCACAAAAAGAAAATCTAAATCAGAACAATTGAAAAAGCATATAAACCCAGTCATTAATTAACTTTAAATCAACATTTGAAACAAATTAAAAAGTCAGTCAAGTGTTCTCCCTCCTTCTTCTGAATAAATCCTGCTTTCATGTCCTCAGGGAACTTATGAAAACCTGAGAAGTGACCTAGAAGATGCAGTAGGTTGCAGAAATAAAAGACATATTTTGAAAGACAGCTTTTTCCTACAGCAAAATCTGATTCATTGCATCCTTCCTCAGAATCTGAAAAAATGTATCTGTTATTCTCAAAGGAGTCTCCTGGATGCTCCAGAGAAAAAAAAACCAAAAACAAAAAAACCCAACACAAAGCAAAATGAAAATACATTCACAGAACACTTAAGGGAGAAAGGAAATGTGTCATAAGAAAAAGGTTGAGAAGACCTCACCCAGAAGACCTTTCAGTCAAGAGAAACCTCCCTTCCTCTCTAAAAGATGATAAAAAAAGCATGCATTCATATCTTGTTGACTTTTAGTAGACATTTCTGGTTTAGGTGTAACCTATGAAAGGGAAATAAGTGATCTGAAACCGTCCACCCTTTTGTTGGATTCTGAGCTTCTTATTAAAACAGAATACATCTGTCACATGTCCCCCATGAACTGCCCATTATCTTGCACCTTATACAGAAATAGTGAAATAAAGTTCAAGGTAGAAGGGAAGAAAATACCTATAGCATAAATGTATCCCGCTGCAGTACAGAAAACAAACCCCTCCTTCAAGTATGACTGCAATACTTTCTAAAAAAAAAGATGATCTACCAGCCAGGTAAATCTAAACTAATTTGAAATTTTTCCTCTTGAGACATAGACTCTGATCAGTATGAAATTTAGAAAAAAATAAATTACAGCAGATGCACAAAAGTAGAAGAAAATGAAGCTGGTATGAGTACTGTGTTTCTAGAGGTGATGGTAATTAAGTAGGTTTTAGACAACTGGCTACAATAAATCTCAGTTCTGTAAGAAGCTGTGCTAAGTGTTCTCATTCAGCTGTGATTCTGTCCCTCAACTTCCCACAACTGCAGAGCCTGTCAGTATCATGCTTCTCTTACAAAATGATGATTGTCATAGTCCAGGAAAATTTCTGAGGAAAAAAGGCTGTCATCCACACAAATACAGGTTCTTCCTAAAGACTTGGCTGTTTCTCAGAGGGAAAGCCAGCTGCAGGAGTATTATTATTTGAAACATGAGATTTATTAGAAATACCCAGGGACAAAGCAGATTCAAGGCTCACAGGGAATACAGAGAGTTCTACTGGTGACACCCGTACTGACACAGATGTATATGGCAAGAACTTACTCTACATTGTTCCATGGGATGTATGTTCATGGCTTTAAGGCTTAATTCACAGCCACAGGGAATTATGTCATTTTTAAAACCTGAGGAGAACAGCAACAGTGTGATTTCATATCAATCAAGATTATCCTTGCAGCCAGCTAACCACAAATCCATGACATTAGATTATAAAGAAGCAAGGTGGATGAGTGGATATCACTTTGTGCAAACATGCATGAAAGATAACTGCAAAAAACCCTGCTGTGCTGGGGGGACATTAGTGGAAGAACTGCTTGCTTTGCTCAGATTTTTGTATTAACAACCTCAATTTAAACTCCTTTGGCGACAGAAGGTGGCACACTGAAAAATAATATGATATTAAAATCACAGTGGCCAGATACTGAGTTGCTGAGCAACCAAACGTAGCTTCTGACATCTTAAAAGTTCAGAAAACATCAAGCTCCAAAATCAGCTTCCTAATTATGGACAGCTGAGCTAACCATTTCTAAAAATCTTGGCCACTGTTTTAAAATACATCTTACTTTTAAGGAAGATTATGAGTCACAGTTCCAAGTAACTTCCAAGTCCATACCTGTAGCATACACACATACACATGGGAAATTTAAGAACTGAAAATTCAGGGACTGTTTCTAAAAATTTGGATGAGTCTACAGTTTAATAACAATTTGAAAAAAATAGTATATCAATTATGATTTCAACATTAGTCATACATCTCCTTTACTGCCTCTCCTTTATTTTTACTGCTTGAAGATTATTCTGTGGTTCTTGCTGGCAAAATGAATTCCAGGTATGTTTTCACTTTATGCTGTGCTCATTTGCAGTGTCATTTCAAGTGTTTCAGGGTTGCCTATAGATGGGTACAAATTCAACAGCTTCCAGAAAGGACACTTCACTGGAGTATTTTTCCTCCTTGCTAATATGCTCAACCAAACAGGGAGGACCTAAGGTTTAAATCCCTGGGGTATTCTACTTATATTGGTTTACATATAAAAGAATAGTAAACAGTACTGTAACACAAATTTTGCTGTGAGAAAGGCAACCCTATCAAAAGCCTGAAAATGCTGCTAAATGGGCAGGATGCCTAACCCATAGTCCTACCACCTCTGCAGCACTCCTGTCAATGACTGCCAGCAGAACCATCACTCTTTCAAGTGCAATGTGCACCGGCACCATACATAGCAGGAGGCTGCTGGGAGGGGAAGGGAAGGGAAGGGAAGGGAAGGGAAGGGAAGGGAAGGGAAGGGAAGGGAAGGGAAGGGAAGGGAAGGGAAGGGAAGGGAAGGGAAGGGAAGGGAAGGGAAGGGAAGGGAAGGGAAGGGAAGGGAAGGGAAGGGAAGGGAAGGGAAGGGAAGGGAAGGGAAGGGAAGGGAAGGGAAGGGAAGGGAAGGGAAGGGAAGGGAAGGGAAGGGAAGGGAAGGGAAGGGAAGGGAAGGGAAGGGAAGGGAAGGGAAGGGAAGGACCATCTATGCAGTGTTCAGTATAAGAGATCATCAACTAGGACGACAAAGACATATCAATTACTGAAAATATCTTCTACATAAGCAAGACATTTGGAAAATTTTAGTGTATCTTATTTTATCCAGGAAAGATATGAAAATCTCATTAACATTTGTTCACATTATTATGATTTTTTTTTAAGCCAAACTTCTCATTTAGGCATAGAATTGGTTTAGTTTAATTATGGACAATGGGAAAGAAAACTGCCAGAAATGATGAGAGTAACCTATGGGGCTTTTTTGGCTCTCTTGCCTTTTTTTTCAGGTGAGTAAGACTCTTCAATGAATAAATTATAATTGGTGAGAAAATATCAGCTTTGATCAAACACTGGGTGCAAGTACTCTGCTGTAAAAATATGGTTTTGACCAATAATTCAGAGTAAACAACTGTCATCAGCAACCCAACTTTGAGATCTAAGTGGAGAAGAGGAATGTAAGAAGCAGGGCAAAACTCCACAGTATGCTATATACATAAGTTTGTCTATAGCAACATACAGGAGACTACATAAACATGTAAATAAACCTAAAAGTTGTGTTGGTTTATAATACAACCTTCTAATAGTGTGAGGCCAGTTCTTCACCTGCACTAAAAACATCAATACATTTTTTTATTTAAGCCCGCTGCCTGGCCATATAGCAACTAAAATAAAGTCTGTGACACAAATGGTAGAATACTGTATCTGATATATCATTCTATTGTTCTATTAGTACAGGAATTTGACTGGCTAGTAAAAAAATCCCTGATGCCTCCTGTTACATTTACAGTGCGTCTGTTCTGAAAACGGTAGCAGCTGAAATAACACACAGCTCTTTTATCACAGTCTACAAGCTGCATTTCTGACATTTGAAGTTGATACCAGAGCTTTTATATTCATGAAAGCACTGAAGAGTCCTCATCTAACTCTATGCTGTCTCCAAAAAACTCCATGAACTTCTTCTAAATAAACCATTGCATTTTATAGAAAAAGCTCTTGAAGAAAAGCCCAAGGTCAACTTTATCATATTCCTCACTCCAGTTTCTGTATTTCCCCATACATGTTAAAAACAAAAAAGTAATTATTCCCATGAACTATTGTGCCAGCGCACAATACTCTTTACTTCCTAGAGACTCAAATAACTCAATTTCACAGTTCTTTCAGGTTCTTCCAAAAGGATATTTTTTCCAAGAAAAACATACTTCTTTTACACATTTCTTTTAGGGAGAGAGCACTGAATAAGGCCCTAAGGAGATGCACGTAATTTTGTCAGATTTCATGTGTGGCTTTCCTCTGTGTACTCTGTCTACAATGCCACACTCATACAGGTCTTCTATTTTGCCAATACAGTGCAGGCTTTTCTGGGGTTGGGGGGGGTGTGCAGAAATTCTTCTAGCACATCTTCTGTAGTGCCGTGACAGACAATTGAGACTGCACAGGGTGTTCAATTTTAAGTCAACCCTACATTGTTCTGCTCTCCACTTTGGACTGTGTGGGCTCTGTGTTGCAACTTAAGAAAGGAGAGGACCTCCTTGCTTTGTAAGCATCAAATCTCCTGGATTTTTTCCTGGAATTGTTATATACCCTAGCCTTTTGATGATTATTTTTTCAAGTGACTTCTCATTATTTTAAATAGCATTATATGGAAGATGTTTAAGATCAACAGGGGTTAAATCTCCAGAGAAGAAATCTGTAGACTCCTTTCTTTGGCTCTGCATTTCTTTGGAACCTGCTTAGTGCATGTTTAGCACACTCTGAACAGCCATGAATATTTTCTAGGGTAGATGTAAAACAGTTTCAGAGGGAACACTACCTTTAAATAGATACGGGAAACTAACATTGTTGCACTAAAAAGTAAATAAAGTTACTGCAGGGGCCTTATCCACAAGTAGATAGATTATCCTAAACCCTATAGGAATAAAATCTGTAAGACTGTAAAATTATATTGCAATAAGTCACACATGCAGAAAAGTGAGTGGAGGAAATCTAAATGTACAGCATAAACTAAAACACCCCAGTCTTCATACACATGGAAATTTCTGTTTTGGACCACTAGGGAGGGAGATGAGATATGTATCACCCTAAAGAATCATTTATGCCTGGAACATAACAATGAGTTAAAAATAACAGGCTGACAGGGTTGGAAAGTTACAGGTGTTCATAACAGCTACAGGACTTGATTTCCTACACAGTTGTATGGAACTACACAGCTAGAAAAGAAAAAACCTTCTGAAACTTCAGAATACCACCTTTTCATTTTCTATTAGTGTGCTAACTTCACTGGAAATAAACATGTTCCCCTTTTGCAGGATCTTCCTGTTAGTAACAGTTGCACATAAATAAAGCTTTCTAAACAAACATCTTATCTTTTTATGGAAGGAAGTCCATTAATAAGGAATTGACGTCCTTCCTTGAAAAAAAAGATCAGTGCTAATTCTTTCCCATAAACTAAAGAAATAAACTTACACCCTGAGATTTTTTACTCTATTTTCACAGCAAACTGGCTAGTCTGCACGTACATATAATGGAACTATTTGGGTTTTCTTATAAGCAATATCTCCATTGCTACTTTGCCCCATAATACTGAATAATTAATTCCTTTCCTCAGTTTTTGATTGCTTCATGGAGCTTTATTTCAATTCTACTCTATTCCTGATAAAAGTACATGGCAGACTTTGAGCAACATTCAGCCTAGGAGCTTCAGAGGCACACCATAACTTTCTAGCATTTTGATCTATGCCATCATTTCCAGAAAGATGTCCTTTACTCAACAAATGCAGCCAAATATACTCTAGCACCTCTACTGTCATCTTCATTCACTTTGAAACACAGGACATTTCTTTTGCCCAAAATGAACTTTGTTATGGAAAATCCTCTGACACAACCTTCATCTGCTTCCTTTCTTCAACATTACTTTTCCTTCAGACTAAGAGAATTTAAAGTTTTGATGCTGTACTGTATACTAATTGCAAAAAATAAAATACAGACTTTTCTACCAATGGCTTCAGAAACCCAGCATTTTAACCTATTTGCAACAATGCTGAAAATGGAAATGTAAGTATGCTTAAGGAGAATTTAGATTTGCAGTGTTATTGTACATCACAATTTAGAATCTCAATGCCATACTGCAGGGAGGTCAGCCAAAGAGAATGGCAGAATAATATAGTCTGTGATTACCATACTTGTATAAACTTAGGAGTTTTAATTCCATAGTACTTTTGTATGAAAAGATCTATTTACCTTAAACATATTAGCTTTGGGGGACACAAGAAACTTCATAAAAATATTTACATAGGAATTTCAAAAGGAAATTTTAAGGGAAGAAGTGCATAAGTGTTGCTGGAAAAATGGTCTTCTTTCTCTTCAGCTGTGTCTATAAATGAATGCTATTTCAAAGGCATCTATTCCAATTTTGAAAGGTGAAACACTATTCTGTTCCAGCAATCACACTTAGATAACCTAAGAATGGGAAATTAAAAATCTGCAATCCTTTATCAAGAGTGTGCATCAACTTTTCTTACAGAATGCTTCACTTGAGAAGGTGTTTAACATTTGTCTTAATGCAGATAAATAAGAGAGTGACAGGGAGTGAGACTGAGCACCAGGTTCATCCCCCTCTTCCTGTGTAATGAACCCAAGGATCCCTTTCTGACTCCATTTTGCACTAGGACAGTTTTCTTTCTGAAGATCAGTCTGCTGTAGAGGTGACAAAACCTAAGCAGGTAAGAGTCAGTCCACACTACACAAGCTTTGGTGATACTGGTTCCTTGCATCCTCCTTTGGCATCCATATATAACTTTACATGCTGATTTCTACAGTTTACATTTAGACCATAATATTATTAGTTACTGGTGGAACCAGAAGACTTCATGTGCTTGTGTAGGTTTAGTAACACACACCTGAGTTTCATTATAAAAGCAAGAGCTATTTCCTCTTCCCTCAGCTCTATTCTTTTCAAAGGCCTGAGAAAGGTTTTCCCTCATTTCTGTTTAATTCTCAATAATGTACTGCAGAACAGTGACCTTTTATAAAAGCAAAACCAGAGCACTGCTTTAAAAGGTCACATGGCACAACTTAGAAAACAGAGCAGATATTCTGCTATCCCATGGCAGCATTGGAAACAGGGACACAGGTGATAGCCTGACAAGTATCAGGACAAAACAGTACGCTGAAGGTTTTTGTCTCCCCTTAGAACTTTCACCCGTTTTCCAGGACTGCCCTGGTCAGTAAGGATGCCTCATTCAATTTCCAGCTTTTATGCCTTATTTTTTCTTTACGCTCCTTCTCTTAGCATATTGCTTCACAAAACTTTTCTGATTTAGAATGATTCTTGACAGGGCAGAAAGCTTGGGGCAGTCTCAACGGAGCTCAGTAAATGTGCACAAAAAACTAAGACTTTTGGTAATTTTATCTTGTAAGAGATGGAGTTTTGGTCAGCTGTAGCTAATGGGTAACCAAAACACCTGTGAATGGCTTTAGGACTGCTGAATGAATGGATGGTACCCAGCACACCAGACCAGACAAGGAGCCCATCCAGTGGTGTCACTGTTACCTGTGCTGGTGTCCTCTCCTGTCCCCGCACCTCTGCGTTGGGCAATACCGGTGTTGCAACTGGCGGAGGAGGAGCTCTGCGCTTTTTCACTTCTGGGTTTGCTGTCATTCCAGAGATGTTACCAAGGGACAGTGATGAACCCAGGCTATTGGAACGAGAATTCACCGAAGGAGAATTTGGTGCTGTGGAAAAACCCTGTAAATGGATTAACATCTTGGATTAACATCACTCCTTGAAAACAATGGGAAAGAAAGAAGAAAAACAAGACACATCTGGTTACCGTTTAAACAATGATATGAATAATCATGTATGTTCCTCTGCCAAACCTGCTGAATTGCAAACTCTAACTTTTGGAAACTTCCAAAGGTCAACTGGAACAAAGCTTACAGGCAGTATTAATAAGACAGGAGGCACGATAAGCACCTACTGCGGTTTAACAGTAGTATATTGATGGGAACACTGCTGCTGCTTGCTATTTAAAATATAAAGTTCACATCAAGACACATAATTACAGTTATCCAAATGCATTTGCGGTTGCATTTAAATTACAAGTGTTACACATTTCTGGAAGCAAGATTTAGTCTTAAACGAGAGTACTGCATTAATAAAATGCTGTCAGTGTCTCAGCCTTGTCTATTTTGTTATCAATCTGCCTGATTTACCTGAGTCTTCTCCATGGATTTACATAAGAGAAATTCTGCTACCTACAAACTATTTCCAATTTAGATGCACAGTCAAGCATAATCACTTACAACTTACAGAAAACAACCATTTAACTTGGTGAAAAGAAGTCCTACTGACAGGCATCACTCTGGATTCTAACAAGTCCAGATTAAAGGAGAAACAGAAAACTACTTCAGTAATTCCTCACTGTTAAAAATTACTTTAGTTCTCATTGAAAACTTAAAATCAACAGAAAAAGTTTAATGGATTTCAGAATCGTAATACATTTTTATATTAATATACAAACAGAAACATATGCAGTCACATAGTAGCAAATCTACAAATATGAAAGATTAAAACTAGGATTCCTTGAAAATGTGCATTTTAACTTTAGTTTTTACTCTTAAATTCAACGCTTCTTTTTTTACTCTGATACTTCTTTTTTTATGCTAATAAAAATCTTGCAAAAACTTTTCCCTCAAAATCTGAGTCACCTTCTCCTTTTTTTAATTAAGAGAACCTTCCATATTAAATTGAAGATTTTACTTCTTAATTAAGTTATTTGACTGTAACTTCTTCCCAGAAATATCTTCTGTGGAATCACCACCGATACCACTTCACCATGACCTGGAGCTGAATAGCTCTTCTGGAAACATAGGCTGATGAGCATGGTTGATAATGCTGTTCTTATCACAACAGAACATGCTACCACAATTGCAAAACTCTCCCATCGAGGACATAAAGCTCTCTGGTGGAATTTTGTCCAAGACCACAGAATACATACTGGCAGGAAACTTAAAGGTCACCCCAAATGCCATTACTTAAAAAAAATAAAGAAAAAAAAAAAATTCTTTCCATAAGTGCCAAATGCAAGCTCAGGTAAAAGTTAAAAACACAGAGCAGGAAGTGTAGAAACGCAATTAATTTAGTTTTAGGACTATTGAGGAAGCACTGATAAAACATAAAGAGCTGAAAAATAGAGCAATGCAAATATATATATAATACAGACTTCTATACTGCCTGATAAAGTTAAACATTCTGTAGATTCCTATGAAAGCAACTGAGATGCAAACGGATTTGTGCTTTGTCCCGCATTTACTGTGAGTGTGATACCAATTACTGACCTAGATGCTTTTGTTAACTTTTACATTGCACACTGCACAAGCACACTTCATCTTGGAATAATCTATTTAGCACAAGTGGAGTATGATACCAGTCTTCTCTGACTGAAAGCAGTGTTTGGTGCATCTTTCTCATCACCAATTTCTCTGAACTGAATGGCATCAATAGGATCTTTAACCTTCCAGGGAATGAAGAAAAAAGCTTGAAGTAGAGGTGTTGTTTAAAAGATTAGGTATAATCTTATAGAGAAATAGTCTTGTCTTGGCCCTGTATCTTAGACAGTGAAAAAAATAATGATCTCATCTATAAGCTAAAAGTTTTAAGTCATTATCAGTGCATACTGTACAAGGTCTTACCAAATAAGGTTTGTTTACTCCTACAGAAATGATGGGTTCATAGAGTGAAATACAAAGTAGTTTCCTCTTTCCACACATTTAGAAAACAACTGAACAAAACAATTTCAAAGTGGATTCTGCAGGTATGCTTTGACTCTATTAATTCTTTAGCCTTCTAGATAAAAGGGTGGAGAAATTTTAGACAAAGATGTATGAAAATAATAAAAAAACCCCCAAGACCTCCCTCCTAGCACTACAAATACAGAGTACTGGTAAGATTATAGGCCATAACCAGTTTAAAATGAATATTCAATTTTATCTCAAGATCTTGTGGCTAAAGAACTATCAGAATCCTTTTCCAAGCTACAGGTCATTGGGAAGGAATACAGTGGTGAACAACTAAACAGTTTAAAGCCGGTTTGTTCTGTTTTTAAGCTTGGATTTCCTAAGAGAAAATACGGGGGGAAAAAGGTAATACTTCCATGATCCTATAAGCAGTTTTTATTAAAAAGACTTGAATGACAGAAAAAAACTCCAACTTTGCAAATTCATCTATGTTTTCTTTTCCAAATCCAACCTCTGTATCAAGCCCATTATTCCCTTACTGACCATTTCAAGAATGCTCATGTAAATATATTTGCCCTAAAACAAAAACTCGCCAGAGCTTCCATAAGAACAGAATGAGGACAGTTTTGAACTAGTTTTGAAAGCCCTCTCATGCAGCAAGCAGAGCTTTGCCTAACTGGAGGCAGACCTTCAAATTCTCTCGTGTGTGTAGTCATTTTCATTAGCTTTAAGAGGGGAAAAAAAACCAACCCTGGACACAAAACACTGACACAACTGAATTTGGCATGACTTGTCTTTTGTTGTAAAATGAATACAGAGAGACAACACCTAACCCAACTTTTATATTTTATGGTGAGTTTCATGCAATGCAGTTTCTTTCCAAATCACGGGATTTTGGAGGTTTGTTTTTCAGGCAGTTTAGCAAGGCAACGATTAAGAGCATACAAAATTAATCAAGCAAAATTGCAGGGACATGATATCTACATGCCAAATACGCCAACCATCTCTTATTTCTTGTTTTTCTAATTTTGTTATCAAAGAACCGATTGAATTACTCAAATTACAGCAGTGTAAGTGAGGAAAGCCAAGCTCAGGAACTGAAGCCAATGTTGCTGGATAAAAAAAGTTGGCCCTTATCCTCCGTTTCATTTGACAAACAGGTTAGCATGAATACTCTGCTGAGAATCCAAATCAGTTCATAGAATCCATGTGTTCCATAAGGAAAAAAAAATTAAAAAGGAAAAAAGAAAAAAAAAAAGAAAAATCAATTCATAAAAAAATTCATGGAAACTATTAATATAAAGAGCTTTCAAAAATGTTTCTCAACTTGCAAAATCACAGTCTTTGTTAAGCCACTAGTGCTCAAGAACTTTGCTACCAGTTCAAACAGCAATTAACTAATTAACAGCAAACTAGCAAGAAAAATAAACAAATTTCGTTTGGGGTTGTTTTTTTCCCCCTGAATTAAAGCAAATCCAATACAAAACCAGATAGACCAGTATAGGTCAACAGTCAGGTTAGACACTAGCTGAGTATAAGTTTGGACTAAGTACTGAAGCACAACCATGGATTAAAGTCCATTTCAATTCCAGTAGATATTGGAAGGAGGCAAGAAACAACTGCCATACCAACCTATGGTGCCATCACATATCATCATTCCATGTTAAACTTGCCAGCTAGTTTTTTTTACTCTCATTTAACTTCTGAAATCCAAGGAACTTCCTGGTTTTTTTTCCTAATGTACCAGGTGTTTTCTTTGGGGCTCAGCAATTTGATTTTAAGATTTTTCTTCTAATTGAAATTTAGCTATCAAAGACATTTTTGAAGGGCAAATAGGGACTGCTAAAAACACAGAAGTATGAAGGCTAAGAGTAACTTGGTGAGGTATGCATACCACTCTCATTTTCAGAAGACACCAAGCAGTCAGATTTCTACAATGCTTCTAAAGTCCCATAGCCTGCTGAACTCAACACAAGATGGATCAAGAGCCCAAAGCAGAGGCCAGTCTCTGTTCCAAGGTCATCAACTTAGAATGCAATTGTAAAATACCTTTTTTAAACTACCTCCTTTTCAAGAATAAACAGAAGTTCTGGTATCTTAAGAATACTTTGAAAATTTAAAAAATTTAAAGTTACATATTTTATATAAATAAAGGTGAGAGTAATCTAATAAAAATATAACTGTATGCTGTGAGAATCCCGCTTTACAAAACCAGATGTGTATAAAAATGGAAATCAGATTACGATTGTTTTTAAAAGATGTCCCTTATATAAAACTTTTTTTTACCCAAAGCCCTGTTATTAGCATTTCCTTGACTTTCTGGTGACACTTGGTGGCATTTAAAGGTCAGCAAGGAAGAGGCTACAGATTGCCTGTGAGAGTGATTTGACTTCCCGTTCCCTGTTCACACCGGTCAATAAAAATTTTTCAAAATGTCAAGTTCTTTTCTTGAGAGGTTGCTACAGACAAGCCTTTCTTCCGCAGCTCTTTGCCAAAACTCACATAATTTGAGCTCCCAGTCTTGTTATGCAACTTCCTTCTCAGAAGTTTTTAAATCAGAAGTAATCAATTCAGCTGTTTTTAAGCACTGAAAGTACCAGATATAAGGGCTTTATTTTTTCAAAATAGAGACAAAAAATAAAAGTTTCATAAAGGATATAATTTTTATTTTTGCAAGTGCACTATAGGTAAATACGAAAGGTAAGATTTATAGTGGGCAAACAAATCCATCTATTCAGTGACAGCAAGAATATTTGCGCCTGTTAGACATTTGAACTCCATTAATGCAAACTCTTATTGAATAGCTGAATGATACCACAACTGATTACAATTGGCCATATAAAATTCCAGACAAGGTTCTGTCAGACCTACTGCACGAAGTGAACTTAGAGGCTGCTTTCCCTGACATGACACTGATATTACTTAGACTAAATCTGCACTAAAATTGACAACACAAAAACTGAATTAATCAAAGCTCCTGGTTCAAAACTAAAGCCTTATACTGCAGTCATGAGATTGCTGGGAGACACAGTTTAAAAAACCCAACAAAACAAAACAAAAAACTTGTGACTACTCAGATTTTCCTTTCTAACCAGCCACAGTGAATACAGTTTATTTTTTTGTACTCCCTGAAGCACTTGTGCTGACAGTCTGCAGTCAGAAGGAAAAAAAAGTTAACCTTTTCCTGTTCTAAACTGAAAAAAATAATAATAAAAATTTAATGCAATTTACTTTATGCTGCTTTATTATCTTGCTGTATTTTGCTGTTAGTGGAAAATTATCTAGTCACATATCACAATAATATAAAGAGAAGCAACTATTTTATTCCCACAACAGTGATTTACACACTGTACTTTATGCTGTACTGTGTTGATTTTATATGCCTGGCAAGTAGGCTCTCAAGTTCTTAATGTAAAAGTTTTGAGTTATACTTTGAAGTCTGTACAACTAGTGCTACCTTACACTTGTATGAGTCTATCAGAGCATCTAGATAGCAGTTCCAGATCTTGTGGTCAGGGTCCATTTAGTAGACACCAGAACTTACACAGCCAGAACCAAAGATGTCTGAGAACATTCTGTCTCCTGTGCCCCTGCCAGCTCTTCCTCAATGTGACTGACCACATTCCTCTTGTTTTAGTACAGAGTTTTTCAATCACAAATCCTAGCAGTTCCAGATGCAAGGCAGTCACCTCCCATGCAAAATCATCCATTTTATCTCCTAGTGCTAAAGTGACCAATAGCCCAATCTGTCACTGCAGAGGTTGCTAAAATTTTCCTATGAGACTGGTCCACACCATCTGCAGTTGTGCTGTTTTTCTTCTTAATTGTCTTTATCATTATTTTTTTCCTTGTACCTTAACCATAACTTCCTCTCCTAGAAGCTTATCTGATTACTTTTCATCTTCACTTAGGTAAGCTCATGTGATAGAAAGTTCACAGCTAAGAGTCCAGCCTTGGTTTCCTGCTCCAAATGATTTATGTTTACTTTGCAACTCCTGTGACGTCCAACTCCTTTTCCAGCAGAAAAGCTGAAAGAACAACCACTCAAGGAAAGGAACTAGAAAAATGGAAGCCTCCACAAAAAAGGTTTTCCTAAACACATCAAGGGGCTTAGATTCACTGTGAATATCTCAGTAGAGAATAAGTATGGGTATTAACTCTGGTCCCTTCCACTACACTGAGGACAACAAGGGTGCAAAACCAGAGGGAACTTCCAAGAACCTTCTTTAGTTTTTGTTATACTTCTTGTGCCTCATATATATAAAAGAAATCAAGCAATATTTAAAACTCATTTTCCATTTGAAAATCACATGGACACTGCATGAATATGGCAAAAACCCACAAGTAAGAACCCACAGGTAAGCTGCTTACTTTTTTTTGATGAACTGTCAAATGTTATATTTTGAAGTTTAAGAAAATGAACACTTTACTCAAATCATTACAAGGCTAGAAAATATGGATTGGGAATACATGAATTCCACCTAAACACAAACATGTTTGTAAACTCTTGCAAATATAAAGAAACAGATGCAGTATCACCCACTACTACCACCTCCCTCTGTATTCTCCAGTCTGAGATCACAAATTTAATCTGACTTCTCCAAAACTAAAGGAAGTACTACAGCACATATAAAGCAGTAGAACACAAGTCTAGGAATTCATGTATGTATGTTGCATGATTAATGTATATTAATCATGCAACTCAGAGGCTGTCAAGTCAGTTATATTTTTTTCAAGATTTTATGACAGATCAATGCTTTGAGAATTGAAGCTTTTAAATAACTTCTTTTGATTTAAAATTAATTGTATTTCCTCCAAATAAATTCTGTTTCCTGTTTTATTTTTCAGATTTTCTCAAGTCAGGATACCTGACATGCTTAATAAAACCTTTGTCTATTATTGCTACCCATAATTCATTCATATCAGTTTGAAGAAGTCAATCAGTAGCAAGAGAAATGGACACAATAATTTTTCCATTGCAGCAATAGATGCAGAAAACGGAAGACGAGCTAACTTGATTTACATTTTTACCTTTGTATCACATCTTCTGCAAGTGACAGTGTGTTCCAAACAAATTCATATTTTTTTAAAAAAGTAGCATCCCAACAGAATTAACAAAAAATAATCTTTCTTAGCAGAAGAGGGTAGCCATGTCTCAACAACTCATAAGCTGGGAGCAGAATGCTGCCTGGTACTAATGGGAAGACCCAATTGTACAGATTGGTGTTTGGAAGGCACACACATATAAATCCTTTGTGTCGTCTTCCATCAGTCTGGACACTGAACTCATTGCTGTAACCAGCAAGCTCGTATCCTGTGGACCTTGTGAATCACACCTGAGGAACTTGTTAAAAAGAAGAGAAACATAATTTCTTTGATTCAGAGCTGTTAGCATTGACAACTCACTCTCAGCTGGATGTAGTGAGAAACACTTGCTACAAATCTTCATAATGCATAATTGTTTAAATTTCTGTCACTGTATGTTCTGTGAAGGCGTAAAAAATTATTTTGCTAAAATCTGACGATATTTATCCACAAATGAAAGAAACTTAGGCTGCTAAACAAATTATTCTGAACAAATGTGATCAGCAAAGCAAGGAATGGTATGTTCAAGACAGCAAATCTCAGCTCAACATCACATAAACTGACATATTTTACACTTAACATTCCACTATTCTCCAGATTCTGCATTTACAAAAATACAGCTAAAGATTATGAGACACCAAATTATTGAGAGAGACTTTAACATTGGTATAAATCCAATGACATCCATGAAACAGCAACAGGCTTCAGCATGTGTCCATTATAGGTATCTTTGTAAGAGGATTTCCTAAAACCAGCATGTGCTTTAAAAAAAGAGAAATGTGTCTGGTCCCTTAAAATGCTCCTTTATAGTGCCATACATGTTACAGAGAAAACATGGACATATATGCTCGAGCTTCCAAAACATGCCAACCTCCTTTCTGCCTTTATGGTGCTCTGCAGCAGAGACTCAGGCTGACTGACAGCACACAAATCATGTAGGTTCTTTTTTAACTTTCTGGATGCGAGATGTACTTTAAAAAACCCTAAAATGCAAATACTTTTGAATTTGTTTTGTGTACCTAAACCCTGGTGAGAAAAAAACATCAGTAACAGCACAGAAAACATTTTGGGATCAAATGTTCCTATGCTCCTTGGCAGTTTAAAGGAAACACTGCTACCCATCACTCAGGTGGGAGGTAGGGAGTGCAGGCTGCAGGCACAGTCTGAAGTGAATTCCAAAAATCAAGCTGAACTGAGGGTGACAGTCTGGGATGCCACCAGATGCTTAGGGTAAGGTTTGTTTGCATTCCATACAAGTGTAAAATTATTTATCTTGACTTTCAGAAGTGTGTGGACAACTTATTGTCTCATTTGATAGAATGTTCTCTCTTTTTCTTTTCCTTCTTTCGTTTAATATCATTTTGGGAAAACACCAGAATCAATTTACATCTAAAATGCACCCTCTCGGGGCTGATTTACATCTTTCTGGCTAGACTGCTAAAAACTTATCTTCCACAAGTCCAACACTTTTTGCCACAATGCACTGTCACAATATGTCAGCCTATAAAAAAACTATCATATTTTGAAAATAGGTTTTTCATAACTGTCAAAAATACCAGTATGTAAAGCCACTATGGGAAGAAATAATAATTTCAAAAGATTCCCAGAAAGAAATATGCAATAAAAGACAGAGAGTCAGCAAATTCAGCTACTCACATAACTTTTTTTTTTTTTTTTTTTTTTGATAGCTACGTGCTTGTAATGAGAGATGTGCAGGGAATTATAAAAGAATTGGTGAATCATAAAAGGAAATAAGAAAAAATGTGGAAAACATTACAAGTCTCTGGGTATTTGTCCAAGTGGAATAAAAGCAGACATGAAAGAAATAGGAAAGAACACATGAAGTGAGGATGGGAACAAAAACAGTAATTGTGGCAAAAAATGAAGTGAACATTTCATGAAATTTGACCAGAAAGTAAGTCCTTAAAGAAATTCAGAGATGAAAGTCTGTAAAGGGGAGTAGCATAGCAAAAAGCAGAAGAGTTCAGTGAATGTGTTGATAAGAGTTATAAGTTATATCCTGGGGAAGGAACAATGAACTAAGGAGGCTGTGCAGGACAGAAATCATATTTTGTAAGAAAACTCCATGACTGTCCATATATTGGCCAGAAAGATGTTCATGTTCATTTGTCATGAAGGCAGTGGGGGAAAAGTCAAATGAACAGAACGCAAACCAGGAAAGGTTTAGTACTGAAAGAGAAGGGGATATTTATTTATTTATTTGTGAATGTGTGATAAATATTTCTTTGGTAGGGATTTAATGCACAGTAACACATGCAAATGAGGCAGAATGGAAGAAAATAAAATATAAACATTTGCAAACCTACGAAGAAAGGTCCAAAAGCCAATGACAGACTCCAATAGAAAAACACATTTTAAAAGAACCTGAAGAAAGAATTACTGAGGAAAATTCACATGAACTCCAAAATTCAATTCAATCCCAGTATAGAAAGAAGATAGGAAAATATTAAGCCGGAAGGAAAACAGGGAAGAACATTAGAAAAGAGACTATTTACACTTTGTCTTGGAAGGGCATTAGCAGATAGAGTGAGAGCAGTCTTGGAAGACTGAGGATGGAAAAAGCCACATTTTTGTAAGCTTGAAAAAGTTGGTTTCTCCTTTCACTTATACTTTTGCACTACATGAAAATAGATTAGCTGAATCCAATAGTGTTAAACAACCAAGCCAAAAATCAAAATCTGTCTTCACTAATGTTCTGGCAACAGACTTCAGGAAAAAAGGAGTTCAAAAGGTCAAAGACTGACAACAGAAAAAAAAGACATTTTTCCACTGGTGTTTAGCATTCATCAATCATAAATAATTACAAAATGGATCAGAAGTCTTGAGCAAAATGAATTCATCATTGCAATATGAATTGATTTTCTCTAGAATTATTAATTCTTTTAAATCAATCAGCCAATGTTTTTAGTTCATGGAAGATAGGAGTTGTTCCATCTGTAATATATGTCCTCCTGAAATTCAAAATATTTTAAAAACTATTGCAAAAGAAGTTTTTCTCCAAAAATTCATTTAATATATAGAAAATATTAAACCATTAGAGTAGATCATCTTCAATATATTTTCATTGTAGATATGCCAATTTATACTGGAGAAGGAGACGGAAATTTTACATAGAACATACAATTTTAAAAATACCTGCTTTAATGTCTGCATAGTCAATTTTTATGGTGACCAGAATTATGAATGGAATAGTTCCTGGCATGAGGTTTTTGGGTGTGTATTTGTTTGGTTTTGGAGAAATAATTTTTGGGTTTCACTGAAAGTATTTTTATTCCACTTGAATTAGAAAGTGTTTTCTCCACATTTTAATGAAAGTGTTGTCCTTATGCAAGTTTTCCGAAGGCAAGAAACATGAATGAATAATCCTCAAAAACATTCAGTGTCTGCTGAAATTCTGACACATAAGACTACTGGCCTCTGAAAATCTCTACATATTATAACAGTTGATGAATGAAGAAAATCTTAGATTCAAAGGCAATTTTTCACCAAGATCTGCAGAACTTCTCTGAAGTCAAAGGTGTTGCTCTGATCTATTCAAGCTCAGGGATCTGGCTTCCAGCTCCAGTCCCTATAATTCAATTCTGACACAAATACTTTATTAACTTTGAATGCATTCCTGCAACAACTTTTCCCTTTGAAGTATGTGGTGACTGTAGGTGGCTAGCTAGAGGGAGACAAACACAATCATCCAACTGTCAAAGCAAATTTTTAAAAAGGAAACTTTACACTTAGTAATGATAAAACACTGCCAAAGACATCACTGAAAAAAAAATATAACCTCTGAAGACTTTAAAACTTAAATTAGAAGAACAAATAAGGTTTTGAACTCTAAAATTAGTGCAAATCTTGAAACAAATCCTAATTACAGAGTCACTGAGATGATTCTAGCAACATGAATCAGAAGTCTGCAGCAAGGAATTTTAGTTTCAGTTAGCTCTTTCAGATGTCTGGATGTGCAGGTGTGTGTGTACATAACCTCTGTGCATACATATGTGGATCCACATGGGAACACAGGGATGTATGCACACACAGCTTATCACTTCAGTTCGCTCCTCCTGATACCTGCACAGATGTTTGTGCCTCAGTGCACACATACTTACTACACACTGAGTACAATAAGCTGAGTCTGAAGCCCTAAGAGCTGGCTAAGCAAGCTCCCTAACTCTCTGCATCTTTCAGGAGTTTCATGACAACTTCTGACTGCAAACTACAGCCCTGGAGCAGACCAACCCTTTAAAGAGACATGACAGCTTGCTGCAGAAGACAAAATCAGAAGATGAACTCACATCATGCTTACAACTTGATGGTCAGGTACTGAAGTCAATAAACTATTTTGAATTATAACAGCTGAATATTTATTCCCAGATCAGCATCAGAGGTCAGGAATAAAGAGGAGGAGTCAGGAGGACATCACGTGAGAGTACAGGGGTGAGGAGGAGGTTTAAAGACAACACTCTCCTGCTGGGCAATAGATACAGAACATCCAGGTCAGGTGTGGTACACAGCCACCTTCTGTTTCATAACACCTATAGATTGATAACTGCAGAAAATAAGCCTGTCTCATTAAAGAAAGTGATCAATTTGAATAGAAAAAGATATTTGCTTATACTTTGAAGAAGTCAAGTGAATTAATTTCAGATCTGAATCTTCCAAGACCATGAAACCCAAATCCAAGCTTCCTCTCCATCCTGAAGGATGCTCCAAAGACTCTCCTCTTTGGAGAGAAGTCAATATCCTGATCATGCTGGCAAAATTCATGCAAGTTCATTAATTGGGTTCAGAGGAACACTAGGCTAAGAATAAAGAAAGAGACCCTCCCTTTGAATTTTCTTTGAAGTAATGATTGAACACTATTTTAATATCCTCGGCCTTTACGTCTTTTCCTATTGTGAACATTTTTTGTTATTCTTTGAACTCTAACTTTGTCTAGACCACTCCATCTTCTAAATAAACGTGAAGTGATAATATAGAATACCACAAAGGGACCAGAAGCTGTGCCGGAGACCAGGCTACTTCAGCCTGTTCCCACTTTGTATATACATATATATAAATTCATAATTTTATCTTTCTTTGCAGTATACTGTAGGCTGTGAGGTTTCTCCAAGTCAAAAAAATAAGTGGTATATCCCTAGGAAACCAGAGCTTGACTTGTGAAAGTTTATTATGCCCAAGAATCTAATTTTCCTACTGTGTATAGCCTTGTTTCTTTGTCAATTTAGTGTGAAATACTAAGAAATAACATCTCTCCAATCAGTTTATTTCCACACACTGGTGTACTTCTGGAGTGAACTCCCCACTTTCTCCCAGTTTTGGCAGAAATTTTCAAGCACAGTCCCAAATTGAACTGACACAGAAGTTAAAAACTTGTGAAATAGAGACAACATATACCCAACACCTAGACTTCAACTGGCACAATTACAGCTTAACCAGTGCTGGGAATTCTGCTCACTTGTTGGTATGCACTGCTCCAGATAACAAAGAAAAACCTGCTTTTGCAACAAATTATTGGTTGGTGAAAGCCACTCCCTTCCTTTGCCACTGTTTGCAATTCATCTTCTACAAGACTTAACATGTTCTTTGGGGTTTTCTCCTTCCCCAGTGAGAAAACGCTCTATAAACTAAACAACTTCAAGGGGTTTATCTGCGCCAACTGTCCATCAAAAAGGAATGAAGTTCTTATGTTTTCAGAAATGACACGGTGAAAGTGTCAGAAGACTTTTAAGAACCTGAAGTACGACAAGAAAGGATTCTAAAATGGACTAGGTGTAGATAATGGCTAGCAACTCATAAAGGACACAGTCCAAAGCCAGTAAAAAACAGCAGGAATTTTCCCATTGGCTCTAGTGAGTTCTGCATTGAGTCTCTAATGGTCAATCTAACTGTATGACGCTGAAAGAAAATAATACTCTAAACTCTGCTGCCACTATCATTTCTCCAGAAAATCATTTTCTTCAGTATAGTTTCAAGTTCAATGAAAATCATAACAATGCCAGCTGAGAAAGCATAGCTCTGATTTTTTAAACATAAAATTTGGTCCCAGCTATCCATACTTCAATCTCTTCCGTTAAAGAAATGAAGAAAATAAACGACCTCCAACAAAGCACATGTGAACTGGATCCCAAAAAGGCAAGGAGTTGTTTTAAAAGCATGATTAAAACAGATTAAAAACCAAAATCCATAGAACCCAATACATGACCAGATACCCTACACTGATATACAGCTAGTTGTGTAACTAATTGGCAAGGGTTTAAAAAATCAAAACACATGATGTTAAACAGCATATGAACATGTTTACTAGCTAAAAGACTACTGTTTTCACCCTTAGCATGACGCTTTCTTTGATGTAATTTTCAGCGACAGGAAATTAAAAGTAGAATAATATAATAAGTTCACAATCAAAACCAAAAACATTAAGAAGTCCTGAAGTATTGCCTTTCCACAGATGGAGGATAAAGTGGGTTTTTTTTTTCCTAACTCAAAGAAGTTACATAGGATGTATTTTCCCATCTCCCTTCTCCTCCCCCCCTCCCTTTTGGGTGAGGGGGAATGAAAGTGTGAGAACTTTGGATAGGCAAGTTGCTTTTAATTAAATACTAGTTAATAACTTTGTCTGACCTGCAAAACTGCCAGTATATTTAGTTAATATTGTCTTTCTGACCTGTAACCCTTAAACTAGAACAAGAACCTTGTTTAACATTTGTTAAATTTAGACAGCACTACTATCCACTATTACCCTCCTCCCACTGCTGCTGCACTAATCTCCCATGCCAGCTGCTCAAATGTTTACATCTGAAGGGCTTTCTCTGTTTGTGCAGAAACAGTCTCTGCACAGTATCTCTCATCTGTACATTTGCCAGAATCAAGGCAAGAAAAGCCTCCCTGCTGGAATTCTTGATTAATAAATAGTCTTAAATGTTTCTTCTTCCCTTCCCCCTTCTGTCAAATCCATTGTCATTAGGTTTTTACAAGGCAAACCTCCACAGTGCCCTTTACTGGCCTGACTCTTGTCCTCTGCAAACAACTGTAAATCAGAACAAGCTCCATTTAGAGTCAATGAAATCACACCATCTCTGTGCTGAAACTGGGAGAGGCTGAAATCAAGATGCATATAACTGAGCATTTGCTGGGATGGAAAGAAGAAAATGTTACAATCAGAGAAGGGGGGTGTGGGGAATTTAACACTAACAACATAAATCTACTGGTAATCTCTCCATCTCACTATGTCAGTGCACTTCAGAGACTGCCTGCACAATTCATAACCTAAACACTGGTCACACCTGGCTTACAGAAGGTCATCGAGGCACTGAACCAGCAAAACACCTAAACAGGTGCTTGGTATGGCACTGAAAAAAGTCAGTAGGGCAAATGCCTACAGCTACTCTCCTATTTAAGACCTCTGTAGGGCTGCCTCTTGCTATATGCCTTGATCTGCTTTCTCTTCTGCCCTTCCAGCTGACCACTTCCAAACCCAGAAATATTTTCCTTAATTTGTCCAAGTGTTTTGAGATTTGCTGTAAAGTGCAAATGACACTGAAAAAACAGTTCAAGAAAGTGGAACTGACTACTTCATACTGTTGAAAAGCCTTTAAAAAGACTGGCCACTATTTGCCACACTCCTTCCCTACTTCAGTTTGCATCTCAAAATGTTTCTTAGACTCAAAATGAAGTATTATACAATTTAAACAGAGTAAGAGAAAAATCAATAGCTGAAATTATTTGTAGGCCTTTATGCTAAGCTCAGAGGGGAGGAACAGTATTGGAGCTGCACGCAAAAGACTTACAAAACCTAATTCAACAGTTGTCTATTTAAAAAAAAGAAGAAAGAATACGATACAGCTACATAGAGTACAGGTGTTAGATGGTCTCTTTTTGTAGTGAGGAACAACTGAGAAGCACACACTGAGAAGCATACTCAGTGCTATACAGTCTTTGCTTCATACAGACAACTCTTTGAGTTAAAGGAAGACCTGTAAGGGACACCAAGCCTCATGTAGGTCTGACTTTGCATGAGAGAACTAAGCCATAGAGTTCACTTAGGAAAACTTCCCCATCAAAGTAAAATGCATTGTGTCCTGTCAGCAAGTGTTTTGCAAATCCTCCCTCACCTGCCATAAGATGTTATTGAGACACATGGTTTCACACGCTACCAAGCAGCTCAGTTTTGCCAACGAACAATAATGCACAGAACAAATATGTGTGGAAATCATGAGATCATCTAATTAAAAGAAATGTTATTGTATGCCACTACTTTTAATGAAATCGAGTCTTCACTGTCCACAGAAGAGGCTGGAAAGAAACCAAATCCTATTAGAGCTCATGCTTCAGAAATTGTTTGCAAAAGAAAAGAAGTTATACCTTAACTGGTGCTGAAAATTTTTGTTGTATCTAAAATCTACATATGTTAATAGGATATCTTAGACTTATATAATGAATCTATGGTTACATGGGATTCACATTATTCAGGTTTAATTCAGATTAAACAGGTTTTTCTGTCTAAAAAATTTCCATTGTATATTAGAAATACAGAATCAATTACATACTATTAGCCATTTCTGATTTCATCTAGTAAAGGGCACTGGCATACATATACACTAATCCTTTCACTACAGTAGTTACCAATGGAAAGCCTGACAAGAAATCCAATTGAGAAAAGTCTGATCCTGGTATAAACTTTTGTTTAAAGGTGGTGTTTTCCAGACCACTGCATGCTTGCCACTATGAACAATATGCTGAATGGGTTATACCAAATGTGAATTACAAGGCTATTACAGACTATTAAGGGGTTCTGGTAATATTAATTACCAAGAAAGCAAAGCGTGAGTGGTTGACATGTCACTAGAAAAATCTCAAATGGAATTTTGAGTTTGACTTTGGGTATTTTTAATGTGCTTTTATTAATGCAAATTAAAAGCCATTGGTCTTATTAGCTGCTGCTTTATTCTATTTTTTTTTTTTTCCAGTGAGTTAACTGCAGAACTTTTCAGTGAAATCAGTAACAAAAGATGAATCAGACATAAAAGGATTTGGGTGGTTAAGGGCGTGTCACCAGGTCTTAATTAAACATCCGAAGGAGATATCTGAGCCAATTTACACCAGACTGACTGGGTACATCACCGTGTAGAGAATGATGCCATACAGCCCAGGTCTGGAATTGCCACACGCAAGCCTAACTTAGCATGCTCCTGTTAGGTTATGCCTCCCTAAATCACAATGGTTTGCACTTTCCCATCGATAAGCCTGACACATATCCTTCTGATGTGCTTACTTCTATTTTGGTGCCTGAATTCCCAGAAGTGAAGCTTCTGGGCATACTGAGCACAGAAACTGTGGAGAAACTATGCTTCTAACCTCCTGCCTAAATTCCAACAGGATCCATAAAATGTGCAAAATCTCCTTTTCTGTCAGCCAAGGGGCCTGATCCAATAGGTATGTTTAAAGCACAACTAAACAACTGGGCTTCACAAAAATGCAACTGCCTAAAAGGGCAGCTATGGTATTTTCCTCTTGTCCTGTCCAAACCCCTGCCCCAAGTTTGATGATTCAGTAAGAGTATGGTAAGTCCAGGTCCAAACCCATTATCTAGTTGAGAAATAACAAACCTTCTCCTCTTGTGAAGAGAGTAAGTCTGTTCAAGGACATGAACATGAGTTTAGCTAAAAAGAGACTGAGATTAGGGCATTCATCTGGGCAGGAAGCCATTTGGCTCCTCCAGTTCTAGCTGTAGTGACTACTTGCTGGATGTAACATCTGCTTAGCATAAAACACAGAAAAAGCATCTCTGGCGCTGGCACTGGAACCCAAATCTGCCACTGCACTTAAGTTAGTTCATTACTGGTCTGAAGAGCTAAGCTTGCTCTTGCTCTCTGAGTCACTGAACATTTGGGTATTTTTACAAAAGGGTGCTTCCCACATCAAGAATACCTCACAGCTTTGTTCCAGGCAGTCTCCAGCCCAGTGAGTATTTTGTTTTTTTGTTTTTTTTTTTTTTTTTTTTTTTTTTTTTTTTTTTTTTTTTTTGCAAAGGAGGAAATAATTCTCTGATGCTGATATCTCTAAAGACAAAAAGGAGAACATAGTTCATTCGCGTTTTGGATAACAGTGGTAGGTGGGAATGCTCTAGAGTTAAAGCTTTAAATACCTGAATCTAACAACTTATTTGAGATTTGAATCTTCAGCAGAAGCAGGTAACAGACACAGATGGGCAGAGTTTAACAAGCAACACCTGCTGTGAAGATTTCAGTGCATTCAAAACTTGGGAAATCTGACTCTCGGCTGCTTGGATTCAGAGTCCAGACACCCACACTGTCAGGTATTTAAAACAGGCACTGCCAGACATAGCTGCACCCAATTCCTTTTGTAGATATGACCCTACTCAAGCCCTTTTGAATTAACCCATTTCTCTGCGTTCATCTCGGAACATTTCTTGACAATATTTCCTTCAAAATGTCCTGCTAAAACCACTGCAGGAACTGAAGATTACGAGCTATCTTTTTAAAAGTAGCAACATGAATACCAAGAGCTGTGATGATTTCACTCTGAACCATGCAGTTCTAAATAAAGATATAGGTTCTGGCAACCACTACCTGATAATTTTTATTTTTTTTTTTTTTAATAAAACCGTCATGGTCACAAAAAAAGAAGCTTAAATGAAACTTCTACAAACCTAACATTCAGAAGTCAAATGGAGGGAAGTCCACCCTTAAGGATTTCTTTTCAAATCTCATGATCTTAAGCCACTTTTGTGTGGTGAGAGCAAGAGCTGGCAAGTGATTTTTGAATGCATGAAATTGGCAAGTACAAGCTAAGCAGCACAGACAGAACAGGGGTCAGCCGACATGTCTCTTCACCAGATACTGTTTTTAATAGCTTGTAACTTCACCATGCTTTAACCATGGGTGCTGAGACTTTCCATTCCAGGTGTCTGCCTCGGGCTATTTTTTTTTTTTTTTTTTTATTTAGACAGAGTAGTTTGGCTGGTTTTGAGATGATTTTTTTTTTTTTTTTTGCACTAACTCCAAGGACCTTTTCTTTGAAGAGGTCTAGTAACACCACATTGTGGAGCAAAAACTTGAAGTCTGGTGGTGGCAGGCAGCCACTGTTTCAAGCTCTTGCCTTCTGCCATCACATACTGTAAGAAAAATCTAAAGATACTATAATGTGCAAAACCATCTATGATTCACACGAGCGAAGACAGTTAATATCCTCTAAGTGCACATCACAAAAGGACATGGATACAGCTACATCTCTCCAGCAGCCATAGTCTGGCTGAAAGGCACCTCCATGGTCTGCTTCCTCTATAACTCTGCTCTGAGACAGAATAAAGTATGTGTAGTTCATTCTCTAGACATTTTTGGAGATTTTGTAGATTAGAGTATGATAAGGATTTCACAGTCATTTTAATAGCATGCTTCCCTGTGAAATTTCCATCCAGTCAAATTTTTCTCCCTCTTGTATCCAAGTTAAATTTCTATTGCTCTATATAAAGCACATTGTTTCCTGTCCCGCCCTCAGTAGATAGGGTCAAATAAAGTTGATTATTGGCATCTTTACTACCTACTGAAATTCTCTCAATGCCAGTTTAAGCCTTAGGCAAACCTTTTGTCTTACCAAGGCAAGTTAACAGTAATGATTTTTTTTTTTTCCACAGTGTATCACAGGCTATCAAAACAAAACTAACTCTTTTGGGATGGTGAACCTTATGCTGAGATATATGGTATTTATTAGATCTCTTTTTCTTCTAATTATGTAAACAGCTGCACGAATGAAAATATTTATAATTGTATCTTCCCTTGTGTCATCCTCTGGCATCTAACAACTGGCTTATAGGCACCCTTTAATGAAAGACTGGGGCAAACAGACCGGTCTGCTGCAGTATTTAGACAACTTTCCATGCTCAGTTTTTTGAGTTTCATATTTTGCAAAGAAAACCGCACTAGGAAATATCGTTTCAAGGCCAGATCACCACCTACATCTTGGACAGTGCATAGATAGCTTTAACTCTACAAAATGCAACATAACTATCCCAGGATTTGTCCCTGCTAATAACAAATAAACACTCTAAGTATTGTCAGGACACCAAGAAGGGAGAACACGAAACCAGGAATTTAAAGCAAATGTGATTTTTAAACACAAGGGAATATTAAAAGTGGATGGCTGTTAACTTAGTACATGGGCAGTATTCTCATTCCTATTGCCCTGAACATTACCTGCCTGTAGTGACATGAAATCCTTGGCAGGAAAGGATATTACCTGATCACCTGGGACCTGGCATGGTTGAAGAGAAATAACATTCACCTAACTGGACCTGATTCTTCTTTCCACCCATTCCGAACTTAAAAGGTGTACCATAAATGGTGTAACTCCTGCCATCAAAGAGGGCATAGAAGTTACAGTTAGAGTACAAGGCTCTGAAAAGGCAAATCATTTATGTTCCTAAAGCCTTCATATAGAAAAGAGTTGTTGCTGCCACTTAAGAAGTGATTGCCAGGATTGCAATGCACCAAAATTCTTGATGACTTTTATCAAATATTAGCACAGAATTTCTGGAGAACAGTCTTGCAATTATTCAGGTATTTTGAAATAAAAACAAAACCAAAATCCCCCACACATATCCTAAAAATATCTTATAACTGTTTGGTATTTAAAATTACATGTTTCTTTTCCTCTTGTATTTTTGCATATGAACATAAATAATCATAGCATGACAGACTCATCAAGCAGAGAACTACTAGACTGTTTTTTCATTTAATTAATTGATTCTATTATGGGCAAAACTCACATTCTGACACACATGGAAGACTAGGTATTTTTAAAATGGTGCTGATGAAGATCCTCCAACGTTGCACGGCTGCAGCCCTGTTTGAACTAGAGAAACCTTGTGCGATAAGACTTTGTGCTGAAGTTTCAAAACCTCTGATAAGTGTTCCTGGCTGTACTTCTAAATATTTGTTCCCAGGCTGATATATTACATAAACAAAGTCCACATCAGAGTTACACATCGTTCAGCACTTGGGATGTGTTTTTTCACTCTTGATTTATGAAAACATGATGACCCCAAAAATAAAACCAGCTAATTTTAGTAGTGTGTTCCAATACTGTGTTTTATCTTGATTGACTGTTTATATGAGGACAGTGACACCAAGCGGCAGAGAGGACTCAAGTTTTGGTGTTTTTTTTTTTTTTTTTTTTTTTTTTTTTTTTTTTTTTTTTTTTTTTCCCCTAGCCGTTCTGAACTCCATCTCTGACAGTCTGCCTTTGGAACAGAAAAAGCTGAATACAGCTAACTATGCTGCAACTTCCAACTGCTTTACCTGTATGTTATGTATTTCAAATAGCATCTGTTTTGTGAAAAGTTAACCTGGATATAAAACTCATTTGCTTAGCACAAAACTAATTTATTTTTCTTCTCAGATTAAGGGAAATGATTTCTGCTGCATTTATAATACACTGTTAGATTTTGTGTCCTTTACTGGCATGTGCTGTAATGAACTGCTTGCACTTTGAGGATTTTCATGGAGAAGTATTTTCTTGCATTTATACACCCTCTCTCTAAGCTGTTAAAAAATTCTTTTCACCTTTATTTTTGCTGGTACTGTGATGTGAAAAAGTGTCCTTTCACCTCAAGCATAAGTGTTGACTTTGCTGTCTTGACTTTGAAAATCTGCTTCTTCATCAACTCAAAGTATTTTTAGAAGCATTAATAATTCAAATAATAATTAGATAAATATGGCACTGAGATTAGTTTGGTGGTTAAAAAGTGAATACAACCTGTGCTTGAATAAACACCTAAGGGTCTCTTACTTCTTACACTTTTATTCCATTACTTCATATTGCCCAGTTTAAGCAAAGAAATAAACCAGCTCCAAATCAATACCCAGAATAGAATCGTTACATTTTCCTTCCTACAATTCAGTGCACATTCCCACCATGTAATAGTAAGAAAAGGTTTAAACTAAGTATATAAGAGTTCATGCCTTTATCTTGGTAGTACTTCATGAGTTAATTATTCCTTTATAGGCAAGAAAAATTTTCTTGATCCAGTCAGAGTTACTGCTGCTTTTCCCCTTTCAAAAGGAAGAGCAAGATATTTTTCTTCCAGAAATAAAACCGAAACTGCCTTTGGTTCCCACATAGCAAAAACAAAACACTTTCAGATGAGCCAAAACAGTACTAGAAAGCAGACCTGAGGTAACCACAAAAGAGGAAGCCTCTACTGGATGACATTTTGCCAAGAGTCCAATCTCAGTGAAACTTCTATATAATGATCTCTAAATATATATGTCCTGGGTTGCAGTGTAGGATGTACACAAAGTATTTATTCTATCACCATCTTCATGAACTGTTAAACAAGTGGGGCAGTGCTCTAGTGTTGGGCTGTCTTCTGCTAATGGCCCATCAACGACTTGCCCATGAGTCACAGGTAACTCCCTCCAGGGGTTATCTCTGTTTAATGGGCCATCAAGGACCCACTTCACAACTCATCATCCCATTGTGAGATGCTCTGCCCAGGGGGAGGAGCCAAGCATTCTCACCTGGATATAAACTGGTATGTGGGACAGTGCAAGCAGCCCTTACCTACTGGATTCCCAGAGGACCAGAGCTACCAGACCTTTCTACAGGATCACTGCTTCAGGAAGAGCACCTCATCTGGACTGCTTCCACCATCCTGCTCAGGTTGTATTCTGACTCTGTCAGTGATCCTTTGTGTTATTGCATTTATTTTATTTTATTTTATTTTTACCTTTTTACCTTTCTTCTTATTAAATTGTATCTCTGACTTGGAGCCTCTCACTCGTTTTGCTTTCTAACCACGACAATATATTTCACATATATGGCCATGTAAGATACCACTTAGTTGGAATAGAGACTGAAGTAAATGACGTATCTTTTGAACAAGCAGAATAACAAATTACTCAGAATGATTGAGGGTCTCAAATCTAGTCTCAAATCTAGTCCATAATGAACTGCTAAGCTGAACTTTCAAAATTATGAATGGCTTTTGCTGGTGTTTCCATTTGAATTTTATCTTAATACAAGTTATCTATGCTGACTATCTGTGCCAAGTTTGCAATGTTTTTGAATTTTTCACCTAAAGCATCACAATCATGAAACTTTTTCTTGAAGCCCATCTAGCCTCTTGAAAAGATGGATCTTCTGTGCTGCTGAATGAATCTGTTAGACTTATTAAATACACCTTCTACAAGCCCAAACAGAATCCAAATTCAATGTAACAAGGTCAACATATTTTTTTATGTGCTCATGTCTTAGTAGGATTGCTGCTCATATAAATACAGGTGTCAAACTAGAAATGAAAGACACAAAAACTGAACAAGGGCTACATTGTTCTTCAAGATTAATTCCTCTTAAGAAGAAAGTGGGAAAAAGTTAAATCCCTGACATGCTCATTTAACTGAATAAAAAGAAAACATTTTTACCCCCTCAAGAGACCTTTACTCCCTATAAACCGGCACCTTTGGAAGACATTTACATGTTCTAAATGGTTTTGAAAACTTTTTTCATCAATGTCAGAGGGAAAAAACCAGCAATTTACAATTTTCCCTATAAAATTCTCTTGCAAAATAAGGTGATGTCTCTCTTCTGGGGAAAGCATCACACACCTTTACCATCATATCATTACTTGTAATTCCTACTCTTCCTCCTTGTTCTAGTACTTACCAAGATATCAAGATTAATTTATAATGGCAGTGAATATAAACCACAAAATTATTTTATTTTGGCAGAGTTTGTGATGCTTTTTTCTATGCTTTTACTTAGTCTATTTCAATTACACATTACCACCGTCTTCTAGAACTTTCTTTTAGTAAGAGAGTTCTATTAATCTATTAATCTTTATAGTGTTCCCCAAAATTTTAGTATCACAAGCAGCCTTTCCATTTCAATAACCTTTACAAAGTCTTCAGAGACTGCAGAGTTTGGTGTTTTAACACTTTACAACCAATCAATTTTCTATCTAGTTTTCCTTTTGGACCCCTTTTATATTACTCTTTTCATCTGGGATTTGTTCTCTTACTCCTTCATTCTGTCCACAATTTCCTGTCACCCTTCTCTCTGGGTAGTGAGTTCTATATTTTGCAGATTCACATTACTTTTCCAAAGATCTGTTTATGAAAGGGGGATTCAGAATTGAACCTAGTGTTTCAAATTTCTATCACATCATCAGAGTCTTCTCTAGGTCTTGAAAATACGATAACAAAAAGTCAAATAATTTTAAAAAGTAACAAAAAGATGTGTCATTTATAAAATTACTATACCACCAGAACCATCTTAGAAAATAATTAGGATTCAGACTTCCTAATGTGATTCCTTCTTATTTAGATCCTTGTAAATTGGTAGGTTGTCAGTCACTTAAAAATGTTTCTAAATGTGGTTCACAGGATTTTAGTGCCCCAAACCCTACTGAGGTACTTAACAAAAATCCTATTTGTTTTTCCTAGTGTTTACTCTTCACCCCCAAGCTCCTAATGAAACAAATAGGATGCTGCCATGCTGCAGAAGTCAGACACAGGGATGAAAAGAAAGGTGTGGTTTTATAAGAAAAACCCCCTTCAAATAGCATTGGTAAGGCAAACATTCTCTTGCATCATGCAGGACTGTCACTGCATGTCACAACACCTATGTTCTTCTTTCTCACAACTGTTTAGAAATTAACATTGAAAGAAACTTTATTCATAGTGCAGTTAGCGAGTTTTATTTGAAGACACCGCATTACATTTTAACTTCATGAAGATATGCAAACTGTGCACTCACATAACGAAGCCTGCTAAAGCATAAGCTATTTCTACTTCTACTTGGCTCAGCATCAGGAACAGCAGTGGCTTCTGGTTAATTCAAACTGCAGGATCTAATAAGAATGCAATAGCATCTACAAGCTGTGTTAGTACTTACATCCAAACTTCCTTCACTTGTAGATGCAGAACTAAAAACATCCTCCTCACCACAATCTCTGTTCATCCTCAAGTATTCTTCTGTCTGCAACACAAACAAGTGTCCTACACAGCAGCAGCAAAGGAAACAAAACTGCAAAAACATGCCAGAGAAAAATACCAAACCCATTACAGAACCAAGACAAACTGTCTCAGTAGTGCTGGACCTGATCGCTGAGAAACCCTGAAGTAGCCTGTGAAATTCTCTGATGTAGGTAAGGAGCTAAAAAAGCTATCAGCAAAAAGATTTAATAACACAAAGGCAAAATTCTTAGGCAAGGATAAAAACAGGGAATAACTAATTTCTGTAATATCAAGGACCAGACTGCTAGTGTCTGCTACACCCACAGACACAATGAAACAAGCAGAGAGCCCCTTCCTTGCCATTTCTCCATGAAGGAAGAGTTTCTGTGTGCTAGCATGTACCTTACTTAAGCCTAGATCCCATGATTGTCTGCATATAGCACCTCTGCTCTACTGGATTGTTTACCAGTGCCAATTTGATCTGGATTTAGCCTCAGGCAAATGACTGATTTAACATCAAAAAGAAATGGAGTTCATGCCACCTTTATGTTTTTTATGCCAGCTGCAGGAGAACAGAGGGTAACTGATCCAGCATAAAATTAGAATGGAGAGAACAAGATGATACCTGATCTGGCATTAAGCCTGCCAGTACAAAGTTAACCAAAGAAATACTTTTAACAAATTTGTACTAGCCATGAGAATAGGACTTTGCTTTCATTCTATGCCACAGTGTTTTCAATATAAAGGAAAGCTTTTTTTAGAAAAGTTAGATCTGGTGTATTGTCACAGCACAATTACTGCTCTCAGTGAGCCAGCTGAGAAAGAAAACATGTGCGTGGGCATGGAAATCTGAGCATAGGCCTGTAGTGAGCAGTGACACCTGATCCAGGACAGTTTGCAACACAGGCTAACACTCTTCTTCCCTTGCAAAAGAAATTGCCTTCTCCTTGCAAATGCTTGCAAGTCTGCAGTCCTACTACTGTGCCACACTTTGAACAATTCTTCCCATCAAACAGTTCTAAAATAGAGACTGTGCATGACCATATACACACACATCTCACCATTGCAAATCATAATGCAAACAGACAAGCAAACAAAAATTACACAGAACCAACTTTAAAAAAAGCCATAAAGAGTAGAGTTAAGGCATCCTAGGGTTTTGATTCCAGTTCCCTGAAATCACAAGGCATCTCATCATCTAATCCCTTCATAAACCTACCAAATACTTTATTAAAAGAACTTTATTAATTTGCCCTCATCCTGCTAAGTCTGTTCAGCAGTTTCACTGCTGTTTTGGTAGAAAGCTTTCACAATAGCAAGTCAGATACATTATGCCTAGCTAACACCTGCTTGCTCCTGTGTGCTGTGCTATTCTTCAATTTTCAGTAATTCTTCCATCTATTGCATTTTAAATTCCCAGAGTTTTGTGAAGGCAACAGTGACTTCCTTCCTTGACTAAACAAAAATGACTGATTTACTTTCTTTTCCTACAGAGTAACTGCCATTTGAAAGTAAGTGTCCAATAAAGAAATGAACAAGAAAAATCAATTAACTTGTCATAACTATCAGCAAGAAAGACCTTCTCCTCAGATTTAGAAGCTGTTTCTCATACTTGTTTGTACAGTTCCTACTTTTTCGCAGGGCAAATGCTATTTTGAATTTAATTCACCCTCAATATCCTTAGCAATTTTTAAAATTTATATTTAAAAAACTCAGAGTATTACCTCCTTTGCTTTGATTAACAAGCAAGAAAAAGAGAACAGAATAAAAGAGAGGAGCTTGCAATCTTTGAACACATTTTCAACTCTATTGTAAGAAACTCACTACAGTAACCATTGAATTATGATGCTTCATAACAACTTTTGCTAAGATTTTAAGCATTAATACTTTAAAAGTTAAAACTAATCTGCTTCAGGAGTAAAACTGCAAGAACACCGATTTCACACCCAAGCTCAGTAAAATGGAATGAGAGGACAAAGTATGACGCAGAAACTGCATGCTGCAATGTGTTTGGTTCTTCCAGAGGAATTACAGCCCCACAGCGTGCTCTAGAGGCTCAGGCTGAGCTCCTTCCTTTACTTGATTCTTCTGAGCAGATACAGCATTATCACTCCAGTTATAATTTTTTCCCTTCTAAATAGGAAGTATTTTCTTACAGTGGAAAAACACTCTGATAGTGACTGACTTCTTATCTCATAAAATAGTTCCAATGTTTTCCTCGTAAGATATTATGAATAGTTTAGCATCTATGACAGAAATAAGGTTTACCAACACAGTAATTCACAGTCTTCATAAAGGAATCTATTCCCTAGCAAAAGCACCACAAATTTGATCATGAACAAAAAGGTTGACAACTGTGAGAGATTTTGAAAAGTCTTCACAGTTTTGAGAATGTGACTGAGAAGACTGGATAAGTAAAACACCAGTCCATTAACAAGCAAATGCTTCTTTCTGCCAGTCAATCAGATACACATTCTGTAATTCCACTCCAAAAGCCTTAGAGGGTTTAAACTACAAAAAAGAAAATTCCCTTTTTCCTCTGACATCCTAGAGTATTAAACACTTTATGTCCAAAATCATTTAGCACTAATATTTTTAATAAAGAATGCAAAAAGTATGAAGTTAAAAGCCCACTATTTTTTCTATGTTGTCAGAAAGTTCTTCTGTATTTTTTTCCTGTGATAAATGAAATATTCTTCATAAATGTATCTCAATTGAATTATTTAATACATAATTTCTTTCCTAAATTTTTCAGCTCAAGAATACTAATAAAGTTAAAAATGGCTAACATGTATCCCAGCAGACACTGATCCTTCAGTTCAGTATTGGAAGTTATTTCTTCTATATCTGATTCATTGGCTTTACAGACTTGGAGACGACAGTGGCGTGACTACACAGAGCTTCCGAGAGGTATAAATGCTTTAAAGAGATTATCACCCATGCACAGAAGAGGTCATAAGACACATCTACTTCATAATTAAATTGTTCTGTATTACATCAGTCCTTTCATAAATGTGTTTTATAATGTGAGTACTACTAATAAGCAGACACAAATTCCTTGAAAGTATTGCCCTTTTTTAACACCTACTGAACTCACAGCATTGAAAAAAGATTAAGAAAAAAGTAAATAGACAACATGCTTGACTCCTTCAATAAGCAGGTGATAGCTCCATCAGGCTGCACTGATTGCACATGGTTTATGCCCCTTTTAACAGATTACTCTCTGGAAGGAAAAGGAAGGCAGGCCAAACAAATGCCACCACCCACAGACAAAGCAGATCTGGAAATAAATAAATTCTCTACAGTGAGCAGTACACTGCTGAACACTTACCTGGCTGCTTCTCCTATCAGCATTAAACAATCCCAAAAGTCTTGTCTTTTCTTTCTCTATTGCATCACTGCTTACTGAAGCCTTTCGATTTGGTTCTGAAACAATTTTAATGAAACAATTGTTACATTTTTGAAATAAAGATTCACAAGATGAGTACTTTAAAATGTCCTGGATTAAGGCTGGATTGTTGTAAACTGATGGATTATCTAAGTAACAGCCAGATCCTGCACTTATTTTGTCACACTTTATGTGTTCTGAGTATATTCCAAAATCTAATTAAGACAAATGGAGTAGTTTAATAAAGTGCACTAGGTTTTCAATCACAATCCAGTAACCCTTATTAAAAGGCAAAACATGAGCAAATTGCTTATTACTTCAGAAATGCTTCTTAGATGTATCACTTAAATCTCATAGAGTACTGTAATGCTAAAAAATCCCAAACATCTAAAAAACATATACTGGTGGGTGTCTTTAACAATTCATAGTCTGACTTAGTCTGACTGTGAACTTAAATGGGACATTCTCTATCTGTAATTTGGATAAAGCTCTATAAAGAGGAGAAAGACCTTTCCATTGGAAACAGGGCTCTCCTTAGAACTTAAACTAGCTGGTTGTGGTCATCTTTCTTATCTTGGTGCTTTTACTTCAGGTGGGAAAAGAGGGGAGTTTATAGGTATTTCAGGCTGTAGGAGCTCATATGTGTCTTCCTTGAACCTGCTTAAGTTATTGTATGAGTTCTCATATAATTTAGTATCCCTTCACTTTCCCCCTTCAGTTTCTCATCCACATGCTGAATGAGCAAAATGACACACTCATGCATTACAGGAATCAACATTACCCATTTAATACACAGATGATGAATTGCTCTCACTTTTTAAAATGGACTCTGCATAATGCTATAAATCTTTCCTCCCAATTCCAAGTACATCAGATTATTCCAGTAGCATTCAAAAAGTTTAGTTCACAGGGAAAAAATACCTCCTCTTTTAAATATTTGCTTAATAACAATTAAAACTCAAATTCAAAATTACTTACTTGTTGACACAAAATAAAGATTTACTTTGCCAAACAACCTTATCCCAGAACTCTTGTAGACTTATTTGCATAACACACAAGCTGATTTTCACACAGATCACTTTTGCATGTAACAATCTCATGTGTCAGAAGGTGTTAAACATATACAATGAACACAAAGAACAGCAGGGAGAAACTATCCTTAAGAAAGGGTGCAACTGCACTGCAAACAAATACAGTAATGAATTAATGCTTTTCTTAAAAACTAAGCACTACTTATGCTAGTTTCTTGCTTGGGGCTGGGGTGGCAACTAGATATGGATTATGATTCCTTTATTTGCATAGTCTTCAACTATAAACAATGTTATGGAAAGGCTAAAATAGCAGCTGATCAGCAGCAGCAGCTGTCATTGAACATTGTGTAATCCAAATAAATTAGGATTTAAGTAATGTGTATAATATCAAAATAAGGATTCTTAATAATCTGTATAACTTTTTCTTAAATAAATACAGTAGATATTTCATCTAGTATTGATCTCCATGTAAGAGGAAGCCACAGCAAGTAATGACAGAGGATTAGGGAGAATAGTGCTGCCATTAGTGAAGCCAACAGGCCACGAGCTAAGATTTGTTTGATAGCTGTCACCTACTGGAGGTGGACTTTCTTCAGAAAAATTAAAGTAAGTTATCCAGTTTTACTTTGGTTATGTTGTGTCTACTAGTAATGCAAAGACGTAAAGCTCATTAGACATCAACCATACCTTTCTTGAGGATAATTAATCTAAGCAATGTATTAAAACAGACTCAGTAGGGGAAAGGACATGCTAAATACACACATTTTCTATTTGACTGGAAGCAGAAGCACCAACATAATCTAATCCAACCCCAACTACTGTAACAATTCAGAAGTCAATATCTATTCAGTTACCCAATGCGTATGTATACATTCGATAGTAAAGTGCTTTGCTGCATGAAATCAGTGGAAGATCTCACAGACATCAAAATTTTCTGCCTTGGCTACTAAATAAATTTTGAACCCAAGAGTCCTCATAAATCTTTGTAATTCTGAACTTTACCTAATCATGATGTAGATAAACTGAACAGGCTTGGAATCTACAGAGATACACCTCACCACAAAACAGTTAAGTAGCAGAATTTGTTACTTGCTGGTGTTTTAATGGCTATTACAGAAGAGACAGTACGCACAGAATGTGTTTGTTCTTAACAGAAGCACAAGACATGTAAGCAACACTTTGGAAAGACAAAACATATCAAAAATAGCTTGTTTCTCTACAGCATTTTACTTGACATTCTTAAAGATCTATCTAGCAAACCCATATTAAACATAGAATGAAGTGAGATAGTTAAACACAGAGCGAAGCTTCCCCTCAGCAGCATTGTACAGTACCTCTATAGTTCAGAGAAGGTTCAGACTGAGTTTTTGATGGAGGAACTGGAAAAGTCAGGCAATGAAAGGATAAGAGAAAACACATTAAAGTTTCGATAGAGCCCTGTAAAGCACAATATTCATTAATTAGTCCTAGCACCTTTTTTCCTAAGCACTGCAGAAAAAAATGTTGACCAACAACAGACATGCAGAGCTGCTACTGAAGCAGTTTACCTGCACTTGTATTAATAAACTCCTGATTCAGTCATGAAGCTGCTTCCACTGCTAAACAGAATTAAGTAAGCAGGTGGCAGCAGAGCTTCTCTTTTAAAAATCCTTCAGCTCTTGGTGTCTTCTGTTTCAGGCAAGGAAGAGTGAGGAGTTTTTCTAGAATCTGCTCTTACAAGCACAGCCTATGGCTTTCAGCACCTCTGATACCTTACTTGTTAGTGACAACTTGTTGTTGTTGTTGTGTTTGAAAAATCTATTTTCTGTTAAGTAAAGCTAGATACCCACTCAATGCACAAGTCACAGACCAACTGCTACTGAAACCAATGGGTTTACTCCTCCTAGAGATTACAAATGAGAACACTGAAGAAAAAGTTTGCTGAAGCAAAGGAAAAATTCTTGTAAACTTTAGGTGCATTTACTGGTTTTCCCAGACACAATGGTGCAGAGTAAGAGGAAAGCATAAAAAACTGAGTTATACTCAGGATCAGATGGATTTAATCATAATGAAATGAAAAGAATACTGAAAGGTTAAAAAAGAATTGAATATTAAAAAAAAAAAGCTGACGTAGAGAGAAGCACACTATGATGTGTAGATCTTTGTGGGTCCTTTCAACTCAATATATTCTGTGATTCTGTGATAATTTTCTGCTATAATCCCAGCCCTATAGTAAAGTCTTAATTTTGACTACATAAGCTGCAACCAAATTCGAGGATCAACAATGCACTAGCAAACACATCACCAATTTCATTTGAAAGGGAAGACTTTACTGAAAGCTTATGATAATTACTCTCTAAGTTGTCCCTGAGTATGTTGAATGAATCCTGTTGAATTCAATCCATGTTCAATATGTTGCTCCAAAATGGTTAGCTTAATTACAGTAAACATGTCTTGAAAAAAACAACATGCAATTGAGTTATGACATGTTGTCAGCCTCTTTTTGGAACATCCCAGCAATTCAAAAGAAAAGGAGATATTTAGTTTACTTAGAAGTCTAAGCTCACTGAAATTTGACTCACACAGAGGTAGAACTGTCACTTATCAAAGAGTTGGAAAGAAGAGACAGAATGTCAACATAAATAAATAATTTTATAAATAAAAAATAAGCCTACAGCTCAGCACCTACAAGAATGGCGTTATCTAAACAATAAATAAGGGCATTTACTGTGCTGGGAGCGATAGCGATTGAGAAAAACTGCAGGAGACAATTTTAATGAATATTATTTTCTGACCTCAAAGGAAGTAGGGCTTGTCAATATGTACTTTTAAAGCAGGTATATTTTAAAGCACATCACAGAATTACATTATTTAAATACATAATCAGGCTGATAAAACTCAACTCCAAGAAGCTGCTACTACAATTTTGTCTATGAACACAGAAAGTGAGGATAGATAAACATGAGAACAAAATTTTAAATACAAATACCTCTTAGCTCCTCTTCACTAAACCGTCAATAACTTTGCTCTTTGGAGGAACTGTCTCTGATCCTGTCCAGTCTGCTTCTCATAAGCCCTGGTCTGTTGCCTCTGCCTCTCAGCTTTCACAGCTGCCATGACTATGGCATGTCTCTTCCTTCCTTCTCTCCAAGCCACAGCACAGGTAGCTGACAGACTCTGCCTGGACGAGGCCCCTTGTATTACACTGCAGCTCTGGGACACAGCAAAGCTCCTCCTTTTGCCCTGCCCTAGGCCAACCTGCAACCCGGCCAGAGTCCAGCCCAGCCTGGCATAAAGCCCAAGAGCAACCAAGGACGGCTGGGCAAGTTGCTGACCTGGCTGCTGCTCTGGGCACAGCTCGCTGAACAAACCTGTGCTGCTCTCCAGACTGAGATCTCACTCTGCTGTTTCAGCTGGACCTCAAAAGGATAGCAGCATGAATGCTTTTAATTGCCCATAATATTGTTGTCACATCATATAACCCTGCAGTGACCGCTTTCAGTCTTGGCTCACCTTTTTTTCTGTCCCAGGCGTACAGCTCCTTTATTCCTAGCTCCTCCAAGGACTTGGTAAGCTCCAGCTCTTCCCCAGTTATGCCATCCCGCAGAAGAACAATGTGCTCTTGACTGACTTCACACTTCTCACAGATAGCTGGGATGATGTTGTGGAGAGGCACCTCTGGACTAACTCGAACCACAGCCTTCTGTGTCTTCAGGTAGTTCACTACCAGCCTCACAGATTTCTGCAGAAACAAACACAAACTCTCAGTATCCCTTCTTTGCTGGATAAGCCCTCTTACAATGAGAAAAGCACAGGGGATTTCCATCTTGTCTTGACTATTCCTAGGAAAACTTATCCCCACATTGCAAAAAATACTATTTGAAAGAATAAAATCTCAGACCTCCCTTTCCACTAAGAAGACATTCACAAGAACATGCGAAGAAGGAAAAGGAATCAGAGGCAGATGCAATATAAACACAGGTCCCACTCTGAAAGGTGGGAGAGTATAATTAGATATAGTTATTGAAATAATAAAAATTTTCAGCAAACATTTGGAAAATGACTAGTTCTTAATCTTCACTGTATTGTGAAATTCAATTATTAATGATCAGCCTTCTCCCATATTGTCAATGAAGATGGTACACAAAATATCACCAAAACAACTCCACAACAGTTATTTTAGCCATTACTGCAATTTTAAATTGCCCCTATCTTAAGATTTCCATCTATCCAACAACATGCAAAATACCATTTCGTCTAAATGTCTAGACTAGCCTCTGCCTACATGCAAAACAGTTAAGCTAGTAAAGCAGGTTATAGCCAATCCCAAGTCTTTCCCATCTGGTTTAAAGATGGAAAGATTGGAAGAACTGAAATCATAGGAATGGAATGCTGTTTCATGACATCTTTTTACCCCTACAGAGTACTGACCTCAGGGACCCTTGGCAGAGGTCGTTTTGCCTTCTCTTCGAGAATCTTCTCTTTCAGAAGTACTGTCTGTACATCCAGTGCTCCTATCAAAGTGTTTGGCTTGTAACTCAGAACTTGTTGAGTTCCTGAAGACTTTAGTTCAAGACTATGTTGGGATGGATTTAAGTGATACTGGCTGCATAAATCAACCAATACATCCATCACAGCTTTACTACAAGGAAGAAGAATTCACCGTTAGCATAAGGAAAAAAAACTTTGCAAGAAAATTTGCCTCAAATTTAAGATGGGGGATAAAAGACATGTGCCAGTAGTTAATCACTTCTGGGAGCGAACAGCGCTAGTGCTTTGAAATGTTAAACAGATCAGATAAAATGATAAGAATTAAATATATTCACACTTCAGTGTCTGTTTATGAGCTCGCAACTAACTATTCAGTATCAGGCAGACAGCAGTGCCAATCATAGCACTAACAAACATAAGCCAAGAGCAGACAAAGTGCATCTCATTTATTTCCAGACAACAGATCACAAAATATTCTGAGTTGGAAGTGATTCACAAGGATCCAACAAGGCCAACTCTTAAGTGAAAGGCCTATATAAGATTGAATCCACACCCTTGGTGTTATTAGCACCATGCTCTGACCAACTGAGGGTCATAATGGACTAAATCCATACATTAAATGCTCCAGTTCAAATTCTGTTTTTAAGTGTGAAGACAAGATATGAGTAAATGATGAACTCACAGTCTGGTAAACTACATCTAGATTTGAACAATCACAAAACCCAAAGTGGAGTACTTAAATCTGGAACAAATGGTAGATTTGGTAGATTAGGGCTTATTTTTCCAGTTTGCAAATTTGAATTCTCTAAATCCATCTGACATCAGCAATATTTTCCAGTACAAGAGATCCTGTCCATATTTATTTTGGTTAAGATATTAACCCTGTACAAAACGATCTGGGTTTTGAGTGTCCCCATCAGCAGCAAATCTCTGCAGTATGATTCTTAAAACATGAGGTTTTAAGAGAGTCAGCAACTGTCACTCTCATTTCGTGCCTCTGCACAGAGGTACTCCATTCTGTATCAAGAACTCAATATTTACTGGAGCTTGATACTGCCTAATACAGCAGACAGGAACTGTGCTCCCCCATACTCCAGAAAATCTCCTCTGCCATGGTAATGAAGGGTTCCTTTATTTTCCCAGCCTACCCCCCAAAAATGCTGTACAGGATCAAAGAAAATAGGTTTATTAAAACTGCTCATTTTTCTAAAAAGTTTTGGTTTCATAAACCAGTGTCTGCCATCAATAAAACAATGTGAGCTAAAAAAGAAATTTACCAGCTGTAGCTGGAAGCTGTCATATGCAGTGGGATATTTGTCTTCTAACAGAAATGAAAATAAATGCACAGACAAGAAATTTGCTAAAAGAACTGGCACTTCTTTTAATGTTTAAACAGAACAAAACTCTATATATATTCAAAAGAGAAGCAAATTCAAAGAAAATAAAATCCTCCAAAGGTTATCAGCCAGCAACATTACATCTGTAGCTCAAGAACTACTCTTTAAACTGCAAGCTGTTGACATTTGGGAACTACTGTGTGGAGGGCCACCAATCTTCTTCCTATAGGTATGTTGTTGGCCAACAACTGCTCAACAAGTTGGTGAAGAACTCTGCAGGGCTAATGGCAAAGACAACAAAAATAGAAAACTAGAGCAATTCCTTATTACCTGATAGGTGACAGCTCTTCCCATGCAAGAGAAGAGGACGGACCTTCTTTACAGTAATCTTTTTCAAGCTTAACTGAGTTACACAGTGTGAGCTGGAAAAGTGGCAAGTGTGGAAAATTTGAAATACATGATTCACTGAAAAGGGAAGAACTCAGAAGATGATGACTGAAGATCAAATAAGGAAAACAGATGTCATTAATATGTATAGCAGGCTTCAGAACACAATGCACTATGGCAACTGTTAACACAGAGAGCACAAATACAAATACAAACGTGTAGCACCCAAATCAAGACTGTAAAAGCTCATTTCATGATGACTCATTCTGATGCTTGTCCCCAAGTTGAAAACATCTGTTTCACAACTATGTTCCATCCATAGGCTACACACCACACACTAACAGACATTTCGAGCTACTAAGTCCAAACTACAAAACAGTCCCACCTACACCAGTATTTACATGAATATTCATTAAACTGTGCAGCAAGTGCACACTTTTTAAAAGTGATTATCAGTTCTTCTGATACAGATCACAACTTGTCTGTTTACAGACATATTTCTTCTAAACTAAAGTTTTCATGGTTTTGTTTTCCCCTCAGTCTTCTTACTATTGTTTCAGAGAAAAGTAAATAATCTGGCAGAATCACAATACATGGTGTCCTATGTGTTTGACATTTATATTTAAAGTGTAACAATAATATATTTCTGTAATGCATATTCTGTGATATATTCTGTAATGCATTTCTGCAATAATTCATTCAAATTTGGACAGTTATCTTGCCTCTTGAAAAAGTATTTGTAAAGAGAAGGTAGCTCATCAGAATAACAGTTTATGATTCCACGAATATACCACTGAAATTATAAAATATATCCAGCAGCAACAGTACCACAACTATAACAAGGTCAGAATCCACACCAGCCATCAGAGAAAATAAGTTACAAACAATCATGCAACTTAAGCCAATTTGTCTGGAAAATGTACAATTCAAAAATCCAGCCAAAACTGAGGTTCCACCTTATTGCTGATTACAAACAGGTATGCATTAAACATAACACTTAAGGAAGTCTGCAACATCCCAACCTGTGCCATGCTGCTCAGAATACACAACTGTTCAATGAAGAGCATCTCCAGCCTTCATTTGTACCATTTAAAAGTACAGCTGAAGCTTTTGAAAAAGCTTCAAAGCAAATCATATGCTCTTTAAAAAATGTAAATTTGGGGAAAATTTTTCACAAAACTTCTGAAGTGTAAAGAAAAAAAGAGAAGAGGGGAGAGGAAAGGAAAAGAAGGAAAGAGGAAAGAAGGAGAGGAGGAGAGGAGGAGGGGAGGAAAGGAAGAAAGGAGGAAAGGAGAAAAAGAGGAAAGGAGAGGAATTCCACGAAGTTCAAAATTCTTGTGTTTCAAGCAAAGTAAGAGAGCTGGGAAATCCTTGCAATGAAGGTATTCTTATACCATATTTCAATGGCACAAACTTGAAATAATTTCCTTCTAAACCATAATAGTTCAGTCTGATTTTAAATGGGAGTTTCATTTCAAGTAACTCCATGTATATGCTATGCATGGAAGAGAGTCACTAAACACAGCAAGAGAATGATAATCTACTAACCTAGACCAACTTTTCTAACCTTGGGCTGAATATGGCTCTTGGAAGATGCAAAGTCAATCCTTCCTTTGCTTCCATTTGTTCCACACAGATCTCCACGTTCTTTTAACCTGCTTGGATATGTGGTACAGAACATACTCTGTTTTGAAATTCAGGCAGGTCTTAAATCTAAAGCTGAAATGAAGTTAAATATGTCCTTCCTTTTCAACTATTCATAAAAGAAACACCTTACATTTTCCATTTTAGTAAGATGTTGCTGAAATTTTTGGTGTGACCAAACAATATGTAATAAGACACCAAAGGTTAATGACTGACAAGCAAATACTAGAGAACAGAAACAAAATTGGAGAGTGAACACAATTTAGGACTCATAAGGTCCATATGACTATTCTTAGGAAAGGAGAGTACTTTGGCTCTGTTTTGACATTCTGTTACTAAGCTGTTTGACATTTAATGCCAATTCTGGACAGTAAATAATAACTACTTTGTCAGTAATACTTATTGTGCTGAAGTTCTGATCAAGTTTGAGCAGACTGCTTGTTTCTTGCTGTTCTCCAGTAAAATGAAGCAGAGGCCTATGGTTTTTAGGAAGTAGAAAACAACTGAGATGTTTTGGGTGCGGTTTGGTTTAACCTCCTTGGCTCACACAGGGAAATCCATTTTAAAATACAGCCTTGTACATCTAAAAATAAATGTGCAGGGTAAAGTCGTATTCTATCAAACAAAACTAACTTTCTTTTTGCGTTCTACTTTCATGCTATAAATTCCTTCCAGCACCTAAAAATGGGTCTACAAGAAAGCTGGAGAGGGACTTTTCACAAGAGCATGTGGTGACAGAACAAGGCGTAATAGATTCAAACTGAGAGTAGGCTTAGATTAGATATTAGGAAGAAATTCTTCACTGTGAGGGTGGTGAAGCACAGGAACTGCTCCAGAGAAGCTGTGGATGCCCCATCCCTGGAAGCATGAGAGGCCAAGTTGAACAGGGATCTGAGCAAGTCCCTGGTGCATGGTAGGGATTGGAGCTAGATAGTCTTTAAGGTCCTTTCCAACCTAAGCTATTCTGTAATTCCATGATTAAAAAAACCCTTAAAATCTCAAACTGGAGGAAATAATCTTCTTTATTTAGGCCAATGTCAAATACGCATTAAGAATCTACAGTAGCAATTGACTGGAAAAGAAACATGAAAGTGTAAAGGGGGTGGATGACCCAAAGTCTCTAATTCTTTCACTATTTGCATCTACACCAGAAAAATACCATCAATCATTATTTTCTCATTCCCTAAATTACAGCAGCTGCTTCATGAAAAGATTACAACTTTTTCTACACAAACAAAAATGTGCACACTAAGTAGCAAGCTGTATCCAAAAAAGTTCAGGAAGTATGATAAATAAGACACTCAAAAATGTTTTCAGTTTCTTTCTTAGCTTGCTCCTGTATTTAGCTTTTATTTTCCATACCTGAGCAAGTCCGCAGAAGGAACATCAAGATGATACACAAGAAGAGACAGAGGACTGTGCTTTTTGAGCCTTAAGATAAGAAAGGTGAAGAGACATCTTGCTATTGTCTGTAAGTATGAACTGTAGGGTTACAGAGACAGACTCTTCTTGCCAGTGAACAGCAAGAGGACAAGCGGCAAGAGCAAGTGCTGAATAGGAAATTCCATTTAGGTACAAGTAAACATATTGTCTCCATAAAGATGATGCCAGCCCTGGAAAAGAGGTGCAGAGAAATCCAGAAAACTCCTCCCTGAAGGTATTCAAACTTGCCTAGAGTGGCCTTGTCTGTTCAAGTGGCCTCTTTCAACATAACTTCTAGTACAACCTTTTTTTTTTTTCCCTTAGCCTACATCAAACTACTTTAATTTTGACCTGAGCTTTATTCAGTATTTAAACTAATTTTTAATCCTTTTGACATGTGCCCTGTTTATCCTCTTCTATCTTCCTCTTTAATGTTTCACCAACCTGGGCTGATTTCACACCTTCAGTCTTTCCTGAGACACTGTTCTGTATGTTGAGCTACAAGCCCACAATAAAGAGTCTATTACTGAGAATACATGAAAATATTCTTTCCGTATGACATTAGCCTTATACTCCATATAATGCATATGGTGTACTGAACTCCGTCCTCCAATATTTGCAGAATTAGACTACAGCTTCAGCTGTAGTTTATTATTTCTTCCAGTGTCTTGCTCTCTGTGCATCATACGTATGAGGGAATTTGTGTAACATGTAAGATAACAGCAGGAGCAACAACTGTCCAGTTTACTTTCTTGCATATTGGTCATCCATGTGTGGACAACTCCAAACCAAACCTCACGTAACTTCAAATATCCTCATTTTTCTGCAATCCATTTCAAATACTACTGAGTTCCAAGCTTAATGTCTGTATCTATGCTAATCAGGAAGTCCTCCTCAGTGGCACCCTCGATGTGAACAGAGACAGATGCATGACCCTTTTATTTACAGGTACCCATTGAAAGTATTACTTCCGGGAATCACAAACAGAAAACAGGTAACTTGGGAGCTTTTCCACTTGTTTGCCATCTCAGTGTCTACTCATCACCTCTCTCGGACCCGTTAACAGTTTGTGTGGATGTGCTACAGATCTACATACACAAGATGTGTAAATGGGCAATGCTTTACTTATCCTTTCAGCACATCAGTTAGGGCTCATACACAAGTACAAACACAGAATAGTGTTTCCCTCCTTTTCAAGAGGAAGTAGGCTAACAGCTTTTCATGAATACTTCTCCATGTTTTACAGTAGAGCTCCCAGGGATCAATTCTTTCAAAAAGAAAACTGTTTGTTAATACTATTCTATTGCTGCACACACTCCCTGAGGACTCAGCTTTGTACTAAAATCTGCACTACATATTTCGAAATTCTCAAACAAACTGTGTGCTACAAGATGGCAATAAACTGTTAGCAAGACTGTCAGCTTGAGTTAACTTCTATAAATAAAACAATTTCAAGGTTCCAGATTCCAATAAAATATCTTTAAACAGCACACACTTTTTTTCTTAAAGTGTCTTTCAAGAAAATTTAATGAGAATTTTCTGCCCTCTTGCTGATATTTACAGGAACTTTTTACATAGAGAACAAAGTTAAATTAAAACATGTCGCTTTGCTTACATACAATTAACAAATTGAAAGATGTAACTTTTAGTTCATTAGTAATAATCTTAAGTGATACTAATTAACTACAGTATTTATATTTTCGTTGTTATATTATATTCATATACTTCATTGTCCTGTGAACTGCTTTCCTAAAATTACAGAATAATTTTTCATTACTAATATGCCCAGGGCAAGCATTTGCAAATTTTATTGAAACAAAAAAGCAATGGGGTAGCCAAAAGGAGATTTTGCAGAATACAGTTTTAATGATGGCAACAAAAATACTGAAGATTTATAGCAGTATCAACAATAGCAAATTTTTCTGAAACATCCTTCCATGATATCATCACAGATAAAAATAATCCATTACCTGCACTGGCTTTTACACTTGCCTCAAACTAAAAAAAAAGCAAAAAAAAACCCCCAAACTAAGCCAAATCACCATCACCACCACCACCATCACCAAAAAACCCAAAAAACCCACCCTCCCAAAAAAAACAAACCAAAAAAACAAACCCAAAAATCCACCCACAACAAAACCAAAACCCACCACATTTTAAAAAATCCAGTAACTTCATCATTTAATGTTTACCCCTAAACATCATTGTATTTCATAGCTGTTTAGTTCACAATATCAAAATGCAAAAAGTTGAAAAACCTGGGCTTTCACCCAAACCTGGAGACTTAGGACAGTTCACTCCCTAAAAGTTTCAGAAAACTTGACATTATTATTTTTTTTTCACTATTCCACATACCTAAAGACATAACCAGGGCTAATGTAAAGAAAATTGCATCTTCCAGTGATTAGAAAGAACAGCAGCACACAAGAGGTCTGTTTACAGACTGATGTCACTGTAATATGGGGCTTATTACAGAATATCCTTTTCTTATTTCATAGCTTGTTAGGATGATTAATTCCCTTTCCTCAGTTTCTATCATCTTCCACTTCCCTCAGCTGGCTACCAGTGCCACCAACTTCTCTACTCCAAGTCTTCAAGATAGCACTGAGGGAGAACAGCCACTATCTAGTTTAGGCACCAGTGATGTGCAGATTAGCACATTAACACAAGCAGGAATTTAATTGCCATCTAAATGAGAGGCCTAGACCTGTCATGCAGACCCTGGAGAGAAATGAGCACCTTCGCAGTCAACAGAGAACATTCTGCTTGCTTAGGATGATGCTTAATGCAGATGATATAAATAACCTCACAGAAATTTCAAGTAAAGTTTCATATTTGCCATTTCTTTCAGGTTTTTGTCCACAGACTAAAGACTCTAATAAACAAAACAATCTCAGTGTGTATGATACATAATGATAAACACCTGTGTGAGACTATTTATTGTAATATTTAATATTACTGTACAGGGACTTTCTTCCTATTCTTTGCTCCCCCGTAGTTTTTATATTCTTCAAAAAGGTCACACTAGAAGAGCTCTCTTAGAGTGCTCTTGGGCTGCTTGCTTTTGAGGGAAAAAAAAGTTTCTAACCATATGGCAATTATCTGTCTCAATAAAAAATGCTGCATAAATATTTATCTGTTGTCAGCTCCCAGGTGGCTTGTATTTGCCAATGAACTGCCACCTTTTTTGGGATCCAACGGCCAGTGAGTTTCATGTCCTGTTCCACTTACCAGGCCTGTTCTCTTCTTTCTCTCATTAAGTTCAAATCTCCCTATAAAAACTCTACCACTACACATGTTATCTGAGTGCCCTGATAAGCACTGCTTTCTTTTCAAACCTTTAACACCACTCTGGCTTGGGGGTGGACACCCACAAGTTTAACTCACCTCCTGAGAGTGGATAAGTGAATGTTAGTTTCTATGAGAAAAGTAGGGGGAAGAAAGAGCTCCCAGACACCAAACACCAGTTTACATATTCTCCTCAGCCATCAAAATATACTATGAGGGAAACAGTCAGCACAGACTAATATATCAGACCAGAAAGCAGTTCTGCTGGACGCAGCCTAACTGAAAACAGCAAATGTAAAATATACAAAGAATCTGATTTATCAACAGGCACCTACATACCTTTTGAATGTGGTGTTACTCTTTCTACAGTTTCTTGACTTCTCCTAACCACAGCATTGTTTGCTATGGTTTCATCATAGTATTGTTTCTATTTTTGAAACTTCTACATATTATTTCCTAAAGTAAGGTCTCCCTCTTTCAAAAAAATTTACATAGAAAGAATGAGAATAAAGAAGAGCTCCCACAGTGAAGAGAATTATCTCAAAATTACCTTTCCAATACAACTTGCTCTTGATTGTACCCAGTAAGTAGCAAGGAAAATCACTGTCTCTTTCCATGGAAAAAAAATACACTTTTATATATAAAAGGCTTCCTAAATAAGAGCAGATGCTTTGCTGTCTACACAGCTGCACCGTATTTATGAAGGCGGGATCTCTGAATGTGATGAATCATCCATCTTCCGAGCCTGCTTCTTGGCACTCCTCCAGGCACTCATACTGTCAGGACTGTTTGCCAGCAGCACCTACTTCCACTGCAGCGAGCCCACTCTGGATTATGAGATGTGATACAACCTAAGCACAGTGACACTACATGAAAGGGATAGTTCCGTACACATGCTGATCCATGGGGTAACAGTGACACAATAGCTGCTAAATCCTTCCTGCCCCAGAAGACAGGGTCCTTTATACATGGTGCTCAAGACTCTGGTGCAACAGCTGCTTAAAATGCAGAGAAAAGCATGACACAGAAGCCCCATAAACTCAGAAAGACAATATCAGCAAGTAACCCATAGGGAACAAAAGTCTTCAAAAAGTGGGAGCTAATCAAAACCTTACCTTCCTTGCACTGTGCACTTCTGCTCCACCCCACTGGGTAAAATGACTGTGAAGTCCACCAGTCTGTTTATCATGTTCTCCTTCACACTCACAAGGTTCTGATCAGAAATTACAGCTGTCTCTACAGGTGACTTGTGCTCACTGTGAATTCTACTTGCTGCAGAAGGTTGATTTGGTGGAGGGGGAGCACGAGCTTTCATTCTTTTCCTTGAGAAAGAAAGTCAAGAAGAAAATTATTAATTTCTTACAAGAAAATCCAAACACATTACTAAGAAATATATGTTCTTTTGGCAATAATCACAGATTGTTATAAAAAGTTCTTTTAATGTAAGAAATTATTTTCTTCATCATTAACCTTTTCAGTGGAGTTGTACTTTTATTTTTACCTCCTCTCTAAAAATACGCTAATTTTTTAATGATGCTCTCACTCCTACTGTTTGCTTTCCATGCCCCAGGGTATGAATCAGTTCCATAATTAGGATATGATATAATCGTTTTTCTGTCAAGTATAAAGCATACTGCTATGAAGTGAGAAACAGAAATGCTGGGTCCAATCCAGACCTGACTCAAGAAAGAGTTGTATTTATGTACATGAATGTTTCCTCCAAGTCAGAATGGCAGCAGTGGAAGCAGGGTGAGGTTTCATTCAGCTATATTTGGGTTCCACAGTATTACTCTACTTGAAATATTGTCTCTTCCTCTGCTCTAAGTTAGTAGTATTTAATCTGGCTCATCGTACTTCATAGGGAAGCACCATGAAAAGGTCAACTGTGAATGATATCACTTTTTACCATGCAACACCAACACTACAGCTCTTTGAAAGCACCCTGAAAGGAACTCATTCTTCAGTAGCAGGCTATGCACCATGTGTGATATACAGAAAAGCTGCATCAGCCTGCACCAAACAAGCAGTGTACTTTACAGAGATATAAACCCACCACAGACTTGAAGTTTACTTCTTTGGCATGCTGCCAGACAGATAAGCAACATATGTGTGCTGTTAAATTTCTGAATAGCTGGCCTCATACCAAACACATGTCTAAGAGGATTAACTCTGATGATTAATACTCCAGTGACCTCTTCTGACTAGATTTATGCTTAGTTTAAGTCAGATATTAGAGTAACAGATGGAAAAAGCAGTAAAATATTTACTCAGGAATTATTATGGAGGCCTACTGCCTGCATTTTTTAATCTGCCAGTTTTTAGGGTGCAGGAAGAGATTATGGTTCTTTACACGATTTTCACCCTGTAAACAACATCCAGAGGTCCAGAGGTCCAGAAAGGAAGAATACAGAAAAAGGACTCTAACCCTTAAAAGCCGGAAAAGCTTAGTGGTCAAATCAGTCAAGGGCAAAACTGTGTTTAAGGGAAAAAACCCCAAAAAACTGAACTGAAATACCAAATAAAACTCTTCTTTAATAAGAGATAACCTCTATTCTCACAGATAAAAAGACTAAATATAGAGTTTGGATTATCACTGTAAGCTCCTGGCAGAAGAAAAAAGTAATAACTTTATCACTTTAACAAAAAACCCAAACCAACCAACAACAACAAAAAAGTGTTCAGAGGCAATCCAAACTCTCCATACTTTGTAATCAGTATTTGCATTTGACCAACAATCTCTGTGACACTTCTCAACTTGCAAAAATTCTTTACACTTCCTTGAAAATATTCATTTCAGTGAGGTCTCAGCAAGGGAGTGTTAAATCAGCAGTGATGAAGATACTGCCTGTCTTTCCCTGTGTGCAGAACAAATAGCATTCTCTACAGACATGCACAGAGAGGTACTGCCTTATTTACTAATATTTTTTATCCTATATCAATGAGCCATGAAGTCATCAATCACTAACTTGCAGCTCTTACGCTCCTCCCCATTGAGGTGATGGTAAGTTCCGAGGTTTGACAAGTAATTAACTAGCTTGACTCTCCATGAACCAAAATCTTAATTTATTTGCCTATTGAAGGAAAAAAAAAAAGGAAAATGGGATTCATCTTCTGCTCAGATCCCTTTACATTTAGCTAGTTTTTATTTGTAAGCAGGTGGTGAGAGATATGGGAGTTTTGCACACATCCAGATTCATGCCAACACAGTCTTACAGTCATTCAGTTTAAGAACTTCACGTCAATTTACAAATCATGTAATTCTTGCCCTTCATATCAGCTACATCAACAGAAGTAGTTATAGAGTTTAACTTGTTTCTTATAATAAGCTTTTTTTTTGTTTGTTTTTGAAGCTTGTTCTATAATATGGGAGATAATTCCAAGACAGTGCTCCTGACAAAGTACCAAAGGGGGTAGAAAGAAAAGAAGCAGGCAAGTATTCTGAGCCTGGCAGATCTAGTTGCAATTATGATTGACCTTATAAATTCCAGATCACACAGTGAACAAAGGTAGAAGAAATAAAGCAATGGTAATAAAATAATCATGAAACTGAAATTAGCTGTAGATGTTTGAAATTTCCAGGAAGAAGCAAAAAAGGACTGAGTTTTGAAGCTAGTGAAGGAGATGGAAGTAAATCAGGAGAACACTACACAAGGTGTCAGTCTGTTCCCCGGTGACAACATAAACCTGCCTGAGGTTTTCTATGGGAACAGACAAACAAGGTCAGACACCTTAATGAGAGTGTGATTTTTATCTTTTTAATATATTTTTAAGAACTTTTTAAGTACTCCTCAGCCAATTCTGCAGTTACAGACCTTGTAAAAAATGGCTTGAGGCTGGCGGTGAGAGGGGGGCAGTGTGCACAGTGTGTCAGCAAATCAGGCATCACACCAACAATAGCATCAGCCATACATTGACCAGCAATGTTCACTTTAACTCCATATAACATCTAACAATGCATATTCTCTTTGGCATTGTGCAGACAGGGCCTTTTAGATACTACAACCCTCCTTTTCTTTTGTGCGGAAAGCCCAGGGCAGGTCTGTTTCCTTCACAGACATCAGAGAAAGAAAAAGGGAAAACATTCCCACTGCAGTCTCTCTAACCTAGCAACAGTTCAGGTGACCTCATATGAACTTTTCCACAATAGTGACTTACATATTCTCATTCTGACTGCTTGAAATTCCTGGTTTTCAACATTTTCCAAATGACAGATCTCAAACTATTTCAGTGGAAGTAGATCCCTCTGCAGTTCATATTTGTGGAGTGATATGTGGCTCAGATTTGCATTTTCTAGCCAACTTTCTGAAACATCTCTGTAGTAGAATGTAGCACCATGAACTGTAGCCTGAAATCCACATATCTAGTTCTACCTCGGATCTGACATGAGCAGCTGCTTTTTCTGACAAGCTCCAGCAACTGCAGTCAGAAGGTGCCTAGAAGCCTGTTAATACTATTGAATGTGAGTGAGAAAAAGAATTCATCTCTTTCTCTGTCAGAGCAACAATGGCTATAAAGGACAATACAAAAGAACTCCTTAATAAAAGCCTTATTGTTACCCCAATAAAATAATGCACAAAGAAAGTGAGTGATTTAAAAGCCTGTTTTAAGCATGGGAAGCAAGGGTACTTTCCCTGCTGTAACCATAACATACTATAAAAAAATTGCATACCATTCTTCAGTGTGAGATAAATTCAACCTAAATTTAGCCATCTTCTCTCCACAAACATCTTTCACTGTACTCACTACTGAGATACCTTTTAAGATCCTGTACCTGCTCCTAGTCTGCAGGAACAGTTACAAGTGGGAACACTTCAGATCTATGATCAAGTTTAACTCATGGTTACATTAATGCTTCCATCCAGTCCTTGGGACAGAAACAGTGAAAACAAGCAGCTGATTCTAATATACAAATGTGCAGTGGCTTTTACTGAGGTCTGAACTACTTATTCTCGGTAATTGTAAATGTATATAGTCATGAAATAATTAGGCAGAATATATAAATCACCTACCAGCAGCACCGTTCTCTCAGTAAAAGCACCAGGTTTCTCAAGATGGAAAAGGAAAACCAAAGAAATTGACCATTAAGATCAGTGTTTCTGTAGTTCAGCACCGAAGAAATGCAAGAGAAATGAAAAGAAGTTTCACCAGATTATGAACTTCAAGACAAGATAACACAAGCCCTTTTGACCTACAATTTATTAATATATAACTACCAAGCAACAGGATGTAACCTGGACTTTACAATCCCATCCTAGAAAAACGTGATCTCTCTTTTGAGCAGCATTGATCCTGGGACTTCCAAGCCCACAGCAAAACTATGCAGAGATTGCCTTTCTTCAGATAAGGTCTAACACACATGGACACACAAATAAAAACCTGAAACAGCGAAATGCTACCCATTTCCACCATTCCTAATAGTCCTCTCTGCCCTGTAAAACAAAGGCAACTTAACAGGTACGGGACAGACTTCATTCCATGAATGTCAGCAGGACTTTGGCAAGTGCGCCATGATTCATTAGTTTGTAGAATCTGTCTTTTCTATGCCAAGTCTCTCTCTAACCATTCATTTTAAACAAACAAGAACAACAACAAACGCACACACACACATAAACTTCAGGAAAAAAAAAAAAAAAAAAAAAAAAAAAAAAAAAAAAAAAAAAAAAAAAAAACACACCCCAAGAAACCTTAAAAACCTCACTCAACAACAAAACCAAGAAAAATCCAAAACAAAACAAAAACTCAACCACCCTGATAATAGCAGAATTATGGGAAACATTAAGTTTTTAATGTAATGGCCAACTTGCACAGTCTGGTCAATTTGCACCCTGGTCAAAAGGCTCAAACAGGTGCAAAGGGTTTTTCTGTGACAGTTGTGTGTTCCCCATCTCATAATTAGGAGAAATAAACCTACATGTGAGTGCTCAGTGATGAGCAAGCAGAGACACAGTGTCCCCTTGGTGAAAACCAGGGAACATGGGAATAAACATCCTTGATTTTCAGGTGACTGGACTCATAGTCTTTTGAGCAGAAATCTGTGCACATAGGCAAGAAAATAAAGGCAGATGAGTATGTTCACCCACTCGGTCCCTTTCCCCTGGCAACTTGCACAGCAAAGTCAGAAGTCCAGTCCTGAGGCATACACCTCATATTCCAAACCACCAAGACACAGCAGAGTAGAAGTCATTCATGCTCAGTGATCTAACCTGTGAAGAGATATCTTTCAGACAATATTTCCTTTTCATTCTTTCTTTGTTGCTGATGACAAAGCAAAGAAAACCCAGACCACTGGCTAGGAAAGAAACAACCACTGTATCAGAATAAACAGAACACCAAGTTTCCTCTTCGTAAGTAAAATCCCTTCAGCTTCTGATACAGCAGCTCAGAAAAAATTGTTACACAACACAAACATAAAGGAAATACAAGCAGATCAGCAGCAAGATAAAGGCACCTCAAGAATTCTGAATATGGAAACCAAAAGTCAAACAAATCTCAAGAGAGATTGAGAACAGACACCAGGAGAGCATGATAATGTCCATAACTACTAAAGAGGCACAAATTCATCCAGACAGCCTTACAGTGTAAACTAGAACTCCATTCCACTTTGGCATCTATAACATTTAAACTGACCAATTAAATTAAAAACAAAACAAAAATACCAAAGAACATTCTCAGGTTTACTTTGTCTATCACAGGCTAAATATACCAATTTGTTACAAATATGTGCAACACAGGTAATGTAAACCTTTAAATGTCTCATACAGGTCACAGGTCTAAAATGCATTGCTATTGTAGCAACTTGTTTCCAATATTATTTTACAATATTTCGGTAAAATTAATAATATTACACAAATATTACACTTTCTAAAGAGCTGAAATCTTCAGCAGACTCTAAGATGGAATGAACTAGATTACTAGTGAATAGGGCTTAGGCAACGATTGAGGTTGTCTACTTTATTTTTTTTAATAAATTGCTACTTTGTTTTAGCAGTCTACTCTGAATTGTATGGCTATTATAGTGTGTAATTATTTTATGCTTTTCTCTTTTCAAACATTTATTTGAATTTCATATTACTGGTAAAAGATCATTCCACTTTTAAGGCAGGATCACACTGACAGACAGAATGAAAATTATTTCCTTGCGGGCATGATAAAGTCACCCAAAATAGACAAGAAAAAATAATTTGTTTCTGGCAAAGAAATGAAAGTTATTTAATTATATTTTTGATCTTCCATTTGATTCTACTGATGAAAAACCCTACAGCTTTATGTATCTTAAAAATAAAGTTTCTATGCCAGAAGAAAAGAAAAAGAAATAAAGACCAGAAACAAATAGAATGAGCACATTTGTAGAAGAGGAAGCAGGGATGGAAGTATACAGTCATGGCTGCCCAAGGGTGAACTTAAAGAAAAATAAACAGAAGTCAAGGTGAGATTTCCTAATATCATCTCTCTAATTTCAAACTTTTCACAAACTTACCCAAACAATCATTTTAAAGTATTGGGCTGCAGTTTCCTGGTCTTGGATGTGCCCGTGAATAACTGTTATAAAATTTGCTACCAGGAGCATCTCTCCATACATGACCCATTTCGTAAGAGGCTGAAATGTGTCCCAACACCAGCAGAGACCGGGCCACTCTGGCCCTTGGGAAACATTGTATATCTGCCAAAGAAAACAGGCCACTGCCCAGCCCTGCACTGAGACAATTTAGCTGAACTACTGAGGGCGCACCCTCCGACAGGAAGGCCAAATGATTCGTCAGCCTGTGGCTGGTATCCTTAGATAATCGTGTTTTTATACATCACCCACACTTTTGGTGAAGAATCATAGTGTTCTATCTTCCAACAAAAGTCCAATTCTCCTTCCAGTCACTAAGGCATTCCCTCAAGATCTGGTACAGAGCAGTTGACACACCATTCTCACCAGGGCCAGAGGAAGCCAGCAGCACTCTAACCTGACCTCCTGTAGTCCATGGGCCATGCAGTGCTCCCCACTGCTGCTTTAAAAAGCCGTCTCTCCGAAAGCAGGGATGGACCTGAACATGGGGTGGGCTTTAACTGATCAAGGAATAACACTGGAGCCTACAAATGCTTTTACACTTAGTAACCACAGCCACGAGGGAGCCTAAGAGATCTACCTGTATCAGTGCCCAAAACAAAGTAGAAGATGAGCCCTGAAGAAAATATTTTAAAAAGCAGCCAAATGCCAAGACTTGGGCACATGCCCGCTGCAGTTAATGAAAACACTGCCTCAATAAGCACTGTAAGGTCTGTATCACTATTAGCCCTATCATAGGACTTCTGAGATACCACCCACACATTCAGTGTGTGGCAAAGACCACACTATGAGCTGGTGCCATGCTGTACAACTCCACTGGGTTGCCTATCAGTCAAGGGGAATGAAATGGGAGAGCAGTTAACATAATTTAATTATTTACCTAATCTGCTGAATCGCATACTGAAGAAAAACAGAAGTCTTTTGTGGTTAAAGGCAAGAAAGCACAGATAAGTTCTATTTTGGAAAGGTAAAATTCTGCAATCTAAACTACAGAGATATCTCTCAGTCAGAGATACACAAATAGTTTAAACCCTTTAGCTTGGGAGATGCGATCCAAAAAAAATGCCACCAACAATTCATGCTGGAGGATGGGTAAAAAGCTTCACCTTCAAAAACATGTGGTCTGGAAAAACAAAATAGAAAAACAGCACTCTAGGCAGGGATGGTGAAGCCTTGCTCTTTTTACAATAACATCTTCCAAAAGAGAAGCTGCAGATGAACTAAAACATGAATACAGCAATAAACATTTAGGCCTTAGGACTCAAATATGTTTAACCATCACCACCTCAGCTAAAACTGCCTCCCAGTTTCATGTTGACCAAAATCAAAAGATCGCTGTTAAACTGGCTTTCAGAGAAAACAATGATGCAGTAGTGCAAAGCATTCAGCCATCTAATCCTATCCCCATCAGTATTTTTGACTTCTTCCTTCATTATCCACAAACTCACAATATTTTCCCCCATTTATCAGGTATTGAGAATTAGTTTAATTCTATTCCAAGCAACAATAATAAAATAAACACATAAGGAAAACATCAAGTTGCTTGTGTTCAGCTGAAATACCATCCAGTTCCTTAATCTGTGATTAAATCAGGCTGCTTTGCATGGTATGCTTCAATGGGAAAAGAGAAATCTACTATTTTTATGTTATTGATACATAAGCATAGTGGCACTAGTTAGTTAACCAAACCAAACAAACAAAATGCCAAAGCCATCCATGCTAACATCCCAAATGTACTTAGGAGAAAAAACCAAAATCCTGATGCTTATACTTAAAATGCCCAAGCCCTGTTGTCAGGGCACTCTATTCTGTTCTCTCTGGTCTCAAATCACTGAGCTGTTAAAAATGCTCAGTTAAGCAGATAGCAGGCTACAGCCATGCGACAAGCCACTTGCACACTGAATTCTCTGCACGGGGCAAATACTATGGCTGAACTGCGAAAAACACAAGGTTAAAATCTCTGGCAAGACAACTAATGAGATTTCTCAGCTTTATTCATGCAGTTACAATCAGGTTCATGTTGGCTAACTGGACTCTTAGTAACCATGCTCACCTGTGGAAAACACTGTCATGGGACAAGGCAAGAGTATTTCCAAGCAGGCTGGAAGCACTGCTGGCCTTCTGCATGTTGTGGGCAAATGGGAATCCTTCAGATGCACTCACTCTGCTACTTGTCAGCTGTGGTTTTGTGAGGATGCCACAACTCCATGATGAGTTTTCTAGGTTTGGAAAGGTACCTTGCCAGTTCTGATAGGATTTATTAACACACAATTGTCTTTATGATGTTTCTTAACAGTGAATCATTACCTCAATGAGCAAATTATTTGTTTCTAGAAGGGTCAGTGAGTAAAGGCATGGTTTTCAAGCCTGAGGCTATCTCAGAAACACTTGTTCTGCATGTTATGTCCCCTGAAATGATAGGTGCTGATCAGATTTCAGTGTGGTTGTCCTTTCTTAATCTCTTATCAACAATTACATTCAATAAAAGTTTATTGCTTAGCAACACTGATTTATAAAGTCTCCTGTAGTGGCTTGCACTGTCAACTAACATGCATATTCAAGGTGCATTTGCACTATATTGTTGAGCAAAGGTATCCCAGATTATGCTCTATTTTTGTGCCCACAGGTTTTTAACCTCACTATCACTTACTGAGAATCACTCTCTAGAGGCCTGAAGACCGTAGCCTTATTCCCACAGAAGATGGAATAGTTTTGAAAGAATCAAGGAAAAACAATACATATCATTAATGAAATTGTGATGTGATTTACTGTGCTGGCTAATTCCTAAGTTTTATAATAGGCTTGTAGCCAGCAGGCAATTCAGTGGAAAAACACTAACCTTACTATAGAATATTATTCCTAGCAATATCTGTTTTAACTAAAAATGGCCTTAAAACAGTGTCCATCTGAGGTGCGGATGGGGAAGAATTGTTTAGCATGATTACCTGCTTAAATAAATACATGTGCGGTGAACACTAACACGTGTTACTGTGAGCTGACAGATCATCATTCTTCATTCAGTGACAACATCCTAGGAATACACCACCAAAGCCCATTTTGCCTAATCACCCTGACATAAACAGATCCCAAGAAAACAGGCAGGCAATGGTCATTAAGGGAGAATTTGCAGAATTATAACTATGTTATTCCACCTACTTCCACTCATCTGTCTGCAAATGCTGACAAGACCACAGATAATTCAGAAAACCAAAGAAAAAGACACAGACAAAAAGTTAATGGCTCTGATCAGAGTAAAGAGTCATCCTGGCCCAGTTCCAAAGCACCCTTGGACCCAAAGGGTTCTCAAAACATTAGAAACATGTACTTCTATGCAGAAATTAAATAAATCTACATCAACTACCCACCCCAATGTCTTTACAAGCTGCAGGCTAAAAGGTATCTGTGCTTCTGAAAGCTGGTTAATTTCTTCAGCAGGAGAGACACAAAACATGGTAGGCAGGACTACAAAAGCCATTTATTTTCCAGCTGCACTGAGCCCTCCTAAAAGAGGAACAGCTTCTGTGTTTCCTCTCAAGTTCACTTGCCCTTGGAGAAGCACTCATGATCTTATCATGGTTGACTTTACATCAAATTTCCTGGGGCAGGGAAGGGAAAGCTGTATCCAAGTCCAGTGTCCATTGTTCCCTTATATATTCCAAAGTCCACATCTGCTGACATACTGGAATATAAACAAGAAGCCAACTTTGGATTGCCTGATCTAGAAGACAAAATGCATGAATCTACCCCAATTTTTTTCATCTACAGTTATTCTGTTAAATTCTAACTATAGAAAACTACGTCATACAAGAAGCCAGCATCTGAACTACAGAGCTGATTAGCTTCTCTTTAGGCTAGAATAAAATCCCCTAAAAGATCTAACAGTGCATTTTTGTGAGATGCAGTTTACATTCACTCACACAGAAAAAGAATCAAAGAATCAAAGAACCCAGGACATTCCTTACCTCCCTAATCATCTTCATTAGCATTTCTAATTTGCTCTTAATACATACTCCATCACACAGCAAGGAATTGCATACTTACATACTTACAATGTGATATTGAATATATTAAATGAAGGTTAACATACATTAAATGAAGTTTGATGAAGCAAAAATGCAGTGTCAATGAGATAAAGAAATATCCAACTTCGATGTAAGTCTAAATTGTTGCCAGACCCTGTACTTCTGGGATGCCACATGTGCTTTTATCAGGAAATCTCACAGCTTCAGCTGACTTTCTGTGTATTTTTCTGGTGCTGATTTGCTTAATTAAATTTCTTATTAGAACCATAAGTATTTCGCTTTCATTTTTATGATATTCTCTTCTTTCAAAATGACACAGGAATCAAGTACTTCTTGGTTAAAATTAAATTCAAGTATTTTGGTTTATTAAAAGCAAATCATAAATTTAAGTAAGAAATGCCACTCCAATTCTACTATGGAGGTGAGAGACCTACGTTAATACAGAAACCAGAAAGTCTGACTGAAAAGAATACTGCAGATGGTAGCACACTTACAACACCAAACAGGAGGACTCTGAAGTGTGATCCCAATTTATCAAGTAAAAAAAGAAGTGATTTTTATATGCCAGAAAACCCCATCTTTTAGTTAGTTTCCATTTAAAATTCTGTTTAATGTATCCTGTAGGCGTATGCGTTACTTAATGGATCTTAAATCTCTCAAAACCAAAAATAATATAGGCCTCATGCAGTGCAAACTAGAGCACATTATGAAGAAAATCTTGATAAATCAGGCATGTCAACACACCCAGACAGTATCAAATGAGAGAGGAAGGCGCCAAATACCCTCCCTCTTTATCACACACATTCAAATCAGGGATGATTAATGTGGGCATTTTACTGATGTAAATGGTAAAAATGGTGGCACTGGCTCAGGACACAGGAAACAGGCAGGAGTCAGGACCATTATGGACTTAACAGAGTAAAGCCAAGACCTTCCTGTCAGAAGACTGGAAGCCACAGGAATGGTATTACAAGTTATCCATGGAAAAATCACCAAGAAACTGAAGGCATCTGCTGCTGAGGAGCTTTAGATGCTGCTCAAGAGATAACTCAATGCAAACATGCTTGAGGCTGCCCTGTAAGTACTGAGGGGCATCAGAGCAGTGATTGCAAGATTTTGTAGACATGCCTGAGCCAGCTGCACACTCTGCAGAACCTACAACAGCCACATAGGAAGAAATAGGATATATTAGACTGCCTTATAACATGAACTGCCATAGTTATACTAGAAGTGGCAAGAGGCATAAATACTTCAAATGCAAGCAACAAAAAAACCCTGGTGATTTAGAGGTGGTCTCTAAACCAAGAGAAAAAACTTCCATCTCCTTGTCAAAAACAAAGAAACAGCAGCGTTAATGACATCCAATTTCCTCCAGGTTCCTTGTCTTATCTGAACTGCTTTTCATATCAAAAAGGGTGACAAGTCTCACAAGCTCTTTTCAGTAGTGGAGCATTTAATGACTGCCTTTTACCCTGGATCTTATCCTGCAGCTGTCACCTCACTGGTTACAAGGTGGTTACAAGGCCTCTTCTCCCTACCAGCCACCAACTTTTCAGACACTTACAAAAAGCTAGTACATTAGGCTCTTCTTTCTCTCTTGTCAATTAAACTGAAACCAAACTAATCAGTGAAAAAAACCAAATATTTTAAAAAATAATACAGGTGTAGAGCATCATGAAACAAACTTCATCTTATATTTAGCACTGCATGGCCATACAAGCTGTTGGCAGATTGCTGAAATAAGGCTGTCTGTTCCATCTGAAAGCCTCTACCTGGCAACAGTGAATGAAAACATGAGTTTGGAAGTGTTTGACTACAGAGTTTCCTCCTCACAACTGATAAAACCCAGAACAAAGATATCCTGGTCTCAGTGAAGTCAGTAGGACGTTTGCCACTGATGTTGCTAAAAGCCAAGTTCTCATTTTGCAGAACTTCAGCAGAGCTCAGTTTCACCTCTGTGCTGACAGCCCCACTTGCTGGCTCCTCCAGTGAGAATGTAACTTTCAGGTACCAGGAGAATGTGGAGCATCACCAGCATGGCACCTAGAGAAGCTTTGGGAAGTGGCAAGCAACTACATGGAACTGCCCTGGGCTCCAACCAGCTGCCTTTTAGCAATACGAAGGCGCAGTTCTCTTAAATGTTCTTACTACATCTTATGGAAAACCAGAAGAATACAACTAATGTGTTAAAAAAATACAAAGGGAGAGAGGAAAAATGAGTCAGAGAGGTCAAGGAAATCTGAGGACACCAGATAAAGTCAGACCTGCCACATCACAATCTCTCTGGTCACCTCCTTTGAAATAGGAAGGCCAGTGGCATAGTGATAATTGGTGAAATAACCAGCATAGAGGGAGCACTCCCTGAGCCAGGGCCTAACAGTTGCTCATTTGACACATGTTGGCACTGTGCTTCCCAAAGAGAGATGAGAACACTCAACTGCTAGCAAGCAGACTAGCATCCTCTCTCCTGTTTATTTGACTTCCCAGACAGAAAATCCTGCCTGCAGCTTACAGAGCCATGTTCCTCCAAATAATTAACTTCTGAGCCCAACATAAAAAAAAGCAACAAGCAAAGCAACAAGGCAGGAGAAACTCAGAGTTACACCTACCAAAACAAAAGTGGAAGGGACTTGTCTCCCTTGTTTTCTAATTCTATCCCTGAAGAAACAACAGTGGTGCAATCCAAGTAATTCCTGCAAGCTCACCTGACCCCTGCACTTCAGGATAAATGCTGCTGAATTAGCACAGGCAACTCACAACAGTGTGGGAAGGAAGGGGCACTCTCCTGCCAGGAACACAAAAGCATTTCCACAGCTACAGCTGCTGCACATCATAATTGACAAAAGTACAGGCCCACTTCACACCCTCACATGAAATACAGCATGTAAAGGCTGTTCTCCCCTTACCCAAATGAGTATCATGCATATATATCTGATGTAGAGAGAATGCTATCAGGCCATATACCATCATTTCTGCTTCTGAGTCAGTAATATATGATAAGTTGGACTAAACAGTATACAAATTATATTCAGTGTTAAGATTCAGCTGCTTCTCCACAGCATTGCTTTACCTTCTATCAACTTCCTCTACAACAATACAAATAAAGAAACTATTATGGACATCTACTGGCAAGCAGAACTGGTTGATCACTCCTTGTTGCTTTACAAAAGGAGGCCACCAAATGCTGACTTCAAAGCAAGTACATTTCCAACTCAGATTGCACTCGCCCCAGGATTCCTAGCAAGTGAAGTTCAGTCTCACAGGCTCTGGGAACAGATCAGCCAGCAAAAGATGAATGTGTTTAGGAAACTGCTTGACCTAATGGGGTTTTCCCTCCATCCTGAGTAGGGGATGACAAAATTATATGACAGAAATATTACCATGCAATAATGGAAGACATGAGAGATCGATTGTAACTACTTGTGAATCATAACTACCCATGCTCAGAGCCAGAGAAACAGACATGGAGGCATTCATGCACCCACACATGGAAGCATTTGTGGACCTTAAGCTGCGCCAGGAGAAGTTCAGCCTAGACATTAAAAAAAAAAATTCTTCACAGCAAGAGAAGCCCATTCCAATGACTGAGCATTGGAATGCGCTGCCCAGGGAGATGGTGGAGTCACTGTCCCTGGCGGTGTTTAAAAAAAGACTGGATGTGGCTCTCAGTGCCATGCTTTAGTTGATAAGGGGGTGTCAGGCCTTAGGTTGGGCTTGATGATCTCCAAAGTCTTTTCCAACCTAGTTTATTCTGTGATTCTGATGGTGTAATTTGTTGGCTATAATGTAAATATTGCATCCTCACACGAGGATGCACTAGGTTTGACAGAGCAGTTGGTCTGCTAGGTCCAGAAGCACAGTAACAGAGTACACTGAAGTACATTGCCTGGCATGTCTCAAAAACCATGTTCACTGATATAAAAAATCACATATCCTTTGTGCTTATTATGAAGCAGCAAATGAATGTCCAGAAGCAGATGCCTCCTGACATATGCTTGACATAAGCAGCAAAAAGTCCACCTTGAGTGAATCAAACACTTCCATATACTCAAGCCATGCGTACAGGCATTAGCCAAAGTACTATTTGCACACAGTCCCATTTCCCTGTTAATATCCAAAGACTTATTAATGTATCAACCTTATTCAAATTATAACTATCCTGTTGTCAAAAGCAAGCTATGCTTTATCATATGTGTCCTTGACCACAGGATTAGGTCCAGAGAGACAGGGTAGGAAGAGTGAGAATTTCGTTTCACTACTGCTTCTTCTCTCAAGGCAAATAATGACTTAAAAATTTAATCTTTGAATGAATGAATACCTGGCATGTTGATAGTCTTAGCAAATGACAGATTAATTAAACATACATGAATGGTGTCACATAACAAGTTTAACTGCTTATTTTAAACTTGGAAGAGTCTGAACAATTGAAAATATTTGGGTTGGGCTTGCAAATTCCACACACCTTTTTTGTGCAGTCAGTCTGCATAGCTGGTAGAAGTAGATGGCATGAAATGATGAAAAGAAATCTGAAGATTCAGAAGAAATTTGAAATAGAAGAAAAAAAAAAACCAAAGAAGAAAAATATAAACTTCCTATACAAGTGATATTAATGAGAAAATACAATGTAGCATAATATTAGTTTTTGTTTCTGCTGCAGAGCAGAATGGAACAGACTTAGGATGGAAAAAAACCTCTATGTATGACATTAATATTGAAGAATTAATCCTAGCATGAATAGAAAAAAACACATAATAAAAATTAAATAGCCTAACCCTAACCTCACTTAGCAGCTTCTCCCTCAAATCAGCAAATTTATACCCACAAAGAAATGCTGTCAAGTAGACAAGCAGTGTAGTTTTGCATTTTCATTACATGTATATACAAAAAGGAATTTCTCTCAATCCCTAAGCATCTTCATTGTTGACAGAAGAAACAAGTGGTATTAAAAGAAATCTTATTCTGACTACATTGGTATTAACAAATAACTTTTACAGGTCATTATTTCTATCACTTTGCAGTCTCTTCTTCAGGAAGTCTAAAGAAGAGCCACAGACATATAGGGTCCAAACACAGCTATGTACTTCCAAGTATTTTCCTAGACAGTCTCTTGATATAAACTGGGGAAAGGAGATGAGACAAGAGAA